>NC_081372.1:27560980-30215146 GCF_030684315.1 Stegostoma tigrinum
GAGAGAGACGAAGTTAATGCTGAGTCTAGATGACTCTTCAGAGCTCCTCCTTATACTATTTGCCAGCACTTTGGGTTTGTGCTTTTATTACATAACCTGGCTCCTCAAATGATCTTTTTTAAAACCAGGTTTTATTAACGTAAAGCAGATGTGATATTGTAGGTCAGACAATGCATGTTAATTGTGAAGCCTCATTTAGAATCTATTAGTGTTTTGGTTTGGAGTCAGACTGGTTTTATTTCTAAAGTGGGAACTTATAAAACACCACATTGCCTGTACATTGTGTGCTTTTTGAACAAACTAGAATGAATCTGCAAGTACAAATTCAATCCCATAGATTGACTTGTGCCTGTGTGAGAGAGCTAGGGGGCAAGAGAGAGAATTCCAAGTTAGGATGGGTACAAATGCTTCAGATGCGCTGGGCTGCTCCATTATTAATGACGCTATTCATGTAGCCTCCACCACCACTTGGTTGTTTAATTGTCTACCTCCATTCATAACTAGATACAGCATGGCTGCAGAGCTTAGGTCAGATTAATTGGGTATGTCCTGTCCCTCTGGCAGTTGGGTGTTGTTTTATTTATTCTTGGGATGTGGATGTAACTGGCTCAGCCAGCCCAGAGCAGAATTGAGAGTCAACCACATTGCTGCAGGTCTGGAATCATCTCGGCCACACTAGCTAAGGATGGTAGATTTCTGTCTCCAAAGGACACTAGTGAATCAGATGATTTTTGTTCTTTTGCAAAAATCAATGGCTACACAGGTGACATTATGTTAGTTTTTCTAGAATTTTTTAAATTGAGTTCATGTACCATGGTGAAATTTGAACCTGTGTCCCCAGAACATTAAATGGGGATTTGAATTACTATTCCCAGTCCCACCAAACTTCTATGAACATCTTGACTCGCTGCCCTATGAAGACTCACTACTGAGAGGAAGCACTGAGTGTAACAAGGGTACAGGATGTATTCTGGGTAGAGCAATTCATGTCCAGGACCAAGAATAGCTCAGAAGCAGCAATACTAATTGACTCAAAAGAGGCCTAAAAACTAGGTCTGTGGCAGGTGGTGAGGAAACCAAAAAACGCTTTGACGACCACCTCACCAACTTACTAATTATAAATGCACCATGCCAATAGGAATGACCACAGCTCATTGTGGAGACCAAGTCCTATGCTTCCACTGAGGATACCCTTTGTTGTGTGTGGCACAGCCACTATGCTAAATGGGTCGGACTTCAAACAGCATGAGAACTGCATTCAACCACAAAATATAACCTGGATTGGTTTATTTCTCCCCTTTACTATTAACATCTGGGAGATCTGCTCTAATCCAGTGTAAAATGCAATAGGGAATATCAGGATCAGTAACAGACAAAGCTGAAAATAAAGCATTAATCTGGCAAAACTACAACACAGTATTCTAAACAGTGGAAACAGCATGGAACAGAAAGCACTAAGAAAGGGCTGATCCAGTGGGTCGGACCTAACCTCTGCATGCCATGTCTAGTTATGAGTGATGGTGGACAATTGAACATTCAACAGGAAATGCTGTCTGTGACATTGCAAAATATGATTTTCAGGCTGTTGCTTGACTAGCCTGAGTGACCTCTTTCCCAATTTTGGCACAAGCCCCCAGATTTAGAGAGGAGGACTGTGCAGGGTCTACAGAACTGGATCTGCCATCATTCCTTTTGATGATTGATAGTCCATCTAGTTTTATTCCTTTCTTTAGAAATTGTAGCAATTTGTAATACAATTGAGTGACTTGTTAGGCCATTTCAGAGGTCAGTTAAGAGCCAACCACATTGCTGTTGGTTGGAGTCTCATGTAGACCAGACCAGGTAAGGACCACAGTGCTTTAAAAAAAAAACAAATTGCTAGAGAAACTCAGCAGGACCACACTTATCCATCCCTAAAACACATTTGTGTAACCAGATGAGTACTAAATGAGTTCTTGCAATGATAGATAATGCCATTAAACTTACTTTTAATTCCATATTTTTTGAATTCAGATTTCACCATTTCTATATGATGGGTTTCAGCTCCATGTCCCCAGAACGTTATCTTGGGATTCTGGATTACTAGTCCAGTGACATCAACACTGCAACTGACTACTCTTGGAGACTGAAGCCAGTGTTGGCCTCTGCTCCAAGCTCTCTTTTCTGGCTGTCTGCTGCATTGCTATCCATACCAGTAGTCATATTTGCATCAGTCTGTTTGCATTCACAGTGTCATTTTTGAGACAGATATTTGGACTTGATTTGATTCATTGGTACATTTGCCACTTTCCACCAACATGCCATTGCCTGACTTCACCCCTTTCTAATCACATCTGCTGCTCAAACTCTCAGTGATGACTTTGTTACCTCTAGACCCACCTATTCCAACGAGGGTGTCCCAGACTATCCTCTCTCTAACTTTTGAGCACGTCCAAATCGCTGCTGCCTGAGTTTTAACTCCTCGTTAGCTCTGCCTGCTTGTCACTCCTATGCCCTTTCGCTTCATTCGGCTCCTGGTCCACCAATATTTTAGGTTTAGAATTCTCATTCTTATTCATATTTTCCAATCCCACAACCCTCCTTGACCTCTGTACTTAAGTTCAGGGCTGTTTTATATCCCCCATTTTAATTATTCTACCATTGGTGGCCATGCCTTCAGTTGCCTAGGCTTCCAGCTTTGGAATTCTCTTCCGTTTGCCTCTTTACCTTGCTTTTTTTGTTTGTAAAACAATTCTTAGCATCTACCTCTTTGACAAAGGTTTGGCTGTTTGCCATGATATCTCCTCATGTAGCATGGTGTCATACTTTTGTTTTATAATGTTTCTGTGAAACACCTCGGAACACTTCATTACCTTTAAAGCTGTTATATAAATACAAGTTGTTGGCAGTTCTAATCCTCCACCCTACAGCAGTATTTATCCGTTAAAGATTATGGCGTCCAAATGGCAAAATTAAGAGGTTTTGGTAATATTTCTTGCTCTGCTATTTTGTACTTGGATGTTTTTGAGGTTCAGTATGGTTTCAGTCTAGTGTGAAATTTAGGAGGCCTGAGTTCAGAATCACAGAAGTGTTAGAGTAGAAGGAGACTATTCAGCTCCTATGTACCTGCATTTTCCTCTTAAGTGAGCATCATTACCTAGTACCAATCACCTGCTTTTGTCCCCATGCCTTTGCATATTATTTTTGTCTAAGTGGTCATCTAATGCTGTCTTGTATGCCACTGAAACTGCCTCTACCAACTATTCAGCTAATGCATTCGATAAGCAAAACTAGAATCACAGAATCCTTAGTGTAGAAACAGGCCCTTCGGCCCAACACGTCGGTTCCTTTTGGAGCATCCCACCCAGACCCATTCACCTAGGGTACACATCCCTGAAAACTACGGGCAACTTACCATGGCCAGTCCACCTAACCTGCACATAGAACATAGAACATAGAACAGTACAGCACAGAACAGGCCCTTCAGCCCACAATGTTGTGCCGACCATTGATCCTCATGTATACACCCTCAAATTTCTGTGACCATATGCATGTCCAGCAGTCTCTTAAATGACCCCAATGACCTTGCTTCCACAACTGCTGCTGGCAACGCATTCCATGCTCTCTCAACTCTCTGCGTAAAGAACCTGCCTCTGACATCCCCTCTATACTTTCCACCAACCAGCTTAAAACTATGACCCCTCATGCTAGCCATTTCTGCCCTGGGAAATAGTCTCTGGCTATCAACTCTATCTGTGGCTCTCATTATCTTGTATACCTCAATTAGGTCCCCTCTCCTCCTCCTTTTCTCCAATGAAAAGAGACCGAGCTCAGTCAACCTCTCTTCATAAGATAAGCCCTCCAGTCCAGGCAGCATCCTGGTAAACCTCCTCTGAACCCTCTCCAAAGCATCCACATCTTTCCTATAATAGGGCGCCCAGAACTGGACGCAGTATTCCAAGTGCGGTCTAACCAAAGTTTTATAGAGCTGCAACAAGATCTCACGACTCTTAAACTCAATCCCCCTGTTAATGAAAGCCAAAACACCATATGCTTTCTTAACAACCCTGTCCACTTGGGTGGCCATTTTAAGGGATCTATGTATCTGTACACCAAGATCCCTCTGTTCCTCCACGCTGCCAAGAATCCTATCCTTAATCCTGTACTCAGCTTTCAAATTCGACCTTCCAAAATGCATCACCTCGCATTTATCCAGGTTGAACTCCATCTGCCACCTCTCAGCCCATCTCTGCATCCTGTCAATGTCCCGCTGCAGCCTACAACAGCCCTCTACACTGTCAACGACACCTCCGACCTTTGTGTCGTCTGCAAACTTGCTGACCCATCCTTCAATCCCCTCGTCCAAGTCATTAATAAAAATTACAAACAGTAGAGGCCCAAGGACAGAGCCCTGTGGAACTCCACTCACCACTGACTTCCAGGCAGAATATTTTCCTTCTACTACCACTCGCTGTCTTCTGTTGGCCAGCCAATTCTGTATCCAAGCAGCTAAGTTCCCCTGTATCCCATTCCTCCTGACCTTCTGAATGAGCCTACCATGGGGAACCTTATCATTAATGAGGAAAAGAGTTCCAAAGTTGCACAATCTTCTAAATTTTTTCTCAACTCTGTCCTAACAGGGAGACCTCGATATTTTAAACAATGGCCCCGGCTCTGAACTCACCCAAAATAGGAAAATCCTCTCCATGCCTAAATCTTGTCAAAATCATTGAGAGTCTTATGAACGTTACCCTCATTCTTTGAATGCCAGAGTAAATAAGGTGAACCTACCCATTATTAGTAAGGTACTAGTGTTTACAACATTATGGAAATTATTGTGGATATCCATTTTAATGTGTCTTACTTTATAGATCCAAAAGCAATGAAAAACATTAATCAAATTCACCAATTAAAGTATCATTATGATGTAAATTATATACTGATACAGATGAGTTTCTTTAAGGGTGTTTTGTTTGCTTTCAAGTTTGGCAACAACATTTGTGTACCAATTAATGTGCCTCATTGAGGTTAGCACAGAGATGGTACATATTGTGGAGTGAGAGGCCACAATTAAAGATCAATATTACTGTAAGTTTTCAATTTCTTGACTGTGGGAGGAAACCCATGCAGACATGGGGAGAATGTGTAAACTCCACACAGACAGTCAACCTGTCCTCAGCATGACGCTCTGCCCACAACAATCCAGAGCATTGCTGAACAAATTGATTAGAAAATAGCTTTAATTCTGTCATTGTTGGCAATAGTAATAAAAATGCTAGAACATCTGAGAAAGTTGAGAGTTGCCAGGTCACAGGCAGAATCTTGGCATTAGTATTATTTTTCCTGCTATGCTTGAGTCAAATCATTTCTCTGGCCCTGTCCCAGCTGAATCTACGCTGCTGCCTGATGTTGTGCGCCAGTCCACCAACTTCCTACACTAGAGGAATTGCACCCTCCAAATAACTGGATTTTATATGCCAGCAAAGTAAAGTTGAAGTACGAACATTTGAGGGACTTTGAAACCAGTTGCAGATCATGTTGAGCTCTGAATATGGGTTGATTTAAATGGATAAGTAAATATTAGGAACTGAGATGTAAGTAGTCAGACTTAATGCTTACTCCTTCTGAATATTTTCACAAAAATTAACACACCAAGGTAATAGGCATTCATTAATCAAAATATTAGATTGCCTCCTTCCCACTGAGTTAAGACTAAATGGGAGTTGTCTGGTTGATCCCAGTAGTCAAGCAGGTGAACAAAAATGTGTATTAGAATAAGTTTAAACCTAACATACGTAAGAGCGAAGAGTTAAACTCCTCACATTTTAAAGGAAATCTACACTGGTTTACTTGAATTCATTATTCATTTCTGAAAAAATGTTATACCAAATTCAGATCATTTCTGGATGTAAGTTTGCTCGCTGAGCTGGAAGGTTCATTTTCATTTGAAAATGTTTGAAAACGAACCTTCTAGCTCAGCGAGCAAACTTGCATCCAGAACCTCAACCTGAGCTACAAATCTTCTCAAAACTCGCTATCAGATCATTTCCTTTGTTTTTCTCTCTCCACAGATGCTGGCAGACTTGCTGAGTTTCTTCAGCACCTTCTTTCTCTTTCAGATTAGCAGCATGTGTAGTACTTTGCTTTTACATTAATTCATGCTTTGTGTGTTAATCTGTTTTAATATGCAACCTAATCAGATTCTATAAATTGATTACATGAGAAAGTGTTTAACACTATCTTGTTTATTTTTCAGTTTTCTTAAGTATTCAGAAGACTACATTTGGAGATGCAGTTGGACCAATACATAAAATACTTAAATTATAAAAGATCATCATGTATATTAAGTCTCATTTTGTTAGATATATCACTGTAAATTAAATCTTTGCAAGTATATTCCTGCAGCCCAGCTGATGTAATCTAAACTTGTACTGTAATTGAATCTGTTAATTAATACATTGTATGGTACAAGAAGTTGCATTTCACTTCACTGTTTTAAAACTTCTTTATATAAGTTAGACCTCAATAATGAAGTACTATTGCTAGTATGGATCTGCTGAAATAATTTTTAATTAAAACGTGATTGTCCACAGCAGCCTATTTTTTTCTAACATAGTATGCTTTTCCGTTTCTTTTTGCATATTGTACTGAAGTTTTAAAAACCGCAACAAATATTTTGTTCCATAAAATAAATAGGTGCAACTCTTGTGTATTTTATGTTATCAGTAAGATTTACTTTCTACTCATAGTAAAATGTTTTGGGAGAAAAAAAATTACCACAGGCTTTTGGGGAAAATGGATGTAATTGCTTCAGTATGCCTTTTGTTTAAAGAAAGAATAATTTTCTTCAGTTTTCAATGCACCATAACTGTTGAAATGAGACTAGAATAAGAACATTTGACACAAAATGCATTCCAGTGCCTGAACTAAAGAGATCACGCATGAAGTATTATGACAACTAGCTCTTGCGGAAGAGGAGTTGCTGTCATTTTAGGCTTTGAGTTTGAACATCTAGTGCTCCCTTTTTATTGAAATGTTTCTTCTGCTAATTTTAATTGATGGTTTTAGAAACCGTGAGATGACTTTATTGCAGTTTATACAGTTTTCAGTGGTCAAATGAGAGAGTTAATTGCAGTGACATTGTAGAAATGAGTTGTTTTGACCAGTGATTCAAGTGGGAGCAGGAAGTTCTGCCCTCGAACCTGCTTCGCCATTCGATACAACCTTGACTTCGCTCCACTTTTTTGTGCCTGCTCCCCATGACTCTTCCCAAACTGTACTAATTAAAAAATCTGTCTATCTCTTAGTAATTTTAATGGTGCAGTATCTACCACACTCTGGGGTAGTGAATTTCACAGATTCATTATTCTTTAAAAGAAGTAATTTATCCTTATGCATTTTAAAATCTGGTACCTCTTACCCTAAAACTTTGACCTCTCGTTTTTGATTGCCCCACATGAGGAAACGTCCTTTCTCTGTCGGCTTTTTCAGTCACCTTTTAGCATCTTACAGACCTCTATTAGATTTTTCCTCATTCTTCTAAACTCCAGAGAGTATAGCTCCTAAATTGCTCAATGCTTCTTCATAAGCAAACCCCCTCTCCCTGAAATCAATGCAGTGAACATGTGTATGCGCACAGACAATCTGATTTCTTACATTCCTATGTGAGAAAATAAATGATAGGTTGAGTAAGGCTGGTTATGGCAGGGAGTGACCCAAGTTCCTACAGTAATGCCTCAGGCTTCTGCTGCATGCATCCCCCACAGCTCTTTTTGGTGAGAAACAGCCTTATGTCTATTTGAGCTACTTATGAAAATATTTCAAGGTCAACTCTTATACCATTCAGCATCCATGCTGATTTAAATTCATAGTGAGATTTTTATATCGCAAAACAAAAGCACAAAAATTTGGCCAAGTGTGTCAGTGCTAACTTTTCAACTGTAGCTACTTGCTTCCCTTTCTTACTATGCTTTCATGTTTTCAATTTTACCATCAAATTCCCTTTCAAATGACAGTATGACCTTTCCTCAATGGTCACTTTTTTGGTAAAGCGTATCATATTGTAATACTTTGTCTGTGACATGATTTATTCTAATTTCAATGTTTCAATTAAAATGTTGATGGTTGCTGCTTCTGCAATCAATAGAAGTAACTTTTTCATTATTTACCCTACTTGAATTTACACTTGGAACAAAGACGACTATTCCCACCGTTAATTATCTGACACGGGGTTTGCATGCGATATAAGAGATTGTGGTACTCAATAAAGGAAAGTGCCTATTCAGTGTGTAGGCCAATGAACGAAGGCTGTTGTTCCCTTTGTGCTGAATTGTTGCACACGTAGCATCTTGTCCAGGTTTCCTAATATGAAAACAACCTACTAGGAAGAAACCAATCTGTTACAAAGCCAATTTTGTGTAGGTTGAACCTTGCAATAAGTCACCAAAATTAATGATGTAAAGGACAGTGAAGGTGGTCATTTAAGAATGCAAAGAGATCTTTGATCATTTGCGTTAATGGGCTGAAGAGTGGCAGATGGAGTTCAATTTGGTTAAATGTGAGGCATTGAATTTTGGCAAAACAAACCAAGGAGGATTTATACCATTAAAGTAGAGACTTGGGTAGTGTAGAACAGAGAGACCTAGAGGTTTAGGTACATTTTTTCTTTTTAAAGTTTGTATAGATAAGGTAGTTAAGAAAACGTTTTAGCACATTTGCAGTCATTGTTCAGACCATTGAATATAGGAGTTGGGACATAATGTTGAGGTTGTACAAGACATTGGTGAGGCTCGTTCTAGAGTATTGTGTCCATTTCTGGTTGACCTGTCATGTGAAGGATACTAAGTTGGGGAGGCTTCAGAAGAGATTTACCAGGATATTGCTGGCAGTGGAGAGTTTGTGTTATAAGAAGAGACTGGATAGGCTGGGTTTTTTTTTCCACTGGAGCATGAGAAGTGGCCTTTTATAGAAGTCTTTAAAATCATGAGGGATACAGATATGGTAAATGGCAGGTAACTTTTCCCTGTGGTGGTTAATTTCAAGACTAGGCATATCTTTTAAAGTGAGAGGGGAAAGATTTTTTTTATTATAGACATGAGGGGTAATTTTTTTTACATCATGGTTTGTGTGGAATGAACTTGCAGGGAAAGTGGTATGGATACATTACAAAATTTAAAAGTGATTTAGATAAATACATGAGTAATAAATGATTGGAGGGAAATGGGCCAAGTGTAGGCAAGTGGGACTGGTTTAGTTTGGGATTATGGTCAGCTTGGACTGGTACCAAAGGGTTTGTTTCCATGTTGTATAACTCTGTGAGCTTCAAAACCATTTCTGGTGTAAAATCCTTTGGAAAAGCAATTCAGGAATGTGAACCTAAGATCATTCAGGAGGGATTCTGAACGAAACCCCAAAAGTACCAAATGGATCCAATGCTGTTAATAGATAAGTGAGAGCACCTGCTCAAGGTTAAAGGCAAATATATTTGTGACATATAATCCTAAAACTATTTGTAAGTGCAGCTAAATGAACAAACCTTCTTTTGTGTGTGATGTTAATAACGGCTTTGTTTGGACTCTTTTGTTTTAGCCTGTGCTTTAGCTGTGAACATGCATTCTCTGAAGTGCATTCTTTTGGAATAGTGAAACTTGAAGTGTATGTGAATGCACTGCAGTATTCCAT
Source organism: Stegostoma tigrinum (assembly GCF_030684315.1). Classification (NCBI taxonomy): domain Eukaryota; kingdom Metazoa; phylum Chordata; class Chondrichthyes; order Orectolobiformes; family Stegostomatidae; genus Stegostoma; species Stegostoma tigrinum. The sequence goes on from NC_081372.1 coordinate 27,570,641, forward strand.
TTTGAAAGCAATTTCAACTATCCCATTATCTTCAAAGTTGGATTTACTGAAACCTCTTGAGACTCCAAAGCTGTATGTGACATAACATGAAAGTCACTTGCTTTACTATGGAAAGATCAGGAAATATGAAATAACACTGAAGCCCAAAATAGGCTAATTTGCTTTCAAAAACTGGAGAGGGATGAGATTGCTATAAAAACAAAGGTATTATGTTAAAGGATTAGTTTACATTTTCCTTCCTCATCCTACGAATGACTACTTCATTGGAAATGATGATTGCTCCAATTTAAGTTATGGTGCCTTTAACATCATGAATTGTCCAAGGAGCTTTATAATACTTAAATACTGCACTGAGCCACATGAGGCAAAATGTTACAATTTGGCCTAGCTGGTCAGGGGTTCGGGGCAGGAAGAAAAATGAAAGGGTAATAACAATTGCAGATAGCCAGGTATTTTTGAAACTCTAGAATGGTGTTTTTCTCCCTGATGCCATGGTCAAAGATGTCAGAGTAGTTGCATGATAGCCTCTTGGGGAGGGGGATCAGACAGAAATCAACATCCACATTGATACCAATAAAAAGAATGACAAGGGATGAGGCCCTGAAAAAAAGCAGATTTAGGAGCTGAGGGGGAATCAAAAAGCAGGACCTCAACAGCAGTAATTTCAGAATTACTCCCCATGCCACTAGCCTGTGAGCATAAGATTGTTGGATGGGCTAATTGAATGAGGCTAGAGAACTGATGTAGGAAATAAGGCATCAGATTGCTGAGGTATTGGGGCAGGTGGGACCAGTGCAAAATAGATGGCTTACGTTTTGACAGGACTTAAGACTGAGATTCTCACAGGGAGATTTGCTAGTGTTATTGGCTTGAGTTTAAACAAACTTATAGTAGAGTTGGGGGAGAATGAGGCGATGGTAGAAACCTGATGCACAATTCAATTTTGAAAGAAGTTTGGTAACACGAAGTAGAAAAGCTACACGAAGCCTAGAAGACAGGAAAAAATGAGACCATGCATTGAGTAATGCTTAAATGCTAAATAATGTCAAGAAGACAAAGTTAAGGGCACTGTCCATGACAGAAATCTGACTGCACTATAATCGGGAGGCTGAACTGAATATTTGAAGATATTCAACCTTTAAGATGGGCAGTCAAGAAGAATAGGATCAGATTATTAGTAATGGAGGATCTCGGATCAAAAGAATAAAGAAGAGCGCAAGGGGCAGAAGACATTAACTGGATCTAAGAATAGACTACCAAGTAATTGTGTGGGGAATGGTATTAATCAGGCCAGAATGTTAACATGGGCAACACCGTAGTTATGAGTAACTTCAGTCTGCATATAGATGGGCACACCCGTTCAGCACTAAAGCTGTATAAGCTAGTTATTACATGTTAGGAACGGTTTTCTAGAGCAGCATGTTGAAGAATTGACTAAAGGGCATGCTATTTTAAATCTCATATCATGTAATGAAGAAAGGCTAATTAATAAGCTTCTAAAAACCTTTAGAGATGAGAGACCACAATATGCTAGAATTATGTTTGAGGTACGTCAATGAAGCAGAATGTTAAAATTGAATATGAGAAATTATAAAACTTGAAGAGGTGGATTGGGAAAATACATTTAAGTAGCATAACTGCACAGGGAATGGATAGCATTTAAAGAACTAGCATATAGTATACAGCAATTATACATTCTTCCATGGTTCAAAAACCTAAAAAGGTTCAGTCAACTGTGGCTATAAAAGGAAGTTACGGATTCTATAAGATGCAAAGGAAAGGCTGATAAAGTTGCCAGAAAAAGTAAATCTGAGGATTGGGAGGTTTTTAGAAAACAGTAAAGGAGGACCAAGGAACTGATAAGGGAAGAATAGAAAATAATGTTAATTAATTTTTTAAAAAAACTTTTTTTAATATTGATTCGTTAGATGTGAGCAATGCTGGCTGGCCAGTATTTATTGACTGTGCCTAGTTTTCTCCCTTGAGAAGTTGGTGATGAGCTACAGTCTGTCTGCAATGGGTTGACCCACAATGCCGTTGGGGAGGGAATTCCAGGATGTTGACCCAGCAACAGTGAAAGCATGGCAACATATTTCCAAGTCAGGTTGGTGAGTGGCTTAGAGGGGAACTTGCAGGTGGTGGTGTGCACTAGAATCTGTAGCTCTTGTCCTTCTAGATGGGATGGTCATGGGTTTGGAAGGTGCTGTCTGAGGGTCTTTGGTAAATTTCTACAGTACATCTTGTAAATGGTATACACTTCCACTACTGACGATTGGTGGTGGAGGGACTGGATGTTCGAGGATGTGATGCCAATCAAGCGGGCTGCTTTGTCCTGGATAGTGTCAAGTTTCCTAGGTATTTTTGGAGGTGCATCCATCCAGACAAGTGGAGAGTTTTCCATCACACTCCCTGACTTGTGCCTTGTAGATGATGGACAAACTTTGGGAAGTCGGGAGGTGAATTACTCACCACTACTCTTAGCCCCTAACCTGCTCTTGTAGCCACTGTTAATGTGGTGAGTTCATTTGAGCCTGCTCAATAGTAACCCCCAGAATGTTAAAACTAACTATTTAACCAGGCTATTTCTTGTTTGGAAGACAATTATTTATCCTTCCTAATATATAAGTATCACTGATATAAGACCTTATATCATGTAGTAGCCTTTTTTATGTGGCACCTTCTTGAATACCTTATGAAAATCTAAATGGAGTCATGCAGCATGGCAACAGGCTGTTTGGTCCAACCAGTCCATGCCGAAAATAATCCCAAACTAAACTAGGTCCACCTGCCTGCTCCTGGCCCATACCCCTCCAACCTTTCCTCTTCACATATCCATCCAAATGTCTTTTTAATGTTGTAATAGTACCTGCATCCATCACTTCATCAGGAAGTTCATTCCACATGCGAACCACCCTCTGTTTTAAACAAAAAGTTTGCCTCATGTCTCTATTAAATCTCTCTCTCTGTCCTTTAAAAATGTGCCCCCTAGTCTTGAAATTTTCCATCTAAGGAAAAGGACAACTACCACCAACTCTATCTATACTTCACATTATTCAACTCTATCTATACTTCACATTATTCAACTCTATCTATACTTCACATTATTCAACTCTATCTATACTTCACATTATTCAACTCTATCTATACTTCACATTATTCAACTCTATCTATACTTCACATTATTCAACTCTATCTATACTTCACATTATTCAACTCTATCTATACTTCACATTATTCAACTCTATCTATACTTCACATTATTCAACTCTATCTATACTTCACATTATTCAACTCTATCTATACTTCACATTATTCAACTCTATCTATACTTCACATTATTCAACTCTATCTATACTTCACATTATTCAACTCTATCTATACTTCACATTATTCAACTCTATCTATACTTCACATTATTCAACTCTATCTATACTTCACATTATTCAACTCTATCTATACTTCACATTATTCAACTCTATCTATACTTCACATTATTCAACTCTATCTATACTTCACATTATTCAACTCTATCTATACTTCACATTATTCAACTCTATCTATACTTCACATTATTCAACTCTATCTATACTTCACATTATTCAACTCTATCTATACTTCACATTATTCAACTCTATCTATACTTCACATTATTCAACTCTATCTATACTTCACATTATTCAACTCTATCTATACTTCACATTATTCAACTCTATCTATACTTCACATTATTCAACTCTATCTATACTTCACATTATTCAACTCTATCTATACTTCACATTATTCAACTCTATCTATACTTCACATTATTCAACTCTATCTATACTTCACATTATTCAACTCTATCTATACTTCACATTATTCAACTCTATCTATACTTCACATTATTCAACTCTATCTATACTTCACATTATTCAACTCTATCTATACTTCACATTATTCAACTCTATCTATACTTCACATTATTCAACTCTATCTATACTTCACATTATTCAACTCTATCTATACTTCACATTATTCAACTCTATCTATACTTCACATTATTCAACTCTATCTATACTTCACATTATTCAACTCTATCTATACTTCACATTATTCAACTCTATCTATACTTCACATTATTCAACTCTATCTATACTTCACATTATTCAACTCTATCTATACTTCACATTATTCAACTCTATCTATACTTCACATTATTCAACTCTATCTATACTTCACATTATTCAACTCTATCTATACTTCACATTATTCAACTCTATCTATACTTCACATTATTCAACTCTATCTATACTTCACATTATTCAACTCTATCTATACTTCACATTATTCAACTCTATCTATACTTCACATTATTCAACTCTATCTATACTTCACATTATTCAACTCTATCTATACTTCACATTATTCAACTCTATCTATACTTCACATTATTCAACTCTATCTATACTTCACATTATTCAACTCTATCTATACTTCACATTATTCAACTCTATCTATACTTCACATTATTCAACTCTATCTATACTTCACATTATTCAACTCTATCTATACTTCACATTATTCAACTCTATCTATACTTCACATTATTCAACTCTATCTATACTTCACATTATTCAACTCTATCTATACTTCACATTATTCAACTCTATCTATACTTCACATTATTCAACTCTATCTATACTTCACATTATTCAACTCTATCTATACTTCACATTATTCAACTCTATCTATACTTCACATTATTCAACTCTATCTATACTTCACATTATTCAACTCTATCTATACTTCACATTATTCAATAAATTTCTGAGGTCACCTCTCAACTTGTTACATTCCAGTCTGCCGTTTCCTGATCATTGTTTCCTAGTCTCATCTTCTAAGGAATCAATATTCACTTTAGCTATGCTATTCCTTTCTGTGTGTTTGTAGAAGTTGTTCCCATTCATTTTTACACTATTTGTGTGACTGGAGAAGCAGTTATAGTTTGATGTTGTGCTTAACAATCTGTTTATTCACTTTAAATTTGTAAAGCTCCCCTCACTTGAACCCTATCATCCCTGCTGGACAACCCATGCTTAATTATTCAATTCAGTGGGACCGTAGTCCCAGTCTGATTCATGTGACCAACGTGCAGCTCCTTATTTCTCCTGTATTGGAATCAGTGCCAATGAATTAAAACCTATTTCTTCCAGGTCAATATTTGAGTAACACTATTAGCTGCCTAGTCTTATTTACCTTTGCTAATTTACTTGTTCATCATCCAGTGATTATTATCTTTGTGGTTCTGCTTTTCACTTTTTAGAACCTTTTTATTTTTAATTATCACCAATTGAAACTACTGCAATCCTTTTTGCTCCCCAACTTTAATGTCCCCTGTACAACAGTGTTCCTGGTTATGTTATGTGTTCTGTGATCCCTGCTCTTATCCACAATCTGTAAAAGTCTTGCATCTGTTGGGCAAGTGCAAGGTCTGAGGCACCTTCACTGCAATCTCCAGAAACCCATTTCACTCAACTTGTAGTTGGAAACTCCTGTCCCTGACCACAGAACAAAAAAAATGGACCTAAGGGATTTGATACAAAGTCTTGGTAACTTCCTGCCTCTTTTATGTATCAGTGTACCCAAGGCTCTGACTCAAGTTCAGTAGTTGTGAGCTGAAGGTCTTCAAGTTGCAGACTCTTACTTTAGATGCAGTTGCAGTGAATCAGATTGGTCCTCACTGGTTCCTAGATGCCATTGTTGTAACTCATCACCTACCGTGTCAGCTTGATTTTATTAATTTCATTACTTCTCTTGGACCAGTTCTTTTTATAAAAGACCAGAATCCACCTCTGTCCTCACAACATTAAATTATCTCACTGACCAAATTCCCAAATTTAAATATTCTGTAGTAGCTGTATTTAATCAAGCTGGTCTATCCATTGGCCAAAAAAATCCCTTCTGTATTTGTACTTGAAACAATTCCAAGTCATATAACTGGCCACTTTATCAGCTTAAGCTTGAATTTTGAGCAGGGCTTGCTGCATACAAGCATGAACTGTTTCAGTATATACACAGGGTACTGAACACTGAAATCATCAGTAACATCCCCAATTCTGATCTTAAATAGGAGGGAATGTCAAGGATGAGCCAGCAGAAAAATTAGTCCTCGGTCACTAGCTGAGGAAGTTCACAACAATGTCCTGGGCTTGACTTCATTAGCCTTGAACAACCACACCCATCTTCCTTTGTGATAGCTATGACTTCAGTTGAGTGGCTTCCCCGATTTCTCGTTGATTTCAATTTGCTAAGACACTTTGATGTTTAACTAGTTTAAGTGACACATTGTTGGCTCTGACAAAGGTATTGGTGGTATGCTTAATATATTTTGTGAACTGCAAGAAATTTACTCAAATTCTGTAAATAAATCACCACCTTTGTCTTAGGTTATGTGTTAGACAAAGCACAGATTACCCTGCTGAACAAATTAGGGTTCATTTCAGGAAGAAGCATATGTCTGTGACAACTGTCCAGTGAAGAACAGCCAAGGAAAGACTCTCTCGGACTGTGTATTCCATGGGCTGGGTATAGAGTTTCCTGCATGGACCCAAGACAAACTCCGATGGAAACTCATAAGCACGACTGGAGATAGACAATCTACAACCTGCGTACCATGATTGGAATGAAGTCAGCCAGGTGGATCTCATAGAATGTGAATTCCCTGATTGGATCTGTTAACCTGATCAAATCAGGAAGTCCTACCTGACAGATATGAACAGGAGTGTTCTGAGTTCTGTATTGTGCACGTGTTACTAAAAGGTGACTTGGTGACAGGATACTGGCCTTCGTGGCGTTATTTCAAATACTTGCAGGTATGTAATCCATTAAAAGCAATTCACAATGCCCCTTACAAAATCCATACTGTTACGTTTTAGTGAGCCAATTTGTATTAGGTGAGAATAATGTTTTTGCATGTTGAAATTTCATTGGGGTCCTGATAAAGATCAACCCTAATTTACATGTATTCATCAAGTTCTTGGGTACCTCTTACATGTAAGAAAACTGTGACTAAAGTTATGAACAGCAATCAAGTATGAAAGAAGAATAATTATCTTGACACAATGTTAAATCTGCTTAACAACAGCCCCAGGTGGGGATGTGGAATTTTAAAAGTACTCTACTTCTTCCAACAATTTTTACAGTTGCAATGGACAAAGCAATGTTCTAAGAGTGATTTATATAAAGAAACTTAAGTTCATTTAAATGCAGGTTTCCCATTACAGATTTGGAAATTTAAGTAAAAAGACAAGAAACTTCATCAGATCAGCAATATTATTTATTTAAATTTTAACAAATTACTTAACTGTGCTTGTAAAACATTTTCAATTAATTTCAAAAATTATAGTGAGGACAATTTTTTGTTTCTATATATTTGTTGAATTATTTTTCATCTTATTGGTAAGCCTCAATACATTTAAAGCCCTTTATTTATTGGTTACCTGTGCTAAGAAGAAAATGTCACAAATATAAAATATCATTAGCTGTAACAGACAGCTATCAGTAGTTTTCTCGTACAAGTTACTAATGCAATTCAATTCGGATGTGCAACATATTAAATTGACAATCATTAAGAAAAATGAAGGGGTTTAAGTTACTTTGTCTTACGCATTGTTCTATAATCAGATTGGCAACGTAACTCAGAAGGACATCTTAGTTCCCTTTTAATACAAATTCACACTTACCTGGCTATCATCTCATGAAAGCATTTTCTATAACTGTCAGATAATTTAATACACTGGCCTAGAGTTATTGGAGGTTTGGTGTTATTATGCTCATACTGCTGAATTCAGAATTTTAATTTGTATGTTTCAAGACACAAAATGAGATTTTAAAAAATGTATCATTACACTGCTCTTAACTTGTGAATTTGGGGCAGGACAATTTATGACAACTAACAACTGGTGGCACCATAGCAGCAACACTGGTGTTTTTAAAATACAGTACTGCACTTGTTACATTTTTAACCATTCTATTTTTTCCTTCAATGAAGTACAATAAATGGTTTTGTTCTAATATAAAAATGATCATCATTTCATTAGAAACAGTTTCCTTTCAATGTAAATAGGCTCAAACAAATATGGTCTGAAATTACTGGAATGGAGCAGTGTCTTCAGATCTTATTTTCATGTGCTTGGTACTCTGACTCATGTAAGGTTTACACAAACCGGCCCCTCCGCACTAGGATTGTTGACTAATGTTGCAAAAACATACAGACTAAATCCAATATTTTTATTTAAGCCATCACTAGAGTTTCACACAGGTTAATCTGAAGCTGTTAATATCCAGTCCTTTAGTGCTTTTTGCATGTTATTAGGCAACAGGAAATCAGTAGTAAAATAAACCTGAGTTTAATTTTTTTTTTCTCTTGGTGATGACCCTGTACCTTCAGTAGACAATTTGACGGTGTACAAAAATTGATGATTTTTTTTCTGTAATGTACAATTAAATATCTAGGATTCTGAAGATGTGCTGGATGATCTCTGAAACAATGACTTGTATATAGAAGAGTTCAGGAACCTTGGATACGAGTCTCTGTGCATTAACGTATAAATCTGAAGCTGTGCATCGTCAAATGTTTGAGTCGATGGTTCAGCCATTTTTTTGTTGATAACATCACGGACCCGTGAGTCAAGGCTAACCTGAATTTAAAAAAAAGTATTTCTGTTTAACATGACATACACAATGTTGAATAAGTTCTAACAAACAATATCAGTTTTTTTCTCAATTCAATATTTTTTAGAATCTATACTATTGGCAACATTAAATGGAATGTTCACTATTTTCTTCAAATTAATCCTCTATGAATCACTTTCTTATGATAACTTCTGCAAGACTGATTGAGGAGACCAATTTATGAATAAAATCAATTTTCCATGCAGCTTCTTCCATTACTAGTCCGGTACTATGGACACTATCTTATATTGCTATCGACTGCAAAAGCTGAAATTCTGAGAGTGAACAGGTCTATTATAAATTATACAATTTAACAATAGTTTATTCATCTCCCTTAACTTCATTCCAGAATAGATTCAACTAACCAGTCATTTTTCAGGAGCATGTTGTTCCTGCTGCAGGCACCATCACATTACTAGTGATCACCTTTCATATCTGCATCATGAGTGTTATGTTTTATAATACACTACATTGAAGTAATATGACAGGAATATGTCATGTAAATCATTGAATAAGTTCAGTTAACTGCAGTATTATTTTCTGCTACTAGAGTACAATAATGTGCATTGAAAACTTTGTGTAAATCTGGCAATGGTTTAGTTAGCTTGTCAAAATTAAATCTGACTTTCTGTTGCTTCATCTTGATTTTGTCACCCACACTTGCTCCTAGTTTTGGCTTCACTCACATTTTACCATTGGAAGAGTAGTTCAGGTGTGGTGTGGCATTAGTCTTTGTACTGAACTGCTTTCATGCCTCCAGCAGTTAGTTTCTCCACTGCCTTGTGTACATCTGTGCAGAAATTCTTCCATTTCTGTACAATTCCTTTGGAGATTTTCACAGCTACCTCAGCCTTTTCATCTGACTCGGGATATTGTAGATGAATTTCCTAACTTTTTAATGAAGCAGTAAACTCTTCGCTTATGAACTGAAGGCCACTTTCAAGAATGCTGTAATGCCTGAAAGTAATGCCTGAAAGTGCTTTCAGGTATTGATAATCTCTAGTTCACCTTCCAATAGTCAGAATAGTAATCTTGGTGACAAGCTAACTTGTCCCTGCAAGGATTAACAGGTCCACTTCCAGCTTTCTCCATAGTCTGTCCGGGATGTTGTGTGTCATCAGTGGCTCTCTGACTGAAACATCTTGGAACGTTTTGGAACCGTGGCCCTTGATTTTTTTACTCATCTTTTGACACATCTCTTGCCTTCCTCAGATATTACTCAATTGTTTGGTAACTTTCATGGATGTACTTTACCATCTCTCCCGATAATTCCTTCAGGATAATTTCTCTATTTCCTTTGTAAATATGCCACCTTGGGCTGTGAATTTATTTCCACAGGCCCACTATGCTCATAAAGCAACAGGATTGTCCTCAATCCTTTCGGGCCATCTTTTCATTACATTTGTAACACATGAATAGTTGATCTTATTGGGTAATTTACTTGTTTTGAGTAAAATTATGGTCTGTTATATTAATTGGACTGAATTTTTCCCATCCGTGAACTGTGTTGCCAAAAGTGAGTCAGTTGGAAAAAATATGGTGCGTTCACAAAGTCGAGATTCTTAATGTTGGAAAAGAAAAATGTTAAATTTTACACCCAAGGTTAGAACAGTGAGTTGAGAATCTTGCTAATGAGCAGCAAGAGGCTATATGCACTCATTCATTTCTTATTAGTACCTAATCTTGCCTCCTCTATAAGCAATTTCCTATTCTCCCAAATGCCAGAAATACACCAAATGGCAATACCTCCCAGCATGAAAGGCAGAGTAAGTATCTCGCAGCTCCAGCCTGCCGGCCTCCATTTTGGTCAGCAGTCTCCCAACATCTCTGTGGTTTCCAGAGGCAGTGACTACCTGCACCCCCTCACCGCTGTTTACTGACACCAGCATTGGCTATGCACCCTTATCACATGATCAGACCACATCAGTGACTGACTTAGAATAAAGTTCACCATCAATGCTGCACTTTGTTGTGCACTGACACTTTTCATTATGATGCTGCTGATAGGCCTCTTCACCCCCAAACAGGCATCCAACACACACATCAGGGCAAAGTCTACTTAGAAGTGCTTTGTTCACTGCCTACCATTCATTCACTTCGTGCCTACTTGGATGCTTACTGCGCACCATCCTTATGTTTGTCATTTTATGCTTAGCTGCCTTATTCAGAACTTAAAGGCTCACTGTACATCTGCCATGCCTTCCTGTTTAGTACACGCACAAAGCTGAGCAGCTTGTCATGGTTGTCAGCTCTGATCAGTCAGCATATACAACAATGTCACACCTAATGCATGCATCAACAACTTACATGGCTAACACACTGCATTTGATTAAATGGCCTTGACTCAAACTCTAAGTGGAGTAGTCCTTGGTCAAATCAAGAGGACTGTCATTAGTTGAGAGGTCTTACTACAGTCAATCAAGGGCATTGTCTGCTCTCAGTCCAGGGATTTGGACACAGTCAGTCAGCTGTTTGAGGGAGTCAGAATCAGGTGTTCCTTAATACTGCTGTTCAGGAATTGGGCCAAGGTTAGTCCTCCAGTCTATTCGCTGACAGTCAAGGAGGGAATGTCAGGGACTGCAGTTGTGCTGGGAAAGCTCAGAAAGTTAATTATGGGTACTGGAGGTAGCATGCTGGGATGCATGGGAAAAATAAATTGATGCAGGCAACTCAATCTATAAAGTGGGAAAGAGGAAGGCGCATCAGAGGACATGATTTGCAGCAGGAGGTAGGTCATGTATTGGCACAAAGTGCAGCATGATGAGTGGCATGGCTATGCTGTTGGTCCAGGGCTCACGGTGTTGGCAAATGAAGATTGAAACGAAAGAATTGAGTGGGTACGTGTGGAAGATCAGAGCTGATGAGGTTGACAGGGAGTGCAAGGAAGAAAGGAACATGAAGTTTTGGAGAAAAGCTGTAAGACGTCACCTCAATGTTCCCTCAGGATATGGATGAGGTATGAAAGGTTCAGAGTCTATTGTCCTCAATGTCATTTCTTCCAGATGAGCAAGGCACATTTCCATGGAAACTGAGGATGTCCCAGGACAGAATCACAGAACTGTGTCATCTGCTGGAGTTGGACTTGCAACCTCAATGAGTGAGAGGCCATCCTATCCCAATGGTCATCAAGGTGACATCTGCACTAAATGCTGATGCAGCCGATGTTTCTCAGAATCTATTGGGGTACTGCATGGGATCTAACAAACCTCAAGCTATAAACGTACTGAGGGTGTTACCGATGCTATTTGTACCAAATCACACCACTTCATCTCATTTCCCTGTGATGAGGTCAGTGCTGCAGCCCAAATAGTAAGAATTGCCAACATAGCTGGATTGTTCGGGGTACAGGGTGCTACAGACAGTGCATGCTGAAAATGCCTTATCATGACGCAGAGATCACCAAAAGCAATGTACAAGTCATCTGTGATCATTGGTACCGCATTTTAGAAGTCTACCAGAAATATGCTGGGAGCTGCCATGATGCCTACATCCAGTGCTGGACACAATTCAGACAAGAGATAACTGACACCCAGTTTCAACAGATATGAGCTGAGTGCAGTAATCATTCACTGACTGTATTTTTGTTGTTGCTGAAAAGGCAAGCAGTCACTTTGTTTTTAATTCATTTTTGCTGTTGTTCAATAGACATTCATGTTTTCTACCATTTGAAGGTTTGCCAGCATGTGGTACTCCCACACAAATCAATGAAAAGATGTTACACTATGCTGGTAAAATGCTGATAAAGTTCAAACATGGTATGGTGTTAAGGACAGGTAACCAATATAACTTGATTCTTGTAGTTATAGTTACAATGATTCTCAATCAGAAAATGATGTAGAATTGCAATACATTTACAGATCTGAGATTCAATTTGTAATAAAGTATTAACTGTGCCACCTCTGTGCTGTCAGAAGCTGTTTTTTTTTCATTCCTTCCCACTACTGGTACTGGCGTATACCTGGGTTTTAAATATGGCACCAATGTTAGAAGTCCCTCCCTCCCCTGACTGGGGCAAGTACTTCATGTCAACCTTATCTCCTCCACCTGCAGTCATCATTCTGACAGTCACAAACAAAGTATCGACCTGACCAAACCAACCTTTTGTATAGAATGTAGAACTGTACAGCACAATACAGGCCCTTCGGCCCACAATGTTGTGCTGAACTTTTACCCTAAACCTAAAGCCTATCTAACCTCTATCCCTGCCTGACGTTATCATCCATATGCCTATCTAAAAGCCGCTTAAATCCCCCAAAGAGGCTGACTCCACTACTATACTCCACTCCACTACAGTGGAGTGATTTGTCAAAATCTGCAGCTGATATCTCTCCAGTGGCCATCTGCACCTGCCTGTTATACTTGGTTGTAGCCACTCACTTGTGTGCAAAATGATTTGGCTTCATGCCAGTGAGAACACGGCTCTCCCCACATTTGGCATGATTTTTTATTTTGTGTGATATCTTCCATTGTATTTGCATTCTGTCCTTTGTCCAGCATTTGATTACCATCTGGCCCATAAGCATAATGTAAGGCCTGGCATTTATGCCATCAATATGCTTTCACTACTGATTTGCAGTCTATTCCTGCACATATAAACTGCTTTCCTGAAGATGAGCTGCCGCAGTAGATGTGCTTTCAATGCAGGATCTCTCGTACTTAATACAATTATGTTTTCAATTAAATCATCTTTTCATTGTGAAAATTCACAGGATTTTGCAATCTATGTTAGTGAGGTCACATATTGATCAATGGACTCTTGTTCACCTTGGGCCCTAACAAACATGTACCATTCATAAATTACCTAGGGTTCAGATTGTACTTTAATGCTTTAAAATTATTGCTGTGTGTTTTCCTCTGTTCTTCAGAGAGAGATCCAGGTGGAATACACTTTGAAACAGTCACTTTCTAACAGTAATAAGAATGTAGCATTGTGTAACTTCTTTGGCTTTTTGAACAAAACTGTTGCTATTTCACCCTTGTTCATGAAAAAGTTGCCAGTTTTGCTATATCATTTTTCAGGTCAACTAGAGATAAGCAAGGAAAAGCTGCAGCCATTTTCCCTGAGATAACAAGGTGTAGAGCTGGATGAACACAGTAGGCCAAGCATCAGAGGAGCAAGAAGGCTGATGTTTCGGGCCTAGATTTCTGAAGAGGATCTAGGCCCGAAACATCAGTCTTCCTGCTCCTCTGATACTGCTTGGTCTGCTGTGTTCATCCAGCTCTACACCTAGATTCTCCAGCATCTGCAGTTTCTACTATCTCTGAAGCCATTTTTTTCTGACGTGTGCCTCACCTGTGTCCTGTTTCTTTATTTTGTTTTAATTTATTTCAGTTGCTTAAAGCAGCTTTCACAAATCTGAGCATTCCTGTGTTGCTCTGTTAATAACTGTCCACGCACAATCTGGGCTTTACTTCTGACACCATGATCTCAGCACAACTGACAGCAGTCTGGTCAGAATGAACTTGTTACTGAATTGTCAGAAAGATGGTTACATGCAGTGTGTCTGCTCTGTGGTAGAAGTCACATGATGATAGCAGATCAGGAACAGCAATTGTACATGATCATGATTCAATCCAAGCAGTCCGCATCCTCATTAGTGTTCAACAATTCAGTGAAAGTTGTCTGACTCACACTGACTGCTCCTAAGAACGTGACTTTTGGGCTGGTGATGGGTAGGTAATGTAATGGACTCACTGAGACTGGGTCAAGTATTGTGCATCTTGATATGCCTGACTCATTATCTGGAAGTCTGAACTCTTCTTTCCGCAACTTAACATTTTCAAGACTGGTGTTTTTCCACCTGTATCTGTTCTTTGACACTGTATTTCCTTTCTTTTTGCAATGAGATAATTCAAAATTAAAGAAAGTCATTGGCGTGTTCTGTGCATGATTTTCTTAGAAAACCATAAAAAGATTGTTTCATATCCATTTTGCTGTCAACACCAAAATGAATCAACGTGCTGCAGACAAATGAAATCTTTGTGCTCCATCTTCATAACCATCATTATATGAGACAGTTAGTTGCATTGTTGAATGGCTTCATACTTCAGCAGGTTGCAAAACGTCAAGCCAGTCCAGCATGAGAACGCACCCAATACTTGGAGAAACCTAGTACCAGCCAGTTAAAATAAATCAGAAACTAGCCTGTAAGGATTTCCCAAACTACAGGTTGTGACTCTCAGTGTGACCAACATGCTGGAATTTAGAGTCATGAGCTTCAAAGCAGCAATAGCTGCAGTGGAGCTCTGGCCAGGAGTTAACAACTGCAGTGCTCCTTTCAATCCTTGTGGGTTTGGAGAACGGCCTAACTAACTGACTTTAGAGACCCAACTCCTGCTCTAAAAGTGCAGCCGAAAAGATCAGCCTTGCTGTTTGCAATATCATCCCCTTCCCTCCAATCTCACTATCCCCATAGACGGGTTGTGGCAGTCTTCGTGACTGCAAGTCTGCTCCACCATTCAGTGTGGTCATGATTCAATTGACACTCTTTACCTCCACTTTTTTGCCTTTTCCCTACAACCCTCAATTCCGTTACTGACTAAAAATCTATCTCAGCCCTGTTTATATTTAATTGCCCAGCCTTAACAGCACCCTGCAGCAAAGAACTGCATGCATTCACTACTCTCTGACAGAAAAAGTTCTTCTTTATCTCTGTCTTAAATGGGCGACCACTTATTCTGAGATTATGCTTTCTGGTTCTGAATTCTCCCAGAAGGGGAGAAAACTTTTCTGCATACATCTGTTGAGTCCTCTAAGAATCTTACACGTTTCAATAAGCTTACCACCGGCTGATGTGAAGGTGCTGGTGTTAGATTAGGGTGGCCGAAGTCAGAAGTCACACAACACCAAGTTACAGTCCACTGAGATAGCAAGAACTGCAAATGCTGAAGTCAGAGATAACTGAGTGTGGAGCTGGAGGAACACAGCAGGCCAGGCAGCGTCAGAGGAATAGGAAAGCTGCTGTTTCGGGTTGGGACCCTTCTTCAAAAGCTGCCTTGCCTGCAGTGTTCCTCCACCTCCACACTTTGTTACCAGGTTATAGTCAAATAGGTTTATTTGGAATCACACAAACGTTCAGAGTATAGGCCCTTTGCCAGGTGTAGTGAGAGCAGGGCACACAGACACAGAGTTTATAGGGTGAGAGATCAAGGGCAGAAAGATCAAAAGATCATATAACTGGTGTGAGTGGAGTGACTGATGATCAGTCTCTGCAGGTGACCATGAGTGTTAGATGGTGTATAAAGTGTTTATAAAGTCAATGTCAGCGCTGTTCTGTCAATGATAATCAGGCAGAGCCATAGCATTATGCAAAAGGTGACATCTCAGGTCAAACACTGATTTGTAGGTGTGAGGCTTTGTTCAAAATCTATCTCAGAGTTTTATCCTGAAATTAGCCTGGTTTTATTCCGAAAACTGTGACTTATAAGATGTCACACTGACTGACTATGATTACAAATTGTGTTTTTGAACAAAATAGAATGTATCTGCAAATAAACATCATGAATGAAATGATTCATCCCATAGATTTATGTGTATATGCGTGTGCGTGTGTTTGTGTGTGAGAGAGACAGAGCGAGAGAGGGCGAGGGAGACAGAGAGCGAGAGTATGTATGTGTGTGTGCATGTGCGAGTGTGAGACTGTGTGTGGGAGAGAGCAGTGTGTGTGCGCATGCATGCACATGTGAGGGACAGAGAGAGAGTGAGAGTGTTCAAAAAATACACAATTTATAGTCACAGTCAGTCAGTGTGGCAACTTTTAAATTCCAGCTCTCGGAATAAAACGAGCTGACTCCAGGTTAACAATGATTATAACATAACACTTGCAGAGGCTTATCATCTGACACTCCAGTCACAACAGTAGTAAGACCTTTTGATCTCTTTTCCCTTGATCTCTCTGCCTATAAACTCTCGAGTTGTATGCCCTGCTCTCTCACTGCACCTGATAGAGGGAATACTCTCCAAAAGCTTATGTGATTCCAAATAAATCTGTTGGATTCTAACCTGGTGTTGTGTGACTTCTGTCTGACTGCTACTATGATCTACCCACTTTGCACGTTTATTGTCCTCACCACTGTGATTGGATTGATTGTGGATCTTGACAGCTACTATATACATCTGAATATAGCACCATACAGAATAACTGAATGGTTACAGAATGAAGCTTTTCAGATAATCACGTTCACGTCAGCAGCAAGAGCAACTCACCTATTCATATTTCCTCCCCCAACTCCTTTCCATGAAACCATGATGATTCTTCCTCTGCAGGTACATGCCAAATTCCCTTTTGAAAGCCAGCATTGTTTTATGCCTCCACTGCCCTTTCACTGCATTCCAGATCCTAACTGTGCCCTGTACAAAAAAATGTTCCATTTCATGACATCACTTCTTCTTTTGCGAATCACCTGAAATTGGCGTTATCTAACTCTCCACCCTTCTAGGATGAGGAACAATTTTCACTAAACGCCCTTCAAGAGTTTGAATACCTCTTTCAAATGTTCTTTCAATCTTCCCTTATGCAAGGAAAACAAGCCCAGCTTTTCCAATGTATCGATATAATTGAAGATTCTCATCCTTGGAACCATTTTCATAAATTTCTTCTTCACCCTCTCTAAAACCTTAACATCTTTCTCAAAGTGACCTGTCTAGAATTGGACACGATACTCCCGCAGAAGCCAAACGAGTGTTTTATAAAGACTCATGCTAATTCTCTTACTTTTGTATTCTGAGCTGTTATGTAAAAATCCCAAGATTCAGTATGTCTTTTTCATCATTTTCTCAATCTGTCCTGCCACAATGAATTAAATACGTACTTCTATTCCTTTATAATATGTTGTCCATCACAATCTATCACTTCAAAATTTTTTGCCATTAATCTGTTGTGTGTCAACTTGTTCCATCAGTCTGTCAATGTCATCTTGAAATCTGTCACTATTCTTCTTACAGCGCACAATACTTACAAAGGTGTGGCATCTGTAAATTTTGAAATTGTATGCTGCACACCTAAGTCTAGGATAATATTACAGATCAGAAAAAACATTTGAATGACCTATGAATGACCCTGGGGGAATTCTGCTGCAACTTTCATCCAAAGACAATTATCCACAATTACTGGTCGTATCTCCTTATCTGGAACCTACACCCCTGGCACTTACACCCCTAACCTGTGCCATCCAGCCCCTGCTTTGTCTGTGGGAAGGGAAGGTGTCGGCCTGGACTTGCTGAGTTTATCCTAACATCCTTTTATGAACAAGCGTATAATATCAGCATTCTCCAGTCTTCTGTATATTCTATCTAAGAGGTGCATCTAAAATACTGACTGAACGAATGGGTATGTGAGAACTTAAAGAAATTATAACTTATAAAAGTTGAGTTTATTGTTGCATTGTCGGCATATTAGTGACCCAGATTGCCTAGTGGGGTCTGTTGGCCAGTAAAATCACTTTTGGATAGTTCTATCAAGTATAAAATGAAAAGGCATTGAGATAAATAGAACTTGAAAATCTAAAAGGTGCCTGGAAACTTACAAACACTTCCTTTTATACAATCAGGTTTGTGAAGAGATAACATTTTGAAGGAATTCGCTTTCAAGAATTGAAATGTTACCATACAGGAAAATGTACTAAGGTTCACCCAAGCAAATATTTTGGCTAATAAAATGTGAGGCTGGATGAACACAGCAGACACAGCAGCATCTCAGGAGCACAAAAGCTGACGTTTCGGGCCTAGACCCTTCATCAGAGAGGGGTATGGGGTGAGGGTTCTGGAATAAATAGGGAGAGAGGGGGAGGCGGACCGAATAATGGAGAGAAAAGAAGATAGGTGGAGACGAGAGTATAGGTGGGGAGGTAGGGAGAGGATAGGTCAGTCCAGGGAAGATGGACAGGTCAAGGAGGTGGGATGAGGTTAGTACGTAGGAGATGGAGGTGCGGCTTTGGGTAGGAGGAAGGGATGGGTGAGAGGAAGAACAGGTTAGGGAGGCAGAGACAGGTTGGATTGGTTTTGGGATGCAGTGGGTGGAGGGGAAGAGCTGGGCTGGTTGTGTGGTGCAGTGGGGCGAGGGGACGAACTGGGCTGGTTTTGGGATGCGGTGGGGGAAGGGGAGATTTTGAAGCTGGTGAAGTCCACGTTGATGCCATTGGGCTGGAGGGTTCCCAAGTGGAATATGAGTTGCTGTTCCTGCAACCTTCGGGTGGCATCATTGTGGCACTGCACGAGGCCCATGATGGACATTTCATCTAAAGAATGGGATGGGGAGTGGAAATGGTTTGCGACTGGGAGGTGCAGTGTGGGGGCAAGTGTAGCAAGTGTAGCATAGAAAACCGCAGGAAATGCTACACTTGCCCCCACACCTCCTCCCTCACCCCTCCCAGGCCCCAAGATGACATTCCACATTAAGCAGAGGTTCACCTGCACATCTGCCAATGTGGTATACTGCATCCATTGTACCCGGTGTGGCTTCCTCTACATTGGGGAAACCAAGCGGAGGCTTGGGGACCGCTTCGCAGAACAACACCACTCAGTTCGCAATAAGCAACTGCACCTCCCAGTCGCAAACCATTTCCAGTCCCCATCCCATTCTTTAGATGACATGTCCATCATGGGCCTCCTGCAGTGCCACAATGATGCCATCCGAAGGTTGCAGGAACAGCAACTCATATTCCGCTTGGGAACTCTGCAGCCCAATGGCATCAATGTGGAGTTCACCAGCTTCAAAATCTCCCCTTCCCCCACCGCATCCCAAAACCAGCGCAGTTCGTCCCCTCCACCCACTGCATCCCAAAACCAGTTCAACCTGTCTCTGCCTCCCTAACCTGTTCTTCCTCTCACCTATCCCTTCCTCCCACCCCAAGCCACACCTCCATCTCCTACCTACTAACCTCATCCCACCTCCTTGACCTGTCCATCTTCCCTGGACTGACCTATCCCCTCCCTACCTCCCACCTATACTCTCCTCTCCATCTTCGGTCCGCCTCCCCCTCTCTGCCTATTTATTCCAGAACCCTCACCCCATGCCCCTCTCTGATGAAGGGTCTAGGGCTGAAACGTCGGCTTTTGTGCTCCTGAGATGCTGCTGGGCCTGCTGTTTTCATCCAGCCTCACACTTTATTATCTTGGATTCTCCAGCATCTGCAGTTCCCATTATCACAAATATTTTGGCTGTTGTGGTCTTGCTGTGGTCATTGTGATGAAGATAGTCCACAAGGTCTTGTACTTCTGATAACTTATTAACTTTCTATTCTCAAAGAAAATTTAAAAGGCTTTGGTATCTGGAAGACTCAGGAAGGGTATCAGTCCTATTTTTGCTTTATTCTTCCCTTTCATTTAATTCAAATGCTTTTTACAATTCTATTCAGGAGTATAACACCAGGGCATTGATCAGACATTTTCTCCCAGTTGTAATTGTATCCTAGTGAATTACACTTCTTTGTTCTGAACTGAACAATGTGTGATGTAGTAAATTTACATCCTGATATTGACAGAATGTGCCGATCATAAAATTGTTGTTTTGCATCCTATTTTCATCAGCTCATAAACAGTAGACAGACACTAATGTTATGGGGAATAAAAAGGCATCACAATGTATTTGGCAAGATGGGCAGGTTTTGGTTTAAACCGTGCATCAGGGTTCTGTCATTTCTAGCCCCTTTGGAGATTCCTGTGCTTCTACAGCTGGCTTTATAGTAGACCTATCCAGTTGTGAGTGGGAATATCACAATCTAATGCAAATGGATGAAATATACAATGTGTTTCTAATATTTATGCCCTTAGAAATGCTAGCTCACTGGAGGAGAGGAAAGTGCTAATTTGGGCGGTGGAGTTTATTTAGAATGATAATTATTTACTTTTCAAGTCCAAACATTGTAGTATTTATTGGTCCAGTAGTTAATTTCCAATGAGTCTGCATAGGAGAAGTGAAGACAAGTGCACTGCTCAGCTCAGTCCAGGACAGGAACAGAATGGTGCTTTGAACAAGACAAGGAAATGCTTAAGTGAGTGGGGGAAAAGGGAGCGAAGGTCAAAGACAGGAAGGAAAGAAAGATTATGGGAGAAGGAGAGAGGGAGAGAAAAAAAGGGGGACAGGGAAGGAGGGGTAAAGGAAAAGAGGAGCGGGCCATTCAGGCTTGTGGACTCATGAGGAGTTCAAAACACTGTTTTCCAGATTCTCCTTTTCCCTTATTGACTGTGGGTATTTCCGGGGGGGGGCGGCAAGAATGGGGTGGTGGAGTGAGGGTTTTGCCTCTTCTGGGTGGCTTTAATACTGATATGGAAGGAGTTTATCTAGTCATAGTATTTTAGGCATTATTAGTGTGGAATAGGCTTAAAGAAACAGTCTATCTTGACCCTGATTGTCGTGTATTAGATAGTAACTCATAGTGTTTAAATTCCTGTTCTTAGTTACAACCTGCTGACATTTGTCATGTAAAGGGGCACAGGAACTTCTGCCATTTACAAGCCAAATGAGAAATAAAAAGTCTGGTACAAATGGAGCAGTTTTCCTTTTTGCAGGAAGGGATGTGTAGGTTTATGATGGTGTGTCTGGTGTTCTGCCAAACTCTCAAAGTTATGGTAGAAGGAAGGCAGATCACCTAGAAGTAAATGACCTCAAATACAATTTGCTATGAAAGCAAATGTTAGCATTTTCACTCATTGCTACTGCTACCATTGGAAATCACAAGGAAATCATGAACACAGTATGTCAAACAGGCTTCATAATATCATCAACTGACCCACCCAAACAGTCAAGGAAGAGGTTGTTAGCTGTACACGTTGAAGCAAAACTTAAGCTCTACTCTTACAACAGTCCACCAGAATAGATGCACATACTATAACAGTTTTTCTATCTGTAAAAGAACTGAAGTTCTGCTTTACTTTGTCGACTTAATAACTTGATTTTGAACAACAGGTCTGCAAATCAGCACAGTATACTATTTTTAACCTAGTTGTAAATGTTAGTGTCCATTGTGAAGACAGCCATGCAGCTAGGGAACGAAAGTATCAGCATCAACCATAAAACAAAGAACTGAATCTGCTACTAATGGGACAGGCACCAATATGGAGAGTAAAAACAATAAAAGGTGAGCAAAAAAAGGGGCAATGAAGTGGAAAGAAAATGACAACTAAAGAGGGAATAAGATAACAAACCTATAAATAATTGTCATCGCATCAATGGATAAACACTAGTATTTTCCTCTGACAATCCTTTGTGTAATATTTAACAAAGGCATAGTTTTGTTTTAAGCAGTTCCATGCTTTTCTTAAAATAGCAAACAGGAGACTCCCATGTGATTATGGTAGCTATTAACAGCAATCATAATATTTAGGTTAACTTGATAAAAACAATTAGCAGCACCCTATTTATTATTCATCCTCTGTCAGTCAACTCATTACTTTCCTGTCCTGTGTCCTGGATAACTTCAATTCAAGATGCACCCACTGCCATGTCTGAAACCACAGTACTAATAACATATCAAAATTGAGCTCAAAGCTACATAAAATTTACCTCTTTGGGAGAAAGTATTGAAATAAAGTCTTCATATATCATTCGTGCTTTCTCCTCGATAGCACTTTTGTTTGCTTCATTTTTGAGATCCTCACACGCTAGCCAAAAGAGCATATTTTCTTCACTGTATTCAGTTCGTAAGAATTCTCTGAAGACATTTCTGCCTGAAGGCGTTTTCATTAACTTGTCAAAGGATTGAGCCCATGAACGCACTTCTTCTGCTGTTGGCGTTGCACTGTGTATAGTATAATTAGTGAAAACAATGTGAATAGAAGCACAACAACAATTGGCTTTATAAAGTGCCTTACTGACAGATGCCAGATTTTATTAACATTCTGATCTTATCAACCCACAACAGCAGTGACACCTGTTTAGGTTTATTAAAAGTAAGCATGTTTTTGCCATTATGACTTACTTAACTGTAAAGTATACATCAGCCTTGAACATCTTAGAAAGATTCTGCATGTTACAATGTCCTTTTTATTTCAGACATTTGTTTATAATACCAAATATTACTCAGTATGAATTTCCTTGATTGTTTGCACCATTTTTGAGATCCATTAGCTAAAATGTTCTACAATCAATTTATATAACCTTACACCCATGCAATGGCTAGCAAATTTGATGGGCTTACATAAACAACACATCAATGTAGGTGTAAAGCCAGATATAACTCTAAGTGCAACACGGCCCCAACACATTCAATATTAGTGTAATTGAGATTTCTGAAAATTGATCAAGGCCTTTGCATACTTTTAATACTTCTTACTAAAATGTGCACTACAGGTTCTCATTGGAATTTGAGACAGAACTTCGGGTGTAAGCAAATTTGCTACATGGGAAATGTGATCATAACTTTCTGTTAGCATGGATGTAAGTTTGCTCACTGAGCTGGAAGGTTTGTTTTCAGACGTTACGTCACCATTCTAGGTAACATCATCAGTGAGCCTCCGGTGAAGCGTTGATGTTATGTCCCGCTTTCTATTTATGTGTTTAGGTTTCCTTGGGTTGGTGATGTCATTTCCTGTTCTTTTTCTCAGAGGGTGGTAGATGGGCTCCAAATCAATGTGTTTGTTGATGGGGTTCCGGTTGGTATGCCATGCTTCTCGGAATTCTCGTGTGTGTCTCTGTTTGGCTTGTCCTAGGATGGATGTGTTGTCCCAATCAAAGTGGTGTCCTTCCTCATCTGTATGTAAGGATACCAGTGTTAGTGGGTCATGTCTTTACAATTATCCTTACATACAGATGAGGAAGGACATCACTTTGATTGGGACAACACATCCATCCTAGGACAAGCCAAACAGAGACACGTACGAGAATTCCTAGAAGCATGGCATTTCAACCGGAACTCCATCAACAACACATTGATTTGGAGCCCATCTACCACCCTCTGAGAAAAAGAACAGGAACTGACATCACCAACCCAAGGAAACCTAAACACAAATAGAAAGCAGGACATAACACCAGCGCTTCACCGGAGGCTCACTGATGTTACTTAGAATGGTGATGAAACGTCTGAAAACAAACCTTCCAGCTCAGTGAGCAAACTCACATCCAGAACCTCAACCTGAGCTATAATTCTCAAAACTCGTTAGTTTCTGTTAGCATTTATTGGTGCATGAACTAGTGTAAATTTGAAGACCATACTGGCATTTGTGTGATCGATTTTTGTCAGTTTTGTAAGAATTATGCTTCTCTTTAGAATGAGAATTCATTTGACTGCTTTGTACAACAATCACGCAAGAACATTTATGAAACACTACTTGTTGACACATCATAGGCATACAAGCTTACAAGATTTCTAACTCTCCTCAAGAAGCAGCATCACAGGTGTACTTGTTATATCACTCAGTAACTACATAAATACCTACCTCATACCTTTCATTGTGCTGCTACGCTTTCCAAAAAAGGAAATAGTTATATTTTAGAAAATAAAGTTATTTATACATGTTATGAACTTTCACATTATCTATTATTACCACAAAATTATATTAAGAATTATATTATGTTGGATTATACTAGTCAAAACCAAAAAGCACAATAACCTAACAATATATCACTCGGAATATAATTTATGTGTTTATGTAGTATATGGGAACCAAATGGATATCTGTTAAACTGAGCTTCGACTAAATTAAATGCAGAAAATGTTGGAGAAACTCAGGTGTGACAGTACCTGTGGAGACGGAAACATTTAATATTTCAAGTGTGATATGACTCTTTTTCAGAACTTGAAAGGAGATGTAAGTGGTGTTCTTTTATACTATTGACAAAGGTGGTAGAGAAGCCAGGGAACACATGGTGTGGAGGCCATGTGCAAAAGACAAAGATGTTGCTAATTAGACAAAAGAGGAATAGAGATGCAAAAAGGAACTAAATTAATATGTGCGGTGGTGAAAATAGATTCTTATGGCTAAGAGCAAAGTAAACAAGGAAAATGGGCACAGACATCATTGGGTCAGGCTCTGAAAATGTATATTTCAATGTTCACTAAGTGGCTGCAAAATGCCTAAACCTAAAATGAGGTTTGATCCTATGGTTTGCATTGTACTTCCATGCAGCAGGCCCAGAACAGAAATGTTAGTTTGAGAGCAAGGTGATTTATTCAAATCGCAAGCAATTGGGGTGTAGGGATCATTCTTACACACAGAGTGAAGGAGTTCCACAAAGCGGTCATCCAGTCTACATTTGGTCTCGCCAATCTAAAGGAGACTGTGTATAAAATAAATTGCTTTTGTTTGACCATATCACATTCTTACATAGAATCATGAATTGCTAGGAATGTATCATTAATGACCTGGTAAGTAGCAGCTGTTTAGGAGCTGTTAAATACATTGAAAAGCTGAATCTAGGTTACAGTGTGAACTGGGTTTTACTTTCTAAAATGATACTGAAGATTAGCAAGGCATAACTACTCCTCCACTGCATTCAATTTCTTTCATTTCATTGTTAAATACAGATCCGATTCAGCTTGTATTTATGACGTGAAACTACTTTAATTTGGAATGTGAAAGCATTTTAAATGATCCTTTTGTGCCCACTGTGTTATTTTATGTAGTACCCAGAGCATTTTTGTTTCAAATCTATTTTTTTTGTCAGAGTTGAGCTTTGAATTTGTTCTTCATTGGCAGTACTTAGTTTTACCATCATTTAGGATATTTCCCAGCATTTCATAGTATCAACGTTTCAACATTTCATTATCACAAGGCGTAGTAGAACTTCAATCATGCACAGTCTAATTTTATAGATCCTCATTTATAACAAATGATTTTCAGAGCCATTGGAATACTCGTGGAAACTGGGATGAACATTTGTTGTTACATTTTTTTCTTCTCCTGAAAAAAAATCAGATGATGTTGAATCGCAATCAGCTGAGTTGAAGCTTAAAGCTCCTGTTAACTCTTAGATTATGACTCTGGTCAATAAACCTGCCACAGCTCCATGAAGCTGTCCATTGATCTTTCATTTATATTAATCACAGCCTTGCAGTTATTGATTTGAACTTTTGAAGACTGTGCACACACCTTCAGTGATCAATTCAGCAGCCTCTACAATACTCATCAGACATTAAAGTCCAATTGGAGATAACAAGGTGTAGAGCTGGATGACCACAGCAGGCCAAGCAGCATCAGAGGAGCAGGAAAGCTGATGTTTCGGGCCTAGACCCTTCTTCAGAAAATCTGCAATTTATCTGCAATTATCCTCGTTATCTCAGATTCTCCAGCATCTGCAGCTCCTACGATCTCCAAAATCCAATTGGAACCTGTTTGTTGGGCTGTTGTGATGATGGGGAACTATTTCTAATTTGATGTGTATTCTGCACACCAACACAAAAGCACATTGTTGTCTCAAATATTTCTGTAGCAAAGAACATTGAAAGTGGACACACATGACCTTCCATACTCACTACCACAGTTACTGCTGATGCATTAGAACATAGAACATAGAACATAGAACAGTACAGCACAGAACAGGCCCTTCAGCCCACAATGTTGTGCCGACCATTGATCCATGTATGCACCCTCAAATTTCTGTGACCATATGCATGTCCAGCTCTTGGTCAGCTCTCCACTATTATAGCCCAGTGACTTCAATGACAAATGGGTTGATAGGATGAAATAATGAAGCAACTATTTTAATGTCAGTTGATCTTAGCACCAGAAACAGGATAAGGAATGGGAATAATGTTGAAGAGGGCTTGTGGTGGTCAGTGGTGATTAGCATCATCCATCAATATCCTAAATTTACCTGTACTAGAGCTCCAGACTTGGTGCACTGTCAGGGAGGCAGCAGCCACATTTGTCAATAAGTAGTTAGCAGTGACTTTAAAGGTTGATGTTCACTGGTTTCATTGAATCATAGAATCATACAGTACAGGAGAGGCCCTTTGACCCACTGAGTCTGTATTGCCAAAATGTATGCTACTACCTACATCTGGAGAGAATGTAGTTAACGAGCATACTATACTTTGTCTCTTTGTCTCTGGGCTCCATCTCTGCCTATCCACTCACTCCTTTTCCTCCCCCAACACATCTTGTCTTCAGCATAAAGACCACCTTTTCCTAACCATTATTAGTTTTGAAGAAGTGTCACTGGACTCGAAACATTAACTCTGTTTTCTAGCCACAGATGCTACCAGACCTGATGAGTTTCTCCAGAAATTTCTGTTTGTGTTTTATGATGTTCTGTTTTCCACCATATTAAGAGGGGAATGACCTAATTTCTTAAAAGGACTTGTGCTTGTGCTCAAACAGGGAACTAAAGGAACACCATCCGATTGCAAAAGTATCATCAGTTTATGTAGCTAATTGTAATTTCTAGCCTTTAGCTTTTTCAAAACCACTCTCTGAGAAAACACTTTTTTATAAACATGAGTTGTTTTAAAATATATGTAAGTACATTTACTTGATATCTACAGTATACAAGGCATTATTAATGTTACAAAGTTGTGTAGAGTAATCGTGAATTGGAAAGCAGGAAGCTAGAATTTGTTTGTAAAAGAAATAGTATGGGAGAAGGGTATGTGGCTCATTTAAGAGGTAGAGTACTTTTCTAAACTTAGAGATTTATACAGAATATATGTCTAAGCAGCGGAAGGGATACAGGCAATTCTGAAATTGAAACGTATCAATTGAGTGCATGATTGGAAACTTTAGGCATGTTTTGATGTTTTAGCAACTAGCTGGAATCAGCCAATTAATTTAAACCATGCACTTAGTGATTGAAAGCCAACTGAATTTAAATTTGATGGCTTTGACAAATTTGGACCAATGCTTTTCTAAGAAAATTGATATGTCATCCAAGATATATAAGGAGAGGGTTTTTGAAAATCAGTGTGAGAGTGAACCGCCATCTGAGAAATAAGCATTTAGCTCTCACAAGAAATCGCTGAGCTCTCGCAAGAAAACACTATCTATCCATAAAAGGTACCATAGTACTTCTAGCTAAGAGTCCTTACAGAAGACTTTACAGAGAAAACATCCCTGACAGCCAAATCAGCAGAAGAAAGGCATTTATGATTTGAGAACAGCAGAAGAAAGGCATGTAGACTTTGAGAGACTAAGTTTTAATTCATTTTCTTATTACTTGGGGTAATATCAATTTATTGGAACAGCATCCCAGTAAAATTTAGTTCAGTTAGAGAATAGTTATGCGTTAAGGGGGAATTGTTTGGTTTGTTAGTAATTCTGTTAATTTGTTCACTGTTTGGGTTAAATAAATAAATAGTTACTTGTTACTTAAAGTGAACATCAGGGTTTTTCTTTCATTTAACCTCCTCTTCTCCATAACACTTTAACAGATTAGGTAAGGTGAGCTTCTCTTGGTGTTTTGGGTTTAATTATTAGAAGAGGACATATATTTCCACTGTAAAATTCTTTCTTGGGCTGACAGTGCGTCTGGAAAATATCAACAGTTATTACCCACCCTGCTTATCTTGGAAAAGATGGCAGTGTACTCACCATGCTGTTGAGGAGGAGTTCTGACCCTACAATGTGATGGAGTATGATATGGCTCCAAGTCAGGATAGCATGTGGCTCGAAAGCCAATTTGTAGGTGGTAATGTTCTCCTGTGTCTGCTGTTCTTATTGTTTTAGATGGTAGAGGTTGAGGATTTGGAAGATGTTGTTAAATGATGATACTCACTTCTCCTATTGAGCACTGGTGGTGAAGAAAGTGAATGCTAAAAGCAATGGATGGGGCACCAGTTAAGTGGGCTACATTGTCTTAAATGATGTACTCTTCATTCAATGCTGCATGTGCTGCATTCATCACAGGCAAGTCGAGAATATTTCATCTCGCTCTTGACATATATCCTGTAGATGATGGTCAGACTTTGGGGAATAATGAGATCTGTTACTTGTCTCAGAATTCCCAGCTTCTGACCTGCTCTTGTGATCACAACATTTATATGGCTGGTCCAGTTATGTATCTGACCAACATAATTCCCCAGGATTCTACAAGGGTAATGCTACTGAACTTTAAGGGACAATGGTTACGTTCTTTCTTGTTGGAGATGTTCATTGCCCGGAATTGTCATGGTAAAAATGTTACCTGTTACAACAGTGCAAATATGAATAATTTCTAGGTTTCAATGCATGCAAGCACCGACTGCTTCAGCATCTGATAAGTTCTGAATGGTATTAAATGCCAAGCATCTCGATTTGACCGTGTTAGAGGTGAGCTGATTGATGAAACAGCGGGAGATGGGTTGCCCAAGGACATCAACCAGAGGAACTCTTGCAGCTGAGGCTGTGATGGTTGTTCTCCAGCAATCATAAACATCTTAGTTTCTCATAAATATGGCTCCAACTGATGGGAGGTTCTTCCTTAATTCCAAATGACTTCAGTTTGTTAGGGTTACTTGATGATACATTTGGTCAAATGTTGCCTTGATCTTAAGTAACTCTCACCCCTGGAATACGCTTCACTTTTCCATGTTTGGTCCAAGGCTGTAATAAAGGCAGGAACTGACCCACTGTGGGGAAACCCAGACTGAGCATCAGCGAGTAGATGTTTCTGAGTAAGTGCCATTCGATTACACTGCAAATAACACCTTCCATTGCTATGCTGATAATTGTGAATACATTGAAGGAGCAGTAATTGGTCAGTCTGGTTTTGGATTATGGTTTTTGGATAGGACGTATGTTGACAATTTTCTTGATGTTTGTGTTATAGCTGTACTGTACACTTTGCTAAGCTGTTCCAAAGGGGAAGTATTCAGGAGAACCTGTCACATCTTGGATCCACTGAGTGCCAACTGACAGGCAGTCTTCTAGCCTTCTACCAGACTGGATACAATTGCACAGAAACTGAACAATCTCTATTAGGAAGCAGCATGAACAGCTCTGCTTTGAGACAGGAAGGTGCAAATTCACACAGAACTAGGGTGTCAATGCAATTTTGAGATGACCTAGTCCTTTCCAGCTGTCCCTCAGCATGCTTCAAACTGTACAATTATCATTTTCAGCAAAAGTCTTGAATTGTTTTTACACTGTTTCTTGCTATCCTTGCTAACTGTACTAAGAAGCTGCTTGGAAATTCTTGCTGTTTAAAAGAAGAATTTAAATGTAAACTTGTTCAAAAAATATAGTGTTACAGAAATTTCTTTTGCACAATTTATAAAACTTACCATTCCATTTCAACTGGCTACCGCAATACAATGCTACTATTGCTGCCACTTAGTTTGCACAGAGTGATATAAACATAATCATTGCAGGATAGTTATTATTATTATTATTATTGTTCTGAGGAAGGGTCAGCAGACCTGAAATGTTAACTCTTTTTTCTCCTTCACAGATGCTGCCAGACCTGCTGAGCTTTTCCAGCAACTTTGTTTTTGTTCCATTATTATTATTAATATGTATAACTAAAGTTTTACTACAGAAAATCTATGAAATATTTATTTTGTTAAAGTTCATGCTACCTGTTTGTTATTTTCTGAGAGATGTATATGGCTGTTTTGTTCTCATCTGCTCTGACACTAGTGTTGATTAGTTGTTGCATCGAATCAATGGTCAATTCTTTCAGTCTTGCCCATCCTGCTCCATGTTCCCACCACCTAATTCCACAGAGTCTCTTTCTGGTTTTCCTGCTCTATTCTACCAGTGAAACCCAGAGGGAGAGGTACAGTTAGGCCTGAGAGAGTTTGCCAATTTCTTCAGCCATCAGCTTCTCCTTCCTCTGGGAAGCCACATTTTTTGGTGCTATGGAATGGTGCAATGAATCATATCTAGTTCCCCACGATTCGTTTACTTCTTTACCTGTTACTGGTGAATATATTAATTGTATTACAGCCAAAAAGGACAAAGTACAGTGTGTGTTTGCCAAAACTCTTCATTCATAGTAGGACCTTAAACTGAACAGCATGTATAATCAGCATAAGATTAGACTTCCATAAGCAAAAACATGTATGAACATTTGAGTACATTTTTGCCAGTCGGTGGTAGTGAAAAACCACTGCTTTAATGACATATTTGATAACTTCCTCCTCAGAGGTGAAGCTATAAATTGCATCAGTACTAGGTGATCAGTGCCATTTCTAGTTTTGAGTAATTATAGCATGACTAATGATGAATAAACATATCTTTTCTGTGTATCCCACTTGATGGTAGGTCCCCACTTTCTCCTTCAATTCCCATTGCCTGCAATGAGTGACAAAAACAATTTTCTTTTATAGTTTTGAGCCTTTCTATGGCGCTATACAAATGTTCAAGCAAGTAATAGCACAACACATTTATGATGGATCGAATACCAATGATGGTGTACCTGCTAATGTCGCATCACTCCAGCAAAAGTTGCCTGCAGTTTCAGACCCAGCAGTTAACACAGAATTCTATTACAAAAGCAGTAAATACATTGAAATTCCACCAAGGTAAAAGCTTACCTCGGTTCACAATTTGGTATGGTTTCCAGTTTGACATCGTGAGATATTTTTCTTCTTCGATCATCTTCGTCTTTCCTAACAAGAAGACTGGAAGTTAGTATATCATTTTTTTTTCAATTTAAGCATTTTCATTGACACAATGGTACAACCTGGCAAAATCAATTCACTCACAAAATGTTTGCTTGTTTTGCTGATCGGTTATATTGCAGATTTGAATTGTGTCACTGAGTCATAAAGTAAAGAAGCCCTTCAGCCCCTTGACTTTGATGCATTTCTGTCCTTGTAAAAACAGAACCTAAAGTTACATCAAGTTTACAAATGTCAATGTCAATAAGAGTGGTCTATTGGCCTATTTTTCCACAGAACCATACATTTATTCCAACAGCATATTTAATTGATGTGCCAACGATTCTAGAATTTGTGCCTCCAAGAAAATAATCACACAACATTCAGATACTGCTCATTTTTACTGAAGCAACATTTCTTAATATTGCTGTGTGGTTACTGGGAGGGTTCTGATGGAGTGGATTACTCACCCAATGCCCGGAAGGAAAGTTGGTTAGAGCTGACACATTAAGACGAAGCCCACTCCACAATATGCTGCAGGCAGACGAAAGTGATTGATTGATACCTCCAACTCCTCAGTGGAAGGAAAAATTCCATCTTCAGGAGCTCCATCAGTACGGCAACAGCGGTGAGCAGAGGAGGATTAGAGGTGAAAGTTTGCAGGGAATATAGCACAGAAAGAATTTGGTCAGTGGTTTGGGGGACGGTGTTTAAATCTTGTCAGGGTGCCCTGAATATGTGCAGAATATGTGCAGAATGAGATCCCGCCCTTCCGTCTGGCTTTATTTTCATGTAGACTATAAAAAGGCCTGTCAACTTCTATTTGATTGCCCACGCCAACCATACTAACAGAATAGTTCAGACAATGTGTGTTGCATCATCCTGGCATGCTGTGCTCTGCACAACTGGAGCAGGCAACAAAGTGATGTGCGTGATGCTGAGGAACTAAGGGATTGGGAGTAGTCTTCTGAGGACAGTGGGGGGAAGAAAGTGAACATTGTGCCTATGACAGGGTCCAGCTGCAATGGATGCTACAAGCCAAAGAGAACATCATTAACACCTGACTTTCAACAGAAGAGAATTGGGTGTGGAGAGTCAGAGAGTCATAGAGCATGGAGCAGATCCTTCGGTCCAACTCAACCATGCCGACCAGACATTCTAATCTAACCTAGTCCTATTTGCCTGCAATTAGCCCACATCCCTCTAAACCTATACTTATCTAGATGCTTTTTAAATGGTATAATTGTATCTGCCTACACCACTTCCTCTGGCAGCTCATTCCACACACGCACCACCCTCTGGGTGAAAAAGTTACCCGTCAGGTCCTTTTAAATCTTTCCCCTCTCACCTTAAACATATGTCTTCTAGTTGAAGAAGGGTAAAAGAAGACCAGTCTGCTATTAGGCTGAATGGCCTTTTCAGTGCAGTAAACTCAATGCAATTTCCTTTTTTTCTAGATCAATCAGATGATTATTTGGTTGCTGTAGCGAAACAGACCAATGATAAGAGCAAAGGCAATGCACCTTCATTTGTTCTTCCTTTACCAAGTATTAACAGAGAAAATGGCATGCTCTTTATTTAGGTAATAATTTTGTGGAAAGTGCACTGGGAAAATTCACCAAGCACAAAGATTGTAAAAGATTCAAAACAGGTAGCCAGAGATTTAGCTCAAAATCAAGCTCTGCTTGAAATGATGGCTGAGACTACTGCGTATATCACCACCAGATGGTGCCCCAAGCGCAGATGTGCAGAAAGCTCATCATCGCTATCCAGCCAGTGAACAGAACAGGTTTAGAGGGATGTGGGCTAAATGCAGGCAGATGAGACTAGGTCAGATTGGAATGTCTGGTTGTCATGGTTGAGTTGGACGGAAGGATCTGTTCCATGCTCTGAGACTCTCTGCACCCAAGTCTGAAATGGGAAATTTCTGAAGAAGGGTCTCGACCCGAAACATCAACTTCCTTGTTCCTCTGATGCTGCTTGGCCTGCTGTGTTCGTCCAGCTTCAAACTGTGCTATCTCTTTTTACCAAGACAACTGGTTTTTGAATTTAGACAATTAATTTAAACCAGGCCCTAGATACTGAAGTCCAATTGCATTTAAACCAGATGATTTTGACAATCTCAGGCTAATTCTATTGTAATAGATTAATAGGCAATTAAGGGTATAAAAGAAGAGGGCATTTGAAAATCAGGGTGAGAACAAACTTCCATCTCTTAAGAGAACAGATCTCAACAGCCATCACTCTAAAGAATGAGAAAATCACTGGCACACACATAAAACTCTAATATCTGAGAGCAAGCACCATCTAAATAAAGGCACTATAGCACTAAGCTAATATTCCTGACAAAAGAATTCGACAGAGAAAGGCCTTCAGACTGGAGGGCAGCAGAAAAGGCAAAGAACATTCTAGAAGACTTAACCTTAACTTTTTTAAATTAACTTGGCTTATATAAGTGGGAATTACATCTATTGGAACGGCATAGCATTAGAATTTTTTTATTCAGGAATGGTTAGTAGTTAAGGGGAATAGTTCAGTTTGTTAGAATGTCTATTAATTTGTTACTGATAGAGTTAGATAAAAAAAATTGTACTTCTTGATTGTAGAGTCATGAGTTAATTTTATTTCACTTCTCCCTTATAACAGATTATGGGGCAAGGTGAGCTTCTCTGGGGGTTTTGGTTTTAATTATCACAGAGGTGTTGACCATTCCTTTGTAACACTGATGATGGAATAAAAACCCAAATATTGAACTTCATCAATGATACAAAGACACCTGACATTATAAGTAGTTTAGATGGAAGCATACACTATAAAGATATACTGAAAATTTAAGTGAATGGAGTCAAGCAGATTACACAAACTACAGTTGCATTCCTTGGAATTTATAAGGTTAAATTAAAGGGTAACTTGATTAAAGTTTTTCAGATACTAAGGGAGGAGATAGGATAGCAAATTTCTATCTTTGCTGGCTAAAGATTCTAGAACAAGGGAGTACAGTCTGTAAATTAGAGTCAGGAGTAAAATTAGGAACCCCTTCCACTTGCAAGGGGTAGTAAGAGTTTGGAATACCTTCCACAATTAGGTGGTAGCTCAGTTGTTTGTCTGAAATTACAGGCAAAGTTATTAAGGGATATGGAGTAAACATGGGCATATGGCATTACGTAGTAGATTAGCTAAGATCTCATTGAATCAGAGGCTAAATGTTTTGTACTGTTGCCCTTATGTTCTTGTAATTTACCAAACAATGTTGTTTCAACTCTGTCACTGTCTCCAGAGAATCAAAGCCTACTTCCATACTTTTCCTCAGGGAATTGAAACTTTATTGTTCTGAACCAATACTGGAAGGTTAACGTTTTCGCTGCGTGCATCTTTCTATTTGCTTTCTCCCCAGCTAGAGATCTGCATGATTTTTACCTCCTATCCCTCCTTGTCTTCCTCCTCCAGAAATGGTATTCCAACAGCAACCCTTACATCTGCAACCACAAAATCTAACACCAAACCTCAGCACTTAGAGTAGCAAGTGCAAGCACTTTCAAATCCTTCAATTCCAAAACTCTCAAGGCTCTACAGAAAAGTATCTCTGACAGCTCAACATGTTTACCTGATAGTAGTTAAATGTACTTGTTCTACCATGGCTGATAAATGGGAGAAGAATGTTGCGTTCAAGTGACAAGGTTGGAAAATGTCAAGAGTGTCGTAATGATGTTATTTGATCCTGATTTGAATTAATTTATGAGATTCTCCTGTGTCTTGGAGACAAGATCCTACCTCCAACACAAATTACTTTCTTATCGTTCCCTAACAACTCAGTCGAACTTTTCTTTGCATAATCTGTTTCTCTGTTTATGCTTATGCTAATGTAACAACATAGCCATTTACGGTCTCTGACTGAATACATAAAACATTATCGAATCCCCCTCTCATCCACCAAAACCTTGGTTCCCTTCAATATCTCACCTATATGCTGCTCCTCAACAGTTTCATCTCAAAACATTGTCTCAGATGCTGACGACACTCATCTCAACTCAGTGCCTTCTCTCCTGATTTCTCCATCAACTGTAAATAATCAGAGCTTGTCAAAATAACTGTCCCTCAGTTATATTTTGAAAAAACAAAAAATATTGTTTTTGACCCTTGTAAAACTCTGTTCCCAAGCCTGAGACTTCATTGGTGAGTGGCTAAATAAACCAGTTGTTGGCAATGTTTTATATATTCTCCTTTCAGATGCGCTTATGACCAAATACAAAGATTGCCTATTCTCAATTCTGTAAGATCTTCCAACTCCAAATTACTTCAACTCATCTGCTGCTGAAACTGGCATCCATGTCTTTGGTGTTGACAAAACAAATCGTTCTCCTGGCATGCTTCTCATATTCTACCCCTTATAAGCTTAAGACCATAACACCATACAATGTTGGAGCAGAATTAGGCCATTCAACCCATCGAGTCTGCTCTGCCATTTAATCATGGCTGATCAGAATTTGATCCAAAGTCTTGACTGGCATTTTCTTTCTACTTTTTCATGGGATACACATTCTCCTGCCTTCTCCACATGACCCATGATCCTTGTGTGTTACAAATTTATTTCCAGACATATATTGTTTTAAAATACAGGTTCGTTGATTAGTCCTGATTGCTTCAGCAGCATTTTGCAGCTTTCAATACAACTGTTTTGTTCCTCAGGTATTTTCTTTTCTCATCTGTTCCACTGCGTTGTTCAACTACTGAGTATAACAGAGTTAACGCAAGCCCATCTCTGGTGGCTTATTGACACGGCTCTGCCAACCTAGTCTTACACTGCCAATTATAACCTAGCACTTTTAGGCGAGAAACCAAGCTTGAGAGCCAAAATGCAAGATCAAATAAGTTTGCTTTTACTATTTTTCTTTCACATAGCCTGGGTGTCACAAAGCATTTCAGAGCCAAAGAGTTATTCAGATGTGTTGCTGTGTTTTCCTCTATTTCAGTTGATATATGCATATCAAGGGCCCACATACGGTATGAAGAATATTGTGTGTCTCTGAATTGATAATCTAGCAATAAAAGCACAAGGCTATTCCTCCCATTGTGACATAAAAATTACTGGATTGTTGCAAAAACCCATCTGGTGGAACCACGGTCAACTGGGGATTTCAAAAGGAAACTGGATCAGTAGCGAAGAAGAAAATGTTTGTAGAGTCCCAGATAAAGGGAAGAGACCAACATTAGGTGAATTGCTTCATTATAGGGCTGAATGGCCTGTCCTGTGTAGTAGCAATTCTATGATTCTATAATTCATCAATGTCCTTTAAGGAAGGAATTCTGTACTTACCCAAACGGGTCTAAATGCTGCACCCTACCAACATTATGTGGCTATTTCTTAATTACCTATGAAAAGGCCTAGCAATCCATTCAGTTCTCCTAATCAGCTCCTGAATAGCCACAGTGCAAGTATCTACACTGCAGTGCATGCAGCTGCAGCAGTCTGAGAAGGTTCACTACCAACTTTTTGAGGGAAAGGCACGAATAACAAATAGATTTTCCAATAGAGTAGAAAGAAAATGCCAGTCAAGACTTTGGATCAAATTCTGATGGAGCAGGTGGGCAAGCCACCATTAGCATTCTTCATGTATTCACATTCACATTTTAGACACGTTTCTTCCCATAGGGTTGCTGGGAATGTGAACCGATGTGTGGCTTAGTGGGTGTTGCCTGGAAGAGGGATTGCAGGACTGTCCTCAGACTTCCAACTGGAAGAAAGAGCCCTATTTCCTTCCATGACTCCATAAAATCCTGCTCAATAGACAGAAAGGTGGCCAAAAAAGGAATTAATTTACATTTTTAATATTCCCTAAGTAATTCGAAACTTGAAGGAAATAAGATTTGAAGCTTAAACACTAACTTTCTAGGCATTAGAAGTGGATTGGTAATCAACACTCATCATATTAAAAGGATACTTGTTAATTACATGGCTTAATTGTCTAATACACTTTGAAGAGTGTTATCAGAAATAGCAAGTTCATGAAAACTGCTGAGAGATTCAACACAGGATGCTGCCCTTATAAAGGCAGCAATGTGCTGTAAATTTACCAGCAGCAAAAATCATCCAAAACCGCTGCCATGTCAAAACTCACACCAAGCCCCATTCAGTCATCGTTCTTGTGTCTGCTGACCCACGCAGGCTCACACTTATGCAACGGCTTGATTTTAAATTTCTCATCCACTTTTCAAACATGGTCTTGCCCCCCTCATCTCTGTAATCTCCTCCAGTGCTACACGCCTCCAAGCTATCTCCACTCCTCAGTGCTGACCTTACAAGTATCTCTTATTTTAAACGCTACAACAGTACCTTCAGCTGGCAAGCTCTGGAATTTCCAGGCTTAACTTATTTGCCTCTCTCATCTCCATCTCATTTAGACACCCTTTAACAGCTACATTTTTGACTAGCAGATATCAAGAACTGCAGATGCTGGAGTCAGAGATAACAAAGTGTGGAGCAGGCCGGGCAGCATCAGAAGAACAGGAAAGTTGACGTTTCGGATCGGGACCCTTCTTCAGAAATGGGGAGGGAGAGAGGAGCTCAGAAGTAAGTAGAGAGAGTAGGGGTGGGGCTGGGGAATGTAGGTGGGATGATGATAGGTGAGCATATGTAGGCAGTGGTGGGGATTGGTCAGTGAGGTGGGAATTGTGGATAGGTGCGAGACAAGATGAACAGTTTGTGCCAGGTCAAGGAGGCGGGACGTGAGGGAAGGTTGGTCATGGGATGAGGCCGGGGTTAGGGTGATTTTGAAGTTGGTGAATTCCATATTTAGGCCATCAGGCTGTAGGCTCCCAAGGCAGAACATGAGTTGCTGCTCCTCCAGTTTGCGTGTGGCATCATTGTGGCCCTGGAGGAGGCCCGGGATGGACATGTCACCCAGGGAGTGGGACGGGGAGTTGAAATGGGTTGTGACCAGAAGATATTGATGTTTGTCGCATACAGAGCACAGACACTGTACAAAACGGTCTGAGTCTCCACTTGAGACCAAGCGACAAACATCAATACCCTCTGATCGTGAAAATTTGCAACTCCTCCTCCCATGCCCTGGGTGACATGTCCATCCTGGGCCTCCTCCAGGGTCACAATGATGCCACACGCAAACTGGAGGAGCAGCACCTCATATCTTGCCTTGGGAGCCTACAGCCTGATGGCCTAAACATGGAATTCACCAGCTACAAAATCTCCCCACCCCTGGCCTCATCCCATGGCCAACCCTCCCTCTCATCCCCGCCTCCGTGACCTGGCACAATCTGTTCATCTTCTCTCGCACCTATCTGCCATTCCCACCTCACTGGCCAATCCCGACCACTGCCTACATACACTCACCTATCATCATTCCACATACATTCCCCAGCCCCAACCCTCCTATTTATTTCCGAGCTCCTCTCCCCCTCCCCATTTCTGAAGAAGGGTCCCAACCGGAAGCATCAACTTTCCTGTTCTTCTGATGTTGCCTGGCCTGCTGTGTTCCTCCAGTTCAACACTTTGTAACCTCATTTTTGGCCAAGGTTTTGTTCGTCCGACCCAATATCTCCCAACGTGTTCAACATTTTATTTATTAACACTCCTGCGATGCAACGTGAGCCATTTTACCACCCTACGGATGCTATAAAAATACAAGTTGTTGTTATAGTAGCCTACTCAATTCTAGCAGCAGTAGAGTACGTCGCAGCTAACAATAAATTCAATTAACCCTTAAAAGTGTTCCATTTCCACTTACTGTTATGATAAGAAATGCTTACACTTCTGCATTGTATATCAATAGGAAGTGTAACAATTAACCAGCAATAACAACGACAAATGGCTGTATGATCCAACAGCATGACACTCCAGTTTTATTCCCAACAGTCAGCAGAACTGCCATGACACCACCTTGTGGACAGTAAAAAACAATGTTCCTTTTTCACAAGTTAAAACATAAAGCTCAGTTTCTAAACAGGATGAAGTGGATTATTTGAACAGGTTCAGCCAAATAATATCAGTGAATTTTAGTTTTTAATATATTTATTTGGTGTTCAAGGATTTGCAGAAAATGAGGAGAGATAAATTTTAATACTAAGCATGGATTGGACCAACAGATGACTGAAGGTAAATTACATAAGACAAATATTTGAAGAGTTATATCTGGTCACAAAAACATAGCATGCAGTTACAGTGAGAGATCAGGAAGGCAAATAGTATGTTGCTGTTTGTTGCAAAGGAAATGGAATATAAATGCAAAGAAGTTTTACTGGAGCAGTACAGGGCCTAGGTGGCATGGGCATCTGAATACTTGTGCACAGTTTGGTTCGTTACTTCAAAAGGACATAAGCACATTAATAGCAGTTCACAGAAGATTCAATCGACTCATTTCTGGGTTAATGAAGAAAAGGAAAACAGGTTGGGCTTATATCACTGGAATGTACAAAACTGAGTGGTGATCTTAGTGAGATACACAATTACATGCTGATTAAGTTGATACCAAGAAGTTTCCTCTTGTGTCAAGCACTGGAACTGGGGGAGTTGTCCCTTTTAAGATTGAATTCAGGAGAAGTTTTTTTCCTCTCAGCGGGTAATTGGTCTCTGGAAATCTCTTCTCCAGAAAGCAATGAGGGTGGTTTACTGAATATAGACAAGCTAGAATTAAATAGTTGTTTGACAGGCAAGTAATTCAAGCGTTATAGGGACATGCAGACAAGCACAATTGATATCATAATCAGATCAGTCATGACCTTTACATTAAATTCCCTACAGTGTGGAAACAGGCCCTTCGGCCCAACAAGTCCATACTGCCCCTTGGAGCATCCCACCCA
This sequence comes from Stegostoma tigrinum, assembly GCF_030684315.1. Taxonomy (NCBI): domain Eukaryota; kingdom Metazoa; phylum Chordata; class Chondrichthyes; order Orectolobiformes; family Stegostomatidae; genus Stegostoma; species Stegostoma tigrinum. The sequence goes on from NC_081372.1 coordinate 27,610,619, forward strand.
GACCCATCCCCCTATAACCCACACACCCCTGAACACTACGGGCAATTTAGCACAGCCGATCCACCTAACCTGCACATCTTTGGACTGTGGGAGGAAACTGGAGCACCCAGAGGAAATCCACCCAGACACAGGGAGAATGTGCAAACTGCGCACAGATAGTCGCCCAAGGCTGGAATCAGACCCGGGTCCCTGGCGCTGTGAGGCTGCAGTGCTAACCACTCAGCCACCTTGTCAAATGCCAGGGCAGACTCAATGGGCTGAAAGGCCTGCCTGTTACTAAATTCAATTTTTGGTTAAGGCAGAGGATAAAGAGACAACATTACCAAATGTAGATGCAGAAGTATTATCCATTCAAAATACATAAGTGAAAAAAATTGTGGGAAATGCAGACCAGCTTCACAGAGACATCTTTGTTGGCAAACGCCTCCAGGGTTCTTGGGCTAATCTCAACCAAATTTTATGAGATGATTCCTTGGATCGAGGGGCATGTCATATGCAGTTGTTATCTAACCAGAACTATATTTGGCTGAGTGGAGGAGAGTGGGTGTTTGGCCTTAGGCCTCCTGGTAGGAAATCCACGATCTCCCCTACACTATGGGCAGAATTTTCCCACTCTCTGATCAACGTAGACAACAGCGAATCAGTTGGAAAAATGCAGCACGATGAGAATTTCACGGCGAGAGGCTTATTTAGATGCACCTGCATGCCATTAGTTCATAATCTTATCTCATTGAGGCAGTTTCCAATTTTCCCACATGTTGGATGGAAACTGGATGTTGACAATTCCCAACATGAAAGCCAGAATATGAACCAGGTAGCTCCAGTTCTCTGCTTTCTCCTCCAAGTCTCAACCTTGGACAGCAATCCCCAGCATCTTAGGGAACACTCCATCGTCAGCAATGCTCTGCAAACCCCATACAAGGAGGTTGGTATCATACGTATGCTAGTCTCAGTGCAACAGCATGGCACATTTCCAACCCAATTACAACACAGCTCTGCCCTTCAATGCTTCACTTTGGAGCAGACTGGCATTTTTTCATTGCAATGCTGCTGTAAGGGCACTTTGCATGTGATGACAATCTCCCACCTCAACAATTCGACAAGGGCCCACCTCAGGGCTTCTCACTTGCTCTCTTAGCACTCACTCACATTATCACAACTTAGATGTTCACAGCACTTCTGCCTTACTTTGCCTTTTTGGCTCAATGATTCCAAATTTAAAAGCTCACAGTACTTCTTTCCTGCTTTGCAGCTCAATGCAGAGACAAAGATAGGCAGCTTGTCGTAGTTGTCAGCAAGAGGATTGACATCTTGCTGTATGGCAGTGTGCTACATTAATGTCACACCTATATCATCTGCCAATACACTGCATGCACTTCAAACAAATAGCCATGTCTGAAAGTCAAAAGGGAATAGTTTTCAGGCAGTTAAAAGGAGACGACCTGATAAGGAAGTTGGGAAAGTCTATTGTGGGATTTGGTGAGAGCAGACTGGCATGCAGAGGGGACAATAACTGTAAACAAGGGCAATTCAACATTGGAAGGGGAGAACAATGGTGCATTGGAAGACATGGGTTACTACAGGGAATGGGGAGTCAGTGATGATCACAACTATCCTGGCTTTGAAGGGGCCACAGTGCAGAACAGTAGTCAGCCTGGCTAAGGTGTAGGTTGAGGCTCAAGGAGCAATGTTGACAGCTGAAGAGGTAAGTTAAAGAGTTAGATGGGAACATGTAGAAGCTCAGCATTGATGCAGTCAACAAGAAGTGGAATGAAGAAAGGAACATGGGCATTTGAGAGGGCTTCTTGAATAACAGGCTGAAAGACAGGCAGCCTAATTGTTAAAGAAGCAAATGCAGATTTTCTTTAAAAAAAAGAACTGCAGATACCAAACTTTTGAAACAGGACAGGAAGTGCTGGAAAAGCTCATCAGCTCTGGCAGTGTCTGTGAACAGAAAGCAGAGTTTACTTTTCTGTCCTGATAATTTTGAAGAAATGTCACTGGACTTAAAACTTGAACTCTGCTTTCTGTCAACAGATGCTGCCAGACCTCTTGAGTTTCTCCAGGAATTTCTGTTCTTGTTGCAGATTTTTGCTCTTTTTCTACACTTTTTCTCATGTTGAATAGAACTGAATGCTTTCAAATGTTTGAAAGATTTCCAGTTTGTGATGCCTCCACACTGAGCAATGAGAAGTTGTCATACTGCTCTGGACATTGGGAACATGTTAAAAAATTCCTCATACATGCCTCTAAGATGATGTGATACTAAGATGAGTAACTTGTATACCTTGATTCTTGTAGCTGCAGTTACAATGACTGTTGATCAGACAGGTGATGATATAAAACAGTAACTACATTTATGAATATGCTCTTTTGTTTGCAATTCAGTGTCACGTGTATGCCTTATGCGCCCTCGGAAACATTTCTTCCTCATTCCCTTTCCACCACATCAACTGTGAAGTACAGCTTCTGGGTGGTAGTACTTGACCTGATATGTGGCTGGGCTTCATAAACAGCGTCAGTAGAAGGTATCCTGGGAGGGCCCAGCATTTCTGTCACTGCACAATGGAGTCATGGTGCTTAGCTAATGATGCAAAAAGCGGAATATAGCGTGAGAAACCTCATGACAGCTCACCGACAGAAACCCTTCAGAATCGATACTTTAATCAACCTCTTTAGACATGTCATGTCAAAGATATTTGTGGGGGCAGCGGGGGAGGGGGGAGTTGCAGGTGGAACTTTAACCCTGACCTTCTGGCGTAGATGTACAGTCTCTACTGCTGCCCCACAAGACCCCCCTATAGCTAACAGCCCATTTCTGATAGAATTCATCCCTCTATTGTCGCTGACACCTTAACTCAGACATGCTTTAATCAAACTTAACCGTACTTTCCAAGAAAGAATAACAAACTTACAGCATGATTCGTGGAATTTTTAAATATTTCATTCTCACTCTTCTCATTTTATTTTGTCTGTTTTGTGTTACTTACCTTCTGAGTCACAATACATTTACATTTTGTCTAGGTGTACATAGCCATAGTTCTCTGAAAGTAGCAACACAAGTGGATAAGGTGGTCATGAAGGTATATAGCATTCTTGTCGGAGCATAGACTATAACAATTAGCCAGTCATGTTGCTGCTGTTTGGAATTTCAATGAGGCCAAATTTAGAATATTGTGTATAGTTCTGGATGCCATACAACCAGAAAGATGTGGAGGCTTTGGAGTGGGTACAGAAACAGTTTGCCAGGATGCTGCCTGGTTTGGAGAGTATTAGCTATGAGGAGAGATTGGACAAACCTGGTTTGTTTTCACTTGAACGCCAAAGGATGAGGGGTGATCTGATGGAAGTTTACAAAATTTTGGTAAGCATGGATAGAATGGGTAGTGGGAGTTTTTATAATTCTAGGATAGAAATGTCAATTGCCAGGCAACACAATTTTAAAGTAAGTCAGGGTAAGTTTAACAAAAGGTGTGAGAGGCAAATACTTTTAGACAGATGGTTGTAAGTCTGGAATGCACTGCCAGAGGTCATGTATATAATAGAGCCTTTGAAGAGGCATCTTGACATATATATGAATAGGTAGGGAATACAGGGATGCAGACTGTGAGACAGCAAAAGGCTGTGTGCAGACCCAAGAAAGATGAAGAGGCTAGAACCAAAAGGTTGACAGGAAATAACAGGCAGCAACTCGAGACAGGGAAAATAGGGAGGCTAGAGCAAGAAGGCAAGACGTTGATAGAAAGGTAAGAACATGTAAGGAGAACTAATGCTTCAAATAAGGGACCAAGACTCTTCAACAACTCTTTCACCTAGAGGCATAGGAAGTGTAGGCTATTCAGCCTGTTCCATCATTCAATGAGATCACAGCTGATCTATGCCCTAACTCCGTACACCTACCTTTAGCCCATCTCCCTTATTATCTTTGATTATCAAGAATTTATCTATCTCAGATTTAGAATTAACAACTGATCCAACATCCACCACCATTTGTGGATGAGAGTTCCAAACATTTGTCATGCTTTGTGTATTGAAGCACTTCCTAAAATTTCTCCTGAATGGTCTGGCCCTAATTTTCAGACTATGCCTCCAGTTCCAGAAACCTCAACCAGTTTACCTACCCAGTCTTTTCCTATTAATATCTTGAACACTTTGATCAGATCACCCCTTAACCTTATAAATTCTAGATAAAACAGGCCTAATATTAAACTATTATCATGATTTACTCCCTGAAGTCCAGGTATCATTATTGTGAACCAAAGTTGGACTCCCTCCAAAACCAATACATCCTTCATAAGGTGTGGTGCTCAGATCTGCTGCAGTACTCCAAGTGGAATCTAATTTGAGTTTTGTATAACTGCAGCGTATCTTCTCCATCCTTGTACTCCAATCCTCTAGATACGAAGGCCAGCATTCCATTAGCTTTCTTGATTACTTTCTGCACCTGTTTTTCCTTTTTTGTTCTTTATTTATTCATAGGATGAGGGTGTTGCTGGCTAGGGAGCATTTACTGCCCATCCCTAATTGGCCAGAGGGCTGTTAAGAGTCAACCACATTGCTGCAGGCCTGGAGTCACATGTAGGCCAGATCAGCTAAGGCTGGCAGTTTCCTTCCCTAAGGGACATTACTGAATCGGATGGGCTTCTCCGACAATAGATTATGGTCATCATCGGATTCTTAATTTCAGATATTTATTGAATTCAAATTCAACCATCCGCCGCAGGATTCAAACCCAGGTTCCCAGAATGTTATCTGGGTCTCTGGATTAACAGTCCAGTGATAATACTCCCAAGTCTCCTTGGATATCCATTATATTTAACTTCATACCATCAAGGAAATACATTTTTGGATTGCAAAATTATGTGATGTCTTTGTCTCTGTTTTCAACACAGGCAATTGAAGCTCTGTTTCAGCCAGAAGCTCTCTGGGCAAAACATCCAACTGCTGTGCTGTGTAGAATGAGGTCTAATGGGTTTGCTAAACATAAAACTCTATTTTCTACCATACTGACTTCAATGGAAAACTGGTGAGCTCTGAATAATGGACAAATGATTCCCTAGAATCATTCTTACAAACCCCAAGAAAATTGCAAGTTTCAACCTCTGTGTCATTAAAACACTGCATCCTTGATCCCAATAGCTGGACAGCCCTGGAGACAGACATTAGGTGGGCAAGACTAATTTCCCATTTCCCTTCATCCTCTTTATCAGATATGAATTGATAGTGAAGAAGCCTGTTTGTCAGCAGAATTATTATGAGCAATATCATAGTAAACTAGTGGTGTATTTAAAATTAATTTGAGAGCTGAATTTTAAAAGGCAATGTTACATTAATAAGAGTTATTTCCTGTGCACTATCCACCTTTATCAGATGACATTATGTGCCGATGCTTCAAAACATTTCATTGATTGTAAAGTGATTTGGATTTCTTTCAGTTAGAAAAAACGTTAAATAAATGGAGGCCTGCTCATATTTCATTCATTCAAAACCTTCAACTGCATTTGGTAATTCCCACTTTCATATGAATCTAAATATTTTCTTAATTGTGTAGTGATATGAATGAAGTTTACAACTAAATTTACTGGTAGTCACAAATTGTATTCCAAACATATTTTCATTCAAATATTTCACAGTTTATGTTACAGATTGAAATATTTCAAGCAATTTGTTTGCAAATAGAACAGAAATGGTGACAATCACAGTGACACTGATCATGTGACACCACTTCCCTACTTATGAGTCATACAGCCAGTAATCAGTGTTGCAAGGTTGACATCATCATGCTATTATCATTCACGGAAAGCTCACAACAAATTTGACTTTTGATAATAAATACTTGCTTGTGTCAATCCGTTAGAGAAATGGTTTACAACAAATGGCTGTATAATTCAATGGGCTAGGGACTATGGAACACTGAACAATGACTAAAGCTGCTATTACAGCTGTTATATTTGACATAGGTTGTGGTATCCAAAAAGAATTTACAACAGTATTTAAGAAGATAAGCAACAAATTATTTTTTCTGCTTGTTGAAAACTCAGCAACAAGGTGACGTAACCTTGGGATCAATGCCAGAAGATAAAGGGGTAAGTTCAATAATTTTATTTCATACAGTTATCGAAATATGAAATACATTATCAAAAGTGGTCACTGAAGTGAGTCAAACAGTACATCTAAGGAAGAATTATAAAAGCAGCTTATGAGCAATATTAACAATACACCATATCCTCATTATTCACCAGAGATAGGAATACAGACTTTCTGCAGGTAACAAAAAGACATGGATCCCACACCTATGTTACTCTCCAATCTGTGATGAGGAATGCACAATCAAATCAGTCAAGTCAATGAGACAAAAAACGATGGGGTCTGGGCTAACCTCAGGAATACATAGATCTGCGGGTAGCAAATCAATGGATAATGAGGAGGGAATGAATATTAAAATGAGATAAATGGAATTAGAATTAATCACTCTGATGTGAAGACAGTATTGATACAGGTATGTGGTAGAAATTGGGTTCTTTCTGTGCTGAAATACTTATCATTTCAAACACTGGATTCAGGAATAACTACAATTCCTTCATTGTAGGAAGACCTAATCAATCTTTGAGGAATGGATTCCCTCCCATTATAATTTAAACAGCACCCCTTAGCCTGATCACTACAGTATGAAAACAATCAGAATAAATTAATCTCCTTCTTGCCTCATTTAATGACAATAAAGGGAAAAGGTAAAGTCACCATAGTCCAACTGGACTACAGGACTGCTCTCTCATTAGACAGAAATGACTCGTTTGATGCGAGAGTCACTATGCCTCAGGCAAGTGGGGAGAGGTTGCTAAGGTGAAACCTTCATTATAGCAGCCGATGCAGGAATTGAACCCAATGCAGTTGGCATCACTTTACATTGCAGACCAGCTGTCCAGCCAGCTGAGCTAGTCAACCCCCATTTTAATTAGCATAATTAATATTTTCAAAGCAGCTTTGCTTGTCCATTAACCATTGTTGAAACTTACACCGAAAACTAAGTAAATTTAGTTTACATTTGAAAATCAGTTTGAGATATTTGGTCATGTTGTTTTTGGAAAGTGTTGGCCTTCAGAAATACTGAAAAAGTAATTTATTTCTGGTTTCCCAGTGAGTTAGAACATAGAACATAGAACAGTACAGCACAGAACAGGCCCTTCAGCCCACAATGTTGTGCCGACCATTGATCCTCATGTATGCACCCTCAAATTTCTGTGACCATATGCATGTCCAGCAGTCTCTTAAATGACCCCAATGACCTTGCTTCCACAACTGCTGCTGGCAACGCATTCCATGCTCTCACAACTCTCTGCGTAAAGAACCTGCCTCTGACATCCCCTCTATACTTTCCACCAACCAGCTTAAAACTATGACCCCTCGTGCTAGCCATTTCTGCCCTGGGAAATAGTCTCTGGCTATCAACTCTATCCATGCCTCTCATTATCTTGTATACCTCAATTAGGTCACCTCTCCTCCTCCTTTTCTCCAATGAAAAGAGACCGAGCTCAGTCAACCTCTCTTCATAAGATAAGCCCTCCAGTCCAGGCAGCATCCTGGTAAACCTCCTCCGAACCCTCTCCAAAGCATCCACATCTTTCCTATAATAGGGCGCCCAGAACTGGACGCAGTATTCCAAGTGCGGTCTAACCAAAGTTTTATAGAGCTGCAACAAGATCTCATGACTCTTAAACTCAATCCCCCTGTTAATGAAAGCCAAAACACCATATGCTTTCTTAACAACCCTGTCCACTTGGGTGGCCATTTTAAGGGATCTATGTATCTGCACACCAAGATCCCTCTGTTCCTCCACGCTGCCAAGAATCCTATCCTTAATCCTGTACTCAGCTTTCAAATTCGACCTTCCAAAATGCATCACCTCGCATTTATCCAGGTTGAACTCCATCTGCCACCTCTCAGCCCATCTCTGCATCCTGTCAATGTCCCGCTGCAGCCTACAACAGCCCTCTACACTGTCAACGACACCTCCGACCTTTGTGTCGTCTGCAAACTTGCTGACCCATCCTTCAATTCCCTCGTCCAAGTCATTAATAAAAATTACAAACAGTAGAGGCCCAAGGACAGAGCCCTGTGGAACCCCACTCACCACTGACTTCCAGGCAGAATATTTTCCTTCTACTACCACTCGCTGTCTTCTGTTGGCCAGCCAATTCTGTATCCAAGCAGCTAAGTTCCCCTGTATCCCATTCCTCCTGACCTTCTGAATGAGCCTTCCATGGGGAACCTTATCAAATGCCTTACTGAAGTCCATATACACCACATCCACAGCTCGACCCTGGATTATTAAAATTGTTGCAAACTACTTACTACCTTTTATAGTCAGCAACAGTGCCAGTCAGACACATACCGCATTGTCACAAAAATGTTCAAATTAGAAACAGATGATTCAAAGGCATCCCTATGCAAAGGATTGAGATAAAAAGTAAATGTAAGGTTTTCACTACCAACATCTGTGACACAGTGGGACCTTTGGGAGTTTGGGATTTTACTGGCCTTTTCATGGTAACAGAGGGGAAGGTCAGTAAAAAGAAGAGCCACATTGGTTTTCTGACATAGTCCCATCTTTTGGGAAGGTCATCTTATAATATGGGCATAAGGCAAGCTAGGATGCAGACTAGCTGCTTCCTACCCTGAAGCAAGCAGTCAATTTGCATAATTAAGGCCCCTTTAGCATGGGTGTCCCCCATCCCTGAAGCCCCACAGGTTGTTTGCAATCCTCTTGTGGCAGCTATGGGCGTAATCTAGGTTACAAATTCCATGATCAACCATTGGCAGGGGGTACTGGCTTTGGGCTAGAATTGCAGTTTCCAAAGTCCTAATTTTCTTCTTTGTCCTGTCATAGAATAAAATGTGTTGCTGGCGCAGCCAGCACTTAGTCCCATCCTTAGTACCTTTGAAGTCAGTGATTTTCTAGGCTATTTCAAAGGGCAGTTAACTGTCTACCACATTACTGGTGGGTCTGGAGTCACGTGTAGGCCAGATTACGGAAGGATGGCAGATTTGTTTCCCTAAACCAGTTGGATTTTTACAACAATTGATTAAAGTTTTATAGCCACCATCGCTGAGATTACCTTCCAGTTCCAGATTTAACGGTTGAATTCAAATTTCACTAGCTGCCACAGTGAGATTTGAGCCCAGGTCTCCAGAACATTAGCCAGTCATCAGGAACATTAACAAAACACCACCGTTTCCCAAGCTGGAATTGCCTCACTACTTATGATCTCTCCCCTACATTTTCAGATGCCTTACTGGAATCTACAGCCATGAACCCAGGAGAAGGCTCTCATCGCCAACTGGAAATCTTGATAAACAGTTCTGCATCATGAAAACTGTATGGTGCATGACAAGGGAAGCGGGTCACTTCCTGAATATCTGGCATTCAAGTGAAACAGAAAAGTAATTGTCATCATATGCTTGCTGGAGGTTAAGAGTATAAACCCACTCCGAATCATGAAATTAAGGATTGTCTCATTGGTCTTTGAATAGAACATTGCTTTGTAAATTGCTCCTTGTGCTTTTTCAAACTGTGGCAGTCCCATTGAACGGAATGGCTTTTGTCTTGTTTGTCTGACCACATTGTAGAAGATATGAATTGTACACCCCTCATGGTAGAAGGTCTATAATACATTTGATGTATTGGTGTGTAGTAGTTTGATTAATGTGACAAAAGTCCTAAAAATGATTTCAAGGATTCAAAGGCAAAACAATTCAAAACAGTAGTGATCCTTACTAGAACAAATAATGCTATTGTTTTGTTCAAATTAACACCAACATTCTCTGCAAATATTCACCTCAATAGTGCTTTACTGCAACTCTTATTACTAATTACCTGTGAGGGATAATTATTCAGGAGCAGGTGTGAGGCAGATATTGGATAAAATGGATCATAAAGTTTAGTAAGAACACATTCAACATTATCACTGGGTACAGCAGCTCTTAATACGTGCCTTAAAAGAAAGTGGTGATTAGAGTATAATTCTGGTGACTTCTTTAGCAGCAATTTACTTCTTTAACATTTATATAACATTACAAATTACTCCAAAATATATGGAACGTGGAGAGATAAACCCATATTCACTTCATTTGAAAAGCAAATTGATATTATTGTTTTGCACGGCTGACAACAAATCAATATATCATTTTGGATCAGCAGTATTGAGAAGTGCACTATTCTCTTTCTTGTTTGTTGAAAAAAAAGAACAAGCTGAAACGTGGAAGCAAAACTACATTGTACTTTCTGAATTTTGTCTGGGTAATTTTCTCTTCTTTTAGGTTTAAATTTATAGTCTATGTTCAACTATATAATCAAAATAACACTGTTTTGAAGAAGGAAAATGAAGAATTGAAAATCTTTAGCCCTTTGATTTTTGTTAATAATTCTAAACCTAATGAATTGCCAGGAAAAGGCAAAATTTAGAGAAATTAAAATATTTTAATAACAGTAAATATAGAAACATTTGGGAGTGGGATTAAACCATTTGACCTCTCAACCATTCCTTTGAGGGTTTATGGGATTGATTCTTTTTTGAGAGGGTTGTCCTTTGAGGAGAATGGGCCATTTTGGGGCTTAAAATAAGTGGTGATTTAATTGAAATAATTAAAATTCTTTGCAGGCTTTACAGGTTAGATACTGCAAGGCCACAAACCTGGCTGGGCAGTCTAGAAATAGGAAGGGATCATAAGTCCTAGAATAAACGGTTGGTCTTTAAAGGTTTAGCTAAGGACAGATTTCTTCACACAAAGTTGTGAATTTTGGGAATTCTGCAGCCTGGAGTGCTGCAGACACGGAACAAGTGAGTGTATGTACAGTATAAGATTTAAATGATTAGATTTATGAGTATGGGATTGAAAGATAGATAAGGAAAATGAGATTTATATAGAAGTTTAGTCATTATCTTATTGAAAAGTAAAGCTGTAATAGGATCTGTAGAGTTTTTTTCTGTCTATCACGCATGAGGGGAAAAAACATGCATTTATACCACATGTTTCACAACTTTAGGATGTCCCACAAAGCATTTTACACTATAAAAATATTTCATTGATTGTAATTACTGTTATTAAGAGCAAAATGTAGCAGTCAATTTAAACCAACGAACTGCCACTAATAGAAGTGTGATAGTAACAAAAATCTGTCTTTGTGATGTTGATTTAGAAGATTGGATAGGATGTCACATCTATTCTGTCTGAGGAAGGATTTCTAATTAAAAGAACCATGACATGAGACAGAAAACTCTCAAGAGAACTTTGATTTTTGAGGCTATATTAACGTCAGGAATGTGGAGCATTCCTCACACAGCTGCTTCCTGGGTCTTTCACTCACTTTTGCTTGAAGGCCTTACAAATAATGGGATCAGAGGCAAGGTGCAGTGAGGTGAGCTCACACATAGACAACTCCTTCAAACAAGTAAACATGAATAGAAGTGATTATGGGAACTACAGATGCTGGAGAATCCAAGATAACAAAGTGTGGAGCTGGATGAACACAGCAGGCCAAGCAGCATCTCAGGAGCACAAAAGCTGACATTTCAGGCCTAGACCCTTCATCAGAGAGGGGTTTTGGGAGAGGGAACTGGAATAAATAGGGAGAGATCGGGAGGCCGACCAAAGATGGAGAGAAAACAAGATAGAGAGAAAACAAGATAGATAGAGAGGACAATATAGGTGAGGAGGTAGGGAGGGGATAGGTCAGTCCAGGGAAGATGGACAGATCAAGGAGGTGGGATGAGGTGGTAGGTAGGAAATGGAGGCGAAGCTTGAGGTGGGAGGAAGGGATGGGTGAGAGGAAGAACAAGTTAGGGAAGCAGAGACAGGCTGGGCTGGTTTTGGGATACAGTGGGGGGGAAGGGGACTAGCTGGGCTGGTTTTGTGGTGCAACTAAGGAAGTCTACAGCAGCAGTGTAATCCCTTCAACCTGGAGACAGTGCACCAAGAGGATCTAGCTTCTAGGATGGCATGACAGGTGAGTGGCCTTACACAGTGACTTGCCCGACACTGCTGTAACACGTACACCTCCAGTCAATACATCCTGCAGTTGTACTCATTCCTCTCAATGTAGGCACCTTACCTCTCCATCTGAAAAACCAGTCATCATTCTCATCCTCATATCATTAACCTCTCATGCCTATGTCTCACAGTCACTCTTCACTAATGGTGTCTTTCCTTCCTGTTCACGGAAGTCATTGTGACTACTCTCTGCACACTCTTCCTCTTAAAGCAACACATGTGTAACTATTCCTTCACTGTGGAGTTTGGCAGCTCAGAATCGTGCATTATGATCAGTCACCTCCTGAATCACAGCTACTTAAATAAACAATCCTAAACGCCACATTCATTGGTCAATTGCTAGCCACCTTTTTATTAAATCTTGGGCATTGAAGGGATCATCAGTGGGTTAGCAGGACGAAAATGTAGATTTTGGGGAAGCATTCAGTTCTTGCAATAAGAGCAAATGAAGCAAGTCATAATGAGGGTGTTCTCCACATAGATCTCTCACCACTTGAGCTAGGGTCTCTTTACCAATGGTGACAACTCCAGCTACTCTTAAAAGTTGAAATTGTGAAAGGCACAGACTGGAGAGCCCTTTCAGATGTATCCATGCAATGAACTCTGCCTTTGAGATCTTTTGATAACCAGTCTTGCAGAAGTATGTACCTTGTTCTAGCACTCCTCTACTGTGGGTCTGGTGATTCTGACTGGGCATTATCTATGGAAATCGAAGATAGTTTCTGTGTAGTAAAGCTATCTATTGATATGACCATCTATTGATATGATTTGTTCTCTGAAGAGATCAGGGGAGGCAACAGTTTGAAGAATGATGACATCTGCAAGTTGGGCAATGACATCTAGGATCGTCCGTGTATTGTTATACACAATTAATGCAGTAAGGGAATGGAAAGTCTTCCCATTGAGGGAGTTTAATAATTTTCTGCGGGATTTTGTAAGAATGCCATTAACTGCAACCTTGAGGAAGCCAACAATCCCTTAAAGGTGAATGATCCTATCTCACTAATGCCTTTGTGTTGCAGAAGTGGCATCCCTTCTGTAAATGATACCAGTGAACTGGAGAATGTTTATCTATACTGCAGCAACCTGATACATATTGCAGTGATTGTTGATGGCACCTCAGCCATACTTTGCTTTTGAATGAGGTATTGTGTGCATAGAAAACATAGTGACTGGCCCTAATGCTGTTCAGTGTGGGTGTTTTAGTGAGGAAGACTTACAAGATGTTGCCTAATATGAAAACAAATTGTGAAAAGGCAGGAAAAGCTTTGAAAAATTATTATGGGTTACAGCAAACTCCACACTCTGTCAGATGAGACAGAAAAAGGGGAGACCTTGACCAACTTACGACTCATTAGAGACAGGGGTCAGATGGATGCAACAACATTGCAATGGATCTGAATAACCAGGTAATGGATCAGGTAGAATAACATTGCAAGTCAAATAAATGAAAGAGGAGGTAACTAAACATTGGTGACAATGAAAATAGCAGCTGCATTGGGAGCAGTGGGCAAACAATTTCATATCACGACGCCTGGTCCCAGTGATGCCACTGACACAGCAAAAGCACAGGTTAACCGAGCGGCACACTGGAATCAGTTACATCTAAATATAAACTGCTGAAGTCTTAGAGAGAGGGTTTCAGATGTGGAAACTTGGCACACCTTGAAAAGGATACCTATTGCCTTGCAAAGGGAAAGATATGAAGGAAGTGTGGAGGAAAACATCATTTGCCAAGAGGTGTTGGACCAATGTTGAACAGAGAGGGAAACCCGGCAAGCCATGTCAAGGAACAAGGGATGCTACAGGCACGATAGTGAAATAAAAGAGAATGAAGAAATAGCAGTCATAGATACATGTTTTCCATTAACTAGAGTAGCCATGAGAGAGTGTCATTAATTGTTGGTGATATGGAGTCACAGTGTCTGTAGATTTGGACAATGACAGTAATGGCATCAACACAGCACAGCTCGAAGAACTGGAGACAAAGTGAATCAAGGGCAGATTTCAAAAATGTGTCAAAATCTCTGTCCTTACATATCACAAAGTCCATTTCAAACTATTCAGGCTTGAAAAGAGTCTTCAGTGGCTTTAAAGCATAGATATCAATTTAAAAATTACATATAATAAGAGATGGGTCTGCATGTTAGATTTGGAAGTAGGTGAGCACTTTGGTGATAGCGATCACAATTCTGTTATGTTTACTTTAGTGATGGAAAGGGATAGGTGTATACCACTGGGCAAGAGTTATAGCTGGAGGAAAGGCAATTACGATGAGATTAGGCAAGATTTCAGGAGCATAGGATGGGGAAGGAAACTGCAGGGGATGGGCACATTAGAAATGCGTAGCGTATTCAAGGAAAAGCTCCTGTGTGTCCTAGATAAGTATGTACGTGTCAGGCAAGGAGGAAGTTATAGATTGCGGGAGCCATGGTTTACGAAGGAGGTGGAATCTCTGGTCAAGAGGAAGAAGAGGGCGTATGTTAGGATGAGATGTGAAGACTCAGTTAGGGCGCTTGAGGGCTACAAGGTAGCCAGGAAAGACCTAAAGAGAGAGCTCAGAAGAGCCAGGAGGACACATGAGAAGTTGTTGGCGGATAGGATCAGGGTAAACCCTAAGGCTTTCTATAGGTATTTAAGGAATAAAAGAATGACAAAAGTAAGATTAGGCCCAATCAAGAATAGTAGTGGTAAGTTGTGTGTGGAGTCAGATGACAAAGGGGAAGCGCTAAATGAATATTTTTCAACAGTATTCACTCTAGAAAACGACAATGTTTTCGAGGAGAATACTGAGATACAGGCTACTAGACTAGGTGGGATTGAGGTTCACAAGGAAGAGGTATTAGAAATCCTACAGAGGGTGAAGATAGATAAGTCCCCTGGGCCGGATGGGATTTATCCTCGGATCCTCTGGGAAGCCATGGAGGAGATTGCCGAGCCTTTGGCATTGATCTTTAACTCGTCATTGTCTACAGGAATAGTGCCAGATGGCTGGAGGATAGCAAATGTGGTTCCCCTGTTCAAGAAGGGGAGTAGCGACAACCCTGGTAATTATAGACCAGTGAGCCTTAACTCAGTTGTTGGTAAAGTGTTGGAAAAGGTTATAAGGGATAGGATTTATAATCATCTAGAAAAGAATAAATTGATTAGGGATAGTCAGCACGGTTTTGTGAAGGGAAGGTCATGCCTCACAAACCTTATTGAGTTCTTTGAGAAGGTGACCAAACAGGTAGATGAGAGTAAACCGGTTGATGTGGTGTATATGGATTTCAGCAAGGCGTTCGATACGGTTCCCCACAATAGGCTATTGTACAAAATGCGGAGGAATGAATTGTGGGAGATATAGCAGTTTGGATCGGAAATTGGCTTGCTGAAAGAAGGCAGAGGGTGGTAGTTGATGGGAAATGTTCATCCTGGAGACCAGTTACTAGTGGTGTACCGCAAGGGTCGGTGTTGGGTCCACTGCTGTTTGTCATTTTTATAAATGACCTGGATGAGGGCGTAGAAGGATGGGTTGGTAAATTTGCAGACGACACTAAGGTCGGTGGAGTTGTGGATAGTGACGAAGGATGTTGTAGGTTGCAGAGAGACATAGATAAGCTGCAGAGCTGGGCTGAGAGGTGGCAAATGGAGTTTAATGCAGACAAGTGTGAGGTGATGCACTTTGGTAGGAGTAACCGGAAGGCAAAGTACTGGGCTAATGGTAAGATTCTTGGTAGTGTAGATGAGCAGAGAGATCTCGGTGTCCATGTACACAGATCTTTGAAAGTTGCCACCCAGGTTGACAGGGCTGTTAAGAAGGGATACAGTGTTTTAGCTTTTATTAATAGAGGGATCGAGTTCCGGAACCAAGAGGTTATGGTGAAGCTGTACAAAACTCTGGTGCGGCCGCACTTGGAGTATTGTGTACAGTTCTGGTCACTGCATTATAAGAAGGATGTGGAAGCTTTGGAAAGGGTGCAGAGGAGATTTACTAGGATGTTGCCTGGTCTGGAGGGAAGGTCTTGCGAGGAAAGGCTGAGGGACTTGAGGCTGTTTTCATTAGAGAGAAGAAGATTGAGAGGTGACTTAATTGAAACATATAAAATAATCAGAGGGTTAGATAGGGTGGATAGGAAGAGCCTTTTTCCTAGGATGGTGACGGCGAGCACGAGGGGGCATAGCTTTAAATTGAGGGGTGAAAGATATAGGACAGATGTCAGAGGTAGTTTCTTTACTCAGAGAGTAGTAAGGGAATGGAACGCTTTGCCTGCAACGGTAGTAGATTCGCCAACTTTAGGTACATTTAAGTCGTCGTTGGATAAGCATATGGACGTACATGGAATAGTGTAGGTTAGATGGGCTTGAGATCGGTATGACAGGTCGGCACAACATCGAGGGCCGAAGGGCCTGTACTGTGCTGTAATGTTCTATGTTCTATGTTCTATGTTCTATTTTTAAGGAAAGTCCCTCTTGACCAGGTGTCTTTCTTCATTGATCAGGCATGCCGGTTAATATTAGACAGTGCAGGGAGACATATATATTGGTCCAGGGGAATAGCACTGACGCCAACTTCTCAGTTCCCTCTTGGCAGGCAGATTTGAAATCAGCTATTTAAAAGAGCATTCTGTATACATGCAGCTGATTACAAACATTAACAACGACAATCTTCAACCAGCAGCTTATATTTGTTTCAATCACTAGTAGAAGAAAGCATACTAACACAAGATAATGTGCAGGATTACAGTGACAGGGAATGACACCTGCAATGACTGTATACTGAAGACTTTATTTTTAAGCCTTTGCACTGTTGGCTGGAATAGCCTTTCAACCTTATTTACATATGTCAGTGAGGGGGTAATTAGTACAGTGGCTCCTCCCTGTTTGCTGGTTTTTCAATCCTACTCCATCCTGGGTGAAGTTGGATTGAGATTGGTAAATTGCAGCTGCTATCAGAATAAGTAGATCAAGGCAGAAGAGCACCAAGAAGTAAAAGGTTTTGAGTATCAATTTCTGCTGCTGTGAAATATTTTAAAACCTTTTTTTTTGGTTATTCTGATACCATCTAGGGCTTGCAAAGGAATTACAATGTTCTTTAAATAAGAGGAAAGGTTCCCAATGTGATTTGGTGCAGTCAGGTAATGTACCACATGCTAAGAAAATGAGTAACGTCGTGAATGAAATTTTTAAAATCATGTTGCTTAGATGCTAAAACACACCTCCTACCAACTGGTAGAATTAAATGTATTTCAGCAAGAGGTGGGGGCACTACCACTGGGCCACAAGACCCTTTAATAAAAAATACTCCCCTAAGGGGTTGTCAGACTTGAAAGAGAGTTTACTTTGCACTTAGTGGGGAGAATTTGATGAGGTCTGAAAACAGGCTTGATGGGGATTGCAATGTATGACTAATTTGTGCATATTTTTTCTGATGTAGGCAACGTGAAAACTTTGTGCTGCCGGCTCATGATCAGAAGGGTGGTGTGAAACTTAGTTAGTTCTAAATGTTACTGATGAATGATTCTATATCATTGCAATGGGTCCAATTTATGCAGGGCTTAAGGACTTGTCACATAGTTGTAGTATCCCTATCTCTGGGACAGAAAGTCCAGGTTCAACTCCCACCTGCCCTTGAGGTATGTCATAACATGGATGAACAGTTTGATTACAAAAGTCTGGAACTAATTAAAACTTGTTGTTGTACTGAAAGCCAGAGCTTACTTCTTAAAGAATCACAGAATCGTTGTGGCATGGAAGGAGGCCATTTGACTCATCATGAATGCACCAGCTCTTCAAGTAAGAATCACTGCCTAGTGCCAATCTTCTGCTTTTTCCCCATGAAGGAAGGGCACTAGTAGTGCAGTGGTAATATCCCTACCTCTAGACCAGGAAGTCTGGATTCAATTTTCACTTCAGCATGTAATGACCGCAGGTGTGTATTGCAACACATCCAAACAGTTTGAATGCACAAAAAAAACCTTTAAAAAGAAAGTGCATTCTGCCTACAGCAGGTACTAGAGGTAACTGAGAAGAGTGTCTGAATATTGTAAGTGGCATAATGGAACAGGCAACCAACCCTAAGGGTCTCTGACACAGCCCTGGTGGCCTTGGTACAGGAAGAGTGAGATAGGCTTTCAAGGTAGTTGGCAGTCTTGAAGGCAGTGAGAGCTGCAGGGATTAAGATGCATGACTAATTTGTCACTTTGTTAATTTAAGCCATTATTGTCTAACAGTCTAGCCTCAAAAACACAAAGAAAATTTGGTAACCTCCCACAAATTGTCAAAGTCAGTCAAAACATTTTTAAGAGCCATACTTGTCAAAATGGACTTCTGGCCTAATGCCGTGCTCTATTCAGCAGCCAACTCACTCCCTTTCAATTGGGATTCACACTGAGTCTCAAATCACCCTCACATACTTAACACAGCTGCAAGCCTCACAACTATACCTCTCAGCTTGCACTCATTACCAGCTATTAAACTATAACAGGTACATCACCTACATACATAGTGTCACACTCATTGGTAAGTCATACACAATGCTCACTCCATTTTGGAACCAAAATGGCACCTGTAACACTAAAATAATTTACGTCATGCTGAAAGTACACAACTTTATGATCAGAATACAATATGCATACTTTGACTAGTTGCAATGTTCTACGCACAAAGAAAAGCCTTATGCAGAGAAGTGCAATAAAATTTATGCTTATTATAAACCATATGTTATCAGGCTGTCACAAGTAAAAATTGGAGAAAATGGTTTGGTTAATGCTTCCCATGTTACAACAGTCACTACACTTTAAAAGCACTGATTTGGCTGTAAAATGCATTAGGGTGTTCTAAGCTAATAAAGGGTACCAAATAAGTGCAGTTTTTTCTTCCTTCTTTTTGACTGGAGATAACTAAAAGATCTGAAGATCTTTTGGACGGTTGTGACATTGAGACAAAAGTGGATAAGTTCAATCTGAAGAAAGGGATATTTGAAAAGTGGTTTTCCTATATGCAAAGGGTGATTAACACTTGAAATGGACTTCCTGAAATGTAGGCAGAAACAGTGGGGATGTTTAAGATGTTTCTGAAATGACAGGCTCAGATGCAGATGAACTTCCTTATCCATAGTTATCTCGTAAATGTGTGAACATCTATTAGGTGAACATTTGTGCTACAAATGAAGCTAAATTGTGTAATTAATTCTTCAAATCTAAAAAGAAATTAGATATTCATTGGAGTAAATAAAGAGAAAAAAGACCAAGAAAATTTTAAAAATAATCTGTTTGGTTTCATTTCTCTTTAAGTCGTTATAAATTTCATTTGCAATAAAAACCACACAGAAACTAAATTTCCTGTTTCATGGGTGTTTCAAAAACTTTCTTCCTTTGCAAGTAGGCATCAAGCGAAACAGAACCTAAACTCACTTCCCTAAAATGTTCCTCAAGAAGCATGCATTTTCTCCCTTGCAGTGACTTCTGTCGAGCCACTTCTGCTTCAGCATGTAGGGATTGTGCAAAAGCTTCATGTTAATGCATTTTCCACTAAATCCTACTGAAAGAATGATTGCTGCACGATTAGTTTATATTGTATTTTTAATTTATCTTAACTTATTAGCAATACAGAATATAACTAAAACAGTATAAATACATTATATTGCATGATATAATTAAATATAAATGTAATGTGGAATAGATAATACAATGAATTTAATCAGGACTAGCCTATTAATAAGTACTTTTCATTTAAACTACAGTCTTATAAAAATAATAAAACGAATGGCAAGATATAAGTTGCCATGTGCTATCAACACACACCAATAGTTCTCTAAAGATAAACGGAGTACTTCAGATGTTAGCTGTAGCTCAATGGTAGTACATTTGTCTCTCTGCCAGTAGGTCATGGTTTTAGCCCTACTCCATAGATTTCGAGCGCATAATCTAAACTGCATCTCAGTACCATACTGACAGATAGGTGCAGTGTACAGGATGCCATCTTTTGAATGAGATGATAAACTGAGTGTGTCCTCTCAAATTGCATGTAAACAATCTCATAGCAATTTTCAGAAGATGGAGACTGTCCCAATGTCATGATCAATGTATATTCCTCAACCAATGTAACTAAATTAGATTATCTGGTGTTTAACACCCATTAACACCCATAAGACTTTATTGTGTGTACATTGTCTGCCACTCCCTATGTTACAATAATGACTACATTTTAAAATTACTTTATTGGCTGTTAAGCAATTTGGAATACCCTGAGATCATTTTTTTTTCTTCTTTTACTTCCTGTTAATGCAAGCTAAACTATTTTTCGAGTCTGTTTGCATAAGGTTGGTTTTTGACTTTTTTTTCTTTCCAGAGCTGAGTTTCACTTGACTGAAGTGCTTTATCAGCAATTTAGATGTAGCGTTCACAGTGCCAATTGTGAATCTTTATTTTAAATTCATTCACACTTAAGATAATTGGATGATCCAGGATTCATCAGAGTCACTGGATGATGAATTCTCTACTTCTAGTTGTTTATTAATGGTAATGATGCTGGAAACAAGGGATTAGATTTTCAGCTGGCAAGACAGCCATTCTTCCAGGGTAGGTGGGTAACTCCCAATGTAGCAGACTCGGAGGGATTGCCCAAGAAACTGAATATTACACTGGGCAAGTCCTCTTCACTTGGAGCCTTCCAAAGTCTCAAAGTAAATCAGAGAACTCAAAGGGTTTGCATTAAATTAAGTGAAACAGTAACTTAGGAAAAAATAGATGATTAAATACAGCATGTTCCAGGCCTAATCCAAGTCTCCAGAGAAAAACTGAAACCCCAGACCTGACATTCTCTCTCCTCCCCGCTCCACCCACATTGGACCCATTTTCTCCCACTGAGCCAGAAATGCCCTAAACAATGCATCACTTGCACTGTGGCATCCTACTCACTTGACACCCTAGGCCCTGCAGATGGCAGGATATGCAGCTGGCAACCAAACCTCTACCCACCTGGCACTCTATTAACCTACTCAGCTGACATACCTGACACCCTAACCATTTTCCACCTGGCATCATACTACCTAGCAACCTATTTACCCGGCACTTACCTATCACCTGGCATCGTATTCCTACCCACTTGACAATCAACTCCCAGCACCCTAGCCCCACACAGGTGGCACTCTTCCCTGCTCGTACCCTCCATACCAGGCCCTCTCTACCCAACTATTAACCTATTATCTCAGAACCCTAAATTGGCTTATATACTTACACTTCGACAGCAGCTGTCAAAGTTGTTGTCAGGCCCTTTACCTTTCAGGATAATGCCAGCTAACCGATGTGAAAAAGGTCACGGTTTGCCTTCCTCTGAATGTTCTATGCGATGCAAGAGCTGTCAGAGTGGAAGAACAGCTTCATGTTTCTGAGGGAGTCCTGAATGGAATCTCTTCTCAAAAATGCAGAGCTCCCTTCTTTCATAAAAATAGAAGGACCACTCCTTGAACAAAGTGGAGAGCTGGATGAACACAGCAGGCCAAGCAGCATCAGAGGAGCAGGAAAGGTGAAGTTTCGGGCCTAAACCCTTCTGCAGAAAATGGTAAGGGTCTAGGCCTGGAACGTCAGCTTTCCTGCTCTTCTGATGCTGCTTGGCCTGCTGTGTTTATCCAGCTCTATACCTTGTTATCTCAGATTCTCCAGCATCTGCAGTTCCCAATATCTCTCCCCAGTCCTTGAACAGTCTGGCCCAATGGAAAATTAGATGCCAAATAAACCCGAAGTGTTTCTCAACTTGCTTAAAAGTGCAGCTTTAATCTGCAATTCTTAAACAAGCCCAGACTAAACCCCATCCCTATAATTTTCATAGAACTGCTATTCTTTTCATTAGTCTGACAAGAAAGCATCAAAAAGCTAAACGAAGAAATTGTCCCATTATGATGTATAATGTAGATATCTAGAGAGTTATTCACTTAAATATTGAGAACAACGGTTACATTTCAGAACCTGACAGGTGCCTGAGTGTTAGTCTACTTCCCTTGCAGTCTAGATGGCCCTATCCCCTTTTACCAAGTTTGTGCCACCTCGCATGGCACTTTCCTTTACAGCTAAATAGCTCACTCTAATGAGTGGCCCTGCTGCCTGAATTTGTACTTATCAATGTTTTGTGGTCTCAGGTCACCCTCCTTTATCCAGTTTACCTGTTAATGAACACTAATGCTCTTGAACAGAAAACGTCTCCTGATGTTTAGTTACTTGTTAAGTGGCTCATACTTTAATATCTTCCTCTTCCTTATACTAATTAATTTCAGATTTAAAATGCAATTAAATAACCACTTTTTGAATTGACCGTGCAGCTGCACAAATTGCCTAATATTCCAAGAATAATAACCTGAATAAGTATGGGTTGATTCTTGTCACGGTCCTTGGAATTTTGTTTAATACAATTTGGAAAGAACATATAAAGCACCACAAAATTCAGAAGAACTAAACATAAAGAAGTAATACCAATATTATTTCAGAGATAGTAGGAACTGCAGATGCTGGAGAATCTGAGATAACAAGGTGTAGAGCTGGAATGAACACAACAGGCCAAGCAGCATCACAGGAGCAGGAAGGCTGACGTTTCAGATTGTTTCGGTCTAGGCCTGAAACATCAGCTTTCCTGCTCCTCTGCTGCTTGGCCTGCTGTGTTCTTCCAGCTGTACACCTTGTTATCTCTAATACCAATGTTATATTCTCTTTCATTTGTCAAAGGAAAATATATTCTTAGAAAACTAGCTGTTTCTTTCTTTAAGTCCCCACTTCTGGAATACTTTGGTATATCTCCAAATAGTTGCTTTAGACTTTTCACTTTGAAAACGTTTATCACTTGTCGGATAACTTTATCACATTCATCTTTAGTGCAGCTTACACTTGAAGCAACATACAACTCTTTTGCATTAAACATTCTAGATAAACTAACAGTACTTAGTAACTTTACTAAGAGGAGATATTTCTGCAAATGATAACATGCAAAATAGTAAAATCATTTACTTTTTCTTTGGAATATAATATTGTCATGGACATCAGAAACCAGGTTATCCCAGTCATTAGCACTCATTCTTTTGAGTTAAAAAGTTAGTTATTCATGTCCCTCTCGAAGATAACACTTAGAGTATTACAGAATTGAAGCAGTTTGTATTTTTAAGGCATTACTTTTTGATGAGAAATGAATAAACCAATACCCTAGCTACTTTGTTAGGTTGAAGGACTCGCTTAACTTGGATGGCTGGTTTGTGATGCACCATGATGCCAATGCTGTGGGTTCTCTCAACTGATGTGACATAAACAAATTAAATAGCATTCTTCTCAATATTGCGTAATATTGGCTTTTCTGTTTGTGTAAAATACAATATTGATAATTTATCTTCTTGTCCTTGCCATGTCTTTTTAAATAATAACTGAATTTCAAAAATAAATAATTGGTAATGCAGAACTTTTGATAGGCATCTTGATAGTAAAGGTACTAAATAAATGCAAGTTCTTCCTTTCATTGCTATTTTTCCTACTTCAATATAAAGAAATACAATCTGTGGGTGGGAGTAGCTTTACAACATCTGCACAATTGTTAAATTCCAATCCTAAACTAATTTTTATTTTCAGACCAAGACCAAAAGACTTTGTTCCCTCGCTTGTCTAAGCACAGTTACATAGATCATATTTAGGTACATAAATACCAAAATGTAATTACTTCATGAAAGATTAGGGAAAAAGTGATGAAAGAAAGCAGAACATGCTGAAGAGCTTTTCTCATTCCTTCATTTTGTATTCATATGGCTGCAATTCAGCTGCTTACACCTCATCAGAATGCATTTGTTGATGCTTTACACAGTACTATGAAATCTTTTGTCATTTAATCACTATTGCTCTCCATCCTTTCCTCTTTCTTTCCGCTCTCCCCTTCCATTTCCTCAAAGCAAACCATACTGTCCATGATTCTGACAAAGAGTCATTGACCTGAAACTCTGGGCCAAATCTAATAGGGTTGCCAAAGTGTGTATGATAGCAGAAGGGTCAGAAAAAGTGGACAAAGATTTCCACATTCAATTCCCCAACAGTGGGAAATTGTCCCTAATTTAGTAGTTGGTGCAAATCCATTAGACTCATTAATGAGTCACTTACCACTATTATCCCTGAATCCAATGGGATTTAATGATAGGTGAGAAACTGTATTGGATTTGCACAGGTCTCGTATGTTTGTTGGAAGTTACCCAGAAGGACATAGCATAAGAAAGGGAGATGCTGCTGAAAGCCATCCACCTGGCCTTACATCCAACCCCATTTCCCCTTCCTTACCAGTGATTTCCAGCCCATAATCCCGATTTTGCTCCATTCATCTGTCTCTAGAAATCCATCAATGATTCTGGGTAAAGATCTCAGAGCATTACCAGTAGCAGATACTGCTCCCAGTGACTTTGCTGGCAACACAGTGCTAATAGCTTCTGACTGACTGATTAATCTTGGAGGTGGAAATTCCACCTACTCAGGCCTTAACATTATGGAGGCCCAATGGCTGGTGAAGTGCCTAATTGCCCATGAGATTCCTGGACATAAGTGTTTTGGGCTCATATTGATTCTCCAACTTGTGAGGGGGGAGCCACAATGCGGAAACTAAATTCCGTACATTAACACAATTTCTCTCACAGAAGCTAACCGATCTGCTGAGTTAAATTTTAAACTTAAGTGCTATACAGTTCTGGCATACAAACAATGGGTTGATTGGTTTCCTTCTGTGAAGTATCTTTCTAATTCTTTTATTCTTTACTCATTCACGGTATGAGGACATCACTGACCAGGCAGCATTTATTGCCCACCCCTAATTGTCCAAAAGGCAATTAAGAGTCAAGCGCATTGCTGTGGGTGTGGAGTCACATGTAAGCCAAACCAGGTAAGGATGGTAGCTTCCTTCCCTAAAGGGCATTAGTGAACCAGATGGGGTTTTTCCCAACAATCAGCAATGGATTCTCAGTCATCATTAGACTCTGTAATTCTAGATATTTACTGAATTCAAATTCCACCATCTGTGGGATTCAAACCCAGGTCCTTAGAATGTTATCTGGGTCTCTGGATTAATAGTCCAGTGATAATACCACTAGGGGCATCACCTCCCCTCAGATCTCCTGATTCCCCCTCACCTACCTATGGGGGTACAGACATATTATCTGGCCTGTTATTAAAGAGTTTATCTGAGTGAAGTGCTTTAGTTCAATAGACAATGTCCAAAAAGACCTTTAGTGCAAAATTGTTTAAAGTGATTAATAACTAAAACTGAAACAGGTCTTGCACTGGCAGCATCCCCACCACTGGGGCAGAGGCTTTGGGTCCAGTGCAACTTCAAGACTTGATGATCACAGAGGAACTGTTTATTACATGGTTTAATGAGCTAATAATCATTCTGGGAATCCTTCCATCACCCTCCACTCTGCACCCCTACAAAATGTGAAAATATGTTCGCCTACCAAAAAAGTTAAGACAACTTCATTTGAAAATTGTTTGCCTTCAAAACAGGGACTCTACTTCATAAGTAATTATTTGGCTAATAAGTGTTTTTGGATATTCTGAAGAGTTAAAAGCTGCTATATTAGTAAAACTTTATCCTTTCGAATTGTAAAAGCAGACCGAGTATAACTGAAGTTCATCGTTGTTTACAATCCTTATATATTTTCTCAGATGCTGGAACTTATTTCATAAATATTACTAATGATATATAGGCCAGAGACATTGAAGGACATACCAGGAGCAGCTGCAGCAACAGCACCAACAGAAACAGCATGTATTTGATCTATGGTTGCGTGCAGATTGCATTGTGGTGGTGTTCTCATTCTGCGACATCTGCTGCTTCTTCTTGCTCTTTTCAGATCTTGTCCACTAAAATAAGAAACATATAGTTTGGAAACTCTGTACTACATGTATGTATGCTACAAATTCCCTTTTTAATAGAACAGGGTAAGACAAAATTTCTATTAACAAAAGTTAATTTCCAATCATTGCACTTTTTTTTGCAACAATAAGCTTTACAAAGAACTTTTGAGACAACTTCCTATTTCCTGTGGTGAAGTAAGCATTTTCCTGTGGTATCAAATGGTATTTTCATCCTTACTGCAATACAATCAGAATACACATTCTAGTGTATGCTGTCCGTAATAATTCAGCAATTTTGATTATACAAAGCAAAGTGCAACAAAAAGTTTCCTTTTTAATCTAACACAGTTTGGGAACCCTCCGATCTCACCACTATGCTAGCAGAATCCTGAAGTCAAGGTGCAGACATGCCTAATTGCTTTAGTAAATATTTGTAGCATTCAGGTACCTCCAAAAGAAACCAGCACTCAGCTGGTGTGAATTCCTCTAAAATACTTCAAAGGCAAAAGGGATGGAATTCTGTGGGAAATCTCAGGGACCTCCCCTTCACACAATTGATTTGAGAAGGGTTTTGACAGATCTTGCCCAACCCCAGGCCTGAAACCACTGGACCCATGGAAGGCCACTGTCTGGAACAGAAATGTAGTACTGTGCCTCTTGGCTTGCTGTGTCATGAGGTCTTTATCATGAGGCACTGTTTGGGGGCTGCCATCTTGCAGCCAGTTCAATAAAGGACACAGTATAAAAAGCATGGTACTGGATTAAACTCACAACATGGCGTCAGATATGGACCTGAGAATGAGTGTTGAAGTGGAATGTAAATGCATGGTTATAGAGAGGCACAGGAACATTCAATGATGTGAAACTTGTCACTACAAAGGAACAAAGAAGCAAGCCGAGCTGAAATACTGGTTTAGACTGAATGGTTGCGACTTTTCCTCTCCCTAGCTGGTCAAAATTAAAGGTGATATGAAGCAAAACTGGTATATTTTCCATGCACTGTTGCAAAATTACAACAGATCTACTTACAAGACAGTTTGGCTATGAGCAGCTACACTCTTATCACTGTTGAGGTATGTTTATTCAAAATGTATTCTGTTCTTGATTTCTCTAAAGAAAAAACACGAACTTCAGAATTCTTGAAAGCCTTCAAGGTATGCTTTGAACTCCAAGTAAATATAACTCATGAATAGCACATGTTCAACATTAGGGCCCAATGTAAAAATGAACCCATTGATCAAAATATGACTTCATTAATACAGTTCATAGAATCCTACAAATTTGCACAACTCAAAGACAACCTAACTAAATAAAGGATAGTATTACATATAAGAGATCCCATAATGAGGACAAGCCTACTGAGAAGGGAGAAACTTACTCTCGGGAAAGTGATTGAGGTGTGGAGAAGTTGGAAGATTGGATATCAGCAACTAGAGCATATTGATGGCAAAACAGACCAAACCTTGGATTATGCTCCTAGGCATTCCAAGCTCAAGGAGCTGAACAATAACGGACAAAGGCAAGGATAGAAGTACTGCAAAGGACATCACACAAATGAAAGGAAGCTATATATAGTCTGTGGAAATCAGTATTCTCACTGCAAGTTGCCGAATCATTTTCATAGAATCATTGAATCCCTTCAGAGTGGAAACAGGCCCTTCAGCCCTACAAGTCTACACCGAATCTTGGACCATCCCACCCAGGCCCATCCCCCTATAACCCTCACACCCTTGAACACTACGGGCAATTTAGCATGGCCAATCCACCTAGCCTGCACATCTTTGGACTGTGGGAGGAAACCAGAGCACCCGGAGGAAACCCACGCAGACACGGGGAGAATGTGCAAACTCCACACAGACAGTCACCCGAGGCGGGAATTGAACCCGGGTTCCTGGCGCTGTGAGGTTGCAGTGTTAGCCACACTGTGCCTCATAAGTTTTATAAGTTATGGCTAGAAGAAAGCACAACAAGCAGATACAGTTGGTCACTGGAAAGATATCAGATAAAGATGCTGTGGAATCAGTCTCCACCATTCAACAGATTGGCTCGGTCTGATTAGTAGGTTATAAATGGTTTGTGACTGATGGAATGATGACTGCAAAAATACCACATCCAATCAGTATGAAGTGTCAGACAGACATTGGTGTTCCTGCAACATCATGATCTTCATAGAGCTGTGCAAAGTGATGCAATGTGGTGATCCAAAAAAGAAGCTCTTGAAAGTAAGGCAAGGCTATATGAAGGTGTCACACTCATGTTGAGAGGATAGATTACACTGCAAGCCCAATGCACTGGCAACAGCAAAGAATAAAGAGTTCTAGATCACAGATGGCAAGTAAAGGCTACATATCTCAGATGGTGCTGGTATAAATCTTGGTCTGGTAACCCTCAATGTCCCAAATGAAATTCACAGCATGCTATATCACTGACCATGAAGCAGTACCATGACCATGAGCAATATCATCTTTACAGGGTTAGAATATCTTCCTAAAGAATATCATCTTGAAGTAAGGTAAATTCTACATCTGCCAAGGATAGTTCCAATTGCCCTCATGACTAGCCCGAAAGCTTAAAAGGAAGGAACAGTAGCTATGGCCAAGAGACATAAAAGCACTGCAATGATTTGTTGGATAAATCAACAATTTAGCGAAATACTCGCCTAATCTGTCATTGGAGTGTGAGCTATTAAGCCAACGCAGTATCAAGGATGTACAACTGTCATGGGGCGTGGAGGCAGAATTCTTTAAAATCAAGCACACCAGTATTAGAATATTGTGATGTAAACAATTAAGTAATCCTGCAGCATGTCACAAGTGAGACAAGACTGGAAGAGCAAGTCTAATGCAGCAAGAACAACCAAGCGTATTTGTATCCAGTGTATTAATATAAACACAATAATGCTCCAATCACATTGAGAAGAAGTGCTTGGCCATTGTCGTTGCACGTGTATATTTTCATCAATACCTCCTTGGAAGAGATAAAGTGACAGATGAATCTGACAATAAGCCATTTCACAGCATTTCTTCAAGCCACTACTAACTGCTCCAAAGCATCTACAAATAGTGTTACCACAGGCGCAGAGATACCATCTGGACATGACACATAAGCAAAGCCAAAGGTATGTTACCATAATGTTGCCAAGAGTGGTACTGCCTACAAGGAAATTATATAATGACAGAATGTGAAATTTTCCAGAACCAACAAGAAGCAGTAGCTCATACTGCTCTGTACGTCGTCAACCCACCACAGCTAAAGTACCAACCATGAAAACACCTTGCTGAAATCCAGGAAAATATCCAACAACACTCCAAGACATTGTGATGAAAGGATGGCCTAAAGACATCAATAACATATCTGTTGCTATAACTGCAGATTTGGCAGACAGGGATGAACTGACAACCCAACATGGTATATTGTACGAACAAAATAGAGTCAGTATCCCTAAGACTTATTAACTTTCTTTATCTCCCTTCAGAATCTTCTCCAATCAGCCTGGTTTACAATGTATTTTCTACCTGACACCTATCGTAAACAAACTTTTTATTCTTTATCTTAATTTCTATCTCACTGATCATTCAGGGAGCTTTGTATTTGTTTGAGCTATCTAGCCCTTTTAAAGGAATAAGTCCTTGATGATGCCTAAACCAACTCTTCTTTGAAATTAGCCAATTGTTCAGCTGCAGTTTTTCCTACCAACCTCTGGTTCCTGTCTATCCAGCCCATCTTTGCTCTTGTCCAAGTGAAGTCAGCCTGTTAATTATTCCTACTCTGGATGTTTAGTTGTTCTTTTGTACAGTCGTCCTAAACCTTATGATAAATTGATTACAGTCTTCTAAACGCTCCCTCACTGACAGTTGATCAAATTTATTTAATTCATTTCCAAGGACCAGCTATTGTCATGCTCTTTCTCACTGGAACAGGCACATGCTTATTTTTGCTTGATCTACAATAAACTGGGGGGTAGAGAGTTAAAAGTAGAAGTGTCAATTACCATTCAGCTCCTTCACCTGTGCCTGTAAGCTAGATACTCAGTAGAAAGAGTAAGCACAAATTCCTACATTGTGGAAAAGTTTTTGGAAAAGTAGAGGAGCACCCCCAAACCTCCTTACCCAACTCAAACCCCTCACACTCCCTTCAAACGGGACTCAGTGCCAAGTTGCACTGCAAAACTGTATTTGTATATTTTAACCCTTAATTATCAAAAATAAGATCAAATTAGCTTTCTTAATTAAATAATTAGCTTAACTTATTTATTTAATTAATTTAACTAACGTACTTTTAAGCAAAGCAATTCTAACACACAAACGGACTTTTTAACATAAACAATGAATATGCTTCTATTCTCCACTTGGCTAAAAGTCTTTACCCCTGTACCTATCTAGCAGCCATAGTTTATTCATTTTACTTTAACTGTTTAATCTATTCTTAAGCATTGACATCACCTCTCGTTCAATCACTAACTTTGGTACTGAATTCAACTGCCCTACAAATTTACTGAGTATAAAGCTGCTTAATCCTAAATCTCATGCATGTCATGTGGTCATCATCAGACCCCCACTATAACATTTGTAATCTTAAGCAACTGTATCAGATCAACTCACATCTCCTCTGATCTGATAAAGAGAGCCTCCATTTTTCAAATCGTCCTTTATATTTGCATTTTCTTACCCTAGAGAATCTGTTTTCTCTCATCTAATTGCCTCAACATCCTTCTTAAAGCACAGTGCTGAAAATTGTATATTCAAACCATGTTCTCAGTAATGTTTTAAATAGATTCAACCTGACACACTAACTTTAACATTCAATATCATTTAGCATAATATCCTGCATAAGCAACATTTACTGTTCTTATTCATTTCAGAAGGTTCTTGCAAATCTAAATTCCCAAATGCTCTGCACCTCTGCAGAAGCCAGCCTTTGATATGTATGATTTCAAAACAGTTGCTTTACCTTTTATTACCAACTTGTACTCCCTCACATTTACTTACATTGGACTCCACATGCTATGTCTTACCTGTTCCACCATTTTATGGATATTCTCTCAAACCTTTCTTTGATCTTCCGAATTATTTAGTGTGCCTTCTGTTTTAATATTTTCTGCAAATTTGAGCACCATTCATTGTAGTCCTATCTGCAATTCATTGATGTTTACAGTGAACAGTAGTTCGAGAACAGTGTGCTACAGATTTCAAACCATTCACAGAAACTGTCCTTCCTCTGACATGAATATTATTTCTATCATCAGAATATGACGCAAAATGCAAATTAACAATACATTTCAACACAGTTACAGTAAGCTCCAAACAACTTCATGCAAATTTAAGTATACCTTTGCTGTTGCAGAAATGTTTCAAAATGTAAGGAAACACAGAGGACTCTATGACCAAAATAAATATATCTTATTCAACTGCAGGTATAAAATTAAGAACTAATATTAGCTGTTGTTCAGAAAAACACTGAAGCAGACAAAACACCAACTCACCAACTCTCTAATCACTGTAGCACATTGCAGTCCCTGAAAGTGATCACATCAGTGAAACTTTGATACGGGTTACCGTAGGCTTGCTATTTGTCTTCTGGTTCATATGTAGATTTTTGTATTTATTGTATGCTTTTCAATTCTATTTCATCATCATGCGATTTGAATGTTGAATTTGACAATGTGAGATTAAAATTCAGGGGCAAAAATTTGTTGAAGAATTCTAACTTTAAGTTGGAATTTATCCTCTGGATAACTGAATTATTACTGGAGTTGAATTAAAAATGGATTTGATTTTTATCTTCAGTATTTACTTCAGTTATGTGATTAGCATCATTACATCATGGATTTTATGTGGCTTGAGCATGCAAAAGTATGGAAATCATATTCTAGTCAGCCTGCATCTCTTATTGCTGAATAGAAATGGATCAAAATAATTTATTTGCTTATGCCTTCCCACTGTATAATATTTCCTGGTAAAACCAATTTTAATACCTTCTTTCTACAAAAGACTCTGTGGAGCATTTCTTCCATGAATTCATAACAAGTTCTTTGTTTCTATCAGTAACCGACAGTGGTTTATCTTCCTGTCGAAACAATATCTAATACTCAATTATTGTTGTTATATTCAATTGGTCACAGAAGTCACGGAATCAGAGGGTTTGAGTTCAAGTGTTATTGCCAACATGAAGACACTACTTGGGCTGTGATACCATAAGCGAGGGTTCAATACCCTTAGCGGCTAAGGTTACCATGAAGGTACCATCTTCTCCACCTCTGCTGAGATCACAGTGGGTGAGACAGCATCCTTGAAGAGGCAGAAAACTGTCTTTCCTCGGCATGCTGCAGTGTTCCAGTGAATCACAGTGCAAACTAGAGGCACCACATCTCATCATCAGGCAAGGCATTTTACAGCCTTCTAGACTTAATCTTGAGTGCAATGTAGTCAAATTGAGAACCATTTCATCCCTTTCTTTTAGCTTGTTACAATCTGTTATCATGTCCTCCCTCCCCATGTCCATCCCAGACGGACTGTCTGTCCTTTTAAGTCTAGCAGGACACATACTATTGTTCTGCCATTCTCACAGTCCAATCATTTAATCTGAGCTATGAACATCTTTTCTCCACAAGGACTCTACAGCCACTAGCCCCACACACCCGCATCCCAAACTATGGCATAAATGCTGTTCCCTCCATACTTTACTTCAGCTCTAAAGAATCATCTACACTCAGAACATCAGCTTATTCTCTCTCCATCCATGCTGTCTGACCAACTGTGAACTCCAGCTTTGTTTTTAGGACAGATTCCAGCATCTGCAATAATTTGCTCCCATATCTTCTCAACCTCTCTCTTTTCCTAAGAGGGGTGACCCTTAGGTTAAACCACCACAAGTCATCTCTACTGCAAACAGTATTGAGGGAGTATTGTGCTGTTGGAAAGGCTGACTTTCAAGAAACAGTCGAAGCAAAAATCCTCCTCCCCCTCCACATCAACGAATACCGCTCACGATTGGACGCTGCCTCTGCCTCCACACTTACTTCTTTAATCATGACCCTAACCCTTCCTCTACTGATGCCTTCTCCTGCCTCTAACACACCTCCTCCTCCTGGACACTATCCCAAGGCCTCCGACCCTCCTTCGACCTCTTCATCTCCTACTGCTGTGAGACATCAATCGCCTCAACCTCTCCACCCCACTCACCCACTCCATCCTCTCCCCCGCAGAACATGCAGCCCTCCGCTCCAATCTCAACCTCACTATAAAACCCGCGGATAAGGGAGGTGCAGTTGTAGCATGGCGCACTAACCTGTACAATGCCGAGACCAGATGCTAGCTCTCTGAAACTGCTCCTAACGCCCCTTTGATCATGACCCCACCCCCAACAACCAAAACATCATCTCCCAGACCATCCACAACCTCATCACTTCAGGTGACCCCTCACCAACACCAACCTCATCGATCCCCAACCCTGCACCGCCTGTTTCTATCTCTTTCCCAAAATCCACAAATCTGACTGCCCTGGTCGACCTCTTGTCTCCACCTGCTCCTGCCCCATCGAACTTATTTCCACTTATCTTGACTCCATTTTCTCCCCCTCAATCCAGGAACTCCCTACCTACGTCCGTGACACCACCCATGCCCTTCACCTCCTCAAAAACTTCTGATTCCCTGGTCCCCAACACCTCATCTTTACCCTGGGTGTCCAGTCCCTATACACTTGTCTAAAGGCCCTCTGATTCTTCCGGTCCCACAGGCCCAACCAGCCCCCCTCCCCTTGACACCCTCATCTGCTTAGCTGAACTCGTCCTCACCCTTAACAACTTCTCTTTCAATTCCTCCCACTTCCTACAGACAAAGGGAGAGGCCATGGGTACCTGTGTGGGCCCAAGCTATGCCTGCCTCTTTGTAGGCTACATGGAACAATCCCTCTTCCGGAGCTACACTGGCCCTATCCCCCACCCCTTCCTTCATTCTATCGATGGCTGTATCGGTGCCACCTCGTGCTCCCATGAGGAGCTCGAACAGTTCATCCACTTCACTAACACCCTGCACCCCAACCTTAAATTCACCTGGACCATCTCCGATACCTCTCTTTCCTTCCTGGACCTTTCTGTTTCCATCTCTGGCAACCACCTGGAAACTGATATCCATTTCAAGCCTACCGTCTCCCACAGTTACCTAGAATAGAACTGCTATCATCCACCTTACTGCAAAAACGCCATTCCCTATTCCCAATTCCTTCGCCTCCGCTGCATTTACTTCCAAGATGAGGCATTCCACTCCCGTACATCTCAGATGTCCTTGTTTTTCAAGGACTGCAACTTCCCCTCCACAGTGGTCGAAAACACCCTCGACCGTGTGTCTTGCATTTCCCGTAACTCATCTCTCACACCCCCTCCCTGAAATAACAACCAAAACAGAATCCCCCTCATCCTCATGCACCACCCCACCAACCTCCAGATCCAACGCATCATCCTCCGTCACTTCCGCCATCTACAAACTGACCACACTACCAAAGACATTTTTCCCTCCCACCCCTATCTGCTTTCGAGAGGGACCACTCTCTCCACCCCCGGCACTTTTCCCTGCAACCACTGGAAGTGTTACACCTGCCCCCACACCTCCCCACTGAACTCTATCCCAGGTCCCAAGAAGTCCTTCCACATCAAACAGACGTTCACCTGCACATCTGCTAATGTGGTATACTGTATCTGCTGTTCCCATTGTGGCCTCCTCTACATCGGGGAAACCAAGCAGCGGTTTAGGGACCGCTTTGCGGAACACCTACACTCGGTTCGCGACAAACGAATGCACTGCCCAGTCGTGAACCATTTCAACTCCCCCTCCCAGTCCTTGCACATGTCCATCCTGGGCCTCCTGCAGTGCCCCAACGATGCCACCCAAAGGTTGCAGGAACAGCAACTCATATTCCGCTTGGGAACCCTGCAGCCCAATGTTATCAATGTGGACTTCAGAAGCTTCCTCCCCCTACCGCATTCCAAAACCAGCCCAGCTTGTCCCTGCCTCCCTAACCTGTCCTTCCTCCCACCTATCCATTACAATGTCATATTTTTTCAAGAGGAACAGAAGATTTTCCTGAACGCCTTGGCAACATTCTTCCTTTAAATGCTATTACCATAAACAACTGTCCATTCATTTACTGACTTGTTGCATTTGGGGCCTTTCTCTCTGAAATTTAACTGCCATGTTTATCCATGAAACAACATTTACATTTCAAGCATCAAGCAATGTGGTCTCAGGGTATAATTAGGCTCTACCTAAATACTTACACCGCAAAATAAGACTGGAAACTAGCGAAGATCACACTGCACAATCAACCCACACTTCCGATGCAGGCAATGCAAAATCTTCATGCTGCCCATTCATTTACATGATTGCAGTCTGCAGCTTGTGTTAAGGGCACACTAAGTAGTTGCACAACCCAGCAGGGAGTGCAAGATTGTGACAGACTAACATGATAAACAGTATTATAAAGAGAGGGAAAATAAATTTTGAAGAAAAACTTGCAAGAGTTGAGATAAGGGGGCACTTTCAGAATTGCAACCTGTAACTAGCAGGCTACCTTGAAGGCCAGGATTGAAGTCCCACCTGCTCTCTGAACATGTCAATTACAAAATATCTATGCTGGTCTTTATCAAAGTATATTAAGAAAGCTACCTTTTACAGGGGAGGCTCTCATGGTATGGTGGCAATGTTTCTACCTCTGGGTCAGAAGGTCTGGGTTCAAGTCACACCAGCCCCAGATGTTTGTCATAATATTTGCAAACAGATTAATTAAAAACATTTCTTTAGCAAGGAGACTTGGTGGATTCATTCTTTTCCACAAACCACCAGTTGTCAGTACTGCAGTACACGACAGTGGGTAAAAGGACAGATCCTCTGTGCAATGGATTCAGGAGGTCCTTTAGATATACGGTATGCATTAATTGGAGCAGATCAATACCAATCATCCAGCCAGAAGAAATTGGAGACAATGCTGCAAGTAATTTAGTGGGTAGTCCACAGTACGGATCAGCAAATGCCATACTCTTGAGCTAGGAATGTCACACATCGTTCAATACACAAGCATACAACACACCTATAAACTAAAACTGATGTATATTTAACATTAGAAGGGGCCTAAGGGGAAACGTTTACACACAGAGAGTGGTGCATGTATGGAATGAGCTGCTACAGGAAGTGATGGAGGCAGGTACAATTACAACATTTAAAAAGTGTCTGGATGAATAGGAAAAATGTGGGGGGATATGGGCCAAATGCTGGAAAATGGGACTAGATTAATTTTGGATATCTGGTCGGCATGGACGAGTTGGACCAAAGGACCTGTTTCCATGTTGTATAGCCTATGACTCTAACTGCCCCACAATTGGTGGCCTTGCGTTCAACTGTTTGGAATACCCTAAATAAAGCTTTCCACCTTTGCTTCTTTCCTTCATTTTCTAACATTTTCATTAAAACCTACCTCTTTATCTAAGTGTTTGTCCCAATATCACCTTATAAGGCTTAATGTCTATTTTTTGCCTTGTAATGCTGCTGTGAAGCACTTTGGATGCTCTTAATATGTTGAAGGCACTGCATAAATATAATCTGTTGTTGCTGTCAAAACTTGTACCAACAATCTACATAAAATATTGTCCAGTACAGCAGATACCAGAAAAAGACAAACACATTTCAGACATTTAGAACCCAAAACTGCACTTGTAGTGCAAAGAATATGGCTTTAATGCAATTGCATTTTTGGGTGTCCGTTTTAATGAGTTCCATCCTCGGTCCTTTCCTCTTAAATTTTTTTCAACCTGTAGCAACTTGGATTCAAGATGATACCGACCCCACTCCCCCTTCCTCACACCCCTACTGCCACCAAGGCACGCGCGCGCGCGCGCGCGCACACACACACACACACACACACACACACACACACACACACACACACACACACACACACACACACACACACACATACACACAGATGGAAACATGTATATGTATTATTTTAAAACTTTAATATGTCCAGCATGAACTCGTATTTTCTTTTTGAAAATCAGAATACTACAGATACTTGGCATCTGGTGTAAAAATAGAAAATGCTAGAAATTCATAGCAGGGCGTAGTGATATGGAGAGAACCAATGGCTTGTGGTGCCTGCCACACTGGTAGGAATTTACTTCTGGCTGTGGTTGGTGTTCGGGAGCTTGGGAAGCTGGAAGTGCAGCTGCTCCTGTTGGACCACAAGGAGAGCTGTGATGGTCATTGTCGTTCCCTTGATACACCAGTACTGAGTTTCTCAGATCTGACAAAGCTGACCAAGTATGTGGAAGGGACATTAATCTAAGGCATTCAGCTTGGGAATGAACTGGCAAACCACTCTTCGTTTTGCCTCAGGAAAACCCTATGTACTTCCTCCGGTGGGTTGGATTTTACTCAGTGACGCAAAGACAATGTTGTCCATCTAACCCCACCCATGCATGACGAATTTCACTGAAGGACCCGCTTTAATATGCCAGCCCCGTTAACTCTATTTCCCTCTGGATATGTGTGAGCCACTGTTTGCTTCCAGCATTATCTGTTTTAGGTCAGAAGTACATGACATCAGGTTTTCGTCCAACAGGTTTTATTTGAAATCACAAGCTTTCAGTGCATTGCTCCAACTGACTTCATCTGATGAAGGCGCAATGCTCCGAAAGCCTGTGATCTGAAATAAATCTGTTGAACGACAAACTGGTGAGGTGTGAATTTTGACCATGTCCACACCAGTCCAACAGTGGCACCTGCACATCATGCTTATCTGTCTAGAACAGTTTAAAACAGTCGAGAAAGAAATGCAAATTGCTGACAAGGTCAAAAGACTTCTTTTCCTCGTATTCTTAATAATGTGTCCTGTACTTTTGAGCTGAAGCTGTAGATAATTTTCCATCTGGATCTTTTGCATTTCAACAGTCCTCTTGGTATGTAAATTCAGCAGCAGAATTGCTGGAAAAGACTAAGCTGTATTAAAATGGTTATGTGAGGAAGATGAAATATTTTGCAACTACATTATAAAGAATGGAGGCTTTTGAATCAGCCTGTCTCAGCTTTCAACTATCTTTGAGGCTGGATTCAGACAGCTTCCAGTGATGGCAGGCCAGACTCAATCCGACATCCACCCCCAAAACTGAAAATAGTGCATGTGGGGCCAAATCCTTCAGTGTAACAGCATCACGGATTTACCTATGGTATATGGACTGCAGTGGTACAAGGAGGCAACTCACTACCATCTTCTCAGCACAACTAGGAACAGGCAGTGAATGCTGGCCCAGCAGCAATGCCCACGGACCATGAGTGAGTAAAAAAATTATATGAAAATTGATCTGCTGAGTCAGAAATTTTGAACATCAGTTTTCTGTCTCATTAGCTGAAATCTTCTCACTCTCGAAATCCCCTGCCATCCACCAACTTCCAAAGGCCTCATGTAACCTCCATTCCTCTTCCATGACCCCTGTGTCCACAATACCCACTCAACCTGTGTGCACCATGTACTGAATGAATTA
This sequence comes from Stegostoma tigrinum, assembly GCF_030684315.1. NCBI lineage: Eukaryota > Metazoa > Chordata > Chondrichthyes > Orectolobiformes > Stegostomatidae > Stegostoma > Stegostoma tigrinum. The sequence goes on from NC_081372.1 coordinate 27,649,040, forward strand.
GACATATAACAATGGCAATTCTCTGAATGGTCAGGAACAAAAATGTCAATTCAGAAATTGCTTTGAAAAGAACTGTTGCTGTTATAATGTTATACATGTGTCAATCAGACACCGGTTTCAGATGTAATAGTTTCAATATCAGAAGCTGCACCCTGCCTCACCTTTCTTAATCTTGTTCAAATAAACATGAAATGTTCAAAAAACAGAAAAACAAATTATAAATTACTGCACACAATAACATGCCTGAAGCTTTTCGTTTCCTTGCAGAAAATTCCTACAATGTTCCCCTAATGGAAAGGAGACTGATTCCTGAGTTGAGTACTTTAATTTCTATTATTTCCATTAAGTAATCATTATGCAAAAAAGTTATGACATAATAAAGTTACGACATTTTTTTCATTTATTGAAACGTTTGGCCCTATTTTTGTATTTTCTACAGGATGTAGTCATCTGCCTTTTCTTAGTTGAGCAACAAGCTCAGCCAGAAGCATTTGGGTGCAGACCTTGCTCCTTGACCTGGGCCCATAAATCTAAATTGAAATTCCAATCAAGTGTTGAGACAGCTTTCAAAGATGCAATTTCTGAGATGAGATTTAATCCCTTCTGTCTTTCTGCATGAGCATATCTCACTCTACTATTGGATAACTGGATATCTTTTTAATACCTAGCCGATATTCTTTTCTCATCTAACCCTCCAAAAACCTGGTTATTAAATTTGTTTTTTGTTTGGAAGATCTTGCATAAGTAGGGTGTCCTGCTTTCTTAAGTAACAACAGCAACTAGACAGAAAAATAGCTATGAAGTCCTTGATACATTGGGCAGATATGAAGCACTTCATATAATTAGTTTTTCTTAATATTTTGGATTTGAAGCAAGGATGTCCATTTTGTGGTGATTGGCCACAGTGCTTCTTATACCCGTATAGATTTTGTCATAATTCTGCTTGCTTCTTAAAGCAATGTATCACAATCTTTTTTTAAAGAATTTTAATCATGCATTTGGTTATCAATGCAATTCCTCACTATATTTTAAACAAATTTGATGCCAAGGGAAAATATTTCTTGTACTGGTTAGCATTACAGTAAATACAAGCATAAATGGAAAATTTCACTTTTCATGACTGGTAACATCATAAATGCAGCACTAAAAATATAATTTACTAAGTAATGATTAACATAAGTCTATCTTTAGTAATCCTATACTCATACAATGGAGCATTAGTTACAACAAGTACTACAAGATTGCATCCATTCTCTGAACCATGAATACAGCATTCCACTAGGAACAAGGGATTAGTGAATACCCCATAAGAAATCATCCTGCTCTCTAGAATGCCTTTTCTTTCTGCACGATGACATACTGGCTAGGCCATTTATTGTCCATCCCTAATTGCCCCAAGTTATGAATCAACCACATTGTTATGGGTCTGGATTCACATCTAGGCCAGACCAGGTAAGGATAGAAGTTTCCCTCCCTAAAGGACATTAGTGAACTAGATGGGGTTTTCCAACAATCAGCAATGGATTCGTGGTCATCGTTAGACTCTTAATTCCAGATATTTCGGAATTCAAATTCCACCATCTGCTGTGGAGGGATTCAAACCATGGTCCCCAGAACCTTGCCTGGTCTCTGGATTAACAGTCCAGTGGTAATCCCGCTGGGCCATTGCCTATAATGCATACTAGCAATAACTTGCCCAAATTTCAATTACAGGTATTTCTCCTATAACGCGACAGTCGCATTCTTATGTGGCCTCATGCTGTAGAAAACGTGCTAAAGAAAATCGTGTTATAGGGAGATCGTTATAGAAAATCACTATACCTGTACAGTAGAAAGTTTGCATTATCCATACAGTGTATACTATTCATTATACACATTACAGCCAATTTGCGTTAACAAAACACGCATTACCTGAATTATAACTCATTCACATTTTTGCAACAGACCAACACACGTCTGTTTTCCTTCAATTTTCAAATTTGAGTTCTAATTTTCCATGAAGCTTGGATTCATGACAACTCATAGCACATTCATAAGCACATTTATATGGAGCGGGCTCGAAGTGCTGAATTGTCTGAACCCACTCCTAATTCCTACTTCCCTATAAGAGCCTCAATAATTGCAATTTATAAGAATGTTGTTGAACTTCACAACTCACTCAAAGATCAGATCTCATAGTACTTTGTTGATTTTCTGCTCACTAGTTTCTACTGGGATTAAGCCTCACAACCTGCTTCCCAATGAATTTCCATGGCACTGTAATCTCTCATTAATTAATCTTAACAATGTATTTACAAGATTTTCCTGAAACATTTTCCTGTCTTATGCTGAAATTTACTGTACATTGTTTTGCATTTGCTGTTTTTCTGACTGTCCATCAATCATCTCTCTTTAATGAGTGGCGATTTTCTTAGTGTGAACTGAATTTTAACAGATAAAAGTATGTGCGCTAAGATTACGTCAGATGCTAAACTTACAAAATTCTGAAACCTACTGAGATTTTACCTTTACATTTGTTCTGACTTTGCCACTATGTGCTCTTTCCCTTACAATAAATCCCTACTTTGTTCACATTTGTTACAATTGTGTTTTACAATGGTTCTTTCACAACTGACTATACTCTAATAATAGGATTCTAGTTTGTCATAAAAGTCTCAAAACCTCCCATTCTCAGAGATGTTTATGACAACGTTCACATGTTGAAAATACTTTTTGTGCAACTCTATAACAGCACATGGCAGAGGAACAGAAGTAGACCATGTGGCCCAATGAGTCCATTCTGCCATTCAATGAGATCTTGTCTGATTTCATAAACCACTTTTCTGCCTTATCCCGAAAACCCTTGCTGATTACAAATCTGCTGAGCTCACCTTTGAATAAGTGTGAAGCTCTTGGTTGCAATAAATGCCACTAAAATGTGAGATTCAATTGGATTCCTTGTTTCTCACCAAGATTTAGTGTTGAACATTTATTTTATAAACTAAATAATTGAAATCAGAATTTACATTTCATTTATCTGTGACAAGACACTGGAATGGTAAAATTTAATCAGGTAGCACAGGTAAAAACAATGAAAAATAAACAAGACACTGCAGGAAAGTACAATGTCAGTGTTAGAACTGAAACTAGTACAAACTCTTTCAAGTCTGAATGATAACAATGTGTTGCTGTACTGATTTTTAGGGGTAAAGGCAGATGGCTCAAGGTACCTGTAAAAGTAAGAGTTCGAACAGAGTTGTTTTATTTTCAAATTTAATTCTACCCTTGTCTCCCTTTGGCAATTTAGGAAACCCAGCTGCTCATTGTAAAACTCATAAAGCAGGTGAAATCTGAGGCTGGCAGCTTCGTTAAAATTTTACTTGCCAACTTGGTGCCTACGCGTGGGTTGGTTATCTGTCCCCCGTCCCTTTGTTCCCCTTGGAAATTGACAGTTTGGAGTCAGTTTTCAGATTTTTGCACCTTCAGCATCTGACACAATCTCAATGCACACATTTTCAGATGTTAAAATTCAGCTCACACTAAATAAAATGAACTCTCTGCCACGTACTTTGCACCAAATAAAAGAGACCTAAGTCTTTAGATTTGACATAGGAATGAAAAATCAAATGAAATATGTGTAGGTCATTCAGCCCAGCTCGCCTGCTTCACCATGCTGGAAGATCACTGCTGACCTGATAGTGACCTTAACTGTATTTCTTTGCCAGTCCTCCAAAATCTTGATTATTCTGCAGATCAAAGATCTGCATAAACCAGCCTCCACTGCTCTCTGTGGGAGAGAATTCTAAAGGCTGGGTGATGCTGTGACAGAAACAATATATTCGGAAATTGGGGACGAAAGACTTCTGAGTATTTAGGAAACAGGCAGTGCAGAGCTAAGCAGACAGAGAGAGTGTAATGATCTCTGTAGTGACTTTACACTGAAAAAGCACTTCCCAGAAGCCAACAGAATGAACCACTTGACAAAATTTCACATGTTGGCATTTTTACTGTAACAAAGTAAAATCAATTCAGACTAAACATTAATCAAGTCAACCAATACACTAAATAAAAGATGCATTCCCATTAACTAACTAACTAACACACTACTGAAATATTTATTATTCTTTTGTAGATTAAACTACACTCCCAGGAGTGGGAGCTGCTTGGAATTCTCATCAGCTATTCAGCAGGCTGTCTTTTCCCTGTCAGCCAAAGGCAAGTCTCCCAGTGTCCTTTAAAAGTTGGTCCACTCAGTTTTCCGAGTATTCCTAAACCAACTTTGAAAAGCAACATCCAACAATTTTTTATTAAGTCACAGAGTTGTACAGCAAAGAAACAGACCCTTCAGTCCAACTTATCCATGCAAATCAGATATCCTAAACTAATCTAGTCCCATGTGCTAGCATTTGGCCCATACACTCCTAAACCTTCCCTATTCTCGTAAGCATCCAGATGCCTTCTAAATGTAGTAATTGTGCCAGCCACCACCACCTCCTTTGGTAGCTCATACCATACACGCGCCACCCTCTTGTAGATTTCCAAAAGTCCCATCTCTTCAAATCATTAATGTTTTCAACAGCATTCTGTTTTCAGCCTGAAACAAATCAATCCTTTCCTCCAGTTTTTACAAAGCAATTATTTCTGTCTTCCTTTCCAGCTCTCTGTGTATCTGTGTGCCAATATCCAGAAAACCAGATGCCTTCTTTAGAATGAAGGTACAAAAACCTGCACTTGATTCTCAATAGGATTTGACCTGAGCCTCTTTCCTCATGATAACTAAATCATTTAGGCCAGTTTCCCAGCAGAGTTTAGTATGGTTTCACTATCATAATATATTTATTTCACTTCAAATTAAAGTTTTTTTTTAAAAGATCATCCTATAAAATCTATTTTCTAATTGCGTCTGTAACGAGAGATATCAGTAGAAATCTTGGAAATAGCAAGAACTGCAGACGTTAGATGCCTTCAAGGCAGAGATCGACAAATTCTTGATCTCACAAGGAATCAAGGGCTACGGTGAGAGTGCAGGGAAGTGGAGTTGAAATGCCCATCAGCCATGATTTAAATGACAGAGTGGACTTGATGGGCCGAATGGCCTTACTTCCACTCCTACGTCTTATGGTCTTATGCAGATGCTGGAAGTCAGAGTTAATACAGTGTGGAGCAACACAAGAGGTCAAGCAGCATCACAGGAAGAGGACGGTCAAGGTTTCGTGTCGGGACCTAAAGAAGGATCCTGACCTGTAACATCGACTTTCCTATTTCTCTGATCTGTCTGACCTACTGTGTTCCTCCAGCCCTACACTGTATTGACTCAGCAGAAATCTTAGCAGTTCTGCTCACACAATTGATTCTGTTGTCCCCACCCCCAGCACCCAAATGCCATTTCTGCAAGATCCTGAGTACTGTGTGACATGAATACAACTCTAACCAATACTGCACTGAGTTTTGCCATGGCTGTCTTTTATCTCTAGAGTGAAAACAGGATCTCTTTCTTCCTGAAGTCATGCTGTAAGGACTTTTATGCATTATTGATGAACAAAGAGCCCTTGCAAAACAATTGGGGTTGGATTTTAATTTTGACACACTAGAAGTTCGATATCCTTGCTGCAGATGAGAAATCGCAGAAGTATGAGTAGGGCATGTGCCAGTGTGTTTTCAAACAGACAACAGTGTACAACATCTGCATTTGTTAACCAATAGCTCGAACAGGCATGATGACAAGCTGGAGTGGTTCATTTCAGCAAATCTATTTAAACAAATCCAGCAAGAATGAAAAATACTGCAAGTATTGCATAAAAGTACTATGCAATTGATTCCACAGAGCCTGGGGTTGCACCAGTGGACTTAAACATGGCAAGATACAACTTTGCTTTGGAACTTGCTCGCTAGACCCAAAAAAATCAGGTTGACACTCCGACACGGCAGTGAGGTTGCACTGCATTCTGGAAGACACTATCTTTCAGATGGGACTCTAAACGGAATTCCTATCCACCTACACTGATGGATGTTATCGTCAGCCATCTAGTTAATATGCTATCCTTCAATCGATACCTGGATATTATTCCTTGCTGTGTGTGGGCATTTTCCTGTGCATGCAGAATTGACTGTTGTGTTTCCTGTGTTACAACAATGTTTACACTTCAAAAGTAGTTCACCGGCTTTGAAATGTTTGGTACTCATGACCAGCGCCACATAAATGCAAATTCTTCACACAGAGGAAGTGTAGTTCAAATGTGCAGAACTTCAAGGTCTTGTAAGTGCCTTCCAAAATACTAGAAGTAATCTTCAAGGTACAAAAAGCATTTTTTCAGAACAAGCCTTGCGTGTAAAAGCATTTCACTTCACCAAGCAAGCAGGTGTGAAGTCTGAACATTTATACGATGTTTCTGTCTGTCACATTTAGTCAGGCCCATCAATTCTTATAGTCCTTACCCATTGCTTTTGCTGAGTATATTCCAGGAAGCCCAAGAAACCAATAGGCTCAGAAGTAAATTCCAACATCTGCTTCTTACCCTTTTCTCTTCTACACATGGGTAAATGCATCTCCTCAACATAATGGAGTTGAAGATGTCAATGGGGGTCAATTGGCTTTCTGACACACTGTTAATTTCTGCCATTTAATTAGTTGCCCAACGCCAAACGCACTGATATTTTAAAGTTCAAATTTTCCCAAAAAGAACCTTCCCTACTCCAAGTTTTAAACATAAAGCAAGAATCAAAGGCAAATTGCAACTCTCCTTCAGGAAGTGTAGTCTCCCTCTCAATTGTGTCACTAAATTTCCACCTCACCAAATATGGAAGCTACCAGTAACAAGGGTAAGTTTACTGATTACTCAAGGTCATATGGAAATGAAACACAAACCTAAATTTCATTAGAAGGGTACAGCAAATGTCCTTAATAACTTTATCTCCTCTTTAGGCAGAACTTTTCGACAACTGCATGTGTGATTTATTCTGCCCAAAACAAAATACCTCTGATTATGTTCTTTCCTCAAGTTGTCATCAACTGGCCTTGCAAGTACGTAAAAGGATGTGGTATAATTTCAATGAGTGATCTTGATTGATTATGAAAGCATGTAATAGAGGTAAATGCATTTGACATATCATTTTTTTGGTTTAAATTGGCTAGAAAGTGAAACAAGGTATTTAAACTCATATCTGTTCATGTTAAAAAAGCCATGTTTTGATCTAAATTGATCAAATTAAGGAACAGGTGAACAAAAAAGTAGTCTGAGTTAAATATTAGGTCTAGCATACCACTATCATTATGGATCTTGCCGTACTATTAATGTGATCATAATCCTTATGGACTACAGATTTAAGACTGATGAGTACTAATGGTCTGGCATGTTATACATGTTATCACTCCAGTCCATATGCTGGTCTGGCAAAGCAAGGCAACAATTCACCAGTAGTTTTGCATTAGAAGCATTTTGCTAACTCATTAACCAGTCTTTGCATAGGAAACCACAATGTTTGCACCTAGTTCCTCTTTCAGTGCTTCTCACAACATTCTGCCTTAGTGCACACATCCATACGATAAGTTATCTGATGAATGTATCAGTTTTTCTGAATGTTGTTAAACGTTGTAATATGTTACTGCAATAAAGTTAAAATGACTAGAGTTTTGAATCGTTGTGCATCTCACCTGCTAAAATTGAAGAACTAATGAAGGTAAATGGAGAATTGAGAAAACATTTTCCAGTAAAAGGGCAGTAGAATTGTAATACAAATTAACAGCAAGGCAAGAGTTTGAAAATAAAAGCAATGTACTAACCAATGTTGGATGTCTGAATTAAAATTAAAGTCTGAATTCCAGAAAACATTAGAAACAATCAGTCGACCTAGCAGCATCTATGGTGAAAGAAATATCTAAATGGGTTGGACTTCTCAGGGTGCCTGGGGCTCAACTCCATTAACCCCACCCACAAGAACAGTTGGTATTAAACCAACTATGTTGCTCCCCACCCCCCACTCCCACACTTTGTTATCTTGGATTCTCCAGCATCTGCAGTTCCCATTATCTCTTGCAGACACTGCAGCTTTCAGGATGCAATATTGGGTTCAAAAATTTTAGGGCCTGAACATCTTCTCACTTGTCCTTAATCCTACACACCAGGCCTTGACATCAACTGGACTAGTTCATCACAGTCAACCCATTTCTACATACTGATGGTTCCCATTTGCAGCTTTTCTTTCTCCTGGCTCACGGTTACCCATTCAATTGTCTGCCCAACTGCTGTTTTCTCTCTTTGGGCTCCATTTCCACTGTTGTTTACTCCTTCCCCTTCCCTTTCCATCTGCTTACCCCGTCCCCCACCATGACCACAACCACCTCCAGTTTTCAGCATGTATACCAACATTTTTCTGGCTGCAATCAGTTCTGAAGAAGGATCACTGGACCTGAAGCATTAACTCTGCTTTCTTTCCACTGATGCTGCCAAAACTGCTGAGTTTCTTCAGCTACATCAGTTTCAGATTTCTGCAGTTTCTTTTTTAAGTTTTAAAAAAGCTGTCCAAGATCAACCACACATTCTCCACAGCCCAAGCTACACCTCAAATCAGTACAGAGCAGCGCTGGGTCTAAAAGGAGCTTCCAGAAAGGTGATCATGGTGCCCAGGCCTGTGCAAATCCCAGGCATTTAGGCCAGCAAGTGATCAGTTGGTGACCAGGCGACAGTCAAGTGAGGTGGGACAGGGTGGTGCAGGGGTCAAGGGACTAGGCAGGGAGATTCAAAGGGAACAGCAATATCTTGAATGGAATGCTCTAATGTTCAGGGTGCAGCCTCTGCCCCACCTCAAATGATGCCCCCACCCTCTTTTCACCAATGTTGTGAGAGAAAACAGCCTTCACAAGTTCACCCAGCTGTTAGTGCCCCATGCACTTGATGCCTAAGGTTAGGTAGGGTCATAGGTTACTTATCCAACCATCCACCCTCCACCTCTTTATTATGAAGTTCCAGTTCCAAAAGGGTGGGAAGGTTGAAGATTTTAATCCAAAGTGATGCCCCCTTTGAAATCATGCTGGCTTGGGGTTAAATTGGCACCCAGGGCTGTACATTCCATCCCAATATTTCAGGTCAATGATCTTTTGTGAGATCTGGGAAAGCTAGAGATGTAACAGGTTTCAAGCAGGAACAGAAACAGAGAAAGAGGGTAGGTGTCCATCCAAATAAGTGAAAGGTCTCCGATAGAATGGAAATCACGAGAAATTCAATTACAAAAGGCATATGAAGATGTTAATGGGACAAGTAAAGAAACAGAAGATGGACCTCAAAGAGAATACAAAATTTGGAAAGAAACATTATCATCAAATAACTGGTGTTTATAAAATAGACAAGGTTATGACTTAATTTGAACTTCATGATGAGTCCAGAAAAAAGGTGTTTGAGCAAATGCAAATCACTGTTTCATGTGGAAAGATTGTTTCAAGCTCTGGGTAGTGGGATGCCTCATTGGACCCCTGGATAGTGAGATGCCTCATTAGGGCCCTGTTTAGTGAGACACCTCATTGGGGTTCTGAGCGGTTAGATGCCTCATTGGGATAGCTTGCTGGAAATTAAGTCAGGCCATTCCCAGAATCATTACAAAAGAACTTAATCTGTACACAGAATTCCTCATTTTAACCTGTTTTTTAAGACCAGGGTTGACAAAAAGCAAAGACTAAGTTTCTGTTCATAACAAGAATTAGTAGTTATTACAAATAAATATTCTAACTACAAATGAATGATTATGAACCATCAATATGTAACTCTACTAGTTAAAGCTCTAGGAATAATTAATGATCCATAGTTAGGGATCCTCTCGGAAGGAGCAATCACAGTATGGTCGAATTTAAAATACAGATGGAGCGTGAGCAGATTAAATCCAGTACCTATGTCCTGTGCTTAGACAAAGGAGACAATGAAGGAATGAGGGAGGAGTTAGCTAAGATAGACTGGGAGCAAAAACTTCATGGTGGGTCAATTGAGGAACAATGGAGGACTTTCAAAACGATTTTTCACAGTGCTCAGCAGAAGTATATTCCAGTGATAAGGAAAAACAGGACGTAAATGGAATAGTGTAGGTTAGATGGGCTTCAGATTGGTATGACAGGTCGGCACAACATCGGGGGCCAAAGGGCTTGTACTGTGCTGTAATGTTCTATGTTCTATGAAAAGAGACAGCCAGCTATGGATGTCTAAGGAAATAAAGGAAAGTATCAGATTGAAAAATAAACACATATAAAAAAGCAAAGAGTAGTGGGAAACTAGTAGACTGGGAAATCTTTAAAGGCCAACAGAAAGCCACAAAAAATGTTATAAAGAAAAGTAAGATAGATTATTAGAGTAACCAAGCTCAGAATATATAAACAGGCAGAAAAAGTTTATATAAATATGTAAATTGTAAAAGAGTGGCAAAGGTAAATATTGGTCCTTTAGAGGATGAGAAGGCCAATTTAATAACTGGGAATGAGGAAATAGCCGAGACATTAAACAGTTATTTGGTGTCGGTCTTTACAGCGGAAGACACCAATAACATGCCAAAAACTAATGGGAAGAAGGTTACAGCAGGTGAGGACCTAGAAATTATCATTATCACTAAGGAGGCAGTGCTGGGCAAACTAATGGGGCTAAAGGTAGACAAGTCTCCTGGCCCTGATGAAATGTATCCCAGGGTACTGAAAAAGGTGATGGGGGAAAATAGCAAATGCACGAGGAATTATTTACCAAAATTCACTGGACTCTGGGCTGGTTCCCGCAGATTGGAAAACAGCCAATATGATGCCACTGTTTAAAAAAGGGAAGTAGACAAAAAGCAGGTAACTTTAGGCCAGTTGGCTTAACTTCGGTTGTGGGGAAAATACTTGAATCTATCATTAAGGAAGAAATAGCAAGACATCTGAATATAAATTATTCCATCGGGAACACCCAGCATGGGTTCATGAAGGGTAGGTCATGTTTAACTAAGTTGATGGGATTCTTTGAGGACATTACTTGCATGGTGGACAATGGGGAACCTATGGATGTGGTGTATCTGGATTTCCAGGAGACATTTGACAAGGTGCCACACCGAAGGTTGCTACATAAGATAAAGTTGCACAGTATTACAGGTAATGTCTTGGCATGGATAGAGGATTGGTTGACCAGTAGAAAGACAATGATTATCTCTGCATAAGAATTTATACCACAAGCTCTCCACCACAACACCCCCCCATCCCGCCACCTCACAACTAGAGCTCATCACTTAGTCGTTGACAGACAGAAAGCCTTTTCTCACCAATATCGCACAGTCACTGGTTCACTGACTACTCAGCTCCCCGTTGCCAGTCAAAGTTCCATTTGTTTTTGTTCCCTGAGCTCCAGGTAGTCTGCAAACTTCCACTCCTACTCAAGCAAGCAGCTATGTAAACAGCACTTAGCGTGAGTACCAGGTTACATTATTTTAGAAAGCCCAATAATCCTTCAACAATTCTTGATTTTTAAATCAGTTATTTTCCCATTTCAATCCACAAACAAAAATACAGAAAAACAAAAAGATCCAATCATTACAAATGATGAAGTCAGAAGAGAATATATTGCAAATCCTGTAATTGTATAGATAGATGCATTGTGTTGGGAAAGAGGTGTTGTGGATGATTAAGGAGTGGACAGGACAGCACCAGAGGAACATGTCTTTGGAATGTTGAAGGAGAAGTGGATATTGATCAAAACCTTTACGAAGCTCTAGTTGAATGACTCTTAAAAAAGGGGATGCAGCGATAATAGTTTTAAAATCACAGTAATGGAAATGTTCGGTTCAGAAACCTAGGCTAAATTGTTTCTCCAATTTAAAACAAAGTTATCAAACTATGGCATACATCTTCTGGTATCTGCACTGACTATACCGTAATTATCAGAAAAGTCTGAAGTGAGTCAGGGTCAGAGATGAAAGCTACGGAGCGTTCCGACTTATCTACTTGTACAGCAATTCAGGAAACATTAGAAGTATATATATCTGCTGTTAATCCTGGCTAGCTATAAGTGTGATCCTACCCACTCACGACCCTGCTCCCCCATCCCCAACACCCACCCCTTAATCCCTGAACTATCAATGCCAACCCTGTAACACTCAGCAGCCTCTCCAATACTAGATACCCCACTCGACATTCAAGCTCCACCCATGATTAGATATCCTGACTTGTGATACCGGACCCACCCTACCCACTAACCCCCCACCTGCCACTCTACCCGTTCAGCTACTTGACTGCTATGTTACTTCTTCAAATACTGCTACTGTAATCCTAGACTTATCTACCATCTTCCTGTTTCTCCTCTCACCCGACATCCTACTTGTGTACCCATCCTTCGGCTACTTTAGCCCCTTACCCACCCATCTGCTGCCTTACACTTTATATCCCTGTCCCTCTACTCTTGCACCCTAATACCTTACACATTTCTCTTCCGCAAAGAGATTCTGGATCGTTAAATCCCACAATTTGGCAGCTACTGCAGTAAAAAGGCCACTAGGTTTGGCTTCCTGAACAGGTACACTTAATGTTGTTCAAGAGACTTAAATCAGAAGTTTTGGCCAGAAACATAGAGCTCTGGGACAAATTATGAGGAAAGAAGCGAGTGGCAATCCGACTGTGATGCCATATCTTGGAAGATTCAGCCCTATGCAATGTTCCCTGAGATGCTTTGTGCGCATTGACTAATATGCCAATGGATGACTTCTATTTCCAGAAGCCATTGCGGCAGATCGGCCCCAGCGGAAGAATAATTACAGGGACTGTTAGACTGTTAACTCAGCAAAAACTTATTTATTTCCTTTCAGTCAGATGTTAATATACGGTTAGCTGCTCATTTTATTAAATTTCTCAATCTAAAGATTACAAAAAAATTGTTTTTCGTTTTATTATGAGTATTGTTTGGAATGGGAAAAATAGTACATGAGTGCTACCAGTACTGAAAGTGTAGAATGTTCAAAGCTTCAAAATCTAAATGAGGGCAATTTTTACCTCAATTACCACTTTACTTGCACCCAGCAATACAGAACAGTGAAAGAAACTGTGTGGAGGATTGACCTGTCAAATTATAGTTGGAAGTCCACAAATCATGGGGAATTGGAAATGGGGCACACTGCAATTTTAGAAAAGACAATTTCCAGCAATATTTAATGGGTTAGTCCCCTCCTCTTAGATTAAATTCTTGGAAGTTTTGGGAATTTTTTTATGTGCAGTAGGTTGTGAGTTGTTTGTCACTGGACCATGGAGTGCCCACATCCCCTGAATAAAAAACAAACAAATGTAACAGCAGGGCAACTATTCAGACATGAAAGCTAAGCTAGCTTGGTATACTAACCTAGAAGAAAGATCAGTAAACAGGCAGTAAAAGATACTTAAGGAGACATTGCAGAATACTCAAGAATAAGCATATTGCTACTATAAAGAAACATTTTGAAGGAGTACCATGTGCTGTGGATAAGGGGGTGCCAGATGATATACTATATTTAAATTTTCAGACAGCATTTGAGAAAGTGCCACTTCAAAGTGGAGAAAATAGGATAGTGTAAAGGGTAATGAAACAGCATTGATAGAAGATTGGCTGGAGTATAATGCGTGAGAAAACTGGTTAGCTTGGGTGGTTGGTTTGCAGCACAGAGTGATACCAATAAGGTGGGTTCAATTCATGTCACTGGCTGAGATTAATATGAAGAACTCTGCTTCTCAACCTCTCCACTCGTCTGAGGATTCTCGGATTAAACCACCACCAGCCATCTCTCTCAAATGGGATTGTAGCTCTATGGTGACTGTACTTTAATGTGGGAAAATGTGAAGTTGCTTACTTTGGCAGGGAGAACAAAATGAAACAGGCTATTACCTAAATAGAAAACAATTGCAGAATTCTGAGGTGCATTGGAATTTAGGTATTCTAGTACATGTTTTTATTTATGTATTCATAGAATGTAGATTTCGCTGGCTGTGCCAACATTATTGCCTATCAGTGGTCACCTTTGAGAAAGTACTGGTGAACAGCATTCTTGAACTGACTAAATCCAACTGTTGTAAGTAACCCCCGACCCTGCTAGTGACAAATTTCAAGGATTCTGACCCAGCAACGCTGAAGGAATGGCAATATACTTCCAAGTTAGAATGAGTCACAAAAGTTTAGCATACATGTATAGCATTTCAGTAAGAAGGCTAATAGAATGATATCCTTTATTGAACATAAAAATAAGTAAGTAAGGAAGTCATGCATGAGTTTCACAGGCATTGGCGAAACCACATCTCAAATACTGTTACCATTTTGGTCTCCTTTAAGGAAGGATGTAACTGAGGGTTCAGAGGAGGTTCACAAAAGTAATATGTAGACTGAGAGCACTGTCTCATAAGGAAACATTGGATAGATTGGGATTGTTTCCACTGATGTTTAGAAGGGTGAGGGGTGCCTTGATTGAAGTGTATATAAGATTCTAAATAGTTTTGACTAGGTGGATGTGAAGACAATGTTTTCTCTTGGAGGTGAGTCTGGAACTAGGGTGTTTTAAAATTAGGGGTTACACTTTTAGGAGGACATTTTCTCTCAGTGACAGAATGCGAAGAAGACATGGAAGGTGGGGTGATTAAATACTTTTAAGATAGAGATATGTAGAATTTTGTTAGGCAAGGGAATTAAAGGCTATCATGAGTGGATGAGAATGTAGAAATTGAAACACAGACTATTCAGATATAACTTTTTTTGAATGACAGACAAGTTTCAGCTGGCCAAAAGGCCTACTTTTGTACCTAATTTGTATGTTTGTATGTGCAGGAATGGGGGCATGGGTCTTTAGTTAAACAGTAAGCGGGAAAGTCTGATGTTGTTCTCCTTGGTCTAAGGGAGATTGAGGGGCAATTTGATAGGTTTGTACAAGATTATGATAAGTTCAGATGAGGTAGACAGGTCAAAACTCTTTCCACTAACTGACAGTGCAAAGACTAGGCAATAGAGTTTTAACATTTTTGGCAAGAGATGCAAGAGGAGGAACATTTTGCACAACAAGTGACAATGATCTACAACTTGCAGTCCATGAGGGTGGCGGAAGCAGAAAAAATCAATGATTTTGAGAAGAAATTGGACAGACACCAGAACAGAATAAACATGCAGCATTACAGAATGGATTGTCTGCCATGTCTCAATTTCCTATTCTAGATTCTCCCATCTCCGCCTGCAATGGACCCACATGTATTGTTGCTATTATTTTCTTTTTTGTGTACCTATAGGAGCTTTTGCTTTGGCTGACAAGTGGCAAACAACGGTCACACCACAGAAGTACCAGGTGTAGACAATCTCCAACAAAAACTGAATCCCCACCTAACAACATCTTGGGCTTGTCATTGAATAGAAACTGAACTAGACAAGCCATATAAATACTAGTGTAACTAGTTGTGTCTCTGACAGCTTGTCTTGGCTTCTTTGCTTGCCTGCTCCTCTAGGTGTTATGGACTGTCTGTTGGGGTATCCCCCTTTAGTCTGCTCCCCTAAGTGCTGCTAACTGTTTGTCACAGGGTCCTCACCTTGCCTCTTCCAGATGCTGGTGGCTTCCCATCTCAGAGCTCGAGTTACATTAAATGTTGGGATGCAAATTTATAGCATGCAATTCCTGGAGCACAGTGGAAATGATCTTTCACTACTTACCTATTATAAGGACAGCTTGGTCAGTTAGCTTGGATGACTAGTTTGCAATGCAGAGTGACACTGACAGCATGGGTTCAATTCCCATGCTGACTGAGGTTACCATGTTCCCTTTCCTGAGGTGTGGTGACCCTCAGGTTAAACCATCAACTGTTGTCTCTGTGCACTTCACTTTAAATCTATGCCCTCTCATTTTTTGTTCCTTTCATGAGTAGGCAGAACTTTAAATCAATGATAGTTCACCATCAAAAAGAAACATAAAATAATACATTCTTTATGACATCTTTTTACTTTATAAAATGCTTCCAGGAAGCAAGCAGCTTTAAAGGTAATACATCAAACTCTTCTTGGCATTTCAGCTAGCCCCTTTCTAAATTTCATGCCTGTTTGAGTCTTCCAGTGTCCTTTTCAAATTGTTCCACTCAACTTCTGAATATCCTGAGCCAATGTCCAGCAGCAAGGCCCAATTCAGCAACTTCTTGACCCTTTAATCTCCCCCAGGTCCCATCTCTCTGAACAAGAATCAGTTTTCAGAAGATTCTGCTTCATTGCTAGAGTCTCTTCCTCTATTTTTCAAAGGAGTGGTTGCTTCTGCCTCCTCCTCCATGTCTGTGTGGCAGTGCATCTTTGTCTAGAAAACCACATAGTCCCATTTGTGTCAAGATTTGAAATCTCTCATTTAATTTTCAATATTTTAGGATTACCGATACAGGCTTATGTTATCTACATAATCGGGTAATCTGTTTCATCGTAAAGTAGAGGATATTTTTAAAAATGTAATCGCTTAGGAGACCTCATATTCTAACAAAGATATTATCCCTTGTAATCCCAATTGCCGTGCCAACAGTTCTACTGGATTTCATAAGTACTAAGATGGAACTTTTGATCGACCACTATAAGGTCAACACAGGATCAACAGAAATTAACATCAATGGTTGTCTGTATAGTTTCTGCACATTTATCTTATAAATTTATGTCAGGAGTTTGGATAATCCCTGAGGAAATTCCAGGAGAATATGTGCGCTCAAACATGAGTACAGAAGTTGTCATAGATCTGCACTGATAGGAATGTTTCATCCAATTAACCAAAGCCTTTTTAAAACAATGATTATCCAATTATTCATCCCATTGTTGTCTGTAGCACTTTGCTCTGTGCAAATGTCATTGATATTCATTTTTCTAATGATGACTAAACCCTAAACAATTCATTTTGAAGCTATTTAGGAATTTTTGAGGTGTGACAACACTGTTCCTTCTTTTTGCTCTTAGGATTTTCTATAATATGCACACACTGCCCATTGCAACCATTTTATATTGTTTCTGAAAAAAGTGGATAATGGGAAGTCTCTGCACAAACTGGCTCAAGCACAGAATTAGCAATAATCTGTAAATTCATAGGTGTGTTTTGCTGAAAAAAGATGCATTTTTGGAAACTTTTTGTCTTGCTGTCATGAACACAATTCACAAGAAACACTAAAGTCAAGGGAAAATAAATTTCATACTGTATTTTCTGTGAATTGTCCTCATGAGAGCAACACAAACAGCTTCCACAAAATGTACCTTCTTTCAATAACATTCAAGCTCTGTACGAGGAATTGACAATACTCATTGTCAATTAAAATTGCTGTGTCAGGTTTTTGTGCCCATTTTATACATACACATGTACTGAGTTAAGAAACTATCTTAAGTTTCTTTAATTTTAAGCCTCAGCATTCACAAATGTATAATTTAAGTTGTATTCATTCATTCACTAGTTAACGAAGGCATTTTGACTAATCAGGCCAGAAGCAAGCATATAAAAATTAATTGTTTGGGCTATTCATTCAACATTGTTTGATGCTATAATACAACTGACTTTAGTTTGACCTTCTGTATTATTATGCTTCACAAAAATATTGTCTTTCACAGAATTCAAACAAGTAATAATTATGTCTTCTGCTCCAGCATGACCATGCAAGTATTATTCATAACTGTTTAGAGCATTTATCAAATTCAAATTGATCTTAAATGTTAACTACCTCTCCACAGCAAGAATCATCTTTGTTGTCTACTATGTAGTCAGTAGATCTAAGTTGATTTTAAGAAACTTGAAAACAGATCACTTTTTCATTTCATTTTTTATGTGATCTCAAAGACACTAGAATGCAAATGAAAAAAAATCACACACTCAGAAAACTCAATATTTTTCATTTATATAAATGATTGAGATGAGAATATACAAGACATGGTTAGGAAGTTTGCAGTTAACATCAAAATTGGTAGCATGGTGAACAATGAAGAAGGTTATCTACGATTACAAAGAGATCTTGATCGATTGGATTAATGGGCTGATGAGTGGCAGATGGAGTTTAATTTGGATAAATTTGAGGTGAACCATTTTGGTAAAACAAACAAGATAGAAAGCAGACCCTTGGGTAGTGTTGCAGAGCAAAGAAACGCATGGGTTCAGGCACATAATTCTTTGAAGCTTGTGTCACGTATTGGCATGGTGGTTAAGAAGTCATTTAACACATTTGCCTTCGTTGCTCAGACCTTTGAGTACAGGAGTTGGGATGTGATGCTCAGGTTGTACAGGATGTTGGTGAGACTTCTTCTGGAGTAAAGTGTCCAGTTCTCATCACCCTGTTATAGAAAGAATATCATAAAACTGGAGAAACTTCAGAAAAGATTTACCAGAACATTGCTGGGAATGGAAGATTTGCATTAAAGGGAGAGGCTGGATAGGCTCGAACTTTTCTCACTCGAATGTAAGAAGTTGAGAGATGATCTTTTGGAGGCTTTTTAAATCACAAGGGGTACAGATAAGGTGAATGGCAGGTATCTTTTTCCCTATGGTGGGGAATTTCATAGCTAGGGGGCATATTTTTAATGTGAGAGGAGAAAAATTTTAAATGGGCATGTGGGGCAACTTTTTTACACAGAGAGTGTTTCGTGTGCAGAATAGACTTTCACAGGAAGTGGTGGATGTAAGTACAGTTATAACGTTTAAAAGACGTTTGGATTAAGTACATGAATAAGAAAGGTATGGAGGGATATGGACCAAGCGCAGGGTTGTGGTCAGCTTGGGCTGGTTGGATTGAAGGGTTTGTTTCTGTTCTGTATAACTATGACTCAGATTTTCTAATGCATTTCAATGAGGTGGGATCTTTGATTATGGAATGGAAACAAAAACACAAATCTATTTATTCAACTTTTTTTGTGCCGGGAAAATGAAGATAGAGCAAATCTTCCAGCCTTTCCATTTCCTCCTCAGTTAGTTTTGTCCCAATGTTGATTTGACATTTCCCTTCATCGACACACAGAATGTGGTAACATCTTCTAGATTGGCTCTTCATGCTTCACCACCAAGCAGTCAAATTGTTTCAAAAGACATGCATATTTTCTAGTTAGTAGTAATTGTACTCTCAAAAATTCAAGAAATATGAGTGGCTGCATTTGATGTATAAGGCGCATTCCTCTGATCGACCACGTGGAATTTGTACTATCTTAGACCCACTGAAAATTCTCTGATGGTTCTTCATAACCTCCAAAAGCATATCAAAGGAACCTTTATTCAAACTTACATTTTATAGTTTGCTGAAAATTGCTATTAGCAATATTAGTTGGCACATTCACAATGAATATAATAGTCTCCTTGAGCATAGTACATTTCTATGCTTCTATAAATGCATGAAGTATTTAAATGATAATATTGTGTCACTGACTTTCTATATTAATATCCCTAAAGTGATCTCACAAATCATGTATACAAGTTTAGATCCTTAAAACCACAGAAATAGCACAGAAGGAGACCATTTAACCCATCATTTCTATGCTGGCTTTCTGTAAAAGCAACACAGCTAGTTCGAGTTCTGAGGAAGAATCACTGGACCTGAAACATTAACTCTGATTTTTATTCATAGATGCTGCCGGACCTGCTGAACTTTTCCAGCAACTTCTGTTTTCATCCAAATCATTGTCTTTTACTTTTTTTTTCTCCTCGAGTACTTGTCTAATTCTCTTTTGAAAACTACAAGTTAATCTTCCTCCACCACTCTTTCAAACATTGCACTGCAGATCACACCCAGCTGCTGCACAAATAGCTTCTCTCCACTGGGTGGAGTCATACCTGGCGCATAGGAAGGCGGTTGTGGTTGTTGGAGGTCAGCCATCTCAGCTCCAGGACTTCCTCAGTGTTGTGTCATAGGCCAACCATCTTCAGCTGCTTCATCAATGTACTTCCCTCCACCATAAGTCAGAAATAAAGATGTTCACCAAACATTGTGCACTGTTCAGAGTTTAAAAGGATATAGACCATATACAGGAAGATGGGATTAGTTTATAAGGGATCAAGATCAGCACATTGTGGCCCAAAGTGCCTGTTCTTGTGCTGTACTGTTTTAAGTTCCGCACCGTTCACAACTTCTTAGATATTGAAGCAGTCCATGTCCAAATGCAGCAAGACCCGAGTAATGTTCAGGCTTGGCTGACAAGTAGCACATAACATTTGCACCACACAGATGCCAAGCAATGACCATCTAACAAGTGAAAATCTTATCAGCACCCCTCAGCACTGCTATTACAGAATTCCACACTATGTAAACCTTGGACGTTTCATTGACTGCAAGTTAAACTGGACTAGGCATATAAATAAAGTGGCTACAAGAGCAGGTCAGAGGCTAGGAATACTGCAATGAGTAACTCACCTCCTGAGACTCCCAAGCTTGTCCATCATCTACAAGGTATAAGTCAGGAGTGTAATGAAATAATCCATATTTCCCTAGATGGGTGCAGCTCCAACTCAAAAAGCTTAAAACCATCCAGGACAAAGCAGTCCACTTGATTGGCAGCATATCCAGAAACATTAAATCAAAACATGACCAGTGGTCAGTAGCAGCAGTGTGTACCATCTACAAGAAACACTGAAAAAATTCACCAAACATCCTTGGACAGGACCTTCCAAACCCAAGGCCACTACCATCTATAAGGACAGGAGCAGCAGATACATGGGAACACCAAGACCTGCAAGTTCCTCTTCAAGTCACTCACCATCCTGGCTTGGAAATATATCGCCACTCCTTCACTGTCACTCAGTCAAAATCCTAGAGTTCCCTCTGTGAGAGCATGTGGGTCTACGTACAGCACAGGGATTGCAGCGATTCAAGAAAGGGGCTCACTACCACCTTCTTAAGAGCATCTACGCAGAGGCAATAAAAGCTGGTCGCCAGCAATCCCCACATCTCATGAGTGAATTAAACAAATGATTTTCTCTGGTTGCTTTTGGCTCTTTTGGTAATTATTTACAAACATCTGTGCCTCTCGATCTAGATTTATCTGCAACAGGACCAGCTTCAATCTACTACAGATAGACAACTCATGATCTTGAACACCACTATCAGGTCACCTTTCAACCTCCTCTACTCCAGTAAGATTTCAGCTTCCATGTGGAAACCTTGTTTCAACTCATTTGTAATTACTGGGAACTATCTTGGTCTCAGTCTTACTATTTTCAGTAAAGAGATATATGAAAATATACGAAAACTCCATCGTACACATGTCCTTTCTGGCTAAATTTACTGTTTAGTGTAAAATATTCCCCTATGCTACCAGTTCACACAATCTAACTGTTCGATTTTACAGTCACCTCAGACACTATTGCTTCGGCTGGTAACATAACTAATAATTTATAAAACTTTGTTAAGGTAAAGATGTCAATAAATCACTTTCTTACTTTGATAAAGACACTTGTTCTAAGAGGATTTCAATTTCAACCACTTCCTGGATCGCAGAGGGAACACTTCCTGTTCTTAAATGAGAAAAGCATTTGAAAACTTTATATATCCTTAATTGCAATTTGTCAGCAGAGACAATTCCACCCAGGATTCTTGCATTTAATTAAACATTTTACTGATTTAAAGGATGTACAAAGTTCTATTACTTGGATTATATTTAATGAAATCTAACTGTCAGTAGCTTTATGATGAGTCCTTCAAGTATATTGAATAAGAGAAGGACCTTTATCTAATTCAAATCCAGACGCTTTTATTCACTCCTATGTAAGAAGAAAACCGGAAGACTTGCTTCAGGAACTACGAGCTTTCTGAGCCATAAATGCCCCATAATTCGAGGATTTTAGAAATGTTGTACATTGTTTTCAAGGTGCAGCAGGCAACAGATTGTATTTTTGTCAGAACAATGAACTAGTCATTTTTCTAAATTCTTCCATCATTTCATGAAAGACTGGAGAATTGATCAAAAGAAATTTCGCACGCATGGCAATATTTTAGATCTTTTTTGGACTGGATTTCTGTCCTATTTATATTGCACCTTCAAACAACAGCAGAAAGGGGCATTGATATGTTTTCTCTGGCACTTTGTCAGGTCACAAAATATACCTAGGAGAATTTCAGGGATTTCTTGTTAAATTACGCCCGTTGTAACCTGAACAGCCACCCTCAAAGCACCTATACTATCAAGCCGAGGGATCAACCCAGGTTTAGTTAGGAGTGTAGAATAACAGGTCATGTGCAGCTCCAAGTACACATGAAATGTATGATGAGGCTACAAACAGAATTACATGCCAAACAGCAGAAGATATATGTGCTAGACAGAGCTAGGTGATCCTGTGGATCAGATTTAAGCTCTGGAGTCACAACATATTTAGTTATTTTCTATTTCTTAGACGATTTAACAATTTGTTCTGAAAATATCTCCATTCTCGATAAGGGGGTAGCCCAGCTCATCAACACAAAATACAAGACTGAAGCATTGACACTAATCTTCAGCCAGGAGCGCTAAGTGGACGATCCATCTCAAATGCCTCATCAGGTGCTCAGTATTTCAGGTGTTGGCAATTCAGTTCATTTCACATGAAATCCATAAACATATGAAGGCAGGAGATACCCCTAAAACATCCCAGTGTAATACTGACAGCCTGAGCTCCAGAATATGCAATTGTCTCCTGCTGCTCATGCCTCCAAACAGCATGTCAAGGAAGGAACCTGTGAAATAGGACACAGCCTTTGAACAACCCATACCTACTTTCACATTTTTTCTTCTCTTGTTTCAAATTCCAAGTCAAGTTCCATGTTTCAGTGGGTCCATTAAAAGCTGCTGCTGCCATTACATGATGCATGGCTGCTGTGAACATTGGAACAACAGTAGGCCATTCAGCCCATCATGTTTATATTTAACTATACAAGTGTGTTAATGTTAATGAAACGCAACTCAATGTCTCTGATCCTGAAAGGAAACGGCTTAAAATTTCAATTTTTCATATTGTGAATTGGTAAAGATTTAAGATTGCACTTTTTTCTGTATTGTTTGTTTCTATACCTGTTAGTTTGATCTTTCTTGGTCTATGAGACCTTTTGTATCTGATTTGACTCCAACTCAGCCACTTTCCCCAATGTTCCTTCTCAGTTCATTAAATTCGAGATTGTTGGCCCTGCTGCTAACTGAAGTCCCAGGAGTCCCATACTCTTTTCATATTGTCAGCAATTCACGCTATCAACTAGTTATGTCACAATGTAGAAACATACGAACTGGAGTGGGCCATTCAGCCCATTGAGCCTGCCCTGCCATTCAATATAATCATGGCTGACCAAACAATTCACTGCGTTTCACGCACCCCACTTCCATAACTCTTTAAGCCTATGAACATCAGAAATCTTTTCAATATCTACCTCAAACATACTCGAAGGCTAAATTTCCACAGCCCTCTGTGGTAAAGAATTTCAAAGGTTTACAACTCTCTCAGTGAAAGCAAATTTTCCAAATCTCTGACCCAAGTAGCATCCCACTTATTTTTTAAATTGTGCCCTCTGCTTGTAGACTTTCAAGCCAGGGAAAATATCTTATTTGCATGCACCATATCGATCCGTCTAAGCATTTAGTATGTTTCAATGAGACCACCTCACATTCTTTGAAACTCTGGAGAATACAGGCCCAGTTTTCCCAATCTCTCTTCGTAGAACAGTCCCATAATCACAGGAGCAAATTTGATGAATCTTTGTTGCACTCCATCTATGGCAATAATATCTTTCTTGAGATAAGAAGCTGACAGCTACACAGTGTACTCAGGTGTGGTCTAACCAAACTCTCAATCAGTTGAAGCAAGACTTTGCTACTCTCATTCTCAAATCCTTTTACAATAAAGGCCAACGTTCCATTACCCTTCCTAATACTTTATCTCATTTGCATTTTAGCCTTTAGTGACTTATCAACAAAGTCAAAGATTCCTTTGTACATTTACATTTTCTAACTTCTTACCATTTCAGAAATACTCTGCATATCTGTTTCTCTTCCAAAGTGGATAACCTCACATTTTTTTATATAATATTACATCCTCCATGTTCTCGCCCATTCACTAATGCCATCTAAATCCTCCTGAAGCCAGTTTACAACTTTTTCACAGCACACATTCCCACTCAAATTTGTGCCATCTGCAAATCCGGAAATATTATATTTCATTCCTGTGTTCAAATCATTGATATGTATTGCGAACTGCAGGGGCCCAATTAGTCACAATTAGCTATTGACAAGTTATTTCTATTCTGTTTTCTGTCTGTCAGCCAATCCTTAATCCATGCCAGCACATTACCTCCTATCGCATGTGCTTTAATATTTCTGAAAAGCCTCCGGTAGAGGCCTTTGTCAAAAGCTTTCTGAAAATCTGAGTATGCAATGTCATTCAGCTCTCTCTTTTCAATTTTGTTCGAAACATCTTCAAAAAATTCAACAAGTTTTTCAAACATGCTTTCCGATTCACAAAACCATTTTGACTATGTGCAATCAGATCATTACCATTCAAGCATGGATTCATCCCATTCTCTACACTAGATTGTAGCATTTTCTCTACTACTGATACAAGGCTAACAGATTGTATTTCCTGGCTTTCTCTCTTACTGTTACCTTAAATAGTGGAGTGATATCTACCACCTTTCAATCTACTGGAATCATTCCAGATCTATAGATTTTGAAAGATAATCACCTGTGTATCAACTACCTCTACAGCTACCTCCTTCAACACTCTGAGATGCAGACTATCATGTCCTGGGGCTTTGTCAACCTTCAACCCCATTAATTTCTCAAGGGCATCTTCTTACTAATATTAGTTACCTTCAAGTCCTCACTCTCCCTAGCCACTTGGATCTCTAATGCTGAGTGACTTCTTGCATGTCCCTCAGTGAAAACCGACATTTATCCTTTTGTACTGTTTCCCTACGTTTCCATTCTTGATCAGTTCGGAAATCAGGGTTTACAGGGAAAGGGCAAGAAAGTGAACATGTGGAATGTTGGATCAGCCATGATTCTGCTGAATGGCAGAACAGGCCTGAGGGGGGTGAATGGCCTACTCCTGCTCCTGTTTCATATGGTGGTTATAAATTGTCTTTACTCTTCCTTTAATAGACCACATTCAATTTAGTCAATCATTTCCTTTTCACATACCTGTAGAAAATCTTTTAAAGTCCGTGTCTGTTTTTTTTTTGCTAAATTTAATGCACATTATTTATTCCCTTTCCTTATCAATTTCTTGGTCCTCCTTTGCTGTATTCTAAAAACCTCTAAACCACTGGGTTTACAGGAATTTTTGGCAACTTCATACACCTTTCCTTTTAATCTGCTGAACTGCCTTTGTTAGTCACAGTTGACTGACGTACTTGGATTTTGGCACCTTGAAGGAACGAATAGTAGATGTAAGTCAAAAAGACCGTCCATTGCCTATGTACAGTCATGCCTTACCATGTATTTTTTTTCAATCCATCTCAGCCAATTTGTGACTTCATAATTTCCGTAATTCAAATCTAACACCCTTTGCTTCAGATCGAACATAATATAAAACTCTATCATATTGTGGTCACTCATCCCTAAAATGTTATTTTATGACAAGATTTGTTATTAGCCCTTTTCCTCTGAGTTATATAAGATCAAAAATAGCATGGCATCTCAACAACTCTTTAATATTCTGCTCTAGAAAATCTTCCCTAACATATTACAGAAACTCATTCTCCACAGCTTTAGTACTCAGTTGGTTAAGCCAGTCTATATGCAAATTGGAGTCATCCATGATTACCGTATTGCCCATGTTTCAGGCTTCTCTCATCTTCTGATTAACTGAATTCCTACTTTACTGCCTTTCTTAAACTTTGAACATCCTTGAATTTTTAGTACTATGTCCTGGGAGCCATGCAGCCATGTTTCCAAGATAGCAATTAGATCATGCCCACATATCTCTGTTTATGTCTCTAGATCATATCATTTATCTTGTTGTGAATTCTGCATGCATTCATGTAGCATGCCCTTAACTTTGTCTTTTTGACATACTTCCACTGTCGAAGCATACTTAATGCTCTCCATTATTTTCCCTGTCTTTTAGTCTTGTTAGCATCTTTTTGACTTGCTGCTACCAATTTTACTTCCATCCAGATGGCTTTATTCCTCAAGTCCCCATTCTCCTGAAAAACTGGGTGCCCGCCCCCACCCACATCAATAGCACTAGCAAAGACCCCTGCAAGAATATCAGCCCGAGGCCCATTTAGGTGTAAAACAATCAGTTTGCACAGATCCTACCCGCCCCAGAACCAGTTCTAATTCTCAAAGATCTGATGCTCTCCCTTCTACGCAAGCTCTACAGCTACATATTCAATCAATCAAACCTCCAGTTCTTATGTTCACCAACACATGGCTTGGGAAGTAATGCTGAAATTATTATTCTTGATGTGCTCCCTTTTCGTTTCCTTCCTAACTCACTGAAATCTCCCTTAGAACCTCATCCCACTTCCTACCAATATCATTGATAGCTGATGCCAAATCCTGATCCCTGTTAAAATTCTTCTGACAGTTGCACTGTACTTACTTCTGAATTTCCCATTCAATATTAATACTTACCCTCAAAGTAATCTTAGAGTTTTGGAACCAGCTTTCAAGTTCATTAATTCACCACGTAGAAGGCTTTAAGTTTCTTTTGTGTTTCAGTAATCAGAACCGAATATAGTTTTTAGGTCGTTGCTGAAAGCAGTGCTTTCTCATGTAGATAAGAAGCTACAGCTCAGTATAGCTTCAATGAGATGACTCCAACATCGACTAAAGTCTATCAATGTTACATTAAAGGTCAGCCTTCTGCTTTGTTAGTTGAACCTACATTTCAAAACTGGATACAGTTTATTATTTAATGCCAGTATACTGGAATCTGAACCAGACACTCAAGGTTCAAGTAACACTCCAGGAATTGATGGTCAGAGAAGGTATGTTCACAATGTGGCCAAAAAGATTGATTGCCAATCTTCTAACACAGCTGATGGCAAATGGCAACAGTGGGAGAGTATCCTGGTCACCCACTTGGTAAAAATCAATGGCAAACCATTGCAATACCTTGCCAAGCATAATCATGGGCAAAAATATATCAACTGGAAGTCCATGGTCTCCAACATCTTCTTACAGTTTCTATCTAAACAGAGATGCTATCAATCCCCAATGAATCCAGCTTATCTCCTAACCAGTTAAATTGCCCCGTTCATTGTTTCTTTATTCTTGTTCTGAAATTTCCAACTAACTGAGCTTGTTGCTTCACCCCTTCCCCTCATCCTTGCCTGACTGTATTCTCTCCTCAATGTTTGAGGGACAAAGATTGCCCAAGACACCAGGGTTTATGCTCCTGTTCTTTGAAATAGTACCATTGAATCTTTTACATCTATCCAAACAGCGAATTTGTAACACCTCATCTGAAATGTGGCACCCTTGAAAGTGTAGAGATAGTAGGAACTGCAGATGCTGGAAAATCTGACATAACAAGGGGTAGAGCTGGAGGAACACAGCAGGCCAAGCAGCATCAGAGAAGCAGGAAGGTTGACATTCCCCTTTGGTCTAGGCCCGCAACGTCAGTGTTCCTGCTCCTCTGATGCTGCTCGGCCTGCTGTGTTCATCCAGCTGTACACCTTGTTATCCCTCGAAAGTGTAGAACTTTTTCAGAAATACTTCAGCATGTCAGCCTTGATGTTTATGCTCACGTCCTAGAACCTACCACTCTGACTCAGGAGTGAGAGGATTACCACATTTGCTACCATAAAGAATAATAATCTGGTCACCAAGTCCATTCATTTTCCTGGGCTTCCACCATTTAAGTTTAAATCAGGTTGTTCACAACCTCAGAACTCTGAACATGTTTGGGCCGGGACATACTACTCCAAGGAACTCCTACAAAGATGCCCTGAGCTGAGATTATTGGCCTCCAATAACCACAACTATTCCCTTGTGGCAGGCATGACTCCAACCAGAGGTTACTTCCACTTGACAACTGTCCTTCATGACCCTTGATGGCACACTCAGTTAAATGCTACATTGATTTCAAGGACAGTTTTTATTCATGTCGCCTCTAGAAATCAGGTATTGTTTGGCTGGTTGGACCAAGGTTGTAAAAAGGTCTGGAGTCAAGCAGTCTTGTCAGAGTCCAAATTCAACATCTGTAAGTTGCTTATTGGGGATTAAAAATTTCAAAATATGCCATTGGCACCTCTTTTGCATATTTTCTAATCTACCTGTTCAGAGATGCTACGGTACAGCTTTGGAGCAGGTAGGGCTTGAACTGTGTTACAACTTGGCAGCGCATTCTACTACTTTAGTGGTGATTAAGTGTAAGTTGATAGGGTGGCAGTGACCAGATTGGATATATTCTGTGCTTTGTGGACAGAAGTGAGCAATCTTTCATTCTGTTACATTGATGCCAGTGTGGTGGTCAGCATGTTATTAAGGCCCAATATATCTTTTCCATATCTTCTACAATTAGCCATTGTTAGATATCAAACAAAGTTAATAAAAGTGGTTAAAGGTTGGCTTCTGTAATGATGGGAATCTCTGGATAGATCATCCATGCAACGCTTTTTGCTGAAAATGCATGCAAATGCTTTAGGCTTTTCTTTAGCATTCACATACTGAGATCTCCCATCATGGATGACGTCGTCACCTCCTATTAATTGTTCAATTTTACACCACCATTTAAGATTGGATATAACAGAGCTACAGAGCTTTTATCCAATTCTTTAATTGTGAAATCACTTAGCTCCATGAGTGGAATGCTGCCTCCTCTGAAGAACAAGTCAAATAGCCTATGCAGTCACTTCACCTGTTTGACACTTCAATTTTAAGTACACC
The DNA here is from genome assembly GCF_030684315.1 of Stegostoma tigrinum. Classification (NCBI taxonomy): domain Eukaryota; kingdom Metazoa; phylum Chordata; class Chondrichthyes; order Orectolobiformes; family Stegostomatidae; genus Stegostoma; species Stegostoma tigrinum. The sequence goes on from NC_081372.1 coordinate 27,677,785, forward strand.
ATTTCATGTTTCTGGTTCACTCTTCTACATTCCTTATTGAACCAGGATCAGTCCCCTGATTTGTTGGCACAGGAATAAGATGGATGAGCCAAGCAATGAGTTTACAGACTGTGGCTACCAATTAACTCATCCATACAACAGCAGAATATTACACGACTGCATTAAATGATCATCTGCAAAAAATGCCAACAACAGTTTCTCCCATTAAGTTGAATATTTGCTGGACCTTCCTTTGGAAAAAATCACATCTGAAAAGTATAAGCCAGAATATGCTATGCCATAAATGTCACTTTGTGTTCATTTCAAAAATTCTGCAGCTTATTAGAATCTTAAAGGGATGTGATATATCTAATACTCTCATTCATGGTTTATGAACTAATAATACCACCAGGACTACTTAATTTGTGCAATGTCAGATGTTATCAGGTATTTTAAATAATGCCATGGGTTCCCAAATACTTTATCTATTGTACACAAGAGGGATGAGACCTTTTTAGTTAGATTCAACAGTAGAGACTTCATGATTGTTATATATGCATTGCCAAACTCTTCAGTAAGAACAGAGTCATAGAGATATACAGCACGGAAACAGACCCTTCATCCATGCCGACCAGACATCCAAAATAAATCTAGTCCAATTTGACAGTACATGGCCCATATCCATCTAATCCCTACCCACTCATATATCCATCCAAAAACCTGTTAAGTGTTGTAATCATACCAGCCTCCACCACTTCCTCTGGCAGTTCATTCCATACACTCACCAGCCTCTGTGTGAAAATGTTGTCCCTCAGGTTGCTTTTATATCTTTCCCCTCTCACCTTAAGTCTATGCCCTCTAGTTTTGGACTTCCCTACTCTGGGGAAAAGACCTTGTTCATTTGCCCTGTCCATGCTGTCATGATTTTATAAGTCTCTATAATGTCAACCCTTAACCCCTGATGGTCGAGGGAAAATAGCCCCAGCCTATTCAGCCTTTCCCTATAGCTCAAACCCTCCGACACTGGCAACATCCTTGTAAATCTTTTCTGAAATCTTTCAAGTTTCAAAACATCCTTCCTATAAAGAGAGAGACCAGAATTGCACACAATACACCAAAAAGTGACCTAATCAATGCCCTGTACAATGTCAATATGACCGCCCATCTCCTATATTCAATGTATTGACCGGTAAAGGAAAGCACACCACATGCCTTATTCACTATTCTATCTATCTGTGAATCCAATTTCAAGGAAAGATGAACCTGCATTCCAAGGTCTCCTCTCCCCAGGACCTTACTGTTAAGTGTATAGGTCCTGCCTGATTGCCATTCCAAAACACAGCATCTCACATTTATCTAAATTAAACTCCATCTACCACTCCTCAGCCCACTGACCCATCTGATCAAGATCCTAACATGCAACAAATGTATTATGCAATAAAACATAACATTAACTCATTGAATAAACTGTACAAATGATTTATTATTGATGATAATGTTGTACAGATGCAATTTTCCCACGATGCAAATGTATGAAGCATAAATCTAAATTTTATTCTCCACTTTAAATGGTCCAACCTAAGCATACACACAGTACCCACTATGGACAATTTTGTGTCCAAATAAGAAGTAATGTATTTTATTAAAGTAGTGACTCTGTGGTTTTTGAAGCTTATCAGATTTACAACTCATTGCTTCAAATGAGTACAGATATTCAACAGGAAGTAAAAGGCCAGAAGTACAAAGAAGAAAAGCCTTCTTAAAAATTCAAGATCATGTTGAATTCATTACACTATTATTTCAAGTGCAGTGAGATAGAAATTTTGTGCTTCTTTCATCATGATGATGTTCCACCCCAGTGCTGCAATATATTTTTGAGAGTTGACCAAGCTGACCATGTGAGATTGGTTCCCCATCAGCTTTGTTCACAAAATATATATTTTTTTAGATGCAAGTGACAAAAACATTTTAGAGAAAATGTTTGTATCATTACCATATTGCAGACTAAATCATTGGCTTTGCACAGTCAACAAATTCAAATCATACCACAGCACTTTTAATTACCCACCCTTGACTGTATTTATGGTCATGGGACTTTCGTTGGATACCAGTAAATAATGTAGCTGTGTTCTGGCTATCACTTCTCCAGCCCCACCACATCGTGAGCAGGGGGAGTGTTGCCTACAATGTCATGCCTCTACATACATGTGCACAGACCAATACATGGTTTCCGTTCATTTAAGAAGTGACTGCATCTATCTATCACAACACACACGACACAAGTGACAAATCCCTTCAAGGACCAATTGAGCTTGGTCTAGGAACAATACACCAGGTAACCTATTCATCAGCAAAACTGAATACAGCGGATTTTCAAACTGCATTTATTTCCATATTCTCAGATGAATGCTTAACAAGTTTATGCATCAAGAAACAACTGGATTTACATGTATAGCGACAACAATCTGTAGGATGGCGAAAGTGTTTGGCACTTTACAAAATCGGAGTGGAGATCTGCAATATTCCCTCCCTCTTGTCTCAATGTAGCTGCTCGCATTTCCACACCTACCAGGCACCAATCATTTTGATCGTGTCCCCACTCTTTTGTTTTAAAGAAAATCACCCAAATCTATCGGCTCCACCCCCGAAATTGCCTCACCCGCATCCTTTTTTCAAGAAAAAAGAGATATGCACGTACGGACTTCAATTTCGGGTGTGTACTGTATCAAACAGGGAGGCAATAAACTGAAGGTCTGGGAGGTAAAATCAGAACGTGAAAGCAGCGAGCAATTTGGACGGCGAGAAAGATACTTCCGACTCGAGAGCTTGAGTAAAATGATACCAGTGGACATGTTGGGTAGCCCGGTGAAGACGGGGACGCTGAAGCTGCGAAGGCAATGCAAAGCAATGCAAGTGGTGCCAGAGCGTGGCGCGGGCTGAGGCCGGAATCCTGCAGCAGCTACAGGTGGCAAAAGGCAGGAGCCAACTGGGGAAAGGTTGGCACATCAAAAGTGCCGCAACTTCTTCCAATCCTGCGCGTCCGTCTCTCCCTCCAGACATAACGCGCTGTCAGAGCACGGAGCCGGATCCGAGTCACCAGTTCAGCTTTTTCTTTTAACTGTGTGTTTGTTAAGAAAAATTGGCAAATGGTCGCGACTTTAAACCCACAACATATACTGCTCATGGGAATGCAGCAACGACGGGAAGAGATCGTTTTGCATTTTACGCTGTACAAGAAATCTTCACTGACAGCTAAAATCATCAACAAAGCATCAGTGGATAATAAATGCACCAGACCCCTCGTGTTTCCATGGGGATATTCCGATTTCTCTCTTTTTTTAATAAAACCGCCACACAGACAGATACCTCTAATGATTTAAGATTTGCCTGAAACGCTGTGCACAGAAAGCTGCACTATTACAAAAGGAAGGCTTGTCAAATTGTAGGATATGGTAAAAATACATTTTACAGCTTTACCATTTAAATTGACTGCCCCACTCACTGGGTAGGAAGCTGCTACTTTTTTTTAAAGAAAGGACAAAAGTCAGCAATCAAACATGAGGATATTACTTACAGTTTTTCATTAAAATTCGGCGTGTTACTGTATCGTTTTCTCAAGCACATCCGTTTTTTTTAAAGGCAGATCGACACCCAGGGCGGCTGGCAAGAGGTGGGCTGCGCATGCGCGTCCCGGCCGATTGACTTGGCGAGCAGTTTTCGCTGCTACGTCAAGGAGCCTCAGACGACAAGCTGATGCTCAAACAAGCTTCCCCCAGGGTCTCCGTTCCTGTCTCAGCAACCTGTCTCACACCTTCTGCCAGCAGCACTGCAACGAGCCGGCGTTCCACACTCACTGCTGGGCGCGTTAGAAAAGAGTCCTCAAATAGGACAGGGAATGCCCACTGCTCTGTTCCAGTGCTTTCAGAGATTAAGGGAAGGAGATAATAGGATTTTGTGGAGCTCCTCATTTCAGAGAAGGGGACATTGTATCCCTGGTGGACGATGCGTTATCTCTGAACTGAGTGGGTTAAGGGAAGGAGATAATAGGATTTTGTGGAGCTCCTCATTTCAGAGAAGGGGACATTGTATCCCTGGTGGACGATGCGTTATCTCTGAACTGAGTGGAGGCAAAATATGTTCAGTTTAGTAAATGATGCTGACCAATGAAGTCCAGAGAACAACAGCTTCACTCAGATTCTTTGGTATGGGAATCCAGAGATACACAGTAAGAAACAGACAAAATAGGAATTCGGCCTTTCGAACCTGCTTCTTCATTCTATATGATCGTGGCTAACCCGCCATCTCAACGTTATAATTCCAATATTTCCTTGCCCCTCGATGTCTTTAATATCTAAAGACTTTAACGAACAAAAAGCTCATCAGAAATAAAGACGATGTTTTAAATACCAAATTGACATGTTTGAAAATATACAAATCGACAAGTATAGATTTCCCTTCTTTGCGTCTTGGTATTTATTTACCCATGTGCTCCCTTTCATTTGAACAGAAATATTAGCAGTTCTAAAAATGTCAGAGCTATTACAACTGGATCGATAAAGGACTAAAGAGTCTATCCAACAATTTACAAACCTGCCAGCTAGCGGTATAATTAACGATGCATTTACAGTTCCCAAGTTTATTGTAGAGGGTTCCCCAGCATGTCAGAACGTAGTGTGAAGTGAATGTTAATATCCAGACAGGATGGTTTGATAGGGAGAATTATGACTCTCTACTCCTGAGAAGATCCTGCAGAGCCTAGCCTAGACTTCAGATTGGATTATAGCATATTATATCCATTGCGCCCTGATGAGCTAGCCCCCCCAATCGTCACAGTATTTTTATGTGTGTGTGTGCTGACTCGAATTGATCCTTGCAAGGAGAACTCAACCGTACCCTGCAATGCAATTTCAATGTGGTTATCTCATCTGCATGCGCCGCACTTTCCCAACACTTAATTTCAATATTACAGGGACACAACGATATACTTTGTATCATTCCGTGCGTTCATGTTGAAATGAAAAGATGACTCCAAGACCAGGCTATGTTAGTTAAACAGTCTCAAATTACCATCAACTTGACGCTGAGTCCCAGGGAGTGACTACGAGTCATCATCTTTCGAGTTAAAAAAGCTGATCTACCGTCAAAATTTAATGCTGTACAAGAACAAACAATAAAGTGTGATCCCCGAATTATCTCTGCATGTTTCAACAATTCCAGAAAGATGACTCACTCCGATTTTACTTAGCGTTTATCGTCTTAAATCGTATATCTGAGTTCTTCCAATCGTTACAGTTGACAGTACTGGCAAATATCTGCAGTTAGACACTAGCCATCACGCTAAATATAAGTTTTAATGAATTGGTATTTAGATCGACAAGAATTTTACACTTCAATTTGTATTGTCTTTGTAAAGTTAAGGTGTAAAATCGCATAGAAATTGGACCATTTATAAAAGGCTGCCCACTATTTATACATGTGTGTATTGTTCTAACATTTCACGGAAAGTTCATAACAGTCCGCGTTCGCAAATAACGTTTTATATGTTTCAATTCATCGGAGTCGTTCCTACATCCTATCATTGGACACTAAATATCTGAAGTAAATTTCAGATTCACCTAGCAAATGTGCAAATTATCATTACCTCATGGCCAGAAAACGCTTTCTTATTTTCCGACTCGCCAAGGAAGTGCTTTTTTTGATCTCAGAAGGTGGCGCCAAACACCGCTGGTAAATTCTGCGCCAATTAACCAGTGATAATTTCAAATTTTCCAAAACTACTACGTTGTTTACCAGTTAGATGTGTGTGTGCGTGTGTATGAAGGGGGTGGGAAGTGGGGGAGCATGCATCTGTGTGTATGGTAGGGAGACGGATTTGGGAGTGAGGGGTAGTATGTGAGGGCGTGTGTTGCTAAGGGAGGTGACTTGGTGTGGTTGGGATGTAAGGGGATATGTTCGGGGGTGGAGGAGAGTGCATATATGTGGGTGTGAACAAATTGATGTATCAGCGTGTGTATTTGGAGGAGAGGGAGTAATGCTAGCATGGGTGGGAGTGTTCTCCTTCTGGACGGGAAGAGATTAAAACATTAAAAACAAGATTAGCCCCTATACCAGGTCTGTCGTGAGATTATTGCTGATCTACGACCTTAATCTTTGACCAATATCCGTGTTATTATATTCTGTCAGATATTTAGATAAAACAACACGATAAATCACTGATTAAAGTTAAAAACTGATATACAATTAATTATTGTTTAAGAGTAAACTTCCAAATTTCTCCCCATGAAGTGTTTCGTAATTTTACTCCTGAACAGACTAATTCTACTTTTTAAATCCTGGGCTGGCCATGATGCAGGGATAAATTTTCTCTACCTAATTTATTCGTTCCCTTAATATTGTGAAAACACTGACCTAATCATTTTAGAGCTCAATCTTATAAACTCTCGGACTTGCAACCTGGTTTGTGTAATCTCTTCCCATAATCCTTTGAAGCCAGACAGCATTCTGGTAAAAATACACTGCACTCCCACCATGACCAATATATCCTTCCTAAGATATGTTGGGCTGCAACTTCTTATAGTACTCCAGGTGTGGTCTAACCAGGGCTTTGTATATTTATGTAGATTCTACCTCACTTGTTTTGTAGTTTTTGCAATATAAAGACTATCATTTTATAAACTAAAATTGATCATTTCTGTAGCTTTTTGTAATGCTTCAGTGATCTACGTACCTGGACCTCCAAGTATCATTGAACTCCACAATTTTAATTATTTCCTTATTCAGAAAATATTCTATTCTCATTAGGTCCAACGTAGATGACAACATGTTTGTTTATATTGAAATTCGTTTGCCACAGATTTTTCCGTTCCCTTAAGTTATCAATATGTCTATAATTATATTCTGCCTAACTGCCTATCATTTTGTCATTGTTAAACTTATTATGTGGCATTCTATCCCTTCATCTGAATTGTTAATAAATAGTGAATAGTCAAGAGAACAATATGGATCCTTACAGACATGACTAGTTTACATCCTGCTAATTAGATTAGTTGTTCAATTATCCCTACCCCCTGTCTCCTGCCAAACAGTCAATTTCCTCTACAAGTCAATAATCTTGCCTTCAGTTCCGGGGCTTCAACTTTAGCTAAGCTTCTGAAAATCCACGAGACAATTGTAGTGCACAATGTTTCCTACATTAGAACAGTGAATTCATTTCAGAAGTACATCATTGGCTGTAAACCAGCTCGAGACAAAATCATACTGTCATACAATGCAGACACAGACCCTTCGGTCCAACACATCTGCACATTTGACCTAGTCCCATTTGCTAACATTTGGCCCATATTCCTCTAATCCCTTCCTATTCACATAACCATCCAGATGCCTTTTAAATCTTGTGATTGTACCAGCCTCCACCACTTCCTCTGTCAGCTCATTCCATAGATCCACCACCTTCTGTGTGAAAAGGTTACCCCTCAGATCCGTTTGAATGTTTCCCCTCTCAAATTAAACCTGTGTCCCTCTAGTTTTGGACTCCCCTACCAAGGAAAAAGACATTGGTTATTCACCCTACGATATTATAAACCTCTATAATGTCACTCATCAGTCTCCAACACTCCAGGGAAAAAAAAGCCCCAGCCTATTCAGCCTCTCCCTATGGCTCAAACCGTCCAGCCCTGGTAACATCCTTGTAAATCTTTGCCGCACCATCTCAAGTTTCCTACAGTGTCCTTCCTACAGAAGGGCAACCAAAATTGTACACAGTATTCCATAGGTGGCCTCACCAATGTTCTGTGCCTCACATGACACTGTGCAACAAGACATTCCAGCTCTTATACTCACTGACCAATGAAGGCAAGCATGCCAAATGCCTTCTTCACCACCCTGCCTACCTGTCATCCAACTTTCATGGAAGTATGAATGTGTAGCCCAGGTCTTTTTGTTCAGCAGCACTCTCCAAGACTCTATCATTAACTGTATAAGTCCTGTGTTGATTTGCCTTAGCAAAATGCAACACCTCACATTTATCTAAATTAAACTCTATCTGCTACCCTTCGGCACATTGGCCCATCTGGTCAAGGTCCCATCATACTCTGAGAAAATCTTCTTTACTGTCCACTATACCACCTATTTTGGTACCATCTGCAAATTTACTAAACATACCTCCTATTTTCACATCTAAATAATTTATATAAATGATGAAAAGCAGTGCACTCAGCTCTGATCCTTGTGGCACACCACTGGTCACAGCCTTCCCATCTGAAAAACAACCCTCCACCATTACTCTCTGCCTCCTACCTTCAAGTTAATTTTGAATGCATTTAGCTAGTTCCCCTGGATATCATGTGATATAAACTTACTAACCAGTCTAACATGCGGAACCCTGTCGAATGCATCACTGAAGTCTGTATATATGTATAACACTCTGCCTTCATCAGTCTTCTTTGTCACATGTTCAAAAAAACTCAATCAACTCTAGTCAGACATGATTTCCAAAGCACAAAGCCATGCTGACTATCCCTAATCAGTCCTTCTCTTTCAAAATGCTTGTAAATCCTGTCCCTCAGAATCTGCACCAACAACTTACCCATCATGATGCAAGGCTCATCAGTCTATAGTTCCCTGGCTTTGCCTTACAACCTTTCTTAAAAAATGGTACCACATTTGCCAACCTCCAGTCTTCGAGCACCTCACCATGAGGTATCATCAATAGCTGTTGATGATACAATTCTCTTAGCAGGCAGCCCAGCAAACATTTCCCTAGCTTCCCATAAAGTTCTGGGAAACACCTGATCAAGTCCCAGGGATTTAGAACATAGAACAGTACAGCACAGAACAGGCCCTTCAGCCCATGATGTTGTGCCAACCATTGATCCTCATGTATGCACCCTCAAATTTCTGTGACCATATGCATGTCCAGCAGTCTCTTAAATGACCCCAATGACCTCGCTTCCACAACTGCTGCTGGCAACGCATTCCATGCTCTCACAACTCTCTGTGTAAAGAACCCGCCTCTGACATCCCCTCTATACTTTCCTCCAACCAGCTTAAAACTATGAGCCCTCGTGTTAGCCATTTCTGCCCTGGGAAATAGTCTCTGGCTATCAACTCTATCTATGCCTCTCATTATCTTGTATACCTCAGTTAGGTCCCCTCTCCTCCTCCTTTTCTCCAATGAAAAAAGTCCGAGCTCAGTCAACCTCTCTTCATAAGATAAGCCCTCCAGTCCAGGCAGCATCCTGGTAAACCTCCTCCGAACCCTCTCCAAAGCATCCACATCTTTCCTATAATAGGGCGCCCAGAACTGGACGCAGTATTCCAAGTGCGGTCTAACCAAAGTTTTATAGAGCTGCAACAAGATCTCATGACTCTTAAACTCAATCCCCCTGTTAATGAAAGCCAAAACACCACATGCTTTCTTAACAACCCTGTCCACTTGGGTGGCCATTTTAAGGGATCTACGTATCTGCACGCCAAGATCCCTCTGTTCCTCCACACTGCCAAGAATCCTATCCTTAATCCTGTACTCAGCTTTCAAATTCGACCTTCCAAAATGCATCAGCTCGCATTTATCCATCTGCCACCTCTCAGCCCATCTCTGCATCCTGCCAATGTCCCGCTGCAGCCTACAACAGCCCTCTATACTGTCAACGACACCTCCAACCTTTGTGTCGTCTGCAAACTTGCTGAACAATCCTTCAATCCCCTCATCCAAGTAATTAATAAAAATTACAAACAGTAGAGGCCCAAGGACAGAGCCCTGTGGAACACCACTCACCACTGACTTCCAGGCAGAATATTTTCCTTCTACTACCACTCGCTGCCTTCTGTTGGCCAGCCAATTCTGTATCCAGACAGCTAAGTTCCCCTGTATCCCATTCCTCCTGACCTTCTGAATGAGCCTACCATGGGGAACCTTATCAAATGCCTTACTGAAGTCCATATACACCACATCCACAGCTCGACCCTCATCAACTTTTCTAGTCACATCCTCAAAGAACTCGATAAGGTTTGTGAGGCTTGACCTGCCCCTCACAAAGCCGTGTTGACTGCATTTGATCAAGCCATGCTCTTCCAGATGGTCATAAATCCTATCCCTCAGAATCCTTTCTAACACCTTGCAGATGACAGACGTGAGACTTACTGGTCTGTGATTGCCGGGGATTTCCCTATTTCCTTTCTTGAAGAGAGGAATTACATTTGCGTCTCTCCAGTCCTTAGGTACGACTCCAATGGAGAACGAGCATGCAAAGATCCTCGCAAGTGGCGAAGCAATTGCATTTCTCGCTTCCCAAAGCAGCCGAGGACAAATCTGGTCCGGGCCTGGCGACTTGTCAATTTCAATGTTTGACAAAATTTTCAGCACATCAGCTTCCTCTATCTCTATCCATTCCAGCATGCACACCTGCTCTTCAAAGGTTTCATTCACAGCAAAGTTCATTTCTTTCGTAAAGACAGAAGCAAAAAACTTATTTAGGGCTTCCCCTACCTCCTCAGACTCCACACACAAGTTCCCTTTGCTATCCCTGATCGGCCCTACTCTTTCTTTGACCATTTATCTACCTTTATGCATTTTAAGTCCTACAGCATCTCTTCTTCTGTAATGTCAACTCTTTTTAAGACATCAATACTTATTTATCCAAATTCCCCTAGTTTCCAAGTCCTTCTCCGCAGTTAAACACAGATGCAAAATATTTGTTTAGTATCTCACCCATCTCCTGTGGTTCCACACACAGACAGCCATACTGATCTTTAAGAGGCCCTATTCTCTGCCTAGATACTCTTTTACCTTTAATGTATTTATTGATTCTCTTGGATTCTCCTTAACCCTATTTGCCAAAGCTATCTCATATCCCTGCACTGTCCTCCTGAATTGGTGGTCATCAAAAGCACTGTATGAATGTAAAACTCTTTTTACTGTCTGTGCATTATTTTGTGTGTGTGCAAAGGCAAGCACACTAACACCAGCATCTTGAAAGAGGTCAATATACTAGCGTCACCACCAGTAAAGTTGAACAGCAATTCCAATGGACTGGCCATGTCACCTGAATGCCCACTCTCGGCTCTAAAAACACATCATGTATTCTCAGCTGAAGGAAGGTCATTGTGCCCCGTGTGGCCAAAAGGAACACTTTAAAGATAATATCAGGACCAACCTCAGAAAAGTCCACAATAACATCAACCACTAGAAGGACCTGACTACAACCACATTCACTCGAGAGATGTCATCCAGCAGGGAGGTATATGCCACAAAAACACCCGCTGTCGCGTTGCTGAACAGAAGTGACTCATATGGAAGGAGAGACAGAGCATCAGGATGGCCCAACCACCACCACCCCCAACCACCATTACCACCCACCAATGCCCACACATTCATTAGAATCTGTGGAGCCAGGAAAGGCTCTTCAGCAATCTGAAGACCCACAAATAGATGCCCTCATGGAGGACTATCATTCTTGACAGGAGTGATGCATATTGTTTGCACATGCGTGTTGTATATGTATATTGTGTGTGTGTTTACATGTCTGTGTTGCATAATTTGCATGGGGAATGGTACTGTGCATGAGTGTTACTGCGGGATGGATATATACTTGTTGTATAGGCATGGAATGCATATTATGTGTGTCTTGCAGGTGGGTATTGTGTGTCTGTGTGTGTGTGTGTGTGTGTGTGTGTGTGTGTGTGTGTGTGTGTGTGTGTGTGTGTGTTTGTGTGTGAGAGAGAGAGAGAGAGAGAGAAAGAGAGAGAGACTGTGGGAGGAGATAGGAGATAGAGAATTACCTGCACATGTTTGTTTTTGTGTGTGCCCATGGTTTTTTTGTAATAGGTGCACATCTGGGTGTGGAATGAGTATTATGCATATGTGCGAGTATGAGGTGAGTGTTTTTTTGTGAATGGGTACAGAATGGATATTGGTTATATTTGACTGTGTTTGTGTGGCTTAGTTGTTGACTATTTGTCATGGATATTCTGCATGTGTTGGGAGGCATGGGTATTGTGTGCATATGGGAAATGCATTGTATCTGTTCAGTTTGGATATTTTCTGTCTGTGTATGTTTGAGTGGGATGCATGTAGCTGCATGGAATTGTGTGTGTGTGTGAACAGTGTAATGCATGTCAGTGTGTGATATATGGGGAGCAATTGTGCATATGTACGTGAAAGAGTTTGGACAATGGATATGGCAACAGACAAATGACTACACAGGAGTGAATTTAAAAATAAGATATGAATGAAAACAAGTCCTAAGTGATTGCAGAATAAACTGGTTGGCTACAGTAAGCATTGATATAAATTTTACCTCAAATACCTATACCCTCTGTAAGGATTTACAAAGGATAGGAGCTTTTGATCAGCAACTACAATTGAATGACCTCAGAACCTTACTAAATGTTTCTGTGACAAGGCTCATTTTACCATGAAAAGTCAAAGTTAAAAATAAATTTTGGCCTCAGGGCTGATGAAAAGCTTTTTGTGTCAGTTAAAAGGGTATAGTCTCTCATACCTTGAAATGTTAGACTCATGACTGCCTTCATATTCTATTTTAATCTGCAGATTTGCTTATACTATTAATTTGACAGTGCTGGGGATCCATAATGCCAGGAGTTTGGGTCATGTATATGTGTCTCTCTGTGTGTGTGCCTCTGTATGTGTGTGCATTTGTGTGCGTGCGGGTGTGTCTGTGTGTATGTGTGTGTGACAGGTCAGGGAGTGCAGCTTCTTTTATTTCTGTGCACTCGGATAGCAGCCGGATCGTGAGTAGGCCAAGTCAAGTTCAGCCTGGCACAAGGCTGAGTGACTGAGATCCTGAACAGTCTTCTCACTGATTCTGCCTACATATTGTAAATTAAGTACCATAAGCTAAACCTGAGTGTCAATGATCCAATCCTGTTATTGGCAAAGATTCCTTCCTGTTCTTTCATTTTCCATTTCTCTTTGTGCTCCCAGAGGATATCGAAAAACAAAGCTGAAAGTCTGCTAAGTGACAGCCGTGGAACCAGCCAGAATAACTGCTCCAGTTCCTCCATTCACAAGTCCCTTCTCTCCCACTCATGCTGCTCCTGTGATCATAGATTCTGTCACTGCAAAGAGAAGTCAGAGCAGAAGCTGTCATTGCAAGAGCTGAAGCAGTGAGCATGGGAGGGAGAATGCATGACTGGGGAAGCAGCTTGAAAGATCTGCTGTATTTCTGCTATGTCAGCTGCTCCTCCAATCACAATTCTGTAGTTACTTCCCTTTGAGAAGCTTTGTGGTTTTTCTTTTTATTCGTTCAAATATGTGGGCATCAGGAGCCTTTCAATGAGCGTTTATTGCCCACCCTCAGTTCCCTTGAGAAGGTGGTAATGAACTACCTTCTCGAATATTGCAGTCCATGTGCTGTCGGTAGACCCCTAATCACCTTTAAGGAGAAAAATTGGCTGGCGAACAAAAATGAGTTGCCAGTTTCACTGACAGTTGGTAGTTGCTGTTTGTGACTTAAAGTTTCTGGTATGCTTTCAGTTCCGATTTTTTAAATTAAAAACCAGCAGTTTTTGTTACCCTCAACTTTTATCACTCCAAGGTGACCGGCTAGTTCATAGGTTGTATTAATGCTGAAATCTTCAATAACAATTAAAAGCTGAAAAATGAAATGTCACACTAGCAAATTTAATTTTCAGTGTCAGAGAAGTTCTTGCAGTAATTGGGACTTACTGCACTGTTAAAAGAGTACCAGAAGCCCTCACTTAATGTGGTGAGTTTGGTCATTATCTACAAAGTCACTTGGGAACAATATAGTTGTTTGGGGAGCAAGGGAATAAATTTTGCACCATTTTGGTGCAGTTTGCTGAGGGATATTGGCTCTTTAAGAGCAAATTTCAGATTTCCATGTTTAATTGCGCAGTCCCTGGGCATTGCTTTCTTGTTTGCGCATAAATAATTGTGAGTGCCGTTCACTCATCATTAATCTTACAGCGAAATCTGGCCTATTGTGTTTCACTAATTGTAATTGCGCATAGTGTTGGTTAGATGAAAGGAAACCAGGGTTATTTGTTCTGCTTACTGTGTTAGCAATCTTGGAAGCAAAATGTGAAGATTTTCTTTGGTGACGATGTTTTAGTGCAGCCATAAACCAATAAATAAAAGTTTCAAGAAAACTAATTCGAAAATAGCATGCAAAATTATTACCATGAATAAATTATTTATGCAGCAGTAAATTTGTCATCATGGCTTAGAATGTATGGTCACTAAAATTGCTGATGAGTTCAAGACTGCTAAGAAAATAATTTGTCAAGACGAGGCAGGGATATAAATAGGATAAGTGAATGGGGAAAAAATTGGCAGATGGCATATAATGTAGCAGATAGCATAAAAAAAACCTACGATTTAAATTGAGAAAGGTTGCAGAGCTCGAAGACACAGAAAGATTGGCTACCCTGCTACGTTTATTGCAAAAATTTAGTATGCAGATACTGCAAGTGATTAGGAAGCTAAACAGAATATTGTCATTTATTACAAAGGAATGAGAGAAATATTACTGCAATTCACAAAAAGGCTTTGGTGAGACCTAGAGTAATGTGCATATGTTTATTCTCCCTATTTGAAAAAAATATAAATATGTCATTCAAAAGCCGATTATTCAACCAGTTCCAAGGATGCAGGAATTATTTAACGTAGAAAGGTGAATAAGTTGGGCCTCTGGCCATTGGAGTCAAAGCATATAGGATCTGAGGGGTACTAACAAGTCGGATTATAAGAGGACACTTCACCTGTAGGAAGGACTACAGCCAGGTTTTACTCTTAAGATGGACAATGAGGAGAATTTATTTCTAGCTGAGGTTTGTTAATCTGTGGAATTCTCTTTCCTAAAAAAAACTGTGGACACTGAAATTTATTCAAGGCTAAGCTAGATAGATTTTTGGTATTCTAGGGAGACAGGGGTATGGGGGATGGGGGCAGGCAGTAATGTAGAGTTCAGACGTCAACGAGATCAACCAAATCATATTAAACAGCTGAGCAGGTCTGAAGTGCCAAATGATCCACTTCTATATCTAAATTGTTCCCATATTCCTATGCTCCTGCTAACATGAGAATATACTTTCCATACGATGTTTCTAGCATTGGCACAGGACCTTGGCTATTTGGAAAATTGAATATATATGATGAATACTGATACCATATAATAAAAATATAATTCCTTTCATGCCCCTTAGTGTCCCAAAATAGATCTTCAGGCAATGAGTTATGAGCATATCTAATAGAAGAAACTAATTGCATACCTACAGAAGTCCCAAACTTTGTTTCATTTTTAAAGCTTTGGTAGCAAAGTCATTATTTGTTGCTCATTGTTAAATATTATTGAGATTTAGGGCTTTTTAATAAGATTTAAAATACACACCTTCTAGGAATCCAGGGTTTTAGCTCAATAATTAAAATTTCGAAAGTAAAGTTAGATGGATAAGACTACAATTCTTTTAGCTGTTATACAGCATTGTTCCTGAGACACTTCTTTTGTTGTAAAACAAATCCTTTCAGTCAACAAAGGTCATGTGCAGAAATAAATCACATCTTACTGTTAGTGGAATACAAAGCAGAAATAAAGAAAGAACTATGCAAAGTTGGTCTGTTAGAAATATTGTTATGACAAAAAATATTTATCACTTTCTGAGTATTTAAATCTATTCATGAGATACGGGCATTCCTGGTTGGACCAGCATTATTGCCCATTCCTAGTTGTCTGAGAGGTGATGGTGAGCTACATTCTTAAACTGCTGCGACACTTAGAGAGTAGGGACACATGTAGTCTGTTAAAAAATGGAGTTCCAGGATACTGGCCCAGCAACAGAGAAGGAACATTGATATATTTCCAAGTCAGGATACTGTATGACTTTGAGGGGAACTTGAAGGTGGTGGGGTTTGCATGCATCTCCTTCCATTATCCTTCAAGATGGTGGAGATCACATGTTTGGAAGCAGCTGCTAGAGGAGTCTTTGTGAGTTACTATATTGCACCTTGTAGATGGTAAACACTGCTGTCACTGTGCTTCACAGTGGAGGGAGTGAATATTGAAGATGGTGAATGGAATGTCAATTAAGTCAAATTATTTTCTGTGAATGGTATCAAGCTTCTTGAGTGTTGGTGGAGCTGCACTCATCTAGGCAAGTAGGGAATATTCCATCACATACTTGACTTGTGACTTCTAGTTGGTGGACAGGCGTTACAGAGACAGGATGTGTTTTCTTCACTGTAGAATTCCTAGACTGTGATCTGTTCACTATATTTATATGGAAATCCAGTACAGTTTTTGTCTAATCCAGTTGACAGTGGGGGATTCAACAACAGTACCAACATTGAATGTCAAAGGTGAATTGTTAGATTCTCTCTAATTGGAGATCATCATTCCCCAGCACTTACATGGCATGAATTTTACTTTCCACTTAGCAATCTGTTGTCCATGTCTTACTGCATATGGAGACAGTTTCAGTATCTGAGGTGTCACAAATGGTGTTGAACATTGTTCAACCATCAGTGAACTTACGCTGTTCTAAAATTACGATGGAGGGTAGGTGATTGATGAGCAGTTGAAGATGTTTGGAATTAGAATACTACACTGAGGAGCTCCTGCAGTGATGACCCTGATGAGATGACTGATCTACAGCACCACAGCCATCTTCTTTTATGCTAGATATGACTCCAGCCAGCTGAGAGATTTCTTCCTAATTCCCATTGGCTTTAGTCTTGCTCAAGCTCTTTATTTGATTCTATACTTGGACATGTCTTGATACCTATGGCAGTCATTCACACCTCAGTTAGAGTCATATAGGAACATAGGATTAGGAGTAGGCCATTCAGCCCTCAAGCCTACTCAGCCATTCAATAAGATCATGGTTGATCATGGCTAACTCCATATGCCTGCCTTGGGCCCATATCCCTTGACAACATTGCACAATAGAAGGTTGTCTTTCTCAGATTTAAATTTAACAATTGAGGTAACATTGACCACTTTTTGAGGAAGAGAGTTCTAGAGCTCTACCATAATTTGCGTGTAGATGTACTTTAGGTATGAAGGCCAGCATTTCATTAATATTCTTTACTAATTTCTGTATCTGTTTGTGATAGTTTAAAAAATTATGCACCTTCTTAAAAACATCCTGAACTATCCTCACACTTGCTTACATTAAATTCCACCTGCCACAGCTTTGCTCATTCACCTAATCTACCAATATCCTGTTGTCAACACTGTCAACAATGCTGCCTCATTTTCTGTTGCCAGCAAGTTTGGATATTTGAAATTGTACGCCATTATCCAAGTTGTTAATGAATATTGTGAATAACTAAGGCCCCAATGTAGATCTATTTGACATGCCACTAGTCACATTCTGCCAATTTGAGCACTTATCCAATTCTTTACTTCTCGCTATTCAACCAATTTCCCATCCATGTCAGTAATTTACTTCAATTCTGTGGGCTTTCACCTTAGCTGACAGCCTCTTGTGTGCGACTTTATCAAAAACTTTCTGGAAAGAGAGTCTACACCCCATTGTGTCCACATCAGTAGTCAAGCAGGCAGCACGGTGGCTCAATGGTTAGCACTGTTGCCTCACAGCACCAGGGACCCAGATTGGATTCCACCCACAGGTGACTATCTGTGTGGAGTTTGCACATTCTCCCTACGTCTATGTAGGTTTCTTCCAGGTGCTCCAGTTTCCTCCACAATCTAAAGATGTGCAAGTTAGGTGGATTGGCTGCTAAATTACCCACAGTATTCAGGGATGTGCTGTTAAGTGCATTAACCATGTGAAATGCAGGGTTACTGGGATAGAGTGGGGAATGGGCCTTGGTGGGATGCTCTTCAGAGGTTTGGTGTGGACTCATTGGGCTGAATGGCCTGTTCCTACACTGTAGGGATTCTATGGATACTCTACTCTGATTTCCCAGAACTTGGCCCAGAGCCTCAATGCTTTGATGTTTCAAGTGTTTATCTCAATACTTCTTCAACATTGTGATGGTTACCCCTTTTACCATCCTTTCAGGTAGTGGGTTTCAGATATCCACCACTTTCTGAGGGAAAAGGAAATCCTCAAATACTCTTTAAACTTGCCGCATTTTATCATAAATCTATGCCCCCCCCCACTGATTTTTGATCATTCCACACTATCTATGCTCCTCGTAATTTTATAGTCTTGAATTAGGCCCCTCCTCAACCTTCTCTGCTCCTAGGAAAGTAACCATAGCCTACCAAGTCTCTCGCCATAGCTGAGATGCTCCAGCCTGGGCTGGAATGATGAACCTACTCTGCACACCCTCCAGAGCAATCACGTCTTTCCTATTGGGTGGTGATACTCCAGCTGTGAACCAACAATTGTCTCATAAAAATCCATCATATATCTGCTGTGCATCGCTCCCTATGGTGCCTCCACTCCAATTCCCATCCACAGCCAAGCTCATTTAAAAGCCCACAAATAGCTGTAGCAAACCACCCAAAAGGATGTTGGTCCTGTTTCACTTCAGGTGCAGTCTGTTCAATTTATGCAAATGCAATTTTCCTTATAAATGGACGCAGACAGCCAGGAATATAAAGCCGTTACTCCTGCACCAACTGCTGAGCCACGCATTCAAGTTGCTCGATCCACTTATTCCCATACACACTAGCATGTGGCACCAGGAGAAATCCAGAATTACAATCTTTGAGGTCTTGCTTTTCAATCTGCTGCGTAGCCCTCTAAATTCTTGGTGCAGAATCCCATTCCACTTCCTACCGAAGTGATCTCTGGCTGTTTGCCCTCCTTTTTTAGAATGCCTCCTGCAGCCAATCAGTGACATCGTTTACCACAAATCCAGGGAAGCAATACACCATCCTGGAGTCACTTTAGTGGCTACAGGGATACCTTTCAGTACTCCTTACTATTGAACCTCCTGGCACTATTGCTCTTGTTCGCCATTTCCACCTACCCACGCCCACAAACCACCCCTATCCACCTTGTGTACTTGGCTCTGGTTGTAATTGTCATTCTTAAAACTTTCAAACACAGAATATTCACTCTTGAATAAGATTCATTCTGGGGATTTCCTGACTACCTGACTGCCTCCCTTCTTCTGATTTCCTTCTCTGGCTGCACCTTTAAGTACAGGGGCACCTTGGTCTAAAAGCATGCCATCCATATAATTCTCAGCTTCATGGACACACTACAATGCCTCCAGCTGACACTCAAGCTCCAAAATCTGGTGTTACACTGGTCAAACCGATGGCATGCCCTGTAAATGTGGTCATCTTGTCTGTCAGGAACATAAAAGACATCCCACACACTGCAGCCATGTAACACACTGGACAGAATTGACATATCTTAAGTTAAAACATAAGAACTAGCAGCAGGAAAAAGCAATTCAACCCCTTCAGCCTCGTCCTTCATTTGGAACAATCATGGCTGATCTCATCTCGGCCCTGTCTACTCTCCATCACCCTTCAACCTATTAGTAATTAAAAATCAGTTTATCCCCTCCTTAAACTTCCACAATGGCCCAGCAGTCACTGCACAATGAAATAGTGAATTCCACAGATTCACAACATTTTGAAAGCAGTAATTTCTCCTAATACCTCTTTCAAATGCGCTACTCCTTTTCCTAAAACTATAACCTCTTGTTCGTGATTGCCCAGCATGAGGAAACATCTTTCAATGTCCACATTATCAATTCCTTTTGGCAAAAAAAATCTCAATTAGATCTCTTCTCAATCTTCTAAACTCCAGAGACTATAGGCTTAAACTGTGTAATCTCTCATCATAAAACAAGCCCCTCACCTCTGGAATTGATCTAGTGAATCCCCTTTGAACTGCTTCCAATATAACTATATCCCTCCTCAAGTAAGAGGACCACAATTGTATGCAATACTCTGGTCGTGTTCTCAATAATGCCAAACAGAGTTGCCGCAATATTTCCCTACTTTTATACATTATTCTTTCAGCAATAAATGCCAAAATTCCATTGCCTCCCTTGTCACCTGATTTAACTGCATCCTGGTATTCTGCGATTCATGCATGAGAAAACTCAAATTCATCTGCACTGAGGTTATCTTACTCTTAACCAACCATTTAAGCAAAGTAAATCAAGAAACCTGAAGTCTCTTTTGTCCATGTTTAGAATAAGGCTGTAATGAAGTCAGGAGCTGAGTGGCCCTGGTAGAACCCAAACCAATTGTCAGTGAGAAGGTTATTCCTTCGCAAACTTCTTGATGACACAGTCGACGGCCCCATCCATCACTATGCTGGTTATTGAGAGTAGAATGACCAAGCAGTGCTTGACCAGTTTGGATTTGTCCTGTTTGTCATGCAAGTGGTTCTGTGTTAGAGTTTCCACAGGATTCACTTCATTTTTATGCCTTTGGCATGCCCTCCATCACTTTTCATTGAATCAGGTTTGAATCCTGGATTTTATGATAGAGAGGGGCAAATATCAGGCCATGAGATTGTGTTGAGTACAATTATGCTGTTGCCGATGGCCTGCAGTGTCGTATGGATACCTAATATTTGCTAGAGCTGTTCAAAATCTGTCCTTTTCAACATAAGGATGGTACCAGACAATACAATTGAGGATATCCTCAAAGTGAAGGCAGGACTTTCTATGGTGCCTGGAGTCAATGTTGAGGACTCACAGAATACATGGTAATATGTGGTATTACTCTATGAGAATTGCTGTGTCATGCTATTGCTTGACTAGTCTGCAGGGCAGATCTCCCAATTGTGACACAAGTCTCCAGGTGTTAGTGAGGAGGACTTCGTAGTGTTAATAAGGCTGCATGTGTGCTGTTGTTATTTCCAGTGCCTTGGATATTGCCAGAGGTCTATCCTTGTTTATTCCTTTTATTAGATTTTGAAGCAGTTAAGTACAACTGAACAGCATGCTGGGTTATTCCAAAGGAACTTAAGAGTCAAACAAATTGCCATGGGTCTGAAGCCTCAAATAGGATAAACGAGGTGAGCATGGCAAAAGTTTTTCTAAAAAGGTGTTAGTTAATCAGATGGGCTTTTACATCACTTATCAATGGTTTCACAGTCATTTGGACTAGTGTTTCATTCCAGATTTATTAACTAAATTCATATTTCATTATCAGCCCTGGTGCAATTCAAACACCTGTCTCGAGATTGTCAGCATGAATCTGTGCATCACTAGTTCAGTGACAATATCCCTATGCCTCTGTTTTTCCACTGAGTGTATAGAATACATTACAATTGATTAGCATGTTAAAATGATGATGGGTAGACCAGAAGGCAATATATGTACAGCTGATGATATTATTAATCTAGAGGCCTACTCTGCATATAAAGTCTACTGCTGTCCAAAATTGCTTTGGTCCAAAGGGAAGGAGTTTATACAAACACATAGAGCCTTCATAACTTTCTGCATGACAAACAGACTTGCTGATTTCACCCTTTGTCTGAAAGAATCCTATGGCATGAAAGCTGACTAAGAAAGAAAAGATTCACAGACAGCGCTGTCCATGCTTTAGTTTCACCTTAGTTAATATCCCTTTTGGAAACTGGCTGTAAAGTGGTGAAATAACCACAGTTGACAAGCAGTGTTCTCTCAAATTTTGTTATCAGCTGCATGGGCCTCCAATGTCTATACATGGCAGTGACTTCCAGAATTAGAAAGCGATGTTGCAAATGATGTGCCAATGCTGATTATTGTGCACAGATCAACAGAACCATGAATTTAGAAGAAACGTGGCTGACAAGAGAAGATATTATAAGAGTAAAGGAAACAACTAAGATAAATACCAATGAGAAAGAAGGATCTTATGCAGAGAATAACTCAACTGTCATTAACAAAAGAAGATAATGTTAGTATCAATTTGAAAGAAAAAAGCATACAATGTGGCAAAGAGCAGTCATAAACTAGAGGACTCAGCAAACCAGCAAAAGATGATCCAAAAATAAGAAGAAATAAATTTTAAGGCTAAATTAACATATAATCTAAAAATGGCAGTAAGTGCTTCTTTAAATGTATAAAATGAAACAGAGAGGTCATTGTGAATGTTTTGTTCTTGCATTCCTGTTCTAGGCATGCACATCATTGAGAATGGGGTTATTCTTTGAACCCTCATTCTTCCATTAGTTACATCATTTTACATTACCATTTAAGATTGGATGCAGCGAGATCCAGATTTTTATGATTTACTGATTATCAGATTGTTTAGTTCTGCCTATTTAACATAAATATAGTTCTGCATTGCAGCTTCATTAAGTTGACGCCTCATTTTCATGTATACCCTATGCTCTGGATTGCTTTTCTACATGGTTCCACATTGCAACAGTGCATACACTTCAAAAGTACTTTAGTGGCTGTAATGCATTTTGCATCAATCTGTGGTCATGAAAGTCCAAAAGGAATTTTGTCTTTTCTTCCTTAAATTGGATTTTTGGCTTGATGTTATTGGTAAAGTGAGAGATATTTCTGGCTATGTGACTACAGGCTGTGTTGGAATGCAATTCTACTGCAGTTTTGGACCATGGTCAGCTCATGGATGGCCAATTTTCTATTACCATATCAGTTCTGAATCTATTCCATTTAGCATGGTAGTAGTAACTGTAATAGACCAGACCAAACACCCTGCAAATATATCAAGGAGATAGCATAGGGCCTGACTTTTATATTATTTAAAGGCAAATGTAAGGTGTTATGTTCCGGATATAATTTGATTTGGTCACACTACTTGGTTTTAAGGAAAACTCACTTTATTTTTACCCCAGCTAGGGGATATTTGCAGAGCCTCCTCCTCCAGTGAGTTGTTTAATTGTTCACCACCATTCATTACTGCATGTGCCAGGAGTGCAGAGCTTAGATCTGATCAGTTTCATGTGGGATTGCTTATCTCTGTTTATCATTTGCTTCTTGTGCTTTTGGCATTCAAGTAGTCCTGTTTAGTAGCTTAACCAGGCTGACACCTCATTTTCAGGCATGCCTGATATTCTGAGCAAGGGTCACAGGACACAAAACGTTAACTCTGATGTTTTTCTTCATAGATGCTGCCAGACCTTCTGAGCTTTTCTAGAAACTTCTCTTTTTATGCCTGGTGCTGGTTCTGGCATGCCCACCTGCTTTGAACAAGAGCTGATCCTATGGCTTGATGGCAGTGGTCGAGTGCTGAACGATGAGGTTACTGATTGTGCCAGAGTACAATTCTGCTGCTGTTGATGGCCCACAGTGCCTACGGATGCCCAGTGTTGAGCTGCTAGATCTGTTCTAAGTCTTTTCCATTTAGTTCGGTGATATGTCACACAAAACAATGGAGGTTACTCTCAATCTGAAGGCTTGACTTCATCTCCACAGGCACAAAAGGGTTGTCACTCTTACCATTACTGTAATTTCCTGTTTGTAGAAGGGTCAGTAACCAGGAGACATTGATCTAAGATATATGTAAGCTAAGAGATAAAAGGCTAATGGGAAAGTTGAGGAGCATTTTTTTTTCACTCAGTGTTTACAACAGTCTATGAAAGGGTGGCTGAGTCAGAAACTCTCATAACCTATAAACAGCATTTGGATATTCACTTGTGTTGCCATTGCCTCTAGGACTAGGAACCAAGAGCAGGAAAATGGGAGTGGGGTAGAGCTTTGACGATCATTGTACACATAGTCTGAATGTCCTCCATATGTAACTATCTGTAAGTGTTATATTGGCAGTTTTCCAATCTTCTCTTTGACTTTGCTAGAATTTGAAGTTTCTTGGAAGATTATCGCATATATATCCACTATCTCTGTAGCTTCTTTATTTAGAATTGTAGGATGCAAGACCCAGGGAGCAGGTTGGCTTTTAGCCCCCTATTCATTTCTCTAGTGATTCTTCTCTAGGGATCATTATTGCATTTACTTCCTTTGCCCCATTTTCCCCTTGATTATTTATTATATTTGGCAAGCTATTAGTAATATCTATTGTGAAGGCTAATGCAAAATACTTATTCAACTCCTGTTCTATTTCTATTTCCTGGTGCCCCATTGTTATTTCCCCAATTTCATTCTCTCATGTTCAGTATAGTAACATCCCAATAACACATCCTTGGCAAAAGCAAAGTCAGTAAAACAGATTGCCTCACATGGTATTACAGTGGCAGAAAGACAACCCACAGCTTTTAGCTGTTACAGAAGGAAAGAGAGAAGTAGCAGCTTCCACAACCAGCTTCAACATACGAGCAACCACTGAAAGCTAAGCTGAAACCCTTGTTCTAGGGAAGCCTGACTCCACATATATGTGCTGCTTCTATTGTTCCAACTTTGAATAAAATGAAAGTTGTTGGAATAGCTCAGCAGGTCTGCCAGTATCTATGAAGAAGAAAAAAAATCAGGTTTCAGGTCTAGTGACCCTTCCTCGGAACCCAAATTGGCTTGGCACCTTTGGCTCAAATGCTCTGTTCAAAAAAAAGGACAAAATATATCTTTAAAAGCATTGTTACATGACACACACCTCCAGGTTGAAGAAAGTGCTTCCAATGAGATGGCAGGACTTTATGTCTACAATTACTGTCTGGTCTTGCTCCTACAACACAGCCACAAACAAATTCATTTATAACACGTGCTTTGTGAGAACAAGGTCAAGTATTTTCCCATCTGCTGCAAGCCCAGTCTGGAACTGTGTCGTTTTGGGCTTAACTAGCTTGGCCTATTGTGGTGCTACAGAGCCACAGTTTGTAAAGGAAATTCGAGTCTCCCACCAAGAGTACCATTCTGTGCTTTCCTACTCCTAAGATGCTGCTTGGCCTGCTGTGTTCATCCAGCTCTACACCTTGTATTTTGTGCTCCTTCTGAGTTTATTCAATGCGGATGAATGCTGATTCTTCAGTTAAGGAAGAATTGTAGACAGCAATCAACAGGAGGTTTCCCTGTGCATGTTCACCATGATGCCATGAGTTTTGTAGAATCTGGAGTCACTATTAAGGAGTCCCACTCTTCCACAATTGTATATCACTGTCCCACCAACAGGGCAAGATCTATCCAGAAATTATGATAGAAAAATCTGAAATGTTGGCTGAACGATACAATTACATGATTATTTCAAGCTGTCTAAGCTTCAACAGATGAAATAGCTTAGTGGTAGCCTTTCTCAATAAATTGGAAGCACCATATGCGCCCAATGTAGATATAGTCTCCTCCATAGTATATGTTTCTCATCCCTCTTCTGTCTGATCCTCCAGTTTAGTTTTACATTTTTGCTGTTTGCCTCTATTTTTATTTTATTCTTTCATGAGATGTGGGCATCACTGGCAAGCTCTACATTTCTTTCCTATCCCTAATTAACCTTGAACTGAGTGACTTGCTGTGCCATTTCAGAGGGCTGTTAAGGGGCAGTCACATTGCTCTTTGTCTGAAGCCACTTTTAGGTCAGACAAAGATGATGGATTTCCTTCCTTAAAAGCAATTAGTGAACCAGATGGGCCATTATGACAAATTGTGACTACATCTCATTTAATTCCAGATTTCTGGTTGCAGCCAGGTTTTACCAGCTATGGTGAAATTTGAAACCATGTCTCCACAACATTAGTAAGGGCCTCTGCATTACTGATCAAGTGATATTACCAGTACACTATCATCTCCTCTTAAGCCATGAAGGCAGCACAAAAAGAACATCAATGTCTGCATAACTACCTCTGTGTTAGCTGATAGTGTTATTTCAGGTAGGAGTTCTAAAGGATCAGAGAGTCATAGAGTCATTCGGCATGGAAACAGACCCTTCAGCCCAACCAGTCCAACCAAGCCGGCTATAATCACAAACTAAACTAGTCCTATGTGCTTATGGTGGGCCCATAACCCTCCAAACATTTCTTAATCATGTACTTATGTAAATATCTTCTAAATGTTGTAACTGTACCGGATCCACCATTTCCTCTGGAGATTTATTCCATAAACAAACCACTCACTATGTAAAGAAATTGTCCCATGTCCTTTTTAAACCTTTCTTCTTTCACCTTAATTATATGTTCCCTAGTCTTGAAATTCCACACTGTAGGGAAAAGATACTTGTTGTTCACCTTATCTATACCCTTCATCATTTTATAAACCTCTGTAAGAACATCAGAACTAGGGATAGGAGTAGGCGATCTGCTCATTTGACCCCACTCTGCCACTCAATAAGATTATGGCTGATCTTTTGCTTGCCTCAGCTTCACTTCCCCAATCTCTTACCATTACCCTTAATTCCTTTATTATTCAAAATATTATCATCTTAAATTTAGAAACATTCAATGTGGAAGCCACAACTACCCCACTGGGCAGGCAATTCCATAGATGCACAACCCTTTGGGTGATGAAGTTCCTCTTCAATTCAGTCCTGTATCTGTCTCTCCTAATTTTGAGGCTATGCCCTCTTGTTCTAGTTTCACCCACTAGTGGAAGCAACCTCCCTGCTTCCATCTTATATATGCCCTTCATAATTTTATATGCTTCCATAAGAGCCTCCTCAATCTTCTAAATTCCAATGAATATAATCGCAACCTATGCAGTGCCTCTTTATAAACCAACTCTCTCAACTCCAGAATCAATCTAGTGAATCTCCTCTGCACACCCTCCAGTGCCAGTACATCCTCACTCAAGTAAGAAGACCTAAACTGCACGTAATACTCCAGGTGTGGCCTCACTAGCACCCTATACAGCTGCAACATTACCTCTCTCCTTTTAAACTCAGTCTCTCTAGCAATGAAGGACAAAATTCCATTTGCCTCCTTAATTACCTGTTGTACATACAAACCAACCTTCTACAATTCATGCACAAGTACACCCAGATCCCTCTGCATAGCAGCATGCTGCAATCTTTTACCATTTAAATAATAGCCCTTCTTACTGTTATTCCTACGAAAATGAATGACTTTAAATTCATCAACATTGTGCTCCATCTGTCAGACCTTTGCTCACTTAGTTAAATTATCAATATTCCTCTTCAAACTTTCAGAGTCCTCTGCACACTTTACTCCACCACTCATGTCAGTGATAACCACAAACTTTGACAGGCTACGAGTGGTCCCCAACTCCAAATCATCTGTGTAAGTTGTAAACGATTGTAGACCTAACACTGATTCCTGAGGCATACCACTAGTCACTGATTGCCAACCAGAAAAGCACTCATTTATCCCCAATATTCGCTTCCCGTTAGTTAACCAATCCTCTATTCATGATAATGCATTTCCTGTAATGCCGTATACCTTTATCTTGTGCAGCAGCCTTTTGTGTGACACTTTGTCGAATACCTTTAGTAAATTTAGATACATCACATCTACTGGGACCCCATTGTCCACCACACTCATAGTGTCTTCATAGTATTCTAGTAAATTAGTTAAACATGATCTATCCTTCATGAACCCATGCTGTGTCTGCCCAATGGAAAAATTTCTACCCAGATGTCTTGCTATTTCTTCCTTGATGATAGAGTCAAGCATTTTCCCCACTACAGAGATTAAGATAACCAGCCTATAATTCCCCATCTTTTGTCTACCTCCATTTTAAAACAATGATGTTACATTTTCTGTTTTCCAATCTGCTGTAACTGCCCAGAGTCCAATAAATTTTAGAAAATTACCACAAGCACATTTTCTGTTTCTCCCTCCATCTCTTTTAGTATCCCTGGGATGCATTCCATCAGGGCCAGAAAGCTTGTCTATCTTTAGCTCCATTAGCTTGCCCAACACTACCTCTTTTATGATAATGATTGTTTCTAGGTCCTCACCTACCTTAGTCTCCTTGTTATCAATTACTGGCATGTCCTTCGTGCCTTCCACTATGAAGACCAACACAAAATACCTGTTCAATGCCTTGGCTATTTCCTCATTTCCCATTATCAAATCCCCCTTCTCATCGTCTAAAGGACTAAAGTTTACTTTAGCCATTCTTTTTTATTTACATATTTGGAGAAACTTTTGCTATCTGTCTTTATATTCTGAGCTAGCTTACTCTCATAAGCTATCTTAATTTTCTTTATAGCTGTTTTTGTGGCTTTCTGTTGAGCTTTAAAGTTTTTCCAATCTTTAGTTTCCCACTGGTCTTTGCCACTTTGTATGCCTTATCTTTCAATTTGATAGCCTCCCTTATTTATTTAGACATCTATGGCTAATCACCCCTTTTCTACAGTCCTTCCTTTTCACTTGTATATACTACTGTTGAGCACTTTGAAAAATTGCTTTAGAAGTCTTCCACTGTTCCTCAACTGTCCCACCATAGTCTTTGCTGCTAGTCTATTTTAGACAACTCCTCCCTCACCATATTGTAATCTCCTTTGTTTAAGCACAGGACTCTGGTATTGGATTTTAAGATCACCTTGCAACCTCCTATGCTCTGGTGAAAAAAGCCTCAGCCTATTCAGTGACACAAATAGAAAATGCTAGAGAAGTTCAACAGGCCTGGCAGCATCTGTGCAGAGAAATCAGAGTTAACATTTCAGGTTGAGTGACACTTCTCAGAACTTGACCCGAAATGTTAACTCTGATTTTTCTCCATAGATGTTACCAGACCTGCTGATCTTTTCCAGCAAATTCTATTTTTGTCTCTGATTTACAGCATCTGCATTCCTTACGGTTTTTATCCAGCTTATTCAGCCTCTGCTTCTCATTCAAAAGGGCTTAATGTTCATGTTATATTGGCTCCACCCATTTGGTGATGTCACACACAGTCTGTGATTGGGCACAAGAAATTCTACTCTAGCTCCCAAAGCAACTGTATGTATTTATAATAGTTCCCTATGGTTCTAGGAATTATGTCTGATCAATGTAGCTGTCCCTATTGCAATCATGCAATAAACATTATTACGTGAGAATAATGCCTCTTCTATAGAAACACTATGGTGATCTATCCTCTACTAGCCCTCCCTAGAAGGACAAAGCAAATACAAGGAAGGATCAGTGGAAGCAAACAATCTCAAACAACCCTTATCAAGTTCCACATACTGGTAGTGGTGGCAAATAACAAAGAGTACCATGAGTGGTTATTGGGGAAAATACTACAGGCAATAATGATACCAAAATTGAAGGAATATCTTGCAAGAAGAGCAGAACTAAATTAACTGATATGGTCTGCATAATTTGGGTAGGCTTTGCTGATGCCAAATTGTCTACTTGCACCAAAAGCCTGGTACAACTTGCAATGCCTGCTCTCTTCCGGTTCACTATTCTGGAAAATGACGAGGCCACAAAGCACTCAAAAAATTAATACAGTTTGGGCAAATTTCTAAGCCATAGTCAATGCAGTTCAAATAAATTCTTGATTATGAAAGAAAACCTAGTACAAATGTGCAATGTACTGAATTATTAAATTGCTGAGAATTTGCTGTGAGTGATATCTAGTGTAGTGGGAGTAGGAGTGAAGTAGAAAACGCAACTGCACTAAGACAAGATAATTTGATAATGAATCAAGCTGTAAAATGGATGACATTTAAATTTTATGATTTTTTTTGGCTTGCTTGCCCAGGATAAAGCCTTTTTACAGGTAAAGAGAGTATGAGCTATAACATCATAAGATCCATAAAGTATTTAGACCAAATAGATGGATAAGCAATTAGATTAAATTTAAGACACTAAAAGATGCATGATTATCCCAGTTGTAACAAATCTTGAACACGATATTGAAAATTTGCAGGTTTAATTATCCTATTTGTGAATTGATTGTGCATAAATATTCTGATGTTGTATGTGCTGCAAGTGCAAAGCTCTTCTTGAACAAGTCACAGGAAATATCTTGCAGTTAGGAACAGAATATCAGTAAGATCTGTATCTCTAACTGCATACTATTATTGTAAGGTTAAAGCTAAAGGGTTCAGAGTGTAGAGCTCAAGTAATTACTGTTTCAGTAACATTACTATAAATATGTTGTAAACAATAATTGCACAACTTTTGTTATTTTGTCAAGTAAACCAGTAGCAAGGTTATTTTTGAGCTATTTTATTTGTCAAGTAAAAGCAAAACTTCCTGTTTTCAGTTACTCATACTGATTCAAGTACTTCAAGACATTTATGGCAAATGTCATTGCTTTTATGTGCTCTGTAAAACAGGAAACTCTTGATCAGAATGATTTTGTTTTCATTCATGTATAGTATTGTAGCCTATTTAACTCACCCCATCTTTTTAAATTTGAAAATACATGCTTTATATCACTATATTAATTTGTTATAGCTTAAATTTGAATGTTAGATTCATATTTCAATGGAACATTTTATTTTGGTGGTTACAATAATGTTTAGGAGCATTCAAGATGAACCAATGAGAAATCTACAGCCACAGAATTATTCTTTGCATATATTTGTTCTGTGCATTTTACTTTCGTATGAATGCTCCCAAGCTACCCAAATCTGGAGAACTTAGATGCAGAATTATAAGGGTTAAGAGTTCAGCTACCTAAAACTGCATCATTTACCAGTATACGACATCCCACACATTTATCTAGTTATTTATCAGCTTATACATAATCGTCATTTTCTAATCAACCTGCTCAGTTATGTTATTGCACACTTCTGGAATAGGTAGGCCTCCTATTCAGAGGTAGCAACATTACCCATGCACTACAAAAGCCCAACTTCCCTATTATAACCTTGTTTGCAAAGTTATCTGGAATTGAGTAGGAAAAAGCAGTGCAGTGATAGGTGCACTTTTCTAACTTCAATTTGTGTGTTAAATAAGCTTACTAAGTATCAACAGTGCCCTGGAGTGCTGTGAACTTGCCTGGTTCAGCTATCAGATTAATGAGTTCCAACTCAAACTGGGACTCCCATATATAAACTTATTTTTCATGATTGTATACTATACATGAATGCACAGTTTTGAGATTTCCCGTATCTTCCAGTTACGTTACCGCAGAAAATATGGAGGAAAACTTTCCTACAGAAATGGAGAGTTTGTTACCTACTAACCCTGTGAAAAGGACACACACACACACACACACACACACGTCCAGTACAGCACGATGATGTTCTCAGGGTTCCTTGCGTGTCTTCACATTGATTAGTTGTTTTCTTGGATCATTGGCAGTATCAGATGCTGCAGTTATCTTTTATTTTACAGTTTTCTGGTATTTTTTTCCCATTCAGTGTTGTCACTGCACATTTTTTCTTTATGAAAGACAAAGAGAGAGGTATGTTCCTTGAAATATAAACAAGTTGTATATTTAATAACCGCAGATGTTATATTTCAAGTTTGATCATTGTGGGTAGGGTCTCCAACATGTGAAGATATGCATAATGATGTAAATCAAAACAGGGAATGAAGGTTTTTTTCACGTCTCCCAGGGGGCTGACTGGTTTTGGTTTTTATTTCATGCTGGTTTCTTGAGACTTGATCAACTTGACTAACCTTGTGTAGGTGATGCCTGTGATAGTCGTGGCTCTTGGCGATCATTAATCTTAGTCCCAGGATGTCAGTGCAGGAGTACCTTAGGGTGGAATTCTAAACTGAACCATCTTTGGCTGCTTCCTTGTTAACCTTCCCCTCTACAAGGTTACAGATTAGATGTTTGCTGATGATTGCACAATGTTTAGCACAATGTGACTCCTTAGATACTGAAGGGGCCCATATCCACATGTAGAAAACCTGGACAACATCTAGGTTTAAGTTGATAAGTGGCAAATGACATTACTGTCACACAAGTGTCAGGTAATGACCAATTTAAATTAGAGAAAAGCTAAGTATCATCCCTTGATTTTCAAGGGTATTACTATCACTGAATTCCCCATTGAATTAGTAAGCTTCACATGGTCAGGAAGGAGGGATCACATCCAGAGTGATACACAGCCCGAGAGAATAAACTGTTTGGGAATTTGAAGGCAATGTGGGAAGTCAGTACAGAGGGAATGAGGAGCATATTTTTTACTTTCTATGGCTCAAGCTTTGCAACCTTTTTTTAAATGGATAATTTGAAGCCCAGGATCAGGGTTCAGAATGATATCACTGTAAATCGTAAGTTCATTGGTTGGTGGCAGCTACTAATTTGACTATCTGCCACTGGTTATTTTCAGATTGAAGTAATAGGGGAAATATTTACAGGCTACAAACTGAAAGACAAATACAACATTTTTAAAAGTTAAATTAAGAACGAAGAAATTAAAATAGAGATGCTGTGTCTGGTGATGAGTTGTAACTGCATGATGTGGGAACTGGTGGAGCCCATTGTGGTTCATAGTGACCACATCTGTAGCAAATGTCAATTGCTGAGGAACTGTGGCACAGAATCTGAGCTCATAAAACTGTGGCCCATCAGGGATGGGGGAGAGGTACCTGGATGCAGTGTTTCAGGAGGCAATCACACCCTTAAGACGCACTACCTTGAATTCAGTTAGTGATCAGGGACAGGCAGGTATAACTACGACTGAGGCAGTCAGAGAGACACAGCCTCAGCCCCTGAGTTCGTCCAACAGGTTTGAGATTCTTGCTCCCTGTGTGTATGAGAACAGGGGCTGTAGGGAGGATGTGCAAACTGACCGTAGCACTGTGGTATGGGGAACCTTTCAAGAGAGAGGAGAAAAGAGAAATATAGTTGTAATCTGGGATAGTATAGTCAGGGGAATAGACACTGTTCTCTGTAGCCAGGTTTAAGAGTTCCAACGTAGAGGGAGCCATTCAAGGGCTGGAGGGGTAGGGGAGAAATGAGAAATGTAGTTGCAACTGGGGATAGCATAGTGCAAGATATAGACATTATTCTTTGTGGCCAAAATCAAGAGGCCTGAAGACTATGTTGCCTGCCTGGTGCCCTGATTCAGGATGTCTCATCTGGGTTACAAAGGAACATGGAGTGGGAGGGAAAAGGTCCAGTTGTCGTGGTCCACGTGAGTACCAACAATATAGGTAAAAAGAGGAAAGATGTTCTCCTGAGGGAATGTGAGCAGCTAGGGACTAAATTAAAAAGCAGAACCAAAAAAGTAATAATCTCAATCACTATCCGAACCACCAGCTAATTGGCACAAAGTCAGCAATATTAAAGAAGCAAACATGTATTTCAAAGACTGGTTTCAGATGAACAAGTTCAAATTCATGCAACATTGGCATGAGAATGGGGATGGAGGGAACTGCTCTGCGTGGGCAAGCTCCACTTGAATCACTCTGGGACCAGAGTCCTGGCGAATTGCATACTTGGGGTTGTGGATAGAGTTTGAATCTAAATAGTCGGGTGAGGTGGGGGAGGTGACAAAGGAACTCATACTTGCAGAAGAAAAAAGAATA
Source organism: Stegostoma tigrinum (assembly GCF_030684315.1). Classification (NCBI taxonomy): domain Eukaryota; kingdom Metazoa; phylum Chordata; class Chondrichthyes; order Orectolobiformes; family Stegostomatidae; genus Stegostoma; species Stegostoma tigrinum. Next base: position 27,710,911 of record NC_081372.1, read on the forward strand.
CAATCTGGTGAAGATTATTGGAAGCCTGAAGATTGGGAAGCCTTTATAAACAAGCAGACAATGATTAAAATGACAATAAGGGGGAAGAAGATGAAATATAGCAGTAAGTTGGTTAGTAACATAAATGAAGGTTGCAAGAGATTTTTCTTAGATATCCAAAAGGTAAGGAAGACGCAAGAGTGGACATTGAACCACTGGAAAAAGAGACTGGAGAAGTAGTATGGAAACATGGAAATGGCAAAGAAACTGAATATGTACTTTGCATCAATCCTCACTGTGGAAGATGCCAGCAGCATAACGGAACTTCAAGACAGCCAGGGGACAGAGATGACTGTAGTGGCCATCGCAAAGGAGAAGGTGCTGGGGCAACTGAGAAGTCCAAAGGTAGAAGACACACCCAGAGCAGATGCACTACTGCTCAGAGTTCTGAAGGAGATAGCTGAGGACATTGTGGAGGCATTAGCAGTGATCTTTCAGGAATCACTGGAGTTAGGGAGGGTTTCAAAGGATTGGAAAATGGCTGTTATAACGCCCCTGTTTAAGAAGGGATGAAGGCAGAAGACAGGAAATTATAGGTCAGTTAGCTTGACCTCAATTCATAGAAACACTACAGTGTCGAAGCAGGGCATTCAACCTGTTGAGTCACAGAAACCCGCCAAAGAACAGCCAACCCAGACCCACACCCTACCCTAGACACTATGGGCAATTTAGCACAGCTAATCCACCTAACCAGCACATCTTTGGATTGTGGAAGGAAAATGGAGCACCCGGAGGAAAACCATGCACACACTGGAAGAACACGCAAACTCCATATAGACAGTCACCTGAGGCCAGAATCAAACCCAGATCCCTGGCACTGTGGGGCAGCAGTGCTAACCACTGATTGTTGGTAAGATTTTAGGGGTTTTTTCACTGGATCATAGGAGGTTGAGAGGTGACCTGATAGGAGTTTATAAAATAATGAGAGGACAGATAGAGTTAATGGTCGTTATCTATTTTCTAGAATGGAGGATTTCAAGACTAGGGGACACGTTTTAAGGTGAGAGAAGAGGCATTTAAAAGAGACATAAGAGGCAATTTTTTTTATACAGAGTGGTTCGTGTGTGGAATGAACTTACTGAGGAAGTGGTGGATGTGGGTACAATTACAATGTTTAAAAGAAATTTGGATAGATACACGAATAGGAAAGGTTTGGGGGGATATGACCCAGGAACAGGCAGGTGGGACTAGTTTAGTTTGGGATTATATTCAGCATGGACTGGTTGGGCCAAAGGATTTGTTTCTATGCTCTATAAGACTGTGGAGCACTTGGAAATGCATGGTAAAATTTGGCTGTGTCAGCACAGCTTTGTCAAGGGGAGGTCATGCCTGACAAATTTGTTAGAATTCTTTGAGGGGGTAATGAGCAAGTTAGACAAAGGAGAGCCAGTGGACATGATCTATTTGGATTTCCAGAAAGCATTTAGCAAGAGACTGTTAAATAAGATAGGAATCCATGTTGTTAGGGGCAAGGTACTGGCATGGATAAAGTGTTGGCTGACTGGCAGAAGGCAGAAAGTTGAGATAAAGGGATCTTTTTCAGGACATCAGGCAGTGACTAGTGGATTTCTGAAGGACCCCAATTATTCATGTTATACATTAATGATCTGGACCAAAGGAATCAGGGGAATTGTTGCTAAATTTGCAGATGACATAAAGATAATTGGAGGGACAGGTAGTGTTGAGGAAGCAGAGATGCTGCAGAAGGTCATGCTAGGTGAGTGTGCAAAGAAGTGACAGATGGAATATTATGTGGCAAAATGTGAGGCAGAATAGAAGGTTAGACTTTTTACTAAAAAGGGAAAGGCTTTATAGATCTGAAGTGCAAAGGGACTTGGGAGTCCTAGTTCCGGATTTGTTTAAGGTTAACATGCAAGCTCAATTGGTAGTTAGGAATGTAACTGAGATGCTGGCATTCATTTCAAGAGGGCTAGAATATAAGCAGGGATGTACTGCTGAAGCTGTTTTAAGTTCTGGTCAGACTGCATTTGGAATATTATGCACAGTTTTGAACCCCATTTCTAAGGAAGGATGTGCTGGCCTCAGAGGGGATCAAGAGGAGGTTTAAAGGAATGATCCTGATGATGAAGGGCTTGTCATATGAGGAGGAGTTGAGGACTCTGGTCTGTACTCAATGGAATTCAGAAGGATGAAGGGGGACCAGATCTAACTTTTCAGAATGCTGACATTGATAGATTGGATGTGGACAAGATGTTTCCACCAGCAGGGGTGACCTGGGCCCGAGGGCACAGCCTCAGACTGAAGGGACGACCGTTTAGAACTGACATGACTTGGGATTTCTTCAGCCAGAGGGTGGTTAATATGGGGAACTCATTGCCACAGAGGGCTATGGAGGTCAAATCACTGAGTGTATTTGAGACAAGGATAGATAGGATCTTGTTTGGTAAGGGGATGAAGGCTTATGGGGACAAGGCAGGAGAGCATGGTTGAGAAACCCATTAGCTAGGATCAAGTGGCAGAGCATATTTGATTTGCTAAATGACCTAATTCTGCTCCTATATCTTATTACCGACAGCTTGGGGTTACCATTGACTTAAACCAAACCGGATCAGATGTAAATACAGTGGCTAGTAGAGCATGACAGAATCTAGAAATTGTGTGGCAAGTAACCTTCTGCTTCCTCAGTGCTTGCTCACCATCTACAAGACACAAGTCAGTAACATGAGAGAATGCTTTTCACTTGCTTAGATGGACATAGCTGCAACAACATGCAAAGTCTCAACACAAATCAAAATAGCCCATTCATTTAGAATTACTTCCGCCACCTTAAACATTCACTACCTTCGCCACCGATGCAGAATGGCAGCAGGGTGTACCACCTATAAGATGTACTGCAGCAACTCAGCTCCTTCATCAACACCTTTAATACCCACAGCCTGTCCCAGCCAGAAGTATAAAGGCAACACATTCATGGGAACATCAGAACCAGAGTTATCAAAGACCACTGAGCTTGAATTTATCTTTATCCTTTTGTATGCTTTCAACAAGATCAAGTCACCCTTGAAAATTTGTTTCCCAATTGCAATTCCAGGTTTTTTCTAAATAAATTGGGAGTGTTCATTTCTATTCTTTTCCTTTTTAATTTCTGCTTTCCACTAAAAAGATTGAAAGCACAGATTCCTTCACAATGTTCAACTTCTGAAATAATAGTCAAAACTCAAGATAGTGGCAAAAGGCAAAGATTATTTTCCTTTATTTTGGTTAACCTACATGGGATATTAAATACCAGGCCCACAGGTTCTGATATCCTGATCATTTGAAGTGCTATGCAAATTAGGAGATGAGGCAAACATGCAAGAATATTGCCCTGATAACAAAGTGTGGAGCTGGAAGAACACAGCAGGCCAAGCAGCAGCTTAGGTGCACAAAAGCTGACATTTCGGGTGAAGGGTCTAGGCCCGAAACATCAGCTTTTGTGCTCCTAAGATGTTGCTTGGCCTGCTGTGTTCTTCCAGCTCCACACTTTGTTATCAGGGCAATATTCTTGCATGTTTGCCTCATCTCCTAATTTGGATAGCACTTCAAATGATCAGGATATCAGAACCTGTGGGCCTGGTATTTAATATCCCATGTAGGTTAACCAAAATAAAGGAAAATAATCTTTGTCTTTTTATCTCGGATTCTCCAGCATCAGCGGTTCCCATTATCTCTGAGAATATTACCCAGGAAGTTTAAACCTCCAATGATCTTATTCATGCTGTCTGCCACCCTCCACAATGGGATACAAAACATTGTTTCCTCATGCTTAATTCAACGAAATATGTTGCTCTGTATATGTATGAAAGGATGCCGCTAAAATGATGACTTAGCTAAAGATTAAAATACTGGAATGTTGCAATCTAAATTTAGACCATGATGACTTTAAAAATGGGTTAGATAGACAAAAGAAAATGGATTAAAGGTATATATGGACATAGGATCAAGGCCACCATGAACCTGGACAAAAAACAGCTATGTGGACAGCTTGGGGCAAGGGAATTCCAATTTCTGTTTGTTTCGATGTAGCAGACCATTGAACTGAAGTGTTTTTGTGCAGGGAAGCAGTAAGTGATAGGCATAGAATTTTCCCACATGCAAAGACTGTTAAACGATCAGGCCAAATTGATTTCTTCAGATTGATAAACTGCGATTGAGGAAGGATCATTTCATTTGGCTATGACACCACTAATCTCTTGGCACTCAGTTTACACTTGTTTAAAAGTGGGGTGCAGCAATCAACTTCATTGAGTTGTGTCTGAGGTCAGTGGTTTCTGTTTTAAATTCTGCAGCGCAAGGGAGGATAGGGTGTGGAATAGGATTGGGGCAAGACAGGATAGAAGGCCAATGGTGAACAGATGGTGGAGTAAAGGTCAACGGTAACTGAAGTGAGAAGTGTCAGGTTTCTAGCTATGGTCAAATTCCCAGAGCAAGAGAGAATAATAATGGGCTGGGAGGAGACGATGAGGGGAAGAATTTTTAGATGGGCTGATATTAAACAGTGGCATAAGCAAGAAATTGATCGAATGAGCTAGAAAGTTAAGATGGAGATGCAGAGCCTTCCTGTTTATGTAGGATGTCATTTTATATCCCAACTGTACTTGCTGCATTGCGGACCATTATGGATTTCACTAATGAGAGCTTCCCCAACCATATGATTTCACATGTCTCCTGTGCATACCACCCGCACTTTAAATTATAAGTCGTGGGAAATGGACATAAAATGAGAGAAAGTGGTGCACATTTCTGCCAGCCATCAGGATCAGCATGCAAATTTTAAAATTCAGTCCTTAGATTTAGTAGGGTGGATAGGTATACCAAAAGATAGGATCAGAGATTCTGTCTTTGGTATGCATATTCTTATCATGAAAGACATAGATAATCAAGAAGAGAGCATCATTCATTATCATGCTCCTTTTTGAAATTTATTTAGGGCATCATTAGGAGAAGCATGAACTCACCCATTATCTCTCAATGGGAAGAAGAAATATTGGACTCTTGTTCTTACAGCTATTTCGATTCCAACAAGATGGCTAACAGCGGATGTTTAATTTTTAAATTGCTACAGTGGTCTAATGGGAATCCCTGCCAGCAGTTATGCTTAATTATTTACCTTTGACTAAGAAAAGAAATCCTAAGGTCTAATTAAGCGATTAATGCATTTACTTAAGTATTTGATCTTCAAATACTGACTTCGTTTGTACACCAAGAGGTCATTTACTATTTAATATATAATATGGAGCCTTATAATCCTTTGAAAAGCAACTACTTATCACAGCAATTGTTCTTTCATGTCATTATAAAAATAACATTGGATGTAAAATTTTTCCTTACCTTTAATGCATTGGTTTTAATTGGTTTTACTGTCTTTCAGGAGAAAAGAACGTCTCTAGAGAAAGGGCATTTGTGATGCCACTTCCTTTCAAAATGTACTTTGAGCATATATGTTACACTTTTGGGGGGAACATAACTAAAAGATGGAAAGTTTTGCAAAATGTAAATGTGCATTACACAGCATGCTCTCTTATTCTTTTTACCTGCAATTTGGAGAAAAGGATAAAAGTTTTTGAAATTCTTTTATAGGTTAAGTTTCTCTTAGATCCTTGGAGCGAAGTGGAATAATCTTAGCATTCCTGGATGATTGAACTTTGATAACACTTGCTGCCTAAAATTTATGATGTCCTAATATTTGGTGGAGTATTCGATGACCAGGTGGCAAGAGATTTAGAAGGGATGTGAGGATTTTTTTTGCACTCATAGGGTGGTGGGAGTCTAGAGCTCATTGATTGTAAGGGTAAAAGAGACAGAAACCTTTGTAACATTTATGAAGTATTCAGGTGTACACTTGTGATGTCAAGGTATGCAAGTCAATGGGCCAAGTACTGGAAAATAGGATTAGAATAGTTAGGTGGTAGTTTTTGATTACCATAGACTCAGTGGGATGAAGGGACATTTTCTGTGTTGTTGACGCCAATGATTCTATGCATAGAATATGGAGTTAAAAACAAATAGTTAGAAGAGTTTGTATTCCTTCAAATAAGGATGGTGATGGTGGTGTCTGGGACATTGTTTGTAAGGTGTGATTCTGTGAGTATGACTTTGTCAGGCTATTGCTTAACTAGTCTGTGAGACAGCTCTCCCAGTTTTGACAGTAACCCCCAGATGTTAGTGAGGAGGACTTTTCAGGGTTGACAGGGCTGTTTCTGCCAGTCTTTTCCGGTGCCTAGGTCGATGCCAGGTAATCTGTCCGGTTTGATTTCTTTGAGACTTTGTAGTGGTCGGTGCAACTGAGTGGCTTGTTAGACCATTTCAGATGGCAATTGAGAGTTAACCAAATTGCTGTGGGTCTGGAGTCACATGTAGGCCAGACCAGTTAGGGATGGCAGATTTCCTTCCCTGAAGGGCATTAGTGAACCAGATGAGTTTTTCTGACAATTGGCAACAATTTCATGGTGTTCAGTAGATTCTTAATTCCTGACTTCTTTTTAATTATTGAATTCAAATTCCATCATCTGCCATGGTGGGATTCAAACCCAGATCCCCAGAACATTAGCCAGGTTTCTGGATTAATAGTCTACTGATAATACCACAAGTCCATTGTCTTCCCCTAAATGGCCTACAACAGTGCTGAATGAGCCAAGATGGGAGATGGAGTGCTTGACATTTATTTCCTCACCCTTTCTGAGGAGAAGATCGTTGCTTTTGCTGAAGAAAATTGTGGTCATTCCTCTAATAAGCCAAAATCCCCATGTCTTGGCAAACAAATAAGAACCATAGCCCATTATTTATGCAACTCTCCCGCCACCCCCACCATGAATATACTCTTAACATGTCTGAACTTCTACTCTATTTAGCTTTTGATGCTCTCTCTTTTGCCTCCTAAGCATCTGTGGAGTCTGCATCATCCCTGTCATCAAGAGGACGTGGTGCAAGACATCTGCTCCTCCACCTGTACAGAAGCTACAATCACATAGATGCTACTTCAGTAAGGTGGCCTCTGCCACCCTGCACCAGCTCACATATAGATAAAATCGGTGAGTATTTTAGCTAGGTTAGATCCAGGAGAGTGCATCATTGTCATGTCTCCATAGCTTGCTGAGGAGGAAATGCCCCAAGTTGCTGGCACTCAGAAGCTTGCTGGAGACCAGTCACCTGCTCAGCTCTCGTTGGAGAGGACCTCATGCTATCAACAATTAACATATTCATCTGAATACGCAGACACAGGAGAAGAAGGCAGGATTAATGGAGTCACTGAGCAAAGTATCTCAAAGTCGGAGGACTCAATCAACATTGTCTCCACTGTTCTGCCTCTGGCATCCAAGCATCTGGCCACCTTCAGTTCTGCTGCAGAGATTCAGTACACTCATCATCTACTGGATATGCAGAGAGACCTACACTCCATCATTCTATTGCAAGCTAATAAGTGGATAAGGGGCCTTGACCTCACTCCAGGTGCCTCACAAGGAGAAAGGGTGGTGCCAGATAGCACCCAGATGGAGAAGGAACTACATACAAACATCCCAGTAGCCTTCCTTCAAAACACTCCAGGGGTGGCTGGGCTTTCCATCTCCACTTTGCCTGACATCTTCAACACTGTGTTAGTTCAATCCAAAGAGAGTGAAGGCGTATCCGGGCAGGACACAACCAAAATGTCTGGTTCCTTTAGCCACAAACACTTCTGAGTCACATCACCAAAAATTCCAATACTAACAGGCTCCACTGGAGGGCAGCCTCTCTCCACACGAGCTGTGGAGTCAGGGGCTGCACAAAATATATTGGGAGGCAAAGGAAGTAATGACCTGAGGGAACAGAGATAGCATGGGTGTCATCTCATTGTAAATTGTAAATGTAAATACATTGTGAATATAAATTCACTTTTCATCGTCAGGTGCAGGAGTAAATGTCATTTTAGCTGTAACTAAAGACTGAAAGTATAGAGACTAGCCATCCTTGGGACATATAACATTGTGTTACACTAGGTTACAAAGTGAGATAGTTCCTACTCCATATGCAGGTTAACGGACCTTGAGAGGTGATTGCTACTTTGGCAACTAGGGAGAATCTATCCAAGCTGCAAACTACAGCTTGTGCCACAAATCATCAGTTGGATTTATTTGTAATTTGCACAATGTTGTAAACAATGTTTGGGGCTACGAGTTTTGGTCAATGCATGAGGTTTATATACAGTACTTTGTGATCACAGGTGTCTTTCATCTGTACAATAGACCATAAGGCAATAAGATACAGGAACAGAATTATATCCTTCAGCCCATCAAGTCTGCTTGTCCATTAGATGATGGCTGATAGGTTTCTCAACCTCATTCTCCTGCCTTCTCCATGTAACCCTTAATCTTCTTGCTACTCAAGAACCCAATTTGTCTCTATCAATGACTTGGCCTCCCAGTCCTCTGAGTGATGCACTGTACCCCATTAAAACAAGATTGATGTTCACTGTTGTGATACCCTCCTGCATTATCCCATTCCCTCTACTCTCGCTCCTTTATATTTTCAGTTGTCCCCTTTCACAATGTTGGCTCCTCATCATGCTAGCATGCTGCCCCTAATCCCCATGACTGACTCCTCCAGCTTCCATGCAACAGCCATAGACCTGGATAACTACACCTTGATTTTAGTGATCCCCAGGACTGCCTGTGGCTCAGCTCCTTCACTGTCTTGGTAGTACGGATCCATCTGATGAGATATTGTACTCTATGTGGCTCCCTGACTTACCACAACTGCCCAGACTGGTCACTTTGGACCAACGGGACTGACCCAGGCCATTCTCTGGATTGCATTGACACAGATCCCCAGACTCTGACCACCCTGAGTAGCTGCCTTACCATGTCCAAGCTGCTGGGCTGGTGTTCTGTGCCAGGACTCACTGCTTGAAGGCAGTCTCCCTTAACATTAAGCCTTTGAGACATGGTTATTTGATTGATGCGCATGCTGTGTGGGGCCAGTTCCTAATCTTTTAAATTAAAAGTATATGGAAAGTAAAGTTTCCATGACATTGTTCCCATCAAACACTCCCAGTATAGGTACAGCATACAGTTGGATACACAGTAAAGCTTCTTCTACTCTTTTAAACTGAAAGCAAATCTCTCTCTACTCACTTAAATTGGATGTAAAACTCTCATTATACTTTTCCTATCAAACACTCCCAGTACAGGTACAGGTTAAGATACATAGTAAAACTCTATACTCCTGTCCATCATCTCTCCCACCTAGAGATAGAACTGCTGATGCTGGAGTCAGAGATAACACAGTGTGGAGCGGGAGGAACACAGCAGGCCAGGCAGCATCAGAGGAACAGGAAAGTTGACGCTTTGGGTCGGGACCCTTCTTTTCTCTGAAGAAGGTTCCCGACCCGAAATATCAGCTTTCCTGCTTCTCTGATGCTGCCTGGCCTGCTGTGTTCCTCAAGCTCCACACTGTGTTATCTCTCCCACCTATTCGCTCCTCCCACCTCACTGACCAATATCTACCAATGCCTACCTGCACTCACCTATCACCATTCCATCCACCTTCCCTTGCCCCCCCTCTCTATTTATTTCAAAGCTCTGCTCCCCCTCCCCTATTTCTGTAGAAGGGTCCCGACCCAAAATGCAACTTTCCTGCTCCTTTGATGCTGCCTGGCCTGCTGTGTTCCTCCAGCTTCACAACGTGTTATCTCTGACTCCAGCAACAGCAGCTCTTACTATCTCTAAATGGCAAGTCAAGCTCCCTTAACACTGTTCCCATCAAATACTCTCAGGACAGGTACAGCATGGTGTTGGATACAGAGCAAAGCTTCCTCTACTCTTTATATCTGAAGGTGACCAAACAGGTAGATGAGAGTAAACCGGTTGATGTGGTGTATATGGATTTCAGCAAGGCGTTCGATAAGGTTCCCCACAATAGGCTATTGTACAAAATGCGGGGGAATGGAATTGTGGGAAATATAGCAGTTTGGATCGGAAATTGGCTTGCTGAAAGAAGACAGAGGGTGGTAGTTGATGGGAAATGTTCATCCTGGAGACCAGTTACTAGTGGTGTACCGCAAGGGTCGGTGTTGGGTCCACTGCTGTTTGTCATTTTTATAAATGACCTGGACGAGGGCGTAGAAGGATGGGTTAGTAAATTTGAAGATGACACTAAGGTCGGTGGAGTTGTGGATAGTGATGAAGGATGCTGTAGGTTGCAGAGAGACATAGATAAGCTGCAGAGCTGGGATGAGAGGTGGCAAATGGAGTTTAATGCAGACAAGTGTGAGGTGATGCACTTTGGTAGGAGTAACCAGAAGGCAAAGTACAGGGCTAATGGTAAGATTCTTAGTAGTGTAGATGAGCAGAGAGATCTTGGTGTCCATGTACACAGATCTTTGAAAGTTGCCACCCAGGTTGACAGGGCTGTTAAGAAGGCATACAGTGTTTTAGCTTTTATTAACAGAGGGATCAAATTCTGGAACCAAGAGGTTATGTTGAAGCTGTACAAAACTCTGGTACGGCTGCACTTGGAGTATTGTGTACAGTTCTGGTCACCGCATTATAAGAAGGATGTGGAAGCTTTGGAAAGGGTGCAGAGGAGATTTACTAGGATGTTGCCTGGTATGGAGGGAAGGTCTTATGAGGAAAGGCTGAGGGACTTGACGCTGTTTTCATTAGAGAGAAGAAGGTGGAGAGGTGACTTAATTGAAACATATAAAATAATCAGAGGGTTAGATAGGGTGGATAGGGAGAACCTTTTTCCTAGGATGGTGACAGCAAGCATGAGGGGGCATAGCTTTAAATTGAGGGGTGAAAGATATAGGACAGATGTCAGAGGTAGTTTCTTTACTCAGAGAGTAGTCAGGGAATGGAACGCTTTGCCTGCAATGGTAGTAGATTCGCCAACTTCAGGTACATTTAAGTCATCATTGGATAAGCATATGGACGTACATGGAATAGTGTAGGTTAGACGGGCTTGAGATCGGTATGACAGGTCGGCACAACATCGAGGGCCAAAGGGCCTGTACTGTGCTGTAATGTTCTATGTTCTGTGCTGTAATGTTCTATGTTCTATAGCTTTTTCTACACTGTGAAACTGAAAGTAAAACTTCCTTAATTCTGCCTTCATTAAACATTTCCAAGACAAGCGCCTAGATTCAGACTAAAGCTCCTCTACCCTTTTAAACAGAAGTAAATATCCCCCAATACTGTCTCCGTCAAACACTCCCAAGAGCCTGTTTCGACATTCTGTGACTCCGAGATTGGTGTAGCAAGTTGCTGTCCTGCAATACCTCTGGCTCTTTACTGATGACTGACAACAGTGACAAGCTGCATGGTTTTGTATCTGTCCCAAACAGCAAGCCAGGGTAGACGTGAGACTTTGAGCTCAGGATGAGGTGAAAACAGTGCAAAAAAGGCAAGGCAGCAGTGCTGTGAACATCAAAGTAGGCACAAAATGAGTGAGCATTAATTAGGGAACTGAGGAGCCCAGAGATGCACCCTAGTCCAATCTGAGATTGCTTATCAGTGCACGTAAAGTATCCTGGCAGCAGCATTACAGCATTCAGTGCTGGTTTGCTTCAAAAGTGTAGCATTGAAGCGCGGAACCATATTGCATATGGGTTGAAGATGCACTTTGAGGGTGCATTGAGCCCAGTATATGTCTGATGTCAACATGCACGGACAGTGTGTAGCTGGCATGCCCAAGATCTTGGTGACTGCTACTTATGATGGAGGGTCACAGGAACAAGCAGCAAACTTGAGTTGCCAGGGCACAGTTCCGACTTTCATGATGGGAATTGTCACCTTCTAGTTTTCTGTTGTTTGGGGACAGAATGTGAAGCTGCATGTAATGAGGTAAGGTAATGGTAGAATGTTAATACATGCAAATAATTGCAAATAGACTCTTGCCACTCACTAATGAGATTCTCGTGTTGCAGTTCAACACTTGATTCGAGAATCACACCTCTTCATTTTAATGTCAAGATTCTAATTTTTGCTAATCTTCACCCTATTTTCCAAATTGACTCACTAAACCCCAAGTTGTTCAGGGGCTCAGAACATTCTACCCTGAATGTCCTACTTCTGTGCTGTGTGGGGAACTGGGGTAGAGATCTATTAGAATTTGTGGATTACAAAGACTGTGAGATGTACAAATGAATTTTACAGGATAGTAACAGGAATGCCAAACAAGAATAAGAAATAGTAAGGCAGGGCAAGAATTCAACGTCAATGTCAAATTGTATCAAGGATCAGTATTGAGTCCCCTTCCTTCTCCTGATTGTCCTGGACATTCTAAATGAGCAAATGAGATAGGAAGTAAATGTCATGGTCAATGAAGTTTGCAGATGATATTGAGCAATGATGAGAACATGATTAAGTACTTTCCTCCAGATACTCAAAGATGTAGGTATGAAGATTCATAGACAAAAGGCCCAATTTATGGATTGTCAGTTTGAGCTCAGGAAGATGGATCAGCATGAAGACATAAAGATTATGCACAAAGACTTTCTGAAAGTCATTGATGGTATTATGGAAACAGAACTTAAATAAAGAATTAACTCTACTTGGGTAATTTAAAAAAGTGCCGTGCATCGTTCCATGAAAGAAAAATACCACTTAGAGAGTCTGTGTGAGTCCAGCCTTGCTACATACTACAAAACATAGGCAACATGAAGAGGGCAGGAACAATGGCAGACAAAAAACTGTTCGCTCTTTCACTCCAAAGCTCTGGCCAAGTCTTTGAACTGAATAAAACAGTAAATGTATAAGGAGTTATTACTACCTGGGTGATTATTTCTAAATAACAGAAGTGGAAATGATGGCCTAGTGGTATTATCACTGGACTGTTAATCCAGAGACTCAGCTAATGCTCCGGGGACCTGGGTTCAAATCCTACCATGGCAGATGGTGGAATTTGAATTCAATAAACATCAGGAATTGAGAGTCTAACTATGACCATGAAGTGATTGTCAGAAAAACCGGTGGTTCACTAGTGCCTTTTAGGGAAGAAAACTGCCATCCTTACCTGGTCTGGCCTATATGTAACTCCAGAGCCACAGCAATGTGGTTGACTCTTAACTGCCCTCTGGGTAATGAGAGATGGACAATAAATGCTGCCTGGCCAGTGATGCCCTCATCTTGTGAATTAATATAGAAAAATAACTATGGATTGAGGAAACAAAATGTTTGAGTTTGGTTGGGGTGGGGTAGAGCAGGGTGGGGAAAACATACCATAGGGCTGATTGATATGCTAGCTAAATACAAAATACATTTATTTGCAAGGATCCATGCTTGGCTATTAAAAGGAACATGTTGAAATACTTGGAAGATTGGAGAACCAACAGTTCTCTTCGATAATGTCCTGTCCAATCAATCAGCTTCCCAACCAATCAGCACTCCTTTTTGCTATGGTATAAATTGTTGCGATAGCTAGAAATGTGTCATTCCTGTTCTTGTCCTGATATCTACAAAATACAGTTGCAGCAACATGATGCTTTTTCTCACCAACTTTGTGCAACGTTTTGCATTCTTTAAGTTGGCGTTCCAAAGAAGAGTATATCCAACTGTCATTAAAAATTGTGAACAGAAAGAAATGAAGTAGCGTAAAAACTGCTATCTCCTAAAAGGTGTCCACTAGCTCCAGGCACATGGTAAGTAACAAAGAAATGGTATATGTTTAAAAGATGAACATCCAATTAAAACTTCAGAGTTTCTACAGATTTTGAACTTTGATGCTTAATTATGTTTTATGAATAGATTTTTGCGCTGCACTGATCCTTGTGTATACATTAGTCATTAGGTGACATTAAGTTGTACTCAGTTTTATAAAGAGTAATAAAGTGAAAACTGATATTCAGTCAATTGTTACAAATATTACAAGTGCCTGTTATATTATTCGATTTATTGTCAGTCCTGCTTCATCGTTCATGATCTCTTCCACTCTTTTGCGCTGTAAAACAAAAATATACATGGAAAAAAGTGTCAAAAACATTGAGGAGGGATTACATACTTGTACTGGCGATAGGTACATACAGATAAGCAGTAGTTACAAAGATTACGTAATAAAATTAAGGAAAAGGATGCCCTCTATTTTTGTCAATGTGATCCAGCCAGCTAAAATAAAAGACTTATCTCAGCTAAATGGTTAGAGATAATCTTAATAAATTCCTCATAGACGGCCACTCACAATGCTCAAAATGTAGGAGAATTTTCACATGCAGAGGGCATAACTGGTATGGCATAAGGCACAGTGCTTTTTCATACATGTAATTGGAATATAGTTTTTGTGGTTAAATGATACATTGTTTCACTTTTGCAAGTGGTGCTTGTTCATACTTTATTATGTGACTGAAATTTTTAACAGTGGTTGAAATTTTAATAATTATTCTTTTTGGTCAACTTCAATGAAATAAGTCCACATGGCTTTCTGAGGCATTTAACATTGAAAGTTGAAAGGCCCAAATATGGACAAGAAACTGATGTACTGGAGGTGACGTTGGCATGGGACATGCCACAATGTTTGCTACCATTCTGAATTAGTAAGTTTTACATAACTGTTCTTCTGTCATGGGCAACAAAGAATGCTTTGGAGTCACAAAAGATCTATAGTATAAACTAGGGTAGAAGATAATAAGGGGGATATTTTAACAGTAAAATTAAAATCACATTTTATGCAACTCTTATACAAACAATAGGCCTGCAAACCTATTACATACATTGACAGGTCTGGAAATAATTGGTACTGATAATTACAAGAAAATGCAAACATGTTCTGCTTCCTGAGACTTAACAAATATTTGACACAAGTGCCAAAAATTACACAAAACATTGGTTGATGAGAAATTTGTTTATTTATATCCTACCCAGCAATATCATTGTTGGATCTGTTGTAAGATTCTATGTAGCCCTAGCACCCACCTTCATTCACCAACATGAGGTCTTCTTTGTATGTGGTGAAATCAAAGATAAATGAATTGTTGCAATGCAGAAGAACTGAATTATGCCTTTTGGGGCCATATGGTTGATATGTTGTTGACGTACGCCCGTTTGTTCAGATTAGCAAATCAGATATTATTTATTACATTAAACAGCTGATTTGAGCACAAAAAGTAATGAATTGGCTTATTCAACTGCTATCATTGGGCCACAAGATGACAAGTTCTGGGGAATAATAAGGAAATCTCATTTCTGAACAATGTAAAGACATGTTGAAAATTGGGAGATTTGAATTGCCCTGTGAATGGTTTCATAGCACCGCATTACCATTCACTTCAATTTTTGAGAAACTGCAAAGGGTTTGGGAAGGTAGTCCATATCTCAACAAAATTTAATAATTCCAGGGGGGAGAGAGAGGGAGAGAGAGAGAGAGAGAGAGAGAGAGAGGGAGCAATTGCTTTCCTTATGTTGATAGGAATGAATTACTGTCTAGCCCAAATCATGGCCAGAAATTCCGCAAGATTTCTCTAGTATCCCAGCTTAATTCAATAATAAAGGAACAGGAGAAGCTGTTCTGTCCCATTAAAGGACAGCATTCTATTATGGTTTTATATTATTTTCTGTTTATGATGTTTTAGTGATCTAATGTACCTTCAGCCCTTCCCCAGCTAAGTCTCTTTCAAGTTTATCCTCACCTTTCACCATTTAGAAAATATTTTTTTCTATCAGCCTTAGGTTCAAAGTGAATAACATCAACTTGCCTGCACTGATTTTTTTCTTGCCAGTCTTGCCCGTTCACTTAACCCAGCAATTTGTTTTCTAATTTTATACTGTCATGACATTAGCAAATTTGGATACATGGTGTTCGATTTCATCACCTAGGTTTTCAATAAATATGGTGACAATTGTGGACCCAGTGCAGATCCTTGCATGATATCATGAGTCAGATCTGTCAGTTACAATACTCATTTACAGGCCCTATCCTCTGTTTCCTGCTGCTCAACTAATATCTTAACCACGACAATAATGCATCTTTAATTCGAACATCTTCAACATTTGCTAATAGTCTCTTACAAAAGACTTTAGAACTTCCAGACAGCATTTGATTTTAAATAATAATGACATCATGACTAGGTTTAGGCACCTCCAACAAGGTGAACACAGATGTGAGTAGATGCAAAATTTTGTGCCACCAAACACAATGAGTTAGTTATCTAACCAAGGTCTTAAACGATCAGTTAAAGGCTAGAGTCAGATGACAGCTAGAGGCATTGAGATCTAGGATAGCTCCTGGAGTGGACTGCTGGTAGCAGGCTTGATGGCAGGGGTATGCAGGAGGCCTGGTGCTCCAGGAGCTCTATGATAGTGCTCTGCTAGTTAGGACATTTTTTTAATTTAAAGATTTTAAATATTGGCAAGAGTGAACCTCAAGCTGGAAATGCCCTTGGTCTCTTTTATCCTTAGACCTTATCTCTTTCCATGCTGGAAGGACTCACGGTCTTCACGTGTGCAAAACGTACCTCCAATTTATCCAAGGTATCTTTGAAGTGAATTTTTTCTTGCCATGGTGGAAGAAGAGCCTCTAGACGGATAGCCTGTCTGGCTGTTGGCTGGGATAATATCAAATGGTTTATTTCTGAAGCCTAACAAGAGAAAACACAAGTGTTACTTTCTTATCAAGGTACATCTATGTTGGACAAGGCTGAAGCGAATACGAATTGACAGGAATTGATAACAGGCTTGACACCGGGCTGTTATGTGAATGGAATTACACTGAATCAGTCAGGTCTGCTAAGAATTAAAACTGTTGGAAATCAGGAACTGTTGTCTCTACCAGATAAGGATACATTTGGACAAAACAATTGGGATTGCTCACACACACATATAAGTCCAAATAAGAACCAAAAGAACGGCAGACATTGTAAATCAGGAACAAAAACAAAGTTTCTGGAAAAGCTCAGTAGGTCTGGCAGCATCTGTGGAGGAGAAAACAGAGTTAACGTTTCGGGTCCAGTGACCCTTCCTCAGAATAAGTCCAAATAAGACACACATTTGGTAAAAATATTCAGGATTGGTCACGTGAAAGCATAATTCCCAATAAGGCACACTTTTGGCACAGAGGCTTGTGTATAAAGAACCTGAAGAAATCCCTTTGTTCAACACCACTTCGAAGATTAACATTCTGCAAGAAGTATCTTACATCAGAATGTGCAGTGAAGGCATCAAACAGAGTATTAGCCCGACCAGCTGAGAGTTCTCCCAGGCAATAACCGGCAATATCCTCAAATCTTTTCTGAACTCTTTGTCGTTTCACAATATCCTTTCTACAGGAGGGAGGCCAGAATTTAAAGCAATACTCTAAAAGTGACTAAAACAATGTCCTATAGAGCTGCAACATGAACTTCCAACTCCTATACACAATGCACTGGCCAATAAGGGCGAGCATACCAAATGCCTTCTTTGCTATCCTATCTACCCATTTCTCCACTTTCAAGAAACAAGGAACCTGCAATCCAAGGTCTCTTTATTCAGCAACACTTCCCAGGACTTTACTATTGAAGTGTATAAGTCGTGTTCTGATTTGCCTTTCCAAAGTGCAGCACCTCACATTTATCTAAATTAAATTCCATCTGCCAGTCCTCAGCCCATTGGCCCATTTGATCAAGATCCCATTGTACTTCTTCACTGTCCACTATACCTCCAACTTGAGTGTCATCAGCAAATTTACTAATCATACGTCCTATGTTCACATCCAATTCATTTACATAAATGACAAAAAGCAGTGGACCCAGCACCGATCCTTGTGGCACACTGCTGGTCATAGGAATCCAGTCTGAAAAGCAAGCCTCCACCACCACCCTCTGGTCTTCTATCTTTGAGCCAGTTCTGTATCCAAATGGCTAATTCTCCCTGTATTCCACATAATCTAACCTTGCTAACCAGTCTACCATGAGATGTATTGAATGGCATGCTACAGAGGTCAGCTTTGGGAACTTAGCTGCTGACAATTCATACAATTGACTTGGATGGAAGGACAAAAAGGTAAAACTGCCAAATTTGCAGATGACCCAAAGTAGAAAAGTTAGTTGCGAAGAGGAGATGAGGCAGAAACATAAAGACATAGACAGGGTGACTGGGCAAATATATAGGAAATGGAGTATAATGTAGGAATGTGTAACAATTTTCTATTTTAGCAAGAAGAATAAAAAAGAAACATTATCTACATGGTGACAGATTGCAGAGTTTTGAGATGTAGAGGGATGTGGGCATTCTTGTGCATGAATTATAAAAGGCTAGTATGCAAGTACAGCAAGTATTGAGGAAGGCTAACAGAAATTTGTCATCATTGTGAGTTTGAGGGCAAGAAGTATGAAGTTAAAGCAATTACAAGTCTATGAAGACAGATTGGCTAAAATGAACTGCGGAAATAGGTTAAAAAGGTGCCATAGTAGAGAAGCAGTGGTTAAGGAGATATTTCATAACTTTCAGCAAAACTATATTCCATTAGAGAGGCTTTAAGTGAAGAATGTACCATCCATGGCTAAGTAAGAAGTTAAGAATAGTATGAAATATAAAGAAAACATACAGAATACTGAGAAGATTAGTGATAGTTGAGAAGCTTGGACCACTTTATAAATCTGTAAGGAATGATCAAAAGAAAGGGATTGAGAAATTGGAGAGTGAGAGAGAGAGCTGGCTGGATATATAAAAACAGGAAGTGTTATGCTATTACTGGGCAAGTTTCTCATTAATTAAATGTTGTCAGTTTTCAATCTGCTGCAATTGGCTGTAATACTCCATAAGTTAATTGAAAATAACACTGTTCTTAGCAATTTTAATCATCATTTTATGAACATAATATTAATAATTTCTTAATTTCATGATTACAAGAGAAAATTTTGAAAATGTAACTTACTCTCATTTTTCGATAATGTAATCGCATATTGTGTATTTTATTGTGCGATTCAGCAGCCTTTAGTTGTCCAATAAGATTTTTCTGCCTTTTCCTTTCTAATTCTTGATTTTGATCAAGAGCTACATCTGGTGAGGGTAAAATAAAATCTCCAAATTTTGCGTGTTTCTGCAAATTTGGTGCATCTTTCTGGGGGGCCTTAGAAGTAAGCTGTTGAGATGCTGGATCAGTTTTATTTGCAACTGTCTGAACCACAATTTCTGAAACCGTATTACTCATTTTGATTTCCTCTTCAGACTGTTTACTTTGAATTTTTTTCTGAGATTCTCTAGAAAATGGAAACAAAAATGCTAACCATTAGTGTTTATATTGACAAAACAGACCTGAAAATAATCAGAAGACAATCTTGATAATTCAGTTTTCCCCATTCAAATTGTAATTTGGTGGATTCTTTGTAAGCAATGAACCCTGAAGAATATATCTTTAAATTTTATGAGCTAATTTATAATTTGTATTAAATGTATCAATACTATCATGACCTTATTACATTCTTTTGCTTCTCTGCAATTATAAACTGTAGGATATATGTTCCTCATTTCTGCTCTTAGGAAATTAGCATAATCATGGTTCAGTGAACTGAGAAAAAAATAAATTGTTACAAAATGTCTATCCCACTTGCATTCGACCAAGATTTTCTGAGGTTTACCTGTTGTATGTCACAGAGACTTCCCCAATCATGGTCTCAGGGGAAACGTTAACAGCATTATTGAGTTGAGAATGCTGTTATTTATTAAAACAGGCTGATTACAAAAATATCTATTATTACACCTGATTGACATACTAATTGCAAATTCCCTTAAATTCAAACTTTTAAAACTAATCTTTCCAAAATAAATCAAAATAAATGTTTTAAACCTACATTTTATAATATAATACATCCATCCATCAACAGAATACCATATTTTCCTTTCTTAAAATGTTCCACATGTATCAGGGCATACAAAGCAATTACACAAAAAAAATGATATCCATATGCTTAAAATACAATATTCCGTGTTCTTACCATAGCACAAGACATCCGAGACCACCTACTAATATCTTAGGGCAGGCATTTCTCTTTACGAAACAATGACAATTGGTGACTTCCATTAACACATGTTAATTTATAAATCTCTCTTCTTTCCAACAGTTCCTTCACAATAGCAGGATCAATCACTAAACATCAAGTAATCAACTTTCACTGAAACACCCGTTGCTAAATGAACTATCCCATATCCATGATAACAAAGTGTGAAGCTGGATGAACACAGCAGGCCAAGCAGCATCTCAGGAGCACAAAAGCTGACATTTCGGGCGTAGACCCTTCATCAGAGTGGGGGATGGGGAGAGGGTTCTGAAATAAATAGGGAGAGAGGGGGAGGCGGACCGAAGATGGATAGAGGAGAAGATAGGTGGAGAGGAGAGTATAGGTGGGGAGGTGGGGAGGGGATAGGTCAGTCAGGGGAGGACGGACAGGTCAAGGAGGCGGGATGAGGTTGGTAGGTGGGAAATGGAGGTGTGGCTTGAGGTGGGAGGAGGGGATAGGTAAGAGAAGGAACAGGTTAGGGAAGCAGGAACGAGCTGGGCTGGGTATCCCATATCCATATTCCATTTAATAAGCAAATATATATTAGATAGCCCCTTCAGATTGTTTCTTCAGAATATCAGATAAATACACTCCATATCTGTACGCGTGCCAATACTTCAGCAGTTGAGGATTTTTTAAAGCTACTTTTAAAATTTTCTTGGCTTGACAAGCCAATGTACAAAACTTGCTAGCTTTGTCTCCTAACAAGAATAGGTTAAAACCTAACACACTGGCAATTGAACCATCACTTAAACAAAAACTTTAAACCTTTCGGATCAGCCAAGGCTGAAAACTTTTATCTCTTAAATTTAATTTCTTGAATTCATTATTCTTTCACGGGTTTGAAAACATTGCTGACTAGGCCAGCATTTATTGCCCATTCCTAATTTCTCAGAGTGCAGTTATGAGTCAACCACTTTGCTGTGGGTCTGGAATCACATGTAGGCCAGACCGGGTAAGGATGGCAGTTTCCTTCCCTAAAGGACAAATATTTTATTTGCTGTCAAAACCTCCTTACTCATATCACGTTGTAAGGTAGTATTCAGTTCCAGTAAAAGATAACTCACATTAGGTCTAAAACAGGAAAAAGAACAGAAGTGTGAAGCTGGATGAACACAGCAGGCCAAGCAGCATCTCAGGAGCCCAAAAGCTGACGTTTCGGGCCTAGACCCTTCATCTCTCTGATGTAGGGTCTAGGCCCAAAGCGTCAGCTTTTGTGCTCCTGGGATGCTGCTTGGCCTGCTGTGTTCATCCAGCCTCACATTTTATTGTCTTGGAGTTCTCCAGCATCTGCAATTCCCATTATCTCTGTGACTAATGGTAGGTCTAGTCTGAGTGAAAAAACCTCTTAAGTGAGCAAACAAACTTCTCAGCTAATCTGTTCCTACCAAATTGTTGATCCAAGATTACTCCCGATTCATCTTGTTTCACAACTAATCTCAAATTTTAGGACCTCAAAGTCGAAATACAAATCTTATACTCCTTTATTTTATCTGTCACATTCGAATTCTGCAGAACTTCTCCACAGAAAATTGTCAATACGCATCATGAAGATGTCTGCTATTTTTTTCTTGTGATATAAATAAAACTTTCCAAGATCTGCTTTGACTGAATACAGTCTGCTTTCAGTGGAATGGACCTAACTGAGAAATAAAACACACTTAATAAATCTTTCAACCCATAAATACACATGCTTAATTTCCGCAGTTTCTTCTTTATATTTCCAGCTGTGAAATATGGCTTCAAAAGGAATTATCCTTGGAAAAAAATGGACATTCATGTCAATCAATTTACATTACTGGGAATATATCAGTAAAAGAGCTATGAATATCTTCATGCTGACTCTTCCTATTATAGGGAAATGAACATTAGCATTTAGATTACCAAGTCTCCCTTTGGAAACATTAACTAAAAGTCTGGCTTTTGCAGTTTTTGCATATATCCAGCTGTGTGATAAGGTTGCCTGTCCCTTTCTGGCATCTTACATACACACCAAATTCTTGCTGTTTTCCAATTCTTTTTGTCTGGTATTCTTTTGTCAAATTAGTGTCAGAGAGCTGAACAAAGAGACCTTTTAGCGAAATAAGCACAGAAACAGACCTTTCGATTTAACTTGTCCAGGCCGACCAGATATCTGAAATAAATCAAATCCCATTTGCCAGTGTTTAGCCCATATTCATCTAAACACTTCCTATTCATATAGCCATTCAGATGCCTTTTCAATGTTGTAATTGTGTCAGCCTCCACCACTTCTTCTGACAACTCATTCCATACATGCACCACGCTGTGCGTGAAAAAGTTGCCCCTTAGATCCCTATTAAAGTTCTTCCCTCTCACCTTTAAACCTGTGCCCTCTCGTTTTGAACTTTCCCCACCCTAGGGAAAAGACCTTGTCTATTTACCCTATCCAAGCTCCTCATGATTTTATAAATCTTTATAAGATCACCCCTCAGCCTCCAATATTCCAGGGAAAATAACCCTCGTCTATTCTGCCTCTCCCTATAGCTCAAACCCTCTAACCCTGGCAACTTCTTTGTAAATCTTTTCTGAACCCTTTCAAGTCTCACAACATCCTTCCTACAGCAGAGTCCAGAACTGCATGCAGTATTCAAAAAGGGGCCTCATCAATGTCCTGTGGAGCTGCAAAATGACCTCCCAACTCCTGTACTCAATGCACTAACCAATAAAGGCGAGCATACCAAATGTTTTGTTCACTCTCCTGTCTACCTGCAACTCTATATTCAAGTAAATATGAAAATGCACCCCAGGTCTCTTTATTCAGCAACATTCCCCAGGACCTTACCATTAAGTGTATAAGTCCTGACCTTGTTTGCGTTTCCAAAATGCAGCACCTCACATTTATCTAGATTAAACTCCATCTACTACGCATTGGCCCATTGGCTATTTGATTAAGATACCACAGTACTCCAAGGTAACCTGTCCACTATACCTCCAACTTTGATGTCATCTGCAAACTTACTAACCATTCCCCCATGTTCACATCCAGATCATTTATATAAATGACAAAAAGCAGTAGGCCCAGTACCGATCCTTGTGGCACAGTGTTGGTGTCGGATGTCCAGTCTGAAATCAACCATCCCAGATTACCCTCTGTCATCTACATTCGAGCCAGTTCTGTATCCAAATAGCTAGTTCTCCCTCTATTTTGTGTGATCTAACCTTGCTAACCAGTCTCCCATGAGGAAATTTGTTGAATGCCATACTGAAGTCCACATAGTCATGTCCACCACTCTGCCCTCATCAATCCACTTCATTGCTTCTTTGAAAAACTCAATTAAATCAGTGAGACATGATTTCCCATGCACAAAGCCATATTGACTATCCCTAATCTGTCCTTGCTTTTCCAAATACATGTAAATCCTGTCCCTCAGGATTCCCTCCAACAACTTACCCACACCTGATGTCAGGCTCACCAGTCCATACTTCCCTGGCTTTGCCTCATCACCTTTCTTAAATAGTGGCACCACTTTTGCCAAATTCCAGCCTTCTGGCACTTCACCTGTGGCTATCGATGATACAAATATCTTACCATGTAGCCCAGAAATCACTTCCCTCAATTCCCACAGAGTTCTAGGATACACCTGATCAGGTCCTGGGGATTTATCCAGCTTTATGCATTTTAAAATGTCCAGCACCTCCTCTTCTGTAAATGGACATGTTTCAAGATGTCACTATTTATTTCCCCACATTCTCTATCTTCCATATTTTTCTCAACAGTAAGCACTGATGCAAAGTACATATTCAATATCTCCTCCATCTCTTCCCCACCAAGGCAGCCTTGGTGATCTTCAAGGGGCCATATTCTCTGCCTAGTTACCATTTTGTCCTTAATGTATTTGCAAAATTCCTTCAGATTCTCCTTAACCCTATTTGCCAAAGCTATCAAATGTCCCATTTTTGCCCTCCTGGTTTCCCTCTTCAGACTACTCCTACTGCCTTTATATTCTTCTGGGGATTCACTCGATCTCTGCATATATGAATATGCTTCCTTCTTATTCTTAACCAAAACCTCAATTTCTCTCATCATCCAGTATTCCCCACATCTACCGGCCTTATCCTTCACCCAAACAGGAACACACTGTCTCTGGATTCTTGCTGTCTCATTTTGGAAGGCTTCTCATTTTCAGCCATCCCTTTACTTGCAAACATCTGCCCCCAGACAACTTTTGAAAGTTCTTGCATAATCCTGTCAAAATTGGCCTTCCTCAAATTTAAAACTTGAACTTTTAGATGTGGTCTATTCTTTCCCATCGCTATTTTAGAGCTAATAGAATTATGGTCACTGGTCCCAAAGTGCTACCCCACTGACACGTCAGTCATCTGCCCTGCCTTATTTCCCAGCAGTTGGTCAAGTAGATATATCCATATACTGAATCAGAAAATTTTCTTGTACACTTAATGATTATGTTTTAAATTTGCTGTTGGCCACTAAAACGTCTATATAATAAATGTTCGTATTCTCACATTATTCCTGAACTGTTGTATGGTCCTAGTCTTGTCAAACTGCTCATCTTCCTAACTCTACGACTACTACTGCAAGACTTTCCTCTGTGACCCAAGTTCGTCTTACCAATTCATTATATTCTCCTCGGAATAATAGGAACTGCAGATGCTGAAGAATCTGAGATAACAAGGTGTAGAGCTGGATGAACACAGCAGGCCAAGTAGCATCAGAGGAGCAGGAAGATCTGCTGTGTTCATCCAGCTCTAGACCTTGTAATCTCATACTCTCCTAGGTCCTGTATCACATTGTCTGGTCACCAGATCTTTACTTCATTTTGCCAGGCTAAAGTATTTACCTTCTGGCTGTCATCCAATTTTAGTCAATTGTTGCATTTGTCTCTGACTTTCTCTGTTCTCCCAGTAATGGTGGCATCCCTCCACTCACTGGCCCTTTCTGGCATATGTGCTACTTTAGTGATAACTTTCAGTAGTTGTGATCTGGGATAAACAGTCTTACCCTGTTCTTTAGTTCAATATGTCTATATTCAGCAAAACCCGTTTCTGCCATAATTTGCTCCTTCTACATTGTCTAACTTATGTGTATTCAGAGTGCATAATGACTCATCACCTCCTATTATTTGTTCAAATTCTGCCCATTGACCAGGAGGAATACACACCCATAGTTGAGTGTGATGTTGTGAAAGTATTGCTTCTCCATCACCATGTTTAACCTTCTGACTCCTGCTGATCTTCTCTTTTCTAATGCACCACGTACCTCAGATTTATATTCATTTCTGATGGCCTTATGTGAAGGTGTAGGGTGTATTGAATTTTCTTTGAAACGTCACCTTTAATAAATGCCCTCTTCCTGCATGCAGAGCATTTAAGTGCTCAGATAGTGGAGCTAATTCCCAAGCTATAGATGATTACTTATTACCAAAGACATCTTTTTTGATTTCTCTCAAACACAAATTGAAATTGATGAAAGACCTCAACTATTTGTAGCAAGTTCTTTGCATGGACAGTTCAGGGCAGATGTTAGTTTACAACTTGGTTAGTCTATCAGAATAAGAAACATCTTATCTCTCATTGCATGATTTCTTTCACAAAATCCATCATGAAATAAATATTCCTGTGGTGCAACTGTGCTGATATGTTCACACATCTTTTAATTTTGGGGCAGCATGGTGGCTCAGTGGTTAGCATTGCAGCCTCACAGCGCCAGGGACCCGGGTTCGTAATCCCACCTCAGGCGACTGCCTGTGTGGAGTTTGCACGTTCTCCCCACGTCTGCATGCGTATCCTCCGGGTGTTCCGGTTTCCTCCCACATTCCAAATATGTGCAGGCTAGGTGGATTGGCAATGCTAAATTGCCCATGCTGTTCAGGGGTGAGTGGGTTATAGGGGGATGGGTCTGGGTGGGGTGCTTCAAGGGGCAGTGTGGACTTGTTGGGGCAAAGGGCCTGTTTCCACACTGTAGGGAATCTAATCTAATCTAAATTCATTGTTGCCAAATTTGTCTGGTTGTCAATTGAGAACTTAATGTGTATCTCTGGTCTGATTAATATCCATTCCTTTATTATCTTGTCCATGATCATTTTTTCCTTAACTACACTTATTCTACATTACCTAAGTCTGGCTTAACAGTGAAGGCATTTGTGCAAATAGAGTATTTATCTCATTTATGTTAAGTGGAATCACCACTCATTTCATGACTTTAAAATGTTGTCATCTCTGAATCTTAAAGAAGTCAAACTCTCAAATTTCCTAACCTTACCTTAGTCCTGTTATTTAGACAATCTATGGAATGTCTAACCAAGCCACTCTACTCACTTTTCAATGGAGCAGCTGAATGAATCTGTGGCAACTAGCATACTGTAACGGCTGAAACACTTCATTTATTGTATTTTGGGTTTGAACAAACAACTGCTTTAAAATAAAAAGAAGGACTCTGAAAGGAACTCTAAACCTCTAAAATCAAGTTACTGAAACCCATTCACAGATAGTATGAATTGCCGATGCTGGAAAAACTCATTGTATGTAGCATTTATACTGCTGCATTATTCAAATAGTGGGGGAAACAGCAGCACAGCATGGTGGGGTGTGCAGAGTGGGATTTAGCCACAAAGTCAATCGCTTTGTGCAGTTGTGATTAGTCATGGGTGCTAAAGATCATTAGCCTCATTAGTTCCTGGGCACCTGAACAGTTCGTGGGTATGAATGTTACAGAGAGAGGCTGCTGGACAACTGGAAGGGCAGGTGGTATATCTCTCTCTCCCTCTGCAGTAAAAATACCTGAAACATTAAAAAGGCCATTTTTTTCTCCTACAAGTTGTTGTAAGCTGCTGGCATTAATCAGTAACTGAAAGACTTTATAGTATACCAACTGCCATGTACCCTCTACGAGTTATTGAAAAGAATCTAGAGAATGCATATTGAAAAACCAAAATCCTAGCAAACCAGAGGATTATTTCTGTAAACCATGATTCTATTGAAATGTGGTTCCCACCTACTATTCTCCTTCCATCCACAAGTTTCCTATGACAGACCAAGAAATGAGACAAAATGTTTGGCTAAAAATAGAAGATTAATGTATTGCAAAAACTCCACTTTTAGATAACTTAGTGAAACTCTCCAAATGGAGACAGAGGATGAATTTCTCTTGCAACTGCGTTGTTGAGTTGTTGAACCAATTTGGAAAGGCTTGGATACAGTAATCAAACTCAAGTATCACACAAATTGGCTTCATAGCTCGGAAAATGAAACACATTCGGGTCATCATTACAAATTGCTTCTCAACACATTTCATTAAAGAATGCAGAATCTTACTGTGTGTCAAAACATAATGGTTTCATATCCTTCTTCAGTGTAATAATTTATTCAATATTAAGTTTCAAGAATCCACTGAATAAGTTATGACATTCCTATTTAAGAACTCAGTGCTTTCTGCTGTTAATCTTTTCTTCCTTTTGAAGAAGGCTGAAGACAAGAGATGTGTTCCTATTCAGGAGAGCAAGTTCATTATTGTGGAGTATGTAGAAGGTCTCTTCTTTCTGATGCCTCTTGAGCTTGAGAGTTGTTTGTAGCATAACTTTAATCTTAAATGGTGTGCTTCGTGAGCTATGTAGTTGCACTGTTGTCATCTGTAGACAGTATGTTTTTTAACCGTGGTTGACTGTCTGATCCCACTGTCTCATGGGTCGCTACATCAAGCTTGAAATTAATGAGGTGCCTTTTGACACAAATATCTGAATGCTAAGTTCTAGGTCTGGTTCACCTATTTTCCCTGGAACACTTTAGGCTTTTCTTCTTTTGTCATCTGTTCCACTTCATGAACTGCTTTGTCTCGGTAACTCGTTGGCTTAACACTTTTCCTGAATGTTACCTATTGCAATACAGATAAAGGATTCCTTTATAACAGTTGGGAACTATCCAATGCCTGAGGTCTCCCTGCTCCACAGACCTGACACCTTTACTCTCTGGTATCTGTCCTACCTGTGGTACTAGTTTCTTGCATGCATCTTTTGTGGTTTTGCACCTGAAGAACTGCATGGATTCTACTGATCTGTGATAGGATTGAATTTCACCTCTTAGAATTGATCAGCACTGCTTCTGTTATTTGACTTTGCTCAACATTTATATGGTTTTCTCTTCTGTTACATATACCTTTTCCAAGAATTTTATTTGTTCTGTGTTTAACGCAGTTGTTCAAAGATTTCAGCTCTTCTTCAAAAGTGCTCCACGCCTTCTTTAACATATTGGCGAGCTCCAACATCATGAGACATACTCCCAATCGCATATATAAGTGTATGAACTTGTTTGGCCTCTGATCGTGTGCCCAAATTGGAAACTAATTTGCATTTTACTGATGAACATATGAATTAAGATTGGAATAGGCCACTCAGCTCCTCAAGACCACTTACCATTCAGTAATAACATGGCTGATCTAATTACTTGACATTGTGCTTATTTGTAATACCTTTCCAACCTTGTTTAGCAAGGTTATACCTAACACTGCCTTAAATTATTCAAAGGCTCTGCTTTCACTGCTATTGAGGAAGAGTATTTTAATGACTCATCATCCTCTGAGAAAGAATTTCTCTTCATCTATGTCTGAGATAGTTGACCCTTTATTTCTAGGCAGTGATTCCTTGTTGTATAATCTCCCAGAAAAGGAAACATCCTTTCCAATAAGCACCCAATCATGATCTCTTAGGATTTTATACATTTCAATCAATTCACCTCTTACTCTTACAAACTCAAGTAGGTAAAAGCCTAGCCTATCTAACCTTTCCTAAGGCAACCCATCAATTCCAACTATTTCCAAGGAATACACATCCTTCCCTAAATAAGATCAATACTGTATAGAGTATTCCAGATGTGGCCTCAAGCCCTGTGTATGTGAAACATAACCTCTTTATGTAGTGATTGTAATAAGGTCAGCCAACTGGACCTCGTAGAATATGAGTTCCCTGATTGGACCAGATTAACAGCCCTAAACAGGGAGCCCTGGCTGACAAATAAAAAGGACTGTCAGAGATTCTGATGCTCAGAGCTGACTCCGTAAGAGGCAGTACTAGAGTCAAGGACTTTTCATGTATAAATAAAGGGTTTCAGGATACCAGCCTCTGTGCAGTTATTTCACGTTATTTTTGCATTCAATTCCTTTGCTATAAGTGATAATATTCTATTAGCTTTCCTGATTACTTGCTGTGCCTATCTACTAGCATTTTGCCATTCATTTTCTCGGACACTCAGACCATGTTGTACTTCAGTGCTTTGTGATCATCCATTATTTAGATAATATACTTATTTTACATCTTTCCTGCCAAGAGTGTCAATTGCCTACATTCTGCTCCATTTGCTGAATCTTTGCCTATTCACTTACCCTAACTATATCCCTTTGTGACCCCTTTACAACCTCTTCACATCAGCAATTATAGCAAAAGCACATTCCATCCCTACTTCTCAGCAATTTAAATAAATTATAAGAATTTGGAGTCCCAGCACTGGTACACCACTCTTCCTGAGGAACATAAATGACCCATTTGTAGCTACCTGACAGGAAACAGAGAGAATGCAATCATCTATCCATGTTGATAATATTATCAAACACAATGAGTTATTATTTTCAACAATAATCATAGATATGGTACCTTATCAAAGGCCTTAAAAACTTTATCAGTGACCAACCATGTTTGTTATTGCCCATTTCTGAATTTTTTTTCTGGCAATATTATTGCTGTTGCCTTATCTTCCTAATGCAATTGTTTACTTTCTTTGAAAGCTTTTTATGTTTGCATTGATAGTGGTGCCCCTGCACTGTACTGTTACTGGAGAGTTGGCCATGTTTTTGCAGTCAGAATGGAGGATTCAAACTTTTGGGTAAAATGGAGATTGTTGCTGCCTGATTGAAGCTGCTCTGGATGAAGCCCAGTATTTGCAACCTAAATGAAGGATCCTCGTTTCCTTAATGTCTTCACCGACTGAATCCCACTACCCATGGTTTACGAACGATGCCCCTATAATCACAATTTGTTTCCTGGCTGATTCCATTGTTTGCAGCGGTAATAGTAATTCGCACTGCATAACTGTTCCTTCTGAATGATATCCATTCAACAAATTTCCTAGGTGTAAGAGCCATGTGGATGTTGTATAAAAGTGTAATGGTCTGCATGAGATTCTGTGGAATGTCTTTAAGCACCATCTGCTATGACGACGTCTTATGGACCAAGTGAGAGAAAAGCTTCAAATCTGGAGGGAGTAAGATCCACCATCCAGTCTGCAGAATAAACCAAGCCTGCCTTCACCGTAGCATCAATAATAGATTCTCTGTGGCCTTCATAAAGTCTGTCAGCTTTCTTTATCTGCTAGACATTATCTGCTCAAACTTGGAATATATCTCTTTATCACTTCAAATCTTGTTTTGTACATCTCTGAAATTTTGACGTCTGTTTGAAATGCTTCAAAAGCCCTTGATTTTCCTTATTGTAGCTGTTACTCAGTGTCTGAGCTGCAAGTACTTTTACTTCTAGCTTATCTAGCATCTAATTCTCAGCTGTCTTCTTAATGATTTTGCTTACCCGCCAGGAATTTTAACTTTAACCATTGAAACTCCATTGTCTGTTCATTCTCCAACCAAACAACTCAGGACTGTTCCTGCAGATGACCAACATCTGACACAATCTCTAACCGCTCTAGAGTTCCTAATTCTCCTGCTGCGTGTCTCTTACTGAGTCTGGTAAGCTTTTACCATTGACTGTAGATGTTGCCTTGAAGGCTTCTTGAATATTCAGCTCTTCTGCTGCTGACTCTGTGAACAGAATTATTAATGTTTTGTAAGAAATCTTCAGACCAGTAAATGGAATGGGGCAGCAAAATGGAATCCACACTGCTGCACACAATGTTGTATGAACAATCCTCACTGCTGACCATCATGTTTGAATGAGGCTGTCTGTGTTAATGCCTCCATTAGGGAGGTTTGATACCATCATTTGTTATTGGTAAGGGAGCTACAGAATTCACTTGGTCCCATATGCCAAAGGAAAATCACTGGTCTAATAAGAGTCTCTTTTCTTAAAGAAGGTATAATTTATTGCATGTCAGCAGTGAAGTGCAATTCGCGTTAATCTGATCGATCTTGTTATGGAGGCAATGTGGACATCCTGGATGGTGGGTCTTACTCCCTCCAGATTTGATGCTGTTCTCTCACTTGGTCCATAAGACGTCATCATAGCAGATGGTGCTTAAAGACATTCCACAGAATCTCATGCACATTGTTTCACTTTTATACAACATCCACATGGCTTGTACAGCTAGGAAATTTGTTGAATGTCTGCCTATGGAATAATTTTGTCATCTCACATTCCCCCATCCCACCCTATGCCTGCCAATATCACCTTTGCTTCCTTCCTCAGAGCGTTAATTACGATACTTATTTTCAAAAAATATTTTTCTTCAAGGATTCTGGTTCCATACTCAATTGGCCGATCAACCATCAGTGTTACGCTAGCTCCTCAATCAAAAAGAGAAGCAAGAACTCCTGATTTGGGTGCTGAACCATAACTCACAAAAACTGATAGGTTGGCATTGGGTTAGAGGACAAAATGCAACAAAGGGAACAAGAGCCAAACTTACTCTGAACCTGCCCATTTCTGAATTTAGTGTAAAGGGAATAGCAGAAGATGAGCAGCCTGATTGTAAGAAATGGTTATTTCAATATTGTAGTAAGGTTGCATGGCCACATTGTAACAGTATTCCTATTTTTGACTGTAGAGAATTCAGTTACACTGGAATGGAGAAACTCTTAACATAAACCTTTTGCATGAATGAAGTTCAATGTTGAGGCTCTCTGTTATATGCCATCATGTCAAAGCTTTGGGCAGCCCAGAGCAATGTGGACAGTATCTCTCTGCTTTCCGCATTTAAGTGCACATATGTGGTGTACACTTTAATAATGGTGTTAGCCTGATAACCTAAACCTAAACCTGAACCGATGAGCCTGATTGTGCTAGAGATAATGGGGACTGCAGATGCTGGAGAATCCAAGATAACAAAGTGTGGAGCTGGATGAACACAGCAGGCCAAGCAGCATCTCAGGAGCACAAAAGCTGACGTTTCGGGCCTAGACCCAATACAATAATACAACCTCTCTGATGAAGGGTCTAGGCCCGGAACGTCAGCTTTTGTGCTCCTGAGATGCTGCTTGGCCTGCTGTGTTCATCCAGCTTCACACTTGGTTAGTCTGATTGTGCTACTTTTGTTTGCATGATCACATATTGATGAGAGAAATAAGTTGAAAGTTTTAAAGCCAGTTTTTAGTACTTGAGTAAAATAATACAAACTGCTACTTTAGCAAAGAACTTAAATAATTTTAGATGTTAATTAACATTGTAAATACATCATTCTGAATATCCACACTGTTGCCCCGTCTCCTGCCGAAACTTCACCGTGACACAGGTTTAATAGAGGTGAAAACAGCAGGAGATGAGTTGCACTAGTTGTAATTATATTTTAGATTTCTTTTTTTCTTTTTGTTCAGTCATGGGATGACAGCATCACTGGCTAGGCCAACATTTATTGCCCACCCCTAACCGTCCAGAGGGCAATTTAGCGTCAACCACATTGCTGTGGGTCTGGAGTCACGTGTAGGCCAAACCAGGTAAGGATGGCAGTTTCCTTCCCTGAAGGACATTAGTGAGCCAGATGGGTTTTCCCAACAATGGACAATGGATTCACAAACAACAGAAATTGCTGTAAAACTCAGCAGGTCTGGCAGTATCTTTGGAGAGAAAGCAGAGTTAATGTTTCAGATCCAGTGACCCTTCTTCACAGCTGATTTTAGCTTGGAAAAGGTAGTTAAATATGCTGCAAGTGGGTTGGGAGGGAAGAGAGGAGGAATAAAGTAAGTAAAGATGGAGTCCAAAGAGTGAAAATCAGTTGGGCAGACAAGGGGATGGATAAAAGTCTGCCTGGGAGAATGAATAGCTGCTAATGGGGACCATTAGTGGCTGACAATGGTGGTAGAAACCCATGTGATGACAAGGCCTGGGGTGTGGCGGCTAGGCTAAGGACATTGGGCAGCATTGTGACTCAGTGGTTAGCACTGCTGCCTCACAGTCCAGGAACTCAGGTTCAATTCCACCCTCATACAACTGTCTGTGTTACATTCGCACATTTTCCCTGTGTCTGCGTGGATTTCCTCCGGGTGCTCCAGTTTCCTCCCACAGTCCAAAGATGAGCAGACTAGGTGGATTAGCCATGCTAAACTGCCCATAGTGTTCAGGGATGTGTAGGTTAGGTGGGTTCTCGGGGGATGGGTCTGGATGGGATGCTCTGACGGTCAGTGTGGACTTGTTGGGCCAAAGGGCCTTTTTCCACACTTTAGGGATTCCGTGACATGATCAGGCTCAATTACTAACAAGCAACCTTGACACTGAAAGTTAAGTTTCACAAATGTGGAGTGACATTCAGATTTGAATTATAGTTGGAAATGTTTTAAAACTTTTTTTGATCTCTTAATGCACCTTTCTTTCTTGTTTTCTACAGACAAATTGGCATTCAATTCACTATTTTATCTCATACTTCCTGATTCACTTGCAGTTTGCCACAAGGATTCTCCAATTTACACATTTAAAGAATGAAACGTATTGTTGCTTGTCCAGCTCACACAGAAGCCAGAAGCCCAATGTGTCCCCAGCTGCACAAATGGCTTTCTAATCTTCACAAGCTCTATTGCCAAAGTCCACTGAAAGACTCTGGCTAAGTATAAGTTTAATAAATTGTCATTATCACTAATTTGTCCCAAATGCAAAATCCACCCTGTTATGAACAATGTGACAGGAGGTTTGCTTGTAATATGATCAAGGCCTTGTGATGGTGTGTACTTCCTATTTTCAGTTAATTAATTAGAGTTTAGAAGGTTGAGGGGAGATCTAATAGAAACTTACAAGATAATGTATGGCTTAGAAGGGGTGGACGCTAGGAAGTTGTTTCCATTAGGCAGGGAGACTAGGACCCGTGGACACAGCGTTAAAATTAGACGGGGTAAATTTAAAACTGAAATGAGATGACATTTCTTCAGCCAGAGAGTGTTGGGCTTGTGGAATTCATTGCCACGGAGTGCAGTGGAGGATGGGGCATTGGATGCCTTCAAGGCAGAGATCGACAAATTTTTGATCTCACAAGGAATCAAGTGCTACGGGGAGAGTGCAGGGAAGTGGAGTTGAAATGCCCATCAGCCATGATTTAAATGACAGAGTGGACTTGATGGGCCGAATGGCCTTACTTCCACTCCTATGTCTTATGGTCCAATGTGCCATGACTTTGTCGTTTAAATTTCTAAAAAATGTATTCATTCATGGAATGTGGGCATTGAAAGCAAATGCTGGTCTTGCTAGTAATGAAACAAAGGGATCTGGAGTGGAATAGGCAGGATAAAGGAGGGTATGAGAGGCAGAGGGCAGAATCTTACCAGGCTGTGAAGGACATCGGCTACCACAGGACAGGCTGTAAAACTCAGCGAGATGTTTTTCCTTGATTAATTGTCTATCTCTAATGATCCTTGAACTGAGTGGCTTGTTGGGCTATTTTAAAGGGCTGTTAAGGCTCAAGCATGTTGCTTTGGGTAATGAAAGCAGATTTTTTTTCTCTTAAAAGGCATGAGAGGACCAGATGGGTATTCAAGACCATAAATGGAAGCTTCATTGTCATCATCACCAAGACTAGTTTTATTAAGAGCATTAGTTTGGGTCTCTGGATGACTAGACCACTGACAGTAGCACTAACCGTATGTCATGACTTGTGTAATAATGTTCATGTATAAGCACCTTAGCTAATATTGAACTTTGAACATTTAGAAAAGCATTGGTTCAATATTTTGTCCTTCAGAGATTTAAATCTCTTCTACATCATCAAGTGGACATAAGAATTTCTTCCAACACTGTGGTCAAAGAAGAAAGTAAGAAAAAAAAAGATTATTTGTCATTTATTTAAATAATTGAGACCCATTTCTGCGTGCAAGTTGGTTATTGCAGCACAATAACAATGACTGAATATCAATATTAACTAGTTACAGTACAGCACTTTGATACCTGCTGTGATCTGATGAGATACTTTGTTGAAACCAAATATTTTTTCTCCCTTCTTGAATCCCAACAGTAGGTGGTGCTGTTGTATCTCCGCTCTCCATTTTACAGTTGACCCGGTACCTGATATTGACTCGCGGCTTGAACGTACACTTTTTTTTGATTTTTCTCATCAACCTGTTCAGAGATGTTATTACATATCTCTGAAGCAAGTGACTCGAATGTTGGTCTCCTGGTTCTAAGGGACGCTACCACAGCAATCACAAGAGCCCAGAACCTTGCTGTTCAGAATCAATAGCTACCCCATTACGCTGCTCTTCTTCACATCACCTTTAATTATTTTCTATTTTTTCTATTCCTCTCAACATCACCTGTCCACCTTCTCAATGCTGCATGGCATCCTGCCTTTGATTGCAAGGTCACCAGCTACCTTATACCTTCCTGCTGCCTGACCTGGTTAGTTGTCATGTTTGGCTCCACCTGAACCAGTCTTACACCTGCTTGTATTCTACGGCTTTGGCTTTCACCTTGGTCACTTAATTTCCATGGTATATATTACATCTCAGCAACTCCAAGGAGAAACAAAGGGAGCTGGAGACAGAATGGGCTGGATAATGGACGGTATGATAGACATAGGGCAGAATCTTACAAGGTTCTGAAGGGCATGAGCTACAACAAGCTGAGTAGTAAAATTTGGCGAGATGTTCTGTCTTAAGATTATCTCGCCACAACTTTCCCACTTTACTCAGCAGCATTGGTGAGATTCTTGCTACAGAGCAACAAGTTCCCAATTGAGAGATAGTAGGAACTGTAGATGCTGGAGAATCTGAGATAACAAGGTGTGGAGCTGGATGAACACAGCAGGCCAAGCAGCATCAGAGGAGCAGGAAAGCTGACATTTCAGGTCTGGACTCTTTTTAAGAAATAGGGGAGGGGAAGGGGGCTCTGAAATAAATAGAGAGAGAGGGAGGCGATGAGAGAAGGTGGATAGTGGAGCAGATAGGTGGAGAGAAGATGGGTAGGTCAAGGAGGCAGGGATGAGGAGTGTAGGTAGGGAGTTGGGATGGAGATTGATCAGTGAGGAGGGAGGATCGAACAGGTGGGAGAAAAGACAGGTCAAGAGTTGGGGATGAGATGGGCTGGTCTTGGGATGAGGTTGGGGTTGGGGAGATTTTGAAACTGGTGAAGTCCACATTGAGACCATTGGGCTGCAGGATTCCCAGGCGGAATATGAGGTGCTGTTCCTCCAGCCTTCGGGTGGCATCATTGTGGCACTGGAGGAGGCCCAGGATGGACATGTTGTCTAAGAAGTGGGAGGGGCGAGTTGAAGTGGTTCGCGACTGGGAGGTACTGTCGTTTGGAGCACCTACACTCAGTTCGTGACAAATGACAACACTTCCCAGTCGCAAAGGCTGGAGGAACCACGGATTATGATCTTTTCTGACTTGCCACACAAATTAGATGTCAGTAAACACGGCAGGTTCAACTGCATTTATGCCAAAAGACCTCCACGTCAGACCTCCACCAGGCACCAACATCTCAGACATGCTCCATGGACACTTGCCACATGCACCCCAGATTATTAGAATCTGTCACGTAACAGCCTCTACGAACCTTCATAAGCACATCTCTAACCCACTTAGATAATCACAGGAAGTGCTGGAAAAAACCCCAGTATCTCTGCCAGCATCTGTTGAGATAAAAAACAGAAGTGAGAGGGGTCTGAAATGGTGTTTTCTGTACTTTTCAGAAAGGTGGAGGAGGAGCAAAGGGAATAAATGGTTCAATCCACTTAAAGCATACTTCTGCTCATCAATGCTTCACCTTAGGCTGCACCCACAATAATCGCTGTAATGCTTTAACATCACACTCAGGCACACACACACCCAGCTGCTGGGTTGGACCAGGCTGAATCTCTGGGCTCTTTGCTCAATGTCACTATGCTCATTTACTCAAAGCCTATCTAGACACTTGCATCATCCCTACCTTGCCTTTCTACATTTTCCCCCCTCAGCCAGAGATACCTGTCTCATTTTATTACTGTCTTGTCCTGCCATTTAGCACAAACACAAAGCCAGGAAGCGTGCCATGGTTGTCAACAGAGTCTCAGTCCAGTCAAGAGGAATAGCCTTCACTCAGGGGATCCTTGTTCAGTAGGTCATGTACAGTCCTCAGTACCAGTCCTGGCCTCACTCGGGGCAGTAAGAGCCAGGATCCTCCCCTCATAAGGGATGTGGAGCCAAATGTCAAGCAGCACATCACCCATTCTCGCTGCTTCTGCTCTACTCCGAGTTGGAATGAGAGGCAGGTCAAAATCACAGAAGATGAAAGTTGTTGACACAGCTGTAATTGTTGGTGCAAGGGGAGAGATTTCCTGAGTGAGTGAGTTGGCACTGTGCAGGGTTAGTTGTGTCATGGTTTGAGGTAGGTGAGGGTGAATGTGGAAGAAGTTGCATGCCTTTGTGCGACTGGTAAAGTATGAGCCTTGGTGGGAGTCGGCTTTCAGAGGTAAGGTTAGCATGAGGGATCAGAGAGAAATGGTGGCACTTATTATGGTGGTGTAGAGAAGGACATTGACCTTCGTACAGTGCTGGGCATTTCTACAGATGGCTGACACTGCTTCTACATGGGTGACAACCTTGGACAAGGCTGGCTTGATGTGCTGTCATAGTCTCCACTGCTCATCTAGGAGAAAGGGAAGTCCAGCCAATGCCCCCAGAGGGACTTCCAGGGCTCTGCCTGCAAAACGGGGTGAGGATTTCCCTCAGTTGTCAAGTCCGAGGCAAATGTCAGGAACAGTGCAGGGCAGCTCCAGACTGACAGTGCTGGTCTGGATGTGCAATGGCCTTTGTGACAGGGTAGCCTGTCATTTGCAGGATCTCTGGTGAATGAAGTTGCTGAGAGGGAACTGTGCACAGCAAGATGGAATGGAAATGCAGTGTGATTTTCGCCACAAGGGCTCAAACAGCAATTAAAGCAGCAAGATCAGTGAGGCACAGCGAGATCACCTGCTTGGCCACACAATGTGAATCATTCGATACAACTCACACTTAGCCAAAATACTGTGAGATTCTGCTCATGAGAGTTATACAGAAAGAGATGGAAGTGGCAGTTCCAAAGAAATAATTAGCAAGAGAAAAACAGAGGATGTAACTGCTAGACAGCAATGTTAAGAGGGGTATTGTATCATAAATAATGAAAAAATATATTACAGAGAATTAAGAGGAAGAAATTTCTGGAGAGATGAAAAACAAAATATTTACATAAAGACTGATGAAGAAAAATGAATGGAGAGAACTTGAGGAAAGGCCAGAAAAGTGAGAGGGAGAAAGAGATAACAGTGAATAATTGATGTCGGAGTCTACTTTGTTTGATTTTTAGTTGAATGGACCGAGAGATTGGGCAGGTAGAGGAATAAATACTAAGGGAAGGATTAGCGCAAACAATATCAAGCCAAACAGAAATAAACTGAATGCGAAAAAAACACACAACTTACCTTCCATACTTCCACCTGCCCAAACTACTTTCTCAGTTTTCAGATCCTATAGCTCCACAGTTCTTCAGAGGGAATAAATAGGACTTGGATTAGAACATACACAGCCTTCCAACACATTTATGGCTGATATTTAACTTCACTCCATTGTCCTGCCAATTTCCAATATCTTTTGATGCCCTAAAAAGGCCAAACATCTGTCTGTCTCAACCCTAGATATACTTGATGATGGACTACAGTTAGTCCCCAGGTTGTAAATGGGTTTCGTTCTTCAGTACATTCACAAGTTGATTTATATGCTAGTCAGAACACAAAGTAGGTTAATATAAAATAGCTGTTCATTAGTATGAGGAAACATTCACCTATCAGATGTTTAAAATTAATGTTAAATACACCCCTGTATGGGATCTCATTCATAAACATGAGCATTTGTAAGACAGACATTCATAAATCAGGGACCAACAATACATAGGTTTGTCCTCTTTGACCTGTCTGTCTCCTCTCCGCCTATCCTCTCCTTTATCCATCTGCTATCTACCTCCCCCTCTCTCCCTATTTATTTCAGAATCCCCTTCCCCTCCCCCATTTCTGAAGAAGGGTCTAGGTCCAAAACATCAGCTTTCCTGCTTCTCTAATGTTGCTTAGCCTGCTGTGTTCATCCAGCTCTACACCTTGTTATCTCAATACTTCAATTGTTTTCAGCTGTGGATAAAGTATTCCTTCTCTTTGCATTTAACCAACTTGGATAGCACAATTTCAACTGGAAATGTGCACCTTCATCCTGTCTGCAACCTTAGGTCATAATGGCCTATAACTGTGCAATGGATTAATATACAAATCAGTATCTTTTGAACTGGTGATGCAATATGAATGTAATTCTTAAACATTCTTAGTTAATGTTTTAATTAAAAAAGGTTGTTACTTCTATAAAGCCAATCTAATAATATGAGTAATGGTAGGACATGAGCACCTCGATTACATACCGTTATTACAAGTAGCAGATGGCTCTTCTTCAAATAGATGTGCACAGTCACAGCACTGCCACACTCCTGTTGCTAACGTTCAATTTGCATAATTCCCAGGTTGTGTTTAAAATACCGTTTCATCAATGAAAAGCAGTTTGCTTTTAATGAAGGAACAGTTGCTGTGCATGTGCAGCTAAGTTGGAATCAGAAATAAATTAAGTACTGAAGCGTACCGAAGCAAAGCAAATCAAATGCAGAATGTAAAGCCAGACCCAGGTTAGAGATTACATCTGCACCTACTGCCTCACGTCAGTACAAATTTTGAAGCATAAATGTATTAGAAGGTTAACAAACAATTCCCTCAATTATTCCAAGAACATTTTGCCAGCATTATGCAATCATATTCTTGACTGTTTTCAACAGATTAGCTATTTTTCACATTCCAAACTGACTCGGCTTCTAAGTGTCAACACTATAACATGTTTACTTCCAGCATGTCAAATACTGAAATCTATGAACTGGTTAAAGCAGGGAATGTGAACATTCTGCAATGATGGTACCTCCTCATTTTCACTTCTCCCTTTCATACTCACTCATAACCAGGAGGTCATTGACTTTTTTTTGTGAGGGCATAAAAGTTGATTTAAAATTGTCTCCTTTTGTAACAACAATTACTTTGGACTTCATAGGGCACAGAAGTAGACCACTCACTACAACCAGTTTATGCTATATTGATACTCTTCTCAAGGTTCGTCCCATTTTTTTCTCACCTAAATCTACTATACTTCCACACTCTTCCAACTCTGGGTAATGAAGTTCCTTCTGAAATCATGACTGGATTTCTTGGTGACTCCTTATATCGATTTTCTCTATATATGCTGCTCCCACATCTTCTCTGTATCCGGTCTCTCAAATTTTCATAATTTTAAAGATGACTTATTTAGTCATTCCACAAATTTATCAAAAGAAAGCGATCCGGGGGGGTCTATCCATTCCTACACCCACACATTTCTGGTGCATTCAGAAAATCTTCTTTGCAACCTCTTTTGTGTATCTTTCTTGAATATAATGAGGTGACCAGAACCGTGTGCTGTAATCTAAGTGTGGTCCAACCAAGGTTCTGTGCAGGTTGAGCATAGCTTCCATATTAATCAATTATAAACTTCCAGAAATAAAGCCTAGTGCCTGGTTTGCTTTTGCTGTGGCCTTGCTAAATTTGTTTCTGACTCCAAATTAGCTGCATATGCACAGCAACTGTTCCTTCGTTACAAAGCATTCTGCTTTTCATAGATGCAACAGCATTTTAAAAACACAACCTGGAAATTATGTAACTTGAATTCTAGCAACGCTAGTATGGCAGTGCTGAGACTTGCACATCTATTAATCATTGGCACTTATATTCTAAAATGCCTTTATTCGTCTACTCCATCCAGACTTTCAACTTTCAAGCAATAAGCAACCTCCCTGTTCCTCCTACCGATAATGTACATTTGCACATTCTGCAAGTTTATTGTCAGCTGGCAACTTCTAAGTTCTCCTGGGTATTGACTAACCACATTACTCCCACAAATTGGGGCAAACTGAAAATTTAGAAATTGTGTTTTTGATTGTGGCATATCACTTGTCAGCTTCAGACACTCCTATCCCTACATTTGGATATATGAGATTGCCTTGAGTATTAAACATTGCTGATTTACAGTTATTATCTTTTTATTCTCTCATCGATAGAGGCATAATTCCTCATGGTAGTCTGGGCGGTCTACTTATAAGTGATTATTTCCCATTATCATATTTCTATGAAAGTAAAACTAGCAGAATTGTTTACAGTAGAATTTATATTACTTATTAAAAACAGTTTTCACTTTGCGCACAATTGTGAATTTGCATCCAAGATAACTCTGGTTAGATTACTGTTCAAATTTCTTGTAAAAGTCATTTGAATAACCACAAACATAAATGTGACATTAATACTATATTCAACAGTCTAATAGTTTCATTGATTGTTATAGTTAGTTTCTTAGTAAATTCAAAAAAACCCCTGTAGTCACGGCCAGTGTGAGTCAGGCTTGATCTGTGCGATGTAATCTTTTACACTGACATAAATGCAAATTGGGGCATATTTTGGGGCATAACCAACTCAAGTTTAAAATGCCCTGATTTCCCTTGGCTGTACTGATTGTATGAGCAAAAATTTCACCCTTACATATTCTTAAAAGTAATGATAATGTACCTGAGAAAACTCGCCTTAAATTTTATGTTGATGCTGTGATTTAAATGAAACAGCCTGTTCAGGGACTATAGCTGATAGGACATATGCCCAGGCAATTGTCTCAATTTTTTTAAAACTTCTATTACTAATGGTTCCTTAGGTAAAATAGAAATAATGATATTGTGTGTAAATATTATATAGGACTTGCTGTGATTGTTAATATTGTCTTGCAGTATAAGGCATTTAATTAGTTAGCTAATTGCAAGTGCCTCTCATGTATTATTTGAGAATCAGCCTAAAATTATTTGTGCTTTAATAAATTCTCCACAATTCATTCTAAGGGGATTAAAGGTTACAGGGAGAAGGCAGGAGAATGGGATTGAGGAACATATCGGCCATATTTGAATGGTGGAGCAAACTCAATGATCCGAATGGCTTATTCCTGCTCATGTCTTATAGTCTAACCAACGGCTAGAAAACATAATCGGACATGATTGTATGATTCAATTAATGATAAATGAATGAACCAATGAATCTTTAGTTATTACAATAAAACTAAGATGAAATGGTGGATCATGATGAAAATATTTGTAAGTGTACCTTGAAATTGAAATTCCTTCTCATAACAATGATAAATTTGGTAATAATAATAATAACTGAAGTAATAAACAGGTTGAGATTAAACTAAAGGGAAACATTAATATTATATTTATACTCTAATGCCTCTTCAAGACGATAGTTTCATCAAAAGGTATTCCTGGGTCTTGTCCTTGAACAACTGTAGCGTTTATTCTGTTGAAGTACCCACAATATGTTAGGAGGAAATTGAAGAGTTTCATGCCATTGACAACGCAGGAAGGTGCTTTCATTGCAAATTGAAGTGATGTATGACTCAGAAGTGAACTCATAAGATGAAGTGAGGACGTTTATGTAAGGTTACAAAGAGATCTTGATCAATTGGGTGAGTGGGCTGTGGAGTGAGGTATTTCATTTTGGTAAAATAAACAAGGGCAGGACTTATATAATGAATTATAGGAGCCTGTGTGGTGTTGCAGAACAGAGACAAGTGAGGGTTTAGGCACATAGTTCTTTGAAATTTGCATCACAGGTAGACAGGGTGGATAAGAAGGCATTCAGCATGCTTGCCTTCATTGCTCAGATCTTTGTATACAGTCATAGAGTAGAGTCATAAGTCATATAGCTTGGAAATAGGCCCATTGGCCCAAGCTGGTCCATGCTGAACCATGGTGCCCACTCAGCTAGTTCCAATTGCCCTCAACATCCCTCTAAACCCTTCCCATCCTTGTACCTATCCAAATGTTTTTAAATGTTGCTATTGTACCTGCCTCAACCACTTTCTCTGGCAGCCCATTCCATATACGCACCACTCTCTATGTGAAAAAGCTTAAGGTCCTTCTTAAATCTTTTTCTTCTCACCTTAAACTTCTGCCCTCTAGTTTTCAATTCCCCATCCCTGGGAAAAAGACTACATGCGTTTGTCCTCTTTCTGCCCCTCATGATTTCATACACCTCAATAAGGTCACCCATCATTCTCCTACACTCCAAGGAATAAAGTCCTATCCTGATCAACCTGTCCATTTAACTCAGGCCTATTAGTCCT
Organism: Stegostoma tigrinum; assembly: GCF_030684315.1. Classification (NCBI taxonomy): domain Eukaryota; kingdom Metazoa; phylum Chordata; class Chondrichthyes; order Orectolobiformes; family Stegostomatidae; genus Stegostoma; species Stegostoma tigrinum. The sequence goes on from NC_081372.1 coordinate 27,754,227, forward strand.
GACAACATCGTCACAAGTCTTCTTTGCACACTTTCCAGTTTAACTATGTTTTTCCTATAACAGGGTGAGCAAACTGTCTGCAATACTCCAAGTGCGGCCTCATCAATGGCTTATACAACTGTACCATAGTGTCCCAACTCCAAAACTCCATGCCTCAACCAATCACCAGCCAGCTTGCTAAATGACTTCTTCACCACCCTGTCTACCTGTGACGCTGCTTTAAAACAACTATGTACTTGTACTCCTAGGTTTCTCTGTTCCACAACATTCCCTAGGACCTTAATATTTACTTCATAAGTCATAGGTTGGTTTGACTTTCCAAAATGTAACACTTCAGACTTACATAACAAGGTGTAGAGCTGGATGAACACAGCAGGCCAAGCAGCATCAGAGGAGCAGGAAGGCTGACGTTTCGGGCCTAGACCCTTTCTGAAGAAGTGTATAGGCCTAAAATGTCAGCCTTCCTGCTCCTCTGATGCTGCTTGGCCTGCTGTGTTCATCCAGCTCTACACCTTGTTATCTGAGATTCGCCAGCATCTGCAGTTCCTACCACCTCAGACTTAGATGTATTGAATTGTAATTGCCAATCCTCAGCCCACTTCCCCATCTGATCAAGATCCCTCTGTAATTTTTGACAACTTTTCCCACTGTCAATGATACAAAATTAGGAGGTATCATCCACAAACTTACTAATTATGCCTTGTACATTTATATCTAGATCATTTATGTACATATCAAATAACTAAAGTCCCAGCACTGACTCTGGTAGCACACTTTAGTCACAGACTTCCAGTCCGAGAACCAACCTTCAACAATCACCAATATAACAAAGTGTGGAGCTGGATGAACACAGCAGGCTAAGCAGCATCTCAGGAGCACAAAAGCTGATGTTTCCGGCCTAGACCCTTCATCAGCTCAGGCCCGAAACATCAGCTTTTGTGCTCCTGAGATGCTGCTTGGCCTGCTGTGTTCATCCAGCTCCACACTTTGTTATCTTGGATTCTCCAGCATCTGCAGTTCCCATTATCTCTTCAACAATCACCCTCTGCTTCCTACCATTGAACCAATTTTCAATCCAATTAGTAAGCTCTCCCTGGATCCCATGCAACCTAACCTTCATGACTAGCCTGCCATGCAGGACCTTGTCAAAGGCCTTACTAAAGTCCATATGGACAACATTCACTAACCTCGTCTATCCTCTTGGGTATCTCTTTGAAAAACTCTAAAAGATTTGTCAGTCATGACTTCCTACACACAAATCCATACTGACTATCCCTAATCAGACCTCGCCTATCCAAACGCTGGTTAATCCTATCCCTCAGTGTCCTCTCCAATAACTTGCCTACCACTGATGTCAAGCTCAAAGGAGTTGGGACAGCAGGTGACGCCTCTCCTGGAGTACTGTGTGCAATTCTGGTCGCCCTGCTATAGGAAGGATATTATTAAATTGGAAAGATTTACAAGGACCCTGCCGGGAATGGAGGGTTTGAGTTGTAAAAACAGGCTGGGAAGTTTCTTTCACTGGACCATAGGAGGTTAAGAGTTGACCTCAAAAAAGGGTCTATAAAATCATGAAGGGCATAGATAAGGTGAACAGCAAAGGTCTTTTCCCCAGAGTAGGGGAGTTCAAAACCAGGGGTCATACTTTTAAGGTGAGAGGAGAACGTTTTAAAAGGGACATGAGGAGCAACTGTTTTTACACAGAGTGGTTCGTGTGTGGAATGAACTGCCAGAGGAAGAAGCAGACGAAGGCACACTGACGATATCTAAACGACATTCGGATAAGTACAATACAATCACGAATTTGGATCTAGGTCTGGATGAATAAAAATGCACAACAGGAACCTCAGAGGCGCGACGGGAACCCTACCCTGCTGAACTTTATTTTCTCTCCACAGATGCTGCCAGGCTTGCGGAGTCCCCCACCCCAGCAAAATCTGTGATTGAAAAACCGAGAGGTGGTCAGCTTGGTTCACTTATTACAATGAGAAAAGTATATGACAAGCAAAGAAACGAAAATAATGGAGCGGAAACCAACAGAACTGAAGCTAAATAGGGAATCAGCAAGAGACGATTAAAGGAAGAACACGGTGATTTAATTTGCGACAACGCTTGATACTCAGACATCGTTGGGGAAATGAACAGATGCAATTATTCTCCCAATGGAGAGCTACATTCGAATGTAGTATAACTCAGGAAATGGCAATCAGAACATGGTAACTTGAAAAAAAAGTGACACTCTTCCGCCGTTTTACCTTGTTTGAACGGACAACTTGACAACATTTACAACCCCATGGGAAGGAGGGACAGCTAAGCCTGTGGGGCCGTATCCTGAACACCCTTTACAAAAGAAATGCAGGCTGAACTGGGGTACAGTACGTGGCACCGTATTCTCAGTGTGCCAGTCTTCTTCTGGGGTACTGGCAGGTCAGCCCCACTGAAACACACAGGCGAATATCACCACCCCAGCACGATGCTGCACCCCGCCCTCCAGCAAACACCAGGTTAATTCGGCTAACCTCTCATGAACCCCAGCGTTGGCATGTCACACTCACCCTTCCAGCAAACACGCACTGGGCTTGCAGGAGACACAGCGTCTCGCCTCAGGTTTGGAACATGTGGGGATCCTCTGATGTGTTTAAGGCACCGGCGGAAACCTAAACAATTGTCGCTACGGTAACCACCGACAGTTTTTCTTCCGGGTCACCCTCGGTGGCGGGGTTGTGTCACCGGGTGTTGGTCTAGAGAGATGGTGAGGTGCGGCTCGCCTGTGGGCAGATTGAGACGAAAATTGTGTTAATGCAGAGATAATGTTCAATCGAGGGCCCGGGGAACCAGATGACGTGAGGCTGCTTGCACGGTCAAGAATCATTTTGTCTCTCACGCTCGTGAAGGGGCTGCTGAGCGGCCAAATGCAGTTACAGTCAGCTCACTCATGATGGTCACCACCATTCCACCCCCCACCCCAACACATCCCTTTATCAGCAGCTCTCCCCTACCCCCACATCCAGCACTGAAGAAGGGCAATACGTTGACTTCTCCTTTCCTCCAGATGCAGGCTTGCTGTGTTCTTCCAGCCTGCTATTTATCTACCACAGATTGTGATCAAACTTCCTAGACAAGCAGTGGTAGGAAATAGATTTAGTGTGATAGTAAAATAGTTCAGTGTGATCTAGTGTGAGCATAAACTTTTCACAAGTTAAAACACTTGAAAAGCCATGGGATGGCATGGCTGCCATGGGAGGAACAAGAAAAAGTAATAAAAGCAAAATAATGCAGGCATTGGAAATCTAAAATTTAAAAAACTGCTATGCTGGCGAAACTCAGTAGGCCGGGCAGAGAAAAAGAGAGCTAACATTTCAAATCAGATACAAGTTCTTCAGAACTCTAAAAAGAGACTTGGAAATGAATACTCTTATCATGTTGGAGCTCCATTTTGAAGTATTCAAGACAAATTAGATCCATGTTTGTCAGTCACAAGTTTTATTGGTTTATCCTTCAGGGTGATGACTGACGTGTTGACCAAGGAAACAGTATCAGGAAGGGAGGTTGAATTGCAAGTCATGTGAAGGCATTGGCCAGAATATGTCCAGCTAGAGTCTGGGGACCCGATTCTGTAGTTCATTTAAAAAGGAATAATCAATAATGGAGCCATGGTGTCAGAAACATCCTTTGGAGCTTCTTTAGAGACTTGGGGACGTGAGAGAGATACAGGTCGGCCGCATGAAATGCAAGATGGTGGATGTTCACAGAAAGAAAGATGATACTTTACACAGATTTTCTCCCCTTGGACCCAGTTTACATTTGACAAAAAAAGTGGAAAAATGCGAAAACCAGGGCAACATTTAATGAAAAACTGGGATATCTGGCAGCCCTAGTGTAAGCTGGTATCAAATTTTACATTTGTCCTGAGGGGAAACAAAATATTGCCAATTTCAGTTCGGGGACCTGAAGTAAGAATTAAGTTACATTGACACAGCCATCAAAGCAGCAGCAGTAGTGGCATGGATATTTTCTAAAAGGTACATGACTCTTCCTTTTCTTCTGTTTTGAGCATCTCTGGTTCACCAATTAGTTCTGAAGACCAACTTTCCAGCTCAATGATAGCACCAGGAAATGGAAAGCTATCTGATGGAGGATTGCAAAGGCAGGACAAGTTCGAGAAGAAACTTTGCTGGAAGCATGATTCACTTGCCCCTTGAGTTAATTATTGGTTGTAGAGGAATTTAAAAGCACGAAAGATGGATTTTTTTTAAAGGACAGAGTAAACATGAATAATCTAGATGCTATACATATTACACCTATCTATAATTTTGCATTAAATCACAAAATGAATTTGTATATTTTCTATGCATTTTTAAAAAATATTTTGCACCGACTTACTATTTTAGAACTTGGTTCTCACCTTTTACTATTATTTTACATACCACTAGCTACTGAACTAGGAAAATTGAAAAGCAACCTATTTCTGGCACATTTGCCAGAGCCTGCTTATCAACTGATAAGTGATATATTTGACTGGCACAGTGTAGACTTGGAATGCAATTTTTGGAAAGATTCACTGAATAACCCATTTATGATTCTGAAACAAATGTCACGCAACAAGCATTTCAAATATTATAATTTCAAACATTTTCTATGTAAAATTGTACACTATATTTAAATTGTACACTATAATTGTACACTATATTACGGGATCAATAGAATAAGGTCATGAGTTCAGCCTTTGTTTTATTTAGCAGCAGAAAGAACTGAAGAGGCTGGATGGCCTGTTCCTGTATTTTTTAAATGGAACCAAGATTAATGCACCTCAAAATATTTTATGAAACAAATTTAGGTGCTATTGCTGATAATAATCATCTGTTCATTATGCCACATTGTGCAATGTTGCTTTTATGGCATTTTTAATTTAAACATTAAAGTTGGCAAAAGACCACCACCCTCTGGTTGAAAAATTTAACTATAATTGTTGAACATTTTATGCATAGAATTTCCGATCTCCGGCTAGTCCAAATCGACGTACTTTGTAAAAAATGCATGGAGGGATTTATCAGAAGTCCTGGCGCAATGATTATGCAATAATCACCTGAACAGTTTAAACTTAAAATGGGCAATCACCTAGCATCTAGAACTCTCTGATAGCACTCCCAAGTCTACATTGGAGTCTGAGACCTCATAGGTTTCCAACTTACTTAACTTGTTTTTTATTCAGGTACAATTGGAGGAAAACACTCAACTGCCTACCTTTACCTATGCAGTGAAACCTATCAGGTTGGCTGCCAATTTCCCATCTTGCTCAGCCTTGTTGTGGCAGAAGCAAAAGGGGATTCTTGAGTTGCCATTAATTGGGCAGCTAAGAGCCCAATAGGCCTAAGAACAGGGAGACTGGTTGATACTTTACTCATTCTCCCCTGTACAAAATAGGCGACAGGTTGGGAATGACAGAAAGGCATTGGTTTAGTTTTATTGGCCCTTCTCAAAAATACACTTGGAGGGTGCTATAGAATTTACCAGGCTGCACTAAGAATGGAGATATCGGAAACAGTAGCACTCCTTGTGGACATCCATGAAGCAATCTAACAGAGTGAGGTGGGCTCATGGGTGGCAGGCAGATCGGTATGAAAATAACTTTTTCTAGAATTTCTCAGTTTATTCCATTATTTACAAATCATCTTAAAACCATGTGACCAAAAGCGGTGCTGTGTTGCATCACCACAAGTCATGAATTGAAGAATGTAGCAATCTGTAATGTAGAACCATCGCAAATAGTTCCTTGGAGCAATGACTTTGCCACATCACAGCATGATGCATCTAGGCCTAGAAACTGGACGTGTTACCAAGTACTTTAAATAAACAGGATTCACTCTGCTGACGTTATACCAATTAATTATGAAGCAAAAACTAACCTATGGAGTTTATAATGTCTTCTTTCTTTCTCATCATCTAAAATACACAACAAAACTATCAACTTATCAGGCTATTAGCCAAAGAAATAAAGAATTAGATTATAGGGAATAGCTGATGTTGACTTTCTTACCATGTTCATCGAAGAACAGTGAGTGTTAAGAATGTTCATGGTGCATTTAGCATCTGAAACTAACAAATTGGATGAATCAACTTCTTGGGGAACAGTGCTCTTCAAATGACACATTTACGAATGATTCAGATGAATGAAAGAAATCAGCATAATGACAAAACTATACGACTCAACACATTCTTACATCTATTCTGAGCCAAAAACATCAAAAATGTTTTGTACAGTTGATAATGTTTAGGCTAAGTAATAATTGTAATGAATGATAAAGAACTTCTGGTGTATTGATTCATCTTTCTTAATACTACAGAGTTGTATGACAGCTAAACAATGCATTTCTCGTCTCTTAATTTAGCCAAGCTTATTGCAATCATGAGCACTATTGTTTATACTTGTAATAATTTAAAACGTTTATCCATTTATTCAATTTTTGAATTCTAATTAAGAGATCCATTGAAACTTCTGAAACTAATCTATGACTGTTCTTTCCTGTCATTTAGAGTCATAGAGTCAAACGGCATGGAAACGGGCCCTTCAGACTAATCCATCAATGCCAACCAAGTTTCCTAAACTAACCTAGTCCCATTTGTCTGTGTTTGGCCCATATCCCTGTGAATCATTCCTATTCATCCACCTGTCCAAATGTCTTTTAAATATTGTCACATGACTGCATCTACCACTCCGTCCGTCAGTTCATTCCACATACATAACACCCTCCGTGTGAAAAAGTTGCCCCGATGTCCCTTTTAAGCCTTTCTCCTCTCACTTTAAAAATATGCCTCCTGTTTTGAACTCCCCCAACGTAGCAAAAAGAACCTTGTTATCCACCTTATCTATGCCCCTTATGTTTTTATAAACCTGTGTAAAGTCACCCCCGAAGCTCCTATGCTCCAGTGAGAACAGTCCCAGCCTATCCAGACTGTTCATTTCACTCAAACCTTCCAGTCCAGGCAACATCCTGGTAAATCTTTTCTGCACCCGATCCAATTTAATAATATCCTTTCTATAGCAGGGCGACCAAAACTATATACAATTCTCCAAAGTGGCCTCACCAATAACCTGTACAATCTCAATATGATATCCCAACTCCAATACTCAATAGTCTAAGCAATGAAGGTAAGCGTGCCAAATATCTTCTTACCCACCCTATCTATCTGTGATGTAACTTTGTAAGAACTATGTACTTGAACCCTTAGGTCTCCCTGTTCAACAACGCTACTCAGGGTCATACCATTAACTGTATTAGTCCTGCATTGATTATTTTACAAAAATGCAAAAATCTTGTATGTATCCAAATTAAACTCCATCTGCCACTCCTCAGCCCATTGGCCAAAGATCACTTTGAAATCTTATATAACCTCTACACTGTTGACTACACTGCAAATTATGTTGTCATCCTCAAATTTATTAACTATGCCTCTTAAGTTTTTATCCAAATCATTTATATAAATTATAAAAACATTGGACCCAGCACTGACCTCTGCAGAAACACCGCAGGCCTTTAGTCTGAAAACAACACCCCACCACCAGCCTCTGTCTCTTACCATCAGGCCAATTCTGTATTCAGTTGGCAAGCTCTCCCTGGATCCAAAGTGATCGAACATTACTAATCAGTCCATCATGCAGTATCTTGTCAAGGCTTTACCAAAGTCCATGTAGATAATGTCTACCATTCTTCCCTCATCAATCCTTTCAGTTACATCCTCAGCAAACTCAATCAAGTTTGTGAGACACAATTTCCCACTCACAAAACCATGCTGACTATCCCTAATCAGCCTTTGCTTCTCCAAATGTCTGTAGTTCCTATCTCTCAGAATCCTTTCCAGTAACTTATCCACCACTGACGTCAGACTCACCTGTCTATAGTTCGCAGGCTTCTCCTTACAGACTTTCTTAAATAAATGCACATTAGCCAACCTCAGTCCACTGGCACAGGTGAATAAATTTAGACCCACCTGTTTGACCTTGTGAAATCTGCTATCACTTTCCTCACTATTTACACCAGATTTTAAATCACCCTCAAACTTTGATGTTGATTCTGGAGCTTTGTCAAATTCAGTTTACACAATAAAAAAATCCAAAAGAATCTGTTCATCACATTCCCTCCCTGTCCCTCAGCCAACGATTTACTCTATTACCATATCACTTTAATATACCATATGCTTCTATTTCTCAGGTAAGTCTATATAATGGTACTTTATCAAATGCTTTTCAAAAGTCCATATGCACATCTACTGCAATACTTTCATCAACTTTCTCTTCTACTTTGTCAAAGAATCAAAAGTAAAAATAGTATCGTAACATTGGGCTGAATTTTCCACCATGTCCCATGGTACTTTTGCAATCTTCTGCTGCTTGCTCTATTAATTACGTTTTCAGCCTGAACAGCTCCCTTCCCATTCAATCATGTGACAGTAGAGGCAAAAGTGCCCACAGCTGCCAGGACCTTGCACCATTTACATTTTGTGCCTTATTTGAAGTGGTGAGCTGGTGTTTAAATATATTGCGGGCCAGGAACTGATCTTCATAGACAAGTGCTCCATGATTTTTGTGAATAAGATGTTGTAGAAAGGGAAGTTGGCACTTAACATCAAAGAAAGGTTCCTGATTTGCTGGCATAATGATTGGTGGAGAACAGTGCCATAATCTCTCCTGTGATCCATCAAGCTCATGGAATTGGTCACAGTTGGCCTGGAGCCAGATAGCAACCTGGGTCAATGTCATTTCTCAGGCCACAAGAAACATATAGCAATGATTCTAGAAAGTTAGTGAACTTCTGCACTTTATAAAAGTACAGGCCACCACTTTCTCTCTGCTTCCTCATACTCACTAAATCTGCCACTGCACAGTAACATCAGCAATGCTAAAGGCTACAGCTCTCACTATTTTGTGCACTATTTCCACTCAATCACATTCATCTAGCTCAGCCTCATAAACTACTAACCCTGCTTGTCCTCTCATTTCCTACACACTCACTTAGAACACCTTGCCATCTCTCCTAACAGATCTCACATTCACTTTCGTCTCACTCAATCCTGTTTTTTTTTGTCTCATTGCAAGAGAAATCGTCTCATAACTGGGCCAAGAGGGCAAAGGTGGGTGGCCGTGTGGCCAACATTCAACTCCTCAGCCCATGCCCCATGATGATAAGTTCCTCAAGAATTTCTGAGAGGACAGAAACTGCTCATGTGGAGAGGGTGATACCTCCTGAGGTGACCAAGTATGATTCATTGTGTTGTGCTGTGCTGCTATCCCTTTACTACTGGTAATAATCTTAGAATGCACAATCATCTACCCCTGTTGTGCAATAAATGGCCTTGTTCTCTTAGGCAGGACCAAAGACACCCATACACAACCCAAATATATGCAGGTTAGGGGATTGGCCAATCTAAATTGCGCTGTAGTGTCCATGGATGTACAGACTAGATGGATTAGCCATGGGAAATGCAGGCTTACACGGATACATGGCAGCAGATGGATCTGCTTGGGATGCTCTTTGGAAGGTTGGTGTAGACTAGATGGGCTGAATGGCCTGGATCCACATTTTAGAGATTCTATGAAATGCACACAGACCCACCATCCATCATTCCAACCATTGGAACTCAGCACCAGTGGAAAAACAAGAGGGGGATGAGGGAACTCAAATTCACTCCCGGGTGACTTTTCCTTCCATGAGGACAGGGCTTTGCCATGAGGCAGTCAGACAGTGGAGGAACCATACATAGGTCACCTGGAAGTTTCCACTCAGGGCACTTCAGAGTTGCTGGGTCTCTCCACTTGTATCTTGCCTGTGATCCCTAATTGTATAGGAGTTGCAGGATGAGCGTACATTTACACAGTAACATGCTCAGTTTGTCTGGATGCTCTAGCTATGCACATTCATGATCATTCACAAATGCCCCAATTATCCACCAAAATCAGCCAGCTAATGAGGTCCACTGCAAAGTAGGCTTCTTCCACTCCAACTGCAAACACTGGACTACACCTAGACTTAGGCAAAGGATGCAAAAAAGTCTCTTAGGGCATATGTGTGGCAAATCATTGTGAACACATTTTCACATGTAAATAGATGTGAAATTTCAATCATCACATGTCTGATTTCATTTTAGCTGCAGGACCTGGTTATATTGCTGTCTTGTCAGAGCCAGCAGCCTGTTCACTCATTTCAAAAAGGATACAAATTACAAAGGTGAGGCATTGCTGATCTCTAGAAATATGGTGCTTGCCTTAATAATTCTCATTTAGCTATTTAAACTTGAAAGGGAAAATCAAGTCTTTTCCTTCTTGATATTGGGACCCAGACTTTAAATATTAGGTCACAAGGCAAATTTTGAACTCATTTATTAAGCCATAATAATAATAATAAAATGGTGACCAAGCAACCAGCAGGTGGCTAAAACAATTTCCTACAATTGTATGTGAAAAAGATAAATTGAACAGTTGATAGTTCTATGCATCAATTCCCTCCACAGGCATCAGTCAGTAAGCAGCAGAGCTATTTGACATTTACCATGGTATCAGTGAAATAATTCAGCATAGTTCAGGAAATGTACAATATTCTTACCGTTTTATCATTTCAGTAAGAATAACAACAGAATGGCAAGCATGTCAAAGAAAATATCATACGTCGTGTTTGCCATAATTTCTTTCTTTTCAGACATAAAATAGATGTTAAAATGTCAATATTCCAGAAAATTCTGTACCAGTGTAGTTGCTTATGTGTAATGGTCCTGTATTTTGCGTGACTGGACCTCAGTGTGCCCGCTGTACTGCAGGGATCAGCATTGGGACTCTTATTGTTTGTGATAGTTATTTCTCCAATAATGCGATAGTTGCATTATTGCGTTACCTCACACTATTGAAAATCGCACTACAGAAAATCGCCATAATAATCACATCATAGGGAAATCACTAGAGAAAATCATTCTGCCTATACAGCACAAAGCTTGCATTACCCAAACAGTGTCCATTATTCATCAATGGCATTACATCCAATACATGTTCACAAAAAATGTGTTTCAGCAGAAATGCCTGTAGTGTGAATAATGCAGCTGAGAATGTGGGTGAGGAGGGTGCCATGATACATTTGCAGATGACACAAACATTGGCTTGGTGTTGACTGTGAATAGGAAGGTGCAAGGTTACCGGAGGTTGTAAACAGATTGGTCAGATGGGTAGTTCATGGCAGATTATGATAAATGTGAAGTGATGCACTTTAAGAAGAAGGAACCAGATAAGGGACTAATCAATAAATGGCAAGACAGCAGGAAGCTCAGAGGGACAGAAGGATCTTGGATGCTTGTCCTCAGATGCCTGAAGGTGGCAGAACAGGTTCATTATTTACTTAAGCAGGCGTAAGGGACACTTGCCTTTATCACTCATGGCACAGATTATAAGAGCAGGGAGTCACGTTGGAGCTATACAGAATGTTGTTTAGGTCACAACTGGAGTGCTATGTGCAATCCTGGCCACCCACACTACAGCACTGGAGGGGGTGCAGAGAAAATTCACCAGGATATTGCCAGGGATGCAGCATTTTAGCTATGAAGAGAGACCGAGTAAGTTTAGGTTGTTTTCCTTGGAGCAGAGAAGGTTGAGGGCAGAGAACCTAAGTGACCTTCGCAAACTACCCTATGTTTAACTCCAACCAATTCAAAGAAACGTCTAAAAAGTATAATGAGAAGTGCCCTTAATATAGAAACTTATATGTCTTGGGGAGGTTATTAAACCTTGGGGCAGAACAAGTAAACATAGATTATCAGTAAATAACTTGTATATTGCAACACAGAAGAGTACCATTTCGCCCTCCATATACATTGTAATTCTGAAACAGAAACTTGGCCATCCTCAATTCTCTTCTTGTCCCTGTAAAACTGCAAATCTTTTCCCTTTAGATACTCATCCAATTGCCATTTGAAAGTCAGAAATAAATCTACCTTTATCAAACCCTCAGACAGTAAAACCCAGTTACTAACAGGTTGCTCTATAATCCTATGTCATTTTTGGTTCTTTTGTCATTCATCTTAAGTCTGTGTCCTCTATTTCATAACCTTTCCCCCTTTCATTTTGCCTAGGGCCCTCATGATTTTGAAAATCAGCAGTCAAAATGTCCTCCTCCATGGACAACAGTGCTAAAGTCTCTAATCTATCCACATAACGAAAGGTTTTATCCTCAGAAGTATTCTCATAAACCTTTTCTTCACTTCTTCCAATGATTTTGTAACCAGTCTAAAGAGTGGTGCCTAGAATTGGACATATCATTTCAGTTGGGGATGAGGTAGTGTTTGATAAAGGTTCACCATAATTTCCTTGCTTTTGTATTCAATGCCACTATTTGTAAAGCTCAACTTTTGACAATTTACATATGATTTGTCCCCAGATTCCTCAGCTCCTTAACCTTGTTTTGGATTGTGTCCTTCATTTATATTATCTCTTCACATTCTTGCTACAAATGCATCGCTTCACAGTTCTCAGCTTTAAATTTAATCTTCCTTATATCTACCCATTTCATTAGGCTTGCTAGATCCTCTTGTAGTATATCATCATTCCCTTCACACTTCAATATCCTTTTAAGTTTGGTGTAATCAACAAATTTTGAAGTTTTTCCCTGAATGCTGCAATGTGAATTATTAATATATTAAGAAAATCTTTGATACTACAACTGACCCCAGAAAAAAATCTGACTGCATACTTTCCACTTATCTCCAAAAACAGTTCCCCACTGCTTCCTGTTTTCACAAGCATGGCATGTCCTGCAAAGTACCATTTGCAGTTCTTATACCTCAGCAGACCCACTTATGCAGTTACCTGTGTTTTCACTTAGTGACTTACAACTCACCCATGAGTATGAGCAGTCAGTGATGACCAGACGACTGTAGAGAGTCCACATCGAGGGGAGGGAAGGGGTACAGCAGCTGTCCAAGTTCTACCCTGCTGAACAGAGGTGTCAAGAAGAGAAATGCTAGAGGCCCATGAGCAATTTAACTTAATACTGACAAATCTACCAGGCACATTTATTACAGTTGTGGTTCAAGAATGGACTAAAAGCTGAAATCCAGAAATGAATTGAATGTAACTGCCATTGATATCAAGGCAGCATTTGACTGAGTGTGACATCAAGGAAAATTTAGAGTCAATGGAAATTAGACTTAACTGGATGGAGTCATACATATCAACAAGGAAGATGGTTGACTTTATTGGAGGTTACTATCTGAGCCCTAAGATACCACTGCAGGGATTCCTCAAGGTGGTGACTTAGACTCAGCAACCTTCAGCCGCTTCATTAATGACATCCCTCTATCATTATGTCAGAAGTGGAGATCTTTGCTAATACTTGCATAATGTTCAAGCAGCAGGTAACATTTGTGCTACACAAGTGACTGACAATGACCATCTCCAATGAAAGAGAATTGAATCGCTTACTTGTTAACTTCAATGGCATTACCATTGCTGAACTCCCCATTATTATCTTGCTGGGCATTGACAGTATGACTGGATCAGTTACATAAATGCTGTGGCTACAACAGAAGCTCAGAGATTAGGAATCCTGCAGTGAGAAATTCATCTCCTCTGCCCCTAGATCTTGTTTATCTACAAGGTACAGGGCAGGAGTGTGATGGAATACTCTTCACGTGCCTGGGTAAGTGATGCTCCAATTCGAAAAGCTCAACATCAATCAAGACTGGAATCAAATCCAGGTCCCTGGCACAGTGAGGCAGCAGTCCTAACCATTGAGACAATGTGCCATCCCAAAAATACAGATTTAAAAGGTAATGACTGAAACCCCTCAAAAATGTCAACTGCATTATAGAAACACATTCCTAAAGTGAAATATCTTTTAGTAGCTTTTCAATTTATATTGTATACATCCATATGAGGTTTATTCTTTGGGAGTGTTTCCTTTAATAAGAATCAGGCTACACAGGGTGTATGATATCACATGTGTGAATAATCATCCAAATGTAACAACTGTATTCCACGACTAAAATCTTGCTTTATCTCAGATGTATCAAGCACATAATCAGGCAATTGTTTGTTTTCCCCATCAAAGTAAACTGAGCAATTGATCCTTGTCAGAAATAATATCTTTTAACAATTCCTTGTATCTAGGTGTATCTGCACACTACAGGTACCTTTTACTACATCACCAATGCTAACATCCTTTATTTCAGAGACAACAATATCACCAGCATTACCATTCCTCACAACCCTCTTTTTGTGTTAGTGCCAACAGCATCCAACTCAATGCTACCATTTGCTAATTCATACAGTTCAAATTAATGAATTCACGACACTGATAGAAATTAGCTTTGAGAGAACATGGCTTCAATTCACCAAGCAATAATATTCTATAAGTTATAACAAAAAAGAAACAGTTCATAAATTCTAGAGAGTAAGCTGCTCAAGGCTAGGAAGGAGAGATCACATCAGAAATGAGATATAGCCTGAGTGAGTATATAGTTTGTGGACTTTGGAAGCAATGTGGGAATTCAGTGCAGAGAGGATGAGGTGCTTCTTGCTTGCTTTTTAGTTCATAGTTTGTAAGGTCTTTTTACCAGTTAAATTGAAGGACTGGGGACCCAGCACAAAAGAAAGAGTGACTTCATAGGAAAACTTTAAGTTCATTTGTTAGTAACAGCTACTAAATTGACTACCTAATATGGGTTACTTTCAGATTTAAGGTAAATAGGGGAAATATTTACAGGTTACAAACTAAAAGACCAGTAGGAATATTTTAAAATACAAATTGAGAACTAAGTATACAAAATAAAGACGCCAGGCCAGGCAATGTCTTGGAACTGCATGATGTAGGTGCTAGTGGACCCCTTAGTGTTTTGTAATGACCACATCTGTAGCACATACTGGTTGCTTAAGGAACTTAACTGAGTGTTGATGAGTTGGAGTCTGAGCTTTGAACATTGTGACCTGCCAGGGAAGGGGAGAGTTACCCAAATGCTGTGTTTCAGGAGGCAGTCACACCCCTTAGATAAACTACCTCAGGGACAGGAGGGTATGACTAAGAACAAGGCAGGTAGAGGAGTCCAGGAGGTAGCGCTGAAGGAGTCTTAGCCCTTGAGCTTGACTGACAGGTTTGAGATTCTTGCTCCCTGTGTGGATGAGAATCAGAGCTGTAGGGAAGATGAGCAAACTGACCATTGCACTGTGGTATGGGGAACTATTCAAGAGAGGGGAGAAAAGAAAAATGTAGTTATAATCTGGGATAGTATAGTCAGGGGACTAGACACTGTTCTCTGTGGCCAGGTTTAAGAGTTCCAAAGGCTGTGTTGCCTACTTCGTGCCCAGATTCAGATTATCTCATGTGGGCTGCAGAGGATCTTGGAGTAGGAGTGGAAAGATCCAGTTGTTGCAGTTTTTCCTGAGTTCTCAGGCCTTTAGATAATCCAACTTTTCCACTGGGGAGGTAAAATATACAAAACTGTCAATGTAGAGATACATCTAACATCATTAACCCGTAATTGATCCCAGGATGCTGTGAAAATGTAAATTAGGGACAGTTTGTTGGGGCAGTTGTGAGCTTACATGCTCAGTTTAGGATTAAATAGGATACTTTAGGATACTGAAGACCATATTCAACAATCAATGTGAGTTGTCATCAGTAGTAAGGGAGGGAAGGGAGAAAGATTTTGAAAAAAGTAGTTTAATCTTCCTGAAGTTCAACTGTATTTATTTCTAATTTTTCCTGGACTTGGTTTTGGGTAGACATCCCGACAACGTAGAAGTGGTTTGAGATTTAGCGAACTGGTAAATAGTTAGTCCAGCATGTGAACAGCAAATGTATGGATGCTGAGGGACATCATGAAGCGGAGGCAAAGGAAAGGAAAAGGCATAGTGGTGTGAGGTCAATGTTATTGTGAAAAAGCAGCAATAACTTTTATTAGACATAACCAACACAAAGAGTGGAAGAAAGGACATTCTTCATTTGTGTGGTTTTGTGTTCACATATATAAGTTTTGGTTTAAGACAGATTGGTTAAGGAGAAGGCAAAGTTAAGAACTATCTTCATTTTTGGGCATTTTTATAACTCTCTTTATTCCAAATTAAGATTAAATGCTAAATAGTGTTCAGAGACCTAGCAGGCTCTTATCTTTCTGTTACGTTATTGAAAAACTGTTCCATAAATTCCACTACCTAACCTTTTGGTTACTCTTTTGGTCTACTCCACAAACCTCTGTATGTTTTTCTAATATTCACATGGCTAGACTTCAGGCTTCAGCCTAGATCTCCATATGTTTCATTTTCCCTTTCTTAACTTGGCCCACAGTGTGCTAGGTGAAGAACAGCTCCATAACATCAGTACAACATTGGTCCAGGGTCCTAAGCCCTTACACAACCTACATCTTATTGGAACCCTGAAGTCCAGGCTCCAGTTCCATGTAGTCTCACATCAGTACAGCATACATCCTTTCACATGTGCTCTGTAATATGCTCAGAGTAAAGCTTTAATTCCTTTACCACTATAAGAGGTTTCAGAGATGATTTCATAGAGGAACTGGTGAGGCATTGTTCAAGATGCAATAACCTCTGTCCAGGCAAATTAATATATGTGTCATTCTATGTCTCAGGAGAAAGGTAGTGGTATGAAGGAACCTGGGGTGGAAGGATTTCTTCAAAGATTTGTGAGAGAAATGGTCACAGAGCTGAAAGGCAAGGCTTTGCCCCACAAGCACTGGGCCCTTTGAAAGACCTGAATCATGATGGCTGAATGGGTTCCCGAACCATTGGCTGTGAGAAATGTGCATGTGTGTGCAACTGAAGGACAGAAAGGGAGAGAGCCAGATGGGGAGAGGGAGGAGAGAGGGAGAGGAGAGGGGATGGAGGAAAGGAAAGAAAGGGAATAGAGGGAAGAAGATGGGAGGGATAGAGGGGGTAGATGGAGAGGGCAGAATGAGGGGGAGACAGGAAGGGAAAGGGAGAAGTCAGAGGGAGGGAGAATGAGGGGAGATAGTGGGGAGCATGGGGAAGGGAGGGAACAGAGACAGCAGAGGAACAGAGAAAAGGAATGATGGAAGAGGGTTAGAGCGAGGGAAAAGATGTGGGAAGGAGAAAGAGAGAATGTGTGGGAAAGAAGCAGGGAAGGACCAAGAAAGGAAGGGAAAGAATTAGGGAGGGAATGAAGAAAGAAAGAGAGAGTGACGAAATGGGGCTGAAGAATAGAGGGATGAGGAGAGTGTATTGGAATGAGTCAGGGAAGGAGGGACAGTGGAAGAGTGGAAGAAAGGGAGTTTCTATAAACTCTGAGACTGAGCCATGCACACTCCTAACCTTTCCTTCCTCTGCTTTCTCTTTCCCATTTTACTGTCTGATTCTGTTATCTCCTCCTTCCGCTCATTTGCCTCAAACTTATCCATGAGGCACAGTGGGAAAGGAGAACATTCCAGACTAAAGTATACTTTCTTTTACGTTGTGTTATGTCACATGTTTAGCATGCGAGTATACCTTTAAGAGGCATATTCATGATACCAGTACTATATAATAACACATGAGCTGTGGATATAAAGATTTCCTTCCCCATCTTACTTGTGATCATTCAAAGCATGACACTCTGTTGAAAGCACGCTGTTCTCTGTTGTAGTGATAATGATAGCAAGTATTTGTGATTAGCTGTATGTGGTAATTAGCTGTAATCAATATCTGCTGGACTCTTCAATACCAAGATATTCATGCCTAGGTTCTTATGTTATGGGAAATAACATAAACATTGCTGCATCAGGTATAAACACCAAATTGGAGGTGAACTCACATTAGATACAACCCCTCCTTTCATTGAAATCTGCCCAGGCCACTTTAAACATGAAAGCAACGTCACTGTTACTGAACCGCAGTTCCTTAGATTAGTTTAGATTAGATTAGATTAGATTCCCTACAGTGTAGAAACAGACCCTGCAGCCCAACAAGTCTACACTGCCTTTTGGAGCATCCCACCCAGACCCATCCCCCTGTAACCCACACACCCCTGAACACTATAGGCAACTTAGCATGGCCAATTCACCTAGCCTGCACATCTTTGGACTGTGTGTTCACCTCTTCTTCCATCAAGATCAAGAGTTGGGGACTAGTGTTACCTCCTCCTAGCTCTGACTAACTCATAAGGTGAAACAATTACTTAGATCTGCTGCATGAACTTTTAATGGGCAATTTTAGGAATTACTTATTTGAATTACCAATTATATTCATTGGAATTGTGTTTTTTTTCTGAAACTCTGCATTTATTATGTGCCAAATGTTGCCTTTCTGAAGTTTGCTCATTGCACCAAAATGAGAGACGATTGAAAAGGTTGGATGAGCTTGTCACTGGTCTCCTATAATTTTTGGGTCCATGCACACTTATAGAGTCATACAGTTACATGGCCATACAGCACAAAAACAGACTCTTTTGTCCAACCAGCGCATGCCAACCACAACCCCAAACTAAATTAGTGCCACCTGCTTGTGCTTGGTCCATACCCTTTCATACCTTCCTTATTCATGTGCTTATCTAAATGTCTTTTAAATATCGTAACTGTACCTGCATCCATGACATCTTTTGAAAGTTCATTCCACACACAAACAACTCTCTGGGTAAAACTGCAGTGCCTCATGTTCTTTTTAAATCTTTCTCCTCTCACCTTAAAATGAAATCTCCCACCATAGGAAAAAGACAGCTGCCATTCACCTTATTCACTTCATGATTTTATAAACTTCTGTAAGGTCACCCCTCAATCTCCTCGATTCCAGTGAACAGATCCCAGCCTGTCCAGCGTTCTCCCTAAAACTCAAACTTTCCATTCCCCACAACATCCTGGTAAATCTTCTCTGAACTCTCTCCAGCTTGATAATATCCCTTCTAATAATAGGGTGACCAGAACTGCACACAGTACTCAAAGGCTTCACCAACATTTTGTGCAACATTAGAATAATACAATACATTAAATAAATCACTTTAAGGTGCAATATTCCAGTGTTTTATTTTGTTCTTTGTGTGGCCGTCCACTGAACGAATTGCTCCAAATTATCAAATATGCCTCTGGTTTTAAAATCTTCAACAAAATATTACTATAATCTCTGTAGACTCATGTCATTAGCATTGCAATTAAAATGCTTTACAGGAATCAACATCTGTGATTTATTTTCAAATATTTTCATTAAGCACATCTTAGCACATAGTAAATAAAGATACAAACATATTGGGATTGAGCACAAATCAGGTAAAAGCAAGTAATTCACATCTGGTACAGTGCGGATTTGCATATTGCCATACAGCAATTTTTAGATATGTTTCTTATAAATTAACCTTACAGCAGACTTACATTACACAGGGTGTTAATCCAGAAACCCAGATAATGTTCTGGGGACTGGGGTTCAAGTCCCACCATGGTAGATGGTGGGATTTGAATTCGATAAGTATCTGGAATTAAGAATCTAATGATGACCATGAATCCATTGTTGATTGTTGGGGAAAATCCATCTGGTCACTAATGTCCTTTGTGGAACGGAACTGCCATCCTTACCTGGTCTGGTCTACATGTGACTCCAGACCCATGCGGTTGACTCTTAACTGCCCTCTGGGCAAAAGGTCTGAGCAATGAAGGCAAGTATGCTAAATGCCTTCTTAACCACCCTGTTTACATGTGATGCAAATGTCACTGAATTATGTACCTGAATCCCTAGGTTTCTCTGTTGTCAAATGTCTAATTAAAGAAAAATATTGGAAATTTATTTTTCTTTATTCATTCATAGGATGAGAGCATTGCTGACTAGGCAGCATTTATTGCCCATCCCTAATTGCCCAGAGGGCAGTTAAGAGTCAACCACATGGGTCTGGAGTCACATGTAGACCAGACCAGGTAAGGATGGCAGTTCCGTTCCACAAAGGACATTAGTGACCAGATGGATTTTCCCCAACAATCAACAATGGATTCATGGTCATCATTAGATTCTTAATTCCAGATACTTATCGAATTCAAATCCCACCATCTACCATGGTGGGACTTGAACCCCAGTCCCCAGAACATTATCTGGGTTTCTGGATTAACACCCTGTGTAATGTAAGTCTGCTGTAAGGTTAATTTATAAGAAACATATCTAAAAATTGCTGTATGGCAATATGCAAATCCGCACTGTACCAGATGTGAATTACTTGCTTTTACCTGATTTGTGCTCAATCCCAATATGTTTGTATCTTTATTTACTATGTGCTAAGATGTGCTTAATGAAAATATTTGAAAATAAATCACAGATGTTGATTCCTGTAAAGCATTTTAATTGCAATGCTAATGACATGAGTCTACAGAGATTATAGTAATATTTTGTTGAAGATTTTAAAACCAGAGGCATATTTGATAATTTGGAGCAATTCTTTCAGTGGACGGCCACACAAAGAACAAAATAAAACACTGGAATATTGCACCTTAAAGTGATTTATTTAATGTATTGTATTATTCTAATTTTGACAATGTGTGCAGACGCCAAGTTTCTTTGTATTTCAGGGTATACTGAGATGTTTCTGGAGCCAGTTTATAAATTCCTGAATAACAAAGAAGACTTTCATTTAAATAATGTTTCTCGTGACCAGAGGACATCTCACAGTTGTTTACAGCCAATGACAACTAAATTATAATCATTGCTGTACTAAGGGAAATTTGACAGCCAGGTTATGCTCAGTAAGCTTTCACCACCAGCAATCTGACGATAGCTAGATCATCTGTTTTCTGTGATGTTGATTCAGGGGTAAATGCTGGACAGGACACCAGGGTCGACTCCTTTCTTCCTCAAAATAGTGCCCTGGCACCTGAGAAGGCAGATGGAATCTTGATTTAATGCCTTTTTCAAAAGGCAGCATCATTGACATTACAGCTCTCCCAGTTGCAATAGTCTCAGCATTTCTAAAAACACTATTCCTGCAACACTTCAGTAACTATAGACTACACATCTCCTGTGTGTTTAATGTGCAAACTATAACTGATACTCTAAAATATTGCTCAAGCTGTGGCCTAACCTCTGTCAGATATAAATTGATGACCATTTTCTTGAGACTTTGTCCTACGCCCATTTATTTGTAAAACTAAAACTTTGTTACCTGTTTTATGTCATTTCTTTCATTTGTATTTTCTGGGAATTATGCATTTGAACCCCTTAGTCTGCTTATCTCCATCCTTCAGAACATTTTCATTAAATGCATGTTCCTTTGCTTTTCTTTTCACCCCTTGCTTAGTCATACTTATCCACTAAATTATATTGTGATCTTTCTTCCCATTCCCTGAACCAATCTGCCTATTTTTTGTTTGAAGTTATTCTATTGTTTGCACTTTTGGACACAGCAAATTTTAAAGCAACCACACAATCCTTGCCATTGATCTTTCAGAGCTTGTGGAATATTGGGAGAGTAAAGGAGGAGTTGTCGGAGACTGTCCTGAGGCCAGTGTACTCCTAACAGTCTCTATAATAGTCAGTTATATTCATGTGATCTGTAAATTGTTGAAATAAAAATCATACTATTTACATAAATCTTTTAGCTGGATCAGAAAGATGGGTATCCCAGGCTACACCTGACCATTTTGGGCTTGCAGGAGCCCATGCACAACAATATTTATAGGTCATGGTGAACGATTGCCACTAGGAGGGTGCCACTCCCACCATTCAGCCACCAGAAAGGAATACATGAGCTTCCCTCCTGCAAAACTGTCAACTTTAAAAATGAATAGAAAACTTTACATTTGGCCCCTTAATAAAGTCTTGTAGTAGCATGGAGCTTCACACTCTGATAGCTCTCTAGCCTGCCACAGGGAGGCAGCTTTGATTGAGCTGGTGCTCTCCATACATGACAGGAAACCACTCTACATTTGGCAATATGATGGAAAAGCTGCAATATTGCCCCACATAGAGGAACTAACATTAAAACTTGGCTTTTGAGCTATGTGGAATTGGCATCTCACACACTTTCCAGCTCACCACTTGACAAGATTCCTAGTATTGTAGTGTGTTAGGGAGTTATCCCCAATACCAAAATCTGCTAATTTCCCCATCTAATGTCTCCACGCCCACTACCTTGGAGCTGGCAAAATGTAGCCCTTTGTTATGGTCAAAATTAGATACAATACTTTATACCAGTAATTTTAATTTCAGTGTCACGACTTGGAGCTAATTATGAATGAGTAACTGCAATCAAGTTTGTATTTAATAACTTAAGATATGAATATTTAACTTTACTTGTGATAAATTCTTTGCAGTATTTTGGGTATGTGCTATAACTCAGACATGTTGTACTGCATTAAATATTTGTTTCTGAATTTTATTGATGGAAAAATGTATCCCTTTTCAATGAGAGCCATTTCAGGTAGACTTTGCTGCAAACATGGAATCTCAGTAAGACAGGGTTACAGCCTATTAAATCCAATACCATGCAATGTGATTGTATCTGATGAGTAATTTCTGTATTCTGTAAAGATTTAGCAAGGGGTGTTTTTCACCCTTTTATGTGGTTCCTACGATCCATAGTAGACACTTATGTGGAGTTTTAATCATCATGAATTAACATAGAACCATGATTGCCATATTGAAAAATATTGGATCAGTGTGTTTGCAATCTGATGTATAATCAACAGAAAAAATGTTTAGTTTATTCTATGGTTTTTATTAATGACAAAATGTTATAATTTTAATTTTATTTTATATCATGGGCCTTAGTTTATTTGCGTATCTAGAAGTATAATAGTAAAATGTAAACTATAATATCTTAAATTCATTAAAACTAAAATAAATAATAATTTGGGTTAATATTTTAGATATTCATGAACACATTTTGATCTCTGTTTATTCTTTTAATGGTGGTGTTAATCCAAATAAAATTATTAATGGTTCTATTTAAATGAGGAAGAACCTTACATCAACATGTAACCATTTGTACACTATTAGAATAAAAGAAATGTTTCACTCGAAATTTCAATGACAATTGTAGTCTGATAAAATTTGATCATCCT
Source organism: Stegostoma tigrinum (assembly GCF_030684315.1). Taxonomy (NCBI): domain Eukaryota; kingdom Metazoa; phylum Chordata; class Chondrichthyes; order Orectolobiformes; family Stegostomatidae; genus Stegostoma; species Stegostoma tigrinum. The sequence continues at coordinate 27,777,237 of NC_081372.1, forward strand.
TTATTTAAAATGACTTTACATTATGATTGGCTGTGAAAACTTCCTCTGCATGTACAGATCTAACTAAACTAATGAGAGGTAGCTTGTATTATAAAGGTCAAATAATGTTTCAGAATGATTTTCATTTATATTTTAATACATATCGTATTATGTGACTAGCATTCAAAAGTATTGAAACTCCAATTCATAGACACCGAAAACAGCTCCCATTAAATCATCACTAAGATTTAATTTTGAGACTCTCACTTTCACACCGTTATATTATCAAACATGTCAGACTAAACTATTGCGAAAATGTCATTCAACCACAGTAAAGAAAATAAAGAAGTGGCCCAATGTAGTGATTGGAACCAGGTGAATCACACTGACTATGCAATCCATGATAGAGGTTGTTAACCTGGGCTAATCAGGGAGTCCTGGCTGACAGATATAAACAGGAGATTCAGAGCACCTCTGACTTTAGGGACTGACTCTAAGTTGGCTGGTTGTATACGGTGGGCATTGAGGCTGTTTGAAAGCCCACTGTTATTGTGGAGAATGTCAGACAACCATTTTGTGGAGTAAAAGCAATGTACTGGAGATTTGAAATAAACACAAAAATTGCTAGAGAAACTCAGCAGACCTGGCAGCATCTGTGGAGAGGGAAGTGGACTTAACATTTCAAGTCCAGTATTAATTTTCTTTGGAACTCTGGAGTTTAGATACCTCCCTAACTGCACCAAAAATTAAAGCTATGCCACCCACTTTCATCTCACTTAATACTGGCCTCTCTCTCATTCTGGGAGGAAAACAGCCACAATATGATAGAAAGAGTCAAGGCAGGAGCCCTGATTAAGGGCCCAGGTCCGAAATGTCTATTCTCTTGCTCCTCTGATGCTGCCTGGCTTGCTGTGTTCCTCCAGCTCCACACTATTGACAAAGCAGGTGATAGCAGGTTGACATCTGGTTCCTTATTCCTGAGGTAGAGAACATCCTGAATCCAAACATGCTGAGCAGCTGCAGGACTCTGTCCAAGACCCTGGACTGGTATCAGAAGCTGCTCTGGAATTATTGTACTGCAAATCCTTCAAAGAAGGCTATCTTCCTTGACTTCAATGAGGCATGTTGACATCCTCCCTTCCTTTGTTTCTGCATTAAATAGCAAGGTAAGACAGAAATATCTGACTCTGGTATCTCTAGCTAAGGGTGACAAAATTCTCAAGGGCAAAATAAGGCTGGGATGCTGTGACCATCCTGATAGGTTTATAGTGAGCAAGCAATATGGAAGCAAATGAAGTTCCTGGAGATGTAGCCTGGTCGAGCATGAACTGGGTATAAGTCTCTGAATGTTCTTGTCGCAGTGTTACAATGATAGATGCTGGTACAGCAATGAAATGCAGGAGGTGTCATGAAAATTCTTAAGGCTTATTGAATGCCAACGTTCATGGACATTGGGAGTGTGTGGCTTGTGCCCAACATAGATGTCACTTGGAGCAAGTAGCAGTTGAATTCACCAGGTGCCCACACTGGTTTGCACAGTTGAGTTTCCTTCACATCTAGTTTGTTTGGCCAGTTTGGTAAATAGAAAATTGAAGATAAATGAGGACTGTCAGCAAGACATTTTAACAAGTAATAACTCCCTCTTAATTAGCAACTGGCCCATACCTAGTGATAAACTTACCACACTTTTGAAAAGCACAAAAAATGGAGTGAAATGTTCTCAATGTTGAGATGAGCCTTGCTGAACTTTCAATCTAACAGTCACAAATCTTGCCACAGGCCACATCACTCAGATCGCTATAAGATTTTGCCTGTGGTTCTTTTTCATGTGTAAGAAATGTCAAATCAATATGAGCCAAATCTTTTCTGTTCAATCTATTTGTCAAAAAGCATTAGACCTGATCTGACTGTAATAGATGATGTGCAGAAAATGTTAACTCCACAGTACAGAAGCATCTCAGGTCTTCAACTTTTCAGTCCTCCTATAATCCTAATTTTGTGACGAATGAGATTTTCTCTGAAAGGCTATCACATTCATATTTCACAAAGATCATGAGTGTATTCTTCAATTTCTCACAAATGCTGTATCACCCAGCCAGTGAGTTCTTCAATGTTATGATCCTTAAGCCTGTCCCATTGAAAGTAGATGTATTTAGAAAGTCTTTGGAGTGTTTCTATGACAGAATGATAAGTTGTGAGATCCTGTCCAATCTACCCTCCAAGTTGTATGGCTGCACTTGGACGTCCCACACTTGCCAATTGATGTACCACCTTGTTAAAGTCCGCATATGGAAGCCACTGCATGCATGGACCTCAAAGGTCTGCATAGCAAAAAAAATCTGAGAAGTGTATGTCCCCATAACAGTCCACGCAAAATACTCCAACACCATAGGAGAAACATTTCATCTTGTGTTTGGAATGTATTGGCTTCATACCTATCTTTTTGGTAGGGGTTTCATTGTTCACAATGATCCCAAACCATTAGAAATGGTTTGTCAAAAATGTCTCCTAAGTGTATCTTCATGACACTAGCAACTTCTTGTGACAGTCTAAGGACATGATTTAGAAATTCAATACAAATCAAGTTCCTAAATGTCTATTTCCAATTATCTTAGCCAACTTCCAAACTCCATTAAGAACAAAAATATTTCTTTATGTTTAGAAGTGAGTACTGTCTGAGTTAGAACACAGATGTAACTTTGATATCAATCATTTTGGTTGCAGTCACGCAGAACAAATTCAGTAAGTTATATCAGATGGAAATCGGCTGCAACAGTTCAGAAGGACTTGGCAGTATGTATTATTCCAACAGGTCCCTGAGTGAGCTTGTTGTTTTCTGTCCATTCAGGACTTTAGGAATCTAATTCTCAAAGGCAAATGAACGTCACTTCTGCAACCTTCACACCGGGACATATTGGACCATATCTAGTTACATAGATACAGAAAAAAAGAATGAACCATGCCAACAAGAAGACTTGCATCACCATTGCCAACTGTAGCTCACCATCCACAATTACAAAGAGCTCAAGATTTAAAAAGGTAGAAATATATTGAGAAAATATTGCAGAAAGCCTTTACTCAACAATGTGTGGCTCATTCCCCCCTCCTCTACCAGGAGTTAACACCACCCAACCCTGAGACGGTGCTGAAAAATACCTCCAAAATTCTGTGATGTTCACTCAACACCACTAAGTCTCAGGATGACACACCCATCTCCCACTCAGGACTAAGCACTACCCTCCTTCAGGCATTCCACTTCCCACCAGCCCCACCTTCATCCCTTTTATCTGCCCCTCCTCTGTTTCACCAGGGCTCAAATTTGTCTCTCTCTCTCTCCTCTGCAACTCTACCTCCACCTCTATCACCCAGATCCATATTCTCCCTCCCACCTCCATGATGTTTGGGACACTATTCCTGCCATAGCCAGCACTCAGCACGGTCCAAGAGCTGTGGATTGGGTCAGGTATTACTGGCCAACACTGTGATCAGTTCCAACAAATCTTATTGAAATGAGGATAGGAAAGAAATTACACTGCTTTGGAATAACTGACCCATTCTTTGCACCCCCTCACTACTATTGTCCTCTTGCCCTTTTTCATGGGCTTGTCAAAAACATTTGTCTTTGGTTGAATGCAAGCCTCATCATTGCAATGTGTCCCATGCTGGAATAGATCAAAGCAAAACTTTGGGTAACCTCTGATTTTGACCAACACTTGATCTGAGCAGAGGTGTGTGAGGAAGAGAGATTAAGTAGGAGGGAAGAGGGGGATGCAGCAAGGCAGTGGGAAAGATGGAGATAGGCGGATAGATTGGAAGAATGGAAATTGAGGGGAGATGTTTTTAGGAGAGAGGAGTGAGAGGTTGCCAGAGAGGTTATGAGATGCAAGACAGGAGGGAAGAGGAGGAGAAGGAGGGTAGAAAATAGGGGGTAAGTAAGACGGAGTGAGAAGACAGAAAAAGAGGGTGAAAGAGGATGACTATAAACTGGAGAAGGTGAGGAGGAAGGGGCAGATAAGGTCGAGAGAGAAAGAGTAGCAATGGAAGGGGCTGGACTCTAATACATAGCATAATAAAAATAAGTTATTACAACAACTAATTGCAGCAATTATAATAGCTAATAATAGTACTACAGGTATGACTTTAGTGAATTGTCTATCTTAAACAATCACACACTTCATACCACTGTAGCAGCTGGGACTTGGGAGGAATGTCCATGTCTGTAACATAACCCAAAATATTCTTCGATTGTTTTGAAGCTCAGGATTTGCTTTGGCCCCCTTGTTTTAGCTTCATGCCTTGTCAGTTAATTTCCAATGTTTTCTGTTAAATGCAGATAAATGCCTTAAAGGCAAATAAACGTTTTCAGTGAATGTGGTTTGTGCGCTGTGGATTGCAGTGCAGTTCTATTGACTTCAATAGGTCAATATTAGCTATCAAATGGTGATTAAATTAACACTGGATCACACATCAGCGTGAATTTGTGCAATCAGACCTTATCAAGCACAGATTTATGTAAAAAAAACACTGAATTCACAGAGAATTTCAAGATATCAACAGATTTCAAAAACGTGGATGGTACAAATCATCATCTAAGCAATCACGCTTTCAGGTTAAAACTAAAACCTCAAAGACTTTAAGGACTTTTTAAACTGCATATGCTGACTCTCCTTTTTTAAATAGATGTCTTTCATTTGTAAATTTAATACCAATGTTTTTATGTGAGATTAATGTCAGATTTTATTATTTTTTTCAGGGTTCATAAACAAAAATACCCCTCTTCCTCTTACTCAATGAACCTTGTCATTGTCTCCTTCACTTTCGAACTAGCGAGCTGCGTTTTATCAGTTTTATATAGCTGCATGCTGAAAGGGATCAAAAGTCTTTTAAGACCAAATGAGGGGATTATAAAGAAGGGAGCTGACTTACCCCTCTTCACTAGTTGTAACAGCTGTTCACTATTTTATTTTCAGTATATTTACATCGACTGTACATTGTAAATGCAGAACCATATCTCTGCCAGTTCCAAAAATAATTCTATTGCTTTGCAGAACAGAGGCAATAAACAGAGGCAACTGTTTTACAGATGCACTCAGTGAAATAGAGTTTTAATCATAAATCTTGAGCTAGAATTTATTGTCGCGACTGAGGTAATAAGTTTGCTGTTGAATTTGAACTTAGCTACTCCTGAACCAAATCAAAGGCACCTAAAGCATCCAACAGCTGTAATGTTAGGTTCCAAGGTAATCAGCCAATCACATTGAAGCATTCTGACAGACATCAAAACAGGAATTATAAAGCATTAAGTCCTTTCATTTTTTATTTGATTTTCCAGATAGTGAAATGAATAACCAAGAATCATTTAAGGCAGTTGCTAAAATAAGTATGATTTGAAAAAAAAGAAGTGTGTGGCAGTTTATTTTAGCATACCAGAAAAATCAAATATTAGTGTTTATAACAGTAAATGTGAAGTTGGCATATTGTTAAAAACCCAGTTACAGGGTCACACAGTCATAGAAATGTAGGGCCCTTCTTTCCGACTCGTTCATGCTGACCAGACATCTGAAGTAAATCTTGCTCTATTTGCCGGCATTTGGCCCATATCCCTCAAAATCATTTCTATTCACCCACTCATCCAGTTGCCTTTTTAAATGCTGTAATTGTATCAGCCTCCACCACTACCTCTGACAGTTTGAATCCTCCAAGCCTGGCAACGTCCTTGTAAATCTTTTCTAAGCTGTTTCAAGTTTCGTAACATCCTTCCCATAGCAGGGAGATCAGACTTGCACACAGTATTCCAAAAGTGGCCTAACTAATGTCCTGTACAACCTCAACATGACCCTCCAACTCATATACTAAATGACCTGATCAATAAAGGCAAGCATACCAAATACCTTCTTCACTATCCTATCTACCTGTGACTCCACATTCAAGGAATATGAACTTGCACTTCAAAGTCTCTTTGTTCAGCAACACTCCCCAAGACCTTATCATTAACTGCGTAAGTGCTGCCCTGATTTGCCTTTCCAAAACGCAGCACCTACACATTTCTCTAAATTAAACTCCATCTGCCACTCCTCAGCCCATTAGCCCACCTTATCAATATCCCATTTGCTCTGAGCTAACCTTCTTGGTTCCACTATACCTCCAATTTTGGTGTCATCTGCAAACTTAGTAACCATACTTCCTACGTTCACATCCAAATACATTATGTATGTGACAAAAAAACAGGGACCCAGCATCTATCATTATGGCACACCACTGGTCACAGGCCTGCAGTCTGAAAAGTAAACTTCCACCACTACCCTCTGTCGTCTACCTTCGAGCCAGTTCTATATCCAAATTGCTAGGTCTTCCTGTATTCCATGTGATCCAGCCTTGCTAACCAGTCTACTGTGAGGAATCTTGTCAAATGTCTAACTTAAGTCTATATAGATGTCCTCCACTCTGCCCTCATCAGTCCTCTTCATTACTTCTTCAAAAAACTCAATCATATTATTAAGACATGTTTTCCCTCGCACAAAGCTATGTTGGCTATCCCTAATCAGTGCTTGACTTTCCAAATGCATGTAAATCCTATCCCTTAGGATTCCCTCCAACAACTTTCCCACCATCAATGTCAGTCTCATCGATGAATACTTCCCTGGCTTTTCCTCATCACCTTTTTTAAATAGAGGCACCACCTTTGCCAAATTCCAGTCTTCTGGCACTTCACCTGTGGCTATGGATGATACAAATATCCCAGCAAGAGGCCCAACAATCACTTGCCTAGCTTCCCACAGAGTTCTAGGATACACCTGATCAGATCCTGGGGATTTATCCAGCTTTATGCATTTTAAGATGTCCAGCACCTCCTCTTCTATAAATGGACATTTTTCAAGATGTCGCTGTCTATATCCCCAAATTCTCATCTTCCATATTCTTCTCGATAGTAAACACTGATCCAAAATACTTGTTTAATATTTCCCCCATCTCCTATTCCACACATAGGCAGCCTTGCTGATCTTTAAGGGGCTGTATTCTCTGCCCATTACCATTTTGTCCTTTTGTTCCTCTACATTGGGGAAACCAAGCGGAGGCTTGGGGACCGCTTTGCAGAACACCTCCGCTCAGTTCGTAACAAACAACTGCACCTCCCAGTCGCAAACCATTTCCACTCCCCCTCCCATTCTCTTGATGACATGTCCATCATGGGCCTCCTGCACTGCCACAATGATGCCACCCGAAGGTTGCAGGAACAGCAACTTATATTCCGCCTGGGAAACCTGCAGCCATATGGTATCAATGTGGACTTCACCAGTTTCAAAATCTCCCCTTCCCCCACTGCATCCCTAAACCAGCCCAGTTCATCCCCTCCCCCCACTGCACCACACAACCAGCCCAGCTCTTCCCCCCCACCCACTGCATCCCAAAACCAGTCCAACCTGTCTCTGCCTCCCTAACCGGTTCTTCCTCTCACCCATCCCTTCCTCCCACCCCAAGCCGCACCCCCAGCTACCTACTAACCTCATCCCACCTCCTTGACCTGTCCGTCTTCCCTGGACTGACCTATCCCCTCCCTACCTCCCCACCTACACCCTCTCCACCTATCTTCTTTACTCTCCATCTTCGGTCCGCCTCCCCCTCTCTCCCTATTTATTCCAGTTCCCTCCCCCCATCCCCCTCTCTGATGAAGGGTCTAGGCCCGAAACGTCAGCTTTTGTGCTCCTGAGATGCTGCTTGGCCTGCTGTGTTCATCCAGCCCCACATTTTATTATCTTGGAATCTCCAGCATCTGCAGTTCCCATTATCTCTGATACCATTTTGTCCTTACTGTATTTGGAGAATTCCTTCAGATTCTCATTAACCCTATTTGCCAAAACTTGCTCAGTTTCCCTTTTTGCCCTCCTGATTTCCCTCTTCAGTATACTCCTAATGTATTTGTACTCTTTTCGGGATTCATTCGATCTCTGCTGTCTATAGATGACATATGCTTCCTTCTTTTTTTTGACCAAAACCTTCATTTCTCTAGTCATTCAGCATTCTCTACACCTAACAACCTTGACTTTCACCCTAGCAGGAACACACTGTCGTAGGACTCACATTATCTCTTTTTTGAAGGCTTCTCATTTTCCAGCCATCCATTTACCTGCGAACATCTGTTGCCAATCAACTTATGAAAGTTTTTGCTTCATACAATCAAAATTGGCCATCATCCAATTTAGAACTTTAACTTTTAGATCTGGTCTATCCTTTCCTATTACTATTTTTAGATGAATAGAATTGTGGTCACTGGGCCCCAAAGTGCCCCCCCACTGACACCGGTCACTTGCCCTGCCTTATTTCCCAAGAGTAGGTCAAGTTTTGAATCAGAAAATTTTCCTGTACACACTTCACAAATTCCTCTCCATAAAGCCCTGAACACTGTCAGTCCCAGTCCATGTTTGGTAAGTTAAAACCCCTACCATAATCATCCTAATATTCTTACAATCAACTGAGATCTCCTTACAAATTGTTTCTTAATTTCCTGCTGACTACTGGGGGTGTCGGGGTTGTGGGGGTGGGGTGCAAGGATTAGTCTATACTACAACCTCAAAAAGATAGTTATCCCTTTCTTACTTCTCAGTTCCACCCAATAACTTCCCTGAACATCTTTTCAGGACTATCCTCCCCAACTACAGCCATAATGTTATCTTAAATCAAAAATGCCACTGCCTCTCCTCTCTTCCCTCCCCTTACTATCCTTCCTATAGCATCTATAGCCTGGAACATTAAGCCGCTAATCTAGTCCATCCCCAAGGTACGTCTCTGTAATTTCTACAATATCCCAATCCCATGTTCCGAGCTATGCACTGAGGTCATCTACCTTACCTGTTAGGCCTCTTCCAATAAAATAAACGCAGTTTAATTCATCAGTCCTACCTCGTTTTCTACTTTGTTCCTGCCTGCCGTGACTGTTTGACTTGCTCCTTTCCCCAACTGTACCAGTCTCAGATTGATCTGCCATTCACGGGACATCATTTTAAAGGGATTTACAGCGAAATGATAAGACAAGAGAGGAATGGCTTTGGAAATTCACTCATTGCTTTGAGATTACAAATGGAGTAGTGGAAAGGGAGTCCTCAACAGTGCACCCTCTGGAGGAGTGCAGTAGCAATGACAGCAAATTAGGGATTTCTGTCATTAAACGTAGTTGCTGTCAGCTCCAATGGAATAATGAATGACTACAAGTATGAGCAGTTTAACCATCATTGTTTCTGCAAGACATCAAAAAATGAATTTCACAATATCTGGTCATGCTGACATAATTCTACAAAACTTAGCTCGAGTGTAGCTTGGAAATGCCTGAAATGGACAATCATTTAATTCTTTGTAGAATTATGCCAGCACGACTAGATCCCATCCTTATTAAAATATTCACATCTTTTACGGAAGGTCAGCAAAGTATCCTGTTTTGAATTAAGTTAAATATCCTTCCCTAAGAAAACAAAACTATTTAACCGTGATGTTACTTAACCATTGTGGTGATTTTCACTCAACTGACTTCATTCAGCTGCAAAATCACAAAAAGCTGAATTATCTTAAGCTTAGGCTCGATGTTTATATTATACATCAGTTATATTTTGATGTTGCAAATTTAAAACTTCTGACTTAAAATGTAATCAAACTAAGTAATTACATGATTGTGACAGAGTTGAACATTTCCAATGTTTTCAAATTTTACTTCTGATTTCCAACATATGCTTTTTTTTCTCTTACTGCTATTGGTTATGGATTCACCAATTAAGAAAAAACTGCCATGGTGAGACTAACTTTATTCTCCCATTCCCCGGTCAGAAAACCCTTTTAGTACCATGTGGGTATGAACATAAAGTCAAATTATTCTTTTCACTTGTGCACCATGATTCATCCTGTGCTGCTTCAATTCATTCTCAGTGTTGTTTGCATATAGCTGTTTATGAGCTAGTGCTTCTGACACAGTGTTTTCATATACTGACGAATGGATCATTCTGTTCTTTCCAATTTTCATGAAATGTGAAGGCAGAGTCTTGGGAGATTGCTTCAATGAAATGTAAGACAGCAGTATTTTCAACATGTGCTATCCATTGAGTTGGTTCGTGCTGGTATTTAGTAGCCCAATGTTAGAATATGGAAAGATTTTGGCACTGGCAGTAAGCTTGGCAGTTTCTCTCATTTTCATATGGTACATTCACTCTGCAGTGTCGTTACTTCCTTCAACTGGCCTATGATTTCTACGCAATGGTTCTGCAATCAGCAGTTATGTTTGTTGCTGATCTTACTCCTTTGGAAGTAAGTGAGTGATATTGACCAACTACAATTCTGAATATTGAGAATGTCAATGATCTAGATGTATGTTTAAAGAATATATTCATATTTATTCACTGGATTTATTGCAAATGTTCACTTTTTATAAGGCCTGTCTGTTTCTACTTAAAAGATAACTCTTCCCTTTGCAAGTTTTGATATTTGTGTAAATACTTTCTTCCCAATAGTGGGGAAACAGGTATCGTTTGTAACATTGTAAAGAACAAACAGGGTGGAATCTTACCAGGCTCTGAGCAGTATGGGTTACAGTGAGGTGTGTAGTAAAATCAGGCAAGATGTTTTGTGAAGTTGATCTGGATGTCAAGATTATTTCATCATAAGAATACTTAAGAATTTAAAAGTGTGAGATTTATGTTTCTCAAGACACTTACTTCAAATTGATGGATGTTGTGCACATACCATGAAAAATGTTTCAACCTGTCCTTGACAGTGCTTACCCAGGGGGATTTAATTGATTGTGTACTGGAGACTTGGTTTAGCCAGTGATGGAACATTATGTTGTCGGAAAATTGATATTTGCAACAATAAATTCATTGCAGAATATAACCATATTAAGCATGATTTATGTCGTATACATCCATGGCAGTAAATATCAGTAATGGTTCAAACCCATGCTCACAAAGGCAATGTGCTGGATGTATGCCATTTCATTCATTTCATTAAAAACGGAGTAAAGCGTCTGTCACATTGTACTATTAGACAAATGGTGAAATGTATTTTATTCTCAGTAGTCACTTTGTGAACTGATAAATTAGTCCATGCAGTTCTAAGCACAGCAACAAAAAAAAATCAGTTTCAGGGCTTCCACTGGTCTACTTTTAAACTTTATCCTAGGAGCCACGGGAAAATTGCAGAGACCTGTATGTGTTTTGTTTCTATAGGTTCTGGTAGTTTCCATTGTGCCTTTGAGGCAGAATTTCTACGTGCTGTGTTGGTGTAAGAGATTACATCTTTTTTTAAATTTTAGACTATGGTCTGAAAATGAGAGAAAAGGATATTTTTCTTTAAAAAAGGAGAATATACGAAGAGTTGTTTGCAGCATGGAAAAACAAATGAAGCTAACTGATGCATGTGAAATAATGTTATTTCTCAGCGACATTAAGTCCAGACAAATTGGCACAATTTTTTAATAGACTCAGGAAAAGCTCAGCATAACAATAACCCACTGATTGATAAGGCGGCAGTGCAACACGGACCCTGTGAGAGGGATTAACAAAGTGTTTCCGGGAGACCACCAAAAGTTGGCTGCATCAATCATTTTCTCTTATCTTTCTTGCAAAGCTGTTCTTGCCAATTTTCTGCTGAAAGAGCAGAAAAATTACCTTAGAGCTCAGAAAGAAATTGTTCTATAATACTAAGATTATCAGAATGACTCTTGGTCCAACCAAGTGAACTACAGACTGAGCATGTTGTTGCAGATAATGTTGAAAAATCATTTAAAAATGAAAAGGATTGTGAAACCAGCCAACTTGGTTTGTGATTTAGATTGGTGTAACAGAATTGCTTTCTCCTGACTACTACTTCTCCTCTCTACTTTTGCTATTCATATTTTTTTTGTTCCTTTGTGTTTGGAAGTTTTAAAAGGGGTAAAGTTTAAGTTCCACAAATTAGAAACCTTGAACTTTTCCTGTTCTTGTTAAAGTTAAAATTATGATGATAATTGACATTATGCTTATTGTTACTGAAGCAAGCAGGTATGATTCGTTTTTATCCTGGTAGCCGTCAGTTGGAGACAAATTGAAATATTTGATAGTTTCATTTAATCTTTGCATTTATGATAAGTTTGGGAATAGTGGGGGTTAACTTCAAATGTACTAACCCAGTGAATCATGATGGTGGAGATAGAGATCATTCACTGAGTTAATCCTATCCCTTAGGTTCATTTTGCACCGAGTATCAGTATGTCTACAATGGTTAGTAGTCCAAGTAAATTGAAGCATAGTTGGGTTAGCACATACTTGCCAATGGAAAAGATCCTGAATCATGCTAAAACAATTAGCATGAAAGAGGGCAAAAATAATAATGAATGCTTAAATTGCAACCTCAGTATCCCCTCTGCAATCCTTGTGACTCTGTCATTAGAAATGATGTTGCCGGGTAACCCAGTAGCTTTGCTGAGTGCCCTATGCTGTGGCACTCAACAAATGCAGCAGATGGAAAGCCCTGGCTAGCCCAGCCTACTGTTCAAGGGGTGGAGATGGTAATTCATCGTTCGCAAGACTCTGAAATCCACAGGTTGATCAATATGATTGACATGAAGGTCAGTAAAGGAAGGAAAAACACATTTACATTCACATGATAATTTTAATGACTTCAGAATATCTCAAGGTGTTAACAATTTTGCTTTGAAGTGACTTGTTATAACATGAAAACCTGACCACCAGTTTACGCACAGCAAGCTCCTTTGAACAGTAATGAGATAAATGACTGAGATAACAAAGTGTGGAGCTAGATGAACACAGCAGGCCAAGCAGCATCTTAGGAGCAGGAAAGCTGACATTTCGGGCCTCGACCCGATTTCTGATGAAGGGTCTAGGCCCAAAACATCAGCTTTCCTGCTCCTATGATGTTGCTTGGCCTGCTGTGCTCGTTCATCTTTACACCTTGTTATCTTGGATTCTTCAGCATCTGCAGTTCCTATTATCTTAGATAAATGACTGGCTAATGTTTTTTAATGATGTTGGTTGAGAAAAGAAATCACCATTTTCATTAACCTAAAGATTTCTTTCTGGCCTTAACTGTGCTGACACAACAACAGAATGCTAATAAGAGCCATATTTCATGAATTTTAGCAATTAGGCAGAAAATCAAAATATTAATCAGCATGGCACAGTGGCTAACACTGCAGCCTCACAGCGCTAGGGACCTGGGTTCGATTCCAGCCTCGGGTGGCTGTCTGTGCAGAGTTTGTACATTCTCCCTGTGTCTGCGTATGTTTCCTCCGGGTGCTCTGATTTCCTCCCACAGTCCAAAGATGTGCACGCTAGGTGGATTGATCATGCTAAATTGCCCATAGTGTTCAGTGGTGTGTGGGTTATAGGGGGTGGGTCTGTGTGGGATGCTCCAAGGGGAAGTGTGGACTTGTTGGACCAAAGGGCCTGTTTCCACACTGTAAGGAATCTAATCTAATCCACTTCTGCATCTTTGTCAATGGCTTGAGCATATGTTCCTTAATGTAAAGCCAACTGATTGTTGATATTCTCTGTACTAATGCAAAAGTATCACAAAATTTCATAGAATCTGGGGTTTGAATATTTGTTCAGCAGTTAGAAATGCAAATAGAATTTATACTGCATTGTTCACATCAATCAATGTTTTAGGGAGAGAGCTCAGCTGAACACCTGAATATAAAAGTAAGTTGTTGTGCAAGTAATAATAGTGAAAAAAAACACAAGAAGAACTGGTGATTTGGATTGATTATTTACTGTTTAGTCAATAACTAAAATGTAATTTTTTTAATACTTACTGTTATTAAAGGAGAACGGGACGAGCCTAGTGATAAAAAGTAGGGCCCCTCTGATTTGGTGTTTCTGGAATACAACACAACCTACCTGCCAAAAACTGGAGTGTGAATATTTTCACTGGCATTTTTGTCAGGATTAATGTTCACAAATGTCTAATTATGATGAGGCCTACCAGATTTATGTAAATGAGAAATTGACATTTGGGAACTGAAACCCCTATACTACACTTGACATGCAGCAGTGAAGACATAGGATCAGATGTATGTATAAATCTTTTCCTGTTAACAAATAAAACCAGAAAAGATATGTAACTGTTGACACTGAACTGTGCAAAAGCATTGACTATCAATTACTGGAAATAGGAACTGAATCTAGAGTGTAATTTTGTTGCACTGGTTGCTTTTTGCCTAGAAACCATTTGAATTGTTACGGACTTATCTGTTTGGTGATTAGGTATTAATATGCCCTCAACCACAGTGAAAGATCTGATGGCCACCTATAACATTCACAATTCCTTTGCTTACCAAAATTGTGCAAGAAGCAAAGCGGCAGAATATTTAAGGGAAAAATGTAAAGAAGCAAATGGGAAAGAAAGGCCTTTTTAAATGTTATCCCTTCCCAAGAATTTACATTACTCCACAGGCTTGTGCTATTAAGACAGTTACATGACATCACAGCATGTGACACTCTAGTACAAAAGTATCCACCTCGCCTTGAGTCATTCTTTCTGTGCACTCAGTCTGTTGTGCTTGTAATGCACAATTACAATAGAAAGCACTAAACCCAGATTTTGCTTTTAAGTCTGTCATACCATGGCCTTATTGCATGTAAACTTCAGATATCTGATTCAAGAACTTGACTATCTGGATAATTGTATTAGTGATAATGGGAACTACAGATGCTGGAGAATCCGAGATAAGAAAGTGTGAAGCTGGATGAACACAGCAGGCCAATCAGCATCTTAGGAGCGCAAAAGCTGACGTTTTGGGCCTAGACCCTTCATCAGAAAGGATGATTGTTATGTGGACTAACACATGTAGCAACATACAATTACAATACATCAATATCAGCCCTATTCACTCCTTTTCAATGATCCATTGGAGACTCAATGCAGGTAATGTTAGAGTACCTTACAGAAACAAAAATGTAGCAGTCTAGAGGGAGACCCAAAGAACCCATACTTATTAGAATGAAGATTTACCTCAATCCTTAGCAGATGGCAGCCACTTCTCAATCTTCTGTTCAGTCATCAAACATAATGTATATCAATTGTTAAGAGAAGAAAAATTCTGATAGAAAGTACTATGGATGCGGGACTTCCTGGAAAATAATTGATTTATGTACAGTTGTGTGAACATTGCTGAAGTTGAGCGATGGAAGCTGTACAAAAGAAGTAGAAACTGGGGTATATGTGCTTGTAGCAGGAAAGGTGGATTGAGTTGGGGGAGGGGGAACAGGGTTATTCTGTTTACATATGCATTTATTCAAACAGATCTGAAATATCGATCTGCCAGTCGGCACACAATCTTGCAGGTCGACTTTTCTGCATCTTTATTATCAACCTCAGGCACCTAATTGTAGGCTGTTGCTACAGTTCCTGCAGATGGATTCCTCCTGGTTATGTTGTACAGTGATAAATAAATTACATTGAGCTGGGAAAATGTAGCCTGGACACTGTAAGTCATTCCCAAAAGGTCTTATATTTCTACACGGCTTCTGTTTCTGCGATGTGCTGCAGGGCAATCACCTGTCAAGTCAAAAAGTCAAAAAATAATTGGTCTCTATGACACAAGAACCAATCTTCTAATAGTTAGGAATCAGAAAAGAAATATGGGTCTGACAGATGAATTGAAAATAAGTACAGCTTGAAATTCCTGATCCTTAAGGTTCAAGATGCTCTTTTGACTTGACACCTAAAGCAGAACTGAAATCTTAGGTCTCAGATACAGCACTGCCATCTAAGAGCTAGCAGCAGATCTATGAGAATTACCAGCTTGCCCAATTTTCTGACTCACTGTCAATCACGCTTAAACATCTTTAAAATGAATGGAATAAAAACAAAGTTTGCTGGAAAAGCTCAGCAGGTATGGCAGCATCTGTGGAGGAGAAAACAGTAAACATTTCGGGGTCCTTCCTGAGTTCTGAGGAAAGGTCATCAGATCCGAAACGTTAACTCTGTCTTTTCCTTCACAGATGCTGCCAGACCTACTGAGCTTTTCCAGAAAACTTTGTTTTTGTTCCTGATTTACAGTCCGCAGTTCTTTTGGTTTTTATTTAAATTGAAAGGGTTCGAGTTGCTTCAAAAAAATTAAGAGACCGGCTTTTGGTGCTTGTATAACCACAAAATAGTCAGCAGAGTCAAGGTAATTTTATATCAGCATTCTCAAAACTGACTGAAGCAGCATAGTTTATTTTACTTAAGTAAAACATTAAAAATCTTTTCTATGCTATTTCGAGGCCATTGATTTGCCAAATGCTACAATCAAGAGAGAAAAGGGCTTCTACGTGTAATTGTTATTGATCAGAGACCTTTGTGCTCTGAGTAAAGTGCTATTTTAGTTCTTCAATTTTTTTTGTCATGTTTGTAGGAGATTGCAAAATGCCATGATGCAGGCAATTGATTCTAAAGTCTGCTTTTACAATATCATTTACAACATTGCATTCGCTCCTATAGGGAAAAAAAACGTAATTTTAAGCCTGTACAAAATTGTTTTATTTAGTGCACCAGTGGCATCATAAAAAGTATTAGGCATAAAGCGGGATCCTATCAAAGAGTGACCAGCTAATATTATGGGCTGGTAACCTCAGTTGTACTCTTGGTAGTAGTGCTGAACTGTTAATTGGAGCCATTGGACTTTCCATTCTGGCCACAAATCAGGCATTCTGACTACCCTGCCAATTTTCTGAGTAGTCTGAGTCCATGTAAGGCCACATACTGGGATGGTTAGATTGTAAAATAGCAGGAGAAGATTGTTTAGTGATAATGTTTGTGCTAATGATCCAGGGTGTCAGACTAGTAGATATGGACTCAAATACTACCATAGCAGCTGGTGGAATTTACTTTCACTTGATAAAATCTGAAAGCCGGAAACTATCATGAGTAATAATAATAACATTATTATTAATAAAGATTATAATAAAGGCTTTGCCTAGCATGCATTTAATTCTGGATGATATGGTAATATGGTTGACTCGTAGCTGCCCTTTAGAAAGCCACTCAATTCAAAGGTATTCGGGGTGGAGACAACAGCACTGGCATTGCTACTGACAACTATTTTCCATGTTGGGACTACGCTACGATCTGTACAGAGTGACCCATGAACTGTGGATCTGTACAGCTTGTTTAGCCTGCTTTTAGTTTTCTGAGTGTTCCATTTTGAAAATAACAAGCAGCATAGCATTAGTATTAAACAAGTTCAAAAGTTAATTGCATGTAGTTATTAGCTAAAATACAGAAACAAAGATTGAAAGTAGGTACAAATAAAAGATGCTGATAAGAAAGAAAGGCAACCTGAATTAAAGTCAGAATTCAGCTTCAAATGCTTCTGCAGTTGTATAGTTTGGGGTTGCTTCCAGACTGATAAAGAACAGGTTCTGTGAGAGAGTGAAGCCTCCCTTATTTCCCTTTCAGCATTGCAGCTTACGGCTTAGCAATCCAAAGCTGATTTCTGCTCCTTGTTGAGAATCTTCTTAGATGCTGTCTGTCTGAGTTCTTCATAGTGTTCAGTTTTAGAATAGTTTCTCACAGGCACTCATTCAAACCTAAAAAAGTTTAGGTTTGATGAGTTATTGTTTCATAAAGTCAGGTATGCTTGAATTCTCTGTTGGTGGGGCATGTCCTGTGTTTTTCTTTCAATGTTTCAGTTTCACATCTTTGAAAGGACTCATTCTTCTGTCAAAGGGTTAATCGAATTCAGAATTGCTCCTTTTGTGGATGATGCAGTATAAACAGCTTGTTTGTTTTTCTGGCTGAAGTGAAAGAAAATAGGCCATCATCACTAATCCTGGGAGCCATCTTTTTAAAATGGTACCTAATTAAAATATATGATGCCTTCTTTATAAAATATGATACTGCAACTTTCCATTTCAAAACAAACTGAATAAAAGGAGAAAAAACTTTATTTAGGGAGAAAAGCAGTATCAGTGAATTGTGAGTTAGGGGAATTATTGCTTGCTAACAACTTTATTAACTGCACATTTGGCTTCATTAATATGCAGATTCCCAAGCTACCACTTGCCGTGAGCAAACTAGATGCTTAGAATTTTCAGCATGGAAGCCAGAGCGAGTACCTGGCAACTTCTCAACATGAGTCAAAAAGAGCCTCCATGTTGGTCACTACACAAAACATTTCAGGGCAGTATCCACAATCCATGACTCTCCTTTACCTAGACATTGGCATCTGATATTTGCCAACCCCTCACAACCATCATGAACTATCAGTATGGACTACAAGGTTTCAAGGCAACTCACCATCAATTTCTCAAGGGCAAGTAGGGGCAGGCAATAAATACTGGCCTAGACAGCAACATCCATATTCCATGAATGAATGAATACAAAAATATAATTAATACAAATGCTATAAATGTGTCAGATCAATGCCAGAAACATACATGCACTACCAATATTGCATGCAAGTTTTGAATGAGTGCCTGCTGAATGGAAAATATACTGAAAGTTTATAATCAGTGCTGCAAGGTTATAGCAATATCAAATACTGTGTTAGTGTGTGCTGCTAGGACAACCTCTCCAACCTCTATAATCTGTTGAAAGAAAGCTTAGTGAGATTTCTCCCTGATGTCAAAAGCCCCAAAGCTGATAACAGCTGATCATATCCCAGAATTACTAACTGACATACTTTTAAGTATACAAGTTGTTTGTTAGTTTGGAAAAATGTCTTACAAGCTATTAATCGTTAAGGATATAGTTCACTAACTGTAATATTCCTGTTTTGATTATGCTTGGTTTTGAGAGAAACTATAGAATGTCTTGCCTTAAAGGGTGTCAAGAATTTTCAGAGAAATAATCTAAAGGAAGAGATACAATGCAAAAAAAAACACACTAAATGATCTTCTGTGAGCCACAACCCTCGAATGTGGACATGATATAAGAAAGCAGAAAGTTTCTCCTGTGTTTTCCCCCACCAGCAATGCACAAGACTTAGGGTTTTTAAAAAAATCAGCACTTCTTTTATGTGTGAGCTAGTCTGCTGTTCTAGTGCTACTGGGCTTGAATATGCTTTGAAGGCTACAACTGAAAATATCTACTAGATATCTCTGCACTTGAAAGTAAGAAGGAAAATAATGTAAAGTCTCTCTCTCTCTCTCTCTGATTACTGGAAGCAAGTTGTTAATCAAAGGTGCTGTTGAACAGAAAACTAGACCAACTCCTTTCAGTTCATCAGTAGAACCTCCAAAACCACTGCCTAACTACCTAACCAGTCACTACCAGAATCAGCCAACCTCATAGCTGCAATATTTCATTGTCTATGCTACACAGACAAACTAAAGACTGATTCATATATCCGTTTTAACAGAAAATGATTCATTTCCTTCCTCCTAGCACTGGATGATAAAAAATTAGGGATGGTCGATGGCGGGGGGTGGAAACAGTCATAAAAACACACACAAAATATAATTGAAACTTAATCTGTATTTGTACCAGCAGTATATGTGGGTTGGTTGTAACAAGTTGTAACTCAAATGCTTAACACATCTATGTTTTAGAACTTTTATTTCAATTAATATTAGACAGAAAGATTAGTTGTTATTATACATAAACATCAAATACAGCCAACATGGGACTGAAACAATTCAAATTGCATACCTGACATTGATGCAATGATGTCACCCAATTTTCTTTCAGCGGCTTTCAAACATTGCCACAATCATGGTGATACATAGCAATATTCAAAACTAAAAGGCAAGGAAATTCTTGAGAAAAAAAAACACCTATCAATTTCAGCACAATAGCAGTGAGTTAAATAGACTTCTGCATCATAATTTCAGTGACGTTAGTCCAGACGATTAGTTGTAAAATATATACTTCAACACCTAACTTGTGTCTCTGAATGGCAAGAAGTCTTTTGACCCAATATAGTAAAGAATTTTTTCTCACTAACATCAAAACATTTGAAACTGGCCAGTGGCTTTAAATGCAACATTGAGACCAAAGTCACTGGAACAAGCAGAAGCAAAAGCAGAAAATGCTGAAACTCAATCATTATGTACATGAGAAAGAAATGTTAGCAGCTTAAATGTAACAAATGACAACTTCTGTTTGGATAAATTGAGTTGTACTCAATACTAACCTTCTTTTCTAGATACTGACTGATGTGGTGCATCTTCTCTGGTCAACCTTAGCTCAGTTGGCAGTGGTGAGCTTGGATACGATGGGATTATTTTCCACTCCAGCAAGAGATGTTAAAGGCTCCGCAATTTGTGGTTTAACTTGTTGGGGTAGGGGTGGGCAGTGTTAAAAAAAAATTCTTAAGGTGGCCTTCCCTCTGTCCTCCTACCCACCCTTTAACTGTCTGCGATTTCACTGGGTGAGGCCTGCAGTAGCTATCCACTCCCATTCCAATTGTGCCCCTTCAGTAGGCAAATATTGATCACTTAAAAACCATTTCCTGCCGAGCCTCAACTTTGAGACTAGTAGGAGGATTTCAGTTGTGGAGCAAGTCATCCTACTCAGGCCATGGGCAGGATTAAGTGAGGATATGTGGCGTCTCCCTCAGGAGTCTTCTTTTCACATTAGATACTCTGCCAAGGCATGCTGCACGTAGTGCACCCTCTCCCCCCAACCAGCCCATCACACCACTCTCCCCAACTTTACTAGGACTTCAGTTTCTCTTACTCTTTTCTCTCAGTGGCTGTTCTTGATGATGGAAGGACTTGACACCATTTTGGATGGATAAATTGCCATTTTGATCATGATTGGGCATCTGCTTCCCATGAATGCATGTTAATAGAGCAAATCTTCATGCAGGGTCTGAGCCTTTGAAAGGTTTCCTTTGGCCCCCATGTGAACAAGTTCCTGGGTGTAACTTTAAATGGCTCACCTGCTTGGACAGCCTTGTGTCAAGCAATCACGTCACCTGTCCTGATCAGCAAAGGTGACATGTGATTACCATGTCTCTGTAACTTGGCATAACTTAGAGGATGGTCATGCTTGTTAGTTTGTTCTTCCATTTGATTCACAAGGTCCTTCTGACATAGATTGACAATGTTACCTTGGTACAGATTAAGGTCTGATTTTACAGTTATCAAAACTCAATAAGGCTGAACTAGCACATTGAATTTGTTATAACTCTTCAATAATGTCAGATCTTTTGGAACAGCTTCTAAAATATGCAAAATGAGAGATTGTTTCCAAACCTTTACTAAGGATGTCATTGAAGGCGTTGGTGTGGATTTGTAGAACGCTTCGGTCTTCTTGGTAATCCAGGTAAATCCCATGCTGTTTGAGCCTCAGTGAGCATGTCAACCATTGTTATAATTCCTTCCCAGAGTGAGCATAATACTAATGGATTGCAAGAACACTACCACATTGTTACAGAAGTGCTTGTTGCCTTGGCAATGACTTTCCGTTGGCTGAGATTGATCAGTACAATAATTTGTTATCACATCAGGGGGAAATCATACATATTCCAGTTTGCACTGTTGATAATAATTTTGCTGCAGTGTCACTGCCCTGTTTTAATGCTGGCTTTCATAAGGAGGGCGTACTATATATGTTTGAGACATTTGTATAATTATATATTGCTTAATTATTGTACAATTATATTTACATTTTGTAATGAGAAAGAAATGTTTGTGAATTTTGCAAGGTGCTCATATTGTTGCAGCCCCCAGAAAGGGTAGTTTGATTCTTCATGTTGCAAGCTTTTCAGAGGTGAAAGAAAACCATGTCTACTTTCTGCCCTTTTGCTGAAGTTGATATGCTACGAAAGTCACATTTAGATGCCAGTTAGCACTATAGCCAGGAGCCGAGAGATTGCTAATGACAGTGGAAGACACAGTACCTCTTCAGTAAATAGACTGAGTGTCCACGATATCATCAGAGGTCAAAAGCTGTTTTAACCATTGGCTTGAGTCAGTGATTAAAAGAAAAGAATTGTGCCTTCGGAGTCAGAGCATGAAAATCAGTACAATAAATATCTTTCACTTTTTCTGCTTCTGTTGGACTAGGAAGCGCAGGAACACTACTGCAGGCCCCACAAAGAAAATTTAACACTCCAGCATGTACCTCTGATTGACTTTTCAGAGAGCACAGGCTAGCATTTGTCCAACATTGGTTCACCTATCCCATCAGACTGAGACAGGAAACTGGTCTCTAAATTGAAGTCTCCAGGGACTCACACTGATGAGGTCATGTCAGCCCTCCATGCTCATCTATCTGCCTGATTCTTGCTAAGAGTAAAAATTGGAACTGTACACTGTTGCAGCCTCTTCAAAGTTGAGGATTTGGAAGTCCTGCAGATTTTAATGGCAGATTTATCATTTTTCAAAATCCATTTTGTACACAACAGCCAATTAAGATTATAGGGTTTACTGAAGGAAAAGCAGGGTGGAGTAGCATTACTAATTACAAACGGAAGAGGCGCTGAGAAGAAAGCACCCAGTGGAGATCTTGTCAGTGAATGATAAAGGAACCAAAACCATGATAGATGTCATACGTAGACCGCCAGGCAGCAGCTCAGAAGTGCTAGTCTGTATAAATGCTGAAAATAGCAAACAGGAGCAAAGACAGCATAGTGTTAATTAAGGGTTTTAATCTTAACATAGACCAGATGAGCAAAATGAGCACTTGCCAGAAAAGTTGTGAATTTCTAGAGTGTATCAGGATAGTCTCCTACAGCAATATGTCTTCGATGCAAAAGGGACACAACCAATATTGAATCAGTAATGAGCTGGTTGTTTATGAGCGTTTGTCAAATAGTAATCATAGCTCATCTGAGTTTCATATAGCGTTCATAAAAGGCAAGCAAAGGTCGGATGCTAAAATTTTCAATTTAAGCAAGGCAGGCTTTAATGGCATGAGGCAGAGACTGTCGTTGGTGAGCTGGGAAGCTCTGATAATAGACCTCATCCCTTTAAAATGTCACAAACATGTGCAGAAAATAGTCAAAGAGACTAATGGGATGAAAACTGAAAAAACTGTGGATGCCTTAAATCAGGAACAAAAACCGGAATTTCTGGGAAAGCTCAGCAGATCTGGCAGCATCTAGAAGGAGAAAACAGAGTTGATTTTGCTTCTGTCTCTTGTCTGGAATTGGAAAACTTCATCAATTTCACCTCCAATTTCCCCCCTGCCCTCAGTTTCACCTGGTCTATCTCTGACACCTCCTTTCCTTTCCTTGACATTTCTGTTTCCATTTCTGGGGATAGACTGGCCACTAACATCCACTACAAACCCACTGACTCTCTCAGCTACCAGGACGATACATCCTCACATCCCACTTCCTGTAAAGACTCCATCTCATTCTCTTAGTTCCTTGTCTCTGTCACATATGTTCATATGTTCAACTTTGACAAGGGAGCCTCCGAAATGTCCACATTCTTCCTCAACCAGGATTCCCCAGCTCCGTTGTCGACAAGCCCCTCAACCAGCTCCGACCCATCTCCCGCACTTCCACCCTCACCCCTTCTCTTCCCTCCTGCAACAGCAATAGGGTTTTCCTTATCCTCACCTACCATCCCACCAGCATCCACATCCAGAAGATCATCAGATGCCATTTCCGCCACCACCAGAAACATATTCCCCTCCCCTCCCTGGTCCACTTCCGCAGGGACTGTTCCCTCCGGGACACCATGGCCCACGCTTACTTCACCCCCAACAACTCCCCACAGACCTATGGCTCCTTCCCTTGGAACCAGCAAAGGTGCAATACCTGTCCATTTACCTCCTCCCTTCCCGGTATCCAAGTGCCCAAACATACCTTCCAGGTGAAGCAACACTTTACTTGCACTTCCCAGAATCTAGTCTACTGCATTCACTGCTCACAATGTGGCCTCTTCTACATTGGGGAAACGAAGCGTAGACAGGGTGACCACTTTGCAGAATATTTACATTCTGCTCGCAAAAGAGACCCTGAACTAAATGTTGCCTGCCACTTCAACATACTGCCCTGCTCCCTGGCCAATATCTTTGTCTCTGGCTTGCTGCAGTGCTCCAGCGAAGCCTAATGCAAGCTGGAGGAACAACACCTCATTTTCCGCTTGGAGACCCTACAGCCTTCCACGCTCAATATTGAGTTCAATAATTTTAGGGTCCAAACTCTCCCATAGCTCAGCCCCCCACCCCACACACCAGGGCTTGTTATCACGTAGCCTGCCATTACACACTCCCTGTTGTTAGTCACTATCAGTCCCCATTAACAACTATTCACCCTCCCCCTAGCCTGATCGTTAACAACTCCTTTGTCTGTCCGACTGTCTTTCTCTCTCTTTTGGCTTTATCCTATCGTTTACTTCCTACTCCACCCACCTCCCTATTTTCTGCACATAAACGGATGCTTTCCGAGCCACCATCAGTTCTGATGATGGGTCACCGGACCCAAAACACTAACTCGGTTTTCTCCTTCACAGATGCTGCCAGGCCTGCTGATCTTTTCCAGCAGCTTCTGTTTTTGAGACTAATGGGATGCTGGCCTTCAGCATCTAAAGGATTGGGACATATGGATGTAGATGTTATGCTGCAGTTATACAAAACTGTAATTAGACCTTACTTAAAGGCTAGGGCGGCATTCTTCATCTTTTCATTTAAACCCTGTATAACCCCATCTCGTGTAAAGTGGAGGTGGGGTCTGGGATGGTGGTTAACTTTGTAGCTATTGTGGATGTGAGTTTGCTCGCTGAGCTGGAAGGTTAGTTTTCAGACGTTTCGTCACCATTCTAGGTAACATCATCAGTGAGCCTCCGATGAAGCGCTGGTGTTATGTGCCACTTTTTATTTATCTGTTTAGGTTTCCTTGGGTTGGTGATGTCATTTCCTGCATTGGTGATGTCATTTCCTGTTCTTTTTCTCAAAGGATGGTAGATAGGCTCCAAATCAATGTGTTTGTTGATGGAGTTCCGGTTGGAATGCCATGCTTCTAGGAATTCTCGTGTGTGACTCTGCTTGGCTTGTCCTAGGATGGATGTGTTGTCTCAATCAAAGTGGTGTCCTTCCTCATCTATATGTAAGGATACGAGTGATAGTGGGTCATGTCGTTTTGTGGCTAGTTGATGTTCATGTATCCTGGTGGCGAGCTTTCTGCCTGTTTGTCCAATGTAGTGTTTGTCACAATTCTTGCAAGGTATTTTGTAGATGACCTTGCAAGAATTGTGACAAACACTACATTGGACAAACAGGCAGAAAGCTAGCCGCCAGGATACATGAACATCAACTAGCCACAAAACGACATGACCCACTATCACTCGTATCCTTACATATAGATGAGGAAGGACACCACTTTGATTGAGACAACACATCCATCCTAGGACAAGCCAAGCAGAGTCACACACGAGAATTCCTAGAAGCATGGCATTCCAACCGGAACTCCATCAACAAACACATTGATTTGGAGCCTATCTACCATCCTTTGAGAAAAAGAACAGGAAATGACATCACCAATGCAGGAAATGACATCACCAACCCAAGGAAACCTAAACACATAAATAGAAAGCGGGACATAACACCAGCGCTTCACTGGAGGCTCATTGATGTTACCGAGAATGGTGATGGATTCTCTGGGAACGAACCTTCCAGCTCAGTGAACCAGCTTACATCCGGAACAAAATAAAGACCCACTCTTTTGTGGACCGAGAAGAGGAGAGCGCGACTGTGTTGGAGGTGGAAGGAAGACGTCGGGTTGGCTGTGCACCATTGCAACTGATGGATCTTAATGCTGGCTTCAGCCTAACGCTGGTTCAGGGGAGCAGCCAACCTGCAACGATGGCTGCGGCGAGTGCTCGTGCCCCGGGTCGGGGGTCCGGAACACCATCCGCGTTTCCGTGAAGAACGTGGATGAAGGTGCACCTGTGGACCGCACCTTCTTCGTGAAGAGGGTCCTATTGGACTGTTGTGGGTTCGCTGCTGCGGACATTCACTGCCTGCAGGAGGTTTCTACGATGTAACCTTCAGGAGTGCCAAGCTTTGCGAGCGCTTCCTGGAGGTTTTCAAGGAGAAAGGAGGTGAGGGCCCCCTCTCTGTACTGACAGCCGTCCCGCTGTTCATGATGCCAGTGCAGAGGAGCCGTATGGTTACTGTACACATGTACAACCTGCATGTGCCAGCGGCTGATGACCTGACCTTCCTTGGAAGTTATGTGAAGGTGGAAGGGGACCTAACCAACATAATGGACCCCTTTGGGATCTGGACCAGTAAGAGGCAGGTCAAGGTGATGCTGAGGATGGTCGCGGACGGGAACATCATACACCCACCATCCAGCTTTGCGATCGGCGGGAGCAAGGGCTACCTGACCTACGCAGGGCAACCCAAAGTCTGCCATGCTTGTGGTAGGTCAGGTCACATGGTGGCCGACTGCAAAGCCACCATCTGCAGGAACTGCAGGGAGGAGGGACACCTTGCAAAGGATTGCCCACAAGAGAAAAGCTGCAACCTTTGCGGGGAAGTGGGCCACATCTACACGGCATGCCTGCGGCGGGGGACCACGTACACCCAGGCCGCTGGCAGGGGCAATGTGGGGCAAGCCTCCCCAGAGGAGAGGAAGGCACCAGGGCCCAGCAAGGACTCCCCTAGTGTGCAGGAGGGCCAGGTCGTGCAGGAGGGACCAGGCCCACAGGATGGACCCGAGACCAGCAAAGCGCCCCTCCAGGCTCCGCTCCCACCACACCACCCCCCCACCCCCCACCCCAACAACCCGGAGTCGATGGAGGAGACGACAGGTGACCCAGGGGAGTGGACGATGGTCCAGAAGGCGAGGAGGAAGGCGCGCCGGAGGGCCCCAGCTCCTCAACCATCAGGTGGGAAGAGGCACCTACAGGGGGGATAGAAGAGCTCCTCTGATGAGGGGGATTCGGAGGAGGCCCACCCAAAGCAGCATCCCACTTCCAGGAGATGGGAGGTGTCCTGAGGTTCCCTCTGACACCCAGCCCCTGCCGCTGGGGCCCTGCAGGAGGGAAGCAGGAAACAACGTGCCCCCAACCTGACCCAGAGCCGGACTCTCCTGCCTCCACACCCCTGATGGGGGGGATGCCACCCGGAAGGCAGCACGGACGGTTTCCTGAGCCCGGAGAGCGTCCAGCAGTTAGCCTGGGCAATGGGCATGAAGGGACAGATGGAGGGGCTGGACCTTGGACTTCGGGAGGGTACTGCGGTCACTACCCACAATGGGGGTACGAGTTGCAAGCATTAATGTGCGCAGCGTCAAGTCCACCGCAAGATGTGTGTCCACGTTGGCTTACCTGACCACCGTCAAGGCGGACCTCCTGTTTCTGCAGGAATGCGGGATTCCGCACCTCAGCAGGTACAGGAAATGGTCCGGTGCCTGGACCTGAGGGCCTTCGATCTGTCGGGGGCTAATGACTGTCACTCCACGGGCCTGGCTATTCTGCTGCGGGGGTGCAACTTTACCATCTCTCAAGTTCAGGAGTTGGTGGGGGGGTGTGCCTCCTAGTGCCTGATGTCACCTACAGGAACGCTCCCCTGAGGCTGATCAATGTGTACGTCCAGCGGTACGGAGTGAGCGATTGGCCATCCTGCAGTGGCTTCCACCCCTGCTGGCTACGTCCAGGCCGGTCATCCTAGGCAGAGACTTCAACTGCATCATCGATGCAGATGGAAGATCCGGCGTAGGGACAGCGGGTGGGGGGAGTCAACTGGACGTCATGTCCAGATTCCTGATGGGCACGGTGAAGGACGCCAAGCTGCTCGACGTCTTCAGCACCCCTGCACACGGAGCGCAGCGGAGATACACCTGATCGTGGTCAGACGGGTCTATCCACTCAAGGATAGACTTCCTGTTTGTGTCACGGGTGTTCTCGGTCAGGTCCACCAGCGTTGAGCCGGTGTTCTTCTCTAACCAATGCCTCCTGCTGGCCGACTGTCACTTACAGGACGACCAGCCGGCCGGCAAGGGGTCGTGGAAGCTCAACACGACTCTGTTGACCCCAGAGAACATCGAGGAGCTTAAGAGGGAGTACGCCGGTTGGAGAACCGTGAAACTCCTCTTTGAGTCTCCATGCGACTGGTGGGAGACGGTGAAGGAGAACATCAAGAGGTTCTTTGTCCTCAAGGGTGTTCGGAAGGAGTGAGAGAGAGAGGCGGGGAAAGCTGTTGCGACTCCAGAAAGGGATGCAGAACCTGCTCCTTCTGCAGTCGATGGGATCAATGTCACAGAGGCCCTCTGCGAGGTGAGGGGCCAGCAAGCCTTGCTCTTCGCAGCGGAGACCTCCAGGATAATCTCCCTGTCCAGGGTCTGCTCTGTGGAGCAGGACGAGACGTGCTTGCGTTTCTTCTTTCAGAAGGTGCACAAAGAGAGCGCTGTGTTTAGCCGGCTGAAGGAGGACGAGGCTCGGTGACGTTGTCTCGGCCTGACATTTTGAGGATCAGCAGATCCTTCTATGCCGGACTGTACGATGCGAAGCCCACGGACAACACGGTCTCCGAGTCGTTCCTGTCGTCTATCACGGAGGTCTTAGACGACGGCATGAGGGAGTGGCTGGACTGGCTGATATCCCTGGACGACCTAACCAGAGCCCTCAAGTCCTTTGAGAGGAATAAGACTCCCGGGAGCGACGGCTTATCAGTCAAGCTGTATTCCACTCTGTGGGACCTGGTCGGCCAGGACCTGCTGGAGGTGTACGATAGTGCGCTTCAGGCAGGGGAAATGTGCAAGTCCATGTGGAAGGGCATCATCACCCTCATTTACAAGAGGAAGGGGGAGAGGGAAGAAATTAAGAATTGGCGTCCGATTTCACTATTGAACGTGGACTACAAAATCCTGGCCAAGGTCATAGCCAACCGAGTCAGGTCTGTCCTGGAGTCGGTGATTCACCCCGACCAAACCTGTGTTGTGCCAGGCAGGAAGATTGCTGAGAGCCTCGCGCTCATCAGGGATACGATCACCTACGTGCAGGACAGGCAGGTGGACACCTGCCTCATCAGCCTGGATCAGGAGAAGGCCTTCGACAGGGTCTCTCATACTTACATGAGGGACGTCCTCTCCAAATTGGGGTTCGGGGAGGGCATCCGCAATTGGATCCAGCTGCGCTACACCAACATTGTTAGCGCAGCCTTGACCAACGGGTGGGAATCAGACAGTTTTCCTGTCAGATCTGGAGTCAGGCAGGGCTGCCCGCTCTCTCCTGCCTTGTTCGTGTGCTGTGTGGAGCCCTTCGCCGCATCCATCAGGAAAGACGTGAGCCTGAAGGGCGTGACTATCCCAGGCAGCGGAAGCCTTCAGGTCAAGACCTCCCTGCACATGGATGATGTCGCCGTCTTCTGCACTGATCGTCGGTCAGTGAGTAGGCTGTTGGACATCTGTGGCCAGTTTGAACTGGCCTTGGGTGCCAAAGTCAATAGGGGTAAGAGTGAGGCCATGTTCTTTGGGAACTGGGACGACTGCTCCTTCATCCCCTTCACCGTCAGGACAGACTACCTGAAGGTGCTGGGTGTTTGGTTCGGTGGAGCTGGGGCATGCACTAAGACTTGGGAGGAGCGTATCACCAAACTGTGAAGCAGAAGCTGGGCAGGTGGACGCTCCGGTCCCTCTCCATCGCGGGTAAGAACCTGGTTGTCAGGTGCGAGGGGCTTTCGGTACTGTTGTATGTGGTGCAGGCCTGGCCTATTCCCTGGACCTGCACCGCTGCGGTCACCAGGGCCATCTTCCACTTCATTTGGGGGTCGAGGATGGACTGGGTCCGCAGGGACACCATGTACAAAGACCTGGAAAATGGGGGAAAGGACATATCGATTGCCACCCTCGCCCTGATGGCTATCTTTGTGTGCGGCTGCATCAAGCTGTGCGTAGATCCTCAGTACGCAAACACCAAGTGTCACTACTTACTGAGGTTCTACCTGTCCCTGGTGTTGCGGAGGATGTGCCTGGCCTTGTCGCTGTGGAACGCTCCGAGTAGTTGGACCATCCCGTACCACCTGTCTTTCGTGGAGAGGTTTTTGAAGGGAAACACCTTTGACCACAAGGCCATCAGGCAGTGGTCAGCACGTAGTATTCTCGAGACCCTTTGGGAAAAGGAGAGGGCGGATCCTGTCGTGTGGTTCCCCAAGCAGGCTGCCAAAGTCATTTGGGAGAATGCCTCATCGCCAGAACTTTCAAACAAGCACAAGGACGTTGCTTGGCTGGCAGTGAGAGGGGCTCTGCCAGTTAGATCCTTTATGCACGCCCGGAATCTCTGCGCCACCGCACGCCGCCCTCAAGGCGGCTGCGGGGGGGAACGAGACTGTCTATCACCTCCTTCTGGAGTGTGCCTATGTGCAGGAGGTCTGGAGGAGGATGCAGTGGTATTTGTCGAGGTTCGTCCCGAGCAGCTCTGTGACGGCGACTCTGTGCTCTATGGGCTGTTTCCCGGGACACACACTGAGACCAACATCAACTGTGCCTGGAGGACCATCAATGCGGTGAAAGATGCTCTTTGGTCTGCCCGCAACGTGCTTGTCTGCCAGCTGAAAGAACTGACCCGACCGAGTGTTGCAGACTGGCGCACTCCAAGGTCCAGGACTACGTGCTGAGGGACGCGATAAAGCTTGGGGCAGCCGTCGCCAAGGCGCGGTGGGGAAAGGCCACCGTATGAAACCCCTCGTCCAGAATAGAAACAAGGGCCCTATCTGGTAACTGGGCCCAGCTGGCGCCTTCCCCAACTGGTCAGGGTCCAACGGGGACTGTGCGGGGTGCCGGCTGCCGGGGTGTTTTCTTTGCTTTGTTTTTTCCTTTAGTTGGTGTACGTACCCCCGGGTAACCCGGAGCGGCTTGCATGACTGGGTAGGTGTATAAATGTTTTATTTTTTGTACATTCTATGAATAAGGTATATTTTTTCAAATGAAAAAAAGTGATGAAACGTCTGAAAACTAGCCTTCCAACTCAGCGAGCAAACTCACATCCAGAATTTCACAAGTTCTCAGTTCTAAATCTCCTATATTTAACTTTCCATTAATGATTTGAACTTGATCTGAGAACTACTCAAAATACTTGTGTCAATATTGTCCTACCTTTCCAAATTTGAAATACTTCTTTTATTGTTCATAATACTGCTAGTATCATTGATGCAATAAAATAAATCCAACTTTTCATGCCTTCCTTTATATTTGTACTTCCTTGTGCCAGCCTTTTGAATTTAAATTGTTCCCAAGCCTCAATATTATCTTTGTGGTGTGAAGGTCATTACCCCACAGAACAAAATACACAAAGAGTTCTGCATTCAGAATAATAGTAATAATTGTAAATTTGTAGGTATATATTAATATTTCAAAGAGTTGGTCAATGGGTTTGGATCATTTTATGTTTTAATAATTGTAACCGTTCCTGATATCTGAAATTCCTGGTCAACAAAATAAATAATTGTTCAGCAGTGGTTTTGCTGAAAAGCTGAATAATAATCAGTAAAGCAACAGACTCAATGTTATTTAATGTTGTTGCTATACATTTTCAAGCCAAGAAATCCCATGCAAAGCGTTCTTTGATTTTAGACCTTGTAGTTTGCACTAACATGAGTTAAACGTGAGTTAGAATTCATACTGTTTCATGATGGAGAGTAAATGGGGCAGTTGAGTGTTAGAGAATTATCACCTTTGTGTCTTCCCGTTGCCCACGCTGCTCAATTTTCATTCCATTAAAATAACATAATTTCCCATGTAGTAATGCTGAATATCTGTTTAATTTGATCTGAAATCCGTCAGAGGGAGGATAAGAACTAGAAAACAATAGCTGCGAGTTGGAATTGGCGTGTCCTGGAATTCACAGTATTGAAACAAATTCAAACCTCCTTTGTTATGTAACAATAAGTAACAAAGTTTCTTTCTAGTACTCATTAGCAAAATAAAATAGCAACTGAAATGACATTGAAAATATTTGAAAACATCCCACTGATGCTATTAATTCATGCCAACTGGTATCCGTTAATTTTTCATTTTAAGCGTCTTAACTTCACTAAGGGTAGTTTTCATTTCTGCTTGGTAAATATTGGTTGGTTTGTCTTTTTCCCCTAGCAGATTATTTGCCTTTTGTTATCTAATTAGCTTTAAAATTTGCTCAATCAGCTGAAATGTGACAGAGAAATTGTGCATGATTTCAAAATGTGATGAACCTAATGTGTGCTACATGGAGCTTATAATAGAGGCCAGTGTACTACCTGTGGCATAAGTGTCTCAAAGGGTTAATGTTACAGACAGAGGGGCCGGCTATGACAGTAATGAAGTAACTCAATGAAGGCCAGTATTCTGTCACCAAGGCACTATTTATTTACATGTGCATCATGTACAAAACTGATGCAGCTAGCTTTGAGCTGGCTCCTGAAATGAATAGAACCCATGACATTCCTTTTTATGTCAGCCAGGGGTTCCTGATTGGACCAGATTAACAGCCCCAAACTGACAATTCTCTCAATGAGATCCACTTGTCTGATCTCGTTCCAAAATCCCTCTTCCTGTAATTCCTGGGACACAGACCTGTTCTTTTGGCTGTAGCTCCTCCTGGGCCGTTTTCGTACCTGGTCCAATCCTCTGATTCTGCCTTGGATACAGACAGCATGTATTGGACTGTAGCCCTTGTCTTGTGTTCACACCATCTCAGCCAACACTCACCTTCAGGTGGTTATGACATCAAGACTACAACATGTGTTGTGCCCATCTCATTCTCAAAGCTTTCTTCAATACTAAAAGCAATTCACTGTTTGAAATCGCTATAAAGGAGAACAAACCCATTGGACTTCACAATCAGTTCGGATTGGCGCTGCCCATTCTGCAAACTGGACTGATTTCATGATTCCTCCATTTTCCACCTTCTTGATTTCTGCCTTTATTTTTGCAGATAAGGCAACAAGCACTGGGTGGACCTTGCAGAGTCATGGGATTGCTTCTTTGTCAACAAGGGCCTTGGCCCCTTTGATATTCCGTAGACCTTCCTGAAAAATGTCCTAGTATTTAATTAGGATTCCACTCAGGCAGCCACTTTCTAATTGAAAAATGTTGAGCCAATCAAGTTGGATCTTTCTCAACCAATTTCACCCCATCAAATTTGGCCCAGAGTCTTTCACTGAAACAGCTGCATCTTATAAGAGACTAGAACAAAAGTTGTACTCTTAATTTGTAGGGGTTTCATGGTATATGCTCTCAACCTGGCTGAGGTCTTGTGCAAACTTAATGGTTGGAGTTCAGAGTGAATTTTGAAAAAGACTGGTCCTGCAATCAACAAAGCAGCCGTGCTAACATCAGCCTCCATCAGAACTTGGTGACCATTTAACCATATGTTCATTTTGATTGGTTCTGATTTGGATGTGGCTAAACAATTTAACTGCTCCAAAACAGATGTAGGTGGACTATCCAGGGTGTGCATTCTCCTGGAGACCGGCCTATGAGTTCTCTTACTCACATCAGGCCTACAATGACTCTCTTGCAGTCTTGAATCCACATACCAGTAGCTACTAGCCTGTCAGCCCAGAACCTTGAGAAAGCTTTTACCATTTGGCCGAAGCTTGGCTTTGCTTTGGGGCTTTGCTGTGGGTTGACCTAGGTCCCTCTGTTCAGGGTATGTCCTGGGTGAGGCTATGCAATTTCCTTCACTCACGTGGTGTTCCAGAAGTTCAGTAGACTGGTAAAGATGTCCACTTCCATTGGAATACCCTGTCACTCAAACTCTACTTGCTGCATTTTCTAGCAACAAAGCCAGTTGTAGTCCCTGTTTCAAGTCCACTTAGGCTTCAGGTAATAGGCACTTTTGCATGGTCACATCAATAATCCCCACACACCAGACGGTTGCTCAGCATCTCACTTAGGATTAAATTAAATTTGCATGCCTCTGCCAGTCATCTTAACCTTGTCAAACATCCAATGTGGATTCCTCTGGTTCTTGAACTGTTGAATTAAACCAATACTATCTCAGAATTAGAGGAGGCATGGGATTGTAGTATTTCTTAGCTAAATCCATCAATCCTCAAAAGGTTTTAGTATCTAGTGCCTCCAGGAAATTTAGGCTCCTATTAACCAAAAAAGCCGTGGGTCCAAACATTGCCAGGAGAATTACTTATTGCTTTTAGTCTGCCCAGTGTCATTTGTCCAGAAAAAATAATGGATTCTTTCTACATTCTAGGCCTTATCTTTGACAGCAAGATTGAATGAATCAAGCCTACCAAAAGCAGCATGATGCCAGATATGCTTACCCCATTTCGAAGATGATTGTTGTGAACGAATCTCTTCAGGGGCATGCCTTTCTCTTGTCACCACTGAAATAACTCCGCAAAGGTCACCAACTCATCCTTTATTTTCACATGCATTGTACATGATCCTAACCCAGTTATCACAGAGGCAGATCCTAGAGTGAAGAGAACCCCTAACATGCCTATTTATATATGTCAGCCAGGACTCTCTGATTGAACCAGGTTGACAGCCCAACCAGGGAGCTCATATTCTGAGATCCACCTGGCTGACCTCATTCCAATCACGACAAATGACATGCTCATTACGATAATGTAAAAAGTCATGTGAGGTAGAGATACAGTGAGATAATTAAATTGGCTGCAGTTGAGATGGTGATACTCCTGTAAAGCTTTATACAGTTCCTTAATATTATTAAACTA
Organism: Stegostoma tigrinum; assembly: GCF_030684315.1. Classification (NCBI taxonomy): domain Eukaryota; kingdom Metazoa; phylum Chordata; class Chondrichthyes; order Orectolobiformes; family Stegostomatidae; genus Stegostoma; species Stegostoma tigrinum. Next base: position 27,811,755 of record NC_081372.1, read on the forward strand.
GTTTTGTTCAAGCTAACCAAACATATAACATCACTTGTGTTGTTACATGGCTCAATGTTATCTTCAGGTAACAAATAGCATTTGAAGTCAAAAAATAATTACGACAGGACACTCAGCCATAAATAAATATGCCGCTAAAGGATACAAATTTCAAAGCGGTATAAAAGGCTATCTTGATCATTGGCAAAGTAAGCTGAACGGCAGGAAGATTGAACAACTGTGATATAAAAGCCGCAACACAAAATGCAAAGATTGAATATGCTTCAACTAATTGAATTTTATTCAGTTTCTATGATAAATATAGGCAGGAATTATAATAGGAAAAGTTGCCAATGGAATTGAGCTAGACAGTATTTAAGATACGTTAATAAAATACAAATATATTATATATTTAATGACTATCTATATCTATATATGACTTTAAACTCTGTTGCTGTAGCAGATAAAGTGTGACTTTTATTCTTTTTATTCTTCCAACTAAAATGGATATTCTCAAACTTATCCAGGTTAAATTGCATCTCTTGACTTTTGGCCTATTAACCTAACCAATCCTTTTCCACTTGTAAAGTTCTTATTTCCATACTCAATGAAAATTAGATATAGATGAAATTATTGAATAATTTTGAAGATAGCAAATTTTGTTTAGTGAACTATAATTAAAATAAGAAAAGTTTGAATTAAGATTAAAGTAAGTGCACTTAAAATGGTCAAAATAGAGAAAAAGATTGCAAATCCTATAAAACATTGTTATCAAATGAAATGTCAACCTCATCCTCCTGACAGTGAGTTGTGCACAGCAAGGCAGCAGGCTGGAAAATTGATGCTATTGCGTTGTAACCGTATCTCTATCACTTTTTACTGGGAAATCAGAATTGGAGGTGACCTTATGGTGTCAGCTTCTAAAAGAAGAAAACATTTTTATCTATAGATATAAAGACAGAATGGTAAATCAAAAACAGACAAGATACAGTGAACTTGTATCAGTGATAATGGGAACTGCAGATGCTGGAGAATCCAAAATACAAAGTTTGGAGCTGGGTGAACACAGCAGGCCAAGCAGCATCTCAGGAGCACAAAAACTGACGTTTCGGGCCTAGACCCTTCATCAGAGAGGGGGATGGGGAGAGGCAACTGGAATAAATAGGGAGAGAGGGGGAGGCGGACCGAAGATGGAGAGAAAACAAGATAGGTAGAGAGGAGAGTATAGGTGGGGAGGTAGGAAGGGGATAGGTCAGCCCAGGGAAGATGGACAGGTCAAGGAGGCGGGATGAGGTGGTAGTTAGGAAATGGAGGTGCGGCTTGAGGTGGGAGGAAGGGATGGGTGAGAGGAAGACCAGGTTAGGGAAGCAGAGACAGACTGGGCTGGTTTTGGGATGCAGTGGGAGAAGGGGAAGAACTGGGCTGATTTTGGGGTGCAGTAGGGGAAGGGGAGATTTTGAAGCTTGTGAAGTCCACATTGATACCATTGGGCTGCGGGGTTCCCAAGTGAAATATGAGTTGCTGTTCCTTCAACCTTTGGGTGGCATAATTGTGGCACTGCAGGAGGCCCATGATGGACATGTCATCTGAGGAATGGGAGGGGGAGTTGAAATGGTTCGCGAATCCTCCGACACTCCCGCCACCAATCTCTGGATACAATGTATCATCCTCTGACACTTCCGCCATCTACAATCCGACCCCACCACCCAAGCCATTTTTCCATCCCCAACCTTGTCTGCCTTCCGGAGAGACCACTCTCTCCATGACTCCCTTGTCCGCTCCACACTCCCCTCCAACCCCACCACACCCGGCACCTTCCCCTGCAACCGCACGAAGTGCTACACTTGCCCCCACACCTCCTCCCTCACCCCTATCCCAGGCCCCGAGATGACCTTCAATATCAAGCAGATGTTCACCTGCACATCTGCCAATGTGGTATATTGTATCCATTGCTTTATGTGTTTAAGTTTCCTTGGGTTGGTGATGCCACATAAATAGAAAGCGGGAAATAACACCAGTGCTTCACCGGAGGCTCACTGATAATGTTACCTAGAATGGTGACGAAACGTCTGAAAATAAACCTTCCAGCTCAGCAAGCAAACTTACATCCAGAACCTCAACCTGAGCTACAAATCTTCTCAAAACTCGCTATGCAATGAATATCCAAGTGGGTGCAAAATGAGGGAGCACCAAGAATCCTGAAGTGATCCCTGCTCAAATCCATCTGATGGATATCCGTCTTTTATTGCAAAGTTCCCTGCTGGCAGGAGATGCAATGGCCTAGTGGTATTATCACTGGGCTGTTATTCCAGAGACCTAGATTACATTTTGGGGACCCAGGTTCAAATCCCACCATGGCAGATGGTGGAATTTGAATTCAATAAAATATCTGGAATTAAGAATCTGAACATGACCATGAATCCATTATCAATTGTCAGGAAAAGCCAATTATGCCCTTTAGGGAAGGAAACTGCCACCCTGACCTGGTCTGGCTGACATGTTACTTCAGACACACAGCAATGGAGTAGGAAAGAATGAAGAAAGGTTGGCCATGGGAGAGATCAGGCATCCAGGCTTTTGCATGCTGCATTGGAGGTAATCCTGGAGAATACGCAAAGAAGGCGAAGCATCTCGTATCCATGGGGAGATGGGTGACCCTTATGAAAAGGCATTGAAAACAGATAACTCTGGAGATCAATACCAATATTATGAACCCTGGGACCGGGATGCACTGTAGTAGGAAGAGATTTAATGTTATCACTTGAGTGATGAACATTTATTAATGCACATTCAACTGCCATATTCTATCAACTGAAACACTAACATCAACCACTGGTCAGTTCACCATATCCACATCACTCTGTTTTGTGTTCAACTTGTTTTGTTTCTCGAGAGCAAAATGTTACAACTGAGAAATAGAACACTTTCTACCGCAGGCATCCAGCGTAAGTTGCAAGGCTCTCAGGTTATGTATAGTACAGTCTGAAAATAAAGAAAAACTCCTTACATGCTGCTCCAATTTCAGAAAAATGTTTCTTATGAGTCAATATGACATTTCCATTTCACACATTAAACACCCTACAGCGTCCCTGGGAGAAACTAGCAGTCTGTGCGCTAAGATCACACTCATGGGAGTTGTAATTTCTTACAATAATTTGACATGGAGCCTAGCAACATACAAAAACAACTTCCATCCCATCAGTATTCACGAAGGTTTCATGGATGTAATGATAATTTGTTCATCTGTATTGGCACCTAATCTCCAAGATCATTTTAACTCTTGCATTATGAATGCTTCTAAATTACCTACGTAATGAAAAATAGCCCTGATCAGATTTAAATGAAAAATTTCCCACTCTAACAGAAAGCATGAATCCATGTATGATTGTTATTTCCAGAAATAGTCACAGATCCACCCTAGATGAATGTGCTCCATTGATAAGGCAATGCGCATCAGTTTATTATGCATAGAAGTTATCAATGGATTTGCTCATTTGCTCATTTACTTTTTCTCCCATGCCCATATTTTAAGTTAGTTTTCTGCCTCCCCTGTTTGTTGTAGCCATTAATTTGATATTGGGCTATGGCTTCATATGTTCAGTTGGTGAACATGGCATTAACCCAATCCTAATTTCAATGTGATTAATGTCTCCACATATATTCCATGGGTGGGAGCATTGGTTGATCATAGCTAATACAAATGGTTACCACCAGGCAAATTAAATGCATCAGCTTCTCAATTGCTGGCTATCCTGAACATCGATTGACAAATATTATTCCTGGTGGCTGAAACAATGGACTTGTGAAAAAGATGACAAATGTTTTTCTCTCTCTTCAAATTAGTGTCTAGCTTTCGAAAAAAAAAGCCCTATGGCAATTGAAGTTTCAAATCTTTGAAATATGCCAGCTATTCTATCATTCACATGGATTTTAATGCATCACTGGCTATAGTACATAATTCTTGCTATAGTACATAATTCTGTTGATTTACTGTCATTCTGAAACTGCACTATCTCAATATTCTTTCCACAAGATCACAGTAGGTTGTTGGGAACATGCAATTGTTACGTTAACCTTGCTGCGAGCAAAACTGCTAATATTTCGTTTATGCTTTTAATGGTTGCACACTACATATATTTGCATATCAACTGCATTTAGAGCAAGGAGAAAATAATTTCAACAGGGTAGCTTGAGGAAACGTCAGATGTATTTTGCTGTTTACCTGCTGCTTCATCTATTCAAGGACCTGGTTAAAACACAGTGACATGAAATAATTATTATGTCTGACACTTCCACACTGATTTGGAAGGAGGTGAGGCCAAGTGTTAGCAGGAAAGTTCACATCTTTTAAGAAGTATTGCAGAACTGCTTTCTGTGATTCAGACCCAAGTGGCTTTAGACATCAAGTTTTAATATAAAATAATTAATAATCAGGAATCAGGACATCAGCCTGTGCTGTAAATGATGTAATTTTGAAATGTGTAGAGCACTCAGACATCCTGAGATGCAGACTGTTAGAGAAGCAGCATCTGCATTAAACAGTAGCAGTAAATAGAATGGAATCATACTACCATGGCTACATTCAGACTATTTGTAGTGTACAGCAAAGAAGAACAAGCAGCAAATTCAACAGCACGAGAGGCAAAATCTTCCTGTTCCTTAAAGTAAGGATGAGCTGACCATCATGTAGACTCCACTCCATGCTCAACACCATCCTAAAACAGTAATATTTTATACAGTTATTAAACTTTACATAAATGGCAAGCAATTATTATAACCCTCTAGGACTGAAGAAGAGTCACTGGACTCAAAGCATAAACTCTGCTTTCTGTCCAGACCTGTTAAGTCTGTCCAGCAATTTCTGCTTTTGTTCCAGATGAATATGTCTTCTGCACTACAAAGCACAATCCCACTAATATCATTTAGAGGCATCATCGACTGTTTGCTCATTAGTTGTTGCACACTATTTGTAAGCACTGTTTGCGGAAGTGTTGGGTGTGCTGGAGACTTGCTCACAGCTAGTGAAGACTGCAGGGACTAACGTTGCACATGGTGAAGCTGTTGCCTGTGATTGCAAAGATGCTTAGTACGACAGTTACTCCTTGTCATTGAAGTAGTATCTCTGGGGCTGCAGAGGTAGCAAATAACAGAAGCTTACTACAGACCAGGGAGGAGGAAGTTGATGGAGAACTTTCAGCAAGGGGCTTTATCCACATGAGGGCACTTTTTTTATTTCTACCTAAGCCAGAAATTGCCGACACATTGTCTGATTTGCAAAGGAGGCACTCACAGAACACTGCCGCTTATTGGGACCGGGTCCACAGCAAAGTGATTGTTAAATTTTTAGAAATTCTTCTTTTTGGATTCTTCTTGCCTGATACAAGTGACATATTTCTTAGTTTGATATTCAATGGTGCATCAGAAAAAATGAAATATGAAATTAGGTTAATTTCCCTTAAATGTTGGAGAACCAGTGTTTGGAAGAGACTATACGAGCTGATGTTTGATTGTCAAACAACTCTTTTTGGACACTGTTTCTGTTTCACAAACATAAGGAGTTCTAAGAAAGTAAAGATCGAAAGCTATGGTTGGACTACCAGTCTCTCTCTCTCAGATTAACTATTTGTGATTCGAAAGTTTTCACTATTTTGGCTACCCTTTGAACTATGAGAAGCTGAACTGTGACCATTTACCAACAACCTGAAGCCAGTCTGATTTGCATCCAAACTAAAGCTGTTTTAGAAGATCTTCAATGGTCTGTGGCTATCAGCAATTTGATTTAATCAATGATAAACTCAGTGGACTGTGAGGATTCCTCAAAGTTCATCTTGTAGCTGCTACTTCTGCACCCGCTGCACCCCCACCCTGCCACCCATCAGATATTCCTGCTATGGTTGCAACATAGATGGTGTAAAACTACTAACGATAAGTATGGAATTTTGCAGATAGCGTTGCAGAACAACTTTAAGAAATTCTGACTTTAGGAGACCCAATTACAGTCTGTACCACAGGGAGCTGCAATCTGGGCTGGCAGGTTACATTAATATTTTTGTTGAAGCTCAGCCAAGCATTTGTTTTGAGACCATCTGGCAACTTAATCAACAATACAACTTGAATAGTTGGCTATGCAACTTAGTTATATTTTCAGAATAGTCTCCTTTGTGAATGTTTAACTGAACTCTAAAGTGGCCAATGGAATCAGTACTATAAACAATCCTGGCAACATTTGCAGGTAAGTGATAACTTACTATAATTGACATCTTTGTTATCTTTTAATAACCTGATTTTCCTTCGAGGAGTTTTTCCAATGCTCATGTGATTACTTACACAAAATTAAGAGGAGAGAAATGGATCAAAATGTTATTTTACTGACACTCTGACGGGCCTTAGTTAAACAGTGCACAAGAAGTTGGGACAGTACGGGGGCTCAGTGATTAGTACTGCTGCCTCACAGCACCAGGGACTGGGCTCAATTCCAGCCTTGGATGACTTTCTGTCTGGAGTTTGCACATTCTCCCCATGCCTGCATGCATTTCCTTCAGGTGCTTCAGTTTCCTCCCACAGTCCAAAGATGTGCAGGCTAGGTGGATTGGCCATGGCAAATTGCCCATAGTGTTCAGGGATGTGTAGATTAGGGGATGGGTCTGGGTGGGATGCTGTGAGAACAGGTGTGGACTTGTTGGGCCAAAGGGATTCTATGAAGTTAAGAAGAGCAATGTTTTTCAAAAGAAACACTAAAAGGCCTTTTAGTTTTGCTGATTTAGCACTAGGATTACATCATGTTTGGCTCCTCTACGTTCTATGATTAGAACAGCACTGGCTCCATACAAAATGCCTTGAAATGCACATCCAATCAATAGAACAATAAGGAATGTTCTGGCTATGCACCGCCTTATACCATATAGGTAAAACATTGCCAGCAGCAGGAATGGGAGTGGGAATTATGGAACTGGGTCAAGTCTGCCATTCTGAAAGCCCTTTCAAATCCCAGCAAGAGTCCACAAAAATCTGACCCGTTGGAGCCCAAAATTAAATACTTAGCAATGATGGCAAGTTGGGAAAAATTGCTAACAAAGTGTGCTGCACCAAACTGCAGGAAGACGAACACCCTTGCAGAGCAAATGGAGAATATGGCAAACTAAATTCAATTTAACAAAGGATGAGCTGGTTTATTTATCGGGAAGTAGAAGGAGTTCACTTATTTCTGCAATATAATAAACTAAGGATGGAGGTGCATAGAGATCATGGAATAATCTGGGAATAAAGGTGTGTTAATTGCTGAGCATAACAATATAAATTTATGAGACCATAAAAAATCATTGTGTAGTCATGGTTTTGCAGCTGGAGTGGAATGAGACTGCTCATCAGTGGAGATGTTGGCTCTGAATGTTTAGTTGGGTAACCCTGGGGCCACCTGGGACAGCACAGGCCGCACATGCCAGAGGTCTTATTGCTAGCAGAAAGCTGACCTTATTCAATGTGAAATTCCAATGGTTGGAGGGGAGGGCAGGCAAGGTGGAGGTGGAGGGGCACCGACATTTCTGGAGTGTTCTGATTGAGGACTTCAGCAGAGCCGGTGTGTGAATCCTCCACCGAGGCCTCCTGGCTCTGCCCTGTCTACTCATGAGGAAGGACCACTAAAGAGCTCTCCAAGTTCCCTGTCCCTATTATCACCATGTCCCTGATCCTGAGGAAGAATGGTTGGGTCAATGGAATGCAGGTGTGTTCTCCTCTCCAGGAAAACTTGCTCTCCAAGGCAACCACCATCCTGCCCATGGAAGCTGCAAGATGGTCACATGACTCACTGCACTGCTGCAGCTTCTGGGCAATGAGGGCCATTGCTTCCCACATCCCTGTCAGTGACTTATCCTTACTCTTTGTGTATGTGGATAAATTCCCTTATGGCCAACAATACAGAATCTTCTCCTGCCTGGGGCTAAGCTGTTGCTAGGTCTCTATCAGTCCTGCAAGTGTAGTGGCCTGAGGTATTTCTTCTTTAGCCAGCTGTCGGGGTGTTGCAGTGAGGTGTTCGTTAGCTTCTGCTCCCATAGTTCCCAGGCCTAACGTTGTGTTTAGGGTATCAGTATCTGGGCTGGGGAAAGAATGCACAAGGCAGCCTTGCTGATGCTTTAGTACACCCATCCTCGGATATTCAAGAAGCACATCTGCGGGAAGAAGGGTATATTTCCGTGGAGGGAGAGAAGAAGCTGGTGGTCCCTGCAAGGGATGAGAGAGAAGGTCAGTGCTTGGAAGTGGTATGAATGATACTCTGAGATTTGCAGTGGAATGAAGATTGGTACTTAATCAGATATCGATGTCTCTTAATCCTGTAGGATCAGTTACCATGTTTTCCTGTATGGGCCAGGATTCTGTCCTCATAGAGGGTGAGAAGACAAACGTCAGATACCGTTACAGGCTTGCTCAGCCATGTTATGGATTGCCTGCTCCTGTAATGAGAAAACAAGGGAAAGTGAGGAAGGTGAAAATGGATTACACTACTGTTAATCCTGATGCAAGTGGTGGAAAAGTGATGAGGCTTTCTCAGGGAGTGAGAAGGTACAGCAGAGGCCATGTGGTGTGAGGGCTTGGGGAGTGATGAGTTTGGTGAGGCAGGACATTGCAGACAATATTGAGAGAGGCAGAGCATGAGCCTTGGTGGGACATGTTTGCAGTAGCAGAGATAGTATAAGGTGGTAGAGAGAGAAGTGTATTTACATTGGATCAGCAGACAAGATCATTGACCATCTTACTGCACTTGTTGAATTATAAGGAGAGGCTGGATAGACTGAAACATTTTTCCCTGGAGTATAGGAGTCTGAGGCATGACCTTATAGAGGTTCATAAAATCATGAGGAGCATAGATAAGTTGAGTAGCCAAGGTCTTTTCCTCAGGTTAGGTGAGTCCAAAACCAGAAGGCATAAGTTAAGGTGAGAGGGAAAAATTTTAAAAGGCATCAGAGGGGCAATTGTTTCACACAGAAGGTGATCCACATATGGTACGAGCTACCAGAGGAAGTGGTAGAGGTAGGTACAATAACAACATTTAGAAGAAATTTTGACAGGCACATGGATGGGAAAGGTTTAGAGATATGGGCTGCTACAGGCAAATTTGGCAAGTTTATTTTAGGAAATCTGGTCAGCATGGACAAGTTGGGCTGAAGGGTCAGTTTCCGTGCTGTATGACTCTATGACTCTGGTTACGGCATTGGCCCAGGAGGTGACCTCAAATCAAAATGCCAGGATCTGCTGATTTGGCCTCCTCCACCTGTTCTCTCGGAAGAGAATGCCCTCCTTTGCACCATACACTCGGCCTGGACCTCAAAGTCTATGTTGGTGAACTGCAGTGCCATGTTCCCCTTCTTTGATATCTTGAAGAAACATTCTTGATTAAGCTGGGCAACTTTGGAATGCCAGTGCCCATTTGGGTGTCCAGTGGCCTTTTAAAGACATCATGGGGGCACAGGATTCCAGCAGGTATCTGCTCAGTGGAGAATTGTTCCAGGAAATGGCATGTGGTGAGATAGAGTAGAACCAACTGTGAGAGGCAACATATAGAGTTAATAGTTGATCATCATATTTGGTAAGATATGAAGCAAGAACTCGTTAGACCCCTTAAAAATTGCTACATAACTCACACTTATTTAAAAAAAATATGATTCTGTTTCCTGTTTCTTCACTATCCCTTCCATTTTCAAATGCTTCAGGTCGACATCTGAGCTTGGATCCTTAATATGTATCAGCCAAATGTGCATTCCTGTTTCAGGCCCCCTCTATTTCATTAGAAAACCTTCAAATATATACCCAATGAAATTCTCTAATGTCACTATTAGCCAGTCCTTCCCCTCTCTGTCGAAAATGTCATGAAAATTTCTCTTCTCATGAATTTCTCTCTTTCTTCAAAATTGTTCCTTAATACCCATTTGTGAATCATTTCTCGATGCTTTGTGCATGCATTTTGACAATGAGTCAAAGCAGTCAAATCGGATCGTGTTCTACCAACGTATTTTCTTTGTTTTCAAGGTGTGGCAAAAGCTCTTTCAATCGTCTATTTTCAAAAAAGTGTGTAAGGCTACTACAAGAAAGCATTAGGAGTGACCAGATAATGCAGCGCTAAAACTATTTATGTCTGATGATGTAGGAGTGACTAGTTGTGGCATCTAAGGTTCAGAAGTGCTTTCCATTAAGGATCTGTGAATAATGATCGGCAGCAGGGTTTTTGACTGTTCCTCATAACCTATTTCAAATTAATTTTTCCTGAAATAATAAAAAATCGGTGTGGCTAATTGTTGTGCACAGCTGCTGGCCATGTCTGACACCAGACAACTGAGTGTAAGCTGAGAAGTGGACAGTGTCCCTCCTAGTCCACATGACACAGTAGCAAATCCAGGTAATGCTTTTTATCCATTGAGTCAGTCAGGGCTTTACATTCATGTTGTTTGGGCATGACATACGTTGGCATAGGTTAGGCCCACATCAGTCTTAAACTGGGATTAGAATAAGGTAATAATGAGTCTAAGTTCACTTTGTAAACAAAGATAATTTGAACTATTGAAGATGCATTTTAATTTATTCTTATTCAAGAGTAGTCAGTTTAAAAAGAAATACAGTCTCAGCAGGCTCTCTCAGCATGCTGATACAGCAGACAGACAGACAGAATACTGCAGCCCTGACCCCGAGGTCTTACTCAGAGATCGAAAGTGGGGGTGATTCTGTACCACACTGACGGAAACAGTCTTAGACAAAGCAACAGGGTTTAATCAAAGATAGTATTTGCTGGCTTCGGAGAGGAAGATGGCACCTGGGAGGGTACGGAGTGGTGACACCAGGGGTAATAGGCATGCTGTCACTTTCAGAATGCATGAACAGATTTTTATCAAACAGATAATTTCAGAATTCAGATAATATACTGTCAATGTGAAATGCAATGTATAAATATCTGATGAATCTTAGTTGAGTCAGAGAATTACATCAAGATCCTCACTGGGGTGGACGCTCCCATTGTTGGCTCAATAAACAATTGTGAACTTCTGCCTTGAGACTCCTGAGCTTACTTTGTAAAATAATCTACCATAACAATGTAATTTAATCGTAAAAATCAGCTTCTTTTGCATGTGATAGTGAATGCAGCATTTTATACTGGGTGACATTCATTTTCCCAATGCTGTTAGTACATAACTTATAGTTCCTTAGGCAGTCTGGGTAATTATTGAAATATTTCACAAAATAGTTGGATTGATTTTATGTCTGAACATAAAAGTCACTTAGAAATTTACAGTATAGGGTGCATTTGTGAAGCAGTTCTCCTTGCATGGGTCAAGAGAATGCAGCTCGGAAGTGATTAAAATTTTACCCAGAAGCAGCACAAATTGGACTCATTGACCTCAATGCCTGATTATCCAATTTATGATCCTACCAAGTGAAGCTTTGTGTCAGGCATGGAAAGCTGGATGTAAGCAAATCCACATATGAATTTAATGGTTTGCAGTCTTGAGGTTATTGAATCTACAGAGAAAATTGACATAAAACTGAAAGATTTGCTGTACCAAAAAGCATTAATTTTCTTGACTTGATAAATAATTTACAAGTGTAGGCATATTGAAAAATGTTTAAATGTCTTTGCAGTGTAGTATTATGAATAAGGCTTAGTTGTAATAATGAGATCCAACGGCTGTGAATTCCATAGTTAAACAGAATCCATTAATGAAACTTTTTAACTGCCTTCACTGTTAACACAATGGCTCAAATCTTCCAGTCTCTGGGTCATCAGAGATTGGATATATGAATGAAGATGCACTTCAGGATCTTGAGGAAATGCTGCTACATGGGCCTGTATAGGAACTATCTACAGAATTTAAACTTCTGAGGACTATCTCCCATGTTTCCTGGGACCCTCAGGAAATGTTAGACATCTTGAAACCTACTTTAACACCTGGATAACTCTATAGCTGACTCCCACCCTCTTACTACTCCAATAACTGCCTGATCTCCAATAACCCCTGTCCCAAGCTGACTGACTCCCCAACCCCTCAATTTGTCCTGGCCCAACCTGACTAGCCCTCTGATCTGACATGACTCTGTCCCAACTACCTAACTCAAACGCACCCTACCCCATCCCAGTAAACCTCAGACAGTACTGTCTGCCCCGGCACACTCCTCACACTCCCAATCAGATCAGTCCATCTGACCAGCAGTTCATTTAAACGCCTATCCAGCTCACCCACTTACCAACCTTACCCACTCACACATCTACTTACTCTGCCACCTCACTCACCTGTCCAGCTATCCATCCACCCATCTACTGACCTCACCCACTCACTTACATACCCAGCTCATCCACCTTCTTCCCACTCACTCATCTATTTGTTTACTCGCCTATTAACTTTGCCCATTTGCCCAATCATCCACCTAAATATTTATCAATGCACTTACACAATTACCTTCCCACTTCATCCATCTATCCACTCACCCACACATCCATGGAATAGATCACTGATCCATTCAGTAACATTCATTAGAAGACCAGACTTTCAAACATTTAGCAGTATGAGATTGTAGACTTGCTCACCAAGCTGGTGGATTTGGATGTGAACATTTCGTCACCATGCTCGGTAACATCGTCAGGGTGCCTCCGGTGAAGTGTTGGTACTCTGTCCCACTTATTATTTATACTTCTCAGTTTGCTGGAGTGATTGATATTATTTCCAGTTCTGTTTCTCAGTGGTTTGTACGCAGGGTCTAAATCAATGTGTTTGTTGATGGATTTGCAGTTGGAGTACCAAGCCTCCTGGAATTTCCTGGTGTGTCTCTGTTTGCCTTGTGCGATTATGGATGTGTTGTCCCAGTCAAATTCATGTCCCTTGTCACCATCTGTAGTTAGATAATTGAAAATTGGTCCTCATGTTTGTGTATCCATATTGCCAATTTTCTTCTGGTTTGGCCTATGTAATGTTTTTCACAGCTGTTGCATGGTATTTTGTACATTGCTCCCGGTTTTTGATGGACCTTTGTGGTTGTCAGTAGCTGTTATGAGGTGATTATCGATTTGTGGATTCCTTTAATACCTAGGGGTCTGAGTAGTCTTGTGGTCATCTCTGAAGTGTCCTTGATATTTGGTAGGGTGATTAATGAGTCTGGTCGTGTTGTGTCTTCTGTTATGCTCTGTCTTGGGGGTAATAGTGGGTTGTGCTTTTCAGGTTTCCATTTCTTTCGAAGGCTCTGTATAAGTGTTCCTGTTCTGCTTTGCGTTGTTCTAGGTTGCTGTAATGTGTTGTGTGGTTTAAATAGTTTCCTGATGCAGATCCGTTTGTGGGCTTTGGGGTGGCTGCTAGTATAGTTGAGTCTCTGGTCCATATGCATGGTCTTTCTATACACGCTCGTCTGAAATTCCCCATTGTTTTTATGTTCTATCATTATGTCCAGAAAGGGTACTCTTCTTTGATGAATTTTATCCTGCTAAGGATGTTGTTTACGTGTTGGTGGGTTTCTTCTAGTTTTGTGCGTTTAATAACCACGAAGGTGTCACCTACATATTGGACCTAAAGTTTCAGTTGTATAGCTGGAAGTGCTGTCTGTTCTAACCTTTGCATTACTGCTTCTGCAATCAGTCCTGATATTGGAGATCCCATTAGTGTTCCATTGATTTATTCCTCTACGTTGTTGTTGAAGATGAAGTGTTGTGAGGCACAGATCTAGTAATTTCATGGTGGTGTCCTTATTTGATGTTGTTGGTGCCTTGGGTTGTCTGCTTACTTGATTCATCCAGCAATGTGGCAATTGTTTCTTTGGCTAGGTTGATGTTTACGGACGCTATTAGTGCTGTTACATCAAAGGATATCATCATCTCATCTTCTCCTCTCATAGTGTCAAAAAAACAAAGAAAGAAAGAAACCTACAGCACAGGAACAGGCCCTTCGGCCCTCCAAGCCTGCGCCGATCAAGATCCTCTGTCTAACCTGTCATCTATTTTCTAATGGCCTGTGTCCATTTGCTACCTGCCCATCCATGTACCTGTCCAAATATATCTTAAAAGACGCTAATGTGTCTGCGTCTACCACCTCCGCTGGCAACGTGTTCCAGGCACCCACCACCCTCTGTGTAAAGAACTTTCCACGCATATCTCCCTTAAACTTTCTTCCTCTCGCTTTGAACTCATGACCCCTAGTAATTGAGTCCCCCACTCTGGGAAAAAGCTTTTTGCTATCCACCCTGTCTATACCGCTCATGATTTTGTAGACCTCAATGAGGCCCCCTCTCAATCTCCGACTTTCTAATGAAAATACTCCTAATCTACTCAACCTCTCTTCATAGCTAGCACCCTCCATACCAGGCAACATCCTGGTGAACCTTCTCTGGACCCTCTCCAAAGCATCCACATCCTTTTGGTAATGTGGCAACCAGAACTGTACACAGTACTCCAAATGTGGCCGAAGTAAAGTCTTATACAACTGTAACATGACCTGCCAACTCTTGTACTCAATACCCTGCCCAATGAAGGAAAGCATGCCATATATCTTCTTGACCACCCTATTGACCTGCGTTGTCACCTTCAGGGAACCATGGACCTGAACACCCAGATCTCTCTGTTCATCAATTTTCCCTAGGACTTTTCCATTTACTATATAGTTCACCCTTGAATTTGATCTTCCAAAATGCATCACTTCGCATTTTCCCGGATTGAACTCCATCTGCCATTTATCTGCCCAACTCTCCAGTCTATCTATATTCTGCTGAAATTTCTGACAGCCCCCTTCACTATCTGCTACTCCACCAATCTTAGTGTCATCTGCAAACTTGCTGATCAGACCACCTACACCTTCCTCCAAATCATTTACATATATCACAAACAACAGTGGTCCCAGCACAGATCCCCGTGGAACACCACTGGTTACAGGTCTCCAATTTGAGAAACTCCCTTCTACTACTACCCTCTGTCTCCTGTTGCCCAGCCAGTTTTTTATCCATTTAGCTAGCACACCCTGGACCCCATGTGATTTCACTTTCTCCATCAGCCTGCCATGGGGAACCTTATCAAACGCCTTTCTTAAGTCCATGTATATGACATCTACAGCCTTTCCCTCATCAATCAACTTTGTCATGTCCTCAAAGAATTCTATTAAGTCGTCCTTGATGATGTTGAGGAATTCTGGGGAGGAGTGAATGGAGTGGATAGTGTTGTCCGTTAAGTATTTCAATTTCTGTTGTAGTTCTTTGGCAAGTCTATATGTTGGTGTGCCTGGTAGTGAGATAATGGGTCCGAGGGGGGCCCCCAGTTTGTGTACCTTGGGGAGTCTGTAGAATTGGGGTGTGTTAGATCCCTCTGGCTTCATTTTTTGGTAGCCTGTCTTGCCGATGTCTCCTGAGTTGTGTAATTTCTTCAAAGTTGTTATCCAGTTCCCTAACGATGGCGTTGGATCTATCATCATCTGTTGGTAGATGTTGGTACCTGTTGGTATTGTGTTAGCTTTCTCGATGTGTTGGGCTGTATTGAGGATTACTGTCATGTGTCCTTTGTCTGCTGGTAAGATTACAATGTTCCTGTATTTCTTGAGTCTTTCCAGGGCTTTTTACTCTTCTGTGTTGATTGTGTTCCACTTTCCTTTTTTCCTTAGTGTTGGGGCAATTGTCTGTCTCATAGTCTGTTCTACTTCTTCTATGAATTTGTTACTCTTCAGTGTCGATTCCAGCGCAGCCAGGAAGTCAGTCTTTTTGGCGTCTGTAGTTATAATTCAGTCCGTACTAGGACGGTCTTCTTAGTGTCTGCAAGTGGTCAGTCCAAGAAGTTTTTAATTGATGAATCTGCGTTGTCCATGTCATTGATGTGGGTGATTTTGGACAGTTTTTCTTCAAGGGCTGTTCTTCTCATTTTTCTGGTCTCTAGTTATTGTATGCTGATGGCTTGTTTCAGTGTGGATGCCCATTCCTTGTTGGTTGCATTGGAGTACAGATTTTTTTAGCACGCAACTTCCCATTTATATTTGTGGAGGCAGTTGTGGGAGTCATTGATCATAACCCTTATCATTCTGCGACCATTCTGTTCAGCCGTCCTCCTTGCGTGTAGATTTTTGACAGGTTGTTTATACCTTAAGCTTTGTGGTAGTACCTGCCTTCTGACGCATTCGTGAAGGGAGTATAGTTGTTTGTGGGTTGCACTCAGTTAGATGGCATTTGATTCCCATCTGTAGGCCAAGTTTGAGAGTATCGCACCTGTGGGTGTGTAAAGTTTTTGAGAAGGATCCCATACTGAAACCAGCAAAATGGGAGTAAATGTACAAAATACTAGGCAAGGGCTGTGAAAAACACTACATAGTCCAAACCAGAAGGAAAATGACGATATGGATACACAAACTCCAACTAGCCACCAAGAGACATGACCAATTCTCACTGGTCTCAATACACACGGACAACAAGGAACATGAATTCAACTGGGACAGCACATCCATAATAGTACAAGCCAAACATGGACATGCCAGGATATTCCTGGATGCCTAGCATTCCAACTGGAACTCCATCAACAAATACATTGAAGTGGACCCAATATACAAACCACTGAGAAACAGAACCAGGAAGTAATACCAACCACCCCAATAAACCGATACAAATAAATAACAAATGGGACAGAACACCAACACTTCACCGGAGGCACACTGGTGATGTTGCTTAGCAGGGTAATGAAATGTTTACATCAAAACCCACTGGTTCAATGAGCATGTTTACAACCTCATCCACAGTCCAAGCTACAAACCTTCTTGAAAACTTTAAACTTAGCAGGACATGGCATCTACAGCCATTAAAAGGAAATCTGTCTTTTCTTCCTTTGCCTCTATTCCAATAGGGTTTCCTGGGCAACATTATGCTGTGTATATCTTTGTCTGCTCAGAATTTTAAAATCATGGAAGAAATGGATCACTACATTGGGTTAGCAGAAACTTTGAGCCCTGCTACATAGATTTGAGCTAAAAGTTGTCTCATTTTCTCATTTTTGCAGGAGATGATTAAATGCAAGAGAAAGTCAAAACATTGAACATTTTTAGATTTAAGAAATAATAAAGAACACTAAACATTATTATTGTTGCAATGACATTTTATTTAAATAAAAATGCCCTAAGAATTATGATGTAGGAAATCAGAAGCAATAACAAAGATTGCTGGGAAAACCCAACAGATCTTTTTCAGAAAAGTCACTGGACCTGACAATTAACTCTGCTTTCTCTCTACAGATGCATCCAGATCTTTTGGGGTTTTCTAGCAATTTTGTTTTTATACCTTTTCTTTATGTTCATTTAATTGTACCCGCTGCCATAATTATATTCACTGATTACAGGGAAGAATCCAAGTGCAAAACATCATTGTGATAGAAATTTAACTTGATGTGCAAAGGTTGCTAATTTAGAAATTGATACTTGCAAGTGTGGATCAATATCAACATTAGTCTTGAAATTGCACCTTAGAAAAGACAACAGAGGTAAGTGAATTATAGGTCTTCTCTTTAGGAATGGCAAATTTAATAAGCACTACAAAGCCTGTGCATTTTGCCTGCACATTTCTTTGATTTAACATGGTCAAGACAGTTTAAGTAAGAAGTCACATGACACCAGGTTTAATCCAACAGATTTATTTGAAATCACAAACTTTTGAAGCGCTGCTCCTTTGTCCTGAATTGAAGGGAAGCCGTATTTTACAGAGATCCAGTAGCTAGGTAGAAGTGAGAAAAATAAAAGAATCATCCTCATGAGATGGGACAGGATTGAAAAGAGAGACTCCTTAGAACCCAGAGAACTACTGAACTTTGTTAATATCGCAGGACATTGTTACAAAGACGCTCTATATTTGTTGCTTGGAGGACGTACATTTAGAAGGAAATTGTTTTATGTCAAGTTTTGTGGAAATACCTGGAATGGTTTCTTTAAAATAGCGCATTGGAAGTTCACTATGGGCATTGGCAAATATTTTTCACAAGACTTCCTGTAAATTACATGACTGGTTACACTGGTTGCCTTGCTGTTGACCCCTGCAGGAGCTGGTTTGAATAGGGCATGGCTTGGAGAGATAACAAGGTGTAGAGCTGGATGAACGCGGGCCAAGCAGCACCAGAGGAGCCGGAAAGCTGATGTTTCCCTTCTTCAGAAAGCCTGGCTTGGAGAGACCCTTGTTTTGTCTGCTTCATGTGGAAGAAAGCCTGCTGAGAATAAGTTGATCACTCTCATTTCTGAAAGGAACATTCTTTTGTTGAATTCAGGGTGGAACCTATTTGTTCTTTTGAAAGAGTGATTGAAGAACCAACTTAAGATTGTATATCCTGAGTAATCTGTGCCTGTAGGATTTCAGGGAAAAGCATGCATGAGTGACTTGAGCCTGAACATCACAGCAACAGATTGCAGAGTATTCTAGACTTTATTCTTTTGATTTCTAGAATAACCCATTAACCATAGCTTTTCTAAAACTAATCAGTCAGCCAATCACTGCATAGAAATTAATTTTTTCTTTCTCTTGCCCCAAGTTTGTGCATGGTGGGGGAGCAGAGGTGTTACTTGTGTGTATTGAATCTGTTTAGCGAGATAAGCAATTATATTTCTACTTTACGGTCTGTATGTTAACCAATTGTTGCATCTTTATTGAATGAGTTTTGTTCAGATTATAAAACAATCACTGTTTAATAAGAAGAGATAATGGGAACTGCAAATGCTGGAGAATCCAAGATAATAAAGTGTGAAGCTGGATGAACACAGCAGGCCAAGCAGCATCTCAGGAGCACAAAAGCTGACGTTTCGGGGTCCAGGCCCCGGAATTTAATTGGTCATCTTGGTAATGAGGAAAATTATTTTTATTTTATGTTATAGCCTATGAAGTAATGGAACTAGAGCAGCAGAGCATTCCTCCAGCCTCAATACTATTTCCTGTTCTCCACTATCAATTCTCCTATTACCGTATACAATTGACTCACATTTGTTTTAATTAATCTTTTCTTCATTGCATACCTAGAGAAGCTTTTACAATTTGCATTTATACTTTGTCTAGCTTAAATTGATATCTTCCTTGGCATTTTTAAATCAGTTTCTTGCTGGGTTCTGAATTGTTCCCCATTCTCAAGCCTCTTTATAAGCCAGTTCCTTTGTTTTAATGTAATATTTACCTTATTTTGTCAACCATGATTGATTAATCTTTTACTTTGGGTGTTTACACCTTAGAGGAATGTATATCCTTTGGCCATTGGTGGCCAAACCTTCAGTTGACTGTACCCTATGCTTTGGAATTCTCTCGCAAAGGACCATAACATACAGGAGCAGACGTTGGCCATTCACCCCATTGAGTAATGATTGATTGTTTAATTGATTTTATGGTCATGTGTGTACTGAAATACAGTGAAAAGCTTTGTTTATGAGCAGTAAAGCTAGACTTTAGCACAGTGAACAATTTCTTGTTTAGTCTAAGTGGTTGTACAATTCCTTTTCACACTCTGTTAAGGTAATTACTTTAACCCTGCTTTAGCCATTCCCTAAGCCTATTACTGGGTTCTTACAGCACTCTCCTCAACTTCGGCAAAGTGCGAATTAACTGGCATTGTCCGACACAAATGTTAGATTCCTAGCAAGCAACCTATTTCTAACTCATCCTCCCATCAAAAGCACTCACCCCGCTAATGTTGTGTGACAAATATTAATTCTTGATGAGGGCAAAGATCTTAGAAATGCATTCTTATATTTGTACCTTTTGTGCAGGTAGCTTTGCAAGTTAAGAGCACTTGAATCAATGCACCTAACAAATTCTAACCAAATATTTGGAACTCTTGACCAATGCAAAGAGTGTTCCTAGCTTCCCCACAATCCAAAATCAATTTGTATGTGTTCACTGGCAGCTCTTGGAATGTCTAGTCTTCAGACCATTCCCCCAGCTCAAGGTTTAGAGCCTTAGTTCCTCTTCCAAACTATAATTTTCTTTTGACCTGAGGCCTTGGACATTTCAGTCTTGAGGCTACCTTCTTGGCTAACCAGAACTATAGCTTTGGCTTCTGTTTACTGCTAATCTAAAATCTCTAGAGCTCAAATATGCAACAGTATCTAGTTATAACTCCAGTTCATTCCACATATTCTTTCTTAAAGCCAAAGCACAGAATTTGACATTAAAAAGACATGACAACTTTTAAGAATTATTCTAACATATCTCAAATTTGCAAAGCAACCCAATAACATACAAATGATGACCTTTAATCATTAAACATGTATACAGTACAAGTTGATAAATTAAGCCATATTAATTGCACAAATGATATACATTTTCACACCATCTCTTTGTTCAAGCCTTCGGTCACCTGCATCAATGCCTCCTTACGAGATTTAGCGTCAGATTTTATTTATGACATACCTGTGAAGCACATTGGGATATCTTCCTATATTAAAAGTGCTAAATAAACGTATGCTGTTGATATTAATTAGTTTCAATTTAATCTTTTGTTCCCATTAATTACTTTGATTTATATATATGTAATTGCTAATTAATTAACTGATTTATTTTCTTATTTACTGTTGATTTTTTACTTAAAGTACTTAGCAACTCTTTCCCCTCTGTGCTGAATTCACAATCTCACCAAATTCCCCCATCGTTCCATGCAGTAGATTTTTCCAACTCTCCTGCTGATAGCTCTAAAGCATTTTTCCTGAAGCTCTTCTTAATATTTCTATCATTCTTTGAAAGATCTGCTCAAAATTGACTTGCTGACTGTGTCTTCAACTGGATCTTCTAACTCCTCTAATGAATAGCCTGTCTTTCTGTCATGCATTAACACGTCAAACAATTCATATTGGTTCTTTTGTTGCTGTTGGAGAATTGAGGCAGAAACAAAGTTCAAAAAAATTATATGGTCAATTTTATTCATTCACTTTCAGTGCTGAATGGTCAATTTCATTTTTATTTCTCTTGTGATTTTGAGATATAATTCCTCAGTTTATATTTGAGTGTTCTGTGGTCTAATTTTAGGTAGTGTTAATGTCCATAAAAGGTGCAACACTAAGTTTTTGTCACATGTAGCAGGATGGTTAAGAAGATGTTTAAGCACAGTTGCCTTCATTGTTCAGATCTATGAGTATAGGAGTTGAGACATTATGTTGCAGTTGTACAGAACATTAATGAGGCCCCTTCTGGAGCACTATGTTCAGTTTTGGTGGCCCTGTTATAGGAAGGATAATATTAAGCTGATGAGGGTTTAGAAAAGATTTACCAAGATGTTGCCTGGAATGAAGGATTTGAGTTATAATGAGAGGTTGGGTAGAATCATAGAATCATAGAATCATAGAATCCCTACAGTGAGGAAACAGGCCTTTCAGTCCAACACGTTCACACCGACCCTCAAAAGAGCATCCCACCCAACCCCATCCCCCTACCCTTTCTCCGTAACCCTGCATTTTCCAAGGCTAACACATCTAATCTAACCCTGAACATTATGGGCAACTTAATAGAAGCAGCATGCTTTCTGTGTAAAATGTGTACTTAATTGGGAATATTTGTAGCTGTTCGCAATCTTAAATTATACTCCAGGCTCTGTCTGTTATTTCAAATGAATCACACATTTTCCTTGGTGTCCTTAAGGTTCAAAGTATGTCATCTTACTTTTCTATAAAAGCCATATTTTAATTAATTAATATCTCCAGCTTTTGCTTTTAAATGTTTATTTCATACTTCTGTTCAGACCTTTGAGTACAATTAGATTTTCTTTTCATTTACTGATTGGACACTAGGCTTTCTTGCTAAGTGTGGATTTAATTGACTCTGCATGCTTCTGTTTCTGATGATGTGGACACAAGTATTGCCCGTGCAGTCATTTCATCCAAAGTACTCTTTACTATTCTCTTCCACTTTCTGCATTGCTTTCTGAAAATCTACGATGCTGCAATTAAACTGCCAGGAGGAAGTTCCAGAGATAATGGGAGCTGCAGATGCTGGAGAATTCCAAGATAATAAAATGTGAGGCTGGATGAACACAGCAGGCCAAGCAGCATCTCAGGAGCACAAAAGCTGACGTTTCGGGCCTAGACCCTTCATCAGAGAGGGGGATGGGGAGAGGGAACTGGAATAAATAGGGAGAGAGGGGGAGGCGGACTGAAGATGGAGAGTAAAGAAGATAGGTGGAGAGAGTATATGTGGGGAGGTAGGGAGGGGATAGGTCAGTCCAGGGAAGACGGACAAGTCAAGGAGGTGGGATGAGGTTAGTAGGTAGATGGGGGTGCGGTTTGGGGTGGGAGGAAGGGATGGGTGAGAGGAAGAACCGGTTAGGGAGGCAGAGACAGGTTGGACTGGTTTTGGGATGCAGTGGGTGGGGGGGGAAGAGCTGGGCTGGTTGTGTGGTGTAGTGGGAGGAGGGGACGAAGTGGGCTGGTTTAGGGATGCAGTAGGGGAAGGGGAGATTTTGAAACTGGTGAAGTCCACAGTGATACCATTAGGCTGCAGGGTTCCCAGGCGGAATATGAGTTGCTGTTCCTGCAACCTTCGGGTGGCATCATTGTGGCAGTGCAGGAGGCCCATGATGGACATGTCATCTAGAAAATGGGAGGGGTGTGGAAATGGTTTGCGACTGGGAGGTGCAGTTGTTTGTTGCGAACTGAGCGGAGGTGTTCTGCAAAGCGGTCTTCAAGCCTCCGCTTGGTTTCCCCAATGTAGAGGAAGCCGCACCGGGTACAATGGATGCAGTATACCACATTGGCAGATGTGCAGGTGAACCTCTGCTTAATGTGGAATGTCATCTTGGGGCCTGGGATAGGGGTGAGGGAGGAGGTGTGGGGGCAAGTGTAGAATTTCCTGAGGTTGCAGGGGAAGGTGCCGGGTGTGGTGGGGTTGGAGGGCAGTGTGGAGCGAACAAGGGAGTCACAGAGAGAGTGGTCTCTCTGGAAAGCAGACAGGGATGGGCATGGAAAAAAAAAGGATCCCCCTCGTTCTCACACACCACCCTACCAACCTCCGGATACAACACATCATCCTCCGACACTTTCGCCATTTACAATCCGACCCCACCACCCAAGACATTTTTCCATCCCCACCCTTGTCTGCTTTCCGGAGAGACCACTCTCTCCATGACTCCCTTGTTCGCTCCACACTGCCCTCCAACCCCACCACACCCGGTACCTTCCCCTGCAACCGCAGGAAATTCTACACTTGCCCCCACACCTTCACCCTCACCCCTATCCCAGGCCCCAAGATGACATTCCACATTAAGCAGAGGTTCAGCTGCACATCTGCCAATGTGGTATACTGCATCCACTGTACCCGGTGCGGCTTCCTCTACATTGGAGAAACCAAGCGGAGGCTTGAAGACCGCTTTGCAGAACACCTCCGCTCAGTTCGCAACAAACAACTGCACCTCCCAGTCGCAAACCATTTCCACTCCCCCTCCCATTCTCTAGATGACATGTCCATCATGGGCCTCCTGCACTGCCACAATGATGCCACCCGAAGGTTGCAGGAACAGCAACTCATATTCCGCCTGGGAACCCTGCAGCCTAATGGTATCAGTGTGGACTTCACCAGTTTCAAAATCTCCCCTTCCCCTACTGCATCCCTAAACCAGCCCAGTTCGTCCCCTCCCCCCACTGCACCACACAACCAGCCCAGCTCTTCCCCCCCACCCACTGCATCCCAAAACCAGTCCAACCTGTCTCTGCCCCCCCTAACCGGTTCTTCCTCTCACCCATTCCTTCCTCCCACCCCAAGCCGCACCCCCATCTACCTACTAACCTCATCCCACCTCCTTGACTTGTCCGTCTTCCCTGGGCTGACCTATCCCCTCCCTACCTCCCCACATATACTCTCTCCACCTATCTTCTTTACTCTCCATCTTCGGTCCACCTCCCCCCTCTCCCTATTTATTCCAGTTCCCTCTCCCCATCCCCCTCTCTGATGAAGGGTCTAGGCCCGAAACGTCAGCTTTTGTGCTCCTGAGATGCTGCTTGGCCTGCTGTGTTCATCCAGCCTCACATTTTATTATTAAGGAGGAAGTTCCAGCATCTTTATCAATAATCCCATTTCAGTTCACAAATACTTGGTTAAAAGCAACAGTCTTAAATTCCGTCCTTTGTTTTATATGGACCTACCCTTTCCCTGGCTATTCTTTTGCTCCTTATGCATGTATAAAATGCATTGGGTTTTCTTGAATCCTGTTTGCCAAAGATATCTCATGGCCTTTTTTTTTATCCCTTCTAATTCCTTGTTTGAGTTCTTTACTGCTGTCTTTATGTTCTTCAAGGCTCTGTTTGTCTTCAGTTTTCTAAACTGAAGTATATATGCCTCCTTTTTCATTTTGACCAAGCTCTCAATTTCTCTTGTCCTGAATCTTTCCATCCTTATCCTTCATTTTCACAGGAACATGCTCGTACTGGACTCTAATAAACTGGCTGTTAAAAGATTCCCACATGCCAGATGTGGATTTATCCTCAGACAGCTCCCCACCAATCCCCCAACCCTATCAGCATTCCTCAGTTCTTGCCTAATATTGTGGTTGTAAACCTTCCCCCAGTTTAGTACTTTCAGCCAAGGACTACTTTTATCCTATCCATAAATAACTTCAGACTCACAGAGTTACAGTTACTGTTCCGGTAATGCTCTCCCACTGAAGCTTCGATCAGCTGGCCGGACTCATTGCCCAATTTCAGGCTTCGTATGGCTCCTTTTCTAATTGGACTATTTGCATATCGTTTCAAAAAACTGCCCTGGGCCGACCTAACGAATTTTACCCCATTCAAGACTCTGGCACTGTGGTAGTCCCAGTTAATACACGGGATGTTAAAATCATTCACCACAACAAACCAGTTGATTTCACATTTTTCCATCATCTGTCCACATGTCTGTTCCTCTATCACCTGTGACTGTTGGGAAGCCTTGAGTATAACCTGAAAGTGATTGCACCCTTTCTATTCCTGAAGTCCACCCATAATACCTTGTTGGATGAGACCTCCAAGGTGTCCTCCCTCAGTACAACCTTGATCCTAATTGGTACATTCCTCTCTAGCTCACCCGAAACACTTAAATTCTAGATTGTTAAGCTGTCAGTCTTGTCTCTCTCTCTCAACCAAGTCTCTGTAATAGCTACAAACTCTAAGTTCATCTGCCTTACCTGTCAAACTCCTCTTATTAAAACAATTACACCTCAGACCTCCAGTCCTGCCATGTCTGTAACCTTTCCCTGTCTGTTCTTCCTTTTAGTCTTATTGGCCTCAGTCTCTGACTCCCCAGTTATTTTATTTGCCGAACTATTTTTTTGGTTCCCATCCCCAGCCACACAATTTTAAAGCCTCCTAAGTGGCACTAGCACACCTCCATGCCAGGATGGAGGTGCCTTTCCAGTTTAGGTGCAGTCTGTCCTTCTTTTACAAGACCCACCTGCCCCAGGTGAGATCCCAATGATCCAAATAGCTGAAGCCCTCCCTCTGACACCACCTCTTTAACCATGTATTTAACTGTAGTATCTTCCTACTCCTAGTCTCATTGGCACAGGACACGGGGAATAATTCAAAGATTACAGTTGCAGATGTTTTTCTTTTCAACTTCCTATCTAACTCCCTCTCCAGCACCTGATGTCTCTTTCTGCCTGTGTTGTTGGTACCAATATGGACTATGATCTCTGACTGCTTAGCCCCTCCCCCTTGGCCCTGCAACACACCACCTGGAGTCTTACTGTGGCCTCAGAAATGCCTATCTATACCTCTGACTACAGAGTCCCTAGTCATTACTGCTCACATACGCACTGACCCTCCCTGCCATTCAACAGCACCAGTAGTGGTGCCACTGATCTGGCTGCTGCTGCTGATTCCCTCTGAGAGGCCACCATCCCCACAACAGTATCCAAAATGGTATTCCTGTTTGAGAGGGGAATGGCCAGTGGGGACTCCTACAGTGCCTGTCCACACTTACTCTTCTTTCTGGTGGTCACTCAACTCTTCTCTGTCTGTGTAGCCCTTGATGGTGGTGTGACCAGGTCACTAAATGTGCTATCCATGATGTTCTCAGCCTCATAGATGCTACATAGTGAATCGACCCACAATGCCAGATGCTCTATGCAGCAAATCAGGAGCTGCAGCTGAACACAGTTCCTGCAATATGTAGTCAACATGGAGACTGGAAGCCTCCCTGATTTCCAGCATTTTGCAGGTGGAGCGGTCCACTGGGGCTGGTTTCTCCTGCCATTGTCAACCTTATCAACTAAATCAACCTTAACAACTACAGGCAATAATCCACAAAAGACTCCAGGAGCTGATTACACAACCTGACCCACTCCTCACTAAACTCAGGTCTCTCACTGCCACTCTTCAACCCTAGCAGACTATAACAACAAAAAGTAAGCACTTTACCTCTCCAGACAGTACCCACCCAATCTGCAAATCTGGATCCTGAGTAGCTAAGCGTAGGTCACTGTTTGAGTTGCAATGTCATCTCTAACACTAGATTCACGCTCAGGTTCGCTTTGCCTGACCCCGCTCGGAGGTATTTAACCTGTTGCTGTTGTTCATCTCCAGGTTTGCATTTCTTTCACTCTTTTGCTGCTCAGATTAACCACAGGTGACCTTGAAGGTGTCCACTTGAAAGTAGACCACAATCCATGACAAAAATTCAAATTTCATCAACTGCACAACAGCATGGAGCTGATTATCTCTCATTTTGAACTGTAAGTATTTGCCAATGTGCTCTTATATGCAATGCTGCCTTTCTTGGGTGATGTAGGCATTGGGTGGACAGGGTGTCATTAATCATATGGCACTTACAATTTCCTAACGTTTTTGCTTGACACTGCTTGTGATACTTACATTGAATTAAAGCCCTTTATGTCAAAGCTTCACACAAAGGCATTCCATGGCCCTCATTCTCAGACCCCTCCAATGAATGAAGGAAAAGGGTAAATTGTCATTTCTGTGTGATGTAAATGCTGATACTTTACATTAGAAATAACCTGGTCTTTTTCTGATACC
Organism: Stegostoma tigrinum; assembly: GCF_030684315.1. Taxonomy (NCBI): domain Eukaryota; kingdom Metazoa; phylum Chordata; class Chondrichthyes; order Orectolobiformes; family Stegostomatidae; genus Stegostoma; species Stegostoma tigrinum. Next base: position 27,838,676 of record NC_081372.1, read on the forward strand.
GCCCACAGGGGTTCATTGGAACCGTACTAATGGATTCAGCCACAACAGGGGTCAACAGAATGATTTCAGCTGCTCCCATCTATCTATGGAACTAACTAACATCTTTCTTTTCAGGAAGTGTTCCCATAATTTATTTTATGCAATTTCTCTGAAGCCTTTACATCTTTCCTAAAGTGTAGTGCCCAGAACCAGACAAAATAATTCAGAATTTTAGAAAGGTTCCTCAAACTTTTCTTGCATTCGTACTGTGTTCTCCATTATATAAAGCACTTCATCTGGATTCCAAGATCACCTAAGAAATATTTCTTTTCTGCCTATGCTTGAATCTCTTTATAATTTTAAATATATTCAGTAATGTCTTAACTTTTCAAACTCGAGGGATTAAAAAATGTATTTATTCAGCTTGTCTTCATAATTTATTCTTTTAGGTCGCTATGTTCCTTGAGACTTCACACTCATCCTGATCCTAAAGCTAGTAACTGAGGTATGGTGCCCAAAATTTTATGTGAAATTAACAAACGAAGTATCACTTTCTCACATATTTAAATTGAGATAAAGGTTTCCGTCCATATTTTGTACGTATACATGAGTTTTATTGATGTATTTACTTTAACACGTAAACTCACCTTGCTTCTGATTGGCAAATCACTACTACATAGTGTGATATACTGCTGTTAATTTTGTTGTTCTCAAAAAAGATTGTATTATTGAGTCAAGGCAATATTCAAATGCATCTGATACTCTGCAGATGAAGTTGCTGTCTAAAACAGAGCACCTCAGGCATAATCCTGAGCAACAGCAACTATAAGCAGATTGATGCTGTGCTGAATGATTCTCCCAACTCAATGCTGCTGGGTATTTCTTCTGATCTCAGCTGTCAAAGAAATGTTTAGCGCAGCATGATTTGGAGAACTCTGTATGAGCAGAGTGTAGCATAGAAAGACAGCACATACTTTATTTCTTTAGCACTAGTCGCAGTATGGTAAGTTAAAAATTTAATGTTTCACTGAGTGAATGAATGGATAAGTGGAAGATTGAATATATTCGTATCCATGTACATTCTCAATCTTTCCAGGCTTGAGTAGTATAGTATACTGCAGTCTCATGTCATGTAACTTATTCTTCCGCAGTGTTCGCCTCTGCCAACTTTGTGCTTTTTTGCTGCTCAGTACTGTACAAAGCTCCGTGACATCATCACAATGTTGCACCAGGTTCCCGAAGTTCTTGCAAAACTGATTTAACAGCATCTGTGAAAGACAGCTTGTTTTTCCCCAATCAATCTCCTGGTTGGGAAATGGAAGGAAATAGTTTTGTTGAAGCACTTAATAAAAGCCATGCCATTGATATCCATTATCCAGGTTGCCTGACTAGTCAAGGAGGAAAGGGAAATTAAACATTGATTCAGTCTGAAGAAGGATTTCTAATCAAAGGGACCAGGAAATGGGTTACAATGACTGCCTACTCAAAATAGAGAAGACTGTTTCCCAGGTTTTTTTACTCTTACCTGGGAGCTCATTCTACAAGATCCAAAGTTCTGCAGGCAAAGAGAGGAGGTCAATATCTCTTTAATCAGATAGGCATGCATGGAAGTCCTTGAAAGATGTTAGCAGCTAGAGACAGTGCATTAAAAAGATTCAGGGACTCAGGGGGCATGAGAACTGAATGGTGTGACCCTTTACAATGCCAAGCCCCATGCTCTGACTTTCCCAACAACCACCTGCATAGCATTCTTGAGGACAACACACCTTGCAGCTTCATGCATTCATCTCTCCACTGGAATCTCCTCAGCTATCCATCTAAATGGACAACACTCTCACTCACTCTTATCTCTGTAACATCTAATAACCATACTTCAAGTCACCATCCATAAAAATAAGGCTGTCTGCCTCTCTCCTTGATCTATCTCTCACATTCAGAGATCTTTGGCTTCTCACCTTGTGTGACAAGAGAGTGCAGCATTCAAAAGAGAGGCAGAGAACCAGGTGATTGGACCGTGGTTGGGAGGATATGGTGATAGAGTCAGTTCTCTACTCATAAACACTGTTATGAGGATTTCTAGCACCTTTCCAGGTGGACCTCAGTGTTTATCCTCCCCACCCTGTGGCAGGGCATGAGGCCCAGATGAAAGCAGCAAGTGCCCTGTATCCCCTGTTGCTGCTGCCCCATGTATGTCAGAAGTAGAAGATGGACTGCATAAAAGTATTTGATTTGATTTGATTTATTATTGTCACATGTCCTGAGATACAGTGAAAAGAATGGTTTTGTGTGCTATCCAGACAAATGATACCTTACGTAAGCATGACAGGATAATAGAACGGGGTGCAGAATATGTTCTTACAGCGACAGAGAAGGTGCAGAGAAAGATCAATGCTGATATGTGAGGTCCGTTCATGAGTCTGATAAAAGCAGGGAAGATGCTGTTCTTGGATCTGTTGGTATGTATGTCCTTGTCAAGGTAAAGACTAACAGCAGGGAAATGCAGCGGAAGGTGAACTGCTGGCCAGTTGAACAAGTTGGCATTGATCTGTTACCAGTGAAAGTACAGTCTGGGAGTTTGAACTGCAGCCTCTCACTTGGCTATGGCTGGAGCTCTCAGCGTGAAGAATTTAACTTGTCCTGTCTTGTCGGTACCATTGGAGAATTCTTCCCTGCATCCACTTGCCTTAGTGATGCTGTCGGGTTGCTGACAGTTTGGGAAACAGGGACCCTGGTTGTTAAAAACAAAACTGAGAATTAAAACTGTTCTTAATGACCTATTTGAATATTTAAATTACTTACTCAGCAGCTGCACTCATACTTCCATCTCAACCCAATGTTTCAGCAGCAGCCAAAACTGCTTCCCCTGCCTCGGAACCTTCCAGATGGTGAAGTTGGTCAATAGCAGCCATGCAAAATGGAAGAGTAGTGAATCAGCAGAACAGTTTTTCACAGCTTTTATTTTGTTGTTGTGGATTTGCTCTCAGTCAGTTTTGTGGGACTGGACGAATTTCATTCCCACAATATTAATTTCTGATCACAAAGTTGTTCTGCTGTTATAACTTAAAGCTATGCCAATATGATTAGATTTTGCACAGCATGGTCACATGCTAAATACAACTCACATGGATGACAAAGTTGACTACACTGTATAAGACAATATTTAAGGAACATCAAGAACATACAATAACTATACTGTTCCACATACCCCCTCCAACACAGCTTAGAACACTTAGGACACCAGTTTTCCTTCTGGTGTCTGTATTCAAATTTTGTTTTCCAATGAGGCCTGAATTTGTTGAAAAATTGCACTGTACTAATTACACATCTACATCGCAGGAATTGTAGAAAATTATGGTCCATGATTTATACCACCTATAGACATGCCACAATTTTCTAAGACTCCCATCTATTGCCACAGAAACCCTTGATTGAACAGCTCATTATCATATTTCTTCCCCATTAAAATCAATGGTAAAACCAAATAGATTAATTCAACACCACTGTGATTGCCTCAGCTATTAAAATCAACGTGAAATGGGGCTGCTGGGCTCAGTGCATTTGGCATAATTACTGAAATAATAATTTATGGCTTAAATTAAAACATAATTTTACTGCCCTCATTTGGTTCCTCTTTTTAATTCAGTAGGGCCATTTTGCCAGTGTCAGTGGTCACTGATGTGAAGTACAGCGTATTAGAAACTACACATATTCTGGCAGGAATGAACAGCTGATCATAATTTTAAAGTACCATCTGAATGTGATTTGTTAGTCTTTTGGATTGTTAACCCACGTTTGTGAATGTGTTCATTCGTGATTATAAACCGTTCATTTAAATCTTATTAACATCTAAACACTAAGTCAGATACCCCACTGGAATATTAGAGACCTCTTGACCAATGAAAGACTAAAAGGCTATGATTTCGAAATATTGTTTGAAGAACTGGCAAGAGGAACGGGGGCAAGGGTGAGGATAGGTCAACACGCCATCTAAAAGAGACATATATATAAACAGACTCTGAAACAAATCAGTTATCTAAATTTCTGTTTGCTATGACCATCAGTTCGATCTTCAAATAACTGTTTTAACGATTTCTGGGCTTGTGTCGGATACATGGCAGTGAGATTTTACTTTAACCATTTCTGTATTACTCCTGATCCACTGTTCAGTTTGCTACAGTAGCTTCTAATTCAGGAAGTAGTGACATAGTGGTCATGTCACTGAGCTGATAATACAAAAATCCCAGGCTAATACTCTAGGGACACGAGTTCAAATCCTGATGTGGCAGATGGTGAAATTTTAAATTCAGTTCAAATGTGGAATTAAAAATATACCTTACTGGTGACTATGTAACTAATGTCAATTGTAATAAACATCTGTCTTATTCAGTAATGCCATTTAGGGAAGGAAATCTGCCAGACTTACCAGATCTGGTTCATATGTAATCCAGATTCTTATGTGGCCTCTGGACAATTAGGGATGGGCAATAAATGCTGACCTAGCCAGTGACATCGCCAACAAATTTTTAAAAATCTAGCAAATTAATCACTGTAATCACCATTGGGAGTACAGAAAGCACAACGCTCAATTTTGCACAGTGTCAGTATAGCCAGCACAACAAATTCCAGGCCCAATAGTATATCATCTCCCTTTCACCATATTTATAGGGCTGAATTTTACTAAAATTTGGCTAAGTGTAAATTTTGGGAAGTTTCATAGAGGGTTTATCTCTGTGAGCACCAGAAGGATTTCCTACGCATATATAAGCTGCTCACCTCATTATGTACATGCCATATCTCCATGGCACCACCTCGTGCTCAGCAGCAATAGACCTACCCATTGTTGCAGAGAACTTGCAGGATTCCTGCTCCATGTGCTATATTTAAAGCCAGGCTGTGAACCAGGTTTTATTGGCAGCCACAAATCACCCACCACAGTATGCTCAGTAGGGGGGATATGAAAAATAAATCAGTGGCATGAGTGAAACCTCATTGGAAATATATTGCAGTAACTCTTTACATCATCACCTGTCTGATGGACTAACATTGTCACTGCTATTTCAAGAACTGACTACTCATGCTAATTAACCATACCATTACCCTGTCTAAGAGAGTGGTAGAATCATAGAATCCCTACAGTGTGGATACAGGCCATTTGGCGCATTAGGTCCACACTGACCCTCCAAAGAGGATCCCTCCCAAACCCCACCCCAACCTTATCCCTGTAACCCTGCATTTCCCATGGCCAATCCACCTAAACTATACATCCTTGGCCACTGGCAATTTAACATGTCCAAAGCACCTAAACTCGCACATGTTTGGATTGTGGGAGGAAACAAAGCTTCTGGAAGATACCCATCGCAGACACAGGGAGAATGTACAAACTCCACTCACAGTCACCCAAGGCTGCATTTGAACCCGGATCCCTGGCGCTGCGAAGCAGTGGTGCTAACCACTTGGTCACGTGTGCCCTATAATGCCCTGGTGTTAGGGGAATGGTACACATCCCCGACACCCTGTATAGGGTGCAGAGAAGCAAAGAAAAACAAACAAAACAAAACACACTACATTTTCTTCAAGGAATAAGCACGGACCATTTGCATTTCAATCAACAACAAAGTTACACTCAATGAATGTTCACTGCACCCAGGCCTCATCTACCAGTACTGGCAGTCAGTTAAGTCCCATCTGACTTGCTGCATCTGATGCTGCAGCCCTGTATCATTCTGTAGGTGATGTTCTTCATGCTTAATTCTTCACTTACCTGCTCAGAGGCATTGCTGCTGCTCTCCCAGCTCTTCAGAATCCATCATATCCCCTCTGTAACGGCTCCAGTTCTGCATGTTAGGATTAACCTTGGGTGTATTACAAGTTCCCTCCAAATTTTCATGCTCCTTTCTTCCTTGCACTATCTATTGACTGCACTAGTTCTCAACTTACATTAGATCCCATCTAACTCGTTTAACTAGTCTGCTTCGACCTCCAACATCTGAACCCCTGCCTAACAGCTTTGCCATGACAACCATGGTGATGTGTTTTCACCTTTCTCCCTCAAAGCCAGAGAGGTGGTGACTATCATTAACCTACCCTTATTATACCCTCCAATGCACCATCATTTCCCATCCTTATATGTTGAGTTGCCTTCGTCTTAATCATTGTCCTGTCTGCATCAAGATGTGTTATATCTAATCCCTATCAGTGACTTCTCCAAATTTTCATAAGTTGGTACATGATAGCTCCCTTGTCTTTCAGTGAGTAGATCGTCTGGACTGACCTCACCAATATGTTTGTTTATCCTCTCTTTATGTAATATTTTTCACCTTTTCATTAACATACAGAAATAATTTTACTAAGTAGAACAGCTTCTCCGCCTCCGTCCAAGGAAATGCTGTTACCCAGTATACTCATTTGGAAGAAGGCAAACTAAACTTTAGTTATTCTGGCTGGGAACTCCAACTTCTGCTGGGAGTCTGTCAATTGCTGAAGATGTAGCAAGACACATGATCTGACCCTTTCGAGCCACATGCACTACACCTTGCTCTAACCAGGCAGTTTAAAGGGCAGCAATGGGCCTTTCTCTGAATCTAAGTCACTGGAAGTAGAAGTCCCACTCAAAGAGAGCTATAACCAATCAGAAGCCAATTTCTCTGGTACTCAACAGGACCGTCATGAAGGCCATGACTGCTATTAATTGAACACCCAATATCCTGAGGGTCATGGTCACAGGTCTGATCCTTTTGGTCAGGGAAGGGATTTTCTAGGGATTGAGATGTGTGGGGATTGGGTAGGGGTTTCAGAAGCAAAAATAGGCGGTGATTCTTAATAAATGCCTCCCACCTGCCCGATCTCTACAAATCATGCAGAGCAAGCAACCTGTCTCTCACCAACTAACAGGCTCCTTCCATTGATTTGCCAGTCGTGGTTGCTAACTCTTTCTTGTCCTGCCAGGAGTGGATTTAATTAACCAAATGAGGCATCAATGGATAGCAGGATAGAAAGATCAAGATCAGTTATTCCTGCTCTGAACTTGATTGGTGCAGAGATAGGGAGGTGCTGGCGTCTGGGACACTACTATCCCTCCAAATGGAGTTGTCTTCCCATTGACTAGCCTGCTTCCTCTGGGACTGGAAGAATATACCCCCCCGTCATTGCAGTGGCATCTTTTACATTTGGGGTATATAATACACATCCGATGATTGTTGTGTTGAGCATTTGAATATTATCTGTGAGTGCAAGGCTGACCTTTGTCACTTTCCACTTTTTAATTCTCTGTCCCACTACCATTCATATCTATTTATCCTCCACATCTTAAATGTTGTCATAAAGTTTCATGCCTCAACTTCCTACTGAGTACATTGTGATTAGGTGTCTATAATATTGACTTCAATAACTTGAGAACTTTTAACTTGTATTTAAAGCCCCCATTTTCTCTCTGGCACGAGGTGCTTCCAGGATTGGGAGAGGGAAATGTCTATTAGGGTCGGAAATAGGTCTTCCCCTTTGGTGGACTACTACTGCCTTTTATTGTATTACATACTTGGGCCATTGGAGCTTGGTTCACTTTACTGGGTCATTTTAATAGGTTAATGAGATATTTAAATTCTCTCTTTTGTTTCCTATTCATTTTGAGGAATGTGGGCGTCGCTGTCTGGCCAGCATTTCTTGCCCATCCCTACTTGCCCTTGAGAAGGCCGTGGTGAGCTGCATCCCTCCTGCTGTGGGTTGACCCATATTGCTTTTAGGGAGGGAATTCCAGGATTTTGACCTGGCGACAGTGAAGGAACGCTGATATATTTCCAAGTCAGGATGGTGAGTGGCTTGGAGAGTCAACTATGTTAAATCACTTTTCTCAATTAACCATCCCCTCATTTCAAGCTAACAACTTCACAGCCACAATTTCTATTCATGGCTGTGTAATTTTTCCTTTCCATTTTGCACTGCTCCATTCTAAGTTATTCATCTATAATACATTTCAATTCTACCAAAGGGTTATGCCTGAAATGTTAACTTTTCACTTCACTCCTCTAATTCTGTTCCTGAATCCCTGACCATTTCTATAATTATCCAATTTATCTTTAGATTTCCAGCATCTGCTCCTAGTGTAAACAGTGCTGCTTCAAAACTCTGAACTGACCTGACATTCAGATTGCCCAGCAAAAGTGCAAACCTCAGATTTGAGGATACAAAGGCAGAGTGTAATTGATTTGTCTCAGAAGCTCTGCTTACTTCACAGCTTTTTATTGATTTAACAAAATGTCAACTAACTCCTTCAAATGATGCATTAAAATCCAAAATTTTTCAGACAGAAGTGAGACTAAATGTATGAAAAGTAAAATTGTAAAAGGAAGTTACAACTTCAACAGTAACCAGGCATTTCTACTTTCCAAAATAAGAATTTGAAAAATGTAACTTCTAGAAATAAAATATTAAAAGTATCTTAAAAGCATAAATTATTCTTCTCACCTTTAAAAATAGTTCTCCAAATGTGTTAATCAATGTTTCTGCCAGGGAACTATATCCATTGACCTGGGATCCAGTAGATAGGCAGGAAAAAGGAATTAAGTCATAATCATATTGGTCATGATCTTATTCAATGGTGGGGACAGTTCAATGCCTTAATGGGCCTATTCCTACTCCTATTTCTTATGATTTCCTTTGTTGTTAGAGGTGAAGGTGGAGAAGACAGGAAGGAGCAGTTTAAGAAACTGGTTGACCCTCAAATAATGTGTTGTTAGGGCAGAGGAGGGCGGGATATTGCTTTATGTCGTCCTGCTAACTCCAATGATCAATGGCTAAACCTGTTATCTATCTTAGGCATTCAGTTTTCTGCCTGTTGGGTCTAATGATGCAGCGATGACGGCTGTACCGTAGAAAACAACTAGAGTGAGAGGAAGAGTTGTCCAAATGAATCCCAAGGCACCAAAAGTGATGTAAGGGTACAAATGAGCAGAAATGTCATCACGAATCCTAGCCTCAAAGCTATAGTCCAAATTCTGATGGAAAAACAGAAATTGATGGAACTGAGTTCGGAAGAAGAGTCACCACATCTGAAACATTAGCTCTGCTTTCTCTACATAGTTGCTGCCAGATGTGCTGAGATTTTCCAGCAATTTTTGTTTTCGCTTCTGATTTCCATCATGTGCAGTGTTTTATTTCTGGCCAAGTTCTGATAGCTGACAGAACTGTTGGAGCAAATTATATCAAGGAAGCTTGATGGGGTGAATAGTCTACTCCAATGCTTTGGAAATGATGGTCAGTGTGATCTGTTTCAAAACCAGATTGGGGTTAAGATTTTCTTTTGTCCAGGTTTGTTTTTTTCTAATAAAATAAACAATCAGTCATAAAGCAACAAAAGCACTCCAAAATATATTGTAAGGTACCATTTCAAAATAAAATTTTAAATTTACAGGGCAGAGCCTAGTCTTGGGCCCACTCTTCACAATGTACAGGCCACTTCAGGAAAGGGTTACCAGTAAGTAATTTATTTCCAAATTTGATTCTGTTTTATTCCCATATATAAAGTGCTAAAAGTGTAATAATCACAACAAAATGCTTGCAGACTATTTTCCCTTCTGCTGTCAAAGGGTGATGAGGGTGAAATCTGCACCCCTAGTGCCATTCCAGATGAGACTGACCAGTTTTGTGTAGATGAATGATTGAGGATGGAGTCTGCTAGGTCTTTTTGCTTTGTAACTGCACAGAGGCTGGTAGCCTGTTCCCAAGTCACCCTTTATTTACATGTGCACAGTACATTGGCTCTGATCAGCCAGCTCAAAGCCAGTCCCAAGACAGAGGAAATCTTCTGAATCTCTGGCCTATAACTGTCAGCCAGGGCTCCCTGATTAGCCCAGGTTGACAACCCCAGCCAAGGATTTCATAGTCAATGAGATAACCTGGTTCCAATCACTACACTGACCCACCAGAAGAATGATCCATTTTGATATCAGGTAAATGCAACTTGAGGTTGTGCTTTCTTTATATGTGGCACCATTACTCTCGAGACAATCTATGAATTCACTAAAGGCAACAATGTCTGAACATTATATTGAGAAATCAGTGCACTTGAACCTGTAAGAATTTGCTTGCCAATGGCTTGGAGTACATATGGTCATGCTTTTGTGCCTTATTTTTTGTGAATTTAGGAATGCTGTTTCGTTTTGAATCATATTGTCCTGTTTGTTTGATATGTAGCATTATTTTTGGATTTTAACTTTAAAAGCATCATCACCATGTTCCTTAATTTTTAAAATTCCTTAAAATTGACTTTAAATAGAATCTTATGCCCTTTAAATTTCGTTGGGTTCCATTAAGCATTGTACCATGTTTGTTGAAGATACAGGCAGCCTTAGCTCTGTACCACATTAGAAATGTCTGTGGAGTGTGACTCCTTCTTTAACACCAAGCATAGCATCACATCTTGTTGTTCACTGTGGGCACAGCGTATGTTGGCTCCAGACAGCTGCTATTGTCTGCCTTTCCTGCTGTTCACTGAAAGTTAAGAAAAAACAAACAAAAGAAAGCTGCATTTGCATCCAGGAAGAAACTGATCAAATGCATTTCAAACAAGAACAAATTTGCTGTCATTGTAAGCCTGCCTGGCTTTATTGTGCCTGTTAATATAGTGCTGTATCATTGCTAAAAGTGAGTCGTTTTGCTTAATGTCTGGGAAGGGTGTCCTCACAGTCAGTGTCACAGTGAAGCATTCTGGGAAGGGTGTCCTTGCAGTCAATGCCACAGTGAAGAACTCTGGGAAGGGTGTCCTCGCAGTCAATGTCACGGCGAAGTACTCTGGGAAGGGTGTCCTCGCAGTCAGTGTCACGGTGAACCATTCTGGGAAGGGTGTCCTCACAGCCAGTGTCACGGCAAAGCAGTGTGGGATGGAACGGTGACAACAAAATATGGAGCTGGATGAACACAGCAGGCCAAGCAGCATCTTAGGAGCGGTGAATGAGTTTAGATTCTCTGAAGATGGGAGGGCTAGTACTAGAGCAAAAGTGATGTCAGAGGAAAAACTCTGGTCTGATTAGGTGGTAAGAGAGACACACATCAGGGACTTAAATAGTAGCAGATTCAGAAAAGAGTATAATGATTATCCAAAAATCTTTTTTTAACAATAAATAAAACCTAAATAACTATATTAGAAATGGCAGTACAGATGATATGTTATTCTTGCATGATGTGAGAGCGAGTAGATATCATTGCTAGTAATAATGAGCACATCTGCAGTGTGTATGCAGCTCGAGGAACCTCACCTCAAATTTGATAAACTGGAATCTGAGCTTAGGGAGGAGGAGAGTACCTTGATATTGTGTTCCATGCTATCACAGTCATTTAAATATCTTAAATTGCCCACTGGTCAAGGACAGGAAGGTGTGACAACAAATGAGATAGGTAGAGGAGAAGTATTGGAGGAGCTTGAGCTCTTGACCTTACATAGCAGGTATGAGGTAGTTGCTCTCTGAATGGATGAAGAAAGTGTCTGCTGAGAGGATGGTCAACTGATCACTGTTGCAGGAAGCCATTCAACTTGGGGGATTACAAAAATGAGTAACAGAGGTGGGAGATTCTACAATTAGGGACTGTGAGCAGGATTGAGAGTTCTGCATGTTTGTTGCCTGGTGCCAAGGGCCAATCTCGAATCAGCCTGGAAAGATATAATGTTGTTCTTTGAAATTCTGCTGAAGGTGGAGTTAGTTGTTTGATTCATGTACAGATTTTTGTCCTTGGATCTGTGAGGGGACGTATTGATAATTCCTTAAAGTCCTTTCATCCAATTACTACAGTCTAAATCTGCTAGCTTGCCTTCTTATCAGAAGTAGTTTCTTTATTCCTTGACAGATTTGGCATTAACTGCCTGTTGGAAGTCACAGCTTTTCTGTGATTAACTCCTTAAATCCTTCTGCAGAGCAATCCTTGTCCTTTGTGACAGTAAAGTATCCAGTTTATCAAGCAAGTGTCAAAGCAGTTTTGTCTCTGTCATGTCGACTTGTTCCTTTCCAAGACATGGCTAATGGCTTTCAATTCCTGTAGAGATTTGTCCTTGACCTTTAAAAGTTTATTCCACACAGAGTTATTGCTCATTTCTTTTCATGCGTAGCTGTTTATCTTTTGTTGACTCGTTTAATCTATGAACAATTATTAAAGTTCTGAAGTTTATAATCTATTGAATCATCAATAATATCATACTACAAACTTGAAAGAGAGAAAACTGTATAAGAATCCAACAGCAGAGTCAGTCGCAGAACTTTGAAGAAAAATACTATATAAAAATCAAACCCTGGATACTTCCAGAGACAGACACTGTTGACATAATCTATCCAAGTTCCACCATTAATCAGATAATAGCCAAGTTCAGTTGCAAGGCTTAACTTGCTTACTGCAGGGTCTTATTTGGTTGCTACATGCAGTTTAAATCATTGTTTCATTATTTGATTGCCTGTGAGATTTCTTAATAAGTGGCTGAATTAAAGGTAACTTTTGGCGATTTACACATGACAGTTAGGTAAGGGGATCAAAGGTTACAGTGAGAAGGCAGGACAATAGGATTGAGAAGCATATAAAAAGGATCAAATGGCAGAGCAGACTTGATGGACCAAATGGCGTAATTCTACTTCTGTATGTTATGGTCTTATCTCATTATTCTCCCTTATTTGAAGATAAGGCATATGATGAATGTTCACTGGCGGTTGAATGTAGTACAAAAGGAACTGAACTTTATCATAGTGTGGCAAATTGTCATTTTCATTGAATTTTATGGAAGGTTTCTCTCTGTGAGACCTGTGAGTTTTCTCAAGTTGTCATTCTAACCACACCTCATTAACTGAACAGGTCTGGCAGCATCTGTGAAGAAAACTCAGTTAACATTTTGGGTCCAGTGATCCTTCCTCAGAACTGCTGGTAATTAGGAAAATGTCAGTTTATATTGCAGAAACTAGGGTGGGGGGAGGGGATAAGGAGTAAACAGAGGTGGAAATAGAGCCCAAAGAGAGAGAAGAACAGTGGGGGGAGGGGATAAGGAGTAAACAGAGGTGGAAATAGAGCCCAAAGAGAGAGAAGAGCAGTCGGACAGGCAAAGGAGTGGATAACGATCTGGCTAAGAGGGTGAATAGCAGTTAATGGGGACTGTTGGTGATGAACAATATGTAGTGTGTAATAGCAGGCTGCTTGACAAGACCTGGTGTGTGGGATAGGGGGCTAGGACATGGAAGAGTTCAGGCCCTAAAATTATTGACCTCAATATTGAGTCTAGAGGTCTGCAGGGTCCCCAAGCAGAAAGTGAAATGTTCTTCCAGCTTGAGCTTCGCTGGACTAGGGATAAAAAGACTGAGCCTTCCCCTTCCAGGTGAAGCAGCACTTTACCTGCATTTTCCACAATTTAGCCTATTGAATTTGCTGCTTACAATGTATTGAACATTTTGACAAAGCAGACAATAGTTATCCCAGTAGAGAGGTAGCACAGCTGACACTTGCTTGCTCAAACAACCGCACATTTTTATACCTATTGCTGGTGGGAACACATTTTGCTGCCTCATCAGAAAACTGCTCCTATTCTCTCAGTTTGTTAGCATGCATCAGATCCTCTTGTTGCCTTCTCCCGTTGTGCAGAGCACAGCACGGTAAGAATATGTAGCACATTCTGCCTGGGGTACTCTGCCTGTGTCCACCAGACCTGTTCAAGTAAAAGAACACCATCTCCAGCAATAAGAGATAATAGGAACTGCAGATGCTGGAGAATCTGAGATAACAATGTGTGGAGCTGAATGAACACAGCAGACCAAGTAGCATCTTAAGATCAGGAAAGCTGACGTGCCTAGATCCTTCATCAGAAAATGATGAAGGATCTAGGCCCAAAACGTCAGCTTTTCTGCTCCTACGATGCTGCTTGGCCTGCTGTGTTCATCCACCTCCAGCAAAGCTATCCTCTGCTCCACCATGGGACTGGTTGAATAATGGGCTGTGTTATAATTTGTACTCCAGTACTGAAAGTTGCTGCTGGTCCTGGTCTTGCTGGCACATCACTTCCTTTTCTCTGTCTCTTTGTTGTGTCACAACAAGACTGACAATAAACTCTGCTGTGACTGGATTTGTATGTCATGATGGCAATGAGTCTGTGAGGAGAGAAGAAAGAGGACAGGTCTTTTAGTATCATGAGCAGTCAAGATTCACACCATATACAAATGTCAGCTTAACATTCCCACCAATGTACTGGGACATGGGGAATTCCAACAAACAGGGCCATGAAATGACATATCTTCACACACAGCCATTAGACCTTATTCTAATGAACACTCCATCAGTCATTTGGCACAGAGAGAGTAGGAAAGTGAATGCGACATGAAGACTGAACCTTTCTCCCAGCCCCACACCACCCATGAAAGGTATCATTGCTTATAAGAGCATCTTGTATTCTATTGGCAGCTCAGGTCAAGGGGAAATGAGCTTAGTGCCCCTCTGCAGCCCTTAAGGCCTTGTATTAACTTTGTGTTTTGTGGCCTTTTCAGGATATTTGTGATTACTTCTGCTTCACAGAAATGTCTAGTTGTAATCTGCAAGAACTAGTCACAAGGTTAACATTGCATGTGTTCAATATTTACACCCAACACTGCATGCATTTCACATGCACACTGATATGATTACAAGTGGCTTCAAACTGTGCACTTGATTAAAGCGCTCACCACTCGGCAAACCGGTCATTGCTCAGAAGTAGAGCCGACATATTGGTCACCAGGTATTCACTCTGCCTATAATGGGTGTGCTCACAGTCATTTTTGATTCATTGGTTGCAGTTAGCGCTTGACAGATCATGGACGGCAACACAGGTCGAGCTTGACATCGTGTGTACCAGGTTCGGCTTTGTTGTCAGTTTCGCCAACCGTACCCAACACTGACCCTTTTCTATGTAGCACTCCCTGGACAGCCCATCTCTAATGAACCCCCACATATTCCCACATACCACCTCAAACAAACCTCCACCTCTTACCCTTACCTCCTGCATCATGATAGTTTGATCATGCCCATCATTGTGCGATATAGACCATGACCACCACAATCACAGTTGCAGTGACCATCTACCATCAACCCTCCTGTGGCATCTCCATGTTCTCCCATGTGCCATATGCTTCCAACCCCCTCTTATGTGTTGAAATTGTCCCCTTCACCCGTCCTTGTCCCCTCTGTCTCCCAGACTGCCCCAGCATTGACTGTCCTGCACCCCCCCCCATCCTACTGCAACACTGTGTGTTGATTCCTGCCTGTGACATTTATTTTGCTGACTCTGCCAGGACTGATTGACAGGCCCACCCCTCTGACTAACTTGGAACAATAGTCCTGAATGATGATGGTCTGGATCCCTGATGATGTACAGATATCTGAGTGATAGACCATCCACTAGTTCCCTGAATGGTATCACTGCACCTATAGGGCTGACTGTGGTCTACTCCCTGGATTGACATAAGACAGAACCCCGACCCACTGGGTCTAAGTGGGACTCTAACTGTATCTAGGCCGATGGACTGACATTGAACAATGCCCCTGACTTACAGCACTGGGACCCCTTGACTGACAGCTACACTCGTTGAATTAACTGACGAGTCTCTTCTTTGACTTTGAGACATGGCCATTTAGTTGATACACATGCAGTATGTCTATCATGCAGGCTGCTGTAAGTATGAGATTGATGTTGCACTGTGCTCTGCAGTGTTCTCATGTTCACCGAATTGATTGACAACTGCTGATTACCATGACAAGCTGCTTGACTTTGAATCTGCACTAAACTGCAAGGCAATACTAATGTTTCGTGAGCATTTAAAGTGCACTTGAAGAGGGGAAGGACTAAAATACAGATAGCCAGACAGTGAGCATCTAGCTAGGCACAAAGCAAGTGAATGCTAAGAGAGGGCTGAGATACAGTGTGGTTCAGTCTATCAGATGGCTCTTTGTCCCTGCACACAGTGTGTCCTTGTAGCAGCATTACAACAGCAGTTGTTGTGCCCTGAAGTGAAGCATGACAGTGCAGAAACGTGCTGTAAGAGGATCAAAGATATGTCATGATTGCATGGAGAGGATAATTAATGTCAGATGCCATTTTCACAAATGCAGAGTGCAGCTCTGGAAAGTGCCCTGAAACTTTAGTACTGATGGAGGCCCAGAGTAAGAATGGCTTAAGCTGGATAGTCACTGTGACATTCAGGTTGGCAATTTTCTTCTAACTATATTGCAGATGGTAGAATAGGAGAAAGCACAATAGTGAGGTGAGATTAACTAATCATGAATGTGATAATGAGGAATAATCATCATTTTTGCATACTCACGAGCGAGAATGTCACTTTGACACTTGGAACTGAGTTGGAAAGTGAGACTTGTGCTGCCAACATCAAGAATGGCCTCACTTGACATGTCATATAATTTTGCAAAAAGTGTTTTGCCAAAACATGTCTTCCAGGGAAAGAGTCCATCCATGACCTCTGTCAGTGCTGCTTCAGATTATGTGACAAACCATGGAAGTAACATACCATATCCTATTGATCAGGGTAGTGAATGACAATGATTTAAGATACACTTCTTAAAGATAAATTCATACCATCACAATAGAATGCCCTTCCCTTCCACTGGTTGGGGATTCTAGAACAATGGGGCGTAGTATAAAAATTAGGGCCAAATCATTCAGAAAAGGTGTTAGGCAGCACTTCTACAGTCAAAGAGTGGTAGATATTTGGAACTTCTTTCTACGACTGGCAGTTGATGCTAGATCAGTCGTTAATTTTAAATCTGATACAGATAATTTTTTGTTAAAGAAATATATTAAGGATATAGGCAGAAGGCAGGTATACAGAATTAGACCATAAATCAACCATGAGCTCATTTATTAGCAGAACAGACTTGCAGGGCTGAATGGCCTACTCCTAATCTTTTGTTCTTATTGTGTCAGCCGATTGAATAATAATATTCTTGAGGGAATTGGGTCAATGTTTGAAGAGGAATATTTGTTGAGGCAAAAAGAAATATTCCTAATTTGTTAACTCCTTCAAAAGGCGCAGGCATTATGAGCCGAATAAACTTCAGTTACAAAATTAGAAATAACTGGAAAAACTCAGCAATGAATGTCCTGCAGAAGGGTCACTGGACCTAACACATTAACTCTGTTTTCTCTCCACAGATGCTGCCAGATCTGCTGAGTTTCTACAGCAATTTCTGATTTTGTTTCTGATTTCCAGCATCTGCACTTCTTTGTTTTATTTTGTTTAGATAGACATCAATGTTGTATTATTCTGCGATTCAGCAAAATATAAAGTTCTTTCACTGAAAATCTGTCAATATGGAATTACTGCTGTGCTGTTTAGGCGGTAGGAAAAGTACACTGTCTGTTGTTTGGTAGAGTTAACCCTGATATGTACAATTAATACTAGTAATTTAAGTGTTTAATTAAAAATGTGGTCTGCAAATTACTTCTCAGTCAAAACAAGTAACAGTGTTCTTTAGTGTCTCTTGCCAACTTCCTCAGCCTATTGTTAATTTAACTGAGGCCAACAGCAGGTGTTATGGTAACACACTCTGCCTTTTAAAATTAAATTAGTTAAACCAAGGTATTTCAGACCTTGGGAGTGTATTTGGCAAAAGCACATTGCCTGTAGTGGGGCTGTATTTCATTTGAAGTGAAATTGTTTAACAAAAACAATCGAATCCTTCATGTTTGACATATACCACACAAAGTAATTAAGAGGGAAAAATAGGTATTACTGTCAGCAATTGCCCTCCTACGACAGGAGATGCAGAAAATTCATGAGGGAGCATTACAGATGCTGGTCCCAGTTGCTGAAGTGCATCCAACAGTAAATCTTTTGACCAATTATCGACTCCAAACATTTATAACAAGTAATTACACATCCACAGTTAGAGGCAGGTGCCAACTATGTACTCTAGACTCTGCTAATCGATAATTAAAACATATAAGCAGAAACTTTAGTCTCCAAATATTTAATTTCTCCTTATTTGAAATACAGGTACAAAGTGAACATTCAACTCCAATTAATTATCTCTTAGCCATGTCTCCAAGTGCTATTCAGCATTCAGCTGTCTGCAAACATCCATCATTTTCCTTGGGGAAACAAAACAAAAATGAGCTTGGCCAAATTCCAAAATCAAGGGCAGCATATCTAAGTGGCCCTAGGTCTAGATTATAGTACTGTAATGGGTATACCACATGTAATATATGGTATATTGAATCATGCTTCGGATTTGTTGGTAGGTAATTGGGGAAAAATATATTGGGCCTAACTTTCCTAGTATTCTTTCTGCTGATACTGAAAAGTAAAAGCACGTCTGAAGTGTGTTGCACTTTCCCAAGCTAAGAAGACTATTTCTTGTACATAGTCATTGGCATCCTTAGCGCAAAGGTCAATTTTGGCAGAAACTGTCGGCGTCTAGTGAATCTCTGATAATTTGTCTCTTCTTAGAATGCTAAGTGCAAGGATCTGCTTAGATTGTAGAAAGAAACTTATATTTGTGACTTCACTTTGCTGATATTTAAAATGTCACTCTGAGGTAAATTATTGACATAACATTAATAGATGATTGGAGGGTGGCAACTCTCATTCCCTTGTTCAAGAAAGGGAATAGAGGTAATCCTAGGAATTACAGACTGGTCAGTCTTACTTCTGTGGTGGGCACTTTATCAGAGAGGATTCTGAGACATAGTATTTATGATTATTTGGAAAAGCACAGTTTGATTAGAAAGAGTCAGCATGGCTTTATGAGGGGCAGGGCATGGCTCACAAGCCTTATTGAATTCTTTGAGGATGTGACAAAACACCTTGGTGAAGGCAGAGCAGTGAACGTGGTATATATAGATTTTAGCCAGGTATTTGATAAGGTTCCACATGGTAGGCTCATTCAGAAAATAAAGAAGCATGGGATTCAGGGAAATGTGGCTGTCTGGATACAAAACTAGCTGTCTCATAGAAGACAGAGGATGGTAGTAGATAGAAAGTATTCAGCCTGAGCTCGTTGACCAGTTGTGTTCTGCAGGGATCTATTCTGGGACCTCTGTTCTTTGTGATCTTTTTAAATGACTTGGCTGAGGAAGTGGAAGGGTGAGTTAGTAAGTTTGCTGATGACACAAAGGTTGGTGGAGTTGTGGATAGGGTGGAGGACTGTTGTGGGTTACAATGGGACATTGACAGGATGTAGAGCTGGGCAAAGAAGTGGCAGATGGAATTCAACCCAGAAAAGTGTGAAGTGATTGATTTTGGAATGTCAAATTTGAATGCAGTATACAGGGTTAATGACAGGATTCATAGCAATGTGGAGCAACAGAGGGATCATGGGGTCCATGTCCATCGATCCCTCAAAGTTGTTACCCAAGTTGATAAGGTTGTAAAGAAGGCGCATGGTGTGTTGGCTTTCATTGGCACGGGAATTCAGTTTAAGAGCCATGAGGTTATGCTGCTGCTCTATAAAACCCTGGTTAGATCACACTTGGGATATTGTGTTCAGTCCTGGTCAGCTCATTATAGGAAAGATGTGGAAGCTTTAGAGAGGGTGCAGAGGAGTTTAACAGGATTCTGCTGAACTGGAAGTCAGGTCTTATGAGGAAAGGTTGAGGGAGCTAAGGGTTTTCTCATTGGAGTGAAAAAGGACGAGAGGTGACTTGGTAGAGGTGTACAAGATGACGAGCGGCATAAATACAGTAGATAGCCAGAGATTTTTTCCCAGGTGGAAATGGTTATTATGAGGGGGCATAATTTTAAGGTTATTGGAGGAAGGTATAGGGGAAATGTCAGAAGTAGGTTCTTTACACAGAGAGTGGTGAGCATGTGGAACGTGCTGCCGGCAGTATGTATTGGAGTTGGATGCTTTAGAGACTTTTATGCAACTCTTAATAGACACATGGAGGACAGTAAAACGTAGGGTTTGCAGGGTAGAATGATCTTAGTAGAATAATAGGTTGTGACTACATTATGGGCTGAAGGGCCTGTAGTATGCTGTACTGGTTTATGTTTTATGTTCTATATGTTCTTAACCTCACCTCGGCATTTTGGGGGTCTTTGTGTCCTTAGGTTACAAGGTTGGAAGTTGAGAAACAAAAACAAGTTGGGGCAAACCACGGTTCCTCCATCTCATTTATGTCTTTGAGAGACCTATGCCTGCTACAGATAAGAGAGTTGATTAATTCAGTTGAGTGGGAGACTGGTTTTCAATGCAAAGTGATGCCAACAGCATGGGTTCAATTTCTGCACTGGCTGAAGGTGACCACGGGAGTCCTGCATTCTCAAACTCAGTCCTCACCAGAGGCATGGTGACCCTCAGGTTAAACCCATCACCAGTCATCTCCCTCAATGAGAGTGAGCAGCCCTATGGTCCTCGGGGATGTTGATAACTTTCCCTTTCTCTACCTGCTACAGACACAGCCAGATCCCACCTTGCCTGGAAATGTTTTGGAAATTTTCAAGTAATGCAAAAGGAGCAGAGATTCTACATGATAGGTCTCCGTCCCCTTACTCTTTGCCTTCACATCCAGGAATTACAATTCTCCGAGACAAAACTTAGGAAACTAAACCTGGGAAAAAAACTTCCCTGGCTTCCTTTTATCTTTCTTTCAAATCAGTAATAGTAAACATTGCACTGAGTTAAATACTGAAGTTGAATTAATAATTTCTTATGTATTCAAAGCAATTGGTTTCCTATAACATTTTATTACAATCCCAAGTCATTCTGTTTTGAAATTTAAATCCTAATTAATTTATACATTTTAATTTATAATTAATTGTCTTGACAAAAGTATATGTGAGATTCATATATCAGGAGTTCAACCTTCAGCGCATTTAGAACATAGAACATAGAACAGTACAGCACAGAACAGGCCCTTCAGCCCGCGATGTTGTGCCGACCATTGATCCTCATGTATGCACCCTCAAATTTCTGTGACCATATGCATGTCCAGCAGTCTCTTAAATGACCCCAATGAGCTTGCTTCCACAACTGCTGCTGGCAACGCATTCCATGCTCTCACAACTCTCTGTGTAAAGAACCCGCCTCTGACATCCCCTCTATACTTTCCTCCAACCAGCTTAAAACTATGACCCCTCGTGCTAGCCATTTCTGCCCTGGGAAATAGTCTCTGGCTATCAACTCTATCTATGCCTCTCATTATCTTGTATACCTCAATTAGGTCCCCTCTCCTCCTCCTTTTCTCCAATGAAAAAAGTCCGAGCTCAGTCAACCTCTCTTCATAAGATAAGCCCTCCAGTCCAGGCAGCATCCTGGTAAACCTCCTCTGAACCCTCTCCAAAGCATCCACATCTTTCCTATAATAGGGCGACCAGAACTGGACGCAGTATTCCAAGTGCGGTCTAACCAAATTTTTATAGAGCTGCAACAAGATCTCACGACTCTTAAACTCAATCCCCCTGTTAATGAAAGCCAAAACACCATATGCTTTCTTAACAACCCTGTCCACTTGGGTGGCCATTTTAAGGGATCTATGTATCTGCACACCAAGATCCCTCTGTTCCTCCACACTGCCAAGAATCCTATCCTTAATCCTGTACTCGGCTTTTAAATTCGACCTTCCAAAATGCATCACCTCGCATTTATCCAGGTTGAACTCCATCTGCCACCTCTCAGCCCATCTCTGCATCCTGTCAATGTCCCGCTGCAGCCTACAACAGCCCTCTGTACTGTCAACGACACCTCCAACCTTTGTGTCGTCTGCAAACTTGCTGACCCATCCTTCAATCCCCTCATCCAAATCATTAATAAATTTCATCAGAACATTACTAGACATTTGAAACAAAGAGAGAAATTGCTGAAAAAACTCAGCAACTCTGGCAGCATCTGTGGACAGAATGCAGAGTTAATACCTCAGGTCCAGTGACCCTTCTTTAGAGCTGATTGTAGCTAGGAATAGGATGTATATATGCTGAATATGGGCGGGGGAAAGGGGACTGGAGTAAATAATACATGGAGATTGAGCCCACAGAGAGAGAACAACATTCGGACAGACAGAGGAATGGGGAAAAGTCAGCCTGGGAGAATGAATAGCTACTAATGGGACCATTAGCAGCTGACAATGTGTTAGTTGTGGGAGCTGCCCATATGATGACAAGGCCTGGTATGTGGGGGTCAGAATAAGGATATAGAAGAGGTGCTCAGGCTGTAAAATTATTGAACTGGATATTGAGCCCTGAAGACATCAGAAGCCCCCTGGGTTCTTTCTCTCTGGGCTTAATCTTCAACTATTGCTTACTCCACCCCTCTTTCCCCACCCTATTTTCAGCATATATACAACCTTTTCCAAGCTACAATCAGTTCTGAAGAACGGTGACCAGACCCAAAACATTAACTCTGCTTTCTCTCCTTGGGTGTAGCCAGAAGTGCTGATGTATTCCAGCAATATCTATTTTTATTTCTCATTTCCAGCAGCCACAGTTGTCTGATTTTGTTTTGAATGCCTGACACTTGCTATTTTATTATTTGCACTCCTACCCCTTCAGTTATTTTAGTTTCTTTGTTTTATATTAACTGAACAAATTAATGGTTTTCAGAAAATATATTTTCATTTAAAATTCTATCAGAGACAACATTAAATAATTGTCATGATTAAGGGTCCTGCGCCTTCTTACCCACTATTTTCTGTCCTTATCTGGCTTCAATGTAATGATAGCAGATAATAAATAGTTAATATTTGAGAATTATTGTATGTATTTCTGTAAAGCATCATTATTTCTGAAGGAGTTTCACATGAAATCCAATTACTTTTGGAGTGCATTTGCCATTATATAGACAATCCCGAGTAGGTTTTGAAGTGTGGCTCATCTACACTCGGTGGAAGCTACATACATTCATGCACTTGCCCTCCGCAAGAAAAAGAAACATTATGCCTTTTCAAAATTACAGCATAGTATAGGACAATAGCTGCATGATGCATTCTCCATGGCAACACTCAATCAATCAGAATCAACCTGCCAACAAATCTGCACCCTTTCCTCATGCAGTATAAGTTTGACATTTTTGTATCTGTTGTGATGAGTGTAAGATGGAAATTTTCCACAAGCTGTCTTTTTCTCATCAATACTCAGTTTCTGTACTAACTGACTACTAATTAATGGTTTGGGGTGTAAACCTTCATCTCTAATTTTCCAACCAATATTTGAAGAAAAGAAGATATTTTTCTCTTGACCTGACCAACATTTCTCCATCTTTCACGTGAGATGTCAAACATTGACCCTCTCCCCATTCTCTAGTAATATAGCTCATGATGCTACACAAAGAATGGTAGAATCATTCTCCTCAATGTCCTGGCCAACATTAATTCCTGAACCAACGTTTAGCATATTGTGGATGTTTTTCTGTTCAATTTTCAGGTAGCCCTTGCTTTATCTGGTCAGTGTTTCCACTGGAAGAAGGTGGGGTCCATTTTGGCTCAATTAAGACCACGACTTTATTTTCTTCAATCAACCCAGTGGCACCATTTAGTAGATGCCTAATACCATGCTCTTTAAAAACTTCTTTAGCTGCAATCACTTAAGCTGAAACCAGTACAATAAATTTTTCTTCATCTGTTGAAAATTTTGAGGCTTAAAGCCTTCTATAAGTTTGCCACCTTGTGTTGTATATATTTATAACTTAATACTGCCACTAAACCTGCAGTTTAATTTAAGATGCTTCTGGCTCTACCTCATAAACAGTAACTAGATGTCTACAAGTTAGCTTTGAAATGACAAGCTGTCTGTAAGGTATTTGATTTGGGAAGTACAGCCATATGATTCAGATAACTGTACAGAGGGAAAGACTAGTTTTTCAAAAAGAGAACAGTGATACTTGAAAAGGGAAGTAGTGGCCACACCGGAGCCCTATTTGGAAGCATGCAAGATAAATTGGAGCAGTGTGCATCATTCACAAATTGTTTTTTCCTTTTGGGTGGGTGTCATCAGACATGTAACAGCTGTTTAAGGCAAGTCCACTTTCAGAAATCAAATGAAGCAAAGCTAAGAAGGTGTTGATGAGCCAAAGATGGCTTCAATAAAGGAAAGGAGATGGTGAGGTTTTTGACTTGCTTGCCAAGCTGGTGTGTTTGATTGCAGACATTTCGACAACCTGCGAGATAACATTGTCAGTGCACCACCAGTGAAGCATTGGTCTTTTTGTGGTATTTTGTAAATTATCCTAATTTTATTGCTTGTGGATTTGTGATCCTTTACGCCTTTCAGTAGCTGTTGCAAGGTGGTCATTGGTTTGTGGGCTACCCTGATACCAAGGGGACTGAGTAGTCTTGCGGTCATTTCTGATATGTTTCTGATGTAGGGTGGCTAGTGTGTCTGCCATGCTGCGCCTTCTTGTTGTGGTCTGTCATGGAAGTATCAGTGGTGAAAAATATTACATAGGCCAGACTGGAAGAAAACTGACAATTAAGTTTCACGAACACCAACTAGCCACCAAGAGACATTACCAATCCTTACTGGTGTCAGTACACACAGGCAAAGAAGGACATGGATTCAATTGGGACAACACATCCATAATAGTATGAGCCAAATAGAGACATGCCAGGGAATTCCCGGAGGACTGGTATTCCAACTGGAACTCCATCAACAAACACATTGAACTGGACTCAATATATAAACCATTGTAAAACAGAACCAGAAGTGATGCCAATATCCCAGCAAACCAAGGCATATAAATAACGACAGCGCTTCACCAGAGGCGCACTGATGATTTTACCTAGCAGGGTGACGAAACATCTGTAATCAAATACACCAGTTCAGCAAGCAAGTCTATAACCTCATACACAATCCGAGCTACAAATCTTCTCAAAAACTTTGACCTTCCCTAGCTTCCCACACAGCTTAGGGTACAATGATCACGTCCCACGAATTTATTCATTTTTATATGTTTTGAGATATCCAGTGCCACCTCCTCTGCAATTTTTCAAGATGTCACTATTTATTTCCTCAGGTTCTCTATCTTCCATATCCTTCTCCACAACAAACACTGACGCAAAATACTCTTTTAGCATCTCCCCCATCTATTGCGGTGCCACACATAGGCAGCCTTACTGATCTTTGAGGGGACCTGTTCTCTCTCTAGTCATCCTTTTGTCCTTCATGTATTTGTAGAATTCCTTTGGATTCTCCTTAATCCATTTTGCTAAAGCTATTTCATGTCCCCCTTTTGCCCTCCTGATTTCTGTTTTATGTGTGCTGCCTTTATACTCTTTGAGGGAATTACTTAATTTCTGCTGTCTATATCTAACATATGCTTCCTTTTTCTAGACAAAAACCTCAATTTCTCTCGGCATCCAGTATTCCCTGCACCTACCAGCCTTGCCCTTCACCCTAGTAGGAACAAACTGTTTCTGGACTCTCATTATTTTATTTTTGAAGGCTTCCCATTTTCCAGCTGTCCCTTTACCTGCGAACATCTGCCTCCAACCAACGTTTAAATGTTCATGCCTAATACCATCAAAATTGGCCTTCATCCAATTTAGAACTTTAACTTTCAGATCCAGTCTATTCTTTTCCATTTTAGAACTAATAGAATTATGGTCACTGGCCTTAAAGTGCTCCGCTACTGAAACGTCTGTCACCTGCCCTGCCTTATTTCCCAAGAAGAGGTCAAATTTTGTACTTTCTCTGGTAGCTACATCCACACACTGAATCAGAAAATTTTTTGGTACACACTTAACAAATTGTCTCCATCCAAGCTCTTCGCACAATGGCAGTCCCAGTCCAAGTTTGAAAGTTAAATTTCTTGACATAACCACGGTATTATTCTTACAGATAACTGAGGTCTCCTTACAAATTGTTTCTCAATTTCCCACTGAGTATTGGGGGTCTATAGTACGATCCCAATAAGATGATCATGTCTTTCTTCTTTCTCAGTTCCACCCAAATAACTTCCCTGGACGTATTCCCAGGAATATCCTTCTTGAATACAGCTGTAATGTTATCCCTATTCAAAAACACCACTCCCCCTCCCCTAATAAAATGTGAGGCTGGACGAACACAGCAGGCCAAGCAGCATCTCAGGAGCACAAAAGCTGACGTTTCGGGCCTAGACCCTTCATCAGAGAGGGGGATGGGGGGAGGGAACTGGAATAAATAGGGAGAGAGGGGGAGGCGGACCGAAGATGGAGAGTAAAGAAGATAGGTGGAGAGAGTGTAGGTGGGGAGGTAGGGAGGGGATAGGTCAGTCCAGGGAAGACGGACAGGTCCCCCTCCCCTCTTGTCCCCCTTTCAATGCTTCCTAAGCGATTATACCTTAAGCTGCCAGTCCTGTCCATTCTGAAATGGGAAGCAAGTATCAGGAATGGAGAAAAAGAGTAGAATCTTGAATTTATCTAGCATGAATTCAAATCTTATAGTGTTATCTCAATGGCCCCACAAGTATTAATTCAACAACAGTTTGGCATTATGCATATGAGCGATTTCTTCCTTTTTCAAAGTTTAATTCTCCACATAAAATGAGAATATACCTAAAAATCAAAACTAATACCATTTGGAAAATGAGTTTTACTAATAGTGCAGCACTTCCACTTAAACGTTTTACAATTAACCATGTTATATTTAGCTGAGCTACAAATCACTAATTTAAATGCTCTTATGTAACAAGTAGCTACCTCTCTAAACCAGAAGTACATATATAAACAATGGGAAAACTATATAATTGAGTGTCCTAGATGAGAGGACTTCATCTCATAATGCTGATCCCTCAGTTTCTCACAACATTGTCCCTTCTCCTTTAAGCTCACTGAGCACATTTCCTTTGGCTAGCAGCACAGTGCTAGCCAGGATCTCTGGGTATCTAGTGTTATTACCATTATACTACCACCTTTTGCCTATTCATCTTCGCAAGTGGGATGGCAGGATTCTTGCTAGGCAGCACAAGTTCCTCATTGATACTCATTGTTAAATGCCTTGTTAACAACCGAACTCATCACTGGTTGGAATCTTGCCAAACTTACACTACAAACCAACCAATGGGAAAACTTGATATGAAAACGAGGATAGGTCTTGGTTGGTTCAACTCTCCGCTTACTCAAAAGATCTCCATGTTGGTCACTGGGTACCATGAAGGAAATCAGTATTGGTAAGAAAACAGTGATAGGGAAATTAATATGTTTTAATGCTGACCAATCACCAAGGTCTGATAATCTACATCCTACCGTACTAAAAGAAATAGCCCTGGAAGTATTAGAAATATTGATGGTCATCTTCTAAAATTCTATAGTTCCTGGAATAATTCCTTCAGATCAGAGAATGACAAATTTAACCCCATTATTTAAAAAGGATTGGACAGAAAAACCAAGAAAAACTTTATCAAAATCCTTTCTAAAACCCATGTAAACAACATCCACTGCTCTAGCTTCATTGACCACCTTTGTCACTTCCTCAGAAAATGCAATTAAGTCATTAAGGCATGATGTGCCCTGCAAAATAGCCATGTTGCCTGTCCCTATTTATACCATGTTTTTCAAAACTTGCGTAAATCCTATCTCTAAGAATTCTCTCCAATAGCTTTCTAACCACTGATCTGAGACACACCAGACTGTAGTTTCCTAGATTATCCCTATTTCCCTTCTTGAACAGAAGAACAACATTAGCTCCTCACCAATCCTCTGTGACCTCTGCAGTGGCTTTCCAAGATAGAAAGACCTTGGTCAAGAATCCTGCAATCTCCTCTCTTGCATCTCTGAATCATCTGGTGTAGATACCATCAGGCCCTGGAAATTTATCCAACCTAATGCTCTTCAAGAAATTCAACACCACTTCTTTCTTGATCTCAAAATTCCCTAGCATATTAGCATGCTCTACACAAATCTCATTATCCTCCAAATCCTTTTACTGGGTGAATACTGACACAAAGTACTCATTTAGGATCTCACCCACATTCTCTGCATCCAAATGCAAGTTCTTTCCTTTATCTTTGAGTTGGTCCTATCTTCTCCCTGGTTATCCTCTTGTTTTCAATGTTTCTATAGGATGCCTTGGGATTCTCTTTAACCCTACTTGCTAAGGTCATTTCATGGTCCCTTCATGTTCTCCTAAATCCCCACTTGAGTACTTTTCTGCTCTTCTTATATGCCTCATGGGCCTTGTCCAATTTTAGCTTCCTAAACCTTACATATGCTTCTTTTTTCCTTTAGACTAATTTCGCAACTTCCATCGTTATCCAAGGGTCCCTTACCTTGCCATCCTTGTCCTTCCTCCTTACTGGAAAATGCCAGTCTTGAACTCTCCCCAGCAAGTCTCTAAATAATTCCCTCATCTCAAATATGGACTTGCTTGATAACAGCTCCAGAGATGATGGGAACTGCAGATGCTGGAGATTCCAAGATAATAAAATGTGAGGCTGGACGAACACAGCAGGCCAAGCAGCATCTCAGGAGCACAAAAGCTGACGTTTCGGGCCTAGACCCTTCATCAGAGAGGGGGATAGGGGGAGGGAACTGGAATAAATAGGGAGAGAGGGGGAGGCGGACCGAAGATGGAGAGTAAAGAAGATAGGTGGAGAGAGTGTAGGTGGGGAGGTAGGGAGGGGATAGGTCAGTCCAGGGAAGACGGACAGGTCAAGGAGGTGGGATGAGGTTAGTAGGTAAATGTGGACTTCACCAGCTTCAAAATCTCCCCTTCCCCGACTGCATCCCTCAACCAGCCCAGTTCGTCCCCTCCCCCCACTGCACCACACAACCAGCCCAGCTCTTCCCCCCCACCCATTGCATCCCAAAACCAGTCCAACCTGTCTCTGCCTCCCTAACCGGTTCTTCCTCTCACCCATCCCTTCCTCCCACCCCAAGCCGCACCCCCCGCTACCTACTAACCTCATCCCACCTCCTTGACCTGTCCGTCTTCCCTGGACTGACCTATCCCCTCCCTACCTCCCCACCTACACTCTCTCCACCTATCTTCTTTACTCTCCATCTTCGGTCCGCCTCCCCCTCTCTCCCTATTTATTCCAGTTCCCTCCCCCCATCCCCCTCTCTGATGAAGGGTCTAGGCCCGAAACGTCAGCTTTTGTGCTCCTGAGATGCTGCTTGGCCTGCTGTGTTCGTCCAGCCTCACATTTTATTATCTTGATAACAGCTCCTCCCAATTAACACTCCCTAGCTCCTGCCTCATATTGACATCATTTGTCCTCCTTCAATTTAGTACCTTCTCCGCACAGTCCTGACTTATCCTTGTTCTTTGCTATCTTAAAACTTGTGATCACTGTTTCCAAAATGCTCTCCCACTGAAAGGTCAGTCACCTGGCCAGGCTCATCAGCCAGTACAAGGTCTAGTATGGCCCCTCCTCTAGTTGGACTATCTACATACAGTTTCAAGAAACTCTCTTGAAAGCACTTAACAAATTCCACTCTAAGCCTCTTGCTCCATGGGAGCTCCAGTCAATATTGGAGAAGTTAAAGTCACCCATTATGACAACTCTGTTTTTATTGCACTTTTCCATAATCTGCCTCATTATTTGTACTTCAATGTCATGGTGGCTGTTGGTGGTGGTGGGGGGGAGGGGGTAGGCTAGTGTGCTATACTATAATCCTATCAGCATGATTTCACCTATCTGATTTTTGAGCTGTATCCATATTGCCTCAGTGGATGAGCACACCAGCATGTCCTCCTGTCTGAGTGTAGCTGTAACATTCTCCTTGATTAGTAATTCTAATACTGAAGATTAAAATGCATGAGATCCACGGTGAGTTGGCCTGTGGATTCAGAATTGGCTTGCTCGTAGAAGACAGAGGGTAGTGGTGGAAGGGTGTTTTTCAGGGTGGAGGTCTGTGAGTAGTGGTGTTCCACAGGATCCATACTGGGACCTCTGCTAATTGTGATACTTATATATAAATGACTTGGATGAAAACGTAGATGGGTGGGTTAGTAAGTTTGCAATTGAAACAAAGATCAGAGGAGTTGTGGACATTGTAGAAGATTAATCAGTTGCAGATCTGGGTAGAGAAATGGCAGATGGAGTTCATTCTGGGTAAGTGTGAGGTGCTGCATTTTGCAAAAGCGTACAGTTAATGGCAGGACTCTGAACAGCATTGACATACACAAGGATGTTAGGGTTCAAGTCCATAGCTCCCAACAGTGGCCATGCAAGTAGATTAGGTGGTCAAGAAGGCATATGGCATTTTTGCCTCTATTGGTCAAGGAACTGAGTACGAGAATCACAATGTCGAATTGCAGCTTCATAAGACTTTGGTTAGGCCAGAGTATTATGTTCAGCTCTGGTTGTCACTTTACAGGAAGGATGTGGAGGCTTTGGAGAGGGTGCAGAAGAGGTTTACCAGGATGGCTGCCTGGATTAGTGGGTATGAGCTATAAGGAGAGGCTAGAAAAAACTCAGGGTTTTTTCTCTTGAGCGGTGGAGGCTGGGGGAGGACCTGATATAAGTCTATAAAACTATGAAATGCATAGATACAGTTATCAGTCAGAATCTTTTTCCCAGAGTTGAAATGTCTTACACTAGGGAGCATGCATGTAGGTTAGAGGAGGAAAGGGTAAAGGAGACATAAAGGACAATTTTTTACACAGAAAGGGGTAGGAATCTGGAACGCACTGCCAGGAGTGGTGGTAGAGACAGTTACAATAAGGACAATTAAGGGATTTTTAGAAAAACACATGAAAATGCAAGGAATGGTAGGATATGGTCCAAGGGCAGGTACAAGAGATCAGTTTCATTTGGCATCATGTTTGGCCCAATATCGTGGGCCAAAGGTCCTGTTCCTGTGCTGTACAGCTCTATGTTCTATGTTCTAATTACAGACCAGTTAACCTAAACGTGAAAAATGCTATTCTCTGTGATGAAATACATGATAACAGAAGATTTGGAAAGCATTAACAAGACTAGAGAAAAACCAACATGGGTTCATGAGAGGCAAATCATGCTTAACAAATCTACTCAAGTTTTTGAGGGCATCACTGGTAGAATTGATAGGGAGAACCAGTGGATGTGGTGTATTTAGATTTTCTGAAGGCTTTTGATAAGGTCCCAGGTCAGAGGTAATTTGGCAAAATTAAAGGTCATGGGGCGGAGTGGATATTGGCATGGATTAAGAATTAGCTAACCAATTTGAAACAGAATGGGCATAAACAGATCTTCTTCCAAATGGGAGACAGATATGAATGGGATGCTACAAGGATCAACTTGGGTCCCAGCTAGTCACAATAGATATAAATGACCTGGATGAGGGAACGAAATGCAACATTTCCAAGTTTGTTGATGACACAAAACTGGGTAGATTGGGAGTTGTAAGGAGGATACAAGATGGTTTCAGGATGACTTAGACAAGTTGAGTAAATGGACAAACACATTGCAAATGCAATAAACATGACAAAATGTGAAGTTATATACTTCAATGCGAAAACAGAAAGGCAGAGTATTATTTAAATGTGATATATTGGGAATGGACATACAAAGCTATTTGGGTGTCCTTGTACACCATTCAATGGAAGTAACAGGCAGATGCAACAAATATTTCAGAACGCAAATAGCACATTGGCTTTGCTTGCAGGAGGATTCAGTTCAAATGTAGAGTGTTCCTCCTGCATATGTACAAGTACTTGATGAGCCCACACATGGGGTAAGACATGCAATTTTGTTTTTCCTATTAAGAAAGGACAACAGAGATAGGGAGAGCACAAAGTATTGGAGAGAAGATATTGGCACTTGTGCTGGTAAAGTGAAGAAGGTCATTAGTCTACTTCCTACAGGACTGGCCATTCCTACAGATGGATGAGACATCTTTAACTTGGGTGGCGACCTCGGACCAGGCTGGCACAGTCTGTTGTCACAGCTTTCACTGGGGGAAGAGGCATTCCTACCTGTGCACCACTCCATCCAGTAAGAACTCCAGGACAATCCACACAAAGTGGAACGCCATTTACCCCACATCTGCCATGTCCAGATCAAATATCAGGAAGTATGCAGAATAACTCTGCACTGGTAGTGCTTGTGTGGTCCACAACAGGCTTTTAAATATGGTACTTGTGCCAGGGATGCCAAATCAATTACAGGATCTCTGGTGAATGGTGAGTTGCTCCAAGAATGACACTGAGAAAAACAGAATACAAATTAGATGTGATGCTCAGCATAGCGGCTTGAATGTCAATATAAATGGTGAATTTTGTGAGATTTGGTGAAAAAAACCCACTCAGCCTCATGGCACAACTCACTTCACCAAATACAACATGATGTGCAATTAACCAAAACACCATATGATTCAGCCCACAGTCATACAATCATAGAGATTTACAGCATGGAAACAGACTCATCAGTCTGACTTGTCCATGCCAACCAGATACCCTAAATTCATCGAGTCAAATTTGCCAGGATTTGGCACCTATTGTTCAAAACAATTCCCATTCACATACTCATCCAGATACCTTTTAAATGTAGCCATACCAGCCTCCGCCACTTTTTCTGGCAGTTCGTTTCATACGATGCACCACCCTCTGTGTGAAAAAAAGTTGCCACTTAGGTCCCTTTTAAATTATTCCCCTCTCACCTAAATCTACACTGTCTAGTTTTGGACTCCCCTACCCTGAGGAAAATACCTTGGCTGTTCACTGAATCATGCCCCTCATAATTTTTTAAGTTTCTACAAGGTCACTACGCAGCATCCGATGCTCCAGTTAAAATAGCTTCGTTAAAGTGATGTATAAGCCACAAGGTCAGTTTTTTTTTCATTATGCTTGTTCTGTATATAAAATATAACAAACATAAGATTAAAATATCAGCAAATGAAATATAGCACATTAATTTTAAATTTGAGTATTTGCTTCAACTTATTTCCCCCTTGTTTTTCAAATGTTGATTCACCTGTAATTGCAATCCTATGTTTTGAAAGAACCCACCTTATGTGTAGCCTGAAGTGAATATCTTGAACTCCAAATATTTTAACTTAATAACAATAAAACTGATGAATGAACCAAGAACTACCATAAATGTTCATGATGATATTTTTTCTTTATTATTCATTAGTTTGAGAAGATATGTCTGCAGACAGTGGCTATTGGAAGCATTTGAAACCAATCTATAAATCACATACACGCTGGCAAACATATTTTTCATCAAACTCACAGACGTACAAACATACAAAAACCAAGACATCCATCTCTTTGACAAGTTTAGTAATGAAATGTGTTCTGGTGCTGAGATTTAAAGTTTGCTACAAGGTCGTTGCAACGCAGGTGCTGTAACACCCTATTAATGCTACTGAATTTGCATAATCTCACGAAAATTGTTTTAGTTTGACAGCAGTTAGATTCAGATTTTCATCATCATTTATATCCTTTTCAGTCTTGCAAGATGCAAACTCAAATCTGATGTTGCTGGCCAGTTTGAAAGCTCTTAAACAAGGATCTCCAAGCTTTTTGTGATCGTAGAACTCATTGACCAGTATCAGCTGGATCATGTGTACAGAATAAATAGAGTCATAGAGACATAGGGATGTACAGCACAGAAATAGACCCTTCTGTCCAAATCATCCATGCTGACCAGATAAGTAAATAAATAAGATCCCATCTGCCAGCATTTGGACCATATCCTTTTAAACCCTTCTACTCCGAAAAACATCCTGATGTCTCTTAATGTTGTAATTGTACCAGGCTCCACCTCCTCCTCTAGCAGCGCATTCCATGCACACACCACCCTCTGCATGAACAAGTTGCCCCTTAGGTCCCTTTTAAATCTTGCACCTCTCATCTTTAATCTATGCCCTCTAGTTCTGGACTCCCCCACCCTGGGAAAAGACTTTGACTTTTTACCCTACCTGCAGCCCTGATGGTTTTTTAAACCTCGATAGGGTCCTCACTCAGCCTCCAATGCTCCAGGGAAGATATCCCCAACCTATTCAGCCCCTT
Organism: Stegostoma tigrinum; assembly: GCF_030684315.1. Lineage (NCBI taxonomy): Eukaryota > Metazoa > Chordata > Chondrichthyes > Orectolobiformes > Stegostomatidae > Stegostoma > Stegostoma tigrinum. The sequence continues at coordinate 27,872,503 of NC_081372.1, forward strand.
CCAATTGCTAAAGCCTTCCAAACCTGACAATGTCCTTGTTCATTTTTTATGAACCCTTTCAAGTTTCACAACATCCTTCCTATAGCAGGGAGACTAGAACTGCATGCAGTATTCCAAAAGCTGCCTAACAGATGACCTGTACTGTTGCAACATGACCTCCCAACTCCTATATTCAGTGCAATGACCAATAAAGGCAAGTATACTAAATGACTTCTTCACTTTCCTATCTACCTGCGACTCCACATTCAAGTAAATATGAACCTGCACTCTAAGGTCACTTTGTTCAGCAAAATTCCCTAGGTCCTTACCATTAAGTGTAAAAGTCCTGCCCTGATTTGCCTTTCCAAAATGCAGCACCTCACATTTATCTAAATTAAACTCTATCTGCCACTCCTTAGCCAATTGGCCCATCTGATCAAGATCCTGTTGTACTCTGAGGTAACTTGCTTGGCTGTCCACTACACCTCTAATCTTGGTGTCATCTGCAAACTTACTAACCATACTTCCAATGTTCACATCCAAAGAATCTGGCTCTCAACAATTTATATCTCAATCTGCTGATACTAGCAGAACTAATCTTCATCCACTAATGAGATAAGGTCAATTAAAAACCACTGGAACTATATGGTTCAAACGAGACAGACATCCGATTAGAACAATGCATAATATAAGTTGATTTATATCTAAGGTTTTGGAGTAGATCTGTAGCTTGGGTTGTGGGTGTTGAGGGTGGTTGGCTCGCTAAGCTGGTTTGTTGATTTGTAGATGCTTCGTTATCATGCTTGGTAACATCCTCACCGATGAAACATTGGCGTGTTTTGCAACCTGGTTTTTAAACACTGGTGTCCATTGAGATGGATTGCCTCACTTCTGGTTTTCCTTCGTAGTGGAATGTATATGGGTGGTATGTGGGGACACCATCATCTTCTCATCTTCACTCAGTTAGGTCTGGTTTGACAAGTTTGGTCATTTTTTTTGAGAAGGTAACCAAGGGCGTTGATGAGGGTAATGAATTGTTGTGGTTTACGTGGACTTTAGCGAGGTTTTAGATAAGATTCCTCATGGCAGACTGGTCAAGAAATTAAGAGCCTTTGAGATCCAAAACTGGGCGGAATCAGAGTCGAACAGTAGATGGATGTTTCCGTAACTGAAATTCTGTTTACAATGAGGTACCATAGTGGTCTGTGCGACATGGTGCTGAGAACCTTGTTTTTAGTCTATATTATTGATTCAAACTTAAGTATAAGGGACATGATTAAGACAGATGACAGGAAAATTGATAGGGTGGTGAGGACAGTGAAAATTAATAGTGAGGATAGCTATATACTGCAGGAGTATATCAATGGACTGGTCAGTTTGGTAGAGCAGTGGCAAATGGAATTAAACCCAGAGAAATGTGAGTGAGGTAATGTACTCATGGAGGGCTTACAAGGTAAGGGATTAGTACGAATGATAGGACCCTGGAAAGTACTGAGGGACCTTGGTGTGAATATACATCTATCCCTGAAGGTAGCAGGGCAGCTTAAAGTGTTTAAGAAGGCATAGAGTCCTTGTCTTTATTAGCCAGAGTACAGAATACAAGAGCAAGGAGCTTATGTATAAATGCTGGTTAGGCCACAACTGGATGACTGCATGCAGTTCTGGTCACGACATTATAGGGAGGCTGTGATTACAGTGGAGAGGATACAGCACAGATTTACCAGGATGCTGCTGGGACTGAAGGGTCTGAGATATGAAGAAAGATTGGATAGGCTGCTCACTGTTTGAGCAGTGATGGTTGAGAGGGGACATGATAGAAGTGCATAATGTGGGGCATAGATTGGCTGGATAGGAAGACTCTCTTTAATCCTACTTGTAAGGAGGTCGATAATAAGGAAGCAAAAATTTAAGATCAGAGGTAGAAGACTAAAAGGAGAGTCAAGGATAATTTTTTTTCACTCACTGGGTGGTGAGGGTCTGGAGCTCACTGCCTGAGAGGCTGGTTGAGTCAGAATTCTTATAACATTTAAGCACTATATGGATATTCACTGTGTTGCTATAGCTCCGGGGCTATGGACATAAAGCCAAATACAGGGATTTGAGTACAGACACAAAGGACCAAATGACATCCTTCTGTATTGTGAACACCTAGGAGTCTATAAATTCATGTTGGAATCTTTGTGGATGCTCTGCAGCTAACTGAGACCCTTAAGTGGTGAATTAATGTCCACGCCCATCACTGCTGGCATTATCTTAATAACAGATAGGGGCACTGACCACTGAGGTAGAACAAAAAGCAAACTTTGCCTTGTGAACCACATTCTGAGCAAATGTAAATGAGGGCATGATTTACTGTATTGTAGAGGTAATGTGGCAAAGGCCAGTACCAAAACTCTTAAACAATCAAATATCACACATCAGCATCAAGGTGACTAATCTGACCCTGTCTTTAGTGTAATGGAAAATTTCTGCTGATAGAAGAAAGGGTACAAAGATATGATGGTCAATCAAACCAAGGGAGTAAAATCATTCATGAAATGTGTGTTGCAATCAAAGTGGTGAATAAGATTGTATTTAAACTGTACATTTCAGCTCACTGGCAAGATTAAATCATTGAGTGCCTTGAGTTTTTGTAGATTAAAATATACATAACAGCACAATATAATATTTGTAAAGATTTACTTTAATTTGCTTGAGGTAAGTTGAAAAGCATGCTGTTTCATGATGACAGAGCATTAACTGATGAAACTATTTTATATCATACGAATGATTATGTATTCTTAAGCTTCAAAACTTAATTTGTAGTAAACATTGAGAGAAAAATGACAGGTTTGCGATTTGCTAGGTGTTGTAAAGTACCACCTTTGGATCAAATTGTAAATTACCCTTTCCAACTGTGGCTGAGTTTCCTGTCAGCTTCAATATTTAAATGGAATAATGAAGGGACAGCACCTATGAATTCTGACTACAGGTTATGATTTCCGAATAGAAAATAGCTTCAAATGACTAATAGTATATTCAGGTGCCTGTACCATTTGTGGATTGCGTTCTGGCCATGGGTTTTGTCATATGCTGTTTTTAATTTTTATTTTAAAAGCGCTTCTTCCAAGTCAGCAATGACGTCCTATTATGTCACCATTTCGTTCAAATACACCTGTACACAACATTCACTTGCACAAGGGACTTTTGACATAAATCTCTTGATTTTCCTAAAGAAACAAAGAATGCAATGTTTCCTTCTATTTTCCAAACACAAACCCACCAGTCACTCAAATAGAACTGGTAAATGTGAGTAATCAAATCAAAGATTGTATTAGCATATATACATATACTGGAGAGCTTTTGTTTAGTTAATCAACACATTGCAAATACTGTCTTGCGTTGATAGCTCTTATTACATAAGACTATTTGAACTATGAGCAGGAGAAGGCAATTCAGCCCTTCGAGCCTACTCTGCCATTTAATACAATCATTGCTGATGTCAGCTTGGCCTCAATTCCACTTTCCTGCCCCCTTTCTGTAACCCTTCAACACATTACTAATACTAAGTCTACCTCACTCTGGGGTACTGAATTCCACAAATTCATGACCCTTTGAGTGCTGTAATTCCTCCCCATCTCTTGTTCTACCCCTTTGGCAGAAACTATGACCTCTCATTCTAGGATACTCCATAAAGGGAAACATCCGCTCTATGTCTAATTTGTCAATCTTCTTTGGCATCTTAAGTCCTGTTAATGATATTTACAGATTTTAGATAAAATGCAAACAAAATACTTACAGAACCTCAAGGAAATTTGATTTTCTGCCCCACCTCCTCCGTTATTATCAGTTCAGTGTAAAAAAAAATTTGATAAATTGCTGGGATTACATTGTAATTCAAGCAATAAATTGCCTTGGTTCATAGTGGCAGAATCATCACTCTGATACTAATACTAATTGGTTCTTTGGTTGTTGAACAATTGTTCCTAAATTGAATACTATTGCCAATCGACTTCATTTATTTTCAACTAAACCAATTACTCACTTTGATGAATACATACATTATTATTTTCTAGGCGGTAATTTAAAAGTTCATAATTAAATTACTGCATCAAAAAGACATGGGTGGAATATTATAGGAGCCTGAATTGCATGGCAGAAACATACAATGAGTCCACTCTTGATGTTGAGAAACTCTTGCTGCATCTTTTAACAAAGTTCCAGGCAGCAAGATGAGATTATCAACAACAAGTTGACTATTGAGGGAAATTATTGTTTGTTAAAAACATTATAAATTGTTAACCAGCATCATTAATGTGCAGCTTCCCAGCCTACCACCCAATGTGTCTAAATTAGTTGCTGAAAACTCTTGACATGGAAGCCAGAGGAAGAACCTGATAGCTTCAGGTCAGCGCTGGCTGTAAAGAACCTCTACATTACTCAACATGAGACAGAACCTCAGGCCAGGACCACCACAATCATCAACCAATCACACACATCGTGCACGGACACTGGCGACCAATAATTGCCCAGCCCTCAGGATCCTCACAGGACCTCTGCGATCCATTTGCAGGATGCTCAGGAAATGGAGACACACAACAAAGCCGAGCATTGAAAGGCTGCAGCAAGGACACTTGCAAATAGAGATAGGCACTCAGCTTACCGAAGATTGAACCAGGTAGTTCTCAGTCAAGCAGGCAAACATCTTGCTGTATGGCAGTGGGCTATATTAATCCCATACCTGCTCCAAGTGCCAGCAGCTTAAGGGGCAAACACACTTTGCGGCAAGCAGGCAGCCATGTCTTAAAACATTGGATGAGACCCAAAAAGTCCATGGAGACATCCATCAGTCAGGGAGACCCAGTGCAGTACCTGATGGGCAGCTCCAAAATCGCTCCAGAGAATAGGCCACAGTCGGGTGATTGGTTGAGGTGTTCTTAGTTAGAGGATCCATGTCCCAGCTGTACAGGGAATGGGTCACTGACAGTTCTGAGCACAAGCGCAGCCAGTCCAGGGGACTGAGGAAATGTATATCCTCAGTAGTTGATACCAAAACATCGAATGTATTCAAGAGGCAACTAGATATAGCATTTGGGGTGAATGTCACCAAAGGTTATGGGGAGAAAGCAGGATTAGGCAATTGAGTTGGACAATCATTCATGATTTTGAAGAATGGTGGAGCAGACTTGAAGGGCTGAATGGCCTCCTTCCGCTCCTATCTTTTATGTTTCTATGTTTCGATATCAGTCAAGGGTTCCAGCACTTCTTGCCCAGACGTCTCATCCACAAGAAGTCTACAGAAAGGAGTGGGCATACACTTGGCAGGTGGAATATAAATGTAGGAAAATGAGAGGTTATGCATTTTAGCAAGAAGAACTGAAGAACGGAGTATGATTTAACTGGGGAAAGACTGTGGAGATCTACAGCACAAAGAGATTTGAGGGCACTTGTACATGAATCACAAAATGCTAACACCCAAGTTCAGAGGGAATAGAGAAGGCAAATGGAATGTTGGCCTTTATTTCAAAAGGGATAACGTATAATAGAGAAGTTTTATAAAACCTATACCAGGCACTTGTCATACCATTGCTAGATTAGTTAAACAGTTTTGGCCCCCTTAAGAAAAGAAAGATGTATTGACATTGGAGGCAATCTAGAGAAGGTTCACTTTGTCGATTCTGGGTGTGGAGGGATGGCTAGTATGGCAGAGGGGTGGGAACCTGAGCTGTATACCAGAGGTGAGAGTTGATGCAGGTGAGGCAGTAGCAAGAGGTAGACCAGCTAGTGGGAAGGATTTTCCTGGGAAGGAACCAAGGGATCAGTTAAAGTGTGTTTGCTTTAACGCAAGGAGTATCAGGAATAAAAGTGATGAACTTAGAGCATGGATCAGTACCTGGTGCTATGATGTTGTGGCCATAACAGAGACATGGGTTTCTCATGGGCAGGAATGGTTGCTGGACGTTCCAGGGTTTAGAGCATTTAAAAAGAATAGGGAGGGGGGAAAAAGAGGAGGGGGTGTAGCACTACTAATCAGAGAGGGTGTCACAGCTACAGAAGCTTCCATTGTCGAGGAAGATCTGCCTACTGAGTCAGTATGGGTGGAAATTAGGAACAGCAAGGGAGCAGTCACCTCGTTAGGGGTTTACTACAGGCCCCCAATAGCAGCAGGGAGATTGAAGAAAGCATAGGTCGACAGATTTTGGAAAAGTGTGGACGCAGTAGGGTTGTTGTAATGGGTGACTTTAACTTTCCTAATATTGATTGGAACCTCCTTCAAGCAGAAGATTTGAATGGAGCTGTTTTTGTATGGTGTGTTCAGGACGGTTTCCTAACGCAGTACGTTGACAGGCCGACGAGGGGAGAGGCCATTCTAGACTTGGTGCTTGGAAATGAGCCGGGGCAGGTATCAGATCTTGTGGTGGGAGAGCATTTTGGTGATAGTGACCATAACTGCCTCGCATTCTACATAGCTATGGAGAAGGAGAGGATTAGGCAAAATGGGAGGATATTTAATTGGGGAAGAGGAAACTATGACGCAATTAGACATGAGTTAGGAAGCATGGACTGGGAGCAATTGTTCCATGGTAAGGGCACTATAGACATGTGGAGACTGTTTAAGGAACAGTTGTTGCGAGTGATGAGTAAATATGTCCCTCTGAGACAGGCAAGAAGGGGTAAGATAAAGGAACCTTGGATGACGAGAGCGGTGGAGCTTCTTGTGAAAAGGAAGAAGGTAGCTTACATAAGGTGGAGGAAGCTAGGGTCAAGTTCAGCTAGTGAGGATTACACGCAGGCAAGGAAGGAGCTCAAAAATGGTCTGAGGAGAGCCAGGAGGGGGCACGAGAAAGGCTTGGCAGAACGAATTAGGAAAAACACAAAGGCATTTTACACTTATGTGAGGAATAAGAGAATGGTCAAAGAAAGAGTAGGGCCGATCAGGGATAGCATAGGGAACTTGTGTGTGGAGTCTGAGGAGGTAGGGGAAGCCCTAAATAAGTTTTTTGCTTCAGTCTTTATGAAAGAAATGAACTTTGTAGTGAATGAAACCTTTGAAGAGCAGGTGTGCATGCTGGAATGGATAGAGATAGAGGAAGCTGATGTGCTGAAAATTTTGTCAAACATTAAGATTTACAAGTTGCCAGGCCCGGACCAGATTTGTCCTCGGCTGCTTTGGAAAGCGAGAAATGCAATCGCTTCACCACTTGCAAGGATCTTTGCATGCTCGCTCTCCACTGGAGTCGTACCTAAGGACTGGAGAGAGGCAAATGTAATTCCTCTCTTCAAGAAAGGAAATAGGGAAGTCCCCGGCAATTACAGACCAGTAAGTCTCATGTCTGTCATCTGCAAGGTGTTAGAAAGGATTCTGAGGTATAGGATTTATGACCATCTGGAAGAGCATGGCTTGATCAAATGCTGTCAACACGGCTTTGTGAGGGGCAGATCATGCCTCACAAACCTTATCAAGTTCTTTGAGGATGTGACTAGAAAAGTTGATGAGGGTCGAGCTGTGGATGTGGTGTATATGGACTTCAGTAAGGCATTTGATAAGGTTCTCCATGGTAGGCTCATTCAGAAGGTCATGGGATACAGGGGAACTTAGCTGTCTGGATACAGAATTGGCTGGCCAACAGAAGACAGCGAGTGGTAGTAGAAGGAAAATATTCTGCCTGGAAGTCAGTGGTGAGTGGTGTTCCACAGGGCTCTGTCCTTGGGCCTCTACTGTTTGTAATTTTTATTAATGACTTGGATGAGGGGATTGAAGGATGGGCCAGCAAGTTTGCAGATGACACAAAGGTCGGAGGTGTCATTGACAGTATAGAGGGCTGTTGTAGGCTGCAGCGGGACATTGACAGGATGCAGAGATGGGCTGAGAGGTGGCAGATGGAGTTCAACCTGGATAAATGCGAGGTGATGCATTTTGGAAGGTCGAATTTAAAAGCCGAGTACAGGATTAAGGATAGGATTCTTGGCAGTGTGGAGGAACAGAGGGATCTTGGTGTGCAGATACATAGATCCCTTAAAATGGCCACCCAAGTGGACAGGGTTGTTAAGAAAGCATATGGTGTTTTGGCTTTCATTAACAGGGGGATTGAGTTTAAGAGTCGTGAGATCTTGTTGCAGCTCTATAAAACCTTGGTTAGACCGCACTTGGAATACTGCGTCCAGTTCTGGTCGCCCTATTATAGGAAAGATGTGGATGCTTTGGAGAGGGTTCAGAGGAGGTTTACCAGGATGCTGCCTGGACTGGAGGGCTTATCTTATGAAGAGAGGTTGACTGAGCTCGGACTTTTTTCATTGGAGAAAAGGAGGAGGAGAGGGGACCTAATTGAGATATACAAGATAATGAGAGGCACAGATAGAGTTGATAGCCAGAGACTATTTCCCAGGGCAGAAATGGCTAGCACGAGGGGTCATAGTTTTAAGCTGGTTGGTGGAAAGTATAGAGGGGATGTCAGAGGCGGGTTCTTTACACAGAGAGTTGTGAGAGCATGGAATGTGTTGCCGGCAGCAGTTGTGGAAGCAATGTCATTGGGGACATTTAAGGGACTGCTGGACATGCATATGGTCACAGAAATTTGAGAGTGCATACATGAGGATCAATGGTCGGCACAACATCGTGGGCTGAAGGGCCTGTTCTGTGCTGTACTGTTCTATGTTCTATGTTCTAAAGCCCTTTTGGGAAAGAAATCTGTCAAAGTTACTTGGCCTGGCCTACATGAGACTACAGGCCCACAGCAACATGTTTGACTTGGTGAATTGGCTGTCTGGATTCAGAATTGGTTGGCTGACAGGAGGCAGAGAGTGGTTGTAGATGGTAAGTATTCTGCCTGGAGGTCAGTGCCGAGTGGTGTCCCGCAGGGCTCTGTTCCTGGGCCTCTGCTCTTTTTAGTTTTTATAAATGACTTGGATGAGAGGTTTGTTGGGTGGGTTAGTATGTTTGCTGATGACACAAAGGTTGGAGGTGCTGTTGATAGTATCGAGGGCTATTGCAGGCTTCAGCGAGACATTGACAGAATGCAGAGCTGGGCTGAGAAATGGCAGATGGAGCTCAACCTGGATAAATGCGACGTGATGCATTTTGGAAGGTCGAACTTAAATGCTGAATATAGGATTAAAGGCAGGATTCTCGGCAGTGTGGAGGAACAGTGGGATCTTGGTGTTCAAGTGCATAGCTCCCTCAAAGTTGCCACCCAGGTGGATAAGGTTGTTAAGAAAGCATATGGTGTTTTGGCTTTCATTAACAAGAGGATCGAGTTTAAGAGCCACGAGGTTATGCCGCAGCTCTACAAAACCCTGGTGAGACCACACTTGGAATATTGTGTCCAGTTCTGGTCGGCCTATTATAGGAAAGATGTGGAGGCTTTGGAGAGGGTGCAAAGGAGGTTTACCAGGATGCTGCCTGGACTGGAGGGCTTGTCTTACGAGGAGAGGTCGACTGAGCTCGGACTTTTCTCCCTGGAGAGAAGGAGGAAGAGAGGTGACCTGATTGAGGTGTACAAGCTAATGAGAGGCATGGATAGAGTCGATAGCCAGAAACATTTCCCCAGGGCAGGATTGACTGCCACGAGGGGTCATAGTTTTAAGGTGTTAGGAGGAAGGTATAGAGGAGACGTCAGAGGGAGATTCTTCACCCAGAGAGTTGTGAGCGCATGGAATAGTTTACCAGTGGTAGTCGTGGGAGCAGAGTCATTAGTGACATTTAAGCGACTGCTGGACATGCACATGGACAGCAGTGAATTGAGGGGAATGTAGGTTAGGTTATTTTATTTTTGGATTAGGATTATTCCACGGCACAACATCATGGGCCGTAGGGCCTGTACTGTGCTGTACCTTTCTATGTTCTTATGAAGAGAGTTTAGACGAATGAGAACAGACCTTATTGAAACATATAAAATTCTTACGGCCTTGACAGTGTAGATGTAGAGAGGTTGATTCCCTTGTAGGAAAGTGTAGGACCAGAGGGCATAATTGCAGAGTAAAGAGTCACTCATATAAGACAGAAATGAGGTGGATTTCTTTTCTCTCAGAGGGTTGTGAATGTCTGGAAATCTTTACTGCGGAGGGTTGGTGAGGCTGGGTTTAGCAGGAATGTTCACAACTGGCACAAACAGTTCATTGGTCATTAAGGCAATGAAGGGAACAGAGTGTAGGCTGGAGTTGAGAATTATCAGAACAGACATTATCTCATAAAATGGTGAGTGAACTAGATAGGTTGAATGGCCTACATTTACTCCTGCAGTTTATTGTACAGTCTTATAATTGTCCCATCAACGATTGGGGGGAACACGGTCCGACCATTGAGTCGCAAATGCATTGAGAGGAAAGGGGCACAGCAGGGACAATGGGGGCTGCTGCTGTATACATCTGACTCTAGTGAACTCTGAAATACCAAAGCTGTGGCAGATGAGGGGTTAATAATTGCAAACCACGCCTGAAGAACTTTTGCCAATCTGAAGATTCTTTGGCAGTCTTGCAAGTTAAATGTCAGAGACAAGGAACAGCATAACGTTGCTGTGAGATGGAAACTTCAGAACCTATTCATAGGGTTTGGGACTGCAGGTTGAGTTGGGGAGATGTAGGGCAAAGGATGAATGGTAATTGTGAAAAGGAACAGCAGCACGTGTAAGACGACATATAGTAAAGTATGGATGGGAACTGGATGATGCGGGATGGGGCTTTTTCATGGTCAGGAACTTCAGGAGGGTGGGGGGTGGAGGAGGGAAAGATGTATGACCATAATGGATTGTGGTCACCTTGTATGGCAGGAATCTGCTAAGGGTGGGGTTGGGTGAGGTGCATGGAAAGATGGGCAGACACAGGCTCCTTTAGACAGATGAAGTGGGGGGACGTGGGGACGTCCACAAGAAAGGGCTCTAGATGTTTGGCAGACTGGAAACCATTGCTCACAGAGCGTTCACTGTCACCCTCTGTCATGCTTGAAATCAAAAACTACACAGTGTGAAAGAAAATGACAGATTGACTGATCCGCTCTTCAATAGCCCTGTCATGTGCATCTTTACCATGGAGGTTCCCATCACTCTTCCTCTTCTTCCACCTCCTATGGAGATGGCTCTCCTTATATCTTCTCCGTTTGTCTGTTTGAAGCTGCTGCAGGATTGTAAGATTGGATACGTGTCAGCTTTGTTAGGTTTTATGGAGAGGTTCTCTTGTGAGGCCTGGTGAGTTTTCGTTGCATTATTATTCCAAACACACCTCATTAACTGTGATAATGGGAACTGCAGATGCTGGAGAATCCAAGATAATAAAATGTGAGGCTGGATGAACACAGCAGGCCCAGCAGCATCTCAGGAGCACAAAAGCTGACGTTTCGGGCCTAGACCCTTCATCAGAGAGGAGGATGGGGTGAGGGTTCTGGAATAAATAGGGAGAGAGGGGGAGGTGGACCGAAGATAGGTGGAGAGGAGAGAATAGGTGGGTAGGTAGGGAGGGGATAGGTCAGTCCAGGGAAGACGGACAGGTCAAGGAGGTGGGATGAGGTTAGTATGTAGGGGATGGAGGTGCGGCTTGGGGTGGGAGGAAGGGATGGGTGAGGGGAAGAACAGGTTGGGGGGGCAGAGACAGGTTGGACTGGTTTTGGGATGCAGTGGGTGGAGGGGAAGAGCTGGGCTGGTTGTGTGGTGCAGTGGGGGGAGGGGACGAACTGGGCTGGTTTTGGGATGCGGTGGGGGAAGGGGAGATTTTGAAGCTGGTGAAGTCCACATTGATACCAATGGGCTGCAGGGTTCCAAGCGGAATATGAGTTGCTGTTCCTGCAGCCTTCGGGTGGCATCATTGTGGCACTGCAGGAGGCCCATGATGGACATGTCATCTAAAGAATGGGAGGGGGAGTGGAAATGGTTTGCAACTGGAAGGTGCAGTTGTTTATTGCGAACTGAGCGGAGGTGTTCTGCAAAGCGGTCCCCAAGCCTCTGCATGGTTTCCCCAATGCAGATGAAGCCACACCGGGTACAGTGGATGCAGTATACCACATTGGCAGATGTGCAGGTGAACCTCTGCTTAATATGTAAAGTCATCTTGGGGCCTGGGATAGGGGTGAGGGAGGAGGTGTGGGGGCAAGTGTAGCATTTCCTGCGGTTGCAGGGGAAGGTGCCAGGTGTGGTGGGGTTGGAGGGCAGTGTGGAGCGAACAAGGGAGTCACAGAGAGAGTGGTCTCTCCGGAAAGCAGACAAGGGTGGGGATGGAAAAATGTCTTGGGTGGTGGGGTCGGATTATAGATGGTGGAAGTGTCGGAGGATGATGCGTTGTATCCGGAGGTTGGTGGGATGGTGTGTGAGAACAAGGGGGATCCTCTTTGGGCGGTTGTGGCAGGGGCGGGGTGTGAGCGATGTGTTGCGGGAAATGCGGGAGACGTGGTCAAGGGTGTTCTCGACCACTGTGGGGGGAAAGTTGCGGTCCTTGAAGAACTTGGACATCTGGGATGTGCGGGAGTGGAATGCCTCATCCTGGGAGCAGATGCAGCGGAGGTGGAGGAATTGGGAATAGGGGATGGAATTTTTGCAGGAGGGTGGGTGAGAGGAGGTATATTCTAGGTAGCTGTGGGAGTCGGTGGACTTGAAATGGACATCAATTACAAGCTGGTTGCCTGAGATGGAGACTGAGAGGTCCAGGAAGGTGAGGGATGTGCTGGAGATGGCCCAGGTGAACTGAAGGTTGGGGTGGAAGGTGTTGGTGAAGTGGATGAACTGTTCAAGCTCCTCTGGGGAGCAAGAGGCAGTGCCGATACATTCATCAATGTAACGGAGGAAGAGTTGGGGTTTGGGGCCTGTGTAGGTGCTGAAGAGGGACTGTTCCACGTAACCTACAAAGAGGCAGGCATAGCTGGAGCCCATGCGGGTGCCAATGGCCACCCCCTTAGTCTGTAGGAAGTGGGAGGAATTGAAAGAGAAGTTGTTGAAGGTGAGGAAGAGTTCGGCTAGGCAGATGAGGGTGTCATTCCGCCCACAACCTCCACAGCCAGAAACCCCAGAGAAGACAGCCACACTGAACCCTGCCGCATCTTCACCATTCCCCCAGACCTTCCACTAACTGAGGACGAATGGTCAGTCCTTAGTAAGGGGCTCACCTTTGTCCCGCTACAAGCACACATCAACAAATACCAGTCACGGTTGGACATAGAACAGTTTTTCCGCCGCCTTCACCTCCACGCCTACGTCTTCAACCGGGAACCTAACCCTCCCTCCACTGACCTTCGCCTCCACACCTACTTCTTCAACCGGGAACCTAACCCTCCCTCCACTGACCCCTTCACCCGCTTCCAACACAAGTCCTCCTCCTGGACACCACCCCCAGGCCTCCTACCTTCCCTCGACCTCATCATCTCTAACTGCCATCGAGACATTATCCGCCTCAATCTCTCCACCCCGCTCACCCACTCCAACCTCTCCCCTGCAGAACGGGCAGCCCTCCGCTCCAACCCCAACCTAACCATCAAACCTTCAGACAAGGGCGGCGCAGTGGTAGTATGGCGCACTGACCTCTACATTGCCAAGGCCAAACGCCAACTCTCCGACACCACCTCCTACCGCCCCCTTGATCATGACCCCACACCCGAGCACCAAACCATCATCTCCAACACCGTTCATGACCTCATCACTTCAGGGGACCTCCCACCCATAGCCTTTAACCTCATTGTTCCCCAACCCCGCATGGCCCGATTCTATCTCCTTCCCAAAATCCACAAACCTCCCTGCCCCGGTCGACCCATTGTCTCAGGCTGTTCCTGCCCCACCGAACTGATCTCCACCTATCTGGACTCCATTTTCTCCCCTTTGGTCCAGGAACTCCCCACCTACGTCCATGACACCACCCACGCGCTCCACCTCCTCCAGGACTTCCAATTCCCTGGCCCACAACACCTCATTTTCACCATGGACGTCCAGTCCCTATACACCTGTATTCCGCATGCAGATGGCCTCAAGGCCCTCCGCTTCTTCCTGTCCCGCAGGCCCGACCAGTCCCCTTCCACCGATATCCTCATCTGCCGAGCCGAACTCGTCCTCACCCTCAACAACTTCTCTTTCGATTCCTCCCACTTCCTACAGACTAAGGGGGTGGCCATTGGCACCCGCATGGGCCCCAGCTATGCCTGCCTCTTTGTAGGTTACGTGGAACAGTCCCTCTTCAGCACCTACACAGGCCCCAAACCCTACCTCTTCCTCCGTTACATTGATGACTGTATCAGCGCCGCCTCTTGCTCCCCAGAGGAGCTCGAACAGTTCATCCACTTCACCAACATCTTCCACCCCAACCTTCAGTTCACCTGGGCCATCTCCAGCACATCCCTCACCTTCCTGGACCTCTCAGTCTCCATCTCAGGCAACCAGCTTGTAACTGACGTCCATTTCAAGCCCACCGACTCCCACAGCTACCTAGAATACACCTCCTCCCACCCACCCTCCTGCAAAAATTCCATCTCCTATTCCCAATTCCTCCACCTCCGCTGCATCTGCTCCCAGGATGAGGCATTCCACTCCCGCACATCCCAGATGTCCAAGTTCTTCAAGGACCGCAACTTTCCCCCCACAGTGGTCGAGAACACCCTTGACCACGTCCCCGCATTTCCCGCAACACATCCCTCACACCCCGCCCCCACCACAACCGCACAAAAGGATCCCCCTTGTTCTCACACACCATCCCACCAACCTCCGGCTACAACGCATCATCCTCCGACACTTCCGCCATCTACAATCCGACCCCACAACCCAATACATTTTTCCATCCCCACCCTTGTCTGCTTTCCGGAGAGACCACTCTCTCCGTGACTCCCTTGTTTGCTCCACACTGCCCTCCAACCCCACCATACCTGGCACCTTCCCCTGTAACTGCAGGAAATGCTACACTTGCCCCCACACCTCCTCCCTCACCCCTATCCCAGGCCCCAAGATGACTTTCCATATTAAGCAGAGGTTCACCTGCACATCTGCCAATGTGGTATACAGCATCCACTGTACCCGGTGTGGCTTCCTCGACATTGGGGAAACCATGCGGAGGCTTGGGGACCGCTTTGCAGAACACCTCCGCTCAGTTCGCAATAAACAACTGCACCTCCCAGTTGCAAACCATTTCCACTCCCCCTCCCATTCTTTAGATGACATGTCCATCATGGGCCTCCTGCAGTGCCACAATGATGCCACCTGAAGGTTGCAGGAACAGCAGCTCATATTTTGCTTGGGAACCCTGCAGCCCAATGGTATCAAAGTGGACTTCACCAGCTTCAAAATCTCCCCTTCCCCCACCGCATCCCAAAACCAGCCCCGTTCGTCCCCTCCCCCCACTGCACCACACAACCAGCCCAGCTCTTCCCCTCCACCCACTGCATCCCAAAACCAGTCCAACTTGTCTCTGCCCCCCCTAACCTGTTCTTCCTCTCACCCATCCCTTCCTCCCACCCCAAGCCGCACATCCATCCCCTACATACTAACCTCATCCCACCTCCTTGACCTGTCCGTCTTCCCTGGACTGACCTATCCCCTCCCTACCTACCCACCTGTACTCTCCTCTCCACCTATCTTCTTTTCTCTCCCTCTTCGGCCCGCCTCCCCCTCTCTTCCTATTTATTCCAGAACCCTCACCCCATCCCCCTCTCTGATGAAGGGTCTAGGCCCGAAATGTCAGCTTCTGTGCTCCTGAGATGCTGCTGGGCCTGCTGTGTTCATCCAGCCTCACATTTTAACACCTCATTAACTACCTGCCCGACCCCTATGGTGCCCCTTATTGCTGATGTCAGCCTAATTCTATCACTTGCTGTGCCTGGAAGTATTGACCACTGGCAAGATAATCTGGAATAGAGTGGCATCCTTGGCACTGGTGCCATCTTTACAAACCACTGTGCACCCAGACAAGCACTGTCAATCCAGAACTACTGTGCACAATACCTGACATTTGCCTTAGGCTTGGTGGGTAAAGGGAAATTGATGCCCTACTTTGTGGACAGGTAGCTGGAGATCCTGGTGGACATGTGGTGCAGACAAGAGATATTATCTTCACCCAGGACCAGCAAAGGAAGCTATATGTCCTGGCCATGCCCCAGCCACCTAGTCTATCTTTGATGCCCAGGTCATTTCCGTCTCAGTCACGTGGAAGAATACCAGTGGAGGAAGAAGATCAATAATGTGTAGTGCTACCATCTTCTCCCTGCGACCTCACACTCACACTTTCTCTGCTACTGCAACCACTTCCTTCTAAGACTCGTGCTCTACCCTCTCACAATTGCATGCAACATTTTCTCACATTCATTCATACTGACCCCAAAACCCAGCCTTCTATTCATACGTACCTTGCTCAGGCCATCACACCACATTTAGTCCATGACCACCACCACTAACAGCTATGCCACACACTTCCGTCTCGGTCAATCCCTCCCTCACTCTCATTCCAGGAGAAAACAGGAAAACTGTCCAAGGTAAAGCAAAAACATCCAAGTTGGGCAGTAGGCTGCCTGGGATTTGGTTTTTCACCACAAAAAGGGAAGATTCTTATTCTGAACGTCCCAAGTGAACCACTGATTGTGCCCAAGCCTCTGGACTGATATCAGAGGCTAGCCTTGACTTACCATTCCAGTCCCACTGACTGATAGCTATCTCCCTTGATTTAACTGAGAACTTCTGACAACTGTGATGTGTCATGGTTTTGTGTCTGTGCTAAGTGACTAGGAAAAAGACAAGTACTAGTGTTTCACGTGGGTGGGGGTGGGTGAAAATATATTTACATTGAAGGGCTACCTTTATACCCTCAGAAGGCTTTATTTTTCCTTTCCTCCTGACTACATCAAGGTGCAGTGCTGAAGTCTGGAGGTGGGATTCAGGGAGCTTGGCTTATGGTGCAGCCAGCTGGCTTTGGAGTATTTGTGGCTAGGGGACTCAAACATGTATTGAGTCTCCTGGCTTGGTATTGGTTCATCCTCCTTGGATTAAAGTTTCACAGGATTGAGGATTGTAGACATGATGGAAGTGGAGGGGACAGATGCCTTGAGAACATTCAAAGAGAAGACTTCTTGGGAGTGGGAGGTGCTGCTGTGTCTGGCTCCTCCGTTGGCTGGGTTCGTGATGGTCCAACTCTTTCTCCACAAGAATGAAGTCAAAGTCCCTAATCCCACTGCCACCTTGCTGTTCATGCTGAATGTCAATGGCTATGGGGATGGAATGCAGATCTGGGTGTATCTCCAGTAGTCTATTGGATTTGGCTGTTCATGGCTACTGAGGAGACAGACAATTTTACACATGTCAGTGGCCAGCATGATACAGGTAGCTCTGGTGGACTTCTCCTCTGGTTTCCTGTCTCTGACAAATCTGTATACTGTTCCTGTGATTGTATGTGCATTTGCACCAAATTATTAATAGTTGACACCAGGGGACCTCAGCTTTCTTGGACTGAGCAAGTCCCTAGTCTCCTCCAGCCTTCTCTGAATGTCAGCAATTTGCAATGCTTCTTCCTCAGCCATCTGCACAGGTATGGCAGCGATGGGCTCACTAGAATGTGCTCTTGACGAAACTCCCGAACAGACCCACCAAGGTGTCAGTGCCTCAGCTTGTGGAGGGTGCAGTAAACAGCATTGCCAGTGCTTTTTCTGAGCGAGTTGTGGCTGCTCCTTCAGAAATGGATGCGATGGTGCTGCCAGGGGGATGTTTGGCTAAGTCTCTCCTGGGAATATGTTCCTTCAGTAATGTTGGTGCCTACAAAAGACTAGAGAAGGCATGAGTTGTAAAACAGATGTAGAAGATTAAGTGTGTGAAGAATATGTTCATTCTGGTCATAATGGGAGAGCAGCACAAAACAGCACAATGACTCTTATTTGATCAATGGGACATATTGGCATCTCACATGGACAATCTCAAACTTCTACTGCAAATTCAAGAATTCCCTTCTCATAAGGGGTGTGCAGACAAATGTTAGCCACCCCAGCACTCATTGTGAGCTTTTAATTTTGCAGTGAGGCAAAGGGAGGGATTGAATGAAATGAAAATGGCTGGCACAGCCATTAGTGTCAGTGTGGGTATAGGGAAGGTAGCAAGGTGTCCCAGATGAGTGAATAGACTGCACAGTGAACATAAAGTCTTGATAGTTTGGAGGGAATTGGTCGGAGTTCATGGAAAGAGTAGCTTGGGATCATGCTAGCAGAGTCTGACACCTTGGTCTTCTCTGGCTATCCTGGGCTACAAGGTCAAACTTCCTCTGTGCCACCTCATCTGCCAGGATCTCCAGGTCCTGTTTGAGAACTTGGCTGTGACTGAACCTCTATTGGCCCTATTCCTTGGAAATCTTTGCATATGGGAACTGCGCAGGGCAATTCCTGGCTATACAAACTCATGTGCGCCTGGCTTTAGAAGTAGCACCTAGTGTCAGGAATCTCAGAAGATACCACCACGAGAGAACAATTCTGCTGTGTGCTGCACGGCTTGAGAATGGCACTGTGGGAGCAGTGATGCATACCTAATAAGGTGAGCCTCAAAAATATTATGTTAGAAAACTTGCTAGTGTTCACAGAGAGAAATCCTTCATGAAATTGGCACTTAGCCAAAGTTTGAGAAAATTCAGCCCAGAGAACTTAAAAAAAGGAAAAGCTGATACTTGCAGAAAATATCATGGATAATATAATGATGTCTTTGATTTAGACAACGATATACTCAAATTTTAATAACATTTTTTAGAAATAAATCATTAACTTTAATCTCACTATGAAAAAGGCTGCCTTAACAATCAAATCTGACCAGGAGACACTGAATAGCTTTTATGCATACAGCAGCATTCATCTGTGCTTTTTAATATGTACGCTGATGATTTTTCTTAATTTGCAGCTGGCAATTACTAAAATTAAATGGTGTTATTCCATAATGTCCTTCAGAATGAAAAATCTGGTCTCATATAGACTTGGCAGACTTTTCTTTTAAAATGCAGAGTAATGTGAAGGATGGTACGGATGACACAAGGCATCTCCACAATAGTTATTTCTCTAGTTGGATAACAACACCAGAAGCTTCATCTGCCATTCCTCACACAATCTGCTACAGGGTTCCCTGAGCCAAAATCTGACAGAATGTGATCCCCAATTACAAATAAAACTTGCAGTATCAACATGAGAAAGCTATCAATATTGTATTGCCATCAGTGAAGCTTCCTGGCTGTTGTTCCCAGAAATCTTGAGACTATTTTAAGGCAGCAATGATTTTGAGCCATGAACCTTTTTTCTACATTCTGTGGACATAGGTGCACCTAACGTAAAATTTAAAGGTTAATTTATACTTGGGTTATAATTCCTTCTTGAAGAATGAATTTGATTCAAATGAAATCGAAGGAAGAACAGACTGAACGATTGTAGCTAGTCCAAAGGAATAACAAGTGCAGAGACCTTCAAAGGGTGAATCAGAAGTAATGTGGAAATACATATGTTTCATATGAACATATGAACTTTGGGATCAATCAGGCTTGGATAAAATGCACCCTTCTTTGGTAATGAATTAAGTTAGTATCTAATTCGAACTATTTTAAAGATCATAATGATAATCAGAATAGTTATTATAACATCTTCATTTCAGCGCATAATGCAAGTTCTACTAATGCATTTCATCAGAAACAAAATCAAGAAATTCAGACTGAGAGTTGTTATAGACCAGGGCAGACCCCCTCAACATATTTTAAGACGGCAGCCTAGACTCTAACATTTTCTTCTTTTAAAGGTAGATGTGAAGTGGATATTCCAGTGTGATGCAACTGGTCAAGCCACTCAACATTAAGCAAAACACAATTTATTCAAACACTATGGTTAAAATACAAACAAAAGAAAGAGGAATTTAAAATAACTTAATTATTAGAGAACCTAACCAAATAATAGATCCAGTATCAATTACTAATTAACTGTTCCATGTAGTAACATCCCATAAATACACCCCTTGGCAAGAATGTAAATTCAGGCAAAGATTCTTACATGCCATTCAACATCAAGCGAGATTTCAGAGAAAGGCATAGTTAAGAATCATTTACTGAAGCTCCAACACTTCTGGGACCAGAGATAACGTCAGCTTTTGCGGTCCTGAGATCCTGCTTGGCCTGCTGCGTTCATCCAGCTTCACACTTTGTTATCTTCTGGGACCCAAGCAGCTTCTACTACTACACCTAAAAAAACTAGGAAGTCTGATTTAGGAGGACTGGCCACTCCCATTCCATTGTTATATCTGTTTAAAAAAAACATGAAGGCTTCTTAAATTATTAAATTAGGCCAGCTCTAGTTGACACTTCGTTACCTTTGCCTTTACACCCTCTCTTCAAAAAAACCCAAGGACAAAATAACCTTTCTAAAGTGACAGTATCGTCACAGAGGTTGCAGTACATGCAAACCTAGAAAATGCTGAATTAACAATAATACAACCCTGCTGAACAATGTTATGTGACAGTTATGTAAACTATCCTCCTTAATCTAACACAAATTTCCTACATTCCTGAATTCAAAAATAAGAAATGATTTTGTCTACATGAGATATAAATGCATATTTTTCCTTCAAATTCAAAAGCACAAACTCATGCTTGAACTTTCCTTTTTCCATTATTCTCAATCTGCTTCAATCTGGTGTTATGCTGTTCCCTGTATCTAGATTTAGTCTATTATTATAATCAGAGCCTCAGTGCAAAATGAAGCTACTCAATACCATGGCAACAGTTGCAGTATATAAGCACCTTCAACCAAGATTTCATCATGAATCATAAATGTAGCCTGAAATACACAATTCAGTTTTCATACACACTGCTTAGTTGGGATTATATTTTTATGATAAGAAATGATTTATTATTGATGATTTTTCTTAATGTTGGTTAGCAATATACTGTACATAATATTTGTATTTATAAACATACATATCAAACATGGATTTTAAAAGGCTGACAATTCTAGAAAGAACAAAAAAGTGGGGAATATAAAGAGGTCCTTCAATTAGAGTGCCTGAGAAAGAGTGGGTAAAATTAGGTACTGTGTGATAAGTCATGAATTCCAAACAGGGGCGTGGAAGGGAAGGCAAACTGGTAAAAGAGTAAATAAAAACCCTCCCAAAGAACTGCAGATGCTGATAAGTTAGAAACAAAATCAAATGTTGCTGGAAGAAAACTCAGCAGGTTTGGCAGTATCTGTGTAGAAAAAGCACAGTTAACATTTCAGGTCCAATGAGTGAGCCTTCTTCAGAACTGGCAAATACGCTAAAGATGGGGTCGGCGGTTGGGAGAGAAGAGGGGCGGGCTAATAAATAAATGATTAATGGATATGGAGCCCAGAGAGAGGAGAAAAGGTTGCGCTGACCAAGGAATGGGTAAAGGTCAGCCTGCTAATGGAGACCATGAGTAGATGATAATGCATTGGTTGTGGGAGCAGTCCATGTGATGACAAAGACTAGTATGTAGGAATTGGGGTTAAGGACATGGGAGGAGATTCTCAAGCCCTAAAAGTTAAATTCGATATTGAGTCCAGAAGTCTGCAGGGTTCCCAAACAGAAAACGCCGTGCTGATGATTCCCAAAAGTTCTGAAGAAGGGTTACTGGGCCTGAAACATGAATTCTGCATTCTCTCCAAAGATGTTGCCAGACATGCTGAGATTTTCCAGCAATTTCTGTGTTTGGAAAAGAGGCGCATTATCGTAGAAGAAACAAGATACTATAATGCAATAGCACACTGACATTATAATACTGATATTGTAGAGGAATAGTTTTTGGGAAAAGATAACACATAAAGATTAAACAAATTGAAAAATCTAAGGTGGAAAAGTGGAAAAAATCAATAAACTAACTAAATGTAAAGAAGTTGTCGTTTAATTGGGTTATATTCATGTATTTTACAGAACAAACATCAGCAAAAGAGACAGCAGGGGCACTTTTACGTATAGATAAACTTTGATAAAGACTCTTCGATAAAGAGTCCCAACCACCCTCCGGAGACCCCTTCCCCTGCTTCCAAGCTGCCTCCTGCTCTTGGACACCCCCTGCCAGCCTCTTACCCAGCATGGACCTCTTTATTGCTAACTGCGACATTGACTGCCTCGATTTCTCCATGCCCCACACCCACTCCAAACTCTGAAGGTGCAGCGCTCCTCTGTCTCTGCACGAATCTCCATTTCACTATTGAACCTGCTGACGAAGGTGGAGTGGTGATAGTCTGGAGGCCAAACACCAACTCTCTGACATCACATCCTACCTCCCCCTTGACCATGACCTCATCACTTCCAGTGACCTCCCCTCTACCACCTCCAGCCTTATGGCCCTCAGCTCCACACTACCAGTTCCATCTGCTCCCCAAGATCCATAAACCCAACCACTCTGGCCGGCCCATCATCCCTGCATGCTCCTGCCCCACCAAACTCATTGCTTACTACTTCAAATCCATTCTCTGCCTCTTGGTCCAGGCACTTCCCACCTACAACCAGGATGCAAACCATGCCATCTACCCTTTGGAAATCTCCAGTTCCCTGGCCCCCAACGCTTCATATTTACAATGGATGTTCCATCCCTATACATGTCTATACGCCTCTCCAACGGACCCATCCAACCACCACCCAAACCCCCCCCCCCCCCCCGACCCCTGCATACCCTTCTTCACCTCGCTGAACTAGTTCTCACCCTCAATGACATTTCCTACTTTCTCCAAATCCTGGGGTTGCCACGGGCACCCACATGTGCCTCAGCTACGCCCTGCCTGTTTGTCGGTTATGTCAAACAGTTCCTCTTCAGTATGTACACCAGTGCTGTTGCCCAACTCTTTCACCATTACATCAATAACTGCATTGGTGCTGCGTCCTGCACCCAGGCTGAAATGGAGCAGGTCATCGATTTTGCTAATGACTTCCACCCCACCCTCAAATTTACTTGGCCTATCTGAGACACCTCTCTCCCCATTCTTGACCTCTCAGTTTCCGTTTCTGGTGGCAGTTTACGGACTGACATTTACTGTAAACACAGACTGCCATAGCCACCTAGACTACACCTTCTGCCATCCCATATCCTGCAAAAACTCCATCCCATTTTCCCAATTCCTCTATCTCCATTGTACCTGCTCTGACAAGGAAATCTTTCACTCCCAAGCATCCTGATGTCCGCCTTTTCAAACAATGCTCTTCCCCTCCCCCCGTCATCAAGACAGCCCTCCAATGTGCCTCTTCCATTCCCTGCTCCATAGTTCTTAACCACCTCCACCCCAAACAAAATAAAGACACAGGGCCCTTGGCCTCACATTCCACCTCTCTGCATCCAACATGTCATCCTCAAACACTTCCACCAACTCCAACTAGACCACACCACCCAGAAAATCTTCCACTCCCCACCCCTTTCTGCCTTCCGCAAAGTCTATTCCTTTTGCCACTTCTCAGTTCACTCCACACTCCCTGCAAACCACTCCAACCCTCCTGGTACCCTCCCCTGTAACCAAAAAATGTCCAACCCCTGCCCACTCACCACCTCCCTCTACTCCATTCAAGGCCCTAAATCGCTCTTCCAACTGAGGCAGAGCTTCACCTACACTTCCTCCAACCTAGTCTATTGCATTCGGTGCTCCCGGTATGGACTTCTCTCCATTGGTCAGACCAAAGTAGTCTTGGTGACTATTTCGCCAAGCATCTTCACCTGGCCTGTATCAGCCAACCGAACCTCCTGGTCACTGGCCATTTCAACTTCCCATTCCACTCTCCCTCTGCCACATCCATCTTCGGCATCTTCCAGTGTTGCAGCGACTCCAAGCACAAACAACATCTTATCTTCCGCCTGGGCACCCCACAGCCAGGAGGACACAACAATGAGTTCTCCAAATGCAAACAACCTTCCCACCTATCCCCCAGCTCCCCTTCCAGCCCTGCCTGCTCCATTCCATTCCACCTTCTGACCCTCCCTTCCAGCCACCAACCAGATTCATCCCTCCAATCGACCAAACAGGTTGTATCTACCATCAGTGTCCACCTCTCACCACCATTCCACCTCCACTCCTCCTCCCTCTTTTTATCTGTGGTCTCCCTACTCCCACATCCAGTCCTGAAGAAGGGTAATACCCAAAAGGTTTACTGCCCATTTCCTCCTGATGCTGCCTGGCTTCCCATGTTCTTCGAATTTCCTGTTTGTCTCCATTAAAAAGAGAATAATGGCAGAAGAATGGTAAACAGCTAACATTACTTCTCTATTCAAATATTGAGTTGCAAATCCTGTTAGCTTAGTATCAATGTGAGGAAATATCTTGGAATTTTACTCAAGTAAAAATAGAAAAACATTTAGAAACCTGAAATATAATTAAATGGATCACACAGCTTCATAAGGAAGACCCTTTTCTTTGTCACATCTTAATGAATTATTTGAAGACGTAAAAAAGAGAAGAACGAAGGTGACAGATGAAATACAGTTGGGTTTTCAATAGGCTGTTATTAAAGCCTTTTGTAGATTCAAGGCTAGGGTAAGAATATATGCAGCCAGAGAATTGGTAGCAGAATATATTAAATACTAGCTACAAAACTAATTTTAAAAAGCCAGTTAACGGTAGATACACAGATTGGCAAAAGGGGAGAAACCATGTTCAATAAGGATCAGTGCTAGGACCTCTGATGTATATCATTTAGCTAACAATTTGGAGGATGGGATTACAACTATGATTTCAAAGTTTATAGATGATACCAAATTAGGGGAAAGAAATTTAACAGCGAGGAAAATACACAATAGAACACAACATTAAGCTTATAAGGCAGAGTGTAACAGGAAAATTAATTTCAATGCAGATAACTATGGGATATTACATCTCAGTAAGAAGAATAAAGGAATCAACATTGTTTGGATAATAAAGCACACCAAGCACAGGATAGATTCCCAGAGGGATAGAATTTGAACAGCAGAGGAGTTACATTAAAAATGTATACAACCTTCATTAGACCACACTAACAATATATTAACCTTTCTGGTCGCTATGTTATAAAAAGCATTTAGGAGATGCTGGAGAAGATGCAAAAATATTTACTAAGAAAGAGCCTTGAACAGAGAGGTTATACCCATCAAGACTGGTTGAAAGTACTAACGCTCATTTCCTCTAAAAGATCGAAAGTTCACAGTTGCTCTGATAATGGCCTTTCAAATTACAATATAGTTTGATGGACTAGATACAATGAAAATGTTCTGGACTGTCTATGCATGGAAACAAGAAGTCAAAGGTCAGAGGATAGAAATCTTGCAGTAAGCAATTCGCCTCCTGACTCACCAGAGCCTGTACTCCTTCTACAAATCCTCACCACATCCACAAATATCCATTCCTTTCATCAATACGCAGCATCAGCACTGTGAAACTTCTACAAGAAGCACAGCAGAAATTTACCAAGGTTCCCGCATTGTGCCTCTACCCACAATGGCCCCTACTCTCTGGAAAATACAAAGGAAGACAGCACCTGCAAGTTTCCCTCCTAGCCACATACCATCCTGACTTGGAAATATATCACCATTCCTTCAGTATCATTGGGTCAGGATCCTGACGGCATTGTGTGCTCATCTGCACAAATGACCTACAGCAATTCAAGAATAGAACTCACCACCAACTCCTGAATGAACAGATAGAGAGATATAGAGAGAGATACAGAGAGAATCACAATAAATACAATAGGAATTCAGAACTATTTTTATCCACAAAATGGCAAAAATGCTGACTGTTCTAGAAAGAAGTAGTGATGTACTTAAGGACAAGCTACAATAGCACAAGATAGATGAAAACAAGTTACAAGGTTTGCTGACAAGGTTAGATGAAGAGAAATGGGAGAAGATTCCATTGGAGCATAAATGCTTAACTAGAGATGGGCTAATTTCTGAGAACTGTGTAGGGAAATGACCTGATTAATTTCATTTTTACAACTTGCAGGCAGATCACTTGGCCAGAATGACCAGTTTCTATGCTGTTGGCTTTTTGCAATTTTATAAAACTTATCTAATATCCTAGCAACGTCACAGAGGCATATATATGAAACCTCCTGGATATTGAAACATTATCGAAGTTTTAATATCCTTTGCCTTTAAGACAAGTTCATTGTTGAAGGCTAAAGAAGTACTTGACACAAAAAAGACCAAATTGAATGCAGCATTACCAATGGAGAAGTTCAATCCGAAGTCAATGAATATAATGAGACTTTGCTGATGTAGACAGACTATATTCAAACTGTCTCATCTTTAAAGGCTGCCCAGTATACCATTACCTTTCTGCCTACAAGTTGTAAATACAAAACTAACCAAATCATTTTTCTGAAATTAGCACATCTCCAGTTAAGCATTTATGATTTAAATCTGTTCTATATGCTGGATTTTTTGGCTGTTGCCTTTATCTGTGGGTGTAGAAAGCAACTCCATCACAGATCTCATGATTATGAGAAGTCAGTGTGTTTCAGTTACAGTGTACACATGCGTTTCTCCAAACATTCCCCTTTGCATGAAAAAAAGTATTAAAAAATTTATTCACCATCTTTTGAAATTGCAAATTACCGGTATATATGACCTTATCAAACAAAAATCAGACATAATTAAAACTCTTCATTCTATTCTGTCTCACTTTAGTCTGTCCCTGCACATCCATTGCACAGATCATCTTGAAAGTGTTCAGGACTTTTTAAATGTGTACCATTAAATGTTGTTGACTGTTTAGTATGTGGTCATTCCTGGACTGATGTTCCTTCTTTGAGAAATGTCTTCTGATTTGCGTTAACTGGATGTAAATGCAATTGATTGTTCTTGCTGCATGATGATTGCTTCAAGTCTGTGTCACTCTCAGCTTTCCAGTGTTCCCTTCACCGCTTCTGTGCTGTTGTCCAGTCAGTATGAGCTGTCACTTTTTTGATTACTCCCTCTGTTCCAGGAACCATGTATTATATTTGAAACTAGACTTGACAACCTTTAGAACTTTCCTAGAAAGTGCTGTATTGATCTCACAAACCCATCTACTTTGAGATGATATTCACCTGATAGGCATCCAAAACTTGTGAAAACCTTTCTTTCTGGGGGTGTCTGTTCAACAGTTAATGAGATGGTGCCCAACAAAACGCTGCAACTTTCTTCTGGTGCGTCTGGGTTACAGTCCAAACAGACTCATTTGAGCTGGGATGAGAGAGTTTGCTTAGTGTTTACTATCTGCAACTGATCTTGTTTCTTGTTGGATTAAGTTTTTAGCTTCATTTGTCCTCTAGGATTTCAGCATCATGCCATTAAATAACTTCAACTTAACCTTTAATTTTTGAATCATAATCTTAAGAGATTTCACACAGGTTTGCAATGTTCATGATGTTACACTTAGATATGATCCCTATTTGGCACTTCACATTCATTTTGTGCTCTCCTTCTATAGTCATCATTCTAACAGACAGAAGCCATTTATCACCTTGAGACTGGATGGCGACAACCTTGTCTTGGTCCACAGCGCATATCCAAGTATAGTTCTTTTCAGATTCATGTGAATATAATTAAGAGAAGGCTCAACAACTGCAATTTGCTTAAATATGTATGTTTATTAAGTAATAATAAATTATTATAAGGTCAATAATGAATTATTATTGTGGTAATAATAAACAGAAAAGAAAAGAGGAAGAAAAAGTAACAAGTCTCACATTTTTCTGCCTGTTGGAGACCTCTCATTTGATGCCTGGGGTCTGGAGGCTTCAGTTCATCCCTGGCACTGTTCAAGATTCCAAGCCGAAGCGAAGTCCAGCAGCAGCAACAGCAGCAGCTTGGAACGAAATTCTCTCTCTCTTAAACAGTGTGACAAACAGCCAGCATACAGAAAGCAGACACAGCAAGACAAAACTGCTGGCTGGTAAAGGCAATACAAGGTGGGAAAACAAGTGCAGGTGTCATTTTCAGCTTGTTAAGGAACTTTCACAGGACTCATTCAAGGCCATGCAGTATTTTCTAAACTTTCCCAGCCTACTTCCCATTCTGTGCAATCTATTTTCTCATGCAGCTGTCGAATATTATCATTAGCTTTTAGCCCTTCGGCCCATCCTATACAAACCTGTTGTATGGTGAAGAGTGATCCATCAGAATCATCATAAAACATCATTTCTGCAGCATTCTTTGTAAGCTAGCTTTGTTTCTTTCCAGCAAAATACTTGTATGCAAAGTGATTCACCTTCTTGGAGTTAGATGACTGCCTTTCGCATGCTGTATAGGTTTCCTATTCTTTCGCATTTTTTCTCCACTGTATTTGCATCCTCTATATTGACCTTGATCTTTCTGTTGTTCCTCCTGTATATATCACTAACTTTTCTCCTGAGCTCTGATGTTAAGTACATATTGTTCAGAAATAATACTATTAGAATGAATGAAACAGTTCTTCAAGGCCTTAAAAACATCTCCCTTCTAGTAGTTTGGCTCCTCAGTGATATCCAAAGTGCAATTAGGCTTTCCCCAACACTGATAACAAAGTTGCTAATCTTATTCAAACAAGTTTTCTGTCCAACTCTATGGGCGACCTCATGATTTTGCCATTGAGACGGCCAATTCCATCTCTTTTCGCCTTTCATCCACAGGGATGGGACTGGAAAATTCAAATCAACGTTAAAACTCGCCCACTGGTGTAAATTTGAAGACTGAAGTTTTTGATCATTCTCTTGTTTCTTACATAATCTGGCCCTCTTACAGGCCTCAAAATCCACATAACTACCCACATGTACAATTTGGACATTATGTTCCTCTCAATGGCTTTAATGGCCTCTGTTCCATGCTTCTTCAGAAGGTAACTACAAAGATCACATGACTATGTCATTTTGCAGTACAAAAGTCACAATGTACAAGTGTATTTCTTCACTTGGAAGGGATTGTTGCTATTAAAGGCACTCAGGCAGGAGATCCAGGAAAGCTTTCCTTTCAATTCTTTTGACATTTTTGTTGGTAGCGGAACAAGGGCTCACAAACATATTTTGAAGTAAATTGTATGAACTGTTTGCAATGTCTGTTGGTAGTTATTATGTGCTGCAGAAGTCCTTAAGTACGATGGAATGCTGTCAAATAGCCTGACTGTATATAGCCTAAGCAACATCCAAGAAGTTTGCCTCCATCTAAGATAAAGCAGCCCAATTAATTGGCAGTCCTTTCAGTATATTAAAGATTCATTCTCTTCACGGCTGATGCACAGTACCAGCAGTGTGAGCCGTCTGCAAATAAGACAAGATCACAAGGTGTAAGAGCAGAATTAAGCCATTCGGCTCATTGAGTCTGCTCTGCCATTCGATTATGGCTGATAAATACACTGCATCAACTTGTCAAGATTCCTTTGTCAGCACATTTTAAATGACTCTTCCTTCTGTATGAATAAGATCAGCAGACACATGAAAAACTGACTGTGCTTACAAGTTTCCCTCAAGGTTGCACATCATCCTAAATTGGAAATACATCACAGTACCATCCCAATTATTGGGTCAAAATCATGGAAGTCACTCCCTAATATGAGTAACTATATCATTTAGACTACAGTAGTTTAAGGTGTAATATACCACTTCCTCCTCTAGGACAATTAGGAATTAAGAATTAAAGACTTGCACTAATATAGCACTTTCCATGACAAATTTACCCCTCATAAATCCTTTCACCACACATAATACACTTTCCCTCTTCTTGCTGTTATGCCACTGGATCTTCTAAATCCACAGCAGGCAATGGCCTTGGCTTAATGTTTCATTCAATTGATGGCATCTGCAAATGTATGGCTCTTTCTCAGTACTGCAATGTTTTGTTAATTTATGTTAACTGAGGGTGGAAATTGAATCCAGAGGCAGGACTGCTACGAACTGAGTCATGGCTGATCCACTTAGGCAATGAATATTGGATTTGCCAGCAGGCTCATATCCCAAGAATGAATTAAAAAAACATATATTTATATATATATAATATATATATAACATTTATATATTCATCTCTTCTTCTTCCAAAGGTCATCTTGAATTTGTTCTTTCAGATAATATCTTCTTCAATTGCTTCAAAGAGCTTTTATATTTACTGTATTTACAACATGTTATATTGAATAAAACTTACATAATATCTGTATCTATCTG
Organism: Stegostoma tigrinum; assembly: GCF_030684315.1. NCBI lineage: Eukaryota > Metazoa > Chordata > Chondrichthyes > Orectolobiformes > Stegostomatidae > Stegostoma > Stegostoma tigrinum. The sequence goes on from NC_081372.1 coordinate 27,902,496, forward strand.
TCTTTCAAATCTTCTGTGAATCCATTTCAGAAAATCCCGATGCGCTGTGATCAGCAATATTTGTAGGTTGGTCCTTCATTCATTGGTGTGTTTCATTTAATAATATGCAAAGTTCTCAGTCTCAGAAACTAACCTGGCATCAACGTCTCTTACTTTTACACTATAATTTGATTTAAAATTGATCCCTGGTATGGCGGGGGTTGGGGGTGTGAGGGTGGCGGGAAGAGTCTAAAATAGGGATCCTTTGAAAGAAATATTCCTCAATTTCCACTCATTATTACCTCAGTTTCTCCCCTTTAACTGGTTACAGCTTACCTCAATCCTAGGTTTTTGGAACTTAATAACAATTCAACAATAGGAAGGCACAAACAAAAAGAATTCATCACCAAAATGGTCAGAATGTCACATGATTAGAATATCATATAATAAACTGCGAGGACTATATCCAATAGAGCTCACAGCACACAATCAAGTTCAGGATAATGACAATGCACTCTCAGCACATCCTTAACATTTACTCATGATCCAGGGATGTGCCAAGAATCTGTTTGTATCAGGGAACCTTCCAGAGGGCCTTGAAGGAAGTCAATCAGATCTACGACAGTATGCTCCTATTTTTAATAAATATTTTCCAACAGGATCTTTGGGCTTGGAGGCCCAGAGCCTGAGGCCTATTAGTTGGGTGTACACATGAAGTAGGGCCCAGGTATAAAGTCCTGCCCACACCAAATGTGATTTTGTTAGGTTGTGACACCAAAATTGGTTGTAAAAAGGCCTGAACAGAAACAAAGGAGTTAAAATACATCCTCATCAGAAAAAGATTTTGCTCAAAATACACTCTGAATTCACTACGTACTGACCTCAGTAAAAATAAAGTTCCCTTTCATAACTGTTACGCTTGCTTTCTTCACTGTTCTGAATGTCAACCTACAATAAGTAAACATTGAAGTTTCAATGCAGATCTTGTTAGTGAGACAGCAAAATATAAATTGAATTTAACTTTAGCTTGTTCATAGCAAATGTACGTTGAATGTAAGATTTTATGACGCTGAATGGGTTCATTTAAAGGACAAGGACATCTGACTTATCCTTGGTTTTACACAGAAAATATGGAAATATGTTGCTGCTATTCAGCCTTATTAAATAATTATTCTGTAGGCTGAAGTCCTTCCAATTTGGTTTCACTGGCCATCAATAATGCCTGAAATGTAATGGCTTCTAATGCTTTGATCGTACTCTACCTGGGTACATTTGAATATAGAGTTTGCAATCAAAGTGTTGTGTTAACCAGATGTGACTACATTCAGCTAGAATCGACGGCAATATACGGCACATCAGGGAATTAAAGTGAGTTGGTTCAAATTGAAATCCAAGATCATAAAGGGAAATGTTGAAGAGAGGATATTCAATCAAGTTAGATTGCTTTACTGAGTTGAACATATTGTATTTACCTAATTAAAATACTTCAATTGTCAGCTTTGTGTTCAAACCAGCATTAAAAAACTCAGGTAAGTATAACAGTGCTGTTGAAAGTGGTAGATGAGAAACATAATTGATGAAGGAAGAAAAACAATTTTATAAATGCTTTGAGAACAGTTGTCACATTTGAGCCCTCATTCTCTAAATATAACTTCAAAAACACAGAGGTCATAAATATATGCAGAAAAGAAAATCCAATGATTCCACTTGTTTTTGTGACATTGACAGAGGCCAAGAATTTAAATATTTAGAGCTGCAACCTCCCCTCTAACAAATATTTTCCTTTCCATTCGAGTAATGGCCTTCATGCAGCGGATTAATTTAGCAGGTGAACATTAAAAACGCACCCAGATGAATACACAAGACGTCAGTTTGTATTTCCAATTTGCATGCAGCTGAATTTATCATTTTCAATTATTTTGTCAGATTGAGTTGTATCTTGATGCTTGTTAATACTTGTTTGTAGTAGCGTGTATGCTAATATGAGTAATCTTTGAAAATTTTAAGCCAATTGGAATATAATTCACTGATAATGTGAGTTTTTAAGTCATTTTGTGTCATTCCTAAAAAGGCTACTCATATTTGTTACATTAATGTCAAGCATGTATTTCTTCAACTACCAGTACATTCTGCAAAGTTTGTATCACAGAACTGCACACTGGGGACACAGCCTTACCCATTGGGTGAGTTTGAGAATTCAAGTGTGTTGTACTTTGTGTTTCTTTCCTTAACAAACAGAATGCTGTTTCCCCTGAAAGTCCATACATACTCTCATGGAGAATCACAATATGACTTCTCAAAAGGAGAAGCCAAATGTTTGGTTTGGAATAGGCTTACTGCCACTGGGAGGCAAATCCCAACTACTTAATACAATGCAGCCAATGAAAGGGATGCTGTAGCTTCTGGGCAGCTGGCACCAAGAAAATCGCCAGATTCTTGGATATATTTGTATAGGTCCTCCCTATGGAGAAAGCTGCCAGCTAATTGTCTCAACAGTATAAATTTTGGGGATAGTGGTGACTAGCATCAACCCTTTGTTAAAACAAAACTACAGCATCCTTGCAAATGATAAGCTGTATTTGCTTCTAAAATAACCGGGAAGCCAACAGCACTCAATTAATTATATTCAAATTGGACAGCAACTACTAGCACCTGCACATGTGCCGTTAAACATGGAAAACCAGAATGTCTTTATTTCACAGTATAAGGGTGTTGCACACTGGGCCTATCTCTAATTACTGTTGACAAAGTAATGGTGAATCACCTTCTTGAAGTACAACAGTCCTTAGCGGTTTCTTATCCAATTTCCAAGTTCCTGCACTAGCTTTCCAAAAAAGGCATCATGCCATCTGACTCACTAGTCAAATACATTGAACAGTGTAAAGATTCTGTGTTTACCACATTGATATAGATTGACCTGGCAACATAAAAGTTGAGTTTATCCTTTCCAATATGAGAACCCTTTTACGGTGTGATAAAGTTTGATTGCTAACAAACCAATTCTTTAGCACTGACAATTTAGGTTTACAAATGTGGGGTGGAATCGTGGAAGTGATGGCATTTTTGATGACTATCTGGAGAACTAATGAGACACTTCCATCATTCCTTTTTAAGAACGTTTGTTACATGTGGAATGTGTTGCAACTACAATTACGTCTTGACAAGACTACTGAATGACAGAGAAAGCTAGAGAAGCCAAATGACTTACAATTGGGTCTAATTGGTGTATATGTCTGTATGCATCTTGGACTACTCAAGCATTTGACTGGCCAGTAGTGAGACTTCCTGCAAAATTAAGGATGTGATGGTGGACGTCCCCGTTGCTGAGAACCTCCTTTTTCTGTAAGTCAGTAATGTCACTGGGGAGATAGTGATACACTCTGCATGCTGTGCTCCTCAGCTCCTTTGGGTTCATACCTGCTGCCTTTAAGAGGACATTGGTTGCATGCCTAAGTGACTCAATGGCAGCAGGCTGAGAATACCATCCATAGGCCTTCCTGCCAGTTTTGTAATCTGGATGGAGGTGGGAAGGTGATGGGGTCCTCACCTACCACTGTACCACCCAATTAATTGTCCTTTGATAGCACACCCAACACAGGGGAGGGCGCAAGATTTCATCAGCAGAGTCACTTTCATTCTAGATTTTGAACACTGCTGGAGATTTTTTAAATCATATTTTTGTCATGTTTTACTTTCTACCTCTCACTTTGAAGGCTTTCTTTCCCCCAGTGTTTGTTCATTCATGCCTAAATTGATGTTGAATTCACTTTTCTAACTGCACTAATGGCTTCAGACCCTGTACTGCACATTAATGATTCTTTAATCTGATGAGTTAAGGAGTTACATAGTTGCTTCCCCTTTTCAGGCAGACTTAAGTTGTCCTGTGGAGGGTACTGCACAGTTTGGATATTTGGCTGACAGGAACTTGCCATGCAAAGCCCCATTAAAAAATATCAAAGGTTAAGGGTGAGTCCATTAAAGAATTTTACTTCGTGCAAAGCTCAGCTTGATAGCTGTACACTGGTTCACTCCTGACTGAGAACAAGAAGATTCTTTTCCATTTATAAATAGATTATTTTCTTTTATCTTTTTATGAGTTGTGAGTGCCGCTGGCATAACCAGCATTTGTTGCTCATCCCTAATTACCTTTGAGATGATTGACTTGCTGTGTCAGTTTAAAAGGTAGTTTGATGTGGGCCTGAGCACACATAGTAGCTATACCAGGTAAAAATGGCAGATTTTCCTCCCTAAAGGACATTAGTGAATGAGATGGATTTTTAACAGTTTCACGGTCACCATTATTGAGACTAGTTTTCAACTTCTGATATTACTAATTTATTTTACATTCCACTAACGGCCATTGTTCTCCTGAAAAACACTCCTAGTTCGGAGCTGCCCTGCACGGTTCCTACCATTTGCCCCATATGTGGCAGATGGGAGGAAATTAGCACCCCGCTTTGTGGACAGGTTCTGAAAGGCATGCTAGACGTGATGGTGCTGACATGGAACTTCCTCCTTTCTCTCCTTAGCAGCAGTGGAGCTCACAACACCAGACTAGCCTGTTAGAGATTACCACCTGGGTTAAAGTAGTCTTAGCCATCTGGAGGAAAGCCCAGCACCGCAGAAGGATTGTCAATAGCCTTCTCCACTCTGAAAGTGTAAGTTCTACCATCTTCTCTCTGTTATCCCTCATCCATTACCTCTGCAACTGTGCATCCCTCATACCAATGCTCATCTCTACCACTCTCACAAACATTTTCTCCACTCACCCTCACCCACCCCAACCCTGACAGCATTAACACTGCACTGCCTACTTACTCATTTGGAACTCCTCCCCTCCTGCACTAACAGTAATATCTGCACTACACACTTTCATCTTCTATAATACCTGCCTCTCTCTCATTTTGTGAAGAAAATAGCCCACAAAAGGGTAGAAAAAGTTCAGAAGAGTAACGTGCTGCATCATTTTTCTCCTTATCCCTTATATGGAAATCATTCTGATTCTGACCATCATGACCAAGACCTGGACTGGTATCAGAGACTGTCCTGTTCTTATACTGAGTGAAGGCTATTCCCCTTGACATTACTGTGACATGTTGACAAATATGACAAGCTTCTTCATTTGTTGTATGCACTAAACAACATTTCAGTGCAGCAGTGATATTAGCCTGGTATCTTTAGCTGACTGAGTAAACCACAGAAAGGCAAGAGAAGGTAGGGTAAGGATGCTATAACCACCCAGGTAGGCTCAGTGTCTGTAGGAGCAAGCATAGAGCCTGAAGATGCAACCTAATCCAGTCCACAAACTGGGCATATGTCCTTGGGTGCAAAGTGTCCTTGTGGAGTCTTATAATGATAGTTGCTGGTGCAGTGATTGAAGTGCCGAAGTGTGTTTTCAGTAAATTACAGATATGTTGTATGCCATGAGGGTTGTTAGAGGCTGGCACATGTTGAATGCCAATCTCCACAGAAGCAGTGTGCATGTGGCTGGTGCCAATGGAACCCAATGGTTTCTGACATGGAGGTTACTTGGAGTAAATGTCACCTGGAACCTGACAGGTACTTGCTTCTAGTTTCCTTGTTGGAGTTTTCCTAATGTCAAGTTTGTTTGCTAAGTTTGATATGGTTACAGTGTGAATGAGAGGTGAATTGGATTGTTAACAAGAAATGGTCACCATCAAATGCTGCTAAGTGAGATTCTCACCAAGCCACTTATGAAAAGCACAAAAGGTGGTGTGAATTGCTCCCAATGTCAAGGTGGATCTCACTGCACTTGTTACCTTATTCTGCCATACATCTTTCCATAGCCCATGTCCCTCAGACCTCTGTAAGATGTGACCTATAAATATCCAACCAATTAGAGCGAGATAGAAGAAGAAATACTTCAGTGAAGATCTGTATCCTCGGTTGTGGCTGGAGTTGTCAGTTGGTTCGCCGACATGACTGGTTTCTGTGCAAACGTTTTGTCCCACTTCTAGGTTACACCTTCAGTGCTGTTGGTGTTGAAGCGCTGTTGTTCTGTTCCGTTCTGAATTTATATGGTCCAGTCTGTTATGGTGGATATTTCAGTTTCTGGTTTTGCTCTGTAGTGGTATGTGGGTGGGGTCGAATTCAACATGTTTGTTTATGGTACTAATGTTTGGAAGCCAGGCTTACAGGAATTCTTGTGCTTGTCTTTGTTTTGCTTGTCCTAGTACAGTTACATTGTCTCAGTTAAACTTCTGTCCTTTTTTATCGGAGTAAATAGAAACGAGGGAGAGTTGGTTGTGCTGTTTTGTTGCAAGTTAGTGTTCGTGCATCCTGGTGGTGAGTTTCCTGCTCATCTGTCCTATGTGTTGCTTCTCGCAGATGCTGCATGGTATTTTGTATATCACATTTGTCCTGCACATTGTGGGCATGAGGTCTTTTGTCTTTGAGAGTAGCTGATGATGTGTGGCTGTTGGTTTGTGTGCTATCCTTATTCCAAGAGGTCGTAGGAGTCTTGTAGTCAGTTCTGGTATGTTTCTAATTTTGGGTAGATTTGCCAGTGTGTTGGGGTGTACAGTGACCTCTTGGTGTTGTTTATTTGCCAGGCATGGGTGGATGAAGCTGTTAGGATAACCATTGTTTGCAAAGACTTTGTATAGTTGCTCTTCTTTGTTTTTACGTAGTTCCTGAGTGTTGCAGTGTGTTATTGCTTGTTTAAACAGAGTCTTGACACAACTCTGTTTGTGCTTCAAGGTAGTTCAGTGTCAGAGCAGTGACAATGAAGATATTCACTAGTTCAGAGCAAACAAGTTGCCCTAATGAAAAAAGGCTGGGACCACCAGATCTGGAGCCCTATAGATGTCATGGAGTTTACAACATAAATTAGGACAGAAAGGGAAAGCTTATGTTAGACATGCAGATCGCAACACTTCACAAAACCAAGAGGGGCATAGCAATTGCTGGAATGAAATCTAAAAGGAAATTAGGAAAGCAAAGAGAGATCAAGAGGGAATAAATGCAAACTATGTTAAGATAGATCTAAACATGTTCTGTCAATTCATTAGAAGTAAGACTGCAACTAAAGAAAGAGTAGGACCTAGAAAAGAGAAACTGGGTGATCAATATGTTGAGGTGAAAGATATAGATATGCTTAATGAATATGCTGTGTCAGTCTTTCAGGGGGGAGGATGCACCTATTGCCATTGAAGAGAAGCGTGAAATATTGGAAATATTGAAATAGCAACTGAGGAAATAGTAAAGGCATTAGCACTGGACTTGGATCATTAACTTTGTTTTCCCTTCATAGGTACTGCAGGATCTGCTGAATTCATTCAGCACTTTGTTTCTATTTCAGATCTCCAGATTTTTTATTTTTATTATAGTAGCATTAGTATCCTTGAAGGTGGTTAGATATATCCCATCCCATTGAAAGAAGCTAGGGAAGACATAGCAGAATGTCAAACTATAATTTTCTGATCTTCACTGGATGAACCAAGGATAGTAAGCGTAGATATGTTAAGTCAGGATCATATCTGAACAACTTGCTTTACTTCTTGAGGAAGTAAAAAGAAGCATTGGTAAGGTTAATGCAGATGATATGGTCTACAGTATGGCTTTTGACAAAATTTGATTGAGGGTCTGATGAAGGGTCTAGGCCCGAACGTCAGCTTTGGTGCTCCTCAGATGCTGCTTGGCCTGTTGTGTTCATCCAGATCAACACTTTGTTATTTTGGATTCTCCAGCATCTGCAGTTCCCATTATCACTAATGTTTTCTCAGAACTGCATTCTTCCAGTCCTTTTAACATTCCTGTAAACCTCCTCAGTATCCTACCTCATGTAGTTACACCCCTTCCCTAATGAGGAAAGCTACACACAGGATTCATGTTTTTGCCTAACTATTGACTTACACAATTCCAGCATATGTACCTCCTCTTATATTCTACATGTTGTCAAATAAAGGATAGGATTCCATATCTGTTCTTAACCACATAACCAATCTGTCCTGCTGCCTGTCGGGGATCCATAGGCATTAACTCCAAAGTTACTTACTTCCTCTCAACATCTCCCTTTAATTGTATATTCCCTTACCTTGTTCGACTTTTCCAAATGCATTACCTCACATTTATCCGGCTTGAATTCCATTTGCCAAACTGAGCAGCCTATTAACATCATCCTGCAGTCTACTTCCTTCCTCACTGACACCCATGTGACTAATTTTTGACATCTACAAACATCTTGATGATGCCTTCAAAAGTTACCTCCAGATTGTGATATACCCCAAAAAACAGGGCGTCTCAAAAACACGCACAGACAATTACCTTCCAGTTCCAGCTATAGACAATTTGTATCCAGCTTGATATATTCCCTTGGATCCTACAAGCTTTTATCTTTGTAATCAATCTGCCACATAGGCATTTTGTCAAAAACCATACTGTAGACCATATCATCTGCATTAACCTTACCAATGCTTCTTTTTAGGGTCTGATGAAGGGTCTAGGCCTGAAACGTCAGCTTTTGTGCTCCTGAGATGCTGCTTGGCCTGCTGTGTTCATTCCAGATCCACACTTCGTTATCTGAGAAAACATCGAATAGGTTGGCTTGTTCTCCTGAGAACAGAGGATGCCTAGGGAAAATTTGATTGAGGTTTGCAACATGTGAGTTGCTTGAATGGATGTGAAGTGCCTACTTACAGTAGCAGAGAGACCAATGATGATGGGGCATAGCTACAAAGTGATTCGGAGAAAGATTAGAGGGGAGATGAGGAAATTATCTTTCAGCCAGAGGCTAATAGGTGTCTAAAGCTCACTATCTGAAAGGAGTAGTAGAGACAGAAAGCTACAACTTATTGAAGAAGGTGTCTGGATCTGCAGCTCAAGAATTGTAACCTGCGGGGCAAAGGATTGCAAAGTGAGATAAGGCTAGGAGGCTCATTTTTGACTTACACAGACATCATGGGCCAAGTGCCCTTTTTATTTACTTTAAAAGTTCTACAATTTGATGATTTTACCATTAAAACCACAGTTCTGGATATTAAACAAGATAACATCATCTACTAACTGTATTCAAGATTTAAACTTTGCTTTGAAGCTTTTGAAGTACAGATCAGATCAAGCAAAATCTAATGTTACAACTGATCATACTGAAAATATCCACAATTACATGGGACAGTGTAAGGGGAAGAGTGAGGACTGCTAGTTGAAGAGACCTGGTGGTGCGAAAGTACAGTAATATCACTGGACAGATATCCCGGCCTAATGTTCTGGCGTTATAGGTTCAAATCCCAAGATGGCTGGTGATTTTTTTTTAAATTCTGGAGTTAAAAGTCTAACAGTGGCCATGAAACCATTGATGAATGTTGTAAAAATTCAGGAGTTCACCAAAATCCTTCGGGCAAGAAGAACTGCAGTCCTTACCTGACATGGATACATGTGACTCCAGACCAACTATGTGGTTGGCTCTTAACTGCCCTCAGAAATAGCCTAGCAAGTCACACTGCTGTTTCCAACTGATTAAAAGTCTAAGAAAATAAATCAGACAGATCACCCAGCATCGACATAGAAACTGGAAATAATCATGTCAAATGCAACCCTGTCAACTCTACAAAATCCTTCTTACTAAGATGTGGGAGCTAGTACAAAATTGTGAGAGCTGTACCATAACCAAGATAAGTAACAACCTGACTTAGTCATATTTGTGAAATCCTACCTTGCAAACAATGTCACAGACTAGACATGGGAGTGGCACAGTGGTATATAGTGGGAACAATGTTATCATGGTAGTCCTCAGCATTGACTTAGGATCCATGAGATGTCATGTCTTCAAGTCAAACATGAGCAAGGAAACCTCCTGCTGATTACGACAAATCACCCAACCTCTCGGTTGGTAGATCAGTGCTTCTCCATGTTGAAGGTCAATTGGAATAAACCATGAGGGTGGCACATGTACAGAATCTACTCAGTGGATCAACAATGTACATCATCGAGAGTGGCTTGGTAGGTCCAATATTGATTGCGCTGAAGGTTTTGGGAATACTAAGAATAGTACTGTCATAGAAAATATGTGTATTGGTTATACTTGTCTTAAATATAAACAGTTATATCATTCAACGAACTTTGCCAGAATTGGAGAGGTGCTGCTGTTTCATTGTATACTGCATCAGGGAATATCCTAAGGAATATAATGGTGCTACAGTATCCATTAAAAATGTTGACATCGTATGTAATTTTTGTAGGCTCTTTCTATCTGGCTGCAATTTCTGTTCCTATAATTGTCATCATTGCTTGAAAATACGCCATTGTTAGGGAAATTGTGTATGGCAAAGGTTGAAATTTAAGCAGCATATGTTTTTCATATATTAATAATTAAAAATGATTTAAGTAGATTCCAACAATTTAATGCTAACAACCTAAGGTTTTAAAGCTCTTGAAATTATCAGCTATTTGAGGAGTTGCGTGGGAGCATTGATATTTCTGCTGGTGAACACATTTGTAAAATGGAGCAACAGAAGGTACTGATGAGTCAGGAAAGTTAAATGTTACAAAGGGAGATAATAAAGTGTGAAGCTGGATGAACACAGCAGGCCAAGCAGCATCTCAGCAGCACAAAAGCTGACGTTTCAGGCCTAGACCCTTCATCAGAGAGGGGGATGGGGTGAGGGTTCTGGAATAAATAGGGAGACAGGGGGAAGCGGACCGAAGATGGAGAGAAAAGACAATAGGTGGAGAGGAGAGTAGATTCCCTGAGGTTGGTCCGGTGGGAGGAGGGTAACTTCTTCAGGTTGGGCATCCCTGGAGGAGGCTTCGCAGTGAGGTTAAAATTGTATCAGAGATAATGGGAACTGCAGATGCCGGAGAACCCAAGATAATAAAGTGTGAAGCTGAATGAACACAGCAGGCCAAGCAGCATCTCAGGAGCACAAAAGCTGACGTGATAAAGTGTTTTGCCAACTGAAGTATATTTAATGCACCAGATAACATAGAAGCTTCATTAAATCATAAGCAGCTAACTTTTCTGATTAATTTTAATGATTGTTCAAAAATGAATGGCATTCAGTTATTTCACCCACAGAAAATTTGCTTCATGCAATGACTGGAATTTCATAAAAAGAAATGTAAGCAGTGAGACTCCGTAAATCTTTGAAACACATTGCATTCATTTGACTTCTCCTTCTCTACCTGCTGCATCCAAATAGTGTGTGTGGGTACAGGAGATGTGGATGGTGCTGTGGCTTACAGGCCCCAGGATTTCCTTCCAATCTCTGCCACACTGCTGCTAACATGATTACATGCAGTACTAGAGGACTCCTGTAAGCAACAGTAATGCCCCTAGGTTATTCCTTTGGAGGAAGAGAGCTCTGAAGTCCTCTCCCCTTTCAATCAGACAGTCAGTGGCTTGTATCAGCCTCTGCAAATACTAGCAATGCTTCAGCCTTTCAAATCCATCTCAGCCTCCTTGAATGCTGCAGCAGTATTGATCAATGATGTTTCTGTCATGGGTTTCTCATGCCATTGAGAGTTCTGTTGTGACATTCAAAGACATTTGGTCAAAAACAAATTTAAAATAGTGTTGGAGGGCCAAGCAGAACTTAAGCCTTAATGAAACAGTGTCTGAATAAAACAGTCCTAAACAATATTTCTGGTTTGATCTTGTTTTCTTTTCAAATACGTGAAGTAATTCTTCAAAGCTGTGCATCTGATAGATAGGAGTTAAAATCAAAGGCAAAGCTATGAATCCACAAGAACAATTTTGTGCCCTTACTCATTTGCAACTCTATGCCAAAAACAGAACATTGCTTAATAATGGTTTTGTAATACAGAAGGAATCGATTCAGCTGATATCTTTGCTTACTGAACTCTCCTCATTCCTTAGCCATGGCTTTACTCATATCTTTGCACATTTCTATTCTTCTGATAGTTATCCACTCCTCTGTAAAAGGATATTTTGGATTTTTTGTCTTTCACTATCTCAGGAAGAACAGTTGCGCATTTTGAAAAAAGGTAATTTAATAGTTTTCTCTTTCGAACTTCAATAAAACTATGGTCTTTGAATAAATATTTGCCCTCTCTGAATCCTGCAATATGCAGTACCAAAGACCTTCCTGAAGGGAAAATGTCAGTTTATTTAGATATAGTACGGGCTTGAATGAGCATCATTGACCGATCTTATATTAACCATAACATATTCTTGGGCTACAGTGAAATGTAAATTGTTATTAACTTTTACTGAAGAGTTGACTTGCATTGTTTAATCATCAAATTGAACTGCAGGCATTATGAATATGAACACTCCTTGTCCATCATCTTTCTATCGTATAGCAGCAGGGAACAAGTTCATAGCAAAAGCTGAAGAAACTTTTGATTTATAAAGACAGCTGTTAGATCTTAAAACACATTGTACAACTGGCATCTGAAATAACTCCACAAAGGCTGGTATCCTATCACCAAGTCATCCTATTTTTAAATGTGAAAAGTCTTTGACACTGGCCCAGCTCCCTCAGAGCCAGCTCGCAGAGTGTCAGAATGTCTGGTACTCCACATTTTTTTATCTGTCAGCCAGGGGTCCCTGATTGGATCAGTTTAAGAACCCCAATCAGGGAATTTGTATTCTATGAGGCCCACCTGGCTGATCTTGCTACAATCACTACACCATCATTTTGCTTCATTTCATTAGTAATTCTAACCAAAGAAAATGTGAATGTTGTTTCAGGTAAGGAAGACTCTAAACAACTGCACGTACTGGGAGAAAATTCATTATCTAAAAACAGTCTTTGTAGGCAGCCCATCACGAGAAATCAACGGTTAAACACTCACAATTTGCAGAAGTACACAGCTTGCGACTTCAGACAGCAGAATTGCTTATACATGATGTGACAAATGCACCATTATTTTCACCAGGTGAAAAATCAGTAAAAGACCAGCAATCCCTAGGAATTAATATACTGGAACTCCATTTGAGATATACATGACAAGTGAGACATTGTCATTTACTATTTTTACTGTATTTTTCTTTATGGGTAATAAAAGAGATGTGGTATTGTTTCAGTGATAAGCACAACTATTGTATTCCATGGTTTGAAATGTCTTTTGGTAAAGCATTTTATCCAGATGTCATGGTAAATATAAACAATTAATTTAAGACCATTCATACAGTATATACCAACATAGTGAACATTATTTTCAGGGTAACACATAAAAAGTCTACAGATTTATTGATTATATGTCCCCTGAGACTCCTTACTCTAAAAATTTAATAAATAACTTGACAACATGATATGCAGCATGTTTGTCAGTGCTGCTTTTGGCTGACCTCTGAACGTTGTTTAATGATGTTGCTAGTATATGGTGTCTCCTTCATTTTCTCACCAGACTCTTCTTTTCTTCCCTGCTACCTAGAATCTTCAAATATGTATGGATATGTAATGTCTGCTTTAAATAGCAGGTAAATATCATTCTTGAAATTCAAGCTCAGTTGAGCTACTTACAAGAAAACATTTTTAACTGTAAATATTTTTGATGAAATTTCCCAGAGCTGACACAAAGCAGCAGGACTTGTGTTTCCCATTTTATACTCATTGTAACCTTCTAGCCAGAATTAAAACTGTGTGAGTGAGGCTGTAGAGTTAAGTAATTCTTGACAGGTAGGAAATGAGATTCCACAACCTATAAAGCTCAGTGTACACTCAATTTCATCAACTTCACACTTTGAATCAATATGAGCCACTTTGTTTTGCGATGGTACTGTTGGTCCAAGTATATTTTTATCCTAGGCCTTACAGGTCTTTTTATATTTGCATATGTTAAAATTATGTCTGCTATTTTTCTAGTGTCCAGATAATTAAACTAATAAATGATTAATTGTTTTGGGCATATGTTGATTTACTGGTTGGATTTATGTCATGGAAGTAATAATACAGCCACAATTTTCAATTTTTATTTTATCTCAGTTGGCTGGTTTGCGATATGGAGTGATGCCAAATAGCACAGGTTCAATTCCTGCATCAGCTGAGGCTATCAGAGAGGACTCTTCTTTCCAACCTTTCCTCTTGCTGACCATCGGGTTAAATCACTATCAGCCATCTCGCTCTAATGAGAAAGCAGCCCTATGGTCCAGTAGAACTGTGGTAACTTTACCTTTTACTTACAATCTACCTGAGATAGTGAAATACAGAATGAAAGTTTGCTACGACAAACTTCACCAGAACATGTTCTGATCATTTCAAAAATCCTGCTGAGAGGATCAGTGATGGCTTCTTCCAGAAAGATATGTTCACACATATATACATGTCATATATCACTGAGACCAGTATGGGTATGATATGGGCCTAGGGTTCACTGAGTCTAGATAACTCAGAAACTCTTTAAAATGATGGCCAATCCCATGATTGTGAGCCCCATTCCTAGGCTTTTCAGTTTTCAGCGGTACATTTTAAGGGTGTGGACAGGTTTGAGTCAGGACCATGCAGCTACGACCCCTGACCTGCATCTTACTCCTCCACAATTTTAAGAGTCAGGGCAAGAGGTGGGCCAGAATTTTAAAACAGTCATGGAATCTCATTTTCTTTGAGGCTAGGTGTGAAGTGAGCCTAAAAGTGGGAGCCACTTTTGCTAGATTTTCTTCGGTGATTATATTTTTCTCAATTTATTATAAATTGAGGAGTGAGTAAAAATGCTCCGTATTTAAAAAGTGAATCAGACAGCATTTCAATCTCTCCAGTCCTGGAGCATCACAACCTTTGCGCATCAACATTACCCACCCCCCCAAAAATGTCAGGCACGAGAAAAAAGTTATACCATCATTCTGTGAAGGGTCTCTACAGAGGTTCTCCTGAAGCCTGTCCAGGAGAGAACAAAAATGCTTTCCCTGGGGATCATATCAAGAGGCTGACAAAGACATCTTGGACAGAGTTCGTTGCAGGGGTCAACATAATAGGCAGCTCAATTTTATTTTCTTTATTCATTAATGGGATAAGGGCGTCATTGGCCAGGCAGCATTTATTGTCCATCCCTAATTGCCCAGAGAACAGTTCGGAGTCAACCACATTGCTGTGGGCCTGGAGTCACATGTAGGCCAGACCAGGTAAGGATGGCAGTTTCCTTCCCTAAAAGGCATTAGTCAACCAGATGGGTTTTTCCAACAATTGACAATGGATTCACAGTCATCATTAGATTCTTAATTCTAGATATTTATTGAATTCAGTTTCCGCCATCTTCCATGATGGGATTTGAACCCAGGTCCCCAGAACATTATCTGAGACTCTGGATTAACAGCCCAGCAATAATACCACTAGGCCATTACCTCCCCTATAACCTGGTTAATAAATAACCTAGTTCCTATGCTGTAGGAGGCTGTACGATCTGTTGCATCCCACCACAGTATGTAGCACTGTCTATTCAAAGCACATGAGATAGGATTGACACTGTAGAGAGCTCTCAAACAGGAGACAGAGTGCCAGGTGTCTCTGTCAGATGTCTCATATGCACCTCATGCCTGTCACTTTATAGCAGCTACCAAATTAGCTGTACTTGCATCACAGTGGTACAGACTGTCAGATGACTGCTGGGATTCTCACATGAAACATTAGAGCTACAACACTCAACCCTCACATACCACTAACTCACTAACCTTTCACCACAGCTAGGAGAATGTATACATCTGATAGCTCTTCACCGAAGTCTTGCATGTGACAAGGATAAAGTCATAAAAACATGGTTTTGGGATGATCACCTCGCAGGCATACACACTGTACAATGTCTTATTGATTTGCATCCTCTAGAGCTCTATGATGATACTGAACGTTCGTTCAGATCCGTTTAGGATCCTAACTTCCCCTGTACAGTTAATGCACATGAACAAGCAAAGCTCTGGGGATTGACATTTCTATCCGCCCCCTTCAATGCAGGCTCATGTAGCCATGCTGATGTACCTTAATTATCCTCTGCTTCTGAGGGGAGAAGAACATGCACAACCTGTGCAAACACTAATGGGAAAATTTGAAGGGTTGGGATGCCTGATGTAAGGTTCCTAAACCCCTTCAAGGAGCTGGCTACTGATCATAGACAACACATCTGTGCAGAAGGGAGATTGTACAACTATAGATATCTAATGAGAAAGCCTCCAATCTGCCCCCATCACTGCACATCTTAATGAAGCCATGGTAAAGAGCTGGCTCACCACACTAGCAAATGTTTATGTTTTAGATCCAGCCTCCAGAGCTCATTCCCAAACTAGGACCAAAACAAGAGTCATGCTCTTTCCTACCAATGCCTCAAACCAATACCTCGGAGGAGGAACAGTCACCAGTGTCACAGGATGTGCCACCAAGACTGTTCTCACTGCCCTCCAGTGCTGCCTCGGACCTGCAGGTGGAGGATGAAGAGGTCTCAGACACCTGAAGGGGATTATAGGTTCCTGCTGAGCCCAGTACAGATGATGAGACTCAGTCATTAATGAACTGACAGAGAAGCACAAGGGGGAAGCTGAGAGCAGAGGAGTCTTATCATGTTCTATCTGATATTGTGACTTCAGAATCTGGAGGCATAACAGCCTCCGTAGAACAGGTGATGGTACAGGAGAACATTTAGCAGAACAGTTAGTATCGCAGGGTATGTATTGGGATCTTCACTTCATGGATGCCTGCATTCGCTCCTTGGTTAGGAGAAAGGGAATGGACAGACCTTGATTTCACTCTAGGTGACCTATACGATCAAAGGAGGAGACTTGATTTTCTACTTTGCACTGACAGATAGGAGGACCAACAGCCAGAAATTGTCAACTCAGGATATTCCAAAGGTGCCTTACTGTATAACCTACCCTCTGACAGGAACCCAAATGCCTCCATCAGGTGAGGCTGATCACTTCAGTAGATGTTCACCCCCAACAAGAGTGTGCTACAGCCCTCAAGGCCCCAGACCAAAGCACACTTGCTGAAGTCATCTTTGGCAAGACAGCAAAACAGTCTTTTCATCTTCATCTGCTGCTACCGAGCTGCAGTAATAGGAGAAAGAAAAATTGAAGATTGTGTGCATAGGTGTCAACCTTCAGTATAGTATTTCAATTGACACAAAGAAACTACTTTGTATGACAGTCACCTGTGCACCAGCCACCTAAGTATTCACTGCATCATTGAGCTAAGTTGGCTAGGAAGTGCAAATAATCACTAATTCAGAGATCCCATGAGCTAAGTACTAGATTGCATCTCTTGAGTGATACAGACAGTGGAAGCACAGCTGCAGCTGACCAACTGCCTGTTCATTGATGGCCATGGTGTATGCATGGGGAGCTGTGTATTGCTGGTCAGCATTAATTTGAAGATGCTTCGGGGTCATTAAGCATATCCTCAGAGGGTATCTCTTGTCAGCCAAGAGTCAGCCCTGAAAATGATATGGGGCGGGTATATTTCAGGAACCTGGGAGTTATGCAGAATGTAAACATTGTTACAACTCCCTAGACAGTGAGCACACACCTGCTGGATTTGTTGCCTGTGGTCACAAAAGTGCTGGACGTTGCCCAAGGAGTTTGGTTAGCTTAGTTGGCAGAATGGCAGGTTTGCAATGCAGGGTGATACCAACAGAACATTTTCAATTTCCATACCAGCTGAGGATACTGTGAAGGTCCTACTTTCTCAGCCTTGCCCCTTGCCTGCGGTGTGGTGACCCACAGTCCTATGGTCATCTGGGACTATGGTGACTTTATTTATTGATAAAAGATACTTGTAGCCTTGAGCTTTATATTGTGTGAATTTCCACAGGCATGGAAAACAATATGACTTTTGCTGGCCTTCATTGCATATCTGTCGTGCAAGTGTGAGTAAAATAAAAAAATGCACATTTCTTAATGACTAACTGAGATACAAGGCCTCTTAATCAAAATGATGATTTTGATGCAATTGGTTTGTGTATCCCGTGTGGCTTGTGTGAGCAATCACCCTGCCTTTTCCCATTGCCTCGATGTACAGAATAACACTTGGTGCAGGGGTAAATGGTGTGCATAAATGACAAATAACTGAGAAAAAGGAACACATTTCTGAAAAAGAGGAAGGGAGGGGCATATGGAACATATTTCATCTGGAATACGGAGTTCAATTCATCCTCAACTTTCAAGGACTGGCATGATGTTTGTTTACTGTAATCTAGGTTTAAGTGATCTTTAACTGCTGAGGTTTGGCTATCCTGATTCCAAGCCAGTACATGATTAATGTGGTGTAACTATGCTACTGTTAAAGAACTGAATTGATGAAAACCTTTGATCTGATGCTCCAGATAAGATTAAATATTAAATCAATAAGGTTGAAGTGGTTGTTAAATGTGTAATGAATGTGCCAGATGACCTGCTTGCTTGGAAGATGAGAAATTGGCAGAGATGAAATTATTATCCTAATAGTTGTGTGAGAGCTCGGTTACAGAGAACTAGCAACGTAAGATGATCAAAAAAAGTTGATGAGGTCAGCCAAAAAACATTTACCCAATTGCCGAGCCTTGAGAGGCCAGGTTCAGCCTATCTGGAGGTGATTATGCAGGCAACAAGAATTGAGCAGGGCATGAGTAATTGTGGCACAAGATGATAGGTAGCTAGCTCAGCACAAAGTAGTCTGATCAACTCCTTGGAGACCGGAACAACAGGACTAATAACTGTTTTTCTTCCAGCTCTCAGACAAGCCTTGCAACACAGACACAAATAAAAGTCTTATTCAAGGCAAGTTTCGAATAAACGTGATGCAAGAATAATTTGAGAGCTTTTAGTTCGGAAGTTGATATCCCAAAATAAACCTCGAAATCAAAAAGGGAATGTTATCTTACAAGATGCATTATTTCTGATCATTACAATTGCCCACACTTCCTGGCCGATCACAGTAGCCATTTTACCCATCGGTGTAGTGTCCTTTAAAAAATATTTTTCTTCTATGAGAGTTTCGGATATTAAAGTCAAATAATGAATGGTGAACATTGTAAAGAAAAAGGACTGTCAGATCTAACAACAATGAGCTCAAAGATCAACGAAATCATCATGTTTGGATGATACCCACATGAGCCCAATTTTGCTCCTCAATCTTTACATCGGTCAAGAGCAAAAAATAGTTTAGCCCACAGCCCACTGATATTAACTCACAGAAACCTGGCCCCCTCTCCACGTCTCAATTTTTAAAAAACCGCGTATTAATAACGTTACATGTTCCCTGCATGAAACTCACATAACTCTCATCCTTGTTCATACCTGGAGATCTGATCAAATGCTTAGGGAGATAAAATAACTGTTATGTCATTCGACATACAGCTGCACAGCAAGAAATAAAGGTGTTATGCCTTTCTTATACCTCTCTATTCATACATTCAAAACCAGCGGTGGCGAGAAAATATTTATTCCATGAATTGTCATCACTGAATGATCAAAAATAATATCACATCTCAAGGTCAGAGTTCCTAGGAACTATTTCAACATGTCATTCTTGATAGTTACAAGCCACTCAAATATTTCACATTGTTGATATGCGTCAAACACTGCGTTCCTTACACACTTACAAAATCTTCAGTTCTCACCACAATGATGACCCCATGAAATCCAAAAACGTTTTAAGATTGTATTCATGAGATTTTTTTTCTGGGAGTGTCTTGACAATGACAGCTATCGGTAGCATTAAAATGCTTGTTGATCCCTTATAATTTACAGAAGTTTTGGTCATTTTACTGCCTCCATTGTCTTCAAGATGCTTTTCTGTTTATATGTTGGTTTGCAGAGGTGAACTATCCATTACAACCTTTCCACGTATTTAATCACTGCTGTGTTCCCACAATGATCACAATAGCAAATTCAATATTTATTAATTTGTCTTAATATATAATTGCCAGTGTAGAAAAATTGTACATAGGAATGTGCATTGCTACGCTGTTATATACAGCTGAAGTTAATCAGTGGAGGGGCAAGATGGTATGGATGGATCATGGGGAATGTGTGGGGCGAGTATCTTAGAATGCCTTAGATTTTTGTGTTATGACTGGACCAAAATCTTGCAGCCTTTAAAACTGCATATCTTTACACCTAACAGCCCCTGTTTCTGTCTTCAGCTTCTTTCTCAGGTTGGTTATTCTGACGGTGGACTACAACCATATCCTAACAATTTGGTTCTTACCTTTTCTGGTACTTTCTCCTGAGAAATGCAGGTTGAGCTGGGAATTTTTCAAACTCCTACCACCTGCCCTGGGGATGAAAATCCAGACCTTGGTCTTTGAAGAATGGCTGGAACAATGATGACAACAAGATGGCAAAACGTCTTCTTTTGATTGGGAGCAAGGAGAATGGAATTGATGACTTATTTGGTAATAGAGATTGCAGCTGGGGTGAAAACAATGACTTGAGTCTTCGCAAAATTTTACCTGAGGAAATAAGACAGTAGAGAAACACTGCAAAACAAATCAGAGGCAGTAGAGGGCTTGAAAAATACTGGTGAGAGAGAGTGTCATCTGCTTACACATAAAATCTGATTATGTGTTTTCAAGCTAAGTTCCAAGGGACAACATGTTATTGAGAAAAAGAAGGCCATCTACCTCAAAAACATTCATTAGTTGTAATAAAATTTGAATGCCAGGCTGGGGAGACATTCCAATTACACGGTCCTTTTATTTCTTGACTGTATTCCCAAGGGACATCTTCACTGACAAATGAATATATTGGTCTGTCAGTTGCTAATTACTTACGTTTAATTGAAATTCAGCTTTGCTATTTTGGAGTTCATGAGTTGAAAACAACGAGTTATGTTTTATGTATAATTTGTCAGAGGTTAGAAGTAAAAATCAACAGTTGTGAAATTGAATCACATAAATTTGGCAATCTGTGAGCTGACATCAGCAAAATATGGGTTTTGAAAACTATCAGACTGTTTTGCAAATACCCAAGCTTCAGCCAAGCTTATCAATGTCACTTGCCAGGGTTGACCGACAATATATCCCCATCCCACTCTGTGATTATCCCTTAATGTCCTCAAGAGAATGAAGAATGGGCATTAAATATTATCTTGCCAGCATTGCCAATATCAAGAGCAAATTAAAAGTTGCAATGAATTAGTTCAAAGTATGTAAACAAATACAGCAACATTTTTCAGACTCAAGTTCCCTTAGCTGTCAATAGCAACTGGTAGTTGGTATTTGGGGCAGTGAGTTATGAAGCAACATTGGACAGGTCATTTTTTGTATTTCTGTTGATGCTATGGTTCAGAAGTGATGTTGAGCTCATTAACACTTTAGTAACTACCATGAAATAAGCTCAGGGATATAAAAAAGTGACATCCAAAACATTACTCACTGAAAACCAATATTAAGCACATAATGAATCTCATCAGCTGGGTCTTCTGGTGCAGTGGTAATGTCTGTATCTCTGAGCCAAAAGAGCTAGGTTTAGGTCCCACCTGCCAGGTATATCATAACATGCCTGAATAGGGGCCTCCTAGCAGGAGACTTTCTCCTGCAAAGTGTTCCTGCACAGATCAGAGGAGTTGGCTACTGAGATGTAAATGTACAGAGGTCAGACACTACACAGTTCATATTAACAGAAGACAAGTTTTCAATGAGTTTATGCTCTCACACCAGGTTGCTGTTGACATCTTCATTGTTTTGATGCAAAATCTCTTTCCTAGTAGACAAGGCAAGCATGCATTACTAATTGTCTTCAAGATACTGGAGGATCCATCTGACCCTATCTGGGTGATCTCTTATCTAATAAGGATAGATGATAGCAAATTGGGTTTGTGCTCAAAGGTGTGAAGGACAACATTTGTGTGTGGTGATTGTGAGGCATGAGCAGGAGAGGGTAGTTGTAGGCTGAGGATCATTTTGAATGTTGGATGTTCAGATGGGGACATGAGGTGTCTGCAGAGAGATGAAGAAGTTAAGCTACAAGGTGGGTTTATCTGGGACATGTGATGCCGGTGAATGCTGTGCAATTCAGAGAGAGAGCTTTGGTACTTGATATAGTAATGACATTCACCTGCCATGCTGTCCTGATATCCTGGATACCCTTGATGCACTCAATCCAGGTTACAGGAACCACACTGCTGTTGCTCACCTCCATGGCTAATTTTACCCTTGTCTATTTGATTGAAGAAGATGCCTTCCATCTCCTGTCCTTGGGAGAACTGATCTCACTGCAGCCCCTCAGCTGCCTCAAGTGAACACCAGATAGGAGCGAAAGATTGAGGGGTAGCCTTCCAGGTCTAATCACTTTTCTTGCAGTTGCAGAGATCTAATAAAACTTTCAGACAGCTTCTTATAAACATACTCCAGTCCTTTTAATGAGAAATTCTTCCTAATTGTTTGGGAGCCTGAAGGCAGGCACTTATTGGTTGAGTGATTAGGCTCATGATCTGAAAACAGTTCCAACAATTGTTGTAAAAACTAAATCATGAACCTTCAGGTTTCACATTTGCTGGCTACATCAGAACTGGAAAAAAATTGTAAATAGACAGAATTGTAAAAAGAAACCAAAGAGCAAAGAATAGAAGTGTTAAAAAATATCAAGCTGGTAAGGAAAGAGAACAGCTTAAGTGGAAAGGAAGATACAATTAAATGGAAGAAGGAATGAATAATATGATGGGAATTCTTTTACAAAAGGCCAGTAGCAAATAAATCAAATACTTACCATGAACAATTTTTCTTTATATTAAAATCAATGGGAAAGCACAAGGGATCAACACTCTATCGACCTGATTTGTTCACCTGGCTTCACTTGTGTCATCCCCAATTGCAGACACGATGAGTGAAATCAAACAAAGCGTGTGAAGCATAAAGCTCACATGAAGAGATAAAGGCAGTTTTGGCTGAAAAGGAAGGCTGTAAAACTGGAGACCTGACATGGTCTGTCAGCCCAGGGGCCTTATGGGTGACAATGAGAAGCTTATAAAATAATTCAATGGATATTCCCCTGGCCAACATGTATTACTGTGCTTTCAATTTTTACAGGTCACTATCCAGGAAATTCCTAGCTAGTCGTGGGAATACCACCATCACAAGAATTATAACAATAAAGATAGCAGCCAATCAATGGATTGAATTTTAAATAGAGATGGTCAACAATTGTAGTCTTTCCAGTGTCACTGCCATCCCAATATCAAAAGGACAGAAGACCTAAAAACTGTATGAATTTAGTTTGGGCAGAAATGAAAGTTTCAGCAGTCAATCCAGAGAGTGAGCAAACCAGCCCTTACAGAATGAATTCCAATAAATATTAGCTCCTTTAATAATTTTGTCAACAGAAGTCCACCTGAAGCAGATAAGAATTACACCACTACATGTTGGCCAGGGGAAGATGATCGTTAGTGAAATAATTAAACAATAGAAAGAGATAAGTAAAATATGCAATTATTATGTGAACTATTATAAAAAATATGCAAAGAGGATAACTTGGAATGGAAATGTGCATTGTATTGTTAAACGGTCAGAAAGTTCATGGCTCAGGGGTAAACTTTAAAATGATTGCTCAAAGGTGCAGAGCTTAAACACTGACAAAATAGATATGAAGTCCAAAGCTTTTCACCTTACACTCATCAAGATACAAACACAAGAAAGCCAATTCTTGTAGAAAAAAGGAATGTATCCATCCATTGTGCTATTTGCAATGAGAAAAGGCCTATGGAGAGAGTGAACTTTTGTTGCATCATGATAATAATGCCCTGACAAATCCAAATTAACTTGTCTGGTTTGAATTGAATCTGCTAACTAGGATTGACAGTTAACATCCCTGCTGCATTGCCATGACAACCACGGCAGAACCAACCAGCACCCTTGTCTCATACTGTAAATATTGTTTCATTTCTAAAGTTGCTTTCTTGCATTTCGGTTCTGTTGAATACAAGATGAAAAGCTGAAACTTTAAAAAAAAGATTTTTTTTTAAATGGCTAAGCTTGACTTGAATTCATGCATCCAGGATTCTGATTGCCATTAACTTTTGCTGACTGGTTTGAACCCATATAGTCCTTAGTTGATGGTCTGTGTTTTACCTCCTGTGGCGTATGTTTGCCAAATGCAGCAATGCTTACTTCATCCAGTACAACATAAAAATCTGCGAAGTATATAATGCTGCATCAAGAGATCTACAGATGGTTATTACTAATAGGTACAAATATTCTATTTAAAGGCACTTCAGTGCTGGGGCTGATATTAAGCCATTCAGTTACAAAGAATAGCATGCTTCCACCAGTCTGTCATTCTTCCTGTAGCTGCAGTTAAGATGGACCCTGAGACTTTTATACCCTGTGTTTATCTCATGGATATATCTGTGTAAGGTATACTGACATGTTGACTGTGAGACATGACAGAATATCTTCCTAATTCCAAGAATGAAAAAAAGTCCCAGATATAATAAATCAGAGAACTGTGGATGCTGGAGACCTAAAACAAGAACACAACATGCTAGTGAAACTCAGCAAATCTGGCAGCATCTTTAGAGAGAAAACAGAGTTAATGTTTCAAGTCCAATGTCTCTTCTATATAACAGATATACATGGTTGAAGATAGACACATATTGTTAATTTGACATTTATGCAAACATATAAAAGGAAAGTTTAAAAGATTAACAATTCAGACTTCAATGTAACACTTTACATATATGTTAGCTGATCTTGATCTGATAATTGTATAGTCATCTGTAGAGGTATGCATTGTTATTTGTTATTCTTCTTTGAAAACAATGGGTTTTGCTGCTGGCTGTTGTCATTCAACATTGCTGTACAATCATTACTGTCAGGGTTTTCATCTTTACTCTCTTTGGGCATGCCTAGTGTGTCGTACATTCAGTTGGTCTGACTTTTACTTCCTTCACAATGTAGCATCATGGTTAGTGATAACTTCATGTGATTTGGGCTGGCTGCGTATGTTAAAAACCTTTCTTGGTCTCTAAATATTTGTCTTTGTATTTCTAATACTCACACTCTGTCCAGTGTGTAGTTTTGGTAGTTCTTTACATGTTTGCTCATTGCATATGTCTTTCATTCTTCCCTGTCTTTCAGAATCAGAATGTATCAAAGGATAGAATCAATATAGACAAGTTGCAGATGTAGACAGAGAAATGGCAGTTGGAGGTTAATCCAGGTAAGTGTGAGTTGGTGCATTTCGGGAGATCAGATGTTAAGGAAAAGTATATAGTTAATGGCAGGACCTTGAACAGCAAAGATATAGAGAAACATCTTAGGGTTCAAGTCCCTAGCTCCCTGAAAGTGGTCACACAAGTAGATAGGGTGATAAAGAAGGCATATGGCATGCTTGCTTTTATTGGTTGACAGTCAGGATGTCATGTTGCAGCTTTCCAGCACTTTGGTTAGGCTGCACTTAGAGTATTGCATTTAATTCTGGTCGCTACTTTACAGGAAGGATGTGGAGGCTTTGGAGAGGGTGCAGAAGAGGTTTACCAGGATATGAGGGTACGAGCTATAAGGAGAGGGTAGTAAAAATCTCGGGCTGTTTTCTCTTGAGCAGCAGATGCTGAAGAGAGATTTGATAGAAGTCTATAAAATTACGAGATGCATAGATAGGGTTGATGGTCAGAATCTATTTCCCAGCGTTGGAATGTGTAATACTAGGGGCACATGCATTTAAGGTGAGAGGGGCCAGTCCAAAGGAGATGTAATATGCAAGTTCTTTTACACAGAGAGTGGCAGGAGTCTGGAATGTGCTGCCAGGGATAGTGGAGGAGGCACATTAGATGGGGCATTTAAGGGACCTTTAGATCAGCACATGAATATGCAGGGAATAGACAGATATCAACCAATAGCAGGTAAAAGGTATTAACTTAATTTGGTGTCATGTTCAATACAACATCATGGGTCAAAAGGCCAGTTCCTGTGCTGTACTGTTCCATGTTTTGTGTCTCAAGATGGTTAGAAAATTAATTGCTGGGAAGGTCATTTGCACTTGTCTTCCTATTTGTGTTATGGATGGTCATCTGTTCTCCCTTGCACAAAATGTAGTAATTCCTTTAAAAATTTCACTCATGGGATACAGGCCTCACTAGCTGGGCCAGCATTTATTGTGCACCCTTTAGAAGGTGCCTTCTTGAACAATTGCAGTCTTTGCTGAACATATATCCACAATGCCACGAGGGATGGAATTCCAGGATTTTAATCCAGTGACAATGAAGGAATAGCAGCATATTTCCAAATAATGGTGGTGAATGGCTTGGAAGTGATGAAAATCCTGTATATCTGCTGTCTTTGTCTTTCTCGATACTAATGGTCGTAGGTTGGAAAGTGCTGTCTAACAATCTTTGGTGAATTTCTGCAATGCATCTTGTAGACAGTACACAGTGCAGCTACTAAGCATCAGTGGTAGAGTGACTGAATGATTGCAGATGATGTGGCAATCAAATGGGCTGTTCTGTCCTGGATAGTGTCAAGCTGCTTGAGTGTTATTGGAGCTGCGCTCAACCATGCAAGTGGGGAGTATTCCACCACACTCCTGACTTGGACCATGGAGATGGTAGACAGGCTTTGGGGATTCAGGAGATAAGTTATTCATTTTAGCCACCACAATGCAAAAGCCTTGTTTTGTTGCTCAACATTGAATGGTCATTGATTGATGGTGTCATGATGTTGTGACATGAGTCACTCCTTACTTCGTGCACATTTCTTAAACATGTTTGCTAGTGAACTGTGATCTATTGTTAGAAATTAGCTGTTTCAGGACTCTGAGTGAATTGAAAATCCTAGTCATTGTGTCAGGAATGGTTGCAGTTATTGTATTGCTAAGCCATTGAACACCGTGACACGCTCTGAATTTCTATACTAAGTTGCCTGTCAGGATGAGCAGTGGTAGACCATAAGACTATAAGATTTAGGAGTGGAAATAGTCCACTCAGCCTATCGATTCTACTCTACTTTTCAATAACATTGGAAGAAGAGTAGGCCATTCAGCCGCTTGAATCTGTTCTGCCATTCAGGCTCATGGCAGATCTGATAATCCTCCACTCCAATTCTTTCCTTTTCTCTATAACCCTTGATTCCTTTGCTGATTGAAAATTTCTCGATCTCAGCCTTGAACAAACTTAACAAACTAGCATCTTCAGTCCTCTACAGTGAAGAATTCCACAGATTTACTCTGTCTGAAAGAATCCACAATTTGTTTGTTTTACTAAATTCCTCTTCATCTCTGTCTTAAACGTGTGACCCCTTATTGTGAAATTATGCCCTTTGTTCCTAGACTCTCTCCTATGGGGAAATACCCTTTCCAAATCTACCGCTTCAAGTCCCCTAGGAATCTTGTATGCTTTAATAAGGTCACCTTATAAAATCTGATGAATATATTCTAACATAGCCCACGTGTTCTCATAAAATAATCCCTCCATATTTGGTATCAACCTCATGAATCTTCTTTGAACTGCCTCCAATATTAGTTTATCATTTCTTAGATACGGGGCCCAAAACTCTTAGTATTCTTGTTGCAGTTTGGTTGGATGAGCACCTTATATAGGTCCAGCAAAAGCTCCATAGTTTTACACTCCATTCCCTTTGAAATAAAGGCCAACATTCCATTTGACTACCCATTACCTACTGAACTATGCAAACTTGCAGATTATGTGGATCCTAGCTTTCTCTGATTCATGGTGAAAGACTTCCAAATGTATCTGTTCTGAAGCTTTCTGCAGCCTTTTTCTATTTAAGAACATAAGACCATAAGATGTAGGAGTGGAAGTAAGGCCATTCAGCCCATCGAGTCCACTCAGCCATTTAAATCATGGCTGATGGGCATTTCAACTCCACTTCCCTGCATTGTCCCCATAGCCCTTGATTCCTTGTGAGATCAAAAATTTGTTGATCTCTGCCTTGAAGGCATCCAACATCCCATCCTCCACTGCACTCCGTGGCAATGAATTCCACAAGCTCACCACTCTCTGGCTGAAGAAATGTCGTCTCATTTCAGTTTTAAATTTACCCCGTCTAATTTTAAGGCTGTGTCCAGGGGTCCTAGTCTCCCCACCTAACGGAAACAACTTCCCAGCATCCACTCCTTCTAAGCCAAACATTATCTTGTAAGTTTCTATCAGATCTCCCCTCAACCTTCTAAATTCTAATGAGTACAATCCCAGACTTAAATGTACATCTTGTTGTTCTTCCTGGCAAACTGCAAAACCTTGCAATTTCCATCTGCCAAATCTTTGTCAATACATTTAACCGTCTGTACTGTCTTCAGCCTCATTACACTACCCCGACCATGTGCCTCCCCATGTATCTTTGTGTCTTCCACAGACTTGGCTACAGTACATTCACCTTCCTGTATATTGTAAATAATTTTATAAGTCTGATTTGTGAGCATGCATTTATTACAGAATTTGCAAGATTATTGAAAATAATGCACTGAGATTAGTAAAATATATGCAATAAACATTATAAGGAAGAATGTTGCACCAAATGTTTCCTTCAGAGATATAAAGGGAATAGTATCTTGAACAGCCTAGCAACTTCATGCTCCATTCATCATTTCCGGTATACTGGCTTTACAATATTCCTCCTTAATTCATATCACTGAAACTGATCGCACATTGACTCTTTCAATGCATGTTATGAATGAAAATATTTAGCTGAGCAAAAAAACCATGTACTGAACCTGGAAATTTCATGATAATATCACCTTGAAAGGAAATAAGTTTATATATTGTTTTTCCCCTTCAGACTGTCAGTACATAAACATGGAAATTAAAAAAAAGAGTACGGAGTAAACCATTTGATGCTTTGAACCATTCAATAGGATCATGGCTGATCATCTAACTCAGTATCCTGTTCTTGCCCTCTCATCACATCCATTGATCATATTAGTCCTAAGAACTGAGTTGAATTTTTTGTTTGTTTGTCTCAATCGCTTTTCACGGAAAAAAAATTCCACAGGCTCACAACTGGCTGTGTGAAGAAATTTGTCTTCACCTCAGAACTAAATGGCCTATACTGTATCCTTGGACTGTGACTCCTGGTCAAGGACTCCCTGGTCATCAAAAGCATCCTTCCTGTGTTTATCCTATCTAGTCTTGTTAGAATGTTATAAGTTTAGCAAGATTATTGAAAAAATGCACTAAGATTAGTAAAATATATGCAATAAACATTACAAGGAAGACTGTTGCATCAAATGTTTCTTTCAGAGATATAAAGGGAATAGTATCTTGAACAGCCTAGCAACTTCATGCTCCATGCATCATTTCCAGTACAATGGCTTTCCCCTCTTCTTCTCACCTCTTCCCCTCCATCATTCTTCTAAATTCTAGTCAATAGAGTTCTAATGTATCCAGCCTCTCTTCAGTTTTCCGTCCTCCTTTCTCAGGAATTAATCTGTAAACTTTTGTTGCAGTCCCTGCATAGAACATCTTTCCTCAGATAAAAAGATAAAAAAAACTGCACACAGTATTCTAGACAATGAAATGTAAGGCTGGATGAACACAGCAGACCCAGCAGCATCTCAGGAGCACAAAAGCTGACGTTTCGGGCCTAGACCCTTCTAGGCCCGAAACGTCAGCTTTTGTGCTCCTGAGATGCTGCTGGGCCTGCTGTGTTCATCCAGCCTCACATTTCATTATCCTGGATTCTCCAGCATCTGCAGTTCCCATTATCACAGTATTCTAGGTCTAGTTTCACCAAGAGTCTATTCAATTGCTGCAAAACACATCTGCCCCTATGTTTGAATCCTTTCATTATGCAGATCAACATGCCATTTGCCTCTTCACTCCTGCTGCACCTGCGTGCTTACTTTCAGTGGCTAATGATGTACAAGGTCTTGCTGCACCTTCCCTTTTCAGGACCTATTGCCATTCAGATAATAATCTGTTTTCCTGCTTTTGCTACGAAAGTAGCAAACATTACACAGTATCCACTTCATACTTCATCTGCCATGCATTTGCCTTTTCTTTCAACCTGCCCAAATCACACTGAAACATCTCTGCACCCTCCTAACAGCTCACCCTCCCAGCCAGTTTTGTGTCATTTGCGTACACGGAAATCTTACATTTAGTTTCGTCATCTAAATCATTAATGTGTTTTGTGAACAGTTGGGAACCAAGTTCCAAACTCTGCAGTACATCTCTCGTCACTTCCTTCCACTTGGGGAAAAAAAATTGTTCCTGCATTTTGTTTCCTGCCTGCCAACCAGTTGTCTATCCATGCCAGTATGCTACCCCCTTCACATGTGCTTCAAATTTTACATGCCAACCTCTTAAGTTGGACCTTATTGAACACAGTCTGAAAGTCCAAGTAAACCACATCCACTGGCTCTCCCCTATCAATTCTACCAGTTACAACCACAAAAATGTCCAATAGATTTATCAAGCATGATCTCCCTTTTATAAATCCATGCTGACTCTGTCCGGTCCTGTCACTATTTTCCAAGAGTTCTGTAAAAAATCTTTTATAACGGCATTTATAATAGCATCTTCCCAACTACTGATGTTAGGTTAACCAGTCCATATCTTCTTCTGTTCTCTCTGCCTCCTTCTTTCATTAGCGAAGTTTGTTAGCTACCCTCCAAACAATAGGACCTGTTGCCGAGTCTACAGAACCTTGAAAGATAACCACCAATGCGTCCATTATTTCTAAGACCGCTTCCTTAAATATTCTGGGATGTAGATTATTGAACACTGACGATTTGGCAGCCTTTAATCCCAATTTCCTCAACAACTTTTCTTACGAATCCCAATTTCATTGCTTCCTCCCTCTTACCAGATACTAGTTCCACAACATTTTTGAGCATTATTTGTATCTCCCCTTGCGAACACATAACCAAAGCATGTAGTAAACTGTTCTGCTATCTTTTTGATCCCCATTGTAATTTCCTTGTTACTGATAGTAAGGAACATACATTTGTCTTCAATAATCATTTTTCTTCACATACTGATAGACGCTTTAATAATCAGTTTGTATGTTCCTCAAAAGCTTACTCTCATACTGTACTTTCCCCCTCTTACTCACTCAATCTGTCTGCCCTGTTTTGCTTAAATCTAAACTGCTTTCAATCCTCAGGTCTGCTGCCTTTTTTTGGGTGAATTTGTATGCCTTTTCTTGGATCTAATGCTATCCCTAATTTTCCTTGTTAGCCAAGGTTGGGTCACCTTTACTCATTTATATACAGATAAAAATCACTCATAATTATACCTATATCTTTATTTCTTGGGACTCTAATTTCCTGTTTCATGTCTTCTCCAATATCAGTACTGTAGTTTGTGGGATTCTAGCCCATTTTGTTTTCAGCCCCTTAGTGATTTTAAACTCAAGCCATTCAGATTCTACTTCACTGGAGCTAATATGCTTCCTCACTATAGTGTAAATTTCCTCTTCAACCAGCAATTTAACCACCACACCTCCTTGTCCTTTTGTCTGTCCTTTCTAAAAGGCTGTGTTTCTGACATTGCACATGCACAGGGATGGAAGGGTAGTGAGATTGCAATCCAGGACAGAACCAGAGGAGAGGGGATGGAGAGAAGACAGCATGTGTTGGGGAGGAAATGTGGAAGGAAGACCGAGGAGTAAAAAACCACTCTGATGAAGGGTCTAGGCCTGAAACATCAGCTTTTGTGCTCCTGAGATGCTGCTTGGCCTGCTGTGTTCATCCAGCTTCACATTTTGTTGTCTTGGATTCTCCAGCATCTGCAGTTCACATTATCTCAGCTCCTACAGTCTCCTTGTTGATTCCCATTCCCAGCCCTCTCCCCTCCTGGCTTCAGGGGATTCCACCCATCCCACATCAATGAAACCCAGATTAAAATCACATGCACAGTAATGCACGTACATACGATGTCACATATAAAGTCTATGTTTTGACATAGATAGCGCTTGGAACACTGCATTCTCAAATGAATGTTTGTACTTCTGTGTCAGCAAACACTACCTGCCTAAAAACTGAAAAGCCCTGCGCATATTCAGTTCACACCCCTGGTTACCCAATGAACACATCTCTATAATCCCATGTATTTCATATCCCATTTACATCTATTTGTGCAACTAATTCATTAACTAGTTTAATGCAAATACTCCACAGATTAATGCATAAAGCCTTAAGGTTTATCTTTTTAACACTGTTTGTACCGTGTGCATTATTTTACACATTGACACCTTTTGATTCTTGGCCTTTAGTTCGATGAATATTACTTTGCTTCTTTCCCATTTTGTCATCTGTTTTTGTCACTGTTTTCCTCTCTTCTGTCTCCCTGTGTAATTCCCCACATGCCTGCCATTTTAGTTTAAACTCTTCTGAACTACATTAGCAAATAATCCCACTAGGATATCAGTTCTGATCCTTCCAAGGTGTAACCCAGTTTTACCAGTCTCAACTCTCTCACGTCCTAGCCTCCTTCCCCACACACCAGGCCTTGTTAACACATAGCCTGCCATTACACACTACCTATTGTTAGTCACCAACAATCTCCATTAACAGCCATTCACACTCCGAGCCAGATCGTTGTCAACTCCTTTGTCTATCCAACTGCTCTTCTTTCTCTTTGGGCTCTATCCTTTATCCTAGCATTTACATCGTACCCCATCCCCCTCCCTAATTTCTTCATATAAATCGACATTTTCCTAGCTACCAGCAGTTCTGAGGAAGGGCCACCTGAACCAAACGTTAACTCTGATTTGTTCTTCACAGATGCTGCCAGACCTGCTGATCTTTTCCAGCAACTTCTGTTTTTGCTCACTTCTCTCAGAACAGATCCCAGTGTGCCAAGAATCTGAAACTTTCCTCCTCATACCAACTGTCTAGCCACATACTCATCAGATATATCCTCCTATTTCTACACTGACTAGCATGTGGCAATCCTGAGATCACTATCTTTGAGGCCCTATTTTTAACTTGATTGCTAATTCCCTATAGTTTACTTTTAGCACTTCAACCCTTTTTTAACCTGTGTTGTACCACAACCACTGGCTGTTCACCCTCTCACCGCAGTATTTCCTGGAGTGCTCTGAGACATTATTGACTCTTAATCTGGCACCTAAGAGGCAACATGTCATCTTTGAGTCTCGTTTGTGGCCACAGTGATGTCTATCCATTCCCCTTACAATTGAACCCACTATTACAATAGCATTCCCACAATTATTCTTCCTCACCTCTGCAGAAGCCAACTGTGTTGCAACTAATTTGTCTGATGCTATTTTTGTCTGAAAGACCATTTCCCCAACAATATCCAAAGCGGTATATCTGTTTTGCAGGAAATGGTGTCAGGAGATTCCTGCACTGCCTACCTAGTCCTCTGACTCTACCTAGTGGCCATTCATTCCCTTCCTGTCCTGTGAATCTCAGCCTGCTGAGTGACCGCCTCTCTGTACATGTTATACACAATACACTCAGCCTCATGGATGTTCCCAGCTGCATCAACATTGATATTTAGAAATGCTAGCTTTCCATATATATACATACTCTAAACTGTAGGATTATATAATACTGAACTATAAGAATAGGCACTTGCCAAAATAAAGGAACACATCAAGCTGATAAGTGTTGACTGCTAGCCTTGTGGTCCTCATGGGTTCCATACAAAGTAGAATCGATCCTTCTCACACAATGCAACCAATCAACAGAATATCACTAACTCTTTACTGTTCATATTTGATAGCCTACAAAATAATTTTGCTTTTTAATAACCTGCCCAGAACTTTTCTTTTTCAACTAAGTCAGGAAAACAGGTCATGGTTAAGTAGAGGACTTATGAATAAAAGTTGTCAAGCTTTTAATTAAATGTCACCGTTAAATAATGTAGACATGGTGCAGAAAAATTGTTCTGCTATACCGAATCTGCAAAGGAGCTGGTCCCCACAGGGAGATGGATGATGTACAATTCCCATTTCAGTGCTGTTTGCTGCTAACACTGAGTGTCATGGAGAGATAGTGGCTCCTCTATCCTACTAATCTGTTTTACACCTTTCAATTAATAATATAACTTCACACATCAAAGGGACAAAGTGACTGTGACAGTGGTGCATTGACGCTTCAAACTTCTGTATCCTTCCTTACTGGGTTGCACATAATTATCCCTGTTCTCTTCTGATATATACCTCAGTAGGACTGTACTTGCTATGTTCTACTCATAAAAAAAACTCCAGCAATAACTTCTCAAGGGAATGAATGTTTAACGTGAGCATAATGGCCGACTGACCAAGGGGGTTGCTTTGTCCTGGATAGTATCGAGCTTCAAGAGAGTTAATTAAACCTTATCGAGCTAACTAGAGAGTATTCTGTCACATTTTTGGCTTGTGACTTGCAGATGGTGGACGGAATCTGAAGAGTCAGGATGTTGAGATATGTTTGAAAAAAAATTCCAACTGTTGACTTGTTCTAGTAGCCAGTGATTTTGAAGTTGGTTAAATTAATCATTTGTTTATTCATAACCCCTGGTTGTGAGTGAGAAATTCAAAAATAGCAATGCTTTTGACTGTTAAGATAGATTGGAAATATTTAGAATCCCTTTGGCCCAACAAGTCCACACCAACCCTCAGAACATCCCACCTAGATCTACATGTCCCTGGACACTATGGGGCAATTTAGCATGACCAATCCACTTAGCCTGCATGTCTTTGGACTGTGGGAGGAATCCAGAGCACCCAGTGGAAACCCATGCACACATGGGGAGAACATGCAAACTCCACATAGACAGTCACCCAAGGGTGGAATTGAACCTAGGTTCCTGGTGCTATCAGGCAGCAGTGCTAACCACTGAGCCACCATGCCATAGTTAGATTTTCCGTAGCAGGTAATCATCATTGCATGGCATGTGAGTGGCACAAATATTACTTGTCATGCATCAGCCTAAGCATGAAAGTTGTCCAGACTTTGCTGCATTAAAGTATAGTCTACATTACAACTTGTGGTATTATGAATGCTTTGCAATCATCTCTGTGGGACTATCCCTATTTCTGTTGTTATGAATGGTCATTAAAAAGGCAGTTAGGTATGGTTGTGCTTAAGAAACTAGCTAAAAAACACTAGAAACACTACTAGCTAGACTGGCATTTACTGACTCCCCCTAAGAGAAGGTGATGGTAAGTTGTCTTCTTGAACCACTTCAGTTCTTGGGACGGGAGTTACACTGTTATGAAAATAATTTCAGGTCTTTGATGCAGTGACAGTGAAGGAAACTAGTTCCAAGTCAGGAGGGTGTATGGCTTTGAGGAAAATGTACATATTGCAGTTTTCCTATGCATCTTGTACCCTATCCTTCTAATTGGTAGAGGTCGTAGAGTTGAAAGGTGCTGTTAGAGAAGCCTTTGTTGATAACTACAGTGTATCTTATCGATGGCACACACTGCTTCCACTGTGTACTTTGGTGAAATGAATGAATGTTCTAGGTGACGGATGCATTGCCAGTCAAGTGGGTTGCTTTGTCCTGGATCATGTTGCGCTCCATTACTGTTAGAGCTGCACCCATTCAGGCATCTGGTGAGTATTCTGTCACATTCCTACCTTCTGCCAAGGAGAAGCATTCCTGAATTGAAAATGGTGAAGTAATGGGGAGATAGGAGGTGAGTTCCTTGTGGGTTACTCATTCCTAGTTTCCAACCTATCTTTATAGCTACAATATGTATGTAACTGGTCTAGTTTAATACTGGATGCTGACAGTCAGGCATTCAACGATGGTAATGCCATTGAATGTTATGAGGAGCTGGTTAGATTTCCCTTTGTTTGACACCTATATAGCACAAATTTTATTTGCCGCATCAGCCCAAGCCTGGTTTTTTGTTGGAGTTTCACTGTATATGAACCCAAGCTGCATTCATGTCTGAGGAGTCATAAATGGTGAATATTGTGCAATCAGCTGCCAACATCCCCTCTCTGACCTTATAATGGAGGGAAAGTCCTTGATGAAATTATTGACTATAGTTAGATGTTGGACACTGTCCCAAGGAACCCTTACTGTCATGTCTGGGACAGAGATAATTGACCACCTTCAATCACAACCATATTTCTGGAGCTAGGAATGGCAGCAATTGATATTCCAGTTTTGATACAGTTCCTTAACAGCACAATTATAAAGTCATAGAGATGTACAGCACGAAAACAAGACCCTTTGGTCCAACTCGTCCAAGCCAACCAAATATCCTAAATTAATCTAGTCCCATTCTCCAGCATTTGGCCCATATTCCTCTAAGCCCTTTCTATTCATATACCCATCCAGCTGCCTTGTAACTGTTGTACTTGTACCAGCTCCACCACTTTCTCTGGCAACTCATTCCATAGGTCCCTTTTAAATCTTTCACCTCTCACCTTAAACTTAAGCTGTCTAGTTTTGAACTCCCCTACCCTGGGGAAAAGTCTTCGACTGTTCAACCCTGACCATGGCCATCGTGATTTTATGAACCCCTCAGTCTCCGATGCCTCAGGGAAAATAGCCCCAGCCTCTCACAGTGGTCACTCTCACCTCACGTCTGGAATACAGCTCGTTTGTCCATGTTTTGATGAAGATTGTAATGAAGTCAGGAGTTGAGCTGGCCTGGTAGAATTCAAATGGCACATCAATCAGGAGGTTATTCCCAAACAAGCTCTGCTTGATAACACTGTCAATGACACATCACTCACTTTATTAATGATTAAGAGGCATCAGATTGGGTAATAATGGGCCGGATTGAACTTGCCCCAGTTTTTGTGGACTACACATACTTGGGCAATTTTTCATGTTGACCCGTCAATTCTAGTGTTGTAGTTATGCTGGAACAAAATGACGACGAGTGTAGCTATCTCTGGAGCACAAGTTTTCAGTTTTATTGCCTGAATGTTGTCAGGCTTCACAGCCTTTGTAATATTCACTGCCTCCTTCTTGATACGACGTGGAATGAATTAAATGGTTTGAACGCTGGCTTGTGTGACGCTGTAGAATTCAGGAAGAGGCTGAGATGGATTATGCACTCGGTATTTCAGGTTGATGATGAATACAATTGCATCCTTGTCTTTTGTACTGATGTGCTGGGCCCACCCATCATTTTAGATGCAAACATTTGTGGTACTTCTTCCTCCTGTTAATTGTTCATTTCACAATCAGAGGCACCTGATTGTTAGGTAGAACTCTAAATATTGGAAAGATTTCTCCGCTTCCTTCAATTTTGGGGAGGCTACTTGATGGTACACTCATTCAAATGTTCATTGACGTCAAAGGTAGACATTGTCATCTCATGTCTATAATTTAGCTCTTTATGTTTGGATGAAGGCTATGATGAAGGTTAGAACTGAGTAAATATTGTAGAATTTATTTTGAAGTGAACTGAATTCCAAATTGATACAATTTTGAAAGTAATTGAATTTCATTTTGCTCTTTGGAATCATGTTAATGGAGCAGAGTACTAGAAATCTCAATTTAACACTCTGCCCTGTGTTCCTTTTACAAGTGCTTACCATTGAACAAGCAAAATGCCTGTCTGTTTCATTTAGTTGATCAAATTGAATATGTAAAATGGCAATCTGTAATGAACGCAGAGTCACAATTGTATTTTCAAGATAGTGATTGTTGGAGTTTCATGTGGCCAGATGACCAGATTTATTGGCATTTCCATGTTTTGAATTCATCATGTGGTGCTGGCAGGAAAGGCATCTTCTTTCTGGATCCAGTAATAATGTGGATGGGTGTCTTCCCTTCCTGAGACATGGCGGACTCCTTCTGACCTGCAATCACCTTGCTGATGAGCAAATGTTTGCCCAATATGGGGCATGGTCCAATCTGGTGAGCTGCATTGGGAACCTCATTTCAAATGGGTACAGGCTTTAGAATAGCTGCAGGCTCTTCAAAGCTGGAAAGTATAGGCTGCAAAATTGTCATTTGGTAGCCAAACATATAAAACGTACATTACCTTCCAAACCGCATGAGTTGGGCATCCTGCAGCATTTCAAACACAAAGTAAGTTCATTATTTTCTCCTCATTGAACTCAATTTTTGATTAGTGACAAAGATTCTCTGAAGTATTGAAAGTGTCATTTGACTTAAAAGCTTCCTGCGTTAATGTTGCATGAGACTGACAAAGCAGAAGCCTATTCTCTTTCTATAGCTTATTTTTTATGGAACAGGTTGCCTGCCTGTCACCATAGGTAGCTTGATGGGTATCATTCTAGATCAAGCATGAATGGTCAGGCTCTCCTGCTTATAAAAGCAACACTTAAATTGTAGATGTTTAACACTTGAACAATTGCAATAAAGTGCAATACTAATATTGTCCCACATTCAGAAAAGAAATACCTACATCATAAGTAGAGTGAATGAGGAGCTGTAACAGACGCCATAGAGAAACCAGATGCACGCATTGTCTTATGATGAGCAATTTCACATAAGAGGCACTCTCATTGAATTTTGGATGTTAGTCCATTCAAGTTTCTACAATCAGATGTGTGGGATGCCATCTTTCCTAGCTTCGTAGTGTAATGAGCTCACATCACCATAGGGCATCACCATATTGGATAATATATCCAACTGTTGACTGTAGACCGTATCGAGACTAAATTGGGATGAGATAAGTGGTCATTTGCTTTAGCAGAAAAAGGGCCATTAGTTTGAAGTAAATGACCCCTGCTGCGTTTACTGAACCACATGAATCTGATACAATGTTTGTAAAAGTTCCTCACTTAGAGTGACTCACAATTAGGTCAGGGATTGATCCAAGTTCAGATAGAGTGTACAACAAGAATTTCTGCCTATGGAGCCAGCCAGAAATTTGTAAAATGATTATAGCCTCTAGGTCTTCTTTCTATATTGAACTTGTTAAGTGATATTGAAACTACCTCGCTGCCAAAATGATGAATCAGTTGCCTTCAGGACAGTGTGTGCAGGAAATGGTTAATGTGTTTGCTCTCCAGGAGATGGAGAATTGCTTGGTCAGCAAGACATTGCTGCCAAATGCCTCATTCTTTCCAAGAGCTAAACAGGCTTCCACTTCTGAATGTTGCAGAGGAATAGCTGGAAGTTATTGTGAAGCTCTGCTAATGACATGTTCCAGTGCTGCAAACAAAGCAAAACCACTAATGAGGTATTTAATCCAACAGAATCTTTAATTTCATTCAAAGTGACCCAGGGAGCGTGTTGTCTCCTTTAACATGTAATCATAGGAAGCTGGAAGATGATGGTTCGAGCCATTCTCATCTTGCCCTCTTCAAGGAGAGCTATCTCAAGATAGAAATTGTTTTTGTTTCCAATGGGAAATATTTAAATCTGTGAACTTGCTATGATGGAGACATCTTCTGTTCTCACTCGATTTCCGCCTGTTGGTTGCAGTTGTGTCTGCGATCACAATAAGTTCTGAGGAAAGGCCGCTCGAACCAAATCATGAGCTGCAGTTTCTCTCCACAGATGCTGCCGGATCTGCTGAGCTTTTCTGGCAGTTTCCAGTTTTGACTCTGATAATCTTGTTGGTACAATGGAAAAATAACATCGGTGTGGCGTTGTCAAATTGTGTGTATTTGTGTCACTGGGCCTCAGACTGACTGGGAAGGCTGTAACTTTTTCCACTGGAGCACAGGAGGTTGAGGGTTGCCATTATAAAATGATGAAGAACTTCGATAAGGTGAATGACAAGAGTCCTTTCTCTAGGGTGGGGGAGTACAAAGTGAGGGCAGATATTTTTTAAGGTGAGAGGAGAAAGATTTGGAAACGACGTGAGGGGCTACTTTTTTTTACACAGGGAGTGGCCCATGTGGGGAACGAACTTCCTGAGGAAGTGGTGGACGTGGGTACAGTTACAACATCTAAAAAACATTTGGATAAGTACATGAATAGGAAAGGTTTGGAGGGACATGGGCCAAACGCAGGCAGGTGGGACTAGTTTAGTTTGGGAACATGGTCAGTGTGGACTAGTTGGGCCGAAGGGTCTGTTTCCACGCTGTATGATTCTATGACACAGATTATAGAATCCACAGCATAGATTCTATTCTCTAACCCATATCAAGATTTGGTTCAAGCTCTACATCTTTCAATCACTTCTGCAAGATAAGGACCTTCAGATATGCTCAAAGAAACCAAATGGTTAAGTTAGATCGATGATAATTTCGAGTTTGTTAATTAGGAATTTAATAATTCATTCTTAGATACATTATTTCCCTTTCAAGCAAATTGTGTAATCCCACACATGCCTAGTTTCAATGAGTTGAGTTATTTGTAACCAACCGGATCACAAGAAAGATGAGTAAACCATTGCCACTGTGCACCATGTAGTCAATTATAAATTATGTGGATAATGAACAAATGTTTGAAGTTCTATTAACTGCATCATATTATTCTAAATTGCATTACTTTCAGGGCGTCATGAATGAAGTGGACCACCTAAACATGTCATATCATCATGAAAAAGTTTCTGATTTTATGTCTACACTTTTCAGAACATATTGCATAACTTCATAAAAAACAGTGAAGTTCACTGTATATGATTTGTAGGCACAGGACCTTCAGAGACATGCCATCAAACACTTCAGTCAATGATTAAAGCATATTGTCCTGAGTTTCCCATGGCTGGTGCAAACATCTGGATTTTCCATTACTTGCGACAAGGCACTCACCAAATGGAACAAACTAATTTAGTACATTTGAAGTCATTTGTGGACATGAGATAAAAGGTCCACTAAATTGATCAAGGAAAAGCTTTTAAGTTAAAGAATTGGATCCTCTATACTGGGCTGAATGTGCCCGTTTTCCTGCTGAAGCATCATTGCATAGTATTATCGAATGAATGCTATTCTTAAAAGTCATTAATCTGTAGTAGTTGTGAATGATGGTCAGCCAGACTGAATATCCTGCTGTTTCAGAAATAGTGATGGAGGATAAAGCCAAAAAGAAGGAGCAGAGAGTGGGTAATGTGGTCTTCGACTGAACTGAATGTGCCCGTTTTCCTGGAGATATGCACAGAAGCCTGCAAAGTAGCACAAGAACATTCAAAAACTTCATCGACAAAGATGAAGAAATGCTGAATACTATCAATATTGTAACCTTTACAGGATGAATCTTTGAAAACAAGCTTCAATGGTCGATGGAAGATAATTAAGAAGATCAGTAAAGTGAATCATCTGATTAATGCTCCAACGTAAAGAAAGAGAAATTGCTGTTTGCTATCAATATTTTAAACCATTACCACACTAGAGAAGAAGATTGGCAGGGCATTTGTTAAGTATATCAGGCAGTAAGAACAGTGGATGATAACAGAGACAGTGAGGAGAGGTAGACAATTCATAAATTGAACATCCTATTATCCAGTTAGCTAAGACTGACCTGTCTGTCTCCTCTCTACCTATCTTCTCCTCTAGCCATCTTCTATCCGCCTCCCCCATCTCGCTATTTATTTCAGAACCCCCTTCCCTCCCCCCATTTCTTAAAAAGGTTCTTGGCTCGAAACATCAGTCTTCCTGATCCTCTGATACTGCTTGGCCTGCTGTGTTCATGCAGCTCTACACCTTGTTATCTCAGATTTCCCAGCATCTGCAGTTCCTACTACCTCTGTATTTCAGGGAATTGCTTTTGACAAAGATCAATTCGTGCAAACAGAACTGGAGAAAGCTCCTTTTGTCTTGGCCACCGAAGAAGGCAAAGAGCCGAGTGACAGAACTGGTTAAAAAGAAACATCAGAACACCAAGAAATCAAAGGACAACATTTCATCTTCCTCTTGTACAGGACATGATTTCTTTAACTTTATATCTGAGTGCACGTATGTTTAATGTTGCACCTACATTTTTTTTTGGGGTTAGCAGGTGATAAAAATGCCTTTGCTTTCACTCAAGGAAACTTTGAATTGATTCCTTACCGATGTGGTAGACATTGGCAAGTACATTTTTATCAAGGAGATGTATAGCATTATGATAGAAAATAATTTTAAACATTTGTTGTGGCAGCCAAGGTGATGGAAAAGAGGAGAACTGATTAGCATCTCCTCATGTGGTTATCAGAGAACATGCCAGTCTATTAAATAAACATAGAAAATGCTGAAGAGGCTCAACCAGTCTACCAGCATTTATGGTCAGAGAAGCAGAGTTAACATTGAGTCCAATATGATTCATCTTCAGAATTTCCGTTTATTCAACGTTTTCTGCTTGTGTTTCAAATTTCCAGCAAATGCAGTATTTTGCTTTTATGTCAATCCAATACACAGGTGGAAACAAATTCTCAACCTTAGTCTCACAATTGGAGATATTGCAAAATATACAATATTTAAACTATTACTTTAAAATAATTGACTGAATGTTAATACTAAGATAACTTGTTAAATAATTACCAATTTAAACAGCTAGAATTTACTTCAATTTTATTTATGGTCCATTTCATTTTCTTATTGAATGCTAATCATGTGAATGGGCATGGTTTTGCATACATTACTGAGCCCACTGGTGGGAGGAAACTGAGTCAGCATACCCACAGTTCAGGTATTCAGGGTCAGTATTAGCAAATGGTGATGTATATTCTTTCACAACCAGATTACTGCTGTTCCTCTTGCAAAATTGGAGGGCAATTTATCTCCAATATTTCCCTCTTAAATTGCTTAAAAAAACATTTCTGGACAGAAGAGACATTAAAATATCATGCTAGATTTCAATGCATAATGGTTAGTATTACAAAATAATTTTCCAAATATGCCACAGTTAACTGGCCAGATATATGTTGTTGCAAGAATGAGATAAGGCAAGGCTCAAAATGTAATGGCAGAACTGAAGTAACATGAAACGAGTTTCAGGCAGTTTAGAAGGCTGGATATGTTAATTGATCAACTTGCCCTTTGTATTAGATATCTTGAATTTATTTTCTTTCCTTGGGTGAAAGGATTTGTTCATGTAAATGTAAATGTCATAGCATTCAAGGCAATAGGCCAAGCGCAAGAAGCTGGCATTATTATCAATTTAGCATAGCTTTGGCAGTTCAGACTTAATGGACCAAAGGGCCTTTTCCATACTATGTGATTCTTTCTATCTTGTTGATAAACTGCCTTGTCATACTACGTCACTGTTTCCATCAAGTTAAATTGTGAGGATGTTATAAATTGTGTAGCAATGGAAGAAAGTTGTTTTTTATAATATTGATGCTACAAAACTGGTAATTTTAACTCATGTTTTGGCCAATATTTTTCTGAAAGAATTAGTGCCTTGTCCAAATTCATTGAAGTGTTAGGGAACACCTACATATCCGTACTAACAGTTGTTTAATATTTAAGTGAAAATAAAGATACATAAATTAGGCCACATATATTAAAGTTAAAATACATGTAAACATCTATTATGCTGCCTAAGAATGAATAAAAGTTGAATGGAATTGACACTAAACAAGGATTTCAGTACAGTTTAAGCGATTGGCAGTTTCTGTAAGATCCATGCAACAAATGCTACAAAGTTACTTTTTAAAGACATAGAGACATCCTAATGTTATGGTGAAATCACACCTTTATTGCAAAATGTCCACAATGCAATTTACTGATTTTTTAATTTTAATATCTGCAATATTTTAACTGAAGTAATGGGGAGAAATGCGAGCCTCTTTAGAATTTCATACAACACAGTTTATAATTATGACTCACCTGTTATGATGTTGTTCCTTTAAAGTACAAAGATCTAATTTATGTACATAAGCACATGTTGAGACCAATCAGAGACTTACTCCTCTTAAGGATGTTTAGCAGGCAAGGTCAATTAGCAAATAATCCCACGGTTATGTTGCAAAGCGTCCATATTACAGAGGAGAAGGTGCTGGATGTCTTAAAATGCATAAGGGTGGAAAGATCCCTGGGACCTGATCAGGTGTACCCTGGAACTGTATGGGAAACCAGGGAAGTGATTGCTGTTGCTGAGATATTTGTATCATCAACAGCCACAGGTGAGGTGCCAGAAGACTAGAGGTTGG
Source organism: Stegostoma tigrinum (assembly GCF_030684315.1). Classification (NCBI taxonomy): domain Eukaryota; kingdom Metazoa; phylum Chordata; class Chondrichthyes; order Orectolobiformes; family Stegostomatidae; genus Stegostoma; species Stegostoma tigrinum. Next base: position 27,946,227 of record NC_081372.1, read on the forward strand.
CAAATGTGGTGCCACTTATAAGCAAGACAATGAGGAAAAGCCAGGGAACTATAGAGTGGTGACACTAATGTCAGTGGTGGGCAAGTTGTTGGAGGAAATCCTGAGGGACAGGATTTACATGTATCTGGAGAGGCAAGGACTTATTAAGGATAGTCAACATGGCTTTGTGCAAGGGAAACTGTGTCTCACTAAATTTATTGAATATTTGAATTAACGAAGAGGATTGATGAGGTTTGTAGAGTGGTAGATGTGATCAATATTGCCTTTAGTAAGGTGTTCGACAAGAGTCCTCATGGTAGATTGGTTAGCAAGGTTAGATCACATGGAATACAAGGAGAACTAGTCATTTGGATATAGAAGTGGCTTGAATGTAGAAGACAGAAGGTTGCTTTTCAGACTGGAATTCTGTAATCAGTACTGTGATCAGACCAGGATCGGTGCTGAGTCCACTGCTTTTTGTTATCCATATAAATGGTTTGGATGTGAACATAGAGGGATATGGTTAATAAATTTGCAGATGACACTAAAATTGGAGATGCAGTGGACAGTGAAGAGGGTTACCTCAGAGTACAACAGGACCTTGATCAGATGGGTCAAAGGAATAGCAGATGGCATTTAATCTAGTTAAGTTGAGCTGCTGCATTTTGGAACGTCAATTAAGGGCAGGACTTCTACACTTAATGGTAAGGTCCTGGGGAGGGTGGATGAACAAGGAGACCTTGGAATGCAGGTTCATAGCTCCTTGAAAGCGGAGTCGCAGGTAGACAGGAAAGTGAATAAAGCATTTGGCATGATTGCCTTTATTGGTCAGTGCATTGAGTACAGGAGTTGGGACATCATGTTGCAGCTCCACAGGATATTGGTTAGGCCACTTTTTGAATACTGCATTTGTTTCTGGTCTCCCTATTACAGGAAGGTGTTGTGGAACTGTGAAGGGTTCAGAAAAGATTTACAAGGATGTAGCCATGGTTGGAGGGTTTGAACTATAGGGAATTGCTGAATAGACTGGGGCTATTTTCCCTGGAGCATCAGAGACTGAGGGGTGAACTGATAGAGGTTTATAAAATCATGAGGGGCATGGATAGAGTGAATAGGCAAGGTCTTTTCCCCAGGGTGGGAGAGTCCAAGGCGAGACAATTGAGGCTTAAGGTGAGAGGGGAAAGATTTAAACGGGACCTAAGGGACAACTTTTCCATGCAGAGGGTGGTGCATGTATGGAATGAGCTGTCAGAGGAAATGACAGTGGTTGGTACAATTACAACATTTCAAAGGCATTTGGATGGGTATATGAATAGGAAGGGTACAAAGGGATGTGGGCGAAATGCTGGTAAAAGGGACTAGATAAATTTATGACATCTGGTTGGCCTGGATGAGTTGGATCAAAGGGTCTGATTCCATGCTGTATAATGCTATGACTCTATGACTCCTTGACTCTTATACTCACTGGTGGTTCTAGATCAATGTTTCCTCCCCAGGATTAAAATAAAACTCATGGAATATTAGTTGGGATCTTTTTGTTCAATTTATTGTTTGCAGCTAGTGCAACACTATGAATTATGACATCTGAAATAGAAGTACTTAAAGATTAGTTCTGACCAATTGAAATGTTGTGTTGTTTTAAATGAATGAGGGAACAGTGTTTGAGTGTTTCCAGAATAGAACACCACCTTTATAAGCAAAAATCGTGAAATTGTATGTGCACAACCTATAATTTTAATTCAATAAGAAACAGCCTGATGCTTTTTGTTTGATGTTTTTGGGTTTTAGCAAGTAAGAGTCTATACCTAGGTTGCACAATTGGCAGACTAGGCCTATAATAATACATTTTAGTGTAAAATATTTAAAGCTAATGTTTCTTCAAGATGAAACTTTTCAATTAACCACTTAGCTTCAGGCTGGAGAAGCCAATAAATCTACAAATTGGTGTTTATAAGCAGACATAGTGCTACCAACAAACATAGTTGTTATTCCTTTATCATTTCATATATATTCAGCAACTCCATACCCAATCCAATTTGAGAATAGCATGTTGTTTAGTTTATAAAGACTTGCAACTCAGGTTTGTAAGGAAATTATCCAGGTTATATACTGGTGTAACTTGAATAACAACAAACTGCAGTTCCATGAAGAAACAGGCTATGATAATTTTTAAGAAAGGAACATTATTAATCAACATGCCACAAAGTTGACATTTATTCGTAATTCCAAAGTGCAATCATTTTCAGGCTATTGGACATAGTCCCTGGTCATTATTTTGCGATTAAAGCCTATGCTAAACCAACAAATAACTGGCGGTGTGGTTTATATTTGGTCAGTGTCAATGAACTGGAGTGAGTCAAAACAAGGAAAACTTAGTCGTCATTTTTAGTCTCATGTATTGTTATAAGTGAAATTTGGAAACTAGTAATGGATTACAGAAGTAGGTGTTCTGAAAAATGTTCCAATTTAATATTTGCTTCAATAACAGAAATTGCTGGAAAAGCTCAACAGGTCTGGCAGCATCTGTGGAGACAAATCAGAGTTAACATTTCAGGTTGAGTGACCCTTCCTCAATAACCCTAAATGTTAACTCTGATTTCTCTCCACAGATGCTGCAGACGTAGTGAGTTTTTATAGCAATTTCTGTTTTTGTTTCTGATTTACAGTATTTGGAATTCTTTTGGTTTTTATTTAATATTCTGCTTAATTTTTGATATCACTTTATTTTTATGATGGATCTGAGGAATGGGATTAAACTGCAGTAAATGGATTATCAAATTAAATATATACTCCATTGTGAATATCAATGTGACACAGGAGAACACATGCAATATTCTGAAGAAAAACATTCATATATCAAAATGCACTTTTATATCACGAAGTATATGTTAGATATTAGACTCATGCTAGAGGTTACTTTGTATTTGGACTGTCTGATACAAGTAATCACCAATTCTATTAATGAGAATATCCCATATCACTTACATCTTTATCTGTTTAATATCCAAACAACATGGCTTACCACCAAATTTAGAAAGGCTTTCCATATTGCACCATTTTGTTATGATATGCCGGAGTAAAGTTCCATGTGCTCAATGGTTTCAGAGTCAAACATGCCAAATGCTTTGAATACAAAGGCTGGTTAATTTTAACTCATTAGCTTTATTTAGATCTGATTGGTGTCGCCTGGTTATCTTATTTTATTCAACCTCTACAAATTATTTGAAGTGTGAATATATATCTTACAGGGAGATTGAATTTACTTCTGGCACATTTGTTTCAAATATTTCCACAAGGAAGAAACAAGTCAGAAGCTTTCTGACATATTCTAAGGGAATAGTTGAGAGCAAGGAGGTCATATTCAGCAAGTCTAGAGTGTGATGGAGAGAGGCTGCATATTCTAGGAATGACAGTCCCAGGATCTACATTCACTGCAGGAAACATTTTAATTAAATAAGATTTAATCTAGATTTCTCCTTTTCATTGCTATATACTTGTCAATAATCTTTCTACACTATCGTTAGCACTTCCCTGCATTGCATTGCATCCTTCACAGAGCTCAGAACAGCACAGTCTACTAGATCTTATTCTCAATCCACACATATATACATCTCTCTTGTTTGCTTTCTGAACAGTAGTAACTAACTTTGGGATTAAACTAACTGTGTCTGTGTGTGTGTATCATGATCTTGGGTTCATGTCGTGCTACAGGTGACCACACCACACTATATACTCCCACACATAATCACATGTGTACACTCTCTCACACAAACGCACTCACATATACATGCTTGCATATTTACACAGACCCTGTCTCTCTTTCACACACAGACACGCACACATTTTTTCTCTCTTTCACACACAGACACACACACACACACACACACAAATTATTTCATCCAAGATGTTTGTGTAGTTGCAGATACATTCTGTTTTACTCAAAACAAAACTTGATCCCGGATTAAAACATAGTCAGATTCTAAGCAAGACCTCACACCCAAAATGCATTGTCTGACTGAGACGCCACCTCTTGTACACATTGATAAATCGTTTACTTACCTCAGGACAATGACTTGAAAAGAATCTATATTTTCTATTTTAACCAGGAGTCTCCTTCCTATCTGATTATAGATTCTCATTTTGTTTGTAATGCTACTGTGAAATGCCAAGGGATGCTTAGTATCCTGGTAGAACATTTACCTCTTCCAAGCTGCAGTCTTTGCCTTGCCTTAACTATGAGTTTTTCTGAGGCATGGAAATCCAGCCAGCATGAGCTAGCACTGAAAGGAGGATGGAATATTGGAAAATAGTAAATAGGAGCAGCAGTAGGCCATTTGGCCCCTTGAGTCTGCTGTACCATTCAACATGATCATGGTTTATCATCCAATCCAGTAATCTGTTCCTGCTTTCTTCCCACAGACTTTGATCCCACTAGTTCTAAAAACTATATCTAACTCCTTCTTGTAAACATTCAACATTTAAGACATCAACTGCTCTCTGTGGCAGAGAATTCCCCAGGCTGCCAATTCTTTGGGTGAAGTAACCTCTCTGCATCTGAATCCTAAATGGCCTATTATGTATCCTTAGATTGTGAATCCTACTTGTGGGCTCCCAGGCAAGTTAGAATTTTATACATTTCCATGAGAACATCCTTCATTATCTTAAACCACTCTAAAAATCGACCTAACTGATCCAGCTCCACTCAGACATCGGTCTTGCCATTCCAGGAATCAGTCTGATAAACTTTCATTACATGGCTTCCATTGCCAGAACATCCTTCTGCAGATTAGGAAACCAAAACTGTACACAATATATCAGATCTGGTCTAATCAAGGCCCTGTACAGTTACAGCAAGACAATCCTGTTCCTGTACTCGAATCCTCTCTGTGTAATGGCCAATATACCATGTGCCTTCTTTACCACAAGCTGCAACTGCATACTTACTTTCAGTGACTAGTGTACAAAGACACCCAGGTGTCATTGTATCTCCCTCTTTCCCAATCTATTGCCATGCAGATGTCTTCCTATTTTTGTAACCAAAAAGTGGATAACCTCACATTTATTTGCATTATACCTCATCTGCCATGCCTTGCCTACTCACTCAACTTGTCTAAATCACATGGAAACGGCTATGGATCCTCCTCACAGTTCACCTTTTCACACAGCTTTAGGTCATCTGCAAAACTGGGCCTTTCAAACCTGCACCTGAATATTTAACTCCCAGCTTTGACCTTTTTACAACCATGTCTCTATAATGGTCACAGATCGTACTCATTAACCCTGTATTTGTGCTGTTAATTCACATATTCTGTTCCTGTCTCTCTTTCAATGCATCTGTGCCATTCACCTCAAATATTCCTCAAGTTGGCAAGTTCTATGCTGCTACCAATCCTTGGATAAAAGTGACTCATGAATCCTAGTGGAGACAGGTTTTGGAGGGCAGGCAAGGAGGAATAAAGTGGGGTCATGTTCTGGGTGTTGATTCTGAAGGGCATGGGATACCCCCCCGACCTGATGAAGCCCCTGCCTTCCTTCAGAGAAGCCCTTTAAAGACAATCTTCACAATTTGTTCCACCTGCCACAGTGTAACATTTTAGATATTTTCTAAGCAGCTGGTTCAGAGATGCGAGAACACATTTCTGGAACAAGTGAGATTTGAACATAAGTTCGTAGGATGTCACAAGCAAGTTAAAAACAGAAGGTGAGAAAAGTTAAATGGAATCACAAACATGAGTTTGATTCTGCTCTGTGGCTATAAGCTAGTGTTTTAGCCTCTTTCCCTTCAGGACAAATGCAAGTAACACAACTGGATGATCAGCTAAATCATTTCACAGATTTCTACTGGTTTGCCAAGGGCAATCAATTACTTCACTTCAATAACATCAAGAAGATCAGGCTGTGATTTCATTAGTGTGATCTTTTTCGATAGCTTTGGAAATCTGTCTATATTCTTAATCTTTTTCACTCTGTGATGTCAAAAGTATCATAAAAACTTTTACATCGTGACTTAATCGTATCCAAGTTGCAGGTCCATTGGGAAAAACAATGGATTTTGATTGGTGAAGTCTTCCCAACCCCTGAGCAACATAGACATTGGAGACTGAGTTGGGAAAGTAGGGTAAGACCAGCAGAAATGAGATTCTTGAAATTAAGAAAAAAAGTCACATTCTTGAAGAAATCTTGAACAGCAAGACAAGAATCTCCTCATTAGTGAGTGGCTAGAGGCCTATTTTGCATTATTTTAGCACACAATTAATACCTAATCTGCCTCATTGATATACAGCTTCCTATTCTCCGTCTGTTGGATAACAACTATATGGCAACAATTCCATATTTGAAAGTCAGAACAGGTACTTGACACCTCCAGATCACTGCTTGCTCCTTCAGGCCTCTATCCCAGGCACACTCCATGGAGAGTGACTACTTATCCATTGAGCTTGGTTGCAGACATATATCAGCCTCCACATACTCCCAAAGCACATCTCTGACCGATTTGCAATACCGTTCTGCAATTTGATGCTGGACTTTTGACAGAATCTCACAGATTTGACCATGTTGCATCTCAGGGATCCTCACTTGCTCTTTTAGCATCTGTAAGCATTTGTGCCTGCTTAGATGCTCACAACATCTCTATATTACATTGCCCTGACTTGTTGTTCTTTGCCCCCTCAGCCAGAGCATAAAGGCTCACAGCACTTGTGTCTTGCTTTGCTACTTTATTCAGATGCTTAGCCAGGCAACTTGTCATGGTTGTCAGCAATCATCAGTAAAGGGGGCATGTTGTTGTGTCGCATAGTACTATGCCAATCTCACAACTACACTCTGTACCAGCTGTCCATGTTGTAAACACTAAAATGCATCAGCCAAGAAGCCATGTGGTCCCATTAGTCATTGCAGAGACAGTTAGAATTCTGACCTTATGATGGAGGGAGGGTTATTGATGAAACAACCAGAGATGAATGGACCTTGGACAGTGGAGAGTAACTGGAGGAACCACTGCAGAGATCCCTAGAGCTGAGATGATTGACCTCCAACAACCACAATCATCTTCCTCAGTGCCAGGTATGTCAATTTAAGAAGAATAACAATTGTTAAGTTCCCAGCTGAAGATAATATTGGTCCAGTCAGATCCCAGAGTGAAACCTGGTTTGTTAGACTGTAAATTTTACTTTTGCAATTTAATTATCATGTTAATCAGTCATTGAATACAGTTAAATTTGGCTGCCAATGAAATTTTAAAGAAAGAGTGTAAGTTTATTACACAAAAGTACAGGGGAAAAAGCTAATAAAATTGGTCAATTTGGAAAGATCTTTGGCAGTGCAGGCATCCCCTGCGGTCATCTCCTTCCAAAACAGGTATACCGTTTTGGATACTGTTAGGGGAGATAGCTCACCAGGGAAAGGCAGCAGTAGCCAGGTTCATTGTGTTGCACTGTGGCTGGCTCTGCTGTACATAAGGGCGGGAAAAAAAGTGGAAGGGCTATAGTCAGAGGGGATTTGATTGTAAGGGGAATAGATAGGCAGTTCTGTGGTCGAAAACAAGACTCCCAAATGGTATGTTGCCTCCCAGGTGCACGAGTCAGGGATGTCTCAGATGGGCTGCAGGACATTCTGAAGCGGGAGGGTGAACAGCCAGCTGTCATGGTGCATATGGGCACCAATGATATAGGTAAAAAATGGGATGAGGTCCTACAAGCAAAATGTAGGGAGTTAGGAGCCAAGTTAAAAAGTAGGACCTCAGAGGTGGTAATCTCAGGATTGTGACCAGTGCCACATGCTAGTCAGAGTAGAAATGAAAGAATAGGCAGGATAAATGAGTGGTTTGAGAGATGGTGCAGGAGGGAGGAGTTTAGATTTTTGGGACATTTGGACCGGTTCGGGGGGAGGTGGGGCTATTACAATTCGGACGGTCTACAGCTGGGCAGGACTGGAACCAATGTCCTATGGGCTGCTTTTGCTGACGCTTTTGGGGAGGGTTTAAACTAATGTGGCAGGGGGATGGGAACCAAATGAGAAGGTTAGTGGACGGTAAGGAGGTAGTAACTAAAGCCTATAAGGAACGAGATAATGAAGTCAGTCTGACTAAGGGGACCAAGTAGGCAGAGAGTAGATGGTGAATGCAGAGGGACAAGTGGTCTGAGGTGCATTTGTTTTAATGCGAGAAGTGTAGTAGGTAAGGAAGATGTACTTAGGGCTTGGATTAGTACCTGGAAGAATGATTATTGCTATTACTGAGACTTGGTTGAGGGAAGGGCAAGATTGGCAACTCTTTATCCCAGGATAGAGATGCTTCAGGCTAGATAGAGAGGGAGGTAAAAAGGGTGGAGGAGTTGTATCACTGGTCAAAGAGGGTATCACAGCTGTGCTGAAGGAGGGCACTATGGAGAACTCGAGCAGTGAGGCAATATGAGCAGAGATCAGAAATAGGAAGGGTGCAGTAACAATATTGGGGCCATACTAGAGGCCTCCCAACAGCGAGCGTGAGATAGAGGCACACATACGTAGACAGATTATGGAAAGATGTAGGAACAACAGGGTGATGGTGATGGGAGATTTTAATTTCCCCAACATTGACTGGGATTCACTTAGTGTTAGGGGTTTAGATGGAGCAGAATTTGTAAGGAACATCCAGGAGGGTTTTCCAGAGCAATATGTAAATAGCCCAACTTGGGAAGAGGTTATACTGGACCTGGTGTGGGGGAATGAGCCTGGCCATGTGGTTGAAGTTTCAGGAGGTAGTAACTAAAGCTTTGGGAATGATCACAATCCGTAAGTTTTAGAATACCAATGGACAAAGACGAGAGTGGTTCTAAAGGAAGAGTGCTAAACTAGGGGAAGGCCAACTACAGCAAAATCCGACAAGTGCTGGGGAATGTGGATTGGGAGCAGCTGTTTGAGGGTAAATCCACATTTGATAAAGAGAGGTTGCTTAGAGTGCAGGACAGACATGTCTCTGTGAAAATGAAGGATAGAAAGGGCAAGATTAGGGAACCATGGATAACAGGTGAAATTGTGAGACTAGCAAAGAGGAAATAGGAAGCATACATAAGGTCTAGGCCACTGAAAGCAGACAAAGCTTTGGAAGAATATCGGGAAAGTAGGATCAATCTGAAATGAGGAATTAAGAGGGCTAAAAAGGGTCATGAAATATTCTTCAGCAAACAGGATTAAGGAAAATTCCAAAGCCTTTTATTCATGCTAGGAGCAAGAGGGTAACTGGAGATAGGGTTGGCCCACTCAAGGACAAAGAAGGGAAGTTATGTGAGGAGCCAGAGAAAATGGGTGAGATTCTTAATGAGTATTTTGTGTCAGTATTCACTGAGGAGAGGGACATGACGGATGTTGAGGTTAGGGATAGATGTTTGATTACTCTAGGTCAAGTCAGCATAAGGAGGGGAGAAGTGTTGGGTATTTCAAAAGGCATTAGGGTAGACAAGTCTCCAGGTCCAGATGGGATCTATCCCAGGTTACTGAGGGACGTGAGAGAGGAAATACCTAGGGCACTAACAGACATCTGGCATCCTTGAGCATGTTTGAGGCCCTAGAGGACTGCAAATTGCTAATGTTGTCCCTTTGCTTAAGAAGGGTAGCAAGGATAACCAGGAAATTACAGACCGGTGAGCCTGACGTCAATGGAGGGAAGCTGCTGGAGAAGGTACTGAGGGTATATTGACATTGATAGTGCAGCTACTGATCTATTTACATTTGGAAGAAAATGGGCTTATAGTGATAGGCAGCATGGTTTTGTGCAGGGAAGGTCATGTATTACCAAATTGGTAGAATTCCTTGAGGAAGTGACAAAGTTGATAGATGAGGGAAGGGCTGTAGATGTCGTATACATGGATTTCAGTAAGATGTTTGATAAGGTTCTGCATGGTAGGCTGATGGAGAAAGTGAAGTTGCATGTGGTCCAGAGTGTACTAGCCAGATGGATAAAAAAACTGGCTAGGCAACAGGAGACAGAGAGTTGTAGTAGAAAGGAGTTTCTCAAAATGGAGAACTGTGACCAGTGGTGTTCCACAGGGATCCGTGTTGGAACGACTGTTGTTTGTGATATACATAAATGATCTGAAGGAAGGTCTTGATGGTCTGATTAACAAGTTTGCAGATGACATTAAGATTGGTGGAGTAGCAGTTAATGAAGGGGCCTGTCGGAGAATGCAGCAGAATATAGATAAATTGGAGAGTTGGACGGAGAAATGGCAGATGGAGTTCAATCCAGGAAAATGCGAGGTGATGCATTTTGGAAGATCCAATTCAAGAGCGAACTATACGGTAAATGGAAAAGCCCTGGGGAAAATTGATGCACAGAGAGATCTGGGTGTTCAGGTCCATTGTACCCTGAAGGTGGCAATGCAGGTGGATAGAGTGGGCAAGAAGGCATACGGCATGTTTTCATTCATCGGTCAGAGTATTGAGTACAAGAGTTGTCAGGTCATGTTAGAGTTGTATAGGACTTTGATTCCACCACATTTGGAATACGATATACAGTTCTGGTCACCACATTATGAAAGGGATGTGGATGCTTTGGAGCTTTGGGTGCAGAGGAGGTTCACTGGATGTTGCCTGGTATGGACGGCGCTAGCTATGAAGAGAGGTTGAGTAGATTAGGATTATTTACATTATAAAGGCAGAGGCTGAGGGGAGACTTGATTAAGGTTTACAAAATCATGAGAGGTATAGAGAGGGTGGGGAACTCAATTACTAAGGGTCACGATTTCAAGGTGAGAGGGAAAAAGTTTATGGGAGATATGCGTGGAAAGTTCTTTATGCAGAGGATGGTGGGTGCCTGGAATGTGTTGCAAATGGAGGTGGTAGAGGTGGGCATGATACCATCATTTAAGATGTATCTAGACAGATACATGAATGGGCAGGGAGCATAGGGATACAGATCCTTGGAAAATAGGTGACAGGTTTAGATAGAGGATCTGGATCGGCACAGGCTTGGAGGGTCAAAGGGCCTGTTTCTGTGCTGTAATTTTCTTTGTTCTTTGTTCTTTATCATACAAGGCAAAACAGAAAATTTGCCTATTTTTTCCTGTGTATCACAGTCATAGAGTCATACAGTACAGAAACAGTGCCTTTACCCCACCATTTCTATGCAGACCCACAGACATCAAACTATATTATTCGCAATTACCTGCAATTGGTCTATAGCCTGCCATGCCCTGGGGCATTTTAAGTACTCATCAAGCTGTTTCTTAAATGCTACAAGGGCACCCTTTCAGGCAGCCCATTCCACATTTCTACCATCCTCTGGTGAAAAACATTTTTCTCACATCTCCTCTAAACTACTTACTCCTCACCAAATTGGCAAAAGTGGCAGTGAGAAAGAATTCATAGAGTGTATTTGGGACAGATTTTTGAAACAATATATTATGAATCCAACCGTGGATCAAGCTATTTTGATTTGATAAATTATTTCAGAATAAGAGATTTCCTAGGGAACAACAGCCAAAATATTGTAGAATTTACCATTCAATTTGAGAAACTTGGGGTCAGAAGCAGCTGTACTAAAAACTTATATCAGGATAACATAGGGACGTGGGCTGCATTGGCTGGAGAATACTTCAAGTTTAGCAGAAAAGTCAGTTGTGGAATAATGGCAGATTTTTAAGAGCATATTTCATGACTCAAAACAAATAACCCTCCCAGTGAGGAAAAATGATGTGAGTAAGGGGCTAATACAACAATGCTAACCAAGATAGTTAAGATTGTTTCAAATTGAAAGAACAAAGCATGCAACATGGCAAAGAATAGTGATAAGCTAGAAGATTTGGAAGGTTTCATGAGATAAATTGAAATTAAAGGCTATAGAAATCAGTGTTTAAATCACATTTTACAGTCTATATTAATTGAATTGGTCAATTGAGTTAAAATTATTGTCAATGAATTGCGGGTGATCTTGCCAAAATTTAATGTAATGTGGGAAAATGTGAACTTTTGCACATTGTCAGGAAGCATAAAGAACCAAATTATTATTTAAATAGGAAAAGTGTGCAAAAGGCTTCAGCACAGAGAAAGTTTGTGATCCCATGAAACACAGAAAATTAGCATACAAGTTCAGTAGGTAACAGGGAAGGCAAATAAGCTGTTGTTTTTATTTAATTTAAAAGGGAATGGTGCATCCAAATAGACAAGTCTTCTAAAACTACACAAGGCACCAGTCAGACAACAGCTAGAATACTGTGAATAGTTCTGGGCCCCTTAACTAAGAAAAGATATACTGGCAGCAGTATTAGTCCAGAGAAGCATCATTAGGTTGTTTCCAGGTATTGGGAAAAGAGTTTGAGCAGGTTGGTCCTGTACTCATTCAAGTTTAAAAGAATGAGAGGAAACTTTATTGAGATTTAGAAGATTCTTAGGGGTCTTGAAAGGATAAATGCAGACAAGTTATTACTGCTTGTGGGAGGATCTAGGATTAATTGGCATAAGGCAGGTAAAGATGGATTTTTTCCTCTCTCGGAGGATAGTGAATCTGTGGAATTCTTTACCACAGAGGACTGTCGAGGTTGGATGTAAGCAATCAGCGCTGACATCACTTAGAAATGACAGCTCAACATTCCCTTCCATACAGTGGGGCCTGGAGCCTTAGGACATGGAGATCCACTTTAAACTTTGCCATTGGACCTTATTCCAATGAAGGCACCACTTGTCTTGTATCAGATAGTAAGGGGATATAAGGGCTGCATGAGGACTAAACACTTCTCTCAGCCACACATCAACCCTGAAAAGAATCATAGGCTTTAACAGCAACTAGTGTTATACCTTGCATTCAGGTGGAGAGGGAATCCCATGCTCTTGTGCACTTGTTTCTTTTGAGATCTCCTGTGATTACTTATGCAAGAACCAATGACAAGGTTCACATTTCATGTGACCAGCACCCAACACTGCATGTGTTCCAGATACATGGCAATAATGTTGCAAGTGATCTTATTTGTGCTTTGCAAGTGCTTGATTGATTCAACTGGCCCTTGAAATGCCACCCAATGCTCCAACAAGACTTGTCTTCTGGACAGCAAACAGATATTGACTTTGTCCATTCCATTCAGAGGTGCATTTAGCAATTGTCAGCATGTGTAAGGTCATGCAGGTTGCATTAGACACTGTGGGTACTGGGATCGGCCTTGTCATTAGGTCCTCCTCCAAAACCTCCATGCCCCTTTACTACCTTGCACTCCCTGGGCAACCTATCTCCACTAAACCCTACATGTTTCTACCTCTGCAATTATTCCACAGAGGCTGGTATCCTGTATTCAAGTCACCATTTATTTACACATGAACAGTCCTTTGACTATATTAGTGCTTCATGTAGAGTCAGGCACCAGAATATCAGTATCCCTGACACTCACCCTTTTTATATGACAGCCAGGCTTCCTGATTGGACAGGTTTCCCACTGAGGCCATGGTGGTTGTGATCACATATTACCCCACTGCAGCATATAATTTCCTTCCATCTGCTGATAATGCCCCTCCTTTAAATTGAATTTCCCATCTTCACCATCTTTGTCCCCTCTACATTCCAAGTTGCTGCCTCCAATCCCAAGCATTGTGTCCCCAATATGTGCCAACCACGCCAGTGATCCCAGATAATCCCCATGATATTCAGTCTTCTGACCCCAAGAACTAACTAAGTTCTCTCCACCAAACAAATTTACTTGGACAGACAACCCTGAATGATGACTGACCAGACCCCTGACCAATTTATACACAGTAAACTCAACTGAATATCCATGAGTCCCCTGACTGGTCCTACCCAATCAGACATCTGAGTGTGTCTGCTCAGATTGTGGATGCTGCCATTGCCTGACTGTTCCAGAGCTTCAATTTTTCTAAAAATTAGAAATAAAACTGATCCTATTCTCAACATTTATAAGGTAATCTTCCACGGATGATCAGACAGTCAAATAATGTGCTTAAAATCACGATTTTGTTTCACTGACAAAGGTCACTAACTTGACAAAGGACCAGAAAATTACCAGGCATTTGAGACTCCTATGCCTGAGTCAACAACTTCAAAACAGTTGAAAAACATAGCACATAGAACAGTACAGCACAGTACTGGCCCTTTGGTCCTCAATGTTGTGCTGACCTATTAACCTACTCTAAGATCAAACTACCCTGCATACCCTACATTTTAGTATCAGCCATGTGCCTGTCCAAGAGTTTCTTAAATGTCCCTAATGTATCTGACTACATTACCACCACCGGCAGTGCATTTCACACACCCATCACTCTCTGTATAAAGAACCTACATCTAGCACCTTCCCTATACCTTCCTCCTTGAAATTACCTTAAAATACATTAAAATTATAGCCCTTGTATTCGTTATTTTCGCCCTGGGAATCCACTCTATCTATGCCTCTCATCATCTTGTACATGTCTATCAAGTCACCTCTCATCCGTCTTCGCTCCAATGAGAAAAGACCTTTCTCCCTCAAACTTTCATCATAAGACCTGCCCTCCAGTCCAGACAGCATCCTGGTAAATCTCCTCTGCACCCTCTCTAAAGCTTCCACATCCTTCCTATGATAACATGACCAAAACAGAACACAATTCCCCTGCCAATGAAAGGCAACACGCCATGCACATTCTTAACATCCCTATCAACTTGGGTAGCAACTTTTATGAATCTATGGACATGGACCCCAAGATCCCTCCATTAATCCTGCCATTAACCCTGCATACTGCATTCAAATTCGACCTTCCAAAATGAATCATTTCACACTTTTCCAGGTTGAATTCCATCTGCCACTTCTTTGCCCAGCACTGTATCCTGTCAATGCCCGTTGCAACCTACAACAGCCCTCCACACTATCCACAACTCCACCAACCTTTGTGTCATCAGCAAACTTACCAACTCACCTTTCCACTTCCTCATTCAAGTCATTTATAAAGATCACAAAGAGCAGAGGTCCCAGATAGATTCCTGCGGAACACCACTGGTCACCGAGCTCAGGCTGAATACTTTCCATCTACTACCACCCTCTGTCTTCTATTAGACAGCCAAATTTCCCTGAATCCCAGTCCTCCTTACTTTCTGAATGAGCCTACCATGGGGAATTTATCAAATGCCTTACTAAAATCCATATACACCACATCCACTGCTCGACCTTCATCACTGTGTTTGTCACATCCTCAGAAAATTCAGCATGGCATATGAGGCATGACCTCTCACAATGACATTGATTAGACTATTTCTAGTCAAACTGTGCTTTTCCAAATAATCATAAATACTATCTCTCAGAATCGTCTCCAATAATTCGTCCACCACAGAAGTAAGATTGACTGGTCTGTAATTCCCAATATTATCCCTATTCCCTTTCTTAAGCAAGGGAATAACATTTTCCACCCTCCAATCATCTGGTACAACTCCAGTGGACAGTGATAATGGAAAGATCATCACCAAAGTTGCAGCAATCTCTTCCCTCACTTCCTGTAGAAATGATAGCTATATCCCATCTGGCCCAGGGGACTTATGAATCCAGGGGACTGATCATCCAAGATGATAAAACTTATGAAAAAAAATGACAACAATGCTTGTACTGTCAGGCTGGTCCCACATTTAATTGCTGAGGTAGTTGATCTATGTTATTTTAGCCCAAACTCCAGCAAATCAAATACCAAAAGTATTACCTAAATCCACTTCATATTATTATGATTTCAATAGGAAATATAAGCTAGATTGACTAACCATTGCTTTTTAGACAATTCATAGTCAAACTATTAAAAGGTTTATACATGTGACTTTTAAAACAATCAGCAACCCCTCACCAAAGTTATATTTTACTCTCTTGTTTAAGTGGACACTTCATTTTCTCTGAATCCAACTCCATTTCCACTCCTACTTCCTCTTTCCAGTTGAACATTCTAATCCCTGTACTAACTTTCACCGTGAGGGTTTTATTGGAGATTCATTTACTCCAACTCAGAAGGTATATGAACTGGCCAGCCTAGTGAAGCAGTTGAAGCTACCTCACTGAATGTTTTTAAGGCAAGGCTAAATACATTTTTGAACAGTAAAGGAATTAAAGATTATGTTGAATGGGCAGCTAAGTGGAGCTGAGTCTCAAAAAGATCAGCCATGATCTTATTAAATGGCAGGGCAGGCTTGAGGGGCCGGATGGCCTACTCCTGCTCCTAGTTCTTATGTTCTTATGTTTCACAGCAGGGTTTTAAAATGGAGTTGTGTTTGTCTAGGAAATGATTTACATCATTTTCAATGTGAATATTCAACAGAATTGTTAAAAGATTCCCTTGGGAACTTGTATAACTTACTACATAAATAACAAAATAAAGCATGTTCATGCACTTTTTAAGATCGATTTCATCACTCAGTAAAGATATCACTTTGAGAGTATGTAATAGCTATCATTGTTTTAATATTGTAAATTTTATTGTAAGATGATCAGGGAAGATCAGAGACCTTTTATAATACACAGCAAAGTATACAGACTGTTATGACTTTTTAAAAAAATTATTCTTTCGTGGGATGTGGACATTGCTGGTCGACTAACATTTACATCCATCCCTGCAGTTCTCCTTGCGTATATATTAAATTTATCATAATATCTTACAATCAGTACTGTTTCAGAATAATGATGCTCTCAAAATGGATGCTGGCTATAAAAGTAACTTAGGAACGGAAATCAATGAAGGTTCCTGATGGATCAAATACAAATGATTACCTCTAACACAACAAATTTGACATAAATTCTAACATCCAGTGAATTAATCAAAAGAGAAGCAATTTATGCACACAGGCTTCCTGCTGGTTGTTGTTAGAGGCCAGATATTTAGTCTGGCATAATGATTATTACCGAAATTGAATCAGGCTTTTAGTTCTCTTTCCCTTGCAAGCAACAATTAATAACCTAGGTTCAAGGTAGAAAACAGCTCGTCTGTTATGAGGTCCGATGACAGAAATAACAATATGCCACTCAATATGATTGCCATTGGTGCAGTGGTAGGATCAAGACAGTTTAGAACTGTCAATCAGGAAATGTTTTGTCATTCACAGCACCTTAATTCCACTTCTGTTACACTTCTCAATAGCCAAAATGCAACACCAAGGCACAACCGAATTCAACAATCTTTGCCCACTTTACAGCTTTTACATGTATGTTTCTGACCATTACAACAATGGAATGCTCGTGGAATGATTTCTCATGATACTTTGGCTCTTTGTTTAAAATGGAGAAGGATTGCAGTGGAGAATGAAACGAAATGTGATGGCGAGACCGACTGCCACTCTAATCTGAAGTTCCCACCTCTGCCAGGATCACTATTGACTGCTCTTTCCAAGTGCGCGAGTGGCAGGGTCTCAGGGTATAGCTCGCTGATGGATTTTCTAGGCATCTATCCCAAATTCTGCTGATTCCTGAAACTGTTGTGGCAAGAAGGCATTAGCCTCAGAAAGAAACTGTAATCCCGGGAGACACCCTGCATGAAGAAACATGGCCTCCTATTGTTCCTCCTCAAATCTGATGGAACTGCTGCGCATTAAGGAGAATCTGGCCTAATATCACTACATGTGGAGCCAGATTATTAAACTTAAATCATTTACTACTCAGTTATTACTACTTGAGGAG
The DNA here is from genome assembly GCF_030684315.1 of Stegostoma tigrinum. Classification (NCBI taxonomy): domain Eukaryota; kingdom Metazoa; phylum Chordata; class Chondrichthyes; order Orectolobiformes; family Stegostomatidae; genus Stegostoma; species Stegostoma tigrinum. Next base: position 27,963,797 of record NC_081372.1, read on the forward strand.
GTGATGATGTGCTACCTTCTTGAACCAGGTCACTCCATATGGTGTAGGTAGGCCCACAATCCAATTAGGGAGGGAGTTCCAGCAGTGACACTGAAGATATACTTGAGTGAGACTCATTGAACAAGCTTATAATAACTAAAGCAGATTCTTGTGGCTACACTGAAATCTAAATTGTTATTATTTTTACAGAAGAGTGGGCTTGCATTGATTAATTCATCAAAAAGAATTGCTGGAATCTTGATTATGAGCACTTCTTATCCATCACCTTTCTGTCATAAAGCAACTGAAAATGGATCATAGTGACAGCTGAAGAAAACCCCTGATTTATAAAGACAGCTGTCATGACTTAAAACATGTCATACAACTGGCATCTGAAATAATGGCACAGAGGCTGTCACCAATCACCCTTCATTTATATGTGGAAAGTCCTTGACCCTGTTCCAGCTCCATCAGAGCCAGCCATCAGAGTGCCAGGATGTCTGACATTCCTCCTTATCTGTCAGTCAGGAGTCCCCGATTGGACCAGGTTAACAGCCCCAATCAGGGAACTCATATTCTATGAGGTCCACCTGGCTGACCTTGTTACAATGAATACATCCCATCCCCTCTCAGTCCAAGGGCACAGGCTGGTCTTTTTACTTGTAGCTCCTCCTGGTGAATTTTAGCACTGGGTCAGGCTCCTCTAACTCTTACTTGGCATGTGATGCATAGGTGCTTGCCTCTTGCACCAAGAACATCTCAGGAGAAATTCATTCTCTTTGTCGAGCAGCAAAATCATCGATGTGGCGAGGTCCACCAAGTCCATCTCACATTCTTGGGCCTCTTCAATGCTTGATGGAGAGGGAGAACCCTGGGTTCCAATAGCCTTTCCAATTGTTCCAAAGTGCAGGATATGTTTTGCTCCCACACCAAATCCGAGGTTGCAGCTTTCATAGGTCCATGTGCTTGTTCATGATATCACACCTAACCAAACTTTATACATCAATGGTCCTGATCTTGCATGGACCATGCCTCTTACCCATGCAGGGCAATTCCCATGGTTCATCGCCTGTAGTAAACTGTCTCTGCTTGGCAGAGTCTTATGTTCAGCATTAGCATTCCTGATGTCATTTCATCCTTACACCACCGGCTTCCCAGGTTCAGGACGATCAGATTTAACCTGGTGCAGAGTCTTTTCCCCCATTAGCAACTCGCCTAGAGCTATCCCTATCGTTGCATGAGAGGTAACCCTATAATCAAATAGAAACCTGCTAAGTTTGGTATCTAGTGAAACTGTAGGCTGTTGTTTTTAAAGCCTGTCTTCAAAGTTTGGACTGCTGTTTCTGCCAGAACATTGGAAGATGAATGGTATGGAACTGTCCTTATATGTCAAATTCCCTGCTGGAAAACGATGGCCCATTATCTGTGACCAACACTTGTAGGGGAAATATTTCAAAAGATACATGCAATTTTTCTATCATCATCCCCATGTTTAACAAATGAGCCTAAGCACATCCAACCAGTAGGTTTGAGTAGGCGTCTGTAATAGCTGAGAACACACAGCCCATGAAAGGACCTGCATTGTCAACATGTAACTAAGTCCAGGATTTGCCCAAGCAATCTCATGGTTGTGGGGAGTTGTTGGTGTTAATTTTTATCCCTGTTAGCACTCTGGGTACTGCCCCACCAATGCGGTTACGTCTGTATCCAAGCCTGGCCAACAGACATAACTTCTCACCAACATCTTCATTTTGGCAATCCTGGGTGACCATAGTGGACTCTGTATTTGGTGGCGACCTTTGCTTGGGGCAATCACTCTTGCTCTCCATAACAATATGCCACCCTCTTCTGTGATCTGGTCTCTCCGAGCGCAAAAAGGTTTCAGTTCTGGTTGTTACAGACCTTTGATATCTCCAATCAACGCCAGCTATTTCAGTTTTGCCAGGGCCAGATCCTTCTGTGTCCACAGTCTGACATTTTCCGCGATGACTGAAAGTGTGTCCAAAGAATTTAAAACCATTAAGAACTTCACCCAATCAAGGTGAATCTTTCTCAGAAAATTTTGTCCTCTCAAGTACGGGCAACTGAACCAGCTGCTTCTCACAAAGAGACTGGAAATGAAGTTGTTCCCTTAATGTGTGAAGGTTTCCCGGTATAGGGTGTCATTCTGGCAGAGGTCTTGCATAAACATAAGAGTTAGAGACCAGATTGAATTTTGCAAAGACTGTTTCTGCGATCTCTGAAATGGCCGCACCAATATCATGCTCCTTTAGAACCAGGTGACCATTTAACTAGAGGTTTATTTTGATTGTTTCTGGTTTGGATTTTGCTAAGCAATTTAACTGTTCTAAACCAGGTGAAGGTACACTCTCCTGGATATTGGCTTATGAGTTCTTTTACTCAGTTTAGGTATAGTACGACTCTTCTGCTATCATGAGTCCGCATACCAGCAACAAATGCAATGTTTTACGGGCCTGAATCCTGAAGAAAATTTTAACCATTTGGCTGAGGCTTGGGTTTGTTTTGGGGTTTTGCTGTGGGCTGATCTAGAGTGCCTCTGATCAGGATATGGTGTGAGTATGGCCCTGTGATTGCCTTCACTCAAGTGATGTTCCCCAAGCTCAGTCAGGCTGGCGAGGGTGTCCACTTCCATCAGAATAATCTACAATTCATATTTTCTACTTGTTGCATTTTCCAGTTGTAGTGCCTGTTTGAAGTCTCGCTGGGCTTCAACTAATAAGCACTTTTGCATCGTTACATCATTAATCCTAATTACCAAATGGTCTCTGAACATCTCATTAAGGCTTAAATGGAAGTCACATGCCTCTGTGATCATCTTAACATAGTAAAAAAATCCCAACATGGATTCCCCTGGTTCTCGAACTGCCAAAACCAATAGCATCTGAGAATTAAAGGAAGTTTGGGCTTAATTAAATCTGTCAACGTTTGAACAGTTTTAGTACCCGGTGCCTCAAGGAAATACAGTCTTCTAACAACCAAAGAAGCTGTGGGTACACAATCTGTCAGAAGAATTACGCATTGCTTATCATTTGCCCCTAAAAAATAATGCATTCTTACCACATACTGGGCCCTATCTTCGATGGTAAGATCAAACAAGTTGATTTACCCAAATAATGGCAAGGTACCAGAAATGTTTACCCCAACTTAAAGACGACTACTGCAAGCGAGTTTCTTCAGAAAAGTGCTTTACTCTCATTGCCACTGAAATAACTCCACAATGACTGATATCCTGTCACCAGTCACTCTTTATTTACACCTGGAGAGTCCTTGACACTGGTCCACTTCCCTCGGGGCCAGCTCTCTGAGCATCGGAATGTTTGATCCTCTTCATTTTATCTTTCAGCCAGGCTCTCTGATTGGACTAGGTTAACAGTACAGTCTGGAAACTTATATTCTGTGAATCTATTTGGCTGAACTTGTTACAATCACTTCTGGCTGTATTCTACCTTTTTCCTTCTGCTCTCCTGTAAATAATGTCATTCATCAAGATAACATTCCACAACATAACAGTTACGTTAGGACCAGCAAGTTTAAAATATTAATAACATCTGTGGTGATATTTATTTTGTTAGTTAGTGCAAATGAAAATTTAACAACAGGCTTTTTGTATCTGAATTGATTTTTCCATTTGATGAAAAACATTGAAATCTTTTTGTTTTGCAGTGCTGATAAAGGAATGAGCCAGGAAATTAAGCAGGTTTACGTTTAAAGAATGAATCACCACTGAATTGCGATCTATCTTCACACACTTGTGAGCACAACTTTCCCTGGCAGAGACTTAGCATGGGTCTTGCAGGTGTTCAGTGGTCAAGTGATTGGATCAGAAGTTAATCAAGGGGAGAAGCAAAGGGAAAATATAGAAGCATAATTGAATGGGCAGGGGATATGGATGTTGTGGTAACAACTGATGAGTTGTGGAATAGAAGAAGCAAGGGGAAAGGGGTAAGAAGCAGGTGGTGGGAGAATTCTATGGCTGGCAATGGTCTGTAGTTTTAATGAGGAACACTGAGGAACATTCTTAAATTTCCCAGAATGAATGTTTCTGAATAAATCTACCTTTTTGTTGCTTGCCTGCACCAATTTAAGGTCTGGTCATCAATTTATATGTAGATTGGTATTCCTGAATGAGGGAATACATTTGGGTTGAATGAATTCGGGAAAGGAAACATTAAACACTTTTTTGCCTATGCGAAGTGTCTAGTGTCTGTTTTCAGCCATGGGACTGGGACACCTGTACTGATACGATAGACAGCACACTTCCTGTTCAGAATGTATTTATGTTCGTTCCTCCAATGTTTGGTTTCCATTTCATGCGTGTCTCAAATTTCTAAGCCTTGTGTTTGTCACCTGGTATAACACTTTTCTTTGTTTGCCAAATGATTTAGAAAGATGCAAGTATAAATCTCAAATAATCAGATCAGCAAAGTTGTCATCTGTTCACATCTAACACAATCCAATAATTCCTACATAGTTCAGACACTTTCTTAGTTTCATCAAGACTATTTTCTATCTAAACCTCAACTACCCTTATGGAAAGCTACCATTTTTATTAAACCGCATATTCATAAGGTATCAGTAATACTTAAAATAAATTACTCGTAAGCTTATAGTTGTGAAATGACTCAATTAGTGATTAATTCAGCAAACATTATCTATTTGCCTAGAAGCATTATGGTATTTTTAAATAATTATCAATATCTGTGCTGTGTCACAGTTTATAGTATTTCTTACTTCGGAGAATTGATGTCTGATTTCAGGATAATATTCTCGGCATGAAATGTGTTCTAATTTGGTCCTGAAGTATTTTATCATCTGAATTTGCCTTATGTATTTTCTACATCTTGATTTTCCATCATTATCTTCATATACTTTCTTGTTGATTAAAGCTTTTAGATTGTGTCACAACCAATTATGGAATCCCCTGGAATATCTTCTGATGTTTAAGAGATTGTGCGAGTCTTCACTCAATTTTCATTTGATGTCAAGAAATTATTAATTCTCTTCTGGAAAAGGAAGCTAATGATTGTCAATAAAGTAAGAACATAACACTCATAAATCTAAACACAGGACTGAGAGATTTCAAGGATCATATTTTGGTCGACATTTTAGGCTGATAGTTCTAAATCAACAGTACACCTATTTTAATAGAATTTCAAGAATATGTTTGCCTTCCAATCAGTGATGTAAGAAGTAATTGTTTGTGATGTGCAGCAAAAGAAAAGGTTTCAGCAGTCGCATGATATATATATCATATGCCAATGTTATGTTCCTCTCTACAAATCATTTATGACATATAAAGTTGCAGTCAACATTTTCTGAATAAATTGACCTGCTGAGATGCATGTGGAGAATGCCATTAAGATTTTTCTGATAGGCACAATAGACAAAGCATTACAATTGTTTGATCCATTTTAGGGTGCTACATGTAGCCTCAAAGCTCCAAAATTATATCTGTGGCATGCATAGAGACTTTTATGTCAAATTGTGATGGTTGCCACATTGGTAAGGGTGCGTGCATGCAGTGAGAGAGGGGTGGAAGTATACAGAACTTACAGATCACAATATCAACTAGCATGTTGTTTTTGAGTTCAATATTCCTTGGGGAATTTAGAAGGACATACTGTCAAAATTAGAGGCTTAAAATAAGGACTGAGATGAAGATAAATTTCTTCATTCGAAGGGGTGTGAAACTTTGAAATTGCCTACACCAAAGGGTTGTTGATTCTTGAAAATATTTAAGGCTGAGGCAGACAGATGTCTGGTTACACAGATAATAAAAGGATATGAGAATTGGGCCAGAAAATGGAATTGAGATTGAATATCAGCATGTTAGCCCTGAACAGTAGATCGGGTTCAAGATTTTCTCACTGAACAGAGTTGGAACAACAACTATTCCCATCATAAATTAACAATCCGGATGAAGTAACTGAGGGTGTTGTTGCTAAGTTTGCAAATGACATAAAGATGATGGAGCATTATGGTGTTGAGAAAGAGGGGACTCTGCAGAAGGATTTGGACATAAGTTTGCACTGCTGCCTTGCAGTACCAGGCACCCAGATTCAATTCCAGCCTCGGGTGACTATCTATGCGGAGTTTGGACATTCTCTTTGTGTCTGTGTGTGGGTGCTCTGGTTTCCTCCCACAGTCCAAAGATAGAACATAGAACATAGAACATAGAACAGTACAGCACAGAACAGGCCCTTCAGCCCACAGTGTTGTGCCGACCATTGATCCTCATGTATGCACCCTCAAATTTCTGTGACCATATACATATCCAGCAGTCTCTTAAATGACCCCAATGACCTTGCTTCCACAACTGCTGCTGGCAACGCATTCCATGCTCTCACAACTCTCTGCGTAAAGAACCTGCCTCTGACATCCCCTCTATACTTTCCACCAACCAGCTTAAAACTATGACCCCTCGTGCCAGCCATTTCTGCCCTGGGAAATAGTCTCTGGCTATCAAATCTATCTATGCCTCTCATTATCTTGTATACCTCAATTAGGTCCCCTCTCCTCCTCCTTTTCTCCAATGAAAAGAGACCGAGCTCAGTCAACCTCTCTTCATAAGATAAGCCCTCCAGTCCAGGCAGCATCCTGATAAACGTCCTCTGAACCCTCTCCAAAGCATCCACATCTTTCCTATAATACGGCGACCAGAACTGGACGCAGTATTCCAAGTGCAGTCTAACCAAAGTTTTATAGAGCTGCAACAAGATCTCACGACTCTTAAACTCAAGCCCCCTGTTAATGAAAGCCAAAACACCATATGCTTTCTTAACAACCCTGTCCACTTGGTTGGCCATTTTAAGGGATCTATGTATCTGCACACCAAAATCCCTCTGTTCCTCCACGCTGCCAAGAATCCTATCCTTAATCCTGTACTCAGCTTTCAAATTCAACCTTCCAAAATGCATCACCTCGCATTTATCCAGGTTGAACTCCTTCTGCCACCTCTCAGCCCATCTCTGCATCCTGTCAATGTCCCGCTGCAGCCTACAACAGCCCTCTACACTGTCAACGACACCTCCGACCTTTGTGTCGTCTGCAAACTTGCTGACCCATCCTTCAATCCCCTCATCCAAGTCATTAATAAAAATTACAAACAGTAGGGGCCCAAGGACAGAGCCCTGTGGAACCCCACTCACCACTGACTTCCAGGCAGAATATTTTCCTTCTACTACCACTCGCTGTCTTCTGTTGGCCAGCCAATTCTGTATCCAAGCAGCTAAGTTCCCCTGTATCCCATTCCTCCTGACCTTCTGAATGAGCCTACCATGGGGAACCTTATCAAATGCCTTACTGAAGTCCATATACACCACATCCACAGCTCGACCCTCATCAACTTTTCTAGTCACATCCTCAAAAAACTCGATAAGGTTTGTAAGGCATGACCTACCCCTCACAAAGCCGTGTTGACTGTATTTGATCAAGCCATGCTCTTCCAGATGGTCATAAATCTTATCCCTCAGAATCCTTTCTAACACCTTGCAGACGACAGACGTGAGACTTACCGGTCTATAATTGCCGGGGATTTCCCTATTTCCTTTCTTGAAGAGAGGAATTACAAGTGCCTCTCTCCAGTCCTCAGGTACGACTCCAGTGGACAGCGAGGATGCAAAGATCTTCGCAAGCGGCGAAGCAATTGCATTTCTCACTTCCCAAAGCAGCCGAGGACAAATCTGGTCCAGGCCTGGCGACTTGTCAATCTTAATGTTTGACAAAATTTTCAGCACATCAGCTTCCTCTATCTCTATCCATTCCAGCATGCACACCTGCTCTTCAAAGGTTTCATTCACTACAAAGTTCGTTTCTTTCGTAAAGACAGAAGCAAAAAACTCATTTAGGGCTTCCCCTACCTCCTCAGGCTCCACACACAAGTTCCCTATGCTATCCCTGATCGGCCCTACTCTTTCTTTGACCATTCTCTTATTCCTCACATAAGTGTAAAATGCCTTTGTGTTTTCCCGGATTCCTTCTGCCAAGCCTTTCTCGTGCCCCCTCCTGGCTCTCCTCAGACCATTTTTGAGCTCCTTCCTTGCCTGCATGTAATCCTCACTAGCTGAACTTGACCCTAGCTTCCTCCACCTTATGTAAGCTACCTTCTTCCTTTTCACAAGAAGCTCCACCGCTCTCGTCATCCAAGGTTCCTTTATCTTACCCCTTCTTGCCTGTCTCAGAGAGACATATTTACTCATCACTCCCAACAACTGTTCCTTAAACAGTCTCCACATGTCTATAGTTCCCTTACCATGGAACAACTGTTCCCAGTCCATGCTTCCTAGCTCATGTCTAATCGCATCATAGTTTCCTCTTCCCCAATTAAATATCCTCCCATTTTGCCTAATCCTCTCCTTCTCCATAGCTATGTAGAATGTGAGGCAGTTATGGTCACTATCACCAAAATGCTCTCCCACGACAAGATCTGATACCTGCCCCGGCTCGTTTCCGAGCACCAAGTCTAGAATGGCCTCTCCCCTCGTCGGCCTGTCAACGTACTGCGTTAGGAAACCCTCCTGAACACACCTTACAAAAACAGCTCCATTCAAATCTTCTGCTCGAAGGAGGTTCCAATCAATATTAGGAAAGTTAAAGTCACCCATTACAACAACCCTACTGCGTGCACACTTTTCCAAAATCTGTCGACCTATGATTTCTTCAATCTCCCTGCTGCTATTGGGGGGCCTGTAGTAAACCCCTAACGAGGTGACTACTCCCTTGCTGTTCCTAATTTCCACCCATACTGACTCAGTAGGCAGATCTTCCTCGACAATGGAAGCTTCTGTAGCTGTGATACCCTCTCTGATTAGTAGTGCTACACCCCCTCCTCTTTTTCCCCCCTCCCTATTCTTTTTAAATGTTCTAAACCCTGGAAGATCCAGCAACCATTCCTGCCCATGAGAAACCCATGTCTCTGTTATGGCCACAACATCATAGCACCAGGTACTGATCCATGCTCTAAGTTCATCACTTTTAATCCTGATACTCCTTGCATTAAAGCAAACACACTTTAACCGATCCCTTGGTTCCTTCCCAGGAAAATCCTTCCCACTAGCTGGTCTACCTCTTGCTACTGCCTCACCTGCATCAACGCTCACCTCTGTTGTGCAGGTTAGGTGGATTGGCCTTGCTAAATTCAATCTAACTAGATCAGTGTCGGAAGTGATAATGGGAACTGCAGATGCTGGAGAATCCAAGATAATAAAATGTGAGGCTGGATGAACACAGCAGGCCAAGCAGCATCTCAGGAGCAGGGTTTCAAGACTACGGTAGGGGGTGGGCCTGGATGGGATGCTCTTTGGAGATCTGGTGTGGACTTGATGAGTTGAATAGCCTGCTTCCACACTGTAGGGATTCTATGAGTTACCATTTAGTCTATTTCTTCTCATTTTCGAACTGGATAAAAAGGCTAAATCCTTCAGTAAGAGTGACACACAGCTTTATCTTCCAGAAGGTTTTGATTGACAGGCTGTTAGGATAAAAAACCTTGTTGTTCCACACTTTTAATAGAGATCTGTTTTGATATTTGCCAACAGCTATTAATATATCATTATGAATTGAGATTCAAAGCTAGCATTTTCTCAGCAGGCAGTTCTAAGTTCACAATTTGATTAACAGTTTAGCAAAAAATAAGATTTTAAAACTTTGAATAGGGTTGAAGATCAGAGTTTTTTCAGAATCAGTTACATATGAATGATGACTATATTAGATTATTAGAAGTTCACTTTTGGGTCTCTGTAGTCTGCCCCTGGTGGATACTGACTGAGCGTTGATGGAGGAGTCATGGGTGTATGACCTAACATGAGAGTAAGAGGGACGAGTTGGCATGGAGATAGCATGGATGGGATGGGTAAGAATAAAGACAATGTGAGGGGTGGGGGCTACACAGTCTAATAGCTGCTAAAATAAATGGGTGAAAGTCCCAGAAAACTGAGCCAGTACTTCTAACCAGATCATCTCACCACTTGCTAATTTTCATGATCCTGTTTAAGAAGGGATGGAGGCACAAGTCAGAAAGCTATAGGTCAGTTAGCTTAACCTCTGTTGTTGTTAAGATTTTAGACCCCATTATTAAGGATGATATTACAGTGTACCTGGAAGTGCATGGTAAAATAGGGCTGAGTCGGTACAACATCGTCAAAGGGAAGTCATGCCTGACAAATCTGTTAGAATTCTTTGAGGAGGTAATGAGCAAGTCAGACCTCTGAGATATGGATTTATTTGGTGATCTATTTGGATTTCCGGAAGACGTTTGATAAGATGACCAACAGGAGACTGCTAAACAAGATAACAGCCCATGGTGTTAGGGACAAAGTGCTGGTATGGATAGAGGTTTGGCTGATTGGCAAAAGACAGAGAGTGCGGATAAACAGATCATTTTTAGAATGGAAGTTGGTGACTAGTGGAGTTCCGCAGATGTCAGTGTTGGGACCACAACTATTCACATTACAAATTTACAATCTGGATGAAGTATGAGTGTATTATTGCTAAGTTTGCAAATGACACCAAGATAGCTGGAGCATTATGGTGTTGAGAAGGAGGGGAGTCTGCAGAAGGACTTCGGCAAGCTTTAACTCTGTTTCAATCTCCACAAATGCAGTCTGACTTGTTGAGTATTTCCACAATTTTCTGTTGATAGTTCAGGTCTCCAACATCTGTTTCTCCTTACTTTCCTATTATATGTTCCACAATGGACATTTGTAAGCACAGTTAGTTTCAATTTAAGATGACAAAAAAAATTATCACTCAATACAACATCTAATTCTTCTGTTAACAAAGTTTGCTTCTGTGGATAGAATTAGTGTGTTGTTATGGATGAACTCGTTAGAGGTAATTCCTGGAAGATTTTTCCATTTTTAAACTTGAACATGAAACCAGGAGTCATCTGCCAAAAAAAAATCGTCGTAATTAGTTCAATCCCATTTGTACATGTGGTTGTTTTATGTCGTCTTTGTGAATTTCAAGTCTTTTGGATGTTACCATCAGGATTTTATGCAGGCCAGATTCAACGAAGGTTGGTACGTGACATGATTGACAAAATTGTGTGTAATTGTTTGAATAAGTTGTGATGGTAATGTTGAAGTCCTACCTAGCGCAAAGGAACATGGTTGTGTTTGTTGGAAACTAATCATTTTATCCACATGTCATCAGTGTAGGAGTTCCTCAGCAGAGTGTCCCAATCCCACCCAGCTTCTGTTCTTTCATCAATGATGTTCCTTCTATCATAAGGTCTGCAACAGGGAATACACTCTTGATTACTAAATGTTCAGCACCATTCACGACTTCTCAGATACTGATTCAACAATGAAATATCTCCCACTTTTCTCTTTATTGCCATGTATGAAGCAAAATGCCATCTCCCATACCATATATTTAACCTTCTAACCTGCATATTCCTATGCTGTATAGTTCAGGTCACAGTTCAGAGATTATTGCTTTTGAAGTTCTGCTTTACAATTGGGCATTAACCCTTTAACCTCATCAGTGGAATATCAACCCTAGATTTTCCTGTGTTGCTGAGGGGTTCCTCGAAAGGACCATGACATTCAGATGCTCACCTCACTATCACTCCAGTATCCTGTCCAGCTGCAAGCAGATGGCTTCAACTCAGCACTGGGCAGACAACACAAAGATCTTCAATCAAAACTTCCAGTTCCTGCTGTGGAGAGCAGTGTCTGTTCCCTGACTACACTAACCACTATATCCAACTGTTCTTTCCCTTCTACTTCTCCAACTTAAATGACCTTCTGAAACTTGGTGCTATGATATTTTTTTTCCAATCCAGTGTCCAGTCCTTGTTCTCCATAAGTACCTTCTACTTTTTGGTTAAACCCAAAGGCAGAAGCTTCTCTATCACGAGATCCTGAATTCCCATACCTGCCTGTCTCACAGTTACACTCTCCTGTCCTGGCAATTGATCAACTTCAAAGTTATGCCTAAATCTAAGAGGCATGACAACCTCCTTCTCCTCCCTAATGATTCATAATGTCTGCACCACAGGCTCCAGCTCAACTCTGAGCCAAATTTCCTCAAACTATATTTTCTTCTCAAAGATACAATTGTCCAGGAGCACAATATTCTCTACAAACTTCAACACATTGTGGTTATGGAACATCGCTTGCCCAGACATGTCCATCTTTCATTAATTTTCTGATTCATTCATACATTTTTAGACTAGCTTTAAACAATGCAAGCGTCCTTGAAATCGTGTTCATCATCCACAATATTGACTCCCTGCTGATGTATTGCAATTAGCGCTGGCTGGGCACTGAAACAATTGAAATGAACAGACAGCAGGAAAATGTTATGTTTTCTACATTACAAACAATGGATTCAGATTATTCACATATCGTATTTCCTGCATCCCTTATCAAGTGCTTTTAAATTTTGTTCTTTTATTCCCAAACATTGGTTGATCAGACTAATGACAATTACTTTCCTCCCTCAACCAATATCACTAAATACAGATTAACTAGGCATTCATCTAATTTGTTGCTTATGAGATTTTGTTTTCCACAATTCAGTTGCACATTTGCATACTTAACAACTGCAATTCAAAGATAGTTCATTGGTTGTGGAGTGCTTTGAGAAATATGGTCTATAAAATCTGTTTTCTTTCCTTAATAGAAAAGAGATTTCTCCTGCACCAAGGCAGCACAGATATATGATTTTTAAAGGCGAGTTAGGAAATTCAACCCAATCTGTTCCACTTTCATTTCCGGCTTCTCACAGTCCATATCCACGACAGTGTTGTTTTTCCCATAATCAGTTGTGATTGCAAATCCTTGACTACAATCTTCTGTTGTTGACTACAAATGTGATTTAAAAAAAACAAATACTACAACTAGATTCTAAATCCAGAGATTAAAGAAACATTTCAAAGGGTAAACTATAACTTTGTTATTGTTAATACATGTTAAAACTTAGATAGTCAATCTGGGTGACATGTGGCTCAGCGGTTAGCGCTGCTGCCTCTTCGTGCAAGGAACCTGAGTTTGATTCCACACTCAGGCGACTGTCTGTGTGGAGATTGCATATTCTCTCCATATCTGTGTGGTTTTCCTCCCATAGTGTCTGGTTTCCTCCCATAATCCAAAGACATGCAGGTTAAGTGGGTTGGCCAAGCTAAATTGCCCCACAATGACTAGGGATGTGCAGACTATGTTGATTAGCCATGGGAAATGCAGAGTTACATGGATAGTGAGAGGCATCTGGTGGGATGCTCTTTGGAGGGTTGGTGTGGACTTGATGGGACAAATGGCCTATGTCCACACTGTAGGAATTCTGTGATTCTAATTATTTGCTGTTTACTGAGCACTACATTAGATGAATGCTGATTTCATGTAATGGGTTGTAATAGCACTTTACAACTGTAACCAGCCATCTGATATGTACTTGGACTTGCCATTTCAAGAAACCAAGATGGGAAATGTATTTCAATTACAAAACATAACTGTTACCCAAATTATCTTACAGTAAGTAATTAACTATTGTCTACAAAGGGCCCTGGGCACCTCTTTTCATTAAAAGGAGATCATTAACAATACACACAATCAAACCTTTTCATTAAAATGTCAGTTAAAAATGCTCAAACTGAGTTTTGTTAAAGTCCAAGATGTAGTGATTGATAACACAATTTATTATGAATGCACCATGAACAGTACAGAAGCAAGATAACAAAAGATACCATAATTAGCAGACATATTTTGCACTCCACACCAATCTGTTTAATTTACTAAATATTTTTTTAAAAATTAACTTGAAGTCACTTGGGCCAAATAATTCTTTAATCGAATATGTACTGTTAACAAATTCTTGAGCATCCTTAGTTTGTTGATGAAAACTCGGCAATGGAAGTAAAAGACTTTTAAGTTATTTATGTTCTGATTAAGCATTTTAAAACAATATTTGCTTTTATTTAGTATAACCTATCCTAAATTATAGGTGAAAATACATAGGTAACACTGGACAGACACACAAGACTGACTTGACAGATCAGTAAAAACAAACCACTGAGCCACATAATATTTGAACTAAAAGGGCAGGCAACTTATGACGGTTCAGACCTGAAAAGGCTTATTATTCAATAAGCCACCAAATTCCATTGTAAATCTTGAAAGTTCACATCCAAATCATTTATATAAATGAAAAAGCAGTGGACTCAGCACTGATCCTTGTGGCACTACGTTGGTCACTGGCTTCCAGTCTGAAAAGCAACCCTCCATGATCACCCTCTGTCTTCTACTTTTGAGCCAGTTCTGTATCCAAATGCCTAATTCTCCATCTGTTCCACATGATCTCACCTTGCTAACCAGTCTACCATGAGGAACCTTGTAGAACACCTTACTGAAGTCCACATAAATCAAACCCACCACTCTGCCTTGATCAGTCCACTTGGTTATATCTTCAAAAAACTCAGTGAAGTTTGTGAGACACGATTTCCTGCCATGCTGACTATCCTTACTCAGTCTTCGCCTTTCCAAAAACATGTAAATCCTGTCCTTCAGAATTCCCTCTAACAACTTGCCCACCACCAGTGTTAGGCTCACCAGTCTATAGTCCCCTGGCTTTTCCTTACCATCTTTCTTAAATACTGGCACCACATTAGCCAATGTCCAGACTTCTGGCACCTCACCTGTGGCTATCAATGATATAAATTTCTCAGCAAGGGGCCCAGTAAACATTTCCCTAGCATCCCAGAGTTCTAGGGTACATTTGATCAAAATCCATGCATTTATCCACCTTTATGCATTTTAAGATATCCAGCATTTCCTCCTCTGTAATATAGACATTTTTCAAGATGTTGCTATTTATTTCCACATGTCCTCTATCTTCCATACCCTTCTCCACAGTAAACACTGGTGCAAAATTCTTATTTAGTATCTCCCCAGCCACTTGCCATTCCACGCACAGGCAGCCTTGCTGATCTTTAAGGGGCCCTATTCTCTCCCAAGTTACCATTTTGTCCTTAATGTATTTGTAGAATCTCTTTGGGTTCCCCCTTAGCCTTATTTATCAAAGCTATCTCATGACCACTTTTTGTCCTCTGGATTTCCCTCTTAAGTATACTCCAATTGCTTTTAGTCTTTTCTTTGGAATCACTCGATCACTGCTGTCTATACCTGACAATATGCTTCCATCTTATTCTTGACAAAAACTTCAAATTTCTCTCAGCATTTGTTACAACTGCCAGCCTTGTCCTTCACCCTAACAGAAACACACTGTCTCTGGACTCTTATTATCTCATTTTTGAAGGCTTCCCATTTTTCAGCTGTCCCTTTACCTGCGAACATCCACCTCCAATCAACTTTTGAAAGTTCATGCCTAATACCATCAAAGTTGGCCATCCTCCAACTTAGAGCTTTAACTTTTAGATCCAGTCTATCTTTTTCCATCACTATTTTAAAAGTAACAGAATTATGGTCAGTGGCTCCAAAGTGCTCCCCCACTGATACCGCTTTAACCTGCCCTGCCTTACTTCCCAAGGGCAGGTCAAATTTTGCACCTTCCCCAGTAGGTGCATCCACATACTGAATCAGAAAGTTTCCTTGTACACACTTAACAAATTCCTTTCCATCCAAGTGCTTAGCACTATGGCAGTATCAGTCTACGTTTGGAAAGTTAAAATCCTCCACCATAACTAACCTAGCATTCTTACAGTTAACTGAAATCTCCTTACAAATTTGTTTTTTCAATTTCCTGCTGACAGTTGAGAAAGTCTATAGTACAATCCAAATAAGGTGATCATCCCGTTCTTATTTTTCAGTTCCACCCAAAAAACTTCCCTGGATGTAGTCCCAGGAATATCTTCCCTGAATAAAGCTGTAGTGTTATCCCTAATCAAAAATGCCACCCCACTCTTCTCTTGCACCCCCCGGCTCTTTTGATGAAAAGAATTTACTCCCCTCCCCCTTTTCTGATGAAGGGTCTAGGCCCGAAACGTCAGCTTTTGTGCTCCTAAGATGCTGCTTGGCCTGCTGTGTTCATCCAGTTCCACACTTTGTTATCTTGGATTCTCCAGCATCTGCAGTTCCAATTATCTCTAATATTCTGATGGATTACCACCAGACAACTAGTGATAGAGCTATAGTGAGAAAGCCAGCATAAATCCAGGAAATCTGGAGGACAAAATGTACAGTGATTACTTAAGGAAAACAAGAGGATATTTTTTGATATTTTCTAGCCTTGTATTGCTTGATCATACTTCTGATCAACGTGTTCAGCGATATCCTGACACACGTCTAGAGCAGGTTGGACTTGAACCTGGAACTCCTGGCTCAGAGGTAGGTCCACTGCTACTGTGCCACAATGCCCTCAAATGCCCATTGTAAAATTGGCTCATAAATTGTAAATGGGAGCCATGGAGACCAGGAATACACAATCAACGAAAAGAACCAATACATGTTAATAAGATAATAAAAATGTAAAAAAACTCAAGGGTTCATTTCTAGAAGAATTAAAGTGAACATGGGAAACTGAAACAGGAATGGGTCATGCAATGAGATTAAAGCTGATCTACAAACCAACTCCATCTATCCACCTTTTTGTTTAACCTCATACTTAAGAAACAGCTATCATTCTCAGGTTTAAACTTACCATTTGGTCCAGCAACAACTGTCATTTGTCGAAGAGAGTTTCAAACTTCTACCAACCTGTGCTTGTAGAAAAGTTTCTGAATTTCATTCCTGATACTCTGACTCTAATTTTTGGACAAGTGCCCCAGTTCCAGATTACACAGTTAGTAGAAATAGGTTCAATATATCCTATCCGTTTCTGTTAATGATTTATTAGGCTGATGCCTTTGACCTACCAGAAAAGATTTAGCAGATGCTGGTATTTTATTTTGAAAAAGTGAATATGAAGGGATGATCTGATAAAGGTCTTTAAAATTATGAAATACTTTTTATTAGAGTTGCCATACAGAATGTGTTTCTATTAACTGGGGAGGCCAAAACTATGGGTCATCAATATAAATCGATATCCAGAGAGTGATGAGAGTGTGAAATTATCTCCCACGTGGTAGGGCTAAAGTGATTAACATAGATGCATTTCAGAGCAAGTTAGATAAACACATAGAGGAGTAAGTAATAGAGAATTTATTGTGGGAGTTCAGTAATGGTGCAAAGAAGGTTCTTTCCAGGCTAAGTGGCTGTGAATAACGTGTACTCAACATTGCAGTGTAAACAGAATAGATTCACAATTTGAAATCTGTACACCAAAAGAAAAATACAACAGATTTTTATGGACACTGGCAGCATATTTGCAAGAAGTGCAGCCGGGGTGATGGTGAGAGTGTGTAAAATTTGGGTGGTCCGCACTTTTGATCAAGGGAGTATTTAATACAGAGAGCAGTTGATGTTCTATGAGGGTAAAACAATGTAAATTGTGAATTGTAAGTGGTAATAGTAGACATATTTTGTGCACAGTAACATTCCATTTCACATAGTAATCATCTGTTCTGTTAACATTTCTCAAGGGATGTACATGAGAGGGGATATTTGTACATGAGAGAGGATATAACTCTCCTATTTTCCAAACACTGACGTGGGATCTACATTCACCTGAGAGATCAGGTGGTGTTTGGTTTGATGTCTTAATAAAAGGCAAAATATTTTGGCCTTACTTCAAAAATAAAGGATTTAATACTTTGTTCAAGATCACAGCAATGGACTAAGACTTTAATAAACTTTTGTAACAGGAAGGAAGAACATTTCCAACAAAGAATTATTTGATATTTTTCCACTGTTTTAGTTATGTTTGATCTAACTATGTTCCTCAGCGTTTCCTGGGATGGCCATTCAGCCTCGGTACATTTGAAGGATGCTGACTCCTCTATATGGTGATAGAGCAGTCATTCTTTAATTTATTTATGTGGCTGTTACTGTAGACTATCCATTTTTAACTGCTTTAGAGAAGGTGTTGACCAGCATTCTCGAACAACTGCAGTCCTTGGGGTGTGGCACCACTGGCAGGATTGTTTGAGAGTAAATTTCAGAACTCAGATTCTGTGTCGGGAATTTGGTTCAAAGTCAGGATAGTGTGTTAGCTTGGGGAAGAACTTGCACATGGTGGTGTTCCCATGTACCTGTTATCTGTGACCTTCTAGGTAGAAAGGTTGTGGGTTCGGAAGGTGCAGGAGTCCTGTTGAGCTACTGTAGTACGTCTTAGAGGTGGTATATACTCCTGCCATTCAGTGTCAATTGTAAAGGCAGTGGATGTCAGTGATGATGAATTGAGCACCAATCTGCAGGCTGCTTTGTCCTGGATGATATTCAGACCTTTAACTGTTGTTGGAGTTGCACCCATACATATAAGTGAAGAGTATTCCATCACACTCCTGACCTGTGCCTTCCAGATGGCTTTGGGAAGACAGGAGGTGAATTAATTATTGCAGGATTCATAAGTTTCTGTTTTTAGCTATTTTTGTAGCTACTATATTAATATCGCAGATCCAGTTCAGTTTTTTCTAAAGTGCTAACCCTCTGGATGTTAATAATGGAGCATTCAGTAATGATAATGCTACTGAATATCAAGGGGCAATGGTTAGATTTTGTCTTATTGGAGATGGTCAGTGCCAAGCACTTGTGTGTTATGTATGATACTTGCCACTTATCAACACAAACCTGAATGTTGTCTAGGTTTTGGTGCAGGTGGATGGGCTATTTCAGTATCTGAGGAGTCACAAAAGGTCATGAACATTTGTGCAATCAGTGCACATCCCCACATCAGACCTTATGATGGAGGGAAGGTCATTGACGTAGTATCTATAGATAGTTGGGCCTAAGGCATAACCTGACAACTAGAGGGTTTTTGTGATGCATTGATAGCTTTCATCCCTCTGTGCCAGGAGGCCTTGGTTGAAATTTGGGTAATAACATCTCTGGACATGTTGATTAGAAAATATCTGCCCTCTGGAATTCCTCCAGCGAGGTCCTGGGGCTGGAAGTAATGACATCTAACAAGCAAAACCAACTTCTTTATTCCAGGTATGACTCCAAACAATACATTTTTTTTCTCTGATTCCTTTTGAGTCTTAGTTCACTTGGGGTCCTTGATGCTATTTTGGTCACAAGTTTCCTTGATGAGTATCTGTCATCCTACCTCTAAAGTTCAGCTTTTTTTGCTCATGTTTGAACCAAAGCTGTGATGAGGCTGGGAGCTGAATAATTCTGGTGGAATCCAAACTGGCCGTCAGTGAGCCAGTCATTCTTTTTCAGCTGCTATTTGAAAGCACTGTTGATGACCCCTACCACTTTGATCACATGCAGACTCATAGAGCACAATTGTGAATTGTATTTGTTCTGCTTTTTGTGCACAGGACATACTTGAGCAGTTCGCAGCATTGTCGCCAGTTTTGTAGCTGTACTGGAACAGCTTGGCTAGTGTTGCAGCTAGTTCTGAAACACACATCTTCAGTACTGTTGCAAGACTGTTGTAAGGACCCACAGACTTTGCAGTATCCAGTACCTTCAGCCATTTCTTGATATCAGTCAATCAAAAATTTCAAAGGCTGGCATCAATGATGTTGAGGATCTCCACAGAAGGCCACGATTGATCATCCATTCAGCACATCTGGCTGATGGGATTTGAAAATACTTTAACCTTGTCTTTTGCACTGTGTTGTCTCCCACATTGTTGAAGAAAGGAATATTTGTGAAATCTCCTCCATCTGCCTACCTCCATTAAGAAATGGATATTTCAGGTCAAGAGAATTCAAATCTGTTCTGTTGGTTGTCAGATTGTTTAGCCCCAGTCTTTTTTTTTGAGGCTTCTGCTACTTGCCTGGCAAGTGTCCTGTGATGTAATCTACCAGATTCACACCTCCTTTTTACACATGCTTGGTACTGCTCCTGGTAACCCCTCCCGCATTTTTCATTCAACCAAGGTTAACCCCTGTTTTGATGGTAATGGTAGAATGTGGATATGCCAGGCTGTGCAGTTACAGCCAGTGGTTCAATACAATTCTGCATCTCATGGATGCCAAGTTTTGAACTGATAGATCAGTTTAATGTCTAAAATTGTTGGACCTCAGCAGGTCAGGTCAAGGCCTTGTCATCTTATGGGGTGCTATCACAAACAACTGAATGTTCAGCCACTAACAGTCTCCATTAGCAGTTATTCATTCTCCCAGGATGACTTCTATCCACTTCTACCCACTTTTTTGTCTGTCTAACCGTTCTTCTCTCTCTATCTCTCTGGGCTCCATCCTCACCGATTGTTTACTCCTTCCCTCTCCCCTACCCCACCTTCAGCAGGTATACCAACCTTTGCCTAGATACCATCTCCCCTACCCCACCTTCAGCAGGTATACCAACCTTTGCCTAGATACCATCTCCCCTACCCCACCTTCAGCAGGTATACCAACCTTTGCCTAGATACCATCTCCCCTACCCCACCTTCAGCAGGTATACCAAGCTTTGCCTAGATACCATCTCCCCTACCCCACCTTCAGCAGGTATACCAACCTTTGCCTAGATACCATCAGTTCTGAAGAAGAGTCACGGGACCTGAAACATTAACTCTGCTTTCTCTCCGCAGATGCTGCCTGAACTACCAAGTTTTTCCAACAATTTATAATCTTGTTTCTAATTTCTAGTACCTGCAGCTCCTTGGTATTTTATCAGTTTGAATTCTGTCCCATTTAGAAACATAGAAATATAAAAACTAGAATCAGGAGTAAATCATTCAGCCTTTCAAGCCTATTATTCAATATGATTATGACTGGTCCTCTAAATCAATGCCACATTCCTGCTTTCTCTCCATATTTCTTGGTGCCTTTAATATCTAAAGCAAAATTGCTTCATTGAATATACACAGTTTGCTGAAATCCACAGTCTTCCATGGTGCTGAATTCCACAGATTCACCTTCCTCTCAGTGAAGAAACATTTGCTTATCTCTGGTTCTAGACTCCCTACCCAGGGAAAACATCCTCCCTGCATCTAGTTTGTCTAGCCCTGTTGAAATTTTGTACATTCCAATCCCCTCTCATTCTTCCGAACTTTATTGAATACAGGCCCAGGCAAAGCAATCTCTCCTCATGTGACAGTCCTGCCATCTTCAGGATTGAATATAACAACATAAGAACATAAGAATTAGGAACAGGAGTAAGCCATCAGGCCCCTTGACCCTGCCCCTCCATTTAATAAGATCATGGCTGATCTTTTTGAGACTCAGCTCCACTTAAACGCCCACTCATCATAACTCTTAATTCCTTTACTGTTCAAAAATTTATCTATCCTTGCCTTAAAAACATTCAGCGAGGTAGCTTCAACCGTTTCACTGGGCAGAGAATTCCACAGATTCACAATCTTTTGGGTGAAGAAGTTCCTCCTGACCTCAGTCCTACATGTGCTTCCCTTTGAGGCGATGCCCTCAAGTCCTAGTTTCACCTGCTAGCAGAAACAACCTCCCTGCCTGCACCTTATCTATTCCCTTCATAATCTCATCTGTTTCTATCAGATCTCCCCTCCACTATTGGCCTAGTGAACCTTCACTGAACTCACTGTATGGCATTTTATCCTTTCTTAGGTAGGGTAATTGCTCACAATACCCCAGGTGCAGTCTTAACAAGGCCCTGGATAACTGCAGTATGACATCCATACTTCTGAATTCAAATCGTCTTGCTAAGAAAGCCAATATACCGTTTTTCTGATGAAGAGTCTAGGCCGAAAACGTCAGCTTTTGTGTTCCTACGATGCTGCTGTGTTCATCCAGCTCCACACTTTGTTATCTTGGATTCTCCAGCATCTGCAGTTCCCATTATCTCTGATACCATTTGTATTCCTAATTGCTGTACTTGCCTGTTTACATTCATTGACTCCAAATCCCTAGGTATATCCACATTTCCCAATATAATCACATTTACATAATATTCTGTCTTTCTGTTTTTCACACTGAAGTATATAAACTTGCATTTAGTCACCTAGTTTCACATTTGCCATATGTTTGCCCACTCACTCCACTGGATCACCCTCAAGCCTCCATGCATCCTCCTCACAACTCAAAATCCCATTGTGTTTTATGTTGTCAGCAAACTTGGAAATATTGCATTTGGTTCCTTTATCCAGGTCATTTATGTACATCATGAATAGCCTCAGCACTGATCTCTGCAGCATACCACTAATCATTGCCATTTATACGCTACTTTCTGTTTCCAGTCTATCAACTAATTCTTAATTCATGCTTGTATATTACTCCAATCCTGTGTGCATTAATTTTGCCCACTAACATCTCAAGCTTGGCCTTATTAAAAGCCTTCTTGAAATCCAAATGCACCACATCCACTGGTTCTCCCACATCTAGTACACTAGGTAGATCCTCAAAAACACCCCAGCAGTTTAGTTAAACAAGATTTCCCATTTATAAAGCCATGCTGATTTTGTCGAATCCCATTGATGCTTTCCAAATGTTCTGTTGTCACATTTTATATGGTAGACTATCATTATCCCCACGATTAATGTTATATTAACTGGTTTGTCGTTCTCTGATTCTTGCTCTTCTTCCTTTTTTAAACAGTGAGGTTACATTTACCTCTCCAATCTGTAGGAACTGCTCTCCAGAGTCTATAGAATTTTAGAAAATGAGCATCAATGTATGTTAGGCCCATCTTTGTACTCCAGGATGCAGATTCTCAGGCCTTCAACACCATTAATTTTTCATTTCAGATTATAGCGACTTTGCAATTTTAATTTTTCCAACATTTTTTTTAACTAATGTTCATTTTCAGGGAAAAGTACTGATTCATCAGCTGAAGGGCTGGATGATGATTGGTGGAAATCAGCAGATGTTTTTGATCAAGATTGACTGACACTATTAGCCATCTTGGATCCAAAGGCAATTTTGAGAACAGCTCATGAAATTCCTTTCCAGCTGTATATTCCACAATGTATATCTTCCCTTTCAACTCCATTTGATTCAGCCGTCTCCCTGCCTCTCCTTTCCCTTTAACGGTCTGCAATGCACTTAACAGGCTTTGCATGTAAATAAATCAACTGAAAAACATGGGTGATTGGTGGTGGTTAATAAATGAAAAAATACCACAGGTGATGTGGTGAGGAGAGGAAAGAACTGTTCAGTTGTATGTAGAAGCTCTTCTGGATATAGAAAAAAAAGACAAAGAGTGCATCAGAGTGTAACTGCAACTGGAAGTAAGTGATCAACTTCCAACCTGTGGTTTCCTCATTTTACAATCTGCTATCTTTCACTCCGCTCTGTCCATCATCCCTACCTTTTCCTACTCTCTCCCCCTTCCCTTCTGCTCAGTCTTTTTCAAACACCTCTTTTCCTTCTCTGTCCATTGATCTCCCTCTGTCCCATAATATCATTCTGCCTCACAGTCCCCTTTTTCTGTTTCTCCCTCATTCCTTACATCCCTCCCCCAATTCCCTTTCTTTCTCACCACTTCCCCCAACTCTATAATCCTCGCCCCTCTCACTTATCCTTTCCACTATCTGCTTTACTGTCCCACCTTTAACTTAAAAAAAACCATGATGTTTTGCACTCCAGGTATTTCCAGCATTCCATTACCCTACCAGCAAGTATTTTGCATTGAAACAAAAAGGACTCAACTGTCTTTTCTCAGAGAGACCTAAATACAATTTGGTAAAAGGCAAATTTTCTGAAGAAGGGTCTAGACCCGAAACACCAGCTTTCCTGCTCCTCTGCTGCTGCTTGGTCAGCTGTGTTTACCAGCTCTACACCTTGTTATCTCAGATTCTCCAGCATCTGAGTTCCTACTATCCCTTGGTAAAAGGCAATAATTTTTTTCAAATCTCTGAGCAAGAATTGCTATTCTTCCTGTGCAAGGTTCTAAATGAGTTCACCCCAAGAGTGTCTTGACTGAATAGCCAAAGGATGGTGCTGTAAGGTTGACCAATCAGGATTGTGAAACGATCAACCACAAAAGTTTTTGGAGAGCCCAAGCAACTTGACTCATATTCTGCTACTTGATTAAGTACAATCTGCCTGTACAGCACGCAAAACAATACTTTTCACTGTATCTCAGTACCTGTGACAGCTCAAGTCAAGCTGGAGGAGATGGTGGTATAGTGGTAATGTCGCTGGGTTTGTTAGCGTGAGGGTCATGGGTGTCAATCCCACTGTGGCAGCTGGTGAAATTCGAATTCAATATGGGGAGGGGAAGGGTCTCCCTGAAAGCTTCCTATTTCCAGACGCTGCCGTAGACTTACTGTCCGACCTACAGGCTCTAGGTTGGACATCCGTATATAAAACTATCACAACCACCCCCAATACTGCTTTCTATTTCAGAGTTTTAATGCTCCTGTGCACATCGCCCCTTACACTGAGCAGTCCCTTCAGGCATCCAAATTTTTTTAAAAACTGGCAACTTTCTGTCTACATTTAACCCACGTGCCTAGCAACGTGTAAGACAAACGACAGAAACAGCACTTCACCCGGATTATTTAAATTTATTCGGTTAAAATAAAGTTGAATTCCCAAGTCCCCCCTCCCATGTGCAAAACAAATGCAAACCATGAGAAATTAAAACTAGTCGCAAATACAAATCATTGCTTCGACATTTCACCATTACATATGGGGAATTTTGCTTCTTTAGCAGACATCTGAACCTGCCTTTAGACTGTAAACGGCAGTCAAATTCGCATCAGATTTCAGTGAGGTGTTCAGCGTGTTTATTCTGAAAGCGTTAACTCTGCTTATCGGTTACGACGCTGTGCCCAAAGAAAATGTGTAGTCAATTTTAGTGTATAGCAGACCAATAACTGAACAATTAAAAAAAGTGCGTCTATTAACGAAAAAAATCAAAATTACTAATTTATGATATTGAATCATAATTCAAACTACGGCATGCATATATGCAACATGCTATAGTATATCGCGCTCGCCGATGACAAAAAACTGATCTGTTTAAATAATCTTGGGAATGTATTCATAGAGGGTTTTGCTTATTCTTCCAACTATTAAATCTTCGCTTCATATCCTTGACAAAAAAAATCAATAAAAAAACTCTTCGTTTGCTGATGCATCTACAATGGGAAACCAGGTAAGTGAAAACTCTTCAGGTCCAAATCCTACCTCTGGCATCTTACAACAGAGGCTTTATATAGCGAGAGTCCACCATTGCCCAAAAGGTGATCAAGGCTTCATCAGAATCGTTCAGTCTGCCGACCTCCCCCTAGTGTGTAGCTGGTAGACTGCAGCCTGGGGATGTTGCATTGCTGGACGGAAAGGCTTTTGTAAAGGTATTGGGGACTTGCATTTTTACAGATGGCAAGGGGCTGCAAAGCAAAACCAGCTAGCTGCTTGCTGGAGAGATGGAACGGCCTGAAAGGGGCGTCAGCAGCTTGGAATAAAGAAGTTAAGGGGATTAGACAGCCTCCTACTCGATAATTGCCCGGGAGGAATATTTGCAAGCATTACAGATGTAAAATTTCAAACGTTCGGCGGTGCTGACACGGTGATCTTTTCTCTAGCCCCACCCGGAAACGGGGAAAAAAGACGTGTCTTCGGCTTTCAATTTATATAATTTGCAGAAAATTTCAGCTTCTTCATTCTGTTAGAGGCAGAACATTGAATAGTGCCACCCATCAAGCTTCTGCTTGGAAACAGGCTACTGTAGTCTAATTGCTGACCCAGGATAGTGTTCTAAGTATTTAAGGATTTAAGATGTAACTGGAATCATTCGATCATTTGTAATGTGTTAATTTACAAATTTACGTATCAATATGTATTGCCATTCGAAAGCCACATTGTAATTATATATTAATATTGTCTTACCCTAGGTCTGGCTGCAGCATGGATACTGACATAGCCTGCGGCTTCGGCAGCCTTAAACAGTACAAATATTTTAATGACTCCGTTGATGAAAATTACACAATTCTACTGGATCGCTGGTCCGAAAATGTTACCGACTTCCTTATGGAACGATCAAACACGTTCAGAATTACCATCATCGTTGTATATCTGTTTGTTTGTATAGTGGGACTAGTGGGCAACTGTCTGGTAATGTACGTTATCGTCAGGTAAGGTTTAGCATTTTTGTGTTAGTATTGTTTCATGTGTATTTTATTTAAGGGAAAGAAAAGTTTATAAAGCTAAAAGGCAACTTAATGTTGTAGTTACTGCCTTAGAGCGCCCCCCCGAGGGAACAGGCGCACTAAATTTGAATGATTAGCAATCCGTAACACCTTAATGTCTTATTGTTAAGTACCGAGCGATCCAGAATATAAACAGTTTGCAGACACCGAATATACTACTAAACTTGCGACCAGAGCTACAAGTTGGTAACGCCTTATAAAGTATAAGCGTTTGATTTATCGGGACTCAAATTGACATTAAAAATAAATTTTATCTAATACATGCATTTTTCGAATGTAAATTTTTTCAATGAATCCTTTGTAGTAGTGGCCGTTTCTTCAACGATTTTAAGCTAGTCGCTGAGCCTAGAGTCTTTCGATGATAGGGGAAATATGCATTTTCTGTACGCTAAGCAATTTAGCTTTTTTTCTAGAATGAGCTTGTTAATCACTTTAATTGGGGTGTTGAGTAGTACCGCAAAGATCTGAAACCTTTAGACTAAAGAAGCAATCTACTACATTTATTTTCCAAAATAAAACAGGCCTTTACTGCATTTGGCCAGTCAGTAGTAATAGAGTAAATCATAATTGAAGTGGAATATGTCACTTCTATAGGGAAGGGGACAAATAAAAGCATTTCACAATTTATTAGTCTGATTATAAACTTCTAAGCTATTTATACATCAAACATAATACTCTGAACACGTCTGTTATTATTTTTAAGGTTGCACAAGTGTTGCAAGCAATGGACTGTCAACATTTACTGAGCATTGGATAAACGTTACTAAATTGTATTTTACACTGGCTTCTTTTTCTCACATCCCACACACAACAATCTGCCTGACTGTGATTTTTTCCTTCATTTTGTTCGATGTGGAGATTAGAATCCAATAATATGCCCCACATGCTACAGACACTTTCTCTTGGAAAATTCCTCACCTGACAAAGAGCTAATTACATCTGTCTCTGGTCAGTGGTATATCTACCCTAAAGTTATTTTGAAATTTATTTATGATAATACCATGTGTTGCCCTTGTGCGATTTTTATTCTTTTTCCATTATAAAACTGGCATTTTCTCCTCCTCTGTTGTGAGGGATGAGTCCATTATTTTTACATTCACTTTAATGTGAACTATCATAGGAAGTAATCGAAGGGCAGCGAGGCCAAATCATCATGTTGCTCAATGCTAACAGCTAAGCATGCTCCTAAAAGGAACTGCTGTTTTTTACTGGCTGTTCATTTGTCCTTCTCTCACCTCCCCACTTGCCGTCTGTAAATTTCTTGGGTAGGTCTAAATGTTATTAGGTTCTTGAAACTAGGTGAAGTTTTAAATAGAACACAAAATAACTGAGATGAAGATAATTTCTTTCCTTCCCCATCCCTAGATTTTGTAACCCATTCTCAGCAGCATTTTAATTTGTGCAGGTTATCTGTGAGAATTTCGATTTGCTGGACCCAAGGGTGTAGGCAGCACATTTACAGTAGTACACAGCCCTTCCATCTGTTCTTTACACTTCGAGCTCACTGATCTGCATTTCTGGCATGTTGGGAAGGGAAATGCCTCTCTGGCTTGTTCATACTTAATTGGAAACACATTTCAAGCCTGTTTTTCTTTCTCAGCTGATTTTAAATATGAAGACACATTAACATTATATTTGGATTTAATATACATTCAGCAGGTATCACTGTCCTGAAGATACTCTTCAATTGTAACTTTCCACTATTTGCATAGCGACTGCTTTCCTGTCATCTCTTCGTCATCTGAAAGTATGACAATCATTGCCACTGTCCCTGAAAATGATACATTTCTGTCAGCCCTTCATGGATATGCTCTATCCCTTAATTTCACTCAAACATTTTTTCCTCCTTTCAAGCAGGAACTGTCATCTTCCATCATTAAACCATTTTCTCTGCCCTCCCCCTATCATAAGCACTTTCTTCGCTATTCAAAGACACACTCAAATAACTTCACAACAATCCATCCTCTCCTTTCTTAAAGGTACAGCCTACAGTCTACACAGAAACAATTTCCCCTATCACTAAGATACTTACTTCTTCCAGGTGCAATCTTCTTTCTTCATAAATGTACTTTGGTCACTTTATTTATACATACATTCCTCTTCAAGGTTATGTCTCACATTTGGGTAATCGTAGCAATGTTTTCCTTGTACTCTGTCACAGAGACAGTCTCTGACCTATTATAGAGATATACTCTCTGTATTTTCTTCACAAGCTTGCCCTACAACTGGGCTTTGTGAAAATGGTACGCATTTGCTTGCTGTGCCTAAACTGCGCTGTCACAAGTGGCTCTTGTCCCAAAACAATCGATAAGGCAGTCAGATCATACTTAGTAAAATGTTCCTTAACTGCTGATTAAGTGATAGAAGAAGCCTTAATTGAGCAGCAACCTCCAAATCTTTGGTACTGTTGTTGAGTAGTACCAAATTGAAAATGTGGAAAGTATGAAGTGAAGAGGTTTGCCTTTGTAATGGCACTTGGGATTTATTTTTTAGCAGATCCCAATGTGCTTTTATAAGTGTGATTTCTTTAATCTAGTCAAATATAACATTCATTTGTCCTCTCCAAAGATTCACACAGAGTTAATGAGACATGTCACTTGCTAATCTCCTTTTTGAAGTGTATGGTTTGGGGAAGACTATGCTGCAGTTCATCCTATTCCTTGAGCAGTATGCTGAAATTTTTTACATCCAGCCGAACAGACAGGTGATGGCCCTATTGTTGCATAAGCCCTTCAGAGTTATAGAGTTATGGAGTAATGCAGCATGGAAACAAGCCCTTTGGCCCAAACTGGTCCATGCTGACTGTGGTGCCACTCAGCTAGTTTCAATAGGCTGCATTTGGTCCATATCCCTCTACACCCTTCCTGTCCATGTACCTATCCAAATTTTTTTTTTTAAATGTTGCTATTGGATCTGCCCCAACCACTTTCTCTGGCACCCTATTCCATATATGCATGAAGTTGCCACCCCTTTATATCATTTCCCTCCCACCTTAATCCTATGCCCTCTAGTTCTCAATTCTTCATCCCTGGGGAGAAAAAAACGACATACATTCATCCTATCTGTGTCCCTCATGATTTTATACATCTCATTAAGGTCACCCCTCAATCTCCTACATTCCAAGGAATAAAGACGTATCCCGGTCAAGCTCTCCCTATAACTCAGGCCTACTAATTCCTGGCAACATCCTCATAAATCTTTTTTGCACACTTTACAGTTTAATTATTTCTTTTCTATAACAGGGTGACCAAAACTGTCCTCAATACTCTAAATGTGGCCTCACTAATGACTTATGCAATTGGAACATAATATCCCCATTCCTACACTCAGTGCCTCAACCAATAAAGGCCAGCATGCTAAATGCCTTCTTCACCACCTTGTCTACTTGCGATGCCACTTTCACTGAACTATATTAAATTCTAGAGATAATGGGAACTGCAGATGCTGGAGAATTCCAAGACAATAAAATGTGAGGCTGGATGAACACAGCAGGCCAAGCAGCATCTCAGGAGCACAAAAGCTGACGTTTCGGGCCTAGACCCTTCACCCCTCTGATGAAGGGTCTAGGCCCGAAACGTCAGCTTTTGTGCTCCTGAGATGCTGCTTGGCCTGCTGTGTTCATCCAGCCTCACATTTTATTATATTAAATTCTATCTTGGTTTGACATTCTGAAGTGCAACACTTCACACACTTAGCTGTATTGAATTGCATTTGCCAATCTTCAGCCCACTTCCCCATTTGATCAAGATCCCGCTGTAATTTTCGATAAGTTCCTTGCTATCAACTATCCTCCTAATTTTGTATCGTCTGCAAACTCACTATTCATGCCTTGTACATCCACTTCCAAATCATTTATGTAAATAACAAGTAACAGAAGTCCCAGCACCGACGCCTGTGGCACACCAGTAGTCACAGGCCTCCAGTCCAAGAAACACCCTTCGTCTACTATCCTTGGCTTCCTTCCATTGAGCCAGTTTTGAATCTCGTTAGCCAGCTCTCCCTGGATCCCATGCGATCTAACCTTCCTAACTAGCCTGCTGTTCGGGACCTTGTCAAAGGCCTTACTAAAGTCCATATAAACAACATCCACCTCCCTACCATCATCTATCCTCCTGGTTACCTCTTTGAAAAACTCTAAAAGATTTGTCAGACATCACTTCCCGCACACAAATCCATAATGACAGGACATCCACTTTGTGTAAATAATAAAAATTCAACTTAACTGGATGTAGCGTGCTTTCCATTTCGTGTGCCTTATCACTTGTTTGAATTTGCCTATCAACAAGTAATTGGACCGTATCAGTAATGTTTATATACTATAAGGAATAAACCAGATCAGAATCCTTAATTAGAATGATGATATAGGTACGTTACACTTGACAGTGTTAGAGGGAAAATGCATTTCAGCTCATCCTTTGACATCAGGAATGATTAAAAAATTATGAAATGTGTAATTACTATGCTTGACTTTAAGCATTATTACTAAAGAAACTTGAATGTTAGTAATTGCTTCTGCAATCTTGCAAAACAATATACAACATTATAAACAAGGAATACTCAATTAGGCATGTTTTTCTGCATGTAGTGTCCCTGTAAACATCTAAAAAATGTGCCTTAGTGTCATTGCATAGATCATACAAGAACTGTACCATTAGGCAATTTTTCTTCAGTATGTTAGGCTCTAAAGAGCCTGAAAGGTAGTTAAAAGATGCCTTCAACTGCACCACTGCTTTAACCTATGTTTACTGCAAGACCTCATTATAGTAATCAAGTTAAAATGCTTCCTATGAATGGTCTCCCAGCAGCTTATGAAGGAATGGATTGAAATTTACTTTGCCCACGAGCATTTGTTAAGGAGGCTGCAAATTATTTTAGTGCATCATGCTTGATTTAGCGCTCTTTACTAAGAGCAGCTGGCTAACAGACCATTGTTGAGAAATTTGAACACTGTATTTAATGGCTTGTTCAGGTTCCAATATTTACTTTCAGCTAGAGATTGACTGAGTACACTATGTTTGTAGCAAGTTTTGAGACACCACAGGAGTTACCTGGGATGCTTTATCAAACCTTCACCAATGGCCTATCAACTGCTTGGCTATGGGGCATTTCCCAACAAAATTGGAGGTGTTGGTGAGCCAGATAAAGCAGCACCAGATGCAGAGGGAGATGAATGAAGTCATCTCTGATCTTTGCACAGCCAGACACCCATGCGTAATGTTACAACATTTTTCTCCTAAAGAGGTCAACACAACATCTTATAGAGCATTTAGGATTGCACTGCCTGTGACATTCAACCTCACTGTGAGTTATTGAAACCTTCCAGAGCACCACAGAAAACGTCAGTCCCTGTATCAACTCTCAATTAGAATTTCAGAATAATCAAAATTACTTTGATTCCATACACTCTGAGGAAAGACTATACATCACACCTGATTGCCAGAGAATCCTTGATTTGATAGGCTCACAAGATTCCCTGTCATTCACTGACACACTGACTATACACACAACTCTAAAGTTTAGAACCTGGAAGTATTCCTGTTCTCCCAAAGTGCACCCGTATGTGATTTTGTAGCTGTACATTACACAGGTGAATAATGTCTGCTATCTAGGGAGCTGCCACAATGTATTTGTAATGCACATGTCTTACATTCTGAAGATCTATGCTCTGAGAACATTCCATACAATGATAGCCATTCAGTCACCTTTAACATCATTGAGCATTCAGGCCTCCAAGCCAATATTTGGTTGTTGTTACAAGCCAGAGGCAATCTTACAGTCTCAGATAAGAAGGTGTCCAGATTTCTGATGAAATGCTTCTCTACCATCCAGTACATTGTGAGGGTAGCCCTTACCACCAGAAATTGACTCTCTGGCACAATCTCAAAAGCCACAACAGGAGGAGTAGTTCAAACACCAGTGGCTTTCAAATAAATGTCACAATGCCCCAACCTGAAGGTGATACTTGTCACCATCTAATTGAGGAGGGTTTTGAAAAATGTGGGGTCTGTAACCACAAGTGATGTTGAACGAAACTTAAGTGTTGTGAGCTGCCATGCTGCAAGGATGGGGTTGGAGTGCTACACAGTTCAGACCTCTCACTGTTAAGCTGCCCTCTGCTGTCTTATCAGACACCTGACACAGCCAGATTACGTGACTTGGGAAACCTGCCTCCGGTCTGAAGCTGGTTTTCATTGAGGCCTTAACTTGAGTAAATGTCTGCTCCCTGCTATCTTCATCAAAGACTGGCTGCATGCACTGGGGGAATAAACTACTGGTGCATTTGAGTTACCAGTGCATTGCAGATGATATATGTGGCAGTTGGGCCATTGGCTGGAAAAGTAAAATACAGAAAGATCAAGAACTGAATAGGAGAATAGGCCTCAAGTATGATAAAAGTAATTTAACTCAGGTTAGGACATTAGAATCTTGGATGCTGACAAATCCCTATTGAGAGGGAAATATGGAAAGTTGTTTTCATGTAATAAGTTGTTACAATCTGAAATGCACTGCCTTAAGTGGTGACATTTCAGGAAGAAATTAGAAATTTACTTGTGAAGGAATGCTTTGAAGGGTTATAGGCAAATAGCAGGAAAATGGGACTAATTAGCTTACTCTTCCAAAGAACAATCATGGACATATTGGGCAGAGTGTCCCGCTTCTGTTCTGGAAGATTGTATTGTATCTTCTCAGGTTACCATTTTTGAACTGTGAGCCATGACTACGGAAGGTCATTTGAAGATTTACACAGACCATCCACTGGAAGTTGCACATAAAGGACAGGCCCAGCTTCATCCAAACTCCACGTGTGTACTTGCGAAAGGTGTCACCATGAGGCAGGAGCCAATATAGGTTGACTATTGTAAACCACAGTTTCAGTGAGACCACCAAATCAGGAACATTGATGCAAATTACAGTGCTTCTCAAATACACGTTGGTATATATCTAATTCGGCGTAGACTAATGATCAAACCTGGGATTTTGCTGGTTTGCCTGATGTGATAGTGCAGGGCATATGTACCGCCAATTCATCACCATTTATCTGGCCTAACCCTCATCCTTCACCAAAGTAGATTTTTTTCCTGTTAATGTTTAAAGTTCTGAGATATTTCCATGCGTGTGACCTGTACTGTAAAAAGTGCAAGTTGTTACTTTGATTTTGGAAAGTTTGTATCAATCAGGTGTGGCCGTCATTTGCTCTGAGGTAATCATAAGTTTCCTAGTCACTTGAGCAAGAATTCTGAATTCATTGGGGTCTTAACTTGATTAAATGTCTTTGGAAACCACAATGCCCCAGTGAAACCGTGACTTGTAAATTTACCAATTCCTAGCAATGGCCAAAACCATTTAGATTTATGCCTGCCAAAATGTACTTCCTGGAGGTATATGGATTCTAATGTAAGATTTTCATCATAGGTGGTTGTTTGAGGACGAGATGAATTGTCTGAATGTTAGTCCCAAATCTTGATTGTTCTGCTGCTGATAATGAATGTTGGGGATATGGTGCATTGAGCAACATGAGAGTTTGGTGGTGCAATGTCTTTGTAGTCTCATTCACTGGCCATAGCTACCCTTCAGAGATCACTGAATTTCTTCTGGTGCCTCAGCTATTTCCTCAAATCCAGACTGCAAGAATTAACCTGCCTGGAAAAATGTTCTCTTGGCCTCCATGAACTTTCATTGAGGATCACTATTGAAAGATGGCCACTTCCCTCCTGTCAACCTCCTGGACTAGGGCCTGCAGCACCATTTCCAACAACTGGGAGTCCTCTAAACTGGCTGCCACTCTATTTGATGCTTTTAGCCTGAAGGCAGTTGGACTAAAGCCAGTCAGCACCAACTTCTTTATAATGAGAGCATTGCTCCTTTAAGAAATCAGTGCAGCCTTTCAGAGGCCTAGCAGAAACATGTTCTAGCCGTGCATACTCTTTGGTCCCCACTGAGTCTTTGGTAAGCCAGCAATGTTCGTCATGCTTGGCTGAAAGCGATGATCAATCATTCACCATAAACGAGGAGGCAGCATTAAGTTTGCATGCAAGCAATTGAACAGATATGGGTGTGAGCTCTCATAACCTCTTCAACCACTTTTCTCACCCAAAAGATGTTATGTACTTCTTGATTTCCGGTGTTGCTTTACATATCATAAGTTCAGCTTTTTATCAGCAATTCATAGCACAATGTGTTGCTACATTTTATATATAGATTGATAGACACGCACTAACCAGCCATGGAACAAAGCAACATATTGAGCTATGAATTGGTGATAGAAAGCTGAACTTATGGTAAGAAAATTGACACCTTCACAAACCTATTGTCTCAATAGAAACTGGAATCGATCTGTCGTTACAATTCTGCAAGCAGTCCCCATAGTTACCATTCCAATTTTAATCCTTATGAGATTACATATTCTAGAAAAATAACTAGACTTGATCTCAAAAGGGATTTCACAAAAGCTTTGAATCTATCAAGGTAGAAAAGTTATATTGTCCTGAACATCACTTGGTACTATTAACAATGAGTCCGCAAGTATGGTAGAAATTTGAGAGAGAATAAGTGGATAATAGTTGATTTTTTTAATTTGACAATCATCAACAAGTTGCATTTCTACAGTGCTGCTTTTGTGTACAAAGATGATTGTCAGTTTTTTGAAAAGAAAGAAATGGAAATGTGTTCAACAGTCAGGAAAAGAGAAAAATGTAGGTGTTGGAGTGGGTGCTGATTAAGAAATGCTTTAAGAAGATCTTTGAAGACAATATTGCATGGCAGTCGAAAGAAGCAAGTTATGAAGATTAAGAGCAAAACAATTAAAAGCATGACTAGAAATGGGGAACAAATGCAAGAAATGAGATGTAGACTGGTGATAGAGGAGCAAAGGTGTGTCCGGAAACACAAGATTAGAAATGTTTGCTTAGAGCAGGAAGGTGCAAGAGCTCTGAAATTTATAGTTGTTGGAATGCCTTTTACGCAACATATGTTATTTTTGTCATTTTGCAGTAATACCAAATGCCCGGCCTTTACGTACCCACTTGAGATTCTCACCACTGTGCAATATTTGTTTTTTGCACTGTAACTTTGGCTAGACCCTCCAACATTATATTGCAAATTCACTATTAAATTCACCACTTTATGTCTGCTGTATTTGAAATTACTGCTTGAGCCAGCTTGCTTCTTTCCTCTATTTTCATTATAAGAATGTTTCCAAACATTCCTTTGTCTTCTTGCAACTCTCTGACCTTGACAATTCTTTTCTTAAGCCACTGTCTCAACAGCTTACGCTTTGTAGCTAACTCTTGACCTGTCTTTTCCTGCTTGCCCCTGAGAATCATAATGTGGAAGTAGGCCATTCTACCCATCAAATCCACACTGACACTCCAAAGAGCATCCCATCCAGAAGATGTTAGACTATTAGATAATCTAACTCCTGAGTAACTATTCATTTGCCCCCATACTTATCTCTCACACCAGATGCTTCACAGCACCTAAACCCTGACCCTGAACCAATCCACCCTCAAAGCTGAGTCCTCCCAGCAGATACAACACTACCCCCACCGGCCCCACCGCTATCCCTGACACAAAATCTGTCAGACCATCCACCCTGACATACCCAAAGCACTGCCTCACATACTTGGCTTCTTTGCCACTTTGTGCCCTGGAAACATACCCACTTGGCATCCCACTCCCTTTCCATTTTGGTCTCCTATCAACCTGACCCCCTATGTTCTCTCCAGCTGGCAGTCTACATACTTTGCATTCAAACTGCTACTCATCTGGCACCCTATCTACTGGCACTGTACTGCTATCCAGCCGGCATCCCTAACTACCTGGCGGCTAGCCCCTTACACATCTGTCATCTTAACGTCCCAGCACCCGAACATCACATCAGCCTTACGCACTTAGCTTTTGACTGCAGCTGTCAAAGTCAGCGCCTTTAAATTTCAGAATACAGCAGCTGACTGCTTTGAAAAGATGACATGTTTGCCTTCCTCTGACAATACTGTGCTATGAAAGAACTGTCAGAATGGAGAATAGCTCTGCATTTCTGAGGGAGCCTAAGCAGGACCTCCTATCAGAAATGTGGAGCTTCCTTTTTGTTTTGGAGGGGAGGGCTGGAGTGACAACTGTGTGAAATAGCCACTCCTTGGTAGATCCAGCCCTACACATTGGTTATGTATCAAATTTGGATTTTGTTCCATAAATTTAACTAAAATTAAAGGAAATAAAGCTCAGTTTAGTTAATTGTATGTGAATTCTAAATCTGCATAAGCAGGCAGGAAATTTGGGCACATACTATCCAAAGTGACATTAAGTGGACAATTGAGAAATAGTTGATTGTATTTTCACACATGAACATGAGGGTGCATTTCTTGTGTCCGGTATTTATTACAAGTTCATTACTTTGCCAAAATTGTTTACAGACTAAATGTGGGTCACTGAACCAGTGAATCTGTCCTGCAGGAACGCCTTGCTGTCCCTATAAGCCCCCTCTAACTCAATGATTGATTGATCACATCTCTCTAATATATTTAAATCCTTTGACCCCAGTAAATGAGTGAAAATCCACTGATTTTGTGATGGAAAGAGAATTGTGAGCTGTATAGTATACGCAAACAATGCATATAAATGGGTTGTAAAGAAGACACTTATTTAATTATTAACTTTTTAAAAATGTTCTTAAGTGCTCTTTTTATTAATAAGATTTATCAGTTTTCACAATATGAGCACAAATTTTGTGATCACAATGTGAGTCTGCAAGCTAATTCCTTATATTATAAGTTTGTTTTTAGAAGGCTCCCTGGCAGTTTTCCACTGGCCCTAGGTTTAATCTATAATGGAAATTAACAGTGGAATTATTTTTTTTCATTCCGTATATGATACATACTTGCTTGTATGATACATCATTTTATGTTATGCAAAGTTTAATTAATTCCATTTCACACACACAGTTGTTTTAACTCCAGATTAACATGGCCATTATATAACATAGAATGGAAGAGCAATTATCAGTCACAACAAACAAATTAGTGGGATTCATATTTCCAATTTTAGCTCAGTATTTAAATAAATTTGCTTTCATCTTTAATAACCTATAGGAGTTAGATAAACCATAACTTGCCTCATTTGTCTTTCAATACTCATGAATTAATAAAGTATTTTCTGCAGCTGTTTGAATTTTAATGGATACACTCAGTGTCATAGTTAGTTTGCAATTCTATTGCTGTCTGCTGTTTTATGGAATAAGAGATTTGAATAACATGTTATTTTGTATGTTAGAACACAATGCAGAGGATAGCAGTTCAAAGATTTTAATGCTAAAGCAATCTATTGTTATGGACCAGACCAAACCCCCTCAAAATATATTAAGAAGGGAGCCCAGACCCTAACCTTTTTTTATTTTGCAGCTCATATATTTTATAAGTATAAGGTGTTACATTCAAGATGCAATTGGCCAAGCTACTCAACTTTGAGCAAAACTTACTTTATTTTTACACAACAGTTAAAATTCAGACAAAATAAAAATAGTTTCCCTGCTATTGTAAACATCTTTGCATAGACTCGAGGTTGTCACCAGAAGAAATGTGTAAATAATTGAAAAAGATGTAAAAGTATATATGACAAAAGACAGATACATTTTAGTGCTGGCAGTGACACAGTTGCAATAGGGGGATACCCTCCTTTCCCCATTAAACTGTGATTGAATTTGAATCCATTCCACTTTAGACAATCAATGGGTTTACAGAAAGATGCAGTAATTCACATTTGTGCTCGAAGATGTTTGACTACTGTTCTGTGGTTCAGTGTGTATATTTCTTTTCTGACTTTGCTTCATTGTGAAGGACTTTGTCTCAATATGCCCCAGTAAAATCAACAAGAAATTATACCAGCGATAAACAGCTCATTATAAGTGAAATACTATTTGGAGGTAATTTTCACAAATACAGGATGAAAATTGGATCAAAGTAAAAACCAAAAGAACTGTGGATGCTGTAATTCATGAACAAAATCAAAGTTGCTGGAAAAGCTCAGCAGGTCTGGCAGCATCTGTGGAGGAGAAAACAGAGGTAACGTTTTGGGTCCCGGAGCTCTGAGGAAGGGTCACAGGACCTGAAACATTAACTCTGTTTTCTCCTCCACAGATGCTGCCAGTCTTGCTGAGCTTTTCCAGAAACTTTGTTTTTGTTGTTGAAAATTGGATCAGTTCTGCAAAGGTTTATTAATGTACTCTGTCAGATTAATGATTTATCCCCTGTATAGTGTGTGTGTGTGTTTGTGTGTGTGTTTGTGTACACACACACAAGTTTAAGCATGATGTATAAATTTGATCTTTTGTTTTTAATTGTGCTACTTAAATTCCTAAAAATCTCTACTTCCATTATATCCATTTCTTTCAGATACACAAAGATGAAGACAGCGACAAACATCTATATTTTCAATTTAGCACTTGCAGATGCATTAGAATTAATCACACTACCTTTCCAGGCAACTGACACTCTTCTGGGATTCTGGCCTTTTGGAAATATACTGTGTAAAATAGCAATATCAATTGACTATTACAACATGTTCACCAGCATCTTTACACTGACAGTGATGAGTGTTGATCGGTATATAGCCGTCTGCCACCCTGTTAAAGCATTAGATATAAGAACCCCTTTTAATGCAAAGGTTGTTAATGTGTGTATTTGGGGACTCGCTTCCGTGATTGGAATACCAGCAATGATTATGGGATCGGCTGAAACTGAAAACAATGGTAAATCACAGCAAAATATGTATGTCATACTTTTATCAAATCAGTTGCCTATGAACTATGCCCCAAATTTGGCTGTCTGAAAACTGAAATTGTCCAAAATTTGATATTTTCCTTTCTGGAAATTGTTTAGCTTTTGCAAAAGTTTTTGTCATTTACCTCTCCACTGATCATGTGCATCTCAAGTACCAGCATACAGCAGTTGCCCGTGAACAACTCATGCGTGGCGTGGTGAAAACTGAAAGCATGTAATGTAAATGCAGAACAGGAGTCTATTCCTCAGTGCGATTGAAGTAGGAGAATTGGGTTCTGAAAACTCCAGTAAATATGGCCTCTTGTTAAAGGCGTGACTACTGTTCCTTCTCCTCTTCCTCCTCAGTGTTACTTCTGCTCATTCACCCTCTCATGTTGTAGGCCAAGGGGAATAGAGAGTGCACTGTCCAGAAATGGGGGCAAAAGATATGAACATGACCATTGAAGTCAGAACCACAGACTTCATAATGTGTCATTGTGACTTCCTGTGGATTTAACCAACTTTAAATGACTGTACAAACCTTGAAATACCTTCCAACAGCAGTAAATAAGAATCAGTCAGTAACTAGTTTGAGAGTAGTTGATAATCCCTTTCAACAGAGCTGGTCGGGGTTGAGAGAGATCCTTTTTGTTGCTGAATGGTTGCTGAGCTGTACAAGGTGAAGAGAAGGCATTAGTTGCAATGCTGAGCTCTTTTGGTGCAGGGGTGGTGTCCCTACTTCTAAGCCAGGAGGCCCAGGTTCAAGTCTCACCTGCTCTAGAGGTGTCTAATGGCATCTCTGAACAGATTGTTTAAAAGATATCTGTTTGCAGTGCTAAAGTTAGAAATAAATGCTTAAGTCAAATACGTTTGACACAAAGATTAACATCATGATCTGCCTGTGCTGCATCTTTCTGATGCACACTCCTAGTGACTGTGACCAATGTACCCAAAAAGACACTGGGGGAAGCCACAGCAGACGTTTGCATACATGTAGAGCATGGGCCCCTTTTCGAATGCCAGACTACATCTTAACACTAAAACCTCTGA
This sequence comes from Stegostoma tigrinum, assembly GCF_030684315.1. Taxonomy (NCBI): domain Eukaryota; kingdom Metazoa; phylum Chordata; class Chondrichthyes; order Orectolobiformes; family Stegostomatidae; genus Stegostoma; species Stegostoma tigrinum. The sequence goes on from NC_081372.1 coordinate 28,003,675, forward strand.
TAATGTGAACCAAATTTTTATAATGTACATAGAAATCTGAATTTGTTGGGTCCTGTTACATCTTACCCTCATCTGACCTGGCGAGGAGAGCAATCAACAGTCTAAAATTTGCATGAGCACAGCAGCAAACATGATTGATATATCTTAACTTTAACTTTTCTCCCTTGTGTTGCAGAAATTGAATGCCTTCTGGTTCATCCACAACCACACAATTATTGGAAGCCGACAATCGAAATAGCTGTTTTCCTTTTCTCCTTTGTTATTCCAGTTGCTATCATAACAGTTTGCTACACATTAATGTTAAGGCGGTTAAGAAGTGTACGTGTACTTTCTGGGTCAAAAGAGAAGGACAGAAACTTGCGTAGAATCACAAGAATGGTCTTAGTGGTTGTGGCAGTCTTCATCATCTGTTGGACTCCAATCCACATTCTAGTGCTTGTACAAGTTGCCTGTAATCATGAAATCATGACAATTATGCCAAGCTGGTATTTTTGTGTTGCTCTTGGATATGCCAACAGCAGCCTGAATCCTGTTCTTTATGCCTTTCTGGATGAAAACTTCAAAAGGTGCTTTAAGGAATTTTGCTTTCCCTCCACTTTTAAAAAAGAACCGAAGGTGTCAAATGGGATGAGAAGTATCACAAAAGGTGTTGCTTACTCATGTAAAAATACAGATGGCACAGAAAATGTTGCATGACTGGAGACAGCAACTGTTTCACTTAATAGCCACCAAGAGAACAAAATTAATGGAAACATGGAGCTGGCTCAATTTGTGCAGATCTTTAAAAATGTGTACTTACTGCTGCATTTTAAACTTGAATGAGGGGGCTACGTTTCTGATTTTAATAAATCAAGAGTTTTAAAATGATCAAAACCAATTAATGAGCAATCATCATTGGTGGGTAATGAATTAGAATCTGAAACATAATGTGAATCATTTTAAGAATTAAAATTAACACAAGCAAGTTAAAATAACAGCGGGTTAGTTTTTCAAATGAGATCAGCTTTTCCCTAGCAATTTGTGATGGGTGAACCAACTCTTCAAGTTACAATAATGTTTGTCTACATGAACAGTATTTACTTACGTCAGCTATGTTAATGAACATTGTGATTAAAGTCTTATTGCATGCTAATGAAATATTTACTCCTTTCATCATACAAGTAACTGTGATAGTTTCAATACAAAATCAATTATAATAATGTCTGTTTTTTTGTGACTGAATGCAAAAACCCATTTTGTTACTTTCAGTATTCCAGTTTGTGGCTGTTTGAGTGTAAAGCACAGAATAATCTTAAAAACATTAAAGGTTTTGTATTTACAGTGTTACATTTAGGGCTATATAACTGTAAGCACAGAGTAAGCTTAAAAAACTATACATTTTTGAATGCGTGTTGCTGTGATCAAATAACTAAGAGGAAGGACAAAACGCTTCTGTTTCTTAAAGTATCTTAAAGCACTCTTATCAAAGTTTGAAAATATCCATGTGATTGTAATAAAAGTATTGCAGGGCACAAGCTGAAATAGTACTGCTTATTGGCCCGTACTTCAGCAGTAACATGGGAAAAAAAACATGCACTTAAACTTCTGCTCTGTGTAGGTCTTTTCATTTAAGATTGGGTGGAATTTTTAATCATTACAATATGATCTCCCATTACGAGAGCTACTTTACCCATAGAAACATTGACTTCTACATGTTTACAAGTTGAAGCAGATAATTTTGAAAACAATATGTTCTAAATTATCACCATAAAATTTCTATTGATTGGCAAATGCAAAAATGGAGCTTGTAAATACTCTGTGAATTTAGCATTTAATACTGGACAAATTAACATCCAACTTATCTGTATTATTTCACCAAAGATGCATTCTCATTTTCCAGTGTTAGAAAAGCAGATCGAAGAACTGGTATCTGAATACATTAAGCATTTGTACTCTGACAGTGCACTGCGTAATTATAAGATCACAGTCACTCAGATACTCATGGGTGACAGTTCTTTTCTACAATTATATCAAGGATATTTGCAGTTTCTTATAAGAAGTATGTTAACTTGCATAAATGTTTAAAATATTTATGTTTGTATTGCAACACTTCAGACGTTGGCACATAATGGATTCTATTTGGAGTGTCGTGACTGATAATGTAAAAATTTGTTTAATAAATTTTGGTCTATTGATCAATAATTTAACTGTATTTATGTTAATTGAAGAAATGTTCAGTTAAATGGAAGAACTATTTTCACTACGTATATGTAAATCTTTATACTAAAGCAATGTTATCATATGTATTTCTTGAATGTTCCAGATACTTACTGTTGCCAATATTTTATGCCGCATTAAAATTCTAATGTGGAAAGTTAATTGCAATGTTTGGCTCAACAATAAATAGAAACTATGAACAATGTGCTAAGTTAATTAATTCTATTTGACGCAGTTGGTAAAACTCATTCTGTAAGCATGAGGGACATATTAAAAATTCTCAGAATGAATGATGCAAACAAAAACATTACCATCTTATTCACGGAAGTTGTAGGTATTCTCTCCAGATGGGACTATAAAGACCTTTAATGTGATATGAATTCAATAGACACACAAAGGGCAATTAAGCCAAAATTTCTCCTGTTATGTGTGAATACAATGGGGCAGTAATAATGGAAGCATAGTCCAAAATGTTCAGGGAAGATGGTGAAGGAAAGAAAGAGAGGCAGCAGGATTGACAATGCTGCAGAGAGGAGATCCCAGAGAGGCTAAAGATCAAGGCCAGAGTTTTTTCTAAAATATCCTTAAAGTGTGGGAGCAGACATTCCCTCACCACCATCAGCAAGAAAGACACTGGAATACTATCAGGCAACTACATGGTAATGCGGTGGGATCTCCACTGCTTCTCTTCATGGCATTATAATGTCTCAACCTACCTGGAGCTGCTGGGACCTTCAGCATTTGGAAGTGCCTGTGATTCGTGCATGGGCAGCATCGCCCAGACCTGTAGATGGAGGACCAGAGGCGAGAAAGCTACATTTTACCCGGATATTGCTGGGTATGGAGGGTTTTCAGTTATAAAGAAGAGCTGGATCTTTTGGGACTTATTTTCACTGGAGAATAGGAGGATGAGAGGTGGCCTTATAGAAGTTTATAATGTCATGAAGGATATAGATAGGGTTAATGGGAGATGCCTTTTCCCTAGGATGGGGGATTTCAAGAGTAGAGGGCATATTTTTAGGTTGGGAGGAGAGATCTAAAAAATACATGTAGGGAACCCTTTTTTACAAGGAGTGTGGTTGGCATGTGGAATGAACTTTCAGAGGAAGTGGTGGTTATACGCACAATTACAATGTTTAAAAGACATTTGGATAAGTACATGAATAGGGAAAGTTTGGAGGGATATGGGCCAGGAGCAGACAGGAGGGAGTCATTTGATTTGGGATTATATTTGACATAGACTGATTGGACTGAAAGATCTATTCCATGCTGAATGATTCTGTTGGTGTGGATCAGTTGGAAATATATTCACTGAAGTTTAAAAACATAAGGGATGGGTGCATCCTCATTGAAACATATAAAATTCTAACAGGTCTAGACAGGGTAAATGCAGGAAGGATGACTGGGGAGTCCAGCAGCAAAGGGTTACAGTTTTACGGCAAGGTCATTTAGAACAGAGATGAGGAGAAATGTCTTCACCCAGAGTGGTGAATCAAGTCAGTGTTTTGCACAGTGAGCGGTTCAGGCAATTGATTTTTATTTCCAAGAACCAGTTAGATATACTTAGGGCCAAAGAGATCAAAAGAAATCGGGAGAAAGTGGGAACAGGGGACATAGTTGGATGTTCAACCATGATTATATTGAATGGCAGAGCAGGCTCAGAGGTTTGACTGGCCTGCTCCAGCACCTATGTTCTATGTTTCTCTCCTATCAACCTGACAATGGTTGCCAGCACCACTGGGCACACAACAATTCTCCTCAGACATCAAGCTCCCCAGATCTAACAGCACCTCACCTATGATCTGACTCCCATTACCCCCTGACCGGATAGCCAGGATCTGATATCTCCAGGTCCATACCCCACTTTGAACCTTGGACTTTACTTCCCTACCACTGGACCTGTCACACCATAGAACTTGCAGTGTCCCCCAACTCATAACTCCTCTCCACACACCACAACTGAGACTGATCCTCCACCTTCTTGCCACCCTACCCTTACACTCTGGATCAGAAAGGAAGATGGGATTCTGATCCAGATTGGAAGACTTGGCTTTAGTTTACAATATGCTTGATGTAAAGGGTGTGATGCAGTCGGCAGCACAGTCCAGCAGGAAGGAAGTCTGGGAATGAGCAGTTGATGCAGAAATAAAGCACTGTTGTGTTCCATGACATGAACATTGCCTCGGTACTTTGTGAAAGCGGAAATCATTGCACAAAATTGACAGTATCATTCCACAATTTCAATCCCCTCAGAATATGTGCAGCTAAGGCCTTATGATTTCCCTGATCCTTTTCAACCAACAAATAAAATCTTGAGAAGTGACTTTGCAGAGAGACAGGCTGATAAAAATTGTATACGTCATTGAATAAAACCTTGCCAACTGCAGAGAGAAGACAAAGTGAACAGGGTTACACTTGGGTTGATAATATTCTTAAATTTATCCAGTAAACAGTGCAAACAGCTGCAGCCTCCTTAGTTAGGCATTCCAACTCATGTAGTGAAATTTGGTATAGATATAGAAATTAATGGTCAGCTAGATACAGGGATGAAACATGGCTGCAGGCACTAAAAGTGGATGAGGCATACTTAACAAACTCAAAATCATGACCAACTTAAAATTACAAAGGCAGGCATTACAATGTGTGCAAAAAGGGAGTTATTTAACCCTAGAGAGAATTGATAGCAATCAACACAGCATAAGTCAAGCATAAATCTGCAGATCTGGAAATCTGAAATAAAACAATAAAGTGCTGGAGAAAATAAGTAGATTTGGCAGCACTTCTGGACAGAAAAACAGAGTTAATGTTTCCAGCCAGATGTGACTTCTTCAGAGTGTAAACCTTTTTAAAACCACCAGCAAAGACCGGATCACTCTACTGCATGTACAGCCAAGGCTCATAAAAATATTGTAAAGAAATAATTGTTATAAGCAGAGAGAGTTGAGAACTGTCTTGGAACAATATGAACAGTGTAGCATGTACAAAGTGATGGAACTGATTAGCTTTACAAAGAATATGTTTGCTGTGGAACAAATCAACCAGAAACTCATCTATTTTCACGCTGAACTACAAATACGGTAAAAGTTTCACAGTGCCTATCGCCATATGATAATTCAGATTATGGAGCACCTGACATGATTATATCATGTGTAAATGTACAAAGTGGACTCTGATTGGAGGGGCTGGACTGAATGTTCCTATTTGTGACTAAGTGCAATTTGCATTTGATTTTGTTTTTGCAACATTTCTCGCCACAAGGCCTAGTGACATTTCTTGAAGAATCTCGCCTTGCCTTTTTAATTACTTAATCCACTTCTATGGCTCCCCTCATATTCGATTCTATCCCCAATTTACCAGGCACTGTTTCCAGAGAACTCTCCATTCAATGGATATCTGTGAAATTACCAACACCTCTTGCCCCATTTATACACCCAGATAAGTAATAGCAGCCATGAAGACATGCAATCCATGGCATCCATCCATGGTAGTATTGATGGCTGACTCTCCCTCACATGAGCAACTCTATTGTTTTATGCTAGTCACTGCATAACCAACACACCACACCACAACACACTACACCACACTTGTTACTTGCTTGAAGCTATGACACTGATAGCCTGCCACTCTTTCCCTGGTGCCCAGTGGTCTCCCACATCTTGTTATTATGCAGCAGAAGGGGAACATTACTTACAGGCACGCATTTGGGCAAGTCACATGAACTTTTGTTGCTCTTACTCGGCCAGTAAAAGGGATTATTTGGGAAATGAATACACCCACATTGCAAACTAAGTTTTGACATCTTGGCTTTATGACTCTATGACAATCCATCCCAATGCGCATCTCCTGGAATGAGGAGTCAATCAAATCCTCTCTCCATAGATGCCATCAGACCTGACAAGTGCTTCCAGCAATTTCTGATTTTGCTGCTGATTTACAGCATCCACAGTTATTTTGGTTTTTATTCAATTCCATTGCCTGACTTGTGTGGCACTGCCCTTGACTGATTCCTTCCTAATCTATCAATCCATCTTCATACTCATTACAGAAAGCTTGACTTTGTGGTTTAGTTATTGTACTGAAATGTTATATTTTATTTTAATTGCATGTTTGTTCAGGGTCAATAGTAGATTACACCATCAATGAAAGCTAGCCCTCAATAATTGTTTAAACAACATACCAGCTGGAAGGTGCTTCAAATATATATTTTATCGTTCTCCTCTATTCTGCTCATGGTAATCAGCATTTTATTGGTACTATTTTGATGAGCAGTGGAAATACTAGTTATCTACCTCATTAAAAGGATTTGAATTTTAAAACCTCTATAGATTTCCCTTTGACCTTTCCTATCGCGGGTTATTGGCATAAATGTGTTCTGTTCAAATGCAGTGTCAGACACATCTGGCAACACATTCCTGATCTGGGCAGAACTGTTTTCACCACCAGCTGAATTCCCAGTGGCTAATTCCCATTAAATAGCAATGCCTGCTGAATATTTGCCTGTGTAAACACTTGTTGAGTGTATGATAGACTTTATTGATATTATCCTTGGTGCCGGTAATCTTGTCAGCAGTTACTCTACAGTTTTATAATTGCTACATAGGTTAAGTGACTGGAAGACTGTCAAGGTCGACAGAACCAAACAACTATTCAAATTTTCAGAACTGAGTGAAGACCGTTAGTGCTATGATTGTAGGGCAAATGTGTGCCATTTTGCACAGCCAGCTGGGTGGAATTACTGTGTCTAAAATTTGTTTTCCCTTGATTTACAGAGCTCTTAATATTCTGCAATAAAAACATTCTAAATTTTGTGATCATTATAAAATATTTGTTTTTGATCCGTGTGAGCTGTTGCTTTCTTGGGCTTCAATAAATGAAAATAGGGTCAGTGTGCAATTAACAATGAACATCTGTCCATGACAAGGTGCAGCATGCAAAGCAATGCTGAAATATTTCTCATCAGTTAGTCCTATTAAGGTTTCATATATTCCTGGTAATAATTACCAAGGGTGAAATTATAGTTTAATTGTACTAATAGAGTAGAAATACATTCTAAAATAGCATGCTATAGCATAATATCATGTGATTTTCCAGATGTTATGCAGCAATAATATCTCAATAGTAAGCCTCATCTGCTGACAATACATAAACACAAATCAGATCCTGTGCCTTACTGTAAATGAAAAGAAGATCCATGATGCATTGAATTGTCCTAATGCTCCGCTGCAAAAAATCTTGTCGCAGTACAATCACTACAAGTTTTGTTAATGCAGTGAAAATTAAGAAGAGTCCAGGCATAATCTACCAATCCAGAGGCTTTGATGCATTGACACAAATAAGGAAGAACCAAAGTGCTCGCTGGAATTCTTGATGACAGACTTTTGCTATGCAGTAAAGAGAGTCATTTTAAATACTTTCATGCAATATAATCGCTCTATATTCTTGGGTTTCCTGACTGGTGGATATGAGACTGACTCACCATCCCTTTTGGGATACAACCTTACCAAAGGCTCCCAGTCGGCTGAGTGGCCATTGACCTAAGTCAGGCATATGAATTGCAGATCCTACAATGAACGTTGCTACTTTGACAGTGTGTGGGAAAAATGCACATTTTGAATGCTTCAACCACAATCAGATGGCTGTCAAACCAAATCACAGCCAAAAGATAATCCTGTGTTTATTTCCAAGTAGCTGGGGGAGTAAGAATGCTAATGTCAATTTGGAATCTTTCCTGTCGGATCATTTTAATAACGGTACCAATAGTAATGTGAATCTTGGTAAAGAATTGCTATTAACATAATATCATCCTGAACTGGGTAAGCAAATGTAGTGAATAATTACGTCAAGCTTGAAGATCTACCAGCTGCCTACTTAATAGGCTATAAGAGAGATAGGGAATTCAAATATGACGCAGAAGAATTATTTCAATTAAATCCAATTTCCGTCCCTCTATCCAAAAGTACAGTCACTCAATAATTTTAAATCTTGGATTGCTAGGCTTCCACTCCAATATTTCAAAACTCTTTTCTTTTGCTTTGCCTTAGGCCATCAGTTATAGTGAATTTTAACATATGATTTGTATATTATGAAATATTTTGCCTGTAATAGGCTACCCTCCATTATTCCTAGTAAATATTCCTTGAAAAGAGTACAAAAGGACAAAGAGCAATACAGCACAACAACAGGCTGTTCAGTCCTCCAAGCCTGTGCTGACACATTTTGTCCTTCCATACAAAAACTGTCTTCACTTACAGGATCCATACCCCTCTGTTCCTTACTTATTCATACATTCGCTGGTGTTTCTTCAATATTACTATTGTGTCCGATTTCACCACCTCCTTTTACAGCATATTCCTGGCACTCACCATTTTTTGTGTGAAAAACTTGCCTTGCACATCTCTTTTAAACTTACCTTACCCCAACACATTGAACCCATGTCCCCTTGAAATTGACCCCTCTACCCTGGGAAAAAGTTTTGTATTTTCAGTCAATCCTGCCATTCACAATCTTATAAACTTCTATCAGGTCGCCCCTCACATCCTGCATTCCAGTGAAAACAAACCCAATCAATCCAACCTTTCTTCATAGCTAAAATCCGCCATACTAGCCAACATCCTGGTAAACTTTTTCTGTATCCTTTCCAAAGTATCCACATCCTTCTGGCAGTGTAGTGACCAGAACTGTATGCAATATTCTAAGTGTGGCCTAACTAAAGCTCAACAAAGCTGCAGCATAACTTGTCTATCCTTATACTGAATGCCCCTGCCAACGAGGAGGCCACTTGCCAATTCATTTCAAAGATATTGATTTAATTCACACCTTCTACAAATGGGAGGATATTGAGAGAGGAGTACATATTCACACATCCTTAAAGGTGGCAGTTCAGGAGATAATGTGCTAAAGAAAGCGTATGGAATGCTTCGCTAATTGAATTTTGACTTTCTAAATCTTTTCCTGCATCAATCACTTGACAGCAGTTTGCATAAACATGTTTCACTTCTGCTTATAGGTTACAAACTAAAACTTACATCTGTTACTCTCTACTACACTGTTATTAACATAGCCAAAATAAACAGTTAATACCAGTTGTGATAAGTTGCAGAATACTCTGCACATCAAATGGTGGAATACAGGCATAAAACTAGGATGATCTTTACGGGCTAAATTACTGATCATTTTTATTCACAAACTAAATAACTCAAGGAAGCAGAAATTTGGAAAAAATACAATAGAGTATAATTAAACATTTCCGTCACTTATAATTGAGATCACTATTTGAGCCTGCCTTTTATTCTCCTAACAAGCTTTTGAGCGCAAAAGTCTGTCATCGCAATTCTATACTTTTCTCTTTTTGAAATTAATTTTACATGACTTTTGTGGCATTGTAGCGAAAAATATTACAGATGAGTAGCTATTTCTTACAAGATTAAACGCTTTGCAGATGATAAGCAATTTCTTTAAAGATAGTATAGCTTATAAATTTCAATAAATTGAACATGGAAGTTACCATAACATTTTTATCATAACAACAGTACACTTAAATAAAAGCAATTTATAACTGATCTTTTCCTATCCAGCACATTTGAGAATAAAAGTGGATATTTTCAACAGTTAATTCATTGTCACTTGTTTGCAGTCTGTGTCAATATTGTAAGGTTGCTCCATCATTGTTCTCTCATTCCGAAGAATGGATGAGGGAATTGTGATATGTCATTCACAAACAATCCTTCACATAATGGGACTAGCCTATTAATCAGAAGATTATTAAAGCTTGGTCTGACTTTAATCAGAACACAATAATTTAAACATAACTGGAAATCAGGAACCAGGAATAGTAGCCACACCACCTCAAGGACAATGAGGATGGGCAACAAAATATTGGCCTTACCAGTGACACTCACATCTGAAAATCAAGTACATTAAAAAAAGGACCCTTGGTGGAGATTTCATTGAAATAAATGTCACTGTTGATGATATTGGATAGATGAAAATCTGTAATATTATTAGGCCATTGTGCCTTTGCATGCCCTTGTGTAAAGATTGAGTATCTAATCTTTCAGAAAAACACGTTTGCTGCCTAATTGGTGGTAGGGTCAGATGTCCAGCTCCTTGTCAGCCCAAATAATGACCACGTTGAAACTCTGAGGCATGAGATCAATTACATAAGAGACAAAAATCTGTAACATTTATATAGCACATGGGCATCTGTCAGCTGATATGCCAGGGGCTTTAAAGTGGCACTTTCCCATCTCTTTGAATGGGACTTCTCTAACTGGTGATGAAAAGTTTAATTAGATAAGAGCATGTTTTTACTGTTGCTGCATGAGTAATTTCCATTAGGAAATGAGCATTATGGACCCTGTTTCTGCCTGAATGAGATTCTAACATTGCAAATAATTTGTATTGGGATTTCTGTTGAATGACATCATCCCATCATCTAATCATCTTCTCTAGCAAGATGGGGGTGGGTTTTGCAGGAAAAATAATTTTCCTAACAGCAGCAGAGACTTGGCAAAACAAGGTACCAAAGGTACCATGCTAAATGTAGCTTTCTTATTGCAAAATTTGGATACTGGAGTAAAAATGTCTTGTTGTGATTATATACAGCCTTGGCGACCCAGCATCTGGACCAATGTGCACAGTTATGCTCTCCTTACCTAATGAAGAATATATTAACCATAGCAAGAGCGGAATAAGATGCACCAGATTGATTCTTGATATGGTGGGATTTTCTTGTAAGGAGACATTGAGGACAATGAGCTTATGTTCTTTAGAATTTAGAAGAGTAAGAGGTGAGGTCTTTGAAATATACAAACTTTTGACAGGACTTGACAATGTAAATGTTAGTTTTGACAAGAGAGTCTTGAACCAAAGGACACTGTCTCAGAATAAGGTTTATGTAAGATTGCAATGAGGACAAATTTCTGCACTCAGACAGTGGTGAATCTTTGGTATTCTCTACCTCAGGACACTGTGGAAGCTCAATTATTGGCTACATTCACCATAGAAATCAATAGATTTCTGTATATTAAATACAGCAAAGGGTATGGAGATGGTGTGGAAAAAAAATGATGTTGAAATCAAAAAACTGCCACAATCTAGTTAAATGGTAGAGCATGGTCAAAATGACTTAGTTCCATGTGTTCAGAATCAGACTACCACAGACCATGGTGCATAAACTGATGTGGCACATAACACAACACAATTTGTTTAGTTCAAACAAAAATTATGCAGAAGCAACACCTCTCACCAACTTTCCCATTAAAATAATTTGGATAATTTAACTATTAGAAGGAGGAAGTTCCAAACATATTCCTCACTTCCAGGATGGGGAGGTGCCAGTGTTGGACAGGGGTGGACAAAGTCAGAAGTCACATGACACCAGGTTATAGTCCAACAGGTTTATTGAAATCACAACTTTCAGAGCATAGCCCTTCATTAGGTGAAGTGAGACCAAAACACACAGTCACAGAATTTATAGGCAGAGAGATCAAGGGCAGCAAGGTCAAGGGGAGAGAGATCAAAAGATCATGCAAATCATATGAGTGGGGTGTTGAATAATAAATCTCTGCAGGTGACCAAAAGTGTCAGATGGTACGACTAAAGTGTCAACAGCCTAAAAAGCAAGCCAAGATGACCTATAATCTGATTAAAAGAGGCAGAGAAGTAATTACAAAAAAAAAGGTGGTGCTGTAGGCAAACCAAATGACTGGAATAATATGATAGGTGTAAGATTAACGTGCTGAGGGTCTAACCAGAGTAATAAGTAATTCAAAACTGTATAAACTAATTAAAGTAGAAAGATCAGAACAATTTATCAAGGTGATGGTGTTAAAACAGAGCAGTAAGGAAGATTTTCCAGATTCAGAATGGTGTAGTGGGGTCACATGTACCGTGACATAAAGCCAAAATGATGGTTGAGACCATCTTCATGGGTATTGAACTTGGCTATCAGTTTCTGCTCAGCGATTCTGTATTGTTGAATATCTCGAAGGCCGTCTTGGAGAAGGTTTGTCTGAAGATTGGAAGCCAAATGTCATTAACTGCTGAAGTGTTCCCCATTGGGAGGAGACATTCCTGACTGGCGATTGTTATGCGGTGTTCATTCATCCATTGTCATAACGTCTGCATGGTCTTGCCAATATACCATGCCTTGGGGTATCCTTGCCTGAAGCTCAGGAAATAGGCAACACAGGCCGAGCCTCACGAGTGTCTGCCGTGTAGGTGGTGAGTGGTGTTCCCATGTATGATGGTGGTATCCATGCCAATGATCTGACATGTCTTGTAGAGGTTGCCATGACAGGGATGTGTGGTACTGTGGTAATGGGGAGACCAGTACATTCAAGCAAAAGACAAGGTTAAAGCATTTGTATGAATCTTTAGCCAGAAGTGCCAGGTGAATAAAATATCTCAGTCTTCTCCTGACATCCCATTATCACAGACGTCAGTCTTCAGATAATTGAATCACACTATGTGAGATAGCTGAAGATATTGGAAACTGCAAACGTTGTGGATCCTGGAAACTTTCTGGCAATAGTACTGAAGGCTTCTACTCCTGAATTAGCCATGCTTCGAACCAAACTGCTCCAGTACAGCTGCAACACTGGCTTCTAGCCTGCAATGTGGAAAATTATGAAATGAGAAATCGTATTTATGAAGTCTTGGCCATGTAAAACGCCTGTTTATTGATGCCTGTATTTTCCATACTCCTAAAGTCCTGGCATCAGAATTTCATGTGTTACTCACAATATCTCTTTACAATATCTGGGCTGTAGAACTGTTTGATGAACTACCGTCTGTTATTTATCTGCAGATCTGCAAGGGTCTCTCCACTTCCTCATTAAAACTCTTTATAATATAATAACATACTGTAATTCCTTTAGCATCAGCTTCATTATAAAATGGCTGTACTACACGATTCTGCACTGGGCTTGCTTCTTGAGCCTCAATTAATTTAGACATGCCAAACACTTCTTTTGAATTATCTTTATCTCTGTATAGAGTTTAAGCTACTCTAACATTTGCTTGTTCTATTAATGTGACCTCTGGTAATAAACTTTGTATGGTCTTTTTAAAGGTCACTACAGGTAGGAAAATACCATAAGCCAGTTCTTGTGACTGTCCCGTCTCCTTAGCTTGAATTGGATTTTCTGTGATTCTAGGCGAAGGTATATCTCTCGTTCCTGCTAAAAATCATTCCCCAGAAGTAAATCAACTCCCTCCACAGCTAATTTCATATCTACCTAATTGCCACTAGTCCAGAAACCAACTCAGACTCCCATAGACTTTGTACACCCATCCAATTGATCAGCATGTGGCAAACTTTGGACTCTCTGGAAAGAAATTTACATCATTCATTTAAAGCAAAATGCATTATCTCACCTTTATCTAAAAAAAGCATAGCTTTCATTCACCATACACACTTCTTCTGCACTTACAGCAGTACCTACTTAGTTGAAAATGGTCTCTTAGTTGAAAATAAAACTACAATCTGATCTGTGACCTTTTAATTCCAAGTTGTTTAACATATTGAAGATTATCTAGCTTCCCATTACATTCCTTTCTGAAATTCCTAATATTACCTGTAATGTGTGCTTGTTTCATATGTTTGTCACTCATTTTGTGAAGATGCTTCCATTGAATCCCTGTTGCATTTATTGATAATATTAGATTTCTGGCCCACTAATTAGAGTTGCCTTTTCTTCAAAGCCACTCAATCAAATTCTTAAAGACCTCTGACATGTTGTTACTCAGTCTTAAGAAAGAGCCTCAAACTTTTCCTAATTAGTATAACCATTCAGTTTTGACGTTGTCATTGTGAGACTGTTTTGCACTGTTATCAATATCTCTATATTTTTTTCATTACCTGAGAGTCATTGCATTCACAGAACTCCAATTATGGTTTAATCAAAAGGTCTGTGTGTTTCATTTTCAAATATGATGCAAAGGCTGTATTCAGACTATTCGGCCTCAGATTCGGCCAGGAAGAGGAATGAAATTGTTGGTCAGGAAATGCATTGGCTTGGCTTCTGTTCTCCACCACAAATGATGTGGGTCTTCCTAATACTTAGAGGATCTTTGTTCATGCTGGTCTGTATGGTGAATAGACTGACTGCCAATTTTAGTGTAGGTTTTGAGAAGGAAGGTGATGAGGTAGAGCTGGATATCGAAATTTTACATCTGGACAATGTTTTCAGGTAACATGTCCTAAGAGTACCATGTAGATGAAAAATTGGAGTCGGCCAATAGTTGCTGTGAGACCAAATTTCCAGGCCCACGTCTCCACAATGTTGTCTAGAACAAGGTACAGAGCTGGATGAATACAGCAAACCAAGCAGCATCAGAGGGGCCCGAAGGCAGACATTTTGTGCCTAGACCCTTCTTCAGAAATACCAATTTACTATATTGAACAAACAAAGCAATTGGAATGCATTCATTTTTCTGTATATTTGAGCCAATGAAAGCCATTTAAAAAATGATAAATTTATTAGATTAAATCCTGAATAGATTATTTTCAGATGGAACCTAAGCAACATAAGAATTTTTTAAAAATAGCAGGATTAAGGCTTTTGGCCCTTCAAGCCTGCCCAGTAATTCTATAAGATTGTGGCAAATCCGCCCAAAGGTTCAACTCCTTTTTCATGCTAGCTCATCATATTGCTCAACAATTCCTCTAGATTACAAAACCCAACTACCTTCCCTTTAAATACTTTCAGTGATCTAGCCTCCACAACTCTGAGGTAGAGAATTCTAGGTGTTCACTGCCCTCTGGGAGACCTTTGCGTCTCAGTTTTAAATGAGTGTCTCCCTATTCTGTAACTATGTTCCCTGGTTTGAGATTTCCCCACTGGTGGAAGCATCTTTTCAATATCTATTCTGTGAAGCTCCCTCAGAGTCTTGTGTGTTTCAATAAGTCATTCCTCATTCTTCTAAACTCCAACAGATAATGACCTAATCTGTTTCATGTTCTTTTCTGTCAATCCCTTCATCCAAGGGATCAGATGAGTGAATCAGTTGGGTGACATGCTGCATCCCCCTAAATGTCAGTATATATTTTGTGAAATACAGGGACTAGTATTTACACAGTACTCCAGGTATGGCCTCACCAACACCCTGAACAGTTGTAACAAGACTTCATTATTTTTAAATTATATCTCTGTAGCAATAAAGCCAAAACTTTCATTTGCCTTCTTAGTCATCTGGTTCTCCTTATTAGCTCCTTTCAGTTCCTCAACAATAGATGTTAAACTAACTGGCCTATTATTTCCTGCTTTCTGTCTCTTTCCCTTCTTAAACAGAAGCATCATATCAGTGATTTTCCAATCCACTAGAGCCTTACTAGAATCCAGTGAGGTCTGAAATATTTCAATCAATGCCTCTGCAACTACTTCCTTTACTACCATTGAATGTAATTCATCAGATCCTGGTGATTTGTGAGCCTTCAGACCCATTCATTTGTCAAATACTTTGTCCTTCATGATTAGAGACTGTTACAATACCTTTCCTCCTATTAGCACCTTGCTTAACTGATATCTTTGGTATGTTTATTGCGACCTCCACCATGAAGACCAATGCAAATGCTTTAAATTATCTGCCATTTCCATTTCCATTATTAATTTCCCACTTGCATTTTCCAGGAATCCTACACTTACTTGAGCAACTATCTTTTTGTTTACTTATAGCAGTTGTTGCCGTTTATTTTTGTATTTCTTGTCAATTTACTTAAATAGTAGCGAGTTTTGAGAAGATTCGTCAGAGGCTCACTGATGATGTTACCTAGAATGGTGACGAAACGTCTGAAAACTAACCTTCCAGCTCAGCGAGCAAACTCACATTGAGATTACTTAACTAGTAATTATTTTCCCTCTTTAATTTTTTGGTGAATCGCTGCTGGCTCCTAAAATGATTCCTAATTCTCTGGTCTCTTGATAGTTTTTGCTGCTTTGTAAGCCTTAGTTTTTGATCAGATACTTTCCTTAATGCCTTTGTAAACCACATGTGGTTCATTCTTCTGTTACAAATTTTTTTGACCGTATTAAAACTATTGCTAAGTTTAAATGTATGACACTGCTCATTCACAGGCTTTCCCCTTCATCTATTTTCCCAGCTACTTCTGACAAATCTTTCTTCATGCCTCTATTTGCCACCTTCAAGGGTATCTTTAACTAGGAGATCTGTTATTAATCCTGTTTCATTATGTATTATTCGATCTAAAATAGTCTGTTTCCAGGTAGATTCTGCAACATACTGCTCTCAGAAGCAATCCAAGATGCAGTCTCCAGATTAGCCTTCTGTGTTACCCTTGCCAAGCTAATTTATTCATTTATCTAAATTAAAATTACCCATGGAAATCATAGTGGCCTTCTTAGATGCCTTCATTATTTTCCAAGGTATACTTTCTCCTACAATGAGGCAACACTTTGGGGCTCTATCGATAACTCCAACAAATTACTTCATTCCCTTGTTATTTCTTATGTCCACCCAAACTGCTTCCCCACCATAATCTATTGCACCTATATCACTACTCCCCATTTCATTGTTACCTTGCTTTATTATGAAAGCTATCCCATTTCCGTCTCCTCTTTGTTTATTCTCCTCCAATGTCAAATGTTCTCGAATATTGAGTTCCCAGTCTTCCCCACCCTAGTACCACACCTGTGAAATAACTATCAAGTCATACTTATTTACTTCTTTTGTGTCATCAACTAACCAAACTTATTACAAATGCTCATGCATTCAGATAAAGAATCATAAGCTTTGAATTTTTACCATTCTTACTTTGGTTATGAATTTTGCTCCTCTCTTTTATCTGTCTGCATCACACTTTGATATTTGTTTAACTTTTTATTACCCTACATCTCTGACTGCTTGTTTCTTCTTGATCTTTTAAACTTCCCTTCACTTGAACAATTCCCCATCCCCCGCCAACTATTTCATTTAAAGCCCTATCTCAAGTCCTAGTTATACAATTTGCCAGGACACTGGATACAGCATTGTTCAAACGAAGCCTGAACCAACAGAAAAGTTCTCTTTCCGCAGTACTGTGATAGAGCCCCACGAATCAGAATCCATCTCTCCCACATGAAACTTTGAGCCACGTATTTAACTCTCAAATGTTATTTACCCTGCACTTTGCATATGACTCCACATTAATCAACTTTGACCTTCTTTCGTCTGAACATTTTAGATTACTCTTCGTTTTCCCCAATCTAACTTCCCTTAAATGCAACTACGCCATCTATGGCTCAGCTACTCCTGTGGTATATGATTCCACATTCCAATTGCTGATTGGATGAAGAAGTTTCTTCCACGTTGCTTATTGTAACTTTAAAAGATTGCTCCAGATATTATTGGCTTCCAGGTTTTTTCTGCCCCATAACTTTAAAAAGTTTCTTCTTGGCTATGGTCATAAATCCTTTCATCATTTGAATAATTTATAATGGGTAATACCTCAGTCTCCTGTGCTAGAGAAAATACCCCCAGAGTCTCCAGGTTTTCCTCATAAACATTATAAATTATATACAACTTTTTTTTCATATTTTTATAACATTAGAACTGCAACTGTGCACTATACTCTGAGATTCTACACCAGTCAAATGTCTCTCTGCTTTTGAATTCTATTCCTTTAGAACACTTGTTTCTTTTTAAATGTCTCTTGTCTGCTTTTGAATTCTATTCCTTTGGAACGCTTGTTTCTTTTTAAATGTCTCTTGTCTGCTTTTGAATTCTATTCCTTTAGAACGCTTGTTTCTTTTTAAATGTCTCTTGTCTGCTTTTGAATTCTATTCCTTTAGAACACTTGTTTATTTGTTCTTGTGAAGACTGTATCAGTGATTCTCCTTTTAGTGAGATAACAGGTGAAGAGCTGGATGAACACAGCAGGCCAAACAGCATCAGAGGAGCAGGGAGGCTGATGTTTTGGGCCTAGATCCTTCTTCAGAAATGTGGGAGGGGAAGGGGGTTCTGAAATAAATAGGGAGGGAGGGCGAGGCAGATAAAAGATAGATAGAGGAGAACATAGGTGGAGAGGAGACAGACAGGTCAAAGAGGCGGGGATGGAGCCAGTAAAGTGAGTGTAGGTGGGGAGGTGGGGAAGAGATACGTCAGTCCAGAGAGGACAGACAGGGCAAGGGGGCAGGATGAGGTTAGTAGGTAGGAGATCGGGGTGGGGCATGAGATGGGAGGAGTGGACAGGCGGGAGGAAGGACAAGGTAGGGAGGCGGGACGAGCTGGGCTGGTTTTGGGATGCGGAAAGGAGGAGGTGAGAATTTGAAACTTGTGAAGTCCACATTGATACCATTGGGCTGCAGGGTACCCAAGCGGAATATGAGTTGCTGTTCCTGCAACCTGCAGGTAGCATCATTGTGCCACTGCAGGAGGCCCAGAATGGACATGTCATCTGCGGAACGGGAGGGGGAGTTGAAATGGTTCATGACTGGGAGGTGCAGTTGTTTAGTGCGAACAAAAAGGAGGTATTCTGCCCTTTGCACCTCTACCTCATTTAGATGCTTATCATTCAAACAGTGTGTAACATCCTGATTCTTTCTACCAATATACATCACCTCACACATATCTATCTTGCAATTAACTTGCTGTTAACTCAGCGTTCTGCAAGTTTACTAATTTGTCTAATTTGCCACCTTCCATTTCATCCAGCTGTAATGACCTACCTTTCCCTTCAACTATTTATCCAGCATCCTTTTAAATCCATCTAAGCTACTTGCCTCACTGTCTATTCTTAACATAACTGGGGAAGAGGTTTATCATGAAAAGCAACTGCATTAGTGTTTTTATGTATATACATACATATATATGTCGTCAGTTTTGGCTTACCACATGAATTTTATCATCTTAAACATACATGCTACCTCAGTGGTTAGCACTGCTACTTCACAGTGCCAGGCACCAGGGTTCAATTCCTCACTCTGGTGACTGTCTGCGTGGAGTTTGCATATTCTCCCCATGTCCGCGAGGGTTGCCTCCAGGTTTTCCAGTTTCCTCTCACAGTCTAAAGAATATGCAGGCTAGGTGGATTGGCCTTGCTAAATTGCCCATAGTGTGCAGTGGTGTGTAGATTAGGGGGATAGGTCTGGGTGGGATGCTGTGGGGGTCAGTGTGGACTTGTTGGGCTGAAGGGCCTGTTTCCACACTGTAGGGTTTCTATGATTTGAAGACGTCTCTCAGCTTTCTCTTCTGGTTGCAGACTGCTCAGTCTTCCCTGAAGGGTATATTGTCTTTAGATAGCTACCACACCTGTAAATTATTTTTGCACCTTCACCAATGCCTCTGCATTCTTTTCATGATGTGGAGATAACTGCACATTTGGCTCACTAAATCCTGTTGTCAAAAATAACATTGAGACTAGAAACAAAATGGTTCAATGTCAGAGAGTTGCCAAAAAGATAACATGGAGCCAGAAGCTAGGAAACCATCTTTTATAGCAAGGACCAAGAAATACTCATAGTTACTGCTTCTCTAATATTAAGTAGTAAAAAAGTTTTTGCTCATTCAGTTTTGCATATCGGACATGCTGTGGCAACTTAGAGACAGAGAATTTGTCAAGAGATATGGTGGTGGTGGCTTGGAGCTGATCAAAATCAGCATGCATTGAAAACTCATGCCCTGTTTTCGGAAGACATTTCCTAGTGGCATCATGTAGGTATTAAAATGATGATGTTCCAAATATAGGTTCTTGGAAGTCAGCAGGGATAATAAAATGATGTTTCAACACCCACTGTCCCTTCATTTTTTTGCCATTCATTATTGTGTCAGAGTCATTTGTGGCTCATAATTGGAAACTTTGGAGGTCATTTAATATTTAAAAAATCATTAGCAGAAAAGCATCACAATTATGCTCCAACTTAGTTGATTCCGTAACAACAGCTGGTTGTTATAAAAATAAGGAATTATTATGCATGGGCTCTTCTGTGTATTACAGTTAATAGATTTGTTTTTAAAACTAATGTATTTGTTTAAGCATTATACAAATTAATTTTCTGATGACTATGAATTCATTCTGTTTCATTTTTTCTCAAGGCTCCTCAGTTATATTAATGATATAATTCAATAAATTCATCATTCTAAAATATTTTATTTATTTGTTCATGAAATGTGGGCATTGCAACCAGAGTCATAGAGATGTACAGCACAGAAACAAACACATCAGTCCAACTTGTCTATGCCAACCACATATTCCAAATTAATCTAGTTCCATTTGCCAGCATTTGTCCTATAATTCCTCTAAATCCTTCCTGTTCATATACCTATCCAGATGCCTTTGAAATGTTGTTATTGTACCAGCTTCCACCACTTCCTCTGGCAGCGAATTCCATACATGCATCACCCTCTATGTGAAAAAATAGCCCCTTCGGTCCCTTTTAAATCTCTCCCCTCTCACCTTAAACCTATGGTCTCCAGTTTTGGACTCCACTACCTTGGAGAAAACACCTTAACTATTTACTATTTCCATGCCACTCATGACTTTATAAATTTCTGTAAGATCATCCCTCAGCCTCCAACACTCCAGGGAAAATAATCCTAATCTATTCAGTGTGTCCCTGTAGCTCAAACCCTCCAACCCTGGCAACATTTTTGTAAATATTTTCTGAACCCTTTCAAGTTTCACAACTTCTTTCCAATAGCAGGGAAACCAGAATTGAGCACATTATTCCAAAAGTTGCCAAACCAATGTCCTGGACAACCACAAAATGGCCTCCTAACTCCAATCCTCAACACATTGACCAATAAAGGCAAGTATACCAAATGCCTTCTTCTCTACCTTGTCCATCTAAGACTCTGCTTTCAAGGAACTATGAACCTGCGCCCCAAGGTCTCTTTGGTCAGCAACATTCCCTGGGACCTTACCATTGAGTCTCAAAGTCCTGTCCTGATTTGCCCTACCAAAATGCAGCACCTCATATTTATCTAGATTAAACTCCTTCTGCTACAACATCCCCTACAGAATTTATTAACGTTTTAAAATAAATTTGAAATCTTCGTACCAACTTAAAGATTTCCAGTTTTAAGACATATGTGGTAACAAATAAAAATCCACAATGACTAAACATTACTTGCAAGAAACTAATATATTAAACTACAGCAAAGATATGCATGTCAACATTCTTATATCACTCAAACACCCAATGATGCATTTAAACACTGGAGAATACTCTCTTCTGAATGCTTAGTCTTTACAGGAACGGGCCTAAAGTTACTCCCGGTTTCCAATGAAGCAGAATTTGTGGGTTGCACTGTTTCCCATGCATCCACTACCTTCGAGCAGGTTGAAGTCATGGATTTTGTAAGTGAATTTGAAGAAGGCTTGGTGAGCTGCTATGATGTATTTTGGTGTACATTACATCTACTGTGAGACACCTGTGTGGGGAGTGAATGTTTCAGGTAATGAATTGCATGCTAGGTTTGTCCTACAGCCTCAGAATATTTTGGTCACTGACACCTAGAGGAGCTAGCAAGGAGGATCAAGGACTGCAGTCAACATCACTGAGAGGATCAGGTGAGAAAAGGATCCTGAGACAGGCAGTCAGATGCAGAACTACATTCATAACAACTGATTGGTAAGTGATTTTACTTTCAGCAGAAACTCATCCTCAGTTTAAAATAAGTAAACATAAATGATCTGAAAGTGGGCTTAAAGTATAACAAGACAGTTCAGTTACATGGTTTGTCCATTTCTGCCATGTTTGGTAAGATCTCTAACTGAAAAACCTTGAACTACAGGTTTTGGAACTAAGTGACAGTTGGAGTCACTGTGGTGTATTAATGAAGCCAAGAACAATGTGGATAGCATGTTTAATAAAGTGGTTACACTGTAGATTAAGACCAGTCAGGCAGAAAGGGAATGGTTGACTACTGGGCAATCTAGAATTTCCAGACAGGCACCGCAGAAGTCTCTTGAGTGTACTTCACTCACTAACTGGTTTTCCATTTTGGATACTGGTGAAGGCAATGTTCAAAGGAAGGTAATGAGAATTACAATGACAGAGCAGGCTCAATGGATTGAATGACCCACTTCTGCACCTATGTTCCAAATCATTCCCATTTCTGTCATAGTAACCCTGAAAACTTATTTGTCTCAAGTACCCATCCAACTTCTTTTTAAACTTTTTCATCATCTGCAAATGGGCCACCCTCATGGGCAAGAAGTTCTATGCCATCGTCATTCACTATGCTAGGAAGTTCTTCCTCATATATTCCATGTGTTTCTTGTGCAAAACACTAAATCTACATCACTCTAGTCCTCATGTGGGAGCAGATAACCACAAAGATCAATGCCAGAAGTCTGGCCTGGGGGCCTGGCTGCAATGTCCAAAAAGAGCTCAATGACCTCCCTCAAATGGTTCAGCCTGATAAATGCATTTGCAAATGCCATAGCCCAGTAATTGCACCATCGACTTCCTAATTCCAAAGCATCATAACCGATCACACAAATACTAGCCATCAGATTTGTATCAGATTTTAATTTACTCCACATCATCCACATGCTTAGCATCTTCATGCTCCATACTCCTATCACACACTTGCCACTTTTTCCACTTGCTTCCAGCTATACAGTTATGAAGGGCTCACTGTCTTGTGAGACTATTCCAAGCAGTAGCAGCAGAAAATAAGTAGGGAGCAGGCACAGCTACATGTCATCAGACAATTGAAAGAGATGTTATTCCATAGCATCGTCATGGTGGCCACTGAACCCATTGAAACCAGCAGCTCTGAAGTTATCCAGGATGATTGTATGTTCCTGCCTAATACACCTTCTCAAATCTCTTTCCAAGCTCATTCCATAATCTGGTATGAGATACAAATTGCGTATGGTGTTGTGATGCATCTCTCGCTTGCCACCCAGTCTCACATACCAAGAAATCCCAAACAGAAGGAAAGCATACATCTGAGAGAGGTGCACAATCACTTGTTCTGATATTCACAGCTGACAGCTCTGATGCTGACACTGCCCAATTTTAAGGGGGCACTGTGGTTGTCAGAACAACATTTGATGAGTCATCTGGCAAAAGTGGACTGCAGTCAGTCTAAGACAAACCGATAACATAAATAAAAGCACTTTGGACTCTGGAATCGGAAATAAAAATTGGAAACATTCGAGAAATTCAGCAATTCTGGCAGCACCTACAGAAAGAGAACCAGATAATGCATTGGAATTCTGGAACTTTAGAAAAGATTAATGCTAGGGCCATTTCCTGTGAAGGTAAGGTCACAGGCTGGCTCTCTTGCAGAAGTCATTGATGAAGTAGCATACATGAAAAGACAAATGTGCAGGCACTCAGCTGTTTGATGCATTGGCAGGACTGTCATTGCCAAGATACACAGAGGAGTCAAGCTCCCACCAATCACCAGGCATCAACGAGAGCTTGGATCACATTCTTTTTCAATTTCAGAGTGGTGTTGAAATCCATAAGAACACTTTTGGATCTACCTCTGATGCATTCTGAGACCCTATCAATCAGCCACCATTACAGGCTCAAAATTGGAGCTACTTAATGATTGTGTGCTGCAGAGGGAATTAAAAATGGGGAATTGCAGATCCACAGTAATCTGGGGATATTTTTCAGAGGAACTAAAGCCTGACAGAACAATTACAAACAGCCTGTCCAAAATGATGATCTCAGAGTACAAGAGCTACCAACACTTCCTTGATACTGCAGCATACACCATCCTGAAAAATGTTTATTCATCTCCAGGATGATTGAATCATATAGAAGTGAGTGAGGGATTGAACATGTATTATTACCTGTGTCCTGCTGTAAGGTTGCAGGCCCTGCTAAAAGAGCTGACACAATACTATGATCAAGTTCACCTGGGCCATCTCCAACACATCCCTCTCTTTCCTGGACCTCTCAGTCTCCATCTCAGGTAACCAACTAGAAACAGATGTCCATTTCAAGCCCACCGACTCCCACAGCTACCCAGAATACACCTCCTCCCACCCACCTCCTGCAAAAATTCCATCCCTTATTCCCAATTCCTCTGCCTCTGCCACATCTGCTCCCAGAATGAGGCATTCCACTCCCACACATCCCGGATGTCCACGTTCTTCAAGGACCACAACTTTCCCCCCGCAGTGGTCGAGAACGCCCTTGACCGCGTCTCCCGCATTTCCTGCAACACATCCCTCACATCCCGCCCCCGCCACAACCGCCCCAAGAGGGTCCCCCTCATTCTTACATACCACCCCACCAACCTCCGGATACAACGCATCATCCTCCGACACTTCTGCCATCTACAATCCGACCCCACCACCCAAGACATTTTTCCATCCCCACCCTTGTCTGCCTTCTGGAGAGACCACCCTCTCTGTGATTCCCTCATCCACTCCACACTTCCCTGCAACTCCACACACCCGGTACCTTCCCCTGCAACCACAGAAAGTGCTACACTTGCCCCCACACCTCCTCCCTCACCCCCATCCCAGGCCCCAAGATGACTTTCCACACTAAGCAGATGCTCACCTGCACATCTGCCAATGTGGTATACTGTATCCACTGCACCTGGTGTGGCTTACTCTACATTGGGGAAACCAAGCAGAGGCTTGGGGACCGCTTTGCAGAACACCTCCGCTTGGTTTGCAATAAACAACTGCACCTCCCAGTTGCAAACCATTTCAATTCCTCCTCCCATTCCTCAGATGACATGTCCATCATGAGCCTCCTCCAGAAGGTTGCAGGAACAGGAACTCACATTCCGCTTGGGAACCCTGCAGCCCAATGGTATCAATGTGGACTTCACAAGCTTCAAAATCTCCCTTTCCCCCACTGCATCCCAAAACCAGACCAGCCTGTCGCTGCCTCCCTAACCTGTTCTTCCTCTCACCTATCCCTTCCTCCCACCTCAAGCCACACCTCCATTTCCTACCTACTAACCTCATCCCGCCTCCTTGACCTGTCCATCTTCCCTGGACTGGCCTATCCCCTCCCTACCTCCCCACCTATACTCTCCTCTCCACCTATCTTCTTTTCTCTCTATCTTTGGTCCACCTCCCCCTCTCTCCCTATTTATTCCAGAACACCCTCCCCATCCCCCTCTCTGATGAAGGGGCTAGGCCCAAAACGTCAGCTTTTGTACTCCTGAAATGCTGCTTGGCCTGCTGTGTTCATCCAGTTTCACACTTTGTTAACTATGATCATCTACTCTGTGCATGACATGTACCCCAGGCATTGAGAATAGACTGATAGGATGACATTTCAATACCCTCACATCTACCAAGAGCAATCATCAGCATTCTGCTGAATGCTGCCATTGACAGGGCTATCAAGGGGCACTTCCTCAGCTACCAGTACTCACTGATGCTGGTTTTAGGTTCAGTTGAGACAAACCAGCTCCTGACTTCATTACAGTCATGGTTCAAACATGAACAAAATGACAAAACTCAAGGGGTGTGACAGGCTTTAGTCTCAAGGCTGCATTTATGAGAGTCTAGCGTCAAGGAGTCCTAATGGAACTGAAGCCTATGTGAATCAGAGAGAAACGTTGCTCTTGGTTGGATTCATGCATAGCATAAATAAAGGTGTCTGTGGCTGTTGCAGATCAACCATCACAATCCAAGGAGATCACTGAAGGAGTTTCTCAGGATAGTCTCCTAAGCTCATTGGCCTTCAGCTGCTGCAATGATTTTCAGATCAGAAATGGAGATATTTACTGATGATTGCACAATATTCCGCACCTCCTCATACTGAAGCAATGTAGGTTGTTATGCAATAAGATGACTTTCAGGCTCAAGCTAATAAGTGGCAAGTAAAATTAAAGCCAAAAACTGCCAGGCAATAATTATCTCTAAATAAGAAAGGATTAATTCCTTTCTCCTTGACATTCAATGTATTTGCTAAAGACTCTATTACCAACATCTGAGGGTCACATTAACCAGAAACTGAACTGGATCAACCATCTAAATACTATGCTACAAGAGTTTGTCAGAGACTAAGAATCCTGCAGTGAGTAACTCACCTCCTAACTCCTCAAAACCTTCCACCATCTACAAAACACATATCAAGAATGTGATGGAATACTCCCCACTGGCCTGGATGAGAGTAGCACCAACAACACTAAAGAAACTTGGACAAAGGAAACACAATGATTGACAGCCTATCCACTGCCTTCAACATACATTTTCTTCACTATTGATTCATATTGGTAGAAGTGTGTATAATCTACAAGATGTTATGCAGTAACACACCAAGGCTCCTTCAATAGCATCTACCAAACCTGCAGCCTCTACCACCTGGGAGGACAGGGCAGTAGATGCGCCACCATTTGAAGTTCCCTCTAAGCCAAACACTATTTTGACTTGAAACTATATTGCTGTTCTGTCAATGTCACTGGGTTAAAATCCCAGAATTTCCTTTCAAATAGCATTGTGAATGCACCTATACCATATGGAGCGTAACAATTCAACATCACTTTTTTAAGCACAATTGGGTCTTTGCAATAAATGCTGAGCTAATCAATGACACCCGTATCGCATGATCAAATACATTTAAATAAAAAGTTTCTCATCAACCTGTATTGTGTAGGATATTTCTCTCTTTGTAGCATCTACTCTATGTTTTTGTTCATGTTGCAGACACTGACAAGCTGAAAATACAGCTACCACAAACATTGCAGGTTTTTTTGTGACCAGATCATCAAATTCTCCAGCTCCCTGACAAATCCAGCAATTCAGCACAAACGCATCCCCAAGGCAAAAAGTGCTGCAGAGAATTTACACAAACGTACAACCACAGAAGTGAATCAAGAACACATCAACTGCAAGTTGTTTGCACTGATGCCTAATGACTGCTGATTTAAATGGTGCTTCTAAGAATGTATGTTAGATTGAAAGTTTTATTTTTAAAAAGAATATTTGGACATTTTATATCACATCTCTGGTGCAGATGGGACTTGAACTTGAAACTCCTAGCCCAGAGGTACAGACCTTTCCCCAGCACCACAAAAGCTCTCTTGTATTTATATTCCACCAATTACTATTAGGAGATTTGAACCCATGAACCTTGTGATAATTAGTCTGCGTGATTGTATTATTAGTCCTGTGACATTAGGACAAGGCCACCACTATGCCCCAATTTTACTTAATTTTACTAGCTGCTGCAGTGGTGCTCAAGAATGTTTTGTGTAGCAGTTTAGTGTATCTGTACAGTCCAAGTATAAATTCCTGCATCGGAGCAGCCAGAGGATTGCTTAACATCACAGTTTGCTGATGTTGAGAGGTCTCTAGTATATGCCTAGCATAGTCCCATTAATCTACCTCCCATCATGGGCGACTACACCCAGGACAAGTTGTTAGTGACCAGAAAAACATGACTTTGTAAATTTGGTGTTCTGTAGTGTTGGCACCAGTCACAGTCACCGAATTTCACAGCTCAGGTCTTAGCTCCCTCTGTAAAGGTTCAAATTCGAACAACAAGTCATAGAGTGCCATCTGGTGGTCATATCAACATTATTTGAATTGAATTGAATGAGCTTTATTGTTGAACGAAAACAGAAGTTGCTGGAAAAGCTTAGCAGGTCTGGCAGTATCTGTGAAGAAAAAAAATCAGAGTTAACACTTTGGAATGTGGTGACCCTTCTTCAGAACTGTATTTTCACATGTACTCAATGGGTATGGTGAAAAGCTTACAAGTTGCCTGTTACAGATGTACATAGGTACCTAGGTACAGATTCTTGAGTATACATTCTTAGGAAAAAAGAATTAGAAAAATAAAGAAATAAAAACTCCAGCATTACAGAAATTCAGAAGTACAAAATCACAATAATAAATTAGAAAAAAAATAAGTTCAGATTAATAGTGTGGCCACCATAATATAATAAAAAAAAATTAATAATGGGGAATTTGGGGCCAAGTCCACTTAGTTCACTTCACGGCTCTGGTCTCGAGGATCTGATGTCCCCACACCCCATCCCACATCACACCCCTCCCACCCAACCCCGTCCCCACTGGAATCCCAAGCCGGACCCACTGGAATCCCAAGCCAGACCCACCAAATGCCGAAGAAATGCTGCATTGGAGTTGCAGATTGACTGAGGCCGCCATGGGGAGACTCAAACCAACACTGATGAAAACAGCCACCAAAGCCACTGAAAAGACTCTCAGGCAGTGCCAGACCAACTGTACCACTGTGGAATCCTCAAGGAAAGCACAGGCCATTGGAATCCTTGACCCAAACCCACCTTGTCTTCAGGTGCTGCTGAAGCAGCCCAGTTGAAGGACCCACCAGAATGCAGCTACAAGGAACACCTCATTGTCCACTACAGCAGCCTCCTGGAACATTCTTCCTCACTCAAAGCTGTCAAAAGAATGTAAGATGTTGAGGCAGTGCTACAACCATCTCAACAATGCAGCAGCTGCTGGGAACCTGAAATCACCTCCAAAAACTCTGCCATGAGTCCATGCTGGGCCTATACCTCACGATCAATGCCATCACCACAACCAAGCCCTTCACAAGTGTGAAATAAAACTTAAAAAAAGAGAAAGATAAATGAGAGAAGGGAGCGAAAAAAAGGAAAAGAAACGAAAAGAGAAGAATGCTTTAACGTCGCCTGTCAGTTTAACATACTACCCTGCTCCCTGTCTAACATCTCCGTTTCAAGCCTACTTCAGTGTTTCAGTGCAGCTCAATGCAATCTGGAATAATAACACCTCATTTCCCACTTGGGGACCCTGCAGCCCTCTGGACTCAATATCCAGTTCAATAATTTTACAGCCTGAACTTTCGCAATTCCTAATCTTCTACTCCACTCACCAGGCCTTGTTATCATATCGTCTGCCATTACCCACTAATCATGGTTAGCTACTAACAACTCCATTAACAGCTTTCACCCTCTTAGCCAGATCATTATCCACTCCTTTGTCTGTCCAGCTGCTCTTCTCCTTCTTTGGGCTCTCTCCCCATCAATCATTTACCTCCTACCCCTTCTACACACCCTATCTTCTGCATATAAACCAACATTCACCCAGCTACCATCAGTTGTGAGGAAGGGTCACTGAACCTGAAACATTAACTCTGATTTGTCTTCATAGATGTTGCTATGCCTGCTGAGCTTTTCCAACAATTTCTGTTTTTGTTTCTGGTTTACAGCATCTGCAGTTCTTTAAGATTCACTGTCCCCATTACTAAAGTCAAATTTGACTGAGTACA
Source organism: Stegostoma tigrinum (assembly GCF_030684315.1). Lineage (NCBI taxonomy): Eukaryota > Metazoa > Chordata > Chondrichthyes > Orectolobiformes > Stegostomatidae > Stegostoma > Stegostoma tigrinum. Next base: position 28,033,026 of record NC_081372.1, read on the forward strand.
TCTTCGAGGAACCCTAACAAAACTGGAATCAATGGAAATCAGGATAAACTTGCCGCTGTTTGGAATAAAATCCTATCACAAAGTAAGACAAGTACAGTTGTTTAGGTAAAACTATCTAAATTCTAGGGTATCACTGCTGGAACACCTCAAGGTAGTTATTTTAATCAAATTATTCCAACCATAGTGTATCAGAAGAAATTCTATTCTTAGAATTTGCAGTGCCAGAATGAAGCTTTGCACAATGGGAACAGAACGCTGAGTGAAAAAAACCACTGGTAAACACATGGATTATGCTGCAAGCCACAATTCAGGTGTGCTGACTTTTTTTTTAAGCTGAATTTCTAATGCATGTGGCCATTTTTGGAAGCTCTATGCTGAGTGTACTAAATTGTCAGAGATATGTCTATTCCATATAAAAATTCATAGATTTCTTGAGCATGTGTAAGGATGCAAGCATCAACAATACAATTTAGTGTTTTTCTCAGTTTGTTATCATAAAATATAAACATCATAAACATAAAATGTAAACAAATATGTTATTCTCAGCTCTATTACCAATTAGTAATATGACAATGAGCCTTTTTTAAAACAAGATACATTTGCTTTAAAGTAATTTTAATATGATTACAATAACCCTTGTGCAATAATGAGTAAGAAATATTATAGTCTGTTAATAATGTATAACATTAATACGTAAATTGGCCAACAAATACATTAAATTGTGAATCTTCAAAATTTGCTAACTGATTTATGTTTCTCTCCCATTTGCTTCAGACAATTTTTTCTTTTAATTAACCTATTTTGCAGCTCAGCCTGTAACAGAGATGTTATTGCATACCTGTAGAGCAGTTGGAACTTGAAGCCACACCTCCAAAATTCAGAAGTAGGGACTCTACCTCCGAGCCACAAGTGGGCTCAGAGGAAATAAAAATCCTAAGAGCTTGCTGAGTTTGTGCATTAATTGCTCATTGAACTCAATATTACTGTGAGATATAACAACAGGGTAATGACAGGACACTTGTCAAATCAATGTCAATCTGGCTGTCTCAATTAATAAGACTTGAATTTAACTGTTTAATCTCTTTCCTTTATGCAATTAATTGCTGTTATAGATGTCTGAGGTAGATGGGAGGTGTTGGGAAAACTTTGCAGATGAGAAAGCTGAGGTTTGATGTAGATGTTCAAAGCCTCGAGGGCTCCAGAGTACGTAGGATAATAGATGAATTAGGGTAATTTGATGTTGAGAAACAAAAATGTTCAATTGTGTGCAAGAGGACTTGTTGATATAAAAAAAGATAAGGCAGGATGAGCTCTTGTGGTGCAATGGTAATGTCCTGCCTCTGAGCCAGGAGGCCCAGGTTCGAGTCCACCTGCTCTGGAGGTGCAAAGGTTGATTAGAAAATATCTAGCTGCAGTGCTAAGGTTAGAAACAACTGCTCTTAAGTCAAATCAGTTTGACACAAAGACTAACATCACAATCTGCCTTGATGGTACTGACAATCCCAATGCCTGTGCTACAATATAAAGATATTAGAAAGAAAGTTACAAATTCAAAATAATTGGCAAAAGAAACAAAATTCACGAAGCATATAGGTAAGATCTGGAACACACTGCCAAACAGTGTGGTGAAAGTAGGTCCAATTAAATTATTCATCACATTTCACTTAAAAAATGGGGAGTTATATACTCATGTTCAGATTGCCTGATGAATATAATAGATAAAAATTCAACAGTGTTGAATCTCAGGCATGAAGATTACAATGCATGATTACCCCATGCTTGGTCAAGCCAATGTCCAATACCATGACAGCATTTGTTGATTCAGCTATGATGTAGCATCTGGTGTCGAAGATTCAGCTTCATTTGCATCAAAGATAGTAGCAAGCCTATGTCTGAGTGTTGCCATAGGAATTCAGACAAATGTCATGTGATCAATGCATGTTACCACGCAAACCCAAACTGCTGGCATCAAGACTTCAGTTCACAGTGCTCAAAGAGGCTTGCAAGTTATCTGTGTTGATCAGCAATTGATGTAACAGCAAATTACTGGGATTATTGAGGTGGTGCCCTGAGGGAGTGGCATAGGCTCTGCAGGTCACACAGCTGCTGTCCTCTCACAGGATTCATACTCCCACTGTTGCCAATCTTCTAATGCCATGCTGTTGCCTTTTAGCAAGCCAGGGAGTCAGTGAAAGTCAGCAGACTTCTGTCAGTGGCATTACAATGGGGATAAAAGGTAATGCAGTGGTAATGTTGCTAGATGGCCAATCCAAAGGCCCATCGCCAACATTCTGTGGACACAGATTCAAATCCCATTACAGCAGATCATGGAATTAAAGTGCAATTAATTAATGTTCCTGGAATCAAAAATGAGCTGCAGTAATAGTGGCCATGAAACTATTGTCAATTGTTGTAATAATTTAAATGCTTTACTGATGTCCTATCAGGGAGAAAATCTGTTCTTCTTTTCGCATTGGTATTGTTGACTCTTAGCTGTCAATTTGAAGTTGTCTAACAAGCCACTCTGTTCAAGGGGCAATTAGGAATGGACAACAAGTGCTTTTTGGCAATGCCCACATTCTACTAAAATAAAATTTAAAAGGGAAATGCTGCTTAGGGGCATTAAAGCACCTGCAGCCAAGCACTAAAGGAATAGGTTATTATATAAAGTCATTATGGATATTTTGTGGTTTGTTTTATTTCTGAATGGAAAAGTGAGAGAACAATGTATAGCCACACACAGACCCATTTGGAGCAATGGGACTCAGATACTTCATCCTTTCTTCACTCCATCCTTCGTTTGAGGCTAAAACCTCAGGAGAACCTCAGGATGTGTAAACACCAGAGAGTACCACCACAAGTCTGAAGAGACGCTCTGTGAGTATTGGAGGGATCCTCTTGAGTAATCCAGTGGGACTGCTGCCTTAGGATGCCAATGGTTTGTTTCACAATCTTCCCAAGAGCAGCATTACGCTTTCTGTGTTCACCTTGTCCATGTGTTTGGGTGGCAGATTGCAGTGAAGAGCCATGTAGAGGGTTGGTAGCTGCTAAGACCTGTGGCATGCTCACACATTTTAGGGATTTCTTCCCTTGATGAACTGTAGCCACATTAGACACAGCTCCTGGTTAATATAGAAGCAGGCGCAGTGCCCTCTGAATACACTAGGTGGGTAAAGCCGTTTAATGGGACCCCATCTTTGCTGCCAACATCAGTCCCATTAACCATCAGCTAAGGAGGGACTGTCATATTAGCCCTGATGATTAATGGCAGGCTGTTTACACCCACTAGCCACTAAACTTGACACTCATTTCTGACTCCAATGACTTTTCAAAGTTTATCCAATAATACAGAACATAATATTTTTACTGACTGCAGTAGCAAAACAGCAAATCAAAATCACTTCAGCTAAATATTTCATGCTTAAGACTTTCAATGCTGCTAATGTATTGTGAAACTGAAGCTAGTGTGAGGGTGTGAACAGGACTTACAAAGATCCAAAATGCCAGTTCTTATGGCAAATCAGCATGAGACTCTGATTGGTATGCAACACACCCACTCTGCATGCGTCTGGCATATACCACGTGTATGCACTAGCACCTTAAAGCATGGCAGCTGCAGGTCAATCGCCAAGTATTTGCAACCACCACCTAACATTTTAGGGACCTTAAGGCTCCCATAGCTCTTAGAACAGGAATGCCACAAAGCCCAATTTTATGGTCATGCTATATTCTCAACACATTACTAATTCGAAATATAGCAACATTTTCACAAGGTGGCACTGTTTGGTAAGAAAACAATATATTTAAATAGATGGATGGCTATAGTTGGCTGCATTCACACATTCAATTCAGCATGAAGTGAAATACAGATCACACATCACTCATTTTGGATTTTGTTTTGCCGCAAATTTGCCCAAACATGAGCTTATAAAGGCCAAGACTATTCAAACGTGAACAAGAATTTATATCCAGATATACAACCCTTACCTTTAAAGTAAATTGCTTTGAGTCAGAGCTCCTGCAATGCACCCTATTTCAGAGTTCAAGTTAAAGTTTCAAATTTTAAAGAGGTGACATAATTCAGAGAAATTGAATCAGAGGTCTGAAATCAGCATAACCAATGTGTGAACACCAGATAATCAGGGAACCAAACAACAGCATGTGATTATTAGGCAATCAGATGCATATAACAGAATAATCAGGCCATCGGACCATACCGGGATGAAGTTAACAAGTAATCACAGTTAATCATATGCACATCAAATAATACATGGTAACAGAAAAAGCTAAGCATTTTCATAACTTGAAGCTCTGCAATCCTGCCACGTCAGTTATAAATAATGGCAAACAATTGAACAACACAATGGAGGTGAAAGCTTCACAATGATCCCCAGACACTGACCCATTTGCTACTTTACTAAACTGTCACCTTGTTTTCTACGCAGTTAAGTTGACACAAACAAGTCTATCTAAAAAAAATTGAACACGTTGCATCAGTTTTATCACCTAACTGTTAAGCTAAGAATTTGGGAAATCATGGGATTGTTACACAAAAAATGACCATTCAAACCATGTTTTCTCTCCTGAACGTCCTAAGGAACAATTCACGTTCTAGGTGATGTAAGTAAATTAAGTAGTTGACATCCAGATTGCTGGAAAAATAATTCAAAAAATAACAAGGTTACTCACCAAATTTAAAAGAATCTATAATGACAAATCAGGGTGCATAAAACCAACCAGACAAGATGTGGATGTGGAAGAGTCCTCTCCTAACAGACAGCATCCTTATCACTTGAGTCCATTGCAGGCCCATGTGAAATACATTTCGGAAAAAACACCTTAACAAACCCCATCAAAACAGGCAGAGTTCCCCAATGGTGTTAGTGATTGAACCTGGTGGTTCACTGACTACAAAAGGTCAATGCAATAACAAAAATAATGTCTGACCCAATACTTCATTTGGAAGACTGTATTGATAATTTTGACAGTGCTAGATTTATTACCCAGATAATTTTATTAGAAGGATACTAGCAAGCTCCTTTCACACCCGGAGCTAGAGAGATATCAACCTTTGCCACACAACATGATATTTTTCAATGCCAAGTGACACCACTCAGGTTAAAAAGTGTTCCAGCAGCTTTCCTGAAATTGATTAACTGTTTATATGGACTTTAGTAAAGCCTTTGACAAGGTTGCTCATGGTAGATTGATTAGTAAAGTTAGATCACATGAAATTCAGGGAGGACTTGCCAGTTGGATCAGAATTGGTTTGATAGTAAGAGACAGAACATTGTGGTGGAGATAATAGGAGCTGCAGATGCTGGAGAATCCGAGGTAACAAGGTATGGAGCTGGATGAACACTGCAGGCCAAGCAGCATCTTAGGAGCAGGAAAGCTGACGTTTTGGGCTAGGCCCTTTATCAGAAAATGTTGTGGTGGAGGCTTGTTTTTCGGACTGGAGGCCTATGACCAGTGCTATTTCACAGGGATAATAAAATGTGAGGCTGGATGAACACAGCAGGGCAGTCGCAAACCATTTCCACTCCCCCTCCCATTCTTTAGATGACATGTCCATCATGGGCCTCCTGCAGTGCCACAATGATGCCACCCGAAGGTTGCAGGAACAGCAACTCATATTCCGCTTGGGAACCCTGAAGCCCAATGGTATCAATGTGGACTTCACCAGCTTCAAAATCTCCCCTTCCCCCACCACATCCCAAAACCACCCCAGTTCGTCCTCTCCCCCACTGCACCACACAACCAGCCCAGCTCTTCCCCTCCACCCACTGCATCCCAAAACCAGTCCAACCTGTCTCTGCCTCCGTAACCTGTACTTCCTCTCACCCATCCCTTCCTCTCACCCCAAGCTGCACCTCCATCTCCTACCTACTAACCTCATCCCACTTCCTTGACCTGTCCGTCTTCCCTGGACTGACCTATCCCAGCCCTACCTCCCCACCTATACTCTCCTTTCCACCTATCTTCTTTTCTCTCCATCTTCGGTCCGCCTCCCCCTCTCTCCCTATTTATTCCAGAACCCTCACCTCATCCCCCTCTCTGATGAAGGGTCTAGGCCCGAAACGTCAGCTTTTGTGATCCTGAGATGCTGCTGGGCGTGCTGTGTTCATCCAGCCTCACATTTTATTATCTTGGATTCTCTAGCATCTGCAGTTCCCATTATCACTATTTCACAGGGATCTGTGCTGGGTCCACTGTTGTTTGTCATTTTTTCAACAATTTAGATGAGAATTTAGGAGGCATTATTAGTAAGTTTGCTGATGACACCAAAATAATGTTACTGTTGATAGTGAAGAGGTTATCTAAGAGTACAAAGAGATCTTGATCAAATAGTAAACTGAGAAGTGGCAGATTGAGTTTAATTTGGATAAATGCAAGATACTGCATTTTCAGCAAATGAATAAGGGCAGTGCTTCTATTGTTTCTGGTGGAACCCTGGGTATTTTTGTTGAACAGGGAGAGCTAGGGCATCAGTTACATAGGTCTTGAAAGTTGTGTCACAGGTAGATAGCATGGTTGAGAAGGCACTTAGCATGCTTGCATTCAATGCTCAAACCATTGGTTTGTCACGGTCAGGTTGTATGGTACGTTCGTGAAGCTAGTTTTGGAGTATTAGGCACACCCTGCTTTAGGAAGGAAATTATTTATTTGGCGAGGGTTCAGAAAAGATTTACCAGATGGTCAGAGATAGTAAGAACTGCCAATTCTGGAGTCAGAGATAACAGAGTGTGGAGCTGGAGGAGCACAGCCAGCCGGGCAAAATCAGAGGAGCAGGAAAGTTGATGTTTCGAGCCAGGACCTGTCTTCAGAAAATGAAAGGTTTCTGAAGAAGGGTCCTGACCCAAAACATCAACATTCCTGCTCCTCTGATGCTGCCTGGCCTGTTTTATCAGATGCTGCAATGACTGGAGGATATGCGATATAAGGAGAATTTGGGTAGGCTGGGACTTCTTCCACTGAAGCAAAAGAAGTTGAGAGTTAACCTCAGAGTTTTATAAAATTGTGAGAGGTATAGATAAGGTGAATAGCAAATGTCATTTTCCTAGGGTGGAAGAGTTCAAAATTAGGGGCATGTTTTCAAGGTGAGAAGAGAAAGATTTAAAAGGGAACTGAGGGGCAGCTTTTTCATGTAGAGGGTAGTTGGTATGTGGATTGAACTGCCTATAGAAGTGGTAAATGCTGATACAGTTACAACACTTAAAAGACATTTAGACAGGTACATAAATAGCAATGGTTTAGAGGGATATAAGCCAAATGCAAGTGAGTCAAACTAGTTTAGTTTGGGAAAGACGAGTTGGGCCGAAATGCCTGATCATGCTGGAAGCCTCTATGACTTTATAAGTGGTAGCCAATGTTCCTATTTGTGCTCTTCACCTCGTTGATATAGTAATATGCTGGAAGCGTCTTGCTGAGTTCAGGGTGAAATCTATTTGGTCTTTTGAAAGAATGATTATGGGAATGTCACAGGATTGTATTTCCTGAGCAAGTTGTGCATGTACAATTTCACAGAGACAATCATTCATGATTAATGAGGTGACTACTAATGTCAGAATTCAAAGAACAGGATCTGGAAACTTCCATACATATCACATTGGCCTCAAGACTAATGTGTTAGCCAAAGAGATTTTATTTTTCCAATTGCTACTCTCTGCAGATACACTACAGATTAGACATGTGCAGGCAGAGAGGGAATGGGTGACTACTGAGCAGTGTAAGAAATCTAGACAGGTGGTGAAGGAATCCCTGAGTATAAGTTGTTTGCTAATCTGTATTCCATTTTGGAAACTGATGAGAGTGCTTGTTCCTCAGCGTCAAGCCCATGGCTCCACAGGCAACACAGCTATATAGTGGAAAAAGAGGAAGCGTGGAAGAGGAGTAGTTATAAGGGATTCTATAGTCAGGGGACCAGACAGACATGTCCGTTCCAGTAAATGTAACTTTAGAATGATCTGTTGCCTCCCTGGTGCTTGAGAGAAAGATGGCTCAGAATAGCTGCAGAGCAACCTTCTGGAGAGGAATATTGTGATGATTGTACTGAGGTCAGCAAGTGGACCTCAGAATATGAATTTCCTGATTGGGGCTGTTAATCTGGTCCAAACAAGGAGCCCCGGCTGACAGACTTAAACAGGAGTGTCAGACATCCTATCTCTCTGAGAACTGGCTCTGGGGCAGCTGGATTGGTGTTGAGGATTTTCCACATGCAAATAAAAGGGTGACTTTGGTTATGGGATACCAGTCTCTGTGGAGTTATTGGGTGTAATCAAATTCTTTGTCCACATTGGTAGCAATTATATAGTTGAAGAGAGGTGAGGCCAAGATAGCAGATTTGTAGGAGCTAGAGAGGAAATTAGAAAGTAGGACTGAAGAACAGTACTCTCAGTGCTATGTGCCAGTGCACATAACATGGGTATTGAATGATTTTTACTTCTGGAGAACAGGTGGAGGAGTTAGGGTATCAGATTGGAACTGTACAAGCTGGGCTAGATACACTTTAACTCTACTGGCTGATATCCTTACCAGGAGATTTTCTAGTGCTGTTGGAGTGGATATAAACTAGCTTGTTGGGGACGGGTGTTGGGAATCTAGAGAGTAACCCCAAATTGAAGGAAATAATGTTGACAACAGGATGTCAAAGTTACTAGGGAGACTAAAAGTGGGGCGATATCAAAAGAATAACCTGAATGCACACAGCATTTCGTAAAAGGTGGACAATCTAAAGGCAAAAGTAGAGATAGAGAAATAGAGATAATAGCTATTACAGAAATATAGCTGCATGGTGACCAAGACAGAGAACTGAATGTTCAAGGATATTTAATTTTTAAGAAGGACAGACAAGAAGGAAGTGGGGGTAGGGGTGCACGGATAATAAAAGATAAGGTCAGTATCAGTTAAGTAGAACCTCAAATCAGAAGAACAATGTGTGAAATCTGTTTATGTGGAGTTAAGAGACAAGGGGCAGTATACGTTGATTGGAATTATTTATTGTTCACAAATAGTAGTGTTATTGTGGTACATGGTATTAATCAGGAAACGAGAGAAGCTTGTAGCATGAGAAACATAGTTATCAAGGGAGACTTTCGATCTCCAGATTGACTGAGTAAGAACAATCTAGCATTAATATGGGAGGGGGAGTTTTTGAGAGCAGTACGTAGAGCCAACAAGAAGGCATGCTATTTTAGATCTAATATTATGCAATGAAAATGGGTCATTAATAACCTTGTTCTGTGAAAACTGTAGAATCCCTACAGCACAGAAACAGGTCATTCAGCCCAAAAAGTCCACACTGCCCCTCCTAAGAGGACCCAACACAACCCATTATCCTACCCCTTCCCTGTAACATGGTATTTCCCATGTCTAATCCACCTAATTTACACACCCCTGTACACAACGGGCAATTTAGCACGGCCAATCCACTTAACCCTCACATCTTCGAACTGCAGGAGGAAACTAGAGTACCCAAAGGAGATCCACACACGCACAGGGAACATGTACAAACTCCCCACGGAGAGTCACCCAGGTCCCTGGCATGGTGAGGCAGCAAACCTAACCACCGAGCCACTGTGCCACCCTTTGAGATGAGCAAGCCAAAATGTGATGGAATTTTACATTATGTTTGCAAGTGAGATTGTTCAATCTGGAACAAAAGGAGATTTGTGGCCCATGCAAGGCATTAATTTCTCCAGTATTCTCTGTGTTTTTTCAGATTTCCAACATCTACAGTATTTTGCTTTTGTTTGATTAATCCATGTTAATATTCAGAGATTTGGGTGTTCTTCCATTGAAAACACCAAAGATTAGTGTGCAGATACAGTAGCAGTTAGGAAGATAATTGCTGTTGTAGTTTTGCAAGAGGTTGCAGTACATAAAGAAGCCCTGCTAAAATTGTACAGGGCTGCAGTAAACAGATTCGGAGTGATGAACTTGCTTTGGAAAATGTAAAATGAAGATTTATTTGCATTTGAATTCCCAGGATCAGAAGACTAAACTGTGATTAGAATTGTCCTGCGCTCTGGGAGTTTAGATGAATGCAATCTCATTGAAACACTCCTTGGCAAGATAGATGAAGACAGATTGTTTCCCTTGTTTGGAGAAAGCAGACTGGATCAAAATCTTGGAACACTTTCCGAACAGAACTGTATGTATACTTCTACCTCAAGGACTATAGTAGTTCAAGAAGGCAGTTCACAATCACTTTCTCACAGGAAATTAAGAATGGGTAATATATGCTTGTGGTAATGTTGATGCCCACATCTAATCAGCAAATGAAATAAACGTAGTGGACATAGTCTCAGGATAAGGGGTAGCCATTTCATACTGAAAGCAGAAGAAATTTATTCACTTAATGTAGAGAACTCCAAATATTTGCAATCCTCTAACAGCTGTGGATGTTGTTATTGTGCATATCGAGGACTGAAGTATTTATATTTTTGGAATATATTTGACAAAGCCTGAAGTTCAGTAATTGAAAAGTGAGGCAGGTTCAAAGTCCAATATGATCTACTCCTGTTCCTATTTCTTATCTTCATATGAATGGGAATTTCATCCTCTGGCCTCACCCTTTCTTTGTGTCTTATAATCAAATTATCATAGGTGCTGATCAGTTGTATTGTTGTCGCATGAAAGTTTCTTCATAAAGCATTGTTAATAATTATTTGTAAAATTTTTGACACAAAATGTATGAAAAATGCAATCATTCTTTAAAAGATGAAACAGCCTCTTTTTGAGGAAAGAGGGGAATTGGAAATAAATATAATAACCATCATTAGAAAAAAAAGTACCTAAATAAACTAATGGGGCTAAAGACCACTAACTCCTCTAGACCTTATGGGATACACCCTAACATATTAAAAGAAGCAGCTACAGAGAAAATGGATACATTAGAAGTAATCTTCCAAGAATCCTTGGTTTTGGGAAATTGTTAAAGGATTGGAAAACTACCAGCGTAATGCCTTTATTCAAAAATGGAAGGAATATAAAAAAAAGGTAAGTGTAGGTCAATTAGCTGATCACCTATCATTGGGCAAATGTTAGAGTTATTTATAAAATAAGCAATTGGAAAATAATTAGAAATACATAGTAAGACCAGGTAAAGTGAGCATAGCTTTGTGAAGGAGCTATCATGCCTCAAAAATGTATTTAATGCTAGAATTTGGGACCAGTAGAAAGTCAGAGAGTTGGGACAAGAGAGCATTTCAGGATGGCAACTTACAACTAGAGGAGTGCAACAGGGGCACTGTTGAGGTCACAGTATTTGCAATATATTAGAATGATTTAGATTGGGAACGTAAATACACTATAGCTAAGTTTCTGGATAGCACAAAAATAGTTGGGAAGCCAAGTAGTGATGATGACATAAAGAGTCTGGAGACAGATATAGGCAGGTTGAGCAAATGGGCAAAAATCTTAGCAAATGGAATATAATATGAAAAATTTGAGGTGATGCTCTTTGGCAGGAAGAATAGAGGAGCTGAATATTATTTAAATGGAAAAAGATTACAGAAACATACAGCACAGGGGATTTGAGAGCCCCCATACATAAATTTCAAAAACCTATCATCCAAGGTCATCAGGTAGTAGGAAAGGCAAATAGAATTTTAGTCCTTACTTCAATGAGAAGTGGGGATTCTTGCTAAAAAAATATATAATGCACAAGTCAGACCACAGCTGGGATACAATTAGCAATTTTGGGCCTCTTATTGTTTCTTTGATATACTGGCATTGGAGGCGGTCTGGAGAAATTTAGCTAAGCTAAGCCTGGATTTGGAGGTACTGTCTCATCAGGAGAGGTTAAGCATTTGGGTTTTTCTTCATTGGAGTTTAGAAGAGAGAGGGGTGGCCTTAATGAAACATATAATAATCCTAGGGAACTTGACAAGTTTCATTTGAAAGTTTGCTTCCCCTTATGGGAGAGTCTAGGACTAGAGGGTATAATCTCAAAATAAGGGGTTTTAGGAAGAGATGAGGAGGAATTTCTTCTCTTAGGGGTAGTGAATCTGTGGAACTCTTTACCACAGAAGGGTTCAGTCATTATGTATATTCAAGGCTGAGATATATAGGTTTTTTACTTGGTAAGAGAGTCAAGTATTATGGAGTAAATGTGAGAAAATGGAGTTGAGGACTCCCAGATCAGTCATGATCTCAGTTAATGGTGGACCAGTTTTCTTGTGCTGTTTGTCCTACTTCTGCTCTTATGCCTTACGGTTTTGAGGTACTTTCAGTGGTAGGAGGACACAAGGGAAGAAAGAGGAATAGGAAGGAAATGGAGTCCTCAACATCAGATCTACCAGCAAATACACATCTGACTTGAGATGGCCAATATTCAAAGCTGCAGAAATTTTGATTCTCCTGATGAATGGTCATGGCATTTGTCCCCTCACGAACAAAGACCCCACTTCACATGATCTTTCTCATTGGTAGTCATACTGGTAGCCACAAGTATCATTGTCACTTTGAATTTCTTCACTTTTGACTCCTTCCAAGGATCAACTGCAGATGTTGTGACATCTCTGAATGACTACGTACTATTGTAACTCGGTGGTTGCCTATTTGGGTGACACGGTGGCTCAGTGGTTAGCACTGCTGCCTCACAGCTCCAGGGATCCATGTAACTCTAGCAGGTGGCATGAATCCTTCATCCTCTGCCAGTCAAGACTGCCTCAGTTCTTTAGTACAACTTCCAAAATGTGTGAATGAATCATTGAGAGTGAGAAGATCAGCAGGATAACGGCTAAGAAGACCATTGGGGTTCCCAAGATACTGTTCAACTGCCAGAAATATTCAGTTGAGGCCATTTAATAAGATCCTGTAAGGATCTTTGTCACTGTGGTAACCTGCTGGGCTCTCCTGATTTTGCCCTCCAGAGAGGTGGGGATATCTAGGGAGGACTGTGAATTGTTAGATGGAGGATCAGGAGGTGAGAAAGGGCACAAATTGGAAGCCAATGGGAGGTGATGCTGAACAGAGAGGTGATCCTGCCATGCCAGAAGGTGGCTTCTTCCTATCACTCTACCACCCTTCTCCTATGCATTACCTCCATTCTTAGATCCAGGGCAAAAATGATAAAATGAAGGTTCTCCCTGGTCCAGGCACCAGTCTTCTGTCTCACTTCACTTCCATGTGAAGCTGAGTCTTCTATCTGGAAGACTTTGGCACAAAGCATAGATCTGTCTCTCAGGAGAACAAGCAACTTCAGTGGCAACTAATGTGTCATGTTCGAAACACCACTACTATATTCAATCAGAGATAATGGAAACTGCAGATGCTGGAGAATCCAAGATAATAAAGTGTGAAGCTGGATGAACACAGCAGGCCAAACAGCATCTCAGGAGCACAAAAGCTAACGTTTCGGGCCGAGACCCTTCATCAGAGAAGGGGATGGGGAGAGGATTCTGAAATAAGTAGGGAGAGAAGAGGAGGTGGACTGAAGATGGATAGAGGAGAAGATAGGTGGAGAGGCGAGTATAGGTGGGAGGTGGGGAGGGGATAGGTCAGTGCGGGGAGGATGGACAGGTCAAGGAGGCAGGATGAGGTTAGTAGGTGGGAAATGGAGGTGCGGCTTGAGGTGGGAGGAGTGGATAGGTGAGAGGAAGATAGGTGAGAGGAAACCTTCATTTTATCATTTTTGCCCTGGATCTAAGAATGGAGGTAATGCATAGGAGAAGGGTGGTAGAGTGATAGGAAGAAGCCACCTTCTGGCATGGCAGGATCACCTCTCTGTTCAGCATCACCTCCCATTGGCTTCCAATTTGTGCCCTTTCTCACCTCCTGAGGTGGGATGAGGTTAGTAGGTAGGAAATGGAGGTGCGGCTTGAGGTGGGAGGAGGGAATAGGTGAGAGGAAGAACAGGTTAGGGAGGCGGGGACAAGCTGGGCTGGTTTTGTGATGCAGTGGGGGAAGGGGGGATTTTGAAGCTAGTGAAGTCCACATTGATACCATTGGGCTGCAGGGTTCCCAAGCGGAATATGAGTTGCTGTTCCTGCAACCTTCGGGTGGCATGATTGTGGCACTGCAGGAGGCTCATGATGGACATGTCATCGAAGGAATGGGAGGGGAAGTTAAAATGGTTCGCAACTGGGAGGTGCAGTTGTATATTCAACCCAGTCAGTTCTAAATGGGCAGATTCAGTCCTGTGAAAATTGTGATACAAGTGAGGTTCCGTAAAGAATTGGCTTTCTGACCTCACACAATCCCAGATAATAAAGTGTGAAGCTGGATGAACACAGCAGGCCAAGCAGCATCTCAGGAGCACAAAAGTTGACGTTTTGGGCCAAGACCCTTCATCAGAGAGGGGGATGGGGAGGGTTCTGGAATAAATAGGGAGAGAGGGGGAGGCGGACCAAAGATGGAGAGAAAAGAAAATAGGTGGAGAGGAGAGTATAGGTGGGGAGGTAGGGAGGGAATAGATCAGTCCAGGGAAGATGGACAGGTCAAGGAGGTGGGATGAGGTTAGTAGGTAGGAAATGGAGGTGCGGCTTGAGGTGGGAGGAGGGAATAGGTGAGAGGAAGAACAGGTTAGGGAGGCAGAGACAGGCTGGGCTAGTTTTGGGATGCAGTGGGGGGAGGGGATGAGCTGGGCTGGTTGTGTGTTGCTGTGAGCGGAGGGGACAAACTGGGCTTCCCAATCCCAGCCCCTGTTTGTTGCCTCTGTGGTGAAAATTGGCCCGGCCCAACAAATGACACCAGATGAGCTCTGTACCTGGAGGCATCTGACACGGTTGGTGGTCCCCAGCATAGGTGGACAGTGTAGGTGAGGGACCACAAAGAGGTCTCCAATTGGAGACATCCTCTGAATAATTGTAAATTGGAAAAATACATGCTGTGGATAGAAGTGCTAGGTCAGTTGTGCACAGAGGGGCCAGTGGTTGGGAATGTAGCCCTCAATGCCCAGTGATTCATGCTGAGCTGCTTTGATGGATGTGCTTTCACCTCTCCTCCCTAACCAGCTGCCTGGAGACTCCCAACTAATTACTGGTCATGCCTGCTGTCTGGGAGCCTGCCTGTGAAGTGTGCCCGGACTGGCACTTTATTGGACCTGAGTATCTCCCTTCATGGGTAGGTGGGGCCAATATAGCCCAACATGCAGCAGGAACATGCACTGACTAAGCTACATCTTAGGCAGTAGCAAAAAATTACAGGCGCTCCCGCCTTCAAACTTACCTTTACATTCAGCCAAAAATCTAGTCCTCTTCAAATGATTAAGTTAATTCTCAAGGAGCAACTTTTAAAAAAAATGTATTTTTAAATACCTGATTATAGGCCGATCAGACCTTGGGTCTGAGATGATTGTGACTGTAGACAATTGTCTGTATACAAATAGTAACAGGTTTAACCTCATTAAGAATCATGACTGGATCCTATCTTATTGCTACTGATATATTTGGTAGTCATTGTAAACAAAATACAAGAAAATAAAGGCAACATATTTGATTGTGTTTGCAGTTGTTCTACCATTGCATATTCAGAGACCTTCCACAAACTTAATTTTAGAAGTGAAATGTGATTTTAGCTCTTTTTTGAGATTTGATCTCTGACATTTACGCCTGTTCAAATTTGTAAAGTATATGACTTCCATTATAAAATAAGTAAGTGCAAATATATTGGTAAAAAATTGGATATTTTATTTAAGACGTGTTGATTTGCACTCCAGTATATGTTTAATTCATGCACTCCGTACTCCAAGATTTACAATACAACAGGCATAAAAGAATTTTTAGCAAGGTTTATTGGCAATGATTCGAGAGTAAGAACAATAAAAATACAACAGCAGATCAGCTAGCAGCCATAGGTTTACACATTATCCCATTTAGACAATACACATGAATAGTAATAGGGAAGAGAAAGTGCAACAACGTTTAGATCATAAAGAAGTTCAGGAGGCAAGGCTCAGAACTTAGTGCATTCAACATGCAATCTCCCAAAATATGAAGGACGTCGATGGCCCTTTGAAATGTACAATACTACCCTTTCTGCATAAATCTGCACATACATAACGGCAATATCTGGCGTTACAGGCTACCCAAACAAAACAGTTAATTTAACTCTCACCCTCACGGGCTCGTCCTACAAATACATCGAAATTTCAAGTTAATGTAGAATCATTCCGGCGGGTCACAGTCAACACGAGGACAGCCAAGATAATAAAGTTCGCACTGCTGCAGTGCCCTTAGTGGGGGATTTACTGCCAAGCTGGTGAATGTTACCGGAGTGACCTTTCACAAATGTTACCATTTAGCATCAGCCTGCAACAAGAAGTGGCGGCAGGGAAGTTTGTAGTTAGCACTGCACTGTCGCGTTTCGATTAAAACAATCATACTTGATAAAATCAAGCCCCGGTTTTGGTCAAAGCCCTGCCTAACATTTGTTTTTCCTTTTCCTTCTACGCTGCTCTGCACTCCAATAATTTCTTAAAACTCTTCTGGAAACTGTCGTCCAGAAAGGCGTACAGAAAGGGGTTTAAGCAGGAATTGGCGTAGCTTAAGCTGGTGATAAAGTAGGCGATACCGATCACAAGAGGCGTCTCTTGAACATCGGTGGTCAGAGAGACAATGGTGGTCAGGTGAAAGGGAGTCCAACAGAACAGGCACACGGCCAGCACGATGAAGACCATCAGTGTCACCTTCTTCTTGGCTTTGTCCAGGGCTTTGGCGTTCGAGTTCAGGTGCATGTTCCTCAGCTTGTAGAGCATCATGGTGTAGAGCAGACAGATGGTGGAAACCGGGATGGCAAAGCCCAGGATCAGAGTGTAGATGCGGCTGGCTTTCAACCAGGCCCGCTCTGGTCTGGGGAACACCAGCACGCAGCTCTTCCTGTTCATGGGATCGGTGTAGACTTCGGCGAAGATGGTGAACGGCAAGACGATGAGGGTGACCAGAAGCCAGACGCAGAGACTGATGATCTTGGCCGCCCTGTAAGTGCGCTGCGGCAGCTTCTTGGAGCGCACGGTGGCCAGGACCACAAGGTAGCGGTCTACACTCATAACCGTCAGGAAATAAATGCTGGAGAAAATATTGTAGTGGTCAATGGAAAGGATGAGCTTGCACATGATTTCTCCGAAGGGCCAGTAGTATAGGAGATGATCCGCTATATTGATGGGCAGCACCAGGGTGAACAAATCATCTGCAATCGCCAGATTTAAAATGAACATGTTAGTCACTGTCTTCATATTAGGAGCTTTGAGAATGACATAAATCACCGCCGTGTTGCCTGTGAGCCCGGCAGCACAGATCACAGAATAGATCACTGGAAGCACTATGTAGAAATCTGGGTACTGTTCAGGGACTGTGAAGTTAGTGTCTGTCCCATCGTAAAACTCACACATCTCCGCCGAACCGTAACAGGATCTATTCCGAGCCCCAACGTCTGAAATGTTCTCCATGGTGAATAGCCGTCTGTGGGGCCTGTGTTCCTGAAACGAAGACTAATTCTCACAGAAGCATCAGCGTTAAAGAGGACAGTACAAATTCAGTTAGGATGCTTGAATAAAATGTCACCCCTTTTGTGCAAAAGCAGTTTGTAATACTGAACACACGCTACCTGTTGTCTCTTAGTTGCTTTTAGCAGGCTTAACAGAATCTCCGTGAGCCGCTGAAAAAATCCAGTTTGTTTCCGGCATAAACCTGCCCCGAACGAAAGTGAAATTGATCCCTTCAAGTTGCCATTGACAACGCATCATACCCTATTTCACTGGCAAAGGGAATAAAACATTTCTTCCGGGATCCAGGTCGTCTTTTCAAGTTGTGCTTCCAATGGCGTAACCTACGCAAACACAAAGGCACAGTTACAAGTCACATTGTATCTTGAAAGGATTTTAGCAAAGTGTTTAAATACTGTTGCATCTGTACCGAATGTCCAATATCACAGGTTCAATATCAGACCATCTCATTCAGGCATCCGCTCTCAATGTTAAAGCTTGCAACACCTCCTAAAATCCATTCACAACGCAACTCGCTGGAGGCCATTGATGGATTTCGTTTCAGATCGGGTAAACTGCTGTTTGTTTTAATACATAGCAGCTGGGAGATGTTGTAAGTGTTCAACGCCCAGCTGCTCACAACTGTCCGGCGAACTCCGGTTCTGTAGCATCCTATGTGGGATTCGCCCAGCAGCGTCTATCTCTCCAGTTCTGCTGGCGTCCAATCCGCTGCGATTTCATCTGTAACCATTTTCCTACCTGCCAAAGGTCTCTGTCGCCAATTCTCCAAAGTTTCACCGTCAGCCCGAAACACATAATTAAACACAAAATGTAACGAAATCCTTTGAAAAGCGAAGCCACTGCCAATGTCGCTTCAAATTGTGGGAAACGGAAAAGCAAGCGCCTTTTTAAAAATTACTGCACAACAACATTATTTAGGATATTGCCATGTGCACTGACCACAGGGAGTCAAATTAAATGGGGGTAGACAGGAAGTAGAGGCCACAATCAGCTCCGCACGACCCTATCAAATGGCTGAGCAGGTTCCAGGGACCGAATGGCCTGCTCTTGCTCCTAATTTTTACCTTTGTGTGTGTTATAGGAAGAAAAAACCCACCAGCTAGTTTAGGACCAGTTTCAACCAACACGATGGTTTAGTTTGTCAACACAGGCAGAGCTCGGGTTTTCTTTCAAATATTTGAACAACTATCCAGCTGATTTTGTTGGACAGCTCCTTCGCAATAGAAGAACAGCTGCACCACAGTCTCAGTTCCGGTACCAGCTGGGGTCACCATGAAGGCCCTGCCTTCTCAACTTCATCCCTTCAGATTCAGCTCTGTCTCCCCACTGTCTGATGGCAGAAGACTATAGCTCCCTTCACAAGTTTACCGTGTTCGCCACATCCATCAACAGTGGAATGATTTGCCCACCGCCATAGTAGTGTTTTCTAATCTGACGACAGAAGAACAAAATCACATTCAATAAGATTCTTAAAGACACCAAATTATCATTGTAAAAAACATTGGCAGACCATAAAAATACTTAAAAACAAACAATGTATTTGAACTAGACGTACTTTGTTGAGCTGTTGATATGGTAAATTGTCCTAATATAACACGTGCTGAGTTACACAGGTAGAACTTTGTTGGTGCTTGAAAATCATTAGCGCCAGGTCAATGATTTCAATATTGATTGCACCTGTCTTGTTCTGTAAAATGTTAGCTAATTAATTAGGCATAACAGTTATTTTATGCTCAAAGTTCAAGTTTCTTCAGATGATTTCTCTTCGAAGACACTGACTAAAGCTACGAACCAATCTGAGCATCTGTGGCATTTGGATAAAAATTTAAATCCCTTTTAAGCAAGGAAGTTCTAGCCACTTCAACACTTACCAGTATGGGCAGTCACTGGATTCAAATTTCTTAAAAATTATGGCAGGTATAATATAAAACTGATGAATGTGTTAATCTTTAACACACCCCTAAATCATTCTGTGATCTATCATCAAAATGGTAAAGAAATTATGTTCAAGCATTGCTCTCAGAAAGAAGTAATAGATTAAGGTTTTTAAAGTTTAATGACAAGTCGAATTGACTTATAAAGTAACATAAAATTTGTATTGATAAATATCTTCATCAGATCAAAACATCAAATGCTCAGTAAATGTGTAATGTCACATTTAATGGTTGTCCACACATTCTGCACTCCATTCTATTAGACCTATCAGAAGCCTATAGGATAAATGAAAACAATCAAGCAACCTGCACACATTACATATTTGCTTTGACATAACTATTTCAAAGTTTAAAAGACTTGCTACTTTTTCTGGCAGCTGTTTATCTGTATTTCTGTGTATGTAAGACACACATGTGACCACCAATATATGCACAGTTCACAACCTGAAAATGCAAGTTTTTGTTTTATTCTGTCATTGATAGGAAGTATTTGATGTTTATATGACAGGAAGGAAGAATGTGTGACATTTTTAAAAGATGATGTGTTTTTTCCTTGGCTTGGAGATTTTTAAAATGTGGAGGTCTGCAGAGAGCTTTTGAAATTTAAACATAGTATCAAAAGGCTATACTATTAGCAACAAAGCAGCATTTTTACCAAGACAACTGTTTTTTTTTAATTTAGCAAATTAATTTAATCCAGGCCATAGATACCAAAACGTAATTAAATTTAAATCTGATGGCTTTGACAAAATAGGACCAATCCTGTTGAAAAAAAGGTCATCAAGGGTATAAAAGAAGAGGGTATTTGAAAAATCAGGGTAAGAGTCAACAGTCATCTGCCAAGAGAACAACTCTCAGCTATAAAAGAATGAATCACTGGCTCTTACAGAATTCACTAAGCTCTCAGAAAACCATTGTCTAAACTAAAGATATAGCAGCACTCTTAGCTAAGAGTGACAGGAGAATTTGATGAACAAAGCATTCCGGAAGATGTATTCCAGCTGTTATTTTCAGAGATTAAGTTATAATCATTTTTATTATTTTGGTTTATCTAAGTAGAACTTCTATTTATTGGTACAGCCTACAGTTAGAATTTCATCTTATTTGGGAATAGTTAGTAGTTAAAGGGGAAATTGTTCCTTTTTTAGTGGTTCTGTTAATTTGTTTACTGATAGAGATAGATAAATAAATAGTTACTTGTTGATTATAGAGTGACTGTCAGGAGTTCATTTCATTTAGCCTCCCCTTTGTAACAGATTGGGATGTGAGAGGCAGGTTACATCTCACTCTTCCTTTTACAGATAATGAGGCAAGGCAAGGTTTTCTAGCTGTTTCAGTTTTAGCTATTCAAATGGGGGTCTACCTCTGTTTCATTACAATTCTAAAATATCCCCCAATAGCACACAAAATAGATTGACAGAACTTAATCAAATTCTATTAGTTCCACTCTAGGATGACTATAAGTTATAGAAAGCACGGGGCTGTGAATTTTTGAAATGGGGCTCAATTGAGCTTGTCTTCAGAAGTAAAACATATAACAGAGTGGCTTTGAAATCAGAAACTCTCAGCTCAGAGACATTGTGTAGGAACCAAGCCACAAATGCTGCAACATATCATGGAGAGGAAAATAAACTTAGATGTTTAGTACCAGAAGTATTCATATTCCTTAATATAGGGTCCTATGATATGATGAATGGTCACAATGAGGAAGTACGTCTGCAACTGGGGCAGGTACAGGTATTTTGAAAACAGGAATGCAAAAACCTCAGCATTTGCAATTGTCCAACAAGTTTGGTGTTCTTTCAACTTGTTTAGAGGAGGACTGCAGGATGAATAAGTTAAATTACCCTGGCACCATGGTACTGGAACCCATTCAAATGGAGGGAGGAAAAGGAATGTAGTGGTAGTAGGAGATAATGACATGAGGGGTATTGACATTGTTCTCTTCAGCAAAGGGTGATAGTTCAGAAGACTTCATTGACTGTCCAGTGCCAACATTGTAACAATTTCTCAGGGCTGAAGAGGAATTTACAATGGGCCAGGAAGGTACCAGCAGCAAAGGCAGGACAAAGAAGGGTGAGGAGTTAGGCAACAAATTAGCATGAAAAATTGTTACCTGAGTCACATGTGAATGGACTGCATTCACATTAAAAAAATGTGTAGTTTGCAAATAAAACAATTCACGTCTTCAGTTGATCATTCACATTGTCAAGGAGTGTTGGAAAGATGCCATTAAATTCTAAAGATCATGAAAGAAATAATTAGCAAGAATGGAGGAGAGGTGATTACCTACTGGTATTACTGTTAGACTATTAATCCAGAGACCTGGTAATATTCTGGGGAACCAGGTTCAAACCTTGCCATAGCAGAAGGTGGAGTTTGAATTGAATAGATATTTGGAATTAGGAGTCTAAGGAAGACCTTGAAACAGTTGTCAATTATCAGGAAAAACCCATCTAGCTCACTGATGTCCCTTTGGGAAGCAAACTGATGTTCTTACTTGGTCTGGCTGAAATGTGTCTCCAGACCCACAGCAATGTGATTGACACTTAACTGCTGTCCGGGCAATTAGGAAAGAGTAGTAAATGTTGGCCTGGCCAGTGACACCCACACCTTGCCAATGAATTTTAAAAAAAAGCAAAAATATGCTAATGATTTGGATAAACAGATCTATTTATTACTTTTACAATCAGGGGCACTTCTCCGGCTTCACAGGATTCAGTCTTTTTGAACTTATACATGAGCATGATGTGAAAGGACCACCTCAACTGATTTAAAAAAGGTAATAAATCAAGTCACAGAAGTTACACTCCAGACATGTGTGTTGAATTTCTCAGACAAAAAAATGTGCAAAACTTGTGAGTATTTGAAAAGTCCTCATTAAATAATGAAAACTGTAGGAGATCAAAGCTTAGAATTTTGTTACTGGCAATAAGTCATTAGTATTACTATTTGCTTATAGGGGACCAATAAAAGCAAGATTCACTGGACCTTATCAGATAAAAAAAATCAATCATGTGAATTATGCATCATGTGCTCCAGACAAGCAGGAAAATTAAAAACGATGCATGTGTCATGTTAATGTTTTAAAGACATGCTATAACAGAAGTGGTGAATGAAATAGAAAGTAAAATACAAACATCCAAACCTTCAAAAATGAACCTGAAACTGAGAATTCAAAAGTTACTGTCCAGTAATTAGTTTCAATAAAATAGAGATGGTTAAAAGATTTTCTGGAATATCATGGTGTCTTCTAAGAAACTATTGACATGAATTATAAACATTGTTATTGACATACAAATAAATTAATGTTCGTAGGCCAAGAAAAATATGTTTGGCTATGCATGATGTCAATGAAGGGAACGTGAAATATAATATCATTACAGATTCAACCCAGAGATGTTACATCAAGTGGAAGGAAGAGATTAGATAGATGACGAGCATTGTTGGACTGAGTTATAGAACTGGAGCTCAACCATCATGATGGTGTTGAAACCAGATGAATCACAATGATTGCATATCAATTATTGCAGAATCAATACACTAACAAAGGCAATACAGTAATAAAGGCAGACTTATATTTGATTTCATAATTGGAAGATAGTATTGAGAAGATTGTACAACCATAATTTGTTGCAAGAAATGACTTTTTAAAAGACTATTAACAAATTCCATTTATTGATACAGCCAAAGGAATATTTAGGTATTACAAAAGCGGATGGACTTTATCAATGGTTGAAATGAAAAGAATGCACCAGCAACGTTTTAACAATTAACCAATAAGGCCATAGAAGGAGTATGTTTAACCAAACTTGAGAAGATAATTTACACCAATTGAGTGAACTGCTTGATTGGCTCTTTGTAAACATTTGGTTACAAATTCGGCCAAAAGAGTGAATTTGCCATAACAAAACTGATTTATTTTGATAACACCATTGAATAAGATCAAGTAGCACCTAGAAAAGCAAAACTAGAGGCATCTTGGAATTTCCTATGCATAAGACAAAACATGAAATTCTGTGATATACTGGCATGCATGAACTGTGGTGATTGTAACAAGGTTAGCCAGGCGGGCCTTATAGATATGAGTTCCCTGATTGGGACTGTTAATCTGGTTCAATCAGGGAGCCCTGGCTGACAGATAAGAACAGGAGTGTCAGACATCCTGCTCACTCTGACATCTGGCCCTGAGGGAGCTGGATTAATGTCAAGGATTCACCACTTGGTGATTTGGTGACAGGATATTGGACTTTGTGGAGTTATTTCATGAATCAAATTAGAAATTCATTCTGAATTTCAGTATCCTACTGGCTCTTTCAACATATTTGTGCAGAAAAACAAGGAATTTGAATGAACAAGTGCTTCTGACAATGTAAAACTGCACTGATGGGCACACAGGTTTTAGCAGCACCTAATTATGTGAAACAAAAATGGAAATTAATGGAAAAACTCAACAGGTCTGGCAGCATCTGTAGAGAAAGAGCAGAATTAATGTTTTGGGCCAAGTGATCCTTCTTCACAACTAATTATGGGGAGCTATTTAAACTCCATGTGGATGCCAGCAATGTCAGTGTTACTGCAATTTTGTCACAGCAAGACCAGAATGGAATCAAATGAACATTCAGTTATTTTTCTAAAAAAAACTAAATATTCGTCAACAGAAATATTCAATGGTGAAGAAAGGGAAAGATTCTGCCGAAATGATTTATATAAACCATAAGTTATGATTTTTTTGTAGAGAGATTCCACAACAAGAATTTAAAACTGTTCCTTGGGTGGTTACTGCCGCAAGGATACAATTTAAAAATCATTTGTGTTATCATGGATCTTTATCAAGAGCAAACATGAAAGAAAATAAATTCCATGATCAAAAGAAGCATGTGAAATATGGTTGTTTTGAAAATCCTTGTGTGTTTAATGTAAATACATTACTACTGCAAAAATAATGGAAATAAATCGTGTCAAGATGAAATTTTCATCAAAAGTGAAAATGGTTCTTCGAGATATCTTTTCCAATTTTGTTCTTCGGAGGGTGGTTTGGATGGAGGTTTATACTAAATTTCATTTACGTATTTGGATTTTAAAGTAGAGAGAAATGTGTGTTTGGTTTTAGTTCTGCGAAGATAACTGTATATTTTTGGTTGAAATCAGAAAGGCCTTTGGAAAAGTGAAATGTATACGAAAGGAATGATATTTCTTTGGGTTCAAGATTCTGAAAAGGAAATTGTTCAGAAAAGAGTTCAGTCTTTGGGCAGACTCTTCTGGGGCCCTGCTAAAACATAAGCTGTGACTGGAAATCTGGGTGAATCATGTGCAATATTGAGCAGCGCCTTTCTCAACATCAAGACAGGCAAGTTGCATTTTTCAACCAAATGGAGTTTAACGCTAATAAGTGACAAAAGGTCAATCAATGGAGATTCTTAGATATGAGCACTCTTGTTACTACCTAATCTCACCTAATTAATGTGCACTCTCCCATGATTCCATCTGCCAGATAGAAACGAGATACTGAGAATTCCCGAAGTCAGACCGGGTACATGACAATTCCGGCTTGCCATCTGTACTGTGGATCTCCATCTTGGGCACTCATCGCCAATGTTCATTGTATGGGAAGCAACCATATGCATTTCAAGTCCATAAGCACTGGCTTCCCATACATGTCAGCCTCTCTGCATCTGTGATCCACGAAAAGTATACTTTTGCATTTCAGTTATGCATTTTGCACTAGTAACTGCCTTTCCTTGTGTTTCATTGCTTTGTCCTCTAAGTGGCATACAAGCTGTAAGCAGCAGGCAGCTTCACATCGTGCGGGGGAGGTTGGCTTCCCACACCTGCAGCCCTCAGGTCATGGCATCTGGCAGCATCTGGCACAATGTTGTCATCACATTCTGGGATATAAAGTCTACCTTGGCAATGGATCTTGCTTTTCGCCAGGAACTGGGCCGGAAGACTCCGGGACTGAACACCCTATATATTTAGAGAAGCCCTGCATGACCCTTCCTTGAGTTGGATGCTCCTCATCGTCTACAAGGAGTTGCTCCTGCTCCTGGGCTTGCTGTCGGTCCTGCTCTTCATGCTTCACCTTCTCGGGAATGGCTAACATCTCAACAGTAACAGGACACATCATTCTTAGTGGAAAGGACCTTAATTGGGAAAAGAAGGAGCAAAAGAGTTTTTTAGATTTCAGAACAACCATTTGTGGCAAACCCTGTAAGTGAGCACTGAGCACATTTCTTCACACAATGAGACATGCTGCACCCTGATATTGAGGGACTTATCCACATCACATTCAGGCTCAGAAGGTGCAGAAACCTGGGTAAGGTGACACACTGGGTGAGTGTGACGATACTGTGGCTTTAAGAGATATGTTTTGTCTTGGTTTCTTTTAGAGTGAGACATCGGCAGATAGGCGCTGAGCACTCTACAAGAAGATAAAAAACTTGCTAGGCCTTGGGATTTTTCTTATAAGTTAGAACAATAGAAGCAGCCTGAGTGGTTGTGTTCAAGCTCTCACAGATCCAGGATTTTTAGTTAGCTTTCAGCAGTTGCTGTTGGGGTCTTAAAGAATTGGAATCCATTTTTCCCTCTCATGATTACAAGCAAAATCTGGCAGGGTTGGGGCAGTTCTCTTCCTGTGCTGCTGGATTGAATGTGATAAAAATCTGTTTTCTGAATTTGCATTTTTGCCAAGGGTGTATTTATGGGATGTCACTATATTGGAACAGTGTCTGAATAAGTTGTGTTTTGCTTATCGTCAAATAGTTTGATCATTTAAATTGCATCTGGAACACAGCATCTGACGTTTACCTTTAAAATAAAAAAGTGTAAGGATCTAGGCTTCCTTCTTAATATATTTTAAGGGGTCTGGCCTGGCATGATGTGAGAGGGCCACTGAAATTAACTAAGGAGAAGTTAGTGAGTCAGTGTTCAGGGACAATGTATTTGGATAATGTGTCAAATTTTAGAGAAAGATTAAATAGAGCAGGTATGTTGGCTGGACAGCACTTAAAATTCCCTCAGCATATAATGAAAACAGGAAACAGGCAAGATATCAAAAATGCATACTTTTGCTAGTAGAGATAAAGTGTTATTCCCAGGGATAGGTGAACTGTTAAAGGCAAGGCTTAGTGGGCCATATCAAATCAAAAGGAAATTGAGTGAGGCAAATTATTTGATAAGAACACCTGGTAGAAAGAAATCTCACAGAGTGTATCATGTGAATATGCACAAAAGGTATTTGATAGGGAAGGAACGCAAAGGAGAATGTGTTGCTGGATATAATACAGAGTGAAGAGCCAAGTTCAAATGATTCTGAACTGGACATTCCTTAAATTAAATTGGAGAATGAGAAAGCTGTCAAATATTGGGATAAGTTATTGAGCTACGTCCCAGAGAAAAATCAAAATGGCCTGAACGAGTTATAACAATCCACATGGAGAGAGATGTGGGAATATGCTGGGAAGTACTAACGTAATTATGCATGATGTCGATTTAAGAAATGCTATTCCAATTAAGCAATATTGTTACAGATTTAATCATCTAAAATCGGCACAGGTTTAGAAGGATATTGAAAGCCCACTCAGAGATGCTATAATTAAGTGAATTGCAGTGAAAGGAGCTCACTCACAGAAATGATACCAAAACCAGATGAACCCAATGATTGTGACTGGGCTATTGCAAAGCCAATGCAATTGCAAAGTCTAATTTATAACCTCTTGCACATTTGGAAGGCTATGCTGAGAAGGTGGGGCAAGCAACTTATGTTTTAAAGTTGTACTGACTCAGACATACTGGCAGGTATCTTTAACCAAAAGACCAAAGGAAATTTCAGCCTTCATGACACTGAAAGGACTTCACCAGTTTAAAGCCATGACCTTTAGTATGAAGAATATGCCAACCACATTTCAAAGACTAACGAAAATGGTCATTTCGGGATTACCCAAATGTGTGGTGTACATAGATGATCTGGTCATGTTTAGTCACACATGGAAGGAACATCTGGAGTACCTAACAGAAGTATTTGATTGACTTAAGGAGTCTTGGAGATAAACCTGGCTAAGAGTGAGTTTGAAAAAGCCCAAGTCACATTGCCGGGCTATTTCACCAGACTTGGACAGATGGCCCCATGGGATGTGAATACAAATGTTAAAAGGAGTCTCCCTTCCATCAAAGAAGGTGGTACTAATAATTCCTGGGACTGAGTGGTTTTTATCGGAAATTTGTATCAAATTTTTGCAGTTTGATTGCTCCACTAACTGACCTGTTGAAGAAATATAAAATATTTTAGTGGATGGAAGAGCGTCAGAATGTATTTGTCAACCTGAAAGCCGTGTTGATCACTGTTCTAATGTTCACTAACTATACAAAGCCATTCAAGGTGGCTATTCATGCAAGTAATGTGTGTGTCAGTGCAGTAGTTTTGCAAGAAGACCACAAAATGATAGAAAGACCTATTGGGTATTTTTTCACAAAGTTGAATATTCATCAACAGATATATTCCACAATTAAGAAGGAGACCTTGGTGTTGGTGCTGCAGCATTTCAACATTCATGATGCCACCATTTAAATGGCAGGATGAGAGAATGTAATTGCCAACCTACTGTCACAACTTTGATTAAGGAAGATGAAAGTGCTTGGTGGCAGAAGAAATGGACTAAAATGGATTATATTGCTGCAGGTTTGCACACGTGGAGTCAAATGTAATGTGTATGTATTGTAGTGCAATAATCGCAAAACAGCAAAGGGTTTTAAAAATGAAGCCATCTTTGTATATTGATGGTTCATTTTTTAAGGGGAAGTGTGATGATATTGTGGCTTTAAGAGATGTGCTTTGACCTTTTTTTGTGAAGAGCAGTTGAAACAGAGGTTCAGAGTGGACTGATCCAAACTAATAAAGAGTTTGGGAGGCTTTAGGTGTTGTTTTTAAAATATTGGAACAATAGAAGTAACATGAATAGATGGAATCAGGCTCCCACAGAACCAGGGTTTTATTTTAGCTTTCAATAGTTTCTGAGGTTTTGAAGCTGTTTGTCGAAGCAGCTATGTCTTTATCTTGGTTACAGCTAAGCAATTGGGTTCTCTTCCTGCTGCCAGAATTGCGCGTGAGACAATCTGTTTCACTGAATTTTTCTTTGCCAAGGGTGTGTTTATGGGATATTACTATCTTAGAACAGTTGCAGTTTAGTAGTTCAACAATAAATCACTCTCTTAAGGATTCTAATAGTTAAGATGTTCCAATTCTTCTTTCTTTTATTTGTATTTTAAAGATAGGGCAAGAATAAAGTACTTAAAGCTGAGTAGTGAGACCAACTAAATTACTTCAGGAACATAGCACCTTGCTGTGGTTAGTTGGCTCGCCGAGCTGGTTCGTTAGTTCACAGGTGTTTCATTACTCTGCTGGGTAACATCATCAGTGCAGCCTCTGATGAAGCGCTGTTGTGTTTTCCAGCCTGGTATTTAAACTCTGGGGTCCACTGGAATTGGTTACCTCATTTCCGTGTTTTTTTCCACAGTGGCGTATATTTAAGGTCTAATTCTACGTGCTTATTGATGGCCTTTTTGATGGAGAACCAAGCCTCTAGAAACTCCCGTGCTTGTCTTTATTTGGTCTGTCCTAGGATCCTGATGATGTCCCAATCAAACTGATGGTTTTCCTTATCCATGTGAATGGAGACGAGTGAGTACTGGTCGTGTATTTTTTGTTGCTCATTGTTGTTCATGTATTTTTGTGGCCAGCTTCCTTCCTGTTTGTCCAATGTAATGTTTGTCACAGTCTTTGCATGGGATCTTGTATATCACGTTGGTTCTGTCCATAGTGGGTAAGGGGTCTTTGGTTCGAGTTAGCAGTTGGCGTGGGGTTGATGTAGGTTTGTATGCCACTCTGATGCCCAATGGTCAAAGCAGTCTTGTGGTCAGTTTGGATATGTTCTTGATGTATGGCTAGCATGATGAATGTGTCAGGGCATGCAGTATCTTCCTGTTGTTCGTGTGATAGGTATCATCAGATCCAGCTGTTCGAATATCCGTTGTCCTTAAATTGGCAGAGATATTCTTCTTCGTTTTGGCATAGGTCAGGGTTGTTGCAGTGCATTGTCACTCATTTAAATAGTGTTTTTACATAAGTCCGTTGGGGAGTGCTGGGGTAATTACTGTTGAAAATCAGGACTTTATTCATGTGTATGACCTTTCTGTGTACCTTCATCAGAAATTCCTCGTTAGCCAAGCTCTCTACTATGACATCCAAGAATGGGAGCAGTTTGTTCTTTTCTTCTTCCCTGGTGAATTTGATGCCAGTGAGACTGTTGCTTACAAGTTGGTGTGTCTCCTCTAGTTTAGTCCGTTTGATGATGTCGCAAGTGTCGACCGCGTATCAGATCCACAGTTTAGGTTGGATCTGCAGAAGGCTTGCACTTTCAAGTCTTGGCATCACTACTTCTGCTATTATTCTGGAGATAGGTGACCACATGGGTGTCCTGTTGATTTGTTCATAGATTTGGCCATCAAATGTAAAGTGGGTCAGGACGCTTTGGTCCTGTAACTTCAGCATGTTGTCTGTGGAGATGCTGTCACTCGGGTCTTGTTCCTTTAGTAGTGTTGCTAGTGTTTGTCTTGCCAGTTGTGTGTCAATCGATGTGAATAGGGCAGTAATGTCAAAGGACACTATGGTCTCGTCATCATCTATTCTTATGTCTTTAAGAGAATTGACGAACTCCTGGGCTGAGTGGATTGAGTGGGGTGACTTGCTGATGAAAAGCTTTAGGCTCCTTTGTAATTCATTGGCTAACCTGTGTTTTGGTGTGCCTGGGAGGGAGACTATGTGTCTGAGAGGTACTTCCGGTTTGTGTACTTTTGGGAGGCCTAGAATCGGGGGTTGTTTGTCCCTTCAGCTTTCATTTTTAGGTAGCTGGCTTTGTTAATTTGCCCAGTCTGTTTGAGTCTCTTTAGTGTGTTGATTATTTTATTACCCAGTTGTGATGTTGGGTCTATTTACACTTGCTGGTATGTGTTCGTGTCTGCTGGTGGTGTCTGTGCTTCAGTGAGGTAGCCCCACTTGCGTAGTATTACTGTCATACACCCTTCGTCTGCTGGTAGTATTATGATGTTTTTGTCTTTTTTCAGTCCTTCTAGGGCCTTCATTTCTGATGTGTTAAGAGTGTTAAGTTCACTCCTTCCGGTCAGTGTTGAGACCACTGTCTGTCTTATGTCTTGCTGTGTTTCCTCATCGACGCCATTGGTCTTCAGTGTGGATTCTAGTGTAGCTAGGAATTCTGTCCTGTTAGCATCTCTTGCGGTTGTCATTGATTCCACGTATCAGAACAACTTTCCCTGTGTTTGTTAGTGTCCTGTATGAAAGGTTTCTTGCCCAAGTGTCTGATCTTTGATTGCCGTTTTGGTGGGTTAGTTTGGCTAGGTTTTCTTTGAGGTTCTGTCTTTTCTTGGTTCTTGTTATTTGTTGACTGATGTTAATGGCTCATTCTAAGTCTGTTGTCCACTCTAGATTTGTTGCATCCAGGAATGGGGTTTTTTGGCACATAAATTCCTTGTCATATCTGTGGAGCCGGTTGTGTACGTCATTAATCATTACCTTTATCATTCTGCGGCCATTGTGTTCTGCTGTCCAATGTGCATGTGGGTTATTGACGGGAGGTTTGTATCTAATATTGTGTGGTAATGCCCGGCTCCTGAGTCATCCATGCAGGAATTAGAGTTGCTTGCAAGTAGCCCTCTGTCATTTGGTATAGGTTACCCAATTCCAGGCCAATTTGAGCATACTGCGCCCAAAGGTGTCTAAGGTTGTTAAGTAGATTTGTAGCTTCGATTGTGGATGCTGTGGTTGGTTTGCTTGCTGAGCTCGTTCATTATATTTCAGATGTTTCATTACCCTGCCAGGACATATCATCAGTGCAGCCTCCAATGAAGTGCTGTTGTGATTTCCTGCCTAGTATTTAAACTCTGGGGTCCGTTGGAATTGGTTTCCTCAATTCCATTTTTTCTTCGCAATTGTGCATATATATAAAGTCTAATTCTATATGTTTATTGATGGCCTTCTTGGTGGAGAACCAATCCTATAGAAACAGCACCTTACACTTGCCTTTAAATAAGAGAAGGTTCGGGTCTATTGTATCTCCTTGATATATTTAAAGGGGTTTTGATCTGGTCCACAACAATTGGCAATAACACACTGTCCATTAGCTCTTGATATCCTGCCTTGCTGTTTCACTTACCAAACACTACCCAAACAGCTCCACCCCTCCCCCTACCTTGAGTTGCCCATGGCACCATTGCAGTCTGCACCTCTATCAATGCCACTGCTTCCCCACTCCACTCACTTCCCCAGCCTTGAATCTCCTGCCCCTTATTGCAATGATACCCCCTGCAGGCACCCTTTGAATCCACCTTGAGAAGTATCCAGGATTGTATTTCTCCCAGACAATACAATGTGGAACTGGAGGAACACAGCAGGCCAGGCAGCATCAGAGGAGCAGGAAAGTTGATGTTTCTGGTTGGGACCCTTCAGGCTACCTGGCTTGCTGTGTTCCTCCAGCTCCACACTGGGTTATCTCTGACTCTAGCATCAGCAGTTCTGACTCTCTCTGTATTTGTCCTGGATCTCCAACCAACTTTGATGTGCAGCCCCTACATGCCCACACTGACTGTTGGTGTTAGCCTGACAAGACTAATTGCTAAACTCTCCTTGTAGCAAGAAAGTTCCCCTCGCCACGAGCATCCTTAATTGGTCACTGACCATTGTAAAGCCCCTAGACTGTATTTAAATTGTGCCATAACTGATGGTACTAAGACCTCCCCAACCACATGACTAGACTACAGACTAGCTGCCATCCAGTATCCAACATGGCCATTTGGTTGCATGAATATAAGACCATAAGACATAGGATTATGCCACGTGTTTGATGTGTATATGCTACAGATGTTAAATATTCTAATCGTACTTCACATGTAGAGAATGGCAAATAATGGCAGGGAACACTGCTCATCTCAGTGTGCAATGCCTCAAGATGACACCCTACCATCTGGGGTCCCTGAGAAGGATCCTGTCTATGTGTCTGTACTAAAGACAACTCCAATATGTCAGCACTGCAAGCATTTTGCTCTGGCTGAAGCAGCAAAGCAGGTCTGGCATGACATGGCATGGATGATGCAAGCATGCAGGTAGGTGCTAAGTGAATGAACAATAAGAGAGCTAGTGAGGATCCCTGAGCTGCAGCCTGGGCCAATCTTTAAGCAGGATTCTTATTCATGTGCATAAAATATTTCTGCAACAGCCTTTCAATGCTTGTTACTGGTGTGACCTGCAATGTAGGTCCGTGTTTCATGAGCAGTTTGCCTATATCTCAGAGAGGTGCAACAATGGAAGTGATGAGTTGACAGATGTTGTATGCCCAATGTCCACGGATGAGGACTGCATTCAGCTGGTGCCCATGGATTACTCCCTCAGAAGCAATTCGGTTGTATGCAACATGGAGGTCATTCTGAGCAAGTACTGACTCTGCCAAGTTCTCCCTCTGGTTTCCATTTTGAGGTTTCTCAAAGGGCAAGTTGGACCATCAACAGGATGTATAACAAGCTATAACCCACTTAGCAGCTTGCTGCTGCTTAGTTAGAAACTCACCAAACTACTTGTGAAAACATAAGAGGTGTGATGGGCGGGGGGAGTGTGCGGTGCAGTGAATGTGAGTTGCTCTCACTTCTCTCAAATGATTCAGCAACTCATCTCATCACAGCCCATATTGCTCAGATCCTTAGAAGATTCCTCCCATAGCAACTGATATAACCAGGAATTATTTTCATGAATCTGAGGAGGGAACAGCCATTTCTTGGACTGACTTTTAACAGCAACATTTACTTCTCCTCTGGATTGGCAGATGATAGAATATAAACCAAAATTATGTGGAAATTGATTGAATTTGCAAGGCATATACTTGAGTCTTATAGCTACACACAGTCATTGAATATTAGCCTGACTGAAAATGTCAACACTAATATATTTCTAGATGCAGTTGCCTCCTCCTTGGGATTTATTTGTAGTGGTAGCAGATCAATGCTGATGAAGTTATTGAAGTTCATCAATATTATCTGCATGACCTGGACTATCTAAAATTAATCAGCTTTCAGTGAAACAGAGCATACTCGATTCTTAAATCAATTGTCCTCATCAGTTGATTGAGTTAACTTGACCCATGAAAGCAAATCTTGTGTTTCACATTTAAGAATATTTCAATATTGTTACAAAGGAGAGGTCGACTCCCCTCTGATAATTAAAATCAAAGCGCTCAGAGAAGCTCACCTTGCCTCGTAATCTGTTAAAGAAAGTGTGAAAAGTAGTATTACCTGCTCTCACCTCATAGTCTTATATAAAGGAGAAGTGAAATATAATGAACTCCTGACAGTCACTCTACAATCAACAAGTACCAATTTATTTATCTAAGTCTAATAGTTAACAAATTAATAAAATGCTGACAAACTGAACAATTCCACTTTAACTACTAACTATTCCTGAATAAAGCAAAATTCTCATAGAACACTGTTCTATTAAATACACATCCCACATATATAAACCAAAGTAATAAGAAAAGTAAATTAAAACTTACTCTCTCAAGCTTACAGCTAGGATAAGTCTTCCAAAATGATCTGAACCCTCCTCCTCAATCAGCATTGTCTTTCTATGTCAAATTCTTGTGTCAGGAATATTAGCTAAGAGGGCCGCTATATCATTAGTTTAAATGGTAGTTTTCTGGGAGCTTGGAGAATTCTGTGAGAGCTAGTGGTTCTTTCTTTTATAGCTGAGGGCTATTCTCTTGGCAGATAACAGTTGACTCTCACCCCAATTTTCAAATGCTTTCTTGCTTTATACCCTTGATGACCTATTAACTTCTTATAATAGGATTGGTCCTAGGTTATCAAAAACATCAGATTTAAATTTAATTGAGTTTTGGTGTCCAGGGCCTGGATGAAATTAATCGGCTAAATGCAAAAACCTGTTGCCTTGGTAAAATGCTGCTTTGCCTGCTAATAGTATAGCATAGACTTTTGATACAGTGTTTCAATTTCAAGAACTCTGTGCATCTGCTGTGCCTGCAGTTATTTTTAATCTCCAACTCCAAGCCTAAAAAAAATCTTTAAAAGGGACCACGCGTAATTCCCCTATCATTATACAAATATCAAATTCTAACAGTGTAAACACCTGAGGCTTTTCACCTCCTTTTCACCCTCTTGGGCTTCTCTTTTCCCATGTTCCCAGTGTGATCAACTTTATATTTCTCATTGAAGGATCTCCATTCTTCCCAATTTCTATCCTTCACTGAATGAAATTGCATTAGGAAGCTAAATTTTGATTTGTGCAGTAATGTGTATTCATCGCTATCTCTGCAGCTCTTCTCACTGTTTTAACTTACTGCTGCTCAACATGAGTTCTTATCACTTCTGGAAGTGATTTTTTGAACTCCTCAGGCAGAATAATCTTGCTAAGATCATCATATGTCTTTTCTATCTTTAATGCTCTCACCTATCTATCGAAATTGCTATGTTAAATTCTTTTAAACTCAACATAAGACTAACCTGTATCAGAGATTATAGGAACTGCAGATGCTGGTGAATCTGAGATAACAAGGTATAGAGCTGGATGAACACAGCAGGCCAAGCAGCATCTTAGGAGCAGGAAAGCTGACGTTTCAGGTCTAGGCCTGAAATGTCAGCTTTCCTGTTCCTCTGATGCAGCTTGGCCTGCTGTGTTCATCCAGCTCTACACCTTGTTATCTCATAAGCCTAACATGGTTCCTTCGTTATATTTCTGAACTGTTGTCTATATGTTTCTGGCATCAATTCATAGGCTTTCAAAATAGTCTGTCTTACTTCTTCATAATCTCTTGACACCTCAGCTGACAGCACTAAAAACACTTCATTAGCCATACCTGCCAACTTGGTATGAATTAACATTACCCACACACACTTTTGCTAACTCATCTGCTTAGTTAATTTCTCAACGTCACAATAATATTTAACAAATGGAAGTTGCATTCCTGTTACCAGATTAGTCAGACACACCTCAGCCCATTTAATTATGTAACTGAACTATTGCTCTTCATACCAGTAAAAGTGATGAGGAGTATGACAACTTTTCTGTTCATAGCACCAGATGATCAATCTATTTTCATTGAGTCGGCTTGTAAAATGGATTTTTGAAATATTAAGCCAAGCGGTACACACCTCAATTGTACATGGAAATCACATTTAACATAGAGAACAAACATTTTTCGAGATTTCCTCGCAGACTGACTTTTGATTCTCAGCAGGTACTTTTTCATTCTCAGTAACTACTTTATTAAATGTTTCAGTTACCCAGTTACAGTACTTTCTGCATTAATATTGATATATGAAGTACTTGGAGTCACATAGAAGCAGAATTAAAAGAATTCATCAATATTCTCAATAATTATTTATCTTCTCTTGAATTTAATGCCACATAAACAAGGAAAGTATTGATTTTCTTATACGTCAGTTTTTATATTGTTAATTTATGTTGTTGAATTGTGCCAAAGTATTTTTCTTTCCTAATTTAATAAACAGACATTTCTATACAAAAGCCAGCACCTTAACAATACTTACCACAGGCTGGTGAAATCACAGCTAATACATTTCCATTCCATGTGAACAAAATTATCAACTAGTTTGTTACTACACTTTTTGTTGAATTTCAGGTTTCATTCTCAGCTTTAAATTCAACATTTGATGGTGTTCATTGAGCAAAATCCACTACATTTTCCCCATCTGGTGGCTCTTTAATATATGCAGCCTTAAGCTGGAGATTCCACACTGTAAGGTATTTATTATCTTCATGGATCCCAGTTCGGTGAGTATTCCTTCAACATATTTAAAACTCCTCTCTCTCTTTTTCACCCTTCTCTCCCCCATCCCACACAACTTGTCTCTTTCCCACTTTTTAAGCATCCCTCAAACCCTTTTCATGTATTAACTCCCTACTTCCTTACAACTATTTTCTCCCTCCTCTGCTCTTTGCAGCCTCCTTCTTCCTAAACTCTCCTTAGATATTCTATATCTCCTACCCATCCTTCACAGCCTATTCTCCACCTGGTTTTATTGCCACCCTTCACGGATACAATGCCTTTTCCCCTCAACTCCACCTGGAACCTCCTTCCCCTCTTGCATCCTCTTCATTTCTAGTCTTTGCAGCTTCCTTTTTCAACATTGCACTGTTCCTTTCCCTCCTACCTCCTTTGCAGCATCATTCCTCTCCCAATGCCTTAGAGCTACTTTCACCCTCCACAACTCTTTTTTTCAGAATCCCCTTAGCTATTGCAATCCCCTAATCCTTCTCTTGGATTCTCCTCTCTTACCCACCCCTGCTGATATAGCTTTCTCTCTTGAACTTGTGGCCTCCTCCTTGCTGTTCTGCAGGTGCCTTTTTCCCTCCACCCTGCTTGGCTTGTAGCCTTTTTCAACTTTGTCTCCCCAGGGTCCCAAAGCTCCCAGAACTGACCTTGAGCTCCCCAGATCCAGTCTCCAACTCATTCTCCTGCATTCACTCTCCTGAACCAGCCAAAGTTGTCCCACTGTCTTGTTCAGATTCTTTTGCTTATTCCATTGCTTTTTGCTTCTCCAATTGGTGATTTCTTGTCAATATTTGCTGTTGATATGGAGTCCCAGTTATTACTTTCTTCTACACAGTAAATCCCATTGCCAATGACATCTTTATCCGGCATAGCGTGGACAAAACCTCTGCAGATTTTGAGTTAGCCTTAGTAATAATTTCCATTTTAGCTGCAAGAAGAACCTCTTCAAAGTCACATCTTCAACTAGTCATCCCATCAACAAATCTGCTTTATTAATGATCTATCTGATTGGCTAGTTCATGTGGTTACAAGGCATTGAGGATGAGTTCTTTCAAGGCTGAATTGTAATTCTTGACAACAAACTTTCAGATAGTTGTGCTGTCTAATGAAGATTTGATATTAGAACAGTCCAGCATGGCAAGCAAGCTGGACAAAGCTAACATAAAAGAAATAGGCAATCTTATGCAAGTTTATAAAATAATGAGTAGTATAAATAGGATTAATGATAGTTGTGGGGAATTTCAATGCCTAGCGGGTGCATTTTTAAGGTGAGAGGGGAAAGATGTAAAAAAAATGTGGGGCAGAGGAAGTGGTGGATGTGGGTACAATTACTGCATTTAAAAGACATTAGGATACGCACATGAATAGGGAAGTTTCAGTGGGATATGGATCAGGAGCAGGCAGGTGGGGTTTGCTTAGTTTGGGATTACGTTCGGCATGGACCTATTGGACCGAAGGGTCTGTTGCCTTGCTGTATGATTCTATGTACTTTGACGTAATCTCAAGGCTCAATTCCAGCCCATAGGTTGAATAGACCCAACAATGTCTGCCTCATCACATCCAGCAAGCAGCCTGCCAAAGCTGAGAAGCAGCAAGAAAAGAAAGTGAGAAATGTCATTTTGAACTGCTGGCACTGGGGTGCAATATAGCACTGTCAGCAATCCGATTCCCTGCACGGGGAAAGCTGTCAGTGTGGCGGATTTGTTCGCTGTCAGCAATCCGATTCCCAGCACGGGGAAAGCTCAGTGTGATGGATTTGTTCACTATCGTTTGCAACACAAAGGCATTTTTTCCAAATAATAACACAAATCACCTCCACGATTATCCAGAGCTCAAAACAAACAGTCAAAGATATATAAGTCACACACTTCCTTGGATTTGTCAAGA
The DNA here is from genome assembly GCF_030684315.1 of Stegostoma tigrinum. Classification (NCBI taxonomy): domain Eukaryota; kingdom Metazoa; phylum Chordata; class Chondrichthyes; order Orectolobiformes; family Stegostomatidae; genus Stegostoma; species Stegostoma tigrinum. Next base: position 28,071,164 of record NC_081372.1, read on the forward strand.
TAGTTAGCATTATAGAGATACTTGATTAATCCATCCCAGGTTATATGCCAGTCACTTTACATGTACACAACTGTTTCAGTGATTCAGGATCAACTATTACTGCCATAACTCCTACTGAGAAATGGCTTTACACACAGCACCTTCATCACCATGTATCAAGATGCAGGCACTTGGAGGTGTTAACTTTTCAGCTCTAGGTTAGTTTGAAACAACACTTGCGTACAATTATAAAGTTTTTAAGAAAGCTATTTATGTCTTAAATAATCAGACAAAGCCTTTGTTAAGTAGGCAGGCTTGTGTGCAATTCAGTCTCTGCAGTTGGTATAAGGCTGTCCACGTGAGTGACAGATAACACAGTGTGGGGCTGCAGGAGCACAGCAGGCCAGGTAGCATCAGAGGAGCAGGAAAGTTGACGTTTTGGGTAGGGACCCTTATTCAGAAATCTTCAGAACGTTGAGCTCCTCTAGCTCTACACTATGTTATCTCTGACTCCAGCATCAGCAGATCTTACTATCTCCATGTGAGCGAGATAGTTTCGGGATGTTTGACAATTTCAGTCCAGACTGCAGTTGCATTCCATTTCTCTGAGGTTTTGCCTCACAGCCCCCAAGAACACAAGTTAGCAACTAAGGAGGATTGGATGACGTTTTGTTAGGAATTTCCTCAGCTTTCCCAAGAATTTGATGACCCTACTGAATTGTGTTCGAAGAAGATGAGTTTCTTTCTTCTTTAGATATTCCTAGCTACTGATGCACCAAGGATGTGTTATATATGTTTATACATATTGTTAGATGTAACAGCTAGAAACTGAAGAGTTATGTTTAAAGATTTCGATTGGAAACATTTTTGCAATTGTAGTGTAATGAATAACAGAATCATTTGGATCTGGTCTGGTGCAGTTTGAACTGTGTTTCTTGTGTACCAGCTGTCGATAAAATTAAACAAAATAAAGTTCTTATTCCTTGAATCTTGGAGTATGATTATTCAAATAACACAGAGCTCATATCAGCTTACGATAGCAGTGCATGCCTGTGATTAAAAAAAATTTTAAATCAAATTTACAGTTGATTTGAAAAACTGACCTACTTTAGAAGCAGAAGAAGGAATGAGTGGGCCCCGCAATAGAAAAATAAAACACCTGCTGGCATAGCATTACATGAACAGGTACAGTACATAATGGATTTGTAATTTATAATGTCATAGAAGCAATTGAGAACTTTAAGTAAAAATGCGAGATGACTCTCTGCGGTCACCTAGTCAACACTAGTAACAATATGATAATCAGCTCTATCCTAATTTGGGCATTTGATATTGGATTAAAAATGTATTGCACTGCTGAGAAACAGAGGAGCAGAAACAGTTTTCCATTGAACTGGACAGTCAACTCCTAGACTTAATTTTTGGAAGATTTGTCATTCATTTCCATAAAAAATGAATCACTGTGAATACTGATAAGAAGTTCAAGGTTCCAGACAGGATACAGACCAAAAAATAGATAACTTTGTCACAAGGCTGAAGAACACAGCCAGAAATATATGAATTAATGGATGAAAGGCTGATAGATTAATTTACTTGGGCTTCCACGTACCTTGAATACAGAAAGCAGTAATTGGAAATGGTGGGCTCACGTCGCAATCTATAGACATGTCCACAGCACACAAAGCCATGAGCAGACACTATGAAGGTGAAGACACGAACTACACAGACGTCTTTAGTTAAACCATGAGAATACAGTATTGGCAATGCGCTAGTGCATCAACTAAGCAGACAGGAAGATGGGCTGGGGCTGCGGATGGCCACATGAATTCACAGACAGCAGAAGTGGTCATATGTACGGATCATTTGCAAAGCTTTTGGAAGGCCCAATAACCTGGGAAAGACTGACCAGAACAAAGCTGGAGGCACAGTGACCCAACTGATCGAGTAAATCAAAGAAGAAGAAATGCAGAAAGAAATCTGATAAATAAAAGATGATGAGGAGGAATCTTCTGTGGAGTATCAGCAATTCATTGAGTGACAATAAAAACTTGGAGAAGGAGAATTCTGATCACAATGGAAGAAGAACAGCAAAAGAGGAAGCCGTACATACCAATTCCCTACAAAGAGCAACAAATACCATTTCAATAAGATAGAAGCACAATGTACGGTCCCCAAATTATACCATATATAATTTTTTTTTAAAAATACTGTGTATCTTCTCTTAAAGTTGTGGCTGAGTTCCTATATTTCAGATGAAAAAAGTCTAAATGATTTCAAAGGGAATCTATGATTCAGTGTTAAAACTGGAATTAGATTCCTCCAAACATTTCTTGCTTGGAAAAAAACAAATTGAAATACAGTACCCTATATGTGCAGAACTGTGTTTCTTTGCTGAAATGCCTTACACAACATTACTTTTCATGTAATATAAAGAAAATGCCAAATACTCAGCAATTTCAGAACCTTACTAAGCAGGAAACAATATTAAAACATCATTAATTTAAAATTGTGTATATTACTAAATGTGTACATTCATAAATAAGTTAACCTCTAAACTAAAATAGATATAAAAAAGTCATACAATCTAAAACTATTATAAGCCGATGTGAAAATTAAAATTACTTGCTGAAGTTTTAATTGACCTCCATCTAGTGGCAGAAGTTGTTCAGTGCAGGCAGAACTGAATGCACCCAGCAACATCAGGCACCAACTGGACTCCAGCGTTCAGGTTCAAGTTCAGAATTGGAGCCAGGACAGCAATGAACACGAAAGACTTTAAAATAAAAACAGTCAGGAAAAATGAGAGGGTGATTCGAAGTGAAGGGGGACAGAAAAATTGAAGAAAGGCTAGGGTGACTTCAGGACTGAGCTTGGGAGAAGAAGCATGGAGAAAAATGTTTTGAGCACCAGCAGATCACAAAACAGGACATCCATGATGAACAGTGTTAAGGAGAAACTCACACAGTAGACAAATATACTGTCATTGCTTTATTGCCAATGTTAATATGAAACAATGTTAATTCAGTCAATTTTAAATGGAATGCACTGCATATGATAAAAATGGGGCAGCACTGTGGCTCGCACTGCTGCCTCACAGCACCAGGGACCCAGTTTTGATTCCAACCTCAGGCATCTGTTTGTGTGGAGTTTACACATTATCCCTGTGTCTGTGCAGGTTTACTGTGGGTGCTCCGGTTTCTTACCAAGTCCAAAAATACTCAGGTTAGGTGGACTGGTCATGCTGTATTGCCCATAGTGTCCAGAGGTGTACAGATGAGGTGGGTTAGCAATGGGAAATGCAGGAATAGGTGGGAGTGCTCTTCAATAGGCTGAATGGCCTGTTTCCACACTGTGGAGATTCTGTGACTCTACGTTTTGTATCTGCAATATTATTTTAATTTTAAAGCTAGGAGCTAAAGTATTTTGTGTAAGTTGGGAACATTGGGTAGTAGATTCGCCAACTTTAGGTACGTTTAAGTCGTCATTGGACAAGCATATGGACGTACATGGAATAGTGTAGGTTAGATGGGCTTAAGATCGGTATGACAGGTCGGCACAACATCGAGGGCCGAAGGGCCTGTACTGTGCTGTAATGTTCTATGTTCTATGTTCTATGTTCTATGTTCTATTTTCACAGCTGCTCCTGTAAAGTATGTAATATGTAATAGAATCAGTTGGAACTGGCCTGGTTCAGTCCGAATTGGGTATCTCTTGTGTACCATAAGACTGCAGTAGTAAACAAGACAGCGTTCTTATTTCTTGAAGCTTTAAAGTGTGAACATTAAAACGCAGAAGTCATTTCAGCATGCCAGGGCTAGCTTGTCTCTTCCAGAGGTAGGTCTTGTGGTGACTAAGTCTTCGGTTCTTGATACTTCATGTCAAGATTGCTGTGATATTCTTACAGATAAAAGAGTTCAGAATCCTTCCCCAAGTCTTAAGGGGAGGGAAGTTTATATGGTTAACAGTGCTAATGTGAGGAAGCTCTTCTTGAAGAAGTGATGGAAATTGCAATAGTTTCAATTTAAGAGGTGATCAAATGGAGTTTAATTTGGCAACACACAGGATGTACCTGATGAGTTCACCCAAGAATAAAGGGAACAGGAAGCTCTGCATGTGCAGGAAAATTCTTCAGCAGTGACGAAATATGAAAATGATATTCTACTTTTATAGATAAGAGTTCAGATAATTCTTCATCCTGTTGTGGCACTCAGAGACCCTGGCAAATGAGACTGTAAGCAATTCTGAAGTTCGTCTTTCATTTTGTCTGTTCTTTCACTAAAATGTTTTATGGCTGCTCTTACATAACTTGCAATAGTATTGACTGGCATTTCCTGTTGAAGAAAAGATCTCTGAAGAGATTTTTGTGGATTCTCCACAACCCTTGAGTGAATTCCTTGAAGGTGTATATCTGTACTCTGTGATGATCCTGATGGTTCCCTTATCTCTAGTCCTGGAGTTGAAAGTGCTATCCAGGAATCTCAAGATGTTGCTGTTCTGCTATATCACAATCAAATGTTGAAATCCCTCAGTTCTTTTTTGACAATGTACTTTCACTTTCAGTCATCTTTCATTATCAGATCTTCTCTTCACTGGAGGGTATCATGAAAGAGAATAAAATAACTGGTGCCCTGTCAAGCAGAAGTGGTAACCTCTTAATGAGCATTCACCTGCCTTCTTCCCAATGCAGAAGCCCACTCGCTACCAGTCCTTTCAAAGCAATGAGGTTTGAGGTATTGTTGCCAATCCTTTGCTTTGCATTTCAGTTCCTTCAAGAACAATTCCAAGCTATCTTCTCAACATTTGAACTTATGAAAAACAGACCTTGGAAGGAGATGGCAGAGTTGAAAATATATTCAGTCTTGTTGAGAATGTCTTTCGTTAAATGTTTCAGATAATAGCGTGAAGAAAGCACTTACAATTGGAAACTTAAAAGTTCTTGGGGAGATACAGTCATAGGATTTCATGATTATTAAAATGGGCCTCTGTTACTGTGACCTCAATGTGATCCAGTAAGAAGTTGGACCTCGTAGACCACAGAGCTTCCTGCTCTGTTATGTTGCCATCATGTAAAGGTGTAATATATAGTAATAATTACTAAGAAGCCTGGTCTGAGATTGTATCAATACCCAAACACATATGAGAATGTGACTAAATGAAGTGTTCCCACTTCCTGGAGAATAACTTGAAGCATCTCCCCACGCTAAGTGGATCTGGTTTCCATGGTTCCTGTGTGAATGGTTGCCCATAACATCAATGTATTACTCTTCATACAAATACAGAATATTGAGGCAAAGACTGGTTGATAAACTGTTCAAATTTTAGGGATTCCATCATGATTTACCACAAACACAAAGTGCTGTGTGGATCAAAAATCAGCAGTAGAATCCCAACTATCAACTTTCCTTTATCTCTGAAAGCACAAAGGGAATCATGATTGTAGAAAACCAGGCTCCAGAGAATAACACAAGGGAGGTATGCTGTCATTTCTTATTCATTTTCCTACTGTTATTGTTCTTTGTATTGGCCCTTCTTAATCTTTGAACTACTCTTGCACTAACAAAGCATTTAAAAGGAATGATACTCTATCATGCTGTAATTTGTGTTTAATTTTAATCATAGGTAGGGATAGCTGGATGAAAGAGAAAGCTCAGAAAAGCATGAAGCCATCGAATAGAAACATACAATAATTGAATGAGAGGTAACTCCAGTCACTTATTGGTGGTGACCATAATGTAATAACGTTTCAGCACTTCCTCTCATAACAATTTTCTGTCAGACAAAAGGGGAAGTTGATTGAAATGAATTGTTTTATAATAGGCAGAAAAAAGAACCCTAAACTAGATCAAATGTTCAATCTGAGTTTGGTCTCTGCAATTTTTGAATGAATCTGATCAGATAGCATCCAAGCCTTTAAATTAATTATAAGTAAATTAAAGTTGTACTGTGTCATATCATTTTCATTTGTGCCTCTTGTTTCCAAGTCAGATTTTTATCAACCTTTTAAAAAAAAATGTCATTATTGCATATATTCAAATTCAAATGTATGCCACTTTCCTTACAGGGAAATGAAATTGACCATATGGACTAGGTAATAGTATATATTTCAAATCACATACTTGACACTAGCAATGTTGTGTGCATCTGCTGAAAACAAAATAATCAAATGTTGCGTGGTAGTTTGCAGAACAAGATAGATGAGCCAGAAGAACAACAAGCACAGATTCTGCTTCACAAATAATGATGCATTGTAATGATACTGACAAACAACTGAAATGCCTACAAGTTTGTATTTCTCTTTGCAAACAGTAGTTATATTCCAGTTTACAACAACTATGATTTTTTTTTCACATAAGAAATACAGTGATACCAGTGGAAACTGACCAAAGCATGCGCACGGAGAGAAATTGGAGAATGTTTGGTCGGCTGGGCAGTGTGTCAGAGAGATTATGTACAAGGTCATTGAGGAAGGAAGAGTCCAGCTTCACTGTGATGCAAGGCTGTAGATAGAGCATGGAAAACACGCTGTCCAACCTCAAACAAGTAGCATTGTCATTGTCTGGAAGGGCCTGGCAGGGTTGCTGAAGGCCAGATGGATTTAGAGAACAGGTAGCAGAACTATGATAACGGAAGATAATTGGCCAAGAAATGGAATGGGTATATGCAATATATATATATTACATTATATGTCCTATATATATGTGATCAATTGATCAGTGGTGTTGCAGTTGGAATAAAGCTCTCAACAGGAAAGGCATATTCCTAGACCCTAAATAACCAAAATTTAACCTTCAATATTTTATGCTGTTGGCAGAAGATGCTTTGCTGTTTGTAAGTCAAGAATTGAAAACCAAGCTTTATTCTAACAGAAGAATTATTTGCAAAAATATTCAGACAGTTGGCTGAAACAAAACCAAATTATCAGGGTATGTTTACCCATTCTTCTGAATTTGAACTTTATGACCAGAAGAATGAAGTAACCACATGGGTCTGTGTGAATTTTAATGAAGAGGAAATAAAGCATGAGCATGGCACTCTTACTGCCATACAAAAGCAAGATAAGAAGCAAAGATACTTAGAATTGGACACTGTCAATTTGAACACAGATGAAAGATTTAACAAATAATTAACTTTCAATTATGATTTATGAAAAATGTTCATTTATTAACTGCTTTAGAGGTATGGTCAGATTTTAATAAATTCGGATAAAGAGAAACTAGTTCCATTGAAGTTAATGAATTCAGTAGATTGTATGCAAGGCTGTAGAGATTTCATCTGGAAATTCCCCAATATGCACTGACATTTAAGTTATTAGCCTATAGCAAAATGTTGAATTTAGACAGACTTCGAGTTTTGGTAGGAATTCAGTTTACAGATAAACAGACACCACAAAAACTAATGTTGGATGCACTAAAACAAAATACTTGGAAAACATTCCTTTCTAACAATGTTTATAGAACAAGACAGACAATCAATGATGTGACAGAAAATGGAGGATGCAGTGCTAACTGGCTGAGAAGACCATCCAAATACAGGATACAGAACACAGTGTGAAAGGAGAACTTTCATTAAGAGAAAAGAAGAGAGTAATGCATTTGGCAATTTTAAGAATCAAAGTGAACTTGGGGTTTGCAACAACAGAATGAATGCCAGAAATGTCTGCGGGATGGTCAAACAATGTTTCACTTTGAGTCAAAGTATGATTATGCCATGAACTATCCTAAACCGTATTACAGAGTATTCGAAAATAAACATGAAATGGCAGATTCAAAGGAAGGAGATGGGAACATAGCTTATTATAAATGTGAGGGGCTTAAAGAGCTGAGAGGCTTGGAAAAGATTAGTGGTAAAGAAGCAAATGTAATAACTGTGTAATAACTAAATCTAATAACAACATGGAAACCATACTTTTCATGTACAATCTTCAAGGTTGCATGGTCTGGACTACAAACTTACTGATTCCAAAGGAGCTCTAGCAAGTAATGATGAACCAAGTCCTCCTGATGACCATATGTTGCACAGCATTGCGGATCAGACCGTTACAATTGACAATTTCTCTGATAAAGGTCAGAGCAATTTTGTTGGTGAGAATGAGGTCATCAATCCCAAAACCAACCACCAAACTTAGGTTTTAAAGTCAAATATGAACTAGAAGGGATCAGTCAGTGAGTCAATGTGAATAATGTAAGTAGAGCAAGGAAGGTCGCTGAAAAGTATAACAGGTGATTGAATGCATAAGATGAGCAATAAGAGGTTGGGCCTGTGGTTTTGGAACATGTAGTATAAAAACTGAAGGCAAGAAAATGCAATGTATGCTCAAACACTTTTGGCAGAAGATACTTTGCTGTTTGTAAGTCAAGAATTGAAAACTAAGCTTTATTCTAACAAAAGAATTATTTGCAAAACTATTCAGAGAGTCGGCTGAAACAAAACCTAAATTATCAGGGTATGTTTACCCACCCTTCTGAATTTGAACTTTATGACCAGAAGAATGAAATAACCACTCTAAGTGTGAACATGCTCCAAGAAAGGGATCACAGCATTGAAATATTTCTATGAGAACATAGGAACAGGAGTAGGCCATTCAGCCCCTTGAGCCTGTTCCACCATTCAATGAGATCATGGCTGATCTGTGGCCTAACTCCATACACTGCCTGTGGCCTATATCACTTAATACCTTTGCTTAACGAAAATCTATCACAGATTTAAATTTCCCAACTGATCCAGCATCTGCTGCCATTGGTGGAAAAGAGTTTGAAATCTCTATCAAACTATGTGTACAGAAGTGCTTCCTAACATTTCTCCTGAACGGTCTGGCCCTAATTGTCAGACCAGGATGCTTATTTCTAGAATCGCCAACAAATGGAAACAGTTTGTTTTTATTTATCCTGTCTTTTCCTGTTAATTTCTTGATTCATATCACCCACTACCTTTTAAATTCTAGAGAAAACAGGCATGATTTGTATAATCACTCCTCATAACTTAACCCCGTGAAGACCAGGATCATTCTCGTAAACTTACACAGTACTCCGTCCAAGACCAATATATCCTTCATATAATGTAGTGCCTAGGTCTGCTCACAGTACTCCAATAGAATCTAAACAGGGTTTTGTAGCATCTACATCCTTGCACTTCAGTCCTCTAAATGTAAAGGCCAACATTCCATAAGCTTTCTTGATTATTTTCTGCACCTTTTCGTGGCACTTTAAAGAAATATCCACTTGAACTCCCAAGGTTGTGAAAGGTAAAAAAAATTAACAGTCCAGAAATAGATAGAATGTAAAATAGTGGTCAGAGCTTGACAAGGTCAGGGGTTGTAGTAAAAACCAGGAATGTCATCAATGGCAGCATCTGGAAGTCTCAGTGACTATTAACTCATTAAAAGACAAAAGTTGTCAAATAGCAAAAAAAAACAGAGCTTGGAGAATTTGTAGTGCACTCAAAAGCGCTAGACAGCAGACAGGCAGCCCTATCAGATGGATGAGTGCACACAGAGAAGATGTCATCTGATAAGATTCACCAGACCAAAGACTGCACCAGCCAGTGGCATGAGGTTGTAAAGAAAAACTAGGGGAAGCAAAACATAAAAGTAGATTCACCTATGACAGGAAAAGCAATTTAAAATATTTTCTTGTCTTTATTGAACAACTACAATTTGGGAATGTATATCAATTGATATTAAGACTGCATTTCAGGACGATGGTCAGCTTTAAAGTAAAATATTTCTTCACCCACAAAAGTAACACCATATGGAGTGGCTAACCTTGGGTTGTCTCCAGCTAAAAGCAGACAATGCCATGTTTTGCTGGCACCATGGGAATCAGCTTTCAGACATTTATACAGTGCACGCAAATGAGTTTTTGTGGGGTGTGAGCAGTGAATTTGATAATTTTTGCCATAAATGTATTTAAACCAGATTTCAAAATTAGAACTCAGGCATTTAACTCAGGCTTTTAAGTACATTAATTGGAAATCAGGTAATGTGTGGTGCTTTGCATCAATAAACTTGCATGAAATATAGAAAATAGGAGGAGGAGTACGTCCTTCAGTCCCTTGAAGCCTGCTGTACCATTCAATATGATCATAATTGGCCATCCATCTCAGCACCATGTTCCTTCTTTCTACCCACAACCTCTGATCCTTTTAGCCCAAGAACTATATCTAAATCCTTCTTGAAAGCATACAATATTTTAGCCTCAATGGCTTTCTGTGACAGAGAATTCCATAAGTTTGTCACTTTCCAGGTAAAGAATTTTTTCTTTATCTCAGTTCTGAATAGCCTATCCCACATTCTTACAGGCAGCCTCAGTTCTGAACTCCCCAAGTAAAGGGAATATCCTTTCTGCACTTACCCTGTCCAGTATTGTTTGAATTTTATATGCTTTTGTGAGATGCCCCCTCATTCTTCTAAACTCTCGTGAATATATACTTATCTAGGTCACATTACACCTCCCCCTTTTCCAATCGTCATTCAGGTAGTAATTTGTCCTCTTGTTTATGCTAACCTCACATTTGTACACATTACACTTCATCTGCAATGCATTTATCCACACACAACTTGTCCAAATCAAACTGATGCACAGGTGCATCTTTACACTGCTCACCCTCCACTCAGCTTGTGTTGTCTGCAAACTTGAGGATATTAAATATAGTGCCCTCATCTAAATCATGAAGAGGTTATAGTGAATGGATGAGGACCAAGCACTGGTCCCTGGAGTACCCCACTCGATATAGCTTGCCACTGGGAAAATTTATTCCAGCTCTGTTTCCTGCCTGCCCAATTGTCTATCCATATCCCATATGCTTAATTTTCCACACTAGCCTTTTATATCGGACCTTACTGAAAGTCCAACCAGACAATATCTATTGGCTCCCCCTAGTAACTCTGCTCGTTACATCCTCAAAAAACATCCAGTAGGTTTGCCAAGCATGATTTCCCTTTCATAAGCTCTTTTGCATAGTCATATTACTTTCAACTGAAAACTGCAAAAAGTCAATGTTTAAAGTATTATTAATAAAAAATAGTTACATATCATTGAATGTTTACATTCTGAAAGATTAGTTAGAAGTACCAAGGCAGCTGATCTGGCAGACATAGTGCTCTGGAATGATAAATAGCATAAAACTCAGAACAAATGGTAACGTGCTTTTATAATAGACAAATATGTGACTAAAACAATAACATTTTGAGAGCTACAAACAAGGGCATGTAAATACAAGATTTCTCACACAGATAAACACATGACTCCTCCAAATAAAAAGGATTAGTAAAAAGGACTGTAACAAATGATCAATTTCCTCTTGTTAATTTGGAACTTGCATTCATGTCTAGGAATCAAATAGAATTATCCAGGTATGCAGAGAGGTTTTTATATATGTCATGTTATGCAGTCAAATTTGCAATATTCATGACTATTTGCACATTCTATTAAGGTTTTATCTTGCGCATCCTGTAAAGGTTTTTTTTAAATTAACTTCAATTGCAATAACTTTAGTTTGCTGGCTTTGCTTAATGTTTGACCCAACTATGACAAATGATCAAATGATGCTGACAGAGAATAGAATGAGATGATTTAAACCATGCAGCATGACTAGTGTTAATTGACTCACCTCCCAATAATTAACTAAATTGGTGTTTGAGATTCATAAGTATAAAACAATTAGTGCCATGTGAATTCTGGTTCAAAATTTGAGGCTTGTCGCTAACACCACACAAAGTAGCATTACATCCTAGACTAATATCCCTCATTGCAATCAACTGGATGAAAATTGCTAACAGGCTAAGCTTTTGCCTAGTAATTATTGACAAATCGAGTGACAGCTGAATTACTATGATTGTATTGAAAGCTGCTTTTTATAAGCAGGAATAAGGACTGAATATTCAGCAGCAGCTAAGATTGCAATCTATATAGCCTGGAAGCATGTGAAGCATGATTAACTTGTGCCTGCTAATTTAAAAAAAAGCTAAAGCCACTGTCAGGACTACTCCCCCATTAAAGACAAACGACTGGTGGTGGTTTAATCTGAGTTTCACCAAGACTCAGTTGAGGAGAAAGGTTAAGAAGGAGGTTCATTCATGGTTATCTGAGCTGGTGCCAGGATTGAGCTCACGTTATTCACCAGTCATCCACAAAGAGTAAAACAATATTATATTGCCTATCTATTTTAAAGATGTTATCAGATACATCTAGAAGATGTGGGGCTTGAACCCAGGCTTTCAGATTCACAGGTAGAGAATACTATAACTGCTCCTCATGAACCATCTCCAGCAGTTGGTTTTAAAGAACACAGCTCCTTGAAATTTTCCTCATCAACCTGTTCAGGAACATTATTATATATCATTAGAGAAGATGGGACTTGAACCCAGGCTGTCTGACTCAGAGGTAGGGGCACTACCACCATGCCACAAGACCCCTCCTGTCCATTTCAGTTATTACATTGCTCAACCAACCCTAATTGGCTGGATGTATCACCTGGGGGAATACCTGCACTTCTTAAAGGCGAGGTGCAATTTCACTGGAAGGAACTGAATCAGAAATGAAAGCTTTTGGTATAAAATGAGAGTCAAGATGTTGGAGTGTTGCATTGGAGACCAAGGAGTGGAAATGGGAAAAAGAAAATATCTCCTGTATTTTCCAGGGCCAGACATGTGCTCAGTGGTTATAGATAATATTGGAGGTCAGTAACAAGAATCAAATCTTGAGGACTTGGATACAGTTACATGTAATTCAAGGACCTAATACGAGCGGTCAGTGAATAAACTTTCAAATGTCATATCCTACCAATTGCACTACTCAGACACTGCTAAATTCACCACTTTCCCATCCTTCGTCTACTAGCAGTCTATCAATCATACCTGATATTTATGTGCTCTGTGGGAAGTGGTTCAGTTGAAAGCTCTCGTGCCTTTCAGTTGGAAGGCTGCGCTCAAGTCCCACTCAAGGATTAAATGGCCATGACACGGAACCCAGCTCCTGATGCAGGAAGCCACTGTGCATCAGTGCTGTCCCAGCCTGAGAAATGCTGAGAGTTTGTGGTGGGAATGGTGTCTCTCCCACCAAATCTAAAAACTATAGTTGATTAATAGATAATAAAGCAGCATAGTGCCAAAAGATGAAACAATCATTCATATGCTCCATTGTACACTTACTCTCCAAGGATGTTTGCAATCCTCATGTGATGGAGCACAGTATACACTATTCAACCATGAGAACATCATAACCAATAAATTACACGACATTTTCCTCTTCTGCTAAACAAAACGGTGCACAATTATAGGCAGCAGGAGCTAACTGACAGCAGATAATCACGCCAGCATGTCCTACACCCTATGGAGAAGTCACTGTTGGCTTGTTTGTCCATTCAGATCCTCCACCAGTTACAATCTAGAATCACCCGGAGTAAGAAACTGCAAAGCTGTGGATGAAAATCATGCTATAAACTATGTCTCCTCTCCTTAAAATACTGTTGTATTGTGTTATTCTGCAGCAATTGCTATAACTGTGGTCAGCACTGGGACTGAAATCAATGATACTGACAGGATCTTCAAATCTAAACTTCCGTCTCACATTGGAACTCGGACACATCCCACACTCCCCTCTTGCCTATTAACTGCACATCAGGTAGGTGCACATTTTACTTTTCACGATCCTCCCCGGATAATTTTCTGCATCATTGGGGGAAGTGTATTATTTCTGAGGCCAGGGCTGAGGAGGATTCAATAGATGGCACTAAATAGAAATCAATCCACGAGTTAATCCATTTGTAATCACTTACCACACTCTTAGGTCACTTTTACAATTGATTGTGGAGATTCAGAGAAGGATATTCTGTGACAGCAACTTTCCTTCTAAGACTCTTGGAAAAGGCTGAGTGGGAAAGCTAATGTATCCCATCTACTTTCTATGCAATGGATCCTAACACCTGAAGGTGGTAACATCAAATTCTTGTTTGAGTGCAGCCCTTATGTAAAAATTGGATGCCATGTTGAATTTGTAATTATGGAAATAAATACTCTAACTGCAACAAACAGAGCAATGTTTTGATTGAGTCCATTTCTTTTCTTACAACTCATAGGTCAAAAAACTATGCAGTGTTTTATAAAAAATGCACCCCCCCCCCCCCCCCATCTAATTGACACTCCCTGATGGGCTAGCATTATGAAGATTAAATAAGACAATCAAACTTAAAAGGGAAAACCTTAGCTGAAATCATAACTAAGAATGCAACAGAAAAGTTACTTTCAATGGATCATTCAAACCCATCCTTTACAATTGGAGATAACTTAATGCATGAGGCAGAACGGATGGTTAGAGCTGGCATGCCACTTTTTAAAACCCGTTTTCCTTGTGGTAGGCCAGGGAGATTAAAAACAATGAGCCTGAGAATTCACCAGAATGTGGGATTTCAAGATGAGGGAGCATATTTTTAAGGTGAGAGGAGAGATATTTTAAAAACAGACATGAGGGGCAAGTTTGAGAGACTGTGGTCAATTTATTGCTGAAAGAAATGACTGAAGAGAAGAAAAATTAGAATGAGAAAGGGAACAACATTTCGTTGAGAGTCAACGAATCAGTGTATGCAAAACAGAGGATGGGAAAGGGAATCAGAAACTTGTAATTGGAAGCAGAAATCCAACAAAAGTGAAATACAGATTGAGGACTTGAACACTGCAGTAAAGGTAGCGCAGCAGTCAGGTCTACACAGAAACAAGACAGAAAACAACACAGAGTGAAATAAAATTACGAGTTAAGAATTAGAATTAGGAATTAGGGGAGAAACTTAACTATACATTAAAAAGGGAACAATGTATGCTCAGGAAACAGACTGTATAAGTGATGAGGAAGGCAAATTAGATTCTGGTCCAACTGCTGAATTCAAGCATTTGTTCCGAAAAAAACAAAAAATGGCTCTGTACAACTAAATAGCAGCCTGGATTAACTGGGGATGACCCAGTGGACGAAAGCCAATATCACCAAATATACTTACTGATTGACGCTACTTGTAATGAACGAAAAAGAATCAACTGTTATTATTTATATTTGACTGAGACATTTAAGGGGAATGTTCTTAAGACCGAGAGTTCTGGATAGAGTGGACATACAGAGATGTTTCTGCTAGTAGGAGAGACCAGGACCTGAGGGCACAGCCTCTGAGTAAAGGGACAATCCTTTAGAAATGAAATGAGAAGGAATTTCTTCAGCCAGAGGGTAGTGAATCGATGGAACTCATTGTCACAGAAGGTTGTCAAAGCCACTTAATGTATTTAAAATAGAGATAGACAGGTTCTTGATTAGTAAGTGGACCAAGGTTTATGAGGAGAAGACTGGGGAAAGGGGTTGAGAAACATTTCAGCCATGATCAGATGGTGGAGCAGACTTAACAGGCTGAATGGCCTAATTCAGCCCCTATACCTTATGGTTTATGATTCCAGTAACAAGAACAGTGAGGATAAGGTCCTGCAGAAAATGACAATATTATTTGAATCTCTTTAGGATGAAAAATGGAAAATGGGTAAAGGATTCTTTCCAAGGGCAAGATGCACAAAATGAAAAGTGGAACAGCTGGAAACAACATCAAGATGGAAAACCTTTCAGCTATTCTAAGGACAGATAAACAAATTTGTTACAATTGTGGAGGAAAATGTCATTTTGCAAGGGGTTATAGGAAACCGAAGAAAAGATGGCGAGAAGAAGATAAAGGATTAAGCAACTCAGAACTAAGTTCCCCTAGCTGTCGGGAACTGATGGAATGTCTAGTTAATGTTATGAATGAACAAAAGGCCAAACAATCAAATAGGGACCACATAGGTCAAAGGGTTAAAGAAATACTCAATGAATAGACCTACTGATTCCTACCACCCAGTCTGCTCACTCAGGTGTAATTCAAGCAGGTGGGAAGAAAGCAAATTATCCAATCGACATTGGAGCTTCCAAGACAGCAACTAATAGTTAAACGCCTCTAAATTCTTCATCTAGAGTGCAATTTTATGCCCTCGTAAGGATTTTTGGACAAATCATAGTTGGTCAAATCAATGGCATTTAAACTCCTAAACTTTAAGGTGGGTCTCCTGCAAACTAAATGGACCTGTATTTTAACCCACGGGATCAACTTTGGACGGAGTATTCTGGGGTGTGATTGAAGATTGGCTTTAAGTACAATTGGCTGTGGGTAGAAATGGACAAAACTGACCCAAATTTGGATATTCCACAAACTTGTGGAAATGAGTAGATTAAGACTTCAGCAGGACTCTATTCTGGAAATCCAGAAGAATAGGATTCCAGCAACGCCGTTGGCTAATCAGAGAGCCTTAAGTCAACTGGCCACTCAAGTAAATTCGCCTATCTGACCTGTTAGGAACCTGGATGGCCACAGTAAATTACTACTGATTATTGAAACCTATCAAAAACATTCTTGCCTGTGCATTCACTGTAGCTGCAGTTTGGGACCTACTTGACAATATACTAACATCATCAACAGTATTTATCATTTTGGATACTGGTAATGAATTCTTGTTTTATCCCTCGCCATTCAGAGGCACTTCACAACTTTTGCTGTAGTACCATAATCTTGCCCTTTGTCTTTTTCTTGTCAGAAATATACTTTAAACTTGCAGTGCAGGAACAGAAGAAGACAGCAATGATGAAAATGCACCATCACTCAACTTCACTCAGTCACTAGGTTAGACATTGGCACTGCACATGATCGAGAGGATAGTGTAGCTACATGTTAAGACATATGTTAAGGCGCTTAGCACGTGTCACCTATAGCCAGTTTGCATTTCACTGGAGTTCTGTTGCAAGGACTCATATGAGCACTTTAAATGGACAGCCTCCAAAATTTGATGATGCAGAACAAAACACTTACTGCTTGAGAAGACTGTCAGAAAGCCTTCTGTCAATGTCAAGGAGCTTAAAAGAGTCCTGTGTTAGAACTGTGCACAGAGTTTGAAGGCAATCCTTTTCAACATCGAATTAATAGCCAAACAAGATCAATGTTGCATCTGTACAGCCCCAGCAGCAGGCACTGAGCATCTGAGTGTTGTTGCTGGTGTTCAGACTTCTGTCATCATAGTCGTGCGTTGTCAAGTGCAAAAGGGCTTGCAAGGTATCACAGCAGTTCTGTAATCCGTCTGCCAAGAGATTACCATTATTGCTGAGTTGCTGCTGTCGGGGTAAGTAGCAACTTGGCTTGGTTGCAACAGAGACTTGCTGCCCTGTCTCAGGAAGACAATATTCATCCTCTCGGCCCTGTCAGTCCCACCTGTCACCACATTTGCTGTGGTCAGCCAGCCAGCTCATCACCCATACCAAGATGCTGTAGTCTTTCAGCAAGTCTCCACGTCCAGAGATGCATGCGCTTGTTGTATATGATCTGCAAGAGTTTAATACAGTATTCATTTTAATGATGTCATGGGAATTTGATTAGAATGAAAATCACCTTGTCGAAGATAGACTTGGGTCTAGCCTGCTCCAAATAGTCCCAGTTGTAATGTAGATCATATTAATGTATCCTGCAAAAACAATTGCAGAATTGCAATATAATTAATATTTACTTAGTAAAGTTTTTTTCTAATTAGACCTGAAAGGTAGATACCTTCATCCACAGTAGCTGGCTTCAAGCTTGAGAGAATTCACACACAACATGGTGAGAATGGTGGGCTCCTACCACTATTTAGTGAGCACTGATGGCCAGCAATATTTAAAAATGGTGGCAAGTAAGAATAAGTAAAATTTAGGCTTTTAAGAAAAGAACAAGGATAAAACAAATTGGTGATCCAGAAAACTTCAACAGAAACATTTTTATTGCTGACAACCTACATAACTGATGGCACCACTTAATAGAGAAAAATACTTCAGAGAATGACTCAGAAAGCATTTCAGACCTGACAGAAGACATGCAGAAACAGAAACAACCTACACACTAAGTCAAAACTACAGGCTGCATAAAGAGGCAGTGATCTGTGGAAGCAATTTCAAGTATGTGTAGAGCTGATAGGCCAACCAAATGTGAGTAATTGCATGAGTCAAAAACAAAGCACCCTTGAAGAAAAGGGAAGTTTTAAATAGTACTGTAATTCAGGCTGAAGGTGACATAATGACATTACCATCATACCACAGGCTCTACAAGACACAACTGGAAAAGCAAACCTAAGACTGTCACAAGAGTAAACTCATACAGCCCAGGGATGAAGAGGCAAGAAAATTGCTAACAAAGCTATTTAAAGCCATTGAGACAAGTTTAATGGGCTCATTAGACATAGGGTTAAATGACTCCAGCTAGTTCAGGCTCAAATCCAGAACATTGCAGTTAAATTAACAGTTGGATTGCCAAACAACTTATTGTTTGATTCATAATACATTTGCAACAGAGGAAATTGAATTCACAATGTTCATTATATTCATTTTGTTTTAGATAAGTACCATTCATGATGTGTAAGTGCATTTGGAGCAAAATTATTGCATGTGTGAATCATAATGAAAGCTGCTTTGGGTTCAGTGTAATTTTAAGCAGAATTTGATGTTACATAATTGCACAGTTGTCCAAACTGAAAATAAAAAGTGACAATTTGTGTATAGCTGTGCATATATTATTGTGAAAACTATTATGATACAAAGAAAATCATATTCGTGTTTACATACACCACATAAATTTATACTTGATTTACATACGTCATTCATTGCCAGATTTGTTTCTTAGCTCGGTCTGAGATCTTTTCCAATATGTAATTACTCAGCCACACAAAGATTTTTGATACAGCCTCCTCAAACAGCCCTCTTGCGAGGGCTAGTCACATATTAGCTGCCAATCATCTTAATGCTGAAATAGAAAATTAACCTGCCCGGCAACAGCTGTTGGATTGGTTTTAAGTAGCAGTTTGTCATAGAACTGAGAGGAGAGAGAGCTGTTGGTCTCCCAAGACTTCCAAGAGCCTGCAAACAAACCAGATCCCTCACTCCCTTTGAAATAACATTCAAAGACTGTACTTAGTGAAAACCTTCAAACTCAATCCAAGACATAGGGCCAACTCACGAGACACTGTGTTGAGAATGGCCATGGTTGACAACAATAGATATCACTGCTAAAAACCAAATGAACTGTGACAAAGTCACCTTGACACAACCCTTTTTGATTTTGGAATCTTGATGTACAGACTTTGTTCCTTTTAGCTTTAATTTTTCATCCACAACATTCCTGCAAAATTCAGCTGATTGGTTTGACTGTCCATCCTATTTATTTACAAATGTGAAGGTGTTTAGACTGAAAGAGTATATGTCTCTTGAATAAAAAATGTAAGTTTCCACATTAGTAATTAATAATCCAATTATGTCATTTATTCAAGATGGGATTTTTGTTTACTTGTTTATTAATTAAATCTGGCATGAACTGCTTTTTTTCTTAGATAGTGGTCATAATCAGAAATTAACCATCCTAGAGATTAAATTGGCCATATTTCACATTTGTGATAACCCTTGGGATAGTGGGGTCCCAAAAAGCATTTGATAATGAGTCACACAAAAGTTAATGCACAAGATAAGGACTCAGGGATCGGAAGTAATTATTAGCGTGGATGGAGGATTAGTTAAAAGATTGGTTAAACAGTAGAGACAAATAGGGTATTTTCAAGTTAATAGACACTGACTACAGAAGGGCCACAGAATCAGACAAGAAGATCTGTGATGAAGTATAACGTAAAGATGTGTGAGCTTATCCAGTTTTTAAGTAAGAAAAGGGAAGCAGCATTTTAAAAAGAAAATATTGTTCAGCTTATTTAGGTGAGGTTGTACATGGAACACAAAGTGTCCTGCTGTGCCTGCATGCTAATAGTGACATTTTGGCAATTTTTGCAGCAGTTTGGAATACAAGGGAAAGGAAGTCTTGCTATAATTATAAAGGACATACTTGCTTTGAAAGTAGTATAGTCAAGTTTCATGCATTTTGCTTCTGGGATGAGTGGCCCTCTGTTATAAGAGCTGACTAAATTAGTTTATACTCTCTGGAATTTGGGGAGATTCAAAGATGATCTTATGGAACCATACGAGAGTCAGAAAAGTCTTGATAGGGCAGATACTAAGTCAGTGTTTAACAAAGTGTGGAGCTGGATGAAGACAGCAGGCCAAGCAGCATTTAGGAGCACCAAAGTTGACATTTTGGTCCTAGACCCCAATTTTTTCTGATGAAGGGTATGGGCCTGAAACGTCAGCTTTTGTGCTCCTAAGATGCTGTTTGGCCTGCTGTGTTCATCCAGCTCCACACTTTTTTATCTCAGATTCTCCAGCATCTGCAGTTCCCATTATCTCTAAGACAGTGTTTTTCCTGTCTGGGGAATCTAGGATATGGGGCACTGTCTCAGAAAAAGGTGATAATGTGGCATGGACGAGAGATTATACTTAAGGCTGATAAGCAGCTTTAATTGTATTGAATGACAGAGCATTCTGCTGTTCAGTCACAGACTAATCCTGCTCCTATTTCTTCTCTGACCTTAACATTTGGCAGCAAATTGTGATCCTAGCAAAAGTTGATTTGCAGCTGCTCCAAGTACAGAAAATTCTAATATCTTCTTTTGTGGGTCAAAGACAAGCGTGAATAGTCCAAAACCTGTCACCCGATACTTCCCTGAAAGGCAAATAGTGGGCAAGGACAACACAATCCTTCATCAGAGCCAACCACAGGCCATCAACCCGAAACGTCAGCTTTTGTGCTCCACCCGAAACGTCAGCTTTTGTGCTCCTGAGATGCTGCTTGGCCTGCTGTGTTCATCCAGCCTCACATTTTGTTGTCTTGTTTATGAATGATGTATTTGAGAATAATAGTAGAACTGAAAATTTTATATTCACGTTTATTCTGAAGCTTCATTGCTCCCAAATTAAAAACCGTGTATGTATGAGGAATTTATAACACGGTCCTTTATTCCTTTTTGTGCAAATTTAGATATAAAGTCACACATGTGTTTTTCATGTAGGTTTCTTTTAGAAAGCAATTTTGTTGCTCACAAGATACCTGTGGCTTGGAAATTCCTACCAATGATCTGACTGGATCTTACTTCCAGCAGATTTGAAGGCAGGTTGATAAGGCAGATAAGGCATCCATCCTGTATAACCCGGGATACAAACACCTGCTTGCTTTTATTTGTCTCTACCAGTGAATGGTCATGGTGCAATTGCGACAGGCCTGCTATGGGTAGCAACACTGCCATGGCCATTAAATCCAGCTGTTACAGTCCTAGCTTCTGCTTTGAGCCATCACAGCAAACTCGTGGCTGATTATTAGGATATCTGCTGTTGATAAAGATAATAACTTTGCTTTGATATCCATGTAAACATGCATAGCAAGCATGTAATTAAAGTAATGTTGCCACACTTAATGTGACAGAACAGACAACTGTCCTGCTGGAATAAAGCACCCACTGTCTAGATGCCTCTGGAAGATGCCTGCAGGAGAGAGGACTTCAGGATAACACCTCACCCCATCATAAAGGACCATGATGTTCATATATGGAATTAAGCAGCAAAAGATTTTCAGAGATTTACAAGCATTTCATTGCAAATCTAGAGTTTTGTACAAACATCAATCTCTACCTTTGCATTCTTGATCAAAACACAAGCTCTTAAGCACAAATTCAAATGAGGCATGGCTTACTCTCAATTAATTCTGGAGATGTTCCAGTTTATTTGCATTTCTAACTTTGAGCCTTGGGGGAAATACATCACATGATGCACTCTCCAGGTCAGGAATCCTTTATCCAAAATTCTCGGTACCAACTGGCTTCCAGATAAAGGATATTTTCAGTTTTTCAATATTCTTACTGCTATTGGTCCATTTGAACTTGTTCAGGTCTGTTTGGGTTCTTTGGGGAAAAAAATACCTTTTAAGTTCTTTCATTGTCAGGAGACCTTTGGTTTTTAGGTCTTTTCAGTTTTCAGACATGTGGATACAAGATATTCGACTATTTCCCTTTATATGTCCCTGTAGTGTGCTTCTACCATCAGAGTAGGATGTTGGGAGATGTGGAATCCCTTGAAAGAGATGGGAATATGGAGGTCCTCACCTTGAGCATTTTTTGATTCTTGACCCTGTGCTCAGCATTCCACTGTTCTTTTTCATGCTTTTCTGGTCCAGCCATACTATTACTCCAAATAATTAATACTAGCTGAATTTTTTGTTTCAATTCTATTCAGACAATTCTTCACAAAATATTTGACCAATAGCATCGAATTCAGAGTGCAGGAATGTAACTGAGTTCACTGTACAGTTGATGCTGTTTTGTTTCAAAATGTTATGATTAACGTTTTGCAAGTTTTAACATCAATGTCGTTGCTGTTCCCAGAGTGGTTCACTAGTAGAGTTGTTCACATATCATTATGTTGCACCACCAACAGTGCAGCAATTAGTCTGTTTAAAGCATTCTCTGTGAGTCAGGAATGAAATAACCAAAATGTGAAGATGACAGCATTGAGTTCCTTAGATAATAATTTTATTTTTAAAAAAGTTGTTAAATTATTCAGGCAGCATAAGACTTGACTTGAATGTCACAAACTGGCATTTTCTTTTGGCAGTTTGCCTACATTCTCATGAGTGTTAAGATTTAGACTGTGGGTAAGTGTAATTACCGACATGTGGGGAGATGAGAAGAAATAGTTTCATGCCAACAAGTTGCTTTGATTTGGAATGCACTGCCTGAGAGTTAAGCTGCTGTAGATTCAAGAGTGATTTTCAAAAGGAAATAGGATGTACCCCTGCACTAAGAAAATTTGCAGGGTTTTAAGTAAAACAAATGGAGTTGGGGCTAATTGGTTAGTTCGTTTCAAACAGCCCCCATGGGAGCAATGGCCAAATGGTCATTTTCTGTCCTATAGTTTGTTATGCTCAGACGAATCATCAATGATGTCCAGAAAATCCACCCACTCTTATCAATGGCTACCGAGTCTTTCTGAGGATATATTTGACACTTAAACAGCTAACTTAATACAGCCACAGGAAACACTTAAATTATTAGAATTAAGTACATGTTTTCCAAAGGTACGTGTAATTTTTACTTCTCTGAGCATCTGAATATTAGCTCTGAATGTTCTGAAGAAGGGCCTCAACCCAAAACGTCAACTTTCCTGCTCCTTTGATGCTGCTTGGCGTGCTGTGCTCATCCAGCCTCACACCGTATTATCTCAGATTCTCCAGCATCGGCAGTTCCTACTATCTCTGAATATTAGTTCATTTCTGTTTCTACTCAACTTACGCCAACTTTAATAGACCCTTACTTTAAATCTCATTTTTGTGATCTGTTGTCTTCTCTAAACCTTCTGTGTTTCAATCTACAGCTATTTGCAATGAATTTGTAACTATGCCTATTTAAGCAACTCTCCCTGTGTGCATTCACATATGTTTCGGTTTGGCGCTCCAGACCTGACACATCATTTCTGTGTCTTGCTTTCTCTCCTTTCATCCTCTCCACTTTCTTTACTGCTGTTGCCATTATATCTTGACGATTTTCTCCCCTCAATCCTAATGAGATTTTTACACTATTGTCCCACTGACGTTCCAGATTTGTTCCCCAGAACTTTCCTAAAATAGTCCTGCAGCTACCCTTGATTCCTCTCTGGGCTACCTTGGAAAGATCTGCCATAGCAGTTATCATTGTCTTCAAATGGGCAGTAACACCAGCTACGTCCGTAACACCACCCATGCCCTCCACCTCCTCCAGGACTTTCAATTCCCTGGCCCCCAACACCTAATTTTCACCATGGACGTCCAGTCCCTATACACCTGTATTCCGCATGCAGATGGCCTCAAGGCCCTCCGCTTCTTCCTATCCCGCAGGCCCGACCAGTCCCCCTCCACCGACACCCTCATCCGCCTGGCCGAACTCGTCCTCACCCTCAACAAATTCTCTTTCGATTCCTCCCACTTCCTACAGACTAAGGGGGTGGCCATGGGCAACTGCATGGGCCCCAGCTATGCCTGTTCTTTTGTAGGTTACGTGGAACATTCCCTCTTCCGCACCTACACAGGCCCCAAACCCCACCTCTTCCTCCGTTACATTGATGACTGTATCGGCGCCGCCTCTTGCTCCCCAGAGGAGCTTGAACAGTTCACCCACTTCACCAACACCTTCCACCCCAACCTCCAGTTCACCTGGGCCATCTCCAGCACATCCCTCACCTTCCTGGACCTCTCAGTCTCCATCTCAGGCAACCAGCTTGTAACTGATGTCCATTTCAAGCCCACCGACTCCCACAGCTACCTAGAATACACCTCCTCCCACCCACCCTCCTGCAAAAATTCCATCCCCTATTCCCAATTCCTCCGCCTCTGCCGCATCTGCTCCCACAATGAGGCATTCCACTCCCGCACATCCCAGATGTCCAAGTTCTTCAAGGACCGCAACTTTCCCCCGACAGTGATCGAGAACGCCCTTGACCGCGTCTCCTGCATTTCCCGCAACACATCCCTCACACCCCGCCCCCGCCACAACCGCCCAAAGAGGATCCCCCTCGTTCTCACACACCACCCCACCAACCTCCGGATACAACACATCATCCTCCGACACTTCCGCCATCTACAATCCGACCCCACCACCCAAGACATTTTTCCATCCCCACCCTTGTCTGCTTTCCGGAGAGACCACTCTCTCTGTGACTCCCTTGTTCGCTCCACACTGCCCTCCAACCCCACCACACCCGGGACCCTCCCCTGCAAACGCAGGAAATGCTACACTTGCCCCCACACCTCCTCCCTCACCCCTATCCCAGGCCCCAAGATCACTTTCCACATTAAACAGAGGTTCACCTGCACATCTGCCAATGTGGTATACTGCATCCACTGTACCCGGTGTGGCTTCCTCTACATTGGGGAAACCATGCGGAGGCTTGGGGACCGCTTTGCAGAACACCTCTGCTCGGTTCACAATAAACAACTGCACCTCCCAGTCGCAAACCATTTCCACTCCCCCTCCCATTCTTTAGATGACATGTCCATCATGGGCCTCCTGCAGTGCCACAATGATGCCACCCGAAGGTTGCAGGAACAGCTACTCATATTCCGCTTGGCAACCCTGCAGCCCAATGGTATCAATGTGGACTTCACCAGCTTCAAAATCTCCCCTTCCCCCACCGCATCCCAAAACCACCCCAGCTCTTCCCCTCCACCCACTGCATCCCAAAACCAGTCCAACCTGTCTCTGCCCCCCTAACCTGTTCTTCCTCTCACCCATCCCTTCCTCCCACCCCAAGCCGCACCTCCATCTCCTACCTACTAACCTCATCCCACCTCCTTGACCTGTCCGTCTTCCCTGGACTGACCTATCCCCTCCCTACCTACCCACCTATACTCTCCTCTCCACCTATCTTCTTTTCTCTCCCTCTTCGGTCTGCCTCCCCCTCTCTGCCTATTTATTCCAGAACCCTCACCCCATCCCCCTCTCTGATGAAGGGTCTAGGCCCGAAACGTCAGCTTTCATGCTCCTGAGATGCTGCTGGGCCTGCTGTGTTCATCCAGCCTCACATTTTATTATCTTGGATTCTCCAGCATCTGCAGTTCCCATTATCACTCACACCAGCTATTCATCCTGGTATTTCTCCCACAAGATCTATCTTTTCCAAGTGTACAAAGGCAAGGATATCTTTGAAAGACGTGTGAATTTTTGAGAAGTATTTAAGATTATTGACTCGTTTAATCTTTCAGACTCTAATGTTCATTGTGGTGTTTCTTTACAAATTGTTAAATTAACATGCCAATGATCGCAATCGGTTACCGTTAGATTAGATGAACCAAGACCACAAGGTTCAAAAGGAAAAGAAAGAGTGGCTTTGCATGTGCGTGATAAGGGAAGGGAGGAAAGTGTACAGGGGGCTCAGCATGGTGAAGGAATCCTAGATGGAGCTGAATAATTGGATAAATTTAGTCATATGATCAAGGAAAGAGGGTTATAGTGGAAAACAAATTTTAGACCACAGCGTTAGTAGATAGTGAAAAGAGAACATATTGTGTCAACTAGATAAACAGATATATAGCTTGTTGATAAGTTAAAGACAGAGAAGTGAAGAGAACTGATGAAGGGATTAGCAAGAACTGCTCTGACCAGGGACTGAACAGGTAATGTATGATCTGTTTGGGACTGTAAATCATTGTGTAGGTACTGTGATGTGTTGATCCTTGTGCGACAATAACAGAGAATTATTGCAGCCATTTGGGGTCAGGTCCAAATCCCTCGAGAAACAATCAAACAGACTGTGTTGTGACTAGCAAATACATTGAAAGAATAACAAGTAACTAGCTGTTTCGCCTGGACAGTAGGAATGAAGGAATGTAAAGGGCAAGTTGTGCACCTCCTGAGCTTCCATAAATGTATCATACAAAAACATTGCAATTAAACTATAATTTATCTCTTTATTCCACATTGGCGAACCACAACCAGAATGGCAATTATTTTCATAACTGATCAAATTTATCACTATGGAAACATAACTTTCCTTTGAAAAGCCTAGAAAATTATGTTTGAGTATTGTCGTTCATAAAGACAAGGGAAGAGGGACAGGCGTTACCAAGCAACATTACCTGTGCTGCCTGCATGGTATAGTTCATTGATATACAGTAAAAGTCAATTATGATATTGTGCAGTATGAAGTTAGTTTTCTTATTGTATGGATGTTGCATGGCAAGCAGGTAAATCTTTATTTTATATCTTAATTTTGCTAGTTAAAAGTTAACAATGTAGATATTTCCTTACTAATGTGATCCGGCAATAATGCAGTCTCATTATTTGGAGCCCAGCATACACATTATATAATGAGCTTCCATTGTAATTGAAAAATATCATATGAACCATACAGCTTGCACCCCACAACTCTCTATACCTATAGAATCAGTATTACTCTGCATAGAGTCACACAGCATGGAAATAGACCCACCGGTCCAACTCATCCATGCCGTCCAAGATTCCCAAACTAGATTGGTTCCACTTGCCAGTGTTTGGCCCATATCCCTGAAAGCCTTTCCTATTCATGCACCTATCCAAATATCTTTTACATGTTGTAACTGTACTTTTATCTACCCCCTCATCTGGCAGTTCATTCAACAAATATAACATGCATAGTGCCTCTAGAAGCAACTTCACAAAACAAAGCTTCTCTACTCAGTGTAAAGAGATAATTCAGGTTCAACATCAAATTATTGAAAATTTATGTTGGAGCAGATACAGGAGGATTGATTTTGTATCTGCAGCACAGATCAGCAAACTAGGGATCAATATTATCTCTGATTATAGCTCTTTAACTTGTTCTGATGCAGCATTCATGTGCAACCTAACAACAGAGATGAGAGAATTGTTTAAATAAAAATCAAAAGAACTGCAAACACTGTAAATCAGGAAGGGCCACTCAATCCAAAATATTAACTCTAATTTCTCTCCACAGATGCTGCCAGACCTGTTGAGCTTATCCAGCAATTTCTGCTCTTGTGACAATAATGTTTACCTGAACTGTACTATCATGCATCTCTGCGGACTGAGATCGCTCCCAGACGGAGTCTTCTGTAAATTAGTTTGCTCTACTTGGATTGGTGATAGCAAAACATAGAAGTTTGGAAATGCAATATCTCTCCCCAAAATAATTGGGAGAAGAACTGAAACTGAAAGGAAGAATCTAAAACAATTGTGTGAGACCAACCCTGTTGAAGTTTCCCACTTTACTCCTTCATTCAGGGATGATATGAATGAGTTACTGATGGGCTTCTACTGCTCTGTACAGATTTACCTTCCTAAAAATGGCCCCAAAAGCTTTGCGATAACACAGTGTAGAGCTTAAGGAACACAGCAGGCCAGGCAGCGTCAGAGGATCAGGAATGCTGACATTTCGGACCCTTCTTCAGAAATCAAGGAGGGGGAAGGGCACTCTGATATAAATAGACAGAGGAGGGGTGGGGCTGGTGAAGGTAGGTGGGATGTGATAGTTGAGTGCAGGTAGGGAGTGGTGGGGATTGGTCAGTGAGATAGGAGGAGCAGATAGGTGGGAAAGAAGACGGACAGGTTGTGTCTGGTCAAGGAGGCAGGGATGGGAGGGAGGGCTGGTCATGAGATGAGGCTGGGGGTGGGAAGATTTTGAAACTGGTAAAGTTGGCATTGAGACTGTTGGGTTGTAGGGCTCCCAGGCGGAATATGAGGTGCTACTCCTCCAGTTTCTGGGTGGTGTCATTGTGATACAGGAGGAGGCCCAGGATGGACATGTCGCCCAGGGAGTGGGAGGGGGATCTGAAATGGTTCAAACTGTGTTGTTTGTAGTGAACAGAGCTCAGGAGCTCTACAAAGCAGACTCTGAGCCTCCGCTTGGTCTCATTGATGTAGAGGAGGCCTCGTCAGGAGCAGTGGATGCAGCAGACCACATTAGCCGATGTGCAGGTGAATATCTGTCTGATGTGGAAGGTTTTTTTTGTTCCTTGAATGGAGGTGAGAGGGGAGGTGTAGTGTCAGGTGCAGCACTTTCTGCGGTTGCAGAGAAAGGTGCTGGGGCTATTGGTCAGTGTGGAGTGGACGAGAGAGTTGCAGAGAGAACGGTCCTTATGGAAGGTAGATAAGGGTGGGGTGCAATATATCCTTGGTTGTGGGGTCAGATTGCAGGTGGGAAGTGGTGGAGAATGATACATTGAATCGGGAGCTTGGGGTGATACCTGAGGACAAGGGGGATTCTGTCTTTGTTTTTGTTTGGGGAGAGGGGATGTGAAGGGGGTGTGGGAAACTCAAAAGAAGCGGTCGAGAGTATTTACAACCACTGAAGTGGGGGATGTTGCGGCCCCTGAAATAAGAGGACATCTGGGATTTTTGGGAGTGGAACGCCCCAGCTTGGGAACAGATGCAGCAGAGACGGAGGAATTAGGAGTAGGGGATTGTGTTCTCGTAGGAATGTGGATAAGAGGAGGTGTAGTCCAAGTAGCTGTGAGAGTCAGTGGGCTTGAAATAGATATCAGTTTTGAGATGGTCACTAAAGATGGAGACAGTGAGGTCCACGAAGGAGGGACAGGTATCAGAGATTGCCCAGGTGAGCTTGAGGTTGGGGTGAAAAGTGTTAGTAAGTTGATGAACTGTTCAAGCTCCTCGTGGGAGCATGAGGCAGCACTGATAGAGTTAGTGATGTAATGGAGGAAGCGGTGGGCGAAAGCGCCAGTGTAGCTTTGGAAGAGGGACTGTTCCACGCATCATACAAAGAGGCAGGCATAGCTTGGGACCATGTGGGTTCCCATGGCCACCCTCTTAGTCTGTAGGAAGTGGGAACCCTCATATTCCACCTTGGGAGTCTCAAATGCAATGATCTCTATGTGGACTTCACTAGTTTCAAACTCTTTCCACTCCCGGCCTCATCCCAAGACCAATCCTCCCCCTCATCCCTGCCTCCTTGACCCGTCTGTCTTCTTTCCCATATATCCGCTTCTCCCACCTCGCTGACTAATCCCCACCACTCCCTACTTGCACCTACCTATCACCTTCCCCACCCCACCTCCCCCTCTCTATTTCTTTCAGAGCTCCTTTTCCCCACACCCCCTTCTGTAGAAGGGTCCTGACTCAAAACGTCAGCCTCCCTGCTCCTTTGATGCTGCCTGGCCTGCAGTGTTCTTCCAGCTCCATGCTGTTATCTCTGACTCTAGCATTGGCAGTTCTTACCATCCCCAAAAGTTTTGAGTTCTTTGTCCAAACCATGAGTTAAGCTCTGCTTCTTAAGACTCTGAAGGTATTCTCTGTTCATGATTAACAAGGCCTTTACATTAGCTTTTCCATATCTCATTTCATGTTGTTCCCCGATCAGATTCATCCTTCACAAAACGTTTCCATCATAGCTCTCAAAGCAGACTGGCAGATGTTTTGTTATTTGTCTCTTCTGTTATCAACCATTTACGTCTAAAGCTGTTTATAAGATGTATTGATGAACTGTCTATAATAGCTGTTCACTTCAACTGTTTTGTTTCTTATCAGTCCTGTGAACCATGGCGATCCATTAAAGTAATTTCTATTCTGTTCTTATGTACCGATTAACTTTTACATGCCAGCAGGCATCTCCATTAGGCAAGGTTAAATGAAAATCCGAGCACTGCCGTGTGTCTGGTTATTGTTTTAAGTATATATAGTTGCTTTCCTACTGGCTCAAAGGCCTCATCCGATCATGTCCCTTTTCATCCCAGCTGCAGCTATCAGCTGAGCTTGGTTCAACTCAGAATAATCTCATAGAAAATAAAACATTTTCCAAGCCTTTCAGTTCTGAAGTGGAATTATACTGGACTTGAAACTTTAAATCATTTGTGGGGAGAAGGGAAGGAGAACTCAAAAGCTGATAGTAATGAGGTAATAGGACCCAAAAAGAAGGTGCAAAATCTGGCACAAGGGCACTTTATCTGAATACTCGGAGCATTCAAAACAAGGTGGATGAGTTGATGATGCAAATCAAGATAAATGGGTATGATATAGTGGCCATTACAGAGACATGGTTATAGGATGGTCATGACTGGGAGTTAAATATCCAGGGGAATCAGACTGTTCGGAAAGACAGACAGGGAGGTAAGGGAGGTGGCGTTGCTGTGATTTTTAAAGATGATATCAGGGCGGTAGTCAGAGATGATATAAGTTCTGCTGAACAAAACATTGAATCCATTCGGGTGGAAATTAGGAATAGCAGGGAGAAGACGTCACTGATAGGTGTGATCTATAGGCCACCAAATAATGTCATCATGGTGGGGCGGGCAATAAACATAGAAATAGCTAATGCATGTAGAAATGGTACAGCAATTATCATGGGGAATTTTAATCGACATATCGATTGGTCAAACCAGCTCGGTCATGACAGCCTTGCGGAGGGGTTCATAGAATGTATCTGCGATTATTTCCTTGAACAATATGTAATAGAACCTACGAGGGAGCAAGCTATCCTAGATCTCGTCCTGTGTAATGAGGCAGGAATAATTAATGGTCTCACAGTTAGGGATCCCCTCACAAAGAGTGATCACACTATTATCAAATTTAAAATGCGGATGGAGCGTGAGAAGATTAAATTCAGTACCTATGTAGACAAGGTAGACAAGTCTCCTGGCCCTGATGAAATGCATCCCAGGGTACTAAAAGAGGTGATGGGGGAAAATAGCAAATGCATGACGAATTATTTACCAACATTCACTGGACTCTGGGGTTGTTCCCGCAGATTGGAAAACAGTCAATATGATGCCACTGTTTAAAAAAGGGAAGTAGACAAAAAGCAGGTAACTTTAGGCCAGTTGGCTTAACCTCGGTTGTGGGGAAAATACTTGAATCTATCATTAAGGAAGAAATAGCAAGACATCTGGATATAAATTATTGCATCGGGAACACCCAGCATGGGCTCATGAAGGGTAGGTCATGTTTAACTAATTTGGTGGAATTCTTTGAGAATATTACTTGCAAGGTGAACAATGGGGAATCTATGGATGTGGTGTATCTGGATTTCAAGGAGGCGTTTGACAAGTTGCCACACCAAAGGCTGCTACATAAGATTAAGTTGCATGGTATTACAGGTTATGCATTGTCATGGATAGAGGGTGGTTGACCAGTAGAAAGCAAAGAGTAGGGGTAAATGGGTGTTTTTCTGGGTGGTGGTCAGTGGCTAGTGGTATGCCTCAGGGATCAGTATTGGGACCACAGCTGTTTACAGTTTACATAGATGATTTGGAGTTGGAGACTAAGGTGTGTCAAAATTTGTAGGTAACACTAAGGTGAGTGGCAGAGCAAAGTGTGCAGAAGACACTGAAAATCCGCAGAGGGATATAGATCGTCCAAGTGAGTGGGCAAAGGTCTGGCAGATGGAGTACAATGTTGATAAGTGTGAGGTCATCCATTTTGGTAGGAATAACAGCAAAATGGACTATGTTTTAAATGGTAAAAAATTGCAGCATGCTGCTGTGCAGAGGGGCTTGGGTGTCCTTGTGCATGAATCACTAAAAGTAGGATTGCAGGTATAGCAGGTAATTTAAAAGGCAAATGGAATTTTGTCTGTCATTGCTAGAGGGATGGAGTTTAAAAACAGGGAGGCTATGCTGCAGCTGTATAATATCCTGGTAAGGCCGCACCTGGAGTACTGTGTGCAGTTTTGGTCTCCTTACTTGAGAAGGGAATACCAGCACTAGAGGAGGTGCAGAGGAGATTCACTCAGTTGATTCCAGAGTTGACAGGGTTGGATTATGAGGACAGACTGAGTAGGCTGGGATTATACTCATCGGAATTCAGAAGAATGAGGGGAGATCTTATTGAAACATAGAAGATTATGAAGGTAGAGGCAGGGACGTTGTTTCCGCTAGCAGGTAAAATTAGGACTAGAGGGCATCACCTCAAAACAAGGAGAAGCAGATGTAGGACTGAGTTCGGGAGGAATTTCTTCACCCAAAGGGTTGTGAATCTGTGGAATTGCCTGCCCAGTGAAGCGGTTAAAGCTACCTTGCTGAATGTTTTTCAGGCAAGGCTAGACAAATTTTTGAACAGTAAAGGAATTAAGGGTCATGGTGAGTGGGCGGATAAGTGGAGACTTTTTGAGTTTCAAAAAGATCAGCCATGATCTCATTAAATGGCAGGGCAGGCTCAATGGGCCAGGTGGCCTACTCCTGCTCCTAGTTCTTATGTTCTTACGTCTCTCCATAGATACTGCCAGAGCTGCTGAGCTTTTCCAGCATTTTCTGTGATTTTTTTTCCATCATTCCAATAGTTAGTTTTTTTTAAAAGCAATATATTAAGCAGTTGGTAAGAAACTGAAACTTACTCCACTACTTACACATTGGGGCAACATGGTGGTTCAGAGGTTAGCATTGTTGCCTCACAGTGCCAGGGACTTGGGTTCAATTCCACCCTCGGGCGACTGTCTGTTTGGAGTTTGCACATTCTCCCTGTGTCTGTGTGGGTTTCCTCTTGGTACTCTGGTTTCCTCCAACAGTCCAAAGGTGTACATGCTGGGTGGATTGTCCCTTGCCCATAGTGCTGAGGGATGTGTAGATTAGGTGGTTTTTAGGGTCTGGGTGGGATGTTCTTGAGTGTTGGTGTGGACTGTTGGGCCGAAGGGCCAGTTTCCACACTGTAGGGATGATAATGTGTTCTTTTACCTTTTTCAAGTTGATTTTATTGTCGACATAGAGTATTACCACATAGTTCAATTAAGGCTCAAAGACAGGCAAAGGCAAACTGACTGCATTAATATGTTCACTCAAGTGACCATTTTCATACAACAATTATCTTGTATTCAAGGCTTTATTACCCTGTGTTAACCCTGGAATTTTGTGTCATGTTGAAGATGAAATAGTGTTCTTGCCACTGACAAAACACAATTCACACAACAATAGAGCTAGTGTGGATAATTACTGTGTGCAGTGACCAATTAAATGGCTCTGTTTCTTTGCTCATACGTCGTTGCATTTTAAAAACTTGGTTATCACCCAGTGTGCCCTGCTCAAAAATCAAATCCAATAAAATGATGGTAAAGCACTGTGTGAAACTCATGACTTAACTAATACCATAATGAAGAATGAGACTGTTTTACTTCCTAACATCTGGAAATATAACGAAGAGGAACATTTAGTGTGCTATGGTAGCAAACACTTGGCAAAACAATTTAATGGCTAAGGAACTAATTAATAATCTAGTTCCATACTACTTCTCATTAATTTAGAATACAAATGGAATGTTAGTTTGAAATGCTAGATAGATATTATTCATCAAGGAAGGGAATTGGTGTGAATCTCTTGAAATGTAAGTCAGTTAGTTAGATGAATAGTTTGAGAGAATTTTGCATGCTAATCCCTTACAAATTGAAGTCAAATGACCATTTTATAACGCTGATGAGCAGAGTAATCCCCTGTGACTAGACAAGAATTGATCCCTATATATAAAGAAGTTGACCTACCTTTTTTAAACTGTGTAGTCATACATTGAACGAAATAATCATCATTCGCCATGTTGTTAGAGCAACAATTTGGTTGTCAGAGAAGAGACATGAAAAAATATTTTAATACTAAATAGAGAAATGAAAAAAATGAACAACTAAGGCAAATAAATAAGTGATTAAAAATGATGAGTCAACCATTTATAGGAGTATCTAATCTGGAAAATCTTCAAAATGCATTTTTCATTGAGAACTTTTTCACTGCACTTGAACATTTTCAAAACCTTAATTGCCTTCAATCAATGTTGCAGCCTACTTAGCAGTAAATGTTGCAATATTTGTGTTATATTTTTCCACTTGCAGCATTATTGTCTTATTTCTAATATTGCTTTGCTTTTTCAATTGGAATTTCTGTAAACCCCATTTATTTCTTGTCATTAATTATCACTCAAGAATTCAAAGACTATCTTCTTGCTTTAGTATTTTAATACGTAATGTACCATTAGTGACAAACATAATTAAATATTGAAAAGAATAGAAGTGTAGAAGTTATCATCACTTTGATATAATTGAAGGCAAAAGCAAAATACAAGATTATAGAACATAGAACAATACAGCGCAAAACAGACCCTTTGGCCCTCGATGTTGCGCCAGCCTGTGAACTAATCTAAGTCCATCCCCCTACACTATCCCATCATCATCCATATGCTTATCCAAGGACTGTTTAAATCCCCCTAATGAGGCTGAGTTCACTACATTGGCAGGCAGGACGTTCCACGCCCTTACCACTCTCTGAGTAAAGAACCTGCCTCTGACATCTGTCTTAAATCTATCACCCCTCAATTTGTAGCTATGCCCCCTTGTACAAGCTGACGTCATCATCCTCAGAAAAAGACTCTCACAGTCCACCCTATCTAATCTTCTGATCATCTTGAATGTCTCTATTAAATCCTCTCTTAGCCTTCTTCTCTCCAACGAGAACTGACCCAAGTCCCTCAGCCTTTCTTCATAAGGCCTTTACTCCAGACCAGGCAACATCCTGGTAAATCTCCTCTGCACCTTTTCCAATGCTTCCACATCCTTCTTGTAACGGGGCGACCAGAACTGCATGCCATATGCCAAGTGAGGCTGCACTAGCGTTTTGTACAATGGAGAAAGAGCAGGAAAATGAGAGTAATTGGATTGTTCAGATTGGATTCTACCTTTTTTTAAAATTCTGTAATTCAAAAGTGCCCTTTTATCTTGGCATTGGTATTTGATTAAATTTGGAGAATGGCTATTAAGTTAGAGCTGTGTGGCAAGGGTTTTACTAATAGGTATAAATGCTGACAAATTTTATAACATTTTATTGAACTCTGTTTTCAAAAATATTTCTGGAGAGCTTCTATATAGGTGCAAATCATTTTATGGTGCTTGGGAGAAGCTGATTTGAAGGGTAAAGTAACATTTTTCAATATTCTTATACGTAATCCAGGTAAATAATTGTTTCAATCTATCATGTTTGTCAGTGTTCTGAAGTCCGTATTATGGAGAGATATGGTCGAACTAGCTCATAAGAAATAGGCACAGGGCTAGGCTGTTCAGCCAACTGAGGCTGCTCCACCAATCAATAGGACAATGGCTGATCTTCACGTCCACTTTCCTGCCCTTTTTACCATACTTTTTGTTCCCCAATAAGAATTTAATAAACATAGATCCAAAATGTGTCCACATTTTTCATTTAGTTTGTTTTATGGTAGCATTATATCCTGGTAATTTAATGAGCTCCCATTCACTCATTCTCCTATTGGTGACATTAGCTATCGATGATTCATTTAATTCTACGTGTACAATGTAGTTTTTTTTGGCATCAATGGCTTTATTAAAAACAGAGACAGTTCACACCACTTAAGAACAAAAATTGACCGGAAGCTAAATTGGACAATGTCAACATCATGATCACATGAGCAGACATTGGAAGGTAGTGTGCAACAAGTGATTTGCTTTCATACTAATCAAATACACTCCACAATCTACAGATTCACACCATTAGTATGACTGAACAGTCATCTCTAAATTAGATGGGTGCAGTACTAACAAACCTCAAGAAACTCCACAAAATCCAAGGCAGAATAGTGGCTGTGCCTGTCACTGACACACTAGTTTAGGTATATATGATCCATAGCAATGACTACTCTTCAAACCCTCATTGTAGGAACACCATCACCTCCAGGTTCTTTTTCATGTTACAAGCTATACTAACTTAAATGTTCAGGGCTTAATTCTCTCATTTGTAGTTAGTTTTATGTTGAGTGAGATCCATTATGTCCAGTCTGACATGAATCAGAATGACTTTTTCTCATTCAATCTTCCACTTTTCAATTCCTAATAATGCAATTAGATTCTTTGGCACCCTTCTTGCGAAATCACTAAGCAGGAGAGGCAGAGGTGCCTCTGCCAGTTTGTTCTGGTGTTCTTGCCACTGGAATCATGTTTAAAGCCCAGCTGCAAGCCACTGTAGATGCTGCAGCCAGGAACTGACCTTCACACTATAGTGCCAGACTATTACAGCTCAGAAAGGAGAGACAGCCTGCACCTTGTTTGCAGACAGGAACCTGGGAGGTATTGATGGGTTGGGATAATGGAGAGGAGAGCTATTTTTTTCCTGTAATCACTACAGGAGGCAACACCACCAGACAAGCCACCAGAACACAAACAGGAGCCCCTCCCAGTATGGTGTTCTGGATGAAGTGGGATGCCCAGCAGTGCAAGAAAACAATCAATGATCTTCTATGTTCAGGAACGGTAAGTGCCACCATCATTTCATTGCTACTTCATCCACACTTGGCCATACTCACACTCAATCTGCTACTGCACACGCTTCTCACAAAGGCTCAAGGAATACAACTCTCACTACCATGGTGTCTCAACAGTTCTCACCCACCTTATCCTCCCAAAATATAAACTCTTCTTGACCTTTACACCTTCATGCTTTCTCGTGACACCTCTCCACTTCTCCTGGATCTTCCATCCACTTCCATCAAACTCAATCCCCATTTTTGTACCATTGCAGGAATATATGTCCCATAAGTGGGCCAAGACTGGAAGGGATGGTGAACATAGGATTCCTCAAGTGCTATGAGGGGAAAATTCTAGAATTAGCCAGAGAAGAGCATGACTAGACATGCACTTTAGCTAATTGTGGCCTCCTTCCATGACTGACAATAGTCCCCTTTTACCCCATTAAGAACTTCTCCCTTGGACTTTCACACATGGCCATTTTTGAAAGCACATGCAGTGTGTTGCCACATATTTAGCTGGCATGTGCTGCAAGTGTGAAGTTAACATACCAGGGTACAACACAGTACATGTCCACCCCCTTGACTGTTCATTTATTCCCATTGTTGCAAGCTACCTGCCTCCCCTGCTAGAACTAAATAGCAATGCAATACGCAAAGACTAGCAGGCTGTAACTGAGCACTGTTTTCAGGGGAAAAGGATATTCAATGTGAACCACTGATGAGAGAGGCTAGCAGCAAAGCATGTTGAAATCAAAAAAGCATGCAAAGAGCCAGAACTTTTATCCTGTGCAGAAACATGAAGTGTGTATTTGTCCCTATTTGATCAGTGGACTCGCAGGAGCATGCAAATTGTACCTTTCCCTGAGCTCCATAGTAGGATGTTGAAGTGCTGCATGAATTGTCCAAGAGCAGGCACAATGACATGGTGAAGCTGGTGATTTGTTGATGCTAACCTAAGAGGATGAAGGTTGAATAGCCATGGATCGCAGAAGGAGATTGTGTGCCCCAATACCATCCAGCTGTGTCTTTGATATTTTGTCTTTCCAAAGTTTCTTACCGTTGTTCATACTGCCCGGGAAAAGGAAACCTTGCACTCTTCAAACACTCATCGTAGGAACACCATCACTCCCACTCCCATCCCCACGCCAAAGATTACTATCCCTTTTTCACAGATAGGTGAAAATGTTATGCTAAACAGTATTGTGAATGCACGAGAATTGTAGAAGTTTAGGAGAAGGTTCATAAACTAGAGTAATAAATGCCACTTCAAAAGAGCCTTCAAATTCTGGCTTCTTATGCATCCTCAAATTTAATTGTTTGACCAATGATTGCTCTGTGGTCAGCTTCCTGGACCCAATCTTTGAAAATCTCTCTGTGGCCACATTTCTCCTTTTTTAAGATAACTCTTAACATCTATCTTCATAAGTAAACTCTTTGTTTAATAATCTGGATACTTCTTTACATGATTCAGTCACAAATTCTGTTCAACACTTCTGTTTAATGCTCCTATAAAGTGGACATATGAGGATGGCACAAGATAGACAGCATGCTCCTCCATGACTGCAGATCTTGTGGCAGGATTACTGATAGGCAGCAGCAGTAAAATGCCTTGGAAAAATTGATCCATTAAAGGAATGACGTGTACTATTTAAATGCTCCTATGGAAGAATACTTCCTCTATTATCATTTGAAAGACAAGTTTTGTTTTTCTTGTACAAGTTGTTCAGAGAAAGTCTTCCTCAACCCTTTGACAGTCTTATAATGATCAGTATTATACTCACGACTAATGCACACAACAAGAACAGCAAATAACTCAGCAGACAGCTCTTTCAGAAATAAATGCCAACAACAATGCTCAAGTGAAACAACTCAAGCAGGACAGAGAGGATACGAAATATTCATTGAAGCAGCAAATGGGAAGGGTCCAGTCTTCAAAACCAAAACAAACATAGGTGAAGAAGCCGGGCAGTTATTGGAGCAGGTAATGAAGGAGGAAAATATACTGAACCATGGAATGCTTAAAAGCTTGATCAAATTAGAAGAATCCAGGCTGAAAAACTAAAAGTTTAAAATATCCTGGAAGAAACTTAGTGATGAATGCTAAGAAGCTATCAATTCAAAAAAGTTAGAGGAATGAGATTAATTAGCGGCCAACTGACAACACAACTTGGCTATAATGGGTCTAAATAAATAAATTCAAAATAGCAAATGCAGTACATAAAAGAAAAACCTAAAAGTACAACCAGGAACAATAGGCAATATCACTGATGACAATGGGAGCCAATGACAGCTCCTTACCATCATGAGATCTAGACATATCAGCAAATTACCCATATATTATGAAAGCTCGTAAGATCACTTGTTACTGTAAATTGGGGTATGCTTTATGTATATTTTATCTTGGATAGAGTACACTGTTACAAACTCCATGTGCTGTGAGCACATATAATATAATAACTCTGCGTTGCAGGTTTCTGCTGCTTGTCTGCAAGCTGCACTTGCAGAACATAGTTGGTTTGTTGCATTATCTGTTTCACAGCTTATAATGTGTTATACTGTTTTAAATAAATAAACCCATGGACTTGATAAATGACTCACAAGCAATTGATTATTAGAACATTAACATGACAACTTGTGCTTCCAAATTTTGGGAACATAGTTCATGGAGCGTTGTGATTTACTGAGACAAATGCCTCCGTCACGTCAGCGATTGTAATGAAAGGTTCCCCGCCTTGCTTTCAGCAATTTTCTTGGAATTATCTGTATCTAAGATCTTGTCAGACATTCCACTGAAAGACTTTAAGCCTAACTATGGAAGGGTTACACTGAAAAAAAAACTGGGAAAAAAACTGCGGATGCTGGAAATCAGAAACAAAAACAGAAATTGCAAGAAAAGCTCAGCAGGTCCGGCAACACCTGTGGAGAAAAGTCAGAGTTAACGTTTCAGGTCTGGTGACCCTTTTTCAGTACCAAGAACCCAAAATGTCAACGTTCCTGCTCCATTGATGGTGCCTGGCCTGCTGTGTTCCTCCAACTCCATACTGTGTTATTTCTGACTCCAACATCTGCAGTTC
Source organism: Stegostoma tigrinum (assembly GCF_030684315.1). Classification (NCBI taxonomy): domain Eukaryota; kingdom Metazoa; phylum Chordata; class Chondrichthyes; order Orectolobiformes; family Stegostomatidae; genus Stegostoma; species Stegostoma tigrinum. The sequence continues at coordinate 28,110,860 of NC_081372.1, forward strand.
TTATTATTTGCATTCGAGCTAATGTGCTCAGGAATATTATGACATAACTCCCAGAGGTAGGGACAGAATTATTGCACCATAATAATTGTTATGTCAGTACATTGTTAGCACCCAATTTTAAAAGATAACAGTTTGTAATATGTTCTCACCAACTCCTTCCTTAGCATTTTATCTGTGCAAACAAAAAAAAATACACATGCAAGCGCAAATAATTTAACATTCATACTGAGGACGACTGCTGCTAGCCAATTGAAAAAATAAACATTATTAAATACTAAATATAGTCTACATAATAACATAGGGGTGTCTTGTAGTAGTAGTAGCAGCAGTTCCTCTATTCTGGACTAGAAAACCTGGGGCCAAATCTCACTTGCTGAGGTGATGTTATATCATGGCTGAACCGGTTGATTGACAATGTTATCCATGCGTTACTAACAATTAAAGCACTTTCAGATAACATTAGTGTAATATAAATACAAGTTGCCTAAGGCATCTAAATTCTGTGTGTCAGTGTAACCCTTTGGGTAAATCTGATTTTTACATCAGCCAATTTGATAATTAAAATTTAATAATACAAAACCACATTTTGTACTAATATCCTCAAGATGCTTCTAATATAGAAATATTGCAGGGCTTGTACAAGGGGGAATCATTAACAGCTTTGCAGAGGTCAGAAGATACGCCTAAATGATGTACTTCCTTTAGACTAGAACTTTAAAGACATCATTAATCCACTTCTGAAGCATTGCTGTGAAACCTTTAAAATTTGTACTTTGCATACATTGCTCTAGGGAAGGCATTGTATAATTCATAAGTTCAGTCACTGTGTGCCTCTCTTTTCCATAATCCTGGGCATCTGGAGTATTCTCTTTGTCATCTGAGATTTTAACTCAAGTCAAGTAAATACTGACATTCATAAAACCCATTGCAACCTTAAGACTTCAACTCTTGTCGATCGTTTTTCAACCCACTACTTTCCAGCCTACCTTACCTGAGGAAGCTACACACTTCATTCTGCTTACTACAGAATGTTTCCCTCTCTCTAATGGAGACAGTTTCTAACAGAGACCTGATAACGGATTCTAATATTGACCTCAATACTGGATTCTTATGTCAATTCTCAATCTGTGACAATTACTTTATTTGCTACTGGATTTTTACAGCAATCCCTCGACCTATGACAAATACCCATCAGCTTGCCATTGTTTGTTTGTAAAACTATTTTTAAATCCTTTTTTATAGGTAGTGTTTGCAGCATTCGGCTCATGTGCACCTGTGCCACCTCAACAGTTTCTAGCCAAAAGTTTGCAATTCTTAACGAATAGAAGGAACACCTGTGGCTTCTCCACAATAATCTAATTTTAAATTATGCCCAATATTTATAATTCTTGGGAAGTGTGAAGTGCAAAGGTGTCTTAATAACAAAATTGTACTTGTTTGAATGGAATCTAGCCCTCAAACAATTTTTCTAGTCAACTGATTTTACAAAATTGGCTTATGTTCATTGCTAACACTTACTGGATCCCAAATGTGCGAATGTGCCCTAGTTACAAATCAACTGTTTTTTCTTAAAGTTACATGACTACATTTGGCACTTAAAGAGTTTCCAACTTAAAAACTTTACAACAAATGTCAATAATACATACACATTTTCATCTTTAGGCTTAACGTAATATGGTTTGACAACTTGTGAAGTTGAAGACAGGATCAATTGAGAATAATCAATATTTCCTTTATGACTTGTCCTGAAAACACTAGAAAGTTATTGCAAATATTATCAGTTTAAACTTCTTTCTGTATTCAGTCACTTGATTTGACATTAAGCTATTAAACAATTGACTTAAAGGTTTCCCGCACCTCCTCCCGCACCCCTATCCCAGACGTCTCCCGCATTTCCCGCAACACATCCCCCTCACCCGCCGCCGCCACCACCGCCCAAAAAAGATCCCCCTCGTTCTCACACACCACCCCACCAACCTCCCGACACAACGCATCATCCTCCGACATTTCCGCCATCTACAATCCAACCCCACCACCCAAGACATTTTTCCATCCCCACCCTTGTCTGCTTTCCGGAGAGACCACTCTCTCCATGACTCCCTTGTTCGCTCCACACTGCCCTCCAACCCCAACACACCTGGCACCTACCTCTGCAAACGCAGGAAATGCTACATTTGCCCCCACACCTCCTCCCTCACCCCTATCCCAGGCCCCAAGATGACTTTCCATATTAAGCAGAGGTTCACCTGCACATCTGCCAATGTGGTATACTGTATCCATTGTACCCGGTGTGGCTTCCTCTACATTGGGGAAACCAAGCGGAGGCTTGGGGACTGCTTTGCAGAACACCTCCGCTGGGTTTGCAATAGACAACTGCACTTCCCAGTCGCGAACCATTTCCACTCACCCTCCCATTCTTTAGATGACATGTCCATCATGGGCCTCCTGCAGTGCCACAATGATGCCACCCGAAAGTTGCAGGAACAGCAACTCATATTCCGCTTGGGAACCCTGCAGCCCAATGGTATCAACGTGGACTTCACCAGCTTCAAAATCTCCCCTTCCCCCACCGCATCCCTCAACCAGCCCAGTTCATCCCCTCCCCCCACTGCACCACACAACCAGCCCAGCTTTTCCCCTCCACCCACTGCATCCCAAAACCAGTCCAGCCTGTCTCTGCTTCCCTAAACTGTTCTTCCTCTCACCCATCCCTTCCTCCCACCCAAGCCGCACCTCCATCTCCTACCTACTAACCTCATCCCACTTCCTTGACTGTCCGTCTTCCCTGGACTGACCTATCCCCTCCCTACCTCCCCACCTATACTCTCCTCTCCACCTATCTTCTTTTCTCTCCATCTTTGGTCCGCCTCCCCCTCTCTCCCTATTTATTCCAGAACCCTCACCCCATCCCCCTCTCTGATGAAGGGTCTCGACCTGAAACGTCAGCTTTTGTGCTCCTGAGATGTTGCTGGGCCTGCTGTGTTCATCCAGCCTCACATTTTATTATCTTGGATTCTCTAGCATCTGCAGTTCCCATTATCACTGCATTAATTATCTACCCTGCCAATGATGGCCTTACATCTGATTCAGCACAACGTTGGCAGGCACATCTCCTAGAGCACCTTGACAGTCAGCAGATATCCATCACAAGATTGGAGTCCCTTTAGCCATCTCTAATTTTGAAAGGCTGTGCCCCTGGATAAGCATTGGCTATCTGGTGTTGCCCCTCAGAGGCACCAGAATGCTGTAGCAGCCACAAATCCATGCTGCACATGGCATGTAGCCAACATGGCTAACATTCCTTTACGCACAAAATCCTATTCTTTCACCATGGTTGCAGGTGATACACTTTACATGCCTGTAGTTCCATCCTGTCTGAGCATGAACTTTAATTTCCAGAAGGCAAAAGTGAATATAAACAAAACCAATACATACAAATACTGTGGATGCTGGAAATTTGTAATAAAAACAGAAAGTGCTGGAGAAACTCTAGCAACAGGGAAACGGAGTTAATGTTTCAAGTTCAATATGACTCTTATTTGGAAGTGTTCCAAAACCCTTCCTACCCTCTACCCACATCAAACACTCAACTTCTCACTGCATTCAGTACAGATCATAATTACATTACATTGACAGATGGTGAAGTGATTGCTTTATGCCATTGTTTCTAAATTCAACATTGTCGAGGTACTCAAGTTCAATTCGCAAGCACCAATGGCTCATGTCAAATCCCCTGGATTGGAGTAGATACATGGTTGTTTTTGACTAGCACAGACTTGATGGGCCGAAGGGCCTTTTACAGTGCTGTAGACCCCAGAATAGCATCTGACCCTTAAGCAGCCTCACTCTGTATGTGTAGCAAATAGACAATGAAATACTACAAATTAAATGTGACTGCAACTTGCAAAAGAATGCTTTGTGTGTTTATTGCTACATTGTCTCAGTGCCTAGCAAATGTGGATCCTATGTGTTCGCCCATCAAACTTGCTTGCTGCACTCACCTGGAGCATTGTCCCAACCATTTTCTAGGAGAAATTTGTATCATTTTGGCAAATGATGGCAGGGAATGCACTTCATGGTAGACACCATCAGCACCAGCCTCTAACAGGTCACATGTACTACTCCAGTGCCTCCATACCCCCTTTACCTTGCATTACTTTACCCCAATAGCCCATTTCCACACACGGCCCCCAGTGGGGAGACCTTACACATTGAACTTCACTTCCAACTGTCAGACCATGAACACCAGCGTAACACCTTAATGATGCGCACCCTGCACCTTCTGCTCCTCCTGTGGAGGCTGCAGTTTGGTCACTGCCACTAAGCCCCCTCCTAATAGCTACCAAGCCCTCCATTCTTGTTCCACATAAGCTGTCATTAGCCTTTAGAATCACCCCATCACTGTCTTCATCTCCACCTCTGCAAATGCCTCTGCTTGCTATCTAACCTTGACTTCCCACCCTTTCTGGCTATGGTCACCCTGGTGCTTCTACAGGCTCACCACTTCCACCCTGAGCCTTCCTAAAACATCACCAGGTGGATCCCAGGACAACATTCACAACAGATATCAGGTTGACTTTGATGAGTAACCCTTAGACATGGCTGACCAAACCCCTAACTGATGTCTCTACTGGTCCAGACTGATCGTACACAACTCTATTCTGCTTGTTCTCGCCCTGCAGTACTGAGTGCTGTCCCCTCAGACTATGTCAGATCAGATCCAGATCTGCCGACCAAGAGTGGACCAAGCAGACATATGATCATGATGTACCCATGGACTCCGTGCAGACTGAAACTGTGACTGACAGTGCTCAGAGTCACTGAGACACAACAGCTCATCTTGACTGCACTGAAGACTTGTCCCCACCAGTTTCTGACATAGTCACCTGGCTGAATGAATGTTTGCTAGACAGGCAGCTCACAGTGCTGTCAGTGTTGGATTAACACCCACCTTGATGCACCACAAGATGTTCCGTCCAACCGTACCAACCCTATTTATCCCCCACCAATCTCATCTTCCCCATCCAAACCATCCCTTCCTCTCCTCTCCCCTTTTCCAGGATATATCCTTACTGACAAGTAGCCAGTTTGTACAGTGCACTTCAATACAGCATTAGTGACAACCTTGCTTCTGGCTGAAATGCTAATGTCCAAGATGGTTTGATGAGGCAAAGCATAGATGCTGCAAGCATGCAGTAAGGCATTAATTAAGTAAGTGGTGAGAGAACAAGCAAGCAACTCTCGCTATCATCCTGGTTAACCTTTGAGCCAGGTTTCTCTCTAAGCATGAAAGATGTCTCTGCAATTTGAGTCTGACCTTCCTAAAGGGCCTGCCAGTATACCGCAGATGTGTCATGATGGTCATAATAGTTGCCTGATCCCGGATGCCTGTGTCCATAGATGAGAAATATGTGAAACTGGAGCCAGTGGATCATGACTTGAGATGCTATTTGATCAAATGCAATATGGATATCATTTGGGACCAGCGGTGAGCTGAATCTGCCTGGTGCCCTTTCTGGTTTCCATGTTGAGTTTTCTTGATACCCAGCTTCTTTGAGTTTGCTGAGGTGGAAAGCTGAATATTACTGAGGCAAATTGGGCCAACAACAATATGATTATAAAACTATAGTGCTTCTTCATAAGATAACTCACCACTGATTAATGAAAAGCATGCCATGCTGCCACGAAAAAAGTCGCGCGAAATGCTCCTGACATTGAAGTAAGCGTCACCAGACTGTCACACATCACTCTTTAGACCACAACTATCAGACCTCTGTAAGATTCCACCCAATGAATCTAACTGACTGACATAATCATCTTTCAGGACCTAATTCCTTAAACAAGGTTTTCCAATTATCTCAGGGTGCTATCAATGAGCAAGATGTTGCTGCAGAAGCTACCTGAGATATTTATTGATGAAGTAAGTTTATGACTTTTTATGTGTTCATTGCTCAACTAGGAGTAATGCTGACCACTCTAGCGTGGAGCATGTTCTTTGTTCAGCAATTGGAATGAGTGTCGTGCAATTTGAAGTTGTTTGACACATTGAATGAAGTAGTGGCTGTGCCTTTGAATGCACAAGTTCTAATTTCCTAACACATCACAAATTAATCAAGTAGTATCATATGCTAGTGAATTCAGCACTAGCTGTTGTCTTTTCTTCATTCATAACTTGACTGAATATGTTTTAATTGGAATTTTAAAAAGGAACTTTGCTCATGAATTTATTGGTTTATACTTCCATCTTCTTTATTTAAAGAACAATTTACTGAAGAACAATAAGCAGATTGAACATATTTTCAGAAGAACGGAATTGATAACTTCTCAAAGAGCTCATCTTCCTGAAATACTCAATTCCTGTAATTTCTTTGTTCTTGTTGTGCTTCTCTTCCATTGAAATAGTGAAATGTCCATTAGAAATCTCATGACTCTAACTCAGAACTTCTGTCTATGATTGGAAAGAAAAATACACTCATGATTTGACTGCTTCTCAAGATGGAAAAGGCACAGTCAGCTCTTTCAAAAGTACAGTGCAGAAAAAAAGACGAGCAATTTAGTCTGTGAAAATGAGCAACTGTTCTTGACAGCTTTTCACCGCTCAGCAATAATCTATGCACCACAGATGATCTTGGCATTAGATAGGCTTGATTTCATTTATTTTTAAGCTGCCTTTGATATATTAGCAGTGAAGTCACAGGTTTAAGCTGCTCCTGTTCCAGTCTTCCCATTAACATTCTTCAAAATGTCCTTCAAATAATTAATAAATGCACTGTGTAAAGCAATTTCCAATTGGAAATATGTACCACCAATTTATTGTGAGGCTGACACCTTCTTTGAAAATAGGCCTTTGCTTGGAGGTTTGACAATTTCAAAGCACTATCAACATATCCAAAATGCATAAGAGAAGGTTTGTGATGGTTTTATTGTCTGAAGACTAACAATTGTAACAAATCCTAGCTCAATATTGATTATGACATAACAATTCCGAGAAATTTCAAGTATTGGGTTAAGGCAGGTTTATTTACCTTGTCAAACTATTCCTAAAATGGTAAAATTCATTACACTAGTACGTGCAGTTTGCTACTGATATATTTGATCTTCAACATATGTGTGGCATACTACGTTTGTCCTAACAGTTAACAGTCAGTCTTGGGCTTGGCAGCGTGTTGGGAATGATGTAATCACTCCACTAACTATATCTTAGAATTAAACTAATTTGACAACTGATGAGATTTTCATGCTTAGAAAAGAAAACATATTTTGTTGATAATTTGGACTTTTATTATTGAGCAATATTGCCTCCTTTCTTTAGTACACATTCCAGTTCATATTTTCCCTTAGCTGTTGTTGGGGGTCAACTTCTGTCTTGTGAACTATTTAATTTCCCCATGCATATTCTTACATGTAGTCATACATGCATATATAGACAAGCTTGGGAATTCAGAATATCAAGAATTGGAATCAGTCCACATATAGGCTTTCCATATGATTACATGTTGGGTCAAAATTTTATCACTGTTATATTACTTCTAAGTAGATGCCCAGAGTGAAGAAGATAGAGCATTACTCATATATGAAGTTAAGATAATTATGGATTCTGCTACTTCTTTGATAATTGCAAAGCAAGGTTTTATTTTCTATCTTTATTTGCAAAGTGAAAATTGAATTCTACATCCAAGAAATTCACATTGCTGGGAAATTCTGATGAAAGTATACTTGCAAATTGTTTATGTCACATTGGATTAAGATTGTATATTTTTTATTTCTTTGTTCTAAATCTTGCTTCATTTTTGTTAAGGAAAAATAAAACTAAGATGCAAATTATAGAAGTTAGACATGTTTGAATTCACAAATAAACATGACAAGCTAAATATTTAAAATGCTGTGATGAAAAGTGCGTGGTGTGTATATTTAGCTTTTCTTTAGAGGTCACCTTTTAAACTATAGGTTTTGATCTATTTTTGTGAAAGAGTTAAAATAGTAATGAGGTCAATATTTCCAGAACCATGACTTTTAAACCAGGATGCACCTCCCATAATATTTTCTTTATACCGTATGGGTTTATGACTGGAAAAAGAAAAAATATCAAGCTGTTAGTTCAGTAGAGTCTTGAATGACCAAGATTTTTTTAAACATTAATCGAAAAGCTTTTTGGCTCAGTTCAAAAGGAATCTGACTGAACATTGTCTCTCCTAGAAAAAGGAGATTTTTCAGAACAGCTAAGGAAATCATTTAACTGAGTGAAAGTCTGCAGTTCGTGTAAACCTCTGAACCAGGAGCTTTTGGAGAGAAACTGCATTTGTTATTCAAGGATGAGGAGGTCTGAGATCTCGGTTTGTGAAATCTGTAGGTTTAACTAAACTGCTTATTCTCGTTTACTGTCTTTTCAACTGAGAAGATTCAAATTAAAAGACTTCTCAGTATACAGATTAGTAAATGAAAAGAAGCAGTTTAGTCAAATGTATAGATTGATTGTGAAGGGAAGTTTCTTTGAATTTGAAGTAAATGTAATATGGTAACACTGCGGAGTAGATAGGATTTTGTTTTACCTGATGTTTTGAAATTTTTCAAGTCGTCATCTGTCATTAGCTTGGTTTAACTTATCTCATTGTATGAAATTTCTTTGTGTAATAAATTATTGTTTTGTGTTCAAGCCAATGTTTGTGTGCCCTGTGATCTCCTATTTCAGTGGAAGAATGTAGATATTTATAAATAAAACTAGCTCATAAGAATGAAATAATTCATATTTGTTTAATGTGTTAACATGATTTCATGATTTCTTTCATGATTACTGTTGAATTGTAGTATTTACTATGATGAAGCAAACATTGCAATATATTGTGACAGCTTAAACATAAGAAATTGCTTACAGTAAGGCCACATGAATAGCAAATTTTATTAATTGGTAACTAATCCAAGGCTAAGGGCATCTCTCCTGGGCTGAAGAGGAAGTTGGAGTGAGAAGGCAGGATGCAGTTGTCATGATCCACGTAGGTACCAACAGTATGGGTAGCACTAGGAAATAAATTCTGCTGAGAGATGATAGCTTCGAACTAACTTTAAAGAGCAGAACCATAATGGCACCAATCTCTATATTATTGAATAAAAACCAAAAGAATTGCAGATGATGTAAATGAGGAACTAAAACAAAGTTGCTGGAAAAGCTCAGCAGATCTGGCAACATCTGTGAAGGAAAACAACAGAGTTAATGTTTTAGGTCTGGTGACCCTTCCTCAGAGCTGCCAGACTTGCTGAGCTTTTCCAGAAACTTTGTTTTTGTTATCTCTAGACTATTACTTGAGTAATATGCAAATTAGTGTAAGAAAAATAAGTTTAGAGAAGTAAATTAGAGAGCTCAAATGTTAGTGTGGGACAGATGTGTTCTGTTTCCTGGAGGCATTTCCTCTGATACTAGAGGGAAGAAAGGGACTGGTCCATTAGGATGTCTCTCTTTTGAACCAAGCTGGGACCGCTGAATCATATAACTGGGGTTGTGGATAGTGCTTTAAACTTAGTTTTGGCGGGGGCAGGATTAAGTTGAAGGGCAGTTGAAAAGTCAAAAGAAGAAATTGGGGTGCAGAATCATGAGTCATAGAGCCATACAGCATGGAAACAGGCCCTTCAGTGCAACTCATCTGCACCAACTGGACATCCCAATCTGACCTAGCTCCACTTGCCAGCATTTGGCCCTTAGCCCACCAAACCCTATTTATTCATGTACCCAACTAGATAGCTTTTAAATATTTTAACTGTGCCAACCTCCACCATCTCCTCAGCTAGCTCATTCCACACAAACACACCTCTCTATGTGAAAAAGTTGCCTCTCAGGTCCCATTTAAATTTTCCTTTCTTACCTTAAACCTATCCCCTCTAGTTTTGCACTCCCCTAACATAGGAAAAAGACCTTTGCTCTTTACTCTATCAATACCTCTCACGATCTCACGACAGACGAAGCTTTGGAAGAATATGGGGAATGTAGACCAAATCTGAAATGAGGCATTAAGAGGGCTTAGAGAGGACATGAGATATTGCTGGCAAACATGGTTAAGGAAAATCCCAAAGCCTTTCATTCATATATAAAGAGCAAGAGGGTAACTAGAGAAAGGATTGGCCCACTTAAGGACAAAGAAGGAAAGTTATGTGCTGAGTCAGAGAAAATGGGTGACATTCTTAACGAGTACTTTGCATTGGTATTCACCAAGGAGAGGGACATGACAGATGTTGAGGTTAGGGATAGATGTTTGCTTACTCTAGGTCAAGTTGACATAAGGAAGGATGAAGTGTTGGGTATCCTAAAAGACATTAAGGTGGACAAGTCCCCAGGTCCGGATGGGATCTATCCCAGGTTAGTGAGGGAAGTGAGAGAGGAAATAGTCGGGGCCTCAACAGATATCTTCGCAGCATCCTTAGACATGGGTGAGGTCCCGGAGGACTGGAGACTTGCTAATATTGTCCCCTTGTTTAAGAAGGGTAGCAAGGATAATCCAGGTAATTATCGACCGGTGAGCCTGACGTCAGTGGTAGGGAAGCTACTGGAGAAGATACTGAGGGATAGGATCTATTTCCATTTGGAAGAAAATGGGCTTCTCAGTGATAGGCAACATGGTTTTGTGCAGGGAAGGTCGTGTCTTACCAACTTAATAGAATTCTTTGAGGTCATGACAAAGTTGATTGATGAGGGAAAGGCGGTAGATGTCATATACATGGACTTCAGTAAGGCGTTTGGTAAGGTTCCACATGGCAGGCTGAAGGAGAAAGTGAGGTCACATGGGGTCCAGGATATGCTAGCTAAATGGATAAAAAAACTGGCTAGGCAACAGGAGACAGAGAATAGTAGTAGAAAGAGTTTCTCAAATTGGAGACCTGTGATTAGTAATGTTCCACAGGGACCTGTGCTGGGACAACTGTTGTTTGTGATATACGTAAATGATTTGGAGGAAGGTGTAGGTGGTCTGATCAGCAAGTTTGCAGATGACACTAAGATTGGTGGAGTAGCAGATAGTAAAGGGGACTGTCAGAGATTACAGCAGAATATAGATAGACTGGAGAGTTGGGCAGATAAATGGCAGATGGCGTTCAATCCGGGCAAATGCGAGGTGATGCATTTTGAAAGATCTAATTCAAGGGTGAACTATACAATAAATGGAAAAGTCCTAGGGAAAAATTAATGAACAGAGAGATCTGAGTGTTCACGTCCATTGTTCCCTGAAGGTGGCAACGCAGGTCAATAGGGTGGTCAAGAAGGCATAAAACATGCTTTCCTTCATCGGAAGGGGTATTGAGTACAAGAGTTGACAGGTCATGTTACAGTTGTATAAGACTTTGGTTCAGCCACATTTAGAGTACTTTGTACAATTCTGGTTGCCACATTACCAAAAGGATGTGGACGCTTTGGAGAGCGTGCAGAGGAGGTTCACCAGGATGTTGCCTGGTATGGAGGGTGCAAGCTATGAAGAGAGGTTGACTATATTAGGATTAATTTCATTAGAAAGACAGAGATTGAGGGGGAACCTGATGGAGATCTACAAAATCATGAGGGGTATAGACAGGGTGGATAGCAAGAAGTTTTCTCCCAGAGTGGGGGACTCAATTACTAGGGGTCATGAGTTCGAAGTGAGAGAAGGAAAGTTTAAGGGAGATATACATGGAAAGTTCTTTATGCAGAAGGTGGTGGGTGCCTGGAATGCGTTGCCAGCGGGGGTGGTAGACTCAGACACGTTAGCGTCTTTTAAGATATATCTGGACAGGTACATGGATGGGCGGGGAGCAAATGGACACAGACCCTTAGAAAATACATGACAGGCTAGACAGAGAATCTCGATCGGTGCAGGCATGGAGAGCCGAAGGGCCTGTTCCTGTGCTATAATTTTCTTTGTTCTTAGTTCTTTGTACCAACTAATGAAGGCAAGTGTACCAAACGCCTTCTTCACTATCCTGCCTACCTGTGATTCCACAAGGATGTGTTGCACAGTAGTTAATAAATGTGTGACAGGAAGTGATAGAAAATTTACGCAGAAGAGTCCAGCTAAAATTAGAAACAGAGAGAGTAATCATGGTGAAATGTTGAAGCTTAAGGCTCATCTGTAACAAGATACATGATAGATAACTTAAATAGAAATGAATGAATATGATTTGATAGTTATGGTTACAGGATGACCAAGCTGGGAACACAATATTAAGACTCTTCAATGTTCCAGAAGAATAAACAAAAATATAAAGTAGGTGGGATGGCTTTTTTTAACAAAGGAAGGTATCAATGTAGTGGTGAGTAATGATATTGATGCAATAGATTGTGGCATAGAATCAGTTTGGGTAGAAATAAATAGTAACAAGGGAGATAAGTCACAAGTGGGAATTATTTATAGGCCCCCAAAGATTTATCTTACCGAAGGATAAAGTATAAATGAGGAAATAATAGAAGTGTGAAAGAAGGGAACTACAATTATCAGTGAAGATTTTAATCTGTATATTGACTGAAAAATCAGATAGGCAATGGTGACACAGAATTCAAATTTCTAGAGCGAATTAGTAATTGCTTCTTAAGAAATGCATCACAGAACCTACTCAGGGAAGGCTACTTTAGATCTAGAAATATATAATGCAGTAGCAGACCTTGTGTTAAGGATTTTCTAGAAGGCAGCGAAAAACATTTTATATTTCAATCTAAGTTTGAAGCAGTGCAGCTCATGGTTCAAATTAGTATCTTCAATCTAAAAAAGGGTAATTACAGATGTATGAAGAATGTGTCATCGAAAACAGGCTGACATAATAGACTAAGGAGGTAATCAGTGGATGAGCTGTGGCTGACATTTAAGCAGGTTTTTTGTAACACTCAGAAAAAAGTTATTCTGGTCAAAAAGAAGGACTCAGTGAAAAAGGTGAACCACCTGTGGTTAACTAGAGGGGTTAAGAGGAGTATCCAAACAAAATTCTGGTGATTGGGACCAAGTCGACTTTGTTGACTACAAAGTTCTTGAATGGGATTATTAACCTGGGTCAATGAGGAAAACCTTGGCTGACCAATATAAGCAGTAGATTCGAATCTCCTCAGTTGAGGCCTGACTCCGAGCTGGCTGACCACAGCCTGTGTACTGAACACTAGTGAATAAAGAGTAAAATTTGGTGCCAGAGCCATGGAAATGGCCATTAATGGGTCCGAGATGTGAGGTCAGGTCCCATGGCTTACAAAGTTCAGCTAGGTGATAAGGTCCTGAACAAACTTGTAGATCATCTGAAAGCTGTTACTTCACAAACAGGAGCAAAACATATCTGGCCCCTCTGAAAAGCTAGAAGGTCTAGCAGAAACAATAGGTTCTCCCCCTCCGTCTAGTATTGAGGAAACTTCAGAGTCCAAAATGGACACAGCCTGGATACTGTTGCCACCAGAAGAGGAGGAGGAAACTCTCCTGAGACATTCTGGATGCAAGAGAGAGGCCACAGTTTGGTACACACTGCCTGTGTCCAAGTCTGAGCCAGAAGAACTGGCCCTGGGGCAAAAATGTCACAAGAGAAGTTACAACTGAAAGGCCAGGCTTAGAGGAGGAAGTCCAAATGGACCTCATTGACAACGAGGTCCTTGATTGGGGTTGTTATCGTGTGTCGATCAGGAATGCCTTGGCTGACTAATATAACTAGAAGATTAGAATCTCCTCAGTTGAGGACTGACTCTGAGCTATCTGGCCAAAGTCTGTGTACTGTACATTAGTAAACAAAGCAGGACTTATGATGGCCTTGGTGTAGTTATTCCAAAAACTAAGGTACATATAGAAGCAAAAAGTTAGGCCAGAGGACTGGAAACATTTTAGCAACCAGCTGGAGGTGACGAAAAAGCTGACAAAAGTGAGAGAAATTTGTTATGAAAGAAATATAAAAACCAATAGCAAGAGTATGTACAGGTATAGAGAAAGAAAGACGATAACTCAAGGAAGTACGGGATCCTTGGAGGATGCAGCAGTGGAATTAATAGCAGGGAACCTGGAAATAGCAGGTCATTTAAACGAATATTTGACATCTGTCTTCACAGTGACAACACTTTAAGATGTCAGATAAGCATGGTGTTAATGAGAGGAAAAATTTTGTAAAAATCTCTATCACAAAGACAAAATTTTTGACAAACTAATGGGGCTAAAAACAAACAAGTTGCCTGGACATGATAGCCTGCTGTAAAAGGAACATAGCAAAAGGAGTAATCATTCAGCTTTCAAGCTTGTTTCACCATTCAAAAGCTGATCTGGAAGGTTTGAGTTATAAAGATAGGTTGGGACTTTGTTGACTGGAGCATAGGACGTTGAGGGAAGGCCTTATAGGGGTGTAAAAAATTATTAGGAGTGTAGATAAGGTGAATAGCAAGGGTCTTTTCCCTAGGCTGGGGAAGTTCAAAACTAGGAAGCATAGTTTTAAGGTGACAGGAGAAATATTGGACTTTTTTCACACAGAGTGATTCGTGTGTGAAATGAATGGCATGGTGGCTCAGTGGTTGGCACTGCTACCTCACAGTGCCAGGGACCCAGGTTCGATTCCACTCTTGGGCGACTGTTGGTGTGAAGTTTGCACATTCTCCCCATGTTGTGTGGGCTTCCGCCGGGTGCTCTGGTTTCCTCCCATAGTCCAAAGACGTGCAGGCTAGGTGGATTGGACATGCCAAATTGCCCATAGTGTTCTGGGATGCCTAGATTAGGGGGATGGTTCTGGATGGGATGCTCTGAGGTTCTTTGTGGACTTGTTGGGCAGAAGGGTCTGTTTCCACTCTGTAGGGATTCCATTAAAAAAAAAACTGCCTGAACAAGTGATGGATGTAGACACAGTTACAACATTTAAAAGATGTTTGGGTAAGTACATGAAGAGGAAAGGTTTGGAGTGCTATGGGCCAAATGCAGGCAAGTGGGACTAATTTGGTTTGGGATTTTTGGACCATAGGATCTATATCCATACTTTACGACTCAATGACTCTTCAATTATATGACCTGCCTTGGTCTATATCCCTTACCTTTGCTTAACATAAATTTATATTTTTAAGGGTTAAGAAAGAAATGGCTGTAGAGATAGTGGAGTCATTGACTCAATATTCTGGAACTTACTGAAAATTGCTAATGTGATGTCTCAATTCAAGAAGAGGGCGAAACGGAATGCATGAAACCATAGACCAGTTAGCCTAACATCCATCATTTGTAAAATTCTAGTATCCATGCTTAAAAAGCAAATAGCAGGGCTTTTTGAAAAGATAGATACAATCAAACAGAGTTGACATGGTTTTATGAAAAGAAAATCATGTTTAATAAATATGCTAGAGATCTTTGAGAATATTACAAACAGATTTGATGAAGCGGAGCTAGTAAATGTAGTGTGTTTAGATTTTCAGAAAACATTTGATAAGATGCCACATTAAAGGTTATTGTCCAAGATAGGATACCATGATATTGGAAGTAATGTAATAATATAGATGGAGGAATGATTAACACTCAGAAGACAGAGAGTCAGGATTAATAAGCCTCTTTCAGGCTGGAAAGATGTAGCTACTGGAATACCACAAGGCATAGATATTGAACCTCAAATAATTACTCTCTAAGGTAATAGCTTTGAGGTAGGGGCATAAAGTAATGGATCTACATCGACTGATGATCCAAACATAGAGGGGAAGGATGTTGTGGCATAAAAAATCTGCAAGGAGATATAGATTGGTTGAGTGAGTGGGCAAGAAGTGGGCAGCTGGAGATTAATGCATAAAAGTAAGAGGTTGTCCACTTTGTAGGAAGAATCAAAAAGCAATCTATCATTTAAATGGAGAGCTATTCCTTAAAATGCAGTTGAGAGAGATCTGGAAGTTCTTTTCTGTGAAACACGAAATGATAGCATTTAGATGCATTGAGCAATTAAGAAGGCAAATGGAATTTGGCCTTTAATGCTGGGGGTTGGAGTTTAAAAACAGAGAACTTTTGTTACAACTCTACAAAGCATTGATGAAACTGTATCTTGTATAATGTACAGTCTGGTCTCCATATCAAAAAAAGATAGATTGTCAATGGAAACTGTTCAGAAGAGATTCATGAGGCTGATTCCTGGGATGAAGGGAGTGTCTTATCAAGGATGGCTGAACAGTTTAGAGCTTTATTCATTAAAGTTTAGAAGAATGATGTCTTATTAAAATATATACGATTCTGAGGGGGCTTAACAGTGTAAACGTCGGGGAGATGTTGCCACTAATGGGGAAACTTGACTAGGAAACAGTTGTAGAACAAGAGGACATGCATTCAGAACAGAGATGTGGAGGAGTTTTGTCTTCCAGGTGCCATTAAATATCTTTTGTATTCCAGGGAGTTGTGGAAGCTAAATCACTGAAAGAATTTAAAGTGGAGATAGAATAAGTGGATTATTAAAATATCAAAGAGTTAATGGGAATGCTGAGCCAGCTTGAAAGGAGTCAAGGCCTCGGGCAGATTATTCACGATTTTGTTGAATTGGTAGGACAGTTTTGAGGGACAGAATAGCCTACTCTTACTTGTAATTTTTATGTCCTTGTGTTTTTGCCCATGCTTCCAAATAATGTAGTGGGAATTTTACAGTTCATCTGTTCAGGCAAATGGAAGCCCGGTTTAATAGGCGAATCTTTTTTAAATGGAAAAGGAAGGTGTCAACAAATGGAATCCGTCAAAAATATTTAGAAAGTGCAACTGTTTGTAAATGTTATACACATATTAATTATCTTGAAAGCCTTTGGTTTAGTATGTAACCCTTTCAATTAGGAGTTCTGAAATTACAGAAGGTCCTGCAGCATATTGCCTTGCGCTGGTCAAATACTGTTAATGGCTCTTGGTTATTTTTGTGTCACAAATAATACAAAGAGCTTGAATCTTGATCTTCTGTCAAGTCAAATATAGCTCTTCTCATTAGATCAATGTTTACAAGTTTATAATAAGGCAAATAAAAGTCAAGTTGTATTATAAATGCAAGTCAAGGTGTTTTCTGTACTCGAAGTAATTCATATCTGTCGTTCCCATTAGAACGTTTTCATCACCTTGATCTTTTTTGGCTGAAGTTAAATACCAGGAAGGCAAAGAGTCTTCTCAGGTCTTATTTCTCTGCAGTGGTGTCATTTAATTTACACAATGTAGCCTGATTATTGTTGTATAAACACTTAATGGAGTTATATCAAATTTCTCTCTATAATTTTAACAAAGTCAACAATCTATTTAAAAAGAATAACGTGATGTGTCTATTAAAATAGGGAAAATGAATTTATAACAGCACATCAGATGTTTATATGGTAACATCACTTACATTACTTCCAGGCACTTACTTCTAAGCCATAATCCTGTTCAGCATCAGCTCTGAGATCTGTATCTAGAAGGGAGCTTTATTCCTCTTCAGTTTTTAATATAATTGCTATAGTTTGTTAATTATAATTGACTCAGCGTAGTACATTTATTAAACACTAATTATAGTATTAACGTTTGAAGGAAGCATTAAATTGATATCATTTTATTTCAAATAAATTTTAACATTTGTATCTCAACATTGAGTAAATATTAATAAAATAAATTTTACAAAATTACTCTATCACCAACAGATGTTTCACCTTTAATGCAAAGACAAAGTTTAAATGAGTTCTTGTTCATTATTCTTCTTGTTACTTTTATGCGCTTAGAACCTAAGTAAAGAAGATATTCTATAGTACTATAGTATGCTTGCTTCAGGACCCCTTTAAAAGCAATTACAGCACATTTCCCCTTATAATAAATTGCTGATCACTGAGGAAATTAGACATTATCGTAACTAATCTTAAATATCAATAGTTTGTCTGCTTTTCCTCACATGGTCGAGATTTCAGGTATGGCGGGGAATGGCAGTGATATGGAGTGGAGTAGATTTCCACTGTTGGCAACAGGTGCCAAAATCAAGTTGCATTGAAGTTAACTATAGTCTGAATCAGATGGAAGATAAATTTCTCTTTGCTTTCCTTATTAACACGTTGTAACTTTGAATTTAAATTTAACCTTGCTGATTCATTTTGTCATTTTGATTCCCATTCCAACTATACAAGTCTCTTTAAATGTGACTACCTGGTTATTAGCGATTAAAATTAAATTACATTTTGTAGAGGTGCTTTTCCAGGCTGCAAAAGCTAATCTTGAGCATCTTTTGATCTAATCTTCCCCACCCAGCACTCCTGCCCCCACTCCCACTCTGAAATATATCTGCAATCACTAACCCCCCCCCCCCATCCAAACCTGCTAATCTTGTGGCAACGAAAATTCCTATGGGCCTTCTTTGGGTTTTCTTTTCGTGGAATATAGGGATCACTGGTAAAGTCAGCATTTCTTGCACATCTCTAATTGTTTACTACCCCCTGTGGCTTCAGAGTCAGTTGTAGACCAGACTCAATAAGGATGATACTTTTTCTTTCCTGCAGGGCATTAATGAGCCAGATATGTTTTTACAACAATCAATGGAAGTTTCGTGGTCATTATCACTGAAGCTAGCTATCAATTTCGTTTATATTAATGACTTAAATTTAAATTCCACAGACTGCAGTTCTATTTAAACCATGTCCCCAAGCATTAGCCTGCATTGTTGGATGGTACATCCAGTGAGATTAACCATTGTACTACCAATTTTGTTGCTCTTTCTGGTTTTGAGGCCAGAAAGCCACATGTAAATTATGTCAATCTATTAAAATCAACCTGCTGAACCTCTTGAACATGTTGGTTATTCATTCTCAGGAATAAATATCAATTCCTTAGTATCAGTTTAGCCAGTCGATGCTCTGTAGCCTCCACAAGTTCAAAAAACACTCCATTTTATATGATCTGTATTGGCAAACCAGATTGGTACTGAGAAACAACGATTGGGAGTGCCATTGTGTTAATGGGATATTTAACCAAGGCTGTTTTCTTGTTCAGTTGGATGTAAAGAACTCCATGCCGTAATTGGAAACGGTTAAAGGTCTCTGCTGTTCTTGCCGTTCCTGAAACTACACCAAAAGAACAGATCAATTGCTCATTTAATCTCAACTGTGGGATCTTGCAAATGTACTACGATGTTTACATACATTACAGCCATGGGATCATTTCAAAAATAATAATTTGGTTATAAAGTACTTTGAGCTTCCTGATGATTATAAAATACTTTGAGCTTTCTGATCAGACATTAAGCAGCTTTACAAATACATGCACTGTTAATTTATTATCAACTGAGTTTACCAAGAAGAATGAATGTTCGACCGCACAATCCCCAGTTCAATATTCAATTCATTTTAATGAATATTAGGATGTCCATCAGTAGCAAACAAATCTCTGACATGAAAGAAAGGGAAATTTTACTGTTTTGGTTTGCAAGAAGAAGGTAGGCAGCTGTTCAAATGAGTGGGGTATGTCTACAAATCAATGTCGAGGAGCACAACCACACAAAATGATTTACTAATATGTTTTTCCAGTTGTTATTGTTGGTAATAATATGAAGATTAATGTGGAGAATGATAAAATATTATTAAAAACATTAGACTTGAGCATAAATATGATAGAATTTCTAAGCACCGTTTTTCCTTTCCATTCAGCTTGCAGCTTCAATGGGTGCTTACTGAAGCTTTTACAGATGTTTAAGAAAGAAAATCAATGTAAATATTGTCTGTAGATTGTATGCAGAATCCCTTACAACATCTTCTCACCAGCTCAGCAGTTTGATACTTCCTTGATCCAGCAGGTCAGAGAATGTAAACCATCCTGAAATAGATTCACACTGAAAACGGACTGAACTCTTTCATTGTGATTACTTGCGACAAGTTGACGAGAGCAAATTGCAAATTATTATTGCCACTACTGCAAAGAAATGAGATCCTATGCTATCTGCAGAAATGTTTTATAATATTTCATCCCAACAGCTCAATATCGCTAGATATTAAGAAAGAAGAATCCAGAAAGCATTTTCTTTCGTCAGAAAGCCTCTACACTTTTAGCTTCATTACAAAATGACACCAGCTGGAACGTGATTAACATTACTTGTGTGGGTGTAAGATAGTGCTCCATATCCGTTTCAAAATGCCACCACTCCTCTCACAGTGTTGCTTCGTAAATAAATTATAAGTATGTAAATATCTCAAATAGACTGCAACATCATCTGTGACCTTTATTCAGAAATGTCAAAATCATTACTGTACATACTTCAGCTACAAAACCCTCCTTTTATGCTTAAAAACATTCACCTGTATTCACTTCAGAGTTTGTAAGATAAAAAAAATCTGTGCTCTCAAAAGGAATTAGTTAACTCACACATCAAAAGATCTTTTCTCATTTGCAGTTAGCTACACACTGATTTACTCAGAATTATTCCCATAATATTGTTAAATATATTCATCAACTGAAAAAATTGCAAAAACATCTTGGTGCGTCATTTTGTGTTGTGTGCCCCTAGACATTAATTGGATGACAGGAAGGAAAAGCTAAAGTCTTCCTCCTCAGTATAAACTAACGATATTCATGGGCTTTTTTTGCTTTCTATACTCAAATCTTTTAATTCTATTGCAAGCAAAATGCCGTGTTTAATGGGGATATGAAAGCTTTGCATACATAAACTAATCAAATTTATTATGAATAGGTTATTATTGAAGAATGATCATGTACACCTCAATAAAAATGCTCTAGTCCAGGTCTTAGACTTTTTCCCATTCAGAGAAGTGGCCACTCACTCATTTTCTTTTACATTAGTGGGGAGCTCTGTATTTCACGCCAAGAATTCCACTCCTGGCTTTTTTCAGAAACCCAGAAAACAGTGAAAATCAGCAAACTTTCCCTTCAGTGCAAGTAGTCGAGGGAAGTTAAGCCACATTATATTTTATAGCAGTCAGTTGCCATGCTTTTAGATTTAGTTATTCAGCAGCACAGCTAGACATTTTGACAGCTGCTTTGAAATGGGATGTATATAAGTTAAATGTGGTCTTAGGATGGCAGTCAACTAAGGGGTTAGGTGACAGGTAAGTGTCTTTGATCACAGAGAGTATCCCAGGCGTTCTTCGGATTTGGTTAAATTTAGTTAAGAGAAGATTTGACTACTGCAATTTGCTTAAATATGAACATTTACTAAGTAATTAAACAAAGGAAAAGAAAGGGAAAAAACAATAAGCCTCACGCCCTTATGCCCATTGGGGACCTCTCGATCAAAGGTTGGTCTGGAGGCTTAGGTCATTCCTGGAACCATTTGCAATCCCAGTCTGAGGTAAAGTCCAACAACTCAGAACAAAACTCCCTTTTACGTAGTTTAACGAGCCACAAGTACAGAAAAACACATTTGATTGTGTTGACTTTGGCACATACAGGAATTTTCAACGTGAGTAAACAATTCAATATCATGCAGCTGTTGAATATCATCAACAATTTTAGACCTTTATCCCATCCTGTACAGTATATAGGGAGGCAGTTTGCCAAGACTCAGGGGCAGTCTGTTCATATCTTGAATGTTCTTTCTGCTTCCTCTCTTTCTCCCCCTCTTGACAGCAAGGGATGCACACTCATGTTGGCCCAGTTTTGCAGATCAAAACAGGAGACATACTTGGGAGAGTGAGCTCCTGTAAGTGGTCCAAGCAACACAATCATTGCTTCAGGATGTGATAGATGTAGTAAAACCCAATTTTTCTTGCAGTATGACTCTTACTATGTGATGGTGAATGATTATTCTGGGGTTGTGGAGGAGAATTATGATCCTTAAATGCAATTCCTAGGCCTTGGTATAAAGCAAACATCATATGGTTTGATGAGATTGTTGAAAGATGACCAGAAAAGATGAACATGCAAAAGCATCATGACATCTGTGAGGAAAATAGGCATTCACTAAGATGATATTCTTGGTGCTGTCACACATCAGTTGCATGCTGAGTGTGTGTTATCCCTTATGGTTTTTGGAACATCTTCCCATTGAGATGCAATGCAGTCAATGACTCCCAGCACATAAGGAAAGGAACAACTTGGCAAAGTCAGGTTCCTACTCTGCTGTTTCTCCCTGTTTGGAGAGCAGGCAATGGAGCCTCCTCTCTTGGCACCTAGTGAACTATGAGACATTATGTATGTTATGTTTTCCAGCTTGGAAGCATCTGCTGGATTCAGGACTACATTATTGGCAGAAGCAAGGGATACCTGCCTGCCAATCAGCGCTGTTTGGAGTTTGTAGCCCTCAATTATTCTTTATCTAAATCAATGTCCATGGCACCAAAATCACCTGCATTAAAAACCCAAATTTCATGGTCCTGCATATTTCATTTGGCTTTAATCTGAGAACATTGCACTAATATTGGATTATATTTTCCAGTCATTGGGTTTCAAACTACTTGTTCTTTGCTCTGCTAACATTGTAAGTGGTTTCATGCTAGGAAATGATGAATCGAATTGTTTACTCAGGTTGAAGATACAGTCAGTTCAGCTATAATGTGATAGTTGCCCTCAGAACAATCATGTGATGCTATCACAGAGTCTCTTTTCCCACTAATATTATGCATGTTCAAGACACAGCCGGTAAAACAATCATGTGATGTCGAAGTGTACTCTTCCCTACACCTATGGAATCATGTTATTGCTAATTCAAGTTGCCAGCACATGCCTTTCAGCAGAACCGACTGTAGAAACTGTCTATGGGTGTGTTCATGCTGTGATTATCCTGCCCTGCATGTTCTTGCTTTTTGGTTTGGTGATATACATGTATCTTTTCCTTAGATTATGACTGATCACATACATTGCATACTCATCCATGTAAATTGTGACAATCTTAATATATGGTTATTTCAGGCAAAAATTTCCCAGACTTGCATCTTATGCAGTCCTAACTTCCATCATGCCACTAATTCCCTGGCATATGTTGTTATATAATTCTTCAACAGCATTTCCTAAATCTATACCCTTCATATAGCTAGAAGGAAGATAGCAGCAGGCAAAGGAAACAACTCTACCTCCAAGTTCCCCACCATCTTGACTTAAATCACAGTTTCTTCATTTACACTGGGACAAAATCCAGCAATTCCTGATACAAACACATGAACAAGGAACAAGAGTAGGCTATTTGGACCTTTGAGTCTACTCCACCATTCAATAAAATCATAGCTTATCTGATTTAAACCTTAACTCTACATTTCCACATATCCCCAGTCAGCTTTCACTCAATTCACTAACCCTGAAGCCACATTTTGTCATCTTCACTACGCACATTTAAGTCCCCCTTTCTAAGTGATTGACATATATTGTGAGCTGTTTGTATCCATGTATTGATCCTGGTGATAACCCACTAGTCACAGTCTGAAAATGCTAAAAGTAACCCACTTATTCCTACAGAGAAAGCAAGGACTGCAGATGCTGGAGTTAGAGATAACACAGTGTGGAGGAACACAGCAGGCCAGGCAGCATCAAAGGACCAGGAGAGTTAACGTCACCTTTCCTGGTGCTCTGATGTTGCCTGGCCTGCTGTGTTCCTCCAGCTCCACACTGTGTTATCCTATTTATTCCTACTGTTTTCAGTCTGTTAGACAATCATTAAAGCATGCCATGACTGATTTGATTCTAACCTCAACTCTTCATTCCTGCATTTCCCTAATAATCCCCCAGACAATATCTCAGACAGTATCATCACCAGACCTGGATATGTCCTGTCCCACTGGCAGAGTAGATCCAGCAGAAGTGGCCGCACAGTGGTATGCAGTCAAGAGGGAGATGCCTTGGAGTTTTCAATAATGACTCTAGACCCCATAAAGTCTCATGGTATTGGGTTAAACATGGGCAAGGAAACCTCTTGCTGATTACTATGCACTGTTCTCCCTCAGGTGAAGAATCAGTACTCCTCTATGTTGAGGATGACAAGAGTGCAAAAGTATTCTGGGTGGAGGATTCCAATGTCCCTCACCAACAGTGGCTCAGCAGCAGCATTATTGATTGAACTGGTGAGGTCTTAATGGACATTGCTGCTAGACTGGGCCAGCAGTATGTAGTGAGGAAACCAACAAGAGGTAAAAACATACTTAACCTCAGCCTTACTAATCTACCAGCTGCAGATGCATCTGTCCATGACAATATCAGTAAGAGTGAGTCCTTTTGGAGATGAAGTCTTATTTTCACATTGTGAATACTCTCCAGCGTGTGTGTGACACTGTCACTGTGCTAAATGCAACAGACTTTGAATAGATCTAGCAACTCAAGACTGGGTAACAATGAGCCTCTGCGGGCCATCAATAGCAGCAGAATTGTAACCCAGCACAACCTGTAACCTCATGACCTGCCCAATCCCTCTCTCTACGATTGCCATCAAGACATGGGATCAACCTTAGTTCAATGGAGAGTGCAGGAGGGCATGCCAGGAGCAGCACCAGGTATATCCGAAGATTAGATGCCAATGTGGTGAAGCTACCAAACAGGGCCTCTAGTGTGCAAAACAGCATAAGCGGCAAATGATAGATTGAGATAAGAGATCCCACAACGAACTGATCTATGGTCTGCAATCTGCCACATCCAGTCTTGAACAGGGATGGACAATTAAACAACTCAATAGAGGTGGAGGTTCCACAAATATCCCCATCCTCAATAACGGAAGAGCCCAACACATAAGTGCAAAAGATAAGGCTGAAGCTTTTGCAATAATCTTCAGCTAGAAGTGCCAAGTGGATGATCTATTTCAGCTTCCTCTATTGCAGGTCCCCAGCATTATAGATACGTAGATTCAGCCAAATCACTCCACGTGATATCACGAAATGTTGGAGGCACTGAATTCTGCAAAGGCTTCGGGCACTGTCAACATATCAGCTATGGTACTGAAGACTTATGTTCCAGAAGTCTCCCCTAGCCAATCTCTCCCAATACAGTTACAACACTGGCGTCTACCCGACAATGTGGAAAATTGTTCAGGTATATCTTGTATACGAAAAGCAGGGCAAATCCAACTCAATCAATTATTGTTCCATCAGTCTACTCTTGATCATCAGTAACGTGATGAAAAGTGTCATCTACAGTGCTATTAAGCAGGACCTGCTCAGCAATAACCCATTCAATGATACCCAGTTTGGGTTCTACCAGAGCCAGTCAGCTTCTGCATTCATTACAGCCTTCATTAAAATATGGACAAAAGACCTGAATTCCAAAGTGAGGTGAGAGTCACAACCTTAATATCAAGGCAACATGTATCAGGGGGCAACCTCTCTGCCAGGTGAAGTCATACTTGACACATAGGAAATTAGATATCTCAGCTCCAGTACATCTCTGTGGGAGTTCCTCAGGATAGTGTCCTGGGCCCAATCATCTTCAGCTGCTTCATCAATGACCTTCCCACCATTACAGGGTCAGAAGTGGGGATATTTGTCAATGAACAGTATTTAAAGGTAGGCACAGTTTACTGCTGGTAGTGAGTGTTCATAAAATTAACCTCATGGCATACAAACCTCATGCATGCATGAAACAGGGTCAGCAGTCAACAGAGATGTCAGTGGCTGGATCAGGGATGCCAGTGACCAGCGTTTGGAGCAGGGAAGCTAGTGACCAGTGGCCCAGTGTGCAGCAGGGGTAGTGACCCAGCACGAAATGTGGCAGCAGCTAGTGGTTTGACCACTTGGAGGCCCCTCATGTTGGTCTTCTGTGGAGAGAAACTGTGGTATTTGTCTTCTTTGCTTCTTGTTTTTCCTGACCTATGGTCATACTGTGTATAGCTGTAATGTAACTTTTTTCTTCTTTCTCTATTCTGTAACTAAGGATTTTACCTAGGTCTCTTTGTATCTAAGATGGCACTGTACGTGGAGACTTATAAACTTTTCACTGTATTCATTTGAGTATGTGTGGCAGAAAAGCTAATTTAATTCAATTCAGTTCAATCCCATTAGCATTGCATTAAAAATCAAAGACATCCTCAAACAGTTCTCCTGTGGTATTCTTCAAGTGAGCTGGAGAATTTTCTCTTTTATAACAAATAGGATGTGGTCAAGGTGTGTAAATAATGTTCCAGAAAGTAAACCTGACATTTGTTTTTTTTTTATTCATTCACAGAAGGAGGGTGTCTAGAGCAGAAGGTAAGAATGATCCACGTTACTGTGGGTGTGGAGACATATCGTTGATCAGACCAGGTGAGGATGGCAGTTTCCTTCCCACATTAGTTTGGAAAAACATGGGTTTCTCCCAACATCAACAACAGATTCATGGTCGTTATTAGGCTCTTAATTGCAAATTTTCATTGAACTCAAATTCCACCATCTGCAGGAATCAAACTTGGCCCCCAGAACATTCCTTACTCCAACACATTCTAGATGGTGCAGCTTAGTGAGGTTGGAAGGTTACAAGCAAACAAGCTATTGCTATCAATTATTGAAATACTGAATATTTCTAGCTTCAGTGGTCCTAGCACAGACTATGCAGACCATGGGCTGAATTCCATGTGGACAGTGATAGCACTTTTCATGCTGCAAAACCAGGGACTACATTGCCTCAGCCATTTCTATTAGTCCAGATCGATTCTTTGCCATCAGGTAATTCTCAGTCTGACATCAAGTTTTCCATCCTTTTAAGTGCTGAGTTGCTTCCTCCAAGAGACATCAGGAGGAGGCCAATGCAACAATTGCACCTGGCTTTGAATAAGTGGGGCCAATATCCATGTCCTCAGTTTAAACTGTATTTATCCTCTAGTTGCAAAGGCCACCATCAATGTTCTTCACCACAGGGAATTGAAAAGGTGATTGATGTCATATAAGGGGCTCAGCCTGTTTGTATTCTGCATCTTATTAGCATATCAAACAATGTCATGGGATCCTGCTCTCTCTTGCAGCCTTATGGGAAAATGTCAGGCAGTAATATAACTTTTAAATAAAGTTTAATTTTTTTTCCTACCTGAGACGCAACTAAAACATTCTTTCACAACATAACGAGACCAAAAATATTCGAAGAGACCATGCTCCCTTCCTCCTTTCCCAATTCAATTGATCCCCGCATTGCAATCCAACCCTTGCACCAGATTAAATTCTGGCCCTTGAGTGTTGTTAAGATGTGCTATCTAAAGTATTATTTTGTAATATTATCCCTCTTGCACATGTGTATCTTGAATTTTTTGATAAGAACAATCTGCAAATAAAGGACTTTGGCTATAACAGCAACAATGTTGCATTTGCAAAGGGCAAAATGTTTAGACAGGGATACCTGCAACACGTTCAGAGTGTTCACATGACCATGTTGTGGGTGCAAAAATGCATTGATTGTGAAGACATAGGGAGAACACTTACCCTAGGGGCAGTAGCATTTTCCCTTTCTTTCCCCAACACACCTCTGATCAAAGTAAATTAATTGACAATTAAATAGAAGATCTCATATTCACAAATGGAGAGACCTTAAAAGAAAATTCCCAATCTATATTACCATCTCCAGGAAAAGGGAATTCAACAAAACATAACTGACTTGGGTAGAAATCCAGTGCCAATATCTTGTGTGTAAAGTGACTTCAACTACAAACCAGCTGTGATTTAAGGATTGGTTAGTATTAATATAAGGTAACATCTAGGGTCTATAGGCACAAAGCATCAAGCTGAAATGGCTTATCGGCCTGATGCCATATCAGTTGCAGATGTATTGCATACATTTGCTATAAAGACCACTTTTGTCTTTTGGACTGTGGACTAAAAATGGGAAAAGTTACTAACTAAAGCCAAAGAATCTATGAAAGAAGATCTTTGCTATTTTAAAAATGAGTTACTGGAACAGAATGTGAGTCAGGAGGCTGAGTAAAACTAAAACCAATGGGAATTGGTAGAGTAGGGGCTAGGATTGCACAAATAAAGATGGTTGGAGTCTAATCATCACAGTCTCAGAACATCACTGCAAGAATTCCTCATGGATGTGTCCTTGAATCAACTGTTTTCAGTTGCTTCATCAAGACCTTCCCCCCATTCTGAGGGAATGTTTGCTCTTGATTGCATAGTGATTACTACTATTTATAACTTCTCAACTACTGAAGCTGTCCATGTCTACATGCAGCATGACTTTGACATCATTCCACCTTAAATGGCAGTAACACTTTAACCGCACAAGTGCCACACAATGACTATCTCCAGCAAGTAAGAATCTAATCATCTCCAGATTTTATTCAATTATATTACTATTGTTGAAACATGCACTGTCAGCATCTTAAGGGTTACCACTCTCTTAAAAACTCAACTGGGCCATCCTTATGAGTGTGATGGTTACAAGAATAGTTCAGAAGCTAGATATTCTGCATGAAGTAGCTTACCTCTGGACTCCCGAGTTTGTCCACAAGGCACAAGTCAAGAGTTTAATGGAATATTCTCCAATTACCTGGCTGATTGCAACTTCAACTACGTTCAAGAAGCTTGTCACCAGCTACCACCTTAATTTTTCACTCCATCCACTGTTGCGCAGAGGCAACAGTATATGTCACATAGATGATGTATTACAGCAACTGCCAAGCACCCATTGCCATCACTTTCCAAACTTGTGACTATAACCAAGAGGACAAGAGCAGCAGTCTTGTGGAACACCACAAACTGTAAATTTCACTCCAGTCACACCCAACAACTGACCTTTAACTATATTGCTATTCTTTCACTGTCAAAATTCTGCAGATGAATTGCTGTGCTTCAAGAACAAAGCTCACAGTCACCTTCAAGGGCAGACAGGAATGAGCAATCAAAATATTGGCCTTGCCAGCACTGTCCACAGCCCATGAAATAATTACAAAAATGTTGTCCCTTTCTGAGTCATCTTGTTGGGTATTAACCCTATTGTATTTTCTTGAATCTTGGAAATCAAGTATATCCCATTTTCCCAGTTCATCTTTATCTTTTCTACTAACTGAGTACTCAAGAAAATCTAATTAGTTAAAAACAATTTCTTTTTGTGGATTCATTTAGATTTTGTCTGATCATAACTATGTAGTTCAAGCATAATTAAACTTCCTTAATAGTAGATTCCAGCACTTTGCTGACTTTAAATGTAAAGCTACTTACATTTCTCTACTTTTATTTCTTTCTCTCCCTAAATTCTTGAATAAGAGTTTTACATTTGCTAGCTTTTTCAATCTGCTAGAACCATTCTAAAATCTAGAGAATTTTGGAAATTCATAAGCATGCACCTACTACCTCTGCAACAATATCTGTTAGAACCCTAGGATGCAGGCCATCAACTTCTATGAATTTATCAGCTTTTAGTCCCTTAAGTTTGTTTAATTTTTTTTCTCTCTGATTCTAATCCATGCAGTTCCTCACTCATTATTTCCTTGATTACCCTCGATATCTAGAATGTAATGTGTCTTGCACCATGATGGCAGACACATTTGTTCAACAAACTAAACAGAAATTACTGGAAAAATTCAGCAGGTCTGGTAACAGCTATAGAGAGACAGCAGAGTCGATGTCTTGAGTCCTGTAGCTGTTCTTCAGAGCTAGAACTGTAATTCTGTGGAACTGATTTCCTCCAGCAATTTCTGCTTTTGTTTGTATCAGATCTCCAGCATCTACAGTTCTTTGTTTCATGTAACATTTGTTCAACATCTTGCCATTTCCTCATTCTCTGTAATTTCTTGTTACTCTGCCTGCTACAAATGAATGTTTACCTTAGCCACTCTGTTTTTCAACATATTCATGAAAGCATGTCCTATCTCTCTTTGTTCATAGAATCCCTACAGTCAGGAAACAGGCCCTTCGGCCCAATAAGTCCACACTGACCCTTGGAGCATCACACTGAGACCCCCCCCCCCCCCCCCCCCCCCGTAACCCATCTAATCTACACATTCCTGAACACTGTGGGCAATTTAGCATGGCCAATCCACATAGCCTGCACATCTTTGTACTGCGGGAGGAAAGCAGAGCACCTGGAGGAAACACACACAGACACGGGGAGAACGTGCAAACTCCACACAGACAGTCACCCGAGGGTGGAATCAAACCTGGGTCCCTGGTGCCGTGAGGCTACAGTGCTAACCACTGAGCCACTATGCCTTGTATTCCAGGCTGGTCTACTTCCATTTTCTTGACTGATCGCCAGTGTTTCTTTTGGTAGTCTTTTGCTGATTTCTAAAACACTCCCAATCTTACCAGTAATTCAACATTGTTAAACATTTCTTTTAATTAATTACAGTTCTTAATTTCCTTAGTAAGCAGTGAACAAATCTTTCTCAAGAGTTCTTGTTCTTTTAATTGAACATATTTTTGTTGAACAGTCTGTGTAATGACTGTATGTATTTCCCATTGTTTATTTTCTGTCTTAGCTTTTAGTTTTTTTTACCAATTATAACACAGGTCAGTCTCCATTCAAGCCTACATAATTGTCTTTGTTTAAGATTCTTGTTTGAAACTGGGGTATGTCACTATCAAACTGAGTGAGGAATTCACTTGTGTTTTGACTTTTTAAAAAGTTATTCATACAATGTGTGGCATCACTAGCTAGTGCAACATTTTATTGCCTATCGCTTATTGCCCTCTAGAAGAGATGGTGTTGGGCTGTCTTCTTGAATTGCTGCAGACACTCTAGGAGAGATGTACACACATTACTCGTCAGAAGACAGCTCTAGGATTTTGTTCCTTTGGCTGTAATGGAATGGCAATGTAATTCCAAGCCACACAATGGTGTGTGACTTAGGGGGAAGCTTTTGCAGTTGTGCCCATGTCCACTGTCTTTGTCCCACCCTATCAAATGGTAGAGATCACGAGGCTGCAAGGTGCTGTTGATGGAACTCTGCTGAGTCACTGAGCATCAGAGTAGCTGTTAATGTAAATTATTAATTAAACTTGCCTCTTCTCTCAATATTGATCTAAAATGGTTTAATTCCAAGTTGGTCCCACATTATATAGTTCAATGAAACTGTGTCAAAAGGATTTTTCAATTCATTCGCAGGCTATCTTTGTCAATTTCATTTGTCTCATCAGTGTGAGGGTTATAGTTCCCCTCACAATTATTACGTGTCTCTTATCAGCTCTAATTATTTCTTGATTAATGTACTATCTAATCCTTTCACTACTATGAAAGGGCCTAAACTTCTCCAGGTTTTCAGACTGTATTTATTTCTAGTCTACATCCATACTGATTTTGTATTTCTTGATCTTAAGTTAAGATCCTTTCTTACTTGTGTCCTTATTCATCCCTGCTTATTAAAGCAGTTCCTCCCTCCTTTTCCATATGTTTGTTTGATACAATCCCTATGGGGAAACCATAAACCAAAATACCCACGTGTACCCAAAGACGCTCAAATGAAGAAGTTGCCAACAAAATTCTATTCTTTGTGCATATTAAAGTATGGATTTACAGGTAAATTATGCTTCAAATGGAAATTTATATTTAACCTTAATTAATAAGGCAATCATAAGAATCCACATTGTTCCGCATTTTCACAATATGCTGCTCTTTAATCACACAGGTCAAACATCTCTCTTTCTCCTTACCTGACTTCTCTCCCTTAGTCATTTATTCAAAGTGTTCACATAGTTTTCTAGGTGCTATCCCTTTATGGCCATTCAGATAGTACCTCCATGAGTTCCTGTTTTCTTTTCTGCCAAATTGAAAATATGGTGACCGCAGAGTGACATGCTGCTTCTTACAAGAATTCCTTTCTTGTTGTTCTATACTTTCTCTGTGCAAAGATCACCTTCACCCTTTTGCACCTCTACCTGTAGCTCTTCTTTGCGACTGATGCTCTGCTTCTTGTCTGACCACACATCTTCCTCCTTAACTTCCTTCTAGCTGGTACTGCTTCCAGATAAAGGATCATCAGGTTACGTGGACCAAGAGTTATTACGATCCAAAAAAATTTCTTGATTCCTTTGCAATTGCTGTAAACTGTTAAGCTATACAGTCACAGAGTTATACAGCCTGAAACAGGCCCTTTAGTCCAACTTGTTTGGCACCGATTAGACATCTGAAATTGATCTGGCCCAATTTGCCAGCATTTGTTGTTTCCAAATATTCTTAAAACAAATGAGATTCCACAGACATTTGAAAAATTGCACCAACTTAATTATTGTAATCTTCTTAATCAAAGATGGCCACATTGACTTTTTGAAATATTATGACTCTAGAATATTTATTTTCCGAAATTTCATCTCCATGTTACCACATCTCTGTAACGATTAAATCTACACAATTTAACTCTCTGTACTGCTGGTTCATCTATCTTATTAAGAATACTTGACACTTCCAAATAAAGAGCATGTCTTTTCTCTTTACTATTACTCTTTGCATGTACCTTAACTGTTGTTACACCATTACTATTAAACTTTCTATCACTTTACATTTTTGCTACCAGGTGTTATTTACTCAATTTGCAATGGAAACTGGACGAATAAACCAAAAGAATGCTCCAGCCATGTATGATGAAATCCCACAATAATGGCAGCTTTACAAAGTAGTCTTTACTGGTGACCAAGGACCACTAGGTTATTATAGATATCTGTCTACTTCACTAATGTCCTTTTGAAGAAGGAAATCTAATATCCTCGCCTGGTCTAACCAACATGCAACTCCAGAACCACAGCAATGTGGTTGACCCTAGGCGCTCTCTAAATTTGTGTCGACTGTCAGTTAGTTGGCCATAGTGACTGCTAGGGTTCAGGATGATGGATCACAAACACCTTTCTGAAAGGCAGTTGGGGGTGAGTAACAAATTGCTGGTCTTGTCAGCAACACAAATGTCTTAATGAAACCATTTTTAAAATTACCTTTTCTCTTTAGATTTCTGTTAAAGCTTGCCTTATCTAATCCCTGTATCCAACTGGGATTTGAAGGTCTGTCAAGAGACTGGGCTATACAGGTTTCCAGATCATTGATCTGAATCTGGATTAACAGGGGTCCATCTGAGTGTAACAGTTCTCACTTTTCCGGAATCCTGCGACGATCTATCATGAATTCAAAATCCTTTTCTTCCCATACCACAATTTGAGCTATGT
The DNA here is from genome assembly GCF_030684315.1 of Stegostoma tigrinum. Lineage (NCBI taxonomy): Eukaryota > Metazoa > Chordata > Chondrichthyes > Orectolobiformes > Stegostomatidae > Stegostoma > Stegostoma tigrinum. The sequence goes on from NC_081372.1 coordinate 28,143,741, forward strand.
TCTTAATTCTCAGCTTGCTTCAGTCCTATGCTCGTTGATGCATGGCTGCAGTGGCAGTACAGAGATTATTACATTACTATTATTTAACTTTGAATTTTAACCTTGAAGTCTGTCATTTGCAAAGAAAAATTGTTATCTGCTAATATTTCCAAGAATTTTGATGTGGGGAAAACCCAGTTTGTAACTGTACTTTTTTTTATTCAATGGAGCAGGTCTGTCAAAACAGTGGTTGAGTTTATGCATCTCTTTTTAACTTCTTTGGTTCCCATTGGAGACAACTGTGGACAGTTAATTAATAACCAGTAGCATTTGTCTGCAAGCAAAGGCTATTGGTTCCTAAATTTCTCATGATGCATTACTTTTCTGACCAAGATTAGTTCTACTTTATTACTTTGGTTGTAGCATTACTTTTTCCTGCTTTCTCCCTTTTCTTTTGCTCCTCTCTACTTTAGAATAAAGTTCCATACATTATAAACATCCTCCAGCTCGCAATGTAAATTTGCAGTATTTGAGACATATTATAATTCTCATTTAAAGTATACACATGTGCACTTGTGCCAGGAGATGTTGGTGAATGATCTAAAATTGAAAACCCTGATTTGTTTCCCACACCTAGATTTTCCCTGGAGGATCGGTGGCTTACAGGTGACTTTGTAGGGATTTATAAAATCACGTGGGGCATGGAAACAGTGATTAGCCAAGGTCTTTTCCCCGGGGTAGGGGAGTCCAAAACTAGAGGGTGTAGATTTAAGGTGAGGGGGAAAAGTTTTAAAAGGACCTGAGGGGCAACTTTTTCATGAAGAGGGTGGTGCAAGTATGGAACGAGCTTCCGGGGGATGGGGGGAGGGGTGTGGTGGTGGTGGTGGAGGAGGCTGGTACAACATTTAAAACACATCTGGCGCATCTGGATGAGTACATGAATAGGAAGGGTATGGAGGGATATGGGCCAAATGCCGGCATATGGGACAAGATCAGATTAGGGTATCTGGTCTGCATGGATGAGTTGAACTGAAGGATCTGTTTCTGTGCTGCATGGCTTATGACTCTTGTATTGACAATGTTGCCTTATTCAATAACAGGAGGAGAATGTTTGACTCATCGGTACTGTGCGCATTTGTGTGTGTCTGTGAGTGTGTGTCTGTGTTGTGTGTGTATCTGTGTTGTGTGTGTGTCTGTGTGTGAGTGTGTGTCTGTGTGTGAGTGAGTGTCTGTGTGTGTGTGTGAGTGTGTGTTGTTTGTGTGTATGTCTGCGTGTTTGTGTGTGAATGTGTGTATTTATGTGTGTGTGTCTGTGTCTGTGCGTGTGTGTGCGCGAGCATGTGTGTGTGTCTGTGGACCACTTGTGTGGGTTCGTGGAAGCTCAGCATTGGAACGACTTCTTGACTGGTTCCTGATCAAATGGCTACAGCATTATGGTTGAATAACGCGGGATAAGCTTCCAGGTGGCCCAGAGAAAACCCCAAATCTCTCTCTCTCTCTCTCATGAGCGGTAAAAGAAAATCTCCTGGTGGCTATTATCTCATTTCCCTATAAACTGCCTCCTCTGTAGGTCATCTGTTGGAAAGAAAAGGGGAAAACTACTTTCAGAGACACTGAAATGACAAAGTCAAATGAAATTCAAAGTGAATGACTGAGAACTGGTGTACCCACAATTTCATGTCCTCATTCGAGATTTGAATTAACTAAAAGAAAATAACTCATTGATGCCCGTGACTTGGCTTCAGAGCTGTGCTTCATTATCGTTATCTTTTTCCTTCTCCTCCTATAATGCTTGTGTCTAATCTTGTCTCTTTGTGTGACTGTTTGCGTGTGTATAGAATTATATAAAGGGGGTTGTGCTTAAATTATAGATTTACAACTTAGCAATTCGTGTTTCTTTCTCATTGTTGGTTAAAAACAATTTGATTACAATAACTAGTTATTATTTTTTGCTGGAGTTTGGTTAGCTCAGGTGCAGAGCTGATTTGCAATGTAGATTGATGCTAACAGCATGGGTTTAATTCCTGCACCAGCTGGGGTTACCAAGAACTTCTTTCCTGATACAATCTCTGCCCTCACCTGCAGCAGTGACCCTTATGTAAAGCCACCACCAATTCTCTCATTTTAGTGAGGAAGCAGGCCTATGCTCTAGCGGGACTCATTTTTTAAAAAATCTGATGTGCATATTCCTTTAACCTGAGTTTCAGACATTGATAAAATTAGGCAACTTGGTGATTTAGTCAAATGTTCACCTTTTGTGACGGCCCAGGCTTGATTTCTGGTACACTTCTCGCAACACTGTGGCATATATGGTAAACACAATGTGTATGCACGAAGATGATGGGGAAATGTAAATGGGAAGAGGAGGCATAGTTAGTGGGGCTAGATCATTCGTAATCTGGAGTGTTGACCACAGACATTCAGGAAATTGGTCCCTTGCATGAGTAATGATAGGCTCTGTTTCAGTTTGGGGGGTGTTGAGTCTTGATCAGTCCTGGAAGTCAAGGAAATCATTTGGTGCTTGCTGGTGCCTAAATCTTACTTTTGAGTGTTAAATTTTTGGATCTTCCTGTTGAGCCATTTTACACAGGTCTGTGAAGGTCATGATGTTGTGTGATAGACCATTATCTATCTGACATTTTATGTTGACCTGATGTTCTCCTTCTCCAGTCCTTATTTCAACTGTCATACAGGATGTCTTACCTGTTGACTTGACTGAACCACCTGTTGTATGGTGTGTAAAGATTCATTAAAAACTGCAACTATAATCACATCTGAGGGCATCTGTACCCACTTGCTGTGCTTCCTTCTGATGACACACTTGTGTGCAAAATATTTTAAGCTTTTTGCAGTGAAAACAATATTTTCTCCATGCTGGACATGCCTTCTCTTTTGCATAATACCTTTCTGAGTATCTGCATCCTGCCCTTTGTCAGTGATTCTTCTGCCTGTTGTCCTGGTGGCAGGTATTCAGGGATTAAAATCATTCTGTGCTGTCAGAAAACAAAACTAATCTAAATTTGCTTTGAGCGATATTTGCAATTAATGCATTGTTTATGTACCAATTAATTTACAATAAGTGGTTTCGAAAATGTGTTAAAATAAGAACTGAGGCATTTCAGATGAACACTGTAATATTTGTACTATAAAGCTCTGAACCAGTGTGCCCTGAAAGATTGATTAAAACCATTACCTTCACAAACTATTCGACAAATGAATATAATCACTTAAGCCATCGGTGTCTTGTCAAGTTTACCCCATTGTTCCAACACATCCACTTGAAATTCCTGTTGAAATAAACTTCCGTCAACAAGCTATCCATTAAAGAATATTCTATTTTAAAAGATAGTTTCTTTTGAAAGGTATTTCATTTTATACTACTGAATATTTTGAAGACATAATCTTGCCACCTTTCCAAATTGCTGTAGCAATCCTCCAATGCATTAGTAACAATTTTCCTCATGCAAGAACAAATAGAGCAGAAGAATGTGAAGACAGTCATTAATAGAAGCCGGAAATGGACAGACTCAGCTTTGAATTCAATAATTTTACTTCATAACCTCTGTCTCCATTTTGTTTTAATTTTTTGTACAAGTTAGTTATTCTGCACTCTAACATCTCACTCACTGAGGTAATTACAATTTGATAGCAGCTGTTAGCTTGGCTGTCTGTGATTCTGGTCCATTGAACTCCAGAATACAGCAGCTGATTGCTGTGTAAAAGAGGGCATGGTTTCACTTCCCCTCTCAGTTCTACACCACAAGAGACCTGCCAGAGAGAAAGCATGGCTCGGCATTTCTGAAAGCATACTGATCAGAATCTCTTATTGGAAATGCAGTGCCCTACACCGCATTAAAAAGAAAGAATCAGATAGACAATCTAGGTGGGATTCCCACTCTTCATAAATTCCAACACATTGTTTGTTCCTCTGCTCATTACAAAAGTCCAACTTACATTTCTATCATGGAGTCTTTTGGTTATCTCATCGTGGAACTTCTTCAATCTTAACACACCTTTGTTTGCTTAAAATCTAATTTATTTCTACGTTTTTCCCAGATCTGATGAAGTATCATCAACTGAAGTGTTAACTCTTGATTATCTCTTTGTTGCTGCCTGACCTGCTCAGTGTATTTCAGATGTGTTCATACTTGTAGCACTTTTCTTTTGTTACTTATTGTTTTACTTATATCAGAACAATCAAACAACTTTCAGAAGTTAATAAAAACTGGTGTATTGATGCGACAATTATTATGTCAGCATAAAATAAATGACTTTGCTCAGGCTATGTTGGTACTGTGTATTCATCCTACATGTTCAGTTCAGACAAGGACCGAGCTCAGCCTCCCTGTTCACTCCACAGTCATGCAATCAATAAACACTGGCTTAATTGATACCACATACCACAGCTAAATTGAAAGCAATTTTGCAAGGTAATGCAAGACAATGTGAATAATGAGGCACAATGACTTGGTGGCTTAAACATGCCCATTCAAAATGCAACAGTTTTGATTATAAACATGGATTCCACTTGCAGACTCTGTATTTATACAGGTCATCCAAAACAACACACAACAAAATTGTTACAATTATTGTTGTTACTGGCCAAGATTTCCATTGTAATAATGCTTACTCTAATAGTTAAACCATATTGACAGATCAAAACAAAATACATTAAATCCACTGTCTATCTCAAATGTCAAAATTTAGAGTTGTTGGCAGAATTAATGTTATATCCATAGTTGGAAAAACCAATGAGTGTAATTTTAACTTTGGTCCGGTATGGACACTATAAAATCAATTCTGTGTCTACAGCACCTAGTCAGAGCTAGTTTTCCACAACCTTATTTGAACTGAACTTGCAAGATGTAGGCATTGCATGGGTGCTCTCTTATAGAACACCCATTTCAACATGGTTGCAGTAGGTAGGCCTCTTGGAAAGCACAAATCTGGGAAGATCAAGATTAGAAAAATATTAGGTAACAATAGCTTTGCAGATCCTACCTGTCTCTCTAAGTTGATACAAGTAAATTCCACTTATTTACTTCTTTTTACTATCAGAAGTGTTATCATACACAACTGAATGACTTCTTTGCAATCACCAAATCATCCACGGTACTTTTCATCCATTCTCTGCCACTACTAAGATCATCTGTTCTTCCATTTAATCAAATTATGCTGGGCACCTACCTAAAGTCATGCCTGAAGTTTGAATAAGGTGGATTTTAGGCATATCATAAGAATATCTAATGTATTATCTAATTTTCCTCCATTAGTTGCTCTGTTTTCAGGTAAGAAATAGACAAACAACAATTAAAAATCTCTACATTCTCGTTGTGTTTCAATCTAAATTCTAATAAAACAGTCTGCAAAGGAAAGTAACTACTATTGAAGATGTACCTTTTCTTGTCTATGAATTGCAACAGCACATTAGTCAGTTCTTACACATTAGCTTGAACTGAGTGAACACATTGCCATCAGAATCCAATTTGTGATATAACCATGGGGAATGTGAGGTGATTTATTGCGATTTTAATTGGTTAAAAAGTAATACAAATGGATGTTGGCGCTCATGGCTTTGCTTTATTAAATCCACAGATTTGTGGTGGGGGTGGTGAGAGGAAGAAAACATTGTGCTCAAAAAAATAGGCTGCGAAAGCTATCAAGCTCTGAAAAAAGATGGAAAATGACCAATTAAGTGCAAGTTAATGAATAACAACACACAGACGCCTCTTGTACAATGTGCTTTTGTTCTTGCAATGCAGCTTTATCATTTTCTCAAATAGAAAAGTAATTCAACTGGAAAATTTCTCTCTGAGAGATTGAATTTGTTGTTTTAATAAACCGTTTCTAATTCAGAAATAATTAATGCTAAAAGAGTTCACACGTGCTATAACAAAAGTTTGTCTTACTGCTTTTGCATATTCTCATCTATTTTAGATCATCAGAGTCCTCAACATTCAGTAGTTGATGTAAACTTATGACTCTCCGACTACAACTGCTGGCAGGGATGCACAAAATGCAGAGAAACAAACATGGAGGTTAATTATGCAAAAATATCTTAGAAATGCTTTCTATTTCCCCAAGATAAACATGTAAGTTAGTTTGTTATCAGTGTCTAATTTGATTCGTATCTGTTCTATTAGTGTTGGTTGCAGAGTAGAATATGTCTCCTTTACTCCACCATTAATCTGGACAGAACCATTGTGAAATAATTCCTTTACTTGATTTACATGATATTTATTTCTCGACTCCTGATAGAGATTCTCTCTAAATCTCCTGTTCAGACTGTTGCTTATGTTATGCATATATCATCAGTTACATCATTGTATCATTTACATTAACCCTTTACAGGCCTCAAATGTAACCTCCAGAAATGATTATAATGTTTACATTAAGATTATCTTTTGCAAACATTCCCCCTCCCCCAAATATCCAAAGTCTTCACATGTTGAGTTTCCCTGATGGTTTCACTCATTTGCCTGATTTTTGTTTCTCATGCTGCTGGTCTATGTTAATGGTTTACTCTCAGCTCTTGCTGATTCCACTCTTCAAGGAATTTGAATTAGAGGGCATCTCATTATCTTAATCCCTGTAATAAACAAACAAATCCCTTCCTTTCAATTCTAAGTATCAGTCTTCTGCTTCCTCCGAGAACCGTAAATGTTGTTTTGACAAGATAAAATCACAGCTATCGTATTTTTTGATAACTACACCCTCAACATTTCAGTCTCATATCCACACTTTCTGACCTGTAAGTAAAATGAATAGGAATTTTTCTCAATGTCTGTAGTTATATCACTTTACTTACTTCTTTCATGCAATTTTATATAATCATGGCATTATGATGCAAGATTATGCTCGAGTTTCTGTTGCAGTAATGTGTTTTGGATCGTTAGCTTTCACTCAATTTATAATTATGGGAATGAAAAATCATTTGTGAACAGCTTTATCGTGTAGTTAAGTGAAGCCAATACTATGTCCTGCTTTAATATTATCAGCATTTTATGGTTTTCACAGCTCACACTACACCTACCAAGTGGATGATGAACTGGTTACTTGGTGGAAACTGTCCTTTGTAGCAGAGGCTATAATTAATGAACTGAAGATCACTTCCCAATGTTACCCTTACCCAGAATACAATTCATTAAATAAATGATTTTCCAAACTTCTATCACAACATGGAGGTTAATTTTGCAAAAATATCTTAGAAAGGCTTTCTATTTCTCCAAGATAAACATGTAAGTTAGTTTGTTATCAGTGTCTAATTTGATTTGTATCTGTTCTATTAGTGTTGGTTGCATAGTAGAATGTGTCTCCTTTGCTCCACCATTAATCTGGACAGAACCATGTGTTGTTGTGGAATGAAGTCTGCTACTATCCACCTTATGAGAAACAATCTGCAATGATGAGATGGGTTTTCCCACTGTAATTGAATAAATTCAGGCTGAGTTTTTGCAACCGTCTCGCTGAAATGTTAATAATATCAAATGTTCAATAGATTAGATTAGATTCCTACAGTGTGGAAACAGGCCCTTCAGCCCAACAAGTCCACACCACCCCTTGAAGCATCCCACCCAGACCCATCCCCCTGTAACCCACACACCCCTGAATACTATGGGCAATTTAGCATGGCTGATCCACCTAGCCTGCACATCTTTGGACTGATTGTTGACTGTACAAGTTTGGCATGCAACAAAATGCCTTCTCAGTCTGTTCAGAAATCAGGCCACCATTTGTTTCGCTCTTGCTCTGCATTTTGTGATGCCTTGACAGCCACCTACACAGTTTTTGGGAAATGATGTCTCTCATAATTCTTGTGATCACTGTTCCATCATTGAAGATTAATGACTCTGTTCATAATATTGTCCTGTGACTTGGTTGCTCCCGCCATATTCAGAGTATCTGACTTAGCAGTATGTCCCAATTCATATGCAATCTTCATCTTTTCATTGTGTTGCTCAGATTTTATAAACCTTTTCGCTGAAGTTGACAAATACTTGTTATCTATCTGTGTGAAAGGGTTTGTTTTTTCCATCTTCTTGGATTTGCAAGGATAGACCTCGTAGTTCAAGATGGACACGCATTCTGCCATAATAGTTGGTACTTTTGGGTCATGGTATATTAGCACATCTAAGGAAAGAAGCATCTCCTTGATTTATTTCAAATACAATGTTTTGTTTCACTACCCAAAGTTAATCGTTTTTTTCTTAGCAGGTCTTGTGAGGACTCATTGATAAAATTGGTGGCAATTTCTCTTATTTCATGACTATACCAAGGGATTTCTGTTTGTTATCAATTGCGATGGACTTATTTATATTAGGTTGCTGAATAATGCAATAAAATATTTAAAGAGGTCTCAACAAATTCATTTTTCTCATTCAGAATAAGTCCAACTTGCTCAGGTGCCTTAAAATATCACAAATTCATTGGTAATGCTCTTCCTTATCATTCATGTGGAGAATTTGCTCTTCTCTGCCTTCAAGGATATTGAAAATTGTTGGATAATTGTTGGTGAGAAGGAAATATCTTTGTCATTGCACTCAAAATATTAACTCTTCTTTCTCTCCACAGATGCTGCCAGACCCGCTGATTTTCCCCAACAATTTTTATTTTGTTGCAGACCCAAATCCATGCTTTGTATCGAGTTTTGAAGAAAAATCTTGCTATGTAAAGCTTCGAATTTAATTTTTCTGGCATCAGTAATTTCTGCAAACTTCTTTTAAGTGAAATGTTGAGGCACCTTGGATCTAGAAATATTTTTCTGGTTCCATCTTTCGTGAAAACTTATGTGATGGAGCTACAGCAGCCTGCGTGATGGTCTGTGTGGTTTCATTCAGTTCTCTCAAAGCGTCTTCTGAACATGCAAATGCACTTTCTTAGAGGATCAAAACAAAATCTTTCTTAAGGATTATTTATTGTTAATGGAAAGACCAGACGCCTAGGTTCTGCAAAGCTTTTCTTTGCCAATGGAAAGTAAAGTATCAAAGCTCTCTTCTTAGACATCATCTATCATTTGACCAGTAAAATTGAATTGCATGCATTGTTTGAATGAATGTAATTCAGAAAATACCACAGGATGTCTAGTTTGCAACTCATTTTGATAGTCTTTCTTTTGTTTTAGAAATGAGGTACAGCGCAGTGTTTGTTTATTTCTTTTACTAGTTTCACTTCTCTGCCATCTTTTTTCCATCTTTGCTTCTGTTTCCCTTTGATTTTCTCTGTTGCTGCTCCTTCTCTGGCAGTGATCCCTTTTAAACTGTTGCATTGCAGACTTGTAACTGCAGGTCTCTGCCTGAAGGGACAGACACGCCAAATGAGCAACCTTAACTTTGCATCAATCAAGAAAATGAAAATGTCAAAACCAACTGAGTTGTGGGCATAGCTGAGCCTCTTTTAAAGACTGTTTATTAAAGTTGTACTACCCTCTTAGGAACACTATGGACCTATGATGCCAGGTCCATTTAAATGGATATTGTTTTTAAAATTGGAACGGCAGGCTCTCAGTTTTGTTTAAAGAAAGAGAGAGATGATGCTTACTGTTTAGCCTTTGGTTTTGCTTGTATTTGAACAGTCAGCTGATTTATTCTTAAGTAAAAGATGTCTTAGAAATTTCTTGTATCTGGAAAGAACTTTGTTTCTAATTAAAATGAAATCAGCTCTACCTTATTCTTGATCAATATTCTGTCCACAAATTTATTCAGCTGTCTGTGCTCACAAAAACTGATGCTGCTGATTGACCAATTTGTCTGATGTTCACAATTATTGTCTTGTCTTCAATTGATTTTCCATATAATTGCCACTGACATCTTGGACTCTTTTCATAGGCAAACCCCACTGCTAACCATGCTTTGGTCTTGCTTCAAGCAACATATTTTACTTGTGTTATCCCTAATAACATAAGAACCTAGGTGTGGATAATGTAATATTGAAGAATTCAACAGAACGCTATTACAAAAAACTGTTGTGTATTAATATTACACTTTCAGGCACATCAGTATTTAACCTAACATTAAGCCAGTAGATTACAACAGAGGACTATGGTTGTAGTGGTGTGTCATGCTTTAAGTGATCTGATTTAAGATGGAATATGAGATCTTTATAACTTTAGCCCACATGCCATGATGGAGTACTGATATAATGAGCTTGTCACTTAAAAGTACAATGAAACACCATAAGATATAATGCATTATTCTTTTCAACACAAATATAATCATCACGTATTTCTCCCTCGAGTATCATGAGCATTTGTTTTATAATTTCCCACTCCGCCCTTTTAATTGAAAGTCTTGTTCACTTATTCATTTAACCTTCTGCTCCCACATTAATCCACTGCCTGTTTCGGTGTAACCAAGCCTGGGGAAATCACTGTCAATGTCCCAGAACCGGTCCAAGATCCTCTTCTTATCACCACCCCTTTAACCATGGATTGATTTGTCTGACCATCCTATTCTTCCAAGACAAGTGATCTGTACAAAATCACCACTGAAGTTCAGCTCCTAATCTTGCATTTTAATATCTTAAAACCAAAAGAACTGTGGATGCTGTAAATCAAGAACAAAAGCAAAGTTGCTGGAAAAGCTCAGCTGGTCTGGCAGCATCTGTGAAGGAAAAAACAGAGTTAACATTTCAGGTCCGGTGATCCTTAAATCTATTTGGATGACTTATGGTTTTTCACCATATCTTTGGCATCCATGGAGACTGGGATAACTGTCTCTCAGTCCTGTGCACAGTATTTTTCTAGTCTGTTCAATATGTAATTAATTGTAGCCCATGCAAGACAGTAAAACATTTGGACTATCAGTTTGTACTGAGAATATTACATTGGCTTGTCCATGTGTTAAATCCCATAATAATCCCAATATTTTTTGTTGTCTTGACAATCTTTCTCCCTTCAGCAACCTTTAGCTATTATCTGACATCCTTGCTAGAGCATTTATTTTCTCCATAGAATGCTAACTCAGTTTAAGAGCGTAAGTTGCTTTGGCAACTTTTGTTCTGAAATTTTCTTGCTGTTTTACCTTGACCCTCAGAGTCACAATTTTTTTCCTCCATTGCCAAGTCCTATTGTGACAAACTATCAATTTTTAACATCACTGACATGTTGGTTTGTCACACACCACCACATACACCCCAGTTAAATACAGGAGTATGCAGGGTCAAATCAGTTTCTAACTTACCTGTATATTTCATTTCGATACTCTCCCTCCACAATGGAACCCACTCCACTTGGCAGTTAAAATTCTGCCCATATCTCCTGTAATAGGGATTGTCAAATTAATGCCAAATTACTCCAGCAGATGCAATAAGACAGTGAAATAGTCAATTGACAATAGGCAAAGACAGAACCACAATCCAGTTGGATATTAACCAGGTTCCATAGGTGAAGCTGAAGTGTAACTGTTATACTGTCAAAACTAAAATCGACTGCAATGAATTGTATTGAGTATGTTCTACTTCGTATACCCTGAGCGACTTGTGCTAACAAGCAATTTTAATGTATTATCACATTATATAAAAAATACTCTTAAGTAACCAATCATCAGTAATGTTTATTTTGTTAATAGTTTAAAGGTATCATTTTCTATTTAGCAAAGGTTTGAAATTTACAGTTTAGAACCAGTTGCTAACAGAAACACAATACTGTAAATTATTTGAGAAATAGAAATTTCCTTACGTGATTCAGCTGTTAATTTCACAAGATACAGAAGGTCGCAAATAATTTCAAATAGTAAACTGGAGAACATTTTGCACTATATTACACACAGAAATGCAATTGCATTCATGAAATTGTGGTACAGAATATTTTGCCTTAAAATGATGATTCAATACCATGCATACATTTCCCAGCAGTATGAAAGGCCGTTGACAGGTTAGAGGTGCTTAAAAATGACAGCCATTGTAGATTTCTTTTATTCCCTCAGATTCATTAATTTCAATTACTTTGTATTGGGCCCAAATAATCCATATTGCTAAACACTTCATACAATCTATTAATTTGCAAGTTTCACTTAAGTCAAGGTAAGAATATTAGCACCCTGGGTCCTCATTTGTAAATAGTTAACATACTGACTTTAACCATTTGCAACCCTTTCGAATCCAAACTGCCATTCTAACCTCATTCCCTCTCCATCACAAAAAAGAATTACATTCAACTGCATAGCATTCAATCCTAATTCAGTGCTCTCATTGTCATCATTCCATCATCCATGTATTATGTGCTGTATTAAATATTAAGAGAGACCGTCTATTTGCCTCCATTCTGTTTTATTTTCTCAACTTTGGCATTTAATAAATCTCAAAGGCAACATATTTTATCCTGTGTAATTGGGAGCACTCAGTTGAATTTTGTTTATTTATGTGGGGACGAGACTGATAGCGTTCTTTCTCCTCCACTGGCCACTACAAAAATCAAATTTAAAAAAGAGGTAGTATTGCATTGTTAATTTTTGGATTGTAGCATAACTCAAGATTAGAAATGAGTCAGCCAGGTTCCTTAAATTTACAAATCAGAAACTTGTCAAAAACTTACACAAGCAAATATATAAAAAGAAGTAATAAAAGATTGAACATGTGCAAATATGTCCAATTACACTTCATAAAAAATAAAATAATACATGCACATAAAGCTTGTTGCGTATTACTATAAAAGAAAATTTGGCTATGCAGTTGTTAAACTCAGAAACAAAATTATTCACAGACTGTCCAAATGCTGGTTTGCAGCTAAAGCTACTTTCCACACAAAGTATTGATACAAGGGTTTCTCCCTGGATCCATTGTAGCTGACTGAGTTATCTTTTTCTGAAGATAGAGCTGTAGATTCAGACTCCTCATTTCAGAACACTTCACTTGCAGTGATGAGGTCTTCCAAGTGGGTTTTTTTCACCTCAAAAAGGGTTCAAAGAATGAGAGAAGAGAAACGTTGTTACCCCTGTGGCAAGTTCTCTCTAAATTTGTTCAAGCCCAGCATATATGTATCACCCACAGACTGAGTCATGTCACCTTTCTCTGAAAGTCTTGCAAAGTAGCGACTCCATTTAAGCAGCTTATGTGAGCAAATACCATATTATTGCTGCTGTAGCCTGTGTTCTCAACTTTGAAAAAGGTTTTCTTCAAAAAGGTCAAGCCACACATGTCCAGCCAATGATAGTTTAATGAAAAAATCAGTACATCCAGACAAGGTAATTTATAATTTAAAATTTTATATAATACACTTTCATAACTGATGTTTAACAAACTTGAATAATGAATGTTGAAAGGACCTATTCATAAGAATTTTGAAAAAGACCAAGGCAAAGTGTTAAAGCAATACTAGAAATATTAGCAGCTAAAGATACCTTTTATAAAATTATTAAATTATTGTCGAAATTACCTGAGGCTTTCCCTGAACAGAATGATTTATTTTCTGATCTTTGTAATTTTTAGCAAGATGATGAATTCAATGTTATACTCAGTTTAACACATTTCAGTCAATGATATGCCAATCTGTTAACACCATATATTTTAATTGGTCTTGCATTAAATTTGATTTTGGATAAGCTTTGTCTTTTAATTGATTGATTTCATGTACTGGAATACAGTGAAAAGCTTTGTTTACAAGCAGTACAGGTGGATCAACTTAAGCAAGGATGTACAGATTAGATGTTGTAAAAAGACTCACACAGAGGTATACAGATTACATTGCATACTGTGTGCACTAGGTGACATCAACGTTAGTAAGATCAGCATTATTTGAGGCTAGAGAGTCCATTCATCAGCCTAATACTGGCCAAGAAGTTGTTCCTGAACCTTAAGTGTGTGTTCAGACTACTGTACCTTCTGCTTGACAGAAGAGGCTGTAGGAGGCCATTACCATGGTGTGACGGGTCTTTGATGATGTTGGCAGCCTTTCCATGGCAGCTAAGCGTATGATTGGAGGCCATGGATGGAAGGTTGGTCTGCCTGATGGTCTGAGCTGTGCACACCACCTTCTGTATTTTGTTACAGTCCTGGGCAGAGCAGTTATCATACCAGGCCATTGTCCACCCAGACAGTATGCTTTCAATGGTGCATCTGTAGAGGCTCTTGAGGGTCATTATTGGCATGCCAAATTTCCTGAGCACCTAAGGATGAAGAGGTGTTTTTGTGCCTCTAGACCATTGCATCTACATGGGAAATCCAGGACAGGTCATTAGTTATTGTCACTCCAAGGAACTTGATGTCTCCACCCTCTCAACCTCAGTTCCATTGATGTAGATGGGGGTGTGTTCTCCTCTATTCTTTCTGAAGTCAGAGATCAGTCCTTTAGTTTAGCCAAGGTGGAAAATGAGGTTGTTCTCATTGCCCCACATCACCAAGCCCTCTGCCTCCTTTCTGTATTTTGGCTCGTTGTTAGATATCCATCCTACTACATTGGTGTCATCAGTGAACTTGTGGATGGTGTTCTTTGGGAATTTGGTAACATAGTCGTGGGTGTAAAGGGAGTACAGTAGATTCTGTGGATGCATCATTGGGGGGGGCTCCAGTGTTGAGTGTTATTGTGGAAGAGGTGCAGTTACCTATCTTCACTGATTGCGGTCTATGCGTCAGAAAGCTGAGGATCCAGTTGCAGGGGGCAGAGCAGAGACCAAAGTCATGCAGTTTTGAGATCAGTCTGGAGGGAATAACTGTTGAAGGTGGAGCTGCAGTCAATGAGCAGGAGTTTGACATAGGTGTCTTTGTTGTCTGGATGTTCTAGGGATATGAGCAGGGCTTGGGATATGGCATCCTCTCTGGACCTGTTATGTTGGTAGGCAAATTGTAGGGGATCGAGGCAGACTGGGAGAATGGAGTCGATGTGGACCATGACCAGCTCTCAAAGCACTTGATGATTATTGAGGCCTCAGACACTGGGCGGTAGTCATTAAGGCACATTGTATGTGTTTTCTTAGGTACAGAGATGATGGTGGTCTTCCTGAGACAGGTGGGAACTTCAAATTGTAGGAGGGAAAGGTTGAAGATGTTGGTGAATACCTCCACCTGTTGGTCTGCACAGAATCTGAGTGTTCAGCCGGGCGCCATTGCTTTCCTAGGGTTGAATCTCAGGAAGGCTGGCCTTATGTCTGCAGCGGTGACGGAGGGAATAGGTGTGTTTGGGGCTGTCGGGCAGGCATCACAGCGCTGCTGGCATTCTGCTCAATCTGAGCATTGAAAGTATTCACAGTGTCAGGGAGGGATGTGTCATTGTCCGCTATCTTGCTCTGCTTCATTCTGTATCCCGTAATGTTTGTTAGGCCTTGCCATAGGCAGGAGGAGTCTGTTTGGTAGGTTTGGGCCTCTAACTTGGTCCAGTGCTGCCTCTTGGCCTCCCTGATGGCTTTGCGGAGGTCATGTCTGGATTTCCTGTATTGGTCCGGGTCATCCACTTTGAATGCTCCACGCCTGATGTTCAGTAGGGAGTGGGTATCCTGGTTCATCTGAGAGTTATGGCTGGGGAACCCACAGACTGACTTCTTTGGTTCACAGCACTCCATGCATTTGTGAATGAAGTCGGTGACTGTGGTGGCTTTCTCATCTAGGTTTCTCACTGAGTACTAGAACACGGTCCAGACTGCTGATTACAAGCAGTCCCAGTGATGCTCTTTCACTGCCTCGGACCAGCATGGCACTTCCTTTTGTGAAGGATCCTCCCATTTCAGCTTCTGCTTGTAAGCTGAGAGGAAGAACACAATGCTGTGATCTGATTTTCCAAAGTATCAGTGGGGGATGGAGTGGTAGGCATCTTTGGTGGTCATGTAGCAGTGGTCCAGAACAATCGCTCCTCTGTGGGGCAGTGGATATGTTGGTAGTACTTCAGTAGCACCCTCTTGAGGTTTACACATCCATGTTAATAGTATAAGTTTGGTACTGATCTGAGATTATCCGGAAATCCACTGTCAACAGCTAATAAGTTTATGGTTATGTTTAATTCATAACTGTTTTAGCAAGTAGAATGGAATTTTAACAAATCAGAGAAATTCTTTAATCTTCATAAAAATAATTTAAAACATTAATCACAGTTTTTAACTTAAATTGATTTAGTAGTTTTGAAAGATTCAAGAGCCGTAACATTTTATGAAAATACTATTTGAGACAGAAATGAATACAAAAGCATAACGCTGGCAGTTAAATCCATAGAGTGCAATCCAGCAGAAATATTGGTTCATTTTATGAACCATATCGAATCAATACTTCAATTGAAAAACTCTATATTCTCAGCTCCCTGTTCTGTAATGTCATCACTTCCTTTCTTATCTCTAACCATTTTCATTATTTTATTTTGTAACTGCTGAGCATCTCCGCAAGTTATTCTTTAAATAAAAAAAATGAAATAACCATAAGTTGCATTCTATCCAGTCATAGTTTTCCTGGCTCAGTCAGACGAAGAAAGGCTGCCACTTGCACTCTGGGACCACAGCTGCTTGATTTACAGCTTGGCTGAGCTCCTTCTCGTGAAACTTGACTACACTATTGTGAAATAAACACATTGGCTCTCATGCTTACAAACAATACTTAACGACCTTCCTCTAACTTCAGGACTTGCTGCATTTTGTGCCATTATACAACAGTAGCAAATACATACAAAAGAGAACTATATATTTAAGCTTTACAATAATGCATTTGAAATAAATGCACATCTAACATACAAAGTAGAATTAACAGTGATGATTGGAGAGACAGAGATTTTATAAAGGATTTTCAGAAGATCAGGAGAATATAACTTCACATTTGAATAAATATTCTAATTTTGGTGTTAATTTAACCACTCTAGCATTTACAAATATCTAAGTTTCAGTCATTGTATCGTGATTAAAAACTCTTTTATTTCACCCTCAAATATAGTCCAGTTTTCAGATTCCAGTATCATATACACCTTTTCTACTTACGTGTGTCAACACATTGGAATCTATACATGCAGTTTATTGGGATGGCAATGGGGGTTAAATTGACTACCTGACTCATAGAAAAACAAAAATCAAAATACACAGGCACAAGATCGCAGAACATCACTAACACAGCATCCGCAGTTCTTTTAGTTTTCATCACTAACACAGGTTTGCTTCTGCAAGGCGAATCATTTTTTAAAACTTACCCAGCTAGCAACTTTACAGTTAAAAACAAAGAACTGTGGATGCTGGAAATCTGAAACAAAAACAGAAAGTGCTGAAAAAATTTCAGCAGGTTTAGCAGCATCTATAGAGGGCGACAGAATTAACATTTTGAGACCAGTGACCCTTCATTAGAACTAAGAATAGCTGGGAAAGATTCATATTTATGCAGAAGATAGGAGTCGAGGGGAGACTGAGCAGAGCACACAGAGATAGTGCCCAGGAAGAGAGAACGTATAGGCAAACCAAGCAATTGCTGATGATAAGGAGAAAGATGAATGCTAATGAGAAGTATAAATGTGTGAGAGTGGATTGGCTGTGCTGGGAGCAACCCATTCAGAACAGGACCTAGGGGTGTGTGGGGAGAGTAATGGATATGGAGAAGGCTGTTCATGTGCTGAAATTACTAAATTCAATGTTGAGCCCTGAGGGCTACCTATGTGGAAGATGAGATATGGTTTCTCCACCTTGCACTGAGCTTCACTGGAGCGCTGCAACAGGCTCAATACAGAGATGTTGGCAAGGGAACACAGTGGTGTATTGAAGTGGCAGCCTTCACAAATTCCACAAAGCAATCATCCAGTCTTCATTTTGTCTCCCTGTTGAGGAAGATACCACCTTGTGAAGAGTGAATACAGTTGATTAGATTGAACGAAGTGCAGGTAAATCGCTACTTCAACTGGATAGAGGGTCTGGGGCCTTGGATACTGAGGAGGGATGAAGTGACCGGTCAGGTGTTACACCTTCTGTGATTGCATGGGAAGGTGCCATGAGTTGTTGGGAATGGAGGGGGAGTGGATCAAGGTGTCTCGGGGAACAATCATCACAGAATGCCGACAAGGGAGAGGAGGGAAATATGTCTGATGATGGCATCCCCTTGGACGTGACAGAAATGTGGTTTATGATCCTTTGAATAGAGAGTCTGGTGGAGTGGAAAATGAGGACCAGGGGGACATGTCATTGTTGTGGGAGAGGAGGGAAGAGGTGAAGGCAGAATGCAAGAAATGAGTCAGACACAGCGGAGGGCCCTGTCAACCAGGTTTGTCAAATAAGATGAGTTATAAGATAAGTTTTAGAAGCATCTCTGACATCCTCCGAGTGAAACTATCCCTGCACATGTGCAGGAACTGTTCCCCCAAGGTTTGAGGGACAAAGAAACGCAACTGAAGAGTGAAGTGAGGCATGTATCTTTCTGAAAATTCAGCTAACAAGTTCAACATATTTGCATTAATTTCATAATGATTGATAACAATTATCCATTTTTGGGTAATTATTAATCTTTTAAAACTATTGAAAACATCTTTCTGTAGATTCCAAATATAAATCTTCTACTTTAATAATTTTCAAAATCACTAATGTATGTAATGAACAGCAGAGACTGAAGTGCCAATACCTGGGGAGACTCCACAGGTCACAGCTGCCCAATTAAACCATTGCATTAATAATTGCCCTGCTTCACATCATCTAGCTCATTAGAAGCCAATTTACAACGTCATTTTCAGTTGAATGACCTTTTATTTTAATCATACAGCTCATTGTCAAATGCTTTCCAAATTTCATATTACATAATATCTAGCAATTTGACACATTAATATTCTCAAAGAATTCCAATAAATTTCATGGGCAAGACATGCCATAGGTACATAACCTCCACTCCTGGTAGTTGATTTGAATTGCTTTATTTGTGTAAAACCTAATCTCCTTCCACTAGTGGTGCTTGATAATAGGCTTTTCAACACATAGGGCTGAACCTTAGGATCTTCTGGCTAAGTCCATGTCACGTTGAATCTGATGGAAAAATGCTCACCACAATACTGAGGGAGCTATTTTGCTGCACCTAACCAATCTGGTCACATTTAATTACCTTTTCAGCCCTAATGGCAATTATCATGTTCAATTTCCACTCCATCTTACCCCATTCCTGTGACAAATCGCCAATAAATTGATATTGGCCCCAAGACCAGCATCCTTTGTGTCTGCGCCATGTTTGCCTAACATCTAGAGTCTACTGTAAAAGATGCTATATCGGATCCGTGGAAAGCATTAATAGGATTGAACAAAGGCAGCACTGGTATATGAATGGCAAATCACGTTTAACAAATCTAATGAAGTTTTCGAGGATGTAATGAGTAGAATAGACGAGGGTCAACCAGTAGATGTGCCATCTTTTAGATTTTCAGGAGGTTTTTGATAAGGTCCCACATAGGTTAATGGGCAAAATTAAAGCAGGTGGAATTGGCATAATATATTGGTATGGCTTGAGAACTGCATGTCAGATGGAAAACAGAAATTGGGAACAACGATTGACACTTAGGCCCCCATCTACTCACTTCAGCATCTTGTACCCACAAGTACCATCCTAACAAGTGTGCCATTACTTGTGTCTTACTCATTCAACCCTTTATGTCATTACAGGAGAAGACTTGGGAGGGTGAACCGCTGGACCTCCTCTTGGGAAACGAGGTCAGGCAAGTGACTGAAGCGTCAGTCGGAGAGCACTTTGGGTCCAATGACCATAACTCTCTTAATTTTAACATAGTTATGAAAAAAAAAGATGTCCACAGGTTAAAGTGCTCAACTGGCACAGTGCCAATTTTGGGACCATTAGACAGGACTGCTGTAGTTGATTGGATCAGTCGATATGAAGGAACAGGGACGACTGGCAGTTGGGAGGTTTTTAAAAGTGTGATATCAAGAGTCCGGGGACAGTCTGTCCCTGTTAAGGTGAAGGAAAATGCTGGCAGGTCTAGGGATCCCTGGCTGATGAGGGACATTGAGGCTCTGGTCAGGAAAAATGAAAAGGCATACGTTAGGTTCAGGCTATCGGGCTTAAGTGAATCCCTAGGTGACTACAAAAAGTGTAAGTGCGCACGTAAGAGGGAAAATGGAAGAGCAAAAAGAAGGTATGAGATGGTTCTAGCAGATAAGGTTGAAGATAATCCTAAGAATTACTATAGCTATATTAAGAGTAAAAGGGTGATTAGGGAGAGAATAGATCCCCTTAAAAGATAAACATGGCCTTCAGCATTTTACTTAGGAGGGAATCATGGATGCTAAGGAAATAGAGGAAACAAGTGGGGATGTTTTGGACCAAATACACATTACCAGAGAGGAGGTGTTTGCATGCTTAGTTTGCATTATGGTGTATAAATCACCTCAGCTTGATCAAGTCAATCCTTGGATGTTGTAGAAGCTAGGGAAGACATTGCAGAGGCCCTTACAGAGATTTTTGGTTCATCTTTAGCCACTGGTGAAGTTCCAGAAGACTAGAGGTTGGCTAATGTTGTTCTAATGTTTAAGAAAGGTAGCATAGACAAGTTATTGGAGAGAATACTGAGAGGCAGGATCAATCAACATTTGAATCGTCAAGGTCTAGTCAGGGATAATCAGATGGATTTGTGTGCAAAAAGTCACATCTGACAAATCTTTTAGAATTTTTTTTGAAGAAGTAACCAAGAGGATAGATGAAGGTAGGACAGTGGATGTTATCTATATGGTCTTTAGTGGTGTGCCACAGGGGTCAATGTTGGGATCTTTATTATTTGTTATTTACATCAATAATCTGGATGTGATTGTACAGGGCATGAATAATATGTTTGTGGATAATTCCGCGGGCTGACCTCATTACAAACATTACAGGAGTGATCCCTGGTCAGCTGTCCAATAGAAAGCAATGGCAAAACACAGCAGTAACTTGCCAGGTATAAATCATGGACTAAGCCGTTAGAAGTCCATTTTCAAGAAGGTGCTCTTAGGGCATGCTACCTGAAAGAGAAGGAGTCATCTGTTCAAACAGGTTCACCCTCTTTTAGAAGAGTCAGTTAGAACACCTTCGCATATTTTGAAATGTCAATGAGATGTGGATTTCGCTGGCTAGGTCAGCATTTTTTGCCTCATCTCTAATTGCCCAGAGGTTCATGAAGAGTCAATCACATTGCTTTGCTTCTTGAGTCAAATGTGGACCAGATCAGATAAGATTTACTTCTCAAAAGAAAACTACTGAAGCAGACAAGCTTATTTTCCCATAACTATCAACAGTGGTTACTGGTTATCCTTAGGCTAGTATTTATTCTAGAATATTTGTTGAACTCAAAATTCCCCATCTGATCTGATGAGATTCAAAGCCATGTCTCCAGAACATTAGTCTAGGGGTAATAAGGTGCTGGAGTCAGAGATAACATAGTGTGGAGCTGGAAGAACACAGCAGGCCAGACAGCATCACAGGAACAGGAAAGTTGATGTTTCAGGTCAGGATCCTTTTTCTGAAAATTTTCTGATTTTGAGCTCAATGACAACTGCACCACTGCCTCTTGCCTCAACTCTAGTACTGATTCAGAGATCCCCAAACTTAACTTAATCAATCTTTTGTACAATACACTAAATTTCATGATAAACCATTGTGGTTTTCCAAAATCCATCAAATTCTGATCAGTTCTTGTACTGATTTAATAGACCATCTTTCTTGAAGATTTAGCCCAGAGTTCAGTCCGGAGATTTTAAATTCATCGCTATCCAATCGACAAGGGTCCAACTCACAAAATACATGTCTTAGGATTTTACTCTTGGGGAGCTAAATACCAAGTCTATAACTTGTTTCCTTTTTAGTAGGCATGAAACCAATGTCCACAGAACTATTTTATTCTTCCAATGGACAGAGTATACAAACTCTGAAAACATCAGAAGGTCATCATAGGTAACAAGATACAGAGCTGGATGAACACAGCAGGGCAGACAGTATCAGAGGAGTAGGAAAGCACAAGCTGTACACCTTGTTATCTCAGACTCCAGCATCGGCAGTTCCTACTATCTCAGGGGGTAATCATACTTGCTTTCTACCTATTTTTTTCACAATGGCAAGTTGAGATTGTAATTTTATGTTGGAACATTTTCTTTCTTGGTTTCCAAAAGTCACCTTTTGTCAGCTGTGGGCTCCTACCATATTATACCCCAGAAAAAGAGTTGCTGAAGAATAGAATTGGACATAATATTTCTATGCAGCGTTTAGTAAATGGCATCTGAAGAGAGAGAGAGTGGAAAGAAGAAGCAGGGTAATTTTTTTTTCAGAATTGTAATAGTGAGAGAAGATATTTCTAACTTTTGATATGTTTGACCTGTAAGCCACTAAAAGCAGATATTTCCCTTTTATAGATTTGACCCTTTGATAGAACTTCATACTGGGCCTACATGAATGAAGTTACTTTGAAATTTTTCATTTTTTCTTTAGCCTCTTTCCCTCGCCTAGCAGTGTACAGGGCAAACAAAACACATTCTTTTATCCATTTCCCTGACTATGTTTCTGATGACAAGTCACCAGCTTAACACCAGATGCTGTAGCTCTGCATCAAACACAGCTGGCCAAGAATCTCCCGTCTATAACTGTCTACTATAGGCATGTTGGAAAGATTTGGTGGATTTGTGCCATGAATTGACAGAATTGCTGCAATGGAAGGAGGTCCTTCAGCCTGTTGTGTCTGTGCTAGTTCTCTGAAGGAGCAATTTAATTTGAGCCTTTCTCTCAATTGCTTCCTCTAGCCCTGCCCATTTTTCTTTCAGATAATAATTCAATCCCTTCTTGAATTCGACAATTTAACCTGCCCCCACCATATTTTCAGTCATTGCATTCCAGATCCTAACCACACACTGTATGAAAGACTTTTTCCTCATGTCATCATTAGCTTTGTTTTTTTCACCAATTACCTTCAATCTATGCCTTTGATAATTCTGCCATTGAGAACAGTTTGACACTCTGAGAAATTCTACTTTAGACACACGACAAAATGTAAGTGTACTGCACCAAAGGCTGATGAAAATCAGCATCTCCAGGGTTTGAGCTGGTATCCAAGCCTTACTAGATGCACAGGAAGACTTTCAGAGATGCAACCCCTAAATGACTTATAGCTGTGTATTAAAGGCTCAATACTCAAACATCTGCTTGAAGCTTTTGCAAAATGGCAGGGAGTGTAGAGAAGTCTACATTCTAATTTCTGTGGCTCACATGGAATCAAAACAGGATAGTCAACAATACTGCCCATAGGAGGCTACTGTCAATGAAAATCAGCCTCTTTGTGGTATATAGCACAGAAGGAGGTTTTTCAGTTAATCTCCACTTGCAAGAGCTAGCCACTTAGTTCTATTCCTTTCTTCTCTCTAATCCCGTTCAAACTTCTTTTACAAAACTTGCCCATTTCCTTTTCAGAAATAACGAATCTGCCTATACTGATTTGCTTCATAGAATTCATAGAATCGTTACCGTGTGGAAACAGGCCATTCGGCCCAACAAGTCCACACCAACTATTCAAAGAACATCCCACCCAGATCCAATCCCTTATCCCAGCATTTCCCACGTAACTTAAACATCCCCA
Source organism: Stegostoma tigrinum (assembly GCF_030684315.1). Lineage (NCBI taxonomy): Eukaryota > Metazoa > Chordata > Chondrichthyes > Orectolobiformes > Stegostomatidae > Stegostoma > Stegostoma tigrinum. The sequence continues at coordinate 28,167,184 of NC_081372.1, forward strand.
GACACTACGGGGAATTTAGCATGGCCAAACCACCTACTCTGCACACCTTTGGACTGTGGGAGGAAATCCGGGCACCCGGAGGAAAATCACACAGACACGGGGAAAATTTGCAAACTCCACACAGACAGTCACCTGAGGATGGAATCACACCTGGGTCACTGGTGCTGTGAGGCAGCAGCACCAGAATTGGAACAAAACCAGAAGTTGCTGGAAAAGCTCAGAAGGTCTGGTAGCATCTGTGGAAAAAAATATTAGAGTTAACGTTTCGGGTTTGGTGACCCTTTCTCAGAGCTGAGAAAATCAGTTCTGAGGAAGGGTCACCAGACCCAAAACATTAACTCTGATGTTTTCTTCACAGATGCTGCCAGACCTGTTAAGCTTTTCCAGCAACTTCTGGTTTTGTTCCTGACTTACAGCATCTGCAATTCTTTTGGTTTTTATTTAGTGTTAAAATTGGAATTGAGTCAAAAGATCAGCCACAATATTTTCCTATTCACTTGCAGGGTGTGTTTTTACATCCCACCATCTGCCATGGCAAGATTTGAACCCAGGTGAGTAAACTACATCAAGAAAAAAGCTGAAATCTACTGTATGATGACTGTATCGGTGCCGCCTCTTTCTCCTCAGAGGAGCTCGAACAGTTCATCCACTTTACCAACACATTCCACGCCAACCTCAAGTTTACCTGGGCCATCTCCAACACATCCCTCACCTTCCTGGGCCTCTCAGTCTCCATCTCAGGTAACCAGCTAGAAACTGATGTCCATTTCAAGCCCACTGACTCCCACAGCTACCTACAATACACCTCCTCCCACCCACCATCCTGCAAAGATTCCATCCCCTATTCCCAATTCCTCCGCCTCCACCGCATCTGCTCCCAGGAAGAGGCATTCTGCTCCCGCACATCCCAAATGTCCACGTTCTTCAAGGACCGCAACTTTCCCCGCGCAGTGGTCGAGAACGCCCTTGACCATGTCTCCCGCATTTCCCACAACACATCCCTCACACCACGCCCCCGCCACAACCGCCCAAACAGGATCCCCCTCGTTCTCACATACCACCCCACCAACCTCCGGATACAATGTATCATCCTCCGACACTTCCGCCATCTACAATCCGACCCCACCACCCAAGCTATTTTTCCATCCCCACCCTTGTCTGCCTTCCGGAGAGACCACTCTCTCTGCGACTCCCTTGTCCACTCCACACTCCCCTCCAACCCCAACACACCTGACACCTTCCCCTGCAACTGCAGGAAGTGCTACACTTGCCCCCACACCTCCTCCCTCACCCCTATCCCAATCCCCAAGATGACCTTCCATATCAAGCAGATGTTCACCTGCACATCTGCCAATGTGGTATATTGTATCCATTGCACCCGGTGTGGCTTCCTCTACATTGGGGAAACCAAGCGGAGGCTTGGGAACAGGTTTGCAGAACACCTCCGCTCGGTTCACACAAAACAACTGCACCTCCTAGTCGCGAACCATTTCCACTCCCCCTCCCACATGTCCATCATGGGCCTCCTGCGGTGCCACAATGATGCCACCTGAAGGTTGCAGGAACAGCAACTCATATTCTGCTTGGGAACCCTGCAGCCCAATGGTATCAACGTGGACTTCACAAGCTTTAAAATCTCCCCTTCCCCCACTGCATCACAAAACCAGCCCAGCTCGTCCCCTCCCCCCACAGCATCCCCAAACCAGCCCAGCCTCTCTCTGCTTCCCTAACCTGTTCTTCCTCGCACCCATCCCTTCCTCCCACCTCAAGCCGCACCTCCATTTCCTACTGACCACCTCATCCCGCCTCCTTGATCTGTCCATCTTCCCTGGACTGACCTCTCCCCTCCCTACCTCCTCACCCATACTTTCCTCTCTATCGATCTTGTTTTCTCTCCATCTTCGGTCCACCACTCCTTCTCTCCCTATTTATTCCAGTTCCCTCTCCCCATCCCCCTCTCTGATGAAGGGTCTAGGCCTGAAACATCAGCTTTTGTGCTCCTGTGATGCTGCTTGGCCTTCTGTGTTCAACCAGCTCCACACTTTGTTATCTTGAAATCTACTTAACTTCACTCATTGGCTAAATTACCAGTTTTGGTTTTGAGTCTTCCTTTAACATCCTTGTTGAAACATCTTTGTCATTGTGGTGACTGGTACTAGCTGGATCTTGTTGACTATGAGGTCCTAGATTAGGATTGTTAACCTAGACTAATTAGGAAATCCCTGGCCAATCAATATATTCAGGAGATTTAGAATTTCCTCTGTTCAGCAGACTGACTCAGAGCTGGCTGGTCATAGCCAGTGTACTGTACACAAGTAAATGAAAGGTGACTTAGTGACAGGACACTGACCTCTGTCCAATTATTTCAATACTGTTTACAAAACAACTTTTATTCCTCAAGGTCCACAATATAAAAGGCATTGTACATTTTCCACACTTTTGGGTATAATTTTCTAACAGATATTCTCATGATAGCAAAGAAATATTTGCTACTTAATCTCACTCAGAAGAAAGCTGGAGAAACCCAGCAGGTCTGGAGAGTTCTATGCAGAGAGAAAAACAGAGTTAACACTTTGAGCCCATTTACCCTTCTTCAGAACTGAGTTCGCTCTTGCCAGATGCAGCCGGAATGACTGAACTCTCTCTATTTGTTTCAGATTTCCAGCATCTGCAATATTTTGCTTTATTATCACTACTTAATCTACCTTATTCTAATCGATAATACAAATTTCAACTGATATTTAATATTATCTAAATCAACATAAAGATTTTAAAATCTTTTTGTCAAAACATGTAGACTCAATACAAGACAAGAAGCCACATTCTTTGAAAGTTAATATTGAGCAACAATTATGTTGATATGATAGTCAATCAGTGTCATTCTTCAACACTCTTTTAGTTCAAATGACTTACAGAACTTAAGTCAAAAACATAAAGCACCCAGCTATGCACTAAATTAATGACAATGAAAATCATTCCTGTACAATAATTCCACCATTACTGTAATGAGCGAGTACATTGGCTGAATTAAAATTTTAATTAGAAAGAGACTGAATTGAAACCATTGAATCAGTGCACCTTGATTTTGTTACTGCTTGCTTGCTGAATGCAATGAGCTGGACTTTGCTTTACATGACAAACTTCCAACAGGACATGACTTCCTAGTTTAACTCTGCATGTTAGCATTGCTGCTGCTAAGTGGGCAGAAAATTGAAGCAAGAACAGTCATCCCTACTTGGAAATGAGAAAAACTGATTCACTCAAATGATCAATCATCCAAATAAATCAATTTCTTTCATTTCCAAGTAATGAAACATAGACAATAGCCGTTAGCTGTTAGTCATTTATAGGCTCCATTACCACTTAATAGAGCCATGACTATCAGACTGTCAAATCAGTCTTGTTAATACACTGAACTAGAAGATCCATTCATTTTCATCTTCTTCAGTTAGCTTCAACTGTCATGATCCTATTAACCAGAGTACTTCAAGTACTAAGTCCTACCCAGTCATGAACATTGCCAGCAAAATTAATTGGACAGAATCAGGAGTAAGAACGTCATTCACTGCAAACTCAAGAACTACAAATGTTATCACTAGTGTGGAATACAAGTAATCAATAAAAGAACTGGCCTCAGGTTTAAAATCTAATATCCTAAAGATTCTAAAAAAAGTCTGTGCAGCCCATTCTTCTTGTCCATACCAGACACTTTATTACTTTTCTGTTTTTTTCATATTTTTAAATTTATTTCATTTTGTGTTTGACATGGCATTTAAAAATATTTTTTCAAAGTTAGTAATGATTAAAATTCCTCCTTTTTACACTCCATTAAACCTTGTAATTTTGTCCCTTCACTTCACTTTGATCTCGTTAATTGCATTTTAATTAAAGTGTGATAGCTGCGTGCTAAAAAAAGTGTTTGTTGTGACTGACCAAGAGGAGTTTCAAAAGACAGAGATCAATTTTCCACCTCACATGGTCAGGACACCTTCATATAATTAGCAGAATGGTTAATGACAGATAAAGGGGAAACAATGGATGTCATATGTTTGGATTTCCTGAAGGTGTTTGATAAGGCACCACTGAATAGGTTACTTAGAAATTTAAGAGCTCATGGTGTTGGGGCAGTAAATTAGCATGGATAGAGGACTTATTACTTAATAGAAGGCAGAACATTAGGATAAGGAGGACATTTTCAAGATGGCAACCTATAACTTGTGGAGTTCTCTATGGATCAGGCCTGAGGCCACAATTACTTATAATATATACTGTATAGGCTTGGATGATGGACATGAATGCACTGTAGCCAAGTTTGAGTTTGACAAAAATAAGTGGGAAGGCAAGTAGTCAGGATGACACACAATCTACAAAGGCTCATAGACAGGTTAAGCGAGTGTGAAAAAGATGGCAAATGGAATATAATATGTACTTTGACAGGAAATATAGAGGAGTTGAACATTATTTAAATAGAGAAAGACTGCAGAAAGCTGCAGCACAGAGGGTTTTAGGAGCCCTTGTGCAAAACCCAAAAAGCTAGTATTCATGTTAAACAGATAACAGGAAAGACAAATGGATTGTTATTCTTTACTTGAAAGGAAATGGAGTATAAGGAAGACTCACTGAAACTATGCAATGTATAAATTAGATCACATCTTGAATACTGTGAACCATTTCAGTCCCTTTATTGAAGGAAAATCATGTTTGCATTGGAGGCGGTCCAGAGAAAGCTCATTAGATGGATCCTACGTATGGAGGGATTCTCTTATGAGTAGATTGGGCCTGTACTCATTTGTGTTTAGAAAAATGAGAAAGCATGTAAGATTCTTAGGATGCTTGACAGGGTACCTGCAGAAATGTTCTTTTCCTTGATGGGACAATCTCGGACCAGATGGCATTATATCAGAATAAGGGATCTTTCAGTTAGACGAAGAGGATAGGATAAACTGTGTGTTGCTATTAAATTTTAGAATATTTATTGGAAAATAAAACACTTCATTCAATTGATGACGCGGAACAAATATTTTGGCAAGCTGACATTTATGTCAATGGGAATCTCAAAAAGTTTAAGTTAGGTATGAGAAAAAGTGTCACAATATCAGATTGTCAGCTTTGGTTGGCAAAACATTGTTTACAATGGACGGAAATTCAATTTCATGGTTCTCCGGGTATCATATTTAATAGTAATGGTACGCTACAAGCAACTCTTTATCAAAGGAGACACCACTTACGGGAAAATCCATTCACAATTCTCAACCAGGAATTGTTATTCTTGAATAAAAAGACATGGTGTGACCTCAATTTAATTTGAATGCTGTTAGGGATTGAACGCCGGCCAGCCACAATTATATCATATCATCTCTTAAGCAAGAAGTTTCACCAATCATTGAAGAGCTGACCATCAATGAGAAAGTCCAAACTGATCAAAGTATTTAAGTAGTAAGTTTACCTACTTCAGCTCATATCCAGATGTGGTTTTGAGATCAAAAATCCACTGAAACAAATTGAAGATGTGTCATACATAATTCCTTGGAAGGCACCCTAACAAAGAGATGCAATGTCTAAAGCTTCAAGATAAGTGAAGAAAAAGAAGTTTGTGCTCTCACAGGGAGGACAAACTCTACAAAAAGAAAAACAAGAGATTAAGGTTATCTAGTTCAGGAGAGGGTCCGAGATGACCGCCTTCCAGCCCACTAAGTAGTTTTCTTCCAAGTCTGAAGAGGACATGTTTGAGGATAATAGTGAAGCCACCAGGTTATCTGTATTTGTATTCAGAAAATGGAGTATTGATGAATGTAATTATATTAACAGATGTATAACAATGATAATTTCCAGAAAAAAAATGAAACTTTGTGGGCAATTTTCAATATGGGTCTGGAAGGAATGAAATGGTGAATACTCAACTGAGCACAAAAGGCACTATTCACTGTCATGATGTCATGAGGACTTGGTGAAACAGTAAAATGGCAAGGCTGTAAGGTCCGGGATCCATACTCAGAGATTTACTCTTCCTCATCACCTGTTCCCTTCCTCTTGGATGCTATTCCTTTCAGATTTCCTGAATCCCCATCAGACTATGACATTTGTCTTCTCACCACCTTCATTATTAAGGTCTTCAACTCTGCATCAATCATGATGGATTCCTATGTCTGCACTGATACTCACTTTGTAAGTTTTTTTTGCATTCACGAGCAGGCTGTCTATAGCATATGGTCTGTAGAAAATATTGCCAGCGCCTTCTGCTTGATGCAGAGCTCACTGGCAGCATTCTGGAACAAACAGCGGTGATGGAGGCACATGAGCTTGTGACATAATCATTCAGAATATGCGGGCAAACAAATATTGTATTTTTCCCAATTCACTCTGACTGGGTCCAGACAGGTTGAGAATCATAAACCCCATGCCTAAAATAAAGCAATTTAATCTGTAGACTTGCATCTCTATTTGATGTTAATAGCTTGAGAAAAATACTTTAGAAAAATATTAACATGACATGAACGTGAACTATGTTGACGTGAATTATGGTGCTGAGACTTATGCTGAAAGCTCATGAGAGATAGACTATATTAAATGAGTCCCTCAGGCTTTGTTAATATTAACATTAAATCTATTATTGTGAATTAAATGTACGAGTACATAATTATTGTGCAAACAGCAAACACTATACTTGGAAATCTGCAGAGCCACAAGAGCATTGAAATTTTGAACAGCTGAGAAAAATGTGACTGTGATGCCATGCATTTGCAAAATTCTGGCCTGTTTAGTAGTTTTGAAACATTACCTCTGCAACTTTATACTCCCTCTGCTGTACATGTGAAAAAACAATAAGAGTAACTATTAGACTTTATAATGAGGAGTGCAGAGGATAAATAACTATAGGTAAAAGCAGCTGTGATTTTACATGTCACAAAATAAAATGGCAAAGCTATCCTGGAAACCTTTCTGTTCAAAAACGTTATCTTGTTTTTACTCCTAATGTAATTGAACTAAAGAGCAGAGTCATCAGTGGTAATAGGCATACAATTAGGATAAGATCATTACTTCGTGGGTGATATCATTCTCCATGAAACGTTAGTCTTTTCAAAGGACATGGCTGAAAATCTTATTATACCCCTGTCGCAACCTACTGGGCAAGATAGTTATTCAGTGGTCAATCACTGCTACCAGGGCTATTTATTTGGTGCGTGACCATTTAAAGGTCCCAGACAATTGCGCAACGATGATGCTAGTTAAATGCAGCTGGTATCTCTCAAGGAGTTGCTCTTTGTCTGGAATATTCCACAAGAGATCCTAAGAAGGCACCCACCTTTTTTACTCTCCTGCACCACAATTCATTCATTCTAATCTGTTTCATTTTTACAATCATTCACAGGATATGGATGCCACTGGTTAGGCCAATATTTATAGCCCAATCCTAAATGTTTAGAAACCAGTTGATTCAATCATATTGCTGTGGGATTAGAGTCACATGTAGGCCAGACCAAGTAAGGGCAGCACTTTCAATCCTAAGGGATATCAGTGAATCAGATGTGTTTTGTCCAGACAATCGACAATAGTGTCACAGTCACCGGATATTTTTATTAATTTCAAATTCCACCTGCTACCATGGTGGGATTCAAACCCAGGTCCCTAGAACACTTGTTTCAGAGATAGTAAGAACTGCAGATGCTGGAGAATCTAAGATAACAAGGTGTAGACCTGGATGAACACAGCAGGCCAAGCAGCATCAGAGGAGCAGGAAATCTAGGCTCGAGAAGGAAAGCTGGTCTAGGCCTGAAATGTCAGCTTTTCTGCTCCTCTGATGCTGCTTGACCTGCTGTGTTCATCCAGCTCTACACAATGTTATCCCTGGAATGCCATCTTGATCTCTGGGTTAACAGTCTTGTGATAATATCACTTGGCCATCGTCTCTCCTTTTATTTCCATACCCACCACTATTGTAACCCTGACTTGCTTATATCACATATCTGACACATTGCACTCAACTATTCCACCAGAGCAGACACGTTCTCTAAACACTTACAAATGCATTACTTTCAAAATCAATTTTTCATGCTGAAGAAGGTCATGTGCCAACACAACATGCTTTGAGTCATTTCTACTAAAACAACCTGAGCCTGCCTATATAAATCCTTATCCACAGAAGTACATTGGCTGTGGTGAGTGGCAACGTGGATGGTACATAAAAACAATTTTTTAGTAAGCACCCATGTTTATTAGGCATTCTAAGAGATTTGAAATATAATTTTATAACAGTAGCTCTGCTCACTAATTAGAAAAGTTGTTGATGGTAATATTAAGTAGTGTTATAATTAAAATTCTGTGTGTTGGCATACATCCATAGAAAATTGTCATAATCTTATCAACCTCTGTCATAAAACACATAGGAAGAATGCTAAGTTCCAGTAATATGATCACACTATTTGGTTTGTGAATTTGCAACTCCATAGAGAGAGACTGCTGACATATGAATAGTAATTGATAGTAATTGAAATGGGCCCAAGGTTAAAACATTGTAAATATGGTATGATCTAATCATCAAACTATAGATATTGGTATTAATTTCTCTCAATTTTCTTTGTTGTGCACACTCTGTTTAGTTCAATTCTTGGAGCTTTTTGTTTTGTGCAGCCAGGCATACATAGTAACTTAAAGGGGATAGCTCATGTAGCTCCTTTAACATGTGCAGCTTAGAGGGAACAATGCCTCTATATGTGTTTGCTACAATGAAAACAGAAAAAAATAACTTTTTCTATCTCTAATTAAGATCCTGCAAAGAAAGCTAATGTCTTACATCACTAATGTGCCCCTGATTTTAATTGCATCAAACTTCCAAGATACTTTTAGTTCAAAAATTTCATTGTCAGGGCATCATCATCATTTTCAGGTCTGACTTCTTACTATGGTTTCTTTTGTCTCCATGCAAGAATGCCCCTCTCAGTAATTACCAAACACTAATCCATGCCTTGAATATTAACTCATTCCAGAACCTAGACATCATTAAGAATTTCATGTCCCTGCCCTTGCTGCGTAACTTTCAGCAATCCTGTCTTTGGTGGTGCAAATAGTTTTCCAATAAATTAACTTCATCCTCCCAATTCATGTCTTTAAACCTTTTCCTGTGCTTGCTGTAACCTACCTCAGTGACATCCTCATCTATATTGCTGTAAATATCATCCATTTCTTCATCTTTCTCCATATTTTCTGCTTTTCTATCAATGCCTGCTGCTATAGTAGCTATATTTTCTCCATGCAAATACCTCCTGAAAATTCAAATTGCCATCACTCCCATTTAAATGCCTCCAAAAAATCCTCCATTTGCTTATCCTGGCTGATGGTAACACTGGAAATATTAGATTCCAGCATGAAATCTGACTTGATACTATAAAAGATCATAAATTTTACTTTTGTCAATTCTATACTGTGTTGCTGAGTTATTGAACATATTCATAAATGGCTGCCAACATACTTTTACTAAAAGTTAAAGCAAGTTTATTAGACACTAAAGCAAAAATGGTCTTTTTTCATTATGCAGGAATTATTTGAAATGGTCTTATTACACATATTATAAATAACAATGCAATCATTTTACCCTCAACAAGAATACAGATATTCAGACGTGAAGGGTCCCCCTGTTTCCACTTTGAAGTCACTTGTTCAATTGGCACAGCTGTACTTGCTTTTTATCCCCCAACAAACCTTTGCATTCACTCAATGTCATTTTCTTTGGTGTTTTTTTCTTCAAGACACCCTTAAGCAAACTTTTAAACAGCCCATTTATCTTCTTTATATGGATTCCTTAAACTCCTCTTTTTTTATTTGTACATGGGATTTGTGTCTATCCTTAACTGCCCTGGAAAATGTAATAGAGAGCTGCTTTCTTGAACTGTTGCCATCTTTAATGTGCAAGAACACTCACAATGCAGTTAGAAAGGGTGTTCCAGGATTTTGACCAAAGAACAATAAAGCAACGGCAATTTAGTTCCGAGTCAGGATGGTGCATGACATGGAGGACAACTGGCAGAAAGCGGTGTTCCCAAGTATCTGTCAGGAAATCATAGTTGAAGGAACTTTGATGAGTTATTGCATGTACCTTGTAGATAATACACATTGCTGCAACTTCTGCATCTGTGTAAATGAAGTTAATATTGAAGGGATTGGATGAGGTGTCAATTATCCAACTTTTGTCCTGGATAATGATGAGCTTCTTGAGTGTTGTTGGAGCTGCACACAGCCAGGCAAGTGGGAAGTATCCATCACACTCCTGACTTGTGCCTTTAGATGTTGAGTCAGGAGGTAAGTTACTTGCCACTGGATTACTAACTTCTGCCTGTTCTTATAGGAATGGTATGTATATGATCAGTCCAGTTCAATTTCCGGTCAATGGTAACCCTCCAGAATGTAGATAGTGGGGAATTCAGTGATGCTAATGCCAATGAACCTCTTCCATTGGTTCCTGTTTTTGGAGTCTTTTCTTACTGACATTAAACCATTCAGGATTTTTGTTTAAGCCTAATTGCTTTGGAGACTGCTAAACTGCAAAGCTGCTGTAGACCTGTTCTCTCTATCAGGAACCTACACATTGACTGACCGTCTGGATTGTTCAGTCTTTCTAAAACAGCTTTCTCTATATTTGTCTCTCTGCTTCATAGGACACCTTGTGGCTTCCGCAGCCTAATTTTCTTTTCTTTCTTCTTCTCTTTATAAAGCACTTAATTGTTGATTCCAAGGGTACTTTTAAAAACATGGGAACAGGGTTCAAACAATCTAGTAACACTGGCATAATGCAGAAACAAAACTAAAACCATGTCCTTCTAAATGTATGCAATATAGAAATTCAAAATAATCAAAGGTATACATGGTTCTGTCCACTTCAGAACCCAATTTTCCAAGTAATAATATTATGACCTTTCATCAGAGTTTAATTGTGCTTTTGTATAGTTCCCAAAATCTTATAGATACCTTTTCCACCTCTTATTTGGAGTCCATTTTTCTTCCATTTTATGAAGCATCCTGAAAGAGTAATGTGTGACTTTAAGTTGTCAATAAATCCAACTAAATTAGAATAGTATTAGTGTAGACTAGAATTAGTAATTAAAAAACAAAGCAAAAAAAAGACACAAGGAAAACAAAGAAAGAAAAACTGTATAATATATGTTCACATAACATCTTATCATAGATTCTGGACACTTAACACCATTGGATTAATTTTGAAATGCAATAATTATTGAAATCAATATAATAGTCAAATGATTGTCAAGGTAATGTATTGGACAAATAAGTCAGTCATTGATTAACAATCTAGGTACATGAGTTCAAATTCAACAATGGCAGGTGGAGAGTTTCAATTCAGTCAATAACTAAATCTAGGAATGAAAACAAGTTTGTCAATGTCCTGTAGGAAAGCAAATCTGGTGGCCTTACCTCATCTGACTTGCCTGAAACTCCAAGCACTCATCACTAGGATACTGCCCTTATGTGTGTCAAATCAATGAGGGGCAATTAATCTGGTCTTGCCAGCAAGACTCTTATCCTGAGAGTGAACAATCAAAAAAAAGCCTACAGCACATTCCAAAAATATCTCACAAATAAATGGTATTGGTTCAGCTGATTTGTATTCCTTAGGAAACTCAAGATAACTTCTAGTTTGTTTAATTGTAGAATTAGAGGTTTTATTGTGTTGAGCAGATTAGCCAAATGAGTCTTGATTTAACATCTCATCCAGATAGCCTTGACAATCCTGCATATTTTTCAGTGTTCCTGTCAGTCATTTTATATTTTATGCTCAATTAGTTTGAACACACAAACTTTATGAATTATTCTTTAGGTCTTTTTCTAACCCATTGTAAGTTATTCTGTAATGATGTGGTTTACAAATGATTTGAAACTTCAAGCCCATGTAGATGTCATTTAAATAAAAACAGTCTGATGCCTAAGTGTCAGAGATAATGGGAACTGCAGATGCTGGAGAATTCCAAGATAATAAAATGTGAGGCTGGATGAACACAGCAGGCCAAGCAGCATCTCAGGAGCTCCTGAGATGTTGCTTGGCCTGCTGTGTTCATCCAGCCTCACATTTTATTACCTTGATGCCTAAGTGTGTCATGGTTTCAGTTTTATCTTAGTCACTGGCAGAAAAGCAAAAATTATTAGTTCAAGTTAAACATATCCTCATTATTTGATTTGTCACCTGAAAATTTTAAAGGCTTTGGTTACTGCATGCAAAATGTACATTTGTCAGTCACAGGGGAAGTAGCCCCAGATGTATAATGTATATGTTTCAGAACGACTACTGCTCTTCACACATCGGCAGTACAACAACATGGATTGCAGTACAATGTTAAGCACTGCACATGCAAAGTGCTTCCTGTTGGAAATTACTTGCCTTGGTTACAATACATATTGATTTGCAACTGAATTCTTATCAAGTCAAACATTTTGAAAATGACTTACATAAGAAAATAACATGAGCAGAATAATTGCTCAATAGAGTATACGCAATCACAAAATGACATTGGATTCCAAAGCTGTTGAATTTTCATTTTATCCTACCTAATGGATTTACAAATTCAAAAGCCCTGCTTTTACACTTGCAGTTTCAGCATTAGGGATATGAAAGTAAATTAACTGGTGGCCTTTTCTTTCCATTTGTGAATTAATCACATGACATTTACAAATGGCATTTCCCCTGAAATTTCACAATCATGATTGAAGACTCTTTATAAACTTACATTTGGTACGGTTATTGCTTCAAATGCTCAACAGTCCTCAATTTAATTGTTTTCTGAAAAACAGTACCCTCTTTTATGAAATGAATTACTGCCGATTTATCATTTTTCAAAGTGTACTAAGGATTTCTTTATGATTTAATTACATTGCAGCATCCTTTCATAATTACATGTTAACATTCAGGATCAGTTTCCTTTATTAGCACTAATCAAAATGAAAACATTAAATTTACAATAAAAAGGCCAACAAAAGCAAATCTAGGAAACATGTCTTCAAACAAAGGTTTGAGAGTAAGGAAAACATATTCTTAGACAGTTCTTGTGCAAAATCAGTTAAACTAATTAGAAAGAAGTAGGTATATGGGAAATTCAGGCCACAAAGAAAGGCCAGCAAAATTGGATTTAAAAGTAACTGCTACAATAACAAAGGTAAGGAAAAGCACTGATGGGCAAAATGGACTACTCCTTTTTCTATAAATTCAATACCATGTAACTACATTACAGTGCTCTCCCTAAAGGAATATTGTCTTGTACTTATTGGATAAAAAGAAAATTTGTTGACTTCAAGGACAAAATATGTGGGCCACAAAATTTGTCTCCTTAGTGCTGAATATACATGTGTTATTGGTGCCAATCATAAATTACTTCCATGGTGCTGTCGCCCACATCTGACATGACATCTGCTAAAAGCCATTGCATCAAGAGTGTTAACATGGGTATCACCTGCATGCACCAGAGGTATGCAGCATAGTTGAGTTGTAATGTCAGTCAGCATCACGTGTTAATTTGACAGCCAACCTGTCACATGCTGCCCTGAATTCAAGCTAATCTCGCTTAGAACATTTACAGCTATATAGGCATTCAACAGCACATCAGATCTCCATTTCTTTCTTACCAGTATTTAATATCATCATTTAACTTGCAAACGAGTTAAATAAAAGCAAAATATTGTGGGTACTAGAAATTTGAAACAAACACAGAAAATGTTGGGGAAACTCAGCAGCCTGGCAGCACCTGTGAAGAGAGAAAGTGTTAATGTTTTGACTCCAATATGATTCTTCTTAAGAACTACTGTCGTGTTCTGAAGAATTGCTTGATTGTGTTTCAGTGAAAGACCATAATGTTAGAACATAGAACAGTACAGCACAGTACAGCACAGTACAGGCCCTTCGGCCCACAATGTTGTGCCGATCTATTATCCAACTAAGACCAAACTACCCTTGCACACTCTATGTTTTACTATCTTCCATGTGTCTATCCAAGAGTCGCTTAATAATGAAAAATAATGAAAAGTAAAATATGTTAAATAAAGAAAAAATAAAAGATGATCTACCAAGCTAGATTTCAGTCTGGGATTTGACTTGTCCAGCAATAAAATCAGATCGAATCATAACACATACCTTATCCTCCAGTAAAGGCTGAATATTATCAACTGACAGAATTTAAAGTCATTCGCCCATGGTGAGTTCAGGGGCAGAGTTACATTATGGGAGTATGCCAGCAGGAAGTCTGCTATCTTCCTGTCTTTCTCAAGATGAAATCTGGGGCTTGAAATCTCTCAGATGGCCTTCTTGCTGATTGGTAATTGAGGGTTTTGTCAATTAATGCCCACTTAAGGAACAATTCTCACTACTAATACCATACAACCAATGGCGGCTGTGGTAATAATGATGGGAATTCCAATACAGTAAACCTTATCAAGTTTGCTAGTGGGCTTGAGGGGGTGAGATGAACGAGAATGTCCATTGTTGTCGAGCACCCACATATCTTCTCAAAGCCCTCCAATACGTTGGTTAATCATGATTTCCCTGAGGTCAAACCTGACTCTGCCTGATTACCTTGAACTTTGCTAAGTGTTCCACCGACCATCTTGAATAATAGCTTCTAATGTCTTCACTGTGACTGACAGCAAGTTATCTGGTCTGTGGTTTCCTGCTTTCTGTCTCTCTGCTTTTGAATAACAGATTTATATATTGTAATGTATTCTGTGTATCAATATGTCTGAAGATCTCAAGAAACATAAAACCAAATGAACTCGGGATGCTGGAAATCAGAAACAAAAACAGAAATTGCTGGAAAAGGTCAGCAGGTCAGGGAGTCTGTGGAGGGGAAGTAAAGTTAATGTTTTGTGTCCAGTGACTCTTCTTCAGAACTGAAACCTTCAGAAACATGTTCAGGATATCATTACAACAAAATGTGAGGCTGGATGAACACAGCAGGCCAAGCAGCATCTCAGGAGCACAAAAGCTGACGCTTCGGGCCTGGACCCTTCATCAGTCAGGATATCATTACGGTGTCATAGGATGTGATCTGCAGGTATGAAAATTGTACATTCCATCCTACTTAGAACATTTGAAGCATGCTGCTTTCTGTTGCAACCAACTTTTCACTGCAATGATTAGCTGTTATAAGCGTTGCGGGTAGATAGCACAAATTACCTTTAAGTCATCTACTTAGTAAGAAATTTCACAGACAATCAAGTACTAAAATGGTTTAAACTTTATTGCACATAGCAACCAAAATAAAACAACTCAAGTAAGCAAGTTAAGCCTGACAACTCAACTTAGCTGCCACTTGATTAATGGTGGGATTTAGCTACAGTTCCAACCAACAGTAACTGTCTCTGGATGTGTCCAGGGTTCGATCCTTGTGCAGTGTTGTTCATCGAAGTTCTGCGTTGAATTTTTGGTGTTAGATTCTCGGACAGATTTGCGTCTTTCAGCTCCAGCATGTCGTATTATTGATGATTCTTTAGATTCTTTCATCCAAATTATTGACTACTCCTCTGAAACCATCAAGTCTGCAGCTTGCCTTCTTATCAAAAGTAGCTTCCCTGTTCCTTGTTACATTTGGCCTTACATACCTGTTTGAAGACGTAACTTTCCTGTGGTTAACTCCTTAAATTCTTCTGCAGGTAACCAGTTCGCCTTGTGAAATGAGACAGCCATTCATCAAACAATTGATAAAATAGTTTTGTTATATAGCTTTGGCTCCCATTTTTTTTCCAGGCATGGCTAATTACTTTCAATTCCAATATGACAGATTATGGCAATTGTTCTAATATGGTAACATTGCATATAACACCCTCGGCAAAGGAAAATTCAGTAAAATAGATTTCCGAAGATGAGCAACTATAAATATTTCAACAATTCACTACCAGGGTTAACTTGTCAGTATTTAAGAAACGTCTGAGAAAACGTGTCCATTTTGTTTCAATTTAGGAAAATCACATTCATTTTCAAGGCAAGTAAGTCCTGATGCCAAAAGTATACACCAAAATATCATGTCCATTACACCAGGGTACAGGCAGTGCCTGGGGTTTCGAGCAAGTTCTGTTCCTGAGTCCATTTGCGAGTCGATTTGTGCACAAATCGGATCACAATGCAGGACAATGTAAAGGAACTGTTAAGAACACAGGAAATGTTTGCTTGTCAGATATTTAAAATTACACTCTTGTATGGGAGTGTGGTCATAAGTGATTGATTGATTTTATTGTCATGTGTATTGAAATACATTGAAAAGCTTTGTTTACGAGTGGTACAGGCAGATCATAGCAAGCAAAGGATGTACAGATTAAAAAGATTTAGAGGCATGCAGATTACATTGCAGGTTACATTGTTTGAGGCTAGAGTTCATTCAACAGTCTGATAATGGCCAGAAAGAAGCTGTTCCTGAACCTGTCTATGGAACCAGATCATCCCCAATGGACTACAGTCTACATTCCTCCGCTCCCCTGAACCTACTCGTGTGTGTTCAGTCTTCTGTTTCTTCTTCCTGACAAAAAGGTTGTAGGTGGTCTTTATTGGGGTGTGATGGGTCTTTGATGATGTTGGCCACTTTCCCAGGGCAGTGAGCCATGTAAATAGAGTCCACAGATGGGACATTGGCCTCCATGATGGTCTGGGCTGTGCACACCACCTTCAGTAATTCTTATGGTCCTAGGTAGAGCAGTTGCCATACCAGACCCTTGTGCAACCAGACAGTATGTTTTCAATGGTGCACCTGTAGAAGTTGGGGAAGGGCCTTACAGACGTGCCAAATTTCCCAAGCCGCCTGAGGAAGAAGAGGTATTGTTGTGCCTTCTTGACTGTCGTACTTACGTGGGAAGCCGGGAAAGGTTGTCGGTTATCGTCACTCCTAGAAACTTGATGCACTTCCCTCTGTCAAACTCAGTTCAGTTGATGTAGATGGGGGTGTGTTTTTCCTCCTTTCTTTTTGAAGTCAATGATCAGTTCTTTAGTTTTGCCAAAGTTGAGAGACAGATTGTTTTCATTGTACTATGCCACCAAGTCCTCTAACTCCCCTCCGTACTTTGACTCATTGTTCTTAGATATCCGTCCCACTACAGTGGTGTCGCCAGCAAACTTGTAGATGACTACACGATACCATGATACTACACAATACTATGTTGAATGTTTGTAAATCAGGACCCATGTATGTATTTTGAATGTACAAGATAGCTGACAAGTGAATCTGTGTATTGGCCAGGGCCTGATTAAATTTTTGATGACTTATGAATGCACATAAGACTCTCCAAACAGATCAAACCCAACAGTGGAGGGACCCTCTATATCCACAGGTATTATATTCACTCTTTGGATGAAAGTAGCATCAAATCTATTCACAACCTTGGCAGAGAAAAACAGAATTAAGATTAATAATGCAAATTGATGCCCTTTCATTAGAACACCTAACTGACAACTTATCAACCTGGAACATTAGCTTTGTTTCAATCTGCATACATGCTGTCTGACCTCCTGAAAGTTTGTGCAATATTTATACTGTAGAATGTTTATTCTTATTTCAGATTTCCAGCATCCACAATGCTTTATTTTTGCTATCATAAAACAACCAGTCCTGCAAAGCATAGCTCCTGTCAGCTATCCAGGATAAGTATCATCAAAGCATATGACCTGACTGTATAAAGGTCGCACACTGCCTCACTGAAAGAATGACACACTATTAAAAAGATGTTTCTCCCCATTATAGGCTAATGTTTTATATAATTGTTAGTTGTAACAAACATTGATTGCATTCCTCAATATCATGTTCTCCATGCATTGTTTCTTCAAATATAGGTGATAACACAAGTGTTGTTTCATTTGGTTAAATGTACTGCTGGTGGCAAAACGCACATAATTTCTTAAGTTAATGGAACCTTGCCCAAATCTAGAGAAATTTAAAAAACAGCCAACACATCAATTGACTTACCAGTCATAACTTTTAAGAGCAAAGGCCAATGTTCATCACAATCTTATCAGGATCGAGCCTACAGCTTGAACAATTTGCTCAGTACTGCTTCATTGGTGACTCTGCTGTTTTTGTGATCGTCCCTCTTTTCCATTTCCTGCTTTACAGCCACTTCTGTGATGCTACTTACATTCACTATGTGAAGGCTGATGCAAATATTTGTTCAATTCACCTGTTATTTTGTTTTCCATGACAAATTACCCAGACTCACTTCCTATGGGATCAAAGCTCACTTTGTAAACTCTTCCTTTTAAAACATGCATTGAAATTTACCACAGTCTGTTTTTTTTCTATCAATAGCTAGTTTTCTCTTATATTCTAACTTTTGTCTCTTGTTCAGTTTTCAGCTGTTTGTTATATGATTGCATAAGTTAGGTTCTCTCATTTTGCATGTGAACATTGCCTGGCACCGAATGTTATTTGTCACTTATTGGCCCAAATCTTCGTGTTGTCTAGGTGTACTGTATATAACACAGATTACTACAATAATTAAAGAGTCATGAATCAGCTGAACATTGTGCAATTATCACCAAACATTCCCACTTATGACTTAATGATAGAGGGAAAGTCTTCATGAAACTGCTAAAGCTGATTGGGTCTAGGACACTACCATGACACACTTTTTCTGTGATGTGCTGGGACTGAGATATCTTGCCAGTTTCCCCTCTTTAAAAGAAGAAGTAAAAAACTTCTAACTTCAACTATAAATGAACAACTGCTTCAATTAAACAGGTAAACAAATTGTATATGATATACAATGGTGGAAAACAGTATAAAATAGAATAACTACACTTCAAAAATATTTCATAAACATTAATTGCCCACTTAAGGACTTCATATAAAGGGCATGGGAGTGGGAGAGGGCAAGGTTGCCAGCAAGTTGACGTCTGCAGGAAGACCCCACTACCTTTTAACCTCCACTGTGCTCCTTCATTGGGGCCTGGCTCTGGACCTCCATGACTGCTCCTCCTCCTGGAGCTTATACCATTAGACCATAAGATCTAGGAGCAGAAATTAGGCCACTCGGCCTATCAAGTCTGCTTCACCATTCAATAATGGCCGTTAAGTTCCTCAACCCCATTCTCCCATTTTCTCGCTGTAACTCTTGATCCCCTTGATAATCAAAAACCTACTTATCTCAGTCTTAAGTGTAATCAATGACCTGACCGCCACAGCCTTCTGTGGCAGTGAATTCCATAAATTCACCACTCTCTGACTGAAGAAGTTTTTCCTTATCTCCATTCTAAAAGATCTTTCCTTTCCTTTAAGGCTGTGGCCTCAGGTCCTAGACTCTCCTAGCAATGGAAGCATCTTCCCAACATCCACTCTGTCCAGGCCATTCAGTATTCTATAAGTTTCAATTAGATACCCCCTCATCCTTCTAAACTCCAATGAGTATAGTCCCAGGGTCCTCAAAAGTTCCTCATATGTTAAGCTTTTCATTCCTGGGACCATTCTCGTGAACCTCCTCTGAGCCTGCTTCAGGGCCAGTATATCCTTCCTGAGACATGGTGCCCAAAACTGCTCTCAATACTCCAAATGTGGCCTGACCAGAACCTTATAAAGCCTCAGTAGTACATCCTCTCAAAATGAATGCCAACAATGCATTTGCCTTTCTGACTACTGACTCAACCCGTAAGTTTACCTTGAGAGAATCCTGGACTAGACCTCCCAAGTCTCTTTGCACTTCAGACTTCTGAATTTTTGCCCCATTTAGAAAATCGTTCATGCTTTTATTCTTTTTACAAAAGTGCATGACCTCACACTTTCCCTCGTTGTACTCCATCTGCCACTTCTTTGCCCACTCTCCTAACCTGTCCAAATCCTTCTGCAGCCTCACCATCTCCTCAATACAACCTGTCGCTCTACCTATCTTTGTATTGTCTGCAAACTTAGCCAGAATGCCCACAGTTCCTTCATTGAGATCATTAATGTATAAAGTAAAAAGTTGTGGTCCCAACACTGACCCTTGTGGAACACCACTTGTCACCGACTGCCATCCTGAGAAAGACTCTTTTATGCCCACTCTCTGCTTTCTGCCAGACAACCAATCTTCTATCCATGCTAGCATCTTGCCTCCAACAACTTGCGCCCTTATCTTACTGCAGCACCAGCAGTAGTCAACATTTTTAATGGTGCTGCTATTTCTGAAGAGCTGTCTACCTCTTATTGATGGCATCTCTCAGAGCAGGACATCTGTTCTGCAAGACCTGGGAACTTCAATACAAACCAGAATGAGGTCTGACTGACAGTTAATTGTGTTGGTAACCATGGGAATGGCTGTGATTAGTTTGCTGCTAATAGACTCTGTAGTGTAGTTATTGTCAAGGCAAGAAAATTCAGCTCCATGTCTATTCTATTGTCTTTCCAACTATCTGCTTAACATTTTGAGTTCATCACCAATGTAATTTTTCAAAGATAATAATTTGAAGCATCAAAAACATTAAAACGATGTTAATTATTTTGTGCTATTTCACACCTACACATAGTTGCTGACTTTGAAACAGTTCTCCTCAACAACAATTAACTTCTAATTGACCTTAAGATAACACATTGCCAGTAGTCAGGCATAATTGAACAGAACTCATTAAATTTAATTTCACTGTAGAGGCAGAAAACTATATTATGCATTTCATAAAATAATGTTGCAATTGTGCTCATAAAACTATGTGCCGTCTAACTTACCATGAACGAAGCCCCAGGACATTGACTAGTGTTAAAAAATAATTCTTTTCCGACTTATGTATCTAATTGCTTTTGTCTTCCTCAATACACCCAAAATACCCACCTCAGTAGAATTCCTGCAGCATCACGATGAGGCTTTCAGTAGGCATTAAGGACCCCAGCTGACCTAGGCATAAAAATGATGGCCTTTACGCTTCCAGCCCTGGATTTAATTGGGTGGGGTCAGGATGCAATATGCTCTCTGTCCCAACCTTCCCTTCCCAATTATGTGCCCACTCACTCCCACCACTTACCGCACCCCCAAGCTCTCCCTCCACCACATCTTATGAATAATTGCCGCAGTAAAGCAAATATTTGATTGGTCGAGATATCTTTACTGCCTATAAAAGATAGAAAGTTTTATTAACATAAAAATTCCATGTAAGATTAATTGTGCAGTCATACTGGGCACTGTTATTCTTGTGGAAGTAATTAAATGTGGCAGTAAATCAAGCAACACCTATATTGCAGTTAGATCTTGGCAACAGCAATGACAAAAGGTACAAACTGCAAGAGGCATTTGTGTTGATTTGGACTGACATAAGATGAACATCTTTTTCACCATTTAGAAAATGATAATGTGGCACATCTATCAGCGTGAGCCCTTACTGAGGAGTATTAGTATTAGGAATGAAACATTTCATTGTATTGAGCATAAGCCAGTATAAAACACGATAGATCAGGCATAGCAAAGTCTACTCTAAAGAAAAGATTTACATATTCTGCAAGAAGAAAGTAGCCCCACATTCTGTGTTCTGTGATAAAGCAGCAGGTCGCTGGTTAGTTCAGTTAGTTACACGATTAACATGTGGTCATGGAACAAACTTGAATAGGGAGTCTAAAGTGAAGGAGCCGTTTGGGGGCAGTGGTCATAATATGTTAGAATGTACTGTGCAGTTTGTTAGGAAGAAGCTGGGTTCAGATGTAACAGCATCAGAATTGAGTAAAGAAAATTACAAAGGCATGAGGGAGGAGCTGGCCAGAGTTGATTGGAAGGGTAATAAAATGTGAGGCTGGATGAACACAGCAGACCCAGCAGCATCTCAGGAGCATAAAAGCTGATGTTTCGGGCCTAGACCCTTCACCAGAGAGGGGGATGGGTTGAGGGTTCTAGAATAAATAGGGAGAGAGGGGGAGGCAGACCGAAGATGGAGAGAAAAGAAGATAGGTGGAGAGGAGAGTATAGGTGAGGAGGTAGGGAGGGAATAGGTCAGTCCAGGGAAGACGGACAGGTCAAGGAGGTGGGATGAGGTTGGTAGGTAGGAGATGGAGGTGCGGCTTGGGGTGGGAGGAAGGGATGGGTGAGAGGAAGAACAGGTTAGGGGGGCAGAGACAGGCTGGGCTGGTTTTGGGATGCAGTGGGGAGAGGGGAAGAGCTGGGCTGGTTGTGTGGTGCAGTGGGGGGAGGAGACAAACTGGGCTGGTTTTGGGATGCGGTGGAGGAAGGGGAGATTTTGAAGCTGGTGAAGTCCACATTGATACCATTGGGCTGCAGGGTTGCCAAGCGGAATATGAGTTGCTGTTCCTGCAGCCTTCGGGTGGCATCATTGTGGCACTGCAGGAGGCCCATGATGGACATGCCATCTAAAGAATGGGAGGGGGAGTGGAAATGGTTTGCTACTGGGAGGTGCAGTTGTTTACTGCGAACCAAGCGGAGGTGTTCTGCAAAGCGGTCCCCAAGCCTCCGCTTGGTTTCCCCAATGTAAAGGAAGCCACACCGGGTACAGTGGATGCAGTATAGCACATTGGCAGATGTGCAGGTGAACCTCTGCTTAATGTGGAAAGTCATCTTGGGGCCTGGGATAGGGGTGAGGGAGGAGGTGTGGGGGCAAGTGTAGCATTTCCTGCGGTTGCAGGGGAAGGTCCCAGGAGTGCTGGGGTTGGAGGGCAGTGTGGAGCGAACTAGGGAGTCACGGAGAGAGTGGTCTCTCCGGAAAGCAGACAGGGGTGGGGATGGAAAAATGTCTTGGGTGGTGGGGTCAGATTGTAGATGGCAGAAGTGTCGAAGGATGATGTGTTGTATCCGGAGGTTGGTGGGGTGGTGTGTGAGAATGAGGGGGATCCTCTTTGGGCGGTTGTGGCGGGGGCGGGGTGTGAGGGATGTGTTGCGGGAAATGCAGGAGACGCGGTCAAGGGCGTTCTCGGCCACTGTGGGGGGAAAGTTGCGGTCCTTGAAGAACTTGGACATCTGGGATGTGCGGGAGTGGAATGCCTCATCGTGGGAGCAGATGCGGCAGAGGCAGAGGAATTGGAATGGGAGCTGGGCAGGTAAGATCATGGAGCAGCAATGGCAGAAGTTTCTGGGCATAATTCGGGAGGAACAGCAGAAATTCATCCCAAGGATGGAGAAGCATATTTAGGGGAAAATGAGGCAATGATGGCTAACAAAGGAAAGTCAGGGACAGTATAAAACCAAAGAGAAACCAAGCAATGATGTGAAGATTAGTAGGAAGTTAGAGGATAAGGAAGCTTTTAACAACTAGCAGAGGATAACTAATAAAAGTTATAGGCGTGGTGAGAGAGAAGATGAAACATAAGGGTAAGTTGGTAATAAGAGAAAATAAGAGTTTTCTTTTACATATATTAATAGTAAGAGAGAGGCAAATGTGGACATTGGACTGTTGTAAGATCAGGCTGGAGATGTAGTAATTGGGAACAAAGAAATTTCAAAGGAACTGAATAGATAATTCTGCATCAGTCTTCATGATGGAAGACATCAGCAGCTGAACATCACAAATGGATTATGCTTCAGATTTTTGAAAAACATCATGGAGGCATCGGTGATGATCTTTCAGGAATCACTGGAATCAGGGCAGGTCCCAGGGGACTGGAAAATGGCTCATGTAAAATACCTGTTTAAGAAGGGAGGAAAGCAAAAGAAGGGAAATTAAATGCCTGTTAGTTTGATGTTGGTAAGATATTATAATCCATTATTAAAGATGAAACTGCAGAGTGCTTGGAAGTGCATGGTAAAATAAGGCTGGAACAAAAATAAAGTTGCTGGAAAAGTTCAGTATGTCTGGCTACAACTGTGAAGGAAAGAACAGAGTTTAGGTTTTGGGTCTAGTGACACTTCCTCAGAACTGAGTCAGCATGGCTTTGTCAAGGAGTGGTCATGTCTGACAAATCTGTTAGAACATTTTGAGGAAGTAATGATCAAGTTAAACAAAGGAGAGTCAGTGGACATAATGTATTTGGATTTCCAGGAGGCCTTTCACAAGGTGCTGCAAAGGAGGCTGCTAAATACGTTAAGTGCCCATGGTGTTAGGGGCAAGGTACTGACATGGATAGAGAATTGGCTGACTGGCAGAAGGCAGTGAGTGGGTATAAAGGGGTTTCTTTCAGGATGGCAGTTGGTGACTAATAGAGGGACAGATAGTGTTGAGGAAACAGGGAGGCTGCAGAAAGTTTGGACAGTCTAGGAGAGTGGGTAAAGAAGTGGCAGATGGAATAGACTATGCAGAAGTGCGAGGTTATGGAGTTTGATAAGTATAGAGGCAGGTACTATTCTCTAAATGGGAAAAGCTTCATAATTATGAACCACAGAGTGACTTAGCAGTCCTAGTTCAGGAGTATCTTAAGGTTAACATACAAGTTCAGTTGGCAGTTAGCAAGGCAAATTCAATGTTAGTATTAACTTTGAGAGGATGAGAATACAAGAACAGGGATGTACTGCTGAGGTTGTATGGGTTTGGTCAGACCACATTTGGAATATTATGAGCAGTTTCGTGTGCTGTATCTAAGGAAGAATGTGCTGGCTTTGAAGTGGTCCAAAGGAGGTTTACAAACTTGATCATGGGAATGAAAGGCTTGTCATTGAGGAGCAATTGAGGACTCTAGGTCTGTACTTGATGGAGTTTACAAAAATGAGAGGGGATCTTATTGAAATTTACAGCATATTGGGTGACCTCAATAGAGTGGATATGGAGAATATGTTTCCACTCATAGGAAAGACTAGGATATGAGAGCACAGCCTCAGAGTGAAGGGACAACCCTTTTGAACTGAGATGAGGAGGAATTATTTCAGTCAGAGGGTGGTGAATCTGTGGAACTGATGCTGCAGAGGACTTTGGAGTGTAGTTAAGACAGAGATAGATAGTTTATTGACTGGTAAGGAGATCAAAGGTTATGAGGAGACAGCAGGAGAACAGGGCTGAAAAACATATTAGTCATGATAGAATGGTGGAGCAAGCTCGATGGGCTGAATGTCCTAATTGTGGTCCAGTGTCTGTTGTTTAATGGTCTTATGTTTGAGAATATCAACTACAGTGTGGCTTCAATTCCCTTTCCAGTTGAGGTACACCTGGAGTCTGACTTCAGCTTACCCTTGAGAGTGGAAGGCACTAGCAAAGCACCAGTCAGAAAATAGTGTCAAAAACAGCTCAGCATGAAGCATCAGGAGACAGTGGATGAAGGAGAGAATTATCCCTGCGGGTGAACAAATGAAGGATATATATCTACATCCATTATGCAAATAGCTGATGAAGAGGCATTGTGGTATTTTTGGGTGACAACTTAAAGTTATTGGATATCTAAAGCGGCACAGCTTCTTCTTTAGGGAAAGAGGGATCCGTCTGGAAAAAGTTATGATATATTTCCTCAACCAGTCAGATCAGAAAAACCTCACTGTGACATGCAGGAAGTACAAGTTGGAATATCTAATTCAGTGCAACATCATTTACAAAAAAGAAAACGAAATGAGGGATAGAAAGATGGAATTGAGGTTGGATTCTGTCTCTCCCACTAATTGGGGGAACCCTCACCAGCTCTGTAAGGTAGGCACAATGGAATCAAGCGTCTTTCAGGCACTTAACTGACTGCTGTCAGGCCTTGGCCAAGTTCCCAGCAGCAGTTACTGGGAGCATTGGCTGCTAGTGGCACCGCACCGACATCAGGGTCTGCAGACTACACAGAAGTGATACAAAGAAAGGACAAGGGTCATGGCTGGGGTCATGTAAAGGGTTAGGGAGTGGCTTTCTCCAGCTGTTCCTGCCCAATGTCAGGTCCTTGGACACAGAGTGACAAATCATTAGGGACACCCTCCCCATGGAAATAACATTGGCAATCACAACAGATTTTGCTGAGCAGTATTCTGGGGACACAGGAGACCTGTGCAGCCTTCTCTTAGTCCTTGAGATACCACATAGTTACGGTGCACTTAAGGATAATGGGTGTCTATTGGCTTGCTTCGCTAACTTAATTTTCATCCCTTGCCTGCATCTTGATTTAATTAGGTGAGGCTTCCCTGCTACAGGTAGACTGATGCACGATTTCTCGATTGAGTGGCCCCAGCCGCCATGGTTCCCATCACAATGTGCTACATAAAATCCTGCATTAACAGAGAGATCGATGTGACAAAGAAAATGTTTTGAAAAGTCAAACAATAATTAACATCTAAAGGCATGAGACACAACATTTGTAAAAAAAAAATCTTACAACAATTAGGACTTAGACAAGCCTTGTTTGGAATTTTTAAAGGGTCTGAATGGCATGGTCTATGCTGAGAATTGTAGCAGATCACATGAGAAATCCATTGAGATCTGAACATCACAAACAACTTGTTGCATCTTTTGACCACATGCTGGGCTTTGAGGTGAGACTCTTGTTAGGCAGCAATGAGTTGACTATTGAGTGGGATTATTGTTTGTTAATGGATTTATTGACTGCACACCTCACCTCATTAATCTGCAGCTTCATCTCCAACCAAATTTTCAACATAGTGTGGGTACCAGATGACTTCAGCACATTACTTGCTCCAGTTGACCTCTGTGTTAGACACCAAGCACCAACATCTCAGACTACATTTCATGGGCACCAGCCATACATGTTCCACATCCACAGATATTGGTGTCTAAAATGTGCCAGCTTCTATGAATCCTTATGCCTCAGTCCTACTGTCATTTAAAACAGACAGAAAAGCAGGAAGCTTGTTGTGGTTGTCAGTTGGCCTCATTGAAATCAAGGGAGATAGCTCATGGCCAGATAGTCGCAGCACAACGAAAGCCTCCAATACAACTCCAGAGGCTTAGACATGGTCAGTCAGCCGTTTTAGGTGATAGAAGTCAAGATCCTTTCCACATAAGGACTGAAGTGTGAAATGTCAGGTAGCCCACACCCTGTCTTGACTCTTTTTGCTCAATTGTGAAATATTTCCTTCCTTAGTAACAGCTGGGTACAGGGGTAGAGATAGAGCGAGTGTGAGGTATTGGAGAGAAAGTGGTTAGACTTATGCTAGAATGGAGAATGTCATTGTCCTTCTTCCTACATTGCTGGGTATTCCTTAATATGGCTGCGAGATGATTTTGCCATGCTATGGTATTGTTGCCTCCACTGCAGGTCCTGCAGGCAGTGCATGTTCCGAACAAGAACAAAGTACAAGAACAAAGAAAAGTACAGCACAGGAACATCCCTGTAAATCTTTTCTGCATCTTCTCAGGTTTCACAACATCTTTCCAACAGAAAGAGACCAGCATTGTATGCAGTATTCTAAAACAGCCACAACATGATGCCACAACTGCAATAATCAATGTTCTGATCAATGAAAGCCCTCTAAGCCTGCACTAATCCAGATCCTCTGTCTAAACCTGTTGCCTATTTTCCAAGGATCTTTATCCCTCTGCCCCCCGCCCATTCATGTATCTGTCTAGATACATCTTAAGTGATGGTATCGTGCCTGCCTCTACCGCCTCTACTGGCAACGCCTCTAAACTACCCTGGATCTTTGGGGTCATTCCTGCAAAGCGGGAGGCCAATTTCCTCTTGTCTGCCATGTCCAGGACAAACATTAGGAATTGTGCACATCCAGACGAACAGTGAATGTCTGGATGCACAATGTCCTTTGAAGAATGTGCCAAGTCAGTGAAGTAAATTCTGGAATGTTGCAGCAGTGGTGATGCATTCTGAGCACAACAAATAGTAGACTGAAAGACTGGCACAGAAATACCAGCAGTAGACTGTGTCCAGAATTAGGTGAACAGGGCACCATAGGGACAGTGTTGGTACTTAATGAGGTGACTTTGTTAAGGTATGGTGAGCACGCTCATTAGACCTCATTCAGAGAAGCCTTCCATGAAACCCAATGAAACTGGCACTTTGCCAAAAAAGGACACAAAATCCACCCCTTTTTATCATTTTTAAACTGGGTTTTAGTTTGTAAATAGAGCATTTAGAATCAGAGTTCTACAGCAGAGAAAAAGACTCTTTAGTCCATCAGGCTGCAGTGTCAAAAACAAACAGCTAACTATTCTATGCCGATTTTCTAGCGCTTGGTCTATAGCCTTGAAGCATTGGCATCGCAAGTGTACATCTAAATACTTCTTAAATGTTTTGTGGGTTTCTGCTTTTACCACGCTTACAGGCAGTTCAATGCAGTGCTTACTTAAGTAGTATCGTTGAGGTGATACTAAGAAAGAACAGGGCAAAAAAATTCTGGATTTCCAGGTTTCACCATGCATATGTGAATGCCAGAGCTGTTATTTGCTTTATTCATATGATCAGTAATAACATTGAGTGCCGATGGCCTCACCATTTCTCTTAACTCAAATCATCATTTCTCAAAAGTGGAGTCGCGAGTAGACAGGGTAGTGAAGAAAGCATTTTGCACATTTGCTTTCATTGATCAGAACACTGATTATTGCAGTCGAGGCATCATGTTGTGGCTGTTTTAGAATACTGCATACAATTCTGGTCTCTCTTCTGTTGGAAAGATGTTGTGAAACCTGAGAAGATGCAGAAAAGATTTACAGGGATGTTGCTGGGACTGGAGGGTTTGAGTTATAGGGGGATGCCCTCAATAAGCTGGGACTTCTTTATTCCCTTAAGTGTCAGAGGCTGAAGGAAGACTTTATAGAGGTTTATAAAATTATGAGACACATGGATAGGCTGAATAGCCAAGGTATTTTTTCTAGTGCAGGGCAGTCCAAACTAGAGCAGACAGATTTGAGGTGACAGGGCAAAAATTTAATAAGGACCTGAGGGTTAAGTTTTTCACACAGAGAATGGTACATGTATGGAACAAACTGTCAGAAGAAGTGGTGGAGGAGGGTACATTTGAAATATGTAAGGGGAATTTGGCTGAGTACATGAATAGGAAGGGTTTACAGAGATATAGGCCAAATGCTGGCAAATGGGACTAAGTCAGATTGGGATGTATCAAGTTGTACTGAAGGTTCTGTTTCTGTGCTTTGACTCTAAGCAATTTTACTAATTAACGAAAGAACAATAAAAGTATAAAAAGCCCACACTACTGTATCACATTCCAAAAATTAAAGCCCTGTGATATGAAAAGCAGGAAGGAGAAGTTAGTGAATTTGCACCTTTAATATGAATGATAATTCTAGGGTACTCTGCCGAAGTTCCCTACTAGATGTTTGATTCATTTTCAGGGTGATCTGAAGAAGTGGTAGCCAAATGATTAAGGAGGAGATAGTATCACCAAGCTTAAATTTCAGGAGTTCTACCTTTCTATCTGCCTTTGAGCATGTGTTCTGCTGTTTAAAAGTTGAAGTTTGCCAGGACCTGTTCATCAAGCAAATGTACTTGGTTAAATGGACAGTGCTTACTGAGATTGCTTGGCCTCCAGGGACGCACTCCAGGTGAACCTTTGTCAGATCAGTGAATTTGTTATGCAGTCCTGTATAATGCATTTGACAGACAGCCTTTTCAGCAAAACAACACAATTTATTCAATTTGACTGTGCTCTTATTTGGATTACTGAAAAGGGCATCTAAGATTGACACTGCTCATCAAAATTGTTCTAGAAAAGGAAGTATTTACAGACCATATTATATATAGTCCTATACATGACTTCTTGATTATTTTTAGCTTGGTAGTTTTGATGTAATTAAGAACTTGACTCATTAGTGCTTTAATAGTTCTGCCCACTAGACAGTTTTTGTACAGTTTTATTGCATGCACAATATAAATCACTTCTCACTGTCTGTTGATGTTACTCTGCTTTTTTTCACTCAACATTGCTACTTGTTTCTTCCAACACTTGCCAGTCTGTTTTGATGGCAGCTTATTTGTCACCTAACCAGTTATATTATAATGTTCACTTTACCTTTTGACTAGCATTTACTATTCAGAGAAAGAGCAGGAATTCAATTAGAGATTGCAAATAAAAAATATTCCAAGATATGGCTGAAATATAAGCAATGACTAAATTAACCATCAAAGAAACGGGGTGTGAGACAGAGCTATGAGGCTCTTCATTAGTTTAAGGCTCAAATATGACCATTCACCTTCAATAGTCTGTGTATCTCATACATGTAAAATGTACAAATTTTACTTTTTAGAAAGCAGTGTTTATGGAAATTTCAAACAACTATTGATGAAGATTTTAATGAAATTTTGAAGAAGTCTAATATACTGAAGGAATAGACTAATGCACTACGTTTTTAATAGTTGCTTCTTTGAATTGCAGAAGGGTCACTGATAGATAACATTTCATATATGTTATACCTCACTGGGTAGCATGCTTGATATCAGGGCCTGCTATTCCCAGAGTCATAGTAAAAATTAAATTGCTTGGCTTTCAGACTCAGGTTAACAGAAAGCATGGGCCTGGTCTTTGTGTTACTAGAATTACTGTCTATTACAGGAAGTTGACTGGAACCACAGGTAAACAATTATAAAACATCAGCATAAAACCTTACACACACGCATGCGCAGAAAAAAAGTGGGTGTTATGAGCGCATGGAAAGGCTATGAAAGCATATGCAGTTCCTTTTCACAGGATTGGCTGAGATCATTCTTGTGCTGATCAGAATACTGTTCTTGTTCTTCCTTCTCAGTATGTTTTTAATGTTTACAGGAGTCATTAAATGAATAATTCATACTTAATAATTAAACGTTACAGCTTATAGCAGCCACTGAAAGAAAAATAAAATGGCTTTCCTCAGGCTTAAAGTGGCTTGTACTGCAGAGAACAAAAAGAGCTCCTGAGCTGGTGGTGATCTGATGGCTTCTCCCTATTTTATTTACATCCACAAGTTGTTCAGCTTTCTGAGAGCCAGTCACATAGTTGTTGGCAGACAGAAGGACTTTGTTACTAATGATTTGTTACTAGACCACAGAACAACCACTTACATGTTATTCTTTGACAAACATCCTCAGCCCTAGTTCATTGCACCTTTTCCTTCTACTGGTGTGAACTAGCAGTGGTGTAAGCAGTATTTACAGTGAGGGTAAGGTTACATGCTTTTAACAAACATGTGGTAATCTATCAGCAATTATTGATTTTAAAGTTTTTTTTATTTAGTCCACAATTATAAATAGAAAAATACAAAAATAAAGCGTTTACACTTTTGCTTTGTCAGTATGCATATGGAAGAGCAGCACACAATGAAAATTCCATGATTTTGCAATCATTCATTTTAATTATAGATATCTCTGAAAAGTCTAGCAACATTCTGACAAGTCTTACAAGTTTTATTATTATTTTATTGGAGTGTAACCCATTTATTTTAAGTAGTTAATAGCTGTGATAAATTTATAGGGTGTGAAAACTCAGATGGAACTGTTAAGTGTGTGAACATCATTATCCAGCTCCAGTATAATTCCGCACTCTGAGCGAAAATTGTTTTAAATGTTATGAAATATTCATGGCTGTTAACAGCCTTTACATTTAAAAAGGAGCCCAGATGGTTTGTCTTTACATTTCTAACGTTAAAAAGTTGACAATAATGACTGATGAGCAATGTGTTGCATGGCATCCAGTGCTGTGGCACAAAGAAATGCAACAAAGCAATTACGGATTTGTTCAACAGAAAACATACAAATGAACAGAATGCAGTCTTCACAGTAAAGTTGATTTTTCTGTTGTTCCTTGCTCCATTAAAAGCAATAAAAATGTAAATCTTTTAATGCTCTCTTTCTTCAAAATATAGTTTTTCCTTTTATAAGTATCTGTATGTGTTCAAAAGTTACAGAACATATTGATTGAATATCGACAAAATGTTTCCAAAAATTCAACTTCTGGCATATCCAAGCAAGTAGTAGAGAGTTTGTGCTCTTAAGGCATCATTTAAAATTAACTGTAATAAATTATAGGCTAATATAAACATTATGAAATATTTTGGAACACAACATTTTAACTATCACGCAACAAAATGAGGCTGGCAAATGTAATTTTGAGATTTTGATATTTTTCCTCCAATTCTCACTGCTCCAGTATCTATAATATCTTGGTTTTCATGGTTTTGTTAAACAAACAAAATGTGGAGAAACTCAGCAGGTCTGACAGTATGTATAGAGAGAGAAACTTAGTTAAATTCTCAAGTCTTATAACATTTATTTGGAACCTGCTGAGTTTCTCACTTTTACTTTGTTATTCAGTCTACACTAGATCTATGCCTTGTCTTTTCAATAACAATTACGATTCAGTCTGTCTTTTGCACCATGATGCCTTTGATCTCCCATCTCCTTTGAGCTTTCTCTGACCTGCTCTGATGTTCCACTTGGCCATTTTCAAGGCTATAAAGACCATGACTTTTCCATGATTACCCTAATGCCAAAATGGTCCCCACACACGCGTCGCTGGCATCATCAGGCTGGGCTGGTGAGGGCTAGGAAGGTGGAAATAGAAGTCAAGCAAGGGCTGAATAAGTGGAGGTTCACATACCCCAGCCACAATCTTAGCAGTATCTGCCGAGTAGATGTCCTCAGCCACGTCTCTTTCATATGCTCACACTGTCACAGCCCAGACCTTCTCCAGCTGCTGAACTCAATATGAGTGTGAGTGTTTTTGGTTCCTCACTGGTTCTGCAATTATAGCCCCTGCAGTTGTCCTGGACTCCTTTGATAGAATTAAAATTGATTTCTTAAAGTCTTTCTGCTTCTGCTTTTTTTTGGCATTATGCCCCTGAAAACTTTTCTTGGATTCTGACCAAATGGTGTTGCATAGCCTGCCTAACTACAAGTGGCTCCTGTGTTAACCTTGATGTATCACTGTTCCACAACTCAAAGTCAATTTTGTTGGAATTCCCTGCCGTGTCCATCCAGTCTCCTGTTTTCTCAGAAACTTTGCGGATTGAGAGTTGAATGACAGGAGGAAGTGGTGGTCAATGAAAAAGAAACTTTGGTCAGTGTAATGCAGACTTACAATTCTCTAGCATTGCATGTCACCAATGTTGATTAATTTAATCTGCTACTTGCAGATATCAATGTCCGACCTTGCAACATGCAGACCTTTCTGTGCAGACAGCCGACTTCTGAATGATTTTTTAAAATTCATTCCAACAAATTCTTCAGCAGGATCAGCTTTCATATAAAAATAATAATTGATCCATTTTACATAGTGTCATCCAGATTACAACACTGATTCTTAATTGAAAAAGTTTGTAAAACTGGCTCAAGCCAAATGTTTTCCAGGTGATGTCCCTTCCTGTCAAATGACATGTTAATTGGAAACACTATAAGATATATTTTTAAACTCCAATCTTGCTCCAGGAGAACAGTGCAGTGTCAGAAAGTATTAAAAATCATGGCAGTGAGGCATGGAAATCCCTGGGGTGAAGAGCAACAGTATTAACAACAGAAATATAGAAATAAGTCTTAATTGGTCATAGAGTAATAAACATATACAGCACGGAAACAGACCGTTTGATTCAAACCAACCATGCCAACCAGATATCCTGCACAAATGTAATCCCATTAGTCAGCATTTGGCCCATATCCCTCTAAACCCTTCCTATCCATACACTCACCCAGATGTCTTTTAAATGTTGTAATCGTACAGTCTCCCCTACCTCCTCTGACAGCCATTCCAAACACACACAACACACTGCATGAAAAAGTTGCCCCTTAGGTCCCTTTTATATCCTTCCCCTCCTACCTTAAATCTATGCTGTCTACTTTTGGACTCCCCCACCCTGGGGAAAAGACCTTGCCTATTTACCCTAACCATGCCCCTGATGATTTTATAAACCTCTATAAGGTCACCCCTCAGCATCCGAAGCTCCAGGGAAGATAGCCCCAGCTTAGTCAGCTTCTCCCTATAGGTCAAAACCTCCAACCCTGGTAACAACCTTATAAATCTTTTTTGAACCCTTTCTCATTTCACAACATCCTTCCTGTGGCAGGGAGATCAGAATTGCACACAATACTTCAAAAGTGGCCTAACCAATGTCCTGTATAGCCACAACATGACCTCACAACTCCTATACTCAATGCACTGGCCAGTAAAGGCAGGCATATCAAACACCTTTTTCATTAACTTATCTACCAGCAACTCCACTTTCAAAGAACTATGAACGTGCACTCCAAGGTCTCTTTGTTCAGCAACATTTCCTAGGACCTTACCATTAAGTGTGTAAGTCCTGCCCTGATTTGCCTTTCCAAAATGCAGCACCTCACATTTATCTAAATTAAACTCCATTTGCCACTCCTCGGCTCATTGGCCCATCTGATCAAGGTCCCATTGTACTCTGAGGAAACTTCTTTGCTGTCCATGACACGTCCAATTTTAGTATCATCTGCAAACTTACTAACCATACGTTTATATCCAAATCATTTATACAAATGCCAAAAAGCAGTGGACCTGATCCTTGTGGCACAGCTTTGGTGATAGACCTCCAGTCTGAAAACAAGCCTCCACTACCATCCTCCCTCTTCTACCTTTGAGCCAGTTCTGTGTCCAAATAGCTAGATCTCGCTCTATTCCATGTGGCCTAACCTTGTTAACCAGTGGTCAACAGCTTTTATTTTTCTTCTTTGCAATCCACCACTGAGTCTTACAATTATGGGGTCATACATTTTGGGAACAAGAATAAAGAAAAGAAATATATTTTAAGTGGTAACATTTTCAATTGCAGTGAAGCAGAGGAAGGATTTAGCTGTGTTATACTTAAGTCTTGAAGTGGATGGCTAAGTTAAAACAGAAGGCGAGTTGAATTTCAGGTTTTCCATCCAGCCAACTTAAGTGCAAAGAGAAAATAATTTATTTTGATTCTCTTCCAAACAATGCTTAGGCTCCTTCTGGAATCCTGTTTGCTGTTTTAAGTCCTCCATTGCAAAAGGAGACATTAAAACCCTGCAAAAATCCAATGTAGAATGAAAAAAAGTGACACCTGAGATGAGTGTGAATTTTCAGGTTCAGTCTGTGTCTGAGGCAGGGGCTTGAAAATATTGGATTGCCAACAACATTCCCAGCATTGGTACATTTCATCAGCACTGTGAGGTGGGCAGCCCTGAGGTCCTGCCCAATTGCCCCAACTTTTTCTAAATATATGATCCTGCAAGCACAGAAATGAAATAACACAGTAACAGTTGTTCTGGTCTATTTAAGTTGGGTCTACACTAAAGCAGTCTCATTCATGATTCCACTTTCATGGCTGCTAATAAGTTACCAAACCTATCTCTATAGCAATTAATAGGACAGCGCTGTGAAACTTGGGGCAACGACATTTTCCCTATGGGACAGATTCAGGACCCAGAAATCATTCTGAATTTGATCTCCCACCCAAAAAATACTGCTCAGGAATTCTGAATTATGGGTAACTGAGCAATTAAAACTGCATTCTCTTGAACTGGGAAGTTTTAATTGGTTTTAAGGAAGTGTTCAAAAAGAGAACAGCAATTAAGCGAAATAAATTTAGGTAAGTTATTTTCCATGAAAGTAATTTGACAGCAAAAACCATGACCACGAGGAAAAACTTGGATACATTAAAGTTCAAAAGAAACCTTATGATTCAAAGTGCTGTGAGAACGTTGATGCTTTGCTGCAAGTGGTGATCAATACTAAATCAATTTAAACACTCAAAAGCCATTTGAACATAAAGAATAGTGGGAGAAAGGAAAAAAAATTGGATTCGTGTTTGGCAAAAATAGGAAGAAATTCTGCACAATAATTTACCTAGAGACGTTTACATTGAATTAAACAAAAGCAATCATTAAATGGTTTTCAATATTAATATTTCCATATTCATTATGAAATCATGAGTTCTTCAAACTCCGAAATAAAAGCACTCTCTATATTGGAGCAAATGCATGCCTATTAAAGCATATTTAATAGGATTTTACCAACACTCCAAAATGATTTATTATGATGAGCTGAATTTGAAATCTGGGGAAAAAGCAAAATGCTGCAGATACTGGGCATCTGAAATAAAAACAGAAAACCGGAAAACACAGCACAGCTAGCAGCGTTTCTGGAGAACAGATTTAACATTTCGAGTTCTGAAGTTCTGTGCAGAGAAGAAGAGTGGGACCTGAAACAGTAACTCTGTAATTCTCTTCACAGATACCGGGAGGCATTCAGAGTCCTGTGTACAGGACCAGTTACCTTATTTAGGAAAGGATGTAAGTGCATCAGAAGCAGCTTAAGGAAGGTTTACTCGACTAATACCTGGAATGGGCAAAATGTCTGATGAGGAAAGGTTGGAGAGTCTAGGCTCAAATGTGCTGGATTTTAAAAGAGAAAGAGGAAAATAAATTGCAGATAGAGTCATACAGCACAGAAACAGACCCTTCAGTCCAACCAGTCATACCAAACATAATCCTAAACTAAACTAGTCACACCTGCCTGCTCCTAGCCCATTGCCCTCAGTCCTCCAAACCTTTTCTATCTATGTACTTATCCAAATGTTGTTAGGATTCTGTGGGATTTTGACAGGATAAATATGGAAAGGAGATTTCCTCCAGCGCAAGAATGCAGAAGTCGCCATTTAAAAATAAGGGATCACCTGTTTCAGATAATGATGTTTTTCACATAGAAGGCCATGAGCCTGAAGCTCTTCTTCAGGAAAGGTAATGGAAGCAGAGTCTTTGAATATTTTTAAGGTAGGGTAGATATATTCTTGATAAGGAAGGGGCTGCAAGGTTATCATGACTCGGTAGGAATGTTAATTAACCAGATCAGCTGTAATCTTATTGAATGGTGGAGCAGCCTTGAAGAGCCAAATGGTCTATTCCTGCTCCTCATTCATATGTCAGTACATAAGTTAGTTAACGCACATCAGCAGAGAAAACTAATTCATTACTATCTGCCAATGAGAACATGCCTTATTCATACCTCACCTCTGATTTCTTACACTGTCCTCTAACCAGACTAAAATAATATCCCCAACTAATATTATGTAATACCTTTTAGATGGCAATGTGCCAAATGCCCTTTAGGATGAATGAACATTACATTTACTGGTTTCTCTTTATCTACCCACTAATTTTGTCCTTAAAACACTAATAAATTTGTCAAATACAATATCTCTTTCAAAAATTCATGTTGAAGTTTCCAGTCAGCCTCTAGGCCACCCAAAGTATTGGGACTTGGCCAGCTTCCTGGAGCGAGACTCTGAGTGACAGACTGCAGACAGTGCCTTGGCAGGTTGAGACCCATCTTGCCTGTCAGATTTTAGTTAAGGCCACAGACACCCAATGAAAGGTTTGCCTTCTACTGTGGTAGCCCAGCTGCTAAATATTAATTTCATGTAGAAGCTTTTAAAGTTGGAGAAAGGGGGCCTCAAAATAAAGGTCCATCTGCTTCTGAGATGGAGCACCACCTATTGGATCGTGAGATCATCCTCTGGCTAGTACTTACACCTTTGCAGAAACTCAATTGTTGTGTCACTGTTTCCCACAGAATGTAAAGTTGTGACTCTCACTTGGTGTTAATATTGGGGCTCTGAACCAAAACTCAAAACCTTTCTTATAATCTCTGTACTTATAATCACTTATAATCTGGTATACATTCTGCAGACAAAGCAATTCAGCAATAAGGTAATTGTTTATAAGTTATTTCGTTTTTATCAACACTACTCTTAGAATAAATTAAAATGAAACTTAAAGCCATTTGAAAAATGTGGTTGTTTTTCATTGGGCAAGATATGATTGATTATTACTGTGGGTGTTGAAACAAAAACCAAAATCAAAACCAAAACCAAATTACATTTCAAATACAATTAACTACAAGAAACTTTCTTTCCCTCCTTACCATTATGTTCTTTGTTCTTGTCTGTTCTCCTTCTTCAACCGCCTCCTTCTGCAGGCTGTCCATCTTCTCGAGCAGGATTTAAATCTTAACAATGACAAAACCTTTCTGTGAATTTTAAGTTTGGAAATGTTGATTTGGAAGTCTCAAAAAGAAAGGCTAGCACAGAAAAATAGCTTTACATTTCTTTAATTAATTTTAATATAGACTATCAGTGTCTGAATATTTAACTGGCTTCTTTGAAATTAGTCTTTTTGCCTCTTGGAGATGGAATTGGTTATTTATCCCTGGAGCCATTTTATGACATTTCATGCAAATATTGCTGATGTGTGGAAATCAGTAACTTTTCAGAGCGTCATTTTTTTGGAACATATGTATTCAAAACAAGTTCAGAGCCTATGAGTGAGATATTTGTTTGTGCTGGCAAGAATGGAAGTATGCCAGAAAGCAAGAGGGACTTTTCTTTGATGCTGGAGTGGATTTTCAAGTGCGATTTTGTTATTTTATGCTCATGACATGGACAATCACAGCTCTGAAGATTGACATTTCTAATTGTATCTATCAATGCAGGCATGGTGGTCATGTACCCATGCTAATGTCTCCTAATGCTACTGTCTTTCTGCATGAGCTGGTATGAGAGTGAGGGGAGAATGTTTCTGACGAAGTGGAATCATACAGCATAGAAACAGACCCTTCTGTCCAACTCCTGCACACCAACCATGTTCTCAGTAGTTGCAGGCAGGCTAAAATCTGGAAAAAAAAAGCATGCTTGTGTGAATCATCAAATGGGTCATCATTCTGTTCGGAAGCATGATTGAATTCTTGTCATCAATGAGGATGGCAGAATCTTGTTTGCTGCTTTTATGTGTTTTATGAGGAACCGTCACATAACATTATAGGTGGAATCTTATAGGAGTCTAAGCAGCAAGGCCTATGGTGAAATATGTGGCAGAATTGAACGATAATTGTGGCAACGCCATCTTGATGTCGAGATCTTCTTCCTCCATCTTTTCTGCTTCTCACAAGGGCATAGCAGGTTTATTGTTAGTTAGTGGGAAAATGCCAATTGATGCTCACTATTGATTGTTCAGTGCTTTATTAATGCCACAACTTGATTTATTACCAAACTTGCCAAACAAATTCAACATCAGGAAAATTCAACAAGGAAACCAGAGTATATTCCTGGGCACCAAGATCTCAGGGCGCTCTCCAAGAGCACTGGACACATGCACCTCACATCGGTACTCGTTTGCATCAGATATTTTCCAACCTTTAAGAACCCTGATGACAACATTTGGATTCATGTAGTTGCACCACTGCTGCACCTCAGTGGTACACCTTGGACTGTACAGTCAACTATTGTAATACTGTAGCAAGGACATTGTGTACACAAGGATGCGTACTCATCTCATGCACTGGAGAAGGCTGCAACTCGGGGTCCTCATTCACCGTCATAGCTCTCACTCATTTTGACTTACCAGGATGCTCATAGCAAAAGGTACATTGTTGCACTTTTTACCCTCAGCCCGAGATACCAGACTCATAGTAATGCTGTCTTGCAATGCTGTTTTAATGCAGACCCAAAGCTAGGAAGACTGTCACTTGTACAGCAGACTGTTGCCGAGGGTTCCTGGTACAGTTTCAAAGAAAGCCTCTGATACTAGTTCAGGCTCTGGTCAGGATGGTCAGAGCTAGTAACCTCACAGGAGATGGCACAGCATCTGTATTGACTATTTTTACCCTATTATGGAAATTAACAGAACAACCATTCCCAAGAAACAAGACATTCCAAGATAACAAAATGTGAGGCTGGATGAACACAGCAAGCCAAGCAGCATCTCAGGAGCACAAAAGCTGACGTTTCGGGCCTAGACCCTTCATCAGAGAGGCATTCCGTTCTTTTGCAGACAACCTTCAGGGAGTGTCCTTAAGAAAAGATTACTAAAGTGTGTGTCCAGCATCTCTAGTGGTGGATGAAGCCGTAGAGGTGCAGTCAACTGATGGTCATGGGATGCAGAGAGTTTCCCTCATGAAGCCACAGGGCAACAGTATTATGGAAGATGAAACTGAGTGGCTCAGCTATTACTGTTTGTGCAGATCACATGCGTAAGTCAGTCAGCAGCAGAGAAAGCCTACAGGGTTGGTGGTGTGTGAAGTTTACATGTGTGGCAGTGAGTGAGTGAAGATATTGCAGGCCAAAGTGAAAATGGTAGAGCTTGAGCCTTGGTGGGAGGTGAGTAAAGTTGTTTAGATTGGGTGAGTATGAAGTATTAGGGAGAAGATGGTGGCAAATATGCTGGTGGAGTAGAAATGATATTGGCCTTCTTCTCACTGGACTGGGCATCCCTCCAGACAGTTGAGACTAATTTAACCCAAGTGGTAACCTCAGACCAGGCAGCCATGGTCTTGTGTTATAGTGTTCACTGCTGATCTTAGGGGAAGAGGATGTCACAAGTTGGCACCACCTTGAACAGCAGGATATTCAGGACACTGTACACAATGCCCCAAAGTCCCCTTGCTTGCCACATTTGCGGCAATGGCAAGAACCATGCAGGTTGGCTGCACACTAATACAGCTTGTCCAGGTGTACAACGGGCCTTTAAAGATAGTGAAAGTGTAAATGATGCAAGTGAATTCCAGAATATCCAGTCAGTGGTGAGCTGCTCAGGAGAGAGGCATATTGTAAGATGGGAAGGAAACCTGGCCTAAGAGAAGCCATAGATGCGTGGCAGGCAACTAACAAGACAAGGATAATGGGAACTGCAGATGCTGGAGAATCCAAGATAACAAGTTTTGGGCCTAGACCCTTCATCAGAGAAGGGGGGTCTGGGCCCGAAACATCAGCTTTTGTGCTCCTGAGATGCTGCTTGGCCTGCTGTGTTCATCCAGCTCCACACTTTGTTATCATTAATTAACAAGACAAGTTTGGTCAGATGGGGCAAGAAAACCTACTAGAACTGGCAACAAGAAACCCTCCAAAAAACTTGATGCAACTCATATTTAGCCAAAAAATCTAAGGTTCAGCCCTGTGTTTTGCCCTGCTACACCAACTGGTCACATAATGTTATGTTTATGATGCCTCCTATAGGTGTAATACATTCAACACCTCGACACTATTCACAATTTTAGCCTGCAATTGATAAAGACAAGAAGTTGAGAAATCATAAATATTTGTATAAATAGCTGAACTATATTATGTTAATAACAGCAAACAGTATTGCAGCTTTGTAGTACACTGGTATGTCCCTAACTCTGAGCTAGATGGTTTGGGTCCATGTCCCATCTGCCCAGACAAGTGCTACATCACAACTGAGCAGGTTGATTCAAAGTATCTATTTTACTGGTGGTGGTTTTGGTGGTTAAGAGGAGAAAATTGCCTCAGGTGATACTGTGGTTTGAAAAGTCTTTAGGTTGTGCGTGATAACATTTCCAAATATATGAAAAAAAAGGCATTCACAGCATCAGAAAAAGTGAATACATTGAAGTCTTTACAAATCACAGGTCACTTATTCCAACCAATTGCAAATTTTTCAGAATGACTTCCTAATGTACAGAGCTATGTCAACAAATGCATCTCTTCAATATTTGCGTGAAGGAAAGATAAAATTACTTTTATATAATTCCTTGCCTTTTTATAATTGAACTATTCAGTTTCTCCATTGAGTTAATTTTATAGTCCTTGAGCTAGAAGTTTGATTTTTTTAAAATTTGTGTCATTTACATTACATCAACTTGACTTTAAAAAATTAGTTTAGAATAAAATGCTTATTTTTAAACTCAGAATTGACTAGCTTTCTGACAGAACATTTGTGTCATATACAAATAAATTTGTTATCTTTGCTCTGAAATTTGAAAATAGTCTATGTGTTAGTCATGCAATTTAATGCGGCCTCAGTGCATTAACTGAATATGAGTAGCTCTTAATATTACTGCTGGGAGACTGTATTCTATTCATGTCATCTTGATTCAAATTAAGCATGATTTACGCAGGACTGCAGAGCACAGGAGAAGTTGTAGTGGATAAGATTAGTGAGAATGAAACAGATACATCTTTTAATTACATACTTGACCAAATTCCGGAAGTTCCGTAGTGAGAACCTTTCAGCTATATTTAAGCTGCAACTAGAATAGTTGCTCCCAACAGGAAGAAAGTGGAGTAATAATCTAGAGTTAGAAAGGTGATGATTCTGGAGTGAGGACAAGAGACTCTGGAAGTGAAGGATTTTTTTTCCACTTTGTTCCAGAATTTGAATGGTTCTGTGTCTGAATTTCCTGAAATAGTTTTGGTTTTTTGTGAATACTGATGCTACAATTATAGGTGTAATTACAGATTTAAGTACAGAGAAATAATACCAAAGAAAGGAACTGCTGCTTTATCTGAATATTTGTCTTTAGTGTATAAGTGAATACCTCTTGTAGCTCCAAACTATCACACAATATGAAAAAGTTTAAATCTTATATTGGTCCCTCTCCAGTTGTATAATTTAAGTGTCATTAGGGAAGTCAATGGAACATCGCATTTGCTGTGCTTCTTTGTCAGGGTCACTGCCACAGTTAGGACGCACAAATTGGCTGTAGACAAAATAGAGAAGGTTTTACTTTCAAGGTACAATTTGCATTCTATTTCATCCTGTGCTTGGCAAGGGCATACATATTGAATACCCTCATGAATAGATTGCCTTTCATGTATTTTCTTTCCATGCATTTAAATAAAGCTTCATTAACAATGTTTACTGCTGAATCACACACCGATGCCTGATATTGTGTCTACGCTTATTTCATATTTAGTTGGAGAAATTAAAAAGGCAGAAACATGTAAAATTTCATTATTCAGAATTTCACAAAAATTAAAGCATTTACTTAGGTTAAAAATAGATCAAGCAGAGCTGACTTGGAAATTATTAGTCACAGACTTTTTAAGTCAAAAACAAAATGTTGCCGATACTGGAAATCCGAAATAAAAGATTTAGATCAGCCAGCACCTGTGGAGAGAAACTTTATTGTCAGTCAAAGTCCATGTCCCTTCATCAGAACTGAGAAAAAATGGGAATCTATTGGGCTTGAATGAGTGAAAGTGGAGATAGGGAAGAAGAACAATTGGGAAGGATTACGTTCGGATAGGAGGCAGGAAAGATGAAGTTTCATGGTAAGGGGTGGAGTAAAGAGAACAAAAGATGAGGTTTGAATGAAGAGTGGATGAACACAGCAGGCCCAGCAGCATCTCAGGAGCACAAAAGCTGACATTTTGGGCCTAGACCCTTCATCAGAGAGGGGGATGGGGTGAGGGTTCTGGAATAAATAGGGAGAGAGGGGGAGGCGGACCGAAGATGGAGAGAAAAGAAGATAGGTGGAGAGGAAAGTATAGGTGGGGAGGTAGGGAGGGAATAGGTCAGTCCAGGGAAGATGGACAGATCAAGGAGGTGAGATGAGGTTAGTAGGTAGGAGATGGAGGTGCGGCTTGGGGTGGGAGGAAGGGATGGGTGAGAGGAAGAACAGGTTAGGGAGGCAGAGACAGGTTGGACTGGTTTTGGGATGCAGTGGGTGGAGGGGAAAAGCTGGGCTGGTTGTGTGGTGCAGTGGGGGAGGGGACGAACTTGGCTGGTTTTGGGATGCGGTGGGGGAAGGGGAGATTTTGAAGCTGGTGAAGTCCACATTGATACCATTGGGCTGCAGGGTTCCCAAGCGGAATATGAGTTGCTGTTCCTGCAACCTTCGGGTGGCTTCATTGTTGTACTGCAGGAAGCCCATGATGGACATGTCGTCTAAAGAATGGGAGGGGGAGTGGAAATGGTTTGCGACTGGGAGGTGCAGTTGTTTATTGCGAACCGAGCGGAGGTGTTCTGCAAAGCGGTCCCCAAGCCTCCGCTTGGTTTCCCCAATGAAGAGGTAGCCACACCGGGTACAGTGGATGCAGTTAATAAACAACTGCACCTCCCAGTTGCAAACCATTTCCACTCCCCCTCCCATTCTTTAGATGACATATCCATCATGGGCCTCCTGCAGTGCCACAATGATGCCACCGAAGGTTGCAGGAACAGCAACTCATATTCCGCTTGGGAACCCTGCAGTCCAATGGTATCTATGTGGACCTCACCAGCTTCAAAATCTCCCCTTCCCCCACCGCATCCCAAAACCAGCCCAGTTCATCCCCTCCCCCCACTGCACCACACAACCAGGCCAGCTTTTCCCCTCCACCCACTGCATCCCAAAACCAGTCCAACCTGTCTATGCCTCCCTAACCTGTTCTTCCTCTCACCCATCCCTTCCTCCCATCCCAAGCTGCACTTCCATCTCCTACCTACTAACCTCATCCCACCTCCTTGACCTGTGCGTCTTCCCTGGACTGACCTATCCCCTCCCTACCTCCCCACCTATACTCTCCTCGCCACCTATCTTCTTTTCTCTCCATCTTCGGTCCGCCTCC
Organism: Stegostoma tigrinum; assembly: GCF_030684315.1. Taxonomy (NCBI): domain Eukaryota; kingdom Metazoa; phylum Chordata; class Chondrichthyes; order Orectolobiformes; family Stegostomatidae; genus Stegostoma; species Stegostoma tigrinum. Next base: position 28,211,234 of record NC_081372.1, read on the forward strand.
CCCTCTTCTCCCTATTTATTCCAGAACCCTCACCCCATCCGCCTCTCTGATGAAGGGTCTAGGCCCGAAACATCAGCTTTTGTGCTCCCGAGATGCTGCTGGGTCTGCTGTGTTCATCCAGCCTCACATTTTATTATCTCGGATTCTCCAGCATCTGCAGTTCCCATTATCAATGAGGTTTGAATGGTTGGTTACCAGCTGTGAAGGAATAAAAATGAACCAAAAAAAAATCAAATCAACGAAGAGAAACAGAATATGAAGGCAGAGAATATGATCTAAAATTATTGAGGGCAATGACGAATATGGGAAGGTTGGAGGGTCCTGAGTGGAATGAAGGAGAGCTGTTTCTTAAGCTAGTGTTTTCTTCAAACACTGTAGTAGACCAAGGACTGGTAAGTCATATTAGTAGCAAAGTGAGAAATGAATTGTGAAACAACAGAAAATTCCACATCATGTTTACTGACTACACTGCACATATTTGTTCTGCAAATCAATCTCCTTGTTTGTATTTCACCATGTCAATCTAGAGGAGACCACGTGGTGAACAGTGAAAACAGAGTGAAATACAAGCAAATCACTGTTTTATTTGAAAGGAGAGTTGGAGGCCTTGATATTAAGATAACGATATTAAAATAGTAAGGCATTACAACTCCTGTTCTTGCACAGAAATGTACCACAGTTAAGGAAGCAGTTGTTAGCAGTAATAGAGTGTGAACCAAGACGTCATGGAATAAACAGTTCTGGGCACTAAATAATTATTTTGAGGGACTGTTTTGAGGTTTTCCTGAGGGCTACTTTCCGATTATGGTTTGCTACTTCTTGATTTTTAGATGATCCCTTTTCATTCTCACTAACGTATTCATTTGACGATGCAGTCACGTAGTTATAATACTTTTTGTATTTATATTAGCACTTGGGTTTATGGACTCACATAGAAGTAGATGTAGAAGAATTCATCAATATTCTAAACAATTAACAAGCCTCTTTAAACTCAAAGGCACTGAAAGCATATTCTGATTTAGAAAGTACAATATTTAAGTTGGCATAAAGCAAGATATTAGCAACAAAAATTTATTTTCTAAATAACTGACAGACACAAGATGCCATCGCTCTAAACATGACTTTTTCAGATTCGTGAACACAAAGATAGGAATGTGACTGATGAGGTGGACGTAAAATGCTTCATTGTGATGTAGACAGGTTCAGTAAGTGAGCAAATGTATGGAAAATGCAATTTAGCATATATTAATCTAAAATCGTCATTTTGGGTAGAAAAACAGAATGACAAAGTATTAATTGAATAATGATAGATTATAAAATGTTGATGAATGAACGGATGAGTGTCTTTGCACCCAGTCATTGAAAGCAAGCATGCAGGTACAGAAAGCAGTTAGGAAGGCAAATGCTACTTTGGCCTTCATTGCAAGATGATTTGACTGTAGATGCAAGGATGTCTAATTGTAGCTGTACATTATCCCTAACATAGTCCTTCCCAATTGTTCTTCTTCCCTATCTCCACTTTCACTCATTCAAGCCCAATAGATTCCCATCTTTTCTCAGTTCTGATGAAGGGACATGGACTTTGACTGTCAAACTGAGACAATATCTGGAGTATTTTGTGTAATTTTAGTCTCCTTACTAAGTAAAAATATATCTTTCACATGAGTGTGCTGAAAGGGTATGAAGTTTCTCCTATGTGGAAAGAGCTGGGCAGACTGAATGTAGGGATAATGTTTTCTCTTGCCGAGGGGAGGGGTCATATTTTCAGGATATGAAGTTGGCCATTTCAGACAGAAATCAGGAGAAATTTCTACGCTCAGAGCATGGTGAACATGTGAAATTCGCTACCACGTAAGACTATGGAATATATTTAAGAAGTAAATCAATAGATTGCTAGAAAATAAATGTGCGAAAGGATTGTGAACCAAGGTGTCATGGAATAAACAGCCTCATAGTGTATATGCATAATTTCTTGAAAGAAGAGTCACTGGTAAACAAGTTGGTGAAGGAAGTGTTTGGCACGCTTGCCTTTATTGATCAGTGCATTGAGTTTATGAGTTGGGAGATCATGATGCAGCTATACAGGACATTGTGAGGCCACTTTTAGAATACTGCATTCAATTTTGGTCTCTCTGTTATCGGAAAGATGTTGTTAAACTTAAAAGGGTTCAAGAAAAATTTATAAGGGTGTTACCAGGATTGGAGAGTTTCAACTATAGGGACAGACTGAAAAGTCTTGGGTTATTTTCCCTGGAGCATCAGAGGCTGAGGGGTGACCTTATAGAGGTTTATAAAATCATCAGGGGCATGGATAGGATAAATAGGCAAGGTCTTTTTCCCAGTGGAGAGGCATCCGAAACTAGAGGGCATAGGTTTAAGGTGAGGGGGTAAGATAGAGCAACCTTATTAAAATTTATAAAATACTGAGGGATATAGATAGAGTTAATGGTAGTTGTCTTTTTCCAAAGATGGGGGATTTCAAAACTAGGATGCACATTTTTAGGTGAGAGGAGAGAGATTTAAAAAAGATATGGGGGCAAATATTTTACATGGAGGGTGGTTCGTGTGTGGAATGATCTTCCTGAGGAAGTAGTGGATGACAGTACAATTACAATGTTTAAAAGACTTTTGGATAAGTACATGAATAGGAAAGCCTTATAGGGATATGGGCCAGAAACAGGCAGATGCAATAATTTAATAAAATGTGAGGCTGGATGAACACAGCAGGCCAAGCAGCATCTCAGGAGCACAAAAGCTGACGTTTCGGGCCTGGACCCTTCATCAGAGAGGGGGATGGGGGGAGGGAACTGGAATAAATAGGGAGAGAGGGGGAGGCGGACCGAAGATGGAGAGTAAAGAAGATAGGTGGAGAGGGTGTAGGTGGGGAGGTAGGGAGGGGATAGGTCAGTCCAGGGAAGACGCACAGGTCAAGGAGGTGGGATGAGGTTAGTAGGTAGCTGGGGGTGCGGCTTGGGGTGGGAGGAAGGGATGGGTGAGAGGAAGAACCGGTTAGGGAGGCAGAGACAGGTTGGACTGGTTTTGGGATGCAGTGGGTGGGGGGGAAGGGCTGGGCTGGTTGTGTGGTGCAGTGGGGGGAGGGGATGAACTGGGCTGGTTTAGGGATGCAGTGGGGGAAGGGGAGATTTTGAAACTGGTGAAGTCCACATTGATACCATATGGCTGCAGGGTTCCCAGGCGGAATATGAGTTGCTGTTCCTGCAACCTTCGGGTGGCATCATTGTGGCAGTGCAGGAGGCCCATGATGGACATGTCATCAAGAGAATGGGAGGGGGAGTGGAAATGGTTTGCGACTGGGAGGTGCAGTTGTTTGTTGCGAACTGAGCGGAGGTGTTCTGCAAAGCGGTCCCCACCCACAGCCTCCAACCTCATTGTTCCCCAACCCCGCACGGCCCGTTTCTATCTCCTTCCCAAAATCCACAAACCTGCCTGCCCTGGTCGTCCCATCGTCTCAGCCTGCTCCTGCCCCACCGAACTCATCTCCACCTATCTGGACTCCATTTTCTCCCCTTTGGTCCAGGAACTCCCCACCTATGTCCGTGACACCACCCACGCCCTCCACCTCCTCCAGGACTTCCAATTCCCTGGCCCCCAACACCTCATATTCACCATGGACGTCCAGTCCCTGTACACCTGCATTCCGCATGGAGATGGCCTCAAGGCCCTCCGCTTCTTCCTGTCCCGCAGGCCCGACCAGGCCCCCTCCACCGACACTCTCATCCGCCTAGCGGAACTCGTCCTCACACTCAACAACTTCTCTTTTGACTCCTCCCACTTCCTACAGACTAAGGGGGTGGCCATGGGCACCCGCATGGGCCCCAGCTATGCCTGCCTCTTTGTAGGTTACGTGGAACAGTCCATCTTCCGCACCTACACAGGCCCCAAACCCCACCTCTTCCTCCGGTACATTGATGACTGTATCGGCGCCGCCTCTTGCTCCCCAGAGGAGCTCGAACAGTTCATCCACTTCACCAACACCTTCCACCCCAACCTTCAGTTCACCTGGGCCATCTCCAGCACATCCCTCACCTTCCTGGACCTCTCAGTCTCCATCTCAGGCAACCAGCTTGTAACTGATGTCCATTTCAAGCCCACCGACTCCCACAGCTACCTAGAATACACCTCCTCCCACCCACCCTCCTGCAAAAATTCCATCCCCTATTCCCAATTCCTCCGCCTCCGCCGCATCTGCTCCCACGATAAGACATTCCACTCCCGCACATCCCAGATGTCCAAGTTCTTTAAGGACCGCAACTTCCCCCCCACGGTGATTGAGAACGCCCTTGACCGCGTCTCCCGCATTTCCCGCGACACATCCCTCACACCCCGCCCCCGCCACAACCGCCCCAAGAGGATCCCCCTCGTTCTCACACACCACCCTACCAACCTCCGGATACAACGCATTATCCTCCGACACTTCCGCCACTTACAATCCGACCCCACCACCCAAGACATTTTTCCATCCCCACCCCTGTCTGCTTTCCGGAGAGACCACTCTCTCCGTGACTCCCTTGTTCGCTCCACACTGCCCTCCAACCCCACCACACCCGGCACCTTCCCCTGCAACCGCAGGAAATGCTACACTTGTCCCCACACCTCCTCCCCCACCCCCATCCCAGGCCCCAAGATGACATTCCACATTAAGCAGAGGTTCACCTGCACATCTGCCAATGTGATATACTGCATCCACTGTACCCGGTGCGGCTTTCTCTACATTGGGGAAACCAAGCGGAGGCTTGGGGACCGCTTTGCAGAACACCTCCGCTCAGTTCGCAACAAACAACTGCACCTCCCAGTCGCAAACCATTTCCACTCCCCCTCCCATTCTCTTGATGACATGTCCATCATGGGCCTCCTGCACTGCCACAATGATGCCACCCGAAGGTTGCAGGAACAGCAACTCATATTCCGCCTGGGAACCCTGCAGCCATATGGTATCAATGTGGACTTCACCAGTTTCAAAATCTCCCCTTCCCCCACTGCATCCCTAAACCAGCCCAGTTCATCCCCTCCCCCCACTGCACCACACAACCAGCCCAGCCCTTCCCCCCCACCCACTGCATCCCAAAACCAGTCCAACCTGTCTCTGCCTCCCTAACCGGTTCTTCCTCTCACCCATCCCTTCCTCCCACCCCAAGCCGCACCCCCAGCTACCTACTAACCTCATCCCACCTCCTTGACCTGTCCGTCTTCCCTGGACTGACCTATCCCCTCCCTACCTCCCCACCTACACCCTCTCCACCTATCTTCTTTACTCTCCATCTTCGGTCCGCCTCCCCCTCTCTCCCTATTTATTCCAGTTCCCTCCCCCCATCCCCCTCTCTGATGAAGGGTCCAGGCCCGAAACGTCAGCTTTTGTGCTCCTGAGATGCTGCTTGGCCTGCTGTGTTCATCCAGCCTCACATTTTATTATCTTGGAATCTCCAGCATCTGCAGTTCCCATTATCTCAGATGCAATAATTTAGTTGGGATATTGGTGGACATGGACTGGTTGGACCAAAGCTTCTGTTTCCGTGCTGTATGACTCTAATAATGTATGTTATGATTCTGGGAGGAAGCAGAACACATAAGAGCAGAAGTTCATGAAATAGTTTGGACATGGTGGAGGGCCCCGTCATCCACATTTGAGAACTGATTTCAGTTGAGGAAAGACAAAAGGATTATTATGGAAGTTTGCATTGTCCATTTAGATGCATCAATGACAGAGAAGCTGGGAGAGAGGAATAGAGTCATTGTACGAAGCTGGGTATGATGAAATTTAGTAAAGGTTGCTGTGGGAGTCCATGGACTGGAATGAATGTATATTATTTTATATGCTGGTATTACTTTTAACAGTGGCTCATTTTATGTATTTCCCATATCTTGTACAGTCAGGCTTTATTTAGATGAATGCATGGTGTGCCACAATCCTAAGAAGAAAATATAAAAACTGTAGATGTCCTTTTGAACAATATTTCAAAAATACTTTATTCCAAATTCAAAATAATTCCATCATTTACAAAATTTATATCACAGTCCAACACAATATAAATTTTAAACTTTAGATTATAAATTCTAACTTTCTCATCAAAGGGGAGGTCTAACCAATAGAATCTTCTTAAATTTCATTAGAATTCTCCTCCTCTTATAATTAATAATTTATAAATGAAATTATGAGTTGCAACCTCAGATACAATCATTTCATTTTTGGGATATTAGTTTTGAAGAATAAATTTTTTTTCATTTTTCATTAAGGGAGAAGATTATATCTCCTTTCTGACATAAAAAAGGGGAGAATACTCTGTGGTAGAGTGCAATATTCCTCCTATCTCTTTTTCAATTTATTAGTTTATTCATAATTTAACGTCAATGAAAAGGAATTATAATATTCTGACACTGAAAGATCAGTAGACCCTTGTCCTGGGCTCAGGGGCAGAAAGAGTTTACTTCTAAAAGACAATTGTTCAGTGGGCTGAAATAGATGTCTTGCAGAAAATTTAAAGTAAATTGAAAATGTATAAAAAATCCTCTGTGACAGTGACTGTGATACATTACCCACTTATCCACCTGAAGTCCTCTGCAGCCTTTGGAATTAACAATACCTTCTTCTGACTCTCACCTTATTTGTCTAGCTTAGTGAAACTATGTTTGCTTGATTCTATTCTTAAATATCCAATTGTATCAAGTGCCTCCAGTAATAACTTCTGTTTCCATCTTTAGCCTATTATTTCAATTGTTCCTGGAGTACCTCTTCTTGGCTCCTTTCAATTCCAAAAAATGCTGGTCAGTCCACATGGCAAGGAGGCCAGATTTCATCTGGAACTCTTATAGTCACTGGCAGAGGAAATGTCTCCATTTCAGGCTCCCTGTGCCCAATGGTGGCTCCACTAATGTGCTCCTCTCCTCCCCATTTGTTCCCCTTTCCCCTCCCAAACCTGTCTCCCACCTCACTTGCTCATCATCTTTGAGTTCTGCCAGCTTGGCCGCTACAAAACTCCAGAATTCCTTGTGTGCATGGTGCAATGGCCTCTCTTCATTATGGGTAGCCTCTACAGCAATCAGTAGCCACTGCTTCCAGTGGAGGTGCTGATCATTTGACAGGCTAATGGTCTCAGTGGTAGGAGTTCGTCCCTGCCCTGAACCAATTACCATGTTGACATCCAATAAAATCACTTGTGCCAACCCAGCCTTTGCCTTGACCTAAAGTCTGAAAAATTCCTCTAAAGAAATGTAGATGTTTTTAAAATAACATGTTTGAACAAATGTGGAGGCCAGGTCATTGAGTATATTTAAGACAGAGGTAGATAGGTTCTTGATTGTTAAGGGGATCAAGGGTTATAGGTAGAAAGCATGAGAATGGGATTCAGAAACTTATTAGCCATGCCTGAATGGTGGAGCAGACTCAATGAGGCAAATAGCTGATTTTCCTGTTCCTATGTCTTATGATCCTACGGTCTTACACCATCACCTGCATGTTTCTGTTCCAACCTTATACTACTTTGGAGATTACAATACTATTTAATACCACTGATATATATTTGAACATTTACAGGATTTGCTGGTATCCCTGATTAGAGGTATTCCTAAGGGTCATCTTGATCCAGTTGATTGCACATTAACCCCATCCACAAGCTAAACTTACGCGTGAGGCTGATAGTTCAGTGTTAACCAAAAACGGTTAGTTACTCAGTAACAATGTGTGGAGCTGAATGAACACAGCAGACCAAGCAGCGACTTACGAGCACAAAAGCTGACGTTTTGGGCCTAGACCCTTTTCTGATGAAGGGTCTAGGCCCAAAACGTCAGCTTTTGTGCTCCTAAGATGCTGCTTGGCCTGCTGTGTTCATCCAGCTCCACACTTTTTTATCTCGGATTCTCCAGCATCTGCAGTTCCCATTATCTCTAGTTACTCAGTGAGATGTGATTTTAATGCTCCTATGCAGAACTATGTATTGCTTTTCTGGCTGCATAGAAAACATCTTCCAACATGAACAACTTCAATAGGGATTACATTTGTTTCGCAATTTGTGCACCAGCATAAAAACGATGAAATGTATTGGCAATTTCCATTAACTTTAGAAAAATTCTGTTTGATCTTCCCCACTTTACCTCTGCACCACCTCTAGACCTATATCACACCTAATCCCATTGTCACCTGAATTTAGATCCCATGATTTCTCCCACTAACATGCCTTCATGTTATTTCCATTCTCAAAGACCGCCTTTATAAATACTTTTACCTTGTTGTTTACATCTGCACCATTAAGGTGTTATTTTATCTGCCTACGGCCAAAGCTCTACTAAATCCTTCACCAATTAGTCACTCTTTATCCACTTTGAAACTCTTGGAGACACCTATTATATTTATTACAATAAAGATACTCCAAAAATTAAAGTTATACAATGAGCTTTTTTAAGTTATAGCCACCATAAGTACCTGAATATACAAGAGTAGTTGGATAAGAAATAGTTCCAGTCATAAAGTTAAGAAATTGCATTATAAACTGACAAACTTTATAGCTTGAAGTTTGCAATACAATGATGATGAAACTGCCAACATTCATTGTTAATACTCCTGTGAATGTGACAGCAACTTCAGGAACCTGCACATTCTCAACTAAATGTGTAAATGCAAAAGATGCTGTCATTAATACTGTTCTCTCTGGAGTGTGTGCTGTTAATTGGAAATCAATAAACCAACAGGAATTTACTCTTTTACACTATCAGTCTAATCGTGAAAAACCTTTAAAAACTAGCGCCTTTGTGAATGAGATCAATCCGGATACTTAATTAATTGTATAATTACTACTTAAAAAGCTCTCTGCAAAATATCTCATTTCTTTCTGATGACTGTAACTTTCACAATTTAAAATGGCTTTTTAAAATAACTTTTGTAAAAAAAGTCTGCTTTATGCACTTTAGTTTCTTTTTATCAGTTTATTTTTCTATTTGTTCATCTAATTAAAAGCAAAGAATAATCAGTGCATTTCAGTTCCAAGTTTATTGTCTGTGCAAATAATTCAATGCAATTGCCTGAGGACCCTATTCATTATATTACAGTTGCTAGATGCCCCGGGATCCTCTTGATCTGGCATTAGATTCAAACCGAAGGGGAAATTTATATTACAGAGATCATTAAATCTTCATAAACATTTCTCATCAATGTCAGAAGCAGTCTCTGTCACTTGGCCAGTGACCAGAAATTGCTCTTATTATGTCTATAAATATCACAGAAATCATATCTTGAATTAATACATTTAGTTAATTGTGAACAGAGTCAGAACCAAACTGTTTGCCCTTTTTGCCATCCTCATTATCACACCTCTTATGACCAGGTGAGAAGCGGTAAAATGGTTTCCTCTCATCAACATTCCAGGTTGGCTGTAACAAAGGATCTAGTTTTTTTTTCATGCACAAGGGCAAAACTTCTACCCAGTAAGAATATAGTTAACTGTTTTCACCAGAAACAGTAAGAAGTCAATTATAAGGTTTACTTTGTAACCTTATAATTGACTTCCAACTGAGTGAAAGAAAGGGAAATTTTATTACATCCTAACTGAGAAATATATAACAAAGATGGAAAGTCAAGCATATAGCCTCTGTGAAATCACGTGACAGCACACACACATAGACATGCAAGAATGGAAGGGGAAAGTGTCCAGTATAAAGGAACGTAGAAGATTATGTTTCTTTTTAATCTATATTTTCATGAGGTACTTTTTCTTGAAAGATAAAGAGCTTGTCTTGGTTGTCAGTAGCCCTCTGCCTTTGGTCAGGAGTCCCTGCATTGTAAGTCAGGGGCAGCCTTTGATATTTATGTGGAGATGTGGAAACAGTCCATCAGGTGCTCAGGATAGTCAGCGTCAGAATCTTCTTAACTTAAAGGGTGAGAAATCCAATGTCAGGCAGTTCATCGCTCATCTTTACTCTTTCTGACCTATTGTTGCTGTTTTCCTGCTGGAATAAGAGAAAGACGGGTCTTAAGGGAGCTGAATATAGACATACAGTTGACATTTTTGGTGCAGGTGAGGTGGTGTCCCAAATGAGTGAGTAAACATGCAGAGGCTGTTCAGGATTAGTGGTGTCAGGGTTGGTGTGGGGGACAAATAGTACAGAAAGATGTTGCAGGCAAGAAACCATGAGAGTGGTCGAGAATGAGCCTTGATACAAGGTGGATACAGTAGCAGTGTTAATTTCCCACAGTTTGAGAGTCAACTGGGAAAACAGTTGAGAAAAATAGAGACCATAACAAATTTTGGGCTTTGTTGATTCACATCTCAGTAACATGATGGGGGTGACAATTTTGTTGTATGCTTGGTGTAGTTGAAACATAATTTCATTCATGAAAACTGGTCTATGATTATGATGTAGCACATACAAAAAGAACATTGCTGAACTCAGGATGTACATTTGAAAATGTAAGCAGTTAAGATCAATAACTTATGTAACTGACAATGCAACCCCACTCAGTTATTAGTTCTTTGTTTCAATTTTATCTATAAGCCCAAATTTTACTTTGAAACTATTTTATGGTAAACCAGTAATATATTGAGGACAGTATAGAAATATTCTAAAACATCTTAACGTTACTAGTCCTCTGAAATCATTTGCTATATTACTTGAAAATTAAGACACTATAAATGCCACAATTGCTTTCACACTTTTCCAATGCATTTTATTTAATGCTGGCTTTTAATGTTACTTCATCTAACTGCGCCTACTGATAGATATTGATGCAATAGGTACTAAAAACAAATCCATCAAGAAAACTGTGGAATTGTTTTAAAAGATAGCAATATTGATATATATCTTGTCAAAACTTTTAATCGGTAACATTGAAAATAAATAATGCCATAAGATCATTTCAGTGCGAGCGTTCAATGTTTAGAAAGGAGGGACATGCAAAAGACATCACTGATGTCTACAATGATGAACTGTTTCAATAAATACATAGTCAAAAATGAGTACAGATTTGTGTGGATCTACATTTTCTTACCTGTCAGAAACTTAGTGAATGACACCATGCGATCCTAGAATCTGACATGGAGGTGTCAGTGTTGGACTAGGGTGGACAAAGTAAAAATATCACACAACACCAGGTTATAGACCAATAGATTTATCTGAAAGCACTAGCTTTTGGGGCTTTGCTCCTTCCTCAGGTACAGAATGTAAGAGTAGGTATACCATAACAGAATTTACAAGCAGAAAGGTAACTATCCTAAAAATGGATCACTGACTGCCTCCTGTTGAATCTTTCGTCAGTTAGAAAGAAGATGCAGGTTTCTATTGATTAAAATGCAAATCCCAAAATTTATTTCAAGTCATTGCCCCAAAGTAATTAAACATTTTATCGGTGTATACAAGAGATGATATCTCAAGTCAGACCAATGCATTTTAGGTATGAGGCCTTGCTTAGAATCAGTCTGTGTTTTAAGCTGCAGCCAGACTGGTTTTATTTTGTTGAACAAAATAGAATGTATCTGTAAACACACAAAAATCTTCCATGAAATGATTCACCCGATAGATTTATATGTGTTTTTATGTATGTGCGTGTGTGTGTGAGTCCGTGTGTGTATGTGTTTGGGACAGAGTGTGTGTGCGCGAGAGAGACAGTATGCAACTGCAAAGAAGTGTACCAACAACCGAACAACCAGGAACACTACAGACAAACTACGTGCCTATCTAACTAGAGAATGCACCCATGAACTCAACAGACTGATCAAAATTTTTAATCCAGTCCTTCAGAGCACCCTACGCACTCTCACCCTGCATACTTCTCATGTAGGAGACTCCTACTGCCTTCCAAAGATTCACAAAGCCAACAAACCTGGATATCCCACTGTATCAGGCAATGGGACCCAGTGTGAAAACTTCCTGGCTACGTTGAGGGCGTCTTGAAACCCATTGTACAAAGAAACCCCAGCTTCTGTCTTGACACTACAGATTTTCTACAGAAACTCAGCCCCCACGGACCAATCGAACCAGGAACACTCTTCATCACAATGGGCATTACAACACCCAACACCAGCATCCCCAAAGACAACGGCATCACTGCGGCAGCCTCAGTATTCAATACCAACAATTGCCAATTTTCAGATGCCACCCTACAACTCATTTGCTTCATTCTCGACAACATCTTCACCTTCAACAACCAGTTCTTCATTCAGACAAATAGAACAGCCATGGGAACCAAATCTGCACCCTAATATGCCAACAGTTTTTGCGCAAGTTTGAGCAAGACTTCTTTGCTATGCAGGACCTCCAACCAATGTTATATTCCAGATACATTGGTGACATTTTCTTTCATTGGACTCATGGCAAGGAATCAGTGAAACAACTAGACAGAGATATCAACAAGTTTCGTCCCACCATCAGACCTACCATGGACTACTGTTGAGAATCAGTCTCATTCGTGGACCTATACATCTCCATCAGGGACAGACACCTCAATACCTCACTTTACCACAAGCTTATGGATAACCTCACTATGCTGCACTTCTCTAACTTCCACACTACACATGTGAAAAAATCCATCCCTACTGACAAGCCGTAAGGATACACAGGATTTGCTGAGTTGAGGGGTAACGTGATGGATACCTAAAAGGTGTTGAAGGACGCCCTCATAGGAATAGGATATGATGCTCAACTCATCAATCACCAGTTCTGACATGTCACAGTGAAAAACCATAATGACTTCCTGAGAGGACAAACATGGAAAAAGACTGATAGGGCACTCTTTGTCATCTAGTAATTCCCCGGAGCAGAGAAACTACACCATGTTCTTCGCAGCCTTCAACACATTATCAATGACAATGAGCACCTTGTCACAATCTTCCCTACACCTCCTCTTCTCACCTTCAAACGACCACCAAACCTTAAATAGATCATTGTTCACAGCAACCGACCCAACCTACAGGACAACAATGACCACAGTATTGAGTCATTGAGCAGAGGCTGATAGCCAGATTCTGTACCCATGAGGATGGCGTCAACTAGGATCTTGTGTTTATGTCGCGCTACAGGTGACCCTAACATACTATATATACTCACACACACAAACTCGCACACTCACACAGACCCTCTCTCACACTCACATACATATTTATATATGAATATATGGCGTGAATTATTTCATCTAAGATGTTTGTATGTTTGCAGACACATTCTATTTTGTTCAAAAAAAATAGTCTGACTCCAGGTTAAAACGCAGGTGGATTTTAAACGAGACCTCCCACATAAAATGCACTGTCTGACTTGAGATGTCATTTTTTGTATACACTGAAAAAAACCTTTAATTATCTCAGGATAATGACTTGAAAGTAATTCTGGGATTGGCATTTTAATGAATGGAAACATACATCTCCTTCCTAACTGATTAAAGATTCAACAGGAGGCAGTCAGTGAGCCATTTTTAGGGCAGTTACCTTTCTGCTTATAAACTCTATGTCTGTATAATCTCATCTTCCACACTATACTTGAGGAAGAAGCAGAGCTTCATAAGCTACTGTCTTCAAATAAACCTGTTGGATTATACCCGGGTGTCATGTGATTTTTGACCCAGAACCTGACTGCATTCCTCAGAGCAAAAGCTCCTAATTAAATATGCAATGTAGGTTAATCCTCCAGCTCACTGGTTCACTGGCAGCAGGAAAGAAGGTTACCTGGCTGAGCCGCAATAAAAGGTGCCTAAAGTGCCAAACGGTATTATAGGTCCAAGGGAAGCAAAGAAAAAAATTATAACGCTACTAGCACTTCCACCCCAACCTTCAGTTCACCTGGGCCATCTCTGATACCTCTCTCTCTCCTTCCTGAACCTCTGTTTCCATCTCTGGCAACCACCTGGAAACCAATATCTTTTTCAAAGCTACCGACTCCCACAGCTACCTGGAATACACCTCCTCTGACCCACCTTTCTGCAAGCATGCCATCCCCTATTCCCAATTCCTTCACCTCCGCCTCATCTGCTCCCGAGATGAGGAATTCACTTCCAGACATCCCAGATGTCCTAGTTTTTCAAGGACCGCAACTTCCCCTCCACAGTGGTCGAAAACACCCTCAACCGCATCTCTCACGTTTCCCACAACTCATCCCTCACACCCATTCCCCACAATTTCTACAAAGACATAATCCCCCTCATCCTCACATACCACCCCACGAACTTCCGGATTCAATGCATCATCCTCCGCCACTTCCAACATCTGCAATCTGACCCCACTACCATTTTTCCCTCCTCACCCTTACCTGCCTTCCGGAGGGACTGCTCAACCCCCATCCTATCTCCTCACCTACACTCACCTTTACTGGCTTCATCCCAGCCTCCTTGACCTGTCCATCTTGTTTCCATCTATGTGCTCCTTTATCCACCTTCCATCCGCCTCCTCCTGTCTCAATTTATTTCAGAATACCCTTCCCCTCCCCCATTTCTGAAGAAAGGTCCAGACCCGAAACATTGGCCTTCCTGCTCCTCTGATGCTGCTTGGCCTGTTGTGTTCATCTAGCTCTACAGCTTGTTCTCCCATTATAATGCTTTCTCTTATGTCACAAAACTAGCATCCATATTCTGCCAAACATTATAAATGCAGTTAAGTCTGAAAATGATGTGTTTTAATAAGCGGTTTTCTTTAATGATGATGAGGGATAAATATTGACCAGGTGACCAGGGATAACTCCCCTGCTCATCTTCAAAGTAGCACTGTGGGACCTTTTACATTCATCTCCCTGAGCAGCCAAAAGAGGCAGTGCAGTGATCCCTCAGTACGGGAGAGTCAATCTCAACATTCCATGCTTAAGCCATGGAGCAGAGCTTGAACCCAGGGCTTTAAAATGCTATCAACTCTAGCAAGAATAATGACAGTGGGTAAACCAGCAGAGAGAGTGTCTGCTTTGGCCAATACCACAAGATCTTCAAGAGCTTGCAGGAAAAGATATTATCAAATATGGAATTTTTCTCATGGCCTTCCTCCATCTATTTCTATAGAGTGGTGAACGAGGCAGTTAATTTTCCACCCCAAAGCAACAGACCCTTTCCCATTTCTTCACTGGTTCTTACCTCATGGTAAGCGCAAGGGTCATCGTGTTTGGTGAAAAGTGGAGACAATGCTATAAAACCTATATTTGAAAACAAAAATTGAAATGGAATTTCTGCAGGTACCTCAGTAGAAACAGCCTCAAAATCAAATGCAGCATATTGACTGTTTAAAGGGGAAGCGCCAACTTTCTTGCACACTACCTTTGGAAAACAAAAATCTACATTTCCCTCTTTGTCTCGTAGGTTTTCTGACAAGAATACTTATATTTTGGGTGACAATTTCGCCATGCCATGTCAAATTCTCAAATCTTCTCACCTCTCTTCCTCCTGTCTTCATCACCACCCTCCTCTTCAAAGCATGAGAATAAGAGAAATCTTGTGACAACTCAGTTACTTACTTCCAATGTTATTCTGGCTTTAAATTCTTTGCAAATAAATGTAAATGTTTCTAACTCAGTGCTGTTGCTAATGGAAATCACCCATTTAAACCCATTCAGCAACGCTGATTTTCATTGCATCCTGTGTTTTTCCCTGCTGTCATGGCACTGGATGGTCTCAACATCAGTACTTTTATACAAAAAACGCTTACTGAGGTGTAAGAAAGCCTAATGAACACATCCATCTAGCTTCATTGACTGCTTCCACGCAAACAGCTTTGGGTTATAGGAGCAGAGTAGAAAAACCGAAGCAAGCATTTTGATGGTAAGTATCAGTGAATGGCATTCCACATCATTACTTTTCCCAGATTGCCTCCATACCAGACAAAATTGCAGATTTCACCATGCAACTGCAAGAAATTGTTCAGTAGGAAAGTATGGCATGGTGAGGTATTCAAGTTATTATTCTCCTTGTTTAGAAAATAACACTGTACTAGTCAATGTCTTTTTCAAGGGTAAACCAGTATGGAATCTACATAAAAGAGTAATGGAAAACTCTGCTTTTGTTCTTTACAGGACCACACACAAAACAAGTTGGTTGATTATGATCTCTGATGGTCTCTGATGAAGGGTCTAGGCCCGAAACGTCAGCTTTTGTGCTCGAGATGCTGCTTGGCCTGCTGTTCATCCAGCCTCACATTTTATTAATCTTGGATTCTCCAGCATCTGCAGTTCCCATTATCTCTGGTTGATTATTAAGGCAGGAGGGTCTATTAAAGTGAATTTGACTGCGCTGACCCAAATGTCAGCTGCTATAGTAACCAAGGTATGAGAAATGGATACAAAAGGAAATGCCGGACAGCTTATCACATAATTATCTAACATTATTCACATTTAAGCAGTCTTTGCATCACAATGTCACTGCAAATGAAGAAGACAAATCGTACCTTCATTCAAAGCTTTGAAATACAACTGACCAGTTTCTCTTAGCTGAGAATGAATGCAGCACCTTTGTCCTGTAATTCTCTTTATTGTATTAAAAATTAAGAAAGTTCAATATTTTACATTGCACATAATTGAACATATGCCTACAAGCTTCAGAACAAAGATACTTAATCACAGTAAGGGTGGTGATTGCTCTTTTATCAAAGCTTTATATCTGTCAACCAAGGAAACTCTGTTCAACTGATCAAAATTCATTTGCTGAAGAAAATTAAAATTGTGTTTTGCCAACAATATATGAAAGAGTGATCAGAGATAATGGGAACTAAAGATGCTGGAGAATCCAAGATAACAAAGTGTGAAGCTGGATGAACACAGCAGGCCAAGCAGCATCTCAGGAGCACAAAAGCTGACATTTTGGGCCTAGTCCCTTCATCACAGAGGGTCTAGGTCCGAAACGTCAGCTTTTTGTGCTCCTGAGATGCTGCTTGGCCTGCTGTGTTCATCCAGCTCCACACTTTATATGAAAGAATGAAATCATTCTTTGTATTTTTTGTGAATGTAAGAATGATTTCATTCTTTCATATAAAGTGTGGAGCTGGATGAACACAGCAGGCCAAGCAGCATCTCAGGAGCACAAAAAGCTGACGTTTCGGACCTAGACCCTCTGTGATGAAGGGACTAGGCCCAAAATGTCAGCTTTTGTGCTCCTGAGATGCTGCTTGGCCTGCTGTGTTCATCCAGCTCCACACTTTATATGAAAGAATGAAATCATTCTTACATTCACAAAAAATACAATCAAGACAAATCAATCCCAATCCATCCATAGTTACAAATTCTAATATCTCTTGACTACAGCCGAAGAGATCTGGTGATTGTTCTCACCACTTCTAATATCATTACTATGACTAGCTATTTATACTTTGTAAACCATTGTATTTAATGTAGAAATCTTACCAATTGCTGACACTTTGATGATAATGCATCTCTTGCGGCACAGTATATGATAATTCAACAACACGTAAAGGTGGTGAGATAATTGAAGCTAATGAAGTTGCATTTTACTGCCTTTGAACAAACTTTAAGATGTATTGTTCAAAAATATACACAGATTTAGCTACTATTATTGATCATCAGCTAACTAATCTTTCGCTGGTAGAACATCAGGACGAGAAGTAATGTATAGCAGGCTGCATGAATTATGTGAATGGCAAACAAAAACGTACATACATCAGTTCACACAGACATTGAAGATTATTATAAGAGAATGGAACTTGTAAAATATTATAGGAAGCAAAATCTAAGACTAGAAGAAATGTTTCTTGACTTCATAGAACTGTTCAAACATAGGACAATTTTCAAAGTATTGCATGGCAGCAGGGATGTTCAGCCTGAAGTGATGTGTTGCTATATACTGTGCATCTCATCCATGGCTCAGTTCATAACCGTCATGTC
Source organism: Stegostoma tigrinum (assembly GCF_030684315.1). Taxonomy (NCBI): domain Eukaryota; kingdom Metazoa; phylum Chordata; class Chondrichthyes; order Orectolobiformes; family Stegostomatidae; genus Stegostoma; species Stegostoma tigrinum. The sequence continues at coordinate 28,229,033 of NC_081372.1, forward strand.
TCTGACTTAGAAGATTATGGGTTTAAGTTCCACCCCAGAGAGTTGAGGACAAAATCCAGGTCTAGGTTCAAGTACAGTGCTGAGGTATTGCTGCAATGACGGACATGTCATCGCTTGGATGAAGCATTAAATTGAGGCTCGTCTGCTCCAGGTAGGTGGAACAGATCCTATGGCATTACATAGAACATTACAGCACAGTACAGGCCCTTCAGCCCTCGATGTTGTGCCGACCTGTCATACCGATCTCAAGCCCATCTAACCTACACTATTCCATGTACCTCCATGTGCTTGCTCAATGACGACTTAAATGTACCTAAAGTTGGTGAATCCACTACCGTTGCAGGCAAAGCGTTCCATTCCCTTACTACTCTGAGTAAAGAAACTACCTCTGACATCTGTCCTATATCTTTCACCCCTCAATTTAAAGCTATGCTCCCTCGTGCTCACCGTCACCATCCTAGGAAAAAGGCTCTCCCTATCCACCCTATCTAACCCTCTGATTATTTTACATGTCTGAATTAAGTCACCTCTCAACCTTCTTCTCTCTAATGAAAACAGCCTCAAGTCCCACAGCCTTTCCTCGTAAGACCTTCCCTCCATACCAGGCAACATCCTAGTAAATCTCCTCTGCACCCTTTCCAAAGCTTCCACATCCTTCTTATAATGCAGTGACCAGAACTGTACACAATACTCCAAGTGCGGCCGCACCAGAGTTTTGTACAGCTTCAACATAACCTCTTGGTTCCGGAACTCGATCCCTCTATTAATAAAAGCTAAAACACTGTATGCCTTCTTAACAGCCCTGTCAACCTGGGTGGCAACTTTCAAGGATCTGTGTACATGGACACCGAGATCTCTCTGCTCATCTACACTGCTAAGAATCTTACCATTAGCCCTGTACTTTGCCTTCTGGTTACTCCTACCAAAGTGCAGCGCCTCACACTTGTCTGCATTAACCTCCATTTGCCACCTCTCAGCCCAGCTCTACAGCTTATCTATGTCTCTCTGCAACCTACAGCATCTTTTGTCACTATCCACAACTCCACCGACCTTAGTGTCGTCTTCAAATTTACTGACCCATCCTTCTACGCCCTCATCCAGGTCATTTATAAAAATGACAAATAGCAGTGGACCCAACACCGACCCTTGCGGTACGCCACTAGTAACTGGAATCCAGGATGAACATTTCCCATCGACTACCACCCTCTGTCTTCTTTCAGCTAGCCAATTTCCGATCCAAACTGCTATATTTCCCACAATTCCATTCCTCCGCATTTTGTACATAGCCTATTGTGGGGAACGTTATCGAATGCCTTGCTGAAATCCATATACACCACATCAACTGGTTTACTCTCATCTACCTGTTTGGTCACCTTCTCAAAGAAATTAATTGAAAGAGGTGTTAAGCCTGGCATTCCAGCCAATTGTTACACCAACAGTCAATCAATATCACAAAAGCAGATTACATAAACATTATCACGTAACTGTTTGTGGTAGCTTGTAGTTACACATTTTTGTTGCAGATGTTACATTACAAGAGCAAAGTAACTCTTTGATGTAAGGTGTTTTAGGATATGTTGAGGTAGTGACTCTATATAAATGCCAGTCTTTATGATTCTTTCAGGACATCAGCTCCTAATTTCTGGGAAAATATCTTAATTGACAATCTTCAGGCTAAGAAATAAGTTACTAAATAATACTTTCAGTAGGCTGTCATTCTTGTTGGTCTCTGTCACTTCCTTATCACAGAGTATGGCCCTCTCACTCTCCTCACTACTAAAACACTCAATATACAATTTTTTGTTTGCATTTCTAATCAACGTGTACAAAGATGGCACCAGTCCCCAGATGTTAGTAATGACGATTTTTGCAGAGTCAACTGGGCTGTTTTTGTTGTTTTCTTTTCTAGTGCCTAGGTCAATGCCAAGTGGTACATCTGCTTTAATGTCTTTGTTAAAGACTTTGAAGCTGTGGTACACAGTGCAATTTTAAATTTGTCAAAAGCGTCCGACTTGCTTTTGTCAATTAAAATTTCTTGCAAATAAACTTGTCAAAAGAGCAACCACAGTATTTAAATTCAAAGCAAACTTCTCATAGGTTCTATACAGGAAATATTTTTGTTTCGTCTAGGGCACTGGGAGATCTAAGCCAGCGCTCATTATTGCTTCTCTCAACATTATTTGGCCTTGTGCCACAGTGTGGCCCAAATAAGGTACTTTTCCTTCAGCAAAATCACTTTTAGTCATATTTATGACAAAATTGGCTCTTTTTTACTGATCAACAATTTTAAGTGCTGTTAATATCCTTCCAAGGCTTGACTCGACATAACTAAAGCATCGATGCAACACAGTTGTATTACTCTGAAATCACCTTGCTGTGCATTTTCTGTTAGAAACAGCATAAATTGATATTAATAAAATTCATCCACAGTTACAAATTCTAATATCTCTTTGGCTGTATTTGTCAATGGAACTTGCCAAGACCCTTTAATGAGTAACGTTTTTATACTAAATTAGCTAGTCCAATGAACTCAATTTGGTTCTCCAATCATGGAATCAAATATGAATTCACCTTTGTTACTGTGTTGATTTAGTGATTAATCAGCAGTGATCCATCTGATTTTTGGTATCAATCACAATAGGTGAATTCTAGTTACTAAGACTCAGTTCAATGTGCCATCATCTATCATGAAATACATCTCATTTTTCTCATTGGCTAAATTTTCTGGTTTGAATCTGTAAGGATGTTGCTTTATGGGTAATGCAATCCCTACATTAACTAATGTGTAGCAAAGGCATTTTCCCAAGCATATTTACACAAATCAAATTATGGGTCTATAGTTTTTGGAACGCATCTCAATAGTTTTAGCGAAGATAGCATAATATTCTGTCTAACATTTCAAGCATCTCTGTATCATCCAGTCTGAATAATTTAGTTGACTTTAGCATTTTAAATTTCAGATTCATTTGCCATTTCTTGTGATATTTTTGTTTTCTTCATATATTTTCACCATTACATGTACACTTTCATTCTCTCTCTCGTAATATGTTTAAAAGATTAACATCATGGATTCATACATATTTTATCCCAGCTGGAGTACTCATTGCATTGTTCATATCATTGAGTTACTTTTATATTTGTTAGGGTTCAGTGAAGCCTGCTTTGAATGGTTTCCCCAGAAATGGATATTATAATTATTGCTATTGGTGGTCATTTGGGTCGAGTATGATTGTCCTCTACAAGGGTATCTACTTGTGAGTCTTCAGATGCTGAAGAGGCCAGTCTGGGATCCACAGATTCTACTGCAGTGCTGGCATTAGTGGGTGATAATAGTGGTTGGAGGTGATGGTGGATGGGCCTTCCTGATGTTCTGTCTTTGCTTATGCAGGAGTCACTTCTGTTCAGCAGCGTGACAGAAATCATTTTAGTGATTGTTGACCCTGCTGGATGATGTTTCTCCAGTGATTGCATTTATGTCTACCACCAACAGCGGCTCGGTAGCAGTACTACAAATGGAGCTGGTTGGGTCCTAAGTATACAGCTGCTAGACTGAGTCTGTAGCAGGTGGTGAGGGAAACAACAAGAGGGAAAAACATAGTTCACCTCATCCTTGCCAATCTACCAGCTGCAGATTCATGTATCCATGACAGTATTGGTAAGAGTGACCATTACACAGTCCTTGTAGAGATGAAGTCCTGCCTTCACATTGTGAATAATTTCCATCATAATGTGTGGCACTATCACCGTGTTAAATGGGACAAACTTCAAACAGGTCTAACAATTTAAGACTGGGCATCCATGAGGTGCTGTGTGCCGATAATAGCAGCAGAACTGTACTCCAGCAAAATCTGTAACCTCACGGCCTGGCATATTCCCCACTCAACTATTACAATCAAGCCAGGTGATCACCCCTGGTTCAATGGAGAGTGCAGGAGGGGACGCTAGGAGCTGCACCAGGCATACCTGAAGATGAGGTATCGACCTGGTGAAGCCAAACAGGACTACGTGCATGCCAAACAGGATAAGCAGCAAGTGATGGACAGAGCTAAGCGATCTCACAACCAAAGGATCAGATCTAAGCTCTGCGGTCCTGCCACAACTAGTCATGAATGGTGGTGGACAATTAAACAGCTCACTGGAGGAGGATGCTCCACAAATATCCCCATTCTCAATGAAGGAAGAGCCTAGCACATCAGTGCAAAAGATAAGGTTGAAGTTTTTGCAGCAATTTTCAGCCAGAAGTGCGGAATAAATGATCCATCTCAGCCTCTTCCACTGGCCCCTGCATTATACACACCAGTCTTCATTCAATTCAATTTGCTCCAATTGATATCAAAAAATGATTGGAGACACTGGAGGCTACAGTGCCTGACAACATTCTGGCAATACAACAACTGAAGGCATGTGCTCCAGAACTTGCTGCTCCCTAGCCAAGCTGTTCCAGTACAGATACAACACTGGTATCTACCCGACAATGCAGAAAATTGCCCAAGTATATCCTATTACAGGACAAATCCAACATGGCAATTACCGTCCATACAGTCGACTCTCAATCATCATTAAAGTATTGGAAGGTTCATCAACTGCGCTATCAAACAGCACCTTCTCAGCAATAACCTGCTCGGTGATGCCCAGTCTGGTTCCAACAGGACCACTCATTACAGCCTTGGTCCAAACATGAACAAAATTCTAGAGGTGGGGTGAGAGTGACAGCCCTTGATATCAAGGTTTACTTGACTAAGCATGGCATCAAGGAGGCCTAACAAAACTGGAATCAATGGGTATCAGGGGGTAAATTCTCTGGTGGTTTCAGTCATACCTGACCATAGGAAGTTGGTTGTGTTTGTTGGAAGTCAATCGTTTCAGCTCCAGGACATCTTTACAAGAATTCTCCAGGGTAATGTCCTCCGCCCAACCATCTTCAACTACCTCATCAATGACCTTTGCTCCATCATAAGGTCAGAAGTGGGATGTTTACCAATGATTGCAGAATTTTCAGCGCCATTCACGACTCCTCAGCGACTGAAGAGGTCCATGTTCAAATACAACAGGATCCTGACAATATCCAGGCTTGGGCTGACAAGAGGCAAGTAACTTTCACGCCACACAAATGCCAGGCTATGACCATCACCAATAAGAGACAATGAACCACTGTACCTTGGCATTCGACGGTGTTACCATCACTGAAGCCCCAACTACCAACTCAACTGAAATCAGCACATAAACACTGTGGCTACAAGAGTAGGTCAGAAGCTAGGAATACTACAACGAGTAACTCACCTCCTGACTCCTCAAAGCCTGTCTACCATATGCAAGGCATAAGTCAGGAGTGTGATGGAATACTCCCCAATTGCCTGGATGAGTGCAGCCCCAACAACACACAAGAAACTTGACACCATCCAGGACAAAGAAGCCCACTTGATGGGCACTACATCCACAAGCATCCACTCCTTCTACCACCAACGCTCAGTAGCAGTAGTGTGTACTATCTGCAAGATGCACTGCAGAAATTCACCAAAGATCGTCAGATAGCACTTTCTAAAACCACAACCAATTCCATCCAGAAGGAGAAGGGCCGCAAATCTATGGGAACACCACCATTTTCAAGTTCCTCTCCAAGACTCTCACCATCCTGACTTGGAAACATATCGCTGATCATTCAACATCACTGGGTCAAAATCCTGGAATTCCTTTCTTTGTGACATTGTGGATCAACACACAGACTGCAACCATTCAAGAAGTCAGCTCACCACCACCTTCTCAATGGCAACTAGGAATGAGCAATAAATGCTGGCCAGGCAGCGACACCCATATCTCACAAACAGATAATACAATAAAAGTCGCACTGGGAGGTTCTTCCATGTCACCTTGCATGGATGTCTGGGGGATTTGGTTGAAGATTTCCATGTTAACACTGATATTATGGTTGAGGAGTTCTTTGAAACGCGCTGTCCAGCAGGTGTTTATTGCCTCATTGTCCTGGAGCAGTTTTTGTCCGTCTTTAGAGTGTAAAGGGTTTAGACCAGGTAGCTTGGACTATATAGTGCCTTGGTGGCATTGCAGAAGCCTCTTGTGTCACAAGCATCTGCCAACTGCTGGATTTCCAAGGTCTTATGAGTCCACCATTTGTTTTTGAGCTCCTTTACCCTTTTCTGGACATCAGTCTTATCTTTGGCAGTGCTGTAGCTTGATATTTCTGGTTAAGAGAGATGGTGCAGAAAGGCAAGGTCAGGCAAGACATGGTATGTTACTGTGAGCATCCAGGTATGTTCAAAGTAGTGAGCACTAAGAGAGCGAGTGAACTGCTCAGGCATGCAGCCTGGTCCAGTCCATGAGCTGAGTGTACACTCCTGATGCAAGAATTCTTGTACTACAATGAGATTTTCTGTTGCAGCTAACGAAGTGCAAAAGCATAGAGCAAATGGATCAGAAATGTGCCATGAGTATTCTGTGAGGCTGGCACATGTTGAATACCAATATCCGTGGACATAAGATACATGAAGCATGCCCTGAGAATGTGAAGGTCCTTTGAAACAAGCAGTGAGCTGAAGTCACCAGGTAGCCACTTCCACTTCATGTCAAGAATTCTTGTCATCTAATTTTCTCACAGTCTGTGGTAAAATATGAAGCATTGTATTAAAGAGGAACATTTTGCAGTTAATTAAGTTGTTAACAAGCAATAATCCCCCATAATCAGCAAACCATCAAGAATTTTGTTCTGACACCTAGAACTTGGTTAAAAGGTGCAGTGAGTTGCTCCTGATGTTGAGAGAAGTCTCATTCGAATTTCCACATGGTTCTGCCACATTTCTCACCATAGCCTGTATTGTTTAGGCTAATATAATTAAATTCTCATTATAAACAGCAGGATAAATCTATAACATTTAGGAGTTTTCGAATTGAACAAAATTGAAGAGAATTTAGGAAAAGTAAGTTAGAGGTTAAAAAACAACCACGAAAACAAGTTTCTTGATAACATATCATTAATAGCAATTATTCTTCATTATCCTGGAAATAAAGAAAGATGATTACAATATTTTTAAAACATGCTGAAGAGGAGTGTACACAGTATGATCATAGCGATTGTAGAATTTAAAACATTGAACAGCAAAACCAGTTATATCTACAAACAATTTTTTAAAATGCTGCAACAGCTTTAAGTAAATATTTAAGTAAGGAAAACAACAGCAGTTAAATATAATAACAATGAAGAAAAATATCACTTCTCTACGTAGATAATCTGAGCTTGTGTTATGCATTGAAGGATAAATACTGGTCAAGGCAGATAACTCCCTTGCTATTGTTAAAAGTAATGTCATGGCATCTTTTACATCTACCTGAGAGAGCAGATGGGAGTTTGATTTAAAGTCTCATCTTCAAGAGGTCATATCCAACATTGTAGCATTTCTGCAATACCAGAGTACCCAGATTATTGTACTCAAGTCCTTGAGCAGAACTTGAATTCACAACATGCTGACTGAGAATCAACAGTGTTCTCAACAGAGCCATGGCTGGATGGGCATTTATTAACAACTTGTCAGAGAAAGATTAACAGTAGGTGGAGGTGGGAGATGCCAGAATGAGAGGCAAGGGGAAAAAAAAGTCCATGGTGGAAACTGGAATATCAAATCTTACCAAGTTGCTCAGTTTTAAGGAAAGTAGAAAAAATATATTGGGCCAACTAGGGGTGGGGAAAACTGCCAATAGGCATTTTAAACGATCATTTATCCAAGTTCAAAATTCTGTCTTTATGGTCCATTTCAAGATTCTTTTATTACCTCCATTACTCGGATGAAAAATCAATTTTTCAATTCAGCTAAATCTCTACCAAGTGTTCACAGGTTAATGAAGTTCCTTATTATATCCACACTGCTACATAACATAGATTAAAAATTAAACAATCTGGAATTATAAAGGTTATAAAATAATTGTAATGTCAAGGCTTCGAACAGCTGAATTCTGTAAGTTTATGTACTGTACTTAAAAAAAAGTACAATCTGAGAGAGAGATTTTACGTCAGACGCAAATCAGCCACATGCTGCACTTGTCACCAATTCAATTCAGGGCATACAGTAATCACGGCTGTCAAATCTGGAATATATAATATAATACAGAATATCTTTTATTATCACTTGTACTACAATATAGGAGAACAGTGAAAAGATATTACAATGGCAGCCTTTACATAGAACATAGAACAGTACAGCACAGAACAGGCCCTTCAGCCCACAATGTTGTGCCGACCATTGATCCTCATGTATGCACCCTCAAATTTCTGTGACCATATACATGTCCAGCAGTCTCTTAAATGACCCCAATGACCTTGCTTCCACAACTGCTGCTGGCAACGCATTCCATGCTCTCACAACTCTCTGCATAAAGAACCTGCCTCTGACATCCCCAGCTTAAAACTATGACCCCTCGTGCTAGCCATTTCTGCCCTGGGAAATAGTCTCTGGCTATCAACTCTATCTATGCCTCTCATTATCTTGTATACCTCAATTAGGTCCCCTCTCCTCCTCCTTTTCTCCAATGAAAAGAGACCGAGCTCAGTCAACCTCTCTTCATAAGATAAGCCCTCCAGTCCAGGCAGCATCCTGGTAAACCTCCTCTGAACCCTCTCCAAAGCATCCACATCTTTCCTATAATAGGGCGCCCAGAACTGGACGCAGTATTCCAAGTGCGGTCTAACCAAAGTTTTATAGAGCTGCAACAAGATCTCACGACTCTTAAACTCAATCCCCCTGTTAATGAAAGCCAAAACACCATATGCTTTCTTAACAACCCTGTCCACTTGGGTGGCCATTTTAAGGGATCTATGTACCTGCACACCAAGATCCCTCTGTTCCTCCACGCTGCCAAGAATCCTATCCTTAATCCTGTACTCAGCTTTCAAATTCGACCTTCCAAAATGCATCACCTCGCATTTATCCAGGTTGAACTCCATCTGCCACCTCTCGGCCCATCTCTGCATCCTGTCAATGTCCCGCTGCAGCCTACAACAGCCCTCTACACTGTCAACAACACCTCCGACCTTTGTGTCGTCTGCAAACTTGCTGACCCATCCTTCAATTCCCTCGTCCAAGTCATTAATAAAAATTACAAACAGTAGAGGCCCAAGGACAGAGCCCTGTGGAACTCCACTCACCACTGACTTCCAGGCAGAATATTTTCCTTCTACTACCACTCGCTGTCTTCTGTTGGCCAGCCAATTCTGTATCCAAGCAGCTAAGTTCCCCTGTATCCCATTCCTCCTGACCTTCTGAATGAGCCTACCATGGGGAACCTTATCAAATGCCTTACTGAAGTCCATATACACCACATCCACAGCTCGACCCTCAACTTTTCTAGTCACATCCTCAAAAAACTCGATAAGGTTTGTAAGGCATGACCTACCCCTCACAAAGCCGTGTTGACTGTATTTGATCAAGCCATGCTCTTCCAGATGGTCATAAATCTTATCCCTCAGAATCCTTTCTAACACCTTGCAGACGACAGACGTGAGACTTACCGGTCTATAATTGCCGGGGATTTCCCTATTTCCTTTCTTGAAGAGAGGAATTACATTTGCCTCTCTCCAGTCCTCAGGTACGACTCCAGTGGAGAGCGAGGATGCAAAGATCTTCGCAAGTGGCGAAGCAATTGCATTTCTCGCTTCCCAAAGCGGCCGAGGACAAATCTGATCCGGGCCTGGCGACTTGTCAATCTTAATGTTTGACAAAATTTTCAGCTTCGTCTATCTCTATCCATTCCAGCATGCACACCTGCCCTTCAAAGGTTTCATTCACTACAAAGTTGGTTTCTTTCGTAAAGACAGAAGCAAAAAACTCATTTAGGGCTTCCCCTACCTCCTCAGGCTCCACACACAAGTTCCCTATGCTATCCCTGATCGGCCCTACTCTTTCTTTGACCATTCTCTTATTCCTCACATAAGTGTAAAATGCCTTTGTGTTTTCCCGGATTCCTTCTGCCAAGCCTTTCTCGTGCCCCCTCCTGGCTCTCCTCAGACCATTTTTGAGCTCCTTCCTTGCCTGCATGTAATCCTCTCTAGCTGAACTTGACCCTAGCTTCCTCCACCTTATGTAAGCTACCTTCTTCCTTTTCACTAGAAGCTCCACCGCTCTCGTCATCCAAGGTTCCTTAATCTTACCCCTTCTTGCCTGTCTCAGAGGGACATATTTACTCATCACTCCCAACAACTGTTCCTTAAACCGTCTCCACATGTCTATAGTTCCCTTACCATGGAACAACTGCTCCCAGTCCATGCTTCCTAACTCATGTCTAATCGCATCATAGTTTCCTCTTCCCCAATTAAATATCCTCCCATTCTGCCTAATCCTCTCCTTCTCCATAGCTATGTAGAATGTGAGGCAGTTATGGTCACTATCACCAAAATGCTCTCCCACCACAAGATCTGATACCTGCCCCGGCTCGTTTCCGAGCACCAAGTCTAGAATGGCCTCTCCCCTCGTCGGCCTGTCAACGTACTGCGTTAGGAAACCCTCCTGAACACACCTTACAAAAACAGCTCCATTCAAATCTTCTGCTCGAAGGAGGTTCCAATCAATATTAGGAAAGTTAAAGTCACCCATTACAACAACCCTACTGCGTGCACACTTTTCCAAAATCTGTCGACCTATGCTTTCTTCAATCTCCCTGCTGCTATTGGGGGGCCTGTAGTAAACCCCTAACAAGGTGACTACTCCCTTGCTGTTCCTAATTTCCACCCATACTGACTCAGTAGGCAGATCTTCCTCGACAAAGGAAGCTTCTGTAGCTGTGACACCCTCTCTGATTAGTAGTGCTACACCCCCTCCTCTTTTTCTCCCCTCCCTGTTCTTTTTAAATGTTCTGAACCCTGGAACATCCAGCAACCATTCCTGCCCATGAGAAACCCATGTCTCTGTTATGGCCACAACATCATAGCACCAGGTACTGATCCATGCTCTAAGTTCATCACTTTTATTCCTGATACTCCTTGCATTAAAGCAAACACACTTTAACCGATCCCTTGGTTCCTTCCCAGGAAAATCCTTCCCACTAGCTGATCTACCTCTTGCTACTGCCTCACCTGCATCAACGCTCACCTCTGGTATACAGCTCAGGTTCCCACCCCCCTGCCATACTAGTTTAAACCCTCTCGAACTACTCGAGCAAACCTTCCACCCAGGACATTGGTCCCCTTCCAGTTCAGATGCAACCCGTCCTGCTTGTACAGGTCCCACCTTCCCCAGAAGGCATCCCAATTATCAACATATCTGAAGCCCTCCCTCCTACACCAGCTGCGTAGCCACGTGTTCAGCTGCGCCCGCTCCCTGTTCCTCACCTCGCTATCTCGTGGCACCGGTAGTAAACCAGAGAACACTACTCTGTTCGTCCTGCTCTGCAGCTTCCATCCTAACTCCCTGAAATCACTTTATATCCTCAAACCTATTTCTGGCTATATCATTTGTGCCAATATGTAACACGATTTCTGGCTGTTCACCCTCCCCTTTTAGAACCTTATACACCCGATCGGAGACGTCCCGGACCCTGGCACCAGGGAGGCAACATACCTTCCGGGAATCCCGATCTTGCCCACAAAATCTCCTGTCGATTCCCCTAACTATCGAGTCCCCTACCACGAGTACTTTTCTATTCTGCCCCCTTCCCTTCTTTGCCACAGTGTCAGGCTCAGTGCCAGAGAACTGACTACTATGGCTTTCCTCTGGTAGGTCATCCCCCCCAGCAGTATCCAAAACGGTATACTTATTGCTGAGGGGAATGCCCACAGGGGATCTCTGCACTGTCTGTCTGTCCCCTTTCCTCCCCCTAACTGTAACCCATCTATCCTCGTCCTGAGCCTTAGGAGTGACCAACTCCCGATAACTCCTCTCAATTACCCCGTCTGCCTCCCGAATGATCCGTAGTTCATCCAGCTCCATTTCCCTAACACGGTTTTCAAGGAGCTGTAGCTGGGTGCACTTCCCGCAGATGTAGCCAGCGGAGACGTGTGCCACATCTCCCAACTGCCACATTCTGCAGGAGGAGCAAGCAACTGCCCTAGCATCCATACCCCACTTATCTGAACACCCACTCAATACTAAAGCAGAAAGCTTACTTCAAGTAATAATAACAAATTAATAACAAACTTATGTTCAACAGAGAAAGTTCAGAATGAACCTTACCTTATTAACTAGGTTAGAGGAGAGGGCGGGTGGGAGACACTACAGTTGTAGAGTCTCGGGTTTAGCCGCCTTGCTGCTATATATGGTCACTGCTTTCCTTCCCGGCTGCCCCTCTGGTCCTCGTCACTTCCTCTGGAGCTCCCGCTCCTTCTCTGAAAGAGGAAAAAAAACACCGCTGCCCGCTATTGGTAAGTAATTTTAAAAATAAACTGCTTTACCTTAGCTGCAGTCTTCCGGGTCCGTCTTGCCTCCGCTGCGGCTCGCACTCAAAATGGCCGTTGGCGTCGAAGGGTGAGTATTTATACTCACTGCTTTCCTTCCCGGCTGCCCCTCTGGTCCTCGTCACTTCCTCTGGTGCTCCCGCTCCTTCTCTGAAAGAGGGAAAAAAAAACACCGCTGCCCGCTATTGGTAAGTAATTTTAAAAATAAACTGCTTTACCTTAGCTGCAGTCTTCCGCGCCCGTCTTGCCTCCGCTGCTGCTCGCACTCAAAAAGCAGCTTATGTATAAGTACCTAGGTACTAATCTTAAAGTTTAAAAAAATTGGCGTTGTACTAAAAGGACTAAAAGGAAAGCATAAGCATGACTTAGAGATAGTTACAACATAGTGAAAAGGTTTTAAATTACAGTCGATAACAGCAGCTCAGTATGTGCCATCAGGCCCAAGTCCGATGATTGTCTCACATCGCTCCAGCCTCCAGTCTGTTCCTCACCTGCACTCTGCAGCAACCCTGTAAGTTGTGCTGTACTGGGATTCATACCTCAGCCCCTCCCAGTTTTATCTAATTGCTATTTTGTTTGAGGGAGATAATGAATCTGTGCTAGAAAAAATTTTGACATTGTTGAGAAGCGACGTCATATTGAGTGCTAATAGTAGAATCAAAGCAGTTTCATGTTTTAGAAATTACATGATCCAAATTCAGAGTCTAGAAGACCAGCTTTAAACAATGTAAAGTAAATCATTTCAACTGTTTTGTATTGCTTTTACATAACTCATTATCTTAATGTCACGTGTGATACAAAGTGAAGAACATCTGCTTGCAACAGTCATCTTGGCTTTGGAGTAAGCATTTCTGGCATCATTAACAGAAATTGCTTGGAAATCTCAGCAAGTCTGGTAGCAACTGTGAAGAAAAGAAGAGTTACTGTTTCGGGTCAGGTGACATTGAAGAGTCCCGACTCAAGACGTCCACTTTCCTGCTCCTCTGATGCTGCCTGGCCTACTGTGTCCCTCTAACTTCACCCTGTGTATCACTTCCTCAAAACTGCTGGTAGCTAGGAAAACGTCAGTTTATATTCTGAAGATGGGGGGGTGGGCAGGAGGGTGGTGTTGAGGTAGAGTGTAAATAATAGGAAAAAGGGTTGAGCCCAAAGAGTGAAGTGTATGGAAGGTATCATAGATAATGGGAACTGCAGATGCTGGAGAATCCAAGATAATAAAGTGTGAAGCTGGATGAACACAGCAGGCCAAGCAGCATCTCAGGAGCACAAAAGCTGACGTTTCGGGCCTAGACCCTTCATCAGAGAGGGGGATGGGGTGAGGGTTCTGGAATAAATAGGGAGAGAGGGGGAGGTGGACCAAAGATGGAGAGAAAAGAAGATAGGTGGAGAGGAGAGTATAGGTGAGGAGGTAGGGAGGGGATAGGTCAGTCCAGGGAAGATGGACAGGTCAAGGAGGTGGGATGAGGTTAGTAGGTAGGAAATGGAGGTGTGGCTTGGGGTGGGAGGAAGGGATGGGTGAGAGAAAGAGCAGGTTAGGGAGGCAGAGACAGGCTGGGCTGGTTTTGGGATGCAGTGGAGGGAGGGGATGAACTGGGCTGGTTGTGTGATGCAGTGGGGGGAGGAGACGAACTGGGCTGGTTTTGGAATGCGGTGGGGGAAGGGGAGATTTTGAAGCTGGTGAAGTCCACATTGATACCATTGGGCTACAGGGTTCCCAAGCGGAATATGAGTTGCTGTTCCTGCAACCTTCGGGTGGCATCATTGTGGCACTGCAGGAGGCCCATGATGGACATGTCGTCTGAGGACTGGGAGGGGAAGTTGAAATGGTTCGTGACTGGGAGGTGCAGTTGTTTATTGCAAACCAAGCGGAGGTGTTCTGCAAAGCGGTCCCCAAGCCTTCGCTTGGTTTCCCCAGTGTAGAGGCAGCCACACCGGGTACAATGGATACAGTATACCACATTGGCAGATGTGCAGGTGAACCTCTGCTTAATGTGGAAAGTCATCTTGGGGCCTGGGATAGGGGTGAGGGAGGAGGTGTGTGGGCAAGTGTAGCACTTCCTGCGGTTCCCTCCACTGCATCCCAAAACCAGCCTAGCCTGTCTCTGCCTCCCTAACCTGTTCTTCCTCTCACCCATCCCTTCCTCCCATCCCAAGCAGCACCTCCATCTCCTACCTACTAACCTCATCCCACCTCCTTGACCTGTCCGTCTTCCCTGGACTGACCTATCCCCTCCCTACCTCCCCACCTATACTCTCCTCTCCACCTATCTTCTTTTCTCTCCATCTTTGGTCCACCTCCCCCTCTCTCCCTATTTATTCCAGTTCCTTCTCCCCATCCCCCTGTCTAATGAAGGGTCTAGGCCCGAAACATCAGCTTTTGTGCTCCTGAGATGCTGCTTGGCTGCTGTGTTCATCCAGCTTCACACTTTATTATCTTGTATGGAAGGTATGTTTGGGCCTTGGATACTAGGGAGGGAGAAAGTAAATGGGCAGAGGTTTTACACCTTTGCCAGTTGCAGGGGAAAGGGCTGTGGGGGTTTTTCGGAGTGAAGGAAGAGTGGACCAGGTTGTCCCAGAGGGCATCTTGCTGGAGATGGCAGCAATGGCTTCTAATGGTCTTCTGGATGTGGATTCTGGTGAGGTGGTCGGTAAAGACAAGGGGAATCCTACCACTGTTCAGGGTGGAAAGGGAAGGGGTGAGGGTGAAGTGCAGAAGATGGATCTGACTAAGTTGAGGGCCCTCTCAGCAAAGGCAAGGGCCCAAACATCCCTCCCAGGTGAAGCAACACTTTATCTGCACTTCCCAGAATCTAATCTACTGCATTCACTGCTCACAATGTGGTCTCCTCTACACTGGGGAAACAACACTTAGACTGGGTGACTGCTTCACAGAACATCTATGTTCTGCTCACAAAAAAGACCCTGAGCCTCCAGATGCCTGTCACTTTAACACACCACCCTGTTCCCTGGCCAACATCTCCATGTCAGGTTTGCTGCAGTGATCTAGCAAAGCTCAGTGCAAGCTGGAAGAACAAAACATCATTTTCCACTCGGGAACCCTGCAGCCGTCTGGACTCAAAATTGAGCTCAAAAAGTTTCAGGCCTAAACTCTCCCATGTCCCAGCCTCCTACTCCACATACCAGGCCTTGTTATTACATAGCCCGCCATTACACACTACCTATTGTTAGTTACCAATAGACCCCATTAACAGCTATTCACACTCCTGGTTAGATTGCTATCAACTCCTTTGTCTATCCAACTGCTCTTCTCTCTCTGGGGTCTATCATTTATCCTATAGTTTACTCTTTACCCCATTCTTTTCCCTGTCTTCTGCATATAAACCAACATTTTTCTAGCTACCATCACTTCTGAGGAAGAGTCATCGGACCCAAAACGTTAATTCTGATTTTTTTTTCCACAGATGCTGTCTGACCTGCTGATCTTTTCCAGCAGCTTCTGTTTTTGTTCCTGATTTACGGCATCCGCAGTTCTTTCAGTTTTTATTTCTGGTATCATGCCTTTATTTAGGAAGCTTGACACATTTGATCCTGCTGTCGAAAACAGGACCCAGTATGTGGAAAGAATGTGATTTTTTTTCTGGGCAAATGTCATTGGGTCAGATGAAAAGCAAATAGTAAACTGCTTCTTGCAGCTAGATAAATAGCCAGTGCCTCGCATGAAGGATTTTCTAGCAAAGTTGGCGGGGGTGGGGGGGGTTGTACTTTGCAAAGCTGGACATGAGCCACGCCTACCTAAAATTGCAACTGGATGAGGAGTCCATAAGTATGCCACAAAAACATCCATAAGGGTTTATACCAATATACAAGACTGTCATTTTGGGTATCATTAGTATGTGCCTTTATCCAGCGGACCATGGAGAGCATTTTGCAAGGGCTATCCCAGGTAGCCATTTATCTGGATGACATACTGATAACAGGAAAGATCAATCAATAGCAGTTGGAGAACTTGGACATAGTGCTTAAACGTTTCTCCCACGTGGGCCTTAGAAGGGGAAAAATGTGAGTTCCAAGTGGCCTGCTTGCGTTACAGAATCGAAAAAACTGGGCGACACTGTTGGAAGATACAGTTAGGGTATTAAAGGAGCCCCAGCTCCCACATCCATACCAGAGCTTAGGTCTTTCCTTAGATTAGTGAATTGTTACAGAAAATTCATACATAACCTGGCCTCCATCTTGGTATGCTTACACCTGCTACTGAAAAAAGGTCAGCCTTAGAAATGCTTGTGAAGCCGAGACGTAGCCTTTAGGAAAGTGAAAAAGCAGCTATCGTCATCCAAGATGTTGGCCAAGTACGATCCAAAGCAACAGGCAGTGCTGACATGCAATGCCTCCCCATACAGTATCGGAATAGTGTTGGCTCACCAGTGGCCCGAGAGGAAAGCCTGATAGAGTATGCTCGCCAGACTTTGGCTAATGCTGAACGCAAATGTACTGAAATAGAGAGGAAGGTTTGGCGATCATCTTTGTTGTGAGGAAGTTCCATCAGTATCTTTAGAGATGGGAATTTGTCATAGTAACAGATGAGCCACCATCCCCCAGAATTATCCATTTTTTGTTTTAAACCATCTGCACACCGTTCCAGTTACCACTGACAATATCTGACGGTGGACACAAAATGATCTTGTCTGAGCAAAACTGAAAAAGCTGACGTTAATGGGGGAGACAGAAGGGCCATCACAACCAGGATTGAAATCTTTCTGGGCTGGGAAAGACCAGATCACCATACAGTACAGTTAACTACTTTGGGAAGCAAGGGTGATTGCCCAGAGTAAAGGTCACCACCAGATATTGGCTGAAGTCCACCAGGGTCATTCAGGGGTTTCCAAGATTAAGATGCCAGGAGAAATCTACTTGTAGTGGCGAGGTCGGATGCCAACATAGCCATGTTGTGTGGTGGGGCAATAATTGCCACTAGCAGCGCCCCCATATTCATGGGAATGGCTGGGTAAACTTTGGACTCAGTTGCATGTTGACTATGCCAGTCCTTTTATGGGCTCAATGTTCCTGGTCATTGCATGTCCAACCACTTTGAATGGGCATTTACCAAGGGTTCATTTGGCAAACTTAGGGATGATGATTGAGAAGCTGTGAGCATCATTTGCGATACACCAACTCCCAGAAGTAATGGTCAAGGACAATGAGATATCATTTACCAACAGGGAATTCCAATATTTTCCAAAGTCAAATGGCATTCAGCTTATAAGTACAGCTCCATACCATCCATCATCCAATTGTCTAGCAAAAGAGTGGTCCAAATGTTGAAGGTAGGCTCAAAAGAAGAAGCCTATGGTGTCACTTGATCCCAAACTGTCCCGGTTCCAGAACAATTATAGGACCACACAGCAAGCAACAAGAGGGATAGCTCCAGCAGTGTTGCACCACAACCTGAGCCACGTCTGGAATTTTAATTTTGTGTCTTCTAAAGATGTGAACCGGCGGACCCTGTATAGACTGCTGCTGTACACCATCCACCTCTTCTTCTTTATCCAGTACCCGGACATGCCTTGGCATGCCCATTTGCCACAAGGCAGTAGAGATCCCCAGTAGAGGGCCATCTAAGCGGGGGTCCTCCCTCTTTCAGTCAGAGATATGGAGCAGCGAATATTGCATGCAACAGTCCTGTGCAACTGCAGATCGCGGTGGTTCACAGAATCCCAGCCCCAATGTTTGTTTTGCAGTTTGTGGTGTCCATGGGACTATGTATATATTGGGCATGGGCCTTTTCACTCCATTTTCAGTTATCTTCAGAACCTTCTTTTGTTGTTTTGGTTGCACTTCAGCCCTATGCTCCTGATCTTTGGGCATCTGATACGGAGCGGAGTGGGCAGTTTGGAGGTCCTGGCCTGACCAAGCTGACCACTAACAGGTCCATGGGGTTGGGGTTATTATGGTTGACAGCCTGCCCCTTTTCCATGGTTATGTTTGAGCCCGGGTATCCCTGGAGAAGGAGCACATGATGTCCACCAATACACTTGATGTTTTCCAGGAGAGGTGGGCACCGTGGGTGTGGAGTGCTTTATTTCCTCCTCCAATTCTATTTTGATTTGATTTCTACTCTCCCCCTCACTTTTTCTTTCACGTAGGCTTTGCCCCTAGGGCCTCTTCTTGATACTTGTTCTTTTGGTCATGTGGGTTGTTTTCCCGGTGGTGGTATGTTAATAAAGTTATTAGCACACCTGCTTTTTTTTTACCATGACTTACACCTGTGCACACACAACAAACAAACAAAAAATAAATAAACAGGGCATTTAGAATCTCCTCAGAAATATGTATATAACCAGGAGATTGAGAATCTCCTCAATTCAGGGGATTGACTCCGTGCTGGTTAGCCATAGCCAGTGTACTGTGTGTGAGTAAATAAAGGGCGACTTGGTGACAGGATTCTGGCCTCTGTGCAGTTATTTCATAGACAAACCTTATATTTAGCACACAATTCATGTAAACTAATAGTTAATTCCTGCCACAGTACCTCCTCACATATTGTTCTTTAGCTCAAAATAATCATATGAGATCTCAGGCTGTCTAGATAGGTCTACAGCATTATTTTAAGCAGCTGCACACCTGTCAAATTCAGTCACAGTGCTTGATTTCTCTTATTTTGTAAGCTATATATTGAGGACATTTTGAAATTGCAGCTCACCTCCACTGTTATTTGATAAGATCACGAGTAACCAGGTTGAAGTCTCAACTCAACTTCATTGTCTGCCTGCCTTAACCCATTTCCCTTGTCTATCAAATGATATTGTCTTAATATTATATTCATCACTGATTTTTTTAAAGATGACAAACAACATAGAAATTGGCACAAATCCTCTAGTGACTTCTCCAGATGGTCACTGATCTGATACCCACTTCATTCTGGTTTCTGATTGGGAAGCAAAAAAATCACCATTACAAAATTTAAAAATAGCATTGTTGATATCAGAGAAGATAACTGTAAACATGTCAACTGTGGTTTTAATGATTGAAGAATGATGGTCACAAATACAATATTTATATTTTAAAATGTATTAGCTTTGGAAAAGGATAACAACCACATAGGTAAGGCATGGGTAATATGAGCAATCATACTTTCAAATGTTGACAAAAATCTTTGGAATGAAAGCAGCAATCATAATGCAATCAGTTTAATTAGAAGTTAGCTAGTTTGTCCATAATGTTGTTTCCTTTATCAGTTTTTTATTAAAAGGATTTCCTGTCACATAATCAGAGTTAATATTAAAAATATGCGCTAAACATTTGTTTCAAATTTCAAAATACAATAGGATAGTCAGGGGAAAATTTAGGAACTCAGCAAGCAATCTGTTGCAGCTTGGGCAGTTAAGCATATTACAAAATTTCTAACCTTTGGAGGTGAGGTTGAAATTCAGAACCACAAACTGAGATGATGCTTTTCTTTTTCTCCAATGGCTATTGGATAATGGATAATGGATATTATGGATAATGGATAACAAAAAAGTTGCTGCCTTCAGCAGAAATAAGTCTGCCATCATGTTACTGATTTCTTTTGTATTTATTCTACAAGTTATTTTAAGCAGAAGATATGATGAGTGAGTAAAAAATAAAGACATCATTTTGTTTCATTTAGTATAGGTCGAGTTTCTTTTCTCTGGATTACTTTGTTTCTAGTTCTCTAGACAAGCTTTTTAATTCTTCTTCCGTTCTCTGCCTGAAGGCAGGTCCAATCTATAGCACCATAACCTCCCACCGCAAAGAAGCAGGTTCTGAATCTACCCCAAAGAGAACAGGGATCAAATCCCACCCTGATCCACATACATCAGACAATGAACTAAGCCAATGACCCCTCCATCCCCACACATAGAGAGTCCAAGTTGTTTTGGCACTATGTACCTTTACGTGTGTTTATGTATTTACATGTTTACCCTTATTATGTACCGCTGAAGTCAAGAATTGTCATGGTAGAGGCTGTGGGATCCTGAGTTTAGATCCCACCATGGCAGATGGTGGAATATGAATTCAATAAAGAAACTGGAATGAAGGGTCTAATGATGACCATGAAACCCCTATGAAATGTTGGAAAAACCCATCTGGTTCGCGAATGTCTTTTAGGGAAGGAAATCTGTTATCTGAGTCTCACATTGGTGGTTGGGAATCTATTGGACGCAATTCTTGGGGATAGGATTTATGCACATTAGGGAAAGCATGGCCTAATTAGGGACAGTCAGCATGGCTTAGTGCAGAACAGGTCATGTCTCACAAACGTGATTGAATTTTTCAAGGAGGTGACAAAGGTGATCAATGAGAGTAGAGCAGTGGATGTTGAATACATGGATTTTAGTAAGGTTTTTGGCAAGGTCCAGCATGGCAGGCTTATCCAGAAGATTAAGATACATTGGATCTGTGGTAACATGCCCACATGAATGTAGAATTGGCTTGCTGATCGAAGGCAGACAGTAGTGGTGGAAAAGTATTTTTCAGGCTGGAGGTCCATGACTAGTACTGTTCCAGAGGGATCCGTATTGGTACCTCTGCAGTTTGTGATATATGTAAATGGCGTGGATGAAAATCTACATGTGTAGGTTGGCATGTATGCAGACAATAGAAAGATTAGTAGAGTTGTGGATAATGTATAATGTTGTCAAAGGATGCAGCACAATATAGATCAGTTGCTGAAATGGATAGAAAAATGACAGATGGAGTTTAATGCAGATAAGTGTGAGGTGCTGCACGTTGGAAGATCAAATGTTAAGGAAAAATACACAGTCAACGGCGCGATCCTGAACAACATTGATGTACATGGGGATCTGAGGATTCAAGCCCATAGCTCCCTGAAAGTGGCCACGCAAGTCTCTTTATTCATTAATGGGATGAGAATGTGGCTAGCTAGGCAGCATTGGTTGCCCATCCCGAAATGACCAGAAGACAGTTCAGAGTCAACCACATTGTTGTGGGTATGGAGTCGCATGTAGGCCAGACCAGGTAAGGATGGCAGTTTCCTTCCCTAAAGGGCATTAGTGAACCGGATGGGTTTTTCCTGATAATCGACAGTGGATTCTTGGTCGTCATTAGATTCTTAATTCCAGATATTTAATTGAATTCAAATTCCACCATCTGCTGTGGTGGGATTCAAACCCAGGTCCCCAGAATGTTATCTGGGTCTCTGGATTGACAGTCCAATGATAATATCACTAGGTCAACACCTCCCCAAACACAATAGATAGGGTGGTAAAGATGTATATGGC
Organism: Stegostoma tigrinum; assembly: GCF_030684315.1. Taxonomy (NCBI): domain Eukaryota; kingdom Metazoa; phylum Chordata; class Chondrichthyes; order Orectolobiformes; family Stegostomatidae; genus Stegostoma; species Stegostoma tigrinum. The sequence continues at coordinate 28,250,645 of NC_081372.1, forward strand.
ATTCTTGTCTTTGTTGTTCAGGGAGTGCAAGAGTCAGGATGCTGTGCTGCAGCTTTATGAGACTTAGGTTAGGCCACACTTAGAATATTGTGTTCAATTCTGGTCACCACATTACAGAAAGGATGTAGAGGCTTTGGAGAGGGTGCAGTAGTGGTTTATCATGATGCTGCTTGGATTAGAGGTTCTGAGCTACAAGGAGAGACTAGAAAATCTCAGGTTGTTTTCTCTCGAGCATTGGAGACTGAGGGAAAACTTGATAGAAGTCTATAAAATTGTGAGATGCATAGAAGGGGTTGACAGTCAGAATTTCTCGCCAGAGTTGAAATGTCTAAAATGAGGGAGCATGCATTTAAGGTGAGAGGTGTAAAGTTCAAAGGAGATGTGAGGGGCAAGTTTTTTTTTATACAGAGAGTGGTAGGAGCCTGGAGTGCTCTGCCAGTTGTGGTGGTGGAGGCAGATATGATAGTGCTGTTTAACAGACTCTTAGACTAGCACATGAATATGCAAGGAATGGAGGGATAGGGACCAAGGACAGGTGGGTCCTGTGCTCTATTGTTCTATGTCCTATCCTTACCTGGTCTGGCCTAGATGTGGCTTCAGACCAACACCAATGTGGTTGACTCTTAACTGCCTTTTGTGTAATTAGGGAAGGGCAACAAATGCTAGCCTAGCCAGAAATGCCCACATTCCATGACTGAATAAAAAAAGTTTTAGAATAAAATCGGAGATTTAAGGCATGCCAGAATGAAAATGTGATGTTTTTGGGTGAATTTAATAGTTTACAAATCTGTGCTACACTTCAAATTGGAAGCAGATGCCAAATTTGTCAAAATATTTGTCTGTTTAGCTCCAGTTTATGATTATTAGCAACATAAAACTTGTAGACTTCCAGAATAAACAAAATCATTGATTCTGCTCATGCCAAATGCAAAATTCTCAAATTATGTCCAGCACCGCTGTTTCTTGAAATTCTACAAAATTACAATGAACATTCAGATTTTTTTTAAAAAGCAGTAAATACATTAATATCCTCACTCAATGTTTGATTGTTTATTCCAAGCAGATAGCTTGCAGCAATGTGAATTGGCATGAGGACTGTAGTGCTGTTTAAGCTTATACAAAATATCAAACAGTAACATCTTTTGACTTAGCAGTAATAAACAAAATGGTAAGAATTTTATACACCCCTCAGACTTCTTCTGTCAGAAGAGATTGCCCTTTTCCCTCACTGCCTGATTAAAACTGGATTAGCAAGATCTTTGAGGATTTTATTAGAGAAAAAAAAATCTTGATCCACATTCCCCAGAGTGAAAGACTCTTGGTCATGGCTTTTTACTCTCCCAGTAATGCAATACCTTTTAATGCAGCCTCTTTGAAGGTCAATCCACCCACACGTACAACCAGACCTTGTTATAAAACTGAATGTTCAAGTCTACTTCTTAGGAAACAAAAACCTTACTGTTTCTTTGGGGATTTGTTGAAAGCTTCTCCAATACAAATTTCTTTGGTTAGGAAAGAGTGACAATCCCAGCTCATTGCTGTGATCTTTTGTAAGTCAGAAAGACTAGAACACACACATGGCATGCTAATGTTTAGCTGGTTTATTCTAGTTTGCTTAAAAGCACACACATATCTGGCCACAAGAGATATTACACCAATTATGAGAGAAAATACATAACAAAATCTAAAGCTCCAAAACCAAGAATCAAAACCAAAACCAGGTAAGGATAGAACATAGAGAAATTCTGCTGGCTAAAAAAAAAATGGATTATAGAATGCAATTCAGCATTAGATTTGCTGTTCAGTCATTGTGTGCTTTAGTGGAGGTCGTGAATTTGTACAAGGTTGACACCATTTAAAGCCAGCTCATTTCCAGAAGTGAAATACTCTGAAGTGTGCAGCTTGGCTTTAGTCACTGAGTAACCTGAGGACAGACCAAGTATAAGACAGACGCCGGCTCACAGGAGGACAAACTTGCACATGGATCTTGCTACAGGGAACTCAGAAGAGGACTTCGATGGGGTGCTCTGTGGTTGTGTATAAACACTGAAATTGGTTCATTTGGTACATTGACTTGTCTGCCAGAATACATGGAGTCTGGGCAATGGGGGAATCCATTTTATGCACAGCTTGGACCCTAATATTTCTAATGTGGGATTGATAGCCATTTCTAGGAGTCTATTGGTGGACCATCCACAATGCAACATCTAGTAACTAATTTCTCAGCTTCCAAAGCAGCACAAGCAGAGGACATCCAACATCATGCTGTTAGATTAGAAGTTCAGACTTTAGTCAGCCAAGGTCACACACAGTTTCAAAATGTAATAATCCTGATTGCACATACCATTGTTCAACAGTATATCTCCAATGGATTTCTTAGGACCATCATCTCATGATCCCTCCCATGCTACTCCTCCCACTTCACATCATTCCATTCCTTTTGATGTCACCCCAATCGCACTCCTTCAATCCACCCATGTCATCCACAACCCACTGTTGTATCCCCAACCTTCCCAAAAAGTCACACCCCATCCCTCATCAAAACAATCTTTCTACTCAAAATAACTTCATGGTTGGTTCCATTGTCCTTTTCATTCCCATCCTATTCCATACTGCTGTTTCGACCACTAACTGTTGCTAGCTGTACCAATGCAATCCAATCTTTCAGGCACCCCCTGTGCAGCAGGCTAATCATCGACCTAGTTGAGTCATGAACATTCTTTCGATGGCCTGGAGTAGATTTGAACTTAAAGCATCTGACTTACTGGCTACTGAGGTACGAGACCTCCTTTGGAAAAATCAGTTAATTTTAAGCAGTGCTGGTAGGCTGTTCTTTTATTGTTGAATGCATGTTCAGCTCTGCATATATATAAAGCAATTCTAAAATATTGAGCTCTAAAATGGCAGCCTTAACATCAACTCAGAGACTAGAATCATTGTATGCCTACTCTGCATACTTCTGGCGCATTTTCCATGCACCCAAGCTGAAGCTTTATTCAATAGTCCTCAGTTAGCCCTACATCAGAAGCATGTATGATCACCATTAATATCCTTTAGGGAAAAAAAAGTGGATGCTGCAGGATCCATGCATGAAGGATGATGAAGCTAAATTTGTGGCTTGTGATTCCTTTTTAACTTAAAGTGCATAGCTATTTGATTCTATTTCTGTGGAGCACAGCTCCTGGGAATATAGCATTGTCAGCTATATTTAACTACTTACGGCAAGGACTGACAGTTAACCATCTATTTCTCTTCTACTATTTGATTCTATTTCTGTGGAGCGCAGCTCCTGGGAATATAGCATTGTCAGCTATATTTAACTACTTACGGCAAGGACTGACAGTTAACCATCTATTTCTGTTCTACTTTTAACATATCATTATGACAATTTGTGACATATCTCGATTGTTATTATAAAGTCCATTTCAACACTGGAAGCCCACCCAACTTCCCGAGGTTTAAAGTCTCCTTGGCCATTTCTTCCCAAGCGCCTACTTCACTACTGATCACTGCTCCTCTCTCTGATTGGTCAGTAGCTCTCAAAGGCAGGCCATCCATTTTCCAGGATCTGGGCCCAAAGCAAAGATTTGTCACATTGCCCTGATGTGATTAAAAGACAATAGTAACTGTCATGTGTGAAGTTACCACAAAAGTTGCTGCTGTTAGTCAGGCCATCACCACGTTATATACAGTATAATATTTCTTTAAGTCTAGTGTACTGAAAACTGTCTGGGCAAAAAGAGGGTTTCCATTGCATTTCTGAGAAAAGTGTAATCATAAAGCATGCGCAACTCTGAAAATTTCCTACTGTCGTCTTTCCCTTTACAAGGGACTTGTCTAATCCAGTGGAGCTGGATTTGGAGACAGGGAGAGCCTAGAGTTGCAGGACCGCTCTGTGATGTTTCCCACCTCCATGGAAGTGGAAAGGCCCCAATCAAGAGTGACGATGCTGCAGTCACGGCTTCTCATTGGCAAGTTTCAGAACTTGGAACGGTTAGATTATTTAGTTGTATCAAATGGCTGGAATGCTCAAAGGAGTGCTTGCATTCTTCTGAAAAGGTTAGTTCCTCAATCCCAAAGTCCTTCATCATATTTTACCATTTTTTTCCACTGAAGAAGGAGGTCTTTGTCGGCAGTGTCATTTTAAGGTGTCTCTTACATATATATCACATCTGTGGAGGTCTCAGTTTTCTGACAGGGCTGTTGATCATCCATTTCTTTGACCCCCTTCTAATGGGCTTTGCAATCACCTTCGTCTGGTCTGGTTGCATCCTTATTTAATCAGCAAACACAGGAGTGGCCATCTATGAGCCTGTCTCATGTAAAACTGCACGATTGGCTACTGCAATGAAGTGCAGATTTGAAATCAACAAATAGCCCTGTGTCAGAATCTCATATTTGCCTGAAACTTCTCCATAGGCTGTACATGCTGGCTTTCAGCATTTTTGTCAAATTATGTAGCAATTTGTCACAAACTCAATGTGAATTTAGTTTCTCTATCCTCAAATGCTGCCAGACATGTTGAGCATTGCAGCATTTTTGTTTTAATTTCACCATTCCAGCATCTACAGTGTTTTCCTTTATTTTGTTTTGTAGTGCAGTTTATTTATAAAGGTGCATGTATATATAAATAAATAGACATAAATTTATAAGGTGAAACTCTTTGATAAAGGGAAATGGTAGGAATTCATTTTTTCTTCATGAATGATAATTTAGTAGCAATGGGTGTAATCTTACAGAAGTCTGTATGGTAAGGCCTATAGCAAAAAGTGCAGCATAATCTCACAAGAAGTCCAATGAGATTTATCTCAATGTCAGGAACAACTTGTCACATTATTTAACTTAAGTTCCGGGTGTCAAAGTTAGGTTCCACTAGGCAATGGCAAGTTGCCTATTTGGGGCAACCTTATTAACTACACATCCTGCCTCATAAATACGTAGCTGCCTATTGAGTAAACTAGATGCCATGAATTGTCAATAGGTAAGTTAGAGTGGGTATCTGAAAACTTCAGCTCACCATCGGCTGTGAACAGCTTCACATTGGTCACCACACAACAGCATCTCAGGACACGATCTATGCGCACCAGCTTCACTGACTCCTTCTCCAGGTATTCTGGCATCTGTTAATTGTAAACCCGTCAGAGTCCTTATGACATTTCTTTAATCCACTTGCAGTATGCTTAGGATGTTGAGTGCCTCATTGCAAGGTACACCAGCGACAAGCAGTGTAGGGCCGACATGGAGACAATTTGTAAAAAGGACAGGGACCCAGCTCATGCAATGGGCCAGACTGCGTCTTAGAAGCTGCTTGCTTGCTCTCCTAGCCCTCAATCACATATTGCCTACCATCATGCTTGCACCATCCATGCCTTGCCATGCTATGACGCGTCTATCAGCACACACACGCAACCAGGCAGCTTGCCTTGCTGACCAGCTGCCCTCAGGGAGGTATATATCTTACAGTAGAGCACCATATTCAGTGATTCTCACTTCTGTACTATGTACCAACAGCTTATGCAGCAAACACATTGTCTGTTCAACAAACAGGCAACTGGGTCTCAAAGTCTTAGGGGAGTGGTCTTCATTGAAATCTATACAGAACGCATCAATCAGTGGACAGCCTCATATACCAGTCCAGGGGATTGCTCCCAATTAGGCATCTGTCAGGGTGGTCCTATTCAGGCAGGTCTGAGCTTCTGCAGTCAGGAATATGGGTCATCTTCAGTATTGTGGCTCCATAAAAACTTCAAAGCTATTAATAGATATATACTCTGAGAAAAAGCTGGTTTTCATTCAGTGATACCTCTTGGGGTAAAAGAGTCCTGTGCAGTATAACATATAAGGACAAGATTTAAAAATAATAGTATTTCATCTTTAATCAGTTTACACATAAGTTTGGTTCAGCATTAGCAACATCACTGCTGAATCACAAAGTCTCGACTCTGAACCACAACTCAATATACGAGAAAAGAATCTAAACTGATACTTAAGAGTCTTATAAAAGGAACACCGTACAGCTGTGATGTCAGCTCACAGATGGAACATTAAACACTCCAATAGACATAAGATCTTCAGTGGACATAAGATATCCCAAAGTTATGTTGAAGAAGTAAAGAAATTCACCTCGTATACAGGCTAACACAATCCTCTCCTGTTTGACAGACCTTTCTGTGTACAAATTGGCAGTTACATTTTTCTTTGAAACAACAGTGACTCCACTTCATAGAAAAGTAATTGTTTCCAAAACACAAAGGAATTCTTGAGCTGGGAAAACCACTGCATAAAGATAACAGTTCACATGCTTTACCAATCAAAATTGTCTATGATGCTGAGGGGGGAAAGTGCAAAGGGGGTGGAAAGACAAGGCAAGGATGACGTGAGCATTAATTAGGTTCAGAGTGAGTGAGTGCTGAGACAGAAAGCAAATAGCACAGAGATGCAGCTGAGTCCAGTTCTAAGGTTGTGTATATGTCCCTAAGTGCATAGTGTACTTGCTGCAGCATTACTATGATAGTTGCCAGTGAAACCTGATGTGCAGCACAGGAATGCAAAAGTACCCTGTATGTGGATCAGAGATGTGCCATCCAAGTTCAGGGAAGCTGATAATGGGCCAGATGACCTCCCTCTGCACAATAACACTTCTGTGATTCTGTGACATATTGGATGCTAATGTTCGTGGGTGTTAGGTGCATGTTTCTGGTGCCCCTGGAGCATACCATGCAATGTTCGTGCTCAACGTCCAACATGGATGTTATTCAGAGCAAACAATAAGCTGATATCGCTTGGTACTCATTCTGGCTTCCTCATTGAGTTTTCTAAAAATCTAGCTTGTTTGCAAATTTGGTGAAGTAAAAAGCTGAACATTAGTGAGGTGAATTGGACTGACAACAAAGCATTTATCAATAAGCTCCTGAAGCAGCAGCTCACCACTGCCTAGCAAGAAACATACAATGACGTTTGTGAAAAGGATAAAATGTGGTGTGAGGTGTTCCCAACGTTAAGATGGATGTCACTGAACTTCTTGTCCAATTCTGCCACAAATTCCACCATAGCCTCCATCGCTCAAACCCTGATAAGATTCCACCCTAAATTAAAATACCCAGGCAAGACTCAAAATATATTGCATCTCAAAGTTAATATTTGAAAGCAGAGTTTTATTCTATATTAGTTTTTTTAATGTCTTAACGATGGTCACGGTAAACTGAAAAAAAAATTCATGCAATCTGTTTCCTAGCAGGGATGGGAAGGTGGGAAGCAGGAGGTCCGTAGGTCACGCAAGCCCGGGAAATGTGAATATCTGATTTTTGAGACAATGACAGACTTTGTTGTGAAAGCCGTCCCCTACACAGAGCAGTGTACTGAAACTAAATGAATTGGAAGAGTTTGTTTCAAATTGTCTTATTTTTATTATAGGATAATCCATCACATCTCTAAAACCCTGGAAATATTCACTTGACTAATCTGTACTAAACAGTTGATATGTCATTGATGAGCAACACTGCTTTCATTTTATAGTCCTGAGTAACGGCACAATTGACATATTGCTCATTGAATCTTGCAAAGAAAATAATAATGTATTCACACCTGATAGCTGATATACTAACAAGCTGGTCATATATGGTAGTGACCTTGGGATCAAAAAAGAGAGACTGTTGGATGCATTTACTAAACTTTTGGCTATTTCGAATGATTTTTAATTATTCAGTTGCTGTCATTCCAGCTCTCCTTTCTCAAGCGTTATTAATGAAGCTTAAACAAATTCTGCCTCACTTATTTTTGTTTATTGGTTGTGGGCATCACTGGCTAAGCTAGCATTTATTGACCATCCCTAATTGTCCTTGAGAAAGTGGTGGTCAGCTGTCTTCATGAATAACTGCAGTCCATATGGTGTATGCACACTCAGTGCTGTTTGGGACAGACTTCTCAGGATGTAGACCTAACAACAATAAAGGAACAGCTAGACTGACTAGTTCCAAATCAGGATACTAGATATCAAAGTGTGGGGCTGGATGAACACAGCAGGCCAAGCAGCATCTTAGGAGCACAAAAGCTGACATTTCAGGCCTAGACCCTTCATCGAAAAGGGGGATGGAGAGAGGATTCTGAAATAAATAGGGAGAGAGGGGGAGGCGGACCGAAGATGGATAGAGGAGAAGATATGTGGAGAGGAGAGTATGGGTGGGGAAGTAGGGAGGGGAGAGGTCAGTCCGGGGAGGACGGACAGGTCAAGGGGTGGGATGAGGTTAGTAGGTAGGAAATGGGGATGCGGCTTGATGTGAGAGGAGGGGATAGGTGAGAAGAAGAACTGGTGAGGGAGGCGGGAATGAGCTGGACTGGTTTTTGGATATGGTAGGGGAAGGGGAGATTTTGAAGCTTGTGAAATCCACATTGATACTGTTGGGCTGCAGGGTTCCCAAGCAGAATATGGGTTGCTGTTCCTGCAACCTTTGGGTGGCATCGTTGTGGCACTGCAGGAGGTCCAGGATGGACATGTCGTCTGAGGAATGGTGGGGGGGGGGAGGTGAGTTGAAATGGTTTGCGACTGGGAGGTGCAGTTGTTTATTGCGAACTAAGCGTAGTGTTCTGCAAAGCGGTCCTCAAGCCTCCACTTGGTTTCCCTGATGTAGAGGAGGCCACAATGAGTACAGCGGATGCAGTATACCATATTAGCAGATGTGCAGGTGAACATCTGCTTGATGTGGAAAGTCTTCTTGGGGATTGGGATGGGGGTGAAGGAGGAGGTGTGGGGTTGAAGGAGAAGTGCCGGGTGTAGTGGGGTTGGAAGGGAGTGTGGAGCAGACGAGGGAGTCACGGAGAGAGGTGTCCCTCCAGAAAGCAGGTAAGAGTGGGGAGGGAAAAATGTCTTTGGTAGAGGGGTCGGATTGCAGATGGCAGAAGTGTCAGAGGATGATGCGTTGGATCCGGAGGTTGGTGGGGTGGTACGTGAGGACGATGGGGATTCCCTTTTGGTGGTTATTGCAGAGGTGGGGTGTGAGGGATGAGTTGCAGGAAATGCAGAAGACACGGTCGAGAGCATTCTCGACCACTGCGGGGGGGGGAAGTTGCCGTCCTTGAAGAATGAGGGCATCTGGGATGTGCGGGAATGGAATGCCTCATCCTGGGAGCAGATGCAGTGGAGGCAAAGGAATTGGGAATAGGGGATGGAATTTTTGCAGGAAGGTGGGTGGGAGGAGTGTATTCCAAGTATTTGTGGGAGTCGGTGGGCTTGAAATAGATTTTGGTTTCTGGGTGGTCGCCCGAGATGGAGACAGAGAGGTGCAGGAAGGTGAAAGAGGTGTTAGAAATGGTCCATGTGAACTTAAGGTTGGAATGGAAGATATTGGTGAAGTGGGTGAACTGTTCAAGCTCCTCATGGGAGCATGAGGCGGCTCCGATACGGTCATCAATGTAACGGAGGAAGAGGTGGGGTTTAGGACCAGTGTAGGTACAGAAGAGGGACTGTTCCACGTAACCTACAAAGAAGCAGGCATAGCTTGGGCCCATGTGGGTACCCATGGATACCCCCTGCACAGATGACATCACATCCGCCACCGCCGGGTACACCACTTCCGGGACAGCGAACGCCATCGCTGCTGAAGCCACTGCCTCTATTTCCGAGACCACAGACACTACCGTCACCGCTGCTGCCACCGCCCATCCCGATCCGCCCACCACAGACACGGACGCAACTCCATCCACCGCTGACGCCTAAGTAATCCTGCCCACCACCGCCGACGCAACTCCGCCCACAGCTGGCGCTGACATCGCTCCACCCACAGCCTCCACAGCCACCAGCTCCAGAGGAGACAGCAACTCTGAGCCGTGCTGAGTCTTCACCATCCCCCAGACCTCTCATTGACTGTGGACGAATGGTCAGTCCTCAGTAAAGGGCACACCTTTGTCCCCCTCCACCCACACATCAATGAACACCAATCATGTTTGGACATTGAGCAGTTTTCCCACTACCTCCACTTCCACGCTTACTTCTTTAACCGTGAACCTAACCCTCACTCTACTGACCCCTTCTCCCACCTCCAACCCAAGCCCTCCTCCTGGACACCACCCCAAAGCCTCCTACCCTCCCTTGACCTCTTCATCTCCAACTGCCGTTGAGACATCAATCGCCTCGATCTCTCCACATCTCTCATCCACTCCAACCTCTCCCCCACAGAACATGCAGACCGCTGCTCAACTCCCAACCTCACCATAAAACAAGCGGACAAGGGAGGCACAGTTGTAGTATGGCACACTGACTTCTACATTGCTGAGGCCAGGTGCCAACTCTCCAACACCTCCTCCTACCACCTCCTGGATCATGACCCTACTCCCAAGCACCAAATCATCATCTCCTAAACCATCCACAACCACATGACTTCAAGTGACCTCCCACCCACAGCCTCCAACCTCATCGATCCCCAGCCCTGCACTGCCTGCTCCTATCTCCTTCTCAAAACCCACAAACCTGACTGCCCTGGTCGACCCGTTGTCTCTGCCTGCTCCTGCCCCACTGAACTTACCTCCACCTATCTCGACTCCATTTTCTCCCCCTTGGTCCAGAAACTCCCTACTTACGTCCGTGACACCACCCATGCCCTCCACCTCCTCCAGAACTTCCAATTCCCCAGTCCGCAACACCTCATTTTCACTATGGATGTCCAATCCCTATACACCTGCATTCAACATGCAGATGGCCGAAAGGCCTTCCACTTCTTCCTGTCCCACAGGCCTGACCAGTCCCCCTCTACTGACACCCTCATCCACTTAGCCGAACTCGTCCTCACCCTCAATAACTTCTCTTTCAATTCCTCCTCGTCCTCACGTACCACCCCACCAACCTCTGGATCCAACGCATCTTCCTCTGACACTTCTGCCATCTGTAATCCGACACCACCACCAAAGACATTTTTCCCTCCCCACCGTTATCTGTTTTCGGAAGGACCACTCCCTCCGTGACTCCCTTGTCCGCTCCACAGTCTCCTCCAGCTCCACACCCGGCACTTTTCCCTGCAACCGCGGGAAGTGCTACACCTGTCCACACACCTCCCCACTCACCCCCATCCCAGGCCCCAAGAAGACTTCCCACATCAGCTGATGTTCACCTACACATCTGCTAATGCGGTATACCGCATCTACTGTACCCATTGTGGCCTCTTCAACATTGGGGAAACCAAGCAGAGGCTTGGGGACCGCTTTACAGAACACCTATGCTCAGTTCACAATAAACAACTGCACCTCGCAGTCGCAAACCATTTCAACTCCCCCTCCCATTCCTCAGATGACATGTCCTTCCTGGGCCTCCTGCTGTGCCAAAACGATGTCACCCTAAGGTTGCAGGAACAGCAACTCATATTCTGCTTGGGAACCCTGCAGCCCAATGGTATCAATGTGGATTTCACAAGCTTCAAAATCCCCCCTCCCGCTACCGCATTCCAAAACCAGTCCAGCTCGTCCCCGCCTCCTTAACCTGTTCTTCCTCTCACCTATTCCCTCCTCCCACTTCAAGCCGCAACCCCATTTCCTACCTACTAACCTCATCCCACCCCTTGACCTGTCCGTCCTCCCTGGACTGACCTATCTCCTCCCTACCTCCCTACCTACACTCGCCTTTACTGGCTCCATCCCTGCCTCTTTGACTTGTCTGTCTCCTCTCCACCTAGCGTCTCCTCTATCCATCTTCTGTCCGCCTCCCCCTCTCTCCATATTCATTTCAGAAGCCCCTTCCTCTCCCCCATTTCTGATGAAGGGCCTAGGGCCAAAACGTCAGCCTTCCTGCCCCTTTGGAGTATGTAGCTGGAGCTTCAGCAGATTATAAAATATAAGTTATAAGGTAGTAACATTGCATAAATTGTGTACTGGGGAAGTGATACTATTTGCAAGATGGCCCTAAATTGTGACCTGAAGAATATTTTTCCTTCAGGTTAACTGATTATTTATCCTACTTATTATTTTATTAGCATTGTTATATCAAAATCAGTTCATTTTATATCCAAACAAGTAATAATCGTCTTGACAGGAGTTTATCAGATATGAAAGACTTTGGAAGATTTTGAATGATGTGACAAGAGCCTGTGTAAATTCAAGTTTGTTCTTTAAATGTATACTGAATAATTGCTAGATATGTTTTCTGAAAGTAAGTTAAAAAATCAACTGAACAGAAATTATGACAATATTTTAGTTTACATGGACATGCTAATAACTAAATTTGCAAGCTGAATACCAATGTAAACAGTGTTAAAAGGTCATTAATAGGAAGCTCACCAATGGATTTTGAAACGTACTGACTGGAATATATAAAAAGCCTCAGTTACTAACGTTAATTAAAGATCAGAATTGTAGTTTTCTGTGTCATCAAGACAAATCTTGACAAACCAAGCTGTGACACTGCTTATTCCTTTTGTATTTTCAATAGTTAGCTTTTTATCAAATTACATTTGACTTCAAACTTTAATTTCTCACACAGGGTGGCACGTTGGCTCAGTGGTTAGCGCTGCAGCCTCACAGTGCCAGAGACCCAGGTTCGATTCCAGGCTCTGGTGACTGTCTGTGTGGAGTTTGCACATTCGCCCTGTGTCTGCATGGGTTTCCTCCTGGTGCTCCAGTTTCCTCCCACAGTCCAAAGATGTGCAGGCTAGGTGGACGCTCTGGCTTACTAAATTGCCTGTAGTATTCAGGGGTGTGTGGGTTATAGGGAGATGGGTCTGGGTGGGATGCTTCAAGGGGCGGTGTGGACTTGTTGGGCCATAGGGCCTGTTTCCACACCGTAGGGAATCTAATCTAAACAATATATTTTGCAGTAATATGAATTTTTAATATCGATTGATATCCATGCAACGTAATTTATTTTGCAGTAGGCTTGGTTATCATACTGTAACTACATTTAAAAGTTATGAAATGTAATATTTGTTCAGGATTTGAAATAAACTGTTTCTTTTTCAGGACACTGCAGTTAACAAATCAAAGTGCTATCATAGTGTAACAAGTGACTGCATTGTTTTACACAATTTGGCTTTTTTTTGCCTCTTCTCTCATTGGATGCAGTAAGTCGAGCTAAGTCACAGACAAAAATAATATTGGTGGAACTTAAGTATCAAAAGTAATGTAATGCTAAAACAACTTGAACAATCTAAATTACCTGTATAAAGGAGATGTTATCCAAACTACAGATGACTCCTGCTACAGTGATCAGTTGGCTTTTTCTGGTATACACCACATTGTTACTGAGCGAAATGTTGGCGTGGCCATTGAAATTCATAGACAAATATTTCTTAGTTGTGGTGTGGGCAGAAGATATTTTGGAATTTATAGTGTAAAATACTACGAATGAAATGGCTAGTTCCATGCCTTGCTAATTTTTTCAGATAATGTGCCTTCCCAGGTAGAGTGGCCACTTTGTGGTATGGAAAGTAGTCTTTGGGCCATTTGCAAGTTTGTTTGAGACAAGAAGAACAATCATTTGATGAGGATAGATTTTGTCCAATAAGAGTTTTGATGTTCTTAATTTCGGTGTCAAGTTGGCAAGTGAGCAAATATCTTTGGCCTTACACATTTGTTGATGAGAATAGTCTTATAACTCATGGCTTCTTGACTGGGTCTGCAGCATCTGGTGAGAAAAACAGCAAGTGGGAAAATCCTATTTGACCTCATCCTCTATCTGTCCACAACAGTATTGGGAGAAGTAACCACTGCACTGTCATGTTGGAGGTGAAGTCCCATCTTCACATGAATAAATTCTCTTTATGTGTTGTGTGAAACTACCACTGTGCTAAGTCAATATACTTAAAATTGATTAATGAGGTTGAATTTGGGCATCCACAAGGCTCTGAGGTTCACCAGCAGAACTGTATTCAACCACAATTTGTATTTACATGGTTTGCCATATCCCAGTCCATCATTAACATCCAGCAGGGAAATCAGTGTTGTTTCCGAAAAGTGCAGGAAGGCATGCTTGGAGAAGCATTTGGCATTCCTAAAATAAGGTTGGGGCAACATTACAAGATTTCCTGTGTATCAAACTGTGGAAACAGCATGTAAGGGTCAGAGCTAAATAATCCCACATCCAACAGATAAGATTGAAGTTCTGCAGTTTAGTACACATCCAGTCATGAAATGGGGATGACAATGAAATAACTAACTGAAGGGGGAGGCTCTATTACATCAAATCAAGGCAAAAGACAAAGCAGAAACATTTGTAAAAATCTTCAGCCACAAGTGACAAATGAATGATTTTTATCCTCTTCCCTCAACTTTCTACATCACAGATGCCATTCTTTAGCCAATTTGATTCATTTTGCAGGATATCAAATAATGACAGAGATTTGATTTAATCTGTTGGTTGTGGGATTGCTTACCACTGTCTCGCGCATGCTATTGCCATTAAAGACACAGTATACTGTAAAAGGTCTCCGCCTTACAATATTCTGGCAATAGTACTGAAAGCTTGTGCTCCAGAACTATTAAGTGGCAATTATTTTGGATTGTGAAAATTTATCCAGGCTTTTCCTTTTCACCAAGGGCAGGACAAACCCAAAGTGACATTTTCTGTCCCAGTCGTCAACTCTGGGTCATCAGCAAAAGGATGGAACAGATCATTGTCATTGCAGTCAAGCAACCTATCAATAGTCTGCAGTGATGTGCAATTTGGTTCCTCCAGGGCACTCAGGTCCTGACCTCATTACATCTTTGATCCAAACATGGAGGAAGTGCTGAATACCAGTGGGCTGAAGTGAGGTGAGAATACTGTCCTTTATATCAAGGCATCAACAAAAGTAGACCACATCCAGGCTTGGGCTGATAAGTACAATGCACCGTACAAGTTGCAAGCAATGACCATCTCCAACAAGGGAGACTCTAACTATAGCCCCTTGATGTTCAATGGCATTTTTAGCTCAAAACCCCACTATCTATATGCTGGAATTACCACGGACTAGAAATGCAACGTGAACCAGCAACATAAATACCGTGGTAGTCAGAACAGATCACAGGCTAGGAAATCTGCAGCAAATAATTCACTTGCAGTGTCCCTTTGCCAGTCTACAAGCAAGGCAAAGTCAGAAGTGTGATGGAATGCTCTCTACTTGCCTGAGAGGATGCAGCTTTAAAAAAGCTCAGGAAATCTCAACACCATGCAGGATAAATTTGCTGATTTGATTAGCATCCTACCCAGCACCTTTAACACTAGTCCCTTCACCACCAATGAGGTGGCAGCAGTGTGACGCTCTACAAGATAGATAGACTGCAGTAATAGTTCAAGCCTGTCAGTGTTAGCACCTTCTAAGTCCAAAATCACCAGGTGCAAGTTTCCCTCCAAACCATATACCATCCTGACTTGGAACTATGTTGCCATTTCTTCAGTGTTGCTGAATAAAAATACAGAAACTCCCTTCTTAACGGCACTATCAGTGGCCCCACACCCCAAGCATGGCAGTGGTTCAGAAAAGCAAGGCAACTTACTACTAATGGATAAACTGCACAATTTACAAGTTTCACATTTTACATGTAATGAGCATCTGCAGTCAGAAGTAGTGATATTTAAGGGAAACATTGCTCACACTTAACTGTGAAGCAGATCTGGTGGTCTTGATTGAAAGTAGGAGTATCCAAGGGACTAAATCACTGCCTAAGTCAGATTTCCTGTAAGTAATCATGATCAATAAGGCAGATGCAGAAGCAGATTTGTATCTCTTGAAGAGCAACTTCATCACTCTCCTGGTCCAGGTTATAGTATTATGGTCTGTTTAGCCTGCAAAATAAAAACTAGAAACCATAGCCACCCATTTAAATCCTCAATTTGTCTAGTGCCCCACTATCCAGGCACAAAGCCCATCACCCAACTTCCCACTTCAGGCATAAAGCCTATTGCCAGCTCTCTGAGCGTAAAGCCCATCATTAGCCCCCTGGCTGCCCCCAGCCTTCCACGTACAAAGCCAGTCAGTAACCCTTTGTCTGCCCCCAGCTCACCAGGCATAAAGCCCATCATCAGCCCTGCTGAATCCAAAAACTCCAGGCATAAAGCCCATCCCCAACAGTCACCAGTTCATCGGGCATAAAGCCCGTCATCAGCACCTCCCCCATCTTGGTGGCGTAAGGCCTGTTAATAAACATGTCAGGATTAAAATTCTACTCTTGAATGGAAATAAAGAACAAAGAAACCTACAGCACAGGAACAGGCCCTTCGGCCCTCCAAGCCTGCGCCGATCAATATCCTCTGTCTAACCTGTCATCTATTTTCTAATGGTCTGTGTCCATTTGCTCCCTGCCCATCCATGTACCTGTCCAAATATATCTTAAAAGACGCTAACGTGTCTGCGTCTACAACCTCCGCTGGCAACGCGTTCCAGGCACCCACCACCCTCTGTGTAAAGAACTTTCCACGCATATCTCCCTTAAACTTTCCTCCTCTCACTTTGAACTCATGACCCCTAGTAATTGAGTCCCCCACTCTGGGAAAAAGCTTCTTGCTATCCACCCTGTCTATACCCCTCATGATTTTGTAGACCTCAATCAGGTCCCCCCTCAATCTCCGTCTTTCTAATGAAAATAATCCTAATCTATTCAACCTCTCTTCATAGCTAGCACCCTCCATACCAGGCAACATCCTGGTGAACCTCCCCTGCACCCTCTCCAAAGCATCCACATCCTTTTAGTAATGTGGCGACCAGAACTGTACACAGTACTCCAAATGTTGCCGAACCCAAGTCCTATGCAGCTGCAACATGACCTGCCAACTCTTGTACTCAATACACCGTCCAATGAAGGAAAGCATGCCATATGTCTTCTTTACCACCCCATTGACCTGCGTTGTCACCTTCAGGGAACAATGGACCTGAACACCCAGATCTCTGTTCATCAATTTTCCCCAGGACTTTTCCATTTACTGTATAGTTCACCCTTGAATTTGATCTTCCAAAATGCATCACCTCGCATTTGCCTGGATTGAACTCCATCTGCCATTTATCTGCCCAACTCTCCAGTCTATCTATATTCTGCTGTAATCTCTGACAGTCCCCTTTACTATCTGCTACTCCACCAATCTTAGTGTCATCTGCAAACTTGCTGATCAGACCACCTACACCTTCCTCCAAATCATTTACGTATATCACAAACAACAGTGGTCCCAGCACAGATCCCCGTGGAACACCACTGGCCACAGGTCTCCAATTTGAGAAACTCCCTTCTACCACTACTCTCTGTCTCCTGTTTCCTAGCCAGTTTTTTTATTCATCCAGCTAGCACATCCTGGACCCCATGTGACTTCACTTTCTCCATCAGCCTGCCATGGGGAACCTTATCAAACGCCTTACTGAACTGCATGTATATGACATCTACAGCCTTTCCCTCATCAATCAACTTTGTCACATCCTCAAAGAATTCTATTAAGTTGGTAAGACATGACCTTCCCTGCACAAAACCATGTTGCCTATCACTGATGAGCCCATTTTCTTCCAAATGGGAATAGATCCTACCCCTCAGTATCTTCTCCAGTAGCTTCCCTACCACTGGCATCAGGCTCACCGGTCGATAATTTCTTGGATTATCCTTGCTACCCCTCTTAAACAAGGGGACAATATTAGCCAGTCTCCAGTCCTCCAGGACCTCACCCGTGTCTAAGAATGCTGCGAAGATATCTGTTAAGGCCCCGGCTATTTCCTCTCTCGCTTCCCTCAGTAACCTGGGATTGATCCCATCCAGACCAGGGGACTTGTCCACCTTAATGTCTTTTAGGATACCCAACACTTCCTCCTTCCTTACGTCAACTTGACCTAGAGTAAGCAAACATCTATCCCTAACCTTAACATCTGTTATGTCCCTCTCCTTGGTGAATACCGATACAAAGTACTCGTTAAGAATGTCACGCATTTTCTCTGACTCAGCGCATAACTTTCCTTCTTTGTCCTTAAGTGGGCCAATCCTTTCTCTAGTTACCCTCTTGCTCTTTATATATGAATGAAAGGCTTTGGGATTTTCCTTAACCATGTTTGCCAGCAATATCTCATGTCCTCTCTTAGCCCTCTTAATGCCTCATTTCAGATTCGCTCTACATTCCCGATATTCTTGCAAAGCTTCGTCTGTCTTCAGTCACCTAGACCTCATGTATGCTTCCTTTTTCCTCTTGGCTAGTCTCACAATTTCACCTGTCATCCATGGTTCCTTAATCTTGCCATTTCTATTCCTCGTTTTCACAGGAACATGTCTCTCCTGCACACTAGTCAACCTCTTCTTAAAAGTCCCACATATCAAATGTGGATTTACCTTCAAACAGTTTCTCCCAATCTACTTTCCTCAGATCCTGCCAAATCTTGGTATAGTTGGCCTCCATAGTTCTTGCATTGCAGGCATAAAGCCCAGAATGTTTAATCCTGGATCACCACAATATGCTCAAATAAACTTTTAAAATTACCAGTGCTAATAGGCGTAAAGCTGTAAGGAGCAACCCAACTGCAATTTATAGCTACAGACAGCACAGTTGCTCTGTGATTAGCACTGCTGCCCCGTGGTGCCAGGGACCTGGGTTCAATTCCAGCACTGGACAACTGTGTGGAGTTTGCACAATCTCCTGTGGCTGTGTGGGTTTCATCCAAAGGTGTGCAGGTTAGGCGAACTGGCTATGCTAAATTGCTCATAGGGATGTGTAGATTAGGTGGTTTATAGGGGATGAGTCTGAGTGGGATGCTCTGAGGTTCAGTGTGGACTTGTTGGGCTGAAGGGCCTATTTCCACACTGTAGGGATTCTATGATCTATGAACACTCCTTTTTTCGGGGTATTAAGGATGAGCAATAACTGCCAGCCTAGCCAACAATGCCTACATCCTACGAGCAAGCGAAAAAAATGACCAATTTTGGTGTCGAGGATGCAAAGCGAAGCTGAAAACTCTTTTCTGGTTGGAATCTTGCACAATGAAAACAGATAGTTACACGGAGATCAATCACTTTGACCCAGAACATCACCATAGAAATTCTTCAACCATCTTCAGCTGCTTCATCAAAGGTCAATGACATTCTCACCAATATGAGGTCAGAAGTGGGAATGTTCACTGATAACTGCACAATGTTCAGCATCTTGCGCAATTCCTCGAATACTGAAAAGATGTGTGTCAATATAGAGAAGACTGGAACAATATCCAGGCTGAGGCTAACAAATGGCAAGTAATATTTGTGCCACATGTTTCAGATGACGATCATCATGAACAAAAGAGAAACTGAAACTTAGAACACCAGCTGCTCCCATGGGAGCATCTCCATATTGCTTGAATAACTGCATCTCTAAAGACAGAAGTCACACGACACCAGGTTATAGTCCAACATGTTTATTTGAAATTATCAGCTTTTGGAGTGCTTCTCCTTTGTCATGGGTCCAAACAGCAGACCAACAGGCAACTGAATACTCCAACCTTTGCTTTTTTATCTCCAAGAACAAACAAATATTGGTTATAAGTGGAGAGTGCATGCATGTGCATGTGTGTATGTGTGTGCATGTTTTTGGGGTATTTAGAAGGATAGATACTTACACTTTCATATGTCAAACTGTATATTTTTAGCAAATGCAAGAAAACAAGATGAAAAGTTCCAACATGGTGTCTCTTTTTAATGATGTTTAAGTTCTGTAATATCAAACAAGTGGTCTATTTTGTTCGTTAGAGAGGTGTGTGGAGCAGGGAGTCTGAGGCACTGTAATTCCTGACACTCTGTTAAATACCAGTGAGTCAAAGCACTAATCTAGCAGTTGTCAATATTCCTGTGAGGAAAGGAATCTTTACATCTTTACTGGTTTCACAATAAATCAATAATTTTGTGGTTTGTTAAAAGTGTGGTTGATGAATATTTTTGTACTACACCACATATAGGGAAAGCATATAATTAGCCATATTGATTGAAACACAATATTATGTTGCGACCATGGAAAGTAGGAGAAGAGGGAGAAGAATACATCTCCCAGCTTGGTTGTAACATATGCAATATCATCATCGGTAACTCCCTTACTATCAACCTTCTGGAAGCTACCATTGGCTAAACCTGAAAGGGGCTAGCCAGATAAATACAATGGCTACAAGAATAGGCTAGAGTATAAGAACTTTGTGGCAAGTTACTCTGTACGCAAAACTTGTCCACAATCTACAATGCACATGTTAGGAGTGTGATGGAATACTCCCTACCGTTCTGGATAAATCCTGCTTTAACAACACTCAAGAAGTCAACGTCATTAAAGACAGACCAGCTTACTGAACTGATATCCATTCACTCCACAGTGGGAGCAGTTTTCTATCTACTAAATGCAATGTAGCTCTCATTGAAAATTCCTGTAGCAATACCTTCTAAACCTGCAACCCCCATTACCTAGCAGGACAAGGGGAGCAGGTGCATAGGACCAGCGCAGCTTGCAAGTTCCCTTTCAACTAACACTCCATTCTAACTTGAAATTACAGTAATGTTCTTTCACTGTTGTTAGGTCAAAATTCCGAAATTTCTCTCTTAACAGTATTGTGGAAGCATCTAGACCACATTGACTGCAGTCGTTCAAAGAAGTGGCTCATCACTAACTTCTCAGCGTCAGTTAGGAATGGGCAATTAATGCTGGCTTTGCCAGCAATGCCTATACCCTGTGAAAGAATACATTTAAAAAAAAACTCAGCATCCTTTGCAATATTACCACACATGGCTGTCACTGCCAAAGTTACAGTGTGAGAAAGACGTGAAAAAGCAGAAATGCAGGCTGTATACAGAACTATGTTGAGTTGAACTGTAACTTCTTACTATCTTGCTGAACATGGTTGAAATGAGAAATGTGTTTATGAAGCTTTGTGGGTTGCACTCGTCATGATAAACCCAAGAAATTTCAAACAACTACAGTTGTTATTTCAACAGAAGAAAAGGTGTTGGTTTGTTGACAAGGCAACTCTTATTGGCTGAGGCATTGCCATGGAGGAAGCAATGGGGAGCTACAGCTTCCTCATCTCCTGAATAATTCAAAGTAAAGACAAGGCATGAACATATCACTTTTGGTTGCAGAGAACAGGTTTCTGCATATGCACATATGTCACTTCCAGCATGCATAAATGAGCCACATCATGAGCTCAACTGATAGTCAATTTAAAACAATTCACTAAATTATATTCAACAGTATATGTTTTATTTTGAATCTTGCAAGTACAAACCAGTTAATTATTGTCTATACTTTGCTGTTACAAACAAATGAAGTGTACTTATTTGACCAGACAATCATTTGAACATATGACTTGCATGCTTGTCATCACTCTGGCACTGATATTTGACAGAAAATGCCACACCTGTAGCCACAGCATAATAGCTAGCTTAACCTGTTATTCATTTTTTTTAAAGACACGTTGCCTTTTCAGGTGATGGCGAGGCGAAAGAGGTTAATGCAGCTCAAACTATTACTTTGTATTTTCCAAAAGCTCATTTGACTTTGAAAATGTGATAGAATGTTCTTTCCTACAAATAAATGGCAAGGCCAGGAGTGATGCAGACCAGTTAAGACCAAGAATATTTTAAAACCAATGCTGTGTTTTTTTTAGCATTTTATACAAGTAATTTTGCTTGCTGTGCTTAATTTTAGAGTTGAGAGATCTTTCAGAGAGACAGAAGTTGCAAAGGAGAGAGACAGACAGACTTCCATAGAATTCAATGAGAAAGGTGTTGAGAAAAAGAATGAGGAGTTTGTATAGGCAGCATCAGAGGAGCAGGAAAGCTGATATTTCGGGACTGGACCTTTCTTCAGAAATTTTTTTTCTGAACATGGGTCCAGACCTGAAACGTCAGCTTTCTTGTTTCTCTGATGCTGCCTGAACTGCTGTGTTCATCCAGCTCTACACCTTGTTAGTTCACACTCCATCATTGGTAGTTCCTACTATCTCTGAGGAGTTTGTGTGTTTGTAAGAGAGGTTTTGACTTCAACCATTTTTAGCTCAAAGTTTAGCATGTGTATTACTACTATAGTGTAATTTGAGGTGGATGTGACACTTTTCAGTTCTGAAATCTTGGCTGTTGACCCATTTTCAAGTTGTGAATTGTCCAGTGAACATCAATTCAATCAGGACAGCCACTGAATTACACGAATGTGCTAATGTCGATTCTACAAATAAAGAAAATGATTACTCTCACTCCAGAACTTTAACGTAGTGTAACTCCAAAGGGCATAAGACTGCACCGATTCAACTTCAAGGAAACAGCAATTACAGTATTCCTGCAACGTACAAATGTTAAACAAGGGTTTGCCATGGATCAAGATTGATAGATCAGAGATTGCCTACTTAAGTGAAACATGTTGAAATTATAGAAGGCAGATTTCACTGAACTCAAATTTTTATTTCTTGAATAATATTGAGCCCAATTAGACTTCCACATTCTATGCCTTTTAATCAAGATTCTTGATATTGTTTATATTTATTGTCTATTTAGAGGTGGCATGATGTCACAGTGGTTAGCACTACTGCCTCAGTGTCAGGGATTTGGGTTCTATTCCACCCTCAGCCAATTGTCTATGTGGAGTTTGCACATTCTCCCCATGTCTGTGTGGGTTTCCTCTGGGTGTTGCAGTTTCGTCTCCTGGTCCAAAGATGTGCCGGCTAGGCGGATTAGCCATGCTAAATTGCCCACAGTGTTCTGGGATGTGTAGGTTAGGTGGGTTTATAGGGGGATGGGATGCTCTGAGGTTCAGAATGGACTTGTTGGGCCAAAGAGACCATTTCCACACTGTAGGGATTCTCTTATGTCATTAGGTCTATTTTTCCACAAGGACAATTAATATACCTCACTCCAGAGAGAGAAATTTTGATTCTGTAAAATGCCAGAAGAATTGCTCCAATCCCATATTAAAAGAAGTACTTTTGCAATAAAGAAATTAGTTTGACTTAAAATGCTTGCAAGTGTCTGCTTGTGGATAAATTATTAATCATTATGGGGGGAGAGTGACACTTGACAGAATCACACAAAAGCTAAACATGGATGAAATCCCCACTATTGCCAAGGAAGTGGCAGTATCAGTGAAACAAAAACTGTAAAGGTACCAAGATCAGGTGTGATCCCAAAAGAAAATTACACATGCAACAAACAGTTCAAACTGACCAGTTAAAGGAAGTATTCAAAGTCGTTTGCAGTGATAGTACCTGGCCCCATACTAAAAAGTTGCAATCTAAAACAGGAGGGAGAAATAAATCATTGCAATAACAACTAAGATAATAAAATGTGAGGCTGGATGAACACAGCAGGCCCAGCAGTATCTCAGGAGCACAAAAGCTGACGTTTCGGGACTAGACCCGTCATCTGATGAAGGGTCTAGGCCCGAAACGTCAGCTTTTGTGCTCCTGAGATGCTGCTGGGCCTGCTGTGTTCATCCAGCCTCACATTTTATTATCTTGGATTCTCCAGCATCTGCAGTTCCCATTATCACTGATACAGCAATAACAACTAAGATCTTTTAACTTTCATTTTAGTATCAGAAATATTTCATTAAGTATTCCTCTTAACTGACTGTTTGAAATGCAATCATCCAAGAGTAGAGTGCCTTTGGAACACAGTACAGCTAAATTATATGATTTTTATCGTTATCTTTCAATAGGAATTGCAAAAACATGATCAGTACATGTCTAACATATTTTCATTGTGGCCAAATGTCAGTAATTTTTCCTTTCCAGCACGCTCACATTTTTGTTATATTTTCCAGTTTTTTCACATTGTTAAATTAGTTCTTCAAACTCTAACAAATACATATAAATTAAAATTAATGAAGTTTTTACATGCCTGGCACAGGCACAATGGGCTGAATAACCTCTTTCTATGTTGTATTAGTCAATGAATGTGCCTGTTTTCCCTTCCACTTCTGACCTTAAATTGAAAAGTCATTTTACATCAGATGCATTCTTCAGTCATTAAAATCCTGTTGGATTTACATTAAGTCATTTTCCCCTACAGTGCTAGATATTAAAAGACATTAGTTCTCTAATGTTCGCTGCAGATCTCTTTTCCTTAATTCCACTTTCATTCAGTCATGCTGTCATCTTCTTTAAAATAGAGCTCATATCCTGTGTAATTACTTGCACGTCTTCTATCATGTATCAGAATCCCTACAGTGTGGCTGCAGGCCATTCAGTCCATCAAGTCTACACCTACCCTCCGAAGAGCATATCACCCACACTTACCCTCACTACCTGATCCATGCATTTCCCATGGCTAATCCAACCATCCTATACATCCCTGGACAATTTAGCATCCACCTCACCCGCACACCTTTGAAATGTGGGAGGAAACCAGAGACCCTGGGGGAAGTCCATGCAGTCACTGGGAGAATTCCATACAGACAGTTATCCGAAGGTAGAATCAAACCCAAGTCCCTAGCACTGTAAGACAACCACTGAACCACCTTGTTAGATACATGCCAGATACAAACTTTATTTCAGTAATGTGTTGACCATCAGATCTCCCGTTTCTCTCTATGTAAATTTTGTGCTGCTACTAAAGCACATGAAAACCACCAATTGGCAGTTTGAAAAAAACGCAACCAATAAAATAGAAACCAGTGATTACAACCATTTAAAGCCTTTAGTCACAGGTATGTAAAGATTAGGTACAAACTAATACCGTGAGTCAAGGAAATTTGTGGTTGAACTAACATAATATGAGGTTATACCTGTTTGAGTGGCACAGAGGTTGGCCGTGTCTAATTCTGAACTCAAAAATCTGCCCCCAATTTTGCATAAGTCACAGGTAGAACAAAGGTTTATTGAGAGAGCTTGTAGGGAGTGCAAAATCAGATATGGCTGCTGAACTAGAGGGTTACAGATTGTCAATAAAGGAGAAACTGAAAGCTTGATAGAAAGTTCAGACAATTGTTTATGATAGAGCAGAAACATGTAGGCAACACTGCTCCCTTTAATGCAAGAGTTGGAAACCTAAGGTTGAACAATTGCCCATAATGAGCACAGCTTACAGTGTATCTGACCTACTTTGTCTTTTTCCGGTTAATATTCACTTTTGACAAGATTTGCAGTTGTACATAACAATACTTGATTTTTATATTAAAGATTATAATGTGTGCTTTAAATTTGCAGACTTAATTTTATCTCATTAAATAACACTTCGAAAACTGATAAGTGTATCTTTGGCAGCAATTACAGTTGAAGATTTCTTCCAATCTAACCGACTGTGAATCGACTCTGCCCTCTGTTGCTCAAATCAGAAGGTGTATACCTAATTCTTGAAAAGCCTAAGCCATAAACTGAAACATGCTAGAAACTAATCAGTTATTTCCTTGTTTTATGATAACAGTTCAGATTATGTTTCATTTTAACTGTTTGACTACTAAAGAAGTGATGTAAATTTGTTTGTTTCAAGCCTATAATATCATTTGCTCTTGCTGTAATCGCAAGGGCAGTGGGCAGGGATTTGATGCAATATTCTGAGATAAAATATAGGGTGACAATTCACTCAGTTTCCACAAGCTAAAATGTTGCTCAACATTTTAACCCTCACTCGGCCTGGACTCTCCTTTGTCTTTGGATGATCTTGCCATTGGTCAGTGTGTAGGTGATGAAGAAGAGGTTCAATGATTTGAAGGATGTTAATGGTGTGGGTATAGGTAAAGAAGGCATTGCTGGAGGTGGTCTAACTATGACATGCTCAACACGTGTGGAACAAACAAGGGCTATTCCACTGAGATGGACAACAGTAAAGCAAAGTTGAAGCAAAATAGTTAAGTTGATCATATTAAACATTGTAGAGAAATCAAGAAGTTACAAAATGGGACTTGGGCATCACCTGTAAGGTCACTGTCTATTCCTTACTGCCCTGAGCTATATCAGAGTTAAATGCCTGCCAGGGCATTCTCAGACAGAATTAAGAACCAACTGTATTGTTTCAGCCTAGTGTCATAGGCAGACCAGAACAGTAAATTTCCTTTTCTAAAGGGCATTAGTGAATTGAGTTTTGGTATGGCAATTGATGATAGTTACCACTAATGATAATAGCTTTCAATTCCAGGTTCATTAAGTATCGTGTTGGGATTTGAAATCATGGCATCAGAACTTCAGACAGGGCTCTGGATTACTGGTTCAATTGCATGACACTTTGCCACTAACCCCCACTCTATTATAGTCACAGAGAATGCAGTTTGTGATTTTGGGAAGTAATTTCAGTCTGATGGTAAGAAACAGGTAACATGGATTAAAAGAGGCTAACTGTAAGTTGGACAAAAGGTGTATACAGATTTTGGAGGTTACAGCATGTTCAAGGACTTTGAGAAAGTGAAAATTCAAGTTGGCCAACAATTTGGAAAGATGAAGAGCAAAGGTTTTTTTTTAAAGATAGGACTGATTATGACATTGTTGAAAGTTGTGAAGACTATATCTGAGGAGAGGGAATCATCTACGCTGTCAATTAAAGTGGAGGTTTGAATATAATGTTGAGTATTAGCAGTTTAGATGGACAGAAATCAAAAAGCAAGCACTGGGTCTCATTGCCAGATGAGTTCAGGAAGAGAATTAAAAGAGAAATATGAGAAAAGCTGATCGAACAGCATCTCATTTTTTACTTGGGGACCCTGCAGCCTTCTAATTTTAGAAAATGAACTTCTTCTTCTATATCCTTTACCCTATCCCTGTCCCCATCTTTTAGCATAGCCAACCCATTTTCACTTACCAATACTCACCATTATCAGCTTCATTCAGGCGGTGAAGATAAGGCCAAAGACCAGGATGTTAAATCTCTGAAGATGCAACTACTGACCTGCCACCAATTAACCTCCCTCAACTCCAAAATACACTTTTGATGGCCTGATGACTTTCCAGCCTGCCCAATCATCGCCCCGCCCCCTGACTAGGCCACACTGCTGATTTGACCAGAGTACTACCAAACCTCCAACTACTCTCCAACCAATTACCCTGTCCCTCTGATGTGACCAAACTACCCCTCGATCGAAACCTTCCCTCACTCACCTGTCATCCTTCACCCCTCACCTACCCAACTGCCACTCTACTGTCTCTCAAACCTCTCACTGTCCCTTACACCCAGCTATCTCTCATGCTACACAGTCATCTGTCTATCTTACAATATTGTTTCCCTCTGTATTTTCTCAAAGAAGCTTTGGAACTTTTAAACTGCATTTACTCACCTAAATATGTCAGCTAGTGCTGCAGAAATAGGGCGTATCTCCATACTTCCACCTTTGGAGATTGCTATATTGCAGCGTGGAAAGGATCCTGCATTGAAAGAAGTACCCAAACTCTCATAGGAAATATATAACTTTTGCTGTTTTGGCTTGGAAATGGTTATTCTAACCCAGGTCAGAAGATTTAGGCCATATTTTTCAAAAACCCAAGATCCTTACTTATCAACAGAGCAGATCGGAGATTCAAGCACTCAATTTATGGCTTTGCAATCTTCTAATCATATAATTAATCATCCTGATACAAAGCCTTGTTTGACAGCAAGTTAGAGCCATTAATCAAACTTATAGCTTCGAGATTTTCTAATTATGAAGATCAATGATCAAACTATTCGGAGAGGAGTGAATCACATATGCGGATGTCGACCAATTTCTCCAACATGTGCTAATGTCTCTTCTCATTGATCTAGCACTGATTTATCTTCAAGTGGCTATTTCCAGCTCATTTTAAGCGAATTCACAGCTTAGCTTAATGAAATCAGCTTTTCTTCAATTGAGCAATTTGCCATTGTTCTACTGTATGACTATCCTACATCAAACTGAATTGATTGCTTCCTCTAAATTTTGCTCTGGTTATTACTCCTTTCCCCTCCCTAGCTTTAGTCCGTTGTTCTCTTGGGCTTGATGCATAAGGACTAAAAATTCTTCTCCTAAATGAATTTTAAGGATTTGTTCCCTCTGTGCCTTTCACACTAAATCTATCACAGTACGTGCTAGGGTACTTGAAATTTTCTACAATTACTGTCTTGTCATTTCTGTACTTAAAAGATTTGTGCACATATTTGCCCATCCACCTCCCTGTGACTGTTTATAAGTCTATATTGCACTCCCAGCATTGTGACTGACCCTCTTTATGCTCTTCAGTTCAACTTACATGCTCTCATTCAATGATGCTTCCCTCCTTTCCCCACAGCTATAAATGTTTAGTTAATCTTTATTGTCATCCTTCTGCATCTCTTTAATCTCCGCTCTATCTTGTTGGAAAACAATGTTACCAAGCAGGTTGAGATGCCATTCTTCCCTGTCTTACAGCTGTGTCACAATAACAACTATAGCATCATACTATGGTCTATCATACTGGAGGCAATATGTAAACTCTGTTTCTCCGTCTATAGTCATTTCCAGAATAAGGCAGATGAGCTGAGATCAAAGTTATGAAAAGTGTCTGAAAAGCATCCCACTCAGACCCAGCCTATCCCCATAGTCTCACATTTACCACGGCTAATCCATCCAGCCTGCTCATCTTTGGATACTATGGGCCAATTTAGCATGGCTACCTAACCTGCACATCTTTGGACTCTGGGAAGAAACTGGAGCACCAGTGGAAACTCATGCAAACAGGGGTTGGGGGGAGAACATGCAAACTTCACACAGTCGCCCATGGCCGGAATCAAACTCCAGTCCCTGGCACTGTGAGGCAGCAGTGCTAACTACTGGGAAACAGTATTGCCCCTATTCCCTAGCCTTATTAAAAAGAGGCAAGGTAGTGTCCCGGGCCAAATATTTTCATTTGCTTTATCAATGACCTTCCCTCCACCATAATATCAGGAAGAGATGGTTTGCTGATGGTGAGTTAGAGATTAAACAAGGCTACCCCAAAGTATATTATGGAGATAGCCAAGATCATAACTATAATTTTGTTTTAAAGAGAAATGTAAGGCGCTGAGTTACAGATATTATTCAATTGGTCCACCACTAAGCTTTAATCAAAATACACTTTATTCTTACAATGCAGTTAAAATGCGACAAAATGAAGAATTGCTACAACTGTATTGTATTCACATACTTAACAAGGCAATGTATTATTTAACCATCAATTATCAACTGTTCCAATATAGGTAGCAGCTCATAAACATACCCTTTGGCAAAACGTAATACAGCAAAAGTTATTTCTTAACCTTTCTTTCCTTTGTTTTCCAAACACACTTACTGATGTTCTGCTTTCCATTTCCATATTTTCTCCTCTCCCTTCTAAATGTACTTTCAGGTCCCATTTTCTCACAGCAACAACATAACACTACGAGCACGTACAATATTGGTCCCGATCACGTTAACATGTACAGGCTCTGTGTCACCCTGAAACAGTCCAGGTATCTCAGGTTTCTTACGTTGTCCCTCTTGCAGCCACATTTCATCAGTTTTATCATTATACTTTTGTGACACCCACAGTAATCCATGGATTACTACTTTGAAGGTCCTGCATTTCACCACGCTCCAAGCTCTTTAAGTTCTGTAATCATCTTCATTCTTGCTATGTCATTGGTACACAGCATGACCTCAGGCAGTTGAGATTTCTCCCTCAAAATGTCCTAAAGCCACTCAACAATATCCTTGCAGTGGGTACGGGATGTGGCATATAATTTGCATTCACTTACCTTGACTACTCCCGAGGAAAAGAAACCTTTTTCTGTGCTCAGGGCTAAACAGAATTGGCCACAGTTAACTGCTGCCTTGGTGTTCTTAGCAGTTGTTTGAAGGCCCCCTTGGCCGGAGGGGAGCTACCTCTCCAATCTTAAGTTCTTGCATCAAAGCCTCCAGCATGGTACCCGAAAAACCTGAAACACAGTCCAAGGCCTAAGACACTATTCTGTTGCTTCTTGCAAGTGTTCCATTCTTCTCCAAGCAGTTTCAATCACTATACTTCACAGTTCTTAGCATGGTGAAGTGTATTCATTATAAGGAGTATGAAACATGACATTGGTATGCTACCTACATCATTCTGAGATTGCACAGCATAACTGCATATCACTTTCTCTGTCCCTGATTTCAGCCTGTCCAATTTACCCCCCATAGTACTTTATTGATTATTAAGCTAATTAATATGATGGATCTTCATGAAGTAAAATGGCATAGTAGCTCTCTTAGCTGTGCTAAGAGTATTAAAATTAGCAATTACTGATCTGAAAGTAACAAAGGAGTTAAAGAGGTAAATGGAAAATGAGAGACTATGAACTCAGAAAGAATCCAATTTAGGACTGAAATATGGCCTGAGCTCCTGAATCAGGCAGGTTAAAAACCTTTCTACCCACTGATCTCTGATGACCTTTGATATACTGACCATTCCTTTTGCATCGCTTTGCAAATATGATTATGTTAATCTTGACCACCAAGAAAATCTAAATAACATAAATGTCAATTTTTTGCCATAGATCTCCCAAGTATTCTGACATTTATTTTGAAATTTTGGAGAACTTGTTCTCAATATCAGTAACCTTTTAAAACAAAACCAGAATTACGTGCATCAACTTACAATTAAAAAATTGTTTCATTTCCTTCCATAACTTATATCATGCACCAAGAGTTTAAATGATCTGAATTTAAATTTTTGTCATGCTTGAAACTGTAAGTTTCTTTTCGGAAAATCATGTCAAGATCTCTCTACAATGTGCTTGGATGGTATCTAGTGATTATAAGCTCCCAATCAAAGTGCTGATATTAATTTTCTTCATTACTGCAATTAATGTACAACGTTTTATATCATTCTAGAGCATTCATTCATGATAAATAAATTAGTGCAAGCCGTAATTTGCAAGTCATGATCTTTCCATTGCTAAGACATTTATCCACAACAACTTACAAAGTTCATTAATATGACAAATAAAGATCCATTTGTGATACAACTATAGTGTCAGAGTAAGGGCAACCTGGACCTGAAACAAAAAGAAAACTGAATCAGCAATTAAGCCAGAAGGGGATTTAATTTCACATATGCTACAGGGTCAGGTCAAGCCATAACATTAAAGGTTCGTTAAGGTAGCAAAGCTGCCGTGGATAGAGTTCCTCCTAAAAGTGGCTCAGCCAGTCTCAGAGGAATTTTGCACTAAGACAAATATTTTTACAAGTGCTGTCATTGAGAGGTCATGAGGGATTTTAAGTATGCTTCAGTGAATACAGCCTGCTGTGTTCTGCAGAATGCCATTTAAACTGGTCTGGATATTCTGGGGAAAAGCTAAGTGGAGGAGAATGGCATGACACCATGGCATAATTTCTTTGAGTCAAACACCACTGCCCTTTCAAATATGCTCTGAGTGGTGCCCTATATGTTAGCTCATGTAACTTCTAAAACAAGAAATAATAGTTAGGGGCCAGTTAGCTGGATGTGAGGTTTGCCTAATTTAATAAATTTAATCTGACCAACATAAATGAGTTTTAGCATTAATGCCTATGTGTCATGATCTACATCAGAATCTTTAGGGTGTGCAATTTTTATTTTACAGCAGTTCTGGAACTCAGTGCAAATCAGGTCACAAAGAGGCTACAGGAAGAATTGTGATCTCCTCTATGGGGTAGTCTCACAACACTTTTATTTGACAAAATATAAAATACAAATATATAACTTTAGAGTAGTTGTAAAATAAATTTAGAAGGTGAATGCAGTAGTCAAGTCTTCACGGCCCTGGTCCTGATATGTGCTTCCAGAGCATAAAACTGGTCAGGGCATTAATTCATCGAACATTCTTGTGAAGTTTTAAAGTGGTGCTGTACTTACAACTAATGGCATAAATGCATAAATCCATAACTGTATGAAATATTTAAAAATACTTCCTATAATAGAATTATGTCTGAATACATCATGCTTGAGAAATTTATTTG
Organism: Stegostoma tigrinum; assembly: GCF_030684315.1. Classification (NCBI taxonomy): domain Eukaryota; kingdom Metazoa; phylum Chordata; class Chondrichthyes; order Orectolobiformes; family Stegostomatidae; genus Stegostoma; species Stegostoma tigrinum. The sequence goes on from NC_081372.1 coordinate 28,282,410, forward strand.
TGCGACATGCACTGTTTCAGCAAAACATGGAACAAAGAACAAAGAAAATTACAGTACAGGAACAGGCCATTCGGCTCTCCAAGCCTGCACCGACATGCTGCCCATCACAACTAAAACCACCTACCCTTCTGGGGACCATATCCCTCTATTCCTATCCTATTTATGTATTTGTCAAGACGCCCTTCAAAAGTCACTATAGTACCTGCTTCCACTACCTCTTCCAGCAGCGAGTTCCAGGCACCCACCTCGCTCTGTTGAAAAAACTTGCCTCGTACATCACCTTTAAACCTTTCCCCTCGCGCCTTAAACCTATGGCCTCTGGTAACTGACTCTTCTACCATGGGCAAATTTCTGACTGTCCAGTCTGTCCATGCCCTTCATAATCTTTTAGACCTCTATCAGGTTTCCCCTCAACCTCCGCCATTCCAGTGAGAACAACCCAAGCTTCTCCAACCTCTCCTCATGTCTAATGCCCTCCATGCCAGGTGACATTTTGATAAATCTTTTCTGTACCCTTACCAAAGCCACCACATCCCTCTGGTAGTGTGGCGACCAGAATTGAACACAATATTTCAAATGCGGCCTAACTAAGGTTCGACAAAGGTGCAACATTACCTGTCAATTTTTAAACTCAGTGCTCCAGCTGATGAAGGCAAGCATGCCATATGCCTTGTTGACAAGGGCACCATATGGCACTGAAGAAACCCACTTGACATGCAACTTATTAGCATTCAGTTCAGGCTGTAAGTGAACTCTGTACTTCACATAGAACATAGAACAGTACAGCACAGAACAGGCCCTTCAGCCCACGATGTTGTGCCGACCATTGATCCTCATGTATGCGCCCTCAAATTTCTGTAACCATATGCATGTCCAGCAGTCTCTTAAATGTCCCCAATTACCTTGCTTCCACAACTGCTGGCAACGCATTCCATGCTCTCACAACTCTGTGTAAAGAACCTGCCTCTGACATCCCCTCTATACTTTCCTCCAACCAGCTTAAAACTATGGCCCATTATCTCTGATACTCACATTTTATTATCTTGGAATCTCCAGCATCTGCAGTTCCCATTATCTCTGATACCCGAAACGTCAGCTTTTGTGCTCCTGAGATGCTGCTTGGCCTGCTGTGTTCATCCAGCCTCACATTTTATTATCTTGGAATCTCCAGCATCTGCAGTTCCCATTATCTCTTTAAAACTATGGCCCCTCGTGTTAGCCTTTTCTGCCCTGGGAAATAGTCTCTGGCTATCAACTCTATCTATGCCTCTCATTATCTTGTATACCTCAATTAGGTCCCCTCTCCTCCTCCTTTTCTCCAATGAAAAAAGTCCGAGCTCAGTCAACCTCTGTTCATAAGCTAAGCCCTCCAGTCCAGGCAGCATCCTGGTAAACCTCCTCTGACCCTCTCCAAAGCATCCACATCTTTCCTATAATAGGGCGACCAGAACTGGATGCAGTATTCCAAGTGCGGTCTAACCAAAGTTTTATAGAGCTGCAACAAGATCTCACCACTCTTATCAATCCCCCTGTTAATGAAAGCCAAAACACCATATGCTTTCTTAACAACCCTGTCCACTTGGGTGGCCATTTTAAGGGATCTATGTATCTGCACACCAAGATCCCTCTGTTCCTCCACACTGCCAAGAATCCTATCCTTAATCCTGTACTCAGCTTTCAAATTCGACCTTCCAAAATGCATCACCTCGCATTTATCCAGGTTGAACTCCATCTGCCACCTCTCAGCCCATCTCTGCATCCTGTCAATGTCCCGCTGCAGCCTACAATAGCCTTCTAATCTGTCAACAACACCCCCAACCTTCGTGTCATCTGCAAACTTGCTGACCCATCTTTCAATCCCCTCATCCGAGTCAGTAATAAAAATTACAAACCGTAGAGGCCCAAGGACAGAGCCCTGTGGAACACCACTCACCACTGACTTCCAGGCAGAATATTTTCCTTCTACTACCACTCGCTGTCTTCTGTTGGCCAGCCAATTCTGTATCCAGACAGCTAAGTTCCCCTGTATCCCATTCCTCCTGACCTTCTGAATGAGCCTACCATGGGGAACCTTATCAGATGCCTTGCTGAAGTCCTTATACACCACATCCACAGCTTGACCCTCATCAACTTTTCTAGTCACAAAGACATCTGGGAATCACATTAGTCATGCAGGCATCCCACCTGATTTTGGCTTTAGATCCATTGACTTTGCAAATCAGGTGCCTCATACTTATTTCACCTCATTTCCAAATTTGGTTCATGATGCTAATCTTAGGGTCCTTAGTATTAATTCACTACTGTTTGAGATTGTCAACAAAATGTAGGGTAAAATTATCAACCTAGTTTATTTTAATAACAATGGCACTGCTTCTCAATAACCCACATGCCAGTCCTAGCAAACAGACATCTCTCCCCCTTGTGCTCCTGAGATGCTGCTTAGCCTGCTGTGTTCATCCAGCTTCACACTTTATTATCTCTCCCCCTTAGGCTGTACTGTTGACTTAAGTCATTGCAAAATTACCTTCACACTCATGAATGGTGCTCACAGCTCAATGATACTAGGTTTACTGAATTACTGAAATTTACTGAACTACTGCCAATTGACCTAGATACACACAGGGAGCATACATTGAATTTGGAATGTGCCTCACTTTGGATAAAGTTGATTTTATAGCACAATACATTTCTTCTTACAGTAAATATACAATTACTAATATTAAAGCAGTTTAGTAGATTATTCATTCTTTGTTGATCACACTTTACCTTTAAGAGGGTGCTTTTATGTTGTGGGGAGAGAAAATGGCCTCGTGGAATTATCACTGGACTATTAAGCCATGGACAGAAACAAAGTTGCTGGGAAAGCTCAGCAGTTCTGGTAGCATCTGTGAAGGCAAAAAACAGAGTTAATGTTTCGGGTCCAGTGACCCTTCCTCAGAACTGTTAACAGCTTTCTCCTTCACAGATGTTGCCAGACCTGCTGAGCTTTTCCAGCAACTTTGTTTTTGTTCCTGATTTACAGCATCTGCAGTTCTTTCTGTTTTTATTAATCCAGGGGCCCAGATAACATTCTGGGAACTGCTGTTCAAATCCTGCCATGGCAGATGGTGGAATTCCAATTCAATAAATATCTGGAATTAAGAATCAAACAATGACCATGAATCCATTGTCAATTTTCAGGAAAAATCCATCTGGTTCACTAATGTCCTTTAGGGAAGGAAACTGCAATCCTCACCTGATCTGGCCGACATGTGACTCCAGACCCACAGCAATGTGGTTGAGTCTTAACTGCCCTCTGGGTTATTAGGGAAGGGCAATAAATGCTGCCTAGCCAGTGACACCTTCATCCTGTGAACGAATAAAAGGGGAAAAAACATTCTCTTTCTTTTTCTCAGTCCCTAACTTCAGTACAACAAAATTAATTTTGCTATAACTGTCCATGCATTGGTTTACTGTTGGGAATATGAAATAACAAGCCTGAGTGATGACAAGTCATGAACTTCCTATGTTTTCATTTGTGGCTTTTTTTATTTCTATAGCTCAAGAGCAAAAGATTGATAAGTACACATTTAATAGTCAGTTTGTTTTCTACTGTACAGCCTTTGATGCAGCTTAATTTATTTATGGTGTTTCTAGTTTGTTCATAAGCAGGAGTTTTTAAAAGACTGCCTATAACAAACATTCCTAGATTTGGCACAACTCAGTTGTCTACTCTCTTATTTTAACATAACCTCATGGAATAATCCTTCATGAGTGTTGCAATGCACTCTGTTTCAACATAAAAGCTTAAAATGACTTGTCAACAGGGCTGGTAACCCAGTGATGTCAAAGGTTTTATCTGTGAAGACGAACAATTCATTTCCATATCTTCCCTTGATTGTGTCACTAATATGTCCTGCTCACAGATGCTAGGAATTGCTGCTACACATTTTAGTAGTTATTTATGACAAACTAAGAAATGTTTATCCACTGTGTGCTACAGTATTACTTTCTTTCTGTCATAGTAGATACAGGGAATAAAAGCCAAGTGTGCTGTTAGAAAATGATCCAAACTTGTTTTAATTCACAGGAGCAGGAGATTAGATCTGAAGGTTCAAGGCTTAAGCTTACACTTCAAGATGAATAATCTAAAGGGTGGAAAAAATAAAAGAAAACAACTCAGGTCCATGAAATGTTCATAGCACTTCCTGTCTGATTTTCTATTCATTAATTAAAGTGTCTTCAAAAACAAACAGGGACTTCAGTACTTTTATTTGTTTATATGGTTGCATGGCAACTTATTTCAGTTTAAGAAACATATAATTAAAGTTCCGCTCTCACAATCATGTTTCAAATGTATTTGTCAGCCTCCTGCCTGCAGTTAAATTACTGTTGATGATCTGGATTCTGTTAACACTACAGGGATGATTTTCTGGTCGTGCCTATCAGAAAGTCACAAACATTCCATGATTTTCCATCCAATGATGTTAACGGTTGTAAAATTGAAGGCAGGGTGGCCACAAATTCCTGATACTTAGAAAGTGGATCATTAACTATTCTTGCTGTAATTATGAAAATATAATCAAGTGGTGATCTTTACCATAAATGTACTTAAATGAACACGTATTAGTCATTAATTCCTCTCCCAACTCAATCATTGGTAAACGTGGCAAGTTAATGGCAACCATCCCAATACCCACTAACGAAGCTGCATTAGAACATTATTCCAACGAGCCACCACACACTGCAGCACAGAGGAACTACGCAGAACAGAGGAAAATCACCTATACAGCATTTTCAAAAAGAACGGGTACCCAATGAACACAGTCCGCCGATTCCTCAGCAATAAACCCAAACAAACAGACAAAACGGGCTCAGAAACCGTAACCACTCTCCCCTATATCAAAGACATTTCCAAAATGACTGCCAGACTACTCGGACCTCTTGGCATCAGGGTAGCCCACAAACCCACCAACAGACTAAAACAGCAGCTAATGAACTTAAAAGACCCTATACAGACAACAAACAAAACAAACTTCATCTATAAAATACCTTGCAAGAACTGTGACAAACACTACATTGGACAAACTGGCAGAAAGCTCGCCACCAGAATACATGAACATCAACTAGCCACAAAACGACATGACCCACTATTACTCGTATCCTTACACACAGATGAGGAAGGACACCACTTTGATTGGGACAACACATCCATCCTAGGACAAGCCAAACAGAGACACGCATGAGAATTCCTAGAAGCATGGCATTCCAACCGGAACTCCATCAACAAACACATTGATTTGGAGCCAATCTACCATCCCCTGAGAAAAAGAACAGGAAATGACATCACTAACACAGGAAATGACATCACCAACCCAAGGAAACCTAACCAGATAAATAGAAAGCGGGACATAACACCAGCGCTTCGTTGGAGGCTCACTGTTGATGTTACCTAGAATGGTGACAAAACATCTGGGGACAAACCTTACAGCTCAGTGAACCAACTTACATCTCGAACACAATAAAGACCCACTCTCTTGTGGACCGAGAGGACGAGAGTGCTGTCTTGGAGGTGAAAGTAGGACGTCGGGTTGGCTGTGCACCCTTGCGACCAGTGGATCTTAATGCTGGCTTCGGCCTAACGCTGGTTCAGGGGAGCAGCCAATCTGCAACGATGGCTGCGGCAAGTGCTCGTGCCCCAGGTCAGGGGGTCCGGAACACCATCCGTGTTTCTGTAAAGAAGGTGGATGAAGGTGCACCTGTGGACCGCACCTTCTTCGTGAAGAGGGTCCTGTTGGACTGTTGTGGGTTTGCTGCTGCGGACATTTACTGCCTGCAGGATTTCCCCGGAGGAGGTTTTTACGATGTGACCTTCCGGAGTGCCAAGCTTTGCGAGCGCTTCCTGGAGGTTTTCAAGGAGAAAGGAGGTGAGGGCCCCCTCTCTGTATTGACCGCTGTCCCACTGTTTGTGATGCCAGCACAGAGGAGCCGTATGGTGACTGTACACATGTACAACCCGCATGTGCCAGCAGTTGATCTCCTGACCTTCCTCGGAAGGTATGTGAAGGTGGAAGGGGACCTAACTGACATGGTGGACCCCTTTGGCATCTGGACGAGTAAGAGGCAGGTCAAGGTGACGCTGAGGATGGGCGCAGACGGGAATGTCGCACACCCACCGTCCAGCTTCGCGATCGGCGGGAGCAGGGGCTACCTGACCTATGCAGGGCAACCTAAAGTCTGCCATGCCTGTGGTAGGTCAGGTCACATGGCGGCCGACTGCAAAGTCACCATCTGCAGGAACTGCACGGAGGAGGGACACCTGGCAAAGGATTGCCCACGAGAGAGAAGCTGCAACCTTTGCGGGGAAGCGGGCCACTTCTATAGGGCATGCCCGCGGCGGGGTACAACCTACGCCCAGGTCGCCGGCAGGGGAAATGCGGGGCCAGCCCCCCCGGAGGAGAGGAAGGCACCAGGGCCCAGCAAGGACCCTACTAATGTGCAGGAGGGCCAGGCCGTGCAGGAGGGCCCAGCCCTGCAGGATGGGCCCGAGGCCAGCAAAGCACCCCTGCAGGCTCCGATCCCCCCCCGACAACCCGGAGCCAATGGAGGCGGCAACAGGCGACCCAGGGGAGTGGACTACAGTCCGGAAAGCGAGGAGGAAGGTGCGTCGACGGGCCCAGGAACCGCAACAATCAGGAGGGAAGAGACAGCTACAGGGGGGCTATAAGAGCTCCTCTGACGAGGAGGATTCGGAGAGCGCCCACCCGAAGCAGAAGTTAAAGGTCTCGAGGGGGAAGGAAAGCAGCACCCCGCTTCCAGGTGACGGGAGGCGTCCGGAGGCTCACTCCGACACCCAGTCAAGTGCCGCTGGAGCACTGGAGGGCCCCCCCGAAATTCCAGGCGGGAAGGAGGAAACAGCACGTCCCCAGCCTGATCCGGAGCCGGACACTCCTGCCTCCGCACCCCTGACGGGGGGATGCCACCTGGAAGGCAGCACAGACGGTTTCCTGAGCCCAGAGAGCGTCCAGCAGTTAGCCCGGGCAATGGGCATGAAGGGACAGATGGAGGGGCTGGACCTTGGACTTGGGGAGGGTACTGCGGTCACTGCCCACAATGGGGGTACGAATTGCGAGCATTAATGTGCGCAGCGTCAAGTCAACCGCGAGATGTGTGTCCACATTGGCCTACCTGACCACCATCAAGGCGGACCTCCTGTTTCTGCAGGAGTGCGGGATACCGCACCTCGGCAGGTATGGGAAATGGTCCGGCGCCTGGACCTGTGGGCCTTCGATCTGTTCGGGGGGTAACGACTGTCGCTCCTCGGGCCTGGCTATTCTGCTGCGGGGGCGCGACTTCACCATCTCTCAAGTTCAGGAGGTGGTGGGGGTGCGCCTCCTAGTGGCTGACATCACCTACAGGAATGCTCCCCTGAGGCTGATCAACGTGTACGCCCCAGCGGTACGGAGTGAGCGGTTGGCCGTCCTGCAGCGGCTTCCACCCCTGCTGGCTACGTCCAGGCTGGTCATCCTAGGCGGAGACTTCAACTGCATCATTGATGCAGATGGAAGATCCGGCGTGGGGACAGCGGGTGGGGGGATTCAACTGGACGTCACGTCCAGATTCCTGATGGGCACGGTGAAGGACGCCAAGCTGCTCGACGTCTTCAGCACCCCTGCAGACGGAGCGCAGCAGAGGTACACCTGGTCGCGGCCAGACGGGTCTATCCGCTCAAGGATAGACTTCCTGTTTGTGTCACGGACGTTCTCGGTCAGATCCACTGGTGTCGAGCCGGTGTTCTTCTCTGACCACTGCCTCCTGCTGGCCGACTGTCACTTACAGGACGACCAGCCGGCCGGCAAGGGGACGTGGAAGCTCAACACGACTCTGTTGACCCCAGAGAACGTCGAGGAGCTTAAGAGGGAGTACACCGGTTGGAGGACCGTGAAACCCCTCTTTGAGTCTCCAGGCGACTGGTGGGAGACGGTGAAGGAGAACACCAAGAGGTTCTTTGTCCTCAAGGGTGTTCAGAAGGCAAGAGAGAGGCAGGGAAAGCTGTCGCGACTCCAGAAAAGGGTGCAGAACCTGCTCCTTCTGCAGTTGATGGGGGTCGATGTCACGGAGGACCTCCGGGGGTGAGGGGCCAGCAAGCCTCGCTCTTCGCCGCGGAGGCCTCCAGGATAATCTTCCGGTCCAGGGTCCGCTCTGTGGAGCAGGACGAGACGTGCTCGCGTTTCTTCTTTCAGAAGGTGCACAAAGAGAGCTCTGTGCTTAGCCGGCTGAAGGAGGACGACGGCTCGGTGACGTCGTCTCGGCCCGACGTTTTGAGGATCAGCAGATCCTTCTATGCCGGACTGTACGACACGAAGCCCACGGACAGCACGGCCTCCGAGTCGTTCCTGTCGTCTGTCACGGAGGTCTTAGATGACGGCACGAGGGAGTGGCTGGACCGGCCGATATCCCTGGACGAGCTGGCCAGAGCCCTCAAGTCCTTGCAGAGGAATAGGACTCCCAGAAGTGATGGCTTACCGGTCGAGCTGTATTCTGCTCTGTGGGGCCTGGTCGGCCAGGACCTGCTGGAGGTGTACGATAGTGCGCTTCGGGCAGGGGAAATGTGCAAGTCCATGAGGAAGGGCATCATCACCCTCATTTACAAGAGGAAGGGGGAGAGGGAAGAAATTAAGAATTGGCGTCCCATTTCACTTTTGAACGTGGACTACAAAATCCTGGCCAAGGTCATTGCCAACCGGGTCAGGTCTGTCCTGGAGTCGGTGATTCACCCTGACCAAACCTGTGCTGTGCCGGGCAGGAAGATCGCTGAGAGCCTCGCGCTCATCAGGGATACGATCGCCTACGTACAGGACAGGCGGGTGGACACCTGCCTCGTCAGCCTGGACCAGGAGAAGGCCTTCGACAGGGTCTCTCATGCTTACATGAGGGACGTCCTCTCCAAATTGGGGTTCGGGGAGGGCATCCGCAATTGGATCCGGCTGCTCTACGCCAACATCGTTAGCGCAGTCTCGATCAACGGGTGGGAATCAGACAGTTTTCCTGTTAGATCTGGAGCCAGGCAGGGCTGCCCACTCTCTCCTGCCTTGTTCGTGTGCTGTTTGGAGCCCTTCGCCGCCTCCATCAGGAAGGACGTGAGCCTGAAGGGCGTGACTATCCCAGGCAGCGGAGGCCTTCAGGTCAAGACCTCCCTGTACATGGATGATGTCGCCGTCTTCTGCACCGATCGTCGGTCGGTGAGTAGGCTGTTGGACATCTGCGGCCAGTTTGAACTGGCCTCGGGTGCCAAAGTCAATAGGGGTAAGAGCGAGGTCATGTTCTTCGGGAACTGGGACGACCGCTCCTTCATCCCCTTCACCGTCAGGACAGACTACTTGAAGGTGCTGGGTGTTTGGTTTGGTGGAGCTGGGGCACGCACTAAGACTTGGGAGGAGCGTATCTCCAAATTTAAGCAGAAGCTGGGCAGGTGGACGCTCCGGTCCCTCTCCATCGCGGGTAAGAACCTGGTTGTCAGGTGCGAGGGGCTTTCGGTACTGTTGTATGTGGCGCAGGCCTGGCCTATTACCTGGACCTGCGCCGCTGCGGTCACCCGGGCCATCTTCCACTTCATTTGGGGGTCGAGGATGGACCGGGTCCGCAGAGATACCATGTACAAAGACCTGGGAAATGGGGGAAAGGGCGTACCGAACGCCACCCTCGCCCTGACGGCTACCTTTGTGTGCGGCTGCATCAAGTTGTGCGTAGATCCTCAGTATGCAAACACCAAGTGTCACTACTTACTGAGGTTCTACCTGTCCCCGGTGTTGCGAAGGATGGGCCTGGCCTCGTTGCCGCAGAACGCTCCAAGTAGTTGGACCGTTCCGTACCACCTGTCCTTCGTGGAGAAATTTTTGAAAGGAAACACCTTTGACCACAAGGCCGTCAGGCAGTGGTCAGCACGTAGTATCCTCAGGACCCTTCGGGAAAAGGAGAGGGTGGATCCCGTCGTGTGGTTCCCCACGCAGACTGCCAAAGTCGTTTGGCAGAATGCCTCATCGCCAGAACTTTCAAACAAGCAGAAGGACATTGCTTGGCTGGCGGTGAGAGGGGCTCTGCCAGTGAGATCCTTTATGCATGCCCGGAATCTCTGCACCACCGCACGCTGCCCTCGAGGTGGCTGCGGGGGGGACGAGACTGTCGATCACCTCCTTCTGGAGTGTGCCTATGCGCAGGAGGTCTGGAGGGGGATGCAGTGGTATTTGTCGAGGTTCGTCCCGAGCAGCTCCGTGACGCGGGACTCCGTGCTCTACGGGCTGTTTCCGGGGACGCACACCGAGACCAACATCAACTGCGCCTGGAGGACCATCAATGCGGTGAAAGACGCTCTTTGGTCTGCCCGCAACTTGCTGGTCTGCCAGCTGAAAGAACTGACCCCGACCGAGTGTTGCAGACTGGCGCACTCCAAGGTCCAGGGCTACGTTCTGAGGGACGCGCTAAAGCTTGGGGCAGCCGCCGCCAAGGCGCGGTGGGGAAAGACCACCGTATGAGCCCCCTCGTCCAGAAAAGGGAAAAGAATCCTATCTGGTAACTGGGCCCAGCTGGCGCCTTCCCCAACTGGTCAGGGGGCCAACTGGGACTGTGCGGGGTGACGACTGCCGGGGCGGTTTCTTTGCTTTGTTTTTTTTTTCTCTGTTTTGTTTTTTTTTCCCTTTAGTTGGTGTACGTACCCCCGGGTAACCTGGAGTGGCTTGCATGACTGGGTAGGTGTATAAATGTTTTATTTTTTGTACATTCTATGAATAAAGTATATTTTTTCAAATAAAAAAAAGGTGACAAAACATCTGGGAACAAACCGGCAAGCTCAGTGAACTAGCTTACATCTCGAACACAATAAAGACCCACTCTCTTGTGGACCGAGAGGACGACAGAGTGCTATCTTGGAGGTGAACGGAGGACGTCGGGTTGGCTGTGCAACCTTGCGACCAGTGGATCTTAATGCTGGCTTCGGCCTAACGCTGGTTCAGGGGAGCAGCCAACCTGCAACGATGGCTGCGGCAAGTGCTCGTGCCCCAGGTCAGGGAGTCCGGAACACCATCCGTGTTTCCGTAAAGAAGGTGGATGAAGTTGCACCTGTGGGCCGCACCTTCTTCGTGAAGAGGGTCCTGTTGGACTGTTGTGGGTTCGCTGCTGCGGACATTTACTGCCTGCAGGATTTCCCCAGAGGAGGTTTTTACGACGTGACCTTCCGGAGTGCCAAGCTTTGCGAGCGCTTCCTGGAGGTTTTCAAGGAGAAAGGAGGTGAGGGCCCCCTGTCTGTATTGACCGCTGTCCCACTGTTTGTGATGCCAGCGCAGAGGAGCCGTATGGTTACTGTACACATGTACAACCCGCATGTGCCAGCAGCTGATGTCCTGACCTTCCTCGGAAGGTACGTGAAGGTGGAAGGGGACCTAACTGACATCGTGGACCCCTTTGGCATCTGGACGAGTAAGAGGCAGGTCAGGGTGACGCTGAGGATGGGCGCGGACGGGAATGTCGTACACCCACCGTCCAGCTTCGCGATCGGCGGGAGCAGGGGCTACCTGACCTATGCAGGGCAACCTAAAGTCTGCCATGCCTGTGGTAGGTCAGGTCACATGGCGGCCGACTGCAAAGCCACCATCTGCAGGAACTGCAGGGAGGAGGGACACCTTGCAAAGGATTGCCCACGAGAGAGAAGCTGCAACCTTTGCGGGGAAGCGGGCCACTTCTATAGGGCATGCCCGCAGCGGGGTGCCACCTACGCCCAGGTCGCCGGCAGGGGAAATGCGGGGCCAGCCCCCCCCGGAGGAGAGGAAGGCACCAGGGCCCAGCAACGACCCCACTCATGTGCAGGAGGGCCAGGCCGTGCAGGATGGGCCCGAGGCCAGCAAAGCACCCTTGCAGGCTCCGATTCCCCCCCGACAACCCGGAGCCAATGGAGGCGGCGACAGGCGACCCAGGGGAGTGGACAACAGTCCGGAAAGCGAGGAGGAAGGTGTGTCGATGGGCCCAGGAACCGCAACAATCAGGCGGGAAGAGGCAGCTACAGTGGGGCTATAAGAGCTCCTCTGACGAGGAGGATTCGGAGAGGGCCCACCCGAAGCAGAAGTTAAAGGTCTCGAGGGGGAAGGAAAGCAGCACCCCGCTTCCAGGTGATGGGAGGCGTCCTGAGGCTCACTCCGACACCCAGTCAAGTGCCGCTGGAGCACTGAAGGGCCCCCCGGAACTTCCAGGCGGGAAGGAGGAAACAGCGCGTCCCCAGCCTGACCCGGAGCCGGACCCTCCTGCCTCCACACCCCTGACGGGGGGATGCCACCCGGAAGGCAGCACCGACGGTTTCCTGAGCCCGGAGAGCGTCCAGCAGTTAGCCCGGGCAATGGGCATGGAGGGGCTGGACCTTGGACTTGGGGAGGGTACTGCGGTCACTGCCCACAATGGGGGTACGAATTGCGAGCATTACTGTGCGCAGCGTCAAGTCAACCGCGAGATGTGTGTCCACGTTGGCCTACCTGACCACCATCAAGGCGGACCTCCTGTTTCTGCAGGAGTGCGGGATACCGCACCTCGGCAGGTATGGGAAATGGCCCGGCGCCTGGACCTGTGGGCCTTCGATCTGGTCGGGGGGTAACGACTGTCGGTCCTCGGGCCTGGCTATTCTGCTGCGGGGGCGCAACTTCACCATCTCTCAAGTTCAGGAGGTGGTGGGGGGGCGCCTCCTAGTGGCTGACGTCACCTACAGGAACGCTCCCCTGAGGCTGATCAACGTGTACGCCCCAGCAGTACGGAGTGAGCGGTTGGCCGGCTTCCACCCCTGCTGGCTATGTCCAGGCCAGTCATCCTAGGCGGAGACTTCAACTGCATCATCGATGCAGATGGAAGATCCGGTGTGGGGACAGCGGGTGGGGGGAATCAACTGGACGTCACGTCCAGATTCCTGATGGGCACGGTGAAGGACGCCAAGCTGCTCGACGTCTTCAGCACCCCTGCAGACGGAGCGCAGCGGAGGTACACCTGGTCGCGGCCAGACAGGTCTATTCGCTCAAGGATAGACTTCCTGTTTGTGTCACGGGCGTTCTCGGTCAGGTCCAGCGGCATCGATCCGGTGTTCTTCTCTGACCACTGCCTCCTGCCGGCTGACTGTCACTTACAGGATGACCAGCCGGCCGGCAAGGGGACGTGGAAGCTCAAGACGTTCTCTGGGGTCAACAAAGTCGTGGAGGAGCTTAAGAGGGAGTACGCTGGTTGGAGAACCGTGAAACCCCTTTTTGAGTCTCCGGGAGACTGGTGGGAGACGGTGAAGGAGAACATCAAGAGGTTCTTTGTCCTCAAAGGTGTTCAGAAGGCAAGAGAGAGGCTGGGAAAGCTGTCGCGACTCCAGAAAAGGGTGCAGAACCTGCTCCTTCTGCAGTTGATGGGAGTCGATGTCACGGAGGACCTCCGTGAGGTGAGGGGCCAGCAAGCCTCGCTCTTCGCCGCGGAGGCCTCCAGGATAATCTTCCGGTCCAGGGTCCGCTCTGTGGAGCAGGACGAGACGTGCTCGCGTTTCTTCTTTCAGAAGGTGCACTAAGAGAGCTCTGTGCTTAGCCGGCTGAAGGAGGACGACAGCTCGGTGACGTCGTCTCGGCCCGACATTTTGAGGATCAGCAGATCCTTCTATGCTGGACTGTACGACACGAAGCCCACGGACAGCACGGCCTCTGAGTCGTTCCTGTTGTCTATCACGGAGGTCTTAGACGACGGCGTGAGGGAGTGGCTGGACCGGCCGAAATCCCTGGACGAGCTGACCAGAGCCCTCAAGTCCTTGGAGAGGAATAAGACTCCCGGGAGTGACGGCTTACCGGTCGAGCTGTATTCCGCTCTGTGGGACCTGGTCGGCCAGGACCTGCTGGAGGATTACGATAGTGCACTTCGGGCAGGGGAAATGTGCAAGTCCATGAGGAAGGGCATCATCACCCTCATTTACAAGAGGAAGGGGGAGAGGGAAGAAATTAAGAATTGGCGTCCTATTTCACTATTGAACGTGAACTACAAAATCCTGTCCAAGCTCATAGGCAACCGGGTCAGGTCTGTCCTGGAGTCGGTGATTCACCCTGACCAAACCTGTGCTGTGCCGGGCAGGAAGATTGCTGAGAGCCTCGCGCTCATCAGGGATACGATCACCTACGTGCAGGACAGGCAGGTGGACACCTGCCTCGTCAGCCTGGACCAGGAGAAGGCCTTCGACAGGGTCTCTCATGCTTACATGAGGGACGTCCTCTCCAAATTGGGGTTCGGGGAGGGCATCCGCAATTGGATCCGGCTGCTCTACACCAACATCGTTAGTGCAGTCTCGATCAATGGGTGGGAATCGGACAGTTTTCCCATCAGATCTGGAGTCAGGCAGGGCTGCCCACTCTCTCCTGCCTTGTTCGTGTGCTGTGTGGAGCCCTTCGTCGCATCCATCAGGAAGGACGTGAGCCTGAAGGGCGTGACTATCCCAGGCAGCGGAGGCCTTTAGGTCAAGGCCTCCCTGTACATGGACGATGTCACCGTCTTCTGCACCGATCGTCGGTCGGTGAGTAGGCTGTTGGACATCTGCGGCCAGTTTGAACTGGCCTCGGGTGCCAAAGTCAATAGGGGTAAGAGTGAGGTCATGTTCTTCAGGAACTGGGACGACCGCTCCTTCATCCCCTTCACTGTCAGGACAGACTACCTGAAGGTGCTGGGTGTTTGATTCGGTGGAGCTGGGGCGTGCACTACGACTTGGGAGGTGCGTATCACCAAATTGAAGCAGAAGCTGGGCAGGTGGACGCTCCAGTCCCTCTCCATCGCGGGTAAGAATCTGGTTGTCAGGTGCGAGGGGCTTTCGGTACTGTTGTATGTGGCACAGGCCTGGCCTATTCCCTGGACCTGCGCCGCTGCGGTCACCCGGGCCATCTTCCACTTCATTTGGGGGTCGAGGATGGACTGGGTCCGCAGGGGCACCATGTACAAAGACCTGGAAAATGGGGGAAAGGGCGTACTGAACGCCACCCTCGCCCTGACGGCTACCTTTGTGTGCGTAGATCCTCAGTACGCAAACACCAAGTGTCACTACTTACTGAGGTTCTACCTTTCCCCGGTGTTGTGAAGGATGGGCCTAGCCTCGTTGCCGCGAACGCTCCGAGTAGTTGGACCATCCCGTACCACCTGTCCTTCGTGGAGAAGTTTTTGAAGGGAAACACCTTTTACCACAAGGCCGTCAGGCAGTGGTCAGCACGTAGTATCCTCGAGACCCTTCGGGGAAAAGGAGAGGGTGGATCTCGTCGTGTGGTTCCCCACACAGACTGCCAAAGTCATTTTGTAAAATGCCTCATCGCCAGAACTTTCAAACAAGCACAAGGACATTGTTTGGCTCGCGGTGAGAGGGGCTCTGCCAGTCAGATCCTTTTATGCATGCCCGGAATCTCTGCACCACCGCACGCTGCCCTCGAGGCGGCTGCGGGGGGGACGAGACTGTCGATCACCTCCTTCTGGAGTGTGCCTATGCGCAGGAGGTCTGGAGGGGGATGCAGTGGTATTTGTCGAGGTTTGTCCCGAGCAGCTCCGTGACGCGGGACTCCGTGCTCTACGGGCTATGTCCCGGGACGCACACCGAGACCAACATCAACTGCGCCTGGAGGACCATCAATGCGGTGAAAGACGCTCTTTGGTCTGCCCGCAACTTGCTGGTCTGCCAGCTGAAAGAACTGACCCCGACCGAGTGTTGCCGACTGGCGCACTCCAAGGTCCAGGACTACGTGCTGAGGGACGCGCTAAAGATTGGGGCAGCCGCCGCCGAGGCGCGGTGGGTGTATGAAACCCCTTGTCCAGAATAGCAAAAAGGGACCTATCTGGTAACTGGGCCCAGCTGGCGCCTTCCCTAACTGGTCAGGGGGCCAACTGGGACTGTGCGGGGTGACAACTGCCAGGGTATTTTCTTTGCTTTGTTTTTTTTTCTTCTTTGTTTGTTTTTTTTTTCCTTTAGTTGGTGTACATACCCCCTGGGTAACCCAGATCGGCTTGCATGAGTGGGTAGGTGTATAAATATGTTTTATTTTTTGTACATCTTATGAATACAGTATATTTTTTTCAAATAAAAAAAGTGACAAAACATCTGAAAACTAACCGTCCAGCTCAGCGAGCAAACTCACATCCAGAACCTCAACCTGAGCTACAAATCTTCTCAAAACACGTGGGAAGTTAATATTAAATTGTTTCATGTTTTGCCTGTGTTCTATGATGATTCTGCTCAAGACAGATCTGGTTTAGTTGACAATCACCATCATTTAGACTGGTATATGAAGGATAGTCTGAGGAAACTGAATTAGACGTCATTCATGCCCCTAAACACAAATAGTGAATTCAAATTCAAACCTAACTTTGTCACAATTTTATGTCGGTGAAAGGAACTTACACAATATAGGATACTTGCACAATTTCAGGAAGCCAACTGACATTTTGGGATGCTTTATTTATTGCAATTTGTAAAGTATGGGACTCAACATAGTCACAGACTATCGATGGTACATTGACAAATTTTGAATTGAAAATGAAGTATTAAAAGGAATGTGTTTGTATTTAATTTGCATGCAAGCAAAAGAAGCAAGACTGTTTCACAATTATTTGAATTTGTTTCATAAAATAAAGCATATAAAGTGATCTGTGAAAAAAATAGCCTGGAACTTCTGGTTTCATATAGTTTCTTCTGATACTGACAAACTTGAGTTGTTTTTGTTAACTGAATGTCATGAGGTAAATAGAACAGAGAGTAAACTAGTTTCTATACAAGAGTTTTTTTCAAACTATTGACCTTCAAATGAATTGCTTTGTGTTAGTAGCCCAGGGACAGAAGTTCATTCATTACACTGATTGTGGATAGTGAGGTTCATTAATACTTAGCTGCTTTATCATTTTTATTTGTTTGACTTGATAAATTGCAATAATAACTGTGCAAAAATAACTGTTCTTCATTTTTAGTAATTATACAGAAAAGGTTCATAAACCATTACATTTTCATCTGGATTTTCATCAGACTTATGTTACATCAATATCCTTAAGTTATTAATCATAGCAGAAAATGTATCATCACAGAAACAAGTATCTGGATATTGACATTTGGCAATAAGGATCGTAATGATAATGATAATAATTGAGTTGCTCTTCCTCCGCATAGCGTGACAATGTCATAAGTATGTCCAACAATTCACATCTGATTTTTCCACAAAGGCATTTAAAGGGCTTGTGTAACATTTTAAAGCTTCTGCATTGGAGATTCACAAAACTTGACAAATTACGGAGATTCAAAGGGTTTCCAGCCAAATTAACATAAAATCAGAAACATCAGCTCAGTTCCTCAAAAACACAAATTTGAGAAGACTTTTTTTTAAAATTCATTCACAGATGAGTGTATCAATGAATAGACCAGCATTTAGTATGTATCCCTAATTGCCCAGAGGGCAGTTAAGTGTCAGCAATTTAGTTGCAGGTCTGGACTCACATGCAGATCAGACCAGGTAAGGACATTAGTGAGCCAGATGGGGTTTTTCCAGAATTTGACAATAAATGCATAGTCATCATCTTCCTCCCAGGCTGTGTACTTCCCTCCTTCCCTTCCAGAATGATAAAGAAACTGCCGATGAATATGTAAACAAATGGCTTTTATTTATAAATAGAAACGTTATCACCTGGTAGTCATGCATGTCATATAACTCCAATTGTGTTTCGTTCTTGATTTTTTTTTTTGATGGTTTTGATGTTAAATTACACAAAACAGTGAAAAAGTGTGTCACTTTCTTTTGAATTGTCATGACTTTATCTACTGTTTCAGTAACTGTTAATAACACCCAAAAATGATGGAAATGATGTGATACGATACAAGTAAGGACTTTGAAACGCTCCTTAATGAATAGTGATTCCAGGAAAGTGAACCAAGAGATCAAAAAAATACATACCAAATGTGTAGTTAAAAGTAGGTTTCAATGTAAAAGGCAAGATGCTGGAATAAACAGAATATCCCCAGGTAATAACAGCCAAGCAGATAATTGGTTGCAGGAACATTATTAGATAAGATGCTGTTATTGGTATGGGCTTTTCAACATCCTACTTATTCCCATTCTTTGTGATGGGACTTACTTTGTTGTGAATGTGAACTCAGGATCAAATGTCTCAACTCTGGGCTGCATCTGGTCAGAAGCTATGAAGGGTTGCTCTTGATTAGATGGTACAGTTGCTGCAGTTCCAGCTAGAAATTATTGTTGGACATACTGCAGAAATTGCCTCAGAAATTTAATCTGCTGTCACATGGCGATGTTGCAGAGATGGCTGATCCTGTGCTAAAAATGCCACAGATCCATCATCTGGCAATTTCATCATTACCTATTGCGTCTCTGCTGAATCATAGACAAATCTAATGTGAGGAAAACAGCATCCACACCATTGTCAGAGGCCCTCACATGGGTGCCTTCTCTCCTCCACAGTAGGTATAACATCACATTGCTGCAATGTCCTCACCTGTTTATCCGTAACAGTTTATAGAATGCCTAAAGAGTAGAAGCAGGCCATTCAGTCCATCGAGTCCATACTGACCTCTGAAGAGCATCCCGACCTGAACCACACCCTACCCAATCCCTCCATTCTCCACCCTAGACACTAGTGGCAAATTAGCATGGCCAATCCACCTACCCTGCACATCCTCGGACTGTGGGAGGAAATCAGAGCAACCCATGCAAACACGGGGAGAGTGTGCCAACGTGACACAGACAGTCCCCAAGGCTAGAATCAAACCCAAATCCTTTGAAGCAGCATGCTAACCATTGAGCCACAGTGCCATTTCTGATGTGTCAGTATGTGAACACAATGGAGGTTGACTGTCAGCCAACATCTCTGCAGTATCTGTTAGAGGACAAAACTAAATCACACTAAATTTTCATCACAAAGCAAGCCCAATACAATGGAGCAAATATTGCTCAACTTACTGCCTCACTTTTGATGCCAATGTCTAAAGGTCACTGGTCACAGTGGGATTCTCCAGGACAAGCATGCACTGCACATGCTCCTCTTGTTCGACGTAGGTTGTTCTCTCATCAGTTAAAGAATTTTCACAAGCAATATTTGCGACCTTCCCCTAAAGGAAGGCAGCGTGCAAGTTTATGAATTCTTCACTAATTTGAAAGAAATGCAATTGAAGTAAAATCCTCTGACTATAAAAGGAATTGTGCCACTGTCCGAGACAGCTCAAGACACTTTGGGTATTTTATGATGTCTCATAAAATCAGTTAGCCAACACTGACCTTTCAGAATTCAGCAATCTTCAGTTGAAGTAACAATTATGTCCAGGACCACTGAATTTTATAAAATCTCACAAAATCCATGTCATTCACTTTTTCAAAAAGACTCTTATCAAAGTCAACAAATGATACCTATGTGATTCTGACAAACTATTCACAACCTGTTTGTTGCCTTTAGCAAATCAACCACATCATCTTCTTCCAATGTCTCTCCACTATTATCAGTTGGTGTGCAACTGTTATTGTTTGATCCAAACTTATCTATCTAATCAATACTATAAAATCATCTGCAACAGCCTCTCTTCCCACTCCCACATCTTGTTACACCTATAAATCAAAGTTAAAAAAAATCCATTCTACATGAAGCAGAATAAATTAATCCACTGAAATGAAACTTAACCTACTAGTAGAAAGAATTAACTTCTCGACCTGTTTCACCAAAGGATGGAGCAAAGCCATCTCCAATTCACACACTAGCATCATTCTATGTATTTTTAAAAATCTTTCCTGAATGATAGAGAAAAAAGACTATTTCAAACTCTGCACTCTTTCAGCACAGAACTGTGCAGCATTTTAGACAAATGTTAATTTTCTCTGAACATTTTGTTCCATTTTTTTCTCAAACCAATCTCTTATTTTTGTGAATTGTAACACAATGAGTCCACTGTATCAGGCTCACATCATTTGTTTACATGTTCCAATTAATAATACTCAAACTTAAAAATCGTCTTTCTTTTTAAGAATTGTATGAGATCTGCAGTCGTGGCTGAGTGGTGAAGACGATGGATTTGAAATCTATGAGGGTTCCTCCACACAGGTTCAAATCCTGCTGGCTACTTTTCTAGGGCAGCACAGTGCCTCAGTGATTAGCACTGCTGCCTCACAGCGCCAGAGACCCGGGTTCGTTTCCACCCTTAGGCGACTGTGTGAAGTTTTCACATTCTCCTTGTGTCTGCATGGGTTTCTTCCAGGTGCTTCTGTTTCTTCCCACAGTACAGGCTGTCCGCGATGTGCAGGCTAGGTGGATTGGCTACGCTAAGTTGCCCGTAGTGTTCAGGGATGTGTAGCTTAGGTGGGTTATAGAGAGATGGGTCTAGGTTGGATGCTCCAAGGGTCGGTGTGGACCGGTTGGGCCAAAGAGTCTGTTTCCACACTGCAGGGATTCTATGAAAATCTTCAAATTTTGCAAGGTTTCTCATTCAAATTAATACAACTCAAGATTAATCATAACACTCTAAACAGGAAAAAAAAATCAATCTAAATACGTCTGAACTTTGTACGGGAGTTAAAAATCTCCATGTTTCTCATAATACCTGGAATCATTAATCAGGATTCCAGGACTCATCGTTTGAAAAACATAGGTTGTTTATTATCCTTCTCACAAGTTACTTTATGACCATTTTTTCAAACTCGCAAAATGCAACCAGTTTAGTTTCCAAGAAGAACTTTAACTTATTTAGCCCAAAACAAAAGGAAGCCTGGAAGTTTCCACACACACTGAACATCTGCAACACCCATTCAATTTAACAACATTTATGTTTCAGTTTTCAAAAACTGTGACTTACAGGCATGAGAGGGTAGAAAAAGGTCTGCATGTTTTCATTGACAAACCTCGCATTGTCTCTACCTCAACTGTTGGATCTTATTACACTCTCATGCCAGATGGACAGTCCTAGAAATTCCATCCTCAACAAACAAAACATCTGCTTTTGAACAACTGAAACAAATATTTCATCACAAATTATTTTCAGGCCATTTTGTACAGAGAAACTGTACAGACACCAACAGCTTTAAACTATACAAAACAAGATCACTCAGAGTTAATTAATCTTTATTGGCACCAAAAAGGAGACAAAAAGAACAAGGCAACCATAAAGTACAAAGAGACAACTTGTACATGTTCTTTTATCTCCAGCAATTGTGCTGATTTGTTACTTTTAGTTCAAAATGATTCACAAAAATTAGCAACCAACTCCAAATTCTCCTTTCTGCCTCAATTTTACCTGAGGCGTAGTGGAAGTCAAAACAATATTTTTCTTTGAGATCAAATATACAAGGACTTGAAGTGTAATCTGCTTAATGAGGGGCTAGTCTCTTATTTCAGCAAATAGCAGGTTTTGCTCTATCAAGCATGCCTTCAGTGTCTGAAGAGCTACAAATGATCCTGAACACTGTGCAATCAACAGTGAAATTCCCCACTTCTGACCTTATGATAGAGGGAAGGCCAGTACTGGGCCTCGGACATTAGCCTGAAGAAGTCCCGCAGCTTTGTCCTGGACCTGAAATGAATGGCCACCACAAACTTTGTGTTTGATATGTTCCAACCAATGGAGAATTTCCACTGATTTCAATTTTACTAGGGTTTCTTGATGTCACACTCAAGTCAAAATCTGTCATAAAGTCCATTTTAACTAACATCTTGAATTGAGTTTCATTGTCCATTTTTGACACAAAGCTGTAATGAACTCTGATGCTAAATATCTTTGAACAAATTATTACTGGCTAGGTGCTTTTTGATAGACCAGCCAGCAACATATTCCATCGTTTCACTTTACTTATATTTAAAGGTAAATTGATGAGGTTGTAATTAGCCAGATTGGATTTGTCCTGCTTTTAGTGGGCAGTACATACTGCCAATTTTAGGCACTGATGCCAGTTTTGTAGTTGTTCTGGAATGCTTTGTTAAGGCTACAACTTAGTTTGAAGTACAAGTCTGCAGTACTTCAGTTTGGATGTTGTCAGGACCCATAGCCTTTGCTGCATCCTGTGCCTTCAGTCATTTCTTTATATCACAGGGAAAGAATTGAATGTATGAAAACTCGAATCTGTGTTGTTGAGGGTCTAATGACAAGACTGAGATGGATCATTCATTCCACACTTCTGGATGAATGTAGTTGCAATTTCTTCAATTTCATTCTTTTTCACTGACTTGCTGGCCTTCACTGTCATCGAGGATGATAATATTTAGGAATCCTACTCCTCCCCTTAGTTGTTTAACAGACCACAATTGGATTTGGGAGGACTGCAGAATTTTTTTATGTTATCCACTGTTTTGTGGGACAGTAAGCTCCATGGACAATCTGCTACTTCTGCTGCTGAGAATGATTGTAGCACAATATTACTAATTACTTTCTTCCAAATTATCAATAGGTTGATGGAAGAAGCATCAGTTGTGCCATAAAACAACATCTACTCACCAATTCAGGTTCTGCCAAAGCCACTCACTGATGTAAGCAGACATGGACTCAACAGCTTAGTGACAAATAACAGGTGCTAGTATCTGTCCCCAAAATTCAAGATCAAAATTGTCTAAGGATATCACTGAGGGCCAATATGGGTCAAAGGGAAAACAGTGCATTCTAGACAGTAATACCTAATACAAAGAGGACATTCCCCCGAGCACATGCTTACGAACATTTTCAGCTGTTACATTAATGACCTTTCTTCAGCATAAGCTTAGCAATCAAGCTGTTCGCTGACAATTCCACAATATTCAGCTCAATTCTTTTTTTAATAACCATCACCAGGGTATAACAGGACTTGAGCAACACCCAGGTTTGGCCGACACATGGCAGGTATTGCAGTACAAAGACGGCAGTTAATGTCCATCATATTAAAAGAAAACCCTCCACTGTCAAACTCCTGCCACTCTCCTTCGAGAGTACAACTAACCAGAAGTTTAATTGGATTATATAAATAATAATGTGCATAAATGCTGAAATGAAACAAGATGCAGCAGACAAAATCAGTAAGTGTGTCAGTCCTAAAGATAAAGAAAACAGGCCAACACACTAAGTACCTAACTAGCTGCAAGATCTTAAACAAAAACAAAATTGCTGGAAAAGCTCAGCAGGTCTGGCAGCATCTGTGAAGCAGAAAACAGAGTTAACGTTTCGGGTCCGGTGAACCTTCCTCAGAACTTAACAGTTTGGGGTCACCGGACCCGAGACGTTAACTCTGTTTGCTCCTTCACAGATAATGCCAGACCTGCTGAACTTTTCTAGCAACTTTGTTTTTGTTCCTGATTTACAGCATACGCAGTTATTTTGGTTTCTATCTGCAAGAGCTCGTTTTTTTTTGGACACATCAAACTCCTTCGCTGTTCTCTCTAATGTCAACAGATGTATTTCACTTTAGAGGTGGCTCTGACAATAGAAAACAGAACAGTTAAGCTAATTTTTGAAATAACAAAATACAACATTTGGAATAAAACTGAAAACAAAAATGCTGGAGATCATAGCTTCAAGTCAGCTCTGATGAAGCGCCATATAGACTCAAAATGTTAGCTTGCTTTCTCTCCATGGATGCTGCGTGACTCACTGCGATCTCCAGAACTTTTTGTTTTCAGTACAGATTCCAGCATCTGCAGCAATTTGTTTCTACATTTGGAATAAAAAGCTGCAGAATGTCGAGGTGAAAATGAGATACATAAATGCCAAAGTTGGAATTAGAGAGAAAACTAAAGTAGGAGATAGGAGAGCAGAAAAACATTGAACATGATGATGCAATATATAGTTTAAATTACAGGAATTCAGTTAAAGAATAGATAACAGTGCAGAACATTTAACAGCCTCTGTGAAAATGCTATATTTATATATGGTATGTCAACATTAAAAATTCAGTAACCAACTAAAAGACATTCTGTCTGAAATATATAAGGAAGTGATCGTGCTATATCGTACCAGCAGTGGATGTTTAACCCATGAAATCATATCAAAAAGTTACAGAATTATGAGCGATATTAAACTTTAGTAAGGCTTTACTTGGAACACTAAGTTTAGTTTTAGACTCCATGTTGAATGGTCAATATTCAGGTAATGATACACATTCAGCATAGATTTATTCTGATACCACCTCGTATGATGAAATAAGAAAAATTGAAAAAACCCGAGTGTTTTCATCAGAAGAAATAATTAAGAGAGGTGGTTAGAAAAATTTGGCAGGAGCTCGGGAATGTGGATTGGGAGCAGCTGTTTGAAGGTAAATCCACATTTGATATGTAGGAGCTTTTAAAGAGAGCTTGATTAGAGTGCAGGATAGACATGTCCCTGTGAAAGTGAGGGACAGAAAGGGCAAGATTAGGGAACCATGGATGACAGGTGAAATTGTGAGACTAGCAAAGAAGAAAAAGGAAGCATACATAAGGTCTAGGCCGCTGAAAACAGACAAAGCTTTGGAAGAATATCGGGGAAGTAGGACTAATCTGAAACGAGGAATTAAGAGGGCTAAATGGGGTCATGAAGTATCTTTAGCAAACAGGGTTAAGGAAAATCCCAAAGTCTTTTATTCATACATAAGGAGCAAGAGGGTAACTAGAGAAAGAGTTGGCCCATTCAAGGACAAAGGAGAGAAGTTGTGCGAGGAGTCAGAGAAAATGAGTGAGATTCTTACTGAGTACTTTGCATCGGTATTCACTGAGGAGAGGGTCATGACCAATGCTGAGGTTAGGGATAAGTGTTTGATTATTCTAGGTCAAGTCAGCATAAGGATGGGAGAAATGTTGGATATTCTAAAAGGTATTAGGGTGGACAAGTCCCCATGATCGGATGGGATCTATGCCAGGTTGCTGAGGGAAGCGAGAGAGGAAATAGCTGGGGTATTAACAGATATCTTTGCAAAATCGCTAAGCACACGTGAGGTCCCAGAGGAATGGATAATTGCTATTGTTGTCCCCTTGTTCAAGAAGGGTAGCAAGGATAAACCAGGTAATCATAGACCAGTGCACCTGACGTCAGTGGTGGGGAAGCTGCTGGAGAAATTACTGAGGGATAGGATCTATTTACATTTGGAAGAAAATTGGCTTATTAGTGATAGGCAGCATGGTTTTGCGCAGGGAAGGCCATGCCTTACCAACTTGACAGAATTCTTTGAGGAAGTGACAAAGTTGATAGATGAGGGAAGGGCTGTAGATGTCATATACATGGACTTCACTAAGGCGTTTGATAAGGTTCCCCATGGTAGGCTGATGGAGAAAGTGAAGTAACATGGAGTCCAACCTCCGTAATATAAATAATCCTAATCTACGCAACCTCTCTTCATAGCTAGCACCCGCCATACCAGGCAACATCCTGGTGAATTTCCTCTGCACCCTCTCCAAAGCATCCTCATCCTTTTGGTAATGTGGCAACTAGAACTGTATGCTGTTCTAGTTGCCACATTACTAGCTAGATTGGTAAAGAACTGGCTGCGCAACAGGAGACAGAGAGTTGTAGTGGAAGGGAGTTTCTCAAAATGGAGAACTGTGACCAGTGGTGTTCCACCGGGATCCATGTTGGGACCACTGTTGTTTGTGATATACATAAATGATCTGGAGGAAGGTATAGACGGTCTAATTAGCAAGATTGGTGGAGTAGCAGTTAATGAAGGGGACTGTGGGAGAATGCAGCAGAATATAGATAAATTGGAGAGTTGGGCGGAGAAATGGCAGATGGAGTTCAATCCAGGCAAATGCAAAGTGATGCATTTTGGAAGATCCAATTCAAGAGCGAATTATATGGTAAATGGAAAAGCCCTGGGGAAAATTGATGCACAGAGAGATCTGGGTGTTTAGGTCCATTGTACCCTGAAGGTGGCAACGCTGGTTGAGACAGTGGACAAGAAGGCAAACAGCATGCTTTCATTCATTAGATGGGGTATTGAGTGCAAGAGTTGACAGGTCATGTTGCAGTTGTATAGGACCTTGGTTCAACCACATTTGGAATACAGCATACAGTTCTAGTTGCCACATTACCAAAAGGATGAGGATGCTTTGGAGAGGGTGCAGAGGAAATTCACCAGGATGTTGCCTGGTATGGCGGGTGCTAGCTATGAAGAGAGGTTGCGTAGATTAGGATTATTTATATTACGGAGGTTGAGTGGGTCCTGATTGAGGTCTACAAATTCGCGAGAGCTATAGACAGGGTGGATAGCAAGAAGCTTTTTTTCCACAGAGTGGGGTCTCAATTACTAGAGGTCACGATTTCAAGGGGAGAGGGGAAAAGTTTAAGGGAAATATGTGTGGAAAGTTCTTTATGCACAGGGTGGTGGGTGCCTGGAACGTGTTGCCAGTGGAGGTGGTGTGGTGGGGGTGGGGGGCGGGGGGAATGATAGCGTCATTTAAGATGTATCTAGACAGATACATGAATGGGCAGGGGGCAGAGAGATACAGATCCTTGGAAAATAGGTGACAGGTTTAGACAGAGGATCTGTCTTGGAGGGGGGAAGGGCCTGTTCCTGTGCTGTAATTTTCTTTGTTCTTTGTTCTATAGGATGGGACAAACCAAGCAAATTGTTAAAATGTAGCTGCATTCTGATGTTTTGTTGATTGGAATATTCAACAGAGGAAGTGCTGGATATACAAAACATTTCAAGACAAAACTGGATGACAGGTGTGTCAGAAAACCAACTATATTTGGCCATAATTTTAACTTTAATAAAATTCATTCCTATTTAATAACCCATAACACATGTTTTTCATTGAACATTCATTCAATAATATGCTTTCAAAGAAACTCATTAAAGTAGCAAATTACATTTTTCAACAATGCTTTCATATAAGAATGCATGCCTATCAGGGGACCAACTTTAAAATCTGAATAATGATCACTTAGGTGATAGTTACGATATATTGATATTTGTAAAAGCTTTATTGATAGTGCTTTGTACTTCCATATGTTTAGAAAGATGGCTTAAATTGAACATACATTTCAAAATTGAGAAATTCTTTGTTTCATTATATCATGGAAATTTATTAACTTTTCAAGAATAATGAATCAAAGTACTTTTTTTATTTCTCTTATGCAGTAATAATGAGGATTTGCAAACTTCACTTTAGAAGCAGCAATTGCAGTAGAGCAATTCTGAACCTTAAAGTGACTGCCACAGACCCTCCCATGGACTAAATTAACATTTCTCCTATTGATTTCCATGGAACCAGGAGGATCATGAATACATCTTGCAGGCCCTCTGCCGGTGTCCTGTTGGCCCACCCAGATGATCACAGCCAAGCTATTGATCAGCTTTAGTCAGGCCTTCTGCCCCTTTTTGAAGGAATCCTTATCTCTTTGAGCTGTCAATCGATCAACTGGCTGGCAGTTCTTGCCCCTGATGTGTCTTTGGAAGTTATGGTCATATATAGTTGGTTTTCTGACACACCTGCTCTTCAGTTTCCTCTTGAGAAGTTTTATGTATCCAGCACTTCCTCTGTTAAATATTCCCATCAACAAAACGTCAGAATGCAGCAGCTGTAGGGACTATGGGCAGTTCCTTAAGAAAAAATATGAATGCAGCCCAGGCTGCAAGGCAAGCACATACTTTTTGCAACAGCCAAGCTGGCAGAATAAGGTACCCTCCCAGCCACCAGTTTCTCAGGTTCAACCATGCCAATCTTTCACACCATGTGTAAAGTCCCAGCAGTGGTGGGAGCAGACCCTTAAGTGGCTACTAATTTGGGAGGCTAGTCAACGTCTCCTCACTTTTGGCAAATACTTATTAGAGGCTGAGAGAATTCATGTAGGTGATGAGCATGATGCTACTGTCACAATGCTCAACTCTTAGTTCCGACTCCATCACCCTCCCTTAGTTTGCATCCTGGAAGGGCAGGGGGAGGGAGAGGTGGGGGAAAGAGTGTGATACAATCTATGAAAACACCACAATATAGAGCTGATGATGGGAACTGCAGATGCTGGAGAATCCAAGATAATAAAATGTGAGGCTGGATGAACACAGCAGGCCCAGCAGCATCTCAGGAGCACAAAAGCTAACGTTTCGGGCTTAGACCCTTCATCCCACCCTCTCTGATGAAGGGTCTAGGCCCGAAACGTCAGCTTTTGTGCTCCTGAGATGCTGCTGGGCTTGCTGTGTTCATCCAGCCTCACACAATATAGAGCTTCCATCTTTCAGATGAAACTTTGTAATAATTTGTCTGTTTGGGTGGACACAGAATGTTAGATGGCAGCACTGAAAGAAAGAGTAAGGAGACTTACGTGATATCAGGAAATCAGCATTTCTTCCTTTGCCCTCACCATCACAAACACTTAAAGCTCACTCAGTACTTCAGAGGTCATGCTGTGCACAAATTGACTATTGCATTAGCCTGCGTCACAACAGTGACTTCACATCAGAAAAATAATTCACAGGTTGTTACATACTTTTGGATATTCTGAGAATGTAATAAAGCATCATAACTACAATTTACTTTCTTTAATTAAAGTGTCTGTTTTCCCATCTAGCTTTCACACAGAATGCAGGATGGAGAATTGGTGCCACACATCTGTTGTTCTGTTCCTGAACTTTCCACTTTTTGCTGCATAAATACTTTAAAATAAATTAATTGAAATCAATTGACAGAAAATCACAATTAGTGCATTTTCAATGTTTGACTGCATTTATTGTACCAAGAAAATGAACACATTTCATTTAGCTTGTGCTTATCATGAAAGAAAACGCCTACTTAGCTCAATTTTCACAAGTAGTAATAAAATGATGCACTCCTCTTCATCAAAGCACATTTAACAAACTTCATTCTAAAATCACATTTTGTATAAAACATTAACAAACCATAACTTAATAAGTTATTCCAAAAAAAATGAGCAACTTCCATATTCCAGAAACACTGACATCAACAAAATAACTTGACGTGTAATTTAAGATAACAAGGTGTACAGCTGGATGAACACAGCATCATCTTAGGAGCAGGAAAGCTGACGTTTCGGGCCTAGACCCTTCGGTTCATCCAGCTCTACAACTTGTTATTGCGGAGTCTCCAGCATCTGCAATTCCTATTATCTTTGACCTGTAATTTACCTCAGGATACACATAGTAATATCATTTAATAGGTGTACCTCAGCAGAGGCCTTAAAGAAACAGTCTGGATTCACAAATGAAAACCATGTACTAAGACCCTCTTGTGGTACAGTTTCAGAATTCCCTACCTGTGGACTGAGAGACCTAGGTTCAAGTCCAACCTGCTCCACAGTTGTGTAGTAATATCTCTAAACAGGCTGATTAGGACAAAAAAAAGGCACAACAACAAAAGTGAAAGCCATGCATGAGTTTCAAGACTAAACAAGAGCAATACAATTGACATTGAGCACTGATTTTTTTTTTAACGTTTAAAAGAGCGATCTTTATTGAAAAACTGCCCTCAAGAAACAAAAAGTATAACTGAAAGTGAATAAATCCACCTGTGCGTAACAGGGTAGGGAATTATTTGTTAGTTAACGAGGTTGATTGTACCTGCAATGCAGATTTAACAACGTATCAAAATTATGCAATTAGCTGTATTTACACCCGAGGTAACTCCAAATCTTTCCTACATCATTACTGCATGGCTTTGAGATAATACTTTAACCAGTGATATTATATTGTTTAGTAATTATTGTCCTTCAGAAATTACAACTTCTGTACTTCATTACAAAATCTACAGCTTTGCTCCAGTAATAATGTTGTACTCTATTGTATAATATTTCATTACTAATAGGTTGTAGACTTAAAGAAATTGTCTGTATTACAAGTTACCAAACCAGCTGGAAACAATACTATCCAGATGGCATCAGTAAAATCCATATTTAAGTTCAATTATCCACAAAAAGGCTTATTACCATTATTAATACTTGTTAAGTTTGAACTCTTGGAGGAGAACCAACTAGCTTTGCAGTTTCTATGATAATATTGTGTTAGTTTGTAAACTCCTTCAGAAATAACACCAAATAAGACTGGATTATGACATCCTGGAATTATAAATTATGTCCAGCCTAAGAGGCCCAACAGCATTACCAATAAAAGTACTATTTCAATAGAAAGGACAATAAAAATAGAAATACGAAAGCTTTACATTTGCATAAGTACATAGGCAAAGTCACAATGCAAAACAAATAATCAAACTAAAAATATACATCTTGCAATAAGCCCATTTGCATTATGAAATACTTCCAAATGAAGTTAGTTTGTTTTCTTAATTAGCACAGATAAAACTTTCAAGCCACAAACTTGAGCAAAAGACATGTTCAAACTGTTTTGTTTTGTGATGTTCGAACAGAAAAGTCTCCAATGATGTCCTCAAATTATAAACTGAAAGGCCATCACCACTCGTGCCCAAAATTTCCTGATATTTGCGAGTGATGCTTCCCCAATACTTTGCATTCAGAAAATTCAGTGTAAGAACGCTTGATAATTTTTGGGAGGATTCATAAATTCGAAACATTTAATCTGTATCAATGATTTTAATTTTTGTTTTTTTTTAAAGTTGGATCTGATTAAATTAGACTTTTTTCTTTACAAGTTGATTTCTTGTTCTTATTAAACATAACACTAATGTTCCAAAAATCTCTAATCATATTTGCTGTTGTAAGGCCGGGTAAATATGTGCATAAAATCCTTGTTATTACTTCCACCAAAACAAATATTAATGCTAAAGAAATCGCACTATGATGTGAACAAAAAGCTCTTGGCTCCTGACTTTTTTTCGCTTTAGTTTAAGTTGTTTGTTATTTTATTCTTTAAAATACCTTAGCTATTGGTACTACATAGCTGTCATGATCTTTCAAAGAGTCTAGCTCAAACTCAATCAGATTCCGTTGCCATGGTGACTTGACTGCCCCGGATGGGGTTGGCGGGAAGTCCTCTGTTTCCATTGGCCGACGGCCCAGCTAATAGGAGGCGGGGGAAGCGTTTGGCGGCCCACGTGGTCGAAGCAGCGAACGGAAAAGTTTGTCGCCAAAAGTTTTGGAAAGTGAGTGGAGGGCTTGGGGAGCGATAGAGAGAGAGAGAGGCTAGTTTTCAGGATGAAGTTAGACAGAGGTCCTGAGGTCAAACAGCCAAACCTTTTCCATCAAACTTATTCAGGGATGGGGATCTGGAAATATATTAAGTGTAGGGAGGCAAAGTTGTTGTACCTTTCTGGAAAGTAAAATCTTCACAAGGATGTGCGGCAGCTCCTGGATTTGAGGCAATTTCTAATGTTTTTTCAAGAACTTTTCCTTCTTATCAAGTGTTTGTGTGTTGCGGATTAATTGAAGTAAATACGATGGTGGGGTATTCCTGAATTCAGAAATTTGACTTTCATATACATGAAGAAATACCTGATAGTTTATACTTAAACTTAATTTTATCTGCAATGAAATATCCTTGCACTCTTCGCAATCCTGTTGTTGACTCAAAAGAAATTGAGCAGTACGCCTTAACTTCGCCGCATGATGGCACCAAATGTCAAACTCACACAACATCGAATAGTGGTAGCATGTGTACATCGAGTTGCCTTTAAGTTATGAACGATTCTGCATCTGAAAAAGTATGATATCTAGGATATATACTTTACAGTCTCCCGCGTGAATAAATTGTCAGATTATGTTTTGGGGCCTAAACCCATGCGTCCTTGCTGTAGACCTATGCAAGGGTAAATGTCAGAGTTCTGTTTCGCATACTACTAGTGAATTAAAGTTAATTAGCATAGCCATGAATGTTGCTATATTCAGCACTTGCACACCTTGGTAAGGATGTGATTGCAGAGCAAGTACTAGTTGTTTTTAAAATAATACGGTATGGAGTTAGAGGAACGCAGCAGACCAGGCAGCATGGGAGGAGCAGGAAAGTTGATGTTTCTAGAAAAGTGTCCCGACCCGTAATGTTAACATACCTGCTCCTCTGATGCTGCCTTGCGTGCTGTGTTCCCCCAGCTCCACACTGTGTAATCTCTGACTCCAGCATCGGCAATTCTTACTGTCTCCTACTAATTGTTTTAAGCTTTTTATGTTAGCTTTCTTCATGGTTCTTTTTGCCTTCCACAATGCCCCCTCTAGCTAGCTACTATTATGACTGCTCCCTTTCATGTCAAAGGCATAAACATATAAAAAGTTAGTCACCGATTCTGGTTTGATCTTTTCCTCGAGGTCTCGTAACATTAGTTATTGCCTTTGGTTGTGTCACCCAGTCAAACATTTAAAAAATATTTTCAAACCATAAAGCCAAAGTGTTCAAAGGAAATTTGTTTAATGTTAAATACATTTTCTTTCATGTTTATAGTAGCATCCTTTAAGGTTAATCAATAGTTCTTGCAGAGTGCAGGAAAATTTTGAAATTGACAACCCAAGTAATTGTAAAGAGGAGGAAATGATGCTTCAGTGATAATGGGAACTGCTGATGCAGGAGAATCTGAGATAACAAAGTATGGAGCTGAGAGATAATGGGAACTGCAGATGCTGGAGACTCCAAGATAATAAAATGTGAGGCTGGATGAACACAGCAGGCCAAGCAGCATCCCAGGAGCACAAAAGCTGACGTTTCGGGCCTAGACCCTTCATCAGAGAGCCTCTCTGATGAAGGGTCTAGGCCCGAAACGTCAGCTTTTGTGCTCCTGGGATGCTGCTTGGCCTGCTGTGTTCATCCAGCCTCACAAAGTATGGAGCTGGTTGGACGCAGCAGGCCAAGCATTATGCTCCTGAGATGCTGCTTGGCCTGCTGTGTTCATCCAGCTCCACACTTCGTTATCTCGGAAATGATGCTTCAGTTGTCTAGAGCCACTCTCATATTTCATATTGAATACCTCAGTCAATTTGGAAACTGCACCTGAGGAAAGATAAATTGACAGGAGTGTAGCACAGGTTCACCAGAATGATGCTTTGCCTTGATAGGTGCAATTATAATGACAGTTTGCATAAACCTCACTGGATTCAGGTGTCTTTACAAGGTCAAAAGGTGATCTAATGAGTTGTTCACAATGGTAATACCTCTCGATAGGAGAGACACAGAGAAATTATTTACTCTAAGTGCTTGTGTATGTGCGTGTGTGTGTGTGTTACAAATCACTCATTGACTTTAAGATGCTGTTGCACTATCCCCTTGTAGTTGCACCTTATCGTCCAGAGTTGTGGATAGCAATGTTAGAGGCTCAAATTTTGCCTCCATCACAAGCCTGACCAGGAATAATGTAAAGTAGAGGGATCCAAAGCAAAGGAAAGTAGTGTTAAAATTAGAACTAAGCCATTCAGGAGTGAAGTTAGGAAGCAAACTTTCACACAAAGGATAATGGAAACCCAGGACATTTTTGCACAAAAGACTTTATGCTGGAATAGAGTCAACTAAAATATTCAAGACTGAGATAGACAATTACTGTTAGGTATCAAGAGATGTGGATTAAAGACAGGTAATTGGAGATGAGATACAGATCAGACTTGTCGCAACCGTGGCACAGAAAGCTCGAGGGATGGAATAACTGATGCTTATTTCTGTGTAATCAGGGGAAGACATGCCCTCTTTACTCCACTCCTGTAATTTATGCATGACCTTCAATGAAAGATGTGCAGGATCAGCTGGTTGACATCTTTTTCAATCCCTTCGGAAAAACCCATGTTTGCTACTTCGTACGTTACTGGCACATCTGAGGCTGTGGACCCAATCTCTGGGTATTGTGGTGCAAATTAACATCCTTCAGCTTTGTTCATAACTGCTGTGTAAATGTAAATGTGGCCCATTTATCAAACATGCCTTTAGTCAGCAGATTCCAGCTCCAACGCATTTAGATCTCGGCTGGATTAGATCTAAACTACATAACACCAGTTAAGACTACATTTCTCAAAGGAAACTAAAGACAATACAATTGACCAATGCAGTATTAAAAATGTTATGTAATTACTTGCTCTGGAATATTCATGCGGGGAACTTATATTATTATGTTCTGCTAATTTATTTGTATAGACTTTTTGCAGATTGGTAAAAGAAACCTGTATTTTCTGTTATTGCATTACCAGATGCAGATTAAGCCTTTGATCGGAAGGTTTAATGTTTGCAAAATGCTTGAATATTCCTACCTTTTTCTTTGACCTAAGACCACAGTGGCAGAGAAAAATAGAGCAGGTCTGGTTGGGATGGATGAGTTGGACCAAAGATCCTGTTTCTATGCTGAATAACTTTATGACTCTGTTTGGCCCTTTAAATCCTGCTGTTCAACTCAGTAACCTACTCTTGCTTTTCTCACACAATTTTTGATCCCTTTAGCCCCAAGTGCTATATTCCTACTCCTTGTTTTTGCCTTAACTACTTTCTGTGGAAGCAAATTCCACTGCTTCACCACTCTGGGTGAACAAATTTCTCCTCATCCCAGTCCTAAATGGTTTACCTTGTATGCTTAAACTGTGAGCTCTACTAATGAACTATACCACCATTGGGAACATCCTTCCTTTATCTACATCATCTAGTCCTGTTAAAAATTTTATAGGGTTCTATGAGATTCCCCCTCATTCTTCTGAACTACAATTCAACCTGCCCTTATCCTTCACTCCCACCATCCTAGGAATCAGTTTGGTGAACCTTTACTGCATTCGCTGAATAGAAAGAACACCCTTTCTCTCATAAAGAGACCAGAATTACATGTAATAGTCCAGGCATTGTCTCATCCAGATGCTGCATAATTGCAGTGAGACATCTCTGCTCCTGTACTCAAATTCTCTCACTATGAATGCCAACAAATATTTACCTCTTTACCACCTGCTGATATTACATGCTTATTTTGAGTGACCCCTAGATATTCTTGCATATTCCTGTCTTTCAATTTATAGTTATTCAGATAATCATCTGCTTTCCAGTTTTTGCTACTCAAGTGGGTAACCTCATGTTTATCCATGTTATACTGCATTTGACATGCATTTGCCCACTCTCTAATCTTGTCCAAATTACACTTGAGTATCTCTCCTTCCACCTTACAGCTTACCCTCCCACCCAGTTTTGTGTCATCTGCAAGTTTGGAGATATTACATTTAGTTCCCTCATGTAAACTGTTGACGTATATTGTGAATACCTTGTAGTAGTGATCCCAGTGGTACTATGCTAGTTACTACATGCTATTTGGAAAAAGATCCATTTATTCCTACTTTTTTGTTACCTTCTGCCAACCAGTTTTCTATCTGTCTCATTACGTTACCCTCAATTCCATGTGCTTTAATTTGACACTCTAATCTATGTCAAAAGGCTTCTGAAATTCCAAATAAATCACATCCACTGGCTTCCCCTCATCAACTTTACTGGTTATGACCTCGAAGATTTCCACTCAATTTGTCAATCATGATTTCCTTTTCTTATATCCATACCAAGTCTCCTACCATTGTTTTCCTAGTCCACTCCTTACATCTTCATTCTTTGCTGTCTTCTCACCTCTTGGGCAAAGGGTACAGAGATTATTGAAAGTAAAAGTAACATATGTATTGTGTAATGTAAGATGTGTGATTCATACATTTACTTTTGTATCAGTTTTGGATTTTTGAATCTTTATGTATGAATGCATTTAATAATTAACTTGTATTTCTGTAGCCTTAGTAATTTCTTTTAAAACACGGTATTAGAGAGAGACTTAATGGAGCAAAAGGGGAATTTGTTTACATTGAGAAAGTGTATGAGTGAACAAAATAGTGTAACAGGTTTTCAGTCAAAGATTCTGGAAGTTTCGGGAGGCTTGAGGAAAGCACCCATAGCAAGGAAAGAAAGCCTTCAATTTCAGTTTGAGGCAGTTTTGTAGAAGTTTTGTTTGAAACTGAATGTGTAAAACAGAAGCTCCTGAGAAAGAAAGAGGTCACCGCTGTGTAAGGAGTTTGTTAAATGTTCCAGGCCTGAAAAGATTCTGAAGGGCCAACCTGTAGCTGGGAAAATCTGAGATCAGTTGTATGAAGGTCCTGGAAGGGGCCATCAGATTCTCAAGATACAGAATTGTAACTTGCTTTAAATTAAACTCAACGGTGGTGAAAGAGAAGGAAAATCTCTCTGATAAGAATACTGTGAAGGAGAATATGGGGACTAATGGGATTATATTTTACTGTGTATTTCGAAAGCTTTAATATTCTGTTGTATATAAGTAACTTGGTCTTGCCAATTTTATTTTAATTGCTTTTGCATAGTAAACTTTTGTTTGATAGGTAGACCCAAGTCCCGTTCTGCGTTTGTGTTTCAGTATAAAATCACCTGGTTAAAATCAAAATAAAGATTATCTGACAAGCCAGTCTGGTATGTGACTTGTCCTGGAGAATCAGTTAGGATCATCACAACAGAAAATCTCATTTACTTTTTGATATTTAGAATTAATTTATTTCTGTTCTAATCATTTTTATTTGCTTCTCTTTAGTTATTTTACTGTCTGTTGCAGATGACCAGACTGAATGCAAAGGAAAAAACCAGATCAGGGGATGCAAGAGATAACAGCAAAAGGTTAATTGATGACATCAGCAAAACATCGCTCAGTTACATTTTTCCTGTGATATAGACTCTGCATTGTTCATGGAAATACTTTATAGAGGCCTTTTTAAACAAGTCATCTTTCAGGCATTCTATTTGGCTTCAGGTAATTAAAATATTATATGTCAAACATTGTGTTATGCCCATATAATATGACGCTTCTGTAAAATGGATTTTCACATAATGCAACCCTTTCATTATAGAACATAGAACATTACAGCACAGTACAGGCCCTTCGGCCCTCGATGTTGTGCCGATCTGTCATACCGATCTCAAGCCCATCTAACCTACACTATTCCATGTACGTCCATATGCTTGTCCAATGACGACTTAAATGTACCTAAAGTTGGCGAATCTACTACCGTTGCAGGCAAAGCGTTCCATTCCCTTACTACTCTCTGAGTAAAGAAACTACCTCTGACATCTGTCCTATATCTTTCACCCCTCAATTTAAAGCTATGCTCCCTCGTGCTCGCCGTCACCATCCTAGGAAAAAGGCTCTCCCTATCCACCCTATCTAACCCTCTGATTATTTTATGTTTAAAGTTAAGTCGTAGGATGAAGATAGTTTTCCATCGCTCCCAGATTTTCTTTTCTGACTGAAAGTATTGGAAAACTTGTGTATGTTAATTATTTGGGGCAAAAAATGCTTTATCACAGGGAGTAGTCAAGCAAGAAACCATTGTAACTTGTAAGGGAAAAATAAGTGAGTATTTTAAGCAGAGGAAAGTGCAGGATTCAGGGTACAGATTGGGCCAGTGGCATTACTTTGGACTTGCCTGACAGGTGGCCTAGGCATTTTATTGCTGTTATAATTGTGTGAAACCCCCCCAAAAAACAATTTCATGCTCCATCAATTCTGTGTATGAAGAAATGTCCTTCACCCTCTTTCTGTGCATTAATGGGGATTTTAAGTTGATGAACTCTCATCTCTGACTCCCAACTAAATAGTCCTTCTCTGTTTAGTGTAAATATTTCATGACGTAAAATAAACTCTTCTCAGCCTGAAGTTAGCAAGAACTGCAGATGCTGGAGTCAAAGATAACAAAGTGTGGAGCTGGAGGAACACAGCAGGCCCGACAGCATCAGAGGAACAGGAAAGCTGAAGTTTATGATTAAGGGTCCTGAGCTGAAATGTCAGCTTTCCTGTTCCTCTGATATTGCCTGGTCTGCTGTGTTCCTCCTGCTCCATACTTTGTTTCCTGTTCTCAGCCTGCTTCTTTCTAGTGGAGATGGATTTCAAGTTTTTCTTCATAACAATGGTGCCTTATAACTATGGTTCCTCACACCTAATATGTTTCCTGATGAAGTCTACTCGGAGCACTCTCTATGGCTCCATCTCAATGATGGAATGTCCAAAAATGTATGAAGATATACTTGAATTGGAGAGGTCATATGAAGTTTCACTAGATTAATTACTGAGAGGGCTGATATATGAGAAAAGGTGGAGTAGAAAGGTACTGTATTCTGTGAAGTTATGAAGAATGGGCTGTGATCTAACTGGGTATGTATAAAATTGCTTGCAATTTGACAAGATAGATGCTGAAAGGCTGTTTTCCCCTAGAATTAAGGGTCATAGACACAGAAAATGAAGTCACTGTTTAAGACTTGAAATTAGGACAAATTTCTTGACTCAAGATTATGAGTTTTTGAAATTCTCTGCCACTGAATTGTTATGTATTTTCAAGGCTGACATCAATAGATTTTTAGACAGTAAAGGAATCAAGGGATATGGGGATAAGTCAGAAAAAATGGAAATAAGATTGAAAATCATTCATGATCTAATTGAATTGCAGAACAGACAAGTGGGTCATTTGAGATAACAAGGTGTATAGCTGGACGTACACAGCAGGCCAAGCAGCATCATAGGAGCAGGAAGGCTGACGTTTCGGGCCTGGCCCCTTCAGAACTGGGTCATTTGGCTTATTTCTATTTATTCTTTTCTACTTGAAAGTAGCCTAACTATTGCTGGGCCAAATTCATGCAGAGTTGGCTTGTGAGCAGTGACATCCAGCTGTCTATTCTTTCAACTACCAATTCATGCAAACTTTAATGGTGACTTTGTGGCTCTCATCATCAAATACACATTGATTTCTCCCTTTACCCCTTTGTCACTTTCTTAATCATCATCTGAGTGCTTCAGTTTGTTCCACCCAATTGGGAGAGGTAAAAATGAGTCAAATAACTGCCTGACCTAGTCATATTCTCATATTTTACGGCCAGTGCCCAAGAAATCACCAATTCCTTACCTAGTATGTCCTGTCCCACTGGTGGGACAGATCCACCAGGGATGGTAATACATGAAATCTCATGCCACCAGCTCAATATGGGAAAGAAAACTTCCTGCTGATTACCATGTACTGTCCCTCAACCCCAACCCCAACCCCAAGCCTCAGATAATGATACTTTGTATTTATCAGTGTTGAAGAGCACTTAAGCTTTGAAGGTTGTGATGAAATGTGGATGATTGATTTTGAATTCCATTAACTAATTTAACTTTCATTGATTGAAACAGTTTTAAACAATGAAGTAGGGACCAAAAACACTGGCTTAAAATGACGACTAGTTTTCAACTGCCCCTTAACAGGTTGGCCAAGGGCAATAAAATCAGCTGTACCTCAGGAAACAAAAAGATCCTTACCTCCTATTGGATTTAAATCATTATGAGAATCTGAACATGTTGGAAATCAAACATTACTGCAATTACTAGCTTGAAGATCATAACTTATGTAGGCATGGAATATGGAAACAACTTCTATTTTAAGGAGCTTCTTGGCAGGCTAAAATAGAATTAAGAATACAGAACAGAAAGCCCTCCCCACCCCCTCCCTCTCCCTCTCCCCCCCCCCACCTCTCCCTCCCTCCCCCCCTCTCTCCCTTCCCCCTCTCCCAACCCCCCTCTCTCTCTCCCAACCCTCCCCCCCTCCCCTCCCCAAGGTGCCTGGTGGATGGCACTGACTGGAAAGAATCACAGAGAACTAGGAACTTTAAAAATACCTGTGACATTTGCTTCTGAGTTTGCTTTGGATTTATTGTTATCATGTACCATGATACAGTGAAAATTGTTGTTTTGTGTGCTATACAGGCAGATTGTACTGTACAAAGTGCATCTGGGTAGCAGAACAGAGTGCAGAATATAGTGATACAGAGGAGAGAGCTCAGAATTAACATTTGAAAAGTCTGTTCAAAAGTCTGATTACAGCGAGAAGAAGCTGTTCTTGAATATGTTTAGATGTGTACTCAAACTTCTGTACCTTCTGCCCAATGGAAGAAGGTGAAAGAGTATAACTGGGGTGGGAAAGGCCTTTCCATATGTTATTTGCTTTCCCGCTGCAGTGGGAAGTATAGAAAGAATCAGTAGATACAAGGCTGGTTTGTGGGATGGACTGGGCTGTGTTCACAACTCCCTGTGATTTCTTGCGGCTTTGGAATGAGCAGTTGCCATACCACATTGTGATGCATCCAAATCGAATGCTTTCTATGGTGCATCTGTGAAGATTAATAAGGGTCCATGTGGTCAGCCCGAAATTATTCAGCCTCCTGAGGAAGTAGAGATTTTGTTCTGCTTTCTTGGCTGTTGCATTGTCTTGGGTGAACCAGGACTAATTGTTGATGATCATCACTCCCAGAAACTTGACACTTTCGACAATCTTCACCTCGGCTCCTTTGATGAAGATAGTGGCATGCCCTTCACTCTGCTTCCTGAAGTTAATGAACAGCTTCATGTTGCTGACGTCGTTGAAGAGATTGTTGTCTTTATACCATGCCACTAAGCACTCAATCAGCACTTCAATCAGCCAGCTTCTGCTGACTGCATCCAAAAAAAACTACAAGCCAACTTTGATTTTTGGATCACTGAGCTCTTTCACATGTGCTCCTTACATTCGTTGGCATGGATGTGGTCCTATGCTGTAGCTTCCCCAGATCATCTTTAGGTATGTGTGGTGCTGCTCTTAACATGCTGCCCTGCAGTCATTACTGAATCAGGCTTGATCCCACAGTTTCATGGTAATGGTGGAGTGATAGATATCGAATATGCCTGGCCCCAGGTTAAAACTTTACTCCTCAAGGACACCTGAAGGACTCTCCACCACATTTAATCTTACGCTATCTTATGTACGGGATTCTATTCACTTTGAACTTTTTGTGTGTATTAGTGGCCCAAGTGACTGCACAAATGTCATATATTTAATATTGCATCTTTATTCTTTCTTCAGTATGAGCACATTACAGATTTGCTGTCTCTTTTAATTCTAGAAATCTTCATGATTGACTGCTATTGTTTATAGCAAAAGCAATAAACATTATTTTGTTGGAGTAAGGCATAGGTTTGTGCTAGAAAGAGCTTAACCTTCTGCCTGAGGAAGCTGAAAAGAGTGAAGCAGGTTCATCCTTCCTACCAGGTCATAGCAGGTGGCAAAAGGACAGGATGTGTTTTAGTGTAAAGTTTCTATCACTATGAATTGCCCAAGTCTTAAAGGACATAGCTGAGAAAGTAGATTTTAGTGAGGAAACCAATAAGTGTGAAAGAGCAACTTTACTTCAGTGTATCCAATCTGCCTGTCATAGGTGCAGTTGTCTGTGACAATATCAGGAGGTAGTGATCACTGCACAGAAGACAAAGTCCAATCTTTACATTGAGGGTACACTCCCATTTTGTTGCCTGATTCTACCACTATGCAAAATGGGATGGAATACAAGTGGCTCTAGCAACTTGAAATTGGGCATCCATGAGGCATTGTGTGCCATTAGTAACAATCGATTTATATTCAAGCACAAACAGGCCAGGCATATTCGATATCTATCACTCCACCATTACCATGAAACTGTGGGATCAAGCCTGATTCAGTAATGACTGCAGGGCAGCATGTTAGGAGCAGCACCGCACATACCTAAAGATGATCTGGGGAAGCCACAGCATAGGACCACATCCATGCCAAAGAATGTAAGAAGCACATGTGAAAGAACTCAGTGATCCAACAATCAAGACTCAGCTCTCAGTCCTGCAGTCTTGCCATAGTTAGTTATGAATGTTGGGGGGAGAATTAACCACCCAACTAGAAGAGAAGGCTTTACATATGCAACATTAATGATGAGGAGGGGACTGACAACATTACTACAAAATACAAAACTAGAGCATTTCTAGCTATCTTTGACTAGAAGTGCAGTATGGATTATCTATTTTGGCTGCCTTTTGAGATGATGAACTTTACAGATGTACGCCTTTTGCCAATTCGAATCACTCCATATGATATCAAGAAATGGCTTTAGGTTCTGGATATTACAAAGGCTGCAGGCCTTTGTTGCATTATTGATCTAAATATGGACGAAAGAGTTGAAATTGAGGTGGGGTGAGAATTTCTGCCATATATACCCCTGCAGCATTCAAAGGAGTGTAGCTTCAAGTAGCTGCAGCAAAATGTGAACCGTAGAGGATTGGAAAGAAACACTCCGGTAACTGGCATCATACCTGGCACAAAGGAATCTAGTTCTGATTGTTGGTGGCCAATTAACTCAGTCCCACACAACCTAACTGCAAGATTTCCTCAGGGTAGATCATTTCTAATCAGCTTGTCCAGATGACACCACCTTGAGGTAGAACTTGAACTCAGACCTCCTGGCTCAGAATTAGAGACACCAGTTTCCTCAGGACATTGTCATTTTTCTAATCAACCTGCTCAGTGATGTTATTATTTATCTCTGAAGCAGGTGATTCTTGAATCCAGGCCTCCTGGCTTAGAGGTACAGACGCTATCACTGCCATACAAGAGCCCTTATTTCCTCAGTGCAGTTATTTTCTAATCAATGTAATCAGCAATGTTATCAGATGTCTCTGGAGCAAGTGGAACTTAAACGTGGACCTTCTGCCACTGCACTGATCAGATCAGAAGCTGGGAATCCTGTGGGAGTGTCTCACCTCAAGATTCCCCAGACTGTGACCACCATCTTCAATGTACAAGGCAGGAGTGTGATGGGATACTCTCCACTGCCAGTATAGGTAAATTTCCAGCAACATGAAAAGTTGACACCATTCAGGACAAGGGTAACCTGCTCGAATGCTACCGCACCCTCTTCATCACTGACATTCAGTAGGAGCTCCTTTCACAGAACCTTCCACCAAGTGACATCTGACACTTGGAAGGACAAAAGCAACAGGTGCATTGGAAAGCCATCACCCATAACTTCTTCTCCAAACCATGTACTGTTCTGACTTTGTATTATGTTGCCCTCACTTTACTGTCTCTGATAAAAA
The DNA here is from genome assembly GCF_030684315.1 of Stegostoma tigrinum. Classification (NCBI taxonomy): domain Eukaryota; kingdom Metazoa; phylum Chordata; class Chondrichthyes; order Orectolobiformes; family Stegostomatidae; genus Stegostoma; species Stegostoma tigrinum. Next base: position 28,325,127 of record NC_081372.1, read on the forward strand.
TTCTAGAATTTCCTTCCTAAGAGCACTGTGGATGTACTTACATTAAGTGGACTGCAGCGGTTCATGCAACTTTTTCAAAGGCAATTTAGGATTGCCAATCAATATCAAGCTGAAATGGGCAGATTATTTATGAATAACAGTTGGCAGGCTAGGCTATATCTGTTGGTGTTTAGAAGAGTAAGACGCGATTTGATCGGAATTTATAAGAGACAAGGGGATCTTGGCAGTGTAAATGTAGGAAGAGTGTTTCCTCTTGTAAGAATATAGAACTAAGCGTCTCTGTATAAGTGGTTGCCTGTTTAAGACAGAGTTATGAAGTTTTTCTTTGACATTGAGGGCCATGAGTCTTTAGAACAGTGCCTTTCTCAAAAGGAAGTGGAATTTGAATATTTTTTAAAGAAGAGGTAGACAACTTATTCATGAGCAGGCGAGCGAAAGATTACTGGGGTAGACAGGAATGTGGAGTAATCATCAGATCAACAATGATTTTATTGAAACATAGAGAAGGCTCAAGTGGCCAAGTGACCAGCCTCTCCTAATTTATATGTAAAAAGTATATAAAGCATTAGATTTGGGTCTGAGCAAATGCTCTTCTTACCTAAAGTCTACAGCGTTGTCACTGAGCCAGGGTTGACATCAAAAAAGTAATCAGGCAGTGGAGAAGTTTGGAGAACTAGTTCAGGCAGAACTGGAAGTCATCAATAGAAATGTGAAGCCTGACTGCATGCCTTAGAAATTGACTGGTACCATGCCTATTTTTCAGATACTAAATGAATGGTGGTGTTCTGTTTATGGTAATAGGAAGCACACATCGAAACACACTCATAAACTAGTAATGTCCTGCCTGACATATGGATGAATACAAAAATTAGGTTTCGAGGAACATTCATAAAAAATGTCTCATAAATCCTTTGCCTAATTAAATAATGAGCCTTGCATCTGTTTTAGGTCCAGCTACAGTGGAGGATTGCCCGGAACACATTGCTAACCAAATGTGTTCAGAGAAACAAGGCCTGTACGCAGCCTTAGGAGGACTACTTCTTGTCGCCATCAGAAAGACAAGTCTGTAAAATATACTTAACTCAAATCAGCATTCCTCCTGGGTAACCATTTAGAACTCATGAACAGCTGCCAACCACGCTATCCATCTTAAAACCACTATCATCCTCTCACATAATCATCCATACCCTCTCTCTCTCCAGCCCCCAGTAGCTTCTCTCACAAGTATCAGTAAGACATTTGATAAGGTTCCCCATGGCAGGCTGATGGAGAAAGTGAAGTCACATGGGGTCCAGGGTGTGCTAGCTAGATGGATAAAAAAAACTGGCTAGGCAACAGGAGACAGAGGATGGTAATAGAAGGGAGTTTCTCAAATTGGAGATCTGTGACCAGTGGTGTTCCACAGGGATCTGTGCTGGGACCACTGTTGTTTGTGATATATGTAAATGATCTGGAGGAAGATGTAGGTGGTCTGATCAGCAAGTTTGCTGAGGACACTAAGATTGGTGGAGTAGCTGATAGTGAACGGGACTGTCAGAGATTATAGCAGAATATAGATAGATTGGAGAGTTGGGCAGATAAATGGCAGATGGAGCTCAATCCGGGCAAATGCGAGGTGATGCATTTTGGAAGACCAAATTCAAGGGTGAACTATACAGTAAATGGAAAAGTCCTAGGGAAAATTTGATGAACAGAGAGATCTGGGTGTTCAGGTCCATTGTTCCCTGAAGGTGACAACACAGGTCAATAGGGTTGTCAAGAAGGCCTATAGCATGCTTTCCTTCATTGGATGGGGTATTGAGTACAAGAGTTGGCAGGTCATGTTGCAGTTGTATAGGACTTTTGTTCGGCCGCATTTGGAGTACTGTGTGCAGTTCTGGTCGCCACATTACCAAAAGGATGTGGATGTTTTGGAGAGGGTGCAGAGGAGGTTCACCAATATGCTGCCTGGTATGGAGGGTGCTAGCTATGAAGAGAGGTTGAGTAGTTTAGGATTATTTTCATTAGAAAGACGGAGATTGAGGGGGGACCTGATTGAGGTCTACAAAATAATAAGGGATGTAGACAGGGTGGATAGCAAAAAGCTTTTTCCCAGAGTGGGGGACTCAATTACCAGGAGTCGTGAGTTCAAAGTGAGAGGAGGAAAGTTTAAGGGAGATATGCTTGGAAAGTTCTTTGCACAGAGGGTGGTGGGTGCCTGGAATGCGTTGCCAGCGGAGGTGGTAGACGCAGACACGTTGGCGTCTTTTAAGATATATTTGGACAGGTACATGGATGGGCAGGGAGCAAATGGACACAGACCATTAGAAAATAGATGACAGGTTAGACAGAGGATCTTGATCGGCGCAGGCTTGGAGGGCTGAAGGGCCTGTTCCTGTGCTGTAGGTTTCTTTGTTTCTTGGTATCACTTTTTGCAATCTTCCTGTCTCTCATTTGGTTCCTTACCCGTTTCAAGATACCTTTAAAGGCTGTTTTAGTCCTCTCCTCCAGTAATCTGTCTATGAATGCATGTTACGTAATCCCAGTTTGCAGGATTGTTAATAATAAGGCCCGAGCCTCATAATATATGTAAATTTAGTCTACTGATTCGTTCACAGGTATTGTTCCTTGTACCCTTTGTTTATCCATATCTGGATGCAAGTGAATTTTTAATCCATTGCCTCCAAATGATCAGCGGAAGGCCAGTAGATAAAAGAGGAAGAGATCTTGAAGACAATGGTAAGGTCAACTATATCAAATACTGAAGAAAAATCAAAAAGAAACGAGATGTGAAATACTCTGTGGTGATTAGGTTTGTGAGTCTTTGGAAAACTCTTTTTCCAGAGAGTGATGCAGACAGAGTCATTGAATATTTTTGAGGACAGAGAGATCTGCTATGTTCATTTTGGATAGTAGTGCAGGTTTGAGAGGCTGAATGGCCTACCCTTGCTCTTAATTTGTATATTCATATGAATGTCACAGTCACAGAAGGTGTGACTTGTGATTTCAATTCTGGCCATTGTTGCGCTGTAATATTATAGAGAGCTGACTGGTAGGTTGCAAGGATAGAATTGTAGCACGTTAGTACGGATTTAGCAGATATCAATATGTTCAAGACTTTTAGAAAGGCGAGGGCATGAGGTGGTGGCTTCTACGGATAAAATATTCAAGGGTAAGACATTTGCAGAGATTTAATAGGATCAGGGCAGGCCTGTGGAAAGAGGGTAATTGACAATGTCACCTTGCATGGAAATCAGGAAGGGAAGCATGGTGGCCAGCAGTTTAGTGGGAATGGGATGGAGGGAACGGGAAATAGGTTATTTAAATCAGAACAGTTTAAAGAAAGCAAGAGGCAAGAAAGGAGGGGCTTAAAGAAAGTTTTGAATTCTGGGCTTCTCTAGGGGATATTTTGAGGCAAGTTTGGGTTGGTGCTAAACAGGGAGATATGGAAGTTGAAGAGATGCTCCGAAATTAGTCTGAAGATGACCACAAGCTCCTCATGCATGTTGAAGTGAGGGTGGATGAGTCAGAGTAGTGCTGTAAAAGGAAAGTGTTGCAGAAAGAGCAAAGGCTTTTATATTACAGCATGATTTTCAGCGTTGAGCAATTTTAGCAGACAGTTTGTAACATGTGCCAGTTAAATCTGGCGATGAATGACTTCAGGATAAACAAGAGTGAAGATTTTATGAGAGACAGATGCCACAAAGACAGATAAAGTGTGATTACAAAGATTGATAACTGTACTGGTATAGTGTATGTAGAGAACAGATGTTTAGATGGTTGGTTTTAAACAAAAGCACTGGAGAGAATTTTGTTCGAGGCAGAAGCATGAGGAAGTGAAATTTGAAAGTGCTAAGGACAATGAGTGGTGAGGACGAAGCAAATGGTCAGCAATGGCATTTTCAATGATTGATATTAAGGAGGTAGAGAGACTATGTGATATGTCCAGATCAAGTGGCTAGCTCTGAATTTTGGGAGAAAAGTATATGTGTAACGGAAGTTTCAAGGAGGTATGGACAGCAATAAAGTCAGAGAGTTAAGGTGGAGATGAAACTCAGCATGATTTTTTAAAATTCTTTCGTAGAATGCAAACCTTTTGAACTGCTGTCAATGCATTTATGTCCTTCGTTAAATAAGAGGACCAATTTCGGACACAGTATTCCTGATATGGTCTCACCAATAGCCTCCCTACTTTTGGAATGAATTCCCTATATACATCAACATTCCTTTAGCTCTTCCAATTACTTGCTGTACTGGTACATTAAGTTTATGTGATTCTTGCACTAGAACGCCAAGATCCCTCAGTCACTTTTTAAAAAATTATTCTCACGAAAGTGGACAATTTCACATTGTACGTTGTACTCCATTTGCCAGAACTTTACCCATTCACTTTAACCTATCCATATCCCTTTGTAGCCTCCTTGGTGAACATTACAATTTACTTTTTCTAACCGTGTCTGGTGTCATCAGCAAATTTAGCAACCATACCTTCATTCCTTTCATCAAATCCATTTAAATAAATTGTAATATGGTGAATCCCTTGTACTGATCACTGTGCAACACTACTTGTTACATCTTGTTCCACCTACACCATAAGTTTTTATGCCCACAAAAGCCTTTGATATGGCACCTTATCAAGTATCTTCTGAAAATTTGAGTGCAGCTCGTCCACTGATTTCCCCTTTATCCACAATGCTTGTTAATTCCTCAAAAGAACACTAGTAACTTGTTTAACATGATTTTCCTTTTACAAAATCATGTTGATCCTGCCTGATTACCTTGAATTTTTCTAAGTGCCCTTCTATTAGCAATCTTTAAAGTAGGTTTTAACTTTTCTCACTCTAACAGATATTAAACTAACCAGCTTGAGATTTTTTGCTTTCTGTCTCCCTCCCTTATTGAATGAAGTGGTTACATTCATGTCCACTTTAATGGAACTTCCCCTGAATTCAGGGAATTTTGGAAAATTGAAACCAGGACATCAACTTGCTCACTTCAAACTCTGGGATAAAGTTCATTAAAGAATACTGCTTGCAATTTTGGTCTCCCTGCTACAGGAAGAATGTTATGAAACTTGAAACAGTTCAGAAAAGATTTACAAGAATGTTGTCAGAGTTGGAGGGTTTGAACTATAGGGAAAGGCTGCATAGGCTGGGTCTATTTTCCCTGGAGCATCGGAGGCTGAGGAGTGACCTTATAGAGGCTTTTAAAATCAAGAGCCGCATGGATAGGGTGAATAGACCAGGTCTTTTCCCTGGTGTGGGGGAATCCAAAACTAGAGGGTATAGGTTTAAGGTGAGAAGGAAAAGATTTAAAATGAACCTAAGGGACAACTTTTTCATACAGTGGGTAGTGTGTGAATGGAACAAGTTGCCAGAGAAAGCAATGGAGGCTAGTACAATTACAACATTTAAAAGGCATCTGGATGAGTATATGAATAGGAAGTGTTTAGAGGGACATGGGCCAAATGGAACAGATTTATTTAGAATATCTGGTTGGCTTGGATGAATTGGACCAAAGCATCTGTTTCCATGCTGCATAGCTCTATGATTCTATGACTTCAGGACTTGTTTGTCCACAGCCCAGTCCATTTGCTCATAACCACTTTCCTACTGATTTTAATTTTCCTGAGTTCTTCTCTCCCTTTCATTTCCTGATTTACGGCTATTTATGGAAAATTATTTGTCTCCTCTATAGCGAAGACTGATGCAAGTTTTCTGTCCAATTGATTTATGATCTCCTTATTTTCCATTTTTCCCCGACTCAGTTTCCATCTGACCACTGCTCACTTTGTTAACTCTTTTAAATAGCCGCAGGAACTCTTGCTATCTGTTTTTTTCTTGCATTTCTAGCTAGTTTTCTCTTGTATTCTAATCTTCTCTTTTAAGTAATCGTTCAATAATTTATTTTTGTTGTCTATGTTTTTCCTAATCTCAGATCTTCCACACAGCTTTCTACAATAGTGTGCTTTTCCATTTGAACTTAATGCTTTCTTTAAGTTAACAGCAGATCGTGGATCTTCTTCTTGAATTTTTTCTTTCTCAATGGAATGTATCTCTTCTGTGTATCTTGAAATAATCTCTTTGTTATCTGCCACCGCATCTCTCTTGACTTATCTCTTAATATATTTTGCCATTTCACTTCACCTAGCTCCGCTTCATCCCCTTTTAATTGTCCTTGTTTAAATTTAAAGTGTCGGTCTTGGGCTCAATTTTCTCTCCATCAAATTGATTGTAACCAATCATATTATGATTGCTGTTGCTTTGGGGCAGCCTCACTTTGAAGTTTTTAGTAAATCTTATCCCATACTGTGTGCTCTCTCTGGGTGTTTCCAGAGTGCGCTGTTCGAAGAATCAATCCTGAAAACATTGTGGAATCCTTATCTAGGCTACCTTTGCCCATCTGATTTTATTAGTTGATATGGAAATGAACCCTCCACCCCCCCATGATTATTGCCATAATTTTCTGACAAGCTTTAACTATTTTCTTCTTTTGGATTCCATCCCACCACATGATTACTATTAGCAGTGCAGTACATCACTCTCACAAGTGACCTCTTGCCTTCACAATTTCTCATTTCTATCTAGACCAACACTATATCCTGGTTTCCTGAACTTAGGTTATCCATCTCTATTGTGCTAATACTGGAATTAATTAACAGAGCTAGCCTCCATTTTTTCCTAGCTTCTTTTCCTGATTTTCCTAATTGTAACTTACTCCTCAATATTATCGTCATTATCTATCTCATCCTACAGTCAAGTCTCTTAAATAGCTATTAGATTATACTGATTTATTGGCGCTGTCAATTAATCTATTTTGTTTTGAATGCTCTGTGCATACAGATGCAGAACCTGTTGTTTTGCCTTCATTATTATTTTTGTGACCTCTAGTCTATTGTTGATTCACTCTTAGATTTGTACCCTCTATACCTTCTTGCCACATTCTTTTTATCACTTCCTGTATTAATGTTTGTCTGTCTTCCTTTGTCTCTACTCTTTGACTTACTAACTCTTCCCAACTTTGACTCCTTTCCCTCACTAACTTAAAACTCTCTCTGCTTCCCTAGTTATGTGATTTGCTAGAACCCGAGCCTCAGCATAGTTCAAGAGTCAACCATTTCAACAGTACAGACCCTATTTCCCCTGTGCTGATGTGGGTGTCCCATAAATCAGAACCTGCTTCTACCGCACCAGTCTTTCAGCAATATATTCATTTCTTTAATTTTATTTACCCTATGCCAATTTGCATGTGGCCCAGGTACTAACCCAGAGATATTACCTTTGAAGTTCTTTTTCTTAATTTGGTCCCTAGCTCTTCATTCTGACTATGTAGATCCTCTTTCCATGTTGGGCCTATGTCAGTGGTACTCACATGGATCATGATAACTGGATCCTGCCCGACCCGCCATATGTTCATTCCAGCCCTGAACATGATATTTTTTGAGGAATTATTTATTTTAAACCCTAGGCTTCTCTGTTCCTCCACATCCTTCAATTTATATTTTTATTAAATTTTAACTGCTAATATTTTTAACTTCACTGACATGTTACACAGCCTGCCCATGTTCCTTTGAAGCTTGCCATCATTCTTATCAATATTAGCAAAACCCCTTTTCATTGTCATCAACCTTGCATCTTATTTTCAAATGCGATCCATTTAGGTAAATGAAGTTAAATTCAAAGAATGATATTTTATCCAACTTTGAGAGTAGTGATGGTATTGCCATTATCTCAATGGTTGCAAAAAGGCAAAAAATGCTGGCACCCATTCTGTAATCAAAGTAATCTTGAGTTATCGCTGTAAAACAACTTGAAGCTTATCTCACCTGTTACAGAAAAGACAGTTACACACTGGTCCCAGTAAATCGAGTTTTGTAAACTGTGTCTGAATCATGCAGTTCACGCAGTATGTTATGCATTTAAATCGGTTTGGCAGGAAAAGACCACAGGCAGGTGTAATTCAGTGCAAGCAGTTGAGTACTCACTGATTTATAGGTTGCTGCACCTAGCACTGCTCACCATTAAGGCTGATAGCTTTGAGTGCAATTGGTTATCTTATTCAAATCCAAACTGAATTCAGATTAGTTTCATTTGATTAGAAGTTGCCACTTGGGGAAATGTATTTTGGCCCAGAGTCATTCATCTCCATACAACTCTTGCTGTGATATCAAAAGTGCAAAGAAACCCTTGGCAATCTGCCACTATTTCTGTTTCTTTTTGCCAGCTATTGAAGAATAAATCCATGATAAACGTAAACAAGCGGCTGAAGAAAGGTTGATTGGGAGGAAATAGGTGCTACTGATTTGTATGAAATGTTTACACAAATATATGTTCAGTTTAAATATTCGAAGCACAATTTGCTAGTGTTTGGAAGTGGCTGATATGGTTTTCCTCTATTTGCTGCTTTTCCTCTTTTGAAATAAACAAAACACAGCCACTGATTTTCCCAATCGAAGCGATGACTGCCTGATTTTTTTTGTCATCACTGAATTATTTATTGAGAGCAGACAATAAACCCAATATGATAAGTTTTAGAAACTCGGAAGACTTCTTTGAAACTTGACTACTAATCCAGATCCCATGATGGGGTAATTCTCCATTTTTTAAACATACACAAAGTTGTGATTTAACTTCACTGAAGAGTCACAATACATATAATAAGTGCTTTTATATTTAGCAATCAAAGTAAAATTGAAAAGAATGCAGCCAGTGTAGCTTTGGACAAACTCGGCATCTGTGTCTCAACCCAAGAGTGAAAACCATGTGTATAGGTTCTTTGTTCCATTTTACAAACTTTGCATGTAAAGTTAAATTGGGAACATTTCAAATCAATGTTAGTGAAACACAAAATATTTGGAAAATAGAATTCTTTGCTTTTCAACTTTCCTAATAATATAGTATTTGAAATCCGAACAGTTCACAGCATACTCCTCATTTACTTCAAAATAGAGTTTCATGAAAATGCTTGCTTTTATTAGCAGATGAAATTCTAGAACACAGAATAGTACCATTCAAACCCGGAAACAAACTACCTATCTTGCAAATGTAGTTTTTGGTTGTTTGCTATTACATAGAACTGGATTTGTTCACTAGAATAATCATTGCTCACATTTCCCAATTTACCGTGACTGTGTTTTTCTCATTCAAAAAGTGAACCCTTTAAAATTAAAAAAAATGAGAAAAGTAGCAAAACAAAAATAATATACAAAATGAGCACTGAAAGGGAGACATTACAGCTTTATAACATAGAGACCTAGGATTGGATTTTGGCATCCCTGCCCTGAATGAACCCATATCGGGTCAGGGAGAAGTGCTGATCCCAGGATTCCTGACCCAATTCTCATTAAATCTAATTTTCGGGACTCATGTAGAGAACGATTATGAGCTACGTGCAGCAATCCCAGTGATTGTGTTGTGATGACCCCCAGTTGGGCATTTATCTGAGAGGTAAATGGTTCTTGCCAGCTTGGAGATGTTGAGAACTAAAGGGATGACTTTTATGGAGTTGGAACCCATTTGACAGGTAACTTTAAAATTAGATAATAACTTCACATGTTGAAATGTGTGCAGTAAGATAAATCGAATATTTTGAATGCAGTGATTAATGATAGGACATTATTTAGAAAAGTTAAATGACCATTAAATTGGCTAGCATTGTTTCAAAAAAAAGGCTTCAGAAACATTAGATTAAATAAGCCATTGGGTAAAGTGCGCTTCCTTATTGATGATTATCAAGATTCACTTTTACCCCGTGCTTTGATAATTTCATCGATAAGCAAATTATACCTTCAAAGGTGAAGCGATTCCTATTCTACAACTTAATAGGCTTTAATTTGTTCACCTTGGTGACCCAGTTGTGCACTGTCATCGTAATTTGAATGTGGAACTGAACTCCAGAAAACCTCAAATCATGTCAACAGGTATTATGAATATAGATTGACAATGTTATGAGCTCCTAAGAGAATTTTATTTTTTGATGTAATTTTTGAATGATTGTTTGTTTTTGTTGATCATCTCATTGGCACTCTCAAAGATTTCCCAATATCATTGTAGGGCTCATGACTCTGTTTCACACTGTATATTAGATGACTTGCCATGGGATTTATGAGGAGTAAGGACAGAGCCGGGGACATGAGAGGCATTCGGGTTATAGAGGAGATAGAGTAATTGAGGAGTAAGGGGACATTGATGGTTTGGAGATGGATAGGAATTGAAGGGAGCAAAGCACTATGGTGATAACACTGGGGTACAGTCTGGGCTGATGTTCCAGTGATTGAAAATTTGCATTTTAATCAGCCCACCTAGAGAATTAGGTCTGCTTCAACAGTTGGTGGCGGGCCCAGATTCATCCTGTCTCTGGCACCCAACCATGCAAACAGCATGGGCAGTGCAGGATAGAAAGTGGGATCACAACTTGGGAGAGTCCTCCTGACTCTCAATTCCTACCCCAAAGGGGGAAGTGCAATTCCTGGAGTTTATATTTTTAACCAGACAAATCCATAATACGGTTGAAAGTTATATGCCTTAAAAGATGACTGAGAACATGACAATTGTACAACCTACTATGCCCAAATATTCTCTGATGAATATATATGCATCAGTGTTTCATCCAAACTAATTCCTCGCCTAAAACTGGCCGTAGCCCATGTCTTTGGGACAGAAAGTGTGATCTTTCAGTATTTTAACTAGATCTTAAGTCACATCAGAAAATAGAGGTACTTTATGTTTTTATTAATCGTGTTTTAGTATTTAAAAATAAATACCATTACAAATGAAATAACTCCATGAAGACTGGTATCCCATCACCTAGTCACCATTTATTTACACATGCACAGAAATGACATTGATCCAGCTAGCTCAGAGCCAGTTCCTAGAGTGATGCTCTTGTTTATATTTAACAGCCAAGACTCCCTGACTAGAACAGGTTAACAGCCCTGATCAGGGAACTCCAAATGGTGATCTGGGGTAGACCTTCTAAAATGTTCTCAGTTGTCTGCTGAAAAATGGCATAAGCTGATGATACCCCATATGACAGACTCATATATTGATACAAGCCCTTATGGGTATTAGTTTTAGCATATGTATGGGAATCCTCATCCTAATTGCAATTGCAGGTACGCGTGGCTCATGTCCAGCTTTCTGAAGGACAGCCGTCGCCAATTTTGTGTATAAGTCCAAGCGAGGGACTGAGTATTTATCTAGCTGTGAACAGTGGTTTACTGTTTGTTTAAAATCCCCACAAAAGTGAACTATCCCATCGGCTTCACAGTCCGTATGGCCAATACTGCAGGTTCCACAGACTGGACAGATTTGACGATTCCTTTGCTTTCCAGTCTCCTGATGTATGCCTGTACTTTTGCACACAGGGCAAATGGCACTGGGTGGGCCTTGTAGAATCATGGAATTGCTTCCTGGTAAGCTAGCATTGTTTCTTCAGATAATCCCTGGATCTTCCAGGAAAAAAAACTTCCAGGCATTTAATTAGGATTTCACTCAGGCAGCCACTTGCTAATCGAAAAAATGTCGCCAATCAAGTTTAATCTTTTTCAACTAATTTTGCCCCGTCAAGTTTGGGCCCGAGCCTTTTACTACAACCAGTGGCACTCAGCCAACTGCTTCTCATAACAGACTGGAACCAAAAGTGGACCCTCAATCTGTAAGGTTTTCCTGGTATAGGTTCTCAGCCTGGCCAAGATCTTAAGAAAACTTAAAAGTTTGGAATTCAGAGCGAATTTTGGTAAAGACTGGTTCCTCAATCACTGATACAGCCGTGCCAGTATCAACCTCCATTTCAACCATTGACCATTTAACCACAGTTTTATTTTGATTAGTTCTGATTTGGATTTTGCTAAGCAATCTCATTGTTCCAAGTCAGATATCGGTGAACTTCACAGGTTGCGTGCTTGCCTGGATACGGGCCTATGGGGTTCTCTTACTCAATTTTGTATTGTTTTGCTGACTCTAACCCACTCCGGGATTGTTTTGCTCACTCAAGCTCACACACCGGCAGCAACTACAATGTCTTGCTGGTCCATATCCTGAAGAAAATGTTAACCATTTAGCCAAGGCTTGGCTTTGTTTTGATGATTTGCTTTTGGCTGACCTAGAGTACCACTGTTCAGGATATGTTCTGAGTGAGACTGCACAATTGCCTTCACTCAAACAGTGTCCCCGAAGCTCAGTCAGCCTCCTCTCACCAGGGGACACAGCCACAGGACATGTAGTAGACAATTTAGGACTGAGACGAGGAAAACATCTCCACTCAAACAGCATTGAACATGTGGAATTCTCTCTCACAGAAGGCTGTCGAGGCCAAGTCACTGAGCAGATAGACTTTTATGTAGATTTTAAATGCATCAATAGTAATGGGGAGAAACCTGGAATATAGCATTGAGACAGTGGATTAGCCATGATCATATTGAATGGGGTTAGAGTTAAAATTTGTGACTTAGGGTCAGGGCCTCAGAGAGCCAAAAACAATGACCAGAGCTTCTTGGGTGTCTGCAGTACTTGGTCAGGGTGGTGATGGGGGCTGCTGCAGGAGTGGACACACCATGTTCAAGTCAGGTGCAGGCACACTATTCGTTTGGGGGTGGCACACTGTTCGGGTTAAGGGGTGCAGCTGTCGGGCTCGAGCCACAGGTAGGTCTGCTGTGCTCGGGTCTGAGGATGGGAGGGACAGGGCCAGTATCGTCAGGTCAGACACACGCACACTATATTCAGGCCGGAAGCAGCACAGAGCCCCAGGATTTCTCTCCCTGGCCCTGTCTGTGGTTACCAATCCACTTACCAGAAGGAACAGTTTTTTACCACCTGCTCTCAAAACCGCTCCCACTTTTGAATGCTTCTGTGAGATTTCTCCTTAACCTCCTCTGCTATTCGGAAATCCAATCTAGCTTCTCCTTTCTCTGTACTTGTTCAAAGTCCGTCATCTCTTTACTTCTTCAAGACTTTGACAATTTTCTAAAGTTTTGATGACTGGAATTATGCATACTATTCCAGCTCAAATTTAAATAAACTGATAGAATAGCAATGAAATTAATGTAGTTTAGGATTCTTTCTCTCTTTTATAATGTCTTGCCACATAATAAAACTGTAGATTTCTCCATGTTACTGGTGAGGATTTACAGGGAAAAGAGTATTTTGGTAATATCTAGCGAACAGCAATAATTCTGGCTTATTTGATGCATGGCAAATATTGCTAGTGTTCTCAGAGGCAATCTGAATTTAAGATTACAAGGTGTGAAGCTGGATGAGCACAGCAGGCCAAGCAGCATGAGAGCAGCAGAAAAGCTGACGTTTCAGGCCTAGACCCTTCTTCGGAAATGATCTACAATCTGAATTTAGCTAGTTACATAACTTGCTCATGACTATTACGAACAGAGTTGATGCGGAACTTGTGATTGACGTGGTCTTTCAATCCATGAGATCATGTGGATTAACTCAACGCAAAATGCTTCCCTTGTGAAGTGCAGCTTCCACTGGCATTGTTCATACCTCAGCTGTGTGCATTCTTTCATGATAGTTGACTGCTTGTCTTTCCTACATTTCTCCTCTTCAACCTTCTTTCCTCCAAAAAGCAAACATAATGTTATTCTTTGTACTGTTCAGTGGGTGAGGGATTGTAGCTTCAAATCATAGACAATTACAACATGGAAAGAAGCCCTTCAGCCAGTCATCCAGGACTCATCCACTCTAATCACATTTTCTAGTTCTTGACCCTTAACTTTGTAAACTATAGCCTTTCAAGTGTTAATCTCAATATTTCTCAAATGTTCTAATCCTCCTGCCCTTATCTTAAATTTGTGCACTTTGGTTGTTGACACCTCTACTAAGAGGAGAAGTTTCTTCCTATCTACTATATCTATATCCCTCATACTTTTATTCATCTCAATTAGGACCCCCTCAACCTTCTCAGCTCCAAGGAAAACAACCCTAGCTTACCTATACTCTCTTCTTACTCCATCCTGGATAACACATTGGTGAATCTCCTCTTCATCCTCCCCACTGCAGTGACATCCTTTCTATAGTATGTTGATCAAAACTGGATACAGCACTCTAGTTGAGGCCTCAGTAACTTCCTGTATAGCCCCATCATAACCTCACAGCTGTTGTAATCTATACATTGCATAGTATTCCTACATAAAGTAGAAGCAAAGAAAAAAAAGTCAAATGATTCAAAAACTTCAATACTAGGACAATTTAAAATGTTCTTCCTGTGGCTCTTTCAATCAAATACCATCTCTCAGTTGTCACATAGCAATCTTCAATGCTTGTTTTCATTGGTGACCTCATTGGAAAATATAAACATCATTAAATCTGAAATTATGGAAGGGAATTTGATTACTTCACCTTTTGGGTACGTTTGCATTTGGTAACATCGAAGCAGTTCCCCTGGTCTTCATTTTGATGTTGTCATTCTGCAGTCCTGAATGCATTAATGTTGGTGAAAGATCTTTTTACATCCAGCATGATTGAGAACATTCAGGGTATGATACATTCCTGCCGTGTACCCTTCTGGGATCCCACCTCAGTTTCAACCCTCTGTCCAGCATACGGTAAAGGCTGCAGATTGTATAAGCATCATCTTCTTTTCTTCCATCCAGTCACTTTTTGATGGAGTCTACACTCCCATTTCACATTCATGTTTTCTGACACTGAGGAACTGCTGCCTGTCTAATAAGTACAGCTTCATAAGGAAGAGGAAAGAGCAATACCACACCTCTATGTGTAAAAGCTACTGTCATTTGATCTGAAAGTCACAAGCACCAGCTCCGGTAAATACATAGTGCATTCTTTAAAAGTTGGTATAAAGTCAGGATCTGCCGGTGTGAGTCATTGGGTATGAATGAGCTGCAGCCTGCCAGGGACAAAGGACTGTCTGTATGCCAGTTCCAGAGGGTGCAACCACAGATGACACCTGCTGCGGAGGCCTCAAATACGCATGTCATTGGGGCAAGGTACAGGAGAATGCTATTTAGAGCACATAAGATTTTTGTTGAGCTGGCAGGCCTACTTGCCATTGTCACTGGAGCATTGAGCTCCGTTCCAGCCTACTGCCGGGTTTCACTCAGAGCTTGAAGATAGACTATAAGACAAAGGAGTGGAAGTAAGGCCATTCGGCCCATCAAGTCCACTCTGCCATTTATTCATGGCTGATGGGCATTTGAACTCCGTTTCCCTGCACTCTCCCTGTAGCCCTTAATTCCTTGCGAGATCAAGAATTTATCAATCTCTGCCTTGAAGACATTTAACGTCCCGGCCTCCACTGCGCCCCGTGGCAATGAATTCCACAGGTCCACCACTCTCTGGCTGAAGAAATGTCTCCTCACTTTGGTTCTAAATTGACCCCCTCTAATTCTAAGGCTGTGCCCACAGGTCCTAGTCTCCCCGCTTAATGGAAACAACTTCCCGGCGTCCACCCTTTCTAAGCCATGCATTATCTTATAGGTTTCTATTAGATCTCCCTTCAATCTTCTAAACTCTAATGAATACAATCCCAGAATCCTCAGCCATTCTTCATACGCTAGGCCTACCATTCCAGGGGTCATCCGTGTGAATCTCTGTTGGACACGCCCCAGTGCCAGTATGTCTTTCCTGAGGTGTGGGCCCCCAAATTGGACACAGTATTCTAAATGGGGCCTAACTAGAGCTTTATAAAGCCTCAGAAGCACATCGCTGCTTTTATATTCCAACCCTCTTAAGATAATTGACAACATTACATTCGCTTTCTTAATCACGGACTCAACCTGCAAGTTAACCTTTAGAGAATCCTGGACTAACACTCCCGGATTCCTTTGTACTTCGGCATTATGAATTTTCTCACCGTCTAGAAAATAATCCATGCCTGTATTCTTTTTTCCAAAGTGCAAGACCTCGCATTTGCTCATGTTGAATTTCATCAGCTATTTCTTGGACCACTCTCCTAAACTGTCTAAATCTTCCTGCAGCCTCCCCACCTCCTCAGTGCTACCTGCATGTCCACCTAACTTCGTATCATTGGCAAATTTCTCCAGAATACCCCCAGCCCTTTCATCCAGATCATTAATATATAAAGTGAACAACTGCGGCCCCAACACTGAACCCCATGGGACACCACTTGTCACCAGTTACCATTCCGAAAAAGAGCCTTTTATCCCAGCTCTCTGCCTTCTGTCAGACAGCCAATCCTCAATCCAAGCCAGTAGCTCACCTCGAACACCATGGGCCCTCACCTCACTTAGCAGCCTCCCGTGAGGCACCTTATCAAAGGCCTTTTGGAAGTCTAGATAGATAATGTCCACTGGGTTTCCCTGGTCTAACCTACTTGTTACCTCTTCAAAGAATTCTAACAGTTTTGTCAGGCATGAACTCCCCTTACTAAATCCATGCTGACTTGTTTTAATTCGACCCTGCAGTTCCAAGAATTTAGAAATCTCATCCTTAACGATGGATTCTAGAATTTTACCAACAACCGAGTTTAGGCTTAATTGGCCTATAATTTTCCATCTTTTGTCTTGATCCTTTCTTAAGCAGGGGGGTTGCAACAGTGATTTTCCAATCATCTGGGACTTTCCCTGACTCCAGTGACTTTTGAAAGAACATAACTAACGCCTCTGCTATTTCCTCAGCCACCTCCCTCGGAACTCTAGGATGTAGCCCATCGGGACCAGGAGATTTATCAATTTTTAGACCTTTTAGCTTTTCTAGCACTTCCTCTTTTGTAATGCCTGCCATAGTCAACTCTGCCCCGACTCTCCTTAATTGTTGGTATATTACTTCTACTGTGAAGACTGACGCAAAGCACCTATTAAGTTCTTCAGCTATTTCCTTATCTCCCATCACTAGCCTTCCAGCATCAATTTGGAGCGGCCCAATGTCTACTTTTGCCTCTTGTTTGTTTCTTATGCTCACCCTATTCTGACTTGGGACCCAATTCCGTGACAACATTTGCAAACCCATCATTGACATTTGATGGCCAATGTCTCAGCTTTCATTGCAACACATGCAGAAGCCACCCAACATCTGTATGCTGCAGTAGAAACTGGAAACTCAGGTGGAGGTCATGTGATCCATGTTTGCCACCATCTAAAGTATGATTCCTGCCATTATAGCTGCAGACCTCAATGCTGAAATTGACTATCAGGCTCACTCGCTCTTGTAATCCAACATTCTGTCCTCCAGCAGATAACTGACATTTTTGAAGTGCCTTCCTGGAGGTGTGCCAGTGGATCTATGAAGTACTAACTTTCTCACCACTTTCAGAATGACCCCATTTCTACTCCAAACACTGCCACCCTACGCCCAAAAGTTGTTCAAAGCTTTCCTGTCTGCCACACCCTGCATTGAAAATCATCAGTATTCCATGAGTCAGTCTCCAGTCAGTATTTCAGATACACTTACAAATAGGCACAAAAGTGATGCATGAAGGTGAATACTTCAGGTTTATATATGATGTTGGGTGGTTTGTTGGATAAAGTTGTTAAGGAAGTACTGCGATGGTTCATAGAAGGAGGATTGAAAGATTGGGGAATGAAGAACAATGACGATAGTGGGGGTGACATAAAAGAGCCAGAGTCTCAGTGAGAAGACAGTAGGTTTTCAAACCGCGACTTGGATCCCCACTAGATCAGTGGGTCTTTATTTCTTTAAATTACACATTTATATTTTGCTTATCTAATGTACAACTGAGAACCATACTGGTCACTAATTAGGAAATGGTTACACTGGGCAGTTTGTCACCAGTTTTCTTATTTATTTCTTGCGCAATGCTGACATATATAAGTTCACTTCCTCATTGCAGGAGCATGCAAGAAAAGCGATCCCTAATATAGATGCAATGTATCACTTTCCCCATCAAACTTTGTCTCTATATAAGTACATAGAAATTAGGAGCAGAAGTAGACTATTTAGCCCTTCAAACCTACTCCATCGTTCAATAAATCATGGCTGATCTATTTGTACAACAAATTCCACATTCCCATCACTTCTCCAACAAGAATCCATTTACATCAGCCATAAAAATATTCAAACACTTTGCCTCACATCCTTGTGAGACAGAGTTCCAAAGTCAGGTGACCTTCCAAGAGAGAATAAATCCTCTCATCTCTGCCCTAAAAGAGCAATCTCTAATCTTAAAACCGTGTTCCCTAATTCTGAATGCACCCACAACGGTAAACATAATTCCACATCCATCTTATCAGAACTGTTCAGAATCGTATAAATTGAAATCAAATCATCCCTTGCTCGTCTAAAGTCCAGTAATATCAAGCCCAACCTATCCAGTCTTTCCTCGTAAAGCAACCCACTTATTCTAGACCTCCACCATATTTACATCTTTCTTTGAATGAGAATGTCAACACTGTTCACAGTAATCAAAATGTGGTTTCATCAGTGCCCTATATGATTGAATCAGTACATCCTTACTTATGTATTCATTTCTTCTTGTGGTAAGGGCTGGCATCTTATTTGTGCATTCTTATCTATTGTGACTGATGCATGAGAACACCCAGGCTCCTCTGAACCTCAGAATTCTACAGTCATTCTCCACTTGAGTAATACTTTGTTTTATTCTTCCTGTGAAAGTGGACAGCTTCACATTTCTGGACATTACGTCCAAATGCCAGACTTTTGCCCACTCATCTGACCCATCTACAACACTCTTTTAGGTTGTCACATTCACAACACACTTTCCTACCCACATTTGTGTTTTCTGCATCATCAGTCTCCATGCATTCAATGCCCTCATCTAAGTCATTAATATAAATTGTAAAACGATGAGGACTCAGCAATAACTCGTGTGGGACCCCACTTGTCACATCCTGTCAATTTGGAAAAGAGCCATTTTTACATACTTTGTTTGCTGCCAGACTCTCAATCCTCGATCTATTCTAGTATGTGGCCTCCTATATCATGGGCTCCTACTCTTTTATGTGGAACCTTTGTCAACGTCTGTAAGATAAAAGTACTATATAATTACTGGTTCTTTAACTTGGTCACCATTGAGCATCACAAAGTCTTTTCCATGTATGTACTCATCTCCATATTTATTTTACACACTTTTTAGAATGCTGAAAATAATCCTTAGTACTGAGGTTGTTGACAACCAGGTCTAAAGTCTTGCTGAAATTTCAGCCTTCTCTTGTGGTCTCACAAAGGATAAAATAACAAGTTTGCTAATACTTCAGAAAGGAACTTGCCATTTAATTGGACAAGTGTAAAAGGTTGCATACGATTACTTAGGAAAATCTTCACTGTGTAAAGCATATAAGCCGCATATATTTCTACATTGCTAACAGAATTTTCTCACCTTTATTCAGTTTTATTTTGTAAGATATTTGAAAGGTTCTTTTTTTTAAGGAAACTTCCCGACCAATAAACGTAATGGGTAAAAAGGGAATTTTTGTGTGAGTAACCTTCTCGCATTTTAGCTTTTTGTATTTTGTTATTTCCTATTTGAGGTTGCCTGATAAAGCTGTCCTGTTTGGAAGACAGCATGATCAATTGAGTAGTTTACTTATCAAAATTCTCACCGCCTGGAACACAAATTTAGTTGAAACTGCAAATGATAGTTGGTAGATTTCTGTTAAATGAATTCAAGTTGAACTGAAATACCAAATGAATGTCACTGAAGTGCTTGAATGTTGTGAAACTTGGTGTACAAGCTGAAAGTGAAAGCAAACTCTGTTACAGTACTGAAATCACTCATGTTTTGACAGCTTAAAATGTTTTTGAATTAACTCATCAGAAGTCCGCAGCAAAACAGGACTACAGTAGCTATGTACTGGTCCTGTGCCCTACAGCTATTATTTGGATCTATTCAGTTACTTCACCGCTAGGGTATGATATCATTTGTGCATTCTGCTGTGAAAAAAAGTTTTCAAATGTTTTTGAATGAACAGCATCTTCATTGTGTGGTTGCTACATATGGTAGAAACTCAGGCAGTAAGATTTCCCAGTTTTCAGGATCACCTGATGTTTGGAAAGTTATTAGCAGTTTTGTTTTTCATAACTGCTTTAGAGTGTTCAGGGTTTGTGTTTTTTTGGTAAGTTTGCCTTCAACTTTTATTTTGTTTAAAACAATTTTTCGAAGTAGCTGTAAAGAATCATGCTTAAGTTATACTTGAAAGAGATTCTGATTGTTCTAAAGAACCTACTCAGTTTTCCTGATTGGATTTAGGTTCTGAATAGTTTTCATACAGAATAATGTAAAGGTTGTTGAGATTTTTATACACTTATGTAGCGAGTGAAAGAACCTTTACTTTGGCGTTCTCATGGTTTCTAACAGTTAGTAAACCACACATTCTTTGTATTCAGTATGATTGTTTAAAAATAATCATTTTGTTGACACAAAAATAGAAGTTGCTGAAGAAGCTCAGGAGGTCTAGCAGCAACTCTGAAGAAAACATCAGAGTTAATGTATCAGGTCCGGTGACCTTTCCTCAGAAAGACCGGAAACATTAACTGTGTTTTATGTTCTTCACAGCTGCTGCCATACCTGTTGAGCTTTTCCAGCAACTTCTGTTTTTGTTCCTGATTTACAGCATCTGCAGTTCTTTAGGTTTTCATTATTTAGTTGAAGCCTTTGTCTGATATTTTACTGATGACATACATGATGTTCCAGTACTGGAAGTAATTTAATACCCTATTTGTCAAAATCCTGAACACTGGACAAACACTGTATATCTTAAAAGTATTATGAAAGCTGATTGAAACTATTTATTAGTTCCTTTTGTTCAATGTAGCTTAGATATAAACAGAAGACTCAGTTACAGTGTAAGTCTACAGTGTTGACATAAGTTGAGCTTAGTGCTTTCAAACTCTATATAAAGCAGCGAGTACTGATACCTTCTTTAACATTTAAAATATTGTTTTGTGTTCTTGAAACAGGCCAAAATGAAGAATTTTGAGAAACTTGTCACGGTCAACCAGTCAAAATCCTATGAAAGCTGCAGTCAAAAAATGACGAAGAGTGAAAAACTGAATAATTTAAAGAATGTTGATGAGTCAGATATGAACACTGAATATACTGGCAAAGGTAAGAGCTTTACTTTCAAGCTAACTTATACTATTTTACATGTAATTTTTTTTAAGCTGCTAATCAAATTTAAGCTCCAAGGAATTTAGTTTTCAAGTCAAAAGTTTTCAAAACAAAGTATGTTATTTTGCAACAGCACAAGGCTGGGTTTTCACCAGGTCATTGTTATAAAATGGTATTTTCTATGTGATGTGAATTCACACATGACTGTTCAGCTATTTTCACTTCCTTGTACCAATAGTACTGATAAGGAAACAACTTACTGGATGATAAGTAGTCACAATTTCCAGAGGGACGTTAATTAATGAAATGTGATAATGACGAAGACAATAAAGGTTTTAAAATTGCAGTTATTTGAGAGACAAAATATTCAATGAACAACAATTTTATCTGAGGAAGGTACAGGAAATATAATCTTGCTTTGTATGGACTCATTATTTATGGTTTATTTGCAAAGGATTATCGCTGAAAGCAGAAATCCTATAACCCAACGCTTAACACATTCATTTTGATTGTCATTTAAACTATCCTTGTTCCTGCCAGAATTTTTGAAGCTTGTTTAGGTGTAGCTCTACTTACTTCAACTTTGTTGCATTGCCTTCACATTGAAGGGCATTGTTTTAAGAGAACATAATGACAGATTTGGCCATTTTTGCCAATCCCTGTATGATTGACATGCGATGCAGCCCATTTCACACTAAAGTTTACCAGCTTCCACATTGAGTCAGTTTGCTGACTATT
Source organism: Stegostoma tigrinum (assembly GCF_030684315.1). NCBI lineage: Eukaryota > Metazoa > Chordata > Chondrichthyes > Orectolobiformes > Stegostomatidae > Stegostoma > Stegostoma tigrinum. Next base: position 28,346,862 of record NC_081372.1, read on the forward strand.
CTGCAGTTGTAAATCCCTACAGAACAAAGTCATGAAGTTTCTAGTCATTAAACAAAGTCCAGATGATCAGTCAATGTGTATGCATTAAAAAGATACACAACAGGATGTAGTAATGTATTGAACAATAAGGCATTAAGCAAATCAAATCTACATAGCTGTTTGCCCTGCAGACTTATAATTAAGAGCTCACTGTGACTCGATGGTTCTTTTTGAACGACTACTGAGTCATAATGCACCCTGAAAACACTTTTTACCCTGTATAACTTGTTCAGACGTCAATTTAGAGTTTTCACAGTGTTACATATATTTATAATTAAAAATCTAAAACATGTTTGTAATGTTTTTGGTCCTGAAATTTCACTGAGTTAATAGCATGTAAAAATTTAATGAATCTGCCAGAAATGCCTTTCTGTGATATTTTCATTAAGTTCTCAATTTACCTAAATTGAACTCTTCACTGAAATAGTGAATGAAGGAATTTCTAACAGTCAAGTTATGCTTTTATACACTGGTGACCCACAGTGTAAATTTATTACCATGCAATTTACAAAATTTTTAAAATCAAATTTCATTATACACTAGGTAAGACAAATAACATTATTTGCAAATGTAGTGTGTTACAAAATCCATTGTTTTATATACAAATATATATTAATTCACAGTAATTTCTGATTGAAATCAACTCCTCACCCAATTATAATAACAGCGTTTTAAACATTTTTCGTACCATTTCTTCTGAATGGGGACAATTGTACAGGTTTGCTAACTGAAGTTCAACTTATCAAGGTTTTGACAACTGCCTCAGTGTGATTAATCATGTTATAGACTGAAGGATACATTTGTTGCAGTGAAAGACATGGAATGATAAATTCTGGTGATATAAGTTTTACACTGATGGTAAGAGCTGTCTATGCCTTTAACAGGGCTTAGAATTAACAGTGGTCTGTTAGAAGCTAGTGAATTTGGCAATGGACCAGTGACAGTCGAAGTTGAACTGGCCCATTGGATCAGTGAATATATTCTAGCGCTGATCCACTTTCACTGCATTTGGCTTTTGCGCACAACAACAGGCTTCTTGTGTAGGCTTCAGTAGATATCAACGCATTAGAAGGTGAGAAGTTTTTAATGTTTAAAATGTCGGCGCTATTGATTTTTGCTTTGGACCAGCAGATTTTGTGAGCTACTTGTCCGACAGTCCTAGTGTCTTAAAGATGAGTTCATAGAATTCCACTGAGTGATTGTAAAGAGTAAATTTTGATTGAAGTTACCAGGCTAAATTTTAGATATTCAAACTACATTATTGTTTTCTGTATGATTATGTAGTTTTGATTGACCGTTTGTCTGTTCAATTTGCAGTCCTGTTGGAATGGCAAATTGAACAGTTTCAGCAAAATGATTTAATTCATGACTGGTCCTAATTACTTTAAATTTATAGAACAATGGCAGTAACAGAATTTGATATAATATCTGTTGTCTGTTTGAATGTTTATAGAGGCTAGAAAGACAGTGAGTGGGGGCTGGGGTGATAGGACTTAAACAGCTGGGCCATATTAGTTAGGTACAACTTACTTTTCACAAACTGTAAGTAACATCAAACTGTTATTAACATAAATGTTATTATGTTTCAGTTTAGGACCCCAGTGTTTTGAAGAATTTCTGATCCATGAAACTTTTCACAGGTTGTTTTTACAGCTGATATATTTTTAACTATTGAATGGAAGGAACTAAACACTGGCTTAAAATGCCAAGAAAAGAAACACAATGTTGTGCAATATTATCAAAACAGCAGAAGATAAATCTGAGGCTGCCATAGCAAAGCTTTGTGGTACCCTAGTTAAGCTGAATTGTAAGTGCTGTATTTAGTTCTGGTTACTGAAATAAAATTATTCAGGCACTGGAAAGCGCATGGCAGTACAGGTTTGCAAGACCAACCCTCAATACCAGAAACCTGAGAAAAGAACAGCTCAACTTCTTCAGCCTTGACCAGAACTAAATCAGAGGGGACCTAAGGAAGATATTTAAGATACTAATTAGACTAGAGAAAATTGATCAAGAATATGATTTCAAGTTACCACAATTTTAATACAATGGGCATAATTGGGGAAAAACAAAATCAGGATTAATGTCAGAAAGCGCCTTTTATTGCAAGAACTCTGTATACCAGGAATGATCTGTGTTTGGGTGAATCAAGGCAATGAAGTGCTTTACATTATTGTTAAACCAATATTGGAAGGGCCATCAAAGCAAGAAAGAACTTGAAATGATATCACACTTTGTTGCTTCTCTTAGGAAAGTCCCAAAGTAGTTCATGAACTTTATGTTATTTTGCATTGCAGTCATTGTTGCTATGCAGCCAATGTGTCAGCAAGCTACCAGAAACTAGAACAGTAGCATGAATGAGTAGTTAATCAATTGTTGATGCTCTTAGTTCGAGAGGAGAGGTTTGGCAAAAACAATAGAATTTTCCTGGTTTTTTTTTTAAATTACCTTTGATCAGCAACTTTAAGTTCAAAGAAGATTCACTAGATTAATCATAGGAATGAAAGACTTGTTTTAAGAGGAGAGATTGAACAATTTAGACCAATATTCATTAAAATTTAGAAAGATGAGAGATCTAATTGTTAGAGATATGTAAGATTTTAAAGAGAATGGCAAAATAGACATAGGACAGATGATTTCCCTTGTAGTGCATTATCGAGCAAGAGCCATAGTTTTAGAGCGAGGGGTGACAGATTTAAAATATAAAAGGGGAGGAATGACTTTTCTCAAAGGGTCATGAATCTATGGAATTCACTACCCCAGAGTATGTTGGTCACTGAGACACTGAATAAATTAAAAAAGGCAAACATTTTTAATTCAGCAAAGAACATGGGGAGCGGGCAAGAAAGATGACTTGAGCTGATGTGAGATCAGCTATGATTGTATTAAATAGCACAGCAGGCTCGAAGGGCAAAATTACATTCTCCTACTCCTAGTTCTTATACTTAAAGTATAGCATATCTATCAAAATAAATGAAACGCTGCATATTAACACCTAAGCTGCAGAACAACAGTAAAGAGTGCAGCACTTTATCAGTCGTAATGGCATCTACTGAAGGATAAGTTAGATTGAAAAGGTCTAAGTCATGTTTTGAGACTTTTGACCACCTGAAAAAGATAAATTTTGAATTGCTTTGTCATAAAATATTGTATTAATTAAAAATAAAATCACACAGGGTTAAATACATACAACATTCTCTGCTTCTGGGTAATGTCGGTTAGATCCAGAACATCCTCACCAATCTACCTAGAGCAAATGCATATGTCCGAACGAGTGACATCTGTACAGATCTGTGGAAATGAAATCCCATTCTCACAATTATGATACTTCCATGCTGTTGTGTGATGTCACCACTGTGCTAAATTGGATAGCTTTCAAGCGGATATAGAAACTGAAAACTGGGAATCTATGAGGAGCTAGAGCCATCAGCAGGAACAGAATTGCATTCAACAGCAGTCTGTAACGTTGTGTGACCTGGTGTATCCCCTTTGTACCATTATCATCAAGCCAAGGGATCAACCTTGATTCAATACTAGATATTTCTCAAAATGAGATGTTGAATCCAGTGAGAGACAAAACTCACCCAGTGAATCACTGTCAGTCTGCTGTCAATCAGCAGCAAAGTCAGTACAGTGCTATCTCACTTAGTCAGCAGTAACCTGCTCACTGATGCTCAGTTTGGATTTATCCAGAGTGTCTTAGCTTCTGGCATTGTTACAGTTTGGAACAGGAAGCCTGGTACTCCACGAAGTAAGCCATCAATAAACACAGAGCTAGAACCCACATATACTCCATTGCGAAGGAAAACTTGAAGTGAGGTAATTCAGCTCGACAGTCTCCAGAGTTTAAATAACAGGCAGGAAAACACAACAGCGCTTCATCGGATGCTGCACTGATGATGTTACCCAGCAGGGTAATGAAATGTCTGCGGAACAATGAACCAGATCAGTGATCCAACTAACCACAGTATTTGATCTAGTAAGACATCAGGGAGCCTTTACACAACTGAAGCTAATGGCAGTTAGGGGACAACTCTTCACTGGTTGGAGTCATGATTCACACAAAGATAGATGCTTGTGATTGTTGGAATTCAATCATCTCAGTCCCAGGATATCACTGCATCTGTGCTGCCTGTTAGTAACTTATAGAATCATAGAATCCCTATGGTGTGGAAACAGGCCATTCAGCCCACCGAAGCTACACCAACCATCCAAAGAGCAGCCAACCCAAACCCACCCCATCCCTGGATTTCCCATGATTAACCTATCTAGCCTCCACATGTTTGCACTGTGGCAGAAAACTGGAGCACTCGGAGTAAACCCATGCAGAAACAGACACAACTCCATACAGACAGTCAAACCCTTGGATTCAAACCCAGGTCTCCAATGCTGTGAGGCAGCAGTGCTAACCACTGAGCCATTAGGCCACCCTTACACCCAGTCATTTTTCAGCTGCTTTCTCAATAACATTTCCTGCATTCTCAGATCAGAAGAGAGGATGTTCACTGATGATTACATAATGTTCAACACTATTTGCATCCCTTAGGACATTGAATCAGTCTGTAGCCTTAGGCAAACGGATTTGGGCCTGGACTAATAATTGGCACATTACATTTGCACTGCACAACCACCCAGGCAATGTTCATCCCCATTAGGTGAGACGTAACACCTCCCCTTGATATGCAATGGCATTGTCACCACAGAATCCCCAACCATCAGCATCTTGAGGGTTCACTTGGAACTGAAACTGGAACAGCCACATCTATGCATTGGCTACAAGAACAAGTCAGAGGCTAGTAATTCTGCAGTGGGTTACTCAGCTCTTGACTTTCAAACCTCTCTACCATCTGCAGCTTAAGGGTGGGATATAATACTTTGCACTTGTTTGGATGAGTGCAGCTCCAACAGCACTAAATTTCAACACCATCCAGGAAAAATTAGCTTACTTGGTTGTCAAATTAACCATCACCTTCAATATTTACTCACTGTACAACTGATGCACAGTGATGGCAATGTGTATCATCTACAAGATGCACTACAACAGCACCGTGGAGCTCGTTCAGCAGCACCCTCTAAACCTTTGACTTCTACCACTAACATGGCAACGGCAGCAAATGTATGAAAATACCACCATCAGCAAGATCCCTTCCAACTCCTGAGTTGGAACTGCATTAGCTTTGCTTCATCGTTGATGGATCAAAATCTTGGACTTACTTTCCTATTGGCACCATGAGTACACCCTCCATCATAAGGATTGCAGCAGTTCAAGAAAGTTGTTCACTGCCCCTTCTAAAATGCTGGCATAACCAGTGATGTCCTCATCGCATTAATGAATTACCAAAAAGAGCATTTCTCCAGGTTTCTTTCTTTCACAAATATATAAGTTCAAGACAGTGAGGTCTCTTAAAGACATTTTTGTCACATTCCCAGATATGTTGAAGTAGTTTTATATCAGGTCTGGGTATGGGAAGTTCAAATGAGTAGAAGAGCTTGGTTAACTTTCCAGGAATCCATTAGCGCATTAATAGTTCTGCTGGCTCATTTTTAGATATGTTAAACCTAGAGAGGGTAAGTGAGTGTTTAATGATGGGAGTATTAGAAGTGAAATCTTTGCCTTCCTGTCTAGCACTGGCAAAAAGGTTAGTCTGCAACTATTACAGTGTGGGGCAGATAATATACTCTTTGTAAATTTTTGGCCAACTAACTTTAAGAAGTTTACTAGACTGTTAAGTTAAATTTAGCCCATTAAAATTGGGGAATGCATCATGGTTTGCTATGTTCTTTGATATGAGCAACGTTAAGAAATGGATGGAAATGAATTGAAATTATGTCCTACTCATTCATCTAATGAGTGTAAAATAAACACATCCATTGTTCTGGGTTGCTTTTATCATTTCACTTTAGGAAAATGGAAGACATACATATGACAACACTTGCAAGGTTACAGTCTTTGTGAAATAATGTGGAATTTCATAGTTTGATCCTGGGTCAAAACAATCCTAAGACTATATATTCAGTGATTAAGGTAATTACTGTGAGTAGAAATGCAGAGCCTGTTATGCAGCACTGTTATTACTAAGCACCAGAGAATATTTAATGCTGAAATTTAAAAGTTTCCTTTATTTGTACTTCATTTTTTGACCTTCATGAAAATGTTTATTACAGAAATTTTTGAGAAAAGATGGAAACTAAAATTTCCAACGCTGCAAAAGAATTAAAGTTGAGAAGCTGTTGTTGCTGCCAAAAGCATGTTAACATTTAGAGTATTTAAAATAAATAGAATAAAACTTATGCTAAAATAGACAACCAAGGAATTCATTGTGAATATATTAAGCATTTTTATCTTAATATCTGAAATTGTGATTTCTAGGTTTAAATCAAGGAGAAAGTTTTATGGCTTCTAGAAAAAGCTTTATGATTCTGATTAAATTTCACTAATTTGCCAGTAGGTTCCCTTTTAAAATTTTATTTTAAACAGGTTGCTTTCATATGAACTTGCTATGCATATGTCATGAACTACAATTCGTAACATTCTGTAATCATAACATTAAGGTATAAAAATCAGCCAGTGCTTTTATTAATAATTGTATTAAATATTGCCATGGTATTATATTTATTTTTGTGTCACAGCTTCAGAATAATATTCCTGATTTAGGATTTTCAGTAAATTTTCTAAGAACACAGCTTTTCTATAGATAACAGGTTGAATTGCCAAAACCCTAAAATGTCACAAGAAGGTAGTAAGATATAAGTTTTTTTTTTCTGAAATTTCTCTCACCAGTATTTTAGTAGAAAGAGGTATTAGCCAATGTATTTAAAACACATTACTGGTTCTGCTAAAATAGCAATCAAAAGGTTTCAGAAAACATGATACAATTGTATGCATGCCTATCTCACAGCGTAATTTCAGAGCCATTAAATTTAAATAGTTTTTGTGCAAAGCCATATGTTAAAATGAAATATAAGCTAGAAAGGTCCCACAATAACAATTTGCATTTATATAGTATTTGTTCAAAAAGATGAGTCAAAGTACTTTAGAATAATAAAAATGAAATACAGTGGGCATCAGTATTTGGGAATGGATGAGGAATGGAGAAGCTAGGAATGGGAACCAAAGACGTTCTTTACAATTGTCTGAGAAAACACTTATTGTCCTTGTCACAATTCCAGAGATTGTGAATAATGTGGATCCACAATTCAGAAAGACTAGGAACATTTGCTGAAACAAAATTATTTTTTATGGATTCACTGAGAACAATGATCATAGAATCAGCTCTTCAATTCCCAAGCACATTTTTAAATACCTGTCAGCACTTCTATTTAGGAGAACACAGATCCTTAGTTTGTATGTTATTTTAGAGTACACGTATTTGTCACATTGATTAATATTAGAGAAGAAAACAAGGAACAAGCTCTTCATTTGTGGTTGCATCAAAAAATTGAAAACAGAGAATGCTTTTGTTTGATTGTTAAAAGCATATGGGGAATGTTTTAAATGGTAAAGAACCTACTGCTCCATTTTCCGAGTAAGTGAAAAAATAAATTATGTATACATCACAAATTTGTATGTTTTCTAGTCATTTTCCATACTGGAGGGATTTTTGATGAAGAACATTGTAAAATTTTTGACAGGTATTTTTTAAAAGTATATTTCTAAAAATACATACTTTTATGTTGAATATAAGATAAAAGGACTATCTGATAATCACTAGATTGAAGCATAATCTGGCCAGAAATGAGCTTTAGCTTTAGGACTGGTCTTTGTATAGAGGCGAAATAGTGACTTTGACACATTAGACTTGTCATTGCTCATATTTACCTCTCCCATCATTGATGTACCTTGTGGTTGTAAGGGTGAGTATCCAGCTTTGGGAGATTTCAAGTGAACAGCCCATAAACATGAATTGTGTACCATAAGGAGAAAAACAGTGCTTCAATAAATTTCATCATGCCTTGTTTTGGTATGAATAGATTTGAAACCCTTGAGGATAAACACACTAATGTGCTTTTTGTGGACATGACGTTTTCAGCAGAATCTATAATGTCTAACAAGTTGAATTTCAGAGCTGCAGAGTTTGCATAACATATGGACAAAGTAAAGAATCTGGGTCATTGTTCTAAGGACTGTGAAATTAACTTTGAACAATGGTGCCACATGAATTAATACATGTTTATGTAGAATTACACAGGACCTACAGCGTAGGAACAGTTGATCTGTAATGGCACTATGTTCCACAAGAGCCTCTGCAGCAATTGTCATGAACATATCTGGCATTTCCTTTTGTACCATTTTACTTTGTCTTAAATTGAAATGGGAAAAACAGATTGCTTTTGTTTATGTAAAGAATCACCATTCTTAGAATGCAGGGTCCTTCCATAGATCATTCTTCCTAATTTCTGAGTTTTCAATTTGCCTTTTAAGAATTTCTCAGTGTGAGGATTTTCTGCATATAGTTATTAATTTATGTATTTTTAATAAAGATATAACTCTATGCTTCACTCCAAAGAAAACTATTATCTGCGCAAAGAAAGGCAAAGAAACTTGGAGTATGCCATCAATGAAAGGTTATTTTAATATGCCTCTTGTAGATAAATGCTTTGAAGATTTTTTTTAAGATCCTCTTTTAAAGTGATCAGAATCTGACTGATCTTCATTTTTGGATCAATTATTTAAGCATTTTAAACATGGTGTGATCTTGTAAGACTTAAGATTATTCTAAAAGAGCATTTTTGTTTTTACTCTAATGCTGGCCCTGTCATTGTTACCAAAGCAATACCTGTATCAGGTCATTCATGATTTAGAGAAAATTAAGTCTGTTAGTGATTATTGTTTTGTGTTGCTTTGTAGATTACACTGACATCGTTAATTGCAACATTCATTCACATAACACTTTGATGTAAAGTTTCATAGAACCTACAGCAGGTTTACTCACCACATGTGTTCCCTCCCATTGCTCTTCAAAACCATATCAGCATATCCTTCCATTCCTTCCTCTTTCATGTGCTTACCTTAAATGCATCATTTAATTTTTTAAAAATCCCAAATGGAAACAGAAAATGAAATCTCTGCAGTTAAAGGGAGGTAGGAGTAGGGAAGGAGCGGAAAATTTTACCCCAGACTTGTTGAGGAAATTCCTGTCTTGATCACAGGTTCTCTTCTTTTGTACCAAATGCAGGCATCTCAATCCCCTCATCGCCAGGGAAGACCCCAGCTGCAGGCTACTCTGATTGGTAGTCCTGTCCACTTGCTGGTCAAACCATTTGACACAGGAAGTAGTTTTTTTTATTGTGTTGGTATGTTATTTTGAAAATTTGTATTCAATTAAGTAAAGAATTTGATTTAATAAAATAAAATGGCAGTGATTGTCCTAAAACACAATCACTTTACTGAAGCTTTTCAGGGAGGATAACCGGCAGTCTTTACCTACTTTAGCTAAATGTGACTCCTGCCTGCCTTTTCAAGTAGCTTAGAAAACTATTCAATTATATCAAACCCAGTAACCAGGAATGGACAATAAAACCCGCTATTTCCAGCGATGTCCACATCTCGAGAATGAAAACAAAACCTGTTTCAAATCATTGGGTTAAAAAAAATTCTAGGTTTTCATTCCTTACAGTACCTAAAAAGATTCTGAATGTGGAAAATTCATTCCTGAATTTTGTGTAAAAGTGTTGTCTTAACAGTAAACTAGACTTAAAACTAAACAGAATATTGTCTAACCACTAGCTAACATAGCATGAATTTCTGCTGTGTCTCCTGAATTATCCCCAGAAACTCCTGCCACTACTGCTTCACTGTCTTTCTTGCTAGGCTCCCCATCCATCAAACTCTGGTCAGCTCTATTTGCCTGTCTTTGTAGTTACCATCACACAATTGTAATACTGTAACTTCTAATTCCAGGAGGAATTCTGCCATTATTATGGTCAATGTCCCCTCAGGGCTCCTTCACCTTAAGCTCCCTAAGTAAATCTGCCTCATTTCAGAGGCAGGTTCTTCACTCAGAGAGTGGTAAGGGCGTGGAATGCCCTGCCTGCCAATGTAGTTAACTCAGCCACATTAGGGGCATTTAAACAGTCTTTGGATTAGCATATGGATAATGATGGGATAGTGTAGGGGGAGGGGCTTAGATTAGTTCACAGGTCGGCGCAACATCGAGGGCTGAAGGGCTTGTTCTGCGCTGTATTGTTCTATGTTCTATGTTCTGTGTTCTATTACACATCGCCACATCCAGAATTGCCTCTTCCCTCGTGGGCTGTATGACAAACTGCTCCAAAAACCATCTCATAGACATTCCCTAAATTCCTTTTCTTGAGATCTACTACCAGTATGATTTTCTCAGGCAACCTGTGCATTGAAGCTACCCCATGATTGTTGTAATAGTGCCTTTCTTATATATCTTTTATATCTCGTGATTTATTTTTCATCAGATTCCCATCAGTCTTGTTTCCTCTGCAGTTCCTCAGCTGTACCCACATAGATTCTATACTTTCTGACTCTAAATCACTTATTGCTATCAATTTAATTTCATTTTTTACTTAAAAGGTAATCCCGCCCTTTCCTTTGTCCATCTGCCTGCCTTTTTGATAGGAAACGTATCCTTGGATGTTTAGTTTCCAGCCCAGATTGTCATGCAGCCATGTCTCTGTGATGCCCACAACAGAAATAGAACTATCAATTTTTAAATCTGATCTGTAAACAATTTAAATGTGTGGTATTTCTCTGTTTACTGCATGTTCAGAATCAATCAAAAAGCTGTAATTGGGTATTTGGCCTCTCAAATGGTTCCAGTTTTCATTACTTGAATTTTTTTCATATATTTAAAGGAGTGATCATACAACAGATGTCATGCATAAACCATAAAATATATTTTCTCAAATGCCTGCAAGAGACTTTATAATTTGATGTTTTAGTGCACGCATTTACTATTCCTTGAGGATACTGGTTGATTTTATGCTGTAATCCACTGGTATCCCAGAGCTTTCCTGTAGTAAATGCTTCAACTAAAGGATTTTGTTTGGCCATTCCCTAGCTGCCAACTTGATTCCTTTCCCTGTCAACAGTCTAAGATTAATTCAGACTGTTTACAGCTTTGGTGTCATATTTGATCCCTAGATCAACTTCAACCTAATTTTCATGCTGTCATTTAGACTGTACCAGCTCATCTGCTGTTGAAGCACATTCATAGCTCCATTTCCTCTATTGTGGACTAATCTAATGCACCTTGGTTGATCTCCTGAATTCTACTTTGTGAAAATCTGGAATCATCCATAGCCTTGCTACTCAAGTTTCCTTATCACTCCTGCTAACTCATTTTGCCTCCTGATCAAGCAATGTTACAATTCTCACAGACCATACATTGTGGAGCTGGAGGAACACAGCAGACCAGGCAGCATCTGAGGAGCAGGAAAGTTGATGTTTCTGGTCAGGACCCTTCTTCAGATAATCTTTTGCATCCTGGTCTTCCCAGCATTCCATGACCTCACTTTTCCCAGTCTCTGCAATCTCCTTCAGCCTCTCAACCCTCCAAGATATTTACAATCCTCTAATCCAGTTTCTTGTGCATTTCAAATTTAATTGCTCCTGTGAAGTGACTTGACATGTCACATTATCTTAAAAGAGTAAAATAAATATCAGTCTTATTACAATTACTGAATATTCAAAAGGATTGAGTGCACTTAATAAGCAACATTTAGAGTGTGGATTATCTAATTGTTTCTGCAGGAAAATAATTGTTATGACCTGCCACAACGATTTACAAAATGTCTGCACAAGATTTTTTTTAACATTACTCATAGTTTTAATGCTTGTTAAGCCAGGGCTAGTGCCACCACACAAGCTACTGTGTTACTTTCATTGCAGTAGAATGCTTTTTTTAGTGTAAGCATACTTATGCCCTACCCTTCTAAATGCTACACTGCTTCCTCTGACTCTCTGCTTCCCTGACTCAACTTCAGTATTAGAGATTGAGTTTTTTGAGGAAGTGACCAAAAAGATTGTTGAGAACAGAGCAGTAGCCGTTGTTTACATTGACTTTTTTAAAGCCTTTGACAAGGTTCCACATGGTAGACTAATTAATAAAGTTAGATCACAGGGGATTCGGGGTGAGTTAGCAAATTGGATACAAAATAGTCTTGATAGTAGGAGACTGAGGGTGATGGTAGAGTGTTGTTTTTTTGGAATGTGACCGGTGTGTTCCACAGGGATCAATGCTATGTCCACTTTTGTTTGTCATTTATATAAACAATTTGGATGAGAATATTGGGGGCACGGTTAACAAATTTGTGGATGATATCATAATTGGTAATATACTGGACAGTGAAGAAGGTTATCTCAGGTAACAGAGATTTTCATCAACGACTGAGGAATGGAAGACGGAGTTTAATTTGGATAAATAAAAGGTATTGCATTTTGGTAAAACAAACAAGGGCAATGGTAGTAGATTCGCCAACTTTAGGTACATTTAAGTCGTCATTGGACAAGCATATGGACGTACATGGAATGGTGTAGGTTAGATGGGCTTGAGATCGGTATGACAGGTCGGCACAACATCGAGGGCCGAAGGGCCTGTACTGTGCTGTAATGTTCTATGTTCTTAAAACCTATGCAGTTAATGGTAGGGCCCTGGGTAGTGTTGTAGAACTGAGAGAGACCTATGGGTTCAGGCACCAATTCTTTGAAATTTGCACAACAGGTAGACAGGGTGGTTACAAAGACGTTTAGCATGCTTGCCTTCATTACTGAGACCTTTAAGGAGTTGACACGTGTCGAGGTTGCACAGGACATTGGTGAGACCTCTTCTGGAGTACTATGTGCAGTTCTAGTTGCCCTACTATGGGAAGAATATTATTAAGTTGGAGAGGATTCAGAAAACATTTACCAGGATATTGCCAGGAGTGGAGAGTTTGAGTTATAAAAATAGGCTGGATAGGCTGGGATTTTTTTCACTGGTGCATCGGAGGTTAAGTTTGACCTTGTAGAGGTTTATAAAATCATGAGGGATATAGATAAGGTGAATGGCAGGTGCCCTTTCCCTAGGGTGGGGTTATTTCAAGACTAGGAGTCATATTTTTAAGATGAGAAGAGAACATTTTAAAGAGGACTTGAGGAGCAATATTTTTACACAGAGAGTGGTTCGTGTGTGGAATGAAAAGCCAGAGGAAGTGAAGGATGCAGATACAGTTACAACATTTAAGAGACTTTTGGATCAGTACCTGAACAGGAAAGACTTGGAGGGAGTTGGGCCAAATGCAGGCAAGTAGGACTAGTTTAGTTTGGGAACATAGTTGACATGGAATGTTTGGACCAAAGAGTGTGTTTCCATTCTGTATGACTTTATGACTCTATGCTGTTTATTCTCCATCAAGCAGCATTCCCAGTCTCTGCTCACTTTGTTCGTTTACATTTTCTCTTTTATGTAAGATATTCCAAAATAATAAATCTCCTCTTCAATCAATAATCTGGGCGCAAAATCTCATGAACCACTTTTAATGCTATATTTTCCTACTGCCTGTCCTAAATCTTACATTTCATCTGATATCTGCATTGCCTCATTCTAGACCTCTAAATCAGAAGCTGATCCCACCTATTTAGCCCTACTCCATTTTAATTTTATTGCTATGTTGTTTTTCTTGAAATTTCCAAAACTGAAACCAGTAGATTTTTTTAAGCAAGGGGAGAAAGGATCTGGAGGAAAGTTAGATCTGTAGACCTAAGGCTGACCTTAAGCAGAAACCAGTTTCAAGTGTTAACATTGGCACGAGTCATGGAGGCCTCTCTCACCACAGGTGGAATGGCCACGTGCAAAACCTTCCGGTTTTCTGAGAGTCTGCAACATCTTTAAAGTCCACTTATGCATTCAGTCTACAGTTGCCCTGCACGGTTCCTGTCAATTGTTTCAAACATGTTAAATGGAAGGAAATTGGCATCCTGCTTTACTAACCTGGCAGTCCTGCTGGATGGAATGGAGATGTGTATGTGGTCCCTGCCCATGAAACATGTTGTGAAATGTTGTTTGGTGTACAAGGTGAAGGACCAGAGGAGCAAGCAGCGAGCTGTAGTTGTCATGTAATGGCTCTGATTTTCACGTCAGGAATTGTCATTTTACTACTTTCTTTCTAACAGGTGGATGCATGGGAAACTGCATACCAGTGAGGCGAGATGACATAATAATGAAAAGCTGATGCATGCAGATAGGCCTGTCACTACCCACTAGCAAAAATCTTCTCTCACTCTTTAACCCAATAGTTGAAAAATGGGACTTTTCACTCTTGATATTGGGAGTTTCCTTGTTGTCCAATGTCCTCACCAACGCCCACATTGTTCAGTGGCTGGGAAAATTCATCTCTGAGAAACTAGTCCACTAAGCGCCTTTTTTTTGGCCTGTTATTCAGACTGCCGGAACGGCTCAGCAGGTCTGGCAGCACCTGTGAAGAGAAGTCAGAGTTAATGCTTCGGGTTCACTAACCCTTCTTCAGAACTGATGGTAAACAGGAAAAGGATGGCTTGTGTGTAGAAGATAGAGTGAGGTGAGGGGTGAAGAGTAAATGATAGGTGGAGATATACCCTGAAGAGAAAGAAAAACAATTAGACAAAGAAGTGAATAAAGACCAGCCTAGGAGATAGAAAAACTGCTAACGGGGACTATTAGTGGCTGACAATGGGTTGTGTGAGGTAGCAACCTATGTGATGACAATGCCTGATGTGTTGGTCTGGGGGAAAGCATGGGGAAAAAGTGTTCAAGCCCTAAAATTATTGAACTTGATATTAAGCCCAGAAGGCTATAGGGTCCCCAGCAGAAAATTAGATGCTGTTTTTCCAGCTTGCGTTGAGTTTTGCTGGGGCACTGCAGTAAGCCTGAGACCGGGATCTTGCTCTGGGAACATGGTGGTGTTTTGAAGTAGCATTTAACTGGAAGCTCAGGATTTTCTTTCATGGGCAGAAGGTAGGTTTTCTATGAAGTGGGCACCCAGTCTACGCTTTGTTTCCCTACTGTAGAAGAGACAACATTGTGAACAGTAAATACAGTAGACTAAGATTGACTAACGTGCAGGGGAAGAGCTGCTTCACCTGGAAGGTGTGTTTTGGGCCTTGGATGTTAAGGAGGGAGATAGTAAACAGACAGGTGTTACACCATCTATATGCAGGGAAAGGTGCTGTGGGAGTATGGAGCAGTGTTGAGAGTGAAGGACGAACGGACCAGGGTGTTCTGGAGGGGATACTGGTTTAGTTGCTCACACCCTGCGATAGCAACCTGAGCCAGCAGTGTTCTAGTAACCCTTATAGCAACAATTACTGCAAATTTTTGAGGTCATGAAACACCTTTTCTTCCTATTAGAACAGAAATGTGCATAACAGTGTTTAAAGACATTTGGTAAAATGAGAAAAGATCTTTCCTTCAAATTATCCACAGAGAACAAGCAAATACAGTGTTCATTACTCATTTGTGCTGCTATGCTCCAAGAATAATGTATAAACTAACATTCATTGGCTCATTTTAAATTTCATTCCATATTTATTTACGGAGAGAGGCTGCAAGCAGTGCTTTAAAAATGCATTAGTAGTACCCTCAGATTACTTCAAAGGAATGAAGGTCATGGTGCAAATGCATTTACGTTGCTTTGTGCTTTGAAATGCAATCGCACTGTGTACAAATTTAGTGTGAAAAATGGAAAATGATTACCAAGACCCAGAGCTGGAAAACAAGGTGTCATTGGCACATTTTCAGCTTTTGGCCAGTTAGTATTATCTCCGAAATAAATAGCCATGCACTGAACTAGCTGAATAATTGATGAGTTGGAAGAGCTCGGGTTTTTTTGCAGGAAGTGGAGATTTCAAGAACACTAGGGCCTTGTGTCACTGTCACAGCTGGCAGCTGTACTCTTACTGAGGTAATCTGCCTCAACTTTAGGTCCTTATACAAATGTGTGCATCCTTCTCATGGTCTGACAAGTTATCACTTTAAATTTTAAACTAGTTTTTGAAACTTATCAAAGGAAGATAGATTGCTTCAATGATTCACATCAGTACTTTCTGTGTGTCAAAACCGCTATGCACAACAACTTGTTTAAAGTTTTTTGGCACCGCAGATAAATAAAGAAAACACTACATAAGCATTCATAGAATGTTGCATTTTTCAGGGATGGTAAAAGCATCAATCTTTAGGTTTCGATTTACATAAAATGTAATGTTGATGTAAATGAAATGCAATGTGTCTGCAGATGAAAGATGATATAAAATTCTCTGTAATAGCTCATTTGTTAAAGTGGTGTTTAGTTTCATTTGTGTGATATAAGTGCTTAGAAAGGTTCAATGGATTAAGTATATGGACAAGTGAGGGGTTCTTGTCACACAGTGGTAATGTCCCTGCCTCTGAGCCGGAAGGCCCAGGTTCAGGTCCCACTTGTTTCAGAGGTGTGTAATAACATTTCTGAACAGGTTGATGACAAAATATCTACAGACAAATGACAGCAGCTACAATAGCATTTTGTTTGTAGTTTAAACCATTGTACAGAACATTGAGCAAAATAACCTTTCAAGCCTTCTATCCTTTTAGGAAACAGTGTAGATTTTCTTTTTCAAATTTGTAGCTGGAATTATTTTCAAAAACTTCACTTTAGGATAATCCATTATAATGAAGGTCTTCAGAATATTATATTCAGCAACCCACATGAACATGCTGAACTATATTCAAAAAATTACACACTCAGTTTCATTTCCAGTTTTTTTTTCATTTTTATGTTGCTGTGGCTGACCTCTGAGACTCAAGGAGTCCTAATCACTTTTAAAACCAATGTAGCTATCCTACATATACTATCTACCTATCTTACTGAACTGTGTCTGTGTGGTTTTAGTGTCATGTGTTGTAGGGATTTCTGTCTTCAGTCAAAAAGAACATGATACCAGAGATCGTGGTTTGTTTTATTAGTCCCACTAGAAAATTAAAAGAATGGAGTCTTCAGGATACAATCCCTTTAATTTCCCTCTTCCCTTTCAGCAGGCAAACGATTATATCCCAAAACAAATGTGAAGAAAATACTTAACTTGGCACTTAGCTGCCATGACTGTTGCTCACCAATCTCCTTCATGCTCTTAAGAGTCTTGGCTCAAATCATCCTCCTCGGATCCAAAGATGATACCCGTTATGATATCGAGCCATACAGTCATACAGCACAGAAACAGACCCTTCAGTCCAAACAGTTCATACTAACCGTAATCCCAAACTAAATTAGTCCCACCAGCCTGTGCTTGGACCATGTCCCTCCAAACATTTCTTGTTTATGTAGTTACCTGAATGTCTTTTAAATATTGTAACTGTACCCACATCCCCACTTCCTCTGGAAGTTCATTCCACACAAGAACCCCTTTCTGTGTAAATAAATTGCCTGCCATGCATTTTTTTTTAAATCCTTCTCCTCTCACCTTAAAAATACACCCCTTAGTCTTGAAATACCCAACCCAAGGGAAAAGACACCTGGCATTCACCTCATCTGGACCTCTTGTGATTTTATAAACCTTGACATGATCAACACTCAACCTCTGATTCTCCTGTCAAAAAAAGTCCCACCTTATCCAGCCTTTCCTTATAATTCAAACCCTCCATTTCCAGTACATCCTGGTAAATCTCTTCTGAATCCTCTCCAGCTTAATAATGTCCTTACAATAATAGGGTGTCCTGAACCAGATACTGTATCCCAGAAGAGGCCTCACCAACATCTTGTTCAACCTCGACATAATATCCCAACTCAGAGATTGTAAGAACTGCAAATGCTGGAGTCAGAGATAACACAGTGTGGAGCTGGAGGAGCACAGTACACCGGGCAGCATCAGAGGAGCAGGAAAGTTGATGTTTTTGGTCGAGACCTTCTTCAGCTTTCCTGCTTCTCTGATGCAGCCTGGCCTGCTGTGCTCCTCCAGCTCCACACTGTGTTATCTCATAGTATCCCAACTCCTAACCTAACAGGTCTGACCAATGAAGACAAGCATGCTAAACGTCTTCTTAACAACCCTATCTATATGTGACACAAACTTCAAAGAATTATGTACCTGAACCCCTAGGTGTCTCTGCTCTACAATGCTACCCAAGGCTCTACTTTTAATTATGTAAGTTTTGACTTTGTTTGCTTTAAAATAGAAAGAAATAAAATAAAATTCTGAAAGAAGTAGAGACAAAAGAGGCGTTTTTGATTAAGGAAAACAGTACTGGTGTAACTAGTGAAGACATTTATGAAAAATTGTCCAGTGAAAATATATGGGATGATATTAGAAATTAAAACGGAATGAGCTCAATGATGAGATTGTACTATCGACACCCCCAGTAGTCAGAGGCAAACTGAGGAACAAATATGTAAAGAGATCTCAGATATATGCGATAATAATAAAGTAGTAACAGTAGGTGATTTTAATTTTTCAAACATTGACTGGGACTACCATAATGTTAAAGGTTTGATGGTGAAGAATTTGTTAAGTGCATACAAGAAAATATTCTTCATCGATATGTAAATATTCCTAGCAGAGAAGGAGCAAAACCTGACCTCCTCTTGGGTAATAAGATGGAGCAACTGACTTAAGTGATAAAAGCAATAAATGACTTTAAGGAAATCTAGCAGAACTGGCAGGGACCTGGTTACAGTGGGTCCCTGCTGACTCTAGATGTCCAACATCCTGCCTTATCAGTCCTTGAAACTCCGTCTCCCTTTCTGCCCCCCAAAAGTCTATGATACCAAGATGTAATGCATAAATTCAGGTAGAAGTGGCTGCTTCCAAAGTATCAAACCAACCAGTATGTCAAGATGAGCTGCACTGCTAGTAGAATGTTGTAATTTGATCCCATTCGGGAGCCTGGTGCTCAGAAAACTTATGAATAAAAGGTTATCTACGTAACTAGTCCATAAAGAACTCATTGGAGTGTGCACAGGAAGCTTAGGGCTACAAGGGGAATACAGGAGGGTGGGCAAGTGACTGGTTGCTCCCAATCCCCTCTCTTGCACCTCCTGTTGACCACCAGATACAAAATTCTAATCAACATGACACAGTCAAATACCAGAGTTGCACAACAATGCCTTCCAGCAACACATTAATTAGGTACCCTTAAAGGCTGCAAAATTGGGTAGGATTAGCACCGGAGTGTATCAGTTGGTGTAAATGTTGCAGTTACAGCAGGATTGTGGTCTAAAGGTGTTTCTGTCAAGTTGATAAGTAATGTGAACTTAGAATAGAATTTTTTTTAAATTGGTATAACAAAAGGGGAGAAAAAGTCACCTAAATCAGGTCCATATTACATTTGGCGTAGAAAACATTATGTTATAGCTCTTTGTCATGCTCCTGTATGGTATCCAAGATGGGATTTGGGGATCACATGTTCTATCACTAATATCAGTTGACAGCTATAGAGCCAGTTGACTGGAATTCCAGTTCTCAGGTGACATTGGTCAATTCAATAAATGTCCTGCTGAAGCAACAGAGGCACTGAAATCCAGTAAGCAATAACAACAAGTGTTAAGGATCTATTAAAGACTCTTTAGCATTGCAACCTTGAACAAATGTATCATTGAACTGTACTACCAGAGGTCTACTTGTATTCTTTTGCAATTACGACTTTGCCGAGCTTCAGCTGCAATATTTTAAACCATGTAGATATTTGCGAAGGCTTTTAAGGGGTAGCCAGTTGTGTAATGCATGTGCCACTGAATGAGCTAAATATTCTGGAGACATGGGATTACATCCTGCCATGGCAGATGGTAAAATCTGAATTATATTAAAATCTAGAATAAGAGACGTAGTCAAATGGCAACCATTGTTGATTGGTATAAAAACCCATTTGGCTCACTGATGTCCTTCGGGGAGGGAAATCGGCTGTCCTTACCTGGTTTGGCCTGCATCTGATTCCAGACTCATAGTGTGCTTTACTGTAAATTAGCGATAGGCAATAAGTGCTGGCCCAGCCAGCAG
Organism: Stegostoma tigrinum; assembly: GCF_030684315.1. Taxonomy (NCBI): domain Eukaryota; kingdom Metazoa; phylum Chordata; class Chondrichthyes; order Orectolobiformes; family Stegostomatidae; genus Stegostoma; species Stegostoma tigrinum. The sequence goes on from NC_081372.1 coordinate 28,366,849, forward strand.
CACCCATATCCCGTAACTTTATGAATCAACAAGATCAACAATATCCTGCTCCTAAGATGCTGCTTGGCCTGCTGTGTTCATCCAGCTCCACACCTTGTTATCTCGGATTCTCCAGCATTTGCAGTTCCTATTATCTTACTCCCCAAGATCAAATGAATGTATGTTTTAGACCATGGATAATGTTTGGAAGTATAAGAAATTTGCCGTACTTTCAGATCGAGTCACAGTAATACGGCACAGAAACAAACCCTTCGGTCTAGCTAGTTCATGTGGACCAAGTTTCCCAAAGTAAACTTGTCCCACTTGCCTGCGTTTCATCCAAATCCCTCTCACCTTTCTGATTCACGCACCTATCCAAATGTCTTCAATGTTGTAACAGTACTTGAACTGCCAGAGGAAGTGATAAATTCATTCCACATACAAACCACCCTCTGTGCGAAAAAGTTGCCCCTCAGGTCCCTTTGAAATCTTTGTGCTCTCATGAAATTGAATTAAAATATAAATTATAATCGCTGAGGTTGATGTGACACTGAGGGCAGAAGCTAAGGGAGCATTGGACTGAGAGTAGTAATGATGATGTGTTGAAGTTGGTGGGTTGCCAGAGCTGACTAGTGTGAATGAAGGGTGGAGAAACACGGTAAGCATGGAGTATCTAGGGGGTGAAGACAAAGTTGGATGAAGGCTCAGGCTAGCAATGACAAACTTCTGTTGTCAGGTACCCACTGTGGCATTCACGATGCGAATTAATGTTGTCGAGTTTGTGGGGAAAGGGAGGAGAATTGAAAGTGTTGTAGGTATGAGGTAATTTGTACTAATAATGAAATGTATAGCTATGAAAATAAGGCAATCGCTGCTTGGTAGCGAGACTCTAAATTCACCATTTAAACCTTTGGGGGGGAAGTTAGGAATTCTTTTCTAGATATCGAAGTTCTGATTTTCTTTTCTCTTTACATATTTTTTTGACCTTTCACACCACTGCCCACGCCGATCAAGGGAACAGCACATTCAGCACCGAAAGTAACTAAATTTTCCACTGTGATGAGACAGGCTGAATTTGGCTTTATAATCTAATATCGAATGGCACATATGAGATTCAAAACATTGCTTCTGTTTCTGTATTCTTAGCTTAAAAAATGTTATTGATTAGATTTACCATACTAAGTTGGTCGCACCAAATATTTTCATTAATTTTAGCACACAACTAAATGTGTCAATCAAAATGAAGGAGCCAATTACAAGGCTTTCTTGATTGGAAGAAAGATTAATTGTATGGCTTCCTAACCTGAAGAAAAGCAAGATCAAACACAAGCAATAAATTTAAGAAAAGTAGTGTGCCAGTATAGATAGAAGGATAGAATAAGGACTGTGCAATGTAAAAAAAACCTTGAAGTTCTTCAGGTATAAGATTTTTAACCCTGAGGTCACAATTATTTAATTGTTGATTCATATCCTCAACAGTGGTGAAATTTCTTCCAGTTTCCAGTAAATGGCTCCCATTTTGCTCTTTTACTGGTACTATCTTCTGTAACAGTGATGTGGAAGCCAGAAGAAAGAACCTTCCAGGTTGTTATGGTTCCATCATTGCTTCAGTCTGCTCTGTGGTACCAAGCAACTACTGAAATATGATTGAATTAAATATTCCCAAGTCTGACTCCTTTGTCTCTCCAAGATGGGTAATCAGCAGACAACTCATCAAACTCCCAGTATGTGAAATTTATCATTGCAGTGTAAGGAAAATAAAAAATACAGATTTGAGCTCTGCTACCTATTTAAAATGTTAATTTCAGCTCTGTAAGCTCAGGTAGTTTTGTTTATCCTGTATTGCTTTCACAAAGCTTGCCTCAGTCTATGGTTAGGTGAACATTGCAGCTATTTTATGTCTGTTTTTTTCCTTTTTTAAGAACTATGTTATAGGTACTAAAATTAGATGATGCAAGTTAAAATTTGGTGGTCTATTGTTTCTACCATTGTAACATTAATCATTATTCAAAGCATTTTAAAACCCTGTTAACCTTTTAAGACACTGATGTGGAAATTTGAAAGAGTGGATCCCCATCAAAAATTCGAGAATGGTAGTCATAGCAGTAAAATCATCAAAATTTAAGAGCTCTAAGCTTTGTATTGAAATTGATGAACCAATTGTGCAGATCTCTGTACCAACAGTACTAAGTCATAAATATGTGTTATGTTTCATGTGTAGTTACAAGTCTTGGATAGGGTGGTCAGTAGTTTTAGTGAAATGTTGATTCTTTGGCAAGGAATCAATCGAAGGTGACCAGCATCTTCTCAGTTTGTGGGGCTCTAAGTTTGAAGAGACATTCACAGAAGTGGACGTACTTTCACCAGAGAATTCAAAGATTTTAGATCATGACATGTGTGACTATGCAAAGTGCATTTCAAAAGAGTGAAATAATTCAATAATGGACACATCTTATTTGGTTAACTATCAGCATTCAGCTGTTGTGAACTTTCCTAAAAGCAATGGCATGAATTTGACCAACAACTAGGTTTCTATTCTAAAGTACCATCTCCTGTCCAGCAGAGAGATTATGAAACATGTATATTCCATTAAATTCAACAATGCCATTTCTAATTTTCTCTCTGATAAGTGATTTGCACTCATCTTTCAAAGATGCATGTTTAAATTAAAGATTCTCATTAATGAAAGACCTTGGACTGCTAGTTTTCCCCTTGTGAGTGTCTTTACATCACACAAGGGAGGATGTGAGACTGTCCACTGTCTTAGCCAAATGCCAAATGAGATCAACATACAGAGTAGACGTTTGGCAATAGAAAAGGAAAAATCAGCTGCACTACCATGCTAATCCTGTAAGATGGGATGAATTGGTTTGCCCTGAAAGCATATAGTGTAACTTAGTAGTCTCAGTGCTTCTCCCATGTGGTGCAGAAATAATCTTACTCTTCCTGCTGACAGGGTGTAACATCTTTAATTAAGTAGGACTGAGAGGCATGTAATGGTTTAGTAATCTCAGACTGGTGACTGTTGATCTTTAACCCTGACCCCTGTCCTCTTTGCATTGATGGCAACATTTTAACAGCAGCAAACACAAAAGTAAAAAGGTTATATAGTTTCATTATAATAGGTCTATTTTAAAATGTTTAAATGTGTTTTTCGACTGGAAGGAAGCATCACCTGCCAATAGCTCATTTCAGACTTTTGGGCATGAACTGAGAATGATGTTCTGGCCTTTAAAAAATTGCAACAACGACATAGTCTGGGTGTCTGAATCTCCAGGTATTTGTTGTTGGTAGGCAAGCATGAGCTCTGATAAGACCCATCTGAAATCTGCTGTACTGTTCTAATGACAGCCATTGTGCTGTAAATGAAATCCCTCGTACTGGAGAAAGAAATAGCAATAGCAGAACTGAAGAGAGGAAAGAGAGAACAATGCATTTCGTGATAGAATGCTTCTAGAATGTAACTTAGTTAAACATATAAGAACAGAAATGGGCCAATCAGCCCTCTATCAGCTCCACAATTCAGAATCATGGCTGATTATCAACCTCATCATCACTTACTCGCAATGTACCCATATCCTACATACAAGCAGCACTGCACAGTGTAAACCAGATTTGCAGAATATTTGAGAGAGGAGAGGAGACATTAAAACATTGGATGTAACCAGAAAATGCAAAATTAGACCAGGAAAACTGAAAAGTAAGAGAAATACATTTTAGGAGAAACAAAGATAGATATAGCTACTGTTTTAAGCTGAAATACAGTTCATTTAGGCGATGGGTTGAGAGCTGAACACTCCACAGTCACCATATCCCCAACTTCGGTACCATTAGGCCTATGATATTGAACTGCTGAGTCTCATCTGCTTGCTACAATTGAGCTGCTGATCTAATATGAGCAGGAAGTGGCAGCTGGCTAGCTGGTCGGTGAGAATGAACTTTGAGTAGTAGGAAGCCATCTTCACACCAAGGTGGGTTTTGCCAGGAAGAGAGTAAGTTACTGGGAGCGGTTTTCAAGAAGATGTCTGTAGTTTTTGGAACCATGGCCAGATGGATCTCATTGACTGTGAGATTCTTGATTGGGGTTGTTAACCTGGGTCAATCAGTGAGGCCTGCCTGACAGATATAAGTAGGATTTTCTAAAGATCTCCTCAGTCTAAGGACTGCTTTGAGCATGTCACAGCATGTGTACAGTGCACATATAAATAAAGGGTTTCTTATTGACAGGATACCAGCCTCTGTGCGATTACTTCAAAGGGATTTGGGAGTACTTGTGCACAAAAACAGCAAAAGCTAACACATACATGCAGCAGGCAGTAAGAAAGGCTAATGAAATGTTGGCCCTTATTTCAAGGCTGCCAGTACTTTAGCCAAATGCCGTCAGTTTGAGATCAAAATCCAGAGTTGACATTTGGGAGATCTCATAAGGGAAGAATTTACACAATGAATGGTAGGTCCTAAGGAATAAAGGAACTGTGGTGTACAAGCCCATAGATCCCTGAGGATGTCAGCACAGCTAGACAAGCTGGTGAAGAAGGCATACAGGATGGTTGGCCTCATTAGCTGCAGAATATGGAAGCAAGGGGGTCTTGTTACAGTTGTATAAAACATTGGTTAGGCCGCAGATAGAGTACTGCTTACGGTTCTGGTGACCATACTTTTGGAAGGTTGTGATTGCACGAGAGGGTTTAGAGGAGATTCACCAGGATTTGCCTGTGATGAAATAAGTCTCAGTTTTGAGGAGAGACTGACTCGGCTGGGTTTGTTTACCTTGGAGCAGAAGAGGTTCAGAGGGGGGATCTGCTTGAGGTATACAGAATTGACTCGCATAGTCAGTAGATAATGAGAATTTCTACCCCCGCCCCCCCATGTCAGATGTGTCTTAAGACCAGAGGGCATAAGTTCAAGGTGAGGATCAAATATTAGTGGAGAGCTGAAGAAATGTTTTTCTATCCAGATATAGATATATGAACCAAAAGGCCTGTTTCCATGCTTTTTGACTCTGATTTTGACATGGCCAAAGAAAAAATATTAGCTATCATGCTAACCCTGTAACATAGAATGAAGTGATTTGCCCTTAAAACACATAAAGTAACTCAATAGTCTCAGTGCTTATCTCACTTGGTGCAATTATTGCAATGCAAAATTAAACCAGGAAAACTGAAAAGGGTGTAACATTTTTAATTAGGTAGGGCTGAGAGACAAATACTGGGTGCATATGTGATTCCTGACTCCCCAGAGCCTGTCCATCGTCTACAAGGCATAAGTCAGGAGTGTGTTCGAACACTTCCCACTTGCCTGAATGGTTCCATCTCAAACAACATTTAAGAAGCTTGACACCATCCAAGACAAAGTAGTCCTCTTGATTGCCTCTGCATTCACAAGGATCCACTCCTTCCACCATCAATGCTCAGGTGCAGCAGTATGCGCTATCTACAAAATGCACTACAGATACTTGTCAAAAATCCATAGCAGCATGATCCAGATTCATGACCACTGCCATCTAGAAGGCCAAGAACAACAGATACATGGGAAACCCCAACATCTGCAAGATCCCCTAGAAACTCCCCGCCAGCCTGACATGAAAATACAGCACATTTCTTTCACTGTTGCTGGGTCAGAATCCTGGAATTCAATCCCATACGTTCAACCTATCACACATAATTGCTACAGTTCAAGGTGGCAGCAACACCACCACCACTTCAAGCACAACTAGGGATGGCCATTAACTGCTGGCCCATCCAGCACTGTTCACATCCCACAAGGGAATAAAGCAAATTTTTATAAGTTTTACAAAACTGTCTAAAATGATGAATTCTGATTTATGAATCATACGCTTCCAAGTTTTAAAGACATTGTCTGCATTTGTACCAATTTTTAAAATAGTTTCAAAGAACTTTGAAATGCAAAGAAAAGTGGTTGGCATTAGAACATTATGTTTGCATTCTCAGTGCTTATTTTTGCATGACAAATGTGTACTATTTTGGAAGTTCCCATACCCCTGATATTTCACCATTTGTAACTCACAGGGACAGAAAATAGTGGAGAGTAATATTGACCTTTGTTGTTGAAGTCCAAATATTGTAAAATTATTCCACACATTCTTATGACAGTAAGATTTTAGAGTAGGTAATCTGGTAAATTACTGTATTACCAAGTAGAACTTGACATCAGGGTTATTATTAGATGAATGTTAGCACCCATCTCAAATTTGTGGCAAAGATACACCTATCAGTGGAACTACTGGAAATTTGAAAATCGAACTTTTGGAAACTGCACTATTTAAAGAAGCAAAGATATAGGATTAAATACCAATAATTGTACTGACCATCATAATTGCTACTTTAAGATAACAAGGTGTGGAGCTGGATGAACACAGCAGGCCAAGCAGCATCTCAGGAGCACAAAAGCTGACGTTTCGGGCCTATACCCTTCGTCAGAGAGGGGAAAGGGGAGAGGGTTCTGTAATAAATAGGGAGAGAGGGGGAAGCGGACCGAAGATGGAGAGAAAAGAAGACAGGTGGAGAGGAGAGTATAGGTGGGGAGGTAGGGAGGGGATAGGTCAGCCCAGGGAAGATGGACAGGTCAAGGAGGTGGGATGAGGTTAGTAGGTAGGAAATGGAGGTGCGGCTTGAGGTGGGAGGAAGGGACGGGTAAGAGGAAGAACAGGTTAGGGAGGCAGAGAAGGCTGGGCTGGTTTTGGGATGCAGTGGGGTGAGGGGATGAGCTGGGCTGGTTGTGTGATGCAGTGGGGGGAGGGGACGAACTGGGCTGGCTTTGGGATGCGGTGGGGGAAGGAGAGATTTTGAAGCTGGTGAAGTCCACATTGATACCATTGGACTGCAGGGTTCCCAAGCGGAATATGAGTTGCTGTTCCTGCAACCTTCGGGTGGCATCCTTGTGCACTGCAGGAGGCCCATGATGGACATGTTGTCTGAAGAATGGGAGGGGGAGTTAAAATGGTTCGCGACTGGGAGGTGCCGTTGTTTATTGCGAACCAAGCAGAGGTGTTCTGCAAAGCGGTCCCCAAGCCTCCGCTTGGTTTCCCCAGTGTAGAGGAAGCCACACTGAGTACAATGGATACAGTGTACCACATTGGCAGATGTGCAGGTGAACCGCTGCTTAATGTGGAAAGTCGTCTTGGGGCCTGGGCTGGGGGTGAGGGAGGAGGTGTGAGGGCAAGTGTAGCTCTTGCTGCGGTTGCAGGGGAAGGTGCCGGGTGTGGTGGGGTTGGAGGGCAGTGTGGAGTGAACAAGGGAGTCACAGAGAGAGTGGCCTTTCCGTAAAGCAGACAAGGGTGGGGATGGAAAAATGTCTTGGGTGGTGGGGTCAGATTGTAGATGGCGGAAGTGTAGGAGGATGATGCGTTGTATCCGGAGGTTGGTGGGGTGGTGTGTGAGAATGAGGGGGATCCTCTTGGGGCGGTTGTGGCGGGGGCGGGGTGTGAGGGATGTGTTGCGGGAAATGCGGGAGACGCGGTCAAGGGCGTTCTCGACCACTGTGGGGGGAAAGTTGCGGTCCTTGAAGAACTTGGATATCTGGGATGTGCGGGATTGGAATGCCTTATCCTGTGAGCAGATGCAGCGGAGGGAATTGGGAATGGGGGATGGAATTTTTGCAGGAGGGTGGGTGGGAGGAGGTGTATTCTAGGTAGCTGTGGGAGTCGGTGGGCTTGAAATGGACATCAGTTACAAGCTGGTTGCCTGAGATGGAGACTGAGAGGTCCAGGAAGGTGAGGGATGTGTTGGCCCAGATGAACTTGAGGTTGGGGTGGAAAGTGTTGGCGAAGTGGATGAACTGTTCGTGTTACTCTGGGGAGCAAGAGGCGGCGCTGATACAGTCATCAATGTAACAGAGGAAGAGGTGGGGTTTGTGGCCTGTGTAGGTGCGGAAGAGGGACTGTTCCACGTAACCTACAAAGAGGCAGGCATAGCTGGGGCCCATGCGGGTGCCCATGGCCACCCCCTTGGTCTGTAGGAAGTGGGAGGTATCGAAAGATAAGTTGTTGAGGGTGACGACAAGTTCGGCTAGGCAGATGAGGGTGTCGGTGGAGGGGGACTGGTCGGGCCTGCGGGACAGGAACAAGCGGAGGGCCTTGAGGCCATCTGCGTGAGGAATACAGGTGTATAGGGACTGGACATCCATGGTGAAGATGAGGTGTTGGGGGCCAGGGAATTGTAAGTCCTGGAGGAGGTGGAGGGTGTAGGTGGTGTCACGGACGTAGGTAGGGAGTTCTTGGACCAAAGGGGAGAAAATGGAGTCCAGATAGGTGGAGATGAGTTCGGTGCAGCAGGAACAGGCTGAGACAATGGATCGAACAGGGCAGGCAGGCTTGTGGATTTTGGGAAGGAGATAGAAACGGGCCGTGTGGGGTTGGGGAACAATGAGGTTGGAGGCTGTGGGTGGGAGGTCCCCTGAGGTGATGAGGTCATGGATGGTGTTGGAGATGATGGTTTGGTGCTCGGGGGTGGGGTCATGATCAAGGGGGCGGTAGGAGGAGGTGTCGGAGAGTTGGCGTTTGGCCTCGGCGATGTAGAGGTCAGTGCGCCTTACTACCACTGCGCCACCCTTGTCTGCGGGCTGAATGGTGAGGTCCCAGGAAGTGCTACACTTGCCCCCACACCTCCTCCCTCACCCCCATCCAAGGCCCCAAGATGACTTGCCACATTGGCAGATGTGCAGGTGAACCTCTGCTTAATGTGGTATACTGTATCCACTGTACCCGGTGTGGCTTCCTCTACATCGGGGAAACCAAGAAGAGGCTTGAGGACCGCTTGGCAGAACACCTCCGCTCGGTTTGCAATAAACAACTGCACCTCCCAGTCGCGAACCATTTTAACTCCCCCTCCCATTCTTCAGACAACATGTCCATCATGGGCCTCCTGCAGTGCCACAAGGATGCCACCCGAAGGTTGCAGGAACAGCAACTCATATTCCGCTTGGGAACCCTGCAGTCCAATGGTATCAATGTGGACTTCACCAGCTTCTAAATCTTCCCTTCCCCCACCGCATCCCAAAACCAGCCCAGTTCGTCCCCTCCCCCCACTGCATCCCAAAACCAGCGCAGCCTGTCTCTGCCTCCCTAACCAGTTCTTCCTCTCACCCATCCCTTCCTCCCACCTCAAGCCGCACCACCATTTCCTACCTACTAACCTCATCCCACCTCCTTGACCTGACCATCTTCCCTGGACTGACCTATCCCCTCCCTACCTCCCCACCTATACTCTCCTCTCCACCTATCTTCTTTTCTCTCCATCTTTGGTCCACCTCCCCCTCTCTCCCTATTTATTCCAGAACCCTGTCCCCATCCCCCTCTCTGATGAAGGGTCTCGGCTCGAAACGTCAGCTTTTGTGCTCCTGAGATGCTGCTTGGCCTGCTGTGTTCATCCAGCTCCACACTTTGTTATCTTGGATTCTCCAGCATCTGCAGTTCCCATTATCTCTGATATAATTGCAACTTTGCTGATATACCCATAATAGAATGGCAGTTCAATTTCTCTGGGATGGAAACTGTCATGGGATAGTGTTCAGTTGCTCTCCACAAGTTTTTCCCTTTCTGCATGCATAAGTACAATTGGGCCTTAAATCAGTATATCTGATTGAATTGCTGGTTGGCTGGATGTACCGTTAAACTGAATTTAGAACAGATACCAGTGAGTAGAATTTGTTGTGCCTGCATTTTTTAGGGACAGGAACTCAACTGATTCAAGTTTCATCGGAGGTTCCTGCCCAAAGACCAGTGACTTATGAGTTTTTCAGTATTTCTGTTTAAACATTGAAAACTGATGAAGTCATCATTGTTTTACCCTGTTGTGAAACATGAGGGTGAAATCTTCCCGGGCCCAAGGGTGAAATTTGTAAAAATCAGGTGAAATATCAAGCGAGACCCTTCTCTAGATCAGGATTGAAAAGTTGCAATTTCTAACCAAGTCCCAGACATTGAAACAAGACCTTTGCTAATTGAGCAGTGAAAAGCCTTTTAACAGTGATTATTACTCATACTCCTGAACGATGCTTCATTAATATGCAGCTTTTCATTCTCCTACTGGCTGGATAGGAACTAGATCCTGAGAATTCGTGACATGGAAGTTAGAGCACTCAGCAATTCCAACTTGCCACCTTCCCCACTGGACTTCCATCTGGTACACTGGGCTCCAACACCACAGTGCACACACCATGGGCTGTGGCCACATGCACCCATGTTCATGGATGTTGGCAACCAATCGTTCTGGGCTTCTTTCACTGGAATGCTGCTGCATGGACACATTGTGCTCAGGTTTAGGGGCCCAGCGCATAGATTTGACTAGAGACCGTCTCAGGGTTTCTGAGGATTTGTTCTCTGAGGATTCAATCACTTTGTGTCTGCTTGGACACGCACAGCATCCTTGCTTTGCCTTCCCTTGTCTTTTTGTGCTTTGATGTCTCAGTTAAATTTTATAGGTTCAAAGCACAGACAAAAACATGAAGACAAGCAGCATGTAATGTGTGTCAGCAACCATCAGTCAAGGGGGGAATGTTTGCATCGTGCTATGTAAATCTCACACTTATAGCATGTGACAGCAGCCTACATGGCAAGCACGCTATATGTGTTTCGACCAAATGGCCATTTTCAAAGTTGAATGGGAATAGTCCTTAGTCAATTCACGGGGGGCTGCCATCAGTCAGGGGATACTGAAAAAGCAGTCAAGGCCAGCATCCACAACCAGTTCAGAGGTTTGGGCATGTTCGTACATCCTCTTGGAGTGGTCATGGTCAGGGATGGTATCCCAATACAGCCTGGGCAGGAAGCCACAGTCAGTCCTGGTGCGAGCAGTGTAAGCAGTCAAAGGATTTGCAGATTGCCAGTCAGAGAAATGCACAGAGATCAGCCACTCAACAGTCAGGATTGTCAATTTAAATTGGAAGTGTGAGTGTGAGGAATAGTCAGTTCTAGGATCATTGGATTGAGTGCTGGGGATATTGGAGAACATTGTTGCATTAGGGAGGTATTGGGGGCAGACACATCTCAACATTGGGAACTGGAGGCAGCAAACAGGGAGACAAAAATGGTGAAGGTGTGAAAATTCACTGGACTCAACATGTTAACTATACTTTCCGTCTACAGATGCTGCCAGACATCCTGACTTTCTCCAGCAATTTCTTTTGTTTTTCTCTAAGCACTGATGTTGTGAGCAGCAGCCCTCTTACTCGGCATGGCTGAAGTTTTTCTGTTTTGCTGTTTAAAGGCTTCCCAGCCTGTTAGTTTCACTAAAGAAACTGTTGCCTGGTTTGCTATGAGGTATTGCTCCCAGTTCAAGGAGTGGGTGCACTGTCTGTTAAAGCTATAATGATTGGATAAAACAGCAGTTACTGACCTATTTGTACAAGGCAATTACTACTTGACAGCTGTAAACAAGTTCTGCATTTGCCTGTCAACTCACTCATTTAAAACCTGGAAGTGATTGGGAATATATTGTGTGCTGATTTGATTTCACTTTTGGGAATTTGACTGTGCTTCCACTTAGCAGTTAGAATTCTGCACGTTTTGTTGAGGTGATTTTGCAGCTGTGTGGAAAGGTTTTTGACTGACAGTTTGCTGTAATTTATCATTCTTTTTTACTATAACCTCAATTTATGTTGAAACTACTTACTTGGAGAACCTTTTTTTTAAATAGGTTGTGATTTCAAAAGAAATGAGTTGACCTTATAGTTTAATCTACATGGATGACATGGTCCCATTTCAGCTGGCAAAGTAGCTCTTCTGATTAAGTATTCAGTTTTTGTTTAAAGATAGTCGAGTACATTTCGGTATTCATTTCTGTCAAAACCCATTGTGCTAAGTGAACAATAATAATTGTAATTTTGTGTTAAGTGTGTAGTTTTGCAGTCCATTAGTTCCACTGTTACATTGGACTCATATCCAGCTGACATAAGTGTGATGCTAAATAATAAGTAGTAAGAACAGCTGAGGAAAACCAGCTTTCCTGTATTCCTAGCAAGCACACATTGTACTTCTTTTTTCAATGTGTAAAAGATAAAGAAATGGGCAGTGTATCACAGAAATTGCTTCAAAGACTCAGTCCTGAGGCATGTTTTATTTAATTTACTTAGTTGGCTATTATTTGGTGAAATATTAATGTAATGAAAAACAAATGATCACTCTCATGTCTGCTTGGTTTGAGCAAGAAAATATTTCATTTGATCACGTAAAAAGAAAAAGCTAATTTCAATTACCCAGAGAACTTCTAGAAGGTATCGAGTTTTCAGCATACATTTATAATTCTCAACTTCATGCAGGGTTCCTCGTTATCTTAAGCGCCAGCCTTTTGTCTGCTAGTTTTCATGATAAATCAACCCAGTTTGTCCGGCCTTCAGTGCCCGTTATTTCCTTGCTTTGTGTAGGAATTACTAATTGTTACTACTGAAATTGAGCTTTGACTACAACCAAGACTGTCACAAACTTTAAGTTTAACTTAACTAATATTAACCCCCTCATTTCAATTTTGTTAGGGGCTGTTTTTAAGTCGTTAATTTTGTTTTTCTTTGTTCTTGTGATGTAATTGACACTGGTACAACTACGTGTATATTTTAATCCCAGTTACCTTGGGAATGTGGTGGGCCTTTCAGAACTGCTGTTGATGCTCATCTCAAATGCCATTAGATAGAAGAAGCCATGTGATAAGTGTTCAAGGCAGGGGGGCTTGGAGGGCTTGTCGATGGGGCATTCTTATGATGATAGCATTTTTGTTCATCCCATCAGCCTACCGCTGTTCAAGATGTCCCTCCTTCACTAATTCTGGCCTCCTGCACATTTTTGATTTTCATTGCGCTGCGATTGGCATCTGGGACTTTGACTGCCTAGGCTTTAGGCTCTGGAATTCTTTCTTGAGCCTTTCCATCTCTGTCTCCTCCTTGAAAATCTTTCTTAAAATCCACCTATAGACAAGTCTTACTAATGTTAGTTCTCATATAAGTACTAAGAAAGTTTAGAAAAAGGAAACAGGTCCTTTGGCCCAACTTGTCCATGCTGCCCAGTTTTCTCACACAATCTAGTCCCATTTTGGATTAGGTTTATTGTAACTATTCTCTTGTTGCTCAAGAGCAAATTTTGTTTGATAACTCTGTCTAAAAGGTCCATGAGCATTTTGACTATATTAAAAACCCTGTTTAAACGTACTTTGTTATGGCTGTTATCATCAATGATGGAAATGCAGAGACCTGACAACACAAATAAAAATCCATTTGGCCCAATCAGGACTTGTCAGCAATTACCCTTTGTTCACATAAATAGTTCCAATCGTATTGACCCACAACTTGTCCCTGTCCCTTCAACCACTTTCTTTTAATCCATCAAACAATCTAATCTCCAGTGTTGTTATGGTTTCTGTCTCAACTATCATGCCTGGAGTGAAGTGTACAGTCTCATAATGTATAATGTAGAAATGTTTTCCCTTCCTTCTGTCAAGAATCTCTCAAATATAATCTCTATCTCTGTATCCTCTTTCACTTTTGGGGATCCTCCAATAGTTTACTGATTAATGAACTTTCGTTTTGATCACTTGATCTGTAAATGGTCTGCTTCTACCTGTAGTTTCCCATCTGTTGTAATTTTAAACATTTCCATTATAATGTACATTGTTTTAAGAATAAGTATTTGTTGTCAAAGTAAGAGTAAGAAGCTGCTGCAATGCCTACTTTGGGTGGTATATATTTTTGTAGCAAGTTGCCAAACGTCTCTTTATTCTCCAAAATATGCCCCATTTGAACATGAATAATGCAAATCCACACATTTGCATCAAGTTTAAATACAAGATGGTTGAAAAATGTAAGCGAACACTAATTACTTCCTGATACTTCCAGTGAAAGTATCCAACAACAGAAAATATCCTTTAATTGACCTTAGGAAATACCTATTTATAGCAATTAGGCCAATGATATGGCAGATTACATACAATTCCACTTTTAGAAACGGCATTATAATTTGTGCATTACATGGTGTTATGCTCCTGCTGTAATAAAATAACATGGCCTCGAAATTGGATGTGAAGGGCATGTGGTGTGCGTGATTTAATTCTGTATTTGGTAGGCAGCACATGCTATGTTTGTTAAAGTGCATCCTTTCTAAGATCCAGAGTACCTGCTTCAGGTCCATTGCTGATACAAGCCATAAGATATAGGAGCAGAATTAGGCCATTCAACCCATCGAGTCTGCCTCGCCGTTCATATATTTCTCAACCCCATTCTCCTGCCTTCTGCTGTAACCCTTGATCACCTTACTAATCAAGCACCTATCTACCTCTGTCTTAAATACACTCAAAGAATTGGCCTCCACAGCCTGCTGTGGCAATAATTTCCTCAGATTAACTGCCCTCTGGCTGAAGAAATTCCTCCTGATCTCAGTTCTAAAGGATCGTCCCTTCGCTCTGACACTGTGCCCTTGGTTCCTAGTCACTCCTACTCGGGGCAACATCTTCTCCACATCTACTCTGTCTAGGCCTCTCAGTATTCTGTAAGTTTCAGTGAGATTCCCTCCTCATCTTTCTGAACTCCACTGAGCACATACCCAGGGTCCTTAATTGCTCCTCATATAATAAACCCTTTGCCTCCACGATCATACTTGTAAACGTACTCTGGACCCCCTCCAAGGCCATCACACCCTTCTTTAGAAATGGGGCCCCAACCTACTCACTGTATTCCAAATGGGGTCTGACCAGCGCCTTATATAACCTCAGCAGTGCACCTCTGTCCTGCATTCTAGCCCTCTTAAAATGAATACTAACATTTCAGTTGCCTTCCTAACTGCTAACTGAACCTGCATGATAACCTTAAGAGAATCCTGAATTAGGATTATTCAGTTGAGGTCATTCTTTGTGCCCCATTGCTGCTTCTCCAGCTTCATTTTCCAGATGTCCAATGTACAGTCTTCCCTCTCTTTACCTTTCATAAATCTAAAAGAAATCTCTTACAGCATTTTTTTATGTAATGAACTATCTTACTGTCATATTTCTCCCTTCTTTTTTCCTTATGGCTTTTTTTGTTATCCTCTGCTAGTTTTTAAAGCCTTCCCAATTCTCCGGTTTCCCACTAATCTTCATCACATTGTATGATTTTTCTACTTCTTTTACGCTGTCTCTGACTTTCCTTGTCAGCCATGGTTGCCTCATCCTCTCCTTAGTATGCTTCTTCGTCCTTGGATGAATTTCTGTAGCTCCTCCCGAATTACCCCCAGAAACTCCTGCCATTGCTGCTGAACTGCCTTTCCAGCTCGGCTCCCCTTCCAATCAACTCTGTGCAGCTCCTCCCTCATGCCTTTGTAGTTACTTTTACTCTATTGTAATGCCATTGCATCCGATTCCAGCTTCTCCCTCTCAAACGCGGAGTGAATTCTATCATTATGGTCTTTGCCCCCGACAAGTTTCTTCACTTTAAGCTCCCTGATTCAGTCTGCTTCATTACTTATCGCCAGTTCTAGTATTTCCTGTTCCCTTGTGGGCTGTACTACAAGCTGCTGCAAAAAACCCATATCGTAACCATTCCACAAATTCCTTTTCTTAAGTTCTGCTACCAACTTGGTTTTCCTAGTCCATCCGCCTGTTGAAGTTCCCCCACAATTATTGTAATAGTGCCTTTCTTACATGCCTTTTCTATCTCCTGATTTATTTTCTTCCCACATGTGATTATTGCTAGGAGGCCTGTACACAACTCCCATCAGGATTTTTCTTCCTTTGAAGTTCCTTAACTCTACCCAAACAGATTCCATGTCTTCCAAGTCTGTATCACTTCTTGCGGTCAATTTAATTTAATTTCTTACCAACAAGGCATCCCCATCCCCTCTATCCATCTGCCTGTCCTTTCATTAGGACACGTATCCCCTGGATGTTTAGTTCCCAGCCTTGATGTCTTTGCAGCTACCTCTCTGTGATATCAACAACATCATACCTGCCAATTTCAATCTGTACTACAAGCTCATTAGCCTTGTTTTGTATACTGCATACATATAAGCACAACACCTTTAGTCCTGCATTCACTGTCCCTTGTTCATTGTTGTCCCCTCATCAGCTATGCCTGAAGTTAGATTCACGACCCTTTACTTACTCTCTGTCTTATTACTTGATCTGGAACTTTAATAACACCTGATGACCCTTTCACTCTCCAGCCTTCCCCCTTTAACTTTTTCACCTCATTTCCCATGCAAGTGAACCCCACCAGCTATTTCGTTTAAAGCCATATCCACAGCCCTAGTTGTGCAATTTTCTAGAACTCCAATCCCAGCATGATTCGGTTGGAGTCTGTCCCATTGGAACTGCTCCCTTCTTCCCCAGTACTGGTGCCAATGTCCCATGAATTTGAAACAAAAACAGAAATTGCTGGAAAAGCACAGCAGGTCTGGCAGCATCTGTGGAGAGAAATTAGAATTAACATTTTGGGTCCAGTGACCCTTCCTCAGAACGGAATGAATTTGAACCCGTTTCTCCCACACCAATCTTTGAGCCAAGCATTTACCTCCTGTTGACCCTGTTCTAATATTTTCACGGCTCAGGCAGTAATCCAGGGATCAATGCCTTTTTGGTTCTGCTTTTTGATTTAGTTCCTAACTGCTCATACACCCTCAATAGAACCTTTTTCGTCTTTCTACTTATATCATTAGTAACTATGTAGACCATAACAATTGGATCTTCCCCTGCCAACACCAAGTTTCTCTGCGGCCCAAATGAGATATCCTGAACCTGGGCACCAGGCAGGCAACACAGCTTTTTGGACTGTTGATCCTGGTCACAAAAAACAGTGTCTATTCCCCTGACTTTGCTATCCCTAATCACAACTTTATTTCTTGTTTTTGCTCCCTTTTGAATGCCTCCTCATACCACAATGCTGTGGTCAGTTTGTTCATCTTCCCTCCGATCCCTACACTCATCCACAATGGGAACAAGAATCTCAAACCTATTAGCTCAAGGGCTGGCGCTCCTTCAGTACTACCTCCTGGATCCCTCCACGTGCTTCACTTGTAGTCACCCCTTCCTGCCCCTGACCACTGACTGAATTCAATGTTGTTCATCTAATGGGTATGACTGCCTCCTGAAACACAGCATTCAAGTAACTCTTCCCTCCCTGATGTGTTGCAGCGTTCAAAGCCAGAGTTCCTCAAGCAACCAACACTTCCTACACGTTGTCACTACGAACCCCAATCGGGTCAACCATCTCCCACATCATGCAGCTCCAACACGTCGCTTGGCCAAGCATCTCTATTTTAGTTACTTGGTTCTTAATTTGATTTTTTTTAAAGTGTACAAGTCTTTTAGTTTGTAACCTGTAAATATTTACCCTATTTATGGTTAATCTGAAGGTAACCTATAATAGATAGTCAAATTAGTAGCTATCATCAACCAATGATTTTGTGGATTACATGCAATATCACTGTTTTGTTCTGAACCCCAGTGCTGTGCTTTAATTTATCCTGTTAAAAAAATTTCAAACTTTGTGCCAGAAGAAAGCAAGCAAAAAGCACCTTTCTGTTCTATACTAAATTCCCACATTGTCTTCCAATTCGCTGAACTGTATACTTGCTGGGACTGTGTCACACCCAGGATGTGATCAATCCTTTATGACTGTGCAAAGTTTACTGGTCAACAATTTTCACCACATGAATTTTAAACAATTTTTTCTGTTTTTGGATTAAGAATAATTTCAGGATGTGGTGAGTATGTTGCATGTAGTTTTCTTGTGTGAACAAAAATTAGGCCTTTTTATTTCGAAGACAGTTATGTGATTGTGGAACCAGAAGGTGCAAAAGTGCATTCCTGACATAATTAAGGCACAAAAGCTGATGTTTCGGGCCTAGACCCTTCATCAGAGAGGGGGATGGGGAGGGGGTTCTAGAATAAATAGGGAGAGAGGGGGAGGCGGACCGAAGATGGAGAGAAAAGAAGATAGGTGGAGAGGAGAGTATAGGTGGGGAGGTACGGAAGGGATAGGTCAGTCCAGGGAAGACAGACAGGTCAAGTAGGCGGGATGAGGTAGTAGGTAGGAAATGGAGGTGCGGCTTGAGGTGGGAGGAAGGGATGGGTGAGACGAAGAACAGGTTAGGGAAGCGGAGACAGGCTGGACTGGTTTTGGGATGCAGTGGGGGAAGGGGAGATTTCGAAGCTTGTGAAGTCCACATTGATACCATTAGGCTGCAGGGTTCCCAAGCGGAATATGAGTTGCTGTTCCTGCAACCTTTGGGTGGCATCATTGTGGCGCTGCAGGAAGCCCATGATGGACATGTCATCTGAGGAATGGGAGGGGGAGTTAAAATGGTTCGCGACTTGGAGGTGCAGTTGTTTGTTGCGAACCGAGCGGAGGTGTTCTGCAAAGCGGTCCCCAAGCCTCCGCTTGATTTCCCCAATGTAGAGGAAGCCACACCGGGTACAATGGATACAGTACTGCATCCCAAAACCAGCCCAGTTCTTCCCCTCCCCCCACCACATCCCAAAACCAGCCCAGCTCATCCCCTCCCTCCACTGCATCCCAAAACCAGCCCAGCCTGTCTCCGCTTCCCTAACCTGTTCTTCCTCTCACCCATCCCTTCCTCCCATCTCAGGCCGCACCTCCATTTCCTACCTACTACCTCATCCCGCCTCCTTGACCTGTCCGTCTTCCCTGGACTGACCTATCCCCTCTCTACCTCCCCACCTATATTTGCCTCTCCACCTATCTTCTTTTCTGTCCATCTTCGGTCTGCCTCCCCCTCTCTCCCTATTTATTCCAGAACCCCCTCCCCAAGCCCTTCTCTGATGAAGGGTCTAGGCCCGAAACATCAGCTTTTGTGCTCCTGAGATGCTGCTTGGCCTGCTGTGTTCATCCATTTTCATACTTTGTTATCTTGGATTCTCCAGCATCTGCAGTTCCCATTATCACATAATTAAGGCATTCGTGATTTTCTGTTTCACTTTCTATTGCAACACAGGTCTGATATTGGCATCTCCACTAACTGATCTTTATTTGCTTCACAATCTAGCACAGCTCCACAGGGCACAACTGTTACTCCAAATTTGCCAGTTGTGTTGTAATGATGCCAACAAACTTAAATTCCTCCTGGTCCTCTTGCTCATCCATTACGATGGATGGCTTATTTTCAGCTGAATTCAGGTTCAATACTGCCTCGTGGCACATTGTCTTAGGATCAATGGGAGCAATAGCATGGGGCATCTAAGAGTGGAACTGAAAACAGTGGTGGCAGTAATGTTGCACTGGCATTTACATATTTGTAGGGCAAAAATGACTTCCAGAGAGGGAGCAGGATTTTCCGAGATTATTCAGCAAGGCCCCTATCTCCTTGACCTAATACATGTTAAACATTTCAAGAGTCTTTGTGAAGGCTCTATTTGACTTCTTCCGGTATCCTAGCTGTCTGCCCTTCATTCCATATCACCAACATACCCACCAAAAACAAATATTCATCTCTTTTAGTGACTTTTTTTGTAACATACTTGTTGCATTCAAATAGCAGAAGTGATAGCAGTCATTGAATATGAGTTGATGAGTGCTGGAGTAAGGTGGTATGGAAATTCCTAGGCACCTTTGATTAATAACAATCAAATTAATATATGGAAGAAACATGGTTTATAGTACTCTGTATGAAAAGCTCCACCAAGGTATTACCTTAACAATCTCTTTTCACCTTTTATTCATCACTGATTAGTTTCTCAAAAGACATGGCTATGTTTGTCAGGTAATTTTGTAGTCTATCTTAGGTTCGTTTTATTCATTCATGGAATGTGGGCATTGTTGGCTCGGTCAGCATTTATCATACATCCCATTTTGCCCTTTAGAAGATCAGGGTGAACTTACTTCTTGAATCCTACAGTCCGTTGCTGTAGGTAGATCCACAATGCCAGTAGGTAGCAAGTTTTGGGATTTTGATCCAGAGGTACAGAAGGAATGATGATATTATTCCAAATTAGGTTGTGTGATCATCCAGGTTTGTGTTGACAAGTGACAACTAATGTTCATGCCCCATAAGTGCCAAACAAGCGGGGAGGCCCTCTCCAATAAGGGAGAACCTAATTATCACCCTTTGACATCAAATAGCATTGCCATCACTGAATTCCTACTATGAATGCCCTGGGGGTGATCATTGACCAGAAACTGAACTATATTAGCCTGATAAATAGTGTGGCTACAAGAGCAAGTCAATGGTTATGGATCCTGCAATAGGTAACTCACTGACCCCACAAAATCAGCCAGTCATCTACAAGGCACAGTTAGGAGTATGATGGAGTTCATCTCACTTGCCTGGATGCATGCAGCTCCAACAACACTCTAGAAGCTTGACGTCTAGCTAGTTTGATTGGCACCGCATTCATTAACATTCATGCCTTCCACCATGTATTCTCAGTAGCAGTCGTGTATACCATCCTCAAGAGGAGCTGCAAAATTGTTCCAAATCTTCTTAGACAACTCCTTCCAAATCTACAGTCATGACCATTTGGAGAACAGGGCAGCGGATACTTGGGAACACTATGACCTGCAAATTCCCCTTGAAACCATGCAATCTCCTGACTTGGAAATATAACATCACTCTTTCATTGTGGTTAGATGAAAATCCTGAAACTTTTCCTGTTAGCACTGTTCAAATCTGAGGTTGTTGAATTTCTCGCTGAGCTGGCTAGTTCTCGTTCAGACGTTTCATCACCATGCAAGGTGAAATCATCACTGGAGCCTCCGATGAAGCGGTGTTATTCTATCCGCTTGAAACTTATACTGTTTGGCCTGTATGGTTAGTAGTGTCATTTCTAGTTTTGATCTGTATGGGTTTGCAATATGGGGTCCAATTCTATGTGTTTGTTGTTTGCATTATGGGTGGAGAACCATGTCTGTAGGAATTCCCATGTGCGTCTATGTTTGGCTGTGCTACAGTGGTTACCTTGTCCCAGCTGAACTGATGGCCTTCATTGCGTGAGTGTACCAATATTAAGGAGAGTTCATTGTGCCATTTTGCTGCTAGTTGATGTTCATGTATTCTGGTGGCTTGTTTTCTTCCTGTTTGTCCAATGTAATGTTTGTGGCAGTCTATGCATGGTATTTTGTAAACCACATTGGTTCTGCATCTTGTGGAAATGCTGTCTTTAATCCTTGACTTTGTCATAGAGTGGCTGTGGGCTTGTGGGCCACCAGATTCCTAGTGGCCTTAAGAGGCTTGTTGTCAGTTCCAATATGTTCTTGATGTATGACAGTATGGCCATAATGTTAGGGTGTACTGTGTCCTCTTGTTGTTGCCTGTTTAGTAGGCATCTGTGGATGAAGTTGCGGGGATATCTTTCTATAGTGAGGGTTTTGTATAGGTGCTCTTCCTCTTTCCTGCGTAGTTCTGGTGTGTTTCAGGGGGTCCTGGCCTGTTTAATTCGTGTCCTAATGCTGCTTGCTTGTGGGTGTTGGGGTGGTTGCTGTGGAAGTTGAGGATTTGATCAGTATGAGTTGCTTTTCTGTTTACTGAGATTTGGAACTCCCCGTTGGTCATACATTCAACTTTAACATCTAGAAATGGAAGTTGATTGTTATTTTCTTCTTCCCTTGTGAATTTAATCCCTGCATATATGCTGTTGATGAGGTGGTGGGTCTCTTCTAATTTGTTGCATTTAATAATGACAAATGTGTTGACTACTTACCAGATCCATGGTTAGGTTGAATACGGGGAAGGGTGGTGTGTTCTAGTCTTTGCATGACTACTTCTGCAATGAGTCCTGTGATAGGTGACCCCATTGATGTACCGTTGATCTGTAAACATCAAATAGCAGCAAAAGGCACAACGAGCTGTCCTTTATATCGGTACATTCAGACAATGAAGGCCGTCAGTTCAACTGGGACAAGTTACCCATAGTAGGCCAATCCAAACATACACACGCATGGGGATTCCTAGAAGCACGGTTCTCCACTCGTAGTGCAATCAATAAACGCATAGAATTGGACTCCATACACAAACGCATACAGATCAAAACCAGAAATGACACTACTCACCATAACGGACCAAACAGTATAAATTCTAAGCGGACTAGAATAACACCATTTCATTGGAGGGTCCACTGATGATGTCACCTAGCATGGCGATGAAACATCTGAATGAGAACAGGCCAGTGTGATGAACAAGTCAACAACCTCCCCCACAACCCGAGCTACAGATCTTTGCCAAAGCTTTGAAATGTTCAAATCTCTACACTAGATTGACTGCAGTTCAAGAACACAGCTCCCAAAACCATCACCTCAAGGGCAAGAAGAAATGGCCTATAGATGCTGGCCTAGCCAGCAAAGCCCACATATTATGAAACAACAAAAAAAAGTGGATGGAAGACCATATGAATTTTTAGCAAAATACGCTTCTTGCGAGAAGTGTTTCACTAATTTGTTAGAAAAGATGAGTTCAAGAAATGTTCATTGACACAATAGGTTTTTATTTTTTTTTACATAGGAAATGTATAATGTAATCCAGGTGTAATATTAGGGTTAAATTTACAAAATTTTATTCCTGATACAGAACTTAGCAAGAAAGGAAAATATTAGGCATTTAGGCATGAAGTTCAGAAAGTACTGCAGGTTGTTTTCTTCGTTAAAATCCAGAGGGTCGGTGTAAGATGCTATGTGGAATAAAAGAAATCACGAAAATATACCTGGTATGCTATGCTGCTGGTTTATGACATTTACCTTCTGCCTTGCTGTTCTCATTCTTTGCTTGATTATATGAAAGCTTTTCTCTCATTCTAAGAAACTGAAATGTGTTGAGTGTTTGATCATGTTGCGAGGAGAGGATGAAAATTTTGCAGTTAATAGGGTTCAATTTTCCCGGTGTGTTTCCGAACGGTTCCTATTTTCCAGACACATGAAATAAGGGTAGAAAGTTATCTTAGTTCTCTATCTCTGATATTTCTCAGTCATATACCAACCAAACATCTACAATGGCAAATTAGGCTGAATTTTCCTCTTGCCCTGCTTCAAGAGCACCAAAATCACCTAAAGAAACTGATACCTTTCTCAGATATTCTGATCTTTAGACCTTATTACCTTGCTCAGAAGAACAAAAATTGTAAAACAGGCGAACGAAACATTCTGGTCCGGCTCAGCTTGTACTTTTCAAAATGAAGGTCTGGTATGAACAGTACCCTTACTTCCAAGTAGACCTTGGAAATCCTTTAAATGAAAACCTCAAGGTCAACTGTTTTTCAGAAAAAGGATATTTTCAGTTTTTGTACACTTAGCCTTCCCTCCAGTAGGTCTGTTCAAGTCCTTTGGAGATAAAAAAAAATTCACTTGGCCTAAATGGACCCAAAAATGATTTTTTTTTCAAAGGGCTCAAACCCATTGTGTCTGCAGGTCCATTCAGGTCTACTTACAAACAGATCTTTGGTTTTTAGGTCATTTTGGTTTTCAGATGTGCGGGTGCAAGATACCAGACTTTTATTACTATTTCTTTCCTCTGGATGACTAGTGTATGTGAGAAAGGGCAAGCAATGAAGATATAAGAAGTCCAGAAGGGTAATGATTCACTTCTTCAAGCCTCCTTTCCAAAGGAATTCAACAGTTCAGCAGCCAGGCTCAGAGCTGCATTTGTGGGCTGCATATCAGACATCTATGCCCAAGTCAGTGGTGCGTACTACTGCCTAGGAGAACTCTTCACTGGAGTGCTGTTTTGTAAAATTTATCCCATTAACCCTGTACATAAAGGATCTGTGCCACCTTGTGGGGATTATTAAGTAAACTTTTTGTGTCTGAGAATTACCGTTGAGCAAATTAGCAAGGATAAATATGAAAGGTATATGTCAAATGTGAATACTAAGCCCATAAATACTGCAGATATAACACAATGTGGAGCTGCGGGAACACAGCGGGCCAGGCAGCATCAGAGGGCAGGAAAGTTGACGTTTCAGGTCAGGACCCTTCTTCAGAAAAAGGGCCCCGACCCTAAACGTCAACTTTCCTGCTCCTCTGATGCTGCCTGTCCTGCTGTGTTCCTCCAGGTCCACATTGAGTTATCTCTAACTCCAGTATCTGCAGTTGTTACGACCTCCATAAATACTGCAGATGTGAGTGAGCCTTCAGGCAACATGGCAATTTTTTTGGAAAGCCGCAAGGCTCCTACCTAATCTATTTTAATAGATCTAGCAAGTATAACAATTTTAAAAATTGGATATTGGACACATTTTATTTTGTGATAGTTTATCACTGTTTTCAATTAGACTTGCAGAGATAAATTTCTTGAATTTATGTTTCCAGTGCTGAGCACATAACACGAACTTGGGAACTTCCGGAAAATCCTGTAATGTATGCAGAGTTCTTTTATTTAAGATATCTGATACGCACTGCCAGCTTTTGTAGTTTGGCGCTAGCTCTGCGAATTTGACATCTACCCTATTTTCTGTAACTGCGTGATACAGGTGGTGAGAATATCGTCTATTATGAATTACACGGGCATTTACTAACTGTATTCCATCATGATGTGCAATATTGTATTATAAAACATTCAGACTAAGGAGTGTCCTGACCAAGAAAAAGCCACCCAATATGTTGCTTGCTTCATTTATATTCTATGTATAATTATTTGATCACAAACTTCATCTCCTCTCTACTTTATGTTGATCATTACTTAAGAAACATTAAGCCCTTCTGATATTTCTCCCTTCTGAAAAGCTACCAACTATCCACTTTAGGTGTCTGATCTATAAGGAGGGACTATCTTTTGGAAGGGAGTTTCCTCACTCCCCTTCCTCCACCCTGACTTCAAATGAATTATAGGAATCGTGAAGCAAGTGAAAAACTGTCATACTTAATTCCACAACTATTGTACATGTTAATATTTATACAGTATTTTCTATATAAATCCTGCTTTTGCTTTGATTAGAATCACTTTTTCAAGTTAACAAGGTAACAACATTTGTGTTGGACAATGAAACTGTTTGTATTTAGACCATCCAGCACTTACAAAACAGTATCGCAGCTAGGTGCAGAGTAAAACTCTTTGTGCTTTTCTGCAGCAGCCTATTTCAGTCCTAGCCTCAGGGAGAATCTTCACTCCGCCAATACTGACATTTTTTTATGCTATTGCTTGCACACGAGTCGCCCTGTGGCCTCTCTATGTGAGACTGTCAACTAACACCAAGTTAGGAGCACTTATGCCGTCAGTGGAAACTGAATTGAGACTAAGAGACTCATTTCACGTGGCACCTTCACTGTAGAAGACCAATAAACTTCCATCCTATTTTGGATTTGAAATCAGATCCCAAAACGAAAAGTCAATTCAATTTCTTTCTCAATTCCATGAAAGTTTCATTCATGGGGCTCTTGAGTTCCAATCTGTCATTAAGATGTGATTTATGTGAGAAAAAAGTTGAATAATTAAATTTAATGTTTGCACAAAAAGACAATTTGAGGATTTTATAAATCATTCTTTGATTCTTAGTGTTCAGTGTAACTTCTGCATTTTGAAAATTGCTATCTTAAAGATGTTGGAATTCAAATAACTGTGGTTATACTACACTGTAGAGTATAATTGCATTTGCCATCTCAAATTAAATATTATTTACCATGACCCCAATGTATTAGAGATATATTTCAGTGAATTAAAATTACAGCTGAATGTCTGCTCAGCAATGAGCTCACACAAGAACAGTAAGGTTCATATTGCTTGTTTATGGCTGAGTGCACACAAGAAGTTTCTGTCTGGAAATAAACAGAAAGAAGTTTCTGCTTCTCTGATAACCATTGCAGTGTGTTCTAATTTTGCACTTCAACTAGCTGAAAAAGCAATTTAAGAATATCACAACCATAAAGAGCAAGTGATTCTGTTAACTTGAGAAAGCAATGGTCTATCATTAACATTGTTTCTTTTTGAAGACATTTTTTCGTTATTTTGAACCCACCATTTATGATTCAGTAAAGTAGATATTAAATGCCATCTAAATCAATGTGGTCACTTTTTATGATTCCTAAGCATTTTTTTGGTAATCAGCTGAAATGTGACCAATGTTTTCTAAACTGTTATTCAATGTTAATGTTATTTCTTGGGCAATATTCAGTGTTATTAGAATGTGTTCATAAACCTTAGCTTATTCACATTTAGGCTTATACGCATTGATTTTTATGAAACATGTTAAAGACACTGCCGGTTGCTGTAGCTGTTCTATTTCCTTTTTACGAGTCTGTTCAAATAGACCATTGTGAAGAGTAAATAAATTACGCACTGCTTTGTTGGCTTTTTGCAGCAGCAGGCATAGTTCCAAGCAGCTGCTTTATTATAGATGCAGACCCAGCTGAACACAAAATAGGCAGCAGGCCGCACACTTCAAGGTCAAAGGTTTACAAACTGATGGCCTCATGCATCATTGAAAAGTTTTGTTAGCTACACACCTACATGCCTTCTGTATAAGTTTTGCTTGCCTGTCAGCGGCTCAGGCTCGACAGCTGAAATTCTTGGGGGGAAGCAAAGATAAAGAAAGAATAATCATGACTAAAAAAAAGTTTGTGTGTTTTGTTCCAAACCTGCATGTTTTCTTGTGATAGTTATTGCTATTGGAAACAACGGCACTTAATGTGGAATTTGATCGCAGACCCTGGCTCATTTTTAGTGCAATATGGTATTTGATACCAGGGTGAGAGATCATTCTATAGCACTATGTTGTGTACAATTTAAATCTGTTCTTCTGAGTTAAGCATTCAGATTAATAACAAAATGAATGTTTTAATTTAAAGAACTGCTCCTTTAATATCTAAATAAATTTTGCATAGAAATTTTCTGAAATATTTTGCAACATTACAGTGGGAAAACAATTTTGCACACTTGAGACTGACATGAAGGTTTACAAACATTTATTGTACTGTGATATTCTTTCTGTTTAAAAATAGTAGTGAACTTAAAATCCTGGTAATTACTGTAAGTGATGCCAATGCACAAACATTTAATATTTATTTCATGTCATTGCTATTTTAACTGTGCAGTAATTCATTTAAAACAAATAGATTATCCCAACTTTTAAAATAGCACAGAGTGAAATTCAATATGAGCATGTTAAGCATTTAAAGAATAATATCACCCACAAGGGGTAATCTTACAAATCTGAGCACTGGCAGGAAGTCTCATCTGATGGCAGCATAGACTCATAAAGTTACGCCTACAGTGTCAAGCAAAATAGTGAAGCAAATCATCTGTTGATAAAATGTAATTAGTTGTGAATGGACTTATAACAAAATCATTGGTTACAGTGCCAGCTGCAGTGAACTTCATCTAATTTTTATCACCTGCAAAAAATGTTTCTCATTTAATGTAGCAACTAAGACTATTACAGTAAAGCCAGGGGATTTAATTAGGCAGCTAATCCACAATTTTAAGCAAGAAAATGAATCAGGCTGAACCTAACTGTAATTCTCAGTAATTTGGCTATCTTCACATTATTGTTCTCACTTTCTCAAAACTAGTTGCTACAAGCTCTTGGTTTCAATGGAACGAATAAACCAGGAGGTTAAATGAACAAACTTATTATGATGTAAGGAAAAAAAAAATCCATGAATTGAATTGTAAACAATACTAGTGGCAGGTGCTGTTCTGAATTTGTTCCAGATGGAACTATTTGTTTTGTTGCTAAGTTTTTGTAACTTCTTTGTGTAAGTTAGGACTTTATTGTGAAGCTAAATGAAGGCTCCCCCAGGCAAAGTTTGCTGCAACAGGTGTTTTCCAAGACCATTTACACCTAGTACTTTGAAGTGATTGGTGAAGGACAGCAGTGCCCTGCAGAACAGGATGAAGAGAAAAAGTAGAAGAATTTGAGTATTTCAAGAAACTGTTTACAGTGTCATCTCAATGTTTTAGAGTAAATCAGGGGAGACAAGGTACCTTTTAAAAGCATTGTACCTACTTAGAACTTCTGTTGACTGCCATGTAATCTTAAACCATGTTTTCACCTCCTTGTTAATAAAATGTGTTGCAAGAAGTTATATACTTTGCAGCAAAATTTGACTAAACCTGTTTTGCAGTAAGGGGTCTCAATTCAAGATTTGTTCACAACCTGTTCCCCTTAAGAAAGACAGCATGCAGGTTTTCTGCTAACTCCTCATTTCACTGCAACCTGCCATGTCCTCGCTGCTGTCTGGCTGCAGGCTTAATCAGTTACAGCTAACCTCCAGCTCTTAAAGGCAAATTGCACTGAAAATTGCACTGGTACAAAGGTGGAAGATGCTGACTGTTAGTGCCCCAATTGAAGACAAGTCAAATTGAATGCCCAGTCAGAGAGAGGGCTACGCAATTCACAGATGCAGTACTGAATAAAGAAACCATATTTCCGTCAGGGCCAGGAAATGCCCTCTGAACATTGGTTGTCAAGGGAGATCAATGCAAGGAGTCAGCTGCCGTTGACTTGGCAGCAGAGACAGAAGAGGTTAAATGGCCTCATTTAGGTGGTCAAGGTCGGTGAGTGCGTCCTCACGTGAAATACATATCCACTACATCACCAGCCTCTCTGCCTGCTCGACATACATCCTCACCCATCACCAGTCTGAGGTGTTCAGAACCCATGTCTAACATTCAGATTTTCCACCACATCCTCATACATCTTTCAATGAAGCCTGCTTCACATTCCCCCTTTCATTTCCTGCACATAACTCCAGCTATTCAGTGAGTCACATCACCCAACCACATTACAATAAATTAAGTGGCATACTCCCCCTGTTTTTTAAGAATAATAAATTGCAGTAGAGCACCAAAGAACTGGATGGGGTCCAGGCATGTCTTCAACCTCTGTGCCTGACGGAGAGGATTGTGGCCCAAATTTCCAGGACTATTGTACAGAGCTCCTAGCATCCTGCATCATGGAGAATTTGCAGGATGCTGAAATGCTCCTGTCTTATTCTTTTCAAGACTTACAGCTCACTGTCACCTATAAAGTGAAGATGTTGTGACTGTTTGCCCTACCCTCCATCGTTCATCCGCCTCAACATCACCCCCTTTCCAATTGTTTACTTGCAGAAAGGCAGGAGCTGCCACTAGGCCAGCCGCAGCAAGTGTGAACATTGCATGTACCTTAGAGATTATGCAATCTCATGTGGATATTTTGATTAATACAAGAAAAGTTGCTTATCTTTAAAGTCAAATGTGCTGTGACTGAATATTTAATCTGACTTAAGAGTTTGTGGGCCAGCTGACCAGAATGAACAAACCTGCGACCACTATTCAAGTTTGAAACCAGAGTTGGTCAGGCCCATAATTTTGTGCTGTCAGCCACATTGCCAGTTTGCTGTCACAATCCAGTAAATAATCACAAACTATTTTTGGAGAGGCCATGTTCGGGTCAGACTGTTGTGCAATTGGAAGGCAGTTAGAGACAATTATAGTGCTTATTAGATCCTAACATCAGCTCTGATGACCGCCAGAAAATCAGGGTAGATGTTTCCCATCAGTAAATATGAGAGTCATTAATAATCTGGCAGAGAACCCCACCCACACCAGTCACTAACTTCTGTGACATAGCTGCAGTCATTGGCCGTCCTGTGTTGGGGTTGCCTCTCTGTATTCAAGGCCAGGCCAAGGTGGTCATTCTAAGTTTAAAACAACTGACCACTTTTTCAGTGGATACTTCTACGTTAAAGCCATTTCACACACTTTAAGCAACTCCCATCTTGGCCTGTGGCGCAGCCTCCATGTCAGTTTTGGATAGCCTCCTATTGGCTTTCCAGCCTTGGCTGCCCACCCAGTATGGCCATGCTGTGCTCTGTCGTTAGTTGATGCAGGCCATTTAACAATCCATTCAGTTATGTCTGGAAAATTATATCTAAAAACTGGTCTCAAGATAAGGCTCATGACCCCAAACTGAAAATCCAGTCCCTGGTATCTGCAGAATCTCTGTTTTCATTGTGGCAGAATCATCCCCATTTGTCTGGATCCATTCATGTACTTGCTTATTCCAACATGCATTGTCATAAAAGTGATGGTTACATATAGAAAACCACAAGGATTGACTATTGATCATTAAACAAGGAAAATAATAGTCAACCTCATCCTTGAGCATGGTTTTGATGAAGATTGACTCTTTTTCTTAACTGCCTTCTGATTGATTGATTTATTGTCACATCATTGGATCCGGACAATGTGAAAACAGGCCATTCGGCCCAGCAAGTCTGCACTGACCCTCAAAGCGTCCCACCCGCCTATAACCTACCTAATCTATACCTGAACACTACGGGCAATTTAGCATGACCAATCCACCTAGCATGCACACCTTTGGACTGTGGGAGGAAACCGGAGCTTTCTCCAAGAAACCGGAGGAAACCCACACAAACACAGGGAGAATGTGCAAAGACAGTCCGCTGCGGGTAGAATCAGACCCATGTCCCTGGTACTGTGAGGCAGCAGTGCTAGCCACTGAGCCACTGTGCCACCCTAAACCAAAACCAGCAATCAGGGCTTGTCCAGGAATTGAACCCAGGTCCTCTCGCACATTCGCGATCTACAATCCCCAAAGCAAGAATCATGCCCTTAGACCAATGAGCCGTTACCGAAATACAGTGAAAAGCTTTGTTTACAAGCAGTACAGGCAGATCACAGCAAGCAAAAGGGTGTACAGAACAAAAAGCCTTAGAGGCATACAGGTTACATTATTCATTGCTAGAGTCCGTTCAAAGTCTGATAACGGCCAGAAAGAAACTGTTCCTGAACCTGCTGGTGTATGTATTCAGGCTTCTGTATCTTCTACCTGATGGAAGAATGTTGTAAGAGGTCAAGGGTATCATCAGGGTGCAATAGGTATTTGAATGTTGGCTGTCTTTCCATGGCAGCAAGCCATGTAAATAGAGTCCATGGCCGGAATGTTGGCTTCTGGGATGGTCTGGGCTGTGCACACCACCTTGTGTAGTTTCTTATAGTCCTAGGAAGAGCAGTTGCCATACCTGGCCGTTATTCACTCGGACAATGGTTTCAATTGAGCATCTGCAGAAGTCGGTGATGGACCTTATGGACATGCCAAATTTCCTGAGGAAGAAGAGACATTGTTGTGCTTTCTTGACTGTCGCATCTACGTGGGAGGTCTAGGACAGGTCATCGGTTATTGTCACTCCGAGGAACATGATGCTGTTCATTCTCTCAACCTCAATTCCATTGACGTAGATGGGGTGTGTTGTCTTCCTTTTTTCTGAAGTCGATGATCAGCTCTTTGATCTTGCCAACATTGACAGACAGTTAATTTTCATTGCACCATGTCACTAAGCCCTCTATCTCACTTCTGTATTTTGACTCGTTGTTAGATATCCATCCCAATTTGATGGCATCTTCAGTGAGCTTGTAGATGGTGCTCGTTCAGAATTTGGTAAATTCAGAGGTGTATAGGGAGTACAGTAAAGGGCTGAGTGCCGATCCTTGGAGGACTCCAGTGTTGAGTGTTATTGTGAAGGAGGTACAGTTATCTTGCAGTCTGTGGGACAGAAAACTGAGGATCTAGTTGCCGAAGGTGGTGCCGAGACCAAGGTTACACAGCTTTGAGATTAGTCTGGAGGGGATAATGGTGTTGAAGGCAGAGCTGTAGTCAATGAACAGGAGGCTGACATAGGTGTTTTTGTTGTCCAGATGTTTCAGGTATGAGTGCAGGGTTAGGTATGTGGCACCCTCTGTGGACCTGTTATGTTGGTAGACAAACTGTGGGGGATCGAAGCAGGGTGGGAGACTGGAGTTGATGTGGGCCATGATCAGTCTCTCAAAGCACTTCATGATTATTGAAGTCAGAGTTATTGGGCGGTAGTCATTAAGGAATACTACATGCGTTTTCTTGGGTATTGGGATAATGGTGGCCCACTTGAAGCAGGTGGGGAGTTTGGCTTGTCGGAGGGAGAGGTTGAACATGTCGGTTCTGTGGAAGTCCTTACCAAAGTAAGATTTTGTTTGGCTTTAAACGTGTACTATTGTGTTGTTTAACAAATGCAATTTAAAATGTGTGAATTAGAAAATGCTTTGAAAGACCGTATTCACTGTCTGCCAAGTCAAACGTAAAAATATTAAAGCTGGCCCAGTGTGATATTCAACTTTCTTAACTACTCTGTCAAAGTGAATGATGCTCTAAAGCAGCACTGTTTCTTGCAGAGAATGTTTTGGGGCAGAACTGATATGAGATTGATTGGCAAAGCCAACATCTCTTTCCAGAACCGCAGGCTTGATTTCTCAAATTAAGCCACAAGGAAATTTCATAGCATTCCAAAAGAAAGGGTGTTCAGCACAAGAAGGCATGACATAAAAGATTTTATTGCAAGAAAGAGTGCAGTAATGTATCTTATATTAACCTTATGACATTTTTTTTGTTACAGAAATATTCTTTCCTTTGCTATTTTACCATGTCACAAAGCCATACCAAGTGTTTAATTTAGATTGCTACACAATCTGTTCAGAATAAAGCAGCGCTGTAAACATTTTAGACCTGTAATGCTACCTAGTTATTTAAATATCCAGTTATTCATTTGATGCTATCGTCTGAAGTTGGGATCCTGGACATTTCTTAATTTTCAGTGAACATATTTATCAAGAATAGATCTTGTTCTTTGGTCAAGTTTCAAACCTCAATGTTTTCACACATGACTGTGATAATCCCATGCTTGCTCCTGAGGATGCAGTTCACCTTCCCATAGTCTTTGTGTGATGGCTGGTGTGCTTTTATTATATACCAGAGAAGTTCCAAATCAATTCTAAAAGTTACTAGTTTTGCACAGACCAAGCTCTTGTACCATCCAAATGTATCTTGACTTGTTTGCTGACTTTCCTTAACTTGTCAGTAAAGGAATGACAGAACAACTTGTTGACTAACGCCAAACAGAACAATGCAAAACCTTGTTTCATGACTATCAAGCAAACTTCCAAAATGGAGAAGTGAAAACACTATGTCGTTAGGATCACTGACTTACTACTGAATTAATGACAATTTTGAATTTTTGGCGATGTTATATCCTGATAGCCAGAGCTCTAAACTGAAACATGATTAAGATGTCCTTTAGACTTTGATATCATTTTGTCCCTTCCTGCCACTTCCTGCACATCAATCATGACCTTTGCAAATACAATAATGTCATGAAGTTGTATTATATGGACTATGAATCTTCAATTCCATTGATTGATTTTATATCTGGAATTCTGCATGAAAGAAAATGCATTTAATTAAAAATGACCCTGTATTTTAAAATGACTAAAAGCTGTCTGGAAACTGGCTAGGGACCACAAAATTATAAAATGAATGCCTAAACAATACTTGTAAGGAATGGATTTGTATTAGGATAGTTTAATATTGACACTTAGTGGTAAGAGCTGTCATCAGTAAGAATGACCAGAGATAAATATGATTGACCAAAACTCATTCTGCAAAGAGAATGTTGAAAAACCCCTAATCTATTTTAATGGCGTCCTGATAACATTGACAAGGGAGATCAAACCTCCTTTGGTAATATGGATTGCCTCCATTGTGTGTCAGTAGCCATCTGCCACATGATCAAAACCCTGCCCAGAAGAACTTCTTATAAGCTTGTACATTTGGCAATAACATCAAGAAGGCCTGCAGGGTGGCATAATAGTACAACAGATCTCTATCAACAGTTTGACAAACTTGAACCCTATCCCTGTTAAACGTTGAAATATATTACAAAGATAGAGAATTTTTTTTCAACAAGGAATTCAAACGTCATAGAATCTACTTTGTGAAAGTGCTAATTGCCGGTTTAAAGAGATTGTCTCCAAATGATTCATCAACTTACATTGGTAGTAACACCTTTGACTTCCAAACAACAATTTAAAGTGAACATCAAGGCATATGATTATTTTACTAATAGACTTCATTATTTTTCAATTCCACTTGCCTCCACCCTTAACTTCAACTATTTGCTCGCGTACTAGAGTATGTGTATGTCTGTCATTCAGGACAGACCTTGCCTTTGAACGATGTACATTTAACCGACTGACTATTTTCATGAAGAAAAACAAGCTCTTTACTTGCAAAGTCTCATGATCTGGCTAGTTTGTTTCTTCATAAGCATAACTTTTAATGAAGTTCAAACTCTGTTATAGCCAATCTCAGGAGTGAAAGAGAAATTTAGTCAGCCCTCTGGACTTGGTCATAACCATCAAGAGGCAATCATTTCCAGTTATATTTAATTACATAGTGGCTGCTCTCAGGGAAAGCTGTACTGGATTTTTAGAGATATTTTCTTTGAAGTCGTTTTATAGGGTTTTATTTTGTCCTTAAGCAAATTAAAAGGACTAGTGGCTAATGTATATTCTGAACTGTAAAAAGATTTCTGACATTTGTTTTATTACATCGTGGAAGTCCTTCTAAGAATTGCACTTCCATGATGAATTGAAGGGCAAACTGAGCTACAGAAGGAGAAAGCAAATTGATAAAGGTTTGCCCTCAGGACTTTTTTACCCATCCAATGGACTTTATAGGCCAAAGACAGGAGAGCTTTAGTTCTCTAAAAGGCACTTAATCAGGAAGCTGCATTTCTTGAAAGACTGTAATAGAATTCAGCACCTCCTGCAATACTAGATGTAAACAGCTGCCACCAGCTAGCCCATTATCATCTGTTGTAGTCAAGGTCACTAGAATCCTAAACCTTTTTGCCCCTGGCTTCTCTCAGATTGCCACAGGGAATATTAGTAATATTAGTTAGTCTGCAGTCCATGTTTGCATTAATCAAGTGACTGAGGCTTTGTCAGTCAGAATAAGTTATCCACGAAGGATAATGTGTTTGGCTTTGAACAGATTGCAATATCTTTTTGTGTCCATGACATCAACTGCACCCATGTGACCTTGCACTCTCCTTCTTATGACCAAAGTATCTTCATGAAATTTAAGGACTTGGTTATCAATGTGTAACTGGTGATTGATCATCATGAACACAGTAGCTGCCATATTCCTTACATTTTATATCAATCCTCTACCCCTAAACCATTTGTGCTTGCACAGCAATTCAGAGCCTAACTGTTTGGAGACAAGGACTACCCATGGCATATGTGGTTACTTTTAGGAATTCATACTCAGTAGCAGAACTGCATACAATCAGATCTATTGGTCAAATGTCAGTTCTGATACATGGAGGGTCTGGTGGCTTTCCATGGTATAATACGGAAAGAGCGCTCCAAGTGATGGTTATTTGCTGTATGCTTTTGTTTGTGAGGGGTTGCAGCTGCTGAGTGAAAACAGGAATCAGGTCCCTACTGCACCAGGAAAGTGTTTAAACATATTGCCGCAGCTGTGAAGAACAGAATAAACAAAATAAAACGACCAAGTGGCCCTCACACTATACAGTCACTGGAGCCCCCCCCCCCCCCCCCCCCCCGCCCCCCACTCCCTCCTCTCCACACATACACACCATATCCGTGCTAAGCCATACCATCTCATGAATCCAAACACACTCTCCATGCCAACCTGTCCTGCCAAACTCATCCCACATCTTATGCTACCTCATGTCGCACAAAGTTCCTGTCACCAAGCTTTGCCCTTACATCCCCACCCCCCCCCCAACTTCACATGTCAACTTATCCAGTAACCACCATGGACGATTCTCAGAACCCCGTCTGAAATTAAATAAAGTAAGTTGACGAATTCACTATTAAAAAGCAGCACTCCCATTAACCCATTTACTACATTTAACTTCCTTTAGTCCTTTATATTGGAATTCATAGGGTGAGTTTTATTATTCTTTGACCAAGTGAGAGTCACATTGAGTTTGATAGAGTGATTCTTACCCCATGGGAGCAAATTTTCCCTGCCTATCCTATCAAACACACCTCTTTAATCACTGTTTGAACATTCGCAGTGAGAATAATATCCAGTCTCCACCCAATCTAACCAAGTGCCATCCACAGATGAACCTGTCACTCAGCAGGGTCCTCCCTAACACAGGCATTTGTTGGTGCCATGCCATCTTTCAAAGTCTGCTGCACAACTGCAGGGCTGCTGCCATTTGCAAGCTATGCTGCTCAACTGCGTTGGGAATCAAGAGAGATGGCAGGGAAGGGCCAGCAGACAACTGGCTTCTCAGAAAGGGATCTGGATGTGATGGAGAGAAGAGTCCTATTTCTAGAGGACCAGAAGAAGAGGACACATGACAGTATCATGCCATCCTGACTGTAAATGGCCACCCAGAGCAGTGCCATCTCCAGGGTGGGCATCAGTTTGGGAAGATCAATGATCTTTACTCCACCACAGTAAATGCAATACTCTGCTCTCTGCTGCCTCACATTTATCTATGCCGCCACATCCATCTCTCGCACCTTTCGCCCACATGCCCCAGCACTAACAGCTATGCCTCTCACTTGCATATTACGCATATTTCTAACAGAGGAAGACATCCCATAAAAGGGTGGAATGATACTATATAGTTTGGAGTCGCTGGACATTCATGTCCTCACCCCCTCTGAGGAAAGGATTTTTGCCCTAGTAAGAGAAGTACAGGGACTGCTCCAATGAGAACATGGAGACATCCCATGTATTGATACTGGAGTGAGTAACACTAGTTGTCCCATTCCTATGGTCACTTTACCACGCATGGATTACCATTATTAACCAATGTTTGCACTGCCCTTTGTCTCTTATGTCCTACATCCTCCCAAAAACTTTATGCAGAGAGCTCCAGCAGTGCCATGCAGGATTTTCACACTCACTGGCCCTCATAACTGAGAAGTTGGACAACTCAGCCACTGCATCAGTGCACTGTCTGTCATTGACTCTGCAGCAGTGTAAGCTGTCCATCAATTCACTGCCATTTATCACCAAGCAGCCAGCTTTGTCTATCTGTCTCCATGGACATGTTGACAACTGCCATGGAGAGTCAGGCCCAACAAACTCGGAGGCAGCTGAAGCATCATCAACACCAGCACCCCATCGCTGACATACTGTTCCTCAGGGCCAAAGCCAGGGCGACTGAGGGACAGAGAGCCTTGATCCTAGTCCTGGTACTTCTACCTCCCAATGAAACAAAGCTGTGCTGCAAGGCACCCAGAAGGAGGAGAAGCCACACATGGGCCTTTTGACAGTCTCCACTGATGAGACTGAAGGTGGCCAGGCCCTCCATCTCCACCCTATCTGCCCCTGTCCTACTATTGGAAGTTCCAGTCTGTCCATGGAGGTAGGCAGTCAATTTACCTCTGGCAAGAAGACCCTTGGTGTACCTGGTCTACCCAAACCCAAGCACCCCTGGTCTTCCTCAACCAAGCCTCCTGGACCAACAGTCTTCTCTGTGGAGCAGGCATCCTCCACCCCATCTGCAGAGCAGAACAGCTTGGTACAGCACAATGACAAGGCCAGGAGGAGAAAAATGTACCAATGCTTTATGTGGCAATGGTTGGTAAATTTGTGCATTGTTTATATCAGATACAATGATCAGTAAACTGTTTGTTTATTTAGAAAACACTTCCATGTTTAGTTTCTGTCACAAACAATGGTGTGAAAATAGTTTTACTATTTCATGAACCCTAGTGCTTTGACAAATGTGTGGTTATCCCTGTCTGTTTTAGGGCTGTAGATGCTGTGGCGTTATCCCTTGGCTGTCAAAGATAAGGTGTGTTTGGTTGTTTTTGGTGATCATTGTAGAAACCCAATCTATTTCAAAGTGTTTGTAACCACTTGGGACTACCAATCAAATTGTAAACTGAGGCACTTGGCTATAATAATGAAAGGTTGTGAGATCACTCATGCAGCACTATTCCTGTGAAGATAGCTGTCAGCATTGCAGCTTTTAAATGAAATATTTGAAGAGCAGGTAATTTAAATTCCTCAATAGTCTGACAGTTCTAAGAGGATTTAAATGCCTTGGAATCTTGACCACTGCGCTAGTTTTATCTATCTTTTACATAAATACATGTCTAATTTAACACTTCCAAGGGCACTTGAGACTTCCCAAAGAGCCCATTACTGCTTTCAAAGGTTGCCCTGAGGCCACATCTGAAAACACTTACCCCTCCCAAAGGGCACCTCACTTCACCAGGGCATATATGAGAGGCTGTCTTGCCTTCCAAGAAGGTATCCTACCTGTCCAAAGAACTCAGGTAAGTTTAGACTTTCTACCAGGTCTAGCACAGCACAATTCATAATTTCCTATTTCCTCTTGGCAAAAATTAAATCAGCTTGAAGGCAGCTGCTTTTTAACATGTGCATACCTCTATCAGGCATAAATTTATAAAGTGTGACTTCTCCCCTTTCCCCACTGCTGCAAAAATGCTTTGCACCTGACCTGGGGTAGGGGTGGGGGTTACTTATGAATACCAGCCTTCGGCATTATCATTAATGAGATGACTGTGCACGTTTCTGGCCTTAATTTTACCTAGCATAGTCAAATTCATCCAGTTTTCTAACAACATGGCAGATTTTGATGCAGGCTACATAAGGTCCCAACGCAAAACGTCAACTTTCCTGCTCCCCTGATGCTGCCTGGCCTGCTGTGCTCCTCTAGCTCCACACTGTGTTATCACTGTCTCTGGAGTTTTGAATTTTTTTTATCATGACGTATGAGATTCTATTCTCAGGGCACAGTTGCCCATGTTACAGAGTTCCAGATCAAGAAAGGATAGACTGGTAAATTCTAATGAAGTCCCTCATCCATTTATTCATGAGCCTGTCCAGAGGGAGGATAAGCTAAGTGGCGAGCCTATACAGTCATTTATAAGCAAATCTAGGAGGTGCTATTAATGGTGTTAAATACCCCTGCAGTTCAATTGTTGATTCCAATTTTATGATTGCATTTTGCATGATCGACAGCAGAACATTCATGCTATGTGCAAGAACCTCACACGTGGTGGTAAAGAAAATATTTCTGGAACTTCTTGACAGTGCATTCAATAATCGAGCTGACCTGAAGCTATTTTTCTTCAAAAGACTAGGCCTATAAATTCAGCAACCAATGCCTAACTCAGCAGAAGGGATGAACTTGCTCCGAGCTCCCTTGATACCACTGTCTACTCTTATTCACGTACTTGGTGAAATCTACTGTTCAGCTTCTAAATCATGCAAGGAATATCACTTCTCAGGGATGTTTGTGATGAGGTCACAAAGCATCAGATCTTTCCACTCTCCTGCACCTTCCACAGGCTGCAGCATTAATGGATTAAAGATTGCAGCCATTTCACAGATACCTTACACTCTTCGTCCTATTTTGTACCTAAAATATTGGAAGTAGATTCATACCTGTGCTAGACAAGGTCATTTAAAATGTATGTAATAGTTTAACATTGTTAGCATGATGATACGAAGGGAGGCGAAAAGGGAGACAGGGTGTTACTTCTCAAACATACAAGAGAGAGAATTAAGTCTTCCCTGTTGACATATAGAGAACAAAGAGTTAAGTAAAAAAGCATGAACTGTATTGAGAACTGCAGATACTCCAGCGTCTGCAGTTCCCATTATCTCTGATACAATTTTAACCTCACTGCGAAGCTTCTTCTGAGGATGCCTAACCTGAAGAAGTTACCCTGTTCCCTCCGGACAAACCTCAGGGGATTCATTTCAGAACCCTCAAACCCTCCCCCTTTTCTGATGAAGGGTCTAGGCCTGAAATGTCAGCTTTTGGCTCTTAAAATGCTGCTTGGCCTGCTGTGTTCATCCAGCTCCACACTTCGTTATCTCATGAACTGTACTGAGGCAAGTTGTGTTTATGCAGGGCTATAGAGAGCATTACATGTGAAGGGTTATCTGACATTTGTGGTTTTAATCAGATTTTAATATTCATTTTTACTCTGCAGCCAGGTCCTGGAGACAGTGTAGATTACTTGAAAGCTTTATATTAACTCTGTACACACCCATTCACCAAAGTGACATGGTACCATAAACTACCTTTGAGGAGGATTATGATGATGACTTGTTTTTTTCAACATCTCCACCAATGCACAGGAAAGCCTCGGGACTCTAGCAGAATTCATCTTTCGTGATTCTCTGCAGCTTTTCTTAACTCTCATATTGATTTGAAAATATTTATCCTTGTTTTCAAATCCCTCCAATAACTCACCGCCCCTATATATGTAATATACTCCAAGATCATTAACTTCTTCAAATTCTTGCATCTTGTGCAAACCCAGTTTAAGTTGCTCCAGCATTGAATATTGTACCTTCAGCTACCTAGACTCCAGGCTCGGAAATTCACTTTCAAATTCAAATCACTTTCCTGTTCTCCTTGTGCATCTTGTCTTATCTACAGTCTCTAAAACGGTTGACCACATTACCCTCTTCAACACCACTAAAGCACTGGACTGTACTCAGTTGTTTCCACTTTAATTTAATTGTAGCCAGACAACTACTTGCAATGAATGGCTTATCTCCACCATTCCCCCACCTTCTGCCTCCCCCCAACCCCTTCAAGTTGTTAGGTGCAGACAGAAATGCCCCTCAAATTCCTTAAGACTCAGAGGAGATGCCTTTCTTTCTGATTGCTAACAGAAGCATAGAATACCTGACACCTTTGAGGATTGCACTGGCATAACTGTAATTTTTTTGATTATGATGTTATTCTGATGAGAATCAAGAGGTAAGGAGAGGGTCACCGGCAAAATGGAAGATAATTATGCAATAATAACCGAAAGAACTGCGGATGCTGTAAATCAGGAACAAAAACAAAGTTGCTGGAAAAGCTCAGCAGGTCTGGCAGCATCTGTGGAGGAGAAAACAGAAGGGTCTGAGAAGTGTCACCGGACCTGAAACATTTACTCTGTTTTCTCCTCCACAGATGCTGCCAGACTTGCTGAGCTTTTCCAGCAACTTTGTTTATGCAAGAATAGCACTTGATATGTGAGATATGTTAAAACTTTTGAGTACAACACATTCCAACAAAACATTACTATCCTGACCTGATTGCAAAGGCAGAATTTTGATTTCATCAGCCTTCATTTCTGAACAGACATGCTCTTTTACTCTTGAAATGTTATTGACTTAGAACAATTGTCCATAATATTTGACAAAAGGTTAAATAAATCATGTTAGCCCTAATAATCTTTATTCTCATGTAGCCAATTACCAACTGTTCTTTCCATTCTCGAAATTATAGTCAACAATATTAGTGGACATGTATTTAACACATTCTACTATAAGATGTTAAACCTATTTATTTTAAATGAATAACTGCCTCTGCTAAAACACTGGAATGAGGAATATTTTAAGTTTAATAAAATTCCAAACAGATATTTGGTGTTCTTGGGGATTTAAAAGTTATGCTACACATGGATTGTTTATTTTGTTTCTTATATTCATGTAAGCCTTTGCGATCAGGGGTTGATATTGGTCAGCACCAAAAATGCAGGATAGACTGATTAAGAATCTGCTGTGCATTTTACACTTGCCAAATTTTCATTAACAATTAACTTCAATGGAAATGAAAATAATACATGTTGTAAAGTGTACTGCTGAATTGGCCTTCCTGCACTGCTGGTGCTAATCAGTTTCACTTTCCCTTCTCTTTCGTGTTTTTCAAAAAGATTTAAATGTTTCCCATAATTGTTTTCACCCCTGTACTGTTGTGTTTGATCTGAAATTAAAAAGTGGAGTTTCTGGTTTATCAAATAGTTTTATGTTACCTGAGATAAATGCAAGTGGATTCTTGGCCCTGATCAACATATTTGGGGTAAACAACAAAGCTGTTTGACCATCCACTCAAAGGAAAGCATCAAGTTGCTAATAATTGTTATGTATTCACTTTTAGTCTAAAATACAAGATGAGTTGGACAGTCTCATGAAGTATGCAGGCAGGGAAATAAAATGGGTTTAGACATGCTGAGCATTATTTTCTAACTGGCAGGAAAATTTAACACTCATTGCAGCCAAAGGTGCATATTCATCCTTTTGTATACATTCCAATCTGTCATTATCAAGAATAAAATTCAGATACTAATATTGCTGAAAACAATTAGCAATTTGTAGTACAGTATTTCAGATTGATTAAGTTTTCTTAACCTGATGTAATTAACAGCAAACACAAAGAATGCTGGAGAAACTCAGCAGGTCAAGTGTGATATGACTCTTCTTCCCTTCACTTCCTTGACTTAGCGAGTTTTGAGAAGATTTCCTTGACTTCACCATTTCCAATTCTGAGGATCGATTATCCATCAAAATCCATTACAAGGCCACCAACTCTCACAGTTATCTTGACTACACCTCTTCTCACCCTGCTTCCTGCAAGAATTCCATTCTATTCTCCCAGTTTCTCTGTCTCCACGTCATCTGTTCAGATGATGCCTCCTTTCACCAGACTACATGCAATAACCCCTTACCCCACTATGATTGACTGGACCTTAAGTAATGTGTACCCATCTCCCACACTTCGGCCCTCATCCCTTCCCTTCTTCCCATAACTGTAGTAGGGCTCCACTTCTCCTTACTTTGCACCCTAGCAGTCTCCACATTCAAAGGATAAAGCTCAGTTATTTCTATCACCTCCAGTCTGATATTACCACCAAACATATCATTCTCTCCTCTCCATGATCAGCAGTCTGTAGGGACCATTGCCTGCATGACATCCTGGTCCTCTCTTCCATCACTCCTACCGCTTACTCATTTCCCATGGCATCTTTCCATGCAATCACTGTAGGTATAATACTTCTTCATTCACCTCCTCCCTCTTCTAAGACCCCAAACACATCTTCCAAGAGTAGCAGCATTTCAATTGTACTACTTTATAAAGAAAACTTTGTAGCAGAAATGATGATGAACAAAAATCAACTGTTCATCCAGTCAATAGGAATTGTTAATTGTATATATGAATGTGCCTCAGCTGCTTTAGAATATTAAATTTTCCTACTCAAAACTACTTTGCTTTCTGCACAACAGTCTACAATAATGTAATAATTTTCTAAGATTTCCAGAGTGAATTTTAGCTTGCCCTCCAACCAGAATACCTTCTGAATCTTGATGACTCGTTTTCTATATTTTGTTTTATCCAGAAGTGCTCTCACAGACAGCTGAATGTTTTTTCCTGTCATCACCGAATCACCTGTATATTTTTCATCTGTTAGCCACCACCTGTAAATTACCCATGTTTCCAATTTAATAATTGCCTGTAAAGAGCAATGCAAACCATCAAATGTGGGCAGGAGATAATGGGAACTGCAGATGCTGGAGAATCCAAGATAACAAAGTGTGGGGTTGGATGAACACAGCAGGCCAGCAGCATCTCAGGAGCACAAAAGCTGACGTTTCGGGCCTAGACCCTTCATCAGAAAAGGAGGATGGGGAGAGGGTTCTGAAATAAATAGGGAGAGAGGGGGATGCAGACCGAAGATGGATAGCGAAGAAGATAGGTGGAGAGGACAGTATGGGTGGGGAGGTAGGGAGGGGATAGGTCAGTCCGGTTAGGACAGACAGGTCAAGGGGGCGGGATGAGGTTTGTAGGGAGGAAATGGGGGTTCGGCTTGAGGTGGGAGGAGGGGATAGGTGAGAGGAAGAACAGGTTAGGCAGGCAGGGACGAGCTGGGCTGGTTTTGGGATGCAGTGGGGGGAGGGGAGATTTTGAAGCTAGTAAAATCCACATTGATACCATTAGGCTGCAGGGTTCCCAAGCGGAATATGAGTTGCTGTTCTTGCAACCTACGGGTGGCATCATTGTGGCGCTGCAGGAGGCCCAGGATGGACGTGTCATCTAAGGAATGCGAGGAGGAGTTGAAATGGTTCACGACTGGGAGGTGCAGTTGTTTACTGCGAACCAAGCGTAGGTGTGCTGCAAAGTGGTCCCCAGGCCTCCGCTTGGTTTCCCCAATGTAGAGGAAGCCACACCGGGTACAGCAGATGCAATATACCACATTTGCAGATGTGCAGGTGAACATCTGCTTGATGTGGAAAGTCATCTTGGGGCCTGGGATGGGAGTGAGGGAGGAGGTGTAGGGGCAGGTGTAGCACTTCCTGCGGTTGCAGGGGAAAGTGCTGGGTGGGGTGGGGTTGGAGGGGAGTGTTGAGCAGACAAGGGAGTTGCGGAGAGAGTGGTCTGTCCGGAAGGCAGACAAGGGTGGGGTTGGAAAAATATCTTTGATGGTGGGGTCAGATTGTAGATGGCAGAAGTGTCGGAGGCTGATGCATTGTATCCGGAGGTTGGTGGGGTGGTATGTGAGCGCTAGGGAGATTCTCTTTTGGCGGTTATTGCGAGGGCCCGGGGTGTGAGAGATGAGGTGCGGGAGACACGGTTGAGGATGTTCTTGACCACTGCGGGGGGGTGTTTGCGGTCCTTGAAGAACGAGGACATCTGGGATGTGCGGGAGTGGAACGCCTCATTCTGGGAGCAAATGCAGCAGAGGCGAAGGAATTGGGAAT
This sequence comes from Stegostoma tigrinum, assembly GCF_030684315.1. Lineage (NCBI taxonomy): Eukaryota > Metazoa > Chordata > Chondrichthyes > Orectolobiformes > Stegostomatidae > Stegostoma > Stegostoma tigrinum. Next base: position 28,411,062 of record NC_081372.1, read on the forward strand.
AGGCGATAGAATTTTTGCAGGAAGGTGGATGAGAGGAGGTGTATTTCAGGTAACAGTGGGAGTCAGTGGGCTTGAAATCTGTGTAACTCACTTCAAAATTGCTAATTTCTTTCACCTGGAAATATTTGTCATAAATGAGACCAAACACAGGCAAAACTTCCAACTGTGCAATATTAGACCAAGCTACCATTATGCACCCAATTCAGATTTAAATTCAAGGATGTTTAAAGCATTTCTTATGGTCCCTGCTGAAGTTGAAAGTCCCAACCTATAAAATTTGCAGATACTAATGAAGTCCTGTAGACAAATCATGGTGTCAGTGAACTAAAAAATCATAATATTATTGCTTTAATTCAAACACCATCAATGAGAAAAGATTGTACTATTTTATAAACAAAGGTTTTGTAACAGAAAAAATGAAATAATGATGTGAACAAAAAGCAACTCTTAATCAACTCAGAGATAATGGGAACTGCAGATGCTGGAGAATCCGAGGTAACAAAGTGTGGAGCTGGATGAAGACAGCAGGCCAAGCAGCATCTTAGGGGCACAAAAGCTAATGTTTCGGGCCTAAACGCCTTCATCGACTCCTTAGGTTTAGTTATTTATGTATATAAGAATGTACCTCAGCTGCTTTAGAAAATTAAATGTTCCTACTCAAAACTACTTTGTTTTTTGCACAGTGCTGCAATATATTTCTCGGGTTTCCAGAGTGAACTTTAGCTAGGCCTCCCAACCAGAAATCAATGGGTCATGTGATCACAACAAGTAAGACTGTTGGTTAATGGTGATTTCGCTCGGTAATGTGAGTGCAGATCAGGTCGTCAGGTATCAGGAAGTTTTGAAAAATGATGAAGTTCTTAAACAAAGAAGATTGAATGGACCATAGGTAATGGATCTGTGTCCGTGAATCAAATATAGCCCCTGAACTAGACCCCATGCTGAAATTAATCCTTAAAGACTGGGAGGTTCATTAATATTTGTCCTAATGCTTCTTCTTCTCTGTTTCATCAAGTTTGGAAAGGACTGTTCTCTTAATGATGGATAAATGCTAACATAAGACTGCAAGTTCTGTTTTTGTCACTAACTCCTTCAAATGGATGAGCATACAGCTTGGTCGCACTTCCAAATATGTTGGTGAAGCCCAAGTGTACTCCCCATATCAAGCTATGGCTTTTCCTTGCCCATTCACCAACTGTATAGAATCAATGATCCCCACAATGGCAATCAGAGGTATTAGAAAATTCTCCCTATTACAGTTATTCAATTTCTTAAAACGAAAATCCATTTACTGCCTGCCAATAACAGTGTTTGTCACCTGAACAAATTAAAGTACCAACTGCAGGAATGGCAAGCACTTGAAACCTGTTTCTCTTGTGTAATCAGACATTGAGCAATTGGCAGAGTTAAAAAGAGAACCAAATCTGTTAATCAGTGATTTTCTTTTACCCTGAGAATCAGCTGATTTAACATTCTAATGTCTGCCAATCAAGGATGAAGAATGAGGCTTTGGAGAAACAAAACCTCCAAGATACACTAGGTACCCAGTCCACTTCCCGATGACCCCATCAACCCCTTCCTTCCCTTCCGTACCTTTCAATAGAATCATTGCAGATACATTTCTGCCATTTCACCACCTCTTTTCTCACTGTCCAGTGTCCCAAATATTCTTACCAGGTGCTCTGCAAATTATTTTAATTTTTTTTCTTTTGTTTTTCCTATTCTCTTCCATTGGCTTAAAAACTCTTGAATGTCTACTTTCCCACAATTTTGATCAAGCTCTTTGACCTGAAATGTTGATGCTGCTATAGATGCTGTCTGACCTTCTGAGTGTTTCTGGCCTTCTCTATTTTTATTTTAGATTTTCATTTTCTGCAGTACTTTGCTACTGAAAACCTACACTAATGCTGATAAAACTGCTGGCTTTCTGATTTTTAACGTTCCTCTTTCAAGTTTTCAATTTAGTTTTTCATTTTTATTTCTTTATTTATTGATGTATCCTACTCAATTTTCCAACACAGATTATGTTATCGGATTATCACATAACTTCAGAATGAAGGATTGTTGTCAAGATTGGGTCAAATTATAATTGTACGTTTCATTCTCAGACCACAAAGAGCCTTAACAAGAGCATGGAGATAAAAAGGCCAATAACAGTGAACCTTTAGAAGGTTACAAATCTGAAAGCATTGTTGTCAAATAATAATGCCTGTCCTAAAAATATTTAAAAATTATAATTTAATGTATAAATTATACGTATTTTAGTTCAGTATCTTTACTTAATTGGAGTTAAAACAACTTTACTTGTTCAAAGATTTAACTTTCATGTTTTTTCATTTACTTTTGTGATTATAGTAATTGTTAGTTATGGTCTTCAGGGTATAAAACACTATTAAAGGAAAAAAACACACAGCTCTACCCTGAAAGTACATTAGACCACAGCACTTTAGGGAAGGAACTGTTGCAGTACAGTTGTGATGAATAATTCATGTTATATTTTGAGTGCCTTCTGCTATAATGGATAAAAGTGGTAGCTGTGTTTAAGAATTTGAATAAATTAGAGATCTGAAGAAGAAATAGCATAAAAATAAAACTCAGAAATGAAATGCTCATAGTAGAAGGAAAAGAGTTATCATGGCAGTTTCGTAATGTTACTAAAAGCTGGAAAAATACCTTGCACCCAAAATACAGCATAGAGAGTAGAAAAAATACAGAACAAACGTCACACTGGAGAAAACTGTTGAAATGCTGCATTGGTATAACACCTCAGCATAAAGCACTCACATACCAAACTCCAAGGCACCATGTGATTTGCATACAGATGCCAAAATCTCTGGCTCAGTTAAAGTTGAGAGTTGCATGTGTGGCCACCTAAATCCCCTGTAGTACATGAGCATGCTGACTCAGGGTGTCCAGGTGTCTGGACAATGACCATTCATTTGGAGCCATTATTTTCCCTGGGGTTCCCCCTTGCTTGTAGTTGGTAATCCTAAAACCCAAGATGAACACATGGCGAGGCATTGTTTTGGACTTTGCTGATTGCTCTAGTTTTTTATCGTGGGGTGGGCATGGTGGGGAGAATGGGCGGAAGGCAGTGGTTAGTAGGAAGGAGACGTTATTGGAATAATTGTCACTGGCTCACCGGCTGACAGTCTTAATTCACTTTCTTCCATGACTGAAATTTAAAAGAATGCATTTTTTTTTCGTGAAGTGTGCCGCCATTACTTTAGGACATCTGCTAAGCTGATTTATGGGGCTTAACTGCAAGACTATCAAACAGATTACGTGTCAGTACAGCTAATACAGCAGCAATTTCATTCTTTGTCTGGAGCTGCCAGAAAAGTTTGTTTCTTTTACCGTGGTAATTTTCTGAAAATCTGGTGCATTTTACTCTGTTTCAGAATACTATTTTCCTTTGCAGTGCTTGTTTCTTTTCGAAAATCAAACATTAATTAAAAACGTAGACAAGCAACTCAAGTAAATACCTACATAGTACTTAATTCAACAAAATGTTAGGGAAGGAGATTCGATGGATATATGTCATAAAGCATAACATTAGATTAAAAAACATTCCTAATTTTTAAATCATACAGAAATTACTAATGCAATTATATTCAATCTGCACGTCATAGTTATACACCAAGTGAGTTTCAACCCATGAAGAGTGATGTTAAACTGATCTGATGCTTTTTCTCGTAAAGTGCTGATTTGAGTAGTACCCTTGACTAGCTAAATTTTCTTAGTCTCTTTTGATTTATCATTGGACACAATCAGTAAATTGTGTTCAATTCATTTGTTTTTGTATTAATTGCTCCCTTTCACTGGCTGTCCTTAAATCCACAGTCTGGATCGTTTTGCTATTCTATAGTGACAGCTGGTAATGGAAGCTTACGCTTCTATAGAAAGCCTATTAAGAATGCCGCTCACTCAGTGGCCTGTGGTCCAGGATAGAGAGCTCCTCCCATAAGTGTGGCAGGCTTTTGTCATTGTAATTGGGCTCTGTTTGTAGAGTGCTGTCTGTATTTACTCTTTGCCAGGTCTCATATTTACACAGCCTGTTAGGGGGCTTGATGTCTCCCTGCCATGCCACAAATGCATGCAAATACTGCTACAATGCCTTTCGGCACTTGTGCTTTCTTGTAGGTCTGTTAAGTTACTCTGTCAAAGAGTACAGTATGTGCAGTAGGAGTAAAAGGCTTTGAGGGGTTGGGGAAGTTAATAGGTTAATGACCCTTAGACTTTGGGAATAATATTAAAGGTGTCTGGCGTTATGGGATTTTTAAAAAAAAACGCTACCCAGAGACATTAGCTGGCCATACCTCTTTCACTGAGCTCATTCATTCAAGAAGCAGAAAGCACAGAGCTAGCAAATTTAATAAGCGCTGCATCCATTACACATTTAGCTTCTGCCATAGCAACAGAGTCAGGGCCATTCAATCTCCTGTGCTCAGCCATCATTATCTCCTGAGCCATCTGTTGTAGAGGAGTACAATTCCATCTTATTTAAATGAAGTGAAGCTAGCATCTATTTAGCAGGACATATGTCACAGAAAGCATACAACTAGAAATATAGCTACATAGATTTGGCTTGTGCTTTCTTTCGAGATGTTTGTATGCTATTGTGTTTTATGTGACAGACGAAGAAGAAATTCAGTTGTAACTCTATTAAGGTAAAGTGTTCATGTGCTGATGTAAAGTGGTTAACTGTGTCAGTGGTGAGTTTGTATTTAAATATAGTGTATGTCATCTTGGGGAATTGCCCTATTTAAACTTAAAATGAACAAATAACAAAATAGGACAGAGGAAGTTTTAATGACGATGGAGGACTGAGTGTAGTTTTTAGTATTTTATTCTTGAATGACAATTGTTTTGTGTATGCAGCATTGCCGCAATGTGATTGGCTCTCATGTGTTGCATTGAATTTTAATTATGTACAAAATTGGCTGTGATTGGTGCAGCTGTCAGTCTGTGCTGTCCCTTCAACTGATAAGTTGCACGCACTTGGCAGTAACTTTCCAGGAATGATACTCACTTCTGTACTATTCTTCCAGATATCCAGAGACTAGCAAGAATGAAGCTGTGTGGAACATTTCTTGGTTTGTACAAAGCATAACTTATTCACTTTCCTTACAGTTGTTCCTCCTGCAACTCAGCTGATAATACTGGGCATTAGTGAAGCTGCAGATTTATAACATAAGCAATTGTAATTGTTCAGAGCATTATTTGTAGTTATTTTGTTGTAGATTTTTGTGCACAGGCAGAAATGAATTCTTATAATTTATTTTATCCACATCTGTGCAAACAAAATATGTACTTTAGATCTATTTCTTGCATTATTTTATAGTATCTTAATCTTACTTCCCAGAATTTTTTTGCTTAGACTTTCTTAAGTGTAGTTTGGAGCATATTATTTTACACCACAAGATGTTAGAGCCTGTAAACCTGAGCGGTGAGGACGTGTAAACTTTACTTTCCTTAAAATTATTTTTTTGTATTGAACTAGAAGAGAGATAAGTATTTTTCTTGGACTTTGGGCAAAGAAGTTGTGTCTCTTCAGTGATTCTGATACACCCCTGACAAGGATCATTAAAACAATATTAGCCTGAAGGCTTATTAAAAGTTTCTGTGTGCTGCTTCCATCTGCCAGGGTCTGCCACAGGCAGGTTTCACTCCAAATGCTCAGCTGTTACGTATACAATATTAATGCTGACCAGTTGCATCCAGCATACAACAGGACTAATTGTGGTTTGGTGAATTAGGGTTGCCCATCTGCATAGGTTCAAAATCTGTTGCAAGACTAACATGAAAAATGAATTCAGTTCCAGCTGGTAATTGAAGGAGCTACCTTCATTGACTATGCAAAAAGTTTAACTTGGAACTTGCTCAAAGTGAAATTTAGCAGATGTAGAACTGGAAGAAGCACTTAAGCAATAAGCAGATTCATTTTCATACTATTTTAAAATATTATTTCATCATTTCAAATATTTTTACTGATGTTGATTGAATAATTTTGTTTTTATCTGATTTTTAAGCTCTTAAAATTTAAGTGACAAAAATTTTAATGTTAACTACTTTATTGTGAAAGAAGTTGACAACTTCACTTTGAAAAGTAGTAAATTAGTAAGAGCTGTTTAAAAGAGCATAGTTCTACATCAAAAGACTTGTGAACAACTCCACTACTGAACAATTTACTTTAAACGTATAAGCCTAAGAATGATTACTGGTGCAGTTTATGTATGAATGCTTAAACTTCTGGCATTAAATTGTTCTTTCTCTCTCTTAACTTAATTGACTTATTTTAATTGTTAATTGTAAATATTATTTATTTAAAAATATTGACAGCATTGCACAATAATTAAGTAATCTTGTAAACTCAGGTTGAGTTTTTGAAAAGTTTGGGATTGCATAGCAGTTTTTCAACAAATCCTTTTTAACTACAGACATCAGTATTTTCACTAATTGATAGATATGAATATTTATACTCTCTAGTAATATTTATGGAATGCACGGAAATTGGAGTCATAGCAAATTGAAGTTTGCACAGGAAAGAGAAATCCCTGGAGCTGACTAAAGTGCTGAAACATGTATTTGTCCACTACTGATTATACTGGGCCTGGAAGGAGCTGTCCAAGGTGTCTATCATATAGAAATTTTCATTTAGGGAGTCCTGTCGCTAAACAAATCTTATAATAACTCGAGTTAAATCTCCGGCTAAAATGATAAAATTCTAAGATTTACTAGCTGTGTTGCATTTTTATTTAAATTCATGACCTAACTTACATAACCTAAATGTGATTTAGCGTGGAAATGTTGGTACTTTATGTCTCTGTGCTTTTGTTCTAAAAGTAGGTGTGTAATTACTCAATCAATACTATTAATCTGAGCTAAAAGTATGTTGTAAGAAACCAAAGTTTTCCTGCATCTAGTCCTCTGGTTGAGGCTTGTCTCTCTGCTTAGTGCTCTGTGGTCTCTGCCAGTTGTTTGTTTCTTTGTTATTCTTTCTTAAAATGGCATGATACAGCTGATCCACACCAGACACTGCTGATTGATTTCAGCCATAATGCATAACAAAAGAAGTGCAATGTATAATGCTGCCTGGTGCTTTGAGATAAGAATTTAATAGAATTTTGGCAAGGGGAGATTGGCTTGTAGAAGCTTACTATATGCACAACCTGGTAAAGTGAGATAGAAAATGACATTTGAATGCAAATCTCAAATGATCTTAATGAATGGCTGCTGTCCTTTGCCTCTAATAAGGTTTGAAGCCAACAAAGGAAGTAGCTTTGATAACCTAGGGCATCTGTCATATCCTCGGCCGCTTACAGTGTTTCTAATAGGAATCCTAGGACTCTACCACAAGTATGGATAGAGGGGGTAGGTTGACAGTTGTGACATTAACAAGCTTTTAGTTCAAAGCATAAATTAAAGTAAGCAATCTTACCCATTAAATTTTAATAAGATCGGGTGCATTAACCAGCGATGTGTAGCAATTCTTTTTGCTACAGTAGAAACAATGATGTTTGAAACAATAGTTCTGAGATGTTTAAATTTCAAGGACCACCTATTAGATAGTATACAGTAAATTCATTTCTCCTCATAGAGTAAACAGATATATTGCAACCCCAAGGGTTTATGGGTAGTGTATTTACACAGAAAATGCATCAAGCCTTCTCTGCCATCTAACTAATGAGACTGGTCATTAAGTAAATGACACACAGCCTTTAGCAGGCTTATACGACACACTGGAGTATCAAATATTTAATTCAACCACCACATGTCTCATACTCCGTTGTGGACTGCCGTGGCCCAGCCCCTGCTGTAGATTTCATTATTGCTTTCCGTGATGTCATTTCACCGAGGTGGACAATAGCTGTGGGGAAAAGGTAAGTCAATATTAATGTTTTCCTCCTGACAAAAGAAGACAAAGCTTGTGTTCTTGCCCTCTGTTGAAGTCTGATAAATACAACTGAAACTGCCGGTGCTACCTTGTTGGGAAAAAACTATTTGTTTAACTGGGACAGCTTGGAAGAGAGCAAAATTTGCAGCTCCATCCAGTATGTTGTTGGATCTATTCTGTTCTCTGAGCTTTGTACGGACACAGCTGATCTGTTTGTCAATAGAAACCACTTCAGGGTGAATTTACATCACTTTAGCTATATCTCGTGAACCTCCTTTTCCTAATCTGCTCCCATTATAATAATCTTCTGCGTGGTCATCTTAATTTTAGAGACACTGACCAAAACATCCTCATTCTAGAATTATCCTTTTGACGAAGTTGATCTGTGCTCTCTAAAGTAAAAACAGATTGTGGTGCTGTTTTGATATGTCAGCTGTTTGCTTGAACTGTTGGGCTCTTGATAGTACAAAACTATCTAACGCGTTGTTAAGTTACTTCGGAGCTGAATCAAATCAGGAGTGACTTTTTGATGCTTTTTCTGTAGAGAACTTTTGCATTTGATAAATTGGTTCTACCAATAAGTTCGTTTTTTGAAAAGAAAACATTAGCTGACATCTTTGATAAACCTTGAGTTCTAGTGTTGTATTTTTTCCTTGTCTCTCTGTGTTTGCAACTTCACATCCCTGCTTACGTAGAACTCAATCTGTGCAATACAAGTTGAATAGCAATATCTGATTAAATTAAGGATTTAGTTTCTTTTTAGTTTCTATTGAAAGTATTCCAAAAGAACAAATCCTTGGGAATTAGGCTTGAATTTAGAAAAGCCTTAATGTGATCACAAAAGAATGTAATTAAATTGATTTACATTTGTTGCTTCGTAGTATTGTAAAAGTAATAGATCTATCAATAAGATGCAATATAACTTAACACGAGTTTTAGGTAGCTATTCTAGTTTCATTTTAATACCTTAAAACTTCACTTTTCACATGAACTTTAGCAATATTTACATGCTGATAAACTGTAATCACATTCTTTTAAATCATTAATTGTATCAAAAGTTCATGATTTAAGTAGTTAAATCCCATTGATATACTGCTTTTTAACAAAGGGTAACTTTATAGCTAAGTGCAAGTTTGGTCATGTGTTAAAAATCAGAAATCAACCTTTATGTGGAAACCTTGTTCAATGTAAATTAGCTTGAGCACTCCTCGTCTCTAAATTGTTTTGTATTTTAGTTCAGAGCCGTCTGGCAGAATGCTTACGATATCGGCAGATAATTTGGTGGTGGGTGTTTTCAGTGACCAGCTTTGCACAGATTTGTTTGCATGATTTGTGGGAAAGTGCTGATTTCTATCATTGATTACACAGTGACGGGAACAGGTGACTTGCTAATAAAGACCTGGAAAAAAAGCAATTAGCTGTGAGAAAAGAACAGCTGTTTCAAGAAGCTCTTTGCTTTCCAGAGAACATGGTCAATAATCGGTGAAAAAAATACATAACCTATAGAACATTGCAGCAGAGAGAAGGAGTCCATTATTCCCATTCAGCAGCCTATGCATTTAATTATACTGCAATTAACAAATTTGTTTCTTAAAACCACATAATTTGTGAATTTGTTTTTGGGAATTCTGATTTTTTTTGGGATGGAGAATTGAGAATCCTTCTTAAAATGGTTATTATACAGCTAGATTGATTCACTCACAATCAAGTACAAGAATTTAAATTGCTTAACAAATTACACCAATGAGAAATTAACCACACAACTTAGTTTTAGTGAGTGTTATTAGATATGAGATGCTTCAGTTCAAATTTGAAATTAATAATTACATTGTTGATTTTTTTTAAAAAATCAAATGCAGGATGCAGTGCAAAACGTGTGGTACTGTATATCTCCTGCAAGCTTTAAAGGAGCCATTTACATTTGTAAGAAAGGAATCACGTGGTTTCTGTAAGTACAGTCAGCAGGAAGCCTTTGTTTAACCTCACCACACTTGTCACATTTCAAATTGAAATCTGCTGAACATGAGATGAGTCACAAAGGATTTATTTTTAAATAAGTACACTAATGGTCATTTATTTTTAATTTGATTGAAAGATTTGTATATAACTGTTACTGTGTTGCGCTAGTAAGTTTTATGTTATTAAAACTTTAGCCTGCTAAATGTAACTTCTGTGTACAGATGTATACACAGTGTGCAGCATAGGGTAAATGTAGCAAAATCATGAACTTTTTATTACTTACATTTGTCATGTAGTCACTTGAAAAACTTGATTATGCAGTTATTGTCCATGTTAATATTGATCAAAGCCAACAAACTAGAGGGATTGAACGTTATTTATCTCAGACAACCAACTTACGACTCTTTAAATCTGACATGGTTTTGTCTGGTCTCTGGATTAATACTGCATACATTTCTCATAATATCACACCATTTTAAATGAAATCATATTGGTTCATAGCAAGATTCTGATAGCCCAGCACAGGATTCTTGAATCCAAAGGCCCAAAGTTTAGCCCACTACTTCAAAAGGAAAAGCTAAGGGTACAGTGTAAAAACCCTCCCCTTTGCTGAATTTGGTGATAGGGTGTGAACGCTACTGCTTTCCTGCCACTGGTCAGATAAATCCGTAGCAGGATGCAGATCCTTGGAGTCTTCCCATCTACCATAATTGAGACCCTTAAGTGGGCAATTATTCTTCTGTTCAGTGATACCAATGTAGTTGTGGGCAAGAGACTTGTGTTGTGGGAAACTTAAAAAGCAAACTCTGATGGAGTTCTTTTAGGAACTTCCGTATTCAAAAACACCCAGGGTCTGATTGAGAGACCCAGCATCAGGCAGGGAGATCATAGAGTAGATAGCACGGAAACAGCTGAGAACTATGTTACTGTTGTTGCTGCCAATTGCCCTTGTCCCACCATCACTCACCTGTGCCAAGGTCCTTGCTTGATATGAGGTCTCAAGTGGGTGTAGTACTAAGTGCAATCACCCCTTCCCGACAGTGCTGTCATACAATTAAGAGCTGGTGACCTTCGATTTGATGGCAGAACTTTGCAGACAGGATTTCCACTCCTGATGTTCATGGTCACACAGATGATTTGCTGCTGTCCAGACAAGTACCTGATTAACACTTAGTTTGGCTGGCCTTCCCAGAAAAAGCTGATGTGGAGCTCTCGTCAGCACTTCTGGAGACCCCCATCACCTTGATCAAAAGCCACCTTAAATTTGTATTTTATTGCACTGGCAGAGGAATTTTTCCAATTGATCAAATGTATTTGCAGATCTTGTCTCTAAAAGTGAAGAGCAGTGCCGGTGGAATATAGGAAGTAGTAGACAATTTTGAAGAAAAACAAGACAGATAAAGCCACTGTTACTGGAATTGCCTGGATTAATATAGTATATTTTACCTAGTTAATAAATGTCATCTCAATTGATGAATTGTTTGATGTAAAAGCTGTAATGGCATGCAGTTGCTTGTTTGATTGAACCTGCATTCATTTCTGAGCACAATAATGAATTATGGTATAGTGTATTGTTAATTGCAGCTGAAAGTTCAGTAAGTATCAGTTTTAGTTCAGTTCAGATGTTTATATGCCTGAATTCTCAAAATATAAATCAAGCCAAAATCATGTTCCACAATGGGGGATTATATGCAAGGGTATAACCATCCTCAGAACTGATCGAGACTCCAAAATTGTTGTATAGCATACATAATTTAGAGTGCTTAGAAAGCAAATGAAAAGCAATGTAGCCCTAATATACAAAGTGACGTATATTCAGTAAGGTATAAATCAAAATTACATTTTAAATCCCTGCACTGGAAGCTTTATAAAACCTGCTTTCCCTTTATGTTTGGAAAGTACCGAATTGATTCCAATATCATAGTGGAGAGTAGATTATATTATTAAAAGGGTTAAAATTGTTAACAGAAAGTTAATATCTTGCGTTAAATACTGTAAAAATTCGTAAGGTACAATTTGTTTAATTTGTATTGATGCTCACATTTGTGCAGGTGGTAGTTATCGGCTGTGTTCAATCCCTTTCTTTTTTTACGGGACAGAGAACAGATGGAGTTTGCAGCCAGGATCATTGTTGCACCTCGAAAATTAACAAACGTAATGAATAAGAAGTGATGTCTGGAAAAGTATTTTACCCTGGAGAGGACCAAGCAGGAAAAGTTGGTGGAGATTTTCACATGAGAAAAAAAGATCTAATTATTTATGCATACAATAGTCTGTTGAGTATGCAAAGATAAGAATGTGTCATTCCGTGTTTAACTGATAATATGATAATGTTCTGACCAATTGCAGTAATAATAGTGTATTTACTTTTCCAACAAATTAGATTACTGCAGGGGAAAGTCAAACATTTATATTGAGCAAACTATGCACAACTTATTGCTTTTAAGTTATATCAACTGACAGATTTGAGTTTAAAATTTCAATTAGTTAAATGTTAAAAAGACCATTGAGGGAGTTGCAATAATTATAAAAAAGGAATAGCATTTATATTTTTGGTTTATATATATATTTTACCAACATCCACTGGTCTGTGGGTTTCACGAAAAAATCATCTAAATTGAGGAATGTACAGTAAACGTAAACCTTGAAAATGAATTAATCCTTTGTAAAATAATTTTTCTTTTAGGCCACATAAATCATGGAGGTAAATTATAAATGTGTCCAAACCAAATCAAACAGAAGAGGACACACTATAAAAATAGATTTAAAGTCAATGGATTGAGTACTAGTCCTGGGTATCAGCAACAAAAACAATACAAATTATCTCGCTAAAGTAGAATAGAAAAGCATGTTAACTTTGCTATGAAAACTTTGGTGACAAATTAACTTTTCCAGTCATTGTTGACCTGCCAAATCTCATTACTTTTGTGGTGAGAATAGCTCTTTTTAATTTAGAAAGCCGGTTACATACTTTGGAATTTCTTCAAAGACACAGCTTCAACAATTTTGGACAAGCCTGAGTATGAGCTTGCACTGAGATTTGAACTGACAGTATCAAGATAGGAGTGCAGTGCTGCTGTCAGGTTGCCTCATATTTGAACTGTTTCAGACAAAAAGCAAGTTCGAGCCCTGTATCAGTTTAATTGGAAATACTTGTTAATTGAATTGGTGTTGAATGTAGGACGACTAAACATTAATTTTTTCCATTGTTTTCTTTTTTGGAAATTTGACTGATATATATTTATCTGATCACACTTTCTTATTTATAATGGACAATAAATGGACAAAATAATCAGAACTGCAGGGGTTTTTAACCATTAAAATACAGCTGCATGTATCTGAACATTATCCTACAGGATAGGTATTTGGGATCGGAGTGAAGTTGCCATTTTAATATTTTTCAGAATCAGTTCACTTCTGGTTTGGAGACAAAGCAACATAAAAGTGGAATATTAGACTTCTTCATGAAGAAGTACGTAAATAACTTTGATTAGAAGAAAACATTACAATTATGTAATGTAATACAATAATATCTTTGATTAGAAGAAAACATTACAATTATGTTTTCCATCTACAACAGGAGGTGATTTAAAAGAATCTGTGTGGATTACTTCATATACTGACTGGATAGACAAAAATAAGGTTTGCTGAATCATTCTCTTCTCCTGTTCAGAATCATTTTAATGCCTGCTTTGTCAGCTGGCTTCAGTAAGAAACTGGAGAAGCAATCTCTCATTGCTGAGAAGTGACATTGAATGCTTTGATTTTCTTGTCTTTCTTCCAAATTAGCCTGGTCTTTGGAGCTTATAAGACATCGCCAAACAGCCCTCCCTCATAGAATCATGGAATCCCATAGCAATATTCAGGAGAATTAGATGTGAAGTAGAAGAATTTACTCTGACACGTGCAAATTCCAATAGCAAGCTGTGCTATGGATTTCAGTCAAATGGGAAACAGTTGTAGCAAAATCTATGACCTTTGCCTGTCTTTCATTGCATACCCTTTATGAGGAAATGTCTCCAAACATGCCTTTTTTACCAATATCCCTCTCAGAGGCTTGTATGCTGTTCTACTACACTGAGGGGCAGTTGTTTCTTGAGAAAACTGACTTGGGATGTCTATAAAGTGGTGTCTGCATGTATATGATGAGGTTAGGCAAACGGTTCAAAGTACTGTATCTCCAACAGGTGTATTTTGTTCTGAGGGCTATAGTATGTATTCATCCTTTGGTCAGAAGACGATGGAAATAGTCTCATAAATTTTGTGGTGGAGTTATGATACTAATCAAGGCACTAAGGATGCCCAAGTACATGTTATCCAGTTATCAGTTATCCAGTGACCAGCTTATGACTGACCTAAAGAGAAAGTGAGTGGGTTCTGTATGTGGTTGTAGTGCTCCAAGCAGACGTAACTGCCAATGGGATTTTGAATTCATGGCAAATTCCGTAATCAGTACTTAACCTTGAAAATGTGAATAGTGCTTAAGACATTGTTGATTGATCTAGCAACCTGGTTAAGTAATGAAACCTGAAAGGATACACACATCACTGAGATGTAATACTTTTCCTGTTTTATTTCTAAAAACTCTGAAAGCCAATGCTTTAATTGCCAAAGTAATCTTGCCATTTCTCTATGCTAAAAGATTTATAACATTTTACAGTATCCTTGCACACAGTTAATATTCTCAAACCTTTGCTCTGCCAACTTGTATCAACATTTTCTGTATTTGCATAAGTATTGTATGTCCTCACTGTAACAGGAACTGTTCACTCAAACTCAGGCAGATATACATATGGATTTCTCAGTAACTTGCTTTGTCGAGTATTGAGTATGGTGCCAGACTTCTGTCCATGTTGGACATTCACTTCTCAAAAGAAAAATGTCAATCAGGCTTTGAGGCACCAGCAACTTGCAAAGTAACTAACACAGCAATTAATCTAGCACCTTTTATACAGTTGCATAAAGTGTACAGGAATATGAAACTATTCAGCTTAAGAAACCTAAATACATTTTGAAGTTTTTCATGTCAATATTTTTGCTTTGAATTATGACTGATTTGTTTATTGGAAGATACAATCACAACAGAGGAATGAAAATTTTAGAATTTAGTACAACTATCAAATGATGTGGATAAGTTACGAGTAAATGTTATTGCTTGATATAGATTTAAAATGCTATTTCAATCATTTGTACAATGAGCTGGAAAAATAATTAAAAAGAGATGAGTGATCTCATTAATATTATGCAGGATTCATAGGGTAGCAGCTGTGCCACTGATGGCCAAATAGATAGTTTGCATGTTACTCACCATACACTAAGCATGTTTCTCTTTGGAAACTTGGCAAGTTTTCAAAATATGTTCAAGTTGACTGTAAATTGACTTTTGAGCCATGTCTTTTGTCTAAAAAAAAATCTTACTTTAAATCACACAGAAAATGAATTTAGAGGTGAGCTGCTGAATCAGACTTGGACTCAAGGAAGTACTGAAAAGCTCAGAACTTGTGAGACACCCCATAACCTGCAAAACAAACACACAAAGGTGACAAGAAAAGGTTTTCACTCTCTTAGTGCTGAACTTGCTGCATTTATGTTGTGATCAATAATAGCACTGAAATGGTCCCAATTACTACTGATGCATTTGAACAACTTACACAAAATACGATAATATATAGGGTAGATATTGCATAATACATGCCTCATTCCATGCAAACTGCTGTACATACTTGCTTCACAGTTATATTCAAAGTAATAATCTGGGACTATTACATTTTTGGATATACAGCTTTTCTTCCTGCACCTAACATCGAACATCAGTGCACTGAAAACAATGAAGTTAAAATGGGATCCTAATGTCCTACATCAGTTAATCTATTATTTCCCATGGTTAATTGTTCATTTCAGCAATATGATTTTTTTTTCCTCTGCATTTTGCCTCAGAGGAAAATCAGTAGAATCAGATATGTAAGCTAATTTAACTAGGATGCTACAGCACATTAAACTAATAGATCACTTCCTGCAAAGTATCGGGATTTAAAAGACGATGGTGTCTGTATCCAGGAAGTCTATGCCCTCAAATTACTAATCCTGCTCCACAGATGAACAATTATGCGATATATAGTGTTTCTACTATAAAACTTTTATTAAGAAACATCCTGTTTGAATCTTCTTCGCCTGCTTTCTCTTTAAATTTAGGAAAGGAATATTATTTTTATTATTTATTTCTGCCAGATCAATGCATAGATATAAATTTAACAAATATTGTGCACTACACATTAGAGTTTTATGTGCCATCTATTTTAATAATTTATTTGCTGAAAGCAGCAATTGCCAAGTCATCATACATAAAATTTGCAATGCTGTGAAATTCTAATGTTTGTGAGTAAAATGCTAAACAGAGATTTAGCTAAACTTAGGCCTCCATAATGAAAATTAATATGCCTATTGTGAAAAAATGCCTTTGAGGTCATGGAAATGGTGCAGTCCTGTGTATTGAATGCCTAATAAATAAATTGCAGCCTATCCCACACCTGCTTCTCTGTGTAAGTGCAAACCATGCTACCAATGGGAATTTACACAAAGAATGGAAATTAATTGTAAATCCTGGTATGACTGCAGTGATAATACAGTATTGAATGTTGCTCTCTTTAATGTAAAGAAACCCTAAATATGTCAGTTACTTTGAAGAATATTTCCTGAAACTTCACGACTATCAATTGAACTACCCTAAACATATTTAGGTGGCTGAACATTTCATGGCTTACGTTTCAGATTTCTCTTTAAGTTACTACTTCTCCATCATCTTCTTTTTAACCCTCATTAAAATCTACCACTCTATCAAAGTTTTCAGTCACTACATCTGTAATCTCTTTCATGGGTTAAAATTCTTGTTTGTCTGTGAAATTCCTTGTGATGTTTTTAGACATTAAAGGAAACTTTTCATGCCATTGTTGGTAGCAAATTTCTCTTTTGATATTATATTAGATGAATGAATAAATCTAAACTGGGTTATGTCTCCACTAAAGTAGTAAAGAGAGGATTTTGTTCTGAGTCTCTTAAGTGTTCACACTGTAATAATTTAGAATAAATTTTACAGTAACTTCTCTTCAATGTCTTTTGAAATTGACCTGATCATGCATTATATATGCTACAGATATTTAAGGCAAAATTAAACCTACACCCCATTAACTGCAACTTTTCGTTTTACAGATGAATCAAGATGTTGATGAAAAGAGGTTACGCACCCGCTCAAAGGGAATCAGGAGTAAGTTTCACCAGCTTTCACTTCTTGTAACGTTTTGGTAAACACTGGTAATTACTGGAATGATTTTGAAATTTTGCAATAATTTTGCTGTTAACTTTGCTGCAAATTCAGTAATGTTACACAATGGACCTTATGATACCCTATAAAATCTTTGTTTACTGATGCTGCATTTTCTATCTTGCTTTGTACTACATTAGCCTATTACATCGATATATCTAACATTTAACAGTTTCAATGTTACTTTAGTGGTGAAACTTTATTATGTAATTAAACTTAAATATCAATTATATCACAACATATTGTATAATGGTTCCTTAGCACCTATGTCTAATGTTAAACGCTTCTAAAATCTAAATCCTGATTATCACTTCTTTTTTCATCAAATTGCCAGTACCAGCAGAACCCATGGGACAGGATGTAAGGTATGATATGCACTTAATATGCTGTTGGAGTTTAGCTATTTATGTTCTTTACGCCTCAGTAAAATTCTTTCTGAATAGACATGTGGAGGTATATTCTCGTCCTACTAGGCAGAAATGGATAATCATGAAAACCTTGTGGTCCTGCTGCTAATCGCAATCCAGCATATTTGGCCAGGTTCCACTGGAGTTATATAGGCCATTGCCACCCTGGTTACCCCATCTATCTCCTGGCTATTCAGTCACCTTTCCTTTTCCTGTCCCAAAACCGACATTTAACCTGGTTGAGAGAGATGGTAGGAACTGCAGATGTTGGAGAATCTGAGATAACAAGGTGTGAAGCTAGATGAACACAGCAGGCCAAGCAGCATTAGAGGAGCAGGAAGGCTGACGTTTCAGGCCTAGACCCTTCTGAAAATGAAGACGGGTCTAGGCCCGAAATGGAAGCTTTCCTGCTTCTTTGATGCTGCTTGGCCTGCTGTGTTCATCCAGCTCTACACCTTGTTATCTCTTATTTCAGCTGGATGAGTTGTTCTGTGTGTTGCCTTGTCTTATATTCCCAGCACATGTTTAGTGAGAGTGCCTTTAGCCCAATGACAGCAGGCTAATGAGGTCTGGCCCTCAAATAGACCGAGTCTTCTGCTAGTGCCATCAGACAACAGGTTAATTAAAAATTACACCCACTGCTTTGGGTTAATGTTGTTTGCTTTCAGTATTTATAGACCATTATATATAAAAAGAAAAACACGTACACTGGGAAGGAAATCAAAAACAAGAAACAATAGAAGTTCAGTTTCTCCAAAAACATACTTATATGATTTTGTTCTATGATGCTTTAAATCTGAATAGAATATATTATTGATGCATGCCAAAAAAATGATCTCAAATAGCAAGATGCGTGGATGTAGCAATTGAGTGTAGCAGCGGGAGAGAACTCTAGCATGTAGGTTACTGTAATCTGGAAAGTATGTTGTGATCTTTTTAAAAGAGGTAACTGTGTTTTCAATCTCAAAAGTGTTCAATTTACCTTGGAACATTAGTTTTATAAGTACAATTGTATCAACCAAGTAGGACAGTGTTAGACTTAGGCCATATGACATGTCTCCAAGAACTCTAAGTCATGTAGGTAAATAGTATCTGTGAGCAGATAATTCAAAATTGCAGTTCTACCAACAACCAATATTGGCAAAATTAAATCTTGTAGGTTTTTTTCAAGATCAAGTTCCTAAGAATGAGCAATTTTCAAAACTAAAAACAAGGATTGTAAAAAGATTATTTACCACACATCTTTGATAACTCATTAATATTATCTCCAAATGTGCATCCTTCCTTATAATAAAAGGGGGACATTCACTCAATCCATAATTTTATTGTAAAAGTCACTAGACTTTGCAGGTGAATACTGATATGTGAATGTTTTGTGCAGTCATCAAAAGTTCGCTCACTAGTTTTTCACAAAATCAGTGAAATCCTCAGAAGCAAAATTGCAATAAATCTGTTTATTAGATTACTGTGAAAGGATACCATGGTGCACATTAAGGACTGAAAATATATTTGGCCCACTTTGTGTATCAAGCTCCAATAGTATAAGTAAAGAAAGATTATCATTCAATGTTAAGTTCTTCTGACCTTGAGCTAGGAATTTATTAACACAACCTCTCATTTCTGTGCCCATCCTCAAGATTTTCAGTGGTTAGTGTCTATGATATTAATAGCTATTTTAAATAGTTTCACCTTAATATTTTCATAGAGGTGTCATCCTTTTAAAAATAAATAGGCTAATGCTTCTCCCAAAGAGTGAACAGAATTGCAAACAATTTTAAGATCAGTGTGAACACAGAAGTGGGAAATCCCATTTTATACAAAATCCAAACATTGCCACCACCAAAGTCAAGAAGAAGAGGATGACCAGGTAATATTGTATTATGTGCTCTAATGTGCAAAAGTGTTGATGTTGTAATCATTTTATTGTTCAGCTGTCCTACTCCAGGATGTAATGGCTCAGGGCATGCTAGTGGAAAATATGCACGGCACAGAAGGTAAATCAATTTTTCCAAAGTTAATGACTGTGGCCTGAAAATTGCACAATGGGATACTAGTATATTGAAATCTAATAACAAGCACACTACTTAACAAGTGGAGATTAATTTCAGACAAATATTTTTGCGTGTTATATCTCATGGTGTAATTTCAGGGTTTTACTTTACTTTCTGTTCAGAGTTAGAAGTTCTTTCTTGAACATTTATGTTTAAAAAGATTAAAGTGCCTTGCAAGTAACTTTAAAATTCTGTTCTTTTTATTGTAAGCTCACAAGGTTGCCCTTTGGCAAGAAAGAGGAAAATACAGGACTCTGACTCTGATCAACCTCTAACCAAAAGGAAATCCCATCCATTGAAACTTGCTTTGGATGAAGGTTATAATGGAGATAGTGATGGAATAGTTGAGTTGGAGATAAAGGAGGAGTCAGTTATAGATGAATCAGAAGAAGCACTTGAAGTTGAAGAAGAAATGGAGGAAGAAGAGGAAGAGGATGAAGAAAAAAATATGGAAGGAATTGAAAGCACTGAATCAGTACCAGGTGCATAATAAATTAGCAAGATGCTTAGAAGTATTATGATTAATTTTGCATCGATGCTATAACATAATAAAGATACCTCTCAATCACCATGGAAAAGGCTGAGAGACCTTACAGCATTTACGACAGTTTGTGTGCATCAGTTGCAATCTTCTATTTTGCTAAACCTACGTTGCCAGTATTTGACAAGCACCAATATTGCCCTCTTTTCCTCCTTTCCCATCACTCGCAACATCCTGATTGTATCCCCCTTATCCTTGCTTTTCATCCCACCAGCCTCTGCATTCAAAGGATCATTCTCCTCCGTTTCAGACAGCTCCAGCAGAATGCCACCACCAAACACATCTTCTCCTCCCTCCTCCTGTCTGCATTTTGCAGGGATCATTCTAGGCTGTTCCTCAACCACCAACACCAACCGCCTTCCTACAGCACCTTCACATGTAATGGCAGAAGGTGCAACACCAGCCCCTTCACTCACTGACCATCCAAGGGCTTAAACAGCAGCATTTCACCTGTACCTCCTCCTGTATTGTATTCGCTGCACCCAATATGGTCTACTATAAATTGGAGAAACCAAACTGGGAGCAGACTGGGTGACTGTTTTGCAGAACATCTCTGGTCCATGCGGAAGCATGACACTGATCTTCCTGTAACTGATCATTTTAACATCCTGCTCACATGCAAATTATCTGCAATGCTCCAGAGAATCACAGCAAAAACTGGAGGGGCAACATCTCATCTTCAGACTCGACACTTTACAATCTTCAAGGTTCCATAATGAGTTTAACAGCTTCAGATTGCGAACCCACTCCCTTCTCTTCCCTTTGTTTTAGCTTTATTGTTACATTTTCTGTCACCATGTCCTGTCTCCTCTCCACCTGACACCAGTGGGACTGTCTGTTCTTTCCAGTCTGGCAGTCAGACACACCATTGTTCAGCCATTCTCACATTCTGATCACTTAATCTGAACTGTCAACATCCTTTCTCCCCAGAACGACATGCTCCCCCCCACCACAATTTCATAAATGTTGACCCTCCACACTTCACGTCAGCTCTAATGAAGAGTCATCTAGACTTGAAATGTTCGCTTGCTTTCTCTCCATGGATGCTGCCTGAACTGTTTTGATCTACAGTATTTTTTGTTTATGGAACAGATTGCATCATATGAATAATTTCCTCCTCAGCAGCTACTGTTACCTGGAATTGCTTACCTAGACCTCTTCTCATGTGGAGTATGTGAACAATGGCCAACATCTCGGCACAACATTGTGGGCTGAAGGGCCTGTTCTGTGCTGTACTGTTCTATGTTCTATGTTCTATCATTACATTCTCGTAGTTAAATAATCCAGGCATTAGATTCCATATAATTTATAAACAGTGCTACTAATACAATCATCTTCTTGAGTTCTGTCCCAAAGGCAGCTCCGACTCACAGCACCATGGTTAAGTCAGGGAAGTCTAGTCACCCCAACCAGTTTCAACCCAATGCTGTTGATACTAATTTAATGATCAACTGAGTCAACTTTGACCCCATCCCTTCCCCAGCCATCACCCACATAAGAATCCACATTGCTGTGTAGACATGCACTTTTACATGCATATTATAGCCTAGAGCTATGGATGGTCGTGGTGGAGATTCTAATATCTTTACATCATGTGGCTGAATCACTCCCATTTTTACTTTATGATACTTAACCAAGTTTGCCATGTAATGAGATGATGGCCTAGCGGTGTTATCACCGGGCTGTTAATCCAGAGACCCAGGTAATGTTCTAGGTACTTGGATTCAAATCCTGCCATGGCAGATGATGGAATTTGAATTCAATTTTAAAAAATCCGTAATTAACATTCTAATCGAAAAAACAGAGTTAACGTTTCAGGTCCGGTGACCCTTCCTGAGCAGGTTCGGACCCGAAACGTTAATTCTGTTTTCTCCTCCACAGATGCTGACAGACCTCCTGAGCTTTTCCAGCAACTTTGTTTTTGTTCCTGATTTACAGCATCCACAGTTCTTTTGGTTTTTTATTAAGATTATAATGATGACCATAAAACCATCATCATTAATGCCCTTCAGGGAAGGAAACTGCTATCTTGGCCTGGCCTACATGTGACTCCAGACCCACAGCAATGTGGTTGATTCTGAATGCCCTCTAGACTATTAGAGATGAGCAAAAAATGCTGGCCTAACCAGAAATGCCTTCATCTCATCAGTTAGTTTTTCTTTTAAATCAACACATCTTCCTTGGCCAAAATCTCCTTGAGTGTCATTCTGGCTCGTAGTCAGGGATGCTATCATTGTGCCACCATACCCTCTACTAGTATAATAAGTATATGTGAACTACATCTTGCAACTATAGCAGATGTGGTAACATTTTATTGCTGAAGTACAAAGATGATTGTTGAAATCATCAACTTTTACCCACTGTACAATGTAAAGAAATATTCCAAAGAATATAGTAATCCTCAAACAAAATTATATATATATATTCATTAGATTAATATAGAAGACTAATGTTGTACATTTGGAAGACTGAAAAAACATTGGTAAAACTTTGGACATCACACTGAAATGTGCCAAAAATATCAATTAAAAAGAGTATTATTTGATTCTGGTTTCTTCTGACTAAGAGCTAAGTTGTGCATATATCTGACAAAATGAAAGCATCATTCGTCAACTTCTAAGTTCTCTAAATATCCTCAAGATCTTCAGTCTATTTAACCGTAAAGGGACACGCTACTTTAAACAATTTCATCTCAATAACAAGTTTAACAAACACCGCATGCTGTCTTAAATCACACTCCAGCCATTATTAATTGGATATCTTGTGACTTCCCACAAGCAATACCACAAGTGATCAATTAGTGTAAGTGTAATGAAATATTTAACGATAAAATTCTGAGTACACCGTCATAATGGAGATTAAACATGTTTCATTTTGCTTTGTGTAGACGGCAGGCATAAAGGGGCAGATGATCGGCATCGTTGGGAGGATGGAACTAAGAATGTCAGCACTCGAAAGGATGATTTTGTTAGCTATCAGGAATTAGTTGCCAAATCACTTCTAAACCTTGGCAAAATAGTAGACGATACCGCAATTCCTGCTTTCTCAGATAAAAAGCCAAGTAACAGTGAGTCACAACCTACAGAGACTTGCATTTATAGAAAAGACAGCACACATCAGGAGGCAATGGAAGAAGAAAGTGATTCCGGGAAAGATGTTATTGAAAGTGAGACTGTGACTGAAGATTCTGAATGCGAAAAGGAAGTTGACCAGGATCATGATTCAGTTGAAGGAAATATAGTTGAAAATGTGCTTCCATCTAGTGATGAAAGAAATGAAGAACAGCGTAAAGAATTTAAGGGCATGACTGACTCATCTCACTGCAGTGAGCAGACAATTGTTTTCCAACAAGAGGTTGATGAGGCTGATAAGGCGGATATGGAGGAGAATAAGTCCACTAATGTGCAATACAAGGACAATACTGAAGTAATAGTGCAGATATCACAAGAAATAGAACAGGAAATCCATTGTGAAGGACAACCAAAGTCAGAAAGCTCAGCAATAGCAGAGGACAATCTAGAAGAATGCACTGATGAGAGTGAGAGTTTACCTCCAAAATCTGCAATCACTGAAGAGTCAGAAATTTATGACATGATGACAAAAGGAAATCTTGGGCTCCTAGAGCAGGCCATTGCTCTGAAAGCTGAGCAGGTGAAGATGAAGAGAGAAGATGTAAACAGGGAGCCCAGTAGGTTATCAGGGGAACAGATGAGGCATAGCCACATGGAAGAAAAAACAAACAAACCTTTGGATTCCATCAGGAAAAACCTTTATAGTAAAGGTAAGTGGCAGGCTGTAGCCTGGACGGCAATTACTTGATTATTCTATGTACATGGATTTAATTTTCAGTGCAGTGTACATTGTTATTCCACCACATTGAGCATGACACGTGCAGTACGGTATGCATAAAATAACTGAGCACATACTGAGAAAATTACACATGCTCTGCAGCTGTGCTAGAACTCAAGCCAGAGCTATTAAATACACTGAAGCATTTCTCTAAATTATTCAACTGAATGCAGTTTAAAAACATAAAATATTGTAAAAACAGCAGTTGATTATAGCATTTTGGTATTCTACTTATGTGAAAAGCGAAGAGAATTTACAAGTGGCTTACTGTTTATGCATAACATATTCAGCTGAAAGTCCACAGGATGCCTTATTGGCTAAATGCAGTTTATGGTGCTGTGTAGACAAGGACGGTCCAGTTTCTAATCTTGGAATGGGTTGATTTTCGAAAGTGTCACAATAGGAAGCCAGAGTTGGCCTCTGCAGATCAAAAATAGGAAGGACAAAGAATTGCCAGCGTCTTTGATTCTGATCTCTGTCAAGAGTCCTCTGCTTGAGAGGGAATCTAGTCTAAAGTCTGAAATCTTGGTTTATCTCTGGTTGGCTCCATGGTCAAAAAAATCCAACCAACAATACTTAACACCATTCAATTAAAAGATCCCTTAATTTTGAGGTACATATAAATATTGGTGTCTAACACTAACATGATCCACCACATTCACTAAGCAAGGGCAACAAAAGAGAAAATAAAAATTAAAGCCCCTGAGATTAAGGCATAACGATACTTAATATGGTTTTCCTGAAATTCCTGCCTTTGCTATTTGTGGTGTTATTTACCAGTGTAAAATCAATGGATTGTGGCTTTGTTGAAATAACAGACAAGATTACATACAAAGGCATTCAATGTTTATAGGTTAGTGTCAGATGCAGTAATTTCAATATCAGAGATTCAATGCATAAAAGATAAGCCATTTGTCACTGTGTGTTAAAACAATAAAATATTGCGGAGGACTTTGATACAATTGGAAGAACATAAGTAACATAGCAGTGAATAATGCAATGGTCTATTTATTTCCATGTGGATTCATTTTTAAGATTTAAATCCTCCCTGAAATGACCATTAAGTAATAATTTGTTGGAATGAACTATATATTTTTTTAATTTCACATTGCTGAATAGTGGAATTATAATTCACCTCTTTGGAATAATGGACTTTTACACTCATTATTAACCATAATCAACTGCAACCCGTGTAATTTTCCATACTTAATTGAATTACATTTTGCTCAGTGAAGATTGTATGAAACGATTATCATTTAAAATGTATCTTCAAATGTTCTTTAACATACAGTTAGTTCAAAGTCTTTATATTCAACTTGAATAAAACTTTAAAATTCATCAGCAAAAAAAATGTGGCTATCTTTGAAGATAAGTGAGGTGATATCAGGGACATATTTCTTGAACCCAGGAAGAAATACCAGTCACAAATAGACTGACTTAAAAACCTGCCCTGCAGAAATAACACACTGAGAGCAGCATAAGAAAGCTGAAGTCAGACTTCCAGTTTTCCGCGCACAGAAAGCCCCACACTTGAGAGCTGCCAGCATTTTTGATTATTGGGTTAGCTCTAGTAATCCCAGCAGAACAAGAACTCGATTGTGTAGAAATTAAAGCATCTCCCTAAAGAGTGATGATGATTGGAATGGGTAAGTCTGCATCTTTTTAGGGTTGAGAGTTTGGACTTCATGGGGGAAGGGGGAGGTGGGGTAGCAGTGGGTTTTAGAGAACAGCCAAAGAGGAAGAAAATGGGATGATGTCTTAGTGGAGTTGCTCCTGATAAGAACAAAACACTACTTAATTGATGTGCCACCCTTCCATTATGCTTTCTTTTAAACTCACTTATGGAATGTGGACATTATTGGCTGGGCCAGCGTTTATTGTCCATCCCTAGTTGCCCTTGAGAGGATGATGAAGAGCTGCCTTTGTGAACTACTATGATCCATTTGGTATAGGTACACCCACAATGTCATGAGGGACAGGGTGCCAGGATTTTGACTCAATGACACTGAAGGAATGGTGATGTATTTCCAAATTGAGGTGGTGTGCAGCTTGCAAGGGAGCTTGAAGATAGTGGTGTTTTCATATGTCTAAGCCTGTATCCTTTTAAGTAGTAGAGTTTGTGGATTTGGAAGGTGCTATCTAAGGAACCTAGTGAATTTCTGCAGTGCACCTTGTAGATGGCGTAGTGTGCTGCATCTGAGTGTTGGTGATGGAGGAGTGAATGTGGATGTGGTCCCAATCAAGCGGGCACCTTTGATGTACATGGTGTCCAGCCTCTTGACTGTTTTTGGAACTGCAGGTGGGGAGTATTCCATCACACTCCTCAGACAGAAGGACAACAACAGATACATTCTAATAAACAAATAGTAAATTTTCTGCTGATGTCAGGGAGCTGTTCGTACAAAGAATAGTCATGGTGCATAGGCTTTGAGGAACGAAGAGGTGAGTTATCTGCTGCAAGTATGCTATCTTCTAACCTGTTCTTGTAGCCACACTATTATATGATTAGCCCTGTTCAGTTTCTAATTAATATTAACCCCGGGAAGTTGGTAGTGGGGATGCGGGTGATTCAGTGATGGTAATGTCGTTGAATGTCAAGGGATAATGGTTGTATTCTCTCTTATTGGAGATAATCATTGTTTGGCACTTGTATGACATAAATGTCACTTGCCACTTATCAGTCCAAACCTGGATACAAGTCTTGCTTCGTTTGGACATAAACTGCTTCAGTACCTGAGGAGTCACAAATGGTGCTGAATGTTGTACAACCATCAGCAAAAAGCAGTTTAAGATGATTGGGCCTGGGACACATCCCTGAAGAGCTCCCATAGAGATGTCCTGGAGCTGACACTGTCGTCTTCCTTAATTCCAGGTCTGACGCTAACCAGCAGAGAGCTTTCCCCCGATTCACATTGACTCCAGTTTTGACTCCTTAATGTCACACTGAGTTAAATGCAGCCTTTTTCTGGAGCACAAGTCGACAGGACTGTTGCTGAAATGTTGTCAGGGCCATTGCCCCTGTCATACCCAGTGCCTCCAGCCAATTCTTGATTTCAGGTCAAGCGAATCAAATTAGCTGAAGATTGTGATGGTCTTTGCACTGTGACCTACCTGTAAAATCAGTGAACACAGATTGAGTCTACTAATCAACAGTAAATTGGGCATTTAAATGTGTCAATAACGTTAAGGACAGGCACCTTATCTGCTTTCTTTTGTGGGGTATGGACCAAGGTTGAACAGGGAAGATGTTGGCTAGCCACACAACATATTTTACATATATCCCTGCCAAAAACGTGCCTAGTGGGAGCTGTAAAATCCAGCCCATTGTTGTTTGTAAGACAACAACTAGCATAGAAAAGGTCAATCCTAAATACTATGTCAACTTAAACTAGGAGAGTAGGACAAGGACAGATATATTCTAATAAACAAATAATAAATTTATTGCTGATGTCAGGGAACTCTTCATACAAAGAATAGTCAACATATGGAATCAATTTCAGGTAAAGTGTTGGAGGCAAACCTTCTGGTATCAATTTGCATACAGGATAGTAGAATTACAGAGTTTTACTGAATGAATGAGATGGCTGAATGACCTTAGGCTTGTGAATATATCTTGTAGTCTTCTCTTGCCGTAAATCATACACTGGTTTAGTTCAGTACAAAAAAAACTGTACCAGTAAAGTAAATAAATCTTAGTATTTTATCAGCAGCAGTGAGAGTGTATGTGTCAGGGAAACAGCTTTTGCTACAGTTCTTTGTAGCTGACACAAACTGTACTTCATGAGCTTCCAAAATGACCTTAGGCAATAAGCTAATGATAGGGAGTACGCAAAGGAATTCTGAATATTAGTATTTTCTGTTCACACTGTTGTATAGATCCCTCAAGATCTGAGAAGAGGGAGATCAAATGCCCTACCCCAGGCTGTGATGGCACTGGTCATGTGACAGGATTGTATCCACACCATCGTAGTCTTTCTGGATGCCCACACAAGGATAAAATACCTCCAGAGAGTGAGTAGCTTTCTTTTTGTCAAATTGATCCTGGTTTTATTTGACTTCACAGCGTTACTAGACAGTGTTGATTTTAGCAATTGGTTCTTTTGGTTCAGAATTTTAAAAGTCTGTTTGGGAATCTTGCAGGTTTTCACCAAACTCCTGAAATTCACCTCCAGAAGTTCTCAATCAGTTTTAATAATAAACTTAATAATTTAAGTTTAATATGTAAATTTATCTTTGTGTTTCATTGATAGCCCTTTGAACAAAACCCATTTGCAGCAATTATATTGTATAAACTATCTTTTCACACCCATTTAAAATACCTGAGAGAATAGTGAAACTGTTAACCCATTTAAAATAAATGTTGTTTCAAAATTTGATGTGAATATGCACAATATTTGTATTTAATAAAAACCATGAAATGAAATCAGTACTTCTGAGCTTACATTGCTATTAAAGCATTTGTCCCAATGGTAGATACATTTCCTATTTTTGGTGGTGTTATCAATGAACAACTCTACCTTGGTTAGTTGAAACAACCTTCGTAATGACTTAGAGAAATTATGCTTTGTGGCTTTCTAAGATATTGATAAATTAATTTGGTACAGACAGTGCTTCAGTTGTTTGCCTACATTATAGAACTTATAACTTAGTCATATGTGCTTGAAGATTCCACAGTCCTTTGCTAATCATTGCTGAGGTAGTGGCAGCTGAAGTAGTACAATTAGCCTCAGCATTCCCAAACAAGAAAGAAAATCGTTCAGGTTTCCTGTTCTTGATCACTAATCAGTGACCCCTGTTGGAAAACTGAGTGTGCACAGTATTTGAGTACAGAATTATATTCCCCGGTGATTTCTTCCTTCCAAGGTTAGACATCCTGCAACATTTGCAGGTACTTAACTGATGCTTATGATTTGGTCCATAAAACTGAAGCACAACTTTCCAAAAGTAAAGCTGCCAAACAACTTGAATTTTACAAGCTTTACCTGATCGCTGGGATGAAGTTTGGCACTACTGACAAAAAAAGACAGATGGTGTTTGATACTTTATGTTTTTTACTTGCTATTCAGTCCTTGCCATGCATGAAAATGTTTTGAAGTGTCCCACACCAGGCTGCACGGGACAGGGGCATGTCAACAGCAACCGAAATACACACAGAAGGTAGGCACCTTTTCTTAATACAACTGATTTGTTATACTTTGACATAATTTAGAGGGGAAGGATATGGCAGAACAGCTGCGCTACAGTCTATTGGAATGAATATTAAACGTAACAAAATTTCTTCTTAATATTCTTGATTATTTTAAAAATCTGAACTCTTTGTATCTTCAAGTAGCCTTGGGGAGAAGAAAGTTTGTGCCAACTGTTTTTGGATTTTCAAAGAGAATTGAATAGATAAGGAGGCAGGTAGCTGAGATTGCATGTTTGTCCTTCATTGCAGTATGCCAGAGAGTCATGGCTGATCCCACCACAAGACCAATGCTAGGCAATTCCATGATACATGCCGGGGGAATCAATCCAGTTACCTAAAGGCAGAGATAATGGGAACTGCAGATGCTGGAGAATCCAAGATAACAAAGTGTGGAGCTGGGTGAACACAGCAGGCCAAGCAGCATCTCAGGAGCACAAAAGCTGACGTTTCGGAGGGTCTAGGCCCAAAATGTCAGCTTTTGTGCTCCAGAGATGCTGCTTGGCCTGCTGTGTTCATTTAGCTCCACACTTTGTTACCTAAAGGCAGAGTCCTGTTTCTTACCTATTTTCTCAGTCAGTTAATATATGTGGTTTCTGAATGAAATTAAAAATAATATTAATTATAGCAAAATAGCTTTTAAAAAGACACCCAATAAACAGTCTTGTTTGATGAGTCACTGTCTCAAAACAAGAACTGAAAAGTCCCATTTCCACATGCAGCCTGCAATCTCCATTGTCTTCCAGCCTCTGGGTTAGGGGAGAGGGCAAGAAAAAAAGAGCTGTTCCTGATGACTGTCCAGCATCTCCTGGAAGACATCACATCTGAACCTGATCTTGTCCTCACCTAACACAACCCACCATTCATAGTGGAGCAGAAATACTGGTTACAAGCCTTGGGTGGCCTGGAGTAGTTGCTGTACCTGCATGGCAGAAGGTCATGGATTTCATTAACTTAATAGTTACCTTGTTGAATAAAAGGAAGTATTGAATTCAGTTAGCACCAACTTAGTGCAACAAGTTCATTTGTTCTAGGAATTAAGGAATATCTTTTCTTTCCTTTGTTTTGCATGAAACACTTAAAATGAACTGGGTCATTATTTACAATCAAAAAATGACAGATGGACTAAGTACAAGATTGCAAAGAATTCAAACAGGGCTGTTCACAAAATACAGCCCGAAGTAGCTGTAATATAGCTTTCTTTAGTTATTTGGATGCAAAACTATCCTCATACTTAAATTGCTGCTTTCTTAATGACAGCCTTTCTGGATGCCCCATTGCTGCTGCTGAGAAACTGGCAAAATCTCACGAGAAACAGCATAACAGCGAATCTCCCAAGAGCAGCCAAAGTTCTGACAGAGTGTTGAGGTAGGTTTACTACACCAAAGAGCCTAAAACAATTTAGAGAAAGCTGCAAAGGTGAGAGCAAATTAGAGGAAACACCTTCTGTGCACCACTGTTTAGATAATCCAGAAATAAATGCTAGATGTCCTGTTTACATACGCATATCCTGAAGTGGCATTGTCTGCACATTATTAAATAATTAAATCAGTGATTAATGAAATATTTTCTGTTTTATCAATTGTAGTATGGAACTTCTGCACAACATTTTGAACAAAGCTAATATTTAAAAAGCATTGGAAGCAATACCTTAGAATATGCAAATACTTATGATTATTGGTTTATTTCAACTTCATGCTGTCAGCATATATCTCTTCTACATAAGCAGCACTTGTCAGGAATCCAGGCACAGTAATCAGCATATTTTTTTCAGGGTTTGCCATCCATTGGAGGACAGTTCTGTAGACTTGCACTGACATTCACCCTTGAAATGAATTTCCAGTATTCATTTCTGTTAGGAGAAGAGCTGCATCAAGTGTGCAAATTTGTAAAAGATTAGAACTGTTAACATTACATTCATTCACAAGTTTCTGGCTGATTGCTAGAAGTTTGAATAATAAGTGATAAAATATTGATGGAGTGTGGCAACCTCGGCAAATTTCCGTACAAAATTATAAAATAGGAGACATAGACCATTTGGCCCTTTGGACCTGTTCCGCCATCTAATAAGATCATGGCTGATCTGCTTGCATTCCAAATTCCACATTCCTTTTTACCCTGAATAACTTATGACTCTCTTGTTGAACAAGAATCTATCCACTTCTGTCTTAAGTGTATTCATTGACCCCATCTTCACTGCATTTTGATCCAAAGTCGCACAACACTCAGAGAAAAAAATTCTCCTCATTCTCTGTCCTGGAAGTGTGACTGCTAATTTTAAAACACTGTCCCTTGTTCCACATTTGTTGCATGAATGGCATTCAGGTGAATTATAAAAATGGTACTGCATAGATGATATATATTTAGATAAAAAGCATCTTCAAAATCATAAAGGTAGAGTATATGGGAAGAAGCTGTTCCTACTCATAAAAGTATTGAGAAGTTGAAGGCACAATTTTAAGGTATTTTTGCAAAAGAAGCAAATGTTTGTCATTAGGGCCTAGAGAACTGCCTGGAAGTCTAGTGGAAAGAGGTTCAGTTGAGGCATTCAGGAAATCATTAGTAAATTATTTAACAAGAAACAAGGTCCAAGGCTGTAAGGAAAAAGCAGGAGAGCAGCATTAAGTCAAAATGCTTAGAGAGCTGGAACAAACTCGATGGGCCAAAGGTCTCCTTCTGTACTGTAACACATGCTGCGATTAGTCTTGTGACAGTCTGAATGTGAGTTGATATCTGAAAATTTTCATTGTAGGAGAAACTGTCAGGTATTCTCAACTTGATTATGTGGTTAAAGTTTATTTTGCATTTTTGCAGAATGTAGTATTGTAAAATGAATAAAAATGAAGACCGCTTTGCTCATTCAATTTGACATCTTTAAATAAATGAATGCTACACAGTCTCATTCATTGCTTTGCAACTCACCTAATAACTCCAAATGTCTTCCAGGCCGATGTGCTTTGTGAAACAGTTGGAGATTCCACACTATAGTTACAGGCCTAACATGCTGCCAGTCACACCTCGAGCTAACCTAGCAAAGGAGTTGGAGAAATATTCCAAGGTTACATTTGATTATGCCAGTTTTGATGCACAGGTTTTTGGGAAACGTGTGATTGCACCAAAGCTTCAGGCATCTGAAACCTCCCCCAAAACTTTTAAATGTAAGTATTTTTTAAATTCAAAGACTGAATAAAAATTTGAATCTGCTGTCTCTGTCACTTCAGACTAGGAATGTCAGAATATCACATTTCAGATTAAGTACACTGAATTGATCATGTTATTAGTAATTTAGCATAAAAATTCCCCCTAATAAAATGGCAAAGCTGTTCTTAAATGTTGACATTAATATTATCTTAAGTATTTGCATTCATGATTATTTCCAATTGTGTCTCGACCTGAGGCAAGTGCATTGCATTACATCTGAAAAGATTAAGTCTGCTCAATATCTAAATCTGCTACAGTCAGCTGTACCCTTGAAATGATCCACATCATTTCATGGACCATGGTTTTACTGAAATAATTTGAAGTGGACTCTTGCTAACTTATTCAAAATTATATATTTTCCTGCATAGCAAAACCATTCCCAAAGGCCTCCTCACCCAGTCACTGTTTGTCTACTAACTATGCTAAAAGCTCATCCTCATCTGGTGGCTACGACTATGCTCATGATGCCGAAGCTGCACATATGGCTGCGACGGCTATCCTCAATCTATCTACACGCTGCTGGGAAATGCCTGAAAATCTAAGCACTAAGCATCAGGATCATTCCTCAAAGGTAAGTCACTGCATTCTGCTAACTGTAAAGCTGAATAGAATGTTTTGGAAATATTGGACAAGGCATGTTTAATTCAGAAGCTGGAACGTCTTTAGGTTTGTCAGCAACAGACAAAGCCAACTGTTAAAGCTAACAAAATAAGTGGATTGCTGCCATCAGCTCATGAGATTTAACAGTATTCTATATGCAGAAATGTTTCAAGACATGACTGTCACAGTTGACACTGATGCAATTTTTTTTTTGTCACAGCAAGAAAAATAGTACTCAAAGGAAACGCTGCCCTGTAATGCTGGTTTCCTCTGAGTTGAGGAAAAGCCAAGGCTTTACAAACAGTCATTTTGCTATCCTGCAGTAGACCTCAGCATGTAGCTAGTCATGCTATTGTGATTTGGTGATGTTACAATTACAAACACGTGGCTCCATTAAAGAAGAATGATGCTGTATAATAAGTGTAATGAGAATTCCAATTGGATCGGAAACCTTGGGTGGAATTTTATAGGGCCTGAACAAGGTGGACTATGATGAGAAACGTGGCAGAATCACAGAAGAAATCCGGTGGTGCCGACCTTGGCATCGGGAATAATTCGCTGCATCCATTAACTGCGACCCAGGACTCAAAATGAAACTCTTGCTGAGAAGTGGCGAGTTGCTTATTAAGCGGAATTATTGCTTGTTAAACTTATTAAACAGTACATATGTAGCTTTCTAATCACCAAGTAAACTGGCACAAGTAAACTGGACACAGAATTCTTGTCAGAGGAGCCTGTACTGTGCTGTACTTTTCTATGTTCTATGTTCTATACCTGGTGACTGCAGTTCGCCATGGACTGTAAACACCCTCCATGTTAGTCATTAAGCAACAGCCTCTAAGGGCACAATCCGTGCACCACCCACACGCACACCTCATCCAAGGACTTGACAGCACGGTGACACAGTGGATAGCACTGCTGCCAGAGACTTTGGTTCGATTCCACCCTCAGGTGACCATCTGCGCAGATTATGCATGTTCTCCCCATAAAAGTGTAGGTTACCTCCCCCAGTGCAGAAGTGTGCAGGTTAGGTAGATTGATCATGCTAAGTTGCCCAGTAATGTCCAGGAATGTGCAGGCTAGGTGGATTAGCCTTGGTAAATATGGAGTTGTTGGGATAGGGTGGAGGTGGAGGGTCCATAGCCAGCCATAGGCTACCAGTGGCTTAGTGCTTCCAGGCATAGCCCTGTCTCCTTGTGAGAAAAGGTCTGTTCAAATGCGTGCCAGGTTCCCCGTTCCCTTGTTATCATGCCTTCAGTCATGAGAACCAAAAGCTGAGGCAGTGGAGTATGGGTTTATGCGTGTATCCAGAAGTCCCTGGGGATTAGATCCAGCTCTCCATGCACTGTTGCCAGGTTTTCCATGGAGGCAGCCAAAAGATTGCATGCTAGAGGCAGGTGGGTCACCACCTTGGGTTGCACTCTTGCAGCTTTGGGCAATGAAGGCCACTACATCCCAAATCTCTGTCTGCCACTGCTGCCTTCCTCCCTGCTCATGTGGGCAAAGCCCCTGGAAGCTGACACCACAGGGTCCTCTCCTGCATGTGACTGAGCAGGTGCCAGTTCTCTGGCAGTCCTCGCATTGAGATTGGCTTGGGCAGTCTCTTCCTCAGCCAGCTGCAAACCAAATTGTGCTCCCATTCTTTCTAAATGTGACATTTTCACTGAGTTGCCAGTGTCTGTATTGATGGAAGGTGCAGGAGACAATCTTGCGAGTACTGCCTGTGAGTTTTCTGAACATTCTCCCTCAGAAGTCAAGGAGGAGGCTTCTGTCAAGGCAGGCCAGTTCTCTGGAGGGGTCATGGACATCCCTGCAAGACACAGGAGAGGAAGGTTCATGGACAATGGTTAGAAGTGGTTTGCACTGAATTACACTGACAGCAGGGTTAATGTGAGAGTTGCAGTGGAATGAAGCATGGTGCCTACTCGGTGGTCATTTCATTGGATATCTTTGCATTCCCACTGGAAAGGTCCCAGTCTTCTTTTGCAATGAACAGGATTCTGTCCTTGTGCTGAGTGAGGAGCTTAATGTCAGGCACTTCTCAACCTGTCAAAGAGTCATAGAGGCATACAATATGGAAACAGACCCTTCAGTTCAACCATTCCATGCCAATCATGTTCCCAAACTAAAGTAGTCCCATCTGCCTGCATAAGAACGTACATCCCTCCAAACCTTTCCCACTCCTGGCTCCTTCTCCCCTGTTTTGGGCTGCTTTCCCCTCTAATGAGAGACAATGGGGGATTGAGTATGTTGAAAGAGGGTGGCCCAGCTGTTAGTGCTGACGTGGATGGAGGAAAGGTGGTGAAGAGCTCCAAGCAACTGAGTAAGCAGTGCAGAGGCCACAGAGTACTAGTGGTGTGGGAGGTTTGGAGAAGGGAAGGCGACTGACGGAATATGTTACATACAATAGTAAGAGCCTGAGTCTTGGGATGAGGTGGGTGAAATTGCAGAGATGGACAAGCAGAGGGACAATATGGCATTTACCCAGGCATTACCCTGCTAATAAAGGCCAGTGACTTCCTTGTGGCATTGCTGACCATCCCTCTAGATCATTGAGACTATACTGACCCAAGTGAAGACCTCAGACCACATTTCCAGTGCCTTGTGGTATGCCTTTTCTGCCAGTCTTCCAGAAAGACGATGGCCTGCTCTCAACTGGCCAGTTCAGCAGGACTTCCAGATTAATGTTTGAGAATTGTGGCACCACCTTTCCCTTCTCTAACATCTTCAGAATGAGTGTCCATCACCAGGCAGGGCAGCTTCAGAATACCAGTGCTCATTCAAGTTCATATTGGCCTTTTCCATTTGGACTGGGCAAGTTGTTCTGGAACACCAAGTAATAAGATCGGGCTAGAATTGGGTGAGAGGTAGGGATGGGTTGGGAGTTAACAATGAGTATTTGTTCAGTTAAGCTGAGAGTTCTCACTAGGACTTATGGTGCGAAACTCTCCATGACACTGAGTGAAACTGACAGCCCCAAAAAAGATGACATTTAGCTCCTAATTTCTGACTTTGATTGGGCTAAAATGATACCATTATCTTCCTTTGATTTTTCTGAGCAATCTTGTAAAGGAGGATCTTTCAAAAGTGGCTCAGCTAGGGA
Source organism: Stegostoma tigrinum (assembly GCF_030684315.1). Classification (NCBI taxonomy): domain Eukaryota; kingdom Metazoa; phylum Chordata; class Chondrichthyes; order Orectolobiformes; family Stegostomatidae; genus Stegostoma; species Stegostoma tigrinum. Next base: position 28,447,173 of record NC_081372.1, read on the forward strand.
ATCCTTAGAGAGAGTATTTCAGGGAATCCGTGCAGGAGCCACATTCCCATTTTGTGGCACAAGGTTCCACAATGTGGCAATTAAAGACTATGAGGTAAATGGGTAAGTGTGTAGGATGGCAAAAGATGCAAGGTAGATTAGGTAGGGTTGTAAAAGTAGGTGAGGTAAGTGGGTAAGAGGGAATCGCGGAAAGTGGATAGGTTAGATAAATTGAGTGGCACATTGGAATGCAGGAGGGCAGCACTATGGTAGATTAGCAAATATGCTGGTGGGCATGAAATAATTTGGAGAGAATGTGGCAGGTGTCATTTTGTGGTGTCAGGTCATGTTCAGGGGGATGAGTTAATAGGTCAGATGGGCAAGGGGCCTATGTAGTTAAAGGCCGTTAGATCGGAAGGGTAGTCACAGACTCAGGGGTAATCCAGAAGGTCAGGTGACTAGTCCAGATGGCTCAGGGTCAAGTTGAGTGATTGGGGGATCAGTTGTATAGTTAACCAGGAGTTAACTGTTGATTCTTCTGTTTCACTTTTCTTGGGTAACTATCCAGAAAATAAAACAGTAATTCAGGGATATTTTCAAAGGTTCTGAGGGAACAGTGGAATTGCCCTTCTAAGTTCACATTTCCTCGGCAATTGCCATTATGCATTGGGACTTCAGAGTGATCCCATAGTGCATCTCCATGGTACATCAAATCTCTGAAATTCTAGAGACCAGAGGATCTGGGATAATTATGTCACTCTGTTTTCTATTGAATGACATACCGAAGCAATTACTATGATCAAAGATTTGGATAGATCCATTCTTAATATCAAGTTGTTAACCATGCAAATTAAAATAACGAAAGATATGATTGGATTCTCAAAACTAAGAAAAACGTTTTCTTCATAAAACTTTTGTTCAATTATTTTGTAGAATATGGATATTGAAGTAGATGAAAATGGAACTCTGGATCTCAGCATGAATAAAAACCGTAAAAGGGAAAATGTATTTTCTGCAATAAGCACGAATGTCAGATCAGCAGATTTATCATCCTCCTATCATCATGGAAGCAACAGCACATGTAGCAGCGTCATGGCTTCACCGCAGTCCAGTCAGACTTCTAAACAGGATGAATATGATGGCCCTATTGACTACACAAAGCCAAGCAGACAAAGAGAGGAAGAGTCTGAAGAAGTGAGTTCTGGGCAGGATCAAGTTTGATTGACAACTAATGAGAAGTATGCTATTTGCTTTTAAAGTCAGTGGCATCCAAGAACAAAAATTGAACTAAAAATACACCATTCATTTCATGAACAAACTCAGTCATCTGATAAATGCAACGTAGTAATACATCAGTTGATTCAAAATACTTCATGTCAATCAGTTATTTCAGTGGTAAAATTTCAATGATTTCGTCAATTTCCCTTTTTCTCCCTGTTCTCTTACAATTGATGACTGACTCATAAAATGTAACCCAAGTTAACTCAAGATCAAATTTTTCTTTCCTGCCTTATGAGTCAGCTGAGATTGAGAACTGTCCACATAGGATATTTGGATTATTACTATTCTAGGATTTAGTGCAAATGTATATAAGTGTCTTGTAAAATTAGGTCATCTCAGAAATGCCTTATTTACATAAAAATATAAGACTTACTACACATAAGCAAAAGGTATGTGGGTTTTACTATCTCCAGCCCTGGAATTAATTGTGACTATCAGTAGGGAAATATAGAATGTGAAACACAAGACATAATCAGGCACTCTTTAGGCAATTCTTTCCTGATCTTTCCGTGAAAACAACTGCCAAGTATGAAAGTCGTATTTTGTGTTTAGACCTAGACCACAGTGGGGAAATCAGACAGGGAGGCTTTGAAACAGCTGGATAGAGGTGTTTTATGGTGGTATTTACATTATTTGTTGATCTGTCTTAAACATCACATCATCACTTTTCTCAACATGCAGTGTATGTGAACTAAAAAAGTAAAACTAATCTAAAGCCATAGAAACTTTAATTCATTTGCAGTATGGCTATGTACAATATACCTGCTCCATAAAAAAACTGCAGGGGTTCAGGACAATAGCACACCATCATCTCAAGGGCAGTTAGGAATGGGCAATAAATAGAAACATAGAAAATAGGAGCAGCAGTAGGCCTTTTGACCCATCGAATTCATGTAATTGTTGTTGATCCTCAATCTCAGTGCTATATTCCCACCCTCTCCCTTAGTGTCTACGAATTGATCTGTTTATTTCTTAAATATATTCAATGACTTGCTCTCCATTGCCTTAAGTGGAAGACATTTCCACAGATTCATTAGCCTCTGAGTAAAGAAGTTTCTCCTCTTCTTAGTCCTAACTGACCCACACATTTTCTGAAACAATGACCCCTTGTACTGGGCTGGCTCGACATAGAAAACGTCATCTCTGCATCCAGTCTGTACAGCCTTGTCAGAATTTATAGGCCTCATTAAGATCTCTCATTCTTCTAAATTCCAGTGAATCTAAGCCTTTCAACCTTACCATTTACAATGAATGCCCACATTCCATGAACAAACAAAATGTGAGGAGGATAACACATTGAATACTGCAGTCATGCATCAAATTAATATACTGGCACCAAAGTTTAGGTTACTTTCAAATTTATCCAAAGCTATCTGTGAGCATGCCAACACAAAAGTATCAGCATAACTCTACAGTCAGAACTCAATTTAATTCTTGACTGCATCAAATAAAAACTGCTCCCAGTAACTTAACTCTTAAAAAGATATTTGCAATTTTAACATCTAAAAATTGCTAATATCTGGGTTATTAATTGTTAAATGCTTCCTTTTTTTACATATTATCCATTTGTGTTATTTCGTTTCTTCGAATAAAATATTGTAAAATACAATACATAGTGTGAACAGTCCTACTTTCATCCAATTAAAATCTACCAGTCAGGGTGCAGAGCCATATTTCAAGTTACATTATGGTTGGAATTAAACATCAAGTGCTCTCTGACTGCACCCTAGATGTCACAAACTATGAGACAGTGAAGTGATGTGTGATGTAAAAACAAAACCAACAGAAATAGCAATATCTCCGAACCAAGTGATGCCATTTAAATTTGGCGATCTGCTCCTTACTCAGACTGTTCCATATTTAAACTGATGACAGATGGCAGCTATTTAAAAGGCATGGTACAATCCAGAAATAGTTTTGGCACCAACAGAAATTAGGAAGTTGGATACCTGATTTCCATTCTATCCAAAAGTTATTATATACACTACAGATTCAGAATTTAATGGATTATGATTTCTGACAAATGGCAGCCAACTCATGATTTCCAGAGGCTAGGAATTAATAAAGTATTTTTGAAAATAATTACATTTTCTGATCCTAGATGGAACCTGCCACCTCTTCATTCCCTTCATCAGAGGCAGGAGATCTGGAAGTGATGGATGAAAGTATAGAAGATAAAAAATACCCAGGAGAGGTCACAAGTTCAAGCCTCAAACTGAAATTTTCATGCAAGGATGCCAAGAAAGAATTAATAACGTAAATAACCTTGCTGCTTGAAAGCTTTGTCACCAGTGGATAGCTCATAAACAAGAAGGATTGGCAAGCGTGAAATGTTATGTTCTGTTTCTCCTTATGCCACAGTGATAAAGTACCTGCTACCAAAGCAGATTGTTACCGTTCTGAGGCCTGCAACTGCTTTCTATTTCAGCATACCTGTCACTGGGACAGAATTTCTACATTCTTAGTGTGTCACTAATGAGACATGTTTGTGTTATCATGGGGAAATTGAGATGGGCAGCTCACAGTATAGTAAACACCTTTCACCAAACCACTCAGACAGCGTATTATCCCCCCTTTCAAGTTGCTAACGACAAATAGCTATTACAGTGAAAGAAAAAATACATTTTGTATCAACAAAACATTTTGAGAGAAAATCATTACTATCATTATGAAGTAGTTAAATTTGGTTAAAAACTGAAGGCCTTCCAGATGAGGCTTTTTTTTTTCGTTTTATTCACTTTTGGGATGTGGACACCGCTGGCTAGCCAGCATTGTTATTGTCTGACCCAAGTTGCCCGTGATTTAGTTTTGTTTTTATTTAGTTTTGTTCAGACTCATTTCGTTCATAAAACTTCTACGAGTCAAATGAACTGGATTAGTTTAACTCATGTTTCTTCAATTTTCTCCCAGTTGCCCGACCCCTGGATGTGATGGCAGTGGGCACATAACTGGAAATTATGCCTCGCATCGCAGGTATATTGGTGACTTTTTTTTAATGTAATCACCAATCAGTTATTTGCAACACAGTAAAAGATTGGTAAATGACTTACATGGTGTTTAAGAATATATTTTATTAAGTGTTGTTTCTTCTGTGCAGTCTGTCTGGTTGTCCTTTAGCGGATAAAAGTTTAAGGAACCTCATGGCTGCCCACTCTTCAGAACTCAGGTATGTTTGTTTTTTACAACATTTCCACATATTATTATTTCCTTATATTCCATACAACCGTTTCACACTTGAATCATTTTCTCATACAACTTAATTATCAAGAAATTATGATCACATTTGTTTATACATAAGTGAAGTGCAGTTGAATTCGCTTAAGTGCAAATATAAAAGGAGCAATTTTTCATAGGTTTATTGCTTTCTCAAACGTCTTATACAAAAAAAGTTTGATCTATTAAAATTCAAACGTACTTAGTGTTTTTAACTAACTTCCTTAACTTTTAAACTTTTGTCTGTAATTGCATTGTTGTTGAATCAGGCCCCTTTACTTAAAAAAAACTGAATTGTAAAATGTCTGCTTCTACAATTCTTGCATTTTATTTTACCAGGAAAGAAAATTGCATTTTACTTAATCAATATTGTAGTTGAAACTCAGCCAATGCAGTTACAGCTATTCTTGAGTGATTCAACTTATAAGTAACTATTTTGTCCATCCTGTCCGATTACACATAAAAGGATCCTGCTAAATATGCTAAAGCAAGTTTCATTCCATTTCAAGGTGCCCAACTCCTGGTTGTGATGGGTCTGGTCATGTGACAGGAAACTATACTTCTCACAGAAGGTGAGGCCTATAACACTGATCAGCTAAAGTTTTTAATTTTGAATGGGTCGCCTCTCTTGGACAGAAATGCTGATGTAATTCATTGGTTTTTTAAAATCAGATCTATAAACTCCATGTGATCCTCAAGTGGATCCCATCAGGACCACAAACTCACAGACTTCTGTCCATCGTGCCATCATTCTGTGCAGTAACATAGTTTCTCAAAGAGCTCTGAATTCTACATTTTTCTGGATTTTGTTCATTTGTTGTACATTAAGAAAAGTAATTTCTACAAGAGAGCAGTGGTTTCCTTTGGTTAGCTGACACTTACTGCAATTAGGAAAGGGGGTCCCTAAGTATGTGCCTATATATCCCCAATAGAAATGTTTGGAAACCACTGTAAAATTAACTTACTGTGTTATATACCGAACTTGAAAAATTCTATGCTAATCTGTTCCAAGAATTTGTCAAGAAATAGAAATAAACCTTCAAACCTTCTCAGAATTAATAAAGTCTAACATTTCTGGATGATGATTTTCCTTATAATTTTTGGTCATTTTTCCTTTATGTACTGTATACTGTTCAAGTACAGGATAGTTTACTTGTCTTGCTGCTCTTGAATTTATTATTTTTTTAAATTAGTGATAGGGCATTTAAAGAGTTTGCTGCAAAATATATCTTCTGTACAAACTAGGAATTAAAAACTAAACAGAATGACCAGCTACCCTGAAAGACCTTATGCTGTGACTATGATGTGGAAATTCCTGTTAGCAATAATAGCATATTAACACTTAATATAATTATATGCTTATTATTTCAATGGAGATGGCCTGTTTAATTTAAATGGCTTAATACATCCTCTAAAAATGCTGATAGAGAAATGTTACACAAACTAGGGCTAATTTTAATTTGGCCTAGCCGGCTTTCAAAGAACCAATAGATATGCTACCCTATTAATACGGATGCTGTGCTCTGTGGAGCTTTAAAGGGTCTTTACATTGTGCATCTAAAAGATTGCCCTGTTTCCTGCCTTATGCTGTGATACTATGAAGTAGTTCAGAGTCAAATTGCAATTTTCAGGAATGCATAGCTGTAAGTGAGTGCTGCCCATTAATCCTGGCATTTGACACTCTTAAAGACATTGATGTCTGTTCCTAAGATAGTCCAAAAAGTTTGTAGATTAAAATTTTGGAGAGCCAAGGAATAGGAGTGCTTGCCCTGATTACACAACAAGACATGGGTCACTGCCTCACCCATATCCACTCCTGGTGGGCTAGCACGACTGTGAAATATTCCAGGGATCCAGAGTTAGCAAGATGCAGCAGAAATAGTCGCAGTACTTGTACCTATTAACCATGGAAATGAGGCCCACCTCTATGACTGGCTTAAACTTCCCAACAGCTGGAATGAACAGGTATCCAGTACATTCTGCCAGTCAGTTACCTGAAAATTAATGTCTACCCCATTAAGTGTTCATAAGCTGTTATTGCAAACGGTTTCTACCCATATATCTTCTCAACTAATTCACAGCAACTACAATTATTCATTTGTGTGAGATGCATTCATTTCAAGCAGCAGCAGTTCATGCCCTTCTTTGTGAGTCAGTCCCATTCTGGTTGTTTTTACAGCTTGTCAGGTTGCCCACGTGCAAAGAAAAGTGGACAGAAATTAACACCGACCAAGGATGATAAAGAGGACCCTGAGCTCATGAAGTAAGTTTTGAACATATTGCTGGCTCTGCTGTCCTATGGCAGAAGCTAATTCAGTTATGTTTCATAACTTGCCCCATTAGAAGCTGAAAAACTGCTACAACTCTGAACTACCTACACATCCTGTAAATAGTTAGAGATCAGTTTGTTTTTCACTAATCACACCAGAGTTAGGTGCAGGTCAGTCAATAATACAACAGTAACAACCAGAACTTATGTTTCACCATTAACAGCATAATTTCCCAAGGCACTTCACAAAAGGAATTTGAGAAAAGAGAGGGACCTACGAGCAGAAGTAGACAAAGTCACCTGAAGATTTTTTTTGAGATTGATTTTTAAGATACTTTAAAGATGAGGACAAACATAGTAAAATTCGAGTAAGAATTCACTAAAATCCAAAGGACAAGGCAGTAGTGGCTCAAATCATTGCCACTGATAGGTGCAAAGTAAGCTCAAAAACAGAGAGAGGGAGCTAATCTGAATTATTGGAGGAGATTTTGAAAGTAAGACAGCATGTGATCATGGAAATTTATAAATAAGGATGCGGTGTTTGGAATCATTATATTGATTGAATGGTCACCGGTGGTTAAAGAAAATGTTGTTGCCAATGTTTGTGGCAGTTGAGAGGAGTCGGAAATGCAAAATATTGTTAAGAATTTTCATGGGTACATACAGAAAAGGGTAACCGGATTTAATGAGATAATGGGAACTGCAGATGCTGGAGAATTCCAAGATAATAAAATGTGAGGCTGGATGAACACAGCAGGCCAAGCAGCATCTCAGGAGCACAAAAGCTGACGTTTCGGGCCTAGACCCTTCATCAGAGACGGGGATGGGGAGAGGGAACTGGAATAAATAGGGAGAGAGGGGGAGGCGGACCGAAGATGGAGAGTAAAGAAGATAGGTGGAGAGAGTGTAGGTGGGGAGGTAGGGAGGGGATAGGTCAGTCCAGGGAAGACGGACAGGTCAAGGAGGTGGGATGAGGTTAGTAGGTAGCTGGGGGTGCGGCTTGGGGTGGGAGGAAGGGATGGGTGAGAGGAAGAACCAGTTAGGGAGGCAGAGACAGGTTGGACTGGTTTTGGGATGCAGTGGGTGGGGGGGAAGAGCAGGGCTGGTTGTGTGGTGCAGTGGGGGGAGGGGACGAACTGGGCTGGTTTAGGGATGCAGTAGGGGAAGGGGAGATTTTGAAACTGGTGAAGTCCACATTGATACCATATGGCTGCAGGGTTCCCAGGCAGAATATGAGTTGCTGTTCCTCTAACCTTCGGGTGGCATCATTGTGGCAGTGCAGGAGGCCCATGATGGACATGTCATCTAGAGAATAGGAGGGGGAGTGGAAATGGTTTGCGACTGGGAGGTGCAGTTGTTTGTTGCGAACTGTGCGGAGGTGTTCTGCAAAGCGGTCCCCAAGCCTCCGCTTGGTTTCCCCGATGTAGAGGAAGCCGCACCGGGTACAGTGGATGCAGTATACCAGATTGGCAGATGTGCAGGTGAACCTCTGCTTAATGTGGAATGTCATCTTGGGGCCTGGGATGGGGGTGAGGGAGGAGGTGTGGGGACAAGTGTAGCATTTCCTGCGGTTGCAGGGGAAGATGCCTATTCCCAATTCCTCCGCCTCCGCCTCATCTGCTCCCACGATAAGACATTCCACTCCCGCACATCCCAGATGTCCAAGTTCTTTAAGGACCGCAACTTTCCCCCCACAGTGATCGAGAACGCCCTTGACCACGTCTCCCGTATTCCCCGCAACACATCCCTCACACCCCGCCCCCGCCACAACCGCCCCAAGAGGATCCCCCTCGTTCTCACACACCACCCTACCAACCTCCGGATACAACGCATTATCCTCCAACACTTCCGCCATTTACAATCCGACCCCACCACCCAAGATATTTTTCCATCCCCTCCCCTGTCTGCTTTCCGGAGAGACCACTCTCTCCGTGACTCCCTTGTTCGCTCCACACTGCCCTCCAACCCCACCACACCCGGCACCTTCCCCTGCAACCGCAGGAAATGCTACACTTGTCCCCACACCTCCTCCCTCACCCCCATCCCAGGCCCCAAGATGACATTCCACATTAAGCAGAGGTTCACCTGCACATCTGCCAATGTGGTATACTGCATCCACTGTACCCGGTGCGGCTTCCTCTACATTGGGGAAACCAAGCGGAGGCTTGGGGACCGCTTTGCAGAACACCTCCGCTCAGTTCGCAAAAAACAACTGCACCTCCCAGTCGCAAACCATTTCCACTCCCCCTCCCATTCTCTAGATGACATGTCCATCATGGGCCTCCTGCAGTGCCACAATGATGCCACCCGAAGGTTGCAGGAACAGCAACTCATATTCCGCCTGGGAACCCTGCAGCCATATGGTATCAATGTGGACTTCACCAGTTTCAAAATCTCCCCTTCCCCTACTGTATCCCTAAACTAGCCCAGTTCGTCCCCTCCCCCCACTGCACCACACAACCAGCCCAGCTCTTCCCCCCCACCCACTGCATCCCAAAACCAGTCCAACCTGTCTCTGCCTCCCTAACCGGTTCTTCCTCTCACCCATCCCTTCCTCCCACCCCAAGCCGCACCCCCAGCTACCTACTAACCTCATCCCACCTCCTTGACCTGTCCGTCTTCCCTGGACTGACCTATCCCCTCCCTACCTCCCCACCTACACTCTCTCCACCTATCTTCTTTACTCTCCATCTTCGGTCCGCCTCCCCCTCTCTCCCTATTTATTCCAGTTCCCTCTCCCCATCCCCCTCTCTGATGAAGGGTCTAGGCCCGAAACGTCAGCTTTTGTGCTCCTGAGATGCTGCTTGACCTGCTGTGTTCATCCAGCCTCACATTTTATTAACCGGATTTAATGGATACTTTTATTGATGTTGTCGCAGAAAGACTCCAAACTAAAGCTAACGTTTATTTTAAAGACACCACTATGTTATACCTTGAACCTTTCTTTATCACAGTTCCAGTAAATCTCCAGAACTTGGTAGGCCAAGGTGAGAGAACAAGATACAATTAGAGCATTATGACTATTTAAGGTCAAAGGCGAGATGGATGCTAGGCGCAAAAATGACATGGGACTGAACTTTTCGCAGACAGAGAGGCACTGAATTTTTTTTTAATTTGGTCATAAAATATGGACATAATTGGCTAAGACAGCATTTATTGTTCATTCCTAATGACTCAGATCGTAGTTAAGAGCCAATCACACTGTCACGGATCTGGAGTCATATGTAGGACGACTGTGAGGATGCCTGATTTTCTTCCCTAAAAGACATTAGCAAACTAGGTGGGTTTTTATGACAATTGACAAGAGTTACATGGTTGCCATTTGTTTAGGCTTTTATTCCAGATTTCAAATTTCACCACCTGCTATAGTGCAATTCAAAACCATGTCTCAGACCATTAGCTTGTGATTCCAGATTAATCATCCGAAGGCATTACCACTTTGCCACTGCTGAAGACAAAAGGGATATTAGCCTTTACTTTGAAGAAAATGGGGTATAAAAGTAGGAATATTTTGTTCAAACTATTATAAGACACTAGCTGGAATACTGTGAACATTTTGGACCCCTAATATAAGGAAAGATATACTGGAATTGGACACAGTCTAGAGATTTTCATTCAAGTTAATACCAGCAATGGAGCGACTTACAAGGAGAGATTGAGTAAATTGAGCCTGTATTCATTGGAATATCGAAGAATTAGAAACCACCTTATTGAAACATACAAGATTCTCGGAAGATTTGACAGAGTAAATGTGGAAAAGTTGTTTTCCCTTGTGAGAGAGTCTAGAACCAGAGGGTTCTGGAAAAGTTGTTTTCCCTTGTGAGGGAGTCTAGAACCAGAGGGTTCTGGAAAAGTTGTTTTCCCTTGTGAGGGAGTCTAGAACCAGAGGGTTCTGGAAAAGTTGTTCTCCCTTGTGAGGGAGCCTAGAACCAGAATGAGGGGTCACACATTAAAGACACACATGAGAAGGAATTTCTTCTCTCAGATGGTTGTGAATCTGTCGAATCCTTCACCACAAAGGGCTGTTGATACTGGGTCATCACTTACATTCACAGTTGAAATGGCCAGATTTTTATTCAGTAAAGGAATTAAGAGTTTTGGAAAAAAGGCAAAAAAATGGAATTGAAAGTTATTAAGTCAGCCATGACCTAATTAAATGGCAGTACAGACTTGATTTGCTGAATGGCCTACTTCTACTCCTACATCTTATGGTGCAAACATGGCACTGATGGCCCAAATCTGGAAGTCCCACCTTGAATACAGGCCCTATTAGCTTCACAGGAGTGGGCCACATGGCACACCCTCAAAGAGGAAGCTACGCATATAAACCTGTCCCTCCAGGGAACTAGCAAACAAAAAAAGCTTGTGCTCTTTAGACCTGGTAGGAGAAGTTTTGAATTTTCCAGAGTTCTTTGGAGAGGGAACAATAATTTTTGGAGCAATAAGGTAATCTTTGGGTATGTACCAGGGACACGTTTGGGATGCTTTTAAGAGAATAAGATGCACTTTGGGAGAGGAGAAGATCAAGCAGCCTTTGGGATTGTTAAATGCTGATAAATGAGCATGAAAAGTGGATAAACTGGCTGGAACTGTCAAAGGGAGCTGTTAAGTACTCAGGACATTTAAATCTGCTGTCATTTAAATGTTTAAAAAAGGAGCTCAAAAAACATTTTTGTCTGTCTCTTGACATAAACCTAGGGCTATCATTATATGATTAGTGCTGCATGATTGATTTTACAACTATTCATTATCTCAATGGGTTGCCTTTAGTTCAAAGTTTGATGGGCAGCTCCAAATACTTTGAAGTGTTTGAACTGGGACTGTGAAAACAAAAGCTTTCTTTCATAAGGGATTAAAGGAAGCTAATTGTAGTGAATGGATTTTGTTTAAATCAATTTGAACTTTTTTTAAATGAATTCAGCAGTCGGTCAATAACTTTATTTAATCTCAGCATAGGTTCTCAGATCTGCCCGTCATGGAACGGAGTGAGTTAACCTGGTGAGTGTAAGAGCCTAGGTGCATGAATTGGCAAAGGGGTGTGAAAAGTCGTAGGGATGAATAGAGGGATATAAACGTTGGCATAAACGATATAAGGGGCCATGGGCACTGGGCAATATAAGATGTAATGAATTGGCAGAGTTGGAGCATGGGAATTGTGTGGGATGTGAGCAATTAGGGCTGGAAGGTTTTTCTTGTTCTATACCTCCTCTTGTGCTGCAGCTCCAAGGCAGGTCTTTCAACAAGCCCATCAATGCACCTTCTAATCTTTCTAGGGGTGGTGGGCAAAATTCCCAGTTTCATGCTGATCTCCAGAACAAAACTCCATACGCTCAGAAACATTTTTCTTCAGGTCTGGCTTGCAGAGCAGGAAATTGTCCCAAATCTGTGCTCCTGACCTGGGGACCAAATTTCAGACCAAGGTTGATCGTTACAATTATCACTGAAGCAAAACTGAATTGACTTATGAAAGTGAGATTCTGAGATTTTAAACCAAAACACTACAGAACTTAGTACCTTCAAGCATTTTCCCTTTGTGCACACTGTTTTGTTGTTATTCTTTCACTGATTTTGGGCATTACTGCCTAGGTCAGAATGTTTTATCCATCCATTTTATTTTATTATTACCTGTAGAACAGTTAAGATTCAACCACATTGCTGTGGGTCTGGAATCACACGTGGTCCAGAACAAATAAGGCCCCAGTGACATTAGGGAACCACATGAGTTTTTCTGTAACAATTAGCAATAGTTTCATGGTCAATATTAGACTCTTAATTTCAGATTTGTATTGAATTCAAATTCCACCATGCCAAGATTTGAACCTGGGACCCTGGAATGTTACTTGGGGTCACTGGATCAATAGCCTAGTGGTAATACCACTAGGTAATCACCTCTTCCTCAAGTATATGCACTTTCGTACATTTTATAGCCCTTGATAGGTTGCACATCCTGTTTAATCCCATTTTCCCTCCGTCTATTTGTTGAGAGACAAACTGGGTTGTTTGAGCTTTGTGGGTCAAATTACAGAACTTGGACCTGCAAGAAACCTGTTGACCGTAAAACCACATTCTTGCGTCTTTGACAACAGAACCTTCAAATTACAGACTTGTAAAACTGAGTTTTCTTACTACGAGACTATCAAAGCCATTTGTTGTGTTACAATAATTTATAGTAATGAAAGCTGAGGACAAATTCCATAGACCCTCCTGTGCTGGGAGATGCAGGAAAAGTAAAAAGAAATCCAATTTTGGTCAGAGGCAGTAGGAACTGCAGATGCTGGAGAATCTGAGATAACAAAAGCTGGATGAACACAGCAGGCCAAGCAGCATCAGAGGAGCAGGAAAGCTGACGTTTCGGGCCTAGGCCCTTCTTCAGAAAAAAAGATTTGGTGGGATTGGGTTTTAAACCATCATTGTCAGGGCATAGTAGTCTAGCAGTTATCCTACTAGACAGCCAACCCAGGGGCATGACTCAAGTTCTTCAATGTCTCTAAATGTTCTCAGGGCAACCAGTGATTGCAGTATCCACATTGCAGAAGCAAACTTAAAATAATTAAGCAAAGCTTTAATTTCAAATAATGATTAACTACTTATTACTGTAAAATTAGCTGACTCATCAGGTCATAGGCTTTCATTACAAAATAGAAACAGTACTTGATACAGGTATAAATAAGGTATTAGAGAATTGAAAAGGTCCCTTGTCATTGTTATATTGAAACTAGTGCTACAATGTTGACATGGCAAATCTACCTCTGAAGCTGACATCTACAACATACCTACTAAAAATAAATTAGTGTCATTGTATTCACCAATATCAAATCTCAACATACTTAAGCTTCAAAAAATAAACAATTTCAGTTACTTCTGTTGCTTAGACCTACATTAAACTGACAATCATTTGCATGAATCTATTGTATGAGATGCACACAGTATATGTAAAATGTGTCTGACTAATTTTGCATAATGTGAAAGTTAATGTCCAATAATGCATTTTCTCTAAGCACAGTAATATTTGCCTCAAGCAGTAGAAAAGCATTCTTGAAAAACTCCATTAAAGATTACTTTGGGATGGGAAAAGAATTGTGTTTCTCTTTATAATGTTTGATTCAATTTACAAAGTAAATTGTTTGAAATGCAGGATCTGTTAGAAAAGAATATTTGTTATTTGAAAAACTGTTATTTAAAACCAATCATGGGAAATGATTATTTTTTAAAATTTCACAAGCTGGTGATGAATCGTTCAAATCATTTAACTGCTTCAACATTTATTAGCCCATTGATTAAAGTGCAGTTTTTGTATAAAAAAACTGGATTAAAGTTAGGAAAAGCCAGTTTATCCAAGGCACACTGTGTTTCCTTCAGAAATGCCCTACTGTCTGCTTTGAAGAAAGATGGAAAATAGGGTTTTGCCCATTATCAAGTCAGTAATTTTTCAGGTAGACTTGAAGGCTGTTTCTTTCCTAAATTATACCTTCTAATATCTGTTCTATGCCCACAAAATTTATATAATGCAATCAAATTTCACTGCTAGCCCCTGGCACATTTTGTCCTCAAATTAACACTTGGAGAACCTTTGTTTTATTTTGTTGAGCAAATAAACTGTTTCCATATTCGACTTCTTTGTTGTAATATTTGCCTGCTTCGCTTATCAACAATAACTTGCATTTATGTCTACGCTTTTACTAATTTTTTGTGGTTTGTGTCTGTAGAGTTGATGATAATGCAATAGGAGTACCATTAATGTGAACTTCACACCAGTATTTCCCAAATTAATGAAAGTGGTTAATAACTGATTCAAGGCTCCAACCTGAACCTACTCCTACGCTCCTGATTGATGAATGCCGTTAATAATATCCCATTTAGGATTATACCGTTAGAGGTACTAAATTGCATCACTGAACATTTCTGAGAAAATTATATTCTCAAGCTTTATGGAATATCTGTATAAAACTTCAAGTGCTGTTGATGTATTATTATCTAGAATACTTTATTTCATATGATTTTGCAAAATAATATTCAATTTTGACCTCTTGCCATGCAAATATATTAACCCAAAAGATCTTACTGAGAAACAATTGCAAGGTGGTGTGCTTATAACTACATTATGCACTATCTTAAATCAACAAACATTTGTTTTTTACAATATATTTGTAATCTTAATGTATGAGTTTATTTTGCAGCACAATGCCATTTTTAAAGTTATATCTTATTTTCAACTGTATATTTAGCACTGTTATGACAGGCACAAAGCAACATGTAAGAGTATTGCAATCAGATGTTGGTGAGTCTCAAATTGAAGTATTACCAAAAACTTACAGCTTCTGAGTTTCAATCTGTTGCCATTTTCAGGAATACAAATCTCTTAGCAGAGTCTGGGCATTTCTTATTTACTTGCATTACTACAGCAGTGGCACTTCTACATCTTCATCCTTGGTAAGGTCGTGAGACTTGCTGTCAATTTTGATTTGAAACAGTGAATGCTTTGTCTTAACGAAGCTGAAACTGGCAAAAAAACAGCCACATGTTGGGGGCAGTTAGTCTTTGGCAAAAGTGTGTGATGGATATGAGCAAATAAGGGGCCTCAAGGAGGGTGTAAAATGAGTTGCCAATTTAGTTTTCTCCCTTTGGTGCTACTGCCTAAAACCAATTTTACCACTTTTAACTCAACTTACTTTTTTATAATTTTCGCTATAAAGTAAACCAATTAAACAATGATTTAGTGTTCTTTTTACTGAAAACACAGCCTTTTTAATTATATATTTTGCTAACACAAGAAAATGAAGAAATATTATCCTGTGTTAATGAAACTTGAGTAATGTTACTTTAAATAATCAACACAGCAACGCTATAATATTTGACACAGTTATCTTAAGATAGATTACCATGTACTGGGAAGAAGGAGACAAACATATGGATAAGCAATGTTTAACAGCCTCTCTCCCAGTTGCAACTCTCAATGCATTTTATATTAAGGGACTGCTGTTTAATTAATCAATTATCTCTGTGCATGCTAAAGGAACAATTTACACCAGATGCCAGATATAACAAGTTTAGCTTTTCTAATTGTCATTAACATGATGCTATGTTTTCTATTCATTTCTGTTATAACTACTAGACATTAAAAAGCAAGTGTAGTTATCAGGTGAAGTAGTGTTGGAGGCTGGTGTAAGTGGACTTGGCAGCTAATTCAACATACACTTTAAAGTCATGCATTCTGCCATTTTATTTTCTCTATAAATTCATAGTCCATTCTCAGGAAATCAAACACTATTGTGAGTTTCCGAACCAAAGTAAATACTGACTTGGTTCTTAATGAGATTCTCAGATATTTCTGCCTGATGCTCAAAGCTGTCACATATTTCCCAGAAGGTGTTCATATATCCAGGATAATTTTCAAATAAAACTTTCTTAATCCAAATGTTCTGGTGGATAGATACTTGTGAAGAGATGTGGATCTTCTGCAGTATTGAATTTGGCCTCCCAGGTTCCCCGGTTTCGACCACCTCTTCATTCTCCAACGTATGTAATAGTAAAGCAAGTAGCCCCCATTGGTGAATCCATACTGCAAACCTTGGGAAATCTTCCTAAACAAAAAAAATTGTTAACAAGTAATGTTCTAAACAAAACTCAAAGCCTCTGAAGTAGCAAACAAAGACATTTGACGAAACCACCAGCTGTAAATAAAATTAAGAGTAAAAAGAATGAGGTAAGTCTGTAGAGGCTTTCTAATTCTCCACTTTTCTCCTTTCCATCATCCACATGTTTCCCTTGGGTGGCTGTATCCAAAGTACCAGCATCTACAAATATATCGGCAATACCCAGCTCTTATCTTTCCACCACCTCTCCTAACCCTTGCACTGCCTCTGTGTTGTTAGATTGCATATCCAACAAGTCTTGGATGAGATACAACTTAATGCTGCAAAACATTGACAGAATCAAAGCTATCACCTTTGACTCCTATCAACAAATCTTTGCTGCTGATTTTGACAAATCTTCTACTATCCAAATCCTAAGGCTGCC
Source organism: Stegostoma tigrinum (assembly GCF_030684315.1). Classification (NCBI taxonomy): domain Eukaryota; kingdom Metazoa; phylum Chordata; class Chondrichthyes; order Orectolobiformes; family Stegostomatidae; genus Stegostoma; species Stegostoma tigrinum. The sequence goes on from NC_081372.1 coordinate 28,463,932, forward strand.
CCTCCATGGATTTGAAACTGGAGCACTCACTGCATCATACCACCCAACCCCAGCCCCTCCACCTCAGAACTCCATCATTCTTCGGAGTTATTAAACTTGTTGCTGAACACCAGGGGCAAAATTTCATGTTTGTGTGCCAAAACTGCTTGAAATTGCAGCATTTAAGATGTAGTTCAAGTTCTGCCAAAATCATCTTCAAGAGTACAAATATTCATCTTCCATGAACCAGTGCAATTGGTCAGGGTAATAGAACATAGTTGTTACCATTTTTTACCATTTAAAAATATTGCCTAATCTATTAATAATTAATATTTATTATTGTTAGGTTTGTGCAATTTATATGGTTAGAAAAGGATTCATCAGCAAAATTAATTATATTTAATTAGAGTGTCACATCCCCCACCTTTGAATAACCTAATTCATAAATGACTGAAGGTGACTTACAGAAACTATGCTGAGACAATTTGGTAGTTTCATTTGTGTACACTATTGATTTCTTAGTAAGTTAGATCATTTGTGATATGAGAAAGCTTTTAAGATGTGCTGACTAGTGCCTGTGCACCTTAGCCAATCAGCAAAATTTAAAGAGCCTTCCTGAACCAGCATGAATTGCAGAATCGTGCAAACTCAAGATTGGGCAAGGAGTTTTGTGCAGGAGGCCTGAGCTGGATCAACTGAGCAATAGATCAGCATAAACTTCAATGGTACACATGAAGCTGAGTGGTTTGGAGAATACCTTTAAAATTCCTCAATCTTCTGCACTGGTTCTGTTGACTCCACCTAGGTGGTATTGCTATTGCTAGGGTAAGTAATGGGACACTTTACTCCCGAGTACCTACCCTTGCAAACATAAGGTTTATATGACTAAATCTGTAGTCTAAAAGCAGAAGATAAACTTCTGCACAACTAGGATTGTGGAAAGATTGAAATCCACTATTTCCCATTGCCGTGTTCTCGCAGAGCAGCTAGGGGAGAAACTATTACAGCTGACATTGCACCCAAAAGTTGCAATAAATGAGCAGACACAAGGAGCTGAACAATGGTTTCAGTGGTGTGCTATTCAATAATTCTACCAGGTGAAATTGAATTCAGTGGCAAACAAAAAAAAGTGTTCAGATGATTTTGCTATTATTTGGGGGTCAACCTATTATAAGGTACATAAAAAGTTAATAATCTTTTTAGCCAAATGTTAGGCATTAGCATTTACGTAAGACAAACCATTCCTTTAGTATAGGATATCTCAGACCTGGGTCATTTTGCATACCACAATGATATACATTTTCAGCTTCAGGAAAGGGAAAAAAGTAAAATTAAGTTTATAAAAATGTTTAGAAATTTAAGACTACTCATTTATAAACGCAAGAATAAACTAATTCACTCTGAAGTTTCATAATTATAAAAATGAACAGCCTCAGAATCAAGTCTCTTGAACATCAGTAAAAATTCCAAAATATTTAAGAATAAAAGCAAAACTGTCAATTACTAGCCTTGGCAATTTATTGTTTATTGATATGGCGTCCAAGTTTTATGGAAAAAGCATGAACTGTGCAACACTATGAGCACTGCTGTGTCAGTATGCATATATACAAACTATACATAACGTGTAATATTTATCTAGAATTCATTAATTGTGTCTTTAATACTCCAAATAACACAGGAACAGATGTCACAAACAGAAGTTTACACAATTGCTCTTGTTTTTTGTGTAATTTTCTTGGCATCAACATATAATGAATACAAAAATTGGTGAAATTTTCAGCACAAATCACATTTCACTCATGTTTCACTGATGACGGGATAGTGTAGGGGGAGGGGCTTGGATTAGTTCATAGGCCGGCGCAACATGGAGGGCCGAAGGGCTTGTTCTGCGCTGAATTGTTCTATGTTCTATGCTCTATTTTTCCACAATCTTTTGTGTTAGTTTTAAAGACAGTATCGTAGAAGCCAGTCCTGACCACCAAGCTGGCCATTTCCCCAGGTAAATTAATCACCATGGAGAATTCCTAACAATTGCACTGGCTTGCAGATGTTCAGTGAGGCTCCAAAATATACATTGAACCTTGTACCCCGATACTTTTTGAAAGTTCTTGAATGATATTATTTTACTTTGCTGGGGAATTCACCACTGTACGCTGAACTATAAAACTAAACTGATAAATGTTAACCCCAAATTTCAAAGTGCAGCACCCCATTACAGATGAACCACTTTCCTTAATATTAAAAAAGAGTTTTGAATTTGACGGATCTCATTTGATGTTAATGGGATAGGAATGGTTGAAAAATGGGATTGGTCACTTACTTCTCTGTTGTTAATATGGTTGACACCATTTGAAAAATTGTTGGCCTCTGGGCGTCCATAAGTGCCCATCTGATTCATAAATGGGACTACTGTTTTCTTTCAGAATTGGTCAAAAGTGCAACAGTGTCGGCTTCAATAAATTTTATAGGCGATGGTAAGGAAGAGGCTCTGCAAAGTCAGAACTTGAATTGTGGACGCAAGCATAGTTACATTTAAAAGATATTTAGATAAGCCCATGAATAAGAAATGTTTGGAGGAATATGGGCCAATCACAGGCAGATAGGGCGTTTAGTTTGCAATTATGGTCGGCATGGACTGGTTGGACCAAAGGCTCAATTTCCATGCTGTATGATTCTATGAAAGTCCACAAAAATAATCTTTACCACAGTTGCACGGGGACAAGCTACCCTTTGTGAGCAGGGTTCCCTATCATTAATTACCTTCCCTGTAGCAGCTCTGGCACTTCTCCTGTGGATGCTGCAAACTGCATCAATAAATATGCTTGACATCTGAAATATTGCGGTCCACTTTGCCATTGGAATGGATTGCTGACCAGCATACTCCAATGATCATGTACCAGAAAGCCAAAATCAAATACATTGACTGTTCAGCAGTAACTTTACAGAGTCATGTCCAAAGCAACCGTCCCTAAGTACATCACAACACTATCTGTCAAAAACATCATACATACATACAGCTTAGTCTTAGAACAGGGTTGGTTAGCTCAGTTGGCTGGATGGCTGGTTTGTCTTGGCAACAGTGTGGATTCAATTCCCACACTGGCTGATATCATGAAGGATTCAACTTTTCAACCTGTGCCCTTACTTTAGGCATGTTGACCCTCAGGTTAAACCACTCATTGCTGTCTCATGACAGGGTAATTCTGTGGTCTGGTAGGACAATGGTGACTTTAGCACACCTTTATTCTTAGAAAGAAACATTTATATGAGCAAACATATGCATTTTACTTCTTTCTGTAAGGAGTATAAAAATGTGGATTCAAAAGTCAAATCAAAATTTCTTTAGTTGAGTTCACTGTAACTTCTGTATTGTGTACATTTAGCTAGAAAGATTGTCATCAATTTGCTTATGTTAAAGTTGTAGAATGAAAGGAAATTCAGTAAAGGGCACAATTTAATTTTCTATTAAATCTCATCAGTATCTATATGCTGAATGAGAGTTGGAAACCTGGTCATTTGGAGACTTATTAGAATTATGCAAGCTTCATTAGGAGCCAAATTCTATTCAAATTCAAGCATAATGAGACAGGCCCCAATTTCCTTGATTTTCTGCATAACTCTAAACTCACCCATCCTAAAATGGGTATTAAAACACTAGCCAAAACAGCTAAAAGAACAAAATTAATAAGGTGGGTTTTGTAAGATCAGGTGTTCAGCTCTCTTCAGTTATCACCTGGCAGTGAAGGTGGTATCTTCATTTTTTTTTCCTGGAATGATGTGATGGTAAATTTCTATTTGCAAGACTTTAATTTTGTACCATGTAAAGTCAAGCAGCCAAATGCAGAACATACACTTAAAATCCTCGTGAAAGAAATTGCAAATTATTAAATATATTCCAGTTCAAAGATATAAATGGATAATTACACAAGTTTTCAAATCCTTACATCACCTGCATATTTATCACATCCCAGACATCAGGTTTCAAAGTGTCACATTTCATGAATGCGAAGCCATGTTTTAAAAAGAAGAACGAAACAGCTATTGGCCCAAGGCTTGATGTTTACATGCAATTTGCTAAGCCCTATTTATTGTCACTTACAAACAGCTACATTAATCCTATTGGGTATACGTGAGCAGCAGTCTTAAGACACGTGTCTAGTTTGCAATTAAACATCACATTTATAGTCCAAACCACATTCTAACTATGAATAACACATGTTGCATTCTGTACAAATGGACTGCATTACTTTCACATTTGCAATTTAATAATACTTGGCTTTTGCCTCCTAAATGTGTTTTCCCTGTATTCCTGTGGCATTTCTCCTTATTTTTGCTGCAGTTATTAGGACAGTGAATCAGTATAAATTCTTTCTTTTTTTTAGATGCCCTGTTCCTGGTTGTGACGGGCTTGGGCATGTAAGTGGCAAGTATGCATCGCACCGTAGTGCATCTGGTTGTCCTTTGGCTGCACGCAGACAAAAGGAAGGATTCCACAATGGGTCACCATTTGCTTGGAAACCTGTGAAAGGAGATGGACCAGCTTGTCCAACCCCAGGCTGTGATGGCTCAGGGCACGCCAATGGCAGTTTTCTTACACATCGAAGGTATGTATCATTAGCCTGAAATCAAGTAATCTAAATAAAACTGCAAGAACTGTATTGAAATATTTTGGTTCCATTATGATCAAAATATACTCCTAATCTAAAATTTCTAAGATCTGATATTGTCAGTGCTTCACAGTCTCATGCAAATTGTTTCTGTAATTTGGTCAAGAAAGGCATTTAGCAGTTTAAAATAAAGGTATCAATGTCCCCACTGAACCAAGAGTGAAAGGACTTTCAGAAAAAATGTATAGGATCCAGATTTATTTCCCATCATTTATTGGTTGATGTCAAACATCTGCATGGAATGCCAAGCTCACAAAAGCTACTATTCTCCCATTGCTAATGCCACAATATTTAAGTTCTAATGGGTAAAAATTATTTGTACAACTTGGAGCAGTATGCTGTTAGTAAACTAAAACATTGTTGAAGATTCTGACAAACAGTTGAGTGAATTAAACTTTAGAATAAGATACTGCAGCTTTATGGTGGAATTATAGTACTGTCATTCTCTTGTCAGCACCTCTAGAGGATACTGTGCTTCTTCAACTGGCAATTGCTAGCAAGAGCTTGGCTCACAACATGTTTCATTGGGACAAAAGTTATAAATCTATCTGAAGTCCAAGAATAACTACGTCACTGCAGTATTGATCCTGTACTATTAAAAATATACAATTGCTGATAATCTTAAGGAAAATTAACAGCCAGGGGATTACTGTTTTTATCAGTGGAAGAGTTAACCTATTTAAAACAAATAGATCACCTCTTGTGTTAAAATTACAGACAGAAAAAGGCACTGAATGCGTTATGCATTCCACAGCTAATGAAGCAAATATTTCCAGTCTCAAATTATTTAAAAATTTTGCTTCTGCCTCATTTTTTTATGGTTAGATAGACTGCTATTAACTCTGCTTAATTAATTAATTCTTCACTGTCCCCTTTCTACAACAACTCATTTATTTAACCTTTACAACATAGTAAAATAATACAAGGTGCTTCAGAAGAATGATAGCAATTAAACGGTAAGCCATTTAAAGAGATTATTAGATCAGATGTCCAAAATCTTGATCAGAGAAGTAGTTTTAGAGATCATCTTAAAAGAGGTAAGGGGAGAAGAGAAGAGTAAGGGTAGAATTCCAGACTTAAACTTTACAACTGAAAACATGTTTGCCAGTGCTCCACTGAGCAAAATCAGGGTGCTCAAAAATGAAAAAGACACAGTTAGTGTTAAGTCAAAGTATTCCTTAATCAGGAACCAGTGTGGATCAGCAAGAAAAGGGTGAGGAAAGCTTACTGTGGTTTGAGCATAGGTAACAGAGTTTTCGGGATCTCAAGTTTGCAGACTGGGACGCAGCCAGCAAGCTGTGCATTGGAATTGTCAAGAATAGAGGTAACAAAGGCAAGAATGAGGGTTTCATCAGTAGGCGAGTTAAAAAGTGAGTGGAGTGGTTTATAATAAGGCAGGAGGAATAGGCAATCTTAGTGATGTGTACAACAAGGTTGTAAACAGTCTGGTTTGGCCTCATACAGCTCCCAGTGAGAGGACTGGACTCAGTGACTAGGGAACAGGTTTGTAGACAATGGACTGCACCCTCCCATTAATTAATTGTGAAAAATTCATCCAGTACTGGACACTGGCAGACTATCAATGTCTAAAAGGTGGAAGCGTTGATGGGGTGTTATGGTAGTGTTGGATGCCATCAATGTACAGGTGGGAATTAACACTTCACCCTCAACCTTATGGGCCTAGACAGCAGGCCTGAAGACAGCACATGAAACTTAAATAGTTAGGACAATGGCACTGGAAAGCCATCTGATCTTGATGAGAATAAGTTCTGGGTTACAGCAAGAACTGCAGATACTGGAGTCAGAGTCAATACACTGTGGAGCTGGAGGAACACAGCAGATCAGGCAGTATCAGCAGAGCAGGAAAGTTGGCGTTTTGAGTTCGAAACTTCGACTTTCCTGCTCCTCTGAGGCTGCCTCACCTGCTGTGTTCCTCCAGCTCCACCCTATGTTGACAAAGTTCTGGGCTGGAAGTTCCATGTGCAATCTTCCTGCCCTACAAAAATTAAGATGCTTAAGTGGTCAATTAATGGCCTACTGGGCTGTAATTACTTCAGCTCCATGCGAGACTGGAAAGAATTGGCCTTCTCAATTCATTATCAATGTACGCTGTGTATCAGTTTGTGAGAATAGGAAGTCCCTTGATCTGCATTAATTCATACACAGTCAAGAGACTGAACCACGGGAAGGTAGTGATAACAAGAGCCTTATTGCTGGTGAGTCAAGAAAGTTGCCCCTTGACCTTCTTGCCCTACATTTAATTGCAGAGGCAATAAGGAGGGAGACAAATATTTCTCAAGAGCAAACTCACCCATTTGTTTCCCTTCTCATCACCTAGGGAGGGGAAAATTCCACTGCATGACACCTTGGTGCAAAATGTCAGTCAAATCAAAGAAACGAGATAGAAGTGTAGTTTGTCATAGTTCACTATAGTTTAGTGTAGGGGGATAGGCACCGTGTTCTCTATAGCCACAACCTGAAGCCCCAGAGGTTATGTTGCCTGCCCAAAGCCGAGTTTAAGGACATCTTATCTCAACTGGAAATGAATTTGGAGTGCAAAGGCAAAGATCCACTTATTGTAGTCCACTTAGGAATCAATTACGTAGATAGAACTGGAAATGATTTATTTTTCTGAGTTTGAAGAGCTATTTTCAAATTAGCAGCACATCAAACGTAATCATCTCTGGATTAATCCTGACCCATGTGTCAATTGACAAAGCAGCAACAAATCAGAATTGCGTGTGAGAATTAAGACTGTTGTGGGAAGAAAGGGCTTTGTTTCAAGGGGCACTGGTACCAGTACTCGGAAATGAGAGTTGTTCCATTTGCAAGAGCTTCATTTAAATTGAGCTAGGAACATTGTCCTTGTGAATTGTATAAGTAGGGCTATGGCTGGACTTTAACAGCTGTTGTGAGGAAAGGGTTCAGGTAAAATGAAATTCAGAATGTCAATGAAAAAGTGGAGAAAACGGGACAGAGTAGCAATATGGGTAAAATCAAGTTGAGTGGGTTAGGGAAGGACAGAAATGGCAGTAATAGTGCATCAGTAACTAAGGTTTATACAGAAAATTGTAAAAAAAGTGAAATTAAAGACTTTATTTCTGAAGGCACAAAGCATCTGTAATGAAAGATGAAATAGTGACACAAAGAGATCAATGGTTTGCATCTATTCACCATTACACAGATTAGGATGGATTATATGTTAAGGACAGACCCCCCCATACCCCAGAGTGAGTATCAGAGGAAAGCTCGTCTGCCCTGATTAATTTTTTGGGTGACAACCCGTTAATTTTTGAATGAAGAGGAAGAAAGTTGCTGAAGTAAACATTGGTCACTTAGGAGCAGAGAGACGGGACTTTCTTATGGTAACATAGAACATAGAACATTACAGCACAGTACAGGCCCTTCGGCCCTCGATGTTGTGCCGACCTGTCATACTGATCTCAAGCCCATCTAACCTACACTATTCCATGTACGTCCATATACTTGTCCAATGACGACTTAAATGTACCTAAAGTTGGCGAATCTACTACCGTTGCAGGCAAAGCGTTCCATTCCCTTACTACTCTCTGAGTAAAGAAACTACCTCTGACATCTGTCCTATATCTTTCATCCCTCAATTTAAAGCTATGCTCCCTCGTGCTCGCCGTCACCATCCTAGGAAAAAGGCTCTCCCTATCCACCCTATCTAACCCTCTGATTATTTTATATGTTTGAATTAAGTCACCTCTCAACCTTCTTCTCACTAATGAAAACAGCCTCATGTCCCTCAGCCTTTCCTCACAAGACCTTCCCTCCATACCAGGCAACATCCTAGTAAATCTCCTCTGTACCCTTTCCAAAGCTTCCACATCCTTCGTATAATGTGGTGACCAGAACTGTACACAATACTCCAAGTGCGGCCACACCAGAGTTTTGTACAGCTTCACTATAACCTCTTGGTTCCGGAACTCGATCCCTCTATTAATAAAAAATAGCAGACATTAAAGAAATGTTTTGTTTTTATCATCACGGGGGAAGAGATAAGTTTCCTATCAGAAAGAAAAAAGAATCCAAAAGACTAAAAAGAGTAGAGAAATGTAAAAAAAATAATATCACCTGAGAAAATGTACTGGCAAAATTTAAGCAATCAAAATCTCACAGGAAAACATGGCAGGTGTGGCAGTCGCCAAACTGCAGACAGGACTAAGCAATCTTACAACTAACAGCTCAGATCTAAGCTGTGCAGTCCTGCACATTCAGTGGTGAATGGTGGTGGATGAATTATACAAATAATAGGAAGCTTCACAGATATCCCCACACTCAATGATGGGGAAGACCAGCACAACAATGCAAATATTGATCCAGAAATGCCAAGTGAATGGTCCATCTCAGTCTCCTCATGCAGCCTCCATTATCAGAGATGCCAATTTCTTCCAACTTGGTTCACCCCAAATGAGTAAATTTGGCCTCTATTCTCTGATGTTTGAAGAATGAAAGGTGACCTGTTTGAAACATGCAAGGTTTTCAAGTAGCTTGAAAAGGTAGACCGTGAGAGTTTGTTTCTACTGGCTGGGGATCTAGAAGAAGGGATTGCAATCTCAGAAAAAGGAGCCAATCACTTAGGACTGAGGTGAGCAGAAGTGTATTTGCCAAAAGGGTTGTGAATCTTTGGAAATGTCTACCTTTGTAAAGTTGTAGATGCTCCATCATTGAGTATCTTTAAGGTCGGGATAGACAGATTTTTGCTACCTGAAGGAATCGAGAGGATGAGAAAGTGGAGTTGAATCCTACAATAACCATGACCATATTGAATGGCAGAGCAGGTTATATGGCGTGTACCTGCTCCTTTCTCTTGTGTTCTTGTGAGAAGCCGTTGGGGATGATGCCCTGGCTACAGCTGTATAAATGAAAGTGGGACCAGGCAAGTGCAGTCCCACCAAAATGGATGACACAGAAGAGGCTTTAGACAAATTTCATTCACTCAGCTGTGTTATAGGCAGACAGGTTGAGAAGTTTAAGAACAGTTAGGTGACTTGCACAACTGTCATACAGGATGCTGTTTGCTGCTTTAGAAAGAGCCATTTTACTGCTATGATGGGTGGAAACCTGGATATCTAAGAAAAGTGGTCATAGATTTGGGAGGTATCAGCGCTTTCAAGGAGCAACTATTTTCAAGGATTGAGAGATTAAAAGTGTCTTTTTTTTAAAGGAGGGTATGATGTAATATAGCTAAGACTTGTGTAGCTTTGAAAAAAGGAGTTGTAAATGTATTTGTAATGAGCAAAACCCTGAGCAGTCAGAAGCCAGAATTAAATCGGTCATCAGCAGCAGGTTAATCTGTTTGGGAGAGTAGCAGACGGAGAGTAGCCTAAAAACATTAAGCATATGTAGACTTCACTGGCCAGGATGTCTAAGACCATTTTTAAAAGTGCTGAAGACATCTGTTTATTATGCTTCATTATAATACTTTAATTCCAATTATTATTAAATGTGCATGTTTGAATATATATACAAAATTATTAAACTACTCTCAAACATATATTCTTGACTCACTGTTATAACTTATTTTTCTTTTGTTTTAAGTCTTTCTGGATGTCCAAGGGCTACTTTGGCCATGAAGAAAGCAAAATTCTCAGGGGAGGATCTACTAACTACCAAATTTAGAGCTAGTGACGGTAAGAAACGAAATAGAAAAGATCAATGCAGTCTTCCAGTGAGTTGTTAAAAGTATGGAAAGACAGCTTGCCCAGTTACTGTTTGGTGGCTTTCAAAGAAAATGGATAGAATCACAGAACTGACCCCCCGAACTCAACCAACTACTGTACTAAACACAAATGCAATTTAATAGGTTGCTGTAAATGAGTGGCCTTGCTTGTTAATTCATTCATAGGATGTGTGTGTTGTAAGGTAGCCTAGCATTTATGATCCGTTCCTAATTGCCTTCGATTTTGGCCCAGTGACAAGTAAAAAAAAATTGTGCAATAATCAGCATGGTACATGGCTCGGAGGGAAACCTACAACTGGTGCTGTCCCCATGAATCTGCTGCCCTTATTCTTACAGGTGGTAGAGGTCATTTAAAAGATGCTGTCTAAGGAGCTTTGGTGAATTGTAGCACTGTATGTTGTAGGTGGTGCACACTGCTGTAACTGTGCATCAGTGGTGGAGGGATTGAATGTTGAAGTTACCATTCAATCAGACTCCTTTGTACTGGATGGTGTCAAGTTTCTTGAATGTGGGAGCCGCTGACTTCCAGGCAAGTGACTGTATTCAAACAAGTTCTTGATTTGTGTATTGCAGATGTTGGAAAATTTGGATGAGCCAGGAGATAAATTACTCGCCATAGAATTCCCAGCTTCTGACCAGCTGTTGTAGGCAGACAATTTATATGGCCAGTCTAGAGCAGATTCTAGTCAACAGTAACCCCTAGGATCTTGATGGTAGGGAATTCCAAAAATGGTATTGCTGTTAAATTCCAAGGTATAACAGTTGGATTCTGTCTTGATTGAGATGACCAGTGCCTGGAAAATGTGGTACAAATGTGAATTAACTTTTATCAACCCACGCCTTACTGTTGTAAGGGGCTTGCTGCATTTGGACATGGACAGCTTCAGTCTCTGAGGAGTCACAAAGGCTGGGGAACATTGTACAATCATCAGTGAACATCCCCACCTCTAACCTTATGATGGTAATGATGAAGAAGTTGAAGATGGTAGGGCCTAGGAGAGAACCCTAAGGAAGCCACACAGTAATGTCCTGGGACTAACCTCTAACAACTGTAGCTATCTTCCTTTATGTTACTTACCACTTCAAACTCGAGTAATTTTCCACCCATTCACATTTACTTCAATATTATTAAAGCTGCTTGATACCAAACTTGGTTAAATGCTTCCTTGGTACTGTAATAAGAATTGCATTATGGGAGAAAACAAGCAACAGAGTAGTACTATTGATTGCCTGAATGGGAAGAAAATTGCTCGAAAGTACTTCTTGTTTTTATGTAAGAATTAGACTCTCAGAGCTTCTTATTAAATATACAATTTTATGTTCAATCTGGAAACTTGTATACAAGGTCTCCATCTGCACTCAGTCTTAGCTGAGACAGCCAAAGAAGATATCATTGAAAAGTGGTTCCATTACAGAAATCAGTAGGTTAGACCACATGAGCCTAAGGGCCATACCAATACTGACCAATCCCAAAATTTGGGATGACTTTTCAGGGTTAGGAAGCTCCAGAGTATCACATGGTCAACTTCCCAGAAATTGATCTACTTAACAATGTTTTCTATAATTGGCGACACTGGAGTGGCTAAACAGGAAGGGAAGGATGAAGTTGCCATTCAATAGTGTCTTTTGTGGCAGCAATCAAGTGTTTTTGCTTACTATCTGGTATAAAAGAAGAATATTTTGAAAAATGAAACCTTTTCCAATATTTTACTTCCCTTTCAATGTCTGCATTTCCTGTCTACAGGCTAGAAAATGAATGTTGGCCCTAGTACCAGGCAAGCACTTAATGCATTCTTATGACTTGCTTTCAAAATAAAGGATTAACGCCTCCACTAAAAGCTTGGAGAGTGGAACGTCATATAAACAACATTTTGTAGATTTTAAATAGAAACAATGACTACTTTCTGTAATTCACTTTTTGTTCTCACAGCAATTGAAAATGATGAAGAAATTAAGCAACTTGACAAAGAGATCAGTGAACTAAATGAATCCAACACTGAGATGGAATCCAATATGGTGAAATTGCAGTCACAGGTACAATTACAGGAGTGTGTTTATTCAAAGAAAGCCTTATTTCGATACAGATACTTTTTGTCCAGTGCTTTCACAACAAAGTATACCAATAAATTGCTAACATCAGAACATACCAACTTAAGTGAACAGGCAACTTAAACAAACTTAAACAAATGCTGGAAATTTGAAATAATGAACATACAGCTAACATTTCAGGTTGACAACATTTCATCAGAAAGCCAATTATTTACTCTTCTAGCCTGCAAAATAGATATATATAATTTAAAAGTATTGAAAAATGTGCCGTTTTTTTCTTATCTTCCATACATGTTGTAGTAGACTGGCTTTTTATGTAAGAAACCTCACATGCATAAAATATTTTTGACTTGGAGAGCTTAAAGATGTTCTTTTGTGATCTTTCCAGCTCTTATGCAGTATATATAGCTTGTTTTAGAGTAAAATGGTCTGCGCTCTGGCCCAACCTTAGAACAGCACCCAATCAAATAACTGTGATAAATATTTCCCACACCTGATTTGGTGACATTACCAATTCATACCAATTTTGTGTTCTAAAACCTTACCATAAGTGAAGTTTCCAAACTCCTGTCACATTGGACCATTACAGGCACCAAAATGAGACTTTTTTTTGAAAATAGTCAAGGCCAGATTTCAAGTAAGTGGCTAGGTTTTACAGGCCACATATGAGCAGTAGCAGTTTGGGGGAAAGGTCACTGGACTCAAAACATTAACTCTTTTTTTCTCTTCACAGACGCTGCCAGACCTGCTGAATTTCTCCAGTAATTTCTGTTTGCGTTTTATAAATTGATCTGTCAATCATCAGCATGCCTGCTGTAGGCCCACATGCCCCCAGTATGATTTTACAAGCAGCAGGGGAGCTATCAAAAACAGAGTTGTTGGAAAACCTCAGCAGGTCTGGCAGCAACTGTGAAGGAAGAAACAGAGTTAATGTTTCGGGTCCAGTGACCCTTCCTCAGAACCTGAAACGTTGATTCTGTTTTTTCCTTTACAGATGCTGCCAGACCTGCTGAGCTTTTCCAGCAACTTTGTTTTTGTTCCTGATTCATAGCATCCACAGTTCTTTCAGTTTTTGTCAAGTGCGTTTCGCAGCTTTGACCCAACTGAGATCCATAAGAGGCAAGTAAATGCCCAGTAAACAGCCTTATTCCATCACTGGTCTGATGGGCATTTATTAACTATCGCGAATTACCCAGAGTGCAATTAAGAGTCAACCAGATTGCTGTGGGTCTGGAGTCGTATGTAAGCCAGATCGGATTTCCTTCCCTACAGGACATTAGTGAACCAGAGGGGGTTTTCCAACAACTGGCAGTGGCCATTATTAGACTCTTAATTCCAGACTTTTATTGAATTCATATTCCACTATCAGGGCTAGATTTGAACCCAGTTCTCCAGAACATTTGCTGAGTTTATGGATTAATATTCAAGCAATAATACATTCGGCCTCTCCCTTTTTATTTCAGAACCCTCTCCCCATCCCCGTTTTCTGATGAAGGGTCTAGACCTGAAACGTCAGCTTTTGTGCTCCTAAGATGCTGCTTGGCCTGCTGTGTTCATCCAGCTTCACACTGTTATCTCGGATTCTCCAGCATCGGCAGTTCCCATTATCTCCTGATCACATTGCCTCCCCTTGTTTTCTTCCCAGATTTCCAGTCCCCATGCCTTCTTTCTCCCCAGACCTGCAATCCTCACACCATGTCCCAACATATTCCTCTCTCCCCACCACCCCGGGTTGCTGGGGCATGTCAGTCTGGCCTCATTGAGAACCTAGACATATCTGAATGTCTGGGTATATTACTGGAAGCCACCGCCTTGACCTACCTACTGTACCAGCGGTGACCATTAATCCTGCTAGCACTCCAGTATACAGAGTTGCAAACCTCAATTGGCCAGCAGCTTTATGCTGTGGGACATCCTCCTTGAGACGGACAGAACGGGTCACACTAATTCATGGACTCCTGCTCAAAACATTAAAGCAGAGTGATCCAGATAGGCAGAGTTAGGCTCAGCCTGTGATTTAAACTGAGATGCAGGGATCCCACCCTCAGTCGGTAAACCAGCCTCAGTGTCCCAAAGTAAAAAGCTCACTGATTGTTTACTTGGCATGGCAACTGATCTCCACTGAGCTCTCAATTAGATACTCTGCTAATACTGCAATATCCTACTTGTATTTTTCAGTTATAATCACTTTATTTGGTTATTCTGCTAATGTTAATCCCTTTCTGTGTTAAAGACAGTAAAAGCAAAGGGTTTAACTGCTTGCAGTAATCATTCCCATGAGGTAGAATTTTTAGGATCTGGCATGTCCCTCTGTTCTTACATAAATGTGTAAAAGGAAGTTTATCTTTCTCGGGCAAGTGGTAAGGAAAGTATAACTTATTGTCAATAATGTCTTGAGAGGGTACGTAACACAATTTGGATGGCGATGAAGCTTGGTGAAGGAGCTACAAAATAGACCAGATTTTCTTCATCAGGAAGAATGTGTCAGAAACAAGTGATTTGAAGCTGCAGGCATCTATTGACTACAGGACCTCCACAGCACTAGATATTTTGATGTGACCTTCAAGAACGTACACACCTGTATAAAGTTCTTCAAGGTCTTCAAAGAGAAGAAGAATCTGCCCAGCTGAAAATCCTCACAGCAGAGCTATGCACAAATCTGCAATCCCAATAAGCTTGAGTGGTGTATGTGCGACTTTCTAACACATATGCTCCCATCAAGAATGTTCTCACCTTCCTCATCCAGTACGTCGACAAAGTTGAAAACTGCACTGAAGATAAGGATATCGTTGAAACCTGGTCCAACAGATAGTAGGTCAAGCTAGCTCTGAAGGTAGATGTTATGGTAGCAGTTCTCCCGCTCCCTCCATCCTTCCAGTCTGTGCATCCCAAAGTCTTGTATTCCAGTGGAAAATCTGGCCAGATGACAGCCAACTGCAGCGATGTCTTTTGTAAGGGCCACAAGCAGGTATCTCACCAGACAAAGGATTATAAGCAAATACTGTGTTCTGGGTCAAGTCCCCTCTGAAGAGATGCCCAAACCGTAGCCTCAGTGTTACACAAGCAGCAAAATAAACGAGGGACATTTACACAGAAGAATAAACGTTACTATCAGGAAGGAGACCTCAACTCTCCCCACAAAGTCCTCCAATGAACAGAATGAATCAAGGGCTGAAAAAGAGAGCAGAGGATTGGAAAGAAAGAAGCAGCAGGCCCCAGAGCCGCCTACTTCTCCGACTGAATCTCTGGAGGAGGAACCAGCAGCAGAACATCTGGGAGGCTGGAAACTCATGAAGAGGTCTAAAAAGAGGCCTGGGAGCCCTGCAAGCAATGTCCGGCCAGTCAGCGTGGGTAGTGATTTTAATGGCACCATCGATACAGCTGGATGATCAAACAGGGCCAATAGCAAACTGGACTCTGTTTCAGCACATCAGATGGAAACAACAAGAAATGCTCAATTGTACAACATATTCAGCAACTCTGAAGATGGAGTTTTTTTTAAATTCATTCGTGGGGTGTGGGCATTGTTGACTGGGCCAGCATTTATTTCCCATCCCTAGTTACCCTTGAGAAGATGATAGTGAGCTGCCTTCTTGAACCACCATAGACTATGTTCTATAAAAAGACCCGCAATGCCTTTAGGGAGGGAATTCCAGGATTTTGATCCAGTGACCGTGACGAACAGAGATATATTTCCAAGTTGAAATGGTAAGTGGATTGGAGGGCAACTTGCAAGTGGTAATGTTCCCACGTCCCTGCTGCCCTTGTCCTTCTAGATGGAAGCAGTCATGGGTTTGGAAGGTGTTGTCTAAGAACGTTTGGTGAATTTCTGCAGTGCATATTGTAGATAGTACACACTCCTGCTACGGAGCATCTGGGGTGGAGTGACTGAATGTTTGTGGATGTGGTGCCAGTTTGGTGGCCTGCTTTGTCCTGGATGGTGTCAAGGTAAGTGGGGAATATTCCATTAGACTCCTGATTTGTGCCTTGTAGATAGTGGATATGACTTACGGCATCTGGAGGTGAGTTAGTCACTGCAGTTTTCCTAGCCTTTAAACTGCTCTTGCAGCCATTGTATCTATATGGCAAATAAAAACCAAAAGAACTGCGGATGTTGTAAATCAGGAACAAAAACAAAGTTGCTGGAAAAGCTCAGGAGGTCTGGCAGCATCTGTGGACGAGAAAGCAGAGTTAGCATTTCGGGTCCGGTGACCCTTCCTCAGAACTGATCCTGTTCTGAGGAAGGGTCACCGGACCCGAAACATTAACTCTGTTTATATGGCAAGTCTAGTTACTGGTCAATGGTCACACCCAGTACGTTGATAGGGGATTCAACGATAGTAACACCATTGAATATCAAGGGGCAGTGGTTAGGTTATCTCTGCCAGAGACGGTCATTGCCTGGCATTTGTGTGGTGCAAAGCGTACCTCATAGCTTGAATGTGCAGCATGGATACAACTGATTGAAGTGAGACAGGTCTCCTTTTCAGCATTGGCTTCCTGTTGTTGAATCCAATGTGAATGCACGGGACACAAATGCCAAGTCAGTGTTCATCTCTGACCTCTGCCTCCTACTGGTTGACTGTCACCTACAGGAAGAGCAGAGGTCTGCTGACACCAGGAAACATCAAGGAACTCAAAAGAGTTTTCAAAGGCGGGAGAACCCTGAAATCACTCTTTGATTCCTCCGCATTCTGATGAGAAACAGTCGACTGAAACATCAAGAGATTCTTTCTGAACATCATTGAGGATGAAGAAAAGAGAGGAATAAGTGTAATGCATCAAATCCAAAATAGCAAGGAGGGAAAGGCAATGATTTTTGTCAAGGTTCAACCTAAGCAGCTGTGTGACACAGGACACAATACAAGTTGTTCCCAGCAATGCACACTCAACCAAACATCATCTGTGGCTGGAGTACTATCAACTTAGTGAAAAACATCCTTTGGTCTGCCTATAATAAGACCACAAGATATAGGAGTGTAGTTTGGCCCATTGAGTCTGCTCCATCATTCGATCATGACTGATATTTTTCTCAACCACATTCTCCTGCCTTCTCCCTGCAATCCCGTCACCAATTAAGAACCTAACGACCTCTGTCTTAAATACACCCAATGACTTGGCCTCCACAGCCTTCTGCAGCAATGAGATCCACTGATTTACCACCCTCTGACTGAAGAAATTCCTGTTCATGTTTCTTCTAAAGGGTCATCTCTTCATTCTGGGGCTGTCCCTTCAGGATCTAGCCCTTCTCACTAATGGGGACATCTTCTCCAAGTCTACTCTATCCAGGCCTCTCAGTATTAAAAGTTTCAATGAGATTTCTAAACTCCATATCAAGTACAGACCCAGAGTCCTCAACTGTTCCCCATATGACAAACCCTTCATTCCCAGGATAATTCTTGTGAACCTCCTCTGGATCCCTCCAAGGTCAGCACACCCTTCCTTAGATAGAGCCCAAAACTGCTCACAATGTTCCAATGCATTTTAACTGAAACTTTATACAGCCTCAGCAGCACATCCTTGCTCTTGTATTCTAGCCATCTCAGATTTACTGGTCTTCCAGTGCCAGAAGCTGGCCTTGATTGAGTATTAGATATTGGTACATTCCAAGATCTTGGACTACATGCTGAGGTGACATGTTAAAGCTTGGACAAGCTACCACAGAGGCTGAATGGGAAATATTGTTGTTGAAAGCTTTTCAGCAAGAATACAATTAGGGGCTGGAAACTGTAGAATCCCCTCAGGCAATCTGCCAGACAAAGAATGCACATTGTAAAACAAGAGTATTGAAAATGTTCTGAGGCATGTTGTAGTGTAGCATTGTAGATCGAGGAAAATTCTACATCTTTTGAACTTCTTGTAATTTTCAATTTGAATTGTTTTCCTTGGACCTTAGGCTGTATACATGACATGAAGTGCTTCTCGTAAGTATTAAGACGGTTTCACATTGAAAAGGTATGGGGAGCAAGTTGAATATTATTGTAAATTCTGCCAGATTCACAGTGAAATGGTTTTGTGACTTACAATAATATATAATTATATTTACAACTTTTAGGAATAAAATAAAATAATGTAATTTTCACTCAGCTGAAATAATTCTAGGAGCAATTGAAACAGTTGTGAGAGTATAATTAAATGCATTAATTAACCGGACTGGTTGGATTCTTATGGTGCAGAGATAGTGTCCCTACCTTGGGACCAGAAGGTCCTACCTGCTGCAGAGGCGTATCATAACATGTCAGAACAGGTTGATTGAAAAAAAGAACAGATTAATGAGAAAATTGAAGGTATCTTAACATTCATAGAACCATAGTCCTAAAACCCAGCACTAATATCTTTCAGATTTCTAACATGGAAAAAAATTTAAAAACTATTGAGGATGAAAATAAAGTGATTGAAGAGCAAAATGAAGCCTTATTCAAAGAGCTGGCTGGGTTGAGTCAGGCACTGATACGTAGCCTTGCTGATATAAAACTGCCTCAAATGGTAAGCAAACTTGTTCTGCATTATATTCTCTCAATATCTGCTTCTGTCAAGGTCTTTCATTGCTGAGTATTATTCTGATGATATTGCAGATAATTGTATACATTTGTGCTGCTGATGCAGTGTTTCTCCTGCTGTGAGCACATATTGGGAATTGTAAGATAGAATTGAATGGGCCAGGAAAGATTTTCTGCCTGTAAGACTATTCATAAAGTGTACAATTTATGAAAAATTGCCTGCTATTTTGCCTCTTCATGCTTTCAGTAATGAGTCAAAATTCTGTTCCATAATTCCACAAGAAATGTTTTGAACTGATGAAGGGAATCATTGGACAGCATTAAAAATTTAACCTGATTGATTGTATTTATGAGTTATGATTTGAGAATATAATTAATACTCCTTGGAACTCAACGTAACCTTTTTCTTAATCTTGTGCATATAGCCACAATTCAAATTGCAAACAAGATAAAATGCCTGCTAGGCTGATTTCACAACTGTTCCATGCACTTATATCTTCAATAAGATGCCTGTTTATTTTCCCTGTTACTCATTTTGCAATTCACTTGTATATCATTAAATCTGTGAAACATATTGGCTGCACTTAACAGCCAAGGTTTCAGAATGCAAATCGTGTCACTTTTCCCCATTAATATAGTCACCAGCCTCAGCAGACGTACACCTGGAAGTCAGTGGACAAAGACCAAAATAAAATGTAATGTTTATCATCAGGAGCCTACAATTAAAATGTTTGCCACAGTCAAACATCATGCTTACGTATTTTGCGTGGAAATTTCAAGTTTTGAACCAGCTGCATCAAGGCTTTGCTTGGTCGCAATCTCTTTTACACAAAACCATGACAAAGTGGATGGGGTATATCTTTCAATTCCTTATCCATAAGAAACAATTGTAAGCTGGGAGTCTTGTGTCTCAGTCTGTAACACCCTTACCTTTGAGCCAGACTGTTCTGGATTTGTTGGCCTCGTGCAGATAAACATGTGCTAGTTGAGGTTGCCATGAAGGATTCTCCTTCTCAAACTCACCACTCACCTGAGGCGTGTTGACCTTCAAACTAAAGCACCACCTATTGTCACTCTCTGATGAGAGCAGCCCTATTGAAGTATGGTATATTGGAGTTGATTCCCAGTGTGAAAGAAATGGAGTCTTAGTAGCAGGACCTTGCCGTAAAGCAAACCACCAGATCCAAATATGGCTCATCCTATGTCAGATATGATCAACTAACATTGTGATGACTCCACATAACATGACAAAAGCAAAAAGAAATTTAGGAAAGAGGGATCCAGAAGAAACAACTGCACACATACATAGATATAGGAAGTCGTAGAAAATTATATCAGGTTGGAATCTCTCTGCTGTATTTCACTTTAAGTGGTTAAAAGGAGAGGAGAGCACCCTGATAAATCAATGAATAAATAATGTCTAAGTTGCTGAGATTGTAAGAAGCCATTTCAAAGGTCATTTAGAACTGAGACTTGAATTTCCCAGCCATGTAGGCTGCATTCCAGTCTGCCAGCAACTCTCCAGGGTCACTGAGGAAGATGCACAGTGAAGAGAGCTTCAGTGAAACCGACAAGCTGTAAAAGTTTTTACAAGTTACTCTGAAGAGCTCCAGCTCTTGCTGTTGAACAACTACTGTTCAATACACTTCTTCTATCAGAGAGTGCTATCTTGGCTGACAGGTGATTGCTAACTTCCTAAAAGCACATCACCTTTCGAGTGGACACTTATCTCCAGCAGCCCTTCTCTGCTGCCAGTCTTCAAGATGGCGAGGAAGCAGTTAGACAGTTCCAACTTTGCTGAATGCCAAGGATAGAGACTGCACCACTGCTTCAATGCTTCATCACATAGGAGCAACACCAGCAGCACTGGCTGCAATCTCTGAGCCAGGGTGCCTCTTCAAATGACACATGGATGGATACTGAAATCCACCCAGAAGGAAGCCAGACCTCACTTCAAGGGGCCATACCTCTACAATTAAGACTGTCATGGTAGGAGGCTACTGAACAATCTAGGAATCTTTAACCAAAATAAATAAACGGGCAAATGATACTTCAAGTAGAAAGGCTATTTTAACATTAAATAGTTGATACTACAAAGAAATGTCCCACAAAATCACAGGGGCTCACATCATTCCCCATTCATTCAAATATGTTGGCACTACATTTAATCACGCAATATTTCCAACTGAAATGCCTGTAAAACATGGGATCTTTCACTTTCCACTCAATGGATTTGGTGCTCAAGTTGTTTTCACCAGCAGCTGTAATCTATCCACCATGTCCAGATAGTTAATAGTGACAAGGTTGCGCACCTACAAACATCTTCTGTCTCAAGTCTCAACAGTCTCAATGACATAGTTTTCCCTCATTATTTTTCAACCAACAAGCACACCCCATTGGCCATCTGGATCCCTGATAAACTCAGCCACGAACTGATCATACCATTTTCAGGATTCAGTTACTTTATCAGTTTAGTTGTAGTTTCTAATTACTGTAAAACAGGGGAATGAGGTTTTTCATTGAGTTTTCTTAGGGATTTTCCTGCACTTCTTGCATAACTTCTGTGTTTCCCATTCTGCTTGGATTTGTTTTTTTCTTTATGTCCACGTCTTTCTGCCGCTTACATTCTGCTTCCAGCTCTCCATTGTGTCTGACCACACAGCTTTGATGTTTTGTTGGTACTGCTTCAAGATCAAGGCTCACCAAGTCACAGGAACCACAATTCCTTATACTAACAAAATGTAACTGACCTGTTAAAATTGAAGCAATCTCTTCAAATTCCTTATAAATATTTTTAAAGCGATTACAGATTCTCCAAACATCCTAAAGATATTTAAAAACATCTTTACTGTGACTAGATCAAAGGTCATTGCACCAACTATATCAGCAGTTTCCTTTAAAAGGATCATCTTAAGACCATAAGATATAGGAGTGGAAGTAAGGCCATTCAGCCCATCGAATCCACTCCGCCATTTAATCATGGCTGATGGGCATTTCAGCTCCACTTTCCTGCACTCTCCCCATAGCCCTTGATTCCTTGTGAGATCAAGAATTTATCAGTATCTGCCTTGAAGACATTTAACATCCCGGCCTCCACTGCGCTCCGTGGCAATGAATTTCACAGGCCCACCACTCTTTGGCTGAAGAAATGTCTCCTTATTTCCATTTTAAATTGACCCCCTCTAATTCTAAGGCTGTGCCCACAGGTCCTAGTCTCCCTGCCTAACGGAAACAACTTCCCAGCGTCCACCCTTTCTAAGCCATACATTATCTTGTAAGTTTGTATTAGATCTCTCCTCAACCTTCTTACCATATAACAGGTGCCCATACATTTTCCCTCCACTCACTATGTGCCTCTGCTTCTCACTATGTTGTGTACTGTCTTGTCCTGAGAGAGAGGAAGCATAGAATAATGAGTGCAGATAACAGCTGGTGTGTTGAACAGTGAAATTTGTAAAGAGTAGCTGGGAGACATGGATGTGAAACTCCAATAGACTGAGATTGAGTCCAAATTAATGGTGCTTAGAGTTGGTGTGAGGTAACTGTAGGGAGGAGAATAAATGGAGCTTCAAGGTGTGTTGACCTACCTAAGGAATGCTGTGGAGGTGAATCTTGGGTATGTCAGAGTGTGCAGATTAGTATCCGAAAGTTGTCATGCCCTCCTACTGGATCCTCTTTGATACTTCACATCAGAGGGATGGCATTTCAACCATTGACTGTGTTCGTTACTTCTATCCATACCTTCTTTGTTACTAAGATTGCCCTCTTCCTACAGTCCTTGAGTGTGCTCATCATATTGCAGTCTCTCAAATATCTGAGCTGGGAACCAAAGTGAGAGTGAGAGGCCCAGCCTTTCTAATTCTCCTGTCCATTGTTGGAGATTGCAGCATTTTTGTTGTCCATTACAGCTTCTATTTTATTTTGATTTTAGGTTTTCACTTTAAGATTCAGTGTCATTTCTATTGAATTCTAAATGTAATTAATTTTAATAATTTATTTTCAATAATATTCAATGTTATTTATTTGGATAAATCATTATTTTTCAACCAACAAGCACACCCCATTGGCCATCTGGATCCCTGATAAACTCAGCCACGAACTGATCATACCATTTTCAGGATTCAGTTACTTTATCAGTTTAGTTGTAGTTTCTAATTACTGTAAAACAGGGGAATGAGGTTTTTCATTGAGTTTTCTTAGGGATTTTCCTGCACTTCTTGCATAACTTCTGTGTTTCCCATTCTGCTTGGATTTGTTTTTTTCTTTATGTCCACGTCTTTCTGCCGCTTACATTCTGCTTCCAGCTCTCCATTGTGTCTGACCACACAGCTTTGATGTTTTGTTGGTACTGCTTCAAGATCAAGGCTCACCAAGTCACAGGAACCACAATTCCTTATACTAACAAAATGTAACTGACCTGTTAAAATTGAAGCAATCTCTTCAAATTCCTTATAAATATTTTTAAAGCGATTACAGATTCTCCAAACATCCTAAAGATATTTAAAAACATCTTTACTGTGACTAGATCAAAGGTCATTGCACCAACTATATCAGCAGTTTCCTTTAAAAGGATCATCTTAAGACCATAAGATATAGGAGTGGAAGTAAGGCCATTCAGCCCATCGAATCCACTCCGCCATTTAATCATGGCTGATGGGCATTTCAGCTCCACTTTCCTGCACTCTCCCCATAGCCCTTGATTCCTTGTGAGATCAAGAATTTATCAGTATCTGCCTTGAAGACATTTAACATCCCGGCCTCCACTGCGCTCCGTGGCAATGAATTTCACAGGCCCACCACTCTTTGGCTGAAGAAATGTCTCCTTATTTCCATTTTAAATTGACCCCCTCTAATTCTAAGGCTGTGCCCACAGGTCCTAGTCTCCCTGCCTAACGGAAACAACTTCCCAGCGTCCACCCTTTCTAAGCCATACATTATCTTGTAAGTTTGTATTAGATCTCTCCTCAACCTTCTTACCATATAACAGGTGCCCATACATTTTCCCTCCACTCACTATGTGCCTCTGCTTCTCACTATGTTGTGTACTGTCTTGTCCTGAGAGAGAGGAAGCATAGAATAATGAGTGCAGATAACAGCTGGTGTGTTGAACAGTGAAATTTGTAAAGAGTAGCTGGGAGACATGGATGTGAAACTCCAATAGACTGAGATTGAGTCCAAATTAATGGTGCTTAGAGTTGGTGTGAGGTAACTGTAGGGAGGAGAATAAATGGAGCTTCAAGGTGTGTTGACCTACCTAAGGAATGCTGTGGAGGTGAATCTTGGGTATGTCAGAGTGTGCAGATTAGTATCCGAAAGTTGTCATGCCCTCCTACTGGATCCTCTTTGATACTTCACATCAGAGGGATGGCATTTCAACCATTGACTGTGTTCGTTACTTCTATCCATACCTTCTTTGTTACTAAGATTGCCCTCTTCCTACAGTCCTTGAGTGTGCTCATCATATTGCAGTCTCTCAAATATCTGAGCTGGGAACCAAAGTGAGAGTGAGAGGCCCAGCCTTTCTAATTCTCCTGTCCATTGTTGGAGATTGCAGCATTTTTGTTGTCCATTACAGCTTCTATTTTATTTTGATTTTAGGTTTTCACTTTAAGATTCAGTGTCATTTCTATTGAATTCTAAATGTAATTAATTTTAATAATTTATTTTCAATAATATTCAATGTTATTTATTTGGATAAATCTGGGTACAAAAACAAAGTTGCTGGAAAAGCTAAGCAGGTCAGGCAGCTGTTGTGAAAGAAAAAACAGAGAAGGATCACCGGACATGAAACATTAACTCTGTTTTATCCTTGAAAAATGCTGCCAGACCTGCTCAGCATTTCTAGCAACTTTGTTTTTGTTCCTGATTCACAGCATCCGCAGTTCTTTCGTTTTTTATTTAGTACTTAAATGTGGGTAAATGAGTAAGAGGGTAAGGAACAAGGTGGCTATGGAGGAGTGGGATAGGGGTAGGGAGTAGATTACTCGTGAGTCAATGTTCAATTTAATACTGACCAAGAATGTACAGTAGGTTTTAATTCCTCTAAATGTCTGTGGGTAGCTATTGACCTAAGTGAGTTGGAACCATTCCTCTCACTCTAACTCAGAGTTGGGATTTTTTTAGTGGTTTCCCCACATAAAGTAATTGTCCAGTGGAAGTTTTAGTTTCCTTAGTAGAATTAGCTACCTTGCAAACTCAGCTTGATGGAAACACGCATCTTATTGTCTAAGTTGCTGTAATGATTATCTCCCCATCGGAAGATCTGAGGCATGTCTGAATTGAACTAGGAGGAGCAGTAGCGTTCACCTGACTTCAAAGTATTTACAATTGCCCACCATCAACTAAATCCTCAGTCCTCGCATATTGCACAAAATTGAACTGATGAGATTATTCATCCAACTTTGATTTTGGCCTTTAAATTGGGCTGCCATTATTAGTACCCAGCTGCTTATGGCTTTGAAATTAGCCATAACTGACCTCTACCTTTTGTGTTAGCTTATATCATTTAAAAGAACTAGCTATGAATCCTGAATGAATGACCTATGATAGAGCTCTAGAATGTGGTGTATGCTGTCTGTTCCTATAAATGTGATATTCAGATTATGCTGGGTACAGTGGCTGCCTTTGCCTTCTCATTGTAAGATGAGAATGATGTATTTGTTGAAATGTTGCAAGCTATTGTGAGAAGAGGATAATTAGCCATTTTGCTTGCTGGAAAAGTAAATCAGTTTATGTTATATCAATCAAAGGTAGACATTAGATTGTAAGGGTGAGAAAATGATGTAAGCTCATGTCCGCAGGTACAATTGAATTTTCAATTAAACTTTCTTTACATTTGATGTGACAGTTCATGTGACAGTCCTGATAATAGAACATAGAACAGTACAGCACAGAACAGGCCCTTCAGCCCACAATGTTGTGCCGACCATTGATCCTCATGTATGCACCCTCAAATTTCTGTGACCATATACATGTCCAGCAGTCTCTTAAATGACCCCAATGACCTTGCTTCCACAAATGCTGCTGGCAACGCATTCCATGCTCTCACAACTCTCTGCGTAAAGAACCTGCCTCTGACATCCCCTCTATACTTTCCACCGACCAGCTTAAAACTATGACCCCTCGTGCTAGCCATTTCTGCCCTGGGAAATAGTCTCTGGCTGTCAACTCTATCTATGCCTCTCATTATCTTGTATACCTCAATTAGGTCCCCTCTCCTCCTCCTTTTCTCCAATGAAAAGAGACCGAGCTCAGTCAACCTCTCTTCATAAGATAAGCCCTCCAGTCCAGGCAGCATCCTGGTAAACCTCCTCTGAACCCTCTCCAAAGCATCCACATCTTCCCTATAATAGGGTGACCAGAACTGGACGCAGTATTCCAAGTGCGGTCTAACCAAAGTTTTATAGAGCTGCAACAAGATCTCATGACTCTTAAACTCAATCCCCCTGTTAATGAAAGCCAAAACACCATATGCTTTCTTAACAACCCTGTCCACTTGGGTGGCCATTTTAAGGGATCTATGTATCTGCACACCAAGATCCCTCTGTTCCTCCACGCTGCCAAGAATCCTATCCTTAGTCCTGTACTCAGCTTTCAAATTCGACCTTCCAAAATGCATCACCTCGCATTTATCCAGGTTGAACTCCATCTGCCACCTCTCAGCCCATCTCTGCATCCTGTCAATGTCCCGCTGCAGCCTACAACAGCCCTCTACACTGTCAATGACACCTCCGACCTTTGTGTCGTCTGCAAACTTGCTGACCCATCCTTCAATTCCCTCGTCCAAGTCATTAATAAAAATTACAAACAGTAGAGGCCCAAGGACAGAGCCCTGTGGAACTCCACAGCTTTATTATACAGGTTCTGTTGAAACTAGTAGGGTAAATGCAGAGAAATGTAGAGTATAATATATATCATGGAAGCGAATCATGTTTGACATTACAAGATCCAGTTGGTGGTTCATCCAGCAGTAATTATTGTGAACTGCAAATTTTCCCATTTTATGTGCTGCCTTGGGTTAACTATAATTTATCGGGAATGGACTTTAATTTCCAGAGTGTAGATTACTCAATTCAGGATTAGTAACCAGTCTTTTGAAATCAAGACGTTCAAATCTCTTTACTGTCGACAGTGATGTGTGAAATAAATGTGTTGAGTGTACTGTGCCATTGCAAATCCGAAGCTCATTCAAAATAAATTTTAGTTCATGCAGCCATAGAGTCTTAGAAATCTAAAGAAAGGAAACAAGCCCTTTGGCCCAACTTGCCTATGCCACCCAGTTTTTTACAATTAAACTAGTCCCATTTTCCTGCATTTGGACCATATCCCTCCATACCTATCCCATCCAAGTATCTGTCTAAATGGTTCTTAAATGAAAAAATTGTACTCACTTCCACCACTACATCCGGTAGCCCATTCCAGACATTCACCATCCGCTGCATGGAAAAAATTGCCCCCCGGACCCTTTTGTAACTCTTCGCTCTCACCTTAAACTTAGGTTGTCTTGTTTTGGACTCCCCTACCCTGGAGTAAGCTGTTGACTATTTACTTTATGTGTGCCTGTCACGATTTTATGGACTTCTAGAACTTCATCCCTCAGTCTTCTACGTTGCATGGAAAGAATTCCTAGCCTGTCCAATCTCTCCTTATAACTCAAACCGTCCAGTCCAGATAGCATTCCAGTAAATATTTTCCGCACTCTTTCTAGTTTAATAATATCCTTTCTATAGTAGGGTGACCCGACCTACATGCAGTACTCCTAATGTGCCCTTACCAACACCTTGTACATCTTCAACAAGACGTCCCAACTACTATACTCAGTGCTCTGACCAATGAAGGCAAGCATGCCGAAAGCCTTCTTCACCACTCAGTCTTCCTGTCACTCCGCTTTCAAGGAACTATGAAACTGTACCCCTTGATCTCTTTGTTCTATAACACTCCCCAAGGCCCTACCATTGACTGTGTAAGTCCTGCTCTGGTTTGACCCACCAAAATGCAACATCTTGCATTTATTTAAATTAAACTCCAATGCCAATTCTAAGCTCACTGGTCCAGCTGGTCAAGGTCTCGCTGCATTCCCAGATAACTTTCTTCACTGTCCACTATACCACCAATCTTGACTACATCTGCAACCTAACCTTACCATCTAAATTCTCATCCAATGACAAATAACAGTGGATCCAGCACACCACTGGTCACAGGCCTCCAGTTGGAAAACAACCCTCTACCACCGCCATCTGCTACCGTCAAGTCAATTTTGTACCCAATCACTAGCTCTCTCTGGATTCTGTCAGGTTTACTCATACTCAACAACCTACCATGTGTTATCTTGTCAAAGACCTTGCAAAAGTCTATGTAGACAATGCCTACCTCACTGCCCTCATCTAATTCCTTGGTCACCGCTTCAAAAATCCCAGTCGAATTTGTGAGATATGATTTCCCACACACAAAGCCTTGCTGACTATTCCAAATGAGACTTTTCCTCTCCAAATTCCTGTGGATCCTGTTTCTCAGAATCCCCAGTAACAACTTACTCACCACAAACAGAAGGCTTCTACATCGGGGAAACCAAGCGGAGGCTTGGGGGCCGCTTTGCAGAACACCTCCGCTCGGTTCACAACAAACAACTGCACCTCCCAGTCGCGAACCATTTTAACTCCCCCTCCCATTCCTCAGACGACATGTCCATCATGGGCCTCCTGCAGTGCCACAATGATGCCACCTGAAGGTTGCAAGAACAGCAACTCATATTCAGCTTGGGAACCCTGCAGCCCAATGGTATCAATGTGGACTTCACAAGCTTCAAAATCTCCCCTTCCCCCACTGCATCCCAAAACCAGCCCAGCTTGTTCCCTCCCCCCACTGCATCCCAAAACCAGCCCAGCCTGTCTCCACTTCCCTAACCTGTTCTTCCTCTCACCCATCCCTTCCACTCACCTCAAGCCACACCTCCATTTCCTACCTACTACCTCATCCTGCCTCCTGGACCTGTCCGTCTTCCCTGGACTGACCTATCCCCTCCCTACCTCTCCACCTAAGTGTGAAGCTGGATGAACACAGCAGATGAAGGGTCTAGGCCCGAAACTTCAGCTTTTGTGCTCCTGAGATGCTGCTTGGCCTGCTGTGTTCATCCAGCTTCACACTTTGTAATCTTGGATTCTCCAGCATCTGCAGTTTCCATTATCACAAACATTAGGCTTATTGGCCTTTAGTTTCCAGGCTTTTCCCTGCAGCCTTTGTTAAATAATGGCACAACATTAGTCACTTTCCAGTCTATAGGCACTTCATCTGTGGCTGAAGTGCCTGAGGTAACATAGCAGTAACATTCGGAAACTTTGCTTGTATTTAACACTTTCATGTTAGAATTGATAAAATGCACTGTTCATTTTAAAGAGTATATCCTTGAAATTCTACAAGCTCAGCAAAAAACAGACCTAACTAAATATATTCTAAATACTCCTGTGCATTTAAAATTTCATAGAGAATTTAATTTGTATTTCATTCTCCTAAATTATGTAAACCAATATCACTTTTGCCTGAATGTATATTTATTGCAGATATTTTGACTTTGTCTTGTTCTTAATTTACAGCATGGGGCTGTCAGTCATATGTTGTCTTTAAAATGTGTCATTTTTAGCCACATTTGAGGGAATTCAGCTATTCAGATACAGGACCATTAGTATTGTAGAAAACAGATATTTGTAGCATCAGCCCACTGTTTTGGTAATGATGTCAATCAACTCCCTTGTTAATATCTAATTCTGTAATTGGAGGCTAAATGTTTAGGAGTTAAAGGGAACAAGGCAAATAGGTGTTATGAACTAAATAGTCAATTTAAATGTATCACTGGCTGGCACATTTGAAGTTTCTTGTGACACATGAACATCATGGGGCTGGGAGTGCATTACCTCCTCCTCCACATTTTGACTGGATCCGCCAGATTTTGTTTTAAGTTATAGTACCCTAATGGGCTATTCTAGTTTCTTTGATTCGGTTCAGCTTGGATTTTAGTTTTGCAAAAAAGAATATTCAGCTGTATGTTAAGGAGTAATTCAGGAACTCGTAAATACCTGAATTAAGCAGAATAGCTCTGAATCACCAGTCTCGCAGAGGTGAATATTAATATGATCCTAATAAATCAGACCAGATCCTCATAAAAGGAAGACAGTACAACTCAGGAAGAAGTTGACCAGTTGAGAAGTTTAACTAAGTTCTGCACATTAACTAAACTCGATGTATTAAAATGATGCTTCATCTTGAGATATGCGACAGGTGGAGAGTGCTGAAGATGAATTTGACACTAAAGTGGCATGGATGAGTTGGACCAAAGGGTCTGTTTCTGTGCTGTACATCTCTATGACTCTAAATTAAGTTAACAACAGTGCTGACTCAGATTTTCAACCTTGGATGACCCAGAAAGAATGAAATCGGTATTTTGGTGGTGCCAGACAGACTCATCTTACCAATTCTGTTTTTTTGAGTACAGCAGTATTTATTATATTTGTAGTGGGAAGAAATGACAAGTTTTGTCTTTTTGCTTAGGAATCGAAAAGATTAAAAAGAGTAGTTAAAACCACCTTAGCTGCAGACACACCTGCACTGGTAGAGGTTGTAGATATGGCTATACAACCACTTAATACTCGAAAGAAGCTCCTACATAAGGTTGAAGAAAGGAAAAAGTGTACCTGTAGGATGCTGTATTGATAATTATTTATCTCTGGGACAACATCGACTTGGTAAGGAATATTGGCAAATAAGGATCGAGCACTGAATATGAAAGAAACGTTAGAAATGAAATTTCAAAAGTAAAGTGTATTGAAGCAAGTGTTCAGATATCAGATTAGATTGATTTACAAAAATTGTTGGATGCCCTCAAACATGGTGTCATAAGTTATATCAAGAG
Organism: Stegostoma tigrinum; assembly: GCF_030684315.1. NCBI lineage: Eukaryota > Metazoa > Chordata > Chondrichthyes > Orectolobiformes > Stegostomatidae > Stegostoma > Stegostoma tigrinum. The sequence continues at coordinate 28,494,736 of NC_081372.1, forward strand.
AACAAAAAATATTCATGTTATAATCTTACTGAATTTTTTTTAAAGATGGTTTGGAGTACAGGGTTTGTTAGTTGCATTATTATATAAACTGTAATAACATATTATCATTTTGTATATTTTCTCTTTACATAAAGAGAGGAATCTATTAGGATCCAATTCTTTTAATAGGATGCTAAATACTAAGAGTTAAAGATGATGAGGCAAACATGTGTTGTGTACTAATTAGTTAATGTATTCCAATGTCGAAGAGTCTTGTGGTGCCAGGATAGTGTCCCTACCTGTAAACTAGGAGTCCTGGGTTCTAGTTCTACCTGCTTCTAAAGTATGTTGTAATGTCTCTGAGCATGTTAATTAAAAAATTTTGAGCCTATGGTAGAGTGGGTAGTATCTCTTTTTCCCTAGGTTTGGTGGATTTTGAACCCAGATCTTCTGGCCCAGAAGTGTGTCACAAAATATAAATATAAGCAATAGGGCCAGGAGTGGACTGTTTGGCTTCCCAAGCCTGCCATGCCATCCAACGGCCATGATGATTTGTTCCAGGTCTCAACTCTTCTTTCATACCAGCTGAACAAAGCAGTGAATTTGATATTTCAAAAATCTATCTACTTCTTCTTTAAATACTTTCAGTAATCTACTTTCTCTAACTTATAGGAACAAGGATAGGCTATTCAGCCCGTTGATCCTGTTCGACTGTCATTCATTGAGATCATGGATGGTTTGTGGTCAAAGTTCATATACCTGTCTTTGGCCAATAACTTTAATGCCGCTGCTTAACAAACATTTATCTCAGATTAAAAAATTAACAACTAATTTAACATCAGTTGCCATTTGTGAAAAAGTGTTCCCAAGGTCTACCATCCTTTGTTTTTAAAAGTGCTTCCTAATATCTCTCCTGAATGGTCTGACTCTGATTTTTAGACTGTGCCCTCTAGTTCCAGAATCCCCAACTATTGGAAATAGTTTACCTTTCTCTAACCTGTCTTTTCCTGTTAATATCTTGAAGACTTTGATCAGATCGTAACTTAGCCCTCGAAGTCCAAGTAACACTCTTGTAAACCTACATTGTATATGCTTTTGGGCCGGTATATCCTTCCTAAGGTGTGGTGCCTAGTTGTCTAAACAAGTTGATCAAAATAACTTTTCGAAAGTATATAAAAGAAAGTCAGTCATGAAGTGACTGAGTTTTAGTGTGTGGTTGGAGGAAATAAAACTCTGACTGAAAGTGTGTGTCAGATCTTAATCTAACTTGTAGTCGCACCCCTAACCTTCTCCAGTTCGTGCTAAGTGCCCTTATTCACAACATTGACCAATTTCACTACATTGTAAACACAATATGAGAAGACACTATCATTTAACTTTGTTTTGAAGTGTTACGTTATACCTAAGTTTTATTGCATCATTTCCCCTAGTTTAAAAAAAACAGTACACTTACATTTATGAAGGCTTCATGGTGCTGAGAAACCATAAGATATATTCCTACTTTGTAAGGTCACTGTGATAACATTCAGTTCTGTAAAACTCAAAATTTTGCTTATTTCAGAAATTGACATTTCTTGACTTTTTTTTCCTACATTCTTCAGCAGGAACCAATCAGCGAACAGAACTTTGATGCCTATGTTAATACCCTCACAGATATGTATACCAATATGGAATGCTACCAGAACCCAGAAAATAAAGCACTACTGGAGAGCATCAAACAAGCTGTAAAGGGCATTCAGGTTTAAAAAAATTGTAAATGAACTGTTCACTTACCCTGTAAATACAGTAAATTTGTGATTGATATTGGTTTAGAAATATTTATAGCAATTACGAACATAGAAATTGCACTTGATTAGAACAAGTTGTCCGTAATCTTATTGTGTAAATTTTAAAATAATGTTTAAAATGAATCTGGAAAGCAAATATGTAAACTATTCTGAATTCTGTATGTTGACTCTACCTATTTATTTAATATTGTTTATTTATTTAGTTTTGTTTTTAATCCAGATAAAACTGAATTTAAAAGAAAAACACAGGCATCTGGAGTGCATGAGGGCAGTGTTATTCCTTATGCTGTTCTAGTACAAGCTTTTAAAAATTTAATTAACACAAGTCAGGTTATTTTTGTATTGTATTATTTATTACTTTATTAATGTGATTTATTCCCTTTTTATGTGGAGTGAGAATATTTTATAACTGACATGTTTTGATAATTTTTTCAGAAACTATTTTGATTTTGTTAATATTTTTTCCTATTCATGAAAATAATTTTCATAACATTTACCACAGCTAAAGCAAAATTATGTATTAACCACTATTTATTTGATATTTAATCAAATTAATTTAAAGAGTCCTTACTGTAATACTTAAGAGCCATTTTTTGTGATTGATGTATATTTATTTTGTAAGTCAATGTGTCTGTTATGTGACATTGAGTTTGAAATCAGCATAGTCTGCGAATTTAAATGTATTGTAGAGTGACGCATTTAGAAGCCTTCCTCATTGAATAATTTGAACAGTTTCAAATAGGGATGTAATGATCAGACATTTTAATATGGGATATTTACAGCATTTTTGCTGCAGCAGCAGGTATACAGACTTTTACAGGGGCTTTATTACATTAATGCTCCACTGGCCAAAATAAACTGGTATAACATCATCAATGGAGTGAACAACTGAACATTTATAGGGCAGGAAGTACAAAAGGAAAGAGCAATCATGGACTTCTGTACAATGTATTGGAGTCCAACTGTAGTTTAACACATTCCAGGTACTAAACTATGTTTGAATTTGTTGAAGTCTCAGGTCATTAAAACTTGAGATCAGGGCATTCGTGGCGCTTTTGCCTCACTGACAGATATGTAATTTATAAGTGATGTTTGTAAATCAGAAATGAAAGCTGAACTTTGTTGCAGTGCTAAGTATTGTAATTATTTACAGAAATAGGCACTGTTCACACACTGTTTTAGTGCAATTTTTGTTGTGATTGTGCATCCAAATATATGTATCTATGTTAAAAGACAGAACTGCTGTTTACTTGTTTAAATACGTACATCTTGTTGTTCCATCTACATAATAAAATAAAACCAAGCTGATAAAAAGAATAATCTTGTGGAACCTCATTTTTATCCAGCTGAGAATTCTGCTCCATATGCAGTTTCAAATATCTTCCGTGATAATTTTATTTCTTTCTTTATTGGTTTATTTCCATGGCATTTCTCAAACTAAGTGAAATGGAAAATGTTTTACAACAAGAATGGGATGTACTAAGGGCTGGATTTTACATCCGTAAATCGAGCAAGCCACCCCGCCATGCAACTTCAAACAGGACATGATAATGACAGGTCAGCAATACAAACCAATCACGCCAGTCTCCAAAATCGCAGAATGCAAGTGAATGTGGAAATCAGAGGAAACAATTTTGAAATTGCTAATTTACCAGCAATTCAGCATTTGAAGGACTCAATCACCTGAAGTTTTTCTTGCTGGCTGCATTTGTCAGACAGCAGCCATGTAAACATGAAGGAATGTTTTCGGGCAGCGATGTCAAGGTGGCACCGAGCGGGTGAGAAAGGGGCTTGCTGCTGGGACCACGGCTGACGCAGCAGCAGAATCCACAAGTTATGATGCCAGCATCTGCACCATCTTTTTAAAAAAAACTTTGAACTTTTGAGAACCTTAATAAGTGTGTAGAGTAGTAAACACAGGCAGATTTAAGCGAGGCATTCACTTGTAGTCATGCTCAAATATATTGCATAATATTAACTATATTTTATAACATTATATATAACCCATAAAATTATATATTGGCTGTATTACCCTTCTGTCAAATGACTCCCAACCTTCATTCCTGATTGGATAAAGAGCCCTCACTCTGCCCCTCTGGTTCTCCTTCCCTCACCTCACTGGGAACATACAATTCAAAACCAAGGTATAGATAACACAGTGTGGAGCTGGAGGAGCTCAGCGGGCCAGGCAGCAGCAGAGGAGCAGCAAAGTTGACCTCTGATGCTGCCTGGCCCGCTGTGTTATCTCAAACTCTAGCGTCGGTAGTTCTTACTATCTCTGCATACCAAGGCATAATTGTGTTTAGCCTCCCTATTAAGGCAAAACATTTAATTGCTAAAAATAACAATAGCCTGAGATTATGTAGAACTTAATTAATGTTGTTGGGGAAAGGTTGAAGATTGACAGATATGCAACTGTAAACTGTAATATTTTGGTATATACTAATAGATCTTCCAAGTCTAAGCTGCAGGTTACTACTACTCCAGAGCTTGATGATGCATCTCTTCCATCTCCTTGTACAGTTGTTACATGGCAGTGACCATAACATTCATACTTGCTGTGCTGGGTCTATCAGTCACACTGGCAATGAACCTGCCTCAGGAACATAGGGAACAGAGAGGTTCTTAGCAATGAAAAGAGCCAAAAGTGTGTCCTCTAAAAACGACTGCTAACATTCTGCTGCATAGATGCAGACATGTTGCATTTTGTCAAGGAGGGCCATGGAATGGCTCACATTGTCATTTTGACATGGGAGTTTATTTCAACACATGGTCCACTTGTCATACCTCAGAGAGTTAGTAGGAGAATGTCAACACTGCACAAGTGCTAATATCCTTCTTCCCCAGCTGCACTTTATCCATGTAAGGCATTGTTGCATATAATAGTCTTCCATTATAATCACTGTTCAGATGGAGAGGTAATTGGTTTCATGCCTCTTTGCACCCTAGGCTCTCTTGCCTTAGCTGTGTATGACGTGGACTGTGAATGCCTCGCTTAAAGCTGCCTGTGATTACTTCTCTACAAAGAGAGGTGGATCTGCAATTTGCAAGGACCAGTCACAGAAGCAACAATGGCTGTGACAAGCAGTTGGATGCCACGTATTGTACACTGCATGCATTTCACCTGCATGATGACATGATTTCTAAATGACTTGAACCTGCTTGATAGATGCAATTGCCCCTTGAAGGGCTTCCAACCCCTCAAAGCTGGCATTTATATTTTTGGCCATCAAGTCGCCAACTCTCACTTGTAGTTCCTGATCCCCATTGCTACAGCTTGGTGGTGCCCGCCATCTTGCTATGTAGTCTCCCTGTTGAGGTGACAGTGGTGGTGATCACCTATCACACTTCCACCTCCATCGGCATCCCATAGTCTACTAACTCTTTCCCCAGTCGAGACACCAACCCATCCCCATCTCTGTCTTTCACCCCTCCATTTCCCACACTGCTGCCTATATCGTCCATTCATGATTCCCTCCATTTTGTCATTCCCACTGTCACTGTTTGTTCCCTAACATGCCTTAACACTCATCCCACTGACAGTCAGGTCAGCCCTTGGCTCACCCTCAGACTGTACTGAGATGTGCTGAACATAAGCACCCAAGTGGGTAACTGAGCGTTGCAAAAGCCCTTGACTGTGAATAGACTGCAGCAAGAGTGGTATCCCTTGAACCTGCTGTGGGATGACTTCCAGACATGGCCATTTGTTGAGGCACATGCCACGTGTCTGCTCTACAGACAATAGGTATGCAATTGATGTAGCATGCTGCAGTACAGAATCACATTCACCCTCTTGACTGATGATTATTAACAACCATGATAAGCTGCCTGACTTTGTGTCTGTGCTACTCTGCGAGGCAAGACATAAGTATTGTGCAATTTTAAAATGGGGTTGAGAGGACAATGCATTTAAATGGAAGGCAAGGCATGACTGATACGCTGTGTGCATCCGTGTAGGTTTAAATGGAGTGTGCAGGAAGACAGCAGGTGCCCTACTGCAGTCTTTAAGCTGGGTGCCTGTCCCTCCATGTAAAGTGTCTCTGCAGTAGCACTGTAGCAGATGGCCTCCAAAGTGCAGCATTATGGTGCAGAAAGTTCTGTAAGTGGATCAGGGATGTGCCATGATATGGAGAGGTGCATGTCAGATGCCAGCCTCCATAGACATGGAGAGTAAATTTTTACTGTTCGGGAGAGTGCCCTGTGATGTTGTCCAAGACAGTGATCCTGAAGAACAAGCAATGAGCTGCAGTAACCAGTAGCTGTTTTGAATTTCGTGTTGGAAATTCTCGACTTCCAGTTTCAATGTGACAGGTGGTAAAAAAGAAACCTAGATATTAATGAGGTGAGAGTCAGTGTTTGGGGTGATAATGAGCAATAATCCTCAGTAAGAGGCACCTTACCACTCTCTAGCAAGAATCATGTCTCGATATCCAGAATTTAGTTGGAAAATGTGACTTGTTGCTACCAATGTCAAGAAGGGACTTGCTTCTGACCTAGAGGTAGGGACAGTACCACTGCAGTATAGGATCCTGTTGAAATACTATAAGGGAACAGGCCTCCATGAAATAGCACAAGGCTGGAACCTTAACTGTTGGCATAATTCAGCAACACACTCTTGTCAACTGAGCTCTCTGACCCCAGTGTCCCCTTTTTAACAGTTGTAGTTGTATAGTTGTATGGCATACTATACTTTAATAAAGCAACATTGAAACAAACTTAAGCCCGTTTACTCACATTAAGCCTCATTAGTGGTTACCGGCCCCATATAGGGAAGCATCACCAAAGAAAATCGCAAATAAAACTTATAACTTCAATAGTAATGATACACACCAGGTGCTGTGGTGCTCACTGAACAAGAAAGGCCTCAAGTTAACCAGCGGACATTGCATGCCATTCTCCAAGGACACTCGGGGAATTAACAAAACCTCAAAAGAGGTTCAGTCAGCTAGGCCAAATGACGCCCTCAGCCTTCACCATGCACAAGCCCAAAAGCATAGATGTGAGGGTCTGCAGAGCTGCCTAAAATTATTCTTAATTGACATGTTTGAAAATGTTGTGACATACTTCTCTGGCTATCATATTGTGAGTTGGGACTTGAACCTGGCCCTTTGGCTTATTGCTGTATATCAGACATCTCTACTGCAGGGCGAGGAAGTAAGCATCCATGAACTAGCACAGCCGGTGCAAGGCTTGAACTCATGCTGTTGACATAATTTGGCAGCACAGCCTAGACAACTGCGCTAACGGAGTCCTTTTTATATGGACACAAAGACAAACAATTAATGCCCGTCATCTGTTTACCATTAGGTATGAAATCGACTTGACATTAACAAAGTGGAGTTCTACTTGAAGTATTCAGACATTGACAGTTTCTAAGTCCCCAGCCTTGCTGCGGCTGTCACCCATTACTAGGCTTCAGTGCTCCCTTTCTGCATCAACTAACTGCTTATAGATCAAAGCCTTGATATCTGTTCCAAATCTGCCATCCTGGAGTTTGGCTGTTCTCCAAATCAGGAATGTCATTAAACAACTCATGATAAAGGTGCTTAATGTAATTTCCAGGTCGTTATCAAGTGGAACTGTTCAGGAGTGGTCATATCAATGCTCCATATGTGGATTCGTATAGTTCATGCGACAGAATCAACAGAAGCTTCATTTAAGAAATGTCATTTTTAGCAATGTTGTAATAAATGAACTATTATTACATGGTTCCTGTTATTGAATATTTACTGCGGTCCTTGAGATCATCCCACGAAATGCATCAGAAATGGGGGAGGGGAAGAGGGTTCTGAAATAAATAGGGAGAGAGGGAGAGGCAGATCGAAGATGAATAGAGGAGAAGTGGAGAGGAGACGGACAAGTGAAAGGGGCCGGAATGGAGCCTGTAGGGATGACAATAGGTGGGGAGGGAGGGAGGGGATAGGTTAGTCCGGGGAGAACGGACAGGTCAAGGGGGCGGGATGAGGTTAGTAGGTAGGAAATGGAGGTGCAGCTTGACGTGGGAGGAGGGAATAGGTGAGAGGAAGAGCAGGTTAGGGAGGCTGGGACGAGCTGGGCTGGTTTTGGGATGCGGTAGGGGGAGGGGAAGATTGTGAAATCCACATTAATACCATTGGGCTGCAGGGTTCCCAAGCAGAATATGAGTTGCTGTTCCTGCAACCTTCGGGTGGCATCATTGTGGCACTGCAGGAGGCCCAGGATGGACATGTCATCTGAGGAATGGGAGGGGGAGTTAAAATGGTTTGTGACTGGAAGGTGCAGTTGTTTATTGCGAGCTGAGCAGAGGTGTTCTGCAAAGCGGTCCCCAGGCCTCCGCTTGGTTTCCCCAATGTAGAGGAGGCCACACCGGGTACAGTGGATACAGTATACCACATTGGCAGATGTACAGGTGAACATCTGCTTGATGTGGAAAGTCTTCTTGGGGCCTGGGATAGGGGTGAGGGAGGTGGTGTGGGGGCAGGTGTAGCACTTGCTGCGGTTGCAGGGGAAAGTGCCGGGTGTGGTGGGGCTGGAGGGTCGTGTGGAGCGGATAAGGGAGTCACAGAGAGAGTGGTCTCTCAGGAAAGTAGACAGGGGTGGAGTTGGAAAAATGTCTTTGGTGGTGGGGTTGGATTGCAGATGGCAGAAGTGTCGGAGGATGATGCTTTGGATCTGGAGTTTGGTGGGGTGGTACATGAGGACAAGGGGGATTCTTTTTTGGTTGTTATTGTGGGAGTGGGCGTGAGGGATAAGTTGAGGGAAATGCGGGAGACATGGTCAAGGGTGTTCTTGACCACTGCAGGGGGACTTTGCGGTCCTTGAAAAACGAGGACATCTGCGATGTACAGGAGTGGAAGGCCTCATCCTGGGAGCAGATGCAGCGGAGGCGAAGGAATTGGGAATAGGGGATGGCATTTTTGCAGAAAGGTGGGTGGGAGGAGGTGTATTCTAGGTAGCTGTGGGAGTCAGTGGGCTTGAAATGGATATTGGTTTCAAGGTGGCCACCCGAGATAGAGACAGAGAGATCCAGGAAGGCAAGGGATGTGTTAGAGATAGTCCAGGTGAACTTAAGGTTGGGGTGGAAGGTGTTGGTGAAGTGGATGGACTGTTTGAGCTCAGCATTTAAAGCCAAATTCTTTTACTGTTTTGGAGTCTGAGTATGCTTTCATGGAGCCAGCTTGTAAGGATAGACTAAAAATCACTAAAACTCTTGCTTATGTATTAACTGTTGAAATCTGAAGCAGCTGATTACAATACACTTTCCACTATATAAATGTATGTTGTGAAATGGAACCACAGAAGTCCAGAGAGTTCCTCTTAGCGAATTAGTTAACATTAGCTAGGGCAGTGACGTGAATTTTACAATTATCTTCAATGTACTGAGACTGAGAATGGAAAATTTCTATCAGTGATCTTGTTCCGCATTCCTGTCCAATGATACTGCCAGAGCATGTTTATAGGTCAGATATAGGAAAACTGATGCATTATAAAATATACAATCGCATCAGTTGTAAAGGATTCCTAACTTAGTTTCAGACAAGGTAAGTCTTTCCTAACTAACCTAAGATACTTGTGTGAAAAATTGTCCTTTATAGTGAGTAATGGCAGATTATAAACCTCATAGTGGTATTTTCAATAATATGCTCAGTCCAGGAAGAATGGACTTTCAGGAGTTCGAGAATTTTAAACATAAGTGAGGTATCAATTGTCCAAATCTGTTTAGTTTGTGTTTGCCATGATCTTTTACAATGGTCTATGATTCAATTGATCAGACGAGGCATTCCCAGTCAAGTTTCCACTTTCCCTAATGTATGAAATTCCACTAATTATCTTCAAATTTCATTGGTTTTGCTAGGTGTTTGAGCATTAGTAGGTACCCTTTTGAATTATTTTCATGTCAAAAAAGTTGATTTACAAAGAAGCTGAATGGTAACTTTAACCATTAAATAATTCAGCAGGGAATGTTTAAAAGAATTCTTCAGTGACTAAAATCATGTTATGTATGGTGACGTACCTTTTCTCAAAAATGCTTTTTTTTTCAGTGAGAAAACACAGTCAGCTGTGTTTATAAAAATATTGCATACTTTATACACACAATCTGAAATATATCCAAAATGAAACTGAAGAGAAAAATAAGTAATTGTGTTCTTTTAAAATGTCTGCATAAGTGTATACAATATTTTAAGCTTGTAATCAAGCAAATTAATTTTAATGTAAACTTGAACCATAACATAACTAGTGTGATACGATGGCACAGTGGATAGCGCTGCTGCCTCATGACACCAGAAACCTGAGTTTGTTTCTAGCCTTGGACAACTGTCTGTGTGGAGTCTCCCTGCGTCTGTGTGGTTTTCCTCCGGGTACCCTGGTTTCCTCCCATAGTACAAAGATTGCCAGTTAGGTGGACTGGCCATGCTAAAATTGCCCCATAGTGTCTAGGGATGTGAAGTTCAAGGGGTTACAGGTCTGGACGGGATGACCTTCAGAGGGTCAGTGCAGACTTGATGGGGTGAATGGCCTCTTTCTCCATTGTCAGGATATAGTGTATTTTGGACATAATTTCCTGATTTTGTCCAGAAAAGAGCTCTAACATCTTGAGTTCTAAGCTTATTTGATAAAATGATAAGGAAAACGCAGGTGGAAATGATTAAAGATAGAATTGATTGACATCAGTTTTAAAATCTCCTTCGACACCTTCAGTAAAAGATCAGACCATTCCTGCAGCAGCTCGACTAAACTTCAAGTGGAGGATTGTAAACTAACTCCACTGAAGTTAATAGCGTAAATCTGATTGGATTACTGACAAATGTTAATCGAGGTCAGTTACAATAGTGTTACGACCAGACTCAGGGCGAGATTGTTACAGTTCTAAACAAATACCTCCAGATTGTTCAACTGGCAGCTGAGGGAGGTGAACTAGCTACCTTTCCTGTCTGCCCACCCCATTTATTAGTCATAACAAGGTTAGTTTAAAAAGGATCCTACCCTTGCGGATGCTCTCCTCACTGACTAAATTTGTCAAGACTTTCTTGTATTAACATAAGAGTGAATATATTTGTTCCTGTTGGCAAAATAAAAAATAACACCACACACATGTGCAGATTAAACATACATACATAGTAATAATGCAAAGTTAATCCAAAAGAAAGATAAACATTAAGTATAACGCGGTGTGGAGGTGGAGGAACACAGCTGGCCAGGCAGCATCAGAGGAGCAGGAAAGTTGACATTTCAGGTCTGGATTGTATCAGTGATAATGGGAACTGCAGATGCTGGAGAATCCAAGATAACAAAGTGTGAAGCTGGATGAACACAACAGGCTAAGCAGCATTTCAGGAGCACAAAAGCTTATGTGCTCCTGAGATGCTGCTTGGCCTGCTGTGTTCATCCAGCTTCACACTTTGTTATCTCTTATTTCAGGTCCGGACACTTCTTCAAAACACCTTCTTCAACTGTCCTGCTCCTCTGATGCTGCCTGGCCTGCTGTGTTCCTCCAGCTCTACACTGTGTTATCTCTGACTCCAGCATCTGCAGTTCTTTCTGTCTCTGAACATTAAATATGTTGTAGAGTGGTCCCTCTGGGTGGATCCTGAGCAGCAGATTGTGGAATGTTGATAGCTGAGCAGTTGATTGGCTTTTACAGTTAGTTGAGGTCATTTTGCCCTTTTCTTTGACAGCCATTTGCTGCTAACACTCAGAGTGAGAGAATCTTTTTTGTCCTATTTCCTTCTGACTGGATTGCTGGCTAGTTGGCTTTCAGAACTCAGAGCAAAAGTTAATGCATTTAACAATTAGTATAATCATATATTACTAAAATGACAGACAAATGCTTTACATTGTGATTGACAGTAATTTATAACTTCATTACGCTCCAGCAATCATCAAAGTACCAACTATAGCTAATGGATAAGTATTAGAAATATCGATTTATCTACATGTGTATATCCATGTATGTCTATTTATAAATGTGTACGTACATATACATACTTAGGTGTGCATATATATTATACAAAAATGTTTTACATCAATGCCATACAACTGTCAGTACTGCCTTGAATCAATAGATTTAAAAGGGACCTAAGGGAAAACTTTTTCACACAGAGGATAGTGCATATGTGGAATGAACTGCCAGAGGAAATGGTGGAGGCAGCTATAATTACAAAATCTAAAAGGCATCTGGATGGGTAAATTAATAGGAAGGGTTTAGAGGGATATGGGCCAAATGCTGGGAATGGAACCAGATCAATTTAGAATATTTGGTCAGCACGGGTGAGTTGGACCAGAGCCTGTTTCTGTGCTGTACATTTCTATGACTTTATGTCTCGAAATATCTTACAAAATCTTAAATTATCAATGATACATACCTGTGGTTATTTCATTCAGTTGTCCTCAGCACTAATGATTCAAAAAATTAGCAGCATAGAAGAAAATGGTTTTAACAGAAATCGAAAAGTTGGAAATGGTCAAATCTGTGATATTATTAGATATACGTTTCAACCTATTTGTCTTTCATTGTTATATCATTGCTGCTGGGAATTCTTGCTGTGCACAGAATCAACACAATTGCCGACATAACAAGACAGCCTTTCAGATTGCTTAATTACTTTTAAAGCATTTCAAGACTTTTTTTGAAAGTTATGACGATGTGTGATATAGATGAATGTTTTTTTTAAAAAACTCTTGAGAAGCATCTAGTTTCCACAACCCATCTCCAAAAGCTACAATCACTAACTCACTTTATGGAGAATTGCAGGCATAAATCCACATCCCATTAGCTGGTGGCTAGCATAACGAAGCTCATCGAAGCTTTGCAACTACAACTTTGCAACTAGCTGTCTAAAATAATATATCTTTTATAAGAAAACTTCATTAGCAGTCACGCTTGAGTCGCTGACCTATTGTTTCAACCAAGTCTGATTTTGTGGCTTTTGTAATCGATACAACTAAAAAAAATCTTAATGCAAACTCTTAACATTTATTCCACTTGGTCCTTAGATGTGATTACCTCTCTATAGAAGTACAATATGATATTAAAATTTTAAAACTCTGTCTTATGCAATCAATTAAATTTTAGTAAATTCCTCTTGTTCATTACTTTGTTTCAAACACAGCATCATTCCAAAAGTGTTATTAAACTGAGATTTTCAGATCAATCAGAATAGTTTTAACACTTTTAACATATTCATCAGTTGTAGCTGACAGATGGCAGATGATGTCAGGCTTTCAAAGGAAAAGCCTTGAACAGCAGGAGCACCAGCCTTCTGACTCGCACCTAATCTGTTAATGTGCAGATCTGTTTATAAATTGTATCTAAGGTTAACACAATGTTCTTTAACAATCAGTTTCAGATTAAATTACAAATCTGAATTAACACCAAATTTCATAAGAATGCTGAGGATGATCTATTATCAATCAGTAAAAACATTTTATAAAATTCACAATTTCAGGAAAGCTTCAAGCATCAAAGCAAACTTTTATTTACCTAGAACCCTGCTATGTCTTCAGGGCATCTCAAAGCACTTCTCAGCCAACGATTTACTTTTACAATGCAATGGTTACATGATAAAGTGTGGAAGTTAATTGTACATAGGAAGGTTCTACACACAGCAATTTAAATTAATTGGACAGTCTTTCTTTGTTAGTTTTAACCACATTTTTATTTGGACAATTGACACACTCCATCATCTGCTTTAACAAGTGTCGTCAGATCTTTACTAGCCAGTTAAACCATTCAAATACATAGGTGACTGTCTCGGTGTAATATCTTGTCTCTCATATTGCAGCACTACCTCAGAGCACACTGAAGGATCAGCCTGGGTGGTGAGCTGAAGTACTTAGAAAAGCTTACTTTCTTGGAGATCTACTGAGATACACTATAACCAGCAGCAGCCCTGTCTGGCTTTCATGTCACCTGAAGGGGATAAACTCTCCATTGGCTGGAAGAAGATTGTAGTAGTTGTAGGTCAATCATCTCAGCATCAGGATATCTCTGCAAGAGCTCCTCAGGTCCTCCGCCCAACCACCTTCTTCAATAGCCTTTCCTCCATTATTTTCGTTGATGTTTGCACAGTGTTCCATGCCAGTTGCAACTCCTCAAATCCTGAAACAGTTCATGTGATTATACTTGTGTAATTTCAAGGGGGTTTGTGTGATGTGATGAGTAAGCTTGGTAATCATATAGCATGATATCTAGTGGGACTCTCCCTTAACCAGGGAGCACCGCAAGGCTTAATCCAACAAGTGTTTCTTCAAACTATATACATTCCCAGGTAGTTAAGGAATTAAGGATATGCAATTTTTAAGAAGTTGGAAGTACCGCACAGGTCAGACAACATCAGTAGAAAAAGAACCAAGCAAGATTTCATGTCATTATCTTCCTTCAGAACTGGAACATGTTAGACATTAAAGCAAGTACAGAGTCAGGGAAAGGACCAAGTTTGGTGGTAGCAGAAGGAGACGGCAGTCATCAGGTGAAAGACAGCAGAAGTAACATGGCAAAGGAAATGATGGTGCATGGCAAGAGAAATTTGTAAAGGGAGAAATAAAAAAAACAAACAATAGAGGATGTGTCAGTGGAAATAGCAGAATTTTCACCAATAGCTGCAAACTAAAGCAAAGGGTACAGAGGTTACGATATGAAATCATTGAACACAGAGCAGCTTACATTGGTCAACACAAGAAAAGTGTATGAGGCCAGGGACAAAGAGATCTGAAAATGGGTTTCCTTAAAAAGAGAGGTGATGGACAGCTTAAGGTCTCCCATTTGATCTCCCCAATGTAGAGGAGGATACAATGTGACCAGAAATGGGGAGACGAAATTGGGAAGCTTCATTCCTTCAGCAGGGTATTTAATAATTACCCCAGATAAAAGCAGATTCTGCAAGCTGTCAGTCATGAAGCCAATTTTCAGTAAACATGCAGTTTTCATAAGACATGTGATGATCAAGACATGCCTGATTAAAAATAATTTTTCTAATGCTATTTCATTGACTTCTTTGAAAAATGGACCCCAGGTATCCCCAATCCTTCAAACTCAAATCCACAAAAACAAATTATTAAATATGAAACCTTCACAACAGTAGTCAAGGCGGTACTGGGAGTCGATAGAACTCTGGCAGATTTAAGTAGATAGCCTATCCAAAGAATTGGATACAGAAAAGCTAGGGAAGGAGAGGGAAGAATAAGAGATCATAGAATCACAGGAGGAATCATTTTGGAGTGAAGATTTTCCAGCAGAAATGATATCAATGCCAATTTTATAAATCATAGTTTAGTGAGATTATAGGCCAGAAAGAGGGTGACAGGAGTGTTAGAGTGACAGCATTTGATGTCCATTGAGTAGATTTGAGTTCCCCAGACATCAACACAGCCACCCTTGCCAGCCTTTAAAGGCAGTTGTTGTGTTCACCTTGAAAGAACCATATTCTACAAACTCAAATGATGATAGGTTAGAGCGAGTAAGGGGTATGGAGAAATTCTGACAACATAAATTACGCCATAACTTCTCAATAAAAAGATGCTTGAGATGGTAAATGTTCCATAAGGAGAGGTTCTGGGGGTAGGAGATTTCTGAAGACAAGAGAATTTGTGGCAAGGATCTTTGTTCAGTTGAATATATTCAGGATTTTATTTTCATTTCAGATTTATAGACTTTTATTTATGAAGCAAAATTCATGACCTTGTTCGATAAAAGCACAAAATTGTGGATGCTGGAAATCCGAAATATAAAGAGAAAATACTGGAGGAACTTGGCAGGTGCAACAACATCTGTGAGGAACAGAGTTCATGTTTTCAGTTTGATATAACTCTTCTAAGGAATTTTGTCTGCCCTTTCGAGGACATCGATAAAAGTATGTAGACACAGACCATTATCACCCCCTAGGGAGTATATGGCTTAAGGTAGTGGATAAGGTTCTGATCAAGTTGGCTGCTTTATCTTAGATGGTGTTGGGCTTCATAGATTTTGCTGGAGGTTTACTCATTCTGTCAATGTGAAGTCTTCCATCACAGCTTCAGTATCTGAGGAGTTGCAAATGATACTGCACAGCGTGCAATTATCAAAAATCCTCATTCTAATCTTCTGGTGGAGAGAAGGTCATTCTCAAGCATTCGCAATAAATATATTTGTACCTCCCTCTGGAGGCCATCAGTGGATACTGCACATTTTATGCCGGTGGCTTATCAGTCATTTTGAGGAAGTTCCAGAAGCAAGGAAGAGTAGACATTTCTCTGTCACAGGCATCTGGCACTTACGTTTCCAAACTTGGGCACACTTAATCGTGTTTGAGGTAACCTGCCTCCCCATCTTTACTTCAAAAGGAATACCTTGAGAAGGTTTTAAAGAAACATACTGCAGATCCTGGACATTGAAAATAAAAACACAAAATGCTAGAAAATGTCATCAAGTCTGACAGCACACCTGCGGAGTTAAGGGCTCAATGATAAAAAAGAGGAGCTGTAAAACGATTTAAGTGCAGAACAGAAAATTATATGAATGAGCTGTCCCTTTCTCTACATGACCATCAACGCATTACTTAAAATCTATAATGGTCCCCACAGCTAGCTTTAATGTCAACAGACAAAGCACAATAGGAAACAGCCAATTTTTGGAGTCCTTACTGCTAATCAGACACCCCTTCTGAAAAAACATGCATGCGTAATTTCATGAAAGGCCTATCATTACATTGAACATCCCTCAGTGTTAACTAGCCTGAGAGCATGTACTGCCCAGACTCAGGATCACAGACTTACAGCGTAGAAGGAAGCCTTTTGTTCCATTGTGTTTACACTGGGTCTCCAAATGAACAAGTCAGCTCATGCCATTACTTTGACATTTTGGTATAACCATTCAAGTTATAGAGTCATGAGTCATACAGCATGGAAATAGACCGTTCAGCCCAACTAGTCCATGCTGACTGTGTTCCCAAACTAAACTACTCTCCTAAACTTTTCCTATTCGTGTAATTATCCAAGTATCTTTTAAATGTTGTAACTGTACCTGCACCCATCACTTGCTCTGGCAGTTCATTCCACACACGAACCACTTTCTGTGTAAAAAAGTTGCCCCTCATGTCCATTTTAAAATTTTTCTCCTCTCACCTGAAAATAATGCCTCCTAGTTCTGAACTTCTCCACCCAAGTGAGAAGAACCTTGCTATTCACCTTATCTATGACCGTGTGATATTATAAACCTCTATAAGGTCAACTTTTAACCTCCTATGCTCCAATGAAAAATTTGCAAGCCTATCCAGCCTATTTTTATAACACAACCCTCCAAGCTTGGCAACATGCTGGCAAATATTTTCTGAAGCTTCTCTAATTTAATATTATTGTTCCTTTAACAGAAAGACCAGAACTGGACATAGAACTCCAGAAGAGGCATCACCAATGTCCTGTACAACCTCAGCATGACATTCCAACATCTGTACTCAAAAGTCTAAGCAATGAAGGCAAGCATGCTACATGCCTTCTTAGCCATGCCTACATGTAATGCAAGTTTCAAAGAATTATGTTCCTAAATCCCTAGGTCTCTGTGTTCTTCAACACCACCCAGGCCTGACCATTAATTGTATGAGTCCTGCCTTTGCTTGTTTTACCAAAATACAATACCTTGCATTTATCCAAGTTAAGTTTCATCTGCCACTCCTCAACCCATTGACCCAAGATCTCTTTGTAATCTTAGATAACCTTCTTCACTGTCCACTATAACATCAACTTTGGTGTTAGGCGCAAACTTACTAACTGTCCCTCCTATATTCTCATCCAAATCATTTATATAAGTGACAAAAAAAAAGTGGACCCAGTATTGAGCACTGCAGAATACCATTGGTCTCAGGGCTCCAGTACGAAACATAGCTCTCTGCCATCACTCTCTGCCTCCTACCGTTAAGCTAATTATATATCTAATTGGCAAGCGCACCCTGGATCTCATGTGACTTAACCTTACTAATTAGCCCACCATACAGAATCTTGTCAAGGGCTTTACTAAAGTCCATATAAACAACATCTACCACTCTGCCCTCATCAATCTTTTTGATTACTTCCTCGAAAAAAAACCTCAATCAGGTTTGTGAGATATGAATTCCCTCACACAAAACCTTGCTGACTATCCCATGTAAATCCTGTCTTTCAGAATCACCTCCAACAACATAGACACCACCCAGATCAGTCTCACAGGTCTTTAGTTCACTGGCTTCTCCTTACAGCCTTTCTTAAATAAAGATACACTATTAGCCACACTCCAGTCCTCTGACGCCTCTCCTGTGGTTATAAATGATACAAATATTCTGTTAGGAACCCAGTAATCTCCTCTCTAACATCCCACAGTGTCCTGGGATTCACTTATTAAGGTTTCGAAGATTTATCCACCTTTATGCCTTCTAAGACTGTGAACTGTTTTCAAAACATCAATATTTATTTCCCCAAGTTCTCTAGTCTTGATTTCTTTCTCCACTGTAAAAACTGACATGAAATATTCATTTAGTATCTCTCCCATCTCCTGAGGTTCAACACATAGATGACCTCGTTGAACTTTAAGGGTCCCTATTCTCTCTCTAGTTGCCCTTTTACTCTTAGCATACTTGTAGAATCTCTTTGGATTATCCTTAACCTTATCTGCCAAGGCTATCTCATATCTCCTCTTTACCCTCCTGATTTATCTGTTATGAATACCCCTACACTCTTTACACTTTTAAAAAGATTCATTTCATTCCAATTGTCTATGTCTGATTTATAATTATTTCTTATTCTTGATTAAAACTTTGATATCTTTATTCATCCATTGTTCCCTAATCTTAACAGCTTTACCCTTCACTCTAGCAGGAACATAATGCCTCTGAACTTTTACTATCAGATTTTTGAAAGCCTCCCATTGTCAGTTATCCCTTTATGTGTGTCTACCCCAATCAACACTTGAAAATTCTTGTTTCATACCATTAAAATTTACCTTACTCCAATTAAGAACTTTAACTTTTATTCTTTTCCATAACTATTTTAAAATTAATAATCCAATTTCTTTTTGAGTGCTGCA
This sequence comes from Stegostoma tigrinum, assembly GCF_030684315.1. NCBI lineage: Eukaryota > Metazoa > Chordata > Chondrichthyes > Orectolobiformes > Stegostomatidae > Stegostoma > Stegostoma tigrinum. Next base: position 28,513,510 of record NC_081372.1, read on the forward strand.
ATTGAACCTAGTTTCACCAATTTCTTGGGCAGTGCATTCTAGACCTTGATCATGAAAAGGACTTTTCTCATGTCACTTATGCTTCTTTTGTCAATTACTTTAAATCATTCTCAATCTCAATCCTTTCTTAGGACAGGCTACTCTCTTGTGCTCCCCTCTACCAAATCTTATCTCAGCCTTCTAAACTCCAAGGTAAACAGTCTCAACTTCTCCATTCCAATTTCATGACTAAAGCTTCCCATCCCTGGAACCATCACACAAATCATTTCTGCACTGTCTCTGATTTCTTCACATTCTTCTTAAAGTGTAGCCCCCAGAACTGGGTGTAATATGTTAGGGGAGAACAAACTAGTCTGTTCTACAAGTTCATTACAACCTAAGACTCTCAGGGGAATGTAGCACTGGTAGCCAAGTTTCTGACACTGAGATTAGCTCTACTATATTAAGGGGTATGTCAGGTTCCAATCAATTGATTATGATTGGGGCCTGTCTCGTCAGAGACACAGATGGATGTTTCTGTGGCCGACAACAATATATCAGAATGGTGGAGATGACAAGGTGTCGAGCTGGATGAACACAGCAGGCCAAGCAGCATCAGAGAAGCAGGACAGCTGACGTGTTGGGCCTATACCCTTCTTCAGAACCCAAAACATCAGCTTTCCTGCTCCTCTGATGCTGCTTGGCCTGCTATGTTCATCCAGCTCTACACTTTGTTATCTCAGATTCTGTGGCATCTGCAGTTCCTACTGTATCAGAATGGTGTGTTGCATTCCAGGATCAAGGATGAAGGATGTCTCAGAGAGGGTGCAGAATAATTTCAAAGGGAAGAGAGACCAGCAATCAGTCACTGTATACATTGGAACTAAGAACAAAGGAGGAGAGAAGGACAAGATTCTAAGGAGAGAATATCGGATAATAGGCAGGAGGTTAAAAAGTAAGTTCTTGGGATTAATAATACCTGGATTACTCCTAGTCCCATGTGCAAGTAAGAGTAGGAATACGAGGATAGAACATTTGAATGCATGGCTAAGGAGCTGGTACAAGGGAGAGGGATTCATATTTTTCGATCATTGGAATCTCTCCTGGGGTAGAAGTGACCTACAGAGGAAGGACAGGTTGCACCTGAATGGAAGAGGATTAATATACTGGCAGAGATTTGCTAAACCCATACGGGAGCATTTAAACTAATAAGGGGGAGACCCAGAGAGATAGTGAGAAAAGAGGTCAGCCTGAGGCTGGTGTAGATGGGAAAAGGAGCAAGTCAAATAATCAAGGCAGACATGGCAAGGTTGACTGATAAATTAAGCTGCATTCATTTCAATGCAAAAGGCCTGACAGGTGAGACAGATGAACTGAGGTTATGGTTGGAAATATGGGACTGGGAATATTTTAACTGTTACAGAGATGTGGGTCAGGGTTGGACAGGACTAGCAGCTCAATGTTTCAGGATATAGATGCTGTAGGAAAGATAGAAAGGAGGATCAAGGTAGGAGGGGAACTGGAGTTTTTGAATAGGGATAGCATTGTGGCCTTACTTAGGGAGGATATGCCAGGGAGTATGTCTAGTGAAGTTATTTGTGTGGAACTGAGAAACAAGAAAGGGATGATCACGTTATTAGGATTTGAGCTATAGACTCCTTAAAAGTGAGCAGAAAATTGAGAAGCAAACATGTAAGGAGGTCTCAGTTATCTGTAAGAATAATAGGGTGGTGATGGTAAGGGATTTTAACTTTCCAATTATAGGCTAGAATTGCCATAATGTTAGAGGATCAGATGGATAGGAATTTGCTAATTGTATATAAGAAAGTTTTCTTATTCAGCATGTGGACGTACTGACTAGAGAAACAGTAAACCTTGACCTTCTCTTGGGAAATAAGGCAGGGCAAGTGACTGAGGTGTCAGTTAGGGAGGACCTTGGGGCATGTGAACATAATTCTAATAGTTTTAAAATAGTGATGCGAGAGGATAGACTTGATCTGAAAGTTAAATTTCTAAATTGGGAGAAGACCAATGATGGTGTTATGCAAGAACTTTCAAAGCATTGTTGGGGGCAGATATTCACAGGCAAAAGGATGGCTGGAGAGTGGGAAGTCTTCAAGAATGAGATAGCAAGAGTCCAGAGACAGTATGTTCCTGTTAAGGCGAAGGGCAAAGCTGGTAGGTATAGGGAATGCTGGATGATGAGAGAAATTGAGGCTCTGGTCAAGAAAAAGAAGGAAGCATATGTCAGGTATAGGCAGCAGGGATTGAGTGATCCCTAAATGAGTATAAGGGTAGTAGGATATACCTAAGAAAGAAATCAGGAGATCAAAAAGGGGACATGAGATAGCTTTGGCAAAAAGGGTTAAGGAGAATCCAAAGGGATTCTACAAATACATTAAGGACAAAAAAATTAACTAAGAAGAGATTAGGGCCCCTTAAATATACGCAAGGCCACTTTGTGTAGAACTGCAGGAGATGGGTGAGACACTAAACAAGTATTTTGCATCACATTGTACTGTGCAGAGGCTATAGAAGCTAGGGGACTTGGGGAAATAAGTAGATAAGTCGTGATATCTTGAAAAGTGTCCACATTATAGAGGAGGTGGTGCTGGATGTCTTAAAACAGATAAAGATGGATAAATCTCTGGGATTTTATGGTAAGCTAGAGAAGTGATTGCTGGGCCCTTTGATGAGATATTTGCATCTTAATAGCCACAGGTGGGGTGCATGAAGACTGGAGGGTGGCTAACGTAGGCCATTATTTAAGAAAGATGGTAAGGAAAAGCCAGGGAAGCACAGACTGATGACCCTGACATCAATGGTGGGCAAGTTGTTGGAGGGAATCCTGATGGGCAGGATTTACATGTATTTGGAAAAGCAAGGACTGATTAAGCATAGCCAACATGGCTTTGTGTGTGGCAAATCATGCCCTACTAACGAGTTTTTTGAAGAAGGGGATTGATGAAGGGAGAGCAGTGGACAAAAACAAAGTTGCTGGAAAAGCTCAGCAGGTCTGGCAGCATCTGTGAGAGAAGTGGGCGTTGTCCATATGGACCTCAGTGAGGTGTTTGACAAGGTTCCTCATGGTAGATTGGTTAACAAGATTAGATCACATGGAATACTGGGAGAACTAGCCATTTGGATTCAAAGTTGGCTCGAAGGTAGAAGACAGAGAATAGTGGTGGAATGTTGCTTTTCAAACTGGAGGCCTGTGACCATCAACGTGCCACATGGATCTGCGCTGGGTCCACTGCTTTTTGTCATTTATATAAATGATTTGCATGTGAATATCGGAGGAATGGTTAGTAAGTAGGTAGATGACACCAAATTGGTGGTGTAGTGGACAGCGAAGAAGGTTACCTAAGAATACAACAGAACCTTGCTCAGATGAGCCAATAGGCCAAGGAGTGGCAGATAGAATTTAAACTAGATAGCTGTGTGGTTCTACATTTTGTTAGGGCAAATCAAGGCAGGGCTTATGTATTTAATGGTAAGGTCCTGGGGAGTGTTGCCAAACAAAGGGACCTTGGAGTGCAGGCTCATAATTCCTTGAAAGTGGAGTTGCACCTAAACAGGGTAGTGAAGAAGGTGGTTGGTATGCTTGCCTTTATTGGTCAGTGCGTTGAGTATGGGAGTTGGGAGGTCATGTTAACTCTGTGCAGGACATTGGTTAGGCCACTTTTGGAATAGTGTGTTCAATTCTGGTCTCCCTGCTATAGGAAAGATATTATTAAACTGGAAAAGGTTCAGAAAAAATTTAGAAGGGTGTTGCCAGGATTTCAGGGCTTGAGGTATTGGGAGAGGCTGAATAGGCTAGGGCTACTTTCACTGGAGCATCAGAGGCTGAGGGGTGACCTTATACAGGTTTGTAAAATCATGAGTGGCAATGGAAAGGGTGAATCATCAATGTCTTTTCCCTATGGTAGGTGAGTCCAAAACTAGAGGACATAGATTTACAGTGATAGGGAAAAGATTTAAAAGGGATCCAAGGAGCAACTTATTGGCGCAAGTATGGAATCACTGTCAGTGGAAGTTACAGAGACTGGTATAAATACATTTAAAAGGCATCTGAACGGTTGTAGGAATGGGAACGGTTTAGAAGGGTATGGGCCAAATGTGGACAAATGGGACTAGATTAATTTAGGATATCTGGTCAGCATGGACGAGTTAGACTCAAGGGTCTGTTTCTATGCTGTACATCTCTATGACTCTATGACTCAAATTGTTCTTCTAATCTATGCTTGTATCAATAATGCCTAGGATCATACAGGCTTCATTACCACTCTCTCGACTGTTCTGCTACTGTAATGACTTATGCACATAAACACCCAGGCCTGCCTGCTGTTGCTTCCATGTTAGAATTTTATCCTTTATTTTATTTTGTGTCTTTGTGGTCTTCCTATGAAAAAGAATTATTTCACATTTCTCTACAATGAACTTTATCCACCATCCATCTGCCCATTCCACATGCTCGTTCATGTCTTTTTGAAGTTCTACAGTATCCTCCTTATAGTGTACAATGCTTCCAGATGTCGTATCATTTGCAATTTTTGAAATTGTGCCAGACATACCAAAGTTTGTGTCATTAATGTGTATCAGAAAGAGCAGAGATTCCCGGGCTGACCACTGAAGAACTCTACCACATATCTTCACAGGCTGAAGAAACAGCTATTGCTCACTGCTTTCTAGCCCACTCAGCCAATTTTGCATCCATATTGCTACAGTTCATTTTATCCATCAGCTATAATTTTGCTCACAAATCTTTTCTACAGTACTTTATCAAATGCCTTTTGGAATGTGTGCACTAAATCAACAGCATTACACTCTCTGTTACTGCTTCAAAAAGCTCCAGTAAATTAGTTAAGAAAGCCAATACGGCAACAGTTTTTTTTCCTTCTCTTTTGCAGAAGATTTTCCAGATAGATCTGTCCAGGCCAGAACGCTTGCCAGACATTTTCATTTTAGAATTTCCTAGAAAAAATTAATAGCAACTTTTTTTCACTTTAATATGTTGCAATGTCATTCCAATTCAGGAATTGGAAGGGAACTTGCAGATGGTGATGTTTTCATGCATTTGCTACCCTTGACCTTCTAAGTGGTAGAAGTTATGGATTTTATGGGTGAGGCTAATGGAGCTTTGGTACATTGTGCAGTTGGTCTTGTTGATGATACACATCGTCGTCATTGTGCATTAGTGGTACAGTGAGTAAATATTGAAGGTGATGATTAGTTTGTTGAAAGTAATATAGAAATGAATCTTAGATAACAAAGTGTGGAGCTGGATGAACACAGCAGGCCAAGCAGCATCTCAGGAGAACAAAAGCTGACGTTTCGGGCCTAGACCCTTTATCAGAGAGCACTGAGATGCTGCTTGGCCTGCTGCGTTCATCCAGCTCCAAACTTTGTTATCTTGGATTCTCCAGCATCTGCAGTTCCCATTATCTCTGATAGAAATGAATCTTGTTGTTTCCATAAGATCGTGGTTCTGTTCACAGTAGTAATAGGAGTCCTTGATTGAACATGCGCAAAACTAAAATTAAGCAATAACATTTCCATGATCCCACCACTTTGGGAGCAATCAAGTTCACTGAAGTTTTGAATGATATAAGTTCAGATCAAACGGTGGAAGGTGCTGAGCAGAGGTAAAAGCTCTTGGATGTGAGAATCAATATCATGAAACGAATAATTGGAAAATATTTGATGTTAAAAGCAAACAATCAGTTCATTTCAAATGAATGATATCCAGCAGAGTCTGGGAGAGGGGTTAAAGACTGTGCTAATCATGGGGCATGCTTCTACGAATGAAGGGTTTATGGGCTGGCTGGCCTGTCAATCGGGATGGAAATTGTCCAAAGCAGCCAATCTGGCACATAGATCATCCTGATTAGCAGGCTCACAGCCAATGAATGCTGTTGTTTTGAAAATCCATGCCATTCAGTTGTACTCATTGGTATGGTGCCTCCAGATTCTCAGCAATATTTGACTGTCCTCTAAATGATCTCGTCAACCATTGAGTTCTTTCAAATCACTGAAAACTTTCCAAGAAATGTGTGTGAGAGTGAGTGAGTATGTGTATATGAGTACACAGCCACATGCTATTTAGTAGTTGCTTTTATTAATCGTCCATTTTCCTTCACTGTTTTGCTCAGCAATTTATATGTTTTCTTCCAGGCTTTATTTTGAAATTTATATTTCATGTTGTAGCAAACCAAACTTAAGCTATTGCTGCTGCATTTCTTACTGAGGGGGAATGAAAATTCTCACAAGAGCTCTGTTTTTTTTGGATTGATGGTAAATGGAGTTGCAATGGAAATGAGAAGTTTTGGAAATGCTTAGCATGTCTGGCAGCAACTGTGCAGAGAGAAGGAGATCAGTGATCCTTCATCAGAACTATTACAGATTGTGGACCTTAAGTATTAACTTTGTTTCTCCCTCCACAGATGCAGTCAAACATGCTGAGTTTTTCTAGCATTTTCTAATCAGATTTCCAGGACCTGCAGTACTTTGCACCATACTGAGCATTTAAAAGGTGTGGTTAGTTTCAACTTAAAATGAGGATGTTTCTATCATTCAATGCAAAGTGTTATTCTTCTGTTAAAGCTCACTTGTATGAATAGAAATGGCTAATTACTGCCGGTGAATTGGGGTTAATTTATTGGGAGGTTTTGATATTGTTAATTTTTGAGGATGAGGTGAAAGCAGGGGACGTGTGCCAGTAAAATGCCACTGTTGGTTCAAGGTATTCCCAATTGTACATAGGATTAGAGATTGCAGTGCTTTTGAGGTTCAAGTCTTCTTCATGTTGCTGTCTGGATATTGCATAAATTTTAAAGAAGCAAAGCTGTTTGCATAATTTGAACAACCCCAGGTTTTGTGTAATATTCTGACAAAGCTGTTGTTGTAAACTGTACTGAAACTTGAGCTTTCGATGGGGTTTATAAGTAGAAGTATAGAGTACAAAGTCAAGAAGTTTTGCTGCACCTGTATAACTCAATGACTCTGGTTTTGATAAAGTACTGAAGGCAGAGAGAAAACTGGAATGTTCGTTACTTGTGTTAAATAATTAAAATAGTTAAGCACGAGGTTTCAGTCAATGGTCTTCAGGTTAATTGCAACTGCTGAGTCTTGGTAAATCAGCAAACATAGCCCAGGTACAGTTTCTCAGTTCTACTTCAGTTTATATAGGTTTAAAAAAGGCTGATTACTAAGCACTATTGCAACATTGAAAATATCTAAGATTTGAATACCAAGATCTGTTCAATTTGAAATGTGCACACAATAACAAGCTTTTATTTAATTAAAACCTTGCTTTATTTACTTGAAACTTAATTCGTGTCTTCCAAGATGCTGCATGGAACTAAGAGACCTACAACAAGAGGAATAAAAGCAGAAAATGCTGGAAATAATCAAGCATCTATGGAGAAGCAAACATTTCAGGATCATGACCTTCCATCAGAGCCACTTATTGAGGATTTCCAGCATTTTGCCATTACAAGAAATTTCCAGCATCTGCTTTTAAAAAAAAATTCATACATGGGATGTGGATGTTGCTGGCTGGACCAACACTTATTGGCAATCCTTTGTGTTACCAAACAGATATCCATCTCATCCTTACATTTTTGGCCAATGCTGCCATTCTAACACCTACCTTTTGGTGATTTAACATACCTCCAGCTTTTCAGCTATTCAGGCTATTTCAAGTACATCACCTGAACACAAAGCAACATTTCCACTGACGTTTTTCAAGGTAAGGGTTTCATGGGACATCAGTGAGGAACAGAGAACTGGTAAAGGTGATGAAGGCATTCCTTCATCCCATGAATTCTCAGCATAACCAGTGTCGCACATCGTGTGGCCAGTTATGACAGAGTCTGCTGCTGTCATTGAGAATATTGAGGATGATGTTATGTCCTTTTTCAACTCTTAGTTAATCCTCATCCTTCAGGAAGTTCAAGCTGCAGATGCTTTCAGACCCTCACTATTTCTTCACTCCAAGCCTCCCCTTTTGCATTTTTGCTTTCAGATGCTCATGATTTACCATAAGCAGCCAGTGCACTTTGAAGGGACAGCACCAGAACAGACCATTGGAGAATGAGCATTATTACTCAATCTGATAATGAGAAGAGATGTTTGCTGTATTGGAAGGCCAGCCACTGAGCCGATTGCCATTGTCATTCAGCATGGAGGAATTTTGCTTCAACTTGGCTTTGTGAATAACTTGTAACTCTGCTCCATGAGAAGATTGATGGGCCTGGCTATGGAGCAGCATTTAGTGGCTAAGGTCTTAGATCCATTGCAGCACAAACAGAAGATACCTAGTGTCTCAGTGCAGTTCAGGTGCCATGAGACCCAGGCCTGTTTCCATGCAGATTCAGAGTGCTGAGGTAAAGGCTAGCACAGTAGTGCAGCTAAAGATGAATTACATGCCAGGTAGGTAAACTGGTGGACGAATCAATGCTGTGAACGCAATTACTTACAATATATTAATGACCTGGATAAGGGAAGTGAATGTATTATCACCATGCTTGCCCCGATACCAAAATAGGTGGGAAGGCAAGTAGTCAAAAATGACACAAAGGAGCCACAGAGGGATATTAATGGATTAAGTGAGTGGGCAAAAACTTGGCAGCTGGAATATAATTTTGGAAAATTTGAAGTTGTGCACTTTGGCAGAAGGAATATACGAGATAAATATTATTTAAGTGGGGAAAAACTACCGAAAGCTGGAGCACATAGGAGGCCTTTGTACATGAAACACAAATGCTAATATCCAAATTCAGCAGGTTATAGCAAAGGCAAATGGATTGTTCATCTTTATTTCAAATAGAATGGAGTACAAAAATAAGGAGGTCTTACTGAAACTATACAGGACACTAGTTAGATTGCACCTGGAAGAGTGTGAATAGTTCAAGTACTCTTTTCTAAGGAAAGGAAAATTGATGTTGGAGGTAATTCAGAGAAAGATCACTATGTTGATTCTGGGTATGGAGGGATTTTCTTATGAGCTTGAACTCTTTGGAATTTTGAGGAATGAGAGGAGACCTTACTGAAACATTGAAGATTCTTAGGGAACTCATCAGGGTAGATGTAGAAAGATATTTTCCCCTTGTTGGAGAGTCTAGGACTAGAGGATATAATCTCAAAGTTAGAGGTTTAACATAGAGATGAGGAGGAATTTGTTCTCCCAGAAGATAGTGAATCTGTGTAAATGTTTACCATAGAAGACTATAGAGGACGTGTCATTAAGCATTTGCAAGACTGAGATAGAGAGATTTTTAATCAGTGAGGGGGTCAATGGACATGTGGATAAGGCAGGTAAATGAAGTTGAGGATTATTAGATCAGCCATGATTTCATTGAATAGCAAAATAGACTTGATTGACCAAATGGCCTACTTCTGCTTCTATATTTTTAGCTGATGTTGAAAGCTGTCTAACAGTGAAAGCGCACTGTCAGAAGTAATGCTCCAGGCATCAACTTCTTGCCCGAACATGGCGAGAGCTCTTCAGTTTAGAGCCTTCTGTCAGTTTCACAGAAGTACTCCCCACTCCACATGCAGTACATAGCATCATAGAGCATAGAAAAAGATCCTTCAGTCAATCAACTCTGCACCAGTCAAAATAAGCACCTAACTATTCTCATATCATTCTCCAGCACTTGGCCGATACCCTTGTATGCCTTTTCATTGCAAACATACATCTAAGCACTTCCTAAATGTTTTGAGGATTTCTGCCACTGTTACCGTTACAGGTAGTGAGTTCAGATTCCCACCACCCTTTGAGTGAAACAAAAATTGCTCACATCCCTCCCACTCTTTACCATAAATCTACACCTGCTCATCATTGATCTCTCCAACAAAAGGAAAATTTCCTCCCTGTCTAACCTGTATATGCCTCTCACAATTGTACACATCCCCAATCATGTTCCTATCAGTCTCATCTGCTCCAAGGAAAACAACCCCAGTCCAAGCAATCTCTCTTCATGGCCAAAACTCTCCAGTCCAGGCAGCATCCTCGTCAATCTCCTTTGCACCTTCTCCAGTGTGATCACATCCCTGCTCAAATGTGGCTTCCAGAATTGCTTACAATACTTTATCTGTGGCCTAACCGACATTTGTACAGTTCCATCATAACCTCCCTTATTTAGCAGCAATTCCCAACTTGAAATCAGGGTACGGTATGTAGCAGCTATAGCTCACTGTGCTTTCTCCAGGCAACCATCTTGTCTAACATTTCCCACTTCTGACCCTATGATGCAGGGAAGGCCATTGATGAAGCAGCTGAGGATGGTTTGGCCTAGGACACTACCTAGCACAGATGCCCTTGAGTTGAGATGACTGATCCCCAATGATCACAACTATCTTCCTATGTGACAGATATAACTCCAGCAGCAATGCACATGTGCCCTAATTCCGATGATTTCCAGATTTACTAAGGCTCATTGATGTCACACTTGGTTTAATGTGGCCTTGATGTCGAGGGCTGTCACACTCATCTATTGTCTGGATTTCAATGCTTTCATCCATGTTTGAACCAAAGCTGTAAAGAGGTCAGGAGCTGAGTGGAACTGGAGGAACACAAACTGGGCATCACTGAGCAAGTTATCTCTGAGCGGATATCATCAACAGTGCTGCTTGATAGCACTGTTGATGACACTTTCTATCACTTTACTGATAAATGAGAGTGGACCAATGGGATGGTAATTGGCCAGTTTGGATTTGTTATGCTTTTTGTGTACAGGACATACCTGGATAATTTTCCATATTATCAGGCAGATGTCAGTGTTCTAAGTGTACTTGAAGAGTTTGGCTAGGGGAGCAGCAAGTTCTGAAGCACAAGCCTCCAGCACTATTGCTGTAATGTTGTCAAGGGCCCTAACCTTTACAGTATGCAGTGTCTCCAACCATTTCTTGATATCACGTGGAGAGAATTGATTTGGCTGAAGACTGGAATCTGTGGCACTGGGGAATAGAACAGTGTTGGATGAAACAATCATTCAATGACTGTAAATTTGTTGCTGTCCAAAAACAAGCAGTCCCTGTTCAGTCCCTAAAACAAATATAGCTTTTTTTGTTTGTTCTTTTTTTGTTTTTCCTGTTGTTTTGTAAAAATTAACATAAACAACAATTCAGGACTTTGCAACATCTAATGTTCCCACATTCAACAAAGGCTACACTGGGCATTAGGGAAAGCGCAGCATGCCTTCAGACAGGATTTTAACATTGCATGGTGCTAAGTTTCTGTAGCGACCTTCTTGTATCTACACCTAAAATTTAATCAATCAGGCAGCTGATGAGTTGATATGGGAATAAATTTTCAAATATGATATTCTATTTTACAATTAAATATCAACCATGCCACCTATGCAACCTCAGAAGGCTTTCTTTCTCCTTATTTGCTGCTACTTTTCGATCCAGTCCTAGATTCTCCAGCTGGAGTGAAGAGGCTTGCTCCATAATGTAACATGTTCCTGTGAAGTTTTGAACAAATGACCTAGATTGCTAGAGAGCATAGACATGCTGAAAGGTCCTACCCATGTGCAGGTTTATCCTCATTGGTTTCAACTACCATGGGATTTAGGGTCACAGGCAGGGAGTATTCTGCAAGGAAATATCTGGTGGGCCTGTGTGCGGCTCCTCCTCCAACTGGGTTCCTTCTGACACCATCCTTTCTTTCTTCAGAGTAAGCAACAGCTTCAGTGAGGTGAATGTCCTCTGTTGCACGACTTCGCAGTTGTTGCAGAGCACTAATGTCAAAAGAGGTGGACTACAGGTCCCTGTGTGTCTCGGAGGGACACTGAGAATACTGCTGGACTTGGCTGTCTATGACAGTCACTAACCTGTCCATGGAGACAGTCGGACACTTAAATGCCAGAGGCTGCATGGTACAAATAGCATCAATAATCTCCTCCAACCATCAGTCCAGTTTACTGCAAGCCTCCAACAAACCTGCCAGCTGATTCTACATCTGTGCATTTTCATTCAGTTATTAATGACCAAGACAGTAGGCCCTCTTTTTTACCTGGGGTTGAGACATCATATGATCTTGGATAGTCCTCCAGGTGTCAGTGGTCTTCAGCATATCTCCAGACTATGCTCCTGACTCTAAAGTACCCACTGAGGTGTCCATATATCTGAGCTGGTGGGGTGGGGGGGGTGCAGTAAACTGCATTGCTGGTGCTTCCTCTGAGGAATCTAAGGCTTCTTCCTCAGAAATGGAGGAGGGCCTGATGGCCAGAGGGACTAACCACTTGCAAGGTGGGGGCTGTTTTGTTGTCCTGGTGCCTGCAGAATACAAGAGAGGGATTGAGTTATCCAATAGGATTGGAAGCTTAAGCATCTTAAAAATACATTCACAGAGGTGGCAATGGAGAATCAGCACAGCACAATACAGCAACTTGGTTATATGGAGGCATGTGCAGTAGTGGGGTTAGAATGGATGTGGAGCAGCAGAGAGAAGATGAAAGCATTTATGTTTGCAGAGTGGAGAAAATCAATAATACTTTTGCAGTATTACTGCATGTCTTTCTGTCCCATGGATACCATACCAACCTTCATGGCATCTTCACATTTGGCTGGCAGTTTCTGCTGCTGTCTTCTCCTCAGTCAGTCCTTTTCACCACTCCTTCCACCAGGACCTTCAGGTCCTTTTCAGAAAAGCAGAGTGCCCATTTGCCCCTTTCAGACATGGTAATAAATTGCAATACACTGGGAAAGTCAATACCTGACATGCAGCATTTGAACAGCTGCAATTTAAATCTGGCACCTACAGCCATGAATGCAGAACGTCCCAACATTAGCGAACAGTTCCATTTCTGCTGGGTGCAAGATTGCAAAGGAGAAGTGCTGCAGTGGTGAAATATATACGTACTGAGGTGAGCAATGGAGAATTATGTTCGATATTTCACCAGGGCTCGTTGAAGGAAAGCCTACCTGACACTCTCCAAAATTGATATCTAGCCAAAATATGGGAAAATTTAGCCAAATGGAACTCATGTCAAAATTTCAGACCATTTATCTTTAACAACAGCTGTGATGCAAACTGCAAACAGAGATAGGAAACTGCAAAAAGTGATAGGAAACCAAAACCGCATAAAGCAGGAAGTAGCCATTTAAGCTCAGTTTTCAAATTCTGTCAGTTATAACATGAAGCAAGACTAAGGAAGTTGTGCAAACATTCGAACAAATCAATGATGCTAATGGTAATAGCAGTTTCTTTCATTCTTTGGAAAATCTAAGATGTGATCTAAAACTTCAAAAGTTGGCAATGGGGAAGCCAAGAGAAGCCAAGTGGGGCACATCATTTCCTGTGTGCAACTTTTCAAAGCTTCCTTTAGCACACACATGACATGGCTTTCATGTGATTTTTGTCACTTTTTAAATAATGTTGGTGGATTTGCTATTGTTTTATTTCATCCTGCTGGATAACTTTACTTAGCACTTGTTGCATAGTCAGAGAGCAAGAACTTATTTGTAATTACTGGTTGCTAACTTAACCTGGGCTGTTTAAGGCACTTCTCAGGATTACTGATAAGTGGTCAAATAGGTCTTAAGATGAAAAAGAATTTTAATTGCTACTTGAAGAGGGAAGTTGGTGGTTTGCTTGCACTTACTGGCATCTAGTCAGAAAATAGTTCAGTTTTTTTGTACTTTTTAGTTTGACACTTTGAAGTCTGACACCTGCCCTTTATGTTCTGTGGGGCATTTGTCAGACTTGCTGGAATCCACTGGAACACATACAAGAAAGAAATCAGTAGCCATTTATATTTAAACTTTAAATAATGAGACGCCCAAAGACACTGCACAGGTGCATCATAAAACATATTATAATGCCAAGCCACATAGGAAGATATGAGTTCAGATAACCCAAAGTTTGTTGAAAGACATAGATTTTAAAGAATGTCTTAAACAAGCAAAGTAAGGTGCGGAGGGAGAAAAGTTGAGACAAGGTATTCCAGCTCTTGAGATCTGGGCAACTGAAGGCATACACAGTAAAGGTCTACTCACGACAACTGAGGATGCACAATGAGAGAAGCACCAATACCTGGAGGGCTTGTGGAGCCAGAGGATTTTACAGACATAGGGAGGTACGGGTCCTGGGAGGGATTTAAAAACAAGGATGTGGAGTTTAAAATCAAAATGCTACTTGGCCTAGAGTCAATGCAGGTTAGAATGCATACGGGTCGTAAGGAGGAGGGACATGCAGAGACCTTGTTGCATTGGGTTTTCTCCATTTCCGAAATATGACTGTAGAATCTCCACCTGGCCGTCTTCAGAGAAGTGGCATTAAGGCAATGGTTTGGAGTTTGAGCTAGAAGAGAGAATCCCCACAGTGGGCATTGTTATGTCCACTGTTTATTTGGAATTGAAGATGGGTACATCAAATGAGGTTGGACATACTGGAGATTTGGGCAAGAACTGTCTCCACAGATCTCAAAATGACTTCGCTGGGACAGTCATGAAAGGGGAACAGCCAGGACCCCAAGGGCTGCCTCTTAATTTTTTTTTGGATCAGCCTCCTTCCCAAGTCAAACGGGATGTTGTAGAGCTTGTCGTGGAGAGGTAGCAACAAAATTATCTGCCTGCAGCATGTGAAGCATACATATTGTGTATGTTCCCATTAAATCCAGAAAACAAACAGATTCAGGCACTGGAAGCGACGAAAAGGCTTGAATCCAAGTCACAGCAATTAAAAGAGCCAGGTAAGTTTTGGATGATTATTTGATTAGAAACAGTATGTAGGGATACTGGGAAAAGGCAGGAGATTGTTTCTACTTAATAAGACTGGTGAGGGTAGGCACAGTGCTGCAAATGGCCCCCTTCTGCAGTGTAAAAATTTGATGATTCTGTGGTGTGCAACAGCTGCATTCAAAACCATTACTTGGACATCTGGCTATTTATATCACATACACCAAAAGGAGATCGAGATAGGGAGGTATGATCACTTTGCCAAACACCCTGTGCAGTCCACCAGCCTGACTGTGAATTTCTCATTACCTGACATTTCAGTTCTTCTTCCTGTTCCCATTCTGGCCTTTCTACACCGTTCCAATCAAGCACCACAGGAGCCTGAGGAGTAGCAGTTAATTTACCTTTTGACTACCACGTTACAACATTCTGAATTCAAGATTAAGTTCAACAATTTCAAATCATAACATTGCTCCTATTTACTTTCGGCAACAGCAGGTGTGGGCTGTTGCTAATCATGTTGTTAGTCACATGTGTTCTAGGGACATCTTTTGTTTCCTTACTTATTCATTATCGCTGCTTTTCAGTTGCACCATCAAACATTTTGTCATTTAATCTCATCTGCCTTCCATCCTAACACAGACTTCACCTTTTGTTCTTTCATCCCTTCCCTCTTTTCGGTTTTTGTGCTTGCTTATAATCTGTTACAGTTCTAATTTTGTCCGGTGATTCTGTGAAACTTGTGAAAGGTCATTGACCTGAAGAACTATTTCTGTCTCCACAGACACTACTTTAACTGTGGAGTATTTGAAGTATGTTCTGTTCTTTTTCATAGATTTTCACTGTATTTTGGTTTTGTTATGCCTTTAAATTAAATATTCATTTTCCTCTGAATGTGTTTAATTCATCTGATTTAGGAAACACCTTGGTATGAAGGTTATAGGGGCCTGGGTGAAACAAGCACTGGTGAGACTTCTGGCAGAATCATCTAAGAAATCTGATGAGACCTATTCTGATATCATGAGCAACTCACTGTATCTATGATAGAGATAATGGGAACTGCAGATGATGGAGAATTCCAAGATAATAAAATGTGAGGCTGGATGAACACAGCAGGCCAAGCAGCATCTCAGGAGCACAAAAGCTGACGTTTCGGGCCTAGACCCTTCATCAGAGAGGGGGATGGGGAGAGGGAGCTGGAATAAATAGGGAGAGAGGGGGAGGCGGACCGAAGATGGAGAGTAAAGAAGATAGGTGGAGAGAGTATAGGTGGGGAGGTAGGGAGGGGATAGGTCAGTCCAGGGAAGACGGACAGGTCAAGGAGGTGGGATGAGGTTAGTAGGTAGCTGGGGGTGCGGCTTGGTGTGGGAGGAAGGGATGGGTGAGAGGAAGAACCGGTTAGGGAGGCAGAGACAGGTTGGACTGGTTTTGGGATGCAGTGGGTGGGGGGGAAGAGCTGGGCTGGTTGTGTGGTGCAGTGGGGGGAGGGGACGAGAGGTTGGAGTGGGTGAGAGGGGTGGAGAGGTTGAGGCGGTTAATGTCTCGACGGCAGTTGGAGATGAAGAGGTCGAGGGAGGGTAGGAGGCCTGGGGGTGGTGTCCAGGAGGAGGACTTGTGTTGGAAGCGGGTGAAGGGGCCAGTGGAAGGAGGGTTAGGTTCCCGGTTGAAGAAGTAGGCATGGAGGCGAAGACGGCGGAAAAACTGCTCTATGTCCAACCGTGACTGGTATTCGTTGATGTGTGGTTGTAGGGGGACAAAGGTGAGCCCCTTGCTAAGGACTGACCGTTCATCCTCAGTCAGTGGGAGGTCTCGGGGGATGGTGAAGATGCGGCAGGGCTGAGTGTGGCTGTCTCCTCTGGGGTTGCTGGCTGTGGAGGTTGTGGGCGGACCTCCCCCCACTGCACCACACAACCAGCCCAGCTCTTCCCCCCCACCCACTGCATCCCAAAACCAGTCCAACCTGTCTCTGCCTCCCTAACCGGTTCTTCCTCTCACCCATCCCTTCCTCCCACACCAAGCCGCACCCCCAGCTACCTACTAACCTCATCCCACCTCCTTGACCTGTCCGTCTTCCCTGGACTGACCTATCCCCTCCCTACCTCCCCACCTATACTCTCTCCACCTATCTTCTTTACTCTCCATCTTCGGTCCGCCTCCCCCTCTCTCCCTATTTATTCCAGCTCCCTCTCCCCATCCCCCTCTCTGATGAAGGGTCTAGGCCCGAAACGTCAGCTTTTGTGCTCCTGAGATGCTGCTTGGCCTGCTGTGTTCATCCAGCCTCACATTTTATTATCACTGTATCTATTATGTATTTTTCCATGAAGCATGTCAATTTTCTTGCTAGGCTGAGAAAAGTTGCCAATTAAGGGGGAGTATTGCTTGTAAAATGCCTTATTAAATCCACAGTTTATCTTATTAATATTCAGCTTCCTATCTTGCCAAACATGACAAATAAGCTAGATGTTGAGAACTCAACATGGAAATCAGAAAAGATACTCAATGATATCAGCTCAGCACTTGCTTCAAAGGACCTCCATATTGGATATAATCTCCTTTTGGTTTCCTCATGTATGGGATATAGCATATCAGGGTATGCTCTGTGGTTACCACTACACACATTCCATGTCCACAGACATTGGCACTTGTCTCATGCCAATCCATATGAATGCCCATGGCACATCCCCAATCCACTTGCAATACATTTCTGCACTTCAATATTGTATCGTGGGCTACCCTGGCAACTAGGTAATGCTGCTGTAGGTACACTGTGCACTAAGGGACACACATCCAACTCATGGATTGATTCAGGCTGCATCTTTAGACAGCTGGCTTGCTACCATAGTGCTCACTAACTTTGAATTTACAGCATCCCTGCCTTGTATTGCATTGCCTTATAGTTGTGTGCATTGCTCCATCAGCCATATATACCAGGCTCAAATTGTTTTTATCTTCCTTTGCTGTTTTGCAAAGGCAGGTAGCTTGTCATATTTGCCAGAAGTCCTCAGTCTAGATAAGGAAGATAGCCTTCACTCAGGAGGTCTTGACACAGTAATTCAAGGGCAACATCAGTTCCAAACTGACAGTGCATGTGCAGCTGCACAATGGGCTTTTAAATATGGGGCTCATGCCAGGGATACACATCAATTCTGAGACACCCCATGAGTGATGAGTTGCACTGGGAACAGCACTTTGTAAGATGGGGCTATAATAAGACAAGAAAGCTGCCATAGGGACATGATAGATAGTTAATGAGGCAGGTTTCATAAGACACGTAAGAAAAAGTAGTTGGCCTTGCAGCACGAAATGCTCCAAAAAACTCATTGCAACTTGCACTTAGCCAAAATATTGTAAGATTCACCTCTTTGTGTCTAACAATGTGGTCAGTAGGCTCTGTTTTTTGACCTCCCTGGATATTTTTAATATTAATTCTTGAGACGTGGGCTTTTCTGGATGAGAAATTCATTGTGCAATTGGATGAGTTTGCAGAGTTAATTTTATGTTTTTCTGGACAACATCACTTTTTGACCTTCATAGGAATGGAAGCTGTCCTACCAAAACCATCTCCCACCTAGACAGATGCTTTAATTGCCATCTACACCAATCCGTTGAGAAAATGAAGAGCTGGCATTGGAGGTGAAAGCACACACGCTTATTATTCAAACAGCCAAAAAGTAATGATAATTAAAGGGAGGTGGTTCTATTGTCAGAAACTACTGTAGAGCATGTATCTGTCTCTTTAATTCTCTCTCTCTCTCTCTCTCTCTCTCTATCCTTTAACAGAGGCAACACTGTTACAAGAATTCTTTAAAATGAAATAAGAGTTAACTATTACCTTATTTCTTTATTTTTCTATGAAGTAATGCTTAATGTCTTAACTCTTATTTCTCTGACTACTTTGTACTTCAGATTCTTATTGTACCTAGTTACCTTGGTACCTAAGATGGCATCATATGTAGTATTTCTGTACTTGAGAACACATGACAATAAAAATCTAAAATCTAAAAAAAACTAAAATAACTAATGTTCTGTACATTATATCCATAAATATTTTATCATAACAATTAGCAAAATGGCAAGAAGAAGTAGTAAAAACATTGAAATTTTTGTTTCAGATCATTAATTTATGGCAAATCTGAAATGCAAATGGTGTATGACTCAATTCTGTGCAGTCATTTTTGTTCTTCAAGTAGATGCATTTTCCTCTTTTTACGTGTAATGCTGCTGTATAAAAAGAATTCAGGAAAGAAACTCATGATCGAGTCCAAGCTTTAAGACTGAAGGAAATTTAAAGGTTTTCTTCCCTGGAGAAATTAATTAATCAACTATTTCAGCATCATTCAGTGTCTGTATAAAGGAACTGGGTCACTGTGTACTGAAATGCAAAATTAAGAGTTCTGGTGCTACTAATAACAATAAACTTTACACCAGGCCTGACTTCACTCCTTTAAAATGCAGCTTAAAACTATCACTTCAATCAAACTGTCAGTCCCTTGTCCTAAAGTCTCTTACTTTGGTTTTGGCAAATTTAAGTTGATTATGCTCCAGGGGAAGTGCCTTGGCATATTCTTGCTTTGTGAAATATGCTATAAAATTGCACGTAGTTATTAAGAATGGGGCTTAGCTGTGGACTGGAAATCAGTCCATTATACCATGCTCATATATGTCTCTGATGGGGCAGGCTTGATCAGCCTCAAAATTTTCTTATGTTCCTCCTACTAATGTTCACAGAATACATTAGTGCTCATTCTCCCACCACCATTGGGTTATCTTGAATTTTATTTTATCTGCAAATGTGACCTAACAGAGATTTCACCAGTACAACGACAAAAACATATTCTCCAATGAGAGAAGTGATTTCAAAAGCCTCCAAGTAAAATACAATTATTGCAACTGTGATGGGAATGCACTAGTAATCAAGCCCCACTACACACCCAACTGTACCATTACTGTAAATTTGTTGATTCAGTTATCGACATAGACAATTTTGAAGTGTTACCCAGAGTAAAAGAAACATCAACCAGGCTTCTATACTGAAGTTAAAAATTGTCCTTTTATTTTGATCAAAATGTATCCTTAAAACAAGTAGCAAAGGAACACCTAAGCAATGATCCAGAATTAAAATTACATCCCCCTTAATCCCACACACAGATGTACACACACAACAAAAACAAGAGATTATGGGATTTAAAAAGAAACAAAAGGAAAAACCAATTCCTGTGGGCTAAAAAGTTGGAAACAAAGCATGAAATATGAAAGCGTATCACATCTGCTGAAATTTCCTGTTGGTGAAGCTGAATTTCTGATAGCTGTTGATGTGATGATAAATTGGAACTTCTGTTTCAAATCAACTTGGATTTGTGCTGGCAAGAATTGGTCACAGGTTTTACCAGGTAGACAAAAGTAGTGGCATTTGGAAATTTTATCACATTTCCAGGGTTTTAGGAGAGAGCCTGCAGCTTCTCAGATGCTTCTTTCTTCAAACTCTTCTGGGTCCGTAAAACACAAATCTTAAACCAGAGAGACTCACAGTTCTCCGAAATATAGATTCATTTTCAGTAATTAAAACAATAAAACCCATTTCTATTTCCTTGAAAGATATTCACGTCTGTCCCTCCAAAGTCACAACGTCAAAAAAAAACAGAAGGCGGCCTACATATTAACACATTGATTAATTTCCAAGAAAGCACATGGTATAACCTCTTTCAACCTGAAAAGTCCAAATATTTCAATATAGTTCAGTAATTTCAAGATTAGGTTTAAATATATGTATGTATTCCCATGACAATTTAGACAAAGGAACATTCCAGGTTCTACATACATGATTTTCTTCTCCCTGAGGTGGTGAGAATAAGGCAAGTAATCAAAATCTCATGTCAAGATAAACTTTCTCTTTTGATGACAAAATGTCTTTATTATCGTCAGGTGCTGATATGTCCACATTTGCATCTCATTACTTGCTCTACTTGCTAGAATTAACTTCCCTTCCCAGTGAACTTCTTTGCAACTGAGATACCTAACACTTCAAAAGCTTGGCAGCCTAAAGAATGTCCTGGACCTGACTATTTTCATTGATGACTTCCTGCCATGCTAAGGCCAGAAGTGGGAATGTTCACCAATGATTGCACAATGTTCAAAACTATGTCTGATTCCTCATGTATTGAAAGAGTCCATGGCCAAATGCAGCAAGACAGGGACAAGGGCCAATTTTGGGCTGAAAACTGGTAAGTAACATTTAATGGCACAAAATACCAGACAATGACCATCTCCAATTAGAGAGAATCTAAGCATCAACCCTTGACATTCAATGGCATTGATTGCTGAATATCCCACAGTCAACATCCAGTGTAAGCAATACTTAAAATGAGAGCAGGTAGGTTGTTTTTAAAAACTGGAATAATTTTTTTTTCCAGAATCTTTGGTTTTCAGATAAGCCCTTTGCTTATTTCAGTTTGAAATCAAAAATACTGAAA
Organism: Stegostoma tigrinum; assembly: GCF_030684315.1. Taxonomy (NCBI): domain Eukaryota; kingdom Metazoa; phylum Chordata; class Chondrichthyes; order Orectolobiformes; family Stegostomatidae; genus Stegostoma; species Stegostoma tigrinum. Next base: position 28,534,647 of record NC_081372.1, read on the forward strand.
AATGAAAGAAATATAGTCTTTATATGCATCACTAAAGCTAGGACCTAGGTTGGCCTTCTTAGGAGGTATCTCTGGGGTTTTAAGTGCTACCACCATGAGTTATGGGGATGATGCTCACTTGCACATCTGAAGTGGTGTCCAGCTGACCTTTAAATATGGTGCCAGAACCTTTGGCCCTGGAAGGTCCTGCCAGTGGCAAGAACTTCCAGCTTGCTGACCACATGTGATTCACTGACTGACTCATGTAACAAACCACTTGCATAGCTAATGAGCTGAAAAGCCATGTGAAAACTTACCCCAGGCATTGGTGGATATCACATCATTCAACATGCTCACTATCAAGCTTTAACTTCAAAATAGAAAAAATCTTGGCCCATGTCTTTCTTAAAAATAAGAACTTACTGTAACTTAATGAAAGCAAATCCCTTCCTTTCTTCATCATTTGTTTTAGGAATGTTCTGGCGCTGTGGTCTGTTGCAGACTGGAATATTTTCTTTGTTTCAAGGATGGAATGTGTATTATGTAAATAAGTCAAATTCAGTTGAAGTTTTTGGGTAGCTGTTGAAATTCTTTGGTGCATTTTTGTTATTTTTGGTTATTTATTAATCTGAGAACAAAATATTTTCAAACTCCATCTGGAGAAAAATCTTCAACTGAGATAATTTATGATAAACACTGTTTTTATATCAGCCCTTACGGATGCAGCAGAAAAGGATTTTAATTTACCGGGTCTCAGAAACTAACCATGTAACCTGCGAAGACCACTTTGTTGGCCTAGAAATGGGAAAAGATACTGACTTAAATGAAGGAAACTGGAAGGAGGTGTTTCTGGTTTTAAAAACAAGTGACCGCAGCACATTATGAGTTGGATACAAAACATTGCCTTATTACAGCAGTAAGAAGGAGAATTCCAGTTAAATTTGCACCACTTATGTGTTCAGGTCAATTCTACCCAGAGATTGGCTTTTCAATTGGCTCTAGCTGTTCTGGGATCAGGAGTGCTGACCGTAGTACCAACCTCTCAATTGGTTCCTGGGTAGGTGGCTACAGCCTTGAATGTGTGTAGAATAGCCTATAAGGAGAAAACATCTATCTCTTTTTATCTCCCTACTGTGTTGAGGAGTAAAAGAAAATCCCCAGCAGCTAGATATTCTCCACCACTTTTCCTCCCTGAGCCACGGTCCTCCTAAAACCCCTATTGGAAGGAAAATGAGAAAGGAAAAACAACCTACAGAGACACGGAAAGGATGAATTTTCAACAATGAATGAAAGACTGAGAATCAATGTACCAACATCCAAGAATCAGAATGAATCAAAAGGAACTGAGAATGAAAACTTATTAACTTATCAAAGTCCGTGATTTGGACATCATCTGCACTATTTTCTCTCATTTTCTGTCACCCACCCCAAATCACAACACCAGTTACATGAGTCCTCTACACTGTCTACTCAACCAAATCAAGAGAGACAGACTTTAGTTGGATGATTTTAGCACATTAAGTCAAGGATAGCCTCCGTTACCAGCCCAGGGACTAGGACATGGTCAGTCAGCTGCTCAGAGCATTCACACTCAGGATTCTTCCCACACAAGAAGTAAGGAGCCCAATGGTGGACAGCCCACAGCCCATCTTGACTCTTTCTGCCCTATTGTGGGATGTTTTCCTCCTGGAATAACAGAGAAGTTATTAAAGGAGGTGAAATGTCATGTCATTGTTACTTTTGGTGCAGATACAGTGGTGTCCTGAGTGAGTGAGTAGGTAGCACAGAGAGCATGCAGGGCTAGTGGTATCAGGTTTGGGGTAAGTGACAGTGAGCCAGGAAAGGTGTTGCAGGTATAATGAAAATGGTGGAGCATGACCCTTGCCAGGAGATGGGTGCAGTAGGCAAGAAAGTAAGGTATTGGAGAGAAGGTAGTGGCACTTACACTGGCAGAATGGAGGTCATTAACCTTCTTCCCACAGTGCTGTGCATTTTCCAGTTGGCTTCACTGGCCTGTGTGGCAAACTCAGCCAAAGCTGGCATAGTCTAATCTCATAGCCTCCTGTACTGGTCCTATCCGTGCAACACCACTAGCTTCCTGCCCACAAAGTACTGTGGCAAATTTCCCTGTCATTCATGTGAGGGCCAAATGTCAGGAATCTTGCAGTATAGCTCCAGAATAACAGAGCTTGTTTGGGTACACTTTTAAAGATACTCCCCTGCAGTTCTGGCGGTAAAAAGTACAACCTTAAAAAGGAGCTTCTGAAAGTTGAAAAATGCTCTGCAATTACATCTTCGTCAACTGGTATGTAATGCCTTTAAATAAAAATAGGACACCATTTTATCCTGGCAGTTTCAAGCAATGTAATAACCAATTAGAACTTTGATGCATTTTCTTGTTTAGTTGAAAACCTAAAATTTCTGAAGAAAGGTCCTGACTCGAAATGTCAACTTTCCTGCTCCTCTACTGCCTGGCCTGTTGTGTTCCTCCAGCTCCATACTGTGTTATCTTTGACTCCAGCACTGGCAGTTCTTACTATCTCTAAAATTTAAAGAGTTACATTTCTTATAAACTGGAGAAGTTTTCTCTTTCAGTATCAGTTTAGTAATTTTCAATTCAGGGTTTGATTAGATTCCAAGAAAACTTTTTCCCAATTGCTACTGTTTGCTTTCTGAGGAATATATATATTGAGAATGTTGTATGAATGGTTATGGACGGTACATTGGAGCATAGAGTTGCCATGGATGATCTGAGAATGCATTGAGTGACATAGTACAGGGTGTAGAGTAAGGTTTAGGAAGTCTTTAGCAATGTTGGAGGCTGGGCTGCCTTGTAAAAAGCCTGCCAGTACACACAGACTGCCCATTGTATTCCATTGTCATCAGCCAAATGCACTGAGCCCCAACATGTGCAAAAATAAAATTTCTAGACAAAGTCACACAAGAAATAGGTGCACATTTTGAAAGATGCATAAATGGTCAGATTATTTTTTATCATTTTCAGATGAGATAATAAAACAAAATTTTGCTGTCCATTCTCAGGTGTTAATGTCCCACAATGTTATTGAAAGTATTTTCAGTTTTGAGTTGTCCTCATCAATGTTCCACATTCACTACTTTATTAGATGAAAAAGGCATTAATTTCCTTGCTGTCTGTGGAATATAACAACTATAACAGCTGACATTTTTGACTGCATAGCAGCATTTCAAGGTAATTTATTGTATATGAAAGGGCATCAGGATATTTCTAAGAGATTTAACCAAGTGGTACATAAGCCTTTCTAAATTATTATCAAATTCCCTGGAGGGATAATCTTAGTGCAGGTATTCAATTTGTTTTGACTTCAGCTACATATTGACTGGAAACATTCAGCAAATGGTCAATATCAGAGGCAGATAATCTGCTTTCTCCACCTTTGCTAAACACAAACCAGTCATTGTGTGCACATTTCATTTTTCTGTTTGAATATGTTTTCTTTAGATTTACTTGATGTAATTTTGGCTGTGAGATAACATAATGTGAGCAGTATTGAATTGGCCACTCATTATAAATCTCTGTCAATTTTCATTTCCATCACCTTCAATGGAAATAATGAACAGAAAAGACGTGTAACCAGGCAGCTGATCTAATATTGCCTGTCTTACACTATCTCTCAAAGACAAACTCAAACCCCCATAGACTCTAAACTCTATCTGCCAGTTTCAGTCCATCTGACACAGATTCTTTAGAATGCTGTTTGTCACCTCATTCTCCATTAACATGAATTTCATATTTATAGAATAGACTTTGCTGAGTTTCCTTAGTAGTATTCCATCATTGCAAGATGTACAACAATTTTACCCCCACTGAGGAAAATGACTGTTAGTATGAAATGTTATTTCTGTCCATTGCACCAGCAGGGGAAATGTTTGTGAGTGCAAGTAGGAAAATAGTAACTTTTAAGCTTGTGGAAGACCTCAGCTAAACTGAGAAGCAACACTGGAGAATCCCTTCAGAATAAGGGGTATGAGAAGCAACTGGTTCAATTGCCATTGATTGTCTTAAAAGGCTGGGCCTAAGCTTGAAAGCCTAAGCTTGATGCAGAGAAATTGGTTGAGAAATGTTCAACTTGATTGGTTCAATATTTTTCGATTAGAAAATGGCTGCCTGAGTGAAGTCCTAATTAAATACTCGGAGATTTTTCAGGAAGGTCTAGGGACTATTGAAGGAGCCAAGCCCACCTTACCTGTTGACCAGGAAGAAATTCCATGATTCTGCAAGGCCTGCTCAGTGCCATTTGTCTTATGGGGCAAAAGTAGAGGCAGAAATTAACAGACTGGGATGCTGCTTGGCCTGCTGTGTTCATCCAGCTCTACAACTTGTTATCTCACATTCTCAGTATCTACAGTTCCTACTATCTCTAAATCATCAGAACAGTCCAATTTGCAGAACGGGTAGCACCGGGGTGTACTGATTGTGAAACCCAATGGGTTGGCTCACCATTGTGGGGATTTGAAACAAACAACAAACTGCTTTTTGTAACTGGATAAATACCCAGTCCCTTGTATAGAAGACATACACAAAGCTGGCAGTGAGGCTGTCCTTCAAAAAGTTGGACATAAGTCATGCATACCTGCAATTGTAGTTAGATAAGGATTCCAAAAAGTACGCTTCAGTTAATACGCATAACGGTTTGTACCAATATATGAGACTGCCATTTGGAGTATCATCTGCCTGTGCTATTTTTCAGCAGATAATGGAGAAAATTGTACAGTATCTACCCCAGGATACCATTTATCTGGATGATCTGCTATTAAATGTCAAGACCAATGAAGCGCATTTAGAGAACTTGGAAATGCGCTTAAATGTATCTCCAAGGCAGGTGTATGCTTTCGAAGGGGAAAATGTGTGATCCGGACACCACAAATGAGGCCAAGTTGCAACTACGGATGCCTTGAGTTGCCTCCCACTGGCAGATACATTACTAGAGTCTGTTCTGTCTTTAAACTTTCTGGGCACCCTTCTGGTAAATGCTGGCAATATCAGATAAAAACTGCAAGAACTGCAGATGCTATAAATTAGAAACAAATGTAGACTTTGCTGGAAAAGCTCAGAACTGTTCTGAGGAAGGGTCACTAGACCCAAAACATTCACTCTGATTTCTTGTCACAGATGCTGCCAGACCTGCTGAGCTTTTTCAACAATTTCTACATTTGTTGCTGACAATATCAGATTGAGGACACAAAAAGATCTGGCCCTGGCATAACTAAAACAGTTGGTGACGATGGAAGAAATGAAAGGGCCATCACAACCAGAAGTGAAGCCTTTCTGGACCCGGCCAGAAATTGCCATACAGATCGGCATTTTATTATGGTTAGCAAAGTCAAGCAAAGATTACTGGCTGAACTCCACCAGGGTCATTCAGGATGCCCAAAATGAAGATGTTAGCGAGAATTTATGTCTGACAACTAGGATAGGATGCAGACATAACTGCATTGTTGGGGCAGCACCCAGAGTGCCAACCAAGACAGAAATTACCACCAGCAGCTCCCCCAAATTCAGGGTATGGCTGGGTAAACCCTGGGCTCAGTTACACATCGATTATGCCAGCCCTTCATAGGTTGAACATTCTTAGTCATTATGGATGCTCACTCAAAATGGTTGGATGTGCATAGAGTTAATTTGTCAAACACAGAGATGACAATACAAAAGCTGTGAGAATCTTTTGCAATATGTAGGCTCCTGGAAGTATTTATCACAGACAGCAGGCCATCATTTACCAGCAGGGAATTTGAGTATTTCCTAAAGTCAAATGGCATTCAGCACAGAAAGACAGCTCCATACCATCCATCATCCAATGGTCTGGTGGAAAGAGCAGTCCAAACTTTGAAGGCAGCTTAAAAGAACAGTCTACAGCCTCACTCAATACCAAACTGTTACGATTCCTATTTTATTATCAGACCTCCCCTCATCTAACTACAAGGATAGATCCAGCACAGTTGCTAATGGGGAGAAGACTTTACACTAGGTTAAACCTGATCTTCTTGGGACCTGGTAGGTAGAGTGAAATGGCTTCAGAAATGCCAATGCCAGATACAAGACTCATCTAATTGAGGTGACAGTTCACTTCAGGAGGCAAAGTTTGGTGCCAAAATCATGGAAATGATTCTGCATGGGTAAGAGGCAATGTTAACATGATGTCAGGTCCCATGACTTACAAAGTTTGGACAGGTGAGGCAATTCTGAATAAGTGTTTGGGCCAAACAAAAGCTGCAAACCTGCAAAATGGGGCAGGGACAAAACATACCCGGCCTCTCAGAACAGCTGGAAAGGCTATCAGAACCTATGGGTTGTCCCCCTCTGTCTAGTGTCGAGGAAACATCAGAGTCTGAGAGGAACACAACAGATGTTACAGCCTCGACAACTTTCCTACCTGAAGAAGAGGATGAATACTTTCTGAGATGCTCCAGGCTCAAGAGGTGGGCTACAGTCTGGTACATGCTGCTTGGATTCAGGCTGAGTTGGAAGAACAGGATCTGGTGAAAAAATGCCTGAGAAGAGGCCACAATAAAAAGAATAGGCCTATGTTCCCAGACTTAAAGGGTAATGCGGTCAGCCATATGGACCTCATAGAATATGAGATCCCTGATTGTTCCAGGTTAACAGCCTCAATCAGAGAGCCCTGGCTGACAGATATATACAAGAGTGTCAGAGGTTCTGTTCACTCCGAGAGTTGGCTCTGAGGAAGCTGGACCACTATCAACTAATATGCACATGTAAATAAAGGGTGAATTTGTGATGGGATACCAGCCTCTGTGGAGTTATTTGATAGTTATCTCCTTCTTTGACCTCTAGTTTTGGGAAAACAAAAACCAAAGACCAAATCCTGAGCGGGTTATCCAACAGCCATCAGCATAGAAGCTTCCATAGAACATAGAACATAGAACATAGAACAGTACAGCACAGAACAGGCCCTTCAGCCCACAATGTTGTGCCGACCATTGATCCTCATGGATGCACCCTCAAATTTCTGTGACCATATGCATGTCCAGCAGTCTCTTAAATGACCCCAATGACCTTGCTTCCACAACTGCTGCTGGCAACGCATTCCATGCTCTCACAACTCTCTGCGTAAAGAACCTGCCTCTGACATCCCCTCTATACTTTCCACCAACCAGCTTAAAACTATGACCCCTCGTGCTAGCCATTTCTGCCCTGGGAAATAGTCTCTGGCTATCGACTCTATCTATGCCTCTCATTATCTTGTATACCTCAATTAGGTCCCCTCTCCTCCTCCTTTTCTCCAATGAAAAGAGACCGAGCTCAGTCAACCTCTCTTCATAAGATAAGCCCTCCAGTCCAGGCAGCATCCTGGTAAACCTCCTCTGAACCCTCTCCAAAGCATCCACATCTTTCCTATAATAGGGCGCCCAGAACTGGACGCAGTATTCCAAGTGCGGTCTAACCAAAGTTTTATAGAGCTGCAACAAGATCTCACGACTCTTAAACTCAATCCCCCTGTTAATGAAAGCCAAAACACCATATGCTTTCTTAACAACCCTGTCCACTTGGGTGGCCATTTTAAGGGATCTATGTATCTGCACACCAAGATCCCTCTGTTCCTCCACGCTGCCAAGAATCCTATCCTTAATCCTGTACTCAGCTTTCAAATTCGACCTTCCAAAATGCATCACCTCGCATTTATCCAGGTTGAACTCCATCTGCCACCTCTCAGCCCATCTCTGCATCCTGTCAATGTCCCGCTGCAGCCTACAACAGCCCTCTACACTGTCAACGACACCTCCGACCTTTGTGTCGTCTGCAAACTTGCTGACCCATCCTTCAATTCCCTCGTCCAAGTCATTAATAAAAATTACAAACAGTAGAGGCCCAAGGACAGAGCCCTGTGGAACCCCACTCACCACTGACTTTCTAATCAACCCATTGACTTCCATAGTTTAGACTAAAGGCCAGCTTTTCAGCATTTAAGAAGAATAAATCTCCTTTCCTAATCACTAAAGCTTTGTTTTCTTTTCAAAAATAATCTGACTTCCTGTGATCAGCACGTGGATCAGAGCCCACATTAAACTATTGACCTCATTTTCCCCTGAACCACATTAGTTTCCTTCATGTCTTAGTTATAAAGTGGACTTTTTAATGCAGAAAGTGTCCTTACATTTCAATACCACCAGTTATTCACATAGTCCATACGCACATTTTCCAACACGTCTCCACAGTTGGAAAATGAAATCTTATTTCAAAATGCATTTGATTATGTTGTAGACATGAAAATATGTACAGTGTAAAACACAAAATACTAGGTTTACATTCTTGATCCTTACTCACTTATTATAGCATATTTTTCTAATCAACCCATTGAGAGATATTACTACACACCTTTGAAGCAAGGGATTTGAATGTGCACCATCCTACTCAGAGATAGGGAAACTATCACTACACCAAAAGAACCCTTCATTTATTCACTCATCATACAAAGCTATGCATTTTTTTATCACATTCTTAATCTCCAAATGTTCCTAATATTATTTTATTCTTGATCATACATCAACAATGATCTAATGTTTTCTAGCAATATGAGCCATCTTTGTAAGCTGAATTAGCAAACTCACATAAAACTAAAGTGTTGATTTGCAAACATTTCCACAAAAAGACAAGATATTATAACATATCATTGTGGTTGTGATAACTATAAACTTAGAAATTCCTAAAGCCAGTAACAATCCCTGCATTTCCTTTTCTAATGTAGAATATTTCTTTTGATGCTAATTTTATTTCTTAGAGAAGGTAGTAGGGTATTTTACTAAGTTTATTTATCTTCTTGTAATGAGGCTGCACGTATCCCCGAGTAACCAGCATCGCTACCACTTTAAAAGGTTTATTGAAATGAGGGGAGCATCAGCATCGGTTTATTTGCTATAATTGTCTTCAGTTTCTCAATAGATGCTTGGCATTCTTTTGACCGTAGTATTTTTGCCTGCTAATATAAGTCTCAGAGGGAAGCAGCTACTTTGCTGAAATTTGGCACAAATGTTCAATAGAAGCCATAACATCTTGAAAAATCTCATGATTTTCTATTAAGGCATGGAGAAATCTATGAAGTTTTTATGGTCACTGTTCCCTGGCAACACTTATCCTTATCATACAATGTGTCCCACGCAAGTTACATGTGTTTTTATGACAAACTCTTGGCAAGATTTAACACTGTATCAGCTAACTGTGACCATATGAAGGTTTATAAAATCAGGAGGGGCATGGATAGGGTGAATAGTAAAGCTAGAGGGTGAAAAGCCAAAGGGCATAACTCTAAGATGAGAAGAGAAAGATTTAGAAGGGACCTGAGGGGCACCTTTTTAGACAACAAGTGTATGTAGAAATAACTACCAGAGGAAGTGGTAGATACAGGTGCAGTTACAATATTTTTAAGACATTTGGACAAGTACATGATTGGGAAGGTTTGAAGAGATATGGGTCAAATACAGACATACAGGACTAGTTTAGCTGGGGAAACTTGGCTGGCATGGATGAGTTGGCCCAATGGATCTTTACACATGCCATATGACTCTATGATTCGTGTTCCTAATTTTGTGACTTAGTTGAATAATATATGAATATACAACAACACTTGGGCGATTATGTAATACAGCTGGAACTAGCATCCAAGTTGAGCAGGTAATAGGGAAGGCAATGAACTATTGGCCTTTATTTCAAAGGAATTGCAAGAGAAAAATAGAGAGGACTTGCTAAAAACACTCATCAGACCACAACAGGAATAACCAGTCTTGGTCCCCTTATAGTTAAAGTTATACTTGCATTGGAGGCACTTAACAGAAAGTTCACTTGGGTTGATCCCGTGCATGGAGGAACTTTTTCATTAGCAGAGACTGAGTAGGTTAGACTTGTACTTATTGGGGTTTAGAAGAATGAAAGGAGGCATTCATTACTAAAACACGTAAGATTCTTAGAGGAGTTAATAGGATAAATGCAGAAATGTTCTTTTCACTTTGTGTCAGTCTAAGACCAAAGGGCAAAGATCATCCAATTAAAATGGAGATAAGGAAGACATTTTTTTCTCGCAGAGGGTGGAATCTGTGGAATTCTTTACCATAGAAGGCCATTGACGTTGTTTTGTGAAGTCTGTTCAAGGCTGAGACAGACAGATTTTAAGGGACAGACAGATTTTAAGGAACAGACAGCAAGGAAATCAAGGGTTATGTGGAAAATGCAGGAAAGTAGTGTGAGGATTGTTTGATCAGCTGTGATCTCATTGAATGGCAGAGTGGACTCAGTGGGCCAAATTATCTTTTTCTGCTCCAAGTCTTGTGATCTTATGAACTTCTGGTCAATGCTTATATTACTTTATCCTTTTTGCTTTTGAAAATCTTCATGATCACAGCTAACGTTATCCAGACTCTACTGTGCAGAGGTGGCATGATTCTTTCACTGCATCTTCTTTGAGAAGTGTAACCACTTCAGACATTGTTCAAGGCTATCATAGAGATAGGAGCAGTGCTCTCTGTGGTCTCTGGGTCAGTATGGCCTCCTACAAAGAGCCCGTTGCCTCCATTCATTGAATGCAGCTCCTGCCTCTGTTGCCATGTCTCTATCTCCAACTTGTGGTGCAACTTGAGAAATTGCAACTAAACTCCCATTCCTGAAAGACTTTCCACTGACAGGCCTTCAGATTCCTCTGCCCTCCTTAAGTATCTTATAAATCCAAAGACTTTTCTGAACTCTGCCAATAATACTCAGCACCTTACACTCATACTGTGCCAGTAAACTAAAAACAATAGCAGATGACCTGAAAGTCCCATGGTGACCCTTTTAATTAAAGCTAACATTGTTGAGATAATGGGTATGTGGCTGCCAGAAACATATGTTCAGCTAGGAATGTGTAAGAATGGTTAAAGACAAGACCAACAATCAGGAGCCCCAAGCTATTGTTCTGAGACAGGAGTTTAAATCCCACCAAGGCAGGTGGTGAAGTTTGAAGTCTGGAATAAATAATTAATCTAATGGCACTCAGTGTCAATTTTTGTAAAATTTCAACAGGTTCACCTTTGTATTTTTGCAAGGGATATCTATTGTCCTCACTTGGTTTGGTGTACATGTGAATCCTGACCCATAGAAATGTGATTGACTCTTAATCACTCTCTGGCAATAAATGCTAGCCTAGCAATATCTCACGTATAAATAAGGATATCAGTTTGTGCCTGGAAACCGGTGTTAAATGATGGTTAAAGTGACAATTTTTCCATTCTGTGTGGTTTCCTGCTGATATTCAGTGGCACTACCATCACTAAATCCTCACTACCAACATCCTAGGAAAGGGGATACTATAGACTAGAATCTGGTCAGACACCTGGCACAAGTCAGGAGAATATTCCTCGCTTGCTCGGATGAGTGGAGGTCCAACAACACACAGGAAGCTTGACGCCATCCAAGACAAAGCAGCCTACCTGGTTGGCACACCACCCACAAACATTCACTCCCTGTATTACTAATGAGCAGTGTGTAATATCAAAGGTGCTCAGCAGAAATTCACCAGAGGTCCTCTTAAGCACCTTTCAAACCAACACCCACTTCCATCTAGAAAGACAAAGACATCATCTACATAGGAATGCTCCCATATGCAAGTGTTCCTCAAATCACTCATTGTCCTTACTTGGAAATATATGACTGTTCCTTTGGTGTTGCTGTGTCAAAATCCTAGAACTCCCACCCTGATGGCCTTTTGCGTGTATGGGCATACAGGCTGCAATGGTTCAAAAAAGCAGCTCAACATCAACTTTTCAAGAAGATTTAAGGATGAGAAATAAATGCTATGCCAGCTGTCAAAGCCCATATCCAGTGAATGAATAAACAAAACGATTCCGGTACATGTGTTACATGCCTGTGCTAAGCCCCTTTCAATAAGGATGATATAGAGGCAGTACCAGAAGTTCTGGAAGCTGTCTTCTGTTACATTGGCACCGTCTATATTATGGAATTGTCTGATCTTTTCTTTATCATGAGTTCATAGTCAGTCTTTAGCTCCCTTTTTTAACTTCTCGCTTAATGTCGTCTTTTATTAATTATAGTGCAACTGTAAACAAAAGTGCTATACAATGTTAAATTTGTCAACTTTGTAAAATATCATTTGCTGCAATGGGGAATATGATTTAAATAAACATTTCACCTTTTTAAAATTCCTCAAGGTCAGCTAGTGATTTAGCCTTTGGAATTAGGGTGTATTTCACGCCCCATTTCTTAGTAGAAGAAATTAAATAAAATGATTTGCATGTAACTCATCATGGAAAAGCTTTAAATCACTTCACAAATCAATTAGTTTTGCAATGCAGTGAACACTATGGAATCAAACTTAAATTATAACATGTTTATGTTGGACAGACATTAGTAGTGATGAAGGCAATTATCAATTTTTTTTAAAACTAAGAGTCCTCTTGCATCAAATTCCATTGGAGTTTTGAGTGTCCTCTTAGAAGAAACATGGAAAATTTAGTTTATAAACTCAGTAAGGAACTATGAATATAATATGCTAGCTTTTATTCCAAGGTATTTGGAATTGAATAGAATAACAGAGCCTTTCTACAATTGTACAGTTTTTCGTAAGACTGCAAATAAACTACATTGCAGAGTGTTAGTTCCTTAAAGAAGGATATACTTACATTTAAGCCAGTGTGATGTGTATTCACGAGATTGATCTTTGAGTTGAGATGGTTCTCCTATTATGAGGTGTAAAGTAGAATCTTCCGGTACTCATGGGTGCTTAGAAGAATGATAGGTGATGGTCATTGGAACATGTATGATTTTTATGGACTCGACATTGTGAGATTGTTTGCATTTCACTTGTAAAGTGTTTAAGATAGTTGGACCTAAAATTTCATAGAACCATAGATTGCTACAACAGAGGTTGAGGCCATTTGAACCATCCTGCCTGTATTGGCTCGTTAGTTCCACTTGTGTCGTCTTCCCCGTAGCCCTGGAAATGCAGTTCTTGGAACTTGCAGGATTTTCATGAAAATAATTTTGGTTATATTTGCCTTTTACATGCAAGGAGAAGAGTTATTGTAATTTTATATTAATGATTGCATTATAATTTTGCCTTAAATTACACATCATCAAATTCACTATAAGGTTTTGTTTTATACTTTTCTCAATTTAAATTGGAATTTCCCAAAAATCAACCAACCAGTTTCCAAACTGAAATTCCACACTAAAACCAAATGGATTATGAAAGAATCAGTATAAACCCTCACTAATTTGAGCACTCGATAATCCTTTAACATGATGTCCTTCAGTATTTTTTAAAAAGTCAAAACTAAAGAACTGATTGAGAGATAGTAGGAACTGCCAATTCTGGAGAATCTGAGATAACAAGATGTAGAGCTGGATGAGCACAGCGGGACAGGCAGCGTCTGGGGAGCGGGAAGGCTGATGTTTCGGGTCTGTGCCCTTCTTCAGAAGGGAGCCCCAGACCCGAAGCATCGGGTTTCCTGCTCCTCGGGTGCTGCTTGGCCTGTTGTGTTCATCCGTCTCTACACCTTGTTATCACAAACTAAAGAACTGAGTTCTGTCCTGGGAAAACTGGCCATGAACAGTGAGCTGTGGAGGGCTTCCAAGTTCTGATTGCCTGCCTCTTTTCTGTGGTTGTATCTTTGTCTGGTATCCTTGGAAAGGGAGCACACAGTAACCTCAGAGCTGTAAGGCCATTATCTCGTCCCCACCTCCCATCACGCACAAACACCACTTCGATTTATTCCCTTGCTTTTTGATTTTTGTTACCCCGGAGGGCTATGTTTTTAGTTTGTTCACTGTGTGATTGGTTAATTTGGTGGTGGATTTCTTTGTCAAATAAAAAAGAACTGGTTTCTTCCTAGTGGGATCTGCAAAGGGGAAGGCCCAGAGGGAAAGTCAGAAACTGATAATGAGAGGCATAGATAGAGTTGATAGCCAGAGACTATTTCCCAGGGCATAAAAGGCTAACACGAGGGGTCATAGTTTTAAGCTGGTTGGAGGAAAGTATAGAGGGGATGTCAGAGGCGGGTTCTTTACACAGAGAGTTGTGAGAGCATGGAATGCGTTGCCAGCAGCAGTTGTGGAAGCAAGGTCATTGGGGACATTTAAGAGACTGCTGGACATGCATATGGTCACAGAAATTTGAGGGTGCATACATGAGGATCAATGGTCGGCACAACATCGTGGGCTGAAGGGCCTGTTCTGTGCTGTACTGTTCTATGTTCTATGTTCTATCTCCAGAATCTTCCTATGTGGGAGCTACCCCATAAACTTAGTTTGATATTCCTTGTAATTATCATTCTAACATTGTTACAATTGTCTCACCTTCCAACACAAGTTGTGTTAGTCCCAGTGTCAGGGATTATGCTGATGATTAAGTATCAGTAGGCAAATGATGGAGAGTCTATTGTTGCTTTGAGATCTAAGTCAGTTTTTGTGAACGTGCCAAGAAACAAACAGAAAGCCATACTTGCTTCTGGCTAGTTTTACATTGATCCACAACTAAGTTTTTGAATGTGACACTTCATCACATCAAGTCTTATTTTGGTTTTAAAATATCAAGCAAATTTATTTTATGATAGATAAACAGTATAGATGTAATAGTCATAATATAAATCTATAATTACAGGAGACAACCTTACACATGACTCTTAGAACAGACATAATAATAAGCAGATAGCAGCTCTCTCAACTTGCTAATTCTTTGTAATTATCTTTTAGGTACAGACAGAATCCTTAATTTCTTTCTGGAATATCAAATGCAGGTCCATTTCTATCTGGCTGGTTGCTTCCCTGAGATTTCAACTTGCTTTCTTCATAGGCTTTTTTCATATGCTTATTTCATCCTGGAAAACAATCACTGGAGTTTCTTGGATTTTGAATATTTTCAATGTCAAGTGCAAATGAAGAGGTGTGGTAGTGTTCTTTACATGTGAAGTACTCATTTTCCAACCTATCCTTAGTAAAACATAACATTTTATTGGGATTGTGTTAGAGTAAAATTCGAGATCAGAAGGCTGTAAAGCACCTTGGCCCAAAATTGTTTGCCTTAATTCATGTGAGAGCATAATAAAAAGGCAGGAAAATAGTCTGGGGGCCAATATATCACTTCCCCTCAAACATACAGTGATGTGAATAGCATAAAATCAGAGTTGGGATTGGAAACTTGTTATATCGAGATTCCTAGCAATCATCACCTTGCAGAAAATTGGAGTATCTTCAGAAATTTGTATACCTCATTGGGAAAAAGCCAAATAGCCCCACAAATGTCGGTGGGGCCCACCTTGTAGGGTCAGGCCAATTAGAAGTTACACACCAAAAGTTTTAAGGTTTTACATTTTGTTTTATTTATTTCAGAACAGCAAAAGGAATGGCCCTGACATTACCCAGAGCCACACTTTTCACCAGCCTAGGTATAATGCCTACATGTTACAGCATTGTTTGCAGGATGGCATCTGAGAGGTGCTACCAATATTTCTGAGATGTGATTGTATAGACAAACATATGTAACCAGTGAGTGCATTATCAGTCTAATTGCCAAGATCACTATCCTGAAGGACTTATGGCATCTTAAGCCTTATGACTGGACTTGAAGGGGGAGCCACCAAATCAAACCTTAACAAAGCAACTGAGTTTTTTGTCACTAATAGTATGGGATAATTGTCCAAATGTGTTCATCTGGTGACTCAATTGCCTTTACAAATGCATGAGCTCATAAAAGTAGACCCAATGAGTGGAATCTTCCCAGCTCCTGAATGTTGTGGACCACGTTGGTAAAATATGGGGAGAACAGGAAAAATAGATTCTCAAATTTTTGGGGAAAAAAGTCTGATTTTCCTTCCAAGGCTTTAATTGTGAGTGAAAGATGGGGCTAGTAAGTGGCAAAGAGCCTATATGCATGCATTTAAAATAGCATCAGAACAAAGAACATAGAACAGTAGGGAGCACAAACAAACCCTTCATTCTATCACATCTGTGTCCACCATACTGCTATTCTAAACTAAAACCATCTGCCTGCACATGGTCAGTACCTCTCCATTCAAATGCATATCTCAAATGCCTTTTAAACTTTGTTATCGTATCTGCTTCTACAACCTCCTCTGGCAGCAGGTTCCAAACACCTACCGTCCTCTTATAAAAAAGTTTGCTCATACATCTTCTTTAAACTTTCCCTCTCACTTGAAAACTATACCCTCTTGTGTTCAACATTTTCACCCTGGGAAATAGACTCCGAACATCCAACCTATCTATGTCTCTCATAATTTTATATATGTCTATCATGTCGTCCCTCAGCCTCCGACACTCTAGCAAACGCTATCCAAGTTGATCCAACCTCTCTTTGTAGCTAATCTTTTGCATCCTCTCCAAAGCCACCACATCATTCCTACAGTGTGACAACCAGAACTGCAACACAGTATTCCCAAATATGGCCTAACCAAAGCCTTACACAGTTGCCTTACAACGTGACTTGCTAACTTTTATACGCACTGTCCGACCAATGACGGCAAGCATGCAGTATGCCTTCTTTATCACATTATCTACTTGTGTTGCCTCTTTCAGGGAACTGTGGATCTGGATGCCTAGATCCCTCTGAACATCAATTCTCCTAAGATTCCAGCTATTTATAGTATACTTTCATCTTACATTTGACCTCCAAAATGCATCACCTCACACTTGTCCAGATTAATCTCCATTTGCCATTTCTTTGCCCAACTTTCCAGTTGATCTATATTCTCCTGCATCCTTTGATATAGAACATAGAACCATAAAGTGCAGAACAGGGCCTTCGGCCCTCGATGTTGCACCAACCTGTGAACTAATCTAAGCCCATCCTCCTACACTATCCCAGCATCATCCATATGCTTATCCAAGGACTGTTTAAATGTCCCTAACGTGGCTGAATTAACTACACTGGCAAGCAGGGCATTCCACACCCTTACCACTCTGAGTAAAGAAAGGCAACCATTTGGCCCATTAAGTCCACAACGATCCTCCGAAAAGCATCCCACCCTGACGTATCTCTTACACTAACCCCGAGATCTACATTTCCTATGTCTAAACCACCTTGTCCTCACATCACTGGACACTACAGACAATTTAGCATGGTCAATCCACCCAGTCTGCACATCTCTGGACTGCAGAAGAAAACCAGATCAGCCGGAAGAAGCCCACACAGACATGCAAACTCAATACAGACAGTCACCTGAGGATGGAGTTGAACACTGTGACAAAACAATGCTAACCACTGAGCCACTGTACTGTTCCACTTTATTAGTGTCAACAGTTTGGTCAAGAGATCTGCCATAAACAACATTTAAAAGTTGAAATTGATAGGAAATAAAGTAAATCTCACTTCAGCAAAAAAGAGTGGTAGAGTTCCATGAAGTTTCAAATGACAAGCCACCTTGGTTAGCTGTTGAATCCCATCCCAGAGTGATCAATGCTCTGCTAGTTTGGGCCAGAGAACATACAATAGTACAGCACAGTACAGGCCCTCCAGCCCAGGATGTTGTGCCAACCTATTACCGACTAAGATCAATCTACCCTGCATATCCTCCATGTGCCTATCCAAGAGTCACTCAAAAGACTCAAAAGTATCTGACTCCACTACCACTGCCGGCAGCGCATTTCTCTGACACCTACCCCATACCTTCTTCCACTCACCTTAAAAATACATCCCCCTCATAATAGTCATTTCCGCCCTGGAAAAAAGTCTCTGGTTATCCACACCTTTCATCGTCTGGTACAGCTCTACCAAGTCACCTCTAATCCTTCTTCACTCCAATGAAAAAAAGCCCTGGGTCCCTCAACCTTTCCTCGTAAGATCTGCCCTCCAGTACAGGCAGCATCCTGGTGAATCTCCTTGGCATCCTCTCTAAAGCTTCCACACGTTTCCTACAATGAGATGACCAGAACTGAACACAATATTCCAAGTGTGGTCTAACCAGGGTTTTATACAACTGCAGCATAACCTCGTGGCTCTTAAACTCATTCCCCTGCCAATGAAAGCCAACACACCATACGCCTTCGTTACAACCCTAAATCTTTCCTCACTATCTATTTTCATGTCATCTGCAAACTTACCAATCAGTCCCATTGACATTTTCATCCAAATCATTTATGTACATTAAAAATTACAGAGGTCCCAGCACTGATCCTGCGGAATACCACTGATCATAGCCTGCAGTTAGAAAAACACCCCTCCACGACTACTGTCTATTTTCTATGAGCCAATTTTGTATTTAACTTGCCAACTCACCATGGATTCCATTTGTTTTAATCTTCTGGACCAGCCTACCACAAGACACTTTGTCAAATGCTTTAGTAAAGTCCATGTAGACAACATCCACTTCCTTACTCTCCTCAATCATCTTTGTCACTTCCACAAAAAAACTCAATCAAGTTTGTGAAACAAGACCTCCCCTACATAAAACCATGCTGACTATCCCTAATAAGTCTATTCTCTTTCAAACGCAAGTAAATGCTGTAGTAAGAGCTTTGTCCAATAATTTCCCTCCCATTGATATAAGGTTCACTATCCTATAACTTTCTGGATTATCCCTATTGCCCTTCTTAAACAAAGGAACAATTTTGGTTGCTCTCCAGTCTTCTGGGACCTCATATGTGGCTAAAGAGGATACAGAGATCTCTGTCAAGGCCCCAGCAATCCCCTCTGTTGCCTCCTTCATTATCCTGGAATAGATCTCATTTGGCCCTGGGACTTACCGACCTAAATGTTTTTCACAACACCCAACACTTCTCACCTTCTTAACATTGACATGCTTTAAAGAATCAACAAATCCCTCCCTAAATTTACTAAAATCCATGTCTTTCTCTTTAGTGAATACTAATGTGAAGTACTTACTAATGACCTGACCCACATCCTCTGGCTCCGTCAAAAATTCCCTCCTTTGTCCATGGACGGACCTACCCTTTACCATGATAACAAAGTATGAATCTGGATGAACTCAGCAGGCCAAGCAGCATCTTGAGCTCCTAAGATGCTGCTTGGTCTGCTGTGTTCATCCAGCTTCACATTTTGTTATCTTGGATTCTCCAGCATCTGCAGTTCTCAATATCTCCTGCCCTTTATCATGTTACCTCCTTGTTTCTAACACAGGAAAAATGCCTTGTGGCTCTCCTTAATCCTACATATCAAGGGCATTTCATGACCCCCTCTAATCCTCCTAATTTTTTTGAATTTTTTTTCTGTTCCTTTATATTTGTCAGGGAGATTGTTTGATTTCTGTTTCCTGAATCTTACACGTTTCTTTTTTCTTTTTAACTAAACTTACAACATCTCAAATTTTGTAATTATTCATTTTCATCCTCACAGGAACATGCTGGACCTGATTTCAGTCAACTGGCTTCTAAAAGATTTGCACATCAGATGTAGTTTTACCTTTAAACAGCTGCTCCCAATCCAATTTTTCCAGTTCTTGCCTCATACTGTTGTAATGAGCCTTCCCTCAGTTTAACACCAAGGACTAGTTTTAACGTTTTCCATAACTATCTGAAAACGTACAGCATTATGGATGGCAAGGTTCTCTAGCTTCATTCTTGCACCTGCAGCTACAATTACAGTCATTCACAGCACTGATGGTGAAAACTGAACATATATTTAAAAGTGTGCCTTGGCCAGATTGAGGCTCAGCCTCTGTGGTGTAAACTCCTGCAGGGTTGCGGATTGCAGGCAGGGTGGAGGTGGAGGATCCAGGTACTTCTGGAGAATCCTGAGTGGAAACTTCTGGGGTGGGGTGCCTGTCAGTGGTTCATCCTCTTGTTACTCGCAGTATCCTGTCTCCTTGGGAGGAACAGCCAACTGGGGTGATGTTAGGAACCCTTGCCACCCCCTCTCCACACCTCCCACCGCCATCACCTTGTTGTTAGAGCTGAGAATCAATGGCTACAACAATAGAGTGCAGACCTGTGCATGTATCTAGCAGACATTGAGTGGACCTGTGTCTTCATGGTAGTTACCATCCTATCCACAGAGACAGTCAGATGCATACAGGCTTGAGCCGGCATAAGACCGACGGTAAATTAGGACTCCACCAACCTTTGATCCACTTTCCCAATGTCCCTGACAAACCAGCCTGTTGCTCCTGTGTCTATGTCTTTGAATGAAGTTATTAACAGCTGAAGATAAGGAGTCGTTTTCTGCCGAGGGCTTAATAGATGAATAGTCACTGGTAGTCCTGTGAGTGCTATCAACAAAGGGCAAATCTCCCACCACCAGCTGCAGAGATGGCCCATTGAAGTACTCACTAGAAAGTTGTTCTGACTCTAATTTAGATAAAGGACCCATGAGGTGTAAGTATCATCGGGAGTGAGCAGATGAGTTATGGGCACCCCACCCAACATCATTGTCTGCCCTATTATGAGCTGTTTTTTAATGAAGAGAGACAAAGGGAAGGAGTGAAATGAAAGTAGCTGCACAGTTGTTTGTGCTGGTCCAAGTGGAGAAAAGCAGTGAGATATCTTGGGTGAGTCATTAAGACAGAAGAGGGCATGAAGGGTTAGTAGTAGGATTCAAAAGAAGAGTTATATTGGATTCAAGACATTAACTCGGCTTCTGTCTCCAAAGGTACTGACAGACTTGCTGAATTTCTCCAGCATTGTCCGCATTTGCGGTACTAGTTCAGAGGTTGGTGTAACTGAGAGAAACTAAGGGAAGGTGATGCAGGCAATTGTGAGAGTCGTCGACTATGAGCCTTAGTAGGAGGTGGGTGCGGTGGCAGAGACAGAGTGATTGTGAAGTAACAGGGAAAAAAATTTGGCAATTATTCTTGCAGAGTGCAGTCAACCATTAAATGTCATCCTGCATTATTGGGTGTTCATTTGTGATGTTGACTGTAATGAGCTGGTAGGCAACTCCTGACTGTCTGACAGAGTTTGGTGCTGTGGTCCTCTCTGAGTGTCCTGAGGATAGAGGATGGCCTTCCTCTGCACCATTATATCCACTAGGCCCTCTGGTCTATGTTGGTGAAGCAGGGTACCAACTTTCCCTTCTTGACCCTGCGCTTTGCAAATGACAGCTTCTGACTAGTCATGGTCGACTTGAAATACAGCTGCAATTTAAATATGGCATTCGCCAAACAAATCCCCAAAGGTACTAGCAGCATTAAGTACTGCCACTGCTGGTTAGCACAAAGTAGTGTGAGTGAGGCACCATAGAGGTGCAATGCACACATAATGAGGTGAACAGAGGATACTGCTTGAGACACCTTACTCGAGCTCACAAAAAGAAGCTCACCAAAATTGAATGAACTGATGTTCTGTAAAATCCAGCCCCATATATTCATATAGCCATCTTTAGCATTTAATTAACATCAGATTTTATGTATATGACTGATCCCTGTGAGGACCTTTAGTTGTTGTTGGATACATTTGCACTTCCACTAACACGTAATGGCTTATTATTAGATTAATGAAGACTAAAGTAACCTGTCAATCACCTTCTAGTAAACCATTTGTTAGATTGCTGTTCTCTATTGTTGAAGCTAAACGGCATGTTGTAAAGCAGTTCACTAATGTTTGAAGTGGACTAGCTACTGATTAAAGATTCAGTAAGAAAGGGATTTTAAATATACAAGCAACCAAAATAGTAGCAGGTAGATTGTGCAGACATGTTTAGAATGAACATAGTATCAAGTTTGACATTGAACCGAAGGTTTGTAAGTCAGCTACCCTATCTAACATGGACATTTTTTAACAAGTCATTTCACAGTCAGAAAGGTTTCATGAGCCACCTTCTTAACTTCTTTTGTGTTAAGACGCAGGACAATATTACCAGTAATGTGGTGCTGGAATATACTCAGAGCACGAGCATTTCAGGCAGATTTCAAGTGGTTTCTGGTGGACCGGAAGACAGAACACTAAAGTAGGATGAATAACAGGTACACCTTGAAGATTCACTTGAAGAAGTGCAATATGGTTCATGGCTCTTGAGGAAATCCCTAACACTTGATATAAGACAATAGTGCACTGATATAAGGAAAACACTGAAGGGTTTTATGCCAGAAAGTACACAAGCTGTGAAAGCAGCAAGGAAAGCAATGTTGAATCAATGGGAAAACTTCCCAGAAATGTAATCTGAGGTTCTAGTATCAACACCATTGCGACATGAATGGCCATCAGTACATAAAACTGCAGTAAAATTATTTCCCTTCATTGTCTTGGTAGATTCACAATCTCGGTTTTTCTTTTCTAGCTTTCAGATTATCAGATGAGATAACCACTATCATTACAACCAAGATTTTTTAAAAAAATCAAAAATTAGTTTATCAATTCAGTTTGTTCGCGTATTAATGAACCTTTCGGAATTTCAGAACACCATTCAC
This sequence comes from Stegostoma tigrinum, assembly GCF_030684315.1. NCBI lineage: Eukaryota > Metazoa > Chordata > Chondrichthyes > Orectolobiformes > Stegostomatidae > Stegostoma > Stegostoma tigrinum. The sequence goes on from NC_081372.1 coordinate 28,556,985, forward strand.
AAACATTAGTAAGAGTCCCGAAATCCCTTAAAAGTAGGAAACGTTGCTTTCTATTTCTATAGCACTAAATACTTTAAAAATAAAATGAGAACTATTTATGGCATTCAAATAATCCAAGGAAAATGATTTTCAAGATCTGACACCTTTGCTGAGTTAGAAGGTTAAGGGAAACAAATACAGGAATTGATGGAAAATCTCCAGGTCTTCCTCAGAAAGGTTACTGGACTCGAAACATTAACTTTCCTTTGTATGAACAGATGGTGCCAAACCTGTTCAGTTTCTGCAGCAATTTCTGTTTTTATTTCTGATTTCCAAAATCTGCAGTTTTTTGGAATTTTTTTGGTTTCTTGGGTCACTTCTGGTAATTTCGCCTCCTACTGGCCGCAGGGTGCAGGCGGTGTCATTTGCATCTGATTTGCATGTGCCTGACGCACATCCGCCGCCGTCACCGCTCAGTGTTTACATGGTGAAGTGGAGTGAGTGCTGAACGGCAGTTTGACAAAAAAAAGAGGCCAGACAACACAGCGCGACTCGGTAAGCGGTGAGCCTGTGCCTGTCTTCCGCTCAACAAACGCGATGCGACATGAAGAGTAAATTGAAAAAAATCTTTAAAAGCCTAACCGCTCCGGGGGAATTGTCGTTGCGGCAGCGGCGGCGGCCCCGGTTGTATCGGCTTGTAGCGACAGGCTCGAGACAGGCGAGGCACAGCGCCACCGACAGGCCAGACAGAGAATAGCGGCTAGTCCCGCAACAGCAACAACAATAACAACAACTTGATGTTGACAGTGCCCATGGGGTTAGAATCATGAACAAACTGTCCCAGGATCGCCAAAGGCAAAATCCCCTCCCGATTGGAGGCAGACGAGGCGGGGTTCATTACACTCATTGTGCTTCGCAGCCATGTGGAAAGGTTGATCAATTTATGTTGGTTACTTTGAGGATTCTTAACGGAATGGTTAAATTGATGTCAGCAATGTGTTTGAGTTTGCAACAAATTGCTAGACCAAGTTCAGGAGAAGGAAAGTGCATTGTTATTTTAGCTTTAGCCATTTCTCCTGCACAGTACTGAAAGAGGGGTTAGCCAGTTTCTGGTTATACATAGTGTAGGAGATCTTAAAGGAGATAACCATTTGAGAAAATGAATGGTTCAGCATACTGTTTAGGGACTGATTGAATGGACTGCAAAATCTATTCAGTTCCTGTATTTCCTTATGTTGTGTAATGAGATATTTGGACTTGTGTAATATGCTCATGTGGCCTTGTACTTCCAGAGAAAGGAACCAACACTCAAAAAAAATGAATAGTTTTATAGTGACCCATGTGTTTAACTGAGGATCCAAATTATGTGGTTTTAACAGCTGACCTTTTTATTTTCTTTAATACTAATACTGAAAGTTATTCTGGTCCAAATATCTATTTACACAAAGCATTATATAATGAAAGTAGAACACAGTGTTGAGGCTTACATCATGGTACACTGCAGTTTCGAAGTTAGAGTGGCTTTAAAGTTGTTGAAATGTAGGTACTGGTGCCTGTACAAAGTGGCAAACCTAGGCAAAATGGAATCAACAGAATTCAAGCCTGTTTGTTTGACATAATATCCTGTTCAACTGTTAGAATGCTGTTTTTGTTTGAAAAAAGCAAGATTTTGAAATGTGTAACTAAAAGACACTTAGTAACTTCAGAAGACTACAGTTTTTGCTCAAGCACTTTGATGTTGCTGACTAAATAATTTGTCAGTTAACTGATGAAAGCTTTCTCTGAGTGACCTTTTCCTGCCAGTCACAGTGGAACTTGTTTATATGCACAATGTTTTATTGTGGTAGGAGAGATCAGTAGCTTTTGGTCACTTAGTGCATTGTTGAGTGTGCTTGATCTTATTTGGAGTATAAATGTGAAAATGCAAGCACAATTGGATGTTTGCTGACTTGTGTTCGGGTGAAATAAATTGTGATTGAGTCAATCTTGTATATTCTCCAATAGCCATTTGGAGAAATATGCTGGCAAAGGTTTAGAGCATGTTCACTTATTTATGTTTCAAGTGCATAATAATATTGGGAGATGGTGGGGAGGAGAGAGGGAGAGACATGAATTGTTTCCTACTTCAATAATAAATAATCCTGTAAATTATAAACTAATTAAAATGTGCAGTGTTAGTAAGCCTTTAAATCAGCTTACTAATACAGTTATCCGATTATTATGTTTCAAATATTTACTTCCAACTGATTTGAAAGCTCCTAAAATTTTGGTAATTCCGCCCACATGTGGAATGTGACTACTTGCTATTTTTCCTTATAGCCTTGATGTGATTCTTTGCTATTTGTTCCCAAGTATCAGCTACTTTGCAACTGCCTTGGCGGTTTTATGTTATGTTTTGGCAGGCACGAACGAAACTAGGGTGTAAATATTTGAATTGTATATAAAGTGACCATTCACTAGTTTGGGTTATCTTGGGTTATCCTACTGTTAAAAGCCACCTAATTGATTTGTTTCTCAAAAATACTGTTATTTTTATTGTTGCTAAATTATATCAAGTAATTCAGCTGTAGCAATAACCAAGCTCCTGTGCGAATGAGTTGTTGAAAATAATCATAAGAAATAGCGCAGAACTATTGCATGAAGTAACTGAAATAATACAATATGATGTATAGTATTTTCACAACAGCATGACAGAAAAGACCAGTTGTTGGTATGAAAAAAAGTGTTGGAACTAAGGCGGGATATCCAAGTGAAGTGACATGATGAAGTAAACATATCTATTCTAATGAGAAAGCTTAGGTAGGCAATGAGTCATATGGCTAAAACAATCAACATATCTGGAAAGTAATGGAATGATTTTCAGTTGGAAAAGGGCCACAACAAATATGGTGAGAATGCATGTGAGAAGAACCTGACCTTGAATGGAAAAGTCACAGTAAATAGATAGTACAAGAACTGGAGGAAGAAAGATTGCCGAGGGTGCCTCTTGTCAGGCTAGCCTGATATGATGACTGACTGACTAAAACCTACCTAAACAAACGTTACAAAAGTGTGTTTTAGCCTATGAATATTTATTTTTAGGCCACAGAGGACTTCTATTTTTAATTTGGCCCCTCCTCTCTCCTGAAGGGAACTGATTGTTGGTATTGTCCCACAATCACATTTGTATTTGAGCTGAAATGGCCAGTATTGGTAGGCATTTACTTGTGAAAGAGATCGTGAATTAGCCTAATCCTGTTGAACACTCACACAAATTTCCAATTGGAGTAAAAGCTGCAGTTCCTAGCACATTTCCTAAAGCTAGCTGACTCCTGTCAATAGGGAGGATTGAACCTAAGGTTCTCTGAATTTTTTTCATGCAGTTTTATTGAAGAGTGCGCTTGTCTGTTGGTCTCTGAAGGCAGCAGACATTATGGTTTGAGGTCATTTATATGCTTCTCCAAGTACCTGTCAAAGTATCATATCAAGTATAATAGACCAAGGACATAATTTCTTAAACTGAAGGAATGCTACTTGCTTATATAGATTAATGCAAATTCTGTGGTTAAAATTAAAGCCTATAGTAAAACTAAGTTACCGCGTTAATAGCTGCTGGAATCAGGTGATGCAATGAATAATGGAATCTTGAGTCCATGTAATGGTTCTCTGGTACTGACACCTGGTCAAATACCAGATCATACATTATCAATTTGTTTTTACAGCTATCACGACTTGCATTTCATGAATATTAAGCTGTTAGGCAAAAGTTTGCATTTCAAAATTACTTGCCAATGCTTATTTAAATATTTCCCATATGTTTGTTAAGTAGTTTTAAAACTGCAGTACCCAAACATTTTCCTAGCCACCATCAGAGCTGAGGAAGGATCTCTCAACCTGAAGCGTTAACTATGTTTTCTGACCACAGACAGTGCCAGACCTGAGATTTTTCAGCAATTTCTGTTTCTGAAAGCAAGCATTCTGAGATATTTCTCAACACTGACATATTTTTCCACTTCTGCCAGCATTTTTAAGCTATTCAGTGGCACTACATTTCAATTTGTTGGCATCAACTGTATGATGAATATAATGTAGTGAAATCAGTCTCAAGAATCATATATAAAAGTTGCTTAACGCCTGCAACCAAGGGAATATTATTAACTGGAAAATTTGGTAATATGAAGTTTAAATTAGCGTGGTAGATGATACAAAGTAAGACTATAGGTAAGCATTTTCACCTGCTTGCCACCATGTTGCTTTACAGGAATACAAATTAGAATGTTTCATGTGGTACAGCAATATCAACATATACTTGTAATAAAAAGAATGTACAGAGATTTTCATTTATGCAAATATAACTTCCTACAATTTGGTGGGACCTGAAGACTACATTAGCAAATGCCATTTTGAAATTAGTTATGTTTATATAAAGACTGGTGCTTTTGGAATTGCAATCCTCAACGTCCATGTGATATTCTATCAAACAACAATGAGATGCTATTTCCTTTGTCTTGTGTAATATCTATTTTTGTTTTAACTTTAATGTACAATTCCAGCAGTTCAGAAAGATGGGAGGTGCTGTGAGTGCTGGTGAAGACAATGATGATTTAATCGATAATCTAAAAGAAGCACATTACATACGAACGGAGGTGGTAGAGCAAGCTTTCCGAGCCATAGATCGTGCTGATTATTACTTGGAGATTTACAAAGATAATGCGTATAAAGACCTGGCTTGGAAAAATGGTAACATCCATTTGTCTGCACCCTGTATTTATTCTGAGGTAATGGAAGCACTGGACCTACAGCCTGGATTGTCCTTTTTGAACCTTGGAAGTGGCACAGGCTATTTGAGTACAATGGTTGGCTTAATTTTAGGTGAGCTGATACATAATGTGTAATTGACTTAAGATTCCATGATATACAATGACGTCTCTTGAAAACTATGTGTAGTATTTTTTAAAAGTACTGTAGTTTATGGTATTCTGATCGACATAAGGGGAAGAAATTGGCAGTTGTAGATACCATTACTGCATCTGCTTTTACAGGCAACATAAACATAAGTTCATTTGAAGTGCTGCCAAGATGCTAACTCACATTGAGTTTATTCATCTATCACCTTTGTGTTTGTCCAGCAATATCTTTATTTTAAAATTGTCCTCTTTTGGCTTTCAAATGTCTCCATGGCAACGGACACTCACTAGCTCTATGACCCCCACCAGCCCTACATTATTCTAATGTCTCTGTGCTCCTCCAATCCTCGACACTTGTATGTCACGCACTGTAATCCCTCCAATGTTAGCAGCTGTGCCTTCAGCTACCTCTACCCTAAACACTGGAATCTCCATTCTAGATTTCTCCATCTCTCTAAGGTTCTATCCTCTTTTTAAGACCCTTTTAGGTGACCTCTTTAATTAAGCCTTTGGTCATCCAGCATGTTATCTCCTTAAGTGGCTAAATCAGATTTTGATTGATAACATTCTTGTGAAATGCCTTGAGAAGTTTTGCTGTGTTAATGATGGAATGTAAATGAAGTTTTTGTTTTGTTTTAGTCCTCAAGTATATAGTGAATATTAGTTTATGTACTGCTAAATTTAGAACTGTTGGTCCCATGTAATGCAGGACACTTGGGCAAGAGAGCAATTATGATTAAATGAACTTGCTTGGAGCCATTATTTAGACATCATACATTCAATAATTTATGATAATTTTTATGGTTATCCTTGTGCCCCTTGGATTTTTGTTTAATAACCAAAAATATTATTCATATTAATGTCTGTTGAATTAAATCCCAAAACATTAACGTCATTGACTGCTAAAAGTCAGATTGATTGTATCGTGTCTGGTATGCAGGAATGTTGCAATTGTGTTTGAAATGATATTATTTCTTTATTGTAAATTTTATCATTCAATCAATATAATTCACGTGTGCAATGTATTTTTTGGTTAATTTTACGTACTTAGTTGAATGTGACCTGTATCTTTTAATGAAATGCATTTTTAAAGCCAGCACAACATTAGAAAGAATGCTATTAACTGCTTTTATAATAAATAAACTATCTATTTAATTTAAGTGAAGATTAGATTCCCTCTACTGGCCAATTACTATCATTGACTATTAAGTTTCTGCTTGCAGGCCCCTTTGGCATAAATCATGGAATAGAGCTGCATGTTGATGTTGTGGAGTATGCCAACCAAAAACTTGAAAATTTCATCAAGACAAGTGACAGTTTTGATAAGTGAGTACTCCAGATCTTGAGGTAAATATTTGTAATTGAGTGGATGCTGAAGGTGAAAACATGATGCTTTCCAATCCAGGCAACATAAAATCAACCCAAGTTGTTTGATCTGAAGCAATTAAAATTTCACAAAATACTGACAAGAAACTGGCTGTTCCGCACCTTACTGAACTTGTATGGCATGTTTGAAACTGCCTGGCAATTACAGAAAATACCCATTCTTGTCCTCCTGCCAACTTCTTGGATCTGTTTAGTGCACTTGATATAAATTCTTTTCCATTTGTTCTTGGCTTGTTGGTATGACTGGCTAGGCCAGCATTTATTACCCATCATTATTTACCCTTGAGAAGGTGGAAGCGGGCTGCTTTCTAACCTGTTGCAGTCCTTGGGATGCAGGCTTAGATGTAGCAAGTGCTGTTTTTTCAGAAAAACAAGTTATTCTCCTATAACGTGATAGTTGCATTCATGCATGACCTCGTGCTAAAGGAAACCACCGTAGAAAATCGCACTTTAGGGAAATTGCTATAGAAGGTCATTGTACCTGAAAAGCAGAAAGTTTGTGTCATCCAAACAGTATCCACTATTCATCAAGCGCATTACAGCCAATTTGCCTTAACGAAACGCGTTATAGCGGAACTATCTGTAATTGTAAATGTTCTTGGTGGCTATTGGACATTTGCTACCTTGTTTTTCATAAATTATTGACTTTTCAGTGCAGCATTTTACAAAAAATCAATTTACTTTTGTGATGGCCATCCAGCCAGCAACCAAATCTACATCTATTATCCATTGTGCAATATTTCACGTTATGTTTAGATAAAATTACCTCACATCAGTATTCTTAGACTGAAATTTGAAATTTTACAAATTCCTTGTAGACTATCAAAGTACAAGTCCTCGCTTTATCTTGTGCAAATACAAAGGGAAATGCACCAATAAAATTGTACCCTAATTTGTAATGTTCACAGTAGCAAAACAAATTTGTTTATGTATCTTTCATCATATTTATGACTAACATTCACTGTCTTAAGTAATACTTGAAATCGTAATTGCCAACTTCATCCAGGGTCCTGTGTTTAAGATCTGTGTACCCTATGATCTGTTTGTTTCAAAATCCTACTGTTTCATATTTCTTTTTATTCTGTGTTCTTTTTCTAAGGTGTTCCCCTTTCCATTTTTAACTGAATTTTGTTTGTTCCAAAGTATTTTGTTATTTTGATTACGATCCCAAGTTGATAGGGTTGTTAAGAAGATGTATGTTGGCTTTCATTGGCAAAGTGATTGAGTCTAAGAGCTGCAAGGTAATGCTGCGGCTTTATAAAATCCTGGTGAGACCACACATGGAATATTGTGTTCAGTTCTGGTCACCTCATTATAGGAAGGACATGGAAGGTTTAGAGAGGGTGCCAAGGAGATTTACCAGGATGATGCCTGGAACAGAGGGCTGGTCTTATAAGGAGAGGTTGAAGGAGCTATGGCTTTTCTCATTGGAACAAAGAAGGATGAGAGGTGACTGATGGAAGTGTATAAGATGATGAGAGGTATGGATAGAGTGGATAGCCAGAGACTTTTCCCCAGGACAGAAATGACTATCACAAGGGGGCATAATTTTAAGGTGATTGGAGGAAGATATAGGGGAGATATCAGAGGTAGGTTCTTCACACAGAGAGTGGTGGGTGCATGGAATGCACTGCCAGCTGTGGTAGTTGAGTCAGATACAGTAGGCTCATTTAAGCAGTTCTCGGATAGGCACATGGATGATAGTAAAATGAAGGGTATGCAGGTTATTTTGATCTTGGAGTAGGATAATAGGTCAGCACAACATCATGGGCCAAAGGGCCTGTACTATGCTGTACAGTCTATGTTCTATGTTCAATTCTGATCACTGTCTCTAACTTAAGTGACTTGTGTCTTCTGTGTTCTTACTCACCATTTATACTGTTTACTTTGGTATCTGTTGAGCCTAGGGTAGTTGAATGCATGTAAGTCACTTGTGCATAAATAAAAGGAAGTTTCAACATATGACATATGATGAATTTATCTTGTCAGTCTGAGAAATATTCATTTATTGTAGTGGTGAAATGAAGTTCACACATCTAATATGATGTTATAAATTTTAGGTTTGAATTCTGCGAGCCATCCTTTGTAGTGGGAAATTGTTTAGAGATTGCTTCAGACAGTCATCAGTATGATCGAGTCTACTGTGGGGCAGGAGTTCAGAAGGATCATGAAGAGTACATGAGAAACTTGATTAAAGTTGGTGGAATCCTTGTCATGCCTTTGGAAGAGAAGGTAAATTTAAAGTAGAAATGTGAAATTGATGTTATGCTTCCACTTTTGCAGTGAAAATGATCACGTTCAACCGTGTCATCTGGCATAAAGTCTACGCCCTTCAGATCGATCGTGGACAAGGCAATGATTGCTTCATTTTGTCCTCACACCTCACATCACGTTCTTCACAATCCTACTTCCTTAAGCATTCAATCCTGGGGAAAAACATTTCTTGCCCTTCAATTTATAACCTCTTACAACTGCACCTTGAAACTCCCAGATTTCTAAAATTTCTGGCCCTCCATTCTCCGTAATACTTCTCCAGTAGTCAATGTCAGTCACTCCTTCATTTATGCCTTTGGTGTTCTTATTTTCTCCCATCAGATTCTTCGCTTGATAAGGCCTGTCTTAATACTCCCAAAAATTCAAGGAATGAAGATTTGAAGGTACCTGACACACAATTAGTTTAAACATCCAGATCCAGCTGAACCATAACAAGCACTCTCGAACTTTATTATCCTTTCCCAAAGCTTTTTATGACTTTGAGTGATCCTGGATTTCAACGAGACTTTTGGCTTATTTTCTTCACTCTAAACTATATTCTTAAATTCCTCTCTTATTCCCTTTGTCCTTATCTTCAAAACAATATAAAGGAACCCATGACCTCTTTTCTCAATACAATTCTGTGGCCTTGCTACACCCCTGCTCCTCCAAAGCAAACTTCCCTAAAGCTTCTTCCTTCCCTAATCTCAAATTTGTGGTGTTCTGTTGTTTCTTTCCTCTCTCCCTCATTTCTTTTTTTAAGTTTATCTTGCTTGTGAGATCTGCCTGCTGTTCTTTTTATCATATTACCACTGATCACCCACCTTCCCAACCTATTATTTTTAGAGGCATGTAATTGTATTTTCCATTACATACTCCCATCAATTAGGTTCCACACAAGTATCCTGACTTTGTAAAATGATTCCTGGATTAATCAAGAAATAGTGATCACGTGACATGAACCTTGGGTTTTGTTGTGCTAACAGCATAGAAGCCTATGTCAAAAAACCTTCTGAAATAAATGATATACTTCAGTGAAAATTCTCTGTGGTAAGGTAATAATTATATTGAAACTGAGTTGAACTACTTGGCTAGTGTTTCCTTTCCTTGAATTTGAGTGGAACAAGTTTACTAAAGAAGTAGTCCAGCACACAGAGTCCAAAACATTGTTAAAAATGATCTGTAGAATATGTTGGATAACTGCAAATTCTCCTGACTGATTTTCATAGGCATCATCACCAAAAGCGGAAGAACTAGTACTGAAGTATCATTGGACTCAAAATGCTAACTATTTTTCTCTCAACAGCTACTACCAGACCTGTTGTGTTTCTCCAGCACTCTTTGTTTCAGAATTCCAGCATCCTCAGTTCTTTGTGTTTATTGCTGAGTTCACTTTTTATATGGAGTCTTGTTGAATGAAATTTGTCCGCTACTTTTGTCAGTGTAGTAACATGAATTAAACTTTAAATTTTTTTAGTTTTGAAGCACCTCCTTCAGATGCTATGTCTTTTTGACTGTGCCTATTGCACCACGTAACATTACAAGTATCTACTTGCCATATATTTGTGCTGGATCTGTTGCATTGTATTCTCGTTGATATATATGTTATAAATATTTTGTATTAGTCATAGTTTAATGGCAATTTAAAAGGTTTTAGTTCTGTATCCTCAGTCAAATATTGTAAATCAGTATTACAGTTTTTTTTGAGTTATGTCATTGAATTCTAATGTGTGAATATTTAACCAGTTGTTTTGAAATTACTGTCTCCACCATGTTAGTTATGGTATTATTTTAAATTAATTAACAACTTTTGCATTGATACATTTCAAACAAATGTATTAAGTGTATTTGTGTGATTGTATGCCATGGCCCCCTTTAAGTGTCTAATTACAAAACCTTGCATTGAGTTTTACCTCTAGCATACGTCCTAGAAGTTGTGTTATTTGTTCCTGGGGATTTTCAATCCATCAGCAAAAGTTTGCAAACAATCCTATGTGTGTATAGATTTTTCATTTCAACCATTGGGAATTTGTCACATTTTTTAAAAATTGTCTTCTTGGTAATTGCGATTTCTACTTGTAATTTATTATTTCACTGAATTATTTTATGCAGCTAACTAAAATAACGCGTACAGGATTGAATACCTGGGAAACTGAAAAAATCTTGGCTGTGTCTTTTGCTCCTTTAATCCAACCCTGCAACACGGATGCTGGGAAAGTACGAACAGTCCAATTACGTAAGTTTTATAGGTATTATTAGTTTAATAGAGCTTAATATACTAAATTAAAATTAAGTTTTTACCACATGAGTGTTTTCACTAATCTTTCTGACTGCTTATCTATAAGCATATAATAGTGGATGACTAGTATTTTCATAAATCTATTTTGTCTTAAATGTGTTAGAATCTTTGCGTCGTAATGATTCTCAAAGCTGTTAATACTTTTTTTTACATTTGAGACTAACTAATTACACAAGTCTTATATGTGTGTGTTTTTATGGGTTTGCAAGACTTTTTCATGCAGATTAACTCATGAATACATTAGTTTTTCAGTACCTATTATTGGAAAGTACCTTGGATTTTACAGCAGCAGTAGTGAAATTAAACTTTATAGAGAATTCATTACATTATTCATAGCTTAAAGTGCAATAATCGAGTTTGTCGTGATTACATCATTCCTTTAAAAGACTGGAATTTTTTTGGTACTGCTACGAATGGCTGTTGATTGATCATTAGTCATTTTCAATTTTATTTCTCTTTCCTAAATTTATTTTCAAACACAACTTGTATTTATTTTTGAGATAACAAGGTATAGAGCTGGATGAACACAGCAGGCCAAGCAGCATCAGAGGAGCACGAAGGCTGACGTTTCAGGTCTAGACCGAAAAAGGGTCTAGGCCCGAAACGTCAGCTTTCCTGCTCCTCTGATGCTGCTTGGCCTGCTGTGTTCATCCAACTCTACACCTTGTTATCTCAGATTCTCCAGCATCTGCAGTTCCTACTATCTCTTGCATTTATTTCTGCTTTTTTTTTGACTACATTAATTGAGAGACCAGGATAGTCAATGATTAAAGTTACAAATTCAGAAATTGCTTGCAAAACTCAGCAGATCTCACAACATGTGTGATTCTTTTTCAGAACTGCAGCAATTTCTGTTTTTTTAGTGTCAAATTTCCAGCATTCAGCTTTTTTTGTTTTATTACACTCATTAAAATTGTCTGATTATGAACATGTTTATGGATTGTTAAGGTTTACAAGATAAAAGATATGGAGTGAGAAAGATTACTTTTATTCTGAATTACCAAGATTTCCTTTAATGAAATAAGCTTCATATTTCACCTTGTCCTTTTTTTCTTTACATTCTTTTATAACCTGACATTCTTCAAATAACATCCTTTGAAGGTGGATGTTATTTGTTCCTCTATAAGATCTTGTGAAGTGAGATAAAAGGCCCTGAAATTATGTCATTGAATTCTAATGTGTGAATATTTAACCAGTTGTTTTGAAATTACTGTCTCCACCATGTTAGTTATGGTATTATTTTAAATTAATTAACAACTTTTGCATTGATACATTTCAAACAAATGTATTAAGTGTATTTGTGTGATTGTATGCCATGGCCCCCTTTAAGTGTCTAATTACAAAACCTTGCAAAGTGCAGTCTGTAGCCACCAATGAAAGCAGAGTCATAGTTTAAGGTCAGAAGAAATTGGCTTATGTAATTTTCATCTATTTGAGGGAGTAAGACAGTGGAGGAGAAATTCCCAGGTACCTTTTCATGATGTGTATTAAGTTAAAAGATCTTAGCCTGTTAAATAGACGAGTAGTTTCCACACTGGAAAAATCTAATCCACCAGATTCCTAGCCCTGATCACTGCTCAGAAACTCCTGCTAAAAATGCACATTTGTGGAAATGGAATACAGAGCAAGCCAGGATTGGCTATGTTTTTTTAAAACTTATTCACAGATATTCCCTTTTAATAGTCTGGCTAGTACATGAGTAATGGATATTTGAATGGGTGTCCTGCAGTATGCCTGGCTTTTGCAGAACTTTGCCTCAATTGATCTGACATCCAGTAGTCAGGAGTGAATGGACAATTTTTTTTCATAGATAAGAAAACATTAACTTTTCATCCTTTGTCCTCTCCTGAATGGATAGAGACTTGTTAGAATTTGCTTTTAAGAATATGAGCAGATGTTACCAAAGCAATAATTTTTCTGACGCTGCTAGATCCGTTGTGTATTTCCAAATGTCTGAAGTATATTGCTTTTTGTGAATTTGACTTTGAAGATTGTCAAATTGGGCACACGCCTGGCTTGAAACCCTTTTCTGTCTTTGGCTTGGAGGTGCGAAACCAAATAATAATAATGATTGATGTGAATGTTCAGGGTAGACAGTGTTAACAGTATTCTAAGAGTCAAATTGGGATTTCTGATCTCGGTGACTTAGTACTACATGAATCACTATGTTTAGCATTAATCTACCAGGGAATGAGAATTTTCTAAATAAAATGTAATGGAGAAAAAAATACTTTAAGTGATTGCTTTTTATTAAACAGGACATTGGAATAGAGAGAAATAGAGGCCTGGGTTAAGTCACTCCCAGGCTTCAGACCCTGGTAACAATGTTCTGAGAAAACATCCAGCAGAACTCAGGTGTTTTTCCACTGGAATCAGGTGAGGTGTCCTGTTGAAAATGCTGTCATACCTCCACGTTACCAATTTTGAGCAGCGTCAATAGAGGATTCTTGGAGCTACTTGTGTTGGAAGTGACAGGATCTGCGCAAGTTCAGATCAGCGGATAGAAAGCGTTTAGAGTCCAAATAAATGTATTTTATTTTAAATCTAACAGTAAAATGTCAAACCTAAAAGAAGCGGTATAATCTTGACATATTAGTTTAAAAATGTTTATCAATATCAGTCAGAAAGTTTTGTAGCAACTTTTTCTTTAAATGTAGTCATCTACGTTTAAGCACTGTGGGTTCAACGCTCCATTTTAAAAGGAAGTAGGCAACATATCACAGCTCAGTGTTTATCAAAAACAAAAGAACTGCAGATGCTGTAAATCAGGAATAAAAACAAAGTTGCTGGAAGAGCTCAGCAGGTCTGGCAGTATCTGTAAAGGGAAAAACAGAGTTAACAGTTCTGAGGAAGGGTCACTGGACCCAAAATGTTAACTCTGTTTTATCCATCACAGATGCTGCCAGACCTGCTGAGCTTTTCCAGCAACTTTGTTTTTGTCAGTGTTTATCAGTCGGGAGGAAGAGAGACAAGAAGCTGCTGATATCCATAAAGTTATTATATCTACGCTCCTCCGACGGCTTTGTATTACTGCAGTAAGTTATAACAACAGGTTGTATTTATATAACACCCCTTCATGTAAATAAGTTCTAAGGCACTACACAGAGGTGCAATCAGTGGGGCAAGAAAGGGTAACAAGTCAAAGGAGGAGAAGTGATCAAAAAATGGGTTAAAATTTGGAATATATTGGCATTCTTAAGAAGAGAGCAAGGCGTTAGAGCTTAGGAAGCAATACACAGAACATTTGGCCTTTGCTGGACTTTGGGCTGAATGACAGCAGAAATGGGGACAAATTAGGCTATTTAAGGTGACTTTTACGAATAGCAACAAGAAATTTAAATTTGATAAGTTGTGAGAAGGAGAGGGACTGCCTACGATTAAGGACCAGAGTGATATATGAGTCAAGGACTCATCAAAAGAAAGATTTTATAAAACTTGCCTGCAATAGCATTCAATGGCTAAATAGTCAGATTGTTGTATTTTTCCTTATGTTCTGAAAAGGGTTTTTGAACCAAAGGATGAAAAAAGCTATTTTTCAACCACCAAGAAGAAAATGCTTTTCAGCGTGCTGAATTAAGAAACGTGGCTTCTATGCATCATTAGTCTGCAGATCCTTATTGTCTCATACCTTTGTTTCTCTACTTATTACTTGGAATCCTTTGTGGCTATTTGCAGCTGTTATTTAACCATTGTTGAGCTTCTATTTTTAAAGAATTTTCCTTTTGTTGTGTTATAGAGCGTGAAATTGTAGATTAGTTCACAGGAAGTGATATGGCTGTCTGAAAAGTAAAACTTAGATCCATCAGCTTACCATTTATTTGTACTCCTTTAAGTTTTTCTATTTCAAACACTTATCCACTTCTGCTGTAAAACTTAATGATAATTCTTTCCTGGTGGAGAATTCCTTGCCCTGACAACTGTATGTAGAAAAATAATTTTCCTAACTTGCTCCACTCTTGTGCTAGTCTTTAATCTTATATCCATTGATTTGTCAATGAGTTGTTAATAGAGGAAGCAGTTTTCCTTAATTCAGTTTGTTGAAGCCTCTCAATTTTGAACATCCGTGTTAGATTCTGAAATTTAGAAGTTTGCTTCCCTCCTGAACAAAAAAACCTCAATGTTACCTTACTTAATTTCTAGCGTCTTGCACTTTTTATCAATGCAGTGTCAACTCTTGTAGATAAGTTGTTACTTTCTTGCCAATCCCATAACTTTACCCACAGTAATTAAAGTAGTTTGGTAAAAAGTTCTGTGATTTGAACATACTAACGCAACATTTGTAACTCTTCTTGCTGTATACTAGTTTACATTGTCTTAAAAAAACTCTCATGCCATACTTGTAAATTTGTGTTCCACAGCTTCAATTAACATCGGAACTCTCCAAGATTTAACTCGGATCTGCATTCGGCGGACTCTTAAAAATACAATAAATCAGGACAAGTTAAATGGTGGTGTTCCTCCAAAGGCTGTTTCCAGATTTAAAAGAAGACGGATTCGAAGGCGTCGGATGGATGCAATTGTCCTTGTTGACAAGCAGGTTTTTGCAAATCGAATTTCAAATCCTTTTGATAACAACAATAATAATGGTGAGGACATGGAGGATGTTAGGAGAGACGATGATGAAAAGGAATACAACGACTTTAAACCTGATCCTCCCTTAAATCTGCTTCGAGAAAAAATTCTCAGTTTGCCTTTACCCGAGCCATTAAAATTATACCTGTTGTACTACAGAGATAAATAAGTCTTGGAAATGACTGCTAGTAATAACTGTAATATATTGCACATAAGCTAAAGTTTGAAAAATATAGGGGACATATACTGCAATGAAAAAAAACGTGAGCACTTTTACAGACTTGGTTGATTAGCAATTTCCTTTTAATAGTTTATTACTAACTAGACAGGTTTCTCCCATTTTAAAAATGCTCTAGCATTATCCCTGTAAAATATTTTCAAAACTTTATGCTTGACTCTGCTGTACATTACTGCATCGTTTATGGCAAGCACTTCTTTAAGAGACAATGTACGAGATGATTAGAAAAATGTAAAATTACCATCCCTGTAAAACTGTTTTCAGTGGCTTGTATCTCGTCTGTATAATGACATTGTAATTCGTAATAACTTAGTTCAATATTTAATACTGTTTAGTTTAAAGATGGTAAATTTTAAGCACACTTCTGTGCATTATATGCCAAAATTGTTTTTTTGTATAGCAATTGTTAAGATGTAACTTTAGAGATTCTTTTCAGATTAGCTTCTTAATTTAAAAGTTTTTAAAAACAACATTAGTTACTGCTCTGATATTTTCATATTTTTGCAGATTGCTTAGTAGATGAACAGATGTAAGCAAGTACTTGTTTAGACATTTCTCTGCAATAAATAAAACAATAAAGGTTGATACGTAGGCAACCCTTTGTCTCGTTAACATTAAAACATTTAAGTTGCACACTTCAAACCAGGAGTGTGAAATTTGATTTATGGATATTTGCAGGCTATTTTCACCATGACTTGAAACTATTATATTCATATGGCTAGTTTGTCCCGGTTCTTGTGGCTGTTAGGAAATGGCTGTTAGTTCTGTTGCCCTATTGATAAAATCACAAATCAAATTGCACCTATTAGTCTTCACTACTTTATGTTATATATTTAAGTTAGGAGAAACATTGATTTATACTTCATACACAGTTTTATTACTGCAGTAACTCTGAAGCCAGAATGTCTGGAGAAATCTACTTTAGCATTGGTTTTACTCAACTTTGCTGAATTTTTTTGTCCTTTATCAATCAAAGCTACTGCAGAAATTTGTTTAGCAGCCTGAGACCAAGTCTAGATTCCTGTCATACAAACAGAAAGTGCTGTAGAAAAGCAGCAGGTCTGGCAGCATCTGTAGAGAGAGAAGCAGAGTTATGTAGCCTTGAAGTACAATAGATTGACCCAATTTGAGGGAACATGATATGTGAAGAATTAGAATATTGTAATTTCTATGGTTTGTGCAAGAGGTGTCTCCCCAATATCAAGAATTACTTGCCACACCAAAGGAAGGATTTGAGGTTTAATGGGGTAAAAATGTTTTTTCATTAAGACAGATGTTTATTTCATATTGGCAGCACAGTTGCAGCTTGTCGAAAGTGCCACAGTGTGGAGTACATAGTTAATTTACATCTTCCAACACTACATCATTGGCCTGTTCCGAGTCAGTTATACGTCCTGGTATATGAAAGTAGTGCCATGCTGGACTTCTGTCATCGTTATGATTGAGCAGAAGTTCTAGGCCAGAAATACAGTTGGACCATTGCTTAAATTCTGGGTTCCTATTATAGGAACAACATTAGAGACATGGAAAGAATGCAGCAAAGATTGACCAGACTAAAAAAAACTGAACGACCAGTGGGTGCTGGAAATCAGAGACAAAACCAAATTGCTGGAAAAACTCAATAGGTCTGGCAGCATCTGTGGAGAGAAAGCAGAGTTAACATTTTGGATCCATTGACTCTTCAGAATAGGTCAGACTGTGACTAAGACTGAAGGTTTTGCTTATTATAAAAAAGAGTTTTAAATGAAACAGAGTAGTTAACATAAAATTCCACATATAAAGGACCACGTTTATAGTAGTTGAGTTTGTTAAATTCTCAAAAACAATGGGAATAATTTTCTGCCAAAATAAGCATGGTGCTAATAATTTATGTCAATGCTGCATGAACTTTAGGTGAGGGCTAGGGACATTACCACTGTGGTACAAGAACTCATGGTTTCCACAAAGTCAGAGTCATTCAGCAAAGAAACAGACCCTTCAACCCAACTCATCCGTGCTGACCAGATGCCCTAAACTGAACCAGTCCCATTTGCCTGCATTTGGTCCATATCCCTCTAAACCTTAGCTATCCATGTACCTGTCTAAATGCCTTCTAAATTGTTGTAATTGTGTCTGCCTCTACCACTTCCTCTGGTAGCTCATTCTATATATGTACACACCACCCTCTGTGTGAAAACATTCCCCTGCAGGTCCCTTTTAAATCTTTACCCTCTCACCTTAAACCTGTGCCTTCTTGTTTTGGACTCCCCTGCCTTCGGGAAAAGACCTTATCTGTGCCCCTCATGATTTGCAAAACCTCTGTGAGGTCACCCCTCAGTCTCCTATGCTCCAGGACAAAAAACGTCCCTGCTTCTTCAGCCTCTCCTTATAACTGAAGCCCACCAGTCTCATTAGC
Source organism: Stegostoma tigrinum (assembly GCF_030684315.1). Taxonomy (NCBI): domain Eukaryota; kingdom Metazoa; phylum Chordata; class Chondrichthyes; order Orectolobiformes; family Stegostomatidae; genus Stegostoma; species Stegostoma tigrinum. The sequence continues at coordinate 28,574,993 of NC_081372.1, forward strand.
TTCCTTGTAAATCTTTTTCGCACTCTTTTCAGTTTAAGAACATCCTTCCTAATGCAGGGGGACCAGAATTGTACACAGTACTCCAAATGTTGCCCTACCAGTGTCTTGTACTGCTGTAACATGAATCTCAACTCCTGTACTCATTGCACTGACCAATGAAGCCAAGCTTTCCAAACGCCTTCACCACCTGTCTAACAGTGGAGCCACTTTCAAGGATGTGTGATAGTGTTAATTATCACCTGTCCAACTCTGGCAGCAAAGAATATTTTTTACAATTTTTTGCTTATTCATATGCACATCACTGGCTGGCCAGCATTTGTTGCTCATCTCTAGTTTCCCTTGAGAAGGTAGTGGTGAGCTGCCTTCTTGAACTGCCGCAGTCCTCCTGCTTTGAGTTGATCCTCAATGCCATTAGGGAGGGGATTTGAGGACTTTGACCCAGTGACAGTGATAGAAAATGGTGATATACTTCCAAGTTAGGACTGTGAGTGGCTTGGAGGGGAACCTGAAGGTGATGTTACCATGTATCTGTTGCCCTTGTCCTTCTAGATGGAAGTGGTTGTGGATTTGGTAGGTGCTGTCTGAAGATCATAGGTGAATTTCTGCAGTGTAGATTTCCATATTTTCAGGTTTTAATTGTTAGGAATTCAAGCGTAAATGTTCTAACTTTATAGTTTCTCTTTCTTATTCTTCATTTACTTTCTGTATTTGATTTGAAATTAAATTCATTCACTTCAGATTACCCCACCTCTGCCCTTACACTATTTAGTTCAGAAATCTTTCAATCTGACTATTGAAGCAGATAACCGGTGCCTCTCATACCCAAATTCCCTCACAGAAACATTATTACCTCACACCACAGCAATTTTTCATTTAAATGATTTTATAAAGATAAAAGTAAAAGATGAAGAGAAATAAATTATTAGATGCCCAATCTCAACAAATTAAACTATGCAGTATTCACTTTTTTTAAAAAGTCAATGGATTTTTGCACGTTTCTGCTACACTTTGAGGTGCTGTGTGACCTCGCCCCTGAATGACCTAGCTCTAATTTTAAAATTATACTTTTCATCAGCGGAAATAGTTTCTTTCGAACTGTCCTACTAATTCGTTTAATAATCTTAAGCACTTCAATTAAATCATCCAGTAGACCACTTCTTTCAATGTCTTGGCCAAACGTTTTTCCTTCAAACACCATCGCAAAAAAAGATTTCCCTTTCTTTTGAGAGTCAGGTTTGTGAGACGGGTCAAAAAAATGATCCGATGTATGCGACGTCTTTACATCATAACTCTTACTTGCAAAATGTGTATCCTCATAACGCTATAAAACCTATGAGGTATACACTGAAATTTTGATTTTATAGATACATGTTTTCATTTCATTCAGTTCAATGGGCCGTAGAGTTTGGAAAATTTAGATAGGACAGGGATACTAAAAACAAACTAGTGGGAATTTTTTAAAAGGTAGAATCATTTTAGCCACTAGGCGGCTCCTTTAAGTAAAATGAGATCGGGCAGTAATTTACAAACACACGAAGTTGTTAAAATCGACCAAGTTGAAAGGAAAAAAGTACGTTTTTGAAACGCTCGGAGAAATGCGTTTATCTAAGATTCTAAATGTTAAACTTTGCAAAGTTTGCGTTTTCTGAATCTCGACATTTGAAAGGAAAGGATAGTCATGTATATTGAATTATTGGCATAGCTTAATATATTTACGTTAAGTATCGATAGTATTAATTATTATTTCATATGCATATGAAATGCATTCATGTAGTAATTCTCAGAGACAGGATTGTGTGAGTGGCTTCTTGAAACGACCGTTTGAAATTGACTGGTTTGATACAGTACACGTGCCTCCTGCAAGCTCCTGCCTCGAAGTTTAATTGGGCTTGAATCTGATCACTGGCGTTCGGATGAAAGTACATTCGGCACCGCTTCATCATGTTGCCAAAGTGGTTCCTTTTTTTAGTCACCGTTTTTTTGTTTTTCGCACCTCTGTGTTCGTCTTGCCCGAGTCGGTGCCTTTGCTTTCGGACCACAGTGCGATGCATGCATTTAATGCTAGAAAACGTCCCCGAGGTTTCCGCACAGACAACTATTCTGTAAGTAGCCTGTTGTGCTCCATAAGCCATTTGATTTCGGATCAGCGGCAGATCCTGAATTGTGTGAATCAATTAAGAGGTATCCAAGGTGTGTCTTTAAAATGGTCACGAATTTAGGCTAATTTTTGTATCATTGTTTGAATTGATGTTCTTGTACGAGTTAAAAGTTTTCGAAACTTGACCGTGGGACGACTTGCACTTTTACGGTGACTTCGGAAGAGGAGACGTGTTTCCCTTTTGTCGAAGAAAACCGTAATAAGCCAAAAGATTTACCAAACTGAGTATTTCTTTGCGTTAAAGCTTATCTCCACTGAAGTACGGAGTACTGCATATTGTCTAGCGTCTAGGAAGTTAAAAGGCGGGTTAACTATGAACATTTTAACAATACTGAAAGTACGGAGAATATTCTTTTTCCCCACCGAGGTTTCCCAGGTATCTTTGATAAATTTTTCCCTTCCTTTGATTTGAGGTTGCTTGGGCATGTATCCCCTTCCCCTCCTTTGGTTGAGAGATATGTAAAGCAGAGTTTTATTTGTGTGTTAGGAAATTGCTGCAACCACTGATCAGTTAACGTGCTCAGAACATTAATTTCAAGAGAACGTTAATGGCAGAAGGAATAGTGCTACATATTTGTTTTCCTTAGCAACAGATTGCATGTTTCTGGGCTTCACGAATGATTTGTGTCACGAAGTGTGCTCCTAAAAGTTCACAGTGAGTAAATAGATTTTCATTCATTTTAGACAGGTATTGTTGATGGTGACTTGAAAGTAAGTGGTTAAGATTAGAAGTTTCTCTTGATGATCCTTGCTTATACTGAAAACACAGCTTTACTTCCTTGGCTAACAGCGACCACAAGTTAGCTTCATTTCACAAAATATCATACCAGGCTAGTGAGCAACATGTTTGGCTTTCATTTGGAATTGTATGTGATATACCATGTATTCCATTTTTCAATTAGCTCACAGGGAATTCAAGTTAAAATATCTAATTTCATGTTTGTTTTGAGAGAAAGTTATCCAAAAGTAATCAGCTGAAAATCTACTGGCATGGCATGATTTATCATGCTTAACTTTATCCCATCTGCTTCAAAGCAGTAACAGAAATTGACTGTCCCTGTAGTATTCTTCTCTGACTTTGATCCTGTGCTTGTGATGACAATTTTATGTAGTATTAAGTCCTTAGTGAGTGCCTTACTACAGTGCAATCCATTTTGGATAAGAGCAAAGTATGAAAACACTCAAGAGTAAGGGCTTGGATGTCTTCCAGCATCTTTGATGTCCAGATCAGATCAAAGAGAGGTTTGAAAAGAAACATGATAATTAATTAGAACCCGGAATTAAAACAGATTTCAGACATGGCTTTTCAAAATCTGATAAACAGTGCGCATTACCAAGGCAAAGCAAAACATCAAGAGGCCTGTTCTGATATGTTCTGTGGCAAGCATTAGAAGAGTTATTCTAATAGTAAATTGAATTGATTAAGTATAGTAACTGGCAACTGATGTTCAATAATTTCTTCACAATACTTCTAATACTTGATGAGTGATCAACAAAGACAGCAGAAAAGCTTACTCAGCTTTCAATCTCATACAATATTGGCATAACCATATATTCCTTTTAATGGTATGGAAGTAGATGGACTGGCAAATTAGGTTAACGGAGGTCAGTAGAGATGCAGAGGTAAACATTTAGGAAATATTTCAAAATATGAAGAACACAACATCCCTCTGAGTCAAAAATTCCAAAGAGCAGATCAGTGGTTGACTAAAAAGATTGGGAAGTGGCATGAAGGGGAAATTTCAGGTTGTGGTACTTTGTTGCATTTGCTGCCCTTATCCTTCTAGATGATGTCATCATGGATTTAGAAGGTGCTGTCTAAGGAGTTTTGGTGAGTTTCTGCAGTGCATTTTGTAGGTAATACACACTGCTGCTACTGAGCATCAGTGATAAAGGAAATGAATGTTTGTGGATGTGGTGCCAATCAAGAAGGCTGCTTTGTCCGGGATGGTGTCATGTTTCTTGAGTATTGTTGGAGCTGAACTCATCCAAGCAAGTTGGGTGGATATGCTATCAAAATCCTGAGTTGTATCTTGCAGATGGTGAACAGGTTTTGGGGAATCAGGAGGTGAGTTATTTCCTTTAAGTTTCCTAGTCTCTGTCTAGCTCATGAGGTCAGATTATGTATATGACTAATCCAGTTCGGTTTCTTATGAATGAAGGGATAGGTGAGCTCTGAGTGCTGGTGCGGTGTCTGGAAGTATATTTACATGCATTGTTATGAAGCTTTAAGAGAAAACTTGAGGTGAACAGTGCAATGCTTTAGAAAAATATAAGGTAGAAGATAGAAGAGAAGTTGGACTGTTTCCTGGAATCAAGGTTCCCTATGACATGAAGACAGCAACAGTTTCCCATTTAGAAAGAGAGAGCCATTAAGAAGATCAGCGAATGTGCACATTTCTTTCTTGCAGGTCATTCAGGGGAAAAAAATACATTTACGTGCAGCAGTGCAGTTTAACAGTCCCCTGATCAGGTCAGTAGAAAAACACAATCATGATTGGCATGACAGAGTTCCAGAAATAAGACTGTGGAAAAGGAGTTGAAGTAATTCATAATAAGAGATAAGTGAGCTGGGATCTGACATGTCCAGTGTTACAATTAGTTGAACTTATAACAAACAACTACAAAAGAAGTTTCAGCCACGGATGTGGAAAAATTCAATGTAATCAGGTAGAATCTACCTGGTTTTGTGAAAGGGAAATCTTGTTTAACCTATTACAGTTTTTGAAGGTGTAGCGTATTGTGGATAATGTGGAGGCAGTGAAAGTACTGTACTTAGATTTCCAAGAGGATTTTGATAAGATGTCTTTAGGTTATTATGGAAAATAAAGGCTCATTATGTATAGGGTAACATATTGTCACTTCATTTAATTCATCCATGGGATATGGTTGTTGCTGGCTAGGCCAGCATTCATTGCCTATCCCTATTTGCCTACAAGAAAGTTAAGGGTCAACCAAACTGTCCGGCAGTTTATCCGATGTCTATTACTGGAAGAATAGAAATTATGTTCACTAAAATATCGAGAAACCTGAAGTCTCCGTCATGATCTCCACTCCCTAGCCACTAATCCCATCCCCCTCCTCAGCATCTGTAATAGGTTGAACCAGGTTGTTCCTAATATTTGGTGACATATTTTACTGATTGGATTTCTGATCACACATCCATGCCATCATCAAGATTATATATTTCAACTTTGCAACATTGCCATCCCTTCGTTCATTTGCTGTTGAAACTCCCATCCATACCTTTTGTTACTTCCAGACTTAGCTATTTTAATCCACTTCTGTCTAGCCTCCAACAGTCTACCTTCAGTAAATTTGAAGTCATTCAAGACCCTGCCTTTGCCCTAAATCAAACTAAGTTCCATTCACCCATCACCCTGACTGACATACCTTGCCTCCCATTTGAGTAATGCCTCAGTTTGTAATTGTTTTGCTTGTTTTCAAATCTCTCCGTGGTTTGTAACATGCCTCCCCATCTCTCTAATTTCCTATGGCCTTATAAGTCACATATGTGTTCCTTTAATTCTGGCCTCTCAAGCAATCTTGAATTTACAATTGGTGGTCATGCCTTCAATTATCAAAGCCATAACCTTTGGAATTCCTTCTCTCACACTTTCCATCTCTTTACCACTTTCTCTTCACCCCGCAAAACCTTTTTGACCTAATATTTCTGTGGCCTATCTTGACTCTTTTTACATTTATTGATGCTATCGAAATACAAATTGTTGGAAGTTTTCATTATTTGGTGAGTTTGCAAATTCATATAACTCCACCCCAATACTAATATAAGGTGTTGACATGATATCCTGTTCAAATAAGATGTGATAACATCTTTGTCATTTTGCAGGAATTGATATTCCATAGTTTGTGCTGGTGCAATTGGAATATTAGGGAAAGTTTGTTTGGCATATGTCAGTGGATTTGTGATTTTCTGCGTTCACAACTTCTTTTTTTCCCCAATCAAACATCAAATGAATTCAAATCACAATGTCCAACTTTAAACAAGATTCTGCAATTGGTTGCATTTACTAAATAATCCTGTGAGTGCAAGAATTATGCTAAAATTAATTAGGGTTGTCATTCAGGCTTGCAGGATGGCACATATAGTGATTCAGGGCCCTGTACTTTGCAGACGCAAAGAACATGAACAGACACCACCTGTTTTAACTGAACAAAATAGGTGACAGTCATCCTGTAGTGCTTTTTTCAGGGCAACGTCTTTGCCACTGAGCTGGCCTACCTGGTTTAAAATTTAAATAATGGCCTAGTGATATTATCTATTAATCCAGAAACTCAGCAGATGTTCTGGGGACCCTGGATTGGACCCTGCCACAGCAGATAATGGAATTTAAATTCAATTAAAAAGAAGTTGGAAAAATTAAGAAGGATCTACTGCCAACCATGAAATTACCATTTGCCAATTTGCCAGAAAACCCCATCTGGCTCACTAATATTGCCATCCTTACCTGGTCTGACCAACATATGACTCCAGATCCACAGCAATGTGGTTGACTCTCAACTGTCCTCTAAAATGGTCCAGCAAGCCACTCAGTTCAAAGGTAGCTAGGGATGAGCTGGCAGTGATTTTTAAAAAATAAAAATTAGCAGGAAATTGGGTTTATGTGTTTGTTTATCTGTGCCAGTTCTTTGAGCCATACAATGAGGTAAATGGTCTCTCTGTGTGGAAGGTTCTATAATATGTTGTAAATTTATGTTTGGTCCTGGCAGTATTTAAATGAAAACTAATTCTACAATTATACTAAACAGTTATGCATATCATTAAGTTACTGAAGAAGGCAGATATATACCTACCAAGGGATCCTGTAAAGAAGATGCGCAACAGTTATTTGTCAATCTTCACCTTTTTGCAGGCCAATCCTAGTTTTCAAATGTCTCCGTGGCCTAATTTTAGCTATAATCTCTTGCAGCTCAGGAACCCTTTGACAAATCTGTGCTTATCCAGCTGTATCCTCTTGAGTAGACCCAGTGGACTCAATGGGCCATGCCTTATGGTTTCGTTGACACGTAACTGCCCTCTATGGTTTAGCAAGCCTCTGCTTCAAGAGAAACTAATGATCGACAACAAGCTGGCCCTGTCAGTGATGCATATACCAAGAATAGGGCAATTAACTCTGGTGTACTGGCTAATATTTTTCCCTTGACCAACGATGTTAAAGTAATTATTCTTCATCACATTGTATGAGAACTTGTTGCATGCAAATTGGCTGCTTCATTTCCTATATTACAAAAGTGACCATACTTCAAAAACAATACTTTGGCTGTGTAAGTCTTTCCAATGTTCTGAACCTGTGAAAGATGCTGTAAATGCAAATCCTTTTTTCCTGTCTATAAGATACTACTTGAAACCTACCTCAGCTTAACTTAGTCATCTCCTATTTTAATGTCATCTTTGCATAGAAACCAAAAACGTACTGCACAGAAAGAGGCTATTGGGCTGTCCTGTCTGAACTGACCGAAAAAGGGCTATCCAGCTAATCCCACTTTCCAGCTTTTAGGTTATGGAATTTCACTGTTCATCCAATTTTCTTTTTAATGCAATGAAAATTTCTGTGTCTGACTCCTCTATCAGATAGTGTATTTTAGATCCTGATTGACAATTGGGTGAAAGTATTTGTCAGCTTCGCTCTAATAATTTCCACCTATGTCCCTGATTGTTAATCACTTTTAGGAAGAGAAGTAGGTCTTCTCAATGCATTTTAAACAAGACCTCTCGTAATTTTATACACCTCAATGAGATCTCTCCTCAGCCCCTTCTGTTTAATTGAAACACAGTCCAAAAGATGCTGAGGGATATGGCATGAATATACTAGAGCCCACTGTTTAAAAATAATAGATCTCCCATTTAGCACTGAAATGAGGAGGAATTTCTTTTCTCAGAAGTTGTTAGCCTTAGCCTTTAAATATGTTATAGAATGAATTAGGCAGAATTAGCCACCTGTAAATTTTCTAAATTCCAATGAGTACAATCTTCTACATGGAATCTTGTCAAAAGCAATGCTATAATCCATGTAAACTACATCATATTTGCTACCCTTGTTAACTTCCATTGTTATTCCTCAAAAAATTTCAAACCCATTAGACATGGCCTTTCCTTAACAAATCCATGCTGACTGTGCTTGATTAATCAGATTTATAATGCCCCTCAAAACATATTTCCAATGATTCATTCACTATTGAGGTTAGCTCACTAGTCGTAGTTACTTGGTCTATCCTCTCTTCCCTTTCTAAACAACCGTACAAAATTAGCAGTCTGTAGCCAGAGAAGATAGCAAAATTACAATCAGAGCTTTCATTATTTCCAGCGTTGTGTATTTTAGTAGTCTGAGCTTGCTGACTTGTGCACTGTGAAAATTGTATTTATACCATACGGTATTCCACATTCCATTCCTTAACCACAATATCTGCATTGTGTCCCTTTTTCAAGATGACAGATATGAAGTATTAATAAAACAAGCACATAAGCAGTTGTTTCAATCCACTTTTGCCAAATCAAGGGGGAAGCATTGGCCTCGTAATTTTGTCACTAGATTATTAATTCGGAAACCCAGGTAATGTTCTGGGGACCCCTGTTTGAATCACACCATGGCTGATGGTAAAGTTTGAATTTGTAAAAACCTGGATTGAAGAATCCAATAATGACCACAAAACCACCGTTAATTTGTCAGGAAAAACTCATTTGATTCGCTGATGTCCTTTTGGGAAGGAAACTGCCTTAGCATGGTTTACATGTGACTCCAAATCCACAGCAATGTGTTTGACTATTAACTACCCTCTGGGCAATTAGCCAGTAATATTGACATCCTGTGAATGATTTTTTTCTCAATCCCAACTTGATAAAGTTCATAATTTTCAAGCTGAAACTCTTATTCTGGGACTGTCATCTTTTCCTATAAGCTAAATCTAACTGTATATTTTTCCAAACCACTAAAAAAGCCCAACCATGCTTGACCTGCTATGTTCATCCAGCTCTACACCTTGTTATCTCAGATTCTCCAGCATCTGCAGTTCTTCCTATCTCTGAACGAATTTCAACCCCATGCTCCTTTCTTCCTGCCCAACTTGATTTCCTAAAACTAAGCCCAGGATTGCCTCTCTTTCACTTGGGATTTGCCACACCCTGACAAAGTTCTCCTGAATGTTAAATAAGAATTCTGCACCTCTCTACCATTCACATTGCTTTTATTCTGGTTAATGTTAAGACAGCAATTGAAATCATCTTGTATTACTCTTTTTGTTTCTGCACTTTTTAGCAATTTGTCTAATTGAAATAGTTACTATTAACCATTGAAAAACTGAATTGGTTTTGTTTTGAGATAATAAAATGTGAGGCTGGATGAACACAGCAGGCCAACCAGCATCTCAGGAGCACAAAAGCTGACGTTTCGGGCCTAGACCCTTCATCAGAGAGGGGGATGGGGAGAGGGAACTGGAATAAATAGGGAGAGAGGGGGAGGCGGACCGAAGATGGAGAGTAAAGAAGATAGGTGGAGAGAGTATAGGTGGGGAGGTAGGGAGGGAATAGGTCAGTCCAGGGAAGACGGACAAGTCAAGGAGGTGGGATGAGGTTAGTAGGTAGATGGGGGTACGGCTTGGGGTGGGAGGAAGGGATGGGTGAGAGGAAAAACTGGTTAGGGAGGCAGAGACAGGTTGGACTGGTATTGGGATGCAGTGGGTGGGGGGGAAGAGCTGGGCTGGTTGTGTGGTGCAGTGGGGGGAGGGGGCGAACTGGGCTGGTTGAGGGATGCAGTAGGGGAAGGGGAGATTTTGAAACTGGTGAAGTCCACATTGATACCATTAGGCTGCAGGGTTCCCAGGCGGAATATGAGTTGCTGTTCCTGCAACCTTCGGGTGGCATCATTGTGGCAGTGCAGGAGGCCCATGATGGACATGTCATCTAGAGAATAGGAGGGGGAGTGGAAATGGTTTGCGACTGGGAGGTGCAGTTGTTTTTTGCGAACTGAGCGGAGGTGTTCTGCAAAGCGGTCCCCAAGCCTCCGCTTGGTTTCCCCAATGTAGAGGAAGCCGCACCGAGTACAGTGGATGCAGTATACCACATTGGCAGATGTGCAGGTGAACCTCTGCTTAATGTGGAATGTCATCTTGGGGCCTGGGATAGGGGTGAGGGAGAAGGTGTGGGGGCAAGTGTAGCATTTCCTGCGGTTGCAGGGGAAGGTGCCGGGTGTGGTGGGGTTGGAGGGCAGTGTGGAGCGAACAAGGGAGTCACGGAGAGAGTGGTCTCTCCGGAAAGCAGACAGGGGTGGGGATGGAAAAATGTCTTGGGTGGTGGGGTCGGATTGTAAATGGCGAAAGTGTCGGAGGATGATGCGTTGTATCCGGAGGTTGGCAGGTTGGTGTGTGAGAACGAGGGGGATCCTCTTAGGGCGGTTATGGCGGTGGCGGGGTGTGAGAGAAGTGTTGCGGGAAATACGGGAGACGCGGTCAAGGGCGTTCTCGATCACTGTGGGGGGAAAGTTGCGGTCCTTAAAGAACTTGGACATCTGGGATGTGCGGGAGTGGAATGTCTTATCGTGGGAGCAGATGCGGCGGAGGCGGAGGAATTGGGAATAGGGAATGGAATTTTTGCAGGAGGGTGGGTGGGAGGAGGTGTATTCTAGGTAGCTGTGGGAGTCAGTGGGCTTGAAATGGACATCAGTTACAATCTGGTTGCCTGAGATGGAGACTGAGAGGTCCAGGAAGGTGAGGGACGTGCTGGAGATGGCCCAGGTGAACTGAAGGTTGGGGTGGAAGGTGTTGGTGAAGTGGATGAACTGTTCAAGCTCCTCTGGGGAGCAAGAGGCGGCGCCGATACAGTCATCAATGTACCGGAGGAAGAGGTGGGGTTTGGGCCTGTGTAGGTGCGGAAGAGGGACTATACTCTCTCCACCTATCTTCTTTACTCTTCATCTTCGGTCCGCCTCCCCCTCTCTCCCTATTTATTCCAGTTCCCTCTCCCCATCCCCCTCTCTGATGAAGGGTCTAGGCCCGAAACGACAGCTTTTGTGCTCCTGAGATGCTGCTTGGCCTGCTGTGTTCATCCAGCCTCACATTTTATTATCTTTGAATTCTCCAGCATCTGCAGTTCCCATTATCTTTGGTTTTGTTTTGGTCTAGTTATGCTGTAAAGCATATTGGACTGATTTGTCCCAGTAAAGGTTCTGTGTAAGTACAAGTTGCCATCTCTCTGTATGGAGGAGTAAAGAGGAGACTAGATATTAACTCACTACCAGAAGATTTAGAAGGGTCATCAAATCAATGTTACATGTGCTCATTTGCATGTGGCTCATGGGAGAGAGAAATGAAGAACATTAAGAAAAAGTTGTATTTTTAAGAGATCATTCTTTATGTCAATTTTTCTTACCAATTTTTTGAATTGCTGAATAGTATGTAACACATCAAGTCATGGGATGGCCTAACTTTGATCTTGCTACAGAAGCTTATAGTGACAATTTGCTTTACATGCTTTGATAACAGCAACATCTGTAGCTCATCAAAGTATTTTGTGTTGACTCTAGGCATGGTGAAATCTCACTACAGATCGTTGTTGAATCATCTTAAAAAGAAAATTAATGCTCAAACTACCCCAATCTACTCTTGTGTTTTTGTCTGCAAACTAGTACGAAATTAGAATCATTGAGTGGAGCTTGGAGCTTGAGATTTGAAGTATGGGAACTGTTAAGAAATAATACAATGAAGTACATCTTGCTTTCACTTGAGTTTTACCCAGCTTATGAATGCTTGGTGCAAATGCTAAACCATGAATCTTTCAGTTGGAATAATTTTGAATGGCGCACGTAACACATTTATTTTAAATTGATTAATTCCAGGTTAAAATTATACAGATGCTACATTTAAGTCTTGGATTTTTTAATGGAAATATGTTCAACTCCTGAAACTGATCTCTCACATTATTGAGCACAAATTATATTTTTTTAAAGGAAACCTGCATGCAATAAGCTCATATTTCACTATCCTGCAATATAGTTCTTATTTCTTTGTTCTTTGTACCTGAAAAAATTTAAAGTATCATGAATGTAGTTAACTGGAGCATAATAGTTCTGATTGCCCTCTTGGAAGGCAATTCAAACTCTGTACAGGGCACCTTGAAAATTCACTAGAACATGATGAGGAAATGGAGGTTACAGCGATAAAGAAAGGCTTAAAAAAAGGTCTATGCTTCACTGGATTAACAGAATTAAGGGCAGGATGTTTAACAGAGGCCTTCAAAAAGGAGAATGTAAATGGTGAAAGAATGTTTCCACTGGTTGGTTCAATGGCATCAAGGGCATCAGCTCAAAATGAACATGAAAAGCACAAAGAAAAATGTTGGGAGACATTTCATACCACGCGTTACTTCATCACAAGTAATTACTGAGCTGAAGACTATTAAATCATATGAAGAGAGTTGAATAAATATTTTAAAAGAAAGGATGTGAAAGGGTAGGGGAATTTAATTGGGGTAGATAGTTTCAGTTGAACTAACACTGACACTTGCTGTGCTTTCTACGTTTAAAAAAGATTCTTAACTGCTCTGAAATGTCAAGTTTTGAAAAGCTGGTTAAATGATTGATGTGATATTTTTCCTCAAATTATTGTTAATCTATTATTTAAAGCATTGCCAGTTTTCTATTGCATATTTATTAAACAATGTTCAACATTCTAGATTTTATTTGCATAACTCTCCGATCTTGTTTTAATCTCTACTTTGAAGCTAAGTCCTGTAATTTATCTTTCCCACTTCAGTCACACTTTCTACATTGTTATGCTTAATACATGATCTATCCTTTTTTAATTATTTCGGCTTCCCTTCAATATCTCCCTTTTTAAGCCACTAGTTTTCAAAACAGGAAGTAAGCAAACCTCCAGGAGTTCACAAATACACCAGATTTTTTTTCAAAGATAGTAGGATTTTTTCAGTTTGTCATGTAAACAAGTTATTTATTATTCAATGAAATAAGAATAAACCAAATCTTTTTCACTTGCAAGATTAATACTGCATTTCAGAAGTCAAAACAGGAAGTACTGGTGAGCATGTTCATATCTGAAAAGATACCTCACGTAAAGATCCAAATTATCATTTCTCCTGCCTTTGACGTGTTTTCTTTTTCCTCCTGTTACCCTTCTTGGTAATTGTGAATTTGTGAAACTGAACAATTTTGGACAAGGAGCAAAAGTTTTTCTGCGTTTCTAGAAACCTGCTAATAACTTCAAACCATTCAAAATAGTTTTTGCTTGCTCAATAGGACAATACTTAACTATCTGTACAGGCGAACTTCTGAAGTTGGAGTTTTAGCAGAGAGAGCGCACCTGGTTCTTGGGACTCCTTTCTAACTTAGTGGAGTTGTTACCAAAGCCTGTTAATGTTGGCTAGTCAGTGACTATAGCATATTTAATCCTGAGGGCATTCATGTTGTACCATTCAAGATAGGAAGGTAAGCTTATAAAGACCTGATACCCTTTGAAATACAGCATTGCTGGCTCATATTTATTATACAGTTCTAAGTACCCTCGAATGGTGATAAGTTGCCTGTTGAACCCCTTCTCTCCATGTGACAAATAGCAGTGAGAGGCAACTGATTGGCTTGCTAGGCTACTTCATTGTCACAACTCATATTCCGCCTGGGAACCCTGCAGCCATATGGTATCAATGTGGACTTCACCAGTTTCAAAATCTCCCCTTCCCCCACTGCATCCCTAAACCAGCCCAGTTCATCCCCTCCCCCCACTGCACCACACAACCAGCCCAGCTCTTCCCCCCCACCCACTGCATCCCAAAACCAGTCCAACCTGTCTCTGCCTCCCTAACCGGTTCTTCCTCTCACCCATCCCTTCCTCCCACCCCCAGCCGCACCCCCAGCTACCTACTAACCTCATCCCACCTCCTTGACCTGTCCGTCTTCCCTGGACTGACCTATCCCCTCCCTACCTCCCCACCTACACCCTCTCCACCTATCTTCTTTGCTCTCCATCTTCGGTCCGCCTCCCCCTCTCTCCCTATTTATTCCAGTTCCCTCCCCCCATCCCCCTCTCTGATGAAGGGTCTAGGCCCGAAACGTCAGCTTTTGTGCTCCTGGGATGCTGCTTGGCCTGCTGTGTTCATCCAGCCTCACATTTTATTATCTTGGAGTCTCCAGCATCTGCAGTTCCCATTATCTCATCCACTATTGCTATTGGTTTTGAGTCTCGCACAGGATAAGCCAGGTCATGGTGGCAGATTTCCTTCCCAAAAAGGGATTAGTGAACAGATGAGTGTTTACAACATTTTACAATAGTTTCATTATCACCATTAGAGTAGCTTTTCATTACAGGTGTATTAATTGAATTCAAACCAGTGTCTTCAGCGTTTTAGCCTGCTTCTCTGGCTTTCCAGCCCAATGATATTACCACTGCATCACTGCCCACCTCTGTAGATGTACCCACAGTACTATTAAGAAGACAGTTATAAGATTTTGACTCTGACAGTGATGGACTAATGATATAGTTGAAGTCAAGCTAATGTGTGACAGGGCCGCTAGTAGTGTTCCCATGAGACAATTGCGCAGGTCCTTCTCGGGAGTAAAGATTTTTGATTTGGAAGGTACTGTTGAAGATGTCTTGGTGCCTTGCTGTAGTACATATTGCAGTGCTGTTTGTGGATGGGGAGCTAACCAAGCAGGCTGGAGTTGAATTTCTTCAATGTTGCTGATTTTCTGGGTGCACAATTTCCAGCTTCTGATCTGCTTCTGTATTCAGAATACAGCTGGTTCAGTTGAGCTTTCATCCATATTGATCTTTGGGATGTTGTGGTTTATGATTCAATGATAGTAATGCCACTAAATGACAGGGGGATATAGTTAGGTTCTCCCTTGTTTGAAATAGTAATTGCCTTACACTTTTGTGTGGTGGGAATGTTTGTTTGTCATTTATCAAACAAAGCAAGGATGCTTTCCAGATTGTGCTGCATGTGGCATAAACTGCTCATTGAAGGAGTTGGTGTGAACTGAATATTGTGCAGTCATCAATGAACATTGCATTTCTAACTGTACAATTGTCGGGGGCGGGGTACGGTCAAAGAAGCAGGTAATGTTCAGGCTCCTGAGCCTGTCTGCTCGCTTCTCTCTCTTTTTATCCTTTCAGTTTATCTTTTATTTTTCTTTTCATCCTCTGACATTGTGGGGAAGCTGGAGTGGTGTTGCTGGAGTGTTGGCAGCAGCAGTTGGCAGTACCATGAGTGATGACTGCTAGCTACAGTTGGCCTGGAGCTTGGAGTTGGGAACTCGGTGGTCTTCAGCTGCACAGTTGCAGTGCCCAGAAGAGGACTTTTGGCTGCGGCAGGCTCACAGCGTGGAATTGGTGAGTCTTTGGCTGCAATGGTGGTGGTGCCTGAAGCAGGGACCTCTTGAGGCCAGGATACCTTGCAGAGACACTACAAAAGCCCTGGAGTTGTATTTGTAGACCCCTTGAACATAAGATGAACTCTACTTACATAATTTCTTTTCATGCCTTTTGTAACTCAAAATGGCACAGTATTGTGGCGACAAAACAGTTTTCGCTATGTATTTCTAGAGTATGTGACAAATAAAATGTGGTTGAACTTAGGACAGTACGCTGAGGAGCTCCTACAGTGATGTCCTTGAACTTAAATATTTGGCAACGATAAATCTTTGTGCATGGCATTGTTCCAACTAATGGAGAGATTTCCCTGATTTCTACTGATTTGTTTTATCAATTTTATTGGGGTTCTGTGTTGAATTTACCTTTTCGCCAAGGGATGCGTCTGTAGGATGTTATTATTTTGGAACAGTTGGTTCGGTTTTCCAATACTTAAGTTACTCTAAATTCTACTTCCTTTTGATTGTGTTTCAACTGTATTGTTTAAATAAATTTTGGTTTGCTTAAAGCTGGGTAGTTTGACCAGTTGCACCACACCTGGAACACCCACTGCATATCTGCCTTTAAAATACAAAAAAATTAGGGTCTGGTCTACCTCCTTGAAATATTTTGAGAGGATCTGGCCTGGTCCATAACATGGGTCGTTGTTTATGGGATTGCCACATGTTGTCAAGCCGCTGAAGCCATGGATTGTTGTGCTGGTGCTCACCAGCCCGTAGATCATGTCACAGTTTCCTTCTGATGTCCAATCTTGTGTCTTCAGGATGTGAGAATCAATGGTTAGCACCTTCTTTTCATGTAGGCAGCCATGCTTGAAGTGCAGCTTTGGGCATCCTGCCAGTAAATTGGCTCTGGCTACATCACCCCACCTTAGCTGTGTGACCATCTTCCCTCCTGTAAATAGGCCTGAGTCAGTGAAGCCACCTCTGCTATAAATGTTTCAATCAGTGCCAACATAATTGGAAACTTTGCCTTTGAGAAGACTGAAACATTTATGGTTTTGTCCTGCCCTTAGTTGCCCAGAATGTATGGCCCTGGAGATAAAATATGCTGAGCAAGCAGATCTCAAAAACCAGCAACTTGGTTCCATTAAAGAGGACCAGATGAACAAAGAACATAGAACAATACAGTGCAGAACAGGCCCTTCGGCCCTCGATGTTGCGCCGACCTGTGATCTAATCTAAGCCCATCCCCCTACATCTTTTCATGTAGGCAGCCATGCTTGAAGTGCAGCTTTGGGCATCCTGCTAATAATGAAGAGACACCTGACTAGCTTGGAAAGGTGACTTGGGAAAATGACATTTCATGTGGTGTACTGCAAGCTGATGCACCTAGGAAACAAGTATAGCTGAACTTATATAAAAATGATTCCAGGTATGGACTCACCACAGGAATGGAATCTGTATGTAATTGTGACTAGCTCAGTGAAACCAACAGTGCGGTTTTTATTTGCTATGGGAGGCTAACTGAATCTTGGATTAGTCAAAGGAATATTGCAAAAAGAAATGATAGTTTAAACAGTGCCGTGATATTATTACATCCAATGTACTGTGTAAAACCTTGTAACAGACTTAAGATATTGAGGAACAAAAGCATAAATTGCTGGAAAAGCTCACCTGGCCTGGCAGTGTCTGTGGAGAGAAATCAGAATTGACCTTTTGTATCCAGTGATCCTACCTCAGAACTTTTCTAGCAATTTCTGATTTGGTTTCTGATTTCCAGCATCCTCACTTCTTTTAGTCTTTACTAAGATATTGAGGTATTAGGAGCAATGGGGAAAATAAAGGGTATCCAATGTGGTAGTGAGCTGGCAATATCTGACCTATGAAAAGAGTTTGAAAGGTCTGACACTGTGTATTCTGTGCTGGTGTGAAAATGAATCAGTTTAAATACTTTGCGCCCTGCTGCAAGAATCTGCTGGTTAAATCCTGATGGTATGTTTTTCATTATAATTAATTGAAAGAGGATCACATTTAGAAGAGAATGAGTCAATGTAATGCTGGAGCTATGTGTGTGGAATGTATTATCCTAAGAGGGAACTAGAAAAGAGTAAGGAAGAATTGAATAACAACAGTGAAGGAGTTTGTGGTTTAGAGATTATCTTTGGAACCAAATGAAATGCACAGTTATTTTTCTGGTCCTGTTCACTTATAAATCAAATTCTTGTTCTGAACAAAAATTAACATAGTTATATGTTATTTTGTGTGGTCAGGACTGCGGTGACGTTGCCACATTGGAGGAGATTAGTTATGAAACATAGAGGATGAGGAGGGAAACCAGTACAGTATTTTGAATGCTGGTGTAGAAATTAGAGAAACAAAAATCAAAACTGTGGAGATAGTGTGAGAGCATCACACAGTAAGAAGGAATTGTTGAGAGTTATATTTAATATATTGAAATGGCAAAAGATGTTGTGCAAAAATATTATAAGACAAAATGATGCTGAACCACATGGGACTATGGGAAAGACTAAAAGATTAAACAAATAGAACTGAAGCAGCAGAATTTTGATATATATGGAAGAAAACCAAGCACCATTCATAAAATTAATGGAAAGCACGTGTTTCCGATATTTATGATGGCTTCTGCAGAAAGCTAGTTAGATAAGACAGTAATGCATATATATTTAACAAAATTCGTTTTCTATTTATTCATGTCAGCCACATTCTGAAACATAATTTCTATGCTATTTTCTTGGATACAGGCCCTAGTTACCAATGCTTTATCCATTTACTAATGATTGAGATAAAAGTTGAAAATCTACGCCTGACTGTTTATATGTAGCTTTTTACTGCGGTTAAGAGCAGCTGGAATGATCTGGAGTACATATATAGCATTTTAATGCTTTGAAACTTCTACAATTCAAAGAGAATGTCTTGAGCATTAGCCGCAAACTGTAATAAGGAATAAAATATAAATTGTGCCAAAGCAGAGTGCTACAGAAACTCAGCAGATCTGGTAACATCTGAGGAGAGAGAAATATGTTTCAATCCAGTGTAACTCTTCTTTGGAACTGTTCTGAAGTAGAAGTGCCTTTTGATATCAATAGGCCAAAGATGGAAAGATTTTTATTTGAAGAAATGAACAGGAGTAGCACAGAAAATAATGGAAATCTGAAACAAAAATAAAAATGCTTAAAAGCACTTCATGGAATGGGTGGCATTCACAATGAGGAAATCTGCAATGCTTCACACATAACCGCTGCTTCATAATGGAAGATATGATAGAAAACAAACTTCTAAGAATGGGCAGAGTGAGGATTAGTGGATGAGGAGTGATTGAGATCTGCAAATGATGAAATCAATGTCAAAGCCAAATGGATGCAAAGTACCTCTTAGAAAGGTGGTAGCATTCATCAAACTTGTATTGAGATTCACTAGAGAATTGTAAAAGATCGAGGACAAACTGTTAAAATGGAAGCGTGTTGGAGAATTGAAATGGCAGAAAACTGCAACCAGAGGGTCATGCACAGAGGCTGAACATAGATGTACATCAAAGTGATCACTTACTCTCAACTTAGTATCCTCTACTTTGGGACGACCACACTGTGAGTAACACACACAGTAAAATGCGTTGAAAGAAGTATTAATAAATTGCTGTTCATATGAGGGGCTGGTTTGGTAAGTTGTGGAAATTTATTGATTATGAGGAATAGGTTGAAATGGGCCTAGTAAATAGAAGTGTCGAATTCTTAAGCAAATGCAATAAAATTCTTCAGAATTCTATCATTGAAAAATTGAAAACGGTGTGATATGTGTTAGTATTTTACTTGAGTTACTGTTGTTTTGTTTTTAGTTATCATGACTCTTAGTCCAAGCCACTTAGTGATTAATTTTGCAGGCCTTATGATGTGTCTGAAAACTCTGGTCTGACTTCACCACATGTAAAGGTACAGAATGAGTCTGAGGGAGAAACATTGGGGTATTTGCATAATTTCTCGAAAATCTAGACTGTTGTCAAATGAAGGATGTCTGACTACGTTGACAGTGCAATCAAATTGGTCTGTGTTGTCTTTGCTGTTTTCAGCTGGCTGATATTGGGAAATTTGATAGGTTTATCTTCCTGGTACAGTTGTCCTATGTGAGATCTTTCCATCAGGAAATTGCAACACTAGTGTGGGTCTTACATGTTCCAGAAGTTGTTGAACTGTAAGAAAAACAGCCAATTTAGAGATGTATTAGGCTATCATTGTTTAACTTGATGACTTGGAAGTCTCACTACCAGTTTGTGCATAATTTTTATTTTAATTCTTCAGCTCCAAAATTTCAGATAATTTAAAGTTTAACTTCCAGGATGTCTGGAATACGGTGTCCAGTTCTGGTTGGCCAGTTAAAGGAATATTATTATTAAGCTGGAGATGGTTCAGAAGAGATTTACGAGGACGTTGCTGGGCCTGAAAGGTTTGAGTTGTAAAGTAAGACTGGATTGGCTAGGAATTGTCATTGGAGGTTGAGAGACAACCTTATAGAAGTTTATAAAGTAATGAGAAGTATTGATAAAGTTAATGGTAGTTGTCTTTTCCCTGGGATGGGGGACTTCAAGACTAGAAGGCACATTTTTCAAGTGAGAGGAGAAAGCTTTTAAAAAAGGCATAAAGGACAAATATTTCACATAGAGAGTGGTTCGCATGTGTAATAAACTTCCTGAGGAGGTGGTAGATGTGGGAACAATTACAACGTTTAAAAGGCATTTGGATATGTACATGAATAGGAAAGGTTTGGAGTGATATGGGCCAAGACCGAGCAGGTGGGACTAGTTTAGTTTGGGATTATTTTCAGCATGGACTGAGTGGATGGATGGTCTGTTTCTGTCCTGTGTGACTCTATGACTATAACATGTGTAATCAGCAGAAGTCCAGGTTTCTAAAATAACCCTTCACTGCTACATTACCTACCTCCCTATGGAAACTTTCAATCAGCAACTCAACAACTCAGCTTGTTTGCTCCTCTTCGGAAAATCACAATGAACTTCTTTTCTTTGTATCTGCTGACAAAGTAGTTTGTGGGTTAGGTAGGCTTCTGTCTAAATGTCATGAATTCTAGTTGGGTCTGAGTTTAATCTGACTCTGATCTGGCCTTTGAAAGTGGTCCATAACTTTTGGGGCTCTTTAGTTATAATGAGACCATGCAAAGCGCATTTTGGCAGCAGGAAGATGCCAATTGCATTGGTGGTACCACTCCAGACATCATAATCATTGCCAATCCTGGTATTAAAGAATTCTGTTCCTGGCATGCAGTGCAGTTTTTAAGATCAAAAGAGATTTTTTTCTTTGTATGTGTACCTTGCCTTTAAAAGAGTATTTAACGTCCATGCAGATGGCATCCTCCTGTTGAGAGTATATTCAGCATGGTCTCATTATAACAATAACCGTCTTCTGCCAGAGTAAATACAAAATCCCACGGAAACATCCTAAATCAAAACACTGGTACTTCCCGGATTCTGTCTAGATCACATCACAGAACTGAGATGTCTCTTCACTCAGTGCATGCAGAGGACTGATGCCAGCTGGACAGATCATGGAATTGTTGGAATTGTTCAACTGGTAATGAGCACCCACTAAGTACCAAGGAATTGCAAGGTCCAGAGTCCAAGGGGGAGAAATCAATGCCTCAGCCTAGAGCAGTGGAATCAAGAGATGACCTCCAAGTGTAGCTCATGGCCAATAAGGAAATATTGTCCATTTCAGTACAGTAGGAACAAATAAAGTCAATCATACTGGACACCTGGGTCCAAGTTTTGTCATCATCAGGGCTAGTTTGATGAAAACAATGCTGAAATTGGTGATCTTGACCAAAATGAACAGGCTTAATTGCCTGGTAAGATTGCAATTCAAGAAGGCAGCATCCAACAACTCAAGGCTGGTGCCCAAAGGCAAATCCAGATGATCAAGAGCATGTTGGGTAGAGAGAGATATTACTGTGCTATCATGATTTGCTGTCACTGAAGCTGTAAGTGCTATTGACAGATGAATGTCAATTGTTCGACATTCGCTTTGCGTGCAAGCTGATGTTTTTCTTCAGCCTTGTTTCAGTGCCCAGATAATTCAACTATCTGACCAGACCCCTCCATTCCTCCATGTCAGCTTTGAAAGCTGCTGTATCATTTTGTGAGACCTCACTTTGACTAATACAATGGAGCTAAAATTTTCCAAATAAGATGTTTGTTGCACAGTAACAGTTGATCCATTCTGCTTGATTTCCAATCCAATGTACTTAAAAGACCCAGTGATAATGGGAACTGCAGATGCTGGAGAATCCAAGATGACAAAGTGTGAAGCTGGATGAACACAGCAGGCCAAGCAGCATCTCAGGAGCACAAAAGCTGACGTTTCGGGCCTAGACCCTTCATCAGAGAGCTTAAAAAGACCCAGAAGCCTGACTTTCAATTTGAATTCAGCTTTTAACCAATTTATGGCAATGTTTCAAAATTATTGCTTCTAATCCATGAGAAGACTCATCTGCATGTATTATAAAGATGCCTGAAAGCTGTCCCGCCATGATGCCAGGAAAATATAGCAAAAATATAGCAATGTATACTTTTAACCGAATGCAGCTTAATTTTTATAAAACAGACATTATTGATAAGTGTCAAATTCAAGACCCCTCATTTATACCATATACCCACTTATTTAACTTACTCTGTGCCCCGACTACTTATGGTGTCTCTTCTGAAGGACAAAGAAGCTCCTCCCTGTTGATCTGATACCTTTATAGAAATGCAGTTTTAATATTTAATTCTTAAGCATTTGTTTCTAAAAAATACCAAAAAAAATCAAAATTGATTTTTTCTGTCTTGATGAACTTATTCTGATAACTTGGTTGCCCAAGTCTTTTTCCTCAACTTTGTGCTGCTAGTCTTGCTTTGATCTTGTATGTTCCACGATGGCATACCTTTTTTTTCCATGCATATCCATCTATGTGATAGGACTGGTTGTATCTGGCATCTCTGTGTATACTCCCAGTTCTCTCCAGCTTTATTTATCCAGTTTCTTTATTCAAGAATATTTTATCTTTTCTTCAAGTTTGTTCATCGCCTCTAAGATGCCCAAATCACATGGTCTTCTGCTCAAGTTGGTATTCCTGATTTGTACTGTGCTTTTTTTATCTTTGTTAAACTGTGCCCTGTCTCTCATTTTCTGACTGTTATTGTCTAATCTTTCTCTTCTATTATTTGAATTTGTTTCAATAGTTTTTGGACTCTTTCTAAGCACATGCTCATTCCCAGAGCTTACATTGAAGTTTCCAGCATTCCACCTTTGTACTTCATGTTCTCAATCCATGGACCTAGCCTTATCCTTGACATTCATCCATTTTATTTTTTCCAGTGGCTTTTCCTATTTACCAACTGAAATGTCAATCAATTTCGGCCTGAGCAATTCTGGGATTCCCTCACTTGTTGTAAATCCCAAAATCTCTTCATTTTTCAATTTTCAGTCATGTTTCTGTCATCATTTCTATCAGTTACAGTTCTCTTTTTATAGTGAACCTGCAACTTTTAACTAGGTGGACTTGTCAATTAGTTAACATTGTGTCCTCCATTTTCTGTCATTTTGCCTATTGCGTGCTTTGTGCTACGAATGCTGCTGGACAGGAATTCTTCCTTTGGAATTTTCTATCAGTGCTTCTGATATTTCTTTGACTCATGTGTGCCGATAAACATATTTGACTCCTGTTAAAATGAGAAATCTGCACTTATCTGATATTTTGGCATGGTCCAAGAACTTAAATGCCATCACAGGTTGGTGAATTTCCAAATGAAATTACTGCAGTCTTGCGTGCAATCTATTGAATTACATAGAACATAGAACAGTACAGCACAGAACAGGCCCTTCAGCCCACGATGTTGTGCCGATCATTGATCCTCATGTATGCACCCTCAAATTTCTGTGACCATATGCATGTCCAGCAGTCTCTTAAATGACCCCAATGACCTTGCTTCCACAACTGCTGCAGGCAACGCATTCCATGCTCTCACAACTCTCTGTGTAAAGAACCCGCATCTGACATCCCCTCTATACTTTCTTCCAACCAGCTTAAAACAATGACCCCTCGTGTTAGCCATTTCTGCCCTGGGAAATAGTCTCTGGCTATCAACTCTATCTATGCCTCTCATTATCTTGTATACCTCAATTAGGTCCCCTCTCCTCCTCCTTTTCTCCAATGAAAAGAGTCCGAGCTCAGTCAACCTCTCTTCATAAGATAAGCCCTCCAGTCCAGGCAGCATCCTGGTAAACCTCCTCTGAACCCTCTCCAAAGCATCCACATCTTTCCTATAATAGGGCGACCAGAACTGGACGCAGTGTTCCAAGTGCGGTCTAACCAAAGTTTTATAGAGCTGCAACAAGATCTCATGACTCTTAAACTCAATCCCCCTGTTAATGAAAGCCAAAACACCATATGCTTTCTTAACAACCCTGTCCACTTGAGCGGCCATTTTAAGGGATCTATGTATCTGCACACCAAGATCCCTCTGTTCCTCCACACTGCCAAGAATCCTATCCTTAATCCTGTACTCAGCTTTCAAATTTGACCTTCCAAAATGCATCACCTCGCATTTATCCAGGTTGAACTCCATCTGCCACCTCTCAGCCCATCTCTGCATCCTGTCAATGTCCCACTGCAGCCTACAACAGCCCTCTATACTGTCAACGACACCTCCAACCTTTGTGTCGTCTGCAAACTTGCTGACCCATCCTTCAATTCCCTCATCCAAGTCATTAATAAAAATTACAAACAGTAGAGGCCCAAGGACAGAGCCCTGTGGAACTCCACTCACCACTGACTTCCAGGCAGAATATTTTCCTTCTACTAGCACTCGCTGTCTTCTGTTGGCCAGCCAATTCTGTATCCAGACAGCTAAGTTCCCCTGTATCCCATTCTTCCTGACCTTCTGAATGAGCCTACCATGGGGAACCTTATCAATTACATTATGTATTTTATCATAGCAGTATCCTTCATTTTTCTAAATATGTCAAATTTTGACAATTCCTCATAAGCAGTCCATAGATAATCTTTTTAATAAATTTTATCCACAAAAATTAAGAATCTGTCCAAACCTTAATCCCTGTTCAAAATCATCAGGCTCCTATTTGCTGCTTATCCTGCTGCTGTATGGTAACAAAAATGCTAAGGGCATACTTTGCTTCCTATCTGATAGACATTGTAACTTCATTATTCCACTGGTCATAAGGCTCATTTTCAAGGAATGGGGTGGGTAATCATATCCTGAAACTCTATATTTTGACTCAGCAATACTCAGCTACCAATGTTATGCTCCAAAAGATGACCGAATTTGAATAGAATTTACACCTTTGCCTCTGGTGAGAGCTTCATTTCAGTTAATTACGGTCCTTAAAGCCCTCACCCCACCAATTACTGGCCACCCATATTTGTGCAACCAGATCATACTCTACTAATTCAATTAACTTACCATCATCTGTTCTGTTGTGCCATTTCCACCATTCCTTCAAACCGTTTTTGATATTACTATTAGACTAACTTCAGAAGAGGTCACCTGATTCCCTCTATTTTTAAGCTAAGCCTTAGGTGTGTGTGTGGCTAATTATAAACTTCATGATTGTAATAGATTGAACGCCAAGCCAATGCAGAGCAGCATTCAGAATGGTTGCATTAATGTTGAATGACACAGCTTAAAATATAAAGTATGACGGTGAAGGTGATGATCAAACTGCATCTGACTAGTCTGCGTCTTGAACATTGTCCAGTTCTAGTCCCCAGGCAGCATTGATATTTAAGTGCTTCAGACAGCATGGAAAGGGGTTTTGCTTCATTTGTGAGGAGATATTGATTAGGTTGATGCTTTAGCTATGAAAACTTATCTGAGAAAGAATACATATAATGAGAAAAATCACTGGTAATGTTAAGCTATGGAGATAGAACTAGGGAGCTAAGGTTCAGACGTCTGATAGCTATTTTAGAATGATATCAGGAAATTCTTTTCATCCAAAATGAGAACAACATATGAAATAGATTTGCAACTGGCATAGCGAAGGCAAAATCCCTGGAATATTTTAGCAAATGATTGGATTTTGAATTTGGGCTGGGGTGGGCTCTAAGTTGATGAATTAGGATGGGCTGAATAGCCTTCCT
The DNA here is from genome assembly GCF_030684315.1 of Stegostoma tigrinum. NCBI lineage: Eukaryota > Metazoa > Chordata > Chondrichthyes > Orectolobiformes > Stegostomatidae > Stegostoma > Stegostoma tigrinum. The sequence continues at coordinate 28,600,652 of NC_081372.1, forward strand.
TGTATATAATTACTGTATTCCGCTGTTTCAGTATCCCCTGTGGGAAAAAAATATTGCAACATATGAGGATTGGTTAGAGGCAAATTATTGTGGGGAATTTCTGCAGAATGACTTTGCTTGGATTTCTGCCCTGGGGAAGGGTCCGTTTTTTATATATAAGTGAATACAGCATAAACCTGGTTTTGTTTAAACAAAAAAAACTCATGACTTTGAATTATGTTAGATTTTTGCAGGTAAATAAATAATGAAAGAAATATACTCTGTACAAATAATTTAATTGCATGTGGTTTGTCTATGCAATGTGAGTCCAAATTTTGCCTCTTTCGAGTCAATTGTAGCACTGATGGATTCCTTCTAGGTTTACACAGAACAACACCCATTAATTTGCTGGGAATATTCAATTACCAACTGAAATCAATAACAGCTTTGGAGCTGCCATGTCATATTTACAAGCAAAATCTGTTTCTGATGTCTAGAAACAGCGGACACAAAGAGTGGGTGTTTTAGAAGGAAAATACCATTTTTTTCGTTAAAACTTCTATATATGTTATTACAAAACAATTATTAGCCAGGAATACATATTTGCATTAAACCTATTAATTGCATCTTCCCCATTGGTATTGCTTACTATGCGACTAAACTGTACAGGTCAGGAAGGTGACAGGCCTGATGGGCAACTATGTTGAATTAATTGACCTCAGTTGGAGTGGTCCTAACCTGGAAGAGTGCACCAGGAGCTGGGGGAACTGGAAGAAGTAAAATTAGATGAAGCTCGTATTATGGACCACATCAGACCCCCTCAAAATATTTTGAGAAGATAGCCTAGACCCTAACAGTATCTTATTTCTAAAGGCAAATGTGAAATGCCTGTTCCAGATGCGATGCAACTGGTCAAACTATTCAACGTTAAGCAAAACACAATTGATTTAAACAGTGTAGTTAAAATACAATCAAAAAGGAATTCAGAGTAACAACTCTGTTGGAAACTCAACAGAATAAGAGATACAGTAACATTATAAATTAACTGTTTCAATACAGTAATATCCCATAAACACACTCCTTGGCAAAAAAGGAAAAATTCAGACACCAGTTCTTACATGCAGTTCTCCAGTCCAGGAGGGATAAAACATCAAGAGAAAATTTGGAGACAGTAGCAGCCAGACAACATTTATTGAATCTTCCAACTCTGTTGAGACTCCAAATAGCTTCTGATCCTACTGAAAAAAACCAAAACACCGAAAATAAAAACCGAACAAACTGTAGCTGTTGTAAATCAGGAACAAAAACAGAAGTTGCTGGAAAACATCAGCAGGTCTGGCAGCATCTGTGAAGAAAAAGATCAGCGGTAATGTTTCGGGTCCGGTGACCCTTCCTCAGATCTAAAGGGTCACCAGACTTGAAATGTTAACTCTGATTTTTTTCTTCACAGGTGCTGCCAGACCTGCTGAGCTTTTCCAGTGACTTTGTTTATGCTCCAAAACCCATAAATGTGGACCTGTGAGAGCTGGCCACACCCATTCAGAATGCATATTAAAAACAAAGAGCTCCCTCGCTGTTTATGTTACCTCAAACTGCTCAGCACCTCTGCTTTATAACCTCTGTTCAAAAAAAAGGACAAAATAACCTTTTTAAACTCTCAGTATTGTCTCACTCCTATTCCTGGCTTTCAACCCCAGATGACAGCCAGGTTTAAGAACTAAGCAACATTCATCCCCTCAGAAAGTCAAAGAATAAAGCTCCACTCTGGAACTTGAAGATAGTGTAGGCTGACATTTCAGTGTGGTGTGGAGAGATTCTGCTTGGTTAGCAGTGACACCCTTTGCATGATTCAATAAATTGAAGTATTGTGTATGGAGAAGTAGAAAGGTCCCGTATGTTATTTGAAGAATTACTTGAGATGTTCTAAGACATAGGCAGCTATATATCTCTGTCTCCTCCTGTCAGGTGTGAAATATTTTCAAAATTAGGTCTCTGAAAACTGTTGAGTTCATATCACAGTATCACCTTTGAGATGAGGTGAAAATTGGACTGTGAAGGAAGAAATGATTAATGTTTATGAATACTTGTGTACTTGGTAACTGCATAAAATCCCTTCTATTATTACAAGATTTATATGACCATTTATGACCTGTAACCAACTATAACACTTACCCTCTCTGCATTTTCTCTACCTATTCAGTGACTTTATTTGTTTTTGGCTTGATTCATTTCAATGGCCTTTCCTGCAATCCTCAGTTTTCTTCTGTTTTGGCTCTCCTCCATCATGAAGTCATAGGTTTTTGCAATCCTCTCAAAGCTATTATGATTTTTATGTTACAACAGCCATTTTTCTTTTGTAAATTTATGCTTATAACACCATTTCTACCAACTGGAAGTGTTAAGTCAAACTTCTGGGGATAATTATAACCTCCAAGAAGAAGTGTTTTTGGGTTGGGTAAATGGAATTTTTTAAATTTTTCAAACTCAAACTCAACTCTCCCAAGATCCTGCCCTTTCACATTTCAATGAAGATTGGGGAGGAAAGAAGTAGCTGGATGATTAACTGCTCTCAGAAGATGGATCACTCCTTTTAAATGTTTTAATGAGGTTGTATGCTTCAATTTCATTTCTGATCCAACTTTTTAATAACAGCCATTTGGGTTTCCTATACTTTAGAAGATGTAGCAACTGACTCGAGGTGATGACATTTGCATTTGAAACTGGTGAGAGCTTTTCTAGCACTGCTTAAGGGCCAGGAAGAGCAAGAGTGTTGCTTGCACTATTCCTTCGCCTTGGCCCACACCCCTTATGGAGTCACTCACTTCTGTTACCTCCCTGAATTTTTCTAGTCCCTCATCATCCCTGGCACCATACCCCTTTCACAGCACCCCCAATCTTCTGTCCCTCCTCTCTGTGCTCCTGGCTATGGCCTGGTTCCAGAGGTCAACAGATCTGAAAGCCAGCTGACTATTAAAAATCATAATCTGATTCCACCATTAAATTTGGTATGATCTGAGGAAAACCTGCTCTTCCTGATGCTAAAACTATGAACATCAGGGTCTCTATCTCTGCTTATTTGTACTCAATATACCTTTTCTCCTAAGTAAAAGCTTGGACTCGTACAATATTCCATTACTGCTTAGGCAGTAAACATCTGAGCAGTGACATTCTTGCCTCCATTTTACCAATTTAACATTAGAAGTCACCCGACACCAGGCTACAGTCCCACAGGTTTATTTGAACAGGCTTTCAGAGTGCTGTTCCTTTGTCAGGTGAAGGGGAGGGGTGCTTCCCTTTATTTCACCTGTTGGACTATAACCTGGTGTCATGTGATTTCATACTTTGTCCAGCCCAGTCCAACAGCAGCACCCCCACATCATGGTTACCAATATAATAGCAAACAGCCTTCTCTCAATAATTGTGCATGGAATCCACTTTCCATTGGTCTGCTGCCCATGCCCAATCACTCCTACTGCTGTTCCTCTGCAGACTCTGCAAAGCCAAATTAAGGTTAGATGCAATATTAGACAGGAAGATTTATTTAAATATTACTTTTAAAGTTTGTTTAAGCATTGTGATGCCCAACTGACAGTCAATTACCATGTACTATTTCTTGAACCAGACTTCCAATCCCACAGAAAACGTCCGCATTGTTGATTAATTCAAGCAATATTGTGTTCTTATAATATTGATAAATTATGTTGAGGGAATCATTTCTGAAATGTAAATTAAATCATGCATTTCTGTAAGAATCAGCAAGAGCATGTCCACTAAAGCAAACATTATGCTCAGAGTTTAATGACATTTTTGTGTTAGCTCTATCAGTTTCCAGAAATAAAACATTTACCTCAATGTAGCGCCAACTTCTCCCAGAAGAAAATAATAATCAATATCTCTCCTGAGGCTGTATCCTAAGCTGTAATTGTTTTAGGCTGAAAATATACAGCCTGTGTTTAAGTTTGACAGTTACCTGTTGTCCAGATTTGAATGTTACCAGCTTATTGCAGTAGCTTATTTGTACCAAGGACCTTAGATATTTATTAGTCTCTGACAATATATGTTTTCCTCAATTTGGTATTTAGGTTACTAGTTTTGTATATTTAATTTGTGAAGCTATCTATTGTACGTTGGGTTTATAAGCTGTTTATTTTTAACAAGTGCAAGAAGAGAAAGGTCATTCTGCTGGGAAAAATGAATTGAATTAAGTTCAGAATCTAACTCTTGGACTGCACCATTGGAATTGTAATACGTGTCTTGGCAGTACTTCATCAGCTTAGCTATAAGCTGTAGTGCTAGATTTTGGATTTGGCAGGGTTTTCTAACAAAATCCGTAGTTAATCATTTGAGAATACATCCACAAAATTGATACACACTGTTCTACGTTGGAAGATTTTCTAGAGTCGGGTTTCAGTCTGGCAAATGTCTACCAAGAAAGCGGAAGCGTTGTTTGAGAGTTTTGACCTTGTTTGAACAGTGTGAACAATTAAACAAAGCTTTGCACTTACCAAGACTGCAGAACTGACCGAGTGAAGATTTAGAACATGAATGGATTTTAATGAAGCTATTAAGCAAGTGCTATGTTATGTAACGATCAGAGCACAATTTTGTAAACGGGTACCACCTCTTGTGGAGATTGTTAGTCAGAAATGTTATGCTGGTTGAGGTGCATGTACTCTGTAACTGTCAGCAAGGATGATGAAAAAGATACTTCCCTGACAATGCTGCATTTAAATTGGTAACCATTGGGTGGCACAGTAAAATTGCACAACACTCAATGAACTGGGATATCTGGTTTCAAACATTAACTATGGCTGATATTCAAATCCTGGCTCAGTCCCAAATGGTGAGTTACTGATCTTATTGAGCACAGACCTGAACAGGATCAAGGGTACGTATCCAATGGAAAGGAGGAGAACCTGATAGGGGTTCAGCTACCAGTCAGACCTCAGTCCCCACTAGGTGGCCACACAGCAGCATTGGCAAGGACAGCAAAGAGCCCTTGTGGTTAGAACTGCTTCTGGATGCAAGCTCCGAAGCTATGAAATGGATAGAATGGAGTAATCTATGAAAAGTTGTTGAATTAGTGGAGGAGGTAGAGAAACTGAGGACTCTGAGAATAGTGAGTTGAGTGCTTCGTTCTTTTAAGTGTAGCAGGTGTCACAGGGCAGTGATGCTCCAATAAACTTTTTTTAACAAATTGCTACAATTTCTTTGTAAGTATATTCACCTTGCAGTTTCCGCAGATGTTAGATGTAAATTGGGCAATTGACTTTATTTTAATGAATTTTGTAACTATTTCACACAACTGCATCATATACTTGACTATGTTTGGAATGAGTAACAAACCTCCAAATTTCAATTTTATTTGGACCTGTTAAGGGCTAACAAGACTAATTCCAAATCTCCCCAGTATAAACAGTTGTTCCCAGTAAGCTATGCTATTTATTAATAGGCGTGGGCATTCTGCACACCATAACCAGCTGAATGATGGTACTGATAGAGATCAGAGAGAAAGTCACCTCCCCGCCTTTCAAGATGATACAAGCTGATGAAGGAAAGCATTTTGTGTGTTTTTTTTAATGCAACTGTGATATATATCTGAACTTCAAATTAATACCTCATCTAGCTAAATCCATTTAGTTGTGATTAGGCAGTGAACAGTTGATTCATGGTGGCTACAAATCATGAATCTAATTACCAGCCTCTACTGAATTGACTAATCTTAGCCAGGGCGGTGGTGCAATTTGATACAATTTGCCTCAGTAGCTTAGACGAGAAAGAAGTTTGCTTGCGTTCTTGATGCTTATTGTTACTCTGGCTCCTTCTGAGATTGAGTATTGGGTTAGCACAAGGTCAGGTCCAGCAGTGACTTTTGTCATAATCAAGTAGCCCGCTTACATTCATTTTAAGACTGCAAATGGTGAATGCCTTTTTTCTTTCCCAGAATTTGATCTGATCCCAGTTATCCTTTGCAAGTTTTGGGGGTAGGACATTGATAGTTGAGGAATGGAGAGATAACTTGTGTACAAAACTGAGAGCAGTGTCAACAGTAGCTTAGTGAAAGCATTCTGATGACTCAACCCATATTTGGGAATGATTGTGCTGTATGCATTTCAATAAGCAGTAGACATTTTCATATGTGTGTGTGTGTGTATGTGTGTGTGTGTGAGAATGTTACTGGTCTGGACTGTGGTTGCTATTGTTCATACATTCTACAATTTAAAAATTCTGAAGAAAATTACAATATAATATGTTGACAATATTGAAGATACAATGTCAGCTTTTTAGAATCTCGATAAACTACACATTCGGTCTTGTATGGAACATGCACTCCTGAAAATATTCCCTAGTAGCTTATAGGCTTGTACCTTGATCATGCTGCCTATTCAACTTTGTATCTCACTACTTTTAACACAATTAATTATTCTTCCATCTCCAAACACTTGAAGCTCTCATATTAAAAGACGAACTAATTTGAAATTTTATAATTGCCTTGAGTTAAAAGTTCACTAAATTCAGAAGTCATTCAGGAATTCTTTTATTTAAAAAGAAGTGGGCCCATCAGCTTTCTCATTGACCTAAAGATTTATTTTGATTTGTTGCGGGTTTTTAAATCACCACTCCCCAACAAAATGTTTTCAGACTCACTATTCTTTTGCCACTTTTCGCCATTCTGATCCCACAACAAGCTGCCACTATTGTATTATTCAGCTTCTACGTTCTCTGGCTCTCAAACTACCATTAGATTTTTAGTCAGCCTCAAGCAATCTATTTTCTCCCCCCTGCATTCATCCCCTTCACAACCCCCAAATTAAAAATACAGGACTTTCTGAAAAAGTTCTTTACTGTCTCTGCGATTATATTGCACTAAGACTGATTGCTACCTCCAGTTTCTGGTGATCACATCTTGTGCAGCTTATTGTCCATTGAATATGCTGAACTTTTTTTTTAAGTGGTTGTGTGGGAGGAATCTAATGTCACTCTTGACTTACTGGCATGAGCCCCATGTAGAATATAAGTAACTACTTAGCCATTATGTTCATATTCATTCACTCAATATTTGAGAGCTTGAGAACTTCTTTAGATCAATTGAAAAGAATAGAGAGGATGTTTTTTGGGCACATATTTGCATTGTTTGGAAGTACGCTCATTGAAAGCACCACTGCTGAGAGGCCAGAGGAATGAAAGGCTAGACTTCTGACCCTTCCACTATTCATTTAGTCGTCCTTTAGATTGATGCCATTAATTGAGGCCATCTGTGGAAAGCAACTGGAGTTCCTGATTAGCCTTAGGGTTTTACAGATTCACAATACCATGCTGTTTTTCACCTTAAGCCTGGACAGAGAAACAGTAACTAATAACTCTAATAATGAATGTTATTAACCTTAGATCTGCGGTTGCTCCATTTTATTATACAAACTAAGTGGCACTTTTGTTTTGCAACAGCAGGGTTTAGTGACAGAGGAAGAAATAGGCTTCTGTCTCCATTACGTTTAGCAGGATTTAAAGTGCTTATTGTGAAGCCATGGTTTTCATACTGTTAGGGCTATATCTTTTTTTTTATTTTTTCATACTTGTGGCCGTAGACCTGAAAGGGGAAATAACTGTTTTAAAAACCAGCGGTCATTGGAGGATTACTGCATTTTTAAAATACTAAGTTATTGAAACTCATTATAAGTGCTGTTTACACACTGAAGCAGTGGGAAAGGCTGAGTTACAGATTAACCAGGACTGGGGGAAGGGGCGGTATATGAATGGAGATTTGGCCAGCAATAAGTAACTGATTGCTCTATGAAATGGTGACCAGTTATTGATAACTAAGGCCTCTGCATGCTAACAATTATATGATTGGTTCCCAGGTAGTCTTGGGAGTGTGAATGTATGGCCAGAAGCCATCTGGTACCTGGATGGGAAGAAACTTTTCTCTGGTTTAAAAAATAATCTCTTTGAAGCTTTGAAAATAAGAGGTTATTTCCCATCCTGAGTTGCTGTAAGCTTTGACTTCACACTAATAAGTCAGTAAACTTTATAAGTGTGAACCAGTCACCCTGTGCTTCCTGCAAATAAATTAATATACCCGGAGAAAGAAAATTGAAGCAGTGTTCTGATCAGCAAAAGGATCACCTTAGCAAACCCTGTGGGCAGGGTACACTGACTGCTTCACAGTTCTTTCTGTCAACCCATAACATCATTTTTTTTTGTTATCTGTCTATATGTATGCATGGAGTGAGGTTTTATAAGGGGGTCAGTGTTTCAACTAGTCTACGTATATGCTGACTGTTCTTATTTTTTATCTGCAGCTAGAAATTATTTATTTGTAATACATATAATTTTTAAGTATAGAGACCTGGCTGGTACATTCTGTCACTAAGTATAACAAAACAGGTAAACTGGGGAGTTCTGCATGCTTTTGTACAATCTTTAACTTTTGTACTAACTCTAAGACTTGTGGGGTTTGATTTCCAATGCACTACCCAATGAGGCATGACTATACTTTTAACAATCAAATTCAAGGGCAAATAGTTGACATTTTTGACAATCACACCTTTTAAATGGTTATTAAACTGATTCTGATTTAAAACAATAAATATTTGTGCGGCATTTTTCATTAGATATCACATCAGGATTACAAAGCACAAAGTACGGGCATCTAGTGATGGTGTACACTGCCAGATATACATTAGTCATGTGCAACACCATAATCTGACTGAACACTTGTGTTTTTTCAATATTCACTTTTTAATTCTTGAGAGTTGACAGTTCTCCCACAATCTTTAACAAAATTTTTCGCCCAATGCACTCCAAAATCTGGTCATTTATATTTTTGGTTATGAAAGCATAGTGTCCAAAATGTCTATTATTTCTGCCTTTTGTTGTGTTTCATTCAGGACTATTTAAAACTTCAACCTTAGCTCAATGATGACATTCATACCGCTTGAGTATGAAGGCAATGAATTTAGGTCCCACGAAACAGCAGATAATCAAGACTCATCCCAGCTGACATTTCATTGGAATCTTGAAAGCATTCTACACTGCTGGAGGTGCCGCCTTTCAGATGAAATCTTGAACCAAAGGCCCTCTGTCTTCTAAGGTGGATGTAAAAGAGCACATGACACTATTCAGAGAATAGAGAAATTCTAGGTAACTAAGGCAAAAAAGAACTTGCATTTATATTTGGCTTTTAACAACTACTGGATGTTTCAAAGTGCATCCTGAAAATGCAGGAAATACAGAAGCTAATTTGCACACATTAAACACACTTTATGACAATATAATAAAATTCAGCCACTTTCATTCTGTGATTTCTATTTGAGGAATTAACATTGACTCGGACATGCAATTAACTTCACTGTCCTTGCATTCACAAAGGAAGATAAGGTTTCAATTCACTGCCTTACCCAAAAAAACAGCTTCTCCTATCTATGCAGCACATTCTCAACACTGTACTGGAATGCACTCAAGCCCTGAAGTAGGACTTAAAGCTTGAATCTTGTGACTCAGAGGTGAAAGTACTACCAGCTGGCCCCGAGATTACACCCCAGAGGCCGATATTTATTATTTAGCCAACATCACCAAAATTAAAAGATTTGATCGTTATCTCATTCATGGAGAAGCAGAATTTGAATGCTTTATTTGATTATATTTCAGCACGAGCTGGCTGTGAAACTCTTGGAACAGCTTTAAGTTATGAGGGTGACCTTTTATAAAAATGCATAATCTTGTTAAGTTCTAAAATTGTGTTAAATTCAAAATTGCTAGCTTTTAGTATATCCCAGTAAGTTAGTGAAGAAAGTAGTCTTTTTCTATGGGTAATTGAAATTCCAAATATAAACTATTGCCATTTATTTTGAGGGCTTTGGTTAGGCCACAGTAGGAGTAGTGTGTCCAGTTGTGGCCACTGCACTACAGGGAGAATGTGATCAAACTGGAGGGCATGCAGAGAAGATTCACTAGGATGTTGTCTGGAATGGTACAATTTAGCTCTGAAGAGAGGCAGGATGAAGGGTCTAGGCCCGAAACGTCAGCTTTTGTGCTCCTGAGATGCTGCTTGGCCTGCTGTGTTCATCCAGCCTCACATTTTATTATCTTGGAATCTCCAGCATCTGCAGTTCCCATTATCCCAGGATATACTCAAATTGTTTTCTTTAGAGCAAAGTCAGCTGAAAGAGAATTTATACATGTGTATAAGATTGTGAGGCATGGACATGGTGGAAAGAAAGCAGCTGTTCTCTTTAATTGAAAGATCAGTAACAAGGGGACATAATTTTAAAGTGAAAGGCTGAAGGTTTAAAGGAAATTTGAGGAAAATTTCTTTCTCCAGAGAGTGGTGAGAATCTTGAGTACACTGCCTAGGAGGGTAGTTAAGGCAGGAAACTTCACAAACTTTAACAAGTACTTTGTTGAGTATTTGAATCATCATAACATTGAAAGCCATAGGCCTGGCACTGTGAAGTGGGACTAATGTAGATTTAGTCATTTTTGTTGGTGCAGACTCAATGAGCCAAAGGGCCTTTTCTGTACTGTATGATTCGCATTTCGATACTTGAAGTATAGAAGTGTTTTGTATCTCCATTTCCCCTACCAGCCCCACAACCACAACTCACTGTCCAGTTTTCCTTTGCTAAAGCACTTTTTAATGTAGTGAAACACCCATTAACAATACTTTAAAGTTCTATAATTGTAAAGGATTTGAACATCGTAGTTGTACATTTCTTAAAAGAAAAGTCTTTTTAATTTATTTCATTTTATTGTGTTGACCAGTTTCAGTAGGGTGGAATTTGAGTATGTGAGAATTTGACCCTTGTCAATTTCAAAATCTGAGAAAGGACATCCAGTAATGCAAGTCCAGAAATCATCTGCAAAAACAGAGGATGACAGAGGACACAGAACTAGGGTGTAGTTAGCTCCTGCATATTTTTAAGTTTAACTTGTATGTCAGCTGTGATTTTCTTCAGCTTTAAATCATCCAATTTTACCTTTGTCTTAAAGGAAGTTTTACACATATCAAACTAATGTTTTTTATTGAGCTGTTGCAATATACTGGTATTGACATAGAAATTGCACTAATATTAAACAATGTTCTTCCTCAAGTGGGTTTTAATTGCTCCAACCACCAGTGAGCATTAGTGCTTCACTGTAGTATTGTGGAAATCACAGTTCTCTCTGCTCTTGATCATTGGAATATTGTTACAATTATGAGCTTGATAAAATTTTTGGGAGCAGTGTCTTTGATTTAAGATAAAACTGAGGGAATCATGTAACCTTTCTGAAGTTTGCTTAACAGCAGGCCTGGGGCAGTTAAAAAATCAAAGGGAGGTCTAGAGTGTGTTACATGAGCCCTGGTGTAATGTGTTCATGGTTAGACACAGATGTACGTACAAACATTTGAATTAGGAGAAGAAGTAAGCCTCTAGTCTGCTCTGTCCTCCAGTTAATAAGATCTTGGCTGATCAGATTATGCCCTCATCCTCATTCCTGTCTACCCCCTTGTAAATAAAGAACCTAGCTCCTGCCTTAATGATCTCACCCCCACAGGTCTCTGAAGGGCTGAATTCCAAAGAGCCAAGGCTTTCTAAAGAAAAAAAAGTCCTCCCCTCTTCCATCTGAAATGCGAGATCCTTTAGTTTTAAAATGTTTTCCCTTATTCTCGTTCTAGACAGTGGCAGTAGTCTGAGCTCACTGTGGTTGGACTCTTCGTCATCCAACATCCCAGAAAGGGTTTGAAAGTATCAAGTTCTAAATAGTTGTTCTTGTAAATGGTCCATTTACTTCTAATATGAAGGACAGTTGAAGACAACAATAACAAATCAACATTTTTAGCTGACTGTAAAGCTAGTATCTTCCATAATATAACACAGTATGGAGCTGGAGGAACACAACAGGTCAGGCAGCATCAGAGGAGCAGGAAAGTTGACATTTCGAGTCAGTACCCTTCTTCAGAGGAAGGGTGCCGACCTGAAAAGTCAACTTTCCTGCTCCTCAGATGCTGCCTGGCCTGCTGTGCTCCTCCAGTTCCACGCTGTGTTATCTCCGACTCCAGCATCAGCAGTTCTTACTATCTTTGATGTTCCAAAGTATGTTGCCTTGGGGAAGGGAGCAGAGAGGAAGCTATCTTTGCGATCAGGCTTCATGCTTCTCTACAAATCACGCAATATCACATAGACAGAAGTTTTGTCTGGTCAGCAGAGGAAGCTGCTACTTGGCTTTACAAACTATAATAGCTGGATATGGGAAGAAAGCAGTCGTTATTCAAAAAGACACATCCTGCCGCCAATGTAGGATTCCACAAAATGTAGCCCATTATGTTAAGAAGGGAAAAGTCATTGGGACAGGCTTTACTGCTGATGGTAGATTTAGGAACGTTTGCACCACTAAGGGAAACACGTGAGAGTGACTATTCAAAGTTACAACTCCAAAAAACTGAGAAAGCAAACTAGTTGGAAGTTGGCAGTAATGAGAACTGTTTTCTATAAGGACTACACCAGAGTGTGGAAACTGAATAAATTTAAAGAGGCCATAGACTTTTAATTAGTAACAATTTGAAGAGTTATTGGGACCGGGCCGCAAAGTGAAGTCGAAGCTGGTATGTGATCAGCCATGATCGTATTAATTGGTAAAGCAGGGGCTGAATTGTCTGCTCCTGTTCTTAGTTCTAACAAACCAGCCTCAACTAGTTGGGTCAAGTGGCCTTTTGTATGCTGTAAATTTAAAGTATGAGAGGATTTAATGGTAAAGTATGCACATTTGTAGAATTCAAACATTTAATAAACCCAATAAAGCACAACATGGCATTCATAAACTAGGAGTTTTACAACAAATGATAGAGTACATGTAAACATGTTGCTGTACATATTGGTAGTTGCCTGTGGGATATGTACATTTTGATTTTTTTTCAGCAATATTCAAAGAATGAGAGATTTGAAGCTCCAGTCTGATTGAAAGATGATACAGGAAGGCTACCACCTGAACTGGCCTCTAATTCCAATGATGATTCAAAACTATTGAGTATGTGTGGGTCGTTTATTGTGCCAAGCATACGTCATATTTTGAGGCAAGCCCAAGCTGCTTTAGCTGATATAAACTGAGGTATTTCGTCATCTTTTGCACACTGTTTGCAGTGGCTTTGTTCCTATTTTTCCACAATCTCTGCTTTATCTCTTCCTGGTCTCCACTCAGTCTGTGTCCTGATCTGAATTTCCTTTTTTCAATTATTATTTCCCCTCTGAAGTTGATATTAAATGATAGTTGCAAATTCTATTTAAATGTTGCAAGTGAACTTCTTCCAGTCCAAAGTGGGAGACACACTTCTCCCAGTGCCAGTTTCAAATCACAATTTTTTGCAATTGCCTGTGAGTGTATGTTTTGGAATATTCACTGCTGAACTGAATGGGATCTATGAAGTGCAATTTTTTATGACATGAACATTTTAACTTGGGCTGTGACACGATGACATGCCTGTTCTTCTCTAAATGAATTATCCAATTTTTTTTGGTGTTCGGAGCAAGAATACAACAAAACAAAAATGTTTCTTGATGCTCAACTGCTAACTTCACGTCAGTTCCTTGAATTAGAATGCTGTCAGTTCTGTTAGAATATATTTTTACAAGTGTTTTCACCAAAAAGATTTTCACCAAATCAGATATGTCTAGAAAATTAGCAAAAAGAGATTTGTATCTTAAAGAAAGCTGACCCTTTGAACAGCCCTGATTGCATGGCTTTAATAAGCAATAGGGTATGATGTTCCACATAAGTTATAAGGCTTTGAAAAATGCTTCACTTGTATTGCAGGATAAATGCAAAGGCAGATGATTACAATTTGGCAGAGTAGCAGGCTCAGTAATTTCTTAAGGAGTCCACAGGCCCAAATATTTATTTTCATACTTTTTATTTATCCATTTTCAGAAGATGAGATCCATTACCTAATGCAGGTGATTCACAGCCCATTATTTAACAAGTAGAGGCAAAAAAAGTAAAGGGACATTTTATTAAGTAATGCAATACTGCTAGTATTGGGTGTCATGTGGAGTTTTAAATTCTAATAGACAAAATTAACATGAATGTACAGTATTATATACATCTATTCAAAAAGCAATCCATGAGGTGAAATATTTAAAACATATGTATATATCCTTAATAAAAACCGAAAGAACTGTGGAAGCTATAAATCAGGAACAAAAACAAAGCTGCTAGAAAAGCCCAGCAGGACTGGCAGCATCTGGGAAGGAAAAAAAGTTAACATTTCAGGTCCAGTGATCCTTCCTCAGAACTGATTATATATATATTTTGTATATATACCTTGCCTGCCCTTGCTCCATATTAGATTGCCTTTTTTGCAAGATCTGGAGGAGCCTTTCTCTTACTCATTTTGCACAAAATTATAACCTTTCAAAGATTATCACCTTCTTCCCTTTCAAAATATGTGTAATTAATATATCAGTCAACTCGCTCATTGCGACTTCAGAGAAATCCAAATCTAAAACTCATTCAACTTTTCCTGATCCCTCTGGCACCTGCCCTTACTATGTAAGAAAACATTTTGCAAAAATATTAACCACTTATGTTTACAATTCTGCAGATGATTCACTTTTGCTGGTATAGCTCATAAAATCTACCAAAATATTGTAAATTCAAATTAGCTCATTGATGGGCTCACCACCTAATTTTTGTGACCTCTTGCATGAAACATGGGCCCCACATGAACTTGTGTGAATGAACTAGGAAATACTGTCTGTTATGGAAACATGGTAGTACATTTATGTTGATTCTCAGTAGAAAATCTAGATCAGCAAACGGGTACATCAGTACGACAACTGTCTGTAAAAATTTGTTAGGATTCATATAATATTAAAGTATTATGCCTGATGCTGTCTATTGGCAGAGCTGCTGGATTTAACATCACTGTAACTGCTTCATGAATGAAAGATCCACTCATGAGTTCTCTTTCTATGAGAATCGTGTGCAGAAATCAGAGTTCCATTGACTCATTGAGTAGAAAGTTTACATTTCTTTGTTTTAACAATCTCAAAAATGGGCATTTGAAATGCATTACATGCAAGGGACTTCAGATTCACACAAGGGTTTGTGTGCTTTGTGTAATTTTGTCTCCAGTCAACCAAATTATTTCTCCGAATTTTCAAAGGCTTTTTGTCTCTGAATCGGAGAGAGTGGGGACTGGAGAGTGAACAACCTTTGCCAAGTTTTCTTTGAATCAAGGACCAGGGGATCTATGATGTTTATTTGCCTATCTCTTCTACTTTAGATGTCCAACATGATGCAGAGAAACAGCCAGCATAGAGTGGGCCCAATCATGTGACTAGATAGAGTGGTACATTAAGTATTTTAGCCATTTATGCAGTATCAGCACCATTTGCAATGCTGAAGTACTTCGGGTATTGCTGAGATCTTGTTCCATTTGTGATACATGGGTAAGTTTATGACACTTGGAAAAGCATTGAAAATGGCTATGGAAAATTCTGAAAGTCTTTAGATCCACATTCATTTATCATTATTATAGCCTCAGTGAGGTCATTGGCATTTTCTTCTTCTCTGGCTTTCTTTTGAGATTCTCCCTCTTTGCATCTCAAAGTCACCCACTCATCCAATCTTTGTACTTCCTCACCTGCTTCTCCTCTCAACTTCTTCCTCAGTTGTTCCCAGGAGAAGAAAGCATGGCAGTAGGAATCCAAAGAGTTGAGAGGAAAGTAGTGTAGAAACTAAACCAGCAATGAGCATAGTGCTACAAATGCTGTCTTTTAAAATAGAGTGCCTGTGACTGTGTTGGTATAACCATGTTCATAATATCAATGTTAGGAACAGCTGTAATGCAGAAATATTTTGTTTGAAATTTGAATATTGAGTTAGTTGTATGTGATGTTTTGGACGCTTGGTGTTTAGAAGAAAATGAACTTTTTCCATAAACCCTTGATTACCGATCTTTCGAAATGTTAAAATGTTTTAAATATATTGTATTTAACACAGTCACATGATAAAAGCAGGAATTAAATGCAAATTAATTATGTCATGGGTGCTATTAATGTTGTAATATATTTGATAATAATAGTATAACACGACATTAAACTGCAAAAATGTCTACTTCCTTATGTATAAACAAACATAGAGAAAACTTCTTCTATCACCATTATCTGCCCTAACACTTCTAGAAGACCCAGAGCAATGGTATTATTCCATGATGCTGTACTACTAGCAATGTAACTGACACCTCTGACCTTGCTTCCACTGGGCCTGGCGTTAGATGAGAAAGGGGCCCAATATAAGCAGTTTCACCTCAAGGACTGGGGGGATTGGTAGCACTGGGGAGTTACGGATTCATTCATCGTCATCTTCAATTACTGTACCTCAAGGGGCACTTGATGGCTCAGTGGTTACCACTACTGCCTAATAACACCAAAGACCCAGGTGCAATCCCGGCCTTGGGTGACTGTCTGTGTGGAGTTTGCACGTTGCCCCTGTGGCTGTGTGGATTTCCTCTGGGTGCTTTGGTTTTCTCCCACAGTCCAAAGATGTGCAGGTTGGGTGGACTGGCCACACTGAATCGCCCTCAGTGTTCAGGGTTGTTAGATTAGGGGTATAGGTCTGGGTCGGATGCTGAGGGTCGGTGTGGACTTGTTGGGCTGAAGGGCCTGTTTCCACACTGTACAGATTCTAATACCTAGTGTCACATAGGTAAATTATTGCAAAGCTCCCTTTACATCAATCTAGGTTTGCATCTTTCATAGGCCATATTCATCACATGACCTCAGATGCTCCCGCATATACTTTCAGCATGGGTCGTCCAACATCTATCCTCATGGTGCACCATTATCCCAAGCCAAACTGACAAGCAGGTAGATACTTCATTTTGTGGATTGAATGATTTTTGCCTGTACATTAAGCAACTATTTATCTCCAAGTCTTTCTGTGCCCAGTTCATAAAATTACACAAATATTTTAATACATTTTTACATATAATCACAGAAATATTATGGTCTGGAAGGAAACCATTTGGCCCATTGTGCCTGCACAGCTGCATTTTCACATGTGAATCTCCTGCCTTTTCCCATATCCCTGCACCATTACTGTTCAAATAGCCATCCATAATTGCATCAATTAAACCTCCCTCCACCACAGTTCCAGTCAGTGCATTCCATATGCTAACAATATGCTGTGTGCAAATGTTTTCTCACATCACCCCATTTTCAGATCACTTTAAATCTGTGTCATCTTGTTCCTGTTTGTTTTACAAGCAGAAACATTTCACCCAATTCACCCAATTTACCGTATCAAACCTACTCCTGTCTTTGAAAACCTCAATCAGATCCCCTCTCAACTGCTTTCTTTCCAGCAAGCACTGTCCCAACTTCTACAATCTATTCTCACCTAGGCCCATTTTAGCAGTCTCTGCAGTGCATTCACATCTTGTCTCTCATGTGGCACCCACAACTGCACACAGTACTCTAACTG
Organism: Stegostoma tigrinum; assembly: GCF_030684315.1. Classification (NCBI taxonomy): domain Eukaryota; kingdom Metazoa; phylum Chordata; class Chondrichthyes; order Orectolobiformes; family Stegostomatidae; genus Stegostoma; species Stegostoma tigrinum. The sequence continues at coordinate 28,618,091 of NC_081372.1, forward strand.
AGATCTAGCAGGTATCTTGTACAAGTTTAACATACTGCCCCAGTAACTTTGTTTCTCCTTTATTTATTTTTGGCAGTATCCTAGAGATTCATCTTTAATTGCTGAAGATTTTGCAGCAATCTTGACAATATCCTCAGCCTGATCTAGATCCACCTAATTTATATTGCATATGAGACCATTTTATACTATTCCTATTGGGAATTGTATTGAAATCGTTCAAACGCATTTCAACTGAAACCTTTTGACAGCCAAAACCTTTATCTCAGCAAAGTGTAGAGCTGGATGAACACAGCAGGCCAAGCAGCTCTTAAACAAATTAAGTTATTTATGTCACCTTCACGACTCAGCTTTTTGAGGCTTAGTATCATTCTGCACTATATCCCCCCCATAGGCCAGTGTATTTTCCTAACTGGTGGTGTCTTAACCCGAGCATAGCAATTCAGAAAGGCCTAACCAATACTTTGTATAAGGGAAGCACAACCTTTTATTCCCTTTGTATGCCCGTGCTCTTTGTACTAGTGCTCAACATTCCAGTTGCAACTTCGATTGCATTGCCAACCTGAGCAGAGTCTTTTAATTACTGTATCTGGGCACTTACTGTCTGACATTGAACATTTTTAAATATTGTACCACCTTACAGAATGTGTAGTTACCCTTTGAACCACTGAAAGAGCTCACCCATAGTATTTTGATAAAAGCTATTTCAATCAGGAATGGAGTGGTGCAGTGGATAATAAGCAGATAGTTCACATGAGGAGCCTAAGTTCAAATCCAAACCAAACTGCTGAGATAAAGGGGTAATAGGAACTGCAGATACTGGAGAATCTGAGATAACCAAGTTTAGAGCTGGATGAACACAGCAGGCCAAGCAGCATCTTGTACATTTTGTAAGGTGGTACAATACTAAAAAATGTTCGATGTTAGACAGTAAGTGCCCAGATACAGTAATTAAAAGCCTCTGCTCAGACTGGCAATGCAATCGAAGTTGCAACTGGAGTGTTGAGCACTAGTACGAAGAGCACGGGCATACAAAGGGAATAAAAGGTTGTGCTTCCCTTATACACAGTATTGGTTAGGCCTTTCTGAATTGCTGTGCTCGGGTTAAGACACCACCAGTTAGGAAAATACACTGGCCTATGGGGGGGATATAGGGCAGAATGATACTAAGCCTCACAAAGCTGAGTCGTGAAGGTGACATAAATAACTTGATTTGTATTCCTGTGAGTTTAGAAGATTTACGGAAGGGTTTGGTGGAGCAAATAGAAACAGGAAAAATATTTTCTTAAGTGGGGGAACTCAGAACTAGGAATATAACCTTAAAAATTAGAACTTGACCGGTTAAGAGTGAAAGTAGTACTTCTTCACATGCAAAGAGGAAATCTAGGTTTCCAATGTTTACTGTCACCCTGCCATAACAAGCCATGGTCGCTGGTACCACTGATATTTTAAGACTGAAATCAATGCCCTTTTGTTTGTCCATTGTAATAAGAGCATTGAGTTGCAGAAAATCATTAGGCCTGGCTCCTATACTTCAGACATTGTTAGATGTTATCACAACCTCCTGGCATATGTGTTCTGTGTGAGGCGTGTCATTCAACATTCTGTTGGATTTAATTATTTCTGCTTCAACATATGGAATAGTATGTCACTCAGGGCTCTCTCAATTTCATCCTTGGCTATTTCAATACCATTCTTGGAACGTATTATCATCCATGTTTCCATTAGATTTGGCTTGCAGTAAACTAAATTTCTTTAATCAGTCCTGGGCTGAAGATGTCATTGGCCAGTCCAGCATTTATTGCCTGGAAGGCAGTTAAGGTACAACTACATCACTACGGGTCTAGAGTCATAGGTAGGCCAGATCAGGTAATGGTGGCAGATTTCCTTCCCTGCAGGATATTAGTGAATCAGATGTTTCATGACAATCAGTAATTATGTTGTCTCCATTAGGCTGGCTCATACTTTCTAAGATTTTATTGAATTCTGCCATGGTCAGATTTGAACCCACATTCCCAGAACTGAGGTTTTGGATTGCTTGTCTAGTGGCATTACCACTACAACACTACATTCCCACTTGCTAGTTTTTTGGTCACTTATCTATTTTCTCTTTCTACAGTCATCTTAGATACTACTGCCCTGTTTTACATCTGCTTTGCTCCAAGATTTTAAAAAAAATTATGGGTGTCACTGGCCGTGCCAGCATTCATTGCCCATCTCTAGCTGTCCTTGAGAGGTGGTGATGAGCTATGTTCTTGAACCACTGCAAGTCAAATGCTATCGGTGGACCCACAATGCTGTGAGGGACGCAGTTCTCGGATTTTGACCCAGTAACACTGAATGAATGTTATATACTTCCAAGTCAGGATGGTGAGTGGCTTGGAGAGGAACTTGCAGGTGACGGCGTTTCCATGTATCTACTGCTGTTGTCCTTCTAAATTCCAGTAGTCACAGGTTTGGAAATTGTTGTATAGGAAACCTTTGCAAATTACTGCAATGCATCTTGCAAATGGCAAACACTGAGCATCAGTGGCAGAGGAAATGAATGTTCTTGGATATAGTGCCAATCAAGTGGGCTGCTTTGTCCTGGACTATGTCAAGCTTCTTGTATTGTTGGAGTTGCGCTGATCCAGGCAAGTGGGGTCTATTCCATCACATTTTTGACTTGTGCCATGTAAATGGTAAACAGGCTTTGTGGAGTCATGAGGGCAGTTACTTTCTCCAGGATTCCTAGCCTCTGATGTGTTCTTGTGGCCATTTATATAGATAGTTCCATTCTAGTCGGTGGTAACCCCCAGGATATAAGTTGTGGAGGATTTGGTGATAGTAATGCCATTAAATGTCAAAAAATGATGGATAGATTCTATCTTGCTGGAGGAGATCATTGTCTGGCACTTGTGTGGTGTGAATATTATTTGCCACTTGTTAGGCCAAACCTAGATATTGTCCAGGTCTTGCTGCATTTAAACATGGATTGCGTCAGTATCCAAGGAGTCACAAATGGTCCTGAACATTGTGCTGTTATAAGAAAACATTCCCATTCCTGATATTATGATGGAAGAAGGTCATTGAAGTAGTTGAAGATGGTTGGACCTAGGGCATTAGCCTAGGAAGCCCTTGCAGAGATGTCTTGGAGCTGAGATGACAACAATCACATCCATCTTTCTTTAGTGCCAGGTATGACTCCAGTCAGGCATAATTTTCCATCACCTCCAAGTTTAACTGATTTTCTTTGAATTTCCTAATCTAAGTTGTATGCACATTTGAAACAACAGTGCTTTCAATGCTGAGCTGAGACATCCCTCTTCTGGCTTCTTCCTCACTGTAAGTGTGTCCATTGCTTTATCCCTTTCAGCTAATTACTTTATTTGTTTGATAAACTTTCTGTAACTGGGCACCATATTGAACATCAGAGATAATGGGAACTGCAGATGCTGGAGAATTCCAAGATAGGCTGAATGAACACAGCAGGCCAAGCAGCATCTCAGGAGCACAAAAGCTGACGTTTCGGGCCTGGACCCTTCATCAGAGAGGGGGATGGGGAGAGGGAACTGGAATAAATAGGGAGAGAGGGGGAGGCGGACCGAAGATGGAGAGTAAAGAAGATAGGTGGAGAGAGTATAGGTGGGGAGGTAGGGAGGGGATCGGACAGTCCAGGGAAGACGGACAGGTCAAGAGGGTGGGATGAGGTTAGTAGGTAGATGGAGGTGCGGCTTGGGGTGGGAGGAAGGGATGGGTGAGAGGAAGAACCGGTCAGGGAGGCAGAGACAGGTTGGACTGGTATTGGGATGCAGTGGGTGGGGGGGAAGAGCTGGGCTGGTTGTGTGGTGCAGTGGGGGGAGGGGACGAACTGGGCTGGTTTAGGGATGCAGTAGGGGAAGGGGAGATTTTGAAACTGGTGAAGTCCACATTGATACCATTAGCCTGCAGGGTTCCCAGGCGGAATATGAGTTGCTGTTCCTGCAACCTTCGGGTGGCATCATTGTGGCAGTGCAGGAGGCCCATGATGGACATGTCATCTAGAGAATGGGAGGGGGAGTGGAAATGGTTTGCGACTGGGAGGTGCAGTTGTTTGTTGCGAACTGAGCGGAGGTGTTCTGCAAAGCGGTCTCCAAGCCTCCGCTTGGTTTCCCCAATGTAGAGGCAGCCACAACGGGTACAGTGGATGCAGTATACCACATTGGCAGATGTGCAGGTGAACCTCTGCTTAATGTGGAATGTCATCTTGGGGCCTGGGATAGGGGTGAGGGAGGAGGTGTGGGGGCAAGTGTAGCATTTCCTGCGGTTGCAGGGGAAGGTGCCGGGTGTGGTGGGGTTGGAGGGCAGTGTGGAGCGAACAAGGGAGTCACGGAGAGAGTGGTCTCTCCGGAAAGCAGACAGGGGTGGGGATGGAAAAATGTCTTGGGTGGTGGGGTCGGATTGTAAATGGCGAAAGTGTCGGAGGATGATGCGTTGTATCCGGAGGTTGGTAGGGTGGTGTGTGAGAACGAGGGGGATCCTCTTAGGGCGGTTGTGGCGGGGGCGGGGTGTGAGGGATGTGTTGCGGGAAATACGGGAGACGCGGTCAAGGGCGTTCTCGATCACTGTGGGGGGAAAGTTGCGGTCCTTGAAGAACTTGGACATCTGGGATGTGCGGGAGTGGAATGTCTTATCGTGGGAGCAGATGCGGCAGAGGCGGAGGAATTGGGAATAGGGAATGGAATTTTTGCAGGAGGGTGGGTGGGAGGAGGTGTATTCTAGGTAGCTGTGGGAGTCGGTGGGCTTGAAATGGACATCAGTTACAAGCTGGTTGCCTGAGATGGAGACTGAGAGGTCCAGGAAGGTGAGGGATGTGCTGGAGATGGCCCAGGTGAACTGAAGGTTGGGGTGGAAGGTGTTGGTGAAGCGGATGAACTGTTCGAGCTCCTCTGGGGAGCAAGAGGCGGCGCCGATACAGTCATCAATGTACCGGAGGAAGAGGTGGGGTTTGGGGCCTGTGTAGGTGCGGAAGAGGGACTGTTCCACGTAACCTACCCAGGTGAACTGAAGGTTGGGGTGGAAGGTGTTGGTGAAGTGGATGAACTGTTCGAGCTCCTCTGGGAAGCAAGAGGCGGCGCCGATACAGTCATCAATGTACCGGAGGAAGAGGTGGGGTTTGGGGCCTGTGTAGGTGCGGAAGAGGGACTGTTCCACGTAACCGATACTGTTTGAGCTCCTCTGGGGAGCAAGAGGCAGCGCCGATACAGTCATCAATGTACCGGAGGAAGAGGTGGGGTTTGGGGCCTGTGTAGGTGCGGAAGAGGGACTGTTCCACGTAACCTAAGGTTGTAGGTTACGTGGAACAGTCCCTCTTCCGCAACTACACAGGCCCCAAACCCCACCTCTTCCTCCGGTACATTGATGACTGTATCGGCGCCGCCTCTTGCTCCCCAGAGGAGCTCGAACAGTTCATCCACTTCACCAACACCTTCCACCCCAACCTTCAGTTCACCTGGGCCATCTCCAGCACATCCCTCACCTTCCTGGACCTCTCAGTCTCCATCTCAGGCAACCAGCTTGTAACTGATGTCCATTTCAAGCCCACCGACTCCCACAGCTACCTAGAATACACCTCCTCCCACCCACCCTCCTGCAAAAATTCCATTCCCTATTCCCAATTCCTCCGCCTCCGCCGCATCTGCTCCCACGATAAGACATTCCACTCCCGCACATCCCAGATGTCCAAGTTCTTCAAGGACCGCAACTTTCCCCCCACAGTGATCGAGAACGCCCTTGACTGCGTCTCCCGTATTTCCCGCAACACATCCCTCACACCCCGCCCCCGCCACAACCGCCCTAAGAGGATCCCCCTCGTTCTCACACACCACCCTACCAACCTCCGGATACAACGCATCATCCTCCGACACTTTCGCCATTTACAATCCGACCCCACCACCCAAGACATTTTTCCATCCCCACCCCTGTCTGCTTTCCGGAGAAATCACTCTCTCCGTGACTCCCTTGTTCGCTCCACACTGCCCTCCAACCCCACCACACCCGGCACCTTACCCTGCAATCGCAGGAAATGCTACACTTGCCCCCACATCTCCTCCCTCATCCCTATCCCAGGCCCCAAGATGACATTCCACATTAAGCAGAGGTTCACCTGCACATCTGCCAATGTGGTATACTGCATCCACTGTACCCGTTGTGGCTGCCTCTACATTGGGGAAACCAAGCGGAGGCTTGGAGACCGCTTTGCAGAACACCTCCGCTCAGTTCGCAACAAACAACTGCACCTCCCAGTCGCAAACCATTTCCACTCCCCCTCCCATTCTCTAGATGACATGTCCATCATGGGCCTCCTGCACTGCCACAATGATGCCACCCGAAGGTTGCAGGAACAGCAACTCATATTCCGCCTGGGAACCCTGCAGCCTAATGGTATCAATGTGGACTTCACCAGTTTCAAAATCTCCCCTTCCCCTACTGCATCCCTAAACCAGCCCAGTTCGTCCCCTCCCCCCACTGCATCCCAATACCAGTCCAACCTGTCTCTGCCTCCCTAACCGTTTCTTCCTCTCACCCATCCCTTCCTCCCACCCCAAGCCGCACCTTCATCTACCTACTAACCTCATCCCACCCCCTTGACCTGTCCGTCTTCCCTGGACTGACCGATCCCCTCCCTACCTCCCCACCTATACTCTCTCCACCTATCTTCTTTACTCTCCATCTTCGGTCCGCCTCCCCCTCTCTCCCTATTTATTCCAGTTCCCTCTCCCCATCCCCCTCTCTGATGAAGGGTCTAGGCCCGAAACGTCAGCTTTTGTGCTCCTGAGATGCTGCTTGGCCTGCTGTGTTCATCCAGCCTCACATTTTATTATCTTACCATATTGAGCATTTTCTATTTGAACCTCCCTCTGATTTCTAGTAACTTTTTGAATGTGTTTCTGTGTGATACTTTATTCATTTCAGTGAGGCCTTTCTTGCACTATTTATGGAGATCATTCTTCCTCCTTAAATCTGTTGATATTCCCCAGTATTCATTGATTTCTGCCTCCTTTATTGTGCCTATGCCTCTCCGATCTCTTTCCTAGTCATTCTACCCTCGAAAATTAATACCAGATCTCTGAGGGTTTATTTTCTTAAGCTTTTGAGTCTTGTCTTGGATGTCCAGCTTATTTATACTAGAGACCTGAATTTCAACTGGGATAGTTTTTATTTGTGGAGAACATATTGTTCTTTTCTTCATGAATACTTGGAGAATGAATTCTTTCAAGTTGTTTTAATACCTTGTTGGCATCCTTATTTCACGCAAGTTTGCACTTTTAAAGTTCTCCTCTCTGTTCTCGTTATTGTAATATTGAAAGACTAGTGTACCATACCTGCTTACCTCTAAGTATTTTCTTTCCAAGCCGCTCTCTGCTTCCTAACATACTCTTAAATGTATCTCTGCATGACACTCCATTACCTCAAGGAGCCCCTTCTCTTACTTCAGGATTTGCAGAGTAGAATTTTTCTCTTAATTTGTTTGGTAATCCATTTAAAATGAAATAGTGTGTGCTTGCCCAGTCTAGATTTGTTCATTTAGAGTATTCTTTTGAAAGTGGCCCATTGTTGTTCTACCAACATGTATTGTGAAACATTTTCATTCCATCTAATTACTTTAAATCTTCCTGATCTCTTTTAAAGCTATAAGCTTTCTTAGGGTCTTGTGTTTACTTGAGTCACAGATGCACAAAAACTTTTACATTCTGTTCTCACTTTCCCCAGGAGTGCCATGATCTCCATTTCCTGTATTCCGTCTGAGTCATTTACAAATTATAGGTTAAAATCAGCACTGCCTCTTGTGACTTTCTTTGTGATGATTCATTTACAAAATTTACCCACTTGAAGCTCTAGTGCTTTTCCAATTTATATTGAGTTGATTTAAATCACTGTTTATAAGAACTTGGCTGTTCTATCAAATGCTGCTTTATCTCTTTCTTGTGCTGTTTTGGTGATCTATAACACATGCCCGGTATTAGTCTGGACTTCTCCATTTGTGGTTTCAAAGGTATAATGCTCCATTTAAGGTGCAAACTGAATCCTTTGCTATGTGATATCACTTAAACGGAGTGCTTCAATAAATTGCTAAGATAACAGTCAATCTTCCAGAAACCTTACAATAAGTTTCGCCCCAGTGATCTGGAAAAAACAAGGAGTTCCTTCTCAATTCTGATCCTCTAAATGCACAAATTCATTGGAAGATAAAAAGCAGGAATTTGTACTGCAATTTCTGCCTTTTGCCGAGTACTAAATAACAATGTCTTTATTATTCAGTACATAAATTTTTGATGAGAAGGACAATCTCAAATGAGCACACGAGTCTTTGAATTAGCACAGACATGGAATCAAATAATGCTGGAAAGTAATGCGGGATAATTTACTATAAAGTAATGAGTAAAGATTTACAATAAAGATAAAATGTCCATAATCTAAATCTAGCTAAGAAATTAATAGGCATTTAAGAAATTCTGGAAAATTTATGCACATGTGTAAGCATTTAATAATTATCTGGTTTTTTGAGTCAATAATTTCTAAATTAGTGCTATACCTGGCCAGATAGCAACAAAATGGTTTTGTCTGGCCAAGAGATTCGGATTGATTGATTTATCAGCAGTGTCCAAAGTTTGGAATGTTCAGTATTCTATTTTTCCTTGGTGGTTTTAATTGTGAAACAGAAGAAATCTATTTATTTACATTGTATTTCTAAAAACAAAGCCAGCATTTTGTCTCTGATGCACTTCAGGATGACCGATTGGTAGCAATTACACTAGAAATGCTCAACCCTCACTTAGATTTATATGATTATATTATTCCAAAATGATTTAGAAATGATATTGGCTCAAATCCTCAACCATGGGTTGGATTCCTTAATTCCAGATCAGACAAAAGGTTACCAACTTCCTTGCCAGAAATGTTTAGTCCTAACTTCCCTAAGCAGTATCTATCCCAAAAGACACAGTGAAACAAACCACACAGACAGTCTTAGGGGTATGTTTGTACAGAAACCACTTCCCTTTTTTTATGTAATGCCTGCCATATTTAACTAAATATCTTGCAGGTTAAAATATCCCAAATCCTCTTGAACAATGCCTGAAAAAATGTGTAAGAAAAATGGATGAGGAGATATGGCACCAAGTAAGTGATTGGGAAATGAATTGGGAGTCAATTTGAATGTGAGGTCAATTGCATAGTTTCCCAGACATTAGAGTAAATTTTAATCCATTTAGATTTCCTAGGTAAATATTAAGATGAGCGAGTCAGAACCCTACAAAGCCTCTGACTCTAACTCTGAACTGGGAATGATCTTAGAGAGTTACAGACTTAAGGAATTGCCTGTTGAAAGTGTTAAATTCCTGGTTAATTGCTGGATCAGTGCGATAATCCCTCTGAGAGGTTCTGAAGTACATCCTTTACAATATATCCAGTCTTGAACTAGACCTGAAGATCTGGGCCATGTATATCCAGAATGCCACATCACTCATTACTGCACTACAGTACTAAATTAATACAATACAGTATAACATAGGAATAGGCATTTTGACCCAGCAAGTCTGTGTCGATTCATAATCCTTATTTGAGCCTGCTATCTATTGTCCATGCAGAATTTCTATGCCTCTGTTCAACTCCTGTTCATGTGTCTATCAAGATATGCCTTAAAAATAGCTAACGTGTCTGCTACTACCATCTCCGCAGCACCCACCATCCTGTATGAAAAATTTTCCCGCTAAACTTTTTCCCTAAACCTTGCCCCTTACCTTGCACTGGTGCCCTCTTGCAGTTGACTTTTCCACCTTGGGACAAAACATCTACTCTATCTATGCCTGTCATAATTTTGTAGACCTCTATCTGGTTGCCCCTTGGCCTCTATCTTTCAGTGAAAACATTTTGAATTTATCCAACCTCTCCTTATAATTAAAATCCTCCAGACCAGGCAACATCCCTCTGAACCTTCTCTTTACCGTCTCCAGAGCACCCACGTCTTCTGGAGTGTGGCCACCAGAACTGCGCACAATATCCCAAATGTGGCCTAACTCAAGTTTTGTTCTGCTCTAACATAACTTGCCAACTTTTATATTCAATGCCCTGGATGATGAAGGCAAGCATGCTGTTTGCATTCTTGACCAAATTATCCACCTATGTTGTCACTTTCAGGGATCTGTGAACCTGTAGCCCAGATCTCTGTGCATAGATTATAGAATCCCTAAAGTGTGGAGACAGGCCCTTTGGCCCAGTTAGTCCACACCAACCCTCAGAGCATCCCATCCAGACCCATCACGCAATACCCCACCTAATCTACACATCCCTGAACACTGCAGGCTATTTAACATGGTCAATCCACCTAGCGTGCACATCTTTGGACTGTGGGAGGAAACTGGAGCACCTGGAGGAAACCCACGCAGACACAGGGAGAATGTGCAAACTCCACACAAAGAGTCACCCAAAGGTGGAGTTAAACCCGGGTCCCTGGCACTGTGAGACACCAGTGCTAACCACTGAGCCACCATGCCACCCTATGTCAATGGGTTCTGCTACTTATTGTATAATTCAGACCAGAATTTGATCTTCCAAAATAGATCACCTCACATTTGCCCAGACTAAACTCAGTCTGCCATTTCTTTGCCCAGATAGCAATCTATCTACATCCTGCTTTATCCTTTGACAATCCTCCTCACTACCTGCAACTCTACCAATTTAGGTATAATCCACAGACTTATTAACCAGACCACCTGTATTTTCCTGCAGATCATTTATATAAATTATAAATGTCCTAACATTGATCCCTGCAGAATACCACTAGTTACTGATCTCTGTTCTGAAAAGCACCCTTGCACCACTACTCTCTGTCTTCTATGAACAAACCAGTTCTGTATCCATTCAGCTAGCACACTCCGGATTCCATGAGACTCTACCTTTTGTATCAGCCTGCCATGATGTTTCTTATCAAATGCCTTACTGAAGTCCATGTAGACTACATCTACTGCCCTTCCCTCATCAATCACTCTCGTCACTTCCTCAAAAAAACTTAATCAAGTTGGTGAAACATGACCTTCCCAGCTTAAACCCATGCTGCTTATCACTAATAAGTCCACTTGCTTCTAAATATGAGTAAATCCTGTCTCTTAGTAGCTTCTCCAACAACATCCCCACCATTGACATCGGGCTCACCAGCCTGTAATTACCGGGATTATCTTTGTTTCCGTTCCTAAACAAAGGAACAACATTGGCTATTCTCTAGCTCTCTGGAACTTCATCTGAGGCCAAAGAGAATGTGAAGATATCTGTTAAGGCGCTAGCTATTTCCTCCCTTGCCTTTACAGTAAATAAATCCCATCTGGCCCTGGAGACTTGTCTAGCTTAATTCATTTCTAGACAACCAACACTTCCTCCTAAATTATATTGACCTGCCCAAGAATATTCACACACCTTTCCCAAACCTCAGCATCCCTCTCTGTTTGGTGTATAACAAACGGCCGCTCCAAAACCACATTTTCCAATTCTTGCCTAGATCAGAAATTGGCCTTCCCTCAATTTAACACTTTCATCCAAGGTCCACTCTTGTCCTTATCCACAAGTAGCCAAAAACCTATGGAATTAAAGTCACTATTCCTAAAATGCCTACCCACTGAAACTGTGATCACCTGATGGGTTTATTTCTCAGTACCAGGTGCAATATGGCCCTCCTCCCTCATTCAAAAAGCCCTCCTGCAAACACATAACAAATTGTTCCCCATCCAAACCTTTGGCACTAAGGAAGTCCCAGTCAATGTGGAGGAAGTCATAACTATGCACCACACCAACCCTGCTATTTTCAGATCTTTTCAGAATCTGATGACATATCTCTTCCTGTACCTCCTGCCAGGAGCTGGGACGACTGTAGTACGATTACACCATTCCAATTCCTTAGCTGTACCCATAATGCCTCGCTGAGGATCCCTCCAGGGTGTCTCCCTCAACACAGCTGGATATGCTCCTTAACCAGTAATGTAACTAGCATCAGAGATAATGGGAACTGCAGATGCTGGAGAATTCCAAGATAATAAAATGTGAGGCTGGATGAACACAGCAGGCCAAGCAGCATCTCAGGAGCACAAAAGCTGACGTTTCGGGCCTAGACCCTTCATCAGAGGGTCTAGGCCCGAAACGTCAGCTTTTGTGCTCCTGAGATACTGCTTGGCCTGCTGTGTTCATCCAGCCTCACATTTTATTATCATGTAACTAGCATACTTCTTTTACTTCCTCCTATTTCTCGTTTAAATATTGATATCCCGGAACATTAAGCTGCCACTCCTGTCCCTCATTTAACCATGTCACTGTGATGGCAACAACATCATAACTGGCTCTAGTTAATCCAGGCTCTAAGTTCATCAGTCTTACCTATGATACTAAGTACACTGAAGCAAATACAGCCCAAGCCTTCAGTTCTGCTGAGCTCAGTAACCTCTCCCTGATTGCTCTTCTTTTTAGCTATATTTGCCTTAATCTTAAGCTCTTCCTCAGTCTCTATACTCACTGATCTGCTGCTCTGGTCCCCAGCCCTGTCACATTAGTTTAGTATTTTGTTTTATCACATATATAAAGATGAAAACGTACACTAAATAAGGTCAGGACTTGAGAAAACATGGTGATTATTTCAGGTTTCTGGTAACCACAAGACATAACAAACAGCACAGGATGCATTTGATCTCATGATCTGTCACTTTATCCATACAAAACAGTTTGTATTCCTTTGAGTTCCTGTGGCCAACTCCTTGGGTGATCCACTTTGTAATTTACGAATTTGATTATAATCAGGTTTGTGAAAATATTACGTGCTTATTGCCTGCCTTCATCTATTTATCATAATAACTGTAGCCATAACATTGTCAAGTCCAAATTGAGACTTTGATAAGATGAACCAAAGTAAAAAATTGGTATCTGAACTGGTTTCATTCCTGTTAGGATCATTAATTTAAATTTAGGATGATTTAATGTGTCAAATGAAAATGGACTTTGGAAAATTTAGTTAAACAAAGTATTTTAGCGAATTTGGTTTGCATTATTTAAGCATGTCAATTGTAAATACAATGCACTTTCCAACCCAACAAATCGCACAAAATTTTTTTTAATGTTTCCTTAAGATTCTCACTAATTCCTTTATTGGGTGATGCAGACAGGTAGGCATATAACCTTCTGTATTTGTATTTATATATGTAATGTATTTGAAGTCTCTCAGAAGCAGATTTAGAAGAATTCATCGTTTACTTGATAATTATCAACCTCATTAAACATAAAGCCATAACACACAGGGGAAGTATTAATTTTGTGGAAATCGCACTTCTTAAATTGGCACAACAGGCATATGTTATTAACAAAAGCTTTTTTTTTCAAAATAGCTGACACAAACTTCTGCACAAAAGAAAACCCCATCACCCAAAACATATCTTCTGCATATACACAAAGCTGGAAAATTTTAACTAGGCAGCTGCTACCCATTTTACTATATCTCTGATCTCAGTCTCTCATTGTTAAATTTAACAATTGATGCAGCATTTATTACAATAACTCTACTAAATTTTCCCCATACATTTCCTTAACAATAAAGTCTAAAATTAGAGACACTGCATTTATTTGTAAATCATTAATTAGCTCAGCGATTTAAAGATATCCTAGCTTCTAGTTAGCAGCGTGTTCCTTTTTGACAGGTATGAAACTGTTCTCTCCCCTGTTACAGCCTGCCTGTCACTTCTCTGCACTTGTAATCCACTTCTCTCTTTCAACTCCAATTGCAGCTCCCCACTTCGATTCCCCCCCCGTCTTTCCCCCCAATACCTTCCCACTGTCCTTCTTGCCCATGCAGTCTCCCTTTCTCTTCCATCTCCAATTGCAACACGCCCCCACTTCTCTGTCATACTCACCTTGGTGTCTTCCAGTTCATCCCAGGCTCCCCTGTTACCATTCAGCCCCCCTATATCTCCCTATCTGTGTCTCTCTTGGAACCAATTTAATCAGACTTTCAGCATTCAATAGAGAATGAACTTATCAGCTGCTAAAACATGAGAAAAGAAAACATTGCACATATACACACATTAGAAATGAGAGGCAAGTCAAAGAAGTAAAAGTTGTTTTTTTCATTGTGAAACTTTGCGAACATTAAGTTGGGTGATTCCAGCTTTGTTGACTTTGGTAGGTGAACAGTTATTTGAAGATTCTTGGATTCTTGGTTCTGCAGTTAGTTGCAAGTAGTTTGTCCAGATTCTTTTAACAATGACTTTTCTAGCTTGACTTGTGTTCAGCAATCAGAGAGTTTTATTTCATTTTGGCTGTGCACGCAGGATGTCCGGCATGAGTTCATAGCATTGCCACTTTTACCACACACTTTTTAGCCCAGTGGAATTTGAACCATAAGTTAATGCATTAGCACACTGGCTGTCTAAGACGCCAGCACACGTAGATTAGGGGTCACAAATATTTTTAATGCCCTCTCCCTTTTAGCTCTGACAATGTAAAATGGAAAAATATCTTTTGTGCAGAAGTGTTTTTCATTTAATTTGTATCATGTTTTCAGTCTGGGACATGACCTAAAGGAGATCATAGCTTAATGTTTTGAATGGCATCTCTCCCTTTGAAGTGTTGTTCTTGTGTGAAGTTCTGTTGATACTCTCCAAGTGCAATATTCCATGATTTCTCTCAGGACTTTGTAATCCATCCAGGGGATGTTGCACAATCACTGAATTTACATCCTTTATCATCTTTTGGCATATATGTCTTTCTTTGTAAAACAAAGCAAGTATTTGAAAGTCAGTGCAGACTTGAGTAATTTGGGATTATGATCTGTTTTCATGGCTCAAGCAGTTAAAATGATTTTTTTTTAATAAAAGGGAACGATGTAGTCATATAATGAGATAACGAAACAAAAATAAGGGAGGACTCTGCTATTGACAGTGAAGTAGATAGAGGCGATGCTAAAGCTGAAGGACCAAAATATACAAGGTAGAATGCAGGATAGAATGAAGTATCAGTGATAAATTGTGGAAAGATATTTTTCCCTGAGACTGAGAACCACAGAAAGAGGCGCATAAATGCCACAGCAGAACAGGAACCAGATTTGATTTACACATTCTGCATAGTTGTGAGAAGGTATTACATTGGACGGGTGGCCATTTCCTCCTCGTGAATGAGAATGGAAAAGGGATGGAAGGAAATTAGAGGCAAATGTTTTTATGCACCTTTTAGCGCTTAACTCAGTTATTTTGACAGCTGCTTGAAATTGGGCTGCTTCCCAGGCCAGCATTGTATAAATGAGAAAATGGGATGGTTGTGATTTGGGAGATGAAGAGTTAGAAACAAATTCAAGATAAGATTTGGACCTGTAACTATTGTGTGTTCAGATATTGTGTGCTTCAAATAAAAGTGCAAGGATTCTGTCTGTCAGTTTAATGTCTCCATTGACTTAAATGGGACCAGCTGCAGGAACACATTCCAGTCTTTCTGTCAATGTTATCAAACGGATTTTTAAAATAAATCTAAATTACTTTACATATGAATTATGAAGTAAAGCTTTTAATTTTTGGGAATTTCAAAAACAATTGCTCTAATGTTCATAATTATAAGCCCGGGAAGGAAGCAGAGGGTTATGTATTACTTGCAGAATCCACACAAATCTTAGCATTCCATTCCCCTGATGAGTTCCAGCAACTGCACACAGCACTATTACAATTGGCTTCTGACAGCCAGGGCCCTTCTCCAGGCTCATTTGACAGCATTTTATGTATTGGTTTGGGGAATGAAAGACAGTGGTTTTATGGGAGGGAGGTGGGGTGGGGGTGGGGGTGGGGGGGGAGGTGGAGGTAGAAGATGAATAATTCAAAGAATATGCACATAATTTCTTTGAAATGTGGTACTTTCGTTGCTGTCATTTATTTATTTTTTGTTCTTAGAAGATTGCTTTCAAATCACAGATGGTATTCAGTTCCAGAAACAGCCGGGGCTGGAAAACCTGTGTGAGCGGGTCATAAATTACGGCAACAGTTGAAACGTTCAGCTGTTATGGCACTTGAGAAATCTGTGTGCCTCGGACCTAATGAAACCTCTTGGAGTTTTCAGAGTGCATATGATTCCCATTCAGTAAACAACCTATATATTACATAACTCTTTTTAAGATTTAAAAAGATTTGATATTAAGAAGCTTGATTGGTTGCAAAATTTTAGTGTAAGATATATCGCTTAAACGGATTGAGTTTGGCAATTTGCAATTGTTGAACAGGACTGCTATTGGTTTTTGAGAAACATGAAAATATTTAATTTACCCCAATCCCTAATTCCACAGCGTTGTTTACATGAGATTGCTCTCAGCAAAGCTGACCTATTTCCTGCGATTTGTATTTATCATTAACACCTAGTCTTCATGGATATCACTTCTCTCCTCCCACTAGTGTACTCCCTTTGTCTTTTGCTTAAGAATCCACATCATCTGTTGCATTTACTCCTCCTCCTCCGTTCTCAATAGCATTAAAAAACACAATTTTCCATCACTTTCAGTCCTGAAGAAGAGTAATTCAAGACCCAGTGTTAACTCTGTTTTCACTTCACAGAGGCCGCCAGACCTGCTGAGTTTCTCCAGCATTTTTGTTCAGTTTGCACCCAAATATTAGGTATCATCTCAATGAAATTGGCTCGCAGGATAACTAGTATGCCAAACAACATAAACAGCAAGTGATGGGTGGTGCTAAGCAATTCCACAACCAAAAGAACACATCAAAGCCCTGCTATCTTGGCATATCCAGTTGTGAGTGGTTGTGGCCAAGTAAACATCGCACTAGAGGAAGAGAGCTCACAAACATCTCCATCCTTAATGATAGGGAACCCAGTACATCAGTGTGACAGATGAGGCTGAAATACTTGCAACAATCTTCAGCGACAAGTACCGAGTGGATAATCCAAGTTTGCCCCCTCCAGACGTCCCCAACATCACAGATATCAGTATTCAGCCAATCTGGTTGGGTAGAGTGGCCATGCTAAATTGCCTGTGGTGTTCAGCGATGTGTAGATTAGGTGGGTTATAGGGGGATGGAGCTGGGAAAGATGCTCTGAGGTTCAGTGTGGACTTGTTGGGCTGTAGGGCCTGTTTCCACACTGTAGGGATTCTATGATTAATCCACCTGATGTCAAGAAATAGCTGAAGGCATTGTATATTGAAAATGTTATGGACCCTCACAATATTCCAGAAATAGTAATGAAGACCTTGGCACCAAGTCTTACCATGCCCCTACCCATACAGTTCCAGTACAGGTGCCATTCTGGCAATGAATATCATTAAGTAAAAAGTTGCTGATCATTAATGAAGTGATAAAAAGGGCCATCAATAGTACTGTCAAAAACCACGCCCTTGGCAAAAACCTGTTCCTTGATGTTCAGTTTAGATTCTGCCAGGACCACTCAGCTTCTGATTCATTACAGCCTTATTTCAATCATGGAGGAAAGAGCTGAATTCAAAGATGAGGTAAAAGTGATCACCCTTCACATCAAGGAACAGTGTGGGCATCAAGTTGCCTGAGCAAAGTTGCAGTCAGAGAGATTTGCAGGTTGAGGATAACTGTCCACTGAGTGAAGCCATACTTGGCACAAAGGAAGAT
Source organism: Stegostoma tigrinum (assembly GCF_030684315.1). Classification (NCBI taxonomy): domain Eukaryota; kingdom Metazoa; phylum Chordata; class Chondrichthyes; order Orectolobiformes; family Stegostomatidae; genus Stegostoma; species Stegostoma tigrinum. Next base: position 28,635,706 of record NC_081372.1, read on the forward strand.
GGTTATGATTGTTGTAGGTCAGCCATCTCAGCTCTAGGACATAGAGTCATACAGCACGGAAACAGACCCTTCGGTCCAACCAGTCCATGCTGAACGTAATCCCAAACTAAACTAATCCCACCTGCCTGCTCCTGGCCCATATCCCTCCAAACCTCCAGACCAAATACCTTTTAAATGTTGTAATTGTACCTGCATCTACCACTTCATCAGGAAGTTCATTCTATGTGGGAATCATGCCCTGCGTAAAAAATTTGCCTCTTATGCCTCTTTTAAATCTCTCTCCTCTTACCTTAAAAATGTACCCTCTAGTCTTGAAATTCCCCATTTTAGGGAGAAGGCAATTACCATCAACTCTATCCATACCAGTCATTATTGTATAAACGTCTATCGGTCACCTCTCAACCTCCTATGGTCCAGTGAAAAAAGTCCCAGAATATCCAGGCTTTCTTCATAACTCAAACCTTCCATACCTAGCAACATCCTGGTTAACCTCCTCTGAACCTTCTTCGGCTTGATAATATCCTTCGTACAACTGGGTGACCAGAACTGGATGCAGTATTCCAGAAGAGGCCACACCAGTATCCCGCACAACCTCAACTTAACGTCTCAACTCCTATACTCACAGGACAGAGCAATGAAGGCAGGCATGGCAAGTGCCATTTCAACCATCCTGTCTATATGTGATGCAAACTTTAAAGAATTATGTACCTGCACCCCTAGGTCCCTCTGTTCTACAACTCTACGCAAGATCATACCATTAATTGTATTAGCCCTACCCTTGTTTGTTGTACCAAAATGCAATGCCTCGCACTTATCCAGGTTGAATTCCATCTACTGTTTTTCAGTCCATTGACCCATTTGATCAAGATCCCTTTGTAATCTTAGAAAGCCTTCTTCACTGTCTACAATGCCAGCAATTTTGGTGTTATCCACGTACTTACCAACCATGCTTTCTGTATTCTCATCCAAATTATTTACATAAATTACAAAGAAACGAGGACCCAGAACTGATCCCTGTGGAACACCGCTGACCACAAGCCTCCAGTCTAAAAAACAACCCTCTACCATTACTCTCTGTCTCCTGCTGTTAAGCCAGTTATGTATCCAATTGGCAAGCTCACCCTGAACCCTACATGATCTGCCTTTACTAAATAGTCTATAACATGGAACCTTGTCAAAGGTTTTACTAAAATCCACATAAACAACATCTACTGCTCTGCCATCATCAACCTTTTTTGTAACTTCCTCAAAAAACTCAATCAATTTTGTGAAACGATTTTCCTCACACAAAACCATGTTGACTATCTCTAATCAATTTTTGCTTCCCTAAATGTCCATAAATCCTGTCTTTTATAATCGCCTCCAACAATTTACCCACAACCACATTAAGACTCACTGGTCTATAGTTCCCTGGTTTCTCCTTATAACCTTTCTTAAACAAAGGTACAACATTAGCCACCCTCCAGTCATCAGGCACCTCATGCGTAGCTATAGACGATGTAAATATTTCTTCAAGGTGCCTCATCATGTCCTCCCTTACTTCCCACCACATTCTGGGATACATTTGATCAGGTTCTGGAGATTTATCCTCATTTATATTCTCTAACACCTCCCAGATGTCCTATTCTGTAATGTGAATGGTTTTTAAAACATCACAGTTTATTTCTCTGCATTCTCTAGACTCTATTTCATTATCCACAATAAAAACTGTTGCAAAATATTCATTTTGTATCTCTCCCAACTCCTGGGGTTCAACACAAAGATGACCTCCTTGCTCTTTAGGAGGCCAACCCTCTCTCTAATTACCCTCATAGCCTTTATGCACTTGTAGAATCACTTTGGATTATCCTTAGCCTTATCTGCCAATGCTACCTCATGTCCTTTCTTTGCCTTCCTGATTTCTCTCTTTAGAATGCCCCCACACTCTTTATATTGATTAGAGATCCGATTGAACCAAATTGTCTTTATCTAAAAGAAATTGTCTTTTGTTCTTGACTCGAACCTCAATATCTTTATTCATCCATTGTTCCTTAATCTTACCAGCCTTACCCTTCACTCTAACAGGAACAAAATGCCTCTGAACTCTTGTCGTCACACTTTTGAGCGTCTCCCACTTGTCAGGCATCCTTTTACCTCTGAACAGTCTACTTCAATCAACTTTTGAAAGCTCTTGCCTCGGATCATTGAAATTTGCCTTACTCCAACTAAAAACATTAACATTCATGGAAGGCTTATGCTTTTCCATAACTATTTATAAAATAATAGACTAATGATCACAAGAACCAAAGTGTCCTCCCACTTTTACTTCAGTCACCTGCCCTGCCTTACTGCCCAAAAGAAGGTCTAGTTTTACTCCTTTTCTAGTAGAAGCATCCACATATTGATAAAGAAAATTTTCTTGAGCACATTTGACAAATTCTTCACCATTCAAACCTTTAACACTATAATAGTCCTAATCAGTGTTTGAAAAATTAAAATCTCCCATTATTACAACCTTACCTTGCTTATATTTATCCAAGGTGTCCCTACATACTTGTTTCCCATTTTCTCTCTTACTACTTGGGGGCCTATAATACAATCTCAAAAAAAAATCTTTCCTTTCTTGTTTGTAATTTTTACCCAAATACTTTCACTGGACGATTTTGCAGAAATATCTTCCCTTGTTACGGCAGTAATGTACTCCTGAATCAAAAACACCACCACCCCCTCCTTTTTTGCTTCCTTTCTATCCTTCCTATGGCATCTAAAACCCTGTACACAAGTTTTTGAAGGGAATGTCTTAGGCACGAACATTTCAGCTACTTCATTAGTGAATGATCTTCCCTTAATCATAAGGCCAAGTGGGAAAGTTTGCTGATTGTGCAATGTTCAGCACCATTTGTGATTCCTCAGATACTGAAGCAGTCTATTTCCAAATGAAGCGAAAGCTGGACATTATCTAGGTTTAGGCTGAAAAGTGGCCAACAACATTTGTATCATAGAAGTGCCAGGCACTGACCATCATCAATAAGAGAATCTACCTTCGTTCTTTTACATTCAATGTAATTTCAGTTTTGAATTCCTCATCATCAACATCCTGGGAGCTACCATTGACCAGAAGCTAAACTGGACTAGCCATGCAAATATAATGGCTACAAGAGTAGGTCAGAAGCTGGAAATAATGCAGTGAGTAACTGACATACTGACTCTCCAAAGCCTGTCCATCATGTACTAGGTAGATGTCAGGAGTGTGATGGAATACTCCACACTTGCCTGGAAGAGCGCAGCTCCAACAACAGCCAAGAAGCTTGACACCATTAGGACAAAGCAGCTGTTTGATTGGCACTACATCCCCAAATATTTACTGCCTCCACCACTGATATTCAGTAGCAGCATTGGTACTCTCTATAGAGATGTGCTATGCAAATTGAATAAGGTACTGTAGATAACACTTTCCAAACCCACAATCACTACCACCCAGAAGGACAGGAACAGAAGATACGTGGGAACACCTGCAACATCAAGTTGCTCTCCAATCTGCTTACCATCCTGACTTGGAAATATATCACGATTTCTTCATTGCCACTCGGTCAAAATCATGCAACTCCCTCTTCAGTAGTACTGAAGGTATACCAATACCATATAGACTGCAGTTCAAGAAGGCAGCTCACCACCACCGTTTGGAGGGTAAGTGCAGATGGACAATAAACACACTCAGCCAGCAATGCCCATGTCCTCAGAATTAATTAATAATATCCAAGGTATAATCTTTAGAATTAATGCGCTAACTACCAGCAAATTGTAAAGATTTGTGCATGTAAATACTGGATGAAGATATGATGGAGCTGAACTGTCCTGTCCTTCCCACAATAACAGAATTCATTGTCAGGGTAGCAGAATCTTCATATCTTATCTTCTTTCTGAAAGAAGAAAATAAACAGATGCTGTAAAAATTCATTATTGAATTGCACCTTTGCACAAACGTTTATGGCCTGTCAACTGGAGATCTTGATGTGAAATGTGTTCTTGGACAGCAGTTTCATTGTTAGGCGACCATAAGACATAGGAGCAGAATTAGGCCATTCAGCCCATTAAGTCTGGTCCACATTCAATCAAAGCTGGTTTATTTCTCAATCCCATTCTTCTGTCTTTGCAGCTGTCTGCATGAGTTCCACACATTCACCACCAGTAACTGCCCACTGAAGGAATAGCTACAACCTTCTGCTTTTCTACTTCTCCCTCACTGTATTCATAAAATCTTGGTCAGAGGTATTTTGTTACCTTATCTAATATCTCCTCCTTTGACAGTATTTATGATTATATTTCTGAAATGTCTTGTGATTTTGTTGAAGGCAATATGTGAATGTAAATTATTGATGCATTTAAGAGTACTGTTTAAAATGAAAACAATATTTGTGTTTTGCTTTATGCAGGAAATGTTATAATGCAGCTGAGACAGACAGCATGTATGTCAGTGACATCCCATGTCCATTACAGTTTGAGTTCATTATTCAAAACTCTGCAGGATGAGAACCCCTCTTGGGGGCTACGTTTTGTAAAATACCTTAATTGGAACAATGTTGTTGTTTTGAACTTGTATTCAGGATTAAATGGAATAGAGTAACTCTTTAGTAAGATTTGAATCAGCTTTACACTTAGCTATTGCAGTTCAAGTTTCAGCAATCACTTAACTTGTAGTCCTTGGAGTAATCTTGATAAAACCCAATTGAAATACCTTTGAATGACACACTCAATATGGTGAGACATTTTGATGCGGAATTGTATTTCGACACTAGGTCTCAATGTGAAAATGTGGTTTAGTTGAGTGCCAAATGTTTTCTTTGGGAGGGTGGTAGGGGGAAATATGCTATTCCTGAAGTAACGGTAGAAATTGCTTCACAAGTTAACAATTTCAAATTCAAATCTAATAACTGTGTACCTGGTTCCAAATGAGTTATAGCAGTAACCGCATCCAACCTGGAAATGCCTTGCACCTAACAACAGTATGTGTATGTGAAATGAAATCTTGTATAGGGATTTTTTTTTGTTAAAGAACCTCAATTCTTATGATCCATTCTTTTCATTTGATTGGATGGGCTGTACTGTAACAGCCCCAATTGTTAATATGCAATATATTCAGTTTCCAAAGGAAACTGCTAGAATTTGTTGCCCCCATCAAACCAGATTTGTTTAAAAATAAAAGAAAAACTTTATAGTAGCTAATTTGCTTGTAAAAGAAGTTTGACTTATTAAATATGCTATGCCAGCAGGGAGTTGGCTTTGTTATTTGGATTCTGGAGTGCTCAACCTAAAATTTTCCCTCTTGTTAGAAATAGGTGTTTATAATATGGACAGTCACTCACTTTTCTAGCATTTATGTATTTAGTAGAGATCTTAATGGCAGATGAACTGCCGAAATAATGACTGGAACTGTGGAGTCAGTAATGATTGAGTAAAGGCATTTGCCTTTGATCTTGAGGAAAACCTCACTAAAATCTACAGAGATCGACTGTGCAGCATGTGGCAGAGAGGTGAGTTTTGTTTTGGTTTTTATGGGATGTGGATATTATTGGCAAGTCCAATCATTTTTGTCCGTCCCAAATTGCTCCCGAACTGAATGGCTTGCTCGGCCATTTCGGAGGTGAGTTAGGACTCAACAACATTGTGGATCCGAGTGACAGTCTGTAGCTGGTAGGCCATTAGCGAGCAGAGTGAAGATGACAGAGAGTGACTGGGACATGGTGACAGTGCTGAGGGAAAAGGGGCCAAGAGCAAACACTGGGGAGACGGAGCATCCTTACTAGTGGCCTGGGCCCAGGCCCCGACACCTGCTTTAATGGGTAGCTCCGGCAGGAGGTCAGCTGGTACATGTTCATCTAGGGCACTGAGGCCAGTGACTGATGCCCCTACATCCCTAGAGGGCACTGAGGCCAGTGACTGATTCCCCTCCCACTAGAGGGCACTAAGGCCAGGGACTGATGCCCCTGCCCCCAGAGGGCACTGAGGGCAGTGACTGATGCCCTTCCCCCAGAGGGCACTGAGGCCAGTGGCTGATGCCTCTCCCCCCAGGGCACTGAGGCCAGTTGCTTTCTCCCAAGGTCTCCATCAGTTATGCCATATTCCAGATGTCATGCTCCCTCCCATTCTTAGACACTGATATGGGATAACACTGAGATTGAATTGTCTGGGACCAGTTGACCCTGAATTTGCAACTGTTTTTGTCCCTTGTATGTTTATACTGTCATCTCACAGGTGACCTTATGATTCCTGTTGCCTGATTTCAGCAGCAGACTTACCAGCTTTCAATTGTTGTGTTATTTGTTGGTGTGAGCAATATTTTTTTCCCATCATACAAAACAAAAATTCCAGCAGAATTAGAGCACGGATGATATGCTGTCAATGCTGTAATTGCTGGAAGTTTACACCTAAACTTGGCCCTTACTTTTCATCCTTTAGGCTGCTCCTCAGAAACTCCATCATTGGCCATCCATTTGACAGCCTATCCTTATATTTCTTCCCGTGTCTTAGATTTAATTGTTATTTAATGATTCTATGAAATGCATTTGACATTGATAAAAATGCAGCATAAGTAATTGTTTCTCTTGATGCAGAGTAAAGCTTCTCCACATTGTATCTGTCAAACACTCCCAGGACAGGTTAGATACAGAACAAGGCTCACTTGATGGTATCCCAACGATGTATCCTTGTCATAATGATATCCTCTGATCACGTGTCCAGTTACTGGATCAGGCATCCATTCCCCTCAATGTTAGAGGCGGTGTTGTTGCATTACTCTACACCAACTGGGAGTAGAATGGATCCTGCCACAGTCCATTGAGTCGCCCTTAGCCAAGTTTCAATAGTATCTTCACTGACTGTATCTCATTGTCTCATTTTGTACTTTAACCCCTATTGAGGATGGTTGACGTGCTTCCTGAAACTTGGCGATATTTTCTCCTGATGCATAAGCTTGTGCAATCCTATCTGTTCTACAGTAATCGACTAACACTGTCCCAACACTGTCCCAATGTCATTACAGAGAGAGATCTGTTCCCTCCAGTATTGTACTACAGTGTTACGCAGAGGAGCTTATATTCACAATGCTGCAACTTCTATTATTTCTGAATTTAAAGAGGGTGCAGAAAAGAATCCTGCAGGGTTGAGAAAGTTCTCTAACGTAGATAATTTAGAGTAGTTGTGCGGTTTTCTAGGAGAAAACATTGAGAAGAGATTTGATCAAGGTTTTCAAAATTGCCACGGGTCTGGACAGAATGGATAGAGAGAACCTGTTCTCATTGGGGAAGGAGCACAGATTTCAGGTGATTTGCAAATGCATTAAGGGTATGAAAATGCATGAAAACCCATTTTTACCCCAGTTTAGTGTCTGTGCTGTGGAAGGAACTATTAATAGTGTGATGAATTCAAATTCCTGGGGATGCGGGACTGATGTACGAGGAGAGATTGACTAGGTTAGAATTGTTTTCACTGGAGATCAGATGAATGAGGGGTATCTCACAGAGACTTAAAGTTCTAACAGGGGTCACAGTGTGAGGATTTGGGGTAGATGATTTAGGACAGAGATGATGAGACATTTCTTTATCCAAAGAGTGATGAGCCTGTGGAATTCATTACTATGGGTAGTAGTTGATACCAAAACATTGAATGTATTCAAGAGGGGACTAGATATAACACTTGGGACAAATGGGATCAAAGGTTATATGGAGAAGGCAGGATTAGGCTGTAGAATAAGAAATTGATGGCACGGTGGCTCAGTGGCTCGCACTGCTCCCTCATAGCACTAGGGACTCAGGTTCAATTCCACCCTCAGGCGACTGTCTATGTGGAGTTTGCACATTCTCCCAGTATCTGGGTAGGTTTTCTCCAGCTTCCTCCCACACTCCAAAGATGTGCAGGTTAGGTGGATTGGTCATGCTAAATTCCCCATAGTGTTCAGGGATATTTGGGTTATGGGGGATGGGTCTGGGTGGGATGCACTGAGAGTTGGTGTGGACTTGTTGGGCCGAAGGGCCTGTTTCCACACTGTAGGGATTCTATGATAATTAGTGAACCAGGTGAACTTTACCATAGTTGGTGAGCTTCCTGGTCGCCAGATGAGATTTATCTTCCAGATTTTTGAATTAATTTGAACTTTCACAAGCTGATGTGGTCAGACATGTGCTCGTTATCCCAAAACCTGGGTTCTTAGATTAATAGACCAGTGGCACCATCTCCCCTGTCAGACTGCACCTTCAGAATTTCTGTGTTAGTCTGCATTGTGCTGAATCTCAAAGTTGTGATCATCTTCAGGGGGCTAAGGGTGGGAATTATCAATTCCAAGCCATTAATGTAAAGGTGGTCATTTTAGTCTGGTTGGAAACAGAATTCGTCCAAATAACAGCATTAATGTCTGTTCAAGTCACAATAATGCCAGAGGGGCTGAGTGGCCTGTTGCTGCTCTTAATTCATGAATTCTTCCATCCTTCAACTTTCATGGGGCCATAGAGTCCTTTTGGTATTAGTAAGCCACTGCCACTTTGCTCACAGGAGAATAATGTGCTGATGCCTGTACCAGCTGTGTCAGTATGCCTTGAAGCACTCCATACCACCACAGCCAAGGAGGGGCAATAAACAATGTGCCAATATGGGGAAAAGAAATTCTGAAAAATTTCTCTCCGAACATCTTCAACAGTCAAAACCAATTCGAGTGATCAGGGAAATCACATGTCTGTTATCTGTTAACCCAATTACTTTCTGATTTCTTGCCCAGCAATGAACTGGTTCAGCTCACTGTTTTGAAGGGCACATGGAGAATCAGTACACAACGCAGCAGTGCATTTCTGAAATAATGGGAACTGCAGATGCTGGAGATTCCAAGATAATAAAATGTGAGGCTGGATGAACACAGCAGGCCAAGCAGCATCTCAGGAGCACAAAAGCTGACGTTTCGGGCCTAGACCCTTCATCAGAGAGGGGGATGGGGGGAGGGAACTGGAATAAATAGGGAGAGAGGGGGAGGCGGACCGAAGATGGAGAGTAAAGAAGATAGGTGGAGAGGGTGTAGGTGGGGAGGTAGGGAGGGGATAGGTCAGTCCAGGGAAGACGGACAGGTCAAGGAGGTGGGATGAGGTTAGTAGGTAGCTGGGGGTGCGGCTTGGGGTGGGAGGAAGGGATGGGTGAGAGGAAGAACCGGTTAGGGAGGCAGAGACAGGTTGGACTGGTTTTGGGATGCAGTGGGTGGGGGGGAAGAGCTGGGCTGGTTGTGTGGTGCAGTGGGGGGAGGGGATGAACTGGGCTGGTTTAGGGATGCAGTGGGGGAAGGGGAGATTTTGAAACTGGTGAAGTCCACATTGATACCATATGGCTGCATTTCTGAAGACAGCCATGTTCTGGAACAAAGAGACACACTGAACATTTCGCCTGTTCTGCACTTGCGTAATTTGGTCCTCCAATCTGTGATCCTCCAAACTTATTTTATCAGTAGACAGGGTATCCAGTTCTTTCATTATTGTACGCTATTGCTGTAAATGGTTTATAGTTGCTCGCTTGTTATATTTTTAGTGAAACTGGACACAAAGTCCATCTAACCCCATTGGAACATATTAAGTTTCTATGACCCACATTTTATTTTTAGCAATACTTAGCTGATAGGCAAGTTATTGTATGTTTTGCAACACAATCCCTGGTTAGAATGTCTTCTTGAAGATTAAAAGCCTGAAATATAAACTCTGCACCAATTTGAATGACTGAGGCTTTTCAACTCACTGAACGATAGATAAGATTAGAGACAAAGTTTGTGACTATCTTTTGAACAGGAACACCATATAGTCTCAATTATTGCAGGTTTGGAAACTTTGGAGTTTAATTGGTTGCCTTTGGCAGATCTTTCAGCAAGGATTAAGATGACATAGTGGAAAATGGAACATTTTCTGTATACGGTATAAGAAAACATGCCTGCCAGGCTGTGTATTAAAATGAAGTACTTGAATGTTTACAAGGACTTAGAATGTTTGATAGCTGCTTCAAACATCATTAACAAGCTATTTGGGAAAAAAAAACAAATTTGTGAGCTCTGGAAAATTTTACTGTCGCTATTTACACAAAACCAGCACCAGATAAAATAGAGCAAAATGGTTCATTCAGCAGCACTGCAGGAATCACAAGATTTATCTTTGAGCTGCATGCAATATATCCATGTGTAATTAGTAAATTTATTATACTGCTACATTTTATGTTCTATGTTTCTCTCTTCAGGACCAGTTCTTGCCACTGGGCTTGGTTTTCTTTTACCCTCCTATGCAGCAAAATCTGGTGAGAGTGCAGGGGTCTTAGCCATTCTGCTCCAAATCCAAACTGCTGAGTGCACTTTTATATTGAATGCAGCAAGGTCATTGTAGCTGGATAATAAAATGTGAGGCTGGATGAACACAGCAGGCCCAGCAGCATCTCAGGAGCACAAAAGCTGACGTTTCGGGCCTAGACCCTTCATCAGAGAGTGCTCATATGTGTAGTATTGACATATTCAAACCAAGCGTCATCATAATTGTGTTGAATGTAACATGCATATTTTTAACCCCAGTAAAGATATCTCTGATGAAATGTCTAAATTATATGGTCTTTCCCTTTTAAATGCTTAGACCAATGGATAGACCAACTTCATTTTAAGTAGTATCAGAGATAATGGGAACTGCAGATGCCGGAGAATCCAAGACAATAAAATGTGAGCCTGGATGAACACAGCAGGCCAAGCAGCATCTCAGGAGCACAAAAGCTGACGTTTCGGGCCTAGACCCTTCATCAGAGAGGGGGATGGGGTGAGGGAACTGGAATAAATAGGGAGAGAGGGGGAGGCGGACCGAAGATGGAGAGAAAAGAAGATAGGTGGAGAGAGTATAGGTGGGGAGGTAGGGAGAGGATAGGTCAGTCCAGGGAAGACGGACAGGTCAAGGAGGTGGGATGAGGTTAGTAGGTAGGAGGTTGGTGGGGTGGTGTGTGAGAACGAGGGGGATCCTCTTTGGGCGGTTGTGGCGGGGGCGGGGTGTGAGGGATGTGTTGCGGGAAATGCGGGAGACGCGGTCAAGGGCGTTTTCGATCACTATGGGGGGAAAGTTGCGGTCCTTGAAGAACTTGGACATCTGGGATATGTGGGAGTGGAATGTCTTATCGTGGGAGCAGATGCGGCGGAGGCGGAGGAATTGGGAATAGGGAATGGAATTTTTGCAGGAGGGTGGGTGGGAGGAGGTGTATTCTAGGTAGCTGTGGGAGTCGGTGGGCTTGAAATGGATATCAGTTACAAGCTGGTTGCCTGAGATGGAGACTGAGATGTCCAGGAAGGTGAGGGATGTGCTGGAGTATACATTGATGACTGTATCGGCGCCGCCTCTTGCTCCCCAGAGGAGCTCGAACAGTTCATCCACTTCACCAACACCTTCCACCCCAACCTTCAGTTCACCTGGGCCATCTCCAGCACATCCCTCACCTTCCTGGACCTCTCAGTCTCCATCTCAGGCAACCAGCTTGTAACTGATGTCCATTTCAAGCCCACCGACTCCCACAGCTACCTAGAATACACCTCCTCCCACCCACCCTCCTGCAAAAATTCCATCCCCTATTCCCATTTCCTCCGCCTCCGCCGCATCTGCTCCCACGATAAGACATTCCACTCCCACACATCCCAGATGTCCAAGTTCTTCAAGGACCGCAACTTTCCCCCCACAGTGATCGAGAACGCCCTTGACTGCGTCTCCTGCATTTCCCGCAACACATTCCTCACACCCCGCCCCCGCCACAACCGCCCAAAGAGGATCCCCCTCATTCTCACACACCACCCCACCAACCTCCGGATACAACGCACCATCCTCTGACACTTCCGCCATCTACAATCTGACCCCACCACCCAAGACATTTTTCCATCCCCACCCCTGTCTGCTTTCCGGAGAGACCACTCTCTCTGTGACTCCCTTGTTCGCTCCACACTGCCCTCCAACCCCACCACACCCGGCACCTTCCCCTGCAACCGCAGGAAATGCTACACTTGTCCCCACACCTCCTCCCTCACCCCTATCCCAGGCCCCAAGATGACATTCCACATTAAGCAGAGGTTCACCTGCACATCTACCAATGTGGTATACTGCATCCACTGTACCTGGTGCGGCTTCCTCTACATTGGGGAAACCAAGCGGAGGCTTGGGGACCGCTTTGCAGAACACCTCCGCTCCGTTCGCAATAAACAACTGCACCTCCCAGTCGCAAACCATTTCCACTCCCCCTCCCATTCTGTAGATGACATGTCCATCATGGGCCTCCTGCAGTGCCACAATGATGCCACCCGAAGGTTGCAGGAACAGCAACTTATATTCCGCTTGGGAACCCTGCAGCCCAATTGTATCAATGTGGACTTCACCGGCTTCAAAATCTCCCCTTCCCCCACCGCATCCCTAAACCAGCCCAGTTTGTCCCCTCCCCCCACTGCACCACACAACCAGCCCAGCTCTTCCCCTCCACCCACTGCATCCCAAAACCAGTCCAACCTGTCTCTGCCTCCCTAACCTGTTCTTCCTCTCACCCATCCCTTCCTCCCACCCCAAGCCGCACCCCCATCTCCTACCTACTAAACTCATCCCACCTCCTTGACCTGTCCATCTTCCCTGGACTGACCTATCCCCTCCCTACCCCGCCACCTATACTCTCTCCACCTATCTTCTTTACTCTCCATCTTCGGTCCGCCTCCCCCTCTCTCCCTATTTATTCCAGAACCCTCACCCCATACCCTTCTCTGATGAAGGGTCTAGGCCTGAAACGTCAGCTTTTGTGCTCCTGAGATGCTGCTTGGCCTGCTGTGTTCATCTAGCCTCACATTTTATTGTCTTCATTTTAAGTAGATTTGGCAGGTAGGATCATAGCCCTTGTAACAGAATGGCCTTAAAAATAAATACTGTTTTAAGGATTCTTTTAATTTTGACAACAGATGTTTATGCAATATGCATGGCTTCCAGTCATAGATCACATGCCAGTTAGTTTACAGCAGTGTACAGAATTTATTTATGTCCTTGTGAAACTCTTATGACATATCTTGCAATAAATCGATTTGGATATTACCAACACTCCCAATATAAAACATACAATTCTGCCGCTGAGAATTGTATTGAATTTAGCTGGTACCTTTTTAAGCGGTTAATAAGCTCATTTTAATTCAGGCGCTAAGATTAAATGGACTTCAGCTGGGCAAAGCAGGCAAATTAAAATATGTAAAATAAAAACCGAAAGAACTGCAGACACTGTAAATCAAACAAAAACATAAATTGCTGGAAAAGCTCAGCAGGTCTGATAGAAGCTGTGGAGAGAAATCAGAGTTAACATTTCAGGTTGAGTGACCCTTCCTCAGAACATATGGTAGCTAGGAAAATGTCGGTTATATGCAGAAGACAGGGTTGGGGAGGGGGTAAGGAATAAACAATAGGTGGGGATAGAGACCAAAGGGAAGAACAGTTTGACAAACAAAGAAGTGGATAATGATCTGTAAGAGAGTAAATAGGTGCTGATGATTACTGTTAGTTACTAACAATAGGTAGTGTGTAATATCAGACTATGTGATAACAAGCCCTGATATGTGGGAGTAGGGGTTAAGGACATAGGAGAGCTCAAGCCTAAAATCATTGCACTCAGTATTGTGTCTAGAAGGCTACAGGGTCCCCAAGTGGAAAATGAAGTGTTGTTCTTCCAGCTTGCACTGAGCTTCACTGGAGCACTGCAGCAAGCCTGAGACAGAGATGTTGGTCAGGGAACAGGATGGTATGTTGAAGTGTCAGGCAACTGAAAACTCAGGATCTTTTTTGCAGACAGAACGTAGGTGGCCTGGAAGCAGCCACCCAGTCTATGCTTCATTGCTCCAATGTAGAGGAGACTACATTGTAGACAGAAAATGCAGTAGACTAGGTTGTGGGAAGTGAAGGTAAAGTGCTGCATCACCTGGAACGTATGATTGGGCCTCTGGATACTGAGGAGGGGAAGGTGCCGTGACGCTGTAGGTGGGTGTAGGGAGTAAAGGAAGAGTGGATCAGGGTGTCAAGGGAATGATCCTTGTGGGATGCTGACAAGGGAGGGGAGATAACTGTGGCATCTGGTGGTGGCATCTCACTGGAGATGGTTGAAATGACAGTTAGTGATCCTCTGGATGTGGATGCTGGTGGGATGGTAGGCGAGGATAAGGGGCACCCTATCGCTGTTGTGGGACGGAAGAGAGAGTGTGAGGGCTGAAGTGCAGGAGATGGGTGAGACCCAGCTGAGGGTTCTGTCAACAATGGTGCTGGGGAATCCTCAGATGAGGAAGAAGGTGGACATTTTGGAGGCTGCCTTATCGAAGTTAGCATCATCAGAACAGATGAGACGGAGGACCTGGAAAGTGGAATAGAGTCTTTACAGGAGGCATGGGTGAGGATGTATGGTCAAGGTAGCTGTGGGAATCAGTGTGTTTATAGTGGATATTGGTGGCCAGTCAATCCCCAGAAATGAAAACAGAAGTGTTGAGGAAGGGAGGAGTTAGAGATGGACTGGGTGAAAATGAGAGCGGTTTGGAAATTGGAAGCAAAATCGATTAACTTTTCCAATTGCAGATGAGAGAAGGAAGCAGCGCCAATTATATCATTGATATATTGGAGAAAGAGTTGGAGCTGGTGACTGGAATAGGACTGGAAAAAGGAATGTTCCTTCCACCCTACAGTGATAGACATAACTAGGGCCCATGCGGGTACCCATGGCCACCCCTCTGACCAGAAGAAAATGAGAGGAGTTAAAAGAAGTGTTTTTCAAACTGAGGATGGGCTTGGTCAGGCGGAGGAGGATGGTGGTGGGTGGGGACAGTTCAGAGCTTTATTCCAAGAAGAAGCAGAGAGCCCTAAGACCATGCTGGAGGGGGACGGAAATGTAAAGGAATTGCACGCCCAAGATAAAGAAGAGGTGGCTAGAGACTGCAAAATGGAAATTTTGAAACTGGTGTAAAGTGTCAGAAGAGTCACAGATGTAAGAGGGAAGGGACTGGACCATGGGAGAAGAGACCGAGTCACGACAGGAAGAGATGAGTTCTGTGGGGCAGGAGCAAGGCAGAAGCAGTGGCTCTGCATGGGCAGTCCTGTTTGTGGATTTTGGGAAGGAAGTAGGAGCGAGCTGTGTAGGGTTTGGGAACTATCAACTTGGAGGTGGTGGAGGGGAGATCACCAGATGAAATGAGGTTGGTGACTATAGTTGACACAATGGCCTGATGTTCCATCATGAGATCGTGGCCTGGGGAGATAGGAGGTATTTAGAGCTGGTGCACAGCCTCTGCAATGTAGAGGTCATTCCACTAGACAACAACAGCACCACCCTTATCAGCAGGCTTAATTACAAAGTCAGGGTTGGATCTGAGAACGTGGAGTGCAGTCAGTTCCTGGGAGGATAGTTTGGAATGGGTAAGGTGGACAGAGAAATCGAGGTGGCCTATGTCACATAGACAGTTCTCAATGAAGAGGGAGAGTGAGGATTAAATATGTTTCAGTTTCAGGCCGCAGCTCAGGGCTTAGCAGTTCAAGGTCCTATAGCATCATTTCACAAGAGTGTGCTAGGTCAATGTCTATAATCTAAATTTTTTATAAAATTACTTGGAATAAATTGGATAATGTGCTGTTTTATAAGGGGAGGAATGTCTTGCCATGTAATGAAAAAAATGACATTGAAGTGATTACATGTGCTTATGACAAGTTCGAACTGGCTTTGATATCTTATGTTTGTCAGTTGTTTGATGCTACGAACCAATTAGAAGCCACATTGTATATAAACTGGAGTAGTTCTTTTTAAATCCTTTCTGGAATAGTATGTATGATCCTGTGATGAGAAGTTATCTCCAAAATTAGAGCAAAGTGTACAAAACTGTATCCTTCAGAATGAGTATCATCAATCTGATTGAGAAACTAGCCCTGAAATATTATCACCTTTGACAGAGCAGTGAGTGAACAGAATAGAACTTCAGAGATAACAAGTCGTGGACCTGGATGAACACAGCAGGCCAAGCAGCATCAGAGGAGCAGGAAGGCTGACATTTCGGGTCTAGGCCCTTCATTAGAAGGGTCTAGGCCTGAAACATCAGCTTTTGTGCTCCTAAGATGCTGCTTGGCTGACTGTGTTCATCCAGCCCCACACCTTGTTTTCTCAGATTCTCTAGCATCTGCAGTTCCTATTATCTCTAATACAAGATTAGATCCTCAGGTGGACTAAATAGAAAACAGAAAGCCTGTCATTGGATGGAGCATGATTGAGAGATGAAAGGAGATCGTACAGACCAGATTTTCAATGTGACTGTTGAGTCTGGTAATAAGAAGGAAGCAGAATGGCATTCAGGAAAATTGAGTCCAAATAGCTTCGCAGGGAATGTATTTTGTGACTGCATGGACCAATGGGAATCTGGTGGACTTATGTAAACCTTTTTTTCAATGATTTATTTAAAGAAAATGAGGATGATTGACTTTGGTAATTTATGCATTGCCTTGACAAAGTGCCGGGTTTTCACCTTTTGGAACCACTACAGTCCAGGGTCGCCTGGGTGTTAGGTAATAAACTCCAGCACATTGACCCAGCAACAATGAAGGAAAAGGCTGGTGAATGTTTATCACAGTGATATATCTCTTATAGTTCCATGATACTACTGCTCATTGGGTTGGATTTTACGTTCCCTCAGCAACAGGTTTGAAGGCAAGGGTCATGAACTATCCACTGTTAGCCTTTTCTCTGCCTACCATCTGCCTGTCAGTTTTATAAGACAAGTAGTGGAATCTCCCTGCTTTATGGACAAAGGAGCTCTTAAGTGGTTAATTAAGTAAGTTGGGGGATACGTTTAGAGGAGATGTGAAAGGCAAGTTTTTTTTTAACACTGAGGGTGGTAAGTGCCTGGAATGCACTGCCAGAAGAGATAGTGAAGGCAGATACAATAGTAATGTTTGAGGCATTATGACAGATATATGAATAAGCAGGGAATAGAGGATTGCAGACCATGTCGAGGCAAAAGGTTTTTAGTGTAAAAAGGCAATGTGTTGGCACAGTCTTAGTGGGCTGAAGGGCTTGTTCTTGGCTGTGCTGTTCTTTATGTCTTTATATTCTTGTAAGTGCCAGCTAATGGCCTTTGTTCCAACTTCCTCTGCCTATGCCTCCAAAAAAAAGGGCCAGGCAGCATTAGTATGCCATTTTTGAATTCCCAGGGCAGCCTCACTCCCCCACCACCAATTGCCCATTCCTCTTAGTCCTTCAATCTTTTTTGCCAGAAGCTCCAGAAGGCTAGAGATGTCCTCCCAAGTGTGGAAACCTCACCTTTAAAGGGACAGACACTGCTCTGTGTGAAATTGCTTCTATGTAGCTGTTAGGATCATGGGCTGGTGGCCCTGCCCCAGACTTTTTTAGCCACATGGCTAAGAACATGCAAGCTCATAAAATCCAGCCAGTATTCTTTGCGGTAATGTGATTAGGGAGTGCTTTTGAAGTAGGTTTATTAGTTTTTTTGCTATATATTGGTGATAAATGAAATGCATGTTGAATTCACCTGGGGAAACACTGATCATTTGAACTGTCATGTCCTGAAATGGTGTTGAGTTCTTTCGGGTCATCCATCAATGTTGCTTGTATTATTTTTCCACTGTGAACAGCCTATTCGTTTCAGTGTTGGGAAGCTGTGATTTTTTTTTCATTGTTGCCTTCATGCCCAAATGAAGGGGCTGATTTCTTCTCTGTCTGTGTGGAAACTTCTGGGTTGTTGCTTGGCAGCATAAAATGGAGGGGGCATGGGAGGCCCGTTCAGGTAAATGATGAATTTTAATACCACTCCTGATGTGAGCATTGTGGATTGTGGAGGAGCTTTCAGAGATCAGAAGGTGAGCCCTGAATGGATTATCACTATCCTCAGTCCTATTCTGTGACTGCAATGATGTAGCTGGTCCAGCTGGATTCCAACAAACTCAATTCTTGGACACAATAAGGACTGAATGCCGGAGGCCAGAGTCAATAGGTTTGAGGCTGGAAAAGCACAACAGGTCTGACAGTATCCAAGGAGCAGGAAATGTTAACTTTCCTGTCAATTTCAATTCTTAGACACACAGCTCCATTTATAACGAAAGTGGAATCTAATTGCTGTATGAGCTTTTTGAATTAATATTTGGCCCTGTCTGAATGTCATATTACATGGTTGAAATAATCTTTTTAAAACAATGGCACTCTGTACAGTCACTAATTTATTGACTGTTTATTGGGCAGGAAACAAGGGTTATTGCAGCTGTGCACAAGTCTGATTGCTATTCAAAGAACTCTGGTGTAAATCAAGGAAATCCTATCCATAATTTTTTTTCTATTTGCCTTGCTTTCTACACACCTTTCCTGCCCCATCCCCTTTGCCCGCCCCCACCAATACAAAGAAAAACACATTCTCACAGCAAAGTGTGGAGCTGCATGAACACAGCAGGCCAAGCAGCATCTTCGGAGCACAAAAGCTGACATTTCGGGCCTAGACCCTTCATCAGTAAAGGGAGATGGGAAGAGGGTTCTGAAATAAATAGGGAGAGAGGCGGAGGCGGATTGAAGGTGAATAGAGGAGAAGATAGGTGGAGAGGAGACGGACAAGTTAACGGGGCAGGGATGGAGCCTGTAGAGGTGAGTGTAGGTGTGGAGGTAGGGACGGGATAGGTCAGTCCGGGGAGGATGGACAAGTCAAGGGGGCGAGATGAGGTTAGTAGGTAGGAAATGGACGTGCAGCTTGAGGTGGGAAGAGAGGATAGGTGAGAGGAAGAACAGGTTAGGCAGGCGGGGATGAGCTGGGCTGGTTTTGGGATGCAGTGGGGGGAAGGGAGATATTGAAGCTGTGAAATCCACATTGATACCATTGGGCTGCAGGGTTCCCAAGCGGAATATGAGTTGCAGTTTCTGCAACCTTCGGGTGGCAACGTTGTGGCACTGCAGGAGGCCCATGATGGACATGTCGTCTAAGGAATGCGAGGAGGAGTTGAAATGGTTCGCGACTGGGAGGTGCAGTTGTTTATTGCGAATTGAGTGTAGATGTTCTGCAAAGCAGTCCCCAAGCCTCCGAGATAACAAAATGTGGAGCTGGATGAACACAGCAGGCCAAGCAGCATCTTAGGAACACAAAAGCTGATGTTTCGGGCCTAGACCCTTCATCAGAAAAGGTCCCCAAGCCTCCGCTTGGTTTCCCCAATGTAGAGGAAGCCACAACGGGTACAGCGGATGCAGTATACCACATTGGCAGATGAGCAATTGACTCTTAGCTGATATCAGCTATCTTCAGTGCAGCAATTGAATTCAGTGTAAGATGTACTGGCTAGACAACTCATTATGTATACATAATGATGTGAACCATTATGACAATCAGCATTATTTAGTGATTTGTATTCCATTTGTGAATTATACACAAACAAGAAGAACAAAACAATATTTTGCATTTTGTTTCCAGTTGTCTCATTCTCACGGAATAAATAGAATACCACAAAGTGTTTGGTGACATTTTATACATGTCAAAGAACATTTTAAAATCAGAACTCTGTCATTCACACAATAGGATCTTTTTCTGCTACAAGAAATAATCTCTAATAAGAGCCAGCTGCCTGTTCCAGATGTTGGAGAATTAAACATAAATGAGTTGATTCCTTATCCACTCAAATCCGTGCTTATTTACCAAGCATCCAATGGCCTTGGCCAAACCTAACTTTTTCACTTCCCTCAGCTTCACATTTCTAAATGTGCTGTTCTCTCGTTTTGATTTATGACACCTTTGTATAATCTTCTGTTGATGTTGCCTTTGCCAGTTGGGGCTGGCCTTCTCCAAGTTCCCAAGCCTGTTCTGAAAACAAAAGAAATGCTGGAAATCACAGAGGGTCAGGCTGCATTGGTGGAGTCCAATATTTTGAGTCTAAGTGGCTCTTTATCAGAGCTGCTCAATATCAAAGAATCAAAATGATACAGCATTGGAGGCTATTCAGCCCATTATTACAGTGCCAATGTTTTGATTTGAATAATCCATCTAGTCCAAATTACTTGTTCTTACTAATACGTTTTTTCCTGGCAAATATTTCTCCAATTTCCTTTTGAAGGTTTATTTTGTTGAATCTGCTTCCATTTTTTAGAGATTGCATTCCAGATATCACAACACTCATTGTATTAAAAATTTCTTTCCCCAGGGTCTTTGGCCATTCATCTTAAATTACTTCCTTTGGTTATGAAACATTCTGCAGCAGAATGTATTTAATCAGAAGTAACAATTCCAGCAAAGATCTAACCAGGGTTTTGTAAGGATTTAGTGGAACCCCCCTGTTTTTCTTTGCTGTGATTTGTTTATAAGTCAAGGATTGTAATGCTCTTCTTAATTTGCCCTGCCACCTTCAAATATTTCTGTATATACTTCCCCGGTCTATTTCTGCGTCTCCATGAAACTGTAAGACATACATGCAGAAATTAGACCATTCAGCCCATCAAATCTGCTCTGCCATTCAATCAGGGCTGATATGTTTCTCAACCTCATTCTCCCATCTTTTCCCCTTTCATCCCCTTAAATAATCAAGAACCTATCGATCTCTGTCTTAAATATACTCAATGACCTGGCCTCCACAGCGTTCTGTGGCAATGAATTCCATAGACTCGCCACTGTCTGATTGAAGGAGCTTCCCTTATCTCTGTTCTAAAGCATCTTTGCTTTACTTTAAGTCTGCGCCATCAGGTCTGAGTTTGTTCTGCTAATGAGAACATCTTCCTAATAACTACTCTGTCCAGGCCATTTGGTATTCTGTGAGTCTCAATTACTTCCCCCCTCATCCTTCTAAACTCCATCAAGTGTAGACCCAGAGTCCTCAAACTTTCCTCGTATGTTAAGCTTTTTATTCCTGAGATCATTCTCATGAATCTCCTTTGGATCTGCTGCACGGCCAGTGCATCCTTCCTGAGATATGGAGCCCAAAATTACTCTCAATACTCTAAATATGGTCCGACCTGAGCCTTATAAAGCATCAGAAGTACATCCCTACTTTTATATTCTGGCCCTCTCAAAGTAAATGCCAACATTGTATTTGTCTTCCTAACTACGGACTTAACATGCAAACTAACCTGAAGAGAATCCTGGACTAGGACTCCCAAGCCCCTTTGGACTTCAGATTTCTGAATGTTGTCCCCATTTATAAAATAATCTATGCCTCTATTCTTCCTACCAACGTGCATGACCTCACACTTTCCCACATTGTATTCCATCTGCCGCTTCTTTGCCAACTCTCCTAACCTGACTAAAACCTTACACAGTCTCTATGTCTCTTCAATATTACCTGTCCCTCCACCTATCTTTGTAGCCAGAATTTAACCAGAATACCCTCAGTTCCTTCATCTAAATCATTAATGTACAAAGTGAAACGTTGTCCCAAAACTGACCCTTGCGGAACATGGCTGCCATCCTGAGAAGGTCCCTTTTATCCCCACTCTCTGATTTCTACCAGTCAGACAATCTTCTATCCATGCTAGCACCTTGCCTCTAACACCATGGGCCCTTATCTCACTCAGCAGCCTACTGTGTAGCACCTTGTCAGAGGCCTTCTGCAAGTCCTAGTAGATAAAATCAGTTGACTCTCCTTTGTCTAACTAATCTCCCTTAAAATTGTCCAATTATATTGCCTCTCATTCTTCCTACCAAAAATTATCACTTCACATTTCTCTGAATTAAATTTCTTCTACCTTGTGTTTACCTATTTAACCAGTCTATATGCCCATTGAGTGATAATGGGAACTGCAGATGCTGGAGAATCCAAGATAATAAAATGTGAGGCTGGATGAACACAGCAGGCCAAGCAGCATCTCAGGAGCACAAAAGCTGACGTTTCGGGCCTAGACCCTCCATCAGAGAGGGGGATGAAAGGTCTAGGCCCGAAACGTCAGCTTTTGTGTTCCTGAGATGCTGCTGGGCCTGCTGTGTTCATCCAGCCTCACATTTTATTATATGTCCATTGAGGTCTGTTTCTATTCTCTTCATTATTTGCTACAGTTGTGAGTTGCATGTCATTTATGAACTTGAAATTATGCCCAGTTTATCTAAGCCTATATCATTTAACAAATGTCAGAATGTCAGGAAGTCCTAATTCACTGTGGAACATCACTGTATACTCACCTCCTGTTTGAAAAAAAACTGTTTGTCACAAATAGAAATGCTGCTAGAGGGAGAATCCATAATAACTTTTGAAAGAGAAGTAGATGAATTTAGGGAAATTGAGACAGATTGAGAGAATGCAACTAAAGGGGGCTCTTTCAGACATCTATACACAATGGGCTGAATGCTGCTGTCCCCAGTCCACCACCCCAATCCTGCTGTAACTTCTACTAGAGCCAATTTTAACTTTACTCAACTAAAGAAAATGAAGGCATACAGGTGACTAAATTAGTCAGGGAAAATTTATCAAAGGAGTATCAGTCACCATCATCTTATCTGTACAGTTTCAGCACAGAAGTGAGTCCAGGTAAATCAGCATCCATTGATTCCAGGGCCATTTTTGCAAGAAATGATGGACACTGGTCAACAGTAGTGTGGAACTGGAGGAAGATGATATGACTATGTTCAAAGGTACAGCAAGAATAATGAAGGACAATTTAAATTTTGTTGCAAAAATATTGTGACTGATTGAAAAGATTTAAATCATGAGTTGCATGAAGGTTGCTGCAGGCATTTGGGAGATGTGTGCACCTTCAGGACTTTGGAATAGAAAGTTGATTGGTTTTTTTAGGATATGATTGTAAGAGAGGATCATTTTCATGAGTAGAAAAACAAAATAGAGTGAGCTGAATAGATGACCTTTATCCGTTAATTCTTTAACTTCTTTGAAGGGAAACAATATCATGAATTGAGATGTTTGGTAACAAAGAAAATAAGTCAATGCTTGTCTTTGCCTTTCAAACTAAATCTAGAGGACCAGACAACTTGTGTAGAGGGGCATGAGGTGAGGTAGAAATTAATGTTGCCCTGTCACATTTAATAATGGGTTACTATTCCTGATATGTTCAAGATTTCCTCCCCTTTAATATGAGCAAGACAAGAATTCCTGGAGGAGTGGCCTTCATAGAACTCAGGAAACATTTCCTGAGATCAATGGCATTGAAAGCGGTGTTGAATTGCTTGCCAAAGCAGTAGCCGGTGGGTCTGTGATATATGGATGTTCCACATTTGGGAATTTACAAGTCTGATTGTGAGAAACTTTACAGAGTTTGTTTTCTTTCTGGATATGGGTACAGAATGCTTTTGAGTAGGGAGTGGAGGAACTCTGGGTGGGGCTTGAGATAATTTTGCAAAGACTTCAAAGGAAATGCAAGAGGTGCTCAAAGGTGCCAGTGGAGTACAAGTGAGAGACCAAGGTGAGGTTTAGTAATGAGATTGCACTGTTATAATGAGAGTTTGTGTTGGGCAGTTGGTGAAAAGCATAGCCAGGCAACGAACTAACTTTTCAACACTTGTGATGGAATTTCACTTAAAACTTTGCAGAAGGATCGTAAAAAAGGAGAGTTTAAGCCCTTGATGTTGCTTTATTCATATTTACAAGCAGGTAACAGCAAAATGGAGATTATTCAGCAGTGCAGAAGCAACATCTAGAGCAAAATGTAGCCACTGGGCCACTGAGTATGAATAATGCTGGCCCCATGGGAGAAAGTCAAGTCGTTAAACTGAGGTCATCCAACACAGAAAATAATCTCAAAAAATGGTTAAACTGAAGATGAAGGTTGCAATTCTACCTGGAAGCCAGCATAGAAGGGGGATTTAGCCCAAGAGAATGTAGATTAGTATTTGACACCCAACATTGTATGGTACAAAAAAGTGGATTTTTTTTAAATGAAGATTTTGAATAGAAGAGAAGAAAAAATATAGTAGTTACTATATCCCTGAGCAATGTTGAGGAACATGTACACAGTTCATTATTCCATTTGCTATGCATAACTAAGTTATGAACACATCCATTTTAAATATATTTATGCATCATCCATGTAGTCAGTAATAACCTACAGACATATGACAAAGACAAAGTGACCTTTCAAAATCTGTGGTTTTTCTATTTCATTGATTTCTGCACCCCACATTGGTGAGTCATTTGGCCAACTTGAAAGTTAATTGACCTCTTCTGGAAAGGTGAAATTAATGTAAAACAGCCTATTAGGTAATGTTGGTATTGAAATTACTATTTTTATAACTGAGACAAAATTTAGATTAATTGTAAAGCTGCTGACTGCTGCGGTTGAATTGGAAAGTGTCTTGCCTCTAAATAGTAAGATTATAGGTTGAAGTCACACTTCAACACCTAAACACACAAATTAAGGCTGATACTCTATTATGTTACTGAAGGAGTGCTGTCCTGTCAGACATGTTGTCTTTAAGTGAAATAATGGCACTAATTTGAAGAAGCATGGGAGGCAATGCCTACTGTTATTATTGCTGGACTATTAACCTAGAAGACCAGTTAATGTTCTGGGGACCCGAGTTCAAATTCTGCCATGGCAGATGGTGGAATTTGAATTCAATAAAGAATCTGGAATTAAGGGTCTAGTGATGACCATGGGACTGTTGCCAATTGTTGGAAAAGCCCAATTAGTTCGCCAATGCCCTTTAGGGAAGGAAACTGCCATCCTTACCTCGTCTAGCTTACATGTGACTCCAGGCACACAGCAATGTGTGGGCAATTAGGGATGGGCAATAAATGCTGGCCTAACCAGAAATGCCCATGTCATATGAGAGATCTTAAAAAAAAGATTTGGATGCAGGATTCTAAATTCATTCATCCAAGATTAATATCTATTGTGAAGATTCTGAACAGATTCCAGAAAATGCGACTTGTCATGTCTTACTAATCATAAGATAGTTTTTGCCTTCTTCTTGTCTCTCAGCTAATTACCTACTGTTGGCTCTAGTACCTTGTGCTTTTCCTAATATTTTGTCAATGGCCAAAATGTGGTGGAATTTTAGTGAATGAGGAAGGGTCACCATACCCAAAGTGTAAACTCTGATATTTTTCTTCACCGATGCTGCCAGACCTGCTGAGCTTTTCCAACAACTTCTGTTTTTGTTCCTGATTTACAGCATGCGCTGTTCTTTTCGATTTAAAAAAAACACTTCTTCATTTGTTTAAAGTAAACAAAGTATGTTTTTCATTTATTGCAGGGATCTACGGTTCAATCGTATTAAAGAAATTCGCCCAACAGCCTTCAAGAGACTGAGGAATCTGAACACTTTGTAAGTTTAAGAAATGCTTTGTTTTCCAGAACACACTTATTCTCTCCATGTAGGCTAACGTTAGATTTTGTAACATGGGAACTTAAGTTGACAATTAAACCATCTGAGTGCTTTGTGTACTTAGGATTGGTTCCAATATGTGGTCAAGGCAAAATCATAGTGTGACATTTAATGTTCTGGCAGAGTTTGGATTCTCTCCTCGCTGGTGAGGGAGTACCACTTATTAGTAGCAGTTGTCCAGATGGCGGTAAGACTAGCAGCTTTGAAATGTTAATAGGCTTGTAAATGCTGTTCCTTTCTCAAAAGTTTTTCTTAACAACTAGTGAATTTGATTTGAGTTAGCCGGCTCCATGGATGTAGCAGTTAATATCTCCGTGACCTTTTTGAAGTTCACATTGCTGCAGATAGCAATTGACCTAGAGAATCCTAAACTGTATCATGTGAAATGTCAGGTTATGTTCTGTTGCAGCTTCTTAGAAAACATTATCATTGGCAATTTTGCAAAGAATCTTTCTTAAAGCACATTTTGCAAAGAATGTTGTTGCTGTTTATCAAATCAAATGTTTGCATTTCCAGATGAATGGGTACTATCTTGTACTGACTAGGAGTTGATTGATTAAGTTTCCTGGGAATACAAGCAGCCAACTGTTCCTGTTCCTTCATTCTTCCTCACAGTTATGTGTGCTCACTGTTGGACTGTTCAAACAATGTCACTAACTGCATATTCATTTAGGACCATTATTTGTTTGTTATGGTCTGAGATATCTCTTGTTCTCCATTTTGTTTTCTTCTTTGGCCTTTCATCTTAAGGCAGTCGGAAGCTTGCAAAAGTACCCCCTGTGCCTCCATAATCTCATGTCATACCAGTGTCACATTCAAGGACTTGGATCATAGAATCTCTACCCTGTGGAAGCAGGCAATTCAGGCCATCAAGTCCACATTGACACACGAAAGCACAGTAACCCTGCATTTCCCATGGCTAATCCACCTAACCTGCACATCTTTAGGCTGGGGGAGGAAACCACAGCACCTGAAGGAAACCCATGCAGACACAGGGAGAACATACAGAGAATCACCCGAGACTGGAATTGAACCCGGCTCCCTGACGCTGTGAGGTTGTAGTGCCAACCATTGAGCCACTGTGATGGATGAAGGTAACTAATCCTGCCATCCAGACTCCATGGTAATACATCTTCTACAATTAGTGTGTCTTTAGCCATTTAGTTACTTACAATACTCATTTTTAAATCAATCCATAGAGTTAAACGTTTTTGATAATTTTCATAATTTGACAAGGGTGAACAGATAGACCTGATAAACCAGCTTTTAAAAACCATTATTAAAATTCAAACGGGAAGAGTAAATTTATGAATGTACTCTCCCTCTTGGCTGTCAGAAACAAACTACAGCAATTCATCATGTGGTGATCACCAAGTAGTATTAGTTGTAGGCCACAATTAATTTATTTTCCCTCACCTAAAGAACATAATCCAGCTCTGTTTCGGATGGCATCATTGTTGCAAATCATATTATCGTCATACCTTGATTTTAGTTTTTCACCCCTCGAATCCAATGCAGCTGGACAGCAAGGGAGAACATTTGGAGGGCGATAGAAGGTTAACTGTGTCTCAGGCTAGGTGGTAGAGAAAATAAGGAAGGATGGTATACTACAGACACAGCCTCGAAGATGTCATTTATGGTTTTTATTAGGGCAAACATATTCAACAATTTTCAATTTTGTTTGTCCACTTCAGCATTTTTAATATTGCTAAGGCCTCCAATCTCTTTTAGTGTAGAATGGCTACATGTTTGCATATTGCTATGTTTTAAATTTCCTTAGGATTTTATTTTGCTGGAAGAAAATTCAATGTTTTGATTTATGTTTAATTGACAGTTCAGTTGCCTTCTTCTAGTGTGCCAAATTCATCAGAAGCAGTTGGATGTTGGTTCATGCACTCAAATCTCTCAACATTCTTTGTTTTGTTATACAGTAGGGCTCCAAAACAGAGGGGAATTCTTGTTTTAAAAAGGAAATGGCCTGGCATTATCTTACATAAACTTGATGAGTCAACCTCTTTAACACACAGACAATTCTGCTGAAAACAGAAAATCTATGTATTGTAGACATTAATTTTACGTTCGGGTTAAATATGATTTGATATAAATGGCATTTCCAAATACACAGGCAAGTACGTTCTTTAAAGAATGTACAAATAAGAGTAGGCCACTCAGCCATTTGAGTCTGCTCTACTATCTATCTTATTTTAACCTGAATCCTACATTCCTGCGTATTTCCATCCACTTAGAAATCAAGAATCTGTCTCTGCCTTGAAAAATACTAAGAAGATTCTAGATCTACTGCCTTTTGAGAACGCGAATTCCAACGAGAGACAACCTTGTGAGGGGATTTTTTCATCTTCCTTTCTCTCTTAAAAGGATGGCCCCTTTATTTTTAAACTATGACCTAGATTCTCCTGCAAAAGGAAATATCCTCTTTAAATCCACGTGGTCAAGTTCCCTCAGGATCTTGTATGTTTCACCTAAGTCACAGCTGACTCTTCTAAGCTCCCGACAATACTGATCTAGTTTGTCTAGCCTTTCCTCATAAGGTCATTCGCTTATTCCATGTATCAGCAAAGTTGCTGTGGTGGCTATGCCTTTTAATTTTGAACCTTTAAATGTTAACTTGTCAAAGATGGATGACCTGTTGCAATTGTGGGGAGATAGAAGTTAGTTGTGTTTTAGAACTGTCTTTAATTTAAACTAGAATAGAGGATTAACATGGTGTCTATATATGTGGGACAACACAGTGTGCTGCTGGAAGAACATAGCAGGCCAGTCAGCGTCAGAGGAGTAGGAAAGTTGGCGTTTTGGGTCAGGACCCTTCTTCAGAAAGTCCCAACCTGAAATGCCAACTTTCCTACACCTCTGATGCTGCCTGGCCTGCTGTGTTCCTCCAGTTCCACACTGTGTTATCTCTGACTCCAGCATTTGCAGTTCTTGCTATCTCCATGTCTATATATGTGACCTGTTCTGAATTCTGATGACAGCAAGCTTTGGCTTGAGTATTCAAGATTAAAGGGTGCCCAAGTTGTTTGACTGGGCGGAAGGTTTTCATGCCTATAAAACCTTTCACAACAACTAAGGTAACTGTGCTGAGAGTGTGATGACTGTTCCTCTCCAAAGTTTCACAAACATCTTAGGAATGTCAGGTTTTGTAGACTGTTAGGATTTAATCCATTTGTTTAGTTTCAAGATAACATGACATTTGAGAGTGCAAGGGATTGCCAACAGCATTTTTACCTGACTGCACGACCCTTATGATTCATGTTGCTAATGTGATGAACTTCTGAGTCAGCCTGTAGGGAGGTGATATAGGGTTGTATTATCGGGTTTTTCCTAAAATAGCACTGAACTTCACTGTCTATCAGAACCTTTTGGGCCATAATCCTTGAATTCCCTCCTGAATGGCATTGTGGGTGAACAGCAGGTGGACTGTCGTGATTCAAGAAGGCAGCTCACTGCCACCTTCTCAAGGGCAACTAGGGATGGGCAATAAATACTAGCCAGCCAGCGACACCCACATCCCACAAATGAATAAAAAGAAAATCTGAGAGGAAGCTTGAACTGAGAATCAGAGGCAGCAAATCTCTATGGTGAGTGTCAGTGAGAGGCTGTATTCAGATTCAAATGTCTGCATTTGTGAGAACTTAAACAGGCTTGGAAGCTTTAGCCAGAGTGAGATTTGTTGGTGATTTGCTTGTGTTAGTCAGTTGGCCTAACATACTGCTAAGAAATGCTGTTGACTAGGTCAAGCTGACCCAGGCTGGTTTCACAATGGGTCCCTTGCTGACGGACCAAATCAATTGAACGCTACTGCCTTCCAGCCCAGCACTCCATACGGAGCAACCTTCCTAAGAAACATCAACCAGCTGGCCTTTGGATCAAAGAATAGGAAACATTAGAAATCACTAACCAGTTCCTTGTGGTACATGTCATCTTACAGGCTTTGAGCTAAAATGGTGAGAGTGATCCTGTTTCAAGATAGGCCATATCCATCACAGTGTTTCAGTACAAACCCCTTGTGCACTTGTGGAGAGACATAAAAATGTAACTGAGGACAATCCCTTCTGCAGACTAATTACTGTGAACCCTGTCAATTAAAAGGCTATCACCTGGTTTTAGGGATAATACGGTGTAGAACTGGATGAATACAGCAGGTCAGGCAGCATCACAGGAGCAGGAAAGTTGATGTTTCGGGTCGGGAACCTTCTTCAGAAATGGGGGAGGGGGTAAGGGAGCTTGGAAATAAATAGAGAGAGGAGGGGTTGGGCTGGGGTAGATGGGTGGGATGGTGATAGGTGAGTGCAGGTAGGCAGTGGTGGGATGGTCAGTGAGGTGGGAGGAGTGGATAGGTGGGAGAGAAGACAGACAGTTTATGTCAGAGATGGGGATGAGAGAGAGAGCTGGTCATGGGATGAGGTCGGGGGTGGGTGGGAATAATTTGAAACTGGTAAAGTCTACATTGAGACTATCAGGCTGTAGGGTCCCAAAGCGGAATGTGAGGTGCTGTTCCTCCAGTTTCTGGGTGGCATAATTGTGACGCCGGAGGAGGCCAAGTATGGACATGTCGCCCAAGGAGTGGGATGGGGAGTTGAAGTAGTTTGTGACTGGAAGGTGTTGTCATTTGTTGCAAACAGAGCGCAGGTGCTCTACAAAGCGATCTCTGAACCTCCACTTGGTCTCACCGATGTAGAGGAAGCCACATCAGGAGCAGTGGATGCAATAGACCACATTGGAGGATGTGCAGGTGAACCTCTGTCTGATGTGGAAGGTTTTTTTGGGTGCTTAGATGGAGGTGATGTGGGAGGGGTAGGGGCAGGTGTAGCACTTTCTGCGGTTGATGGATAAGGTGCCGGGGCTGGTGAAGTTAATAGGGAGTGTGGAGTGGACGAGGGAGTTCCGGAGACAGCAGTCCCTACGGAGACAGATGGGGTGGGGAGGGAAAATTATCTTTGGGTGTGGGGTTAGATTACAGGTGGTGGAAGTGGTGGAAAATAATATGTTAAATCCGGAGGTTAGTGGGGTGATACGTGAGGACAAGGGGGATTCTGTTTTTGTTTTTGTTGCGGGGAGGGGATGTGAGAGCAGAGGTGTGGGAAGTGCAAGAGATGCAGTCGAGAGCATTTTTGACCACTGATGGGGGATGTTGCGGTCCTTGAAATAAGAGGACATCTGGGATGTTCAGGAGTGGAACGCCCCATCTTGGGAGCACATGCAACAGAGGAGGAGGAATTGGGCATATGGGATCACATTCTTGCAGGAAGGTGGGTGAGAGGAGGTATAGTCGAGGTAGCTATGGGAGTCAGGTGGGCTTGACATAGATGTTGGTGTTGAGGCAGTTACCAGAGATGAAGATAGAGAGGTCCAGGAATGAGAGAGAGGTATCAGCGATGGCCCAGGTGAATTTGAGGTTGGGGTGCAAAGTGTTAGTAAAATTTTAGCGATTTGCATTTGACAGATAAATAAATCTGAGCAAGATTTTGTCTCAGGTAATAGAGGTGAGAGGCCAATGTCTAAGCCACTGGGGTAATAAATTCCCTGATGCTTTTTGAAATATGTGGTGTTAAAGTTTCAATTTGTATGCTGGATCTGCAGGAAGGCAGTTGTTGCTTATTGAGTAATGAAATATTAATATAGAGGCCTCCGAAAGGTTGCAAATTATGGCTTTAATGTGAGTTGATCTCACTGGGATGTGATTTCACAACATATTCTGAAAAAAATGCTGCATGTGTTATGGAACTTTAGCCGTCATGTGCCATCTGCAGGGATTTTGTTTTTGTTTTGCTTTCCCATTCTCTACAACAATCCAGTTCTATTAATTACTCACTTTATGGTCTCTTCACATTAATCAAGCCTAGAATTTTGCTGTTGGCATCTTGAATTTAAAAACAGAAGGATATTTTCCAGAGATTTCTATTAATTGAATTTCTCTGAGATTTATTTTTTACAAAACAGGTACTTATTCTTTTCTTTTGGAAAATATAAAGTATATTAATAGTTTTGCTTTAATCTCTCATGGAGACTAATGCCTTGCTTTCTCTTTCCCCATTATCCATTCGGCCATGTACAGAATAAAGATGGCAGTTAGCTCACATTCCAACAAGACTTTGTTCATTTTAATGGAAGCCAGTGTGTCAAACTAGTCTCAGAGCATCACAGTCACAAAAGCAGTGGTGAAGAGATGCAAATCTGTGTCAGTCTGAAGAGCAACTAAGTAATGATACAATTTGTGGTTCCTGTTAAATCATAAACATAATTGATGACTGCTTTAAATAAACTGTATCAGAGTAAAGCACTGACTGCCTCAGCAAATGTTCCAATGTGATTTTTATTTTTGACAGATATCAGGCCCAAATGTCAAAACAGTGACAGTGGGCTCATCGTTAATGTTCTTTTGTTCATTACATTACTTAAGTAATTAACTTTTATGTCTTAAGTCAGATAAGGTTTCTACTAATGTATGTTGAATGTTTCCTATTAACAACAATAGCCAACTGTTTATCTGTGGCAGCTTTGTTGTTAAAAAGCTGAGCAGATTTAAAAGTATATAATACATATATGGTCTATCAAAACTAGCATCTTAGGGCTGAAGGCTGTATGATAAAACATAGGTCAGTACAGCGCAGGAACAGGCCCTTTGACCCACAATATTGTGCTGAACATGATGGCAAATTAATCTAAACCCTTCTGCCTGTTGATGGTCCATATCACTTCATTCCTTGCTTATTTGTGCGCTTATCTAGGAGTACCTTAAATGCTTCTATTGTATCTGCCTCCACCACTATCCCTGGCAGTACGTTCCACATTCTGTAAATAAACACTTGCTTCTCGCATCTCCTTTGAACTTTCCCTCTATCACCTTAACTTCATGCCCTCTAGACTTTCTTCCCTGCCATTATTAGACTGATGAATGGACTCTCTAACTTCAAATAATGTTGATTTTGTTAATGTTATTCTTGCCTTGCACACATCCTGTATGCCTCACTCTGTCCAAGTTACTTCTCCCGTTATGATCCATATGTCCTTGCTTAGTATGTTCTGCCTATAATGTTCACAAAGTTTTTCACTGTACTTATGTAAGTGTGACTATAAATCAAACCAATCAATTTCAACTCTGGGAAAAAGATTATGACTGTCAACCCCTTCTATGCTTCTTATAATTTTACAATCTTCTTTAATGTCTCCCCTTGGCCTTCGCCGCTCCACAGAAAACAACCTTTGTTTGTCCAGCCTCTTCTTTATAGCTCATACTTTCCAATCCAGGCAGCTACCTGGTAAATATCTTCTGCGCCCTTGCCAAAGCCTCCACATCCTTACTGTGGTATGGTCACCAGAATTGAACACGGTGCTCTAAGTGTGGCCCAACCAAAGTCTTATAAAGCTGCAACATCACTTCCTGACTCTTGCACTCACTGCCCCAACCAGTAAAGGCAAGCATGCAATACACCTTCCTTACCACCCTATCTACTTGTGTGGCCACCTTCAGGGAGCTCAGGACTAGGACCCCAAGATCCCTCTGTATAGCAATGCTGTTAAGGATGTTGCCATTAACTGTTTATATATTTTGGATATTCCAGATTTTGGTTTGGATAGTTTAGAGCATGGACAGATCAGGTGAAACCATGTAGGATAGAGAGGCATGTAAACCTTTTATTTAGCTTGGAGCTACAACACGCCAATGCAACATGTGGCCAAATTGCCAAGTTCAGTTTTTTTCAATATTACTCAATTAAGGAAGATCTAACGCCCAGTTTTTAGACACGGCCACTTTTAGGGGACTGGGTTTGAGGTACTCAGAAATAATGGGAACTGCAGATGCTGGAGAATCCAAGATAACAAAGTGTGAAGCTGGATGAACACACAGCAGGCCAAGTAGCATCTCAGGAGCACAAAAACTGATGTTTCGGTCCTAGACCCTTCATCAGAGATACTGTTCTTAATGCATTTTGAAAATTAGACTTGATTGAAATACCTGAAAACCCTCCTCAGTCATTGTTTTTTAATTCCTTTACAACCTTTGAAATTTTGTCCACTATGGTCCTTCATTCCTTCCCCTTTGCTTTCCAGATCAACATTTGGTGGCATGCATGCCCCTATTTAGTTAATCAGTGTCCCGATCTTTTCTGACAGATCAGGCAACCCGGTAATTCTTCTTTATGACAAAGATGTATTCAGATGATTTCCAGTCAATTTCAAAAGGAGCCCATTTGAACTACAGCCATCCTTAATTTCCTGTGTTTCATACAGTTTGGATTTTCAAGTTGCCTGCATTTGCTGACCAAAGTTAGTCATGCTCAAGGCCCACCCTCCGCACTCCTGCAGCTACCCCTTCAGCATAACTTGCCACTTTTCCACTCTGCCTGTTAATTCAGGAAACTGAATACAGGAATACGGCTGAATGGAGCAGAGGACTAGGAGTGATCCTACGAGGGGAATTAGAGCGCAAACCAGTGATGAAAGCCAGACTGAATTGAAGGCAGAGGGCACAGAGTGACAAAAGAGGAATAGGAGGGTTTGTGGGCTGGGGCATGTAATGGTAAACCATCTGCATGAACGTAATGGAAGGATGTTGCTCGGGTCAAAAGGAAGGCTGCAATGAATTGCAGATACTGTTGTCTGCTCTACAAATGATGGAAAATGTTTAGTCCTTCAGTGAATGTGCAGGGACCTGCAAGTCACACACTGTTCTGAGTTGGGAGTAAACTGTTCGATCATTTGGTGGCCAAGAGCCTGTGACTCCCTTCCTTTGACAGTCCTGTGGATATGACTATATTCCGTTTACTGTCGCAGTTTAAGAAGGCAGCTCGCTACCACCTTCTTGAGGGAAATTAGTGTTAGGTAATGAATGCTGGCCTCACATCCCATGAGTAAGTAAGACATGAAGTGCAGTGTAGATTTATGATAGATCCATGCTCAATTGCATGTTCTGTGTATAAAAATGCCATATGCATATGATTGTGACTGTTTTGAGTTGCTCACAATTTTCTGATATTGTCAGTCCATTTACTGGTTTTGAGGTTGTCATGCGTACTGCTGCCATGGGCCATTTATAACTGAATAGGATGGAAAATCGGTGCAAATCTATAAATAAAATTTGTGCCACACTGTGTGCTGATGCCACCTTCTTAATAAACAGGCTCTTCCGGTAAAAATTGTCAAGCTAGTAGATTTCGTTGACATTTTGTTTTTATGTTTTACTGTCCTAACCCCAGAGAGGATTTTACCTCCACCCCATCTCATACCCTGGAAATTCAATTATGTTAAAACCTATTTAAAATGGCAGTAGTAACATTCACTAGGACAGAAGCAAATTTGTCACAGAATTTAAGGGAGTAACAGCAGCCTTTCGCTATTTCCTGCCGTAGGTTATTGTTTAAAGCCAAAGGGTTAGAGACCATATAAAGCTCTGGTTTCTATGTACCAGAGAATGTTTGATGTGAAAAGCAAGTACATGTTGCAAATATAAACTGCAATGGCAGCTGTCATGAGGCACGTGTATAGAACTAGACGAAACTGTTCTGAATGTCACAAACTGTAGAACTTTTAAGAATTGAATATATTTTTGAGGGAAATAAGGCATCCCTACAACTAAAGTCCCTTCTGTCTGATTGATCTATTTTCTAACCAACTTGGTGAGAGATGTTATCACACACTTTTGGAACAAGTGGGACTTGAACATCAGTCTCCTGGCTCAAATACTACTACCACACCACAAGAACAGCTCCAACCTGGCATTCCCAGGCATCCTATCCAAGTACTAACCAGGCTTAAGATAACAATGTGTAGAGCTGGATGAACACAGCAGGCCAAATAGCATCACAGGAGCAGGAAAGCTGATGTTTTGGGCCTAGACCCTTCTTCAGGTTTTTTTCCACCGCCTCCACCTCCTCTATCCATCTTCTATCTGCCTCCCCCTCTTTCTCTATTTATTTCAGAACCCCCTTCCCTCTCCCATTTCTGAAGAAGAGTCTAGGCCCAAAACATCAACTTTCCTGCTCCTATGATACTGCTTGGCCTGCTGTGTACATCCAGCTCTACACCTTGTTATCTCAGATTCTCCAGCATCTGCAGTTCCTACTATCTCTAAAACAATTTTAACCCCACTGAGAAGCCTCTTCTGAGGATGCCTACCTTGAAGAAGTTACCCTCCTCCCTCCTGAAAAGCCTCAGTGGATCTCTCTCCCACTGCAACTCTCTTGTAATCTCTTTGGCCTTGAAACTGCTCAACCACGCCCTAAAGCAAACCAGGCACTACAGCCACATCACCTTTCTTAGTACCTGCCTCAACAAATACTGGTCACGTTTGGACATTGAACAATTTTTCTGCCACCTCTGCCTCCTCTATCCATCTTCTATCCACGCCCCCTCTCTCCCTATTTATTTCAGAGCCCCCTTCTGAACTCGGCTTGAGTCTGCTTAGCTTCTGAGATCAGATATTTCTGTTTGTTTGATTCCAGCAACATATTAGGTTGCTCCAGGAGCTTATCACCAGTTTACTGCCTTTTATTCCACAGTCTATGTAATACCAAGAGTATCTGGCTCTAATCTCTCACTCCTAGGCTTATTGTCTATTCTGTTGATGGGAAATTTTCTGGACGCTTTTCCATAGTTTCTGCACAATTTATAATAACATACCTGCTCAGCTTAAGAAAATTCAAAACTTTATCAGATGTGAACAATTTTCAATTCACTCTTCGGATGTGGGTGTTGTTGGCAGGGCCAGCATTTATTGCCATATCTGGCAGCCCTTGAGAAGGTAGTGATGAGCTGCCTTCTTGAGATACTGCAGTTCATGTGCTGTGGGTAGACCCACAATGCAAATGGGGAAAGATTTCCTCGCATTTGGACAACAACACTGGAGAAACAGCGATTATATGTCTAAGTCAGGATGTTGAGCGGCTGAAAGGGCATCTTGCAGGCGATGGTGTTCCCATATGTCTGCTCTCCTTGTACTCCTAATAATCATGGGTTTGAAAGTTGTGTGCTGCCTGTGCATCACGCCCAGGTTAGGCAATCTATCATAGTTTATTGATTTGAAAAATATAAATGTCAATATATATTTTATATATTAATGGCTGTCAAACTTTTCCAGCTGGCTCTAGTACATTTGTACATGTCCTTTAGCTTGGGGAAATCTAGGCAAACAAGCTGTTGCACAGTGTGACTGGATTTGAAGAATAGCTTTCCAAGGCTCAGTACATGTTTCACTTCTGGGACTTGCTGTCTCTGTTATTACTGCTTTAAGCAGATGGGAGGAGCAGTAAATTTCATTAATATATAGGGAGGTATCTTCTAATGTTTTAGAATAAATAAGTCAGTGTAGTCACTTGACACTAGATGAAATTGCAAAGGGTATATATAATGAGGTATAATACACCCCTGTGAATCTCTTAATAGTTTAAATGATTATAAACTGATATCAGCTATCATTGCCTGTGGAAAGAAGAGCTACCCAGGGCCTAATGAAATGTTAACTTCTCTGGACAGAATTACCAACTCAGACCTGAAGGCAAAACAGCCTTTGAATAAATCACACTGACATATTGTCAGGTGAGGCATTTGACAAACTGAGATAAGATGGTGTTGGTTAACATTGAAAGTAAGTGATAATTATTGGGAGAAAAAATAGAGTGGAAGTCATTGCCGCCATTGAAGTGTCCTCATATAATGAGCATTGAATCTTCATTTTAAAAATATTTCACTGATGTAAGAGAATAAACTAGAACCATGAATAAACGTACAATGGACAATGGTAATCGATTTTTAAAATTCTCATTCTTGTTTTCAAATTCCTCCCTGTCCTATATTTGTGTGTTTGGGAATTTTTCTTTGAGAGGTAACATGAAATTTGAGGAGAAATTAATAATTCATGTTTCTTTTTTGCTCTGGAATTCAGATTAGTTTTGCGTGGCAAAATGATTTAGGTGGAAGTCTTAGATAATGGGAACTGCAGATGGTGGAGAATCCAAGATAATAAAGTGTGAAGCTGGATGAACACAGCAGGCCAAGCAGCATCTCAGGAGCACAAAAGCTGATGTTTCGGGCCTAGACCCTACATCAGAGAGCTCTGATGAAGGGTCTAGGCCCGAAACATCAGCCTTTGTGCTCCTGAGATGCTGCTTGGCCTGCTGTGTTCATCCAGCTTCACACTTTATTATCTAGGTGGAAGTCATGTTGAGGTCAAGTCTGTGTTAAGAACCATAGTTGGGATGTTTTATTTGTAGAATTTATTAGTAGACCCAGAGCAGGTGAGTTACCAATCTGGTGAGATGTTATTGGTTTATTATACCTCTTCAGGCCATGAGGAAATTTGCGCTAACATTCTTTTTAAACATCAAGTGGGGAAAAATGTAATACTTTGCTCGGATTGGGATTTTTACCCAGATTTCATAATTCTATAAAGATTAGTAGAAAGCAGTGGTACTATTAGTATCAATTTTTTTTAAAAGATCTGTGGTATGATCACCTGATTTCATTTCAACCATCAATTATACTTTTTTTAAAGATCCATATTTTATTTGAGAAAACTGGTCACCTTTCGTAAGAATATGTGATACTTCTGTGTATTGATATTTAGCCCCATACCTTCACATCTCAGCCATGATAAAGAGAGTGGCCTTCTTGCTTCAAATCCTGAGTTAATACAATATTAATTGGATCAAGAATTATGGAAGACTTTAGCTTTAGCTTGACTATATTCAAAAAACAGTTATCTCAGAGATAACAACTTGCATGGATTCAAATTCCATTCCCGAACATGAATATCTGATCCCAACAGTGCAGTGCTGAGCGCTTGCTGTAATGTTTGAATGCAGCTCTTAGTTGACATGATAAGTTATATATCCTTGCAAGGTTGGTGGGGTCTGGTGAAGATATGGTCAAAGAAGCCTTTCCTAGCTCTAAAAGCTATCTATGAATACAGAAAGTAACTTCTTTGCAGCAAAGGTAATGATGAAAATGACTGTCAAGATATTATAAAGGTTAGCTAAAAGTTTAGTGATCAACAGTTTTAAAAAAAAGCAAACTTCTTTAATTTGATTAGGGAATATACATTTTGCTGACCAGGCCAGTATTAATTGCCTATTCTCAATTGCTATTGAGAAGGTAAAGGCAACAGCATTCTTCAACTGTTGCAAAGTGTCTGGTGCATGGACACCCACAATGTTGTTAGGGAGGGATTTCAAGGATTTTGATTCCATAACGTTGAAAGAACAGCAATATTCTTTGAAGTCAAGGTCATGAGCGGCTTGAAGAGGAACCTGCACGGTTTGATGTTCCCATGTATCTGATGAACTTGTTCTTCTAGATGGCAATGTTGTTGTGCTATCTAAAGAGATTTGGTGAATTTCTGCAGTGCATCTTGTAGATGGTACATGCTGCTACGACTGAGTGTCACTGGTGGAGAGAGTGAATGTTTGTGGCTGTGGCGACAATGAATTAAGGTGCTTCGTCCCAGATGATGTGAAGCTTCTTGTGTGTTTGAGCTGTGCTCATCCAGGCAAGTGGACAGGATTCCATCACACTCCTGATTAGTGCCTTGTAGATGGTGGACAGGCTTTGGAGAATTAGGAGGTGAGTTGGATACTCACTACAGGATTCCTAGCCCCTGTCCTGCTCTTGTAGCCACAGAATGTGTATGGCCAGTTCAGTTTCTGATCAAGAGGAAACCCTAGAATATTAATAGTGGGAGATTATACCATTGAATGCCAAGAGCTAGATTCTGTCTTGTTAGAAATGATTATTGCCTGGCTTTATGTGGCACTGATGATACTTTCAACTTATTAGTTCAAACCTAGATATTATCCAGGTCTTGCTTCAACAGTTCAATCTCTGAGGAGTCTCAAATGATGCTGAAAATAGTGCAAACATCATTGAACATTCTCACTCCTAATCTTATGATGGCAGGAAGATCATAAATGAAGTTTGGGTCTATGACATTTGCCTGACGAACTCCTGCAGAGATGTTCTAGAGCTGAGATGACTAACCTCCATCAAGCATTTGTGCTAGATCTGACTCTGATGAACAGAGAGACTTCCTCGATTCTCTTAACTCCAGTTTTGCTTGGGCTCCTTGATGCCCACTCTGCCAAATGCAACCTTGATGTCAAAGGCAATCACCTAATATCTTGAATTCAGCTCTTTTTTTTTGCCAATGTTTGAACAAAGGCTGTAATGACAATGGGAGCCAAGTGAGCCTGGCAGACACAAACTGCACACCAGAGAACAGGTTATTGCTCAGCAAGTGCTCCTTGATAACATTGTTGATGATGCCATCCATCACTTAACCATTGGTCAAAGGTAGGCTGATGGAGCAGTAATTGGCTGGTTGGATTTGTCCTGCTTTTTGAGTGCAAGACATTACTGAGCAATTTTCTACATTGTCCGGTAGGTGCCAATTTTATCGCTGTCCTGAAACAGCTCAGCCAGGAGCATGGCAAGTTTTTGAACACACTTCAGCACTGTTGCTGGCATGCTAACTAGAACACAAATGCTTTATAATTATTTTCTTTTTGCAGAACCCTTTTAAGGGTTAGCTATAATTGTGTGAGATTATGGAAGAGTGAAGGAGTTGGGGGTTGGCTTAACTTCTTCAGAATTTAGCTCAGAAATAATTTTAGTATGCTTTAGGGGTAAATCAAGAAACTAAGCATTCTTTGTATTCTGCTGAAAAAGATGGCAACTATAGATTTCCAATCAAATAACTTGCACACGAGCAAATTCTACACGGTCTGCGTCAAACTATTATGTGACTTCCAGTGGTTGCACTATAATGCAGGAGAAGAGGAAGTGCAATGATCAAATTCATTTCCTTACTCCCCTTAGCAAAAGACTTATTTTGACAATTATCTATCTGAAAATTAAAGTTAATTTTTAATTTATGCATAACGTTTGTATTCACAAATTTTAATAACAAAGGTCAACCCATTGCAGTTGTTCCTCTGGGCAAACAATGTAGATGGATGATTGTTGAGAAAACATGCATGCAATCCTTAACACTGTTGTGTTATCTGCTGTGGGCATTGGTGATATTATTATCACTTGGTCCGCAATGCTAACATATCTCAACTCATCGAGATTACCTCAAATTGCCACTGTCAGTGTTTTTCAGATGTTTAATTATAATGATCTTGGTAAAGGCCAATAACTTTTATTTTTAAAAAGAAGAAAACCGGATTGTTTACCAAATGACATGATCCCACAATTTAACCAAGTACATTTTTCTTCAAGAATCTTTTCCATTCTTGCATTTGTTCTGATAACTGCAAGACTAAAAGCCGTAACAACGTCTTTTGTTTTTCTTTAGTTACAAAAATAAATTTTACCATCAAGTGTAAAGCAAAGCAAATGCAATTCAATCCTAGGTAATCACCCATACTCTCAAACCCAAACCAATACAATGTGATCATGAATCAACAGACAATTGTGATCTACAATAAGTTGCATGTTAAGTTGGAGATACAACAAAGATGGATCTTGCAAATTGGTGCGATCATCCACTTAGTACAGTCAGTTCTGCTATAACGTGTGTTCTGGCAACATGAGTTGGCTATAGCACAACTGACGAATAGGGGAACGCTATGTCTAAAACACAAACTTGAGTCAGCTATAACATGATTCCATCGGTGCATGGAGGAGTACATGTCAACATCACATGATCTTTGGCTTTGTCCTGAGCATGTGCAATGTTAGTGCCAAAAGAGTCACCACACCGGCATCATGTGATCATTTCACAGACTTTGTCGTGAAGCTCTTTCTGTGAGAGGTACAGATTCTCCTCATCCTGGATACTGCGCCAAGCCATCCTCCCATTGGTGAGCTTTCTGAAAGCATCAAAGTGCTAGTTCTACCCCAAACACAACCTCTCTCCTTCAAACCATAGACCAGGGTGCAATAGCAGCTTTTAAAGCTTATTATTTAAGGTGTACATTTAAGAGGCTGAATGCAGCCACTGAAGGGGGATAAGGACAGTGTTCTTCAATGTTGGAAGAGCTTTAACATCAAGAATGCAATTGATTTAATCATGGAGGCCTGGCATGATGTCAATAATGACTGCTTTCATGCAGTTTGGTGGAACCTTCGCCCTGACTTTTTTCAAGATTTTAAAGGATTTGATCTTCAGAGGATCTTCCAAGAATCAAAGAACATTTTGTTGATAATGCAAAGCAAGTTGGATTTGAAGTACTGGAGAATGAGGATGTTGAAGAGCTGCTTGAGTCCCACTGTAAAGACCTCTCTACAACTGATCAATAACAACTTGTTGCTGAGGGGGCGGTGGAAGCAGGAGATGAAGATGAAGTCCAGGATGCAGCACCACGAGAGCTTTCCACTTCTATTTTGTCTTCTATCCTGAATGAAATTGTGAAGTAGTTGCAATGATTAGAGGACAATGATTACAATGCAGAACACAGCAGGGTAGCAGTTAATGGAATAAGATCTTATTGGCACCCTATGAACAGCTCCTTCATGAAAGAAGAAAAAGGGCAAAGCAGCAAAAACTGCCTTTTTTTAAGCCAACCCTCAAGAAACAGGCAGAAGACAATGAACCACAGCCATCCATTTCTGGATTGACTCTTTTCTGCCTTAACCCTGCAACCGCAACTTCACCTGAAAGTGATGATGATGATGATAATGATTTTATTTCATTATTATATACAAATTAAACTTTTATTCAAACTGTGCTATAGTTTGTGCTAGACTTTTCAGTGATTTTTGAATGATTTTGCGCGATACTTTTTGGTGGACTGCCCGTGGCCCAAATTTTGCCCATAGGTCATTGTTTCTGTAGCGCAATTTTCCTAATGCAGTGTTGTGCAGGAATGCAACTGACACATTGTAGCAGAACCAACTGTATATATGTTATCGATGTAAGAAGGAAATCTGCTATGGGATTAACGTACATTTCCAAGCCTTCACCAACAATCCAAAATGGCGGCAGAGTAGGACACACCAGCCAGACCTCATTTGCTCCATCTGTTTATTTCCCATTTCCTACTCTTTTTCTGTATTTCTCTTGGTGCTGCTTCTCAGCCTCAGCACGAACGTAGTGAGGCACCTGTGGTAGTGTCTCAGCCCAGTAATGTCTCAAGCTGGTGACTGAGCAGCTCTTGGTGGGTCTCAGCCTGGTCTCTTGGCAGTTTTTGGTGGTGTCTCGGCATGGCATGCACGTGTTCCAGTGGGGGCATGTTCTGCAGGCAACAGGGAGATTGGAGAGGTGACGGCTTCAGAAGCAGCAATGGCATTGTAGCCCAATGTGGGAAGAGCAAGTAATGAGGGAAGCCCCTGGTATCTGAGGTTCCATTAAGAACAGACAACTGCAGTCTCCTGAGGGTGAGATAAGTGGAGGATTCATTAAAGACTGTTGAGCTCCTAACTCAAATCCTTTCATTTTAGTTTAATTTAAGAAAGACTTTGATGTTGATTATTACCTTATTTCAGTATTTTTCTACTTATTCTAACAGAGTGATGTTCAACTTTGTCTCTCTTATCACTTTGTACCTAATTTTTTTGTACCTAGGTGCCTTTGAACCTAACAGGGTGCCATGTGTGACACCATTGTACACTTTTTACTGTACTCCTGTACTTCCATACATGAGTACAAGTGACTATAAAATCTAAATCTCACATGGTTGGGTCATAACTGCTCATTGCAGTGATCAAGCAGTTCACTCAGTTGACTCAAACCATTTGCAATCGTTCAAGAAAAAGGTCTACCACCACCTTCTCAGAGAAACAAAGGATAATCAATGAATGCCTGCCTTGCCTGCAGTGCCCATGTCCAAGGATGAGTTACAGAAATAAATTTTAAAAATGCTATTAAGTTGTATTATATGTTTTTGACATGCAAGTTAAACTTAGAATTCGAAGGCCAACATTGTACCACTTTCAGACGTTCTGAGGTTTATCATATGTAATTACATTTAAAACTAGTGGAACAATTTCTACATTGATATGAGTTGGATTGTGTTCTTTACTTTGTTGTAAAGCTT
The DNA here is from genome assembly GCF_030684315.1 of Stegostoma tigrinum. Classification (NCBI taxonomy): domain Eukaryota; kingdom Metazoa; phylum Chordata; class Chondrichthyes; order Orectolobiformes; family Stegostomatidae; genus Stegostoma; species Stegostoma tigrinum. The sequence continues at coordinate 28,678,996 of NC_081372.1, forward strand.
AATTCAGTTGACATGTAAACTGATATTACAGTAATTTGGGAAACCTCCAACATTGTCATATTTGAACCGTAAGTTCCTGCATGGGCCTTAACATCCTTCAGCTCTACAATCCCTCAGCCTCGACCAAAACGTAGAACGTCACTTCTGTTTCTTTCTCAGTACTTTTGGAGAATTGCCACTCACACTGCATATTTGAGGAGACCTTGGTGACCCTGAGATCTGTTGTGTGGTACTTCATCTATCTTCTGATATCTCTCAACTAGAAGCTTATCCTACTCTCTGATAGTTTACAGCATTCTCTGTGCAAACTGTGAAACCTGAAGTCAATGATCCTCTGCAATATGAAAAGCCTCCTGACATCTAACCGAATTTTATGAGCACATAGCTCACTCCTGTTTCCTGTTGTTTCTTAACTTACCTCATTCAAGTGGTCTTGCCACATGTCTTCTATTATTTTAAAAGCCTCAATCAAGTTTCAGTTCTCTAAACCTATTGTAGCAGTGAAGTGCTTTTAAACTAGGTAATAATCAAACATTTCCATTGTGTCTATTTCTTACCATGAAAGGAGTTGTTTCAGAAAATGACATTCTTTAAAAATACTAGACAACCTCTTGTTTAGTGTTTCTCGTTTGTCTTGGATTAACAGACAATTAGATTCCCCTTTCAGTTCAAGCTGTCTCTTCACTTGCCCCCAACTCCAACATCGCTATTTGTTGGCACACTCTTTACATCCATTAGTTAAAGTTGTTTTTCTTCCCTAATTAGCCACCTCACCCACAATGTAGCAGTAACTTATTATTTTCAATTCCAGAGATTCCCAGAGATTCTGAGGGGTACAATAGACACAAGTCATTTTCCTTTCAACGTTACAGCAAAAAATAAGGTTACAACAAGAAGTATTCTTTTTAAAGAAAATGGGAACAGAAGCTAGGAAGAAACAGTTTTCTACATTTTTTAACATAAGTGTCTTTGTAAGGGAAATTTGCATATAAGTTGCCAACACTAGCATATTATGTGGCAGGTTGATTGTGTCTTTGTTCAGTTATATTTCTATGAGATGCCAAACCTCAAAACTTGCTCTGTTCCCATTTTGAGTAGGCATGCAATCTGTTGTAGTCTTTACAAGCAGTAAAAAGTGATTCTGAAGGTACCTGTAGTCATGAGATGCCAGCAGCTGGCACTCACAGGCAACACCTGCACCAACTAACATTCCAAATACCAGCGCTTCTCAAGTCTGAACTGATAAAGGATGGTAAGGCTCCATTTGATTAGTCACCAGCAACAGCAAATAAAGTGGACTGGCTGATCAAGTGCTTAATTTGGCAAAACATTGAGGAACTATTTAATACTGTCAGGACAAAAATATAGTGTCTGTGTTCGAAAATAAACCTTTGAATTCAGTGTTCATAAGTTTGTGGTGGATATTTTATTAGCTTATGATTGAGTTTCTACAGATTCAAGGTACATTTTGTTCTTAACTCCACAATACATTTGTGTTTAACAAAAATACTGGACCTGAAAGTCCTGCTCAACTGGTGCAAGTGAAAAATGCAGGATCCTCATTTGTCCCGGCACAAGATCACTCAAAACTGCAGACAGGCTTGGGAATGTCTTGAAATTTACTTGGATGGGATTTCCAAGTAGGACAAAGGGTTCAGGTTAAAAGTATCTGAAGCCCTGGTTTTCCCAAATGCTGTAGGAGTTTGATCTAATGACAAGAATTCTCTTATTTAAAGAGGATTCCAGCCCAGAAATCAGCCTTATTAGTGGGCCTGGCTCCCTTTAAGACGGGACATATTGGACACTAGGCTTTTGCCCAGGCGGAGGTGGGCGTGTGTATTATGTTGGATGAGATTGTGGGATGACTGAAGGTTGAAGGTGTATTACAGAATGCCTTGTCAGCCCAGAGGAAGTGATCATGCTGGGATTTGAAAGCAGAGTGGAAAGCAGATTAAGTTTTGGGTTCCTGGACAGTGTGTACCTACACTTTGCTCTTCCTCTCAACAGACTTCAGCTCCCGTCAGCTGACAAGACTCTTCAGGTTCAAGAAACCTAGCTGGTCAGGGTTGAATTTAAATGGTAATTTAAGCCTAACAGATGTGGCTTCATGAAAATATTTCAGTGACCAATCTTTCCCCTGGACATGAAATAGTTGGCTATTTTTCATCCCTATCCCACTACTACGCCCAATCCACACCAAGCCATATCTGTTAAACTAGAGATGGGTCAATTGGGTTCAGATTAGATATTTATTCTGTATCCCATTGTCTTTGGTAGTTAAAATGCCCCATGTGGTTATTGTGATCGATCGGGTAGATCAATAATAGCAGTGAGGAAGTTAAGTGGAATGGCTGCAGCCATTCTTTAGTAGATGACACCAGCCAACTGATCACCACAACCCAGCCTAATGAAACGAAGCCCATGTGTTTTGAAAAACAAAATGACTAAGTACCATCTGTCATCTCTAAGTCAGAGGCTTTTTGGCCTTTGTATAAGTGCATATGGAGCGGAATTCCCAGAATAACCCTAACTCTTTCTCTAGACATGCTCTCTTGAAGTAAAAGCGTTGTGAGCTGTCTCTTGGGCATAGCTCCCAACCAATGTACAATTGTGGTCAGTATAATTCAAAGCAGGATTTCAGTGAAACCTAGTTTCATCTCCAATTCAGATGATGCTCAACAAGCTACCAGTTTTGTATATTTGACTCAGGGCTAGAATTATCAGCCTATTTCGAGAAGGAAGCCATACATTAGAAGTCCTTTTAAAAATGTGTTTTGGATAGTGTTTTTGTCACTAGGTTGACTCTATTAGATCATTTATAATAGTCCAAGATTTAAGTAAAGTTGCATGCTAGTTTTGTTTACTGGTTAGGGTAATTACCAATCTAACAATTTATAATATTGTTGGCCAGTAAAAGGGAGAGGATCCCGAAATGTGGTAGTGAAATATACAGGGTCTGTTAGTTTGTTATGCCCAATTTTAATGGATCTAAAATTATCCTAGATTTAATCTAAAATTCAATCATGGCAGATTCTGCAAACCATTTACTATGGTAGTTTCTGAATCCATTAAATCCACCCAGTGAACTGTCTTTGCTGTTTCTCTGGTCATTTATGAACAGGAACTGCCCGGAGAGGAAGTGCTCAGATGTGCAGGTGATTGAAACAACATTAGAAGTGATATATTTCTTTCCGATATGGGGTTCTCTACAATATAGTCCTGGAAAATCTTCTACAATATGCGTTTACACAATATTGGTAGAATCTCTGGATTTTGTAGGATGACATTTCTACAAAAATTACAGCAATGACACCTTAATACTGGTCTGGCTGCTGAGAACACAGCTCTTAAGTTAAAAATGTATTTGCAGAAATCATTCTCAAAAGCTTGGGATGAAGCTGATTCAGATTTTAAATACTGTGAAGAATGCTAAAATGTTAAACATTGCTCTGTACCCTACTAAACCAGCTCTTTTCTGGGATTCTCTTTCAGAAATGTATTCTATTCATAACATTTGTAAATGGGTCACAAAGCATTTCAACTTGAATATTCGCAAGAAAATTCAACTTGGCAACATTTTTTCTATTTCAGGTATATAGAGCCCAAACACTAAATATTGCAAATTATAAACTGCAGAAATGCAATAGATTTAAACTTTTTTTCTTTTCCCAAGATATTCCCCTCTGAAGTGCCTCAGGTACATTTTTAATACCCATGATTTCCAATGTACAATGTTGTATTTTATACAATGTTTAGGTGTTCTACATTTCCAGCCCCTCATGCATCATCGCTTAAAGGGTTTACGCAATGAGCTTTTCCTATTGTTCTTTGGGAAATTTTATTAGCAACCATACCTTCAACTATGAATACTTCAAGGTCAAGGGTTCAGGGCTATTGGAAGTGCGCTTGATTTTGCACAGACTTGTCTTTTGTAAACATTTCCATAAACTGCTTCAAAAGATATTCTGCCTGTTTCATTTGAATTATCATGGAAGTAAGCAGCATGCTGTGGTCTATACTTTGGAAATGAAGTAGCAGTGTACTATGTTTGATTCTGTGGTTGATTGAAGGCCAAATGCATTGCCACAAAAAGAACAGTCTGAAAGGCAGCTGCATGTTCAAAACTACATTTGTTAGTAATGTTAGCATTCACATGACAGAAGCCAGCAAACATGAATAGCTACAAAAGAATTCTGGATTTCAAGCCCTAGAATCCTTTTCATAAAATCTATATAAATTTATAGAGACTTTGTGATCGAGTGGAGTAAGTTACACTTTTTAGAACTTCTACTTCACTCGAACCAGAACCAATCCAAAATAAACATGAGTTAACAGACAAATCTAGTTCAAATGAGAAGGTAATTTAAATAAAATCATTGATAAAACAAAGATGCATCTTACACAACCACAAGCACCAATCTCACTGCCTACATAAAAATATGAAATCTGTCTTTCCAAGCCAGTTCATTCAGCACTATCATCTGAAGTTATGGGTAATATCAACCAAGCACCCCTTCATCTTGGTCAGCCTTGATAATGTAACTTTCCCTATTTCCTTTCCAACTGACCAATCAACAATACTTGTCCACCCTCCGGACTCTGACACAGCCTGCCAGCTGTGACGCATGCCTGAGCTACTCAAATTGCTTTTCAGGATTCAGTCTGCAAGCTTTCAGATAATTCAAAAATGCTTGAACCAGTATGACGGAGGGAGAATCCTTGATGAAGCAGCTGAGGATGATTGGGCCTAAGATAATACCCTGACAAACTCTGCAGATGCCCTTTGGCTGGGATAATTGGCTTCCAATAATCACAATCGGTTGACTGCTGCCTTGATGTCAAGGGTAGTCTCTCTCTGGATCTGAGTTCTTTCTTTCCATGGTTGAATCAAGGCTGTAATAAGGATAAGTTCTGAGTGGAGAGATAGTAAGAACTGCAGATGCTGGAGAATCTGAGGTAACAAGGTGTAGAGCTGGATGGTCTAGGCCCAAAACGTCAGCTTTCCTGCTCCTCTGATGCTGCTTGGCCTGCTGTGTTCATTCAGCTCTACACTTTGTTATCTAAGTTCTGAGTGGATCTTGTGGAATATAAACTTCACATCAGTGAACACATTATGGTTGATTAAGAGTTGCTTGATAGCACTGTCAGTGATAACTTCCATCAGTTTCATGATTGAAATTATACTGATGTGGAGCTAATAGGCCAGGTTGGATTTGTCCTGCTTGTTGTAGATGGGATGCAACTGGAAATTTTTCCACATTACTGGATAGATGTCAATGTTGTGACTGCACTGGAATGGTTTGGCTATGAGTACAGCTAGTTCTGGTATAAATATCTTCAGCATTGTCACTGGAATGTTGCCAGGTTCTCATCCTTTTTCGTACTCCGTGACCAGCCATTTCTTGATACCAAGTGGAATGAATCAAATTGGTTGAATGTTGGCATCAGTGATGCTTGAAAACTCAGGACGAAACAGATGGGTCTTCAACTAGGCACTTCTGACTGAAGATGTTAGTAAATACATCTGCTCTTCTTTGCAATGATCTGCTGGACTCGCCCATTGTTGAGAATGAGAATGTTTGTGGAGCTGCCTTCTCCAGTGAGTTGTTTAATTATTCACTACCATTAACAATTGAATGTTACAGAATTACTGAGCTTAGATTCAGTCTCTTGGTTGTATGGACTGTGTATTACATGCTGCTTTGGCATGCAAGTAATCCTGTGTTGTAACTTAAGATGAACTCCTTGTTTTTAGGTTGCTATTCCTGGCATGCCCTCCTGCACTCTTCATTGCACCATGGTTAATATCCTGGCTTAATGGTAGAGTGGGGAATGTGCCATGAAGTTAAAAATTGTGGTTGAGTATAATGCTGCTGCTGCTGCTGCTGGCTCGCAGTGCCTCATGGTTGCCCAGTCTTGATTTGCTAGATCTGTTAGAAATCTATCCCACTCAGCACATGGAGTATATCCTTAATATGAAGACAGGCTTTCATTTCCACCAGGACTATGTGGTGATCACTGCTACTGATGCTGTCAAGGACAGATGCAGCTATCACAGGTAGACTGGCAAGGATGAGGCCATGTACGTTTTTCCCCCAGTTTGCACATTAATCTCATGCTGCAGGCCTGGTCGAGGAGTGATGTCCTTTAGGACTCTGCCAGCTCAGTCAGCAGTGGTGCCATTGAGTCACTTTTGGTAATGGTGCCCCTTGCAAACTACATTCTGGGCTCCTGCCACCTCCAAGTAATAATCAACATGGGGAGAATAGATTCATCAGACATCAGTGGCCGTGGGTTATAATCAGCCGGAGATTTTCTTGCCCATGTTTGACCTGATACCATGAGACCTCATGGGGTCTGGAATCAATGTTGAGGACTTCCAAGGCAATGCCCTCCTGCCTTGGATGCCACAATCTGGTACCCTTCCTGGTAGTTTTGTCCTAGGGATAGGATAGGACATACGCATGGATAGTGGTGGTGTTGCTTGGGACATTGTTTCCATGGTTCCATGAGAGTGACAGGCTGTTGTTTAATTGGTCTTATAGACAGATCTCCTAACTTTGGCACAAGCCCCGAGCTGATTAGTAAGGAGGACGATGTAGAGTCGATAGGATTGTGTATGCTGTTCCCTTGGTTGATGTGGGTGGTATCTCTGGTTTCATTCCTTTTATCAGCCATTTTAATAGAACCCAAATGGCTAGCCAGGCTATTTTAGAGATATTTAAAAGTCAACCATATTGCCATGGATGTGGAGTCATCTGCGGGCCGGGCTAGGATGTCAGATTTTCCTACCCTGAAGGACATTAATGAACCAAATGCGTTTTTGGAGCAATCAACAATGGTTTCAGGGTCTCCGTATAATAGCTTAAATTTCAGATTTGTTCACTGAACCCATTTTTCCAGAAAATTAGCACGTGTCTCTGGATAACTAGTCAAGTGACAATAGCAGCAGTCTCAATGTGTTTGTGCACTAGGATGTTTAGCCTTTCATGGTAAGCTGTTGCTGATGTCTGCAGTCTCCTTGAACAAGACATCTTCCCTCAGTGGACCAGGTGGGCACACATTGCTGGTCATTGCTAGTTGTATACCTGGCCCTTTAGTTCTGTACCAATCGCTGAAGTTTTGTTCTCTCTCTGGCAAGGGGAGAATGCAGAGAACTGAGAGTGGGCTACATGAAGTCTTTGAACCCTGACAATCCACCTCTTATTGCCCAAACAATTCTGACCTGTATTAATATTTTCTATTTATTAATTTGCCTTGTTTGAACTTTGGAAATTTTAAATTTCTGTTCTGTATTATTGATGGATAAATTTTGTTAGAACAGAATAATGTTCCAATCCATTATTTGAGACAATTCCCCTTTCTTTATCTTCAAATAGTTCACAAAAGTAAAATCCAGTCTTTGAAGTGCATTCAAACTGGACCATTTTTAATGATATAAATGTACTGATTTTTTTTTCTGAAGGCTGCTCAACAATAACCAAATTAGGGGGATTCCACGGCGGGCCTTCGAGGAGTTGGAAAATCTGAAGTATCTGTGAGTTGACATTTCAAGCACCTAGACATACTTGCTGTGGGTTGCATCTTGTATTAGAAAGCAGCTGTGCATAAATATTCTTGTGGCATGGGATAGTTAACACAATAATAGTGATCTCAGTATCAAACTCATAACTTGGTGTTTGCTTCACAGACATGGTATCAATGTGCTCATTAACTGTGAGTAACATGAAACAGCTACATCACTGGGCAGCCAAACACAAACATGATGCAGACGTGTATCTTGTTATTAAATGTTGCCAAACACACTGCAAACTCCAGATTTATTTTGTTTTCTTTAAGCTGGAAAATATAAGTGTTTAAGGAATGCTTATAATCATGTCTGAAGCAGAGTCCTCAACTCAGTACAATATATAACTATCCACTAATGTTAATAGGTTTATTTTATACATGGTAAAACTAAAACAAGCGTCCTCAATATTTTCACACATGCTGTCGGTAAAACAGGGACCCACTGCGAATGCCTCCCACTGAATTGCAGTTGAAGACTTCGGACAGTTCCGATGTGCTTACCTGGATGGTTACCCATTGATAAAACAGCTCTTATTAAAGTCTTGAATAACTACAGAATTCACACCTGTATTGATGTCACTGACCACACTGACAAAATCAGCTGATCACTCACTCCTACTACCTGACTTGCACCACTTACATACCACCTCTTCCAAAGAAATGCCAGATTGGGTTTGAAACATTAACTCTGTTTTTGTCTCTCTCCGTGGATGTTGCCAGACCTGATGACTTTTTCCAGCACTTTCTGTTTTATTTCTGATGGTGCTTCACCGACTTGCCAGCCTGTCTACTGACGATCTTCCCCACATACTGCCTGACCCACCTAAAACCTTACGCAACTACCATGCTATGCACCTATCATCTGAACTAACATACACCATGCCCATTCACACATTTTATCCATTCATTCATTTCACTACCATTCAAAATGGATGCTTACACATACCAATGCAAATTGTGTATCTCAGAGCAACAACCCCTGTGTTTCTGTATACAATAGTGAAGGGGAATACAATTCATGTGACATTACATCATGTGAATGTACCCCTCAACTGGTCTACAACTGATGTAAAGTAGACAGATCCGCAGTGGGAAAGGAATGAGGAGACATACACCAGTTTGGTGTGCTGGGGCTTAGGGAGTGCGAGCATAAACTGTTTAACAAAATGGGGAATTCATGTTCATGACCTGTTAATTTTTGCAGGGATCAAAATTCTGTCAGTTTTGGGTGAAGGGAAAAGTTGAGAAGAGCAATGCCAGTGTGAAATTTGAGAGGAAATTAGTCTAAGATTCTTATCACTGTTACTGTGGGGGCAACAATTAGAAAGGTTATTGTGAACTGCATAAAGTGGCCGTATAATTTCAGAGAACAGTATGTGTCTGTTATTTTGACAATCATAGACATAATTTTAAATTCCATTTTGTAGCAGAGATAAATGTCTCTAATGTCTCGTCAAGAAATAAGAGAATATCACCCATATTTCTGCTGTAAATGTAATGGTAATTGTACCTGCAGTTAAAACTAGACTAGGCTATGCCCCACTCTTCTCAGAATGCAACATACATAGGCATATTTTTTGAGTTGTAAATCTTCTGAGGCCATCACTTTTTGCTAATTTTCCAATTTGATCTGGGTACACTTGGACATTGATACATAAAGTGCCAAGAAATGACTCAAACTAGCATACTCTACCATTTGTGCCAGACCACCACCTAAATGTTTGAAAATGCAATTAGAAAGCAGATTGGGAATTTATGACACACTCCACAGGGATGTAGGTAGAGTGTAATTGTGATCAAATCTATGGTTATCTAATTAACCAGTGGAAAGAATCTCCATGGATCTATCTGTTTCAGGTTTCAATTTCATTTGTTTTAAGACGTGTGTGTGTGTGTGTGTGTGTGTGTGTGTGTGTGTGTGTGTGTGTGTGTGTGAATGACTTGGCTACAGTTTATCCAAGATGTTGTCTTACAAGCTTTATCTTTTACTTTAAGATACCTTTACAAAAATGAAATCCAGACAATTCAAACACAAGCATTCAAGGGATTGGTTTCACTGGAACAGCTGTAAGTTTAAAAATGATATTTCTACGTAGTTTTTTTCATTCATTCATGGAATGGGTGCATTGCTGGAAGGGCTGGAATTTAGTGACCTTTCCTAATTTACCTTAATTCAGTGACTTGGTTGGCCATATCAGAGGGAAATTCAGAGTCAACAACATTGAAGTAATACATAGAGTGTTCACAGGGAGACAGCGAAAACACATCTGAACTTGACTACAGCTCCTTTGTTATGAGTACAGAATTATGGGACTATAACATCACATCCTGGATTGAAAGAGTAATGATTGACAGCAGTTTCAAACAAACACTGTTAAAAATGCATTTACATCCTATCACAGCAGTTTTGTCATCGTTATTAATGGGAGCAACATAATAAATTATAGCGATAACCGAATTTAAGCTTCCCATTGCCATTTGGTATTCGAATTCCTGTCCATTAATCATTAATCTTGGCCTCTGGATTACCAGATGCATGACATATCAATACTACCTTACCTATTGCGATAAAGGCCAGAAGATATTTCAAAGGTAATAGAATAATTATTTCTAGAAACAAAATGAGAGTTAGCCCAACAATGGAATGACCATTCCTTTTGCTGCAATTGTATAATCAAATTTTCTTTTCCCCCTAACAGGTATCTTCACTTCAATAATATAGAAGTGTTAGAATCTGAAACTTTTACTGACCTTCCTAAACTTGAAAGATTGTGAGTATAGCCTCTAGGTGCAAATAACAATTGCAATTTTTAAAAACTAATCATTTTGAATCAGCACAATGCAAACAGCTTTATTTAGAATATCTGATATTCCTGCGCCTTTGTTCTAACACATTGGGCCATGAAATTGTACTGTGGGATGCTTATGTAAAATACTTAGCACATTCTCTGAAAACCCCCCTGAACGTAAATATGTTATTACTTGGTGGACTTGCAGAAGTGGGAATTTCTCCCAGGTCCTGAAATGAATTCAGAGATAGTAGGAACTGCAGATGCTGGAGAATCTGACATAACAAGGTGTAGAGCTGGATGAACACAGCAGGCCAAGCAGCATCAGAGGAGCAGAAAGGCTGATGTTTCTGGCCTAGACCCAAAACGTCAGCCTTCCTGCTTCTCTGATGCTACTTGGCCTGCTGTGTTCATCCAGCTCTACACCTTGTTATCCTTGAAGTGAATTTCTGGTTTTATTTAAATGGAATATTGAGAATCTTTCAGCTCAATCCTGAATACTACAATTGCCGAGAACAGCATCTGAATTGCATTCCTGAGTTGAACACAAGCACAAAAAGGCAACAGTTGTATATCGCAAATTAATTGACACTATTTTAAAATCAATGATCGCTTTAACTTTGCAGGTTCTTGCACAACAATAGACTGTCAAGAATACATCCAGGGACTTTCCACCAACTTGAATCATTGAAAAGACTGTAAGTAACAACATTTACTCATGTAACTGTTGTGAATTTAAACACATTTGTACTCAAAAACTTTTCCCACTTAATTGATTCGCTATCTGCCAAGGTGAAGCACTTTGGAGTCTGCCCCCCCCTTACATTACAGCCAAGTTTTCAGCAGAGCAGTGCCAGAGAAGAAACATGAGTAGGCTATTTGAAATTAAAATTGAATACCAAACAATTCGAAAGCAGCGCGGCTGACCTGTATGGGTGGAATAAGATTGACTAGCATTGTTATCCGCACCACGCTAAACAAAGTGGTGGTAGTAAATGAAATCACTGGTGTGGACGCGGGCACATATTCTGTTATTGCCTTCTGTTTCTAATTTAGATCTCCATCAAAAGAGTATGGAAATTGCTTTGTATCTATTGATAAGGCATTTCCTAATACACTCCCCTGCCATCTTGAGGAACTAGGGCAGCAGTTACATGGGGGCACAGACACATGCAAGTTACCCACAAATTCTCTCCCTCTCTCTCCCTCCTGAGTTAGAACAATATTGCATTTCTTCACTGTCACTCGTCCAATATTCTGGAACTCATTCCTGAATGGCACTGAGTGTACATTTCACCACCACCTTCTCCAGGAAATTAGAGATAGGCATTAGATGCTAACTTTGTTAGCCACATCCACACTGGATGAAGAAGAAACATGGATGAGATTAATAAAGCTTCCCCGCCCCAAAATCACTGGGTTAATGATGATAGGATATGAGTTTCTCAATGAAATGTTTATTTTGCACTGCTGCTGGTAAAACCACAAAGAGTGGGATTTCCACAGGATTTGCCATTAATTTGCCAAGATGAATGAAACCCAAGAGAACTTGTATAAATGCAGTTTCTCCAGGATTACTATAATTTTACTAAATTATGGCAGAAGTTTAGGAAACCCCAGAAGTATCAGAAATGCCGATCTAATGGTATTAGCTACTGAAGAGCCAAACCTGAGAGGATGGAGCTGGTTTTGAAAGATAATGGATAATGAAGGTTAGCATTCTTCCTCTACAGTGATCAGGAATACAATGGCTGAATGTTCAGGAATGCACTAGCATTCTAGGTGAGAGTGTATTGCTGCCATAATATCAGCTTTGATTTTCACTGGAACCTGGAGAAACTGTTGGCTACATGCCAACCACTTAACTTTCTCTTTTAAGTTTGGTTCCAGGAGCCTGCATCCACAAACCATTTCCTGATATTTATGCTGTTAAATTTGACTTCTGTGGAGCAGGTTGATTTGTTTTCTCAGGTTTCCTTGTGTTTATATGTTTGCCAGTGTTTCATGCATTTTAAGCGGCCAACCTTAGCAAAACCAGTAGGTTTGCTTTGGTGAACTGCCGTGCAAGTTGTCAGTCAGGAGCCAGCAGGACCCACACAGCAACATTGTAACAGTAAAGTGGCTTAGATGGAGTAAAAATCCTTTACTGGGAGCACAACTGTTGCCATTCTCTCTTTATTTAATCATTCCTGCAAAGAAAACGCTTTCTTTGATTAACTGAATTTGCGCAAATATGTTCACTAATTGCCACAAAATTGAAGTCATTAATCTACCTTCAGCAAATGTTTTAGATGTGGTGAGAAGACAATAGAGATGTTTCCTGTTGAGCTGTTTTGGGAATTGATCCGCTATCTGACATAGACAGGAGGGTTTATAAAATGTACGCAGTCAGTTACGCTAACTAATGATCATAGTTCATCTGTTCTGGAAAAACAAACTTTATCTTTCAACATAGAAATTATAAAACTTGGTTAAAAGTGAATAAATACGAAGTTGCAAATTTCTTCGTTATAAAATGTTACCAGCTATTTGTCGAGTAAATAGATCCTTTCATGGCGCGTTTAAAGTGTTCCTCTGAATTTGAGTGTAGCCATGAGAATGCAGCATGTAGGTATTTAATTTCTATGACAAGACTATGTACATTGTGGGCTGGATTTGACATGAAGGAAGTGGGCCTACCCAGTAGCTGATAAGACATGGGGAAAGTCCGCCTCCACTGGCTATAGAAGCGACAACCCAGCTGATCATTTAGGGAATTCATTGCCTGAGTTCATGTCTCCTCCTTGATGTGGGAGGATCTGACACCTCCAAGAGCTATCGACCAATGACATGGGCAGCTTTGCTTGGGCCAGTCATGAAGGTCACAATGGGCAGCAGAGAGGCTGGTGTGGGACGGGGCTTTCAGTGGAGGTGGATCTTTCTGATCTGCTCCCCATTTGACACAGGGTACCCAAACAAGAGGAATGGCACTCCCCTCCAAGCCTGCAGCCAGGATACCATACTCCTAGCTGATAAAGTACTACTAATTGGCCATGTAAAAGCCTCAGTTACCCAAGGGTGGATAAGCCACCTCATCTTTCCCAATGGCACAACACCCTTGGAATCCCAACCGATTTCATGCCCATCACTCCCACCATGTCCACAGCCTGCACCAGGGTTGGAGCAAAAAATTGTGGCCTGTATTTGCTTGTGCTTGAGCTTCTGGAGTTGATAGAAGACCACCCAGAAAAGCAATGGACTAGACGAGTTTGGATGTATTGTTGATTTTCTAACTCAGGATTCATCCACCAAACAGATGAGTGCTAATAGCTCTTCCTGTGTGTGAAGGTCTGCTAAGTTGAAACAAATCAGCATATATGAAATATGCATGTTAATAGAACAAGATTTTAAGTTGTGCATGATATTTAAGTGCTGTGGGAATCCTATAAATATGATTAAATCTTCTAAGATGTTTAAGAAATATTGGATCGTAATCTTATGAGTATACACTCCCTAAACAAGTTACCTGTGTATCCTAAGTACTGTTCCATAACTTAATAATATTTCTATTATAATTGTATTTTACAGTCGCTTGGACTCCAATTCACTGATCTGTGACTGTGAGTTAGTGTGGCTGGCAGAACTTCTGAAGAAGTATGCTGAACATCGTAACGCCCAGACAGCTGCTACCTGTGAGCATCCCAGTAGACTGCAGGGACGGTCAATTACAACAGTAACAGTGCAGGAGTTTAATTGCGGTAAATAAATTAAATTGTCTCCATTATTTTGTTCTTGTTAACCAATTGATGTCCTATGGGTTTCTTCATGCATGGTTGCGTGCAGGGAGAGGAAGTACAATCGTTGGCTGGAGTTGGAGCAAAGCAATCAGTCAATAAACGTAATACTGTCTGAGTGAATAGATCCACTCAGCATAGTGCGAGTTGGAGTGTCGGACATATGCAACACAGCATGAGACTGGAGTTTATGCAGCAATGGGGGGAATTTCACAAATTGAAAATTTTGAGCTGAAGCCAATAGTGGGATTGTTGTATGAGCTGAAAGTAATTTGCCACTAGGTCTATGATGAGAAAAGGTGCTGTTCGGGAACTAGGACACAGAGTAGGGACATTTTAGACTGGGACAGAGATTGGTGAGAGTTGTGGGGTTAGTTTAGTGCATAAATATTAGGATTGCTTGATCAATTTTTGTTATATATCACTAATCTTCAATTATAATCTTATAATTATAATCTTCAATTATAATCTTATAATTATAATCTTCAATTATAATTAACTGTTCTGATATTAAAGTTATAGCAAAATTTGAAACTTCAAGCTTTAATCTGTTGCTTACACAGGGAGAAAACATGGAAGTTTTCTCAAGACAGTACTTGTACCGCAGTAAGCGACCCTAGGTTTTAACCTGTGTTTCTCACAGGGAGCTTTGAGCAATGATGTTCTTTGAATGCAGACAGAAAGTGGTTTTAAATGTTTGTGCAGGACCAGTGAGCAGAGGGTTTTCTTACTGATGCGCTGCATCTGGAAGAGCTATTAGCGCTTATCTGTTTGGTGGATGAATCCTGAATTAGAAAATTAACAATACATCCAACCTCATCTAGTCCATTACTTTTCTGGGTGGTCTTCTATCTACTCCAGAAGCTCATCTGCTACTTACTCACCTGAGTCAACATGTTGCTGTGGCACATCTATCAATTGAATTCCTAGATGCACAATAGAGACATTCTGGATATAAACGTTCCTGGTGAATTTTTGAATGCAATAAAAGCAATTGAATCATTTATCTTTGATCATTTTGCTGTGGATTATAGCTTTTTAAAAAGTTTTTATGTATGTGGTTTTTTTTGTAAAAGCAAGATGGTTGCTAAAAAGCTTTGGAAATATTATCTTAATACATTGCAAGTGGAACATTGAGTAAAAAAAGTTGTCTCAAAACATTGGAGAGAAGAAAAAAATCAGATAGTAACTTATAGAAACCATGAAAGGGAGAGTAGCCCATGGAACTACAGGCATCAGTAGTGGTTAAAATAATAAAAATTATCCTAAAAGCGTAAAAGGTTTTGGGTGTAAACTGGTAACCTAAGTTGTGAATGTGGCTTCGCAAATAACAAGTCCTGCTAACTGTTAGAGTTTCTTTTGAGTATAAGGCTAAGTTAGCTAACCAAACAAACTCAAAGGATTTAAAACCTTTAGCAATACATTTGATGCAGACATTGATTCTTTTATGTGATAAAATGATTTGAATCAGGAGGAATGATTTGAACTGCAAAACTAATTGATTCAGTTGGTAAAGCAACAATTGCTAAATCCAGGAGATGTCAAATGGATCAGTTCTAGGGTCATTGATAATGAGAACTGCAGATGCTGGAGAATCCAAGATAACAAAGTGTGGAGCTGGATGAACACAGCAGGCCAAACAGCATCTCAGGAGCACAAAAGCTGACGTTTCAGGCCTAG
The DNA here is from genome assembly GCF_030684315.1 of Stegostoma tigrinum. Classification (NCBI taxonomy): domain Eukaryota; kingdom Metazoa; phylum Chordata; class Chondrichthyes; order Orectolobiformes; family Stegostomatidae; genus Stegostoma; species Stegostoma tigrinum. The sequence continues at coordinate 28,694,807 of NC_081372.1, forward strand.
TTCTAGGGTCATTGTTGTTTTCATTGTGTGTTAATGATTTGGAAGATTCCGCAAGTCTGCCAATCATTTAAAATTAGGAAGGTGTATAGTTAGGAAGGATCAGACCAGGTGGAGAGGGATCTATATAGGCTAAGAGATGGGACCAGAAAGCTGTGGGATTACTTAATGTAGAACGAAAGGAAATCCATGAAGATGGGGAACATAAACAAGCAGTAGAGAAATAAATGAATATAATCTTTAGGAGAGGAATCTGATGCAGATTCTTAAATTCAGTATGATATGCAGGGATGATGAAAAAGCAAAAGCATGATATCATCAGGAAGTGCTAATTAATTTTCGTAAAGGTTTGGTGCATGTGTGAAGTTTGGGCTGCACCCAAGCCCATCCCAACTGATAATTAGAAAAGGTGCATTTGATGGCAGGATGTCAAGTTTTTAAGAGATTGACCATTTCTATCATTGGCAAAGATATGGGCCTATATCCCCTAATTCTGCACTCTTGAGCCAGGAAACTGGTCGTTCTTCATCTACCCTGTTAAGGCCTCTGAGTACCAAAATGTTTCACTGAGATCACAGCTCATTCTTTGCAGCTGCAGAAAACAAGATAACGTTTATAACTCAGGAACCAATCTAATGAACCTTCATTACAGTATCTCTGGGGTACAGAGACCAAATCTGTAGACTATACTGTGGGAACCATCTTACCAAAGGCCGGTGCTATTGCAGCAAGGACCCTTCACTCTTAAGTTGCAGCCCCTTTGCAATGAAGATTAATGTAATATTTCATTTCTTCAATACTTGCTGAAACTACATATTAACTCTATGTTTTGTGTACAAGTATCTGAGAAATTTCTCTATCAACAAATGTATAATTTATAATATGTTTATAATTTCTCACTTCTTATATTCTGCTTTTGGCTCTTGCTAACAAAGTGGTTAATCACCAGTATCCCAACATTTTCCATCTGCTTTTGCTTGCCAATTCAATTGATCTGTTTCTAATGCTTTACAGTTTCCCTGGACAGAATTATTAACTTTTTCATATTTCCTTATCTTTTCTTTGGATGTGGGAGCCACTGGCAAGGCCGTCATTTGTTGTCCATCCCTATAGTTATCCTTGAGAGGGTGGACTTTAGCCACTTTCTTGAACCACTGCTATCCATCTTGTACAGCGTACTCATGGGGCTTTTCATCAGGAGGTTTTAGAATTCTGTTCCAGTGATGGTGATACAACAGTTTCACTGATGTTATGTGGTTTGGAGATGGTGGTGTTCCCATGAGTCTACAGGCCTTATCCTTCTAGGCAGTAGATGTTACAGGTTTTGAAGGTATTATTGAAGGAGTAGTGGTGAATTACCATTGTGCAATTTGTATATAGTGCATACTGCAGTCACTGAAATCCCACTCTTTGACTTGCTCTTGGCTAGTCCAATTCCATTTATGATTAATACTAACACCCCTGGATTTGATAGTGGGACCGTACGTGATGATAATGCCATTGTATATCAAGAGGAGGTGGAATCACACTGGTTGGAGATGGTCATTGCCTGGCAGTAGCATGGCATGCATGTTACTGAGAGCTTTTCAGCCTAACCCTGAATATTGTCCAGGTTTTGCTGCCTGTGAACACAGCCTGCTTCAGTAGCTGAGGAGTTACAAGCAACACTGAACATTACACAACCATCACTGAACATTGTTACAGAGATAGTAGGAACTACAGATGCTGGAGAATCTGAGATAACGAGGTGCAGAGCTGGTGAACACAGCAGGCCAAGCAGCATCAGAGGAGCAGGAAAGTTGACGTTTTGGGTCTAGACCCTTCTTCTGTTCAGACCTTATGATGGAGGGAAGGTGTTAATGAAGCAGCTGAAAACGATTTGGCCTAAAGCTCTACTTAGAGAAACTCCCTGGGCTCTTGTGGTGTAGTGATAGTGTTCCTACCTGAGGGCCAGGAGACCTGGATTCATGCCTCATCTATTCCAGAGGTGTGTAATTATGTCTCTGGATAAGTTGATTAGAATATATCAATCATGAGGAACTCCTGCAAAGATGTTCTTGGACTGAGGTGATTGTGGACCTTCTTAGTAGGGGAAGTTGGCAGCATGTGAGAACCTGAGAATACTCATGATATAGCTTTTGCTGCAGCAGTTTGCTCTGGCTATGTTATCAACATCCTGCTTCCAAGTTTGGCTCAAAGCCTCAAATGGAAAGTGTGTGGGCATAAAGTTTATAGAACTGGCAAAAGTACAGCAGTCAGAACAAAATACATTTGAGGGTCAACTGTTTACTTGGATAGTTTAAAACCCTGAAACATGCATCGTTCTTCCCTTCAGCTCTTCCTGCATTCAGGTCTGTACTGGTGGTGACTGAGACAAACTATTGAAGAACTGAGCCATGCAAGTTGGCCAGAGTTTTTGCTTTAATTTCTACTCTATGTTGAATTCAGTGATTTTCCCCTTATCCCCCCTACTCCTGCATTTATAAAAATCTCTTTATTTATCTTCCTTCACGATTGACTGGTCATACATATCCAGACTGACTCGTGTTCTCATTAATCATAACACCCCATCATCTTTATTCCAATTTTGAAAACTGTCTGTTATATTTTGTTTCACAAGTATGATGTGAGCAAGGAATGAAGCTAAAAATAGGTTCAACCCAGTCCACATTATAAGTAATCTATCCTGAATGGAAATGTTAAGAAAACCTAATTTGACCTCATCATAATTTGTGCAAAAATCTATTGCATAATTTGTCTAGTAGAACTGCTGAAGTTTAATTGCCTAACTTTTCTGGAGTACTTTGTGAACATGAAACGTGAAAAACCTTGTAATTCTTTCCTTGCAATTAAGGCAATTAATATTAATGCTTCCTTTAACAAATTTAACCTTAATAAAAGTTATAAGTTCAAAGTCATTCTTGAAATACAATGCATCGTGTTGAACTCCACCAAAATCTGATCATTCACATGCTGCTGATTATACTGAAAACAATATTTGGAACACATTTCTAGTAAATCAAACTTCTATCCTTGCACTGGAAAGACATTAGTTTTGATATATGTCATTCCCATATCTGTGGTTAGACAACTTGTGAAGGCACAACTTTATTGTACAGTGTTTTTCCTTTTAGTTCACTGAGCAAAGTTAGAAAAGCTATATAAGGACAAAAAAAAAGAGAAAGAGATGGGAACCAGCTTCTGATCCCTGCAGGAGGAGGCAAGCCCATGCCAGTGTGTGGGGTTTTGAGGCATAGAGTCATTGAGGTGGGGAATTAGTCCTGTAGGCTGTTGATCCCTAGAGGGAGAACTGAAGGCCAAATTATAGACCCTTGTCAACCAACCATCTGGATATCCAGATGGTAAGTAGAAAGGCATTCACGATAATGTGGTATTCTTAAATCTGAAAAAGGTGCCATCTGGATCGTGTTAAAATCCTGATTCAAACTCGACAAATACAACTTTCTGAGTTCTGAGTAAAGTTCCTACAAACTGACCCCCATTGTTACATACTCCAAGCTGTCTAAAATGGTTTTATGTGCCTGTGTTAATCATACTATGCCAGTTATTGGTGTAGGATGAAATTGAAGACTTTTGGTTTATACTTATTAGCTAATAATAATTAATTAGGATAGGAGCAACTCTTCATTTTCAACTACAGTCCAGTTACTGATTAATGCTGATCACAACGATAACAATTCTCAATGTTGAGCAATTACCTTTATGGCATTTCCTGATTCCATGGAAGCAACTTGAACTCAACACAAATCCCCTTTTCTTGTAGAAAGACCTCGCATCACTTCTGAGCCACAAGATGTGGATGTTACTCTGGGAAACACAGTTTACTTTACTTGTCGGGCAGAGGGCAACCCTAAGCCCAATATCATCTGGCTCCACAATAAGTGAGTACCAGGGAAGATGCAATGTGAAACCAGAATGTTGAACTCTTCCTAAGCGATCACAATCCTAAATCAGCTTTATCAAAGACTACAGGACATGTAATAATTACATATGAGCACAATATATTGGATGTGAACTTACTTGATGTATCATACTGCCCACTTGTGGGAATTTCATATTGGCTTTAATTCATATAATTACTCTTTGAAGTCGTGGTTTCATTTTATTTTGTCATTAAAGTGTTTGTCAAGTACTTACAGCTTCCCAGAATAGAAAAGGTTAAGTCTCCTTTTTGGTAACTTTTTCACATTTCACAGTGGCTAATCATTGAAAATGAACAGAGGAAAATAATTGTGTCTTGAGAAAGTAGGCAATAACTAAAATGTCACTCATAAGTCAGAGAAAGGTATGTTATTAGAATGGCTGTAAGGAGACTAGCCATCAACCAGGATAATTGGGAGCAGCAGGAGTCAGCTGTTTGGAACAAAAAAACCCTTTATAAGGAGACCATGTTGACGCCAAACAGCATTTAGAAGACTTAGCTGAGGTATTGTAGAATAGGTGTTATGAAGATATTTCTAAAACTGGGAAAGAATAAAGTGAGGTACAGTGTTTTTGCAAGATGGTTCTTGAGCTTAAGACTGTACCAGTAATGGTGGAGTGGAACACACGACAAACTACTGTCATAACACTGGAGAATGCAAGTGAGGACTTGAGGAAGGATGGCAGAGTGACCTCAGTATCAGTGTGAGCAATTTTGTAGATATGTAGAAAGTTAGTTTTGCTGATAGAAGGTGAGCTTTGAATCACACTTCATGGCCAGTGAACAGAACAGTGTGAGCAGGTGCTGTATGGTCTGCCTGCAATAGGCAGACAGGAGGTAGCTAAGATCGGCTAGTTGATTGCAAGGTTTCGTGTGGAGCCAAAGTGGTTAACTTAAGTTTTAGAAATTTTAACTTGGAGGATATTCTTGTTCACTCATCACCTCAAATTTTAACAAAGATACCAGTGTTCAAAAATGCCAAAAAAGTGTGAAATGTATTAAACTTTGTTCCTATGGATGTCTTCAAGGGACTGACATAATAGCTAATGGTGTGAATTCCCAGGAAATTTACATTGGGGCGGCACAGTTGTTCAGTGGTTAGCACTGCAGCCTCACAGTGCTCGGGACCTGGGTTCGATTCCAGCCTTGGGCAACTGTCTGTGTGGAGTTTGCACGTTCTGTCTGTGTGGGTTTCCTCTGGTTTCCTCCCACGATCCAAAAATGTGCAGGCTAGGTAGATTGGCCTTGCTGAATTGCCCATAGTGTTTAGGGGTGCATGGGTTATCGGGGGATGGGTCTGGGTAGCATGCTTCAAGGGGTGGTGTGGACTTGTTGGGCCAAAGGGCCTGTTTCCACACTGGAGGGAATCTAATTAAAATTTTCTTCAAACTATTGATACAATGTTAACACATTTCTGTTATTTGGTATATGGGTAGTTTTTGGCTCGACAATGTCATTATTACAAATGGCACAGACGGTAAACAGGCACGGGAGTGTGGCCGGCCATGGCTGGAGTTAGCTAGACAGCTTTCTTGCAGTGATGTTGTATCATCACTGCTATCCGCTTAAGCAGCCAGCGGCCATTTTTGCCGACCATCTTGGTATTCGTAACACGCACTTCATTTAAAGATCTTAAGATATTTTGTACCCCTTCAGAGAGTAGATGACCTCAGCACACACTTGTGAAAAAAAATATGTATGATCTGTTCATCTTGTTACATTGTCCTGCTTTTTGGGGTCATTATTGAATTTCCCAAGGTTTTAGCTAGTATGATATGCTATAACCCACTTTTGATACAGCATTTTTGAACTTACGGGTGATCTTCTTCTGTAAATCTAACTGAGTTTTCCAAGACACGGACCGTTTGGTAAAAGAAGCTGTATGAACTTGAAGCTGAATATTGTAATTCATTAAATATAAGTTTTCACATCTATATAAAAAATGAAGGTGATTCATAGAGGCAACTATAGGCCTTGATAGCTAATCTTTTTGAAAATATGTAGTGTGCTGCACAAATATTTACGATGAAGCTTGTTTTCTATAATAGTGTTGTTGAGTAGTCATTGCAATTGTGACACACTTCCATCACTGGGCAACAAGGCAGAAGCAAATACTTCATCACAAGCAAATTGGATGATTTGAAACATTTTTCTGTCTCTTTTTAACAAATGTAACATTTCTGTAATTTTTATAAAGCATTAATTATTTCATTTTCTCTCCTTCTCCCCTCCCTTGGTTTAAAATTCCTGATCAGCTCTGGATTAATATTCTAATTGTGTTGGTATTATACTGAAAATTAATATTGACAATTAGTATTCTCAATGTGAACTACCTTTGAAATCTTAAGTGCAAGTAGGGAGGACAGGAAAAGATCAATTATTTTGTGAAGTCTGTCCCATTCTGGAGTAAAATTAATTTCTCATGCTATCAGCCTGTTCCTCCTTCACCCCTCTCTTGCCCAGTTATAACGCCCCAACCAACTTGCCGCCCCTCATCCCTCACTTCTGCTGTCCCATCCCATCCCATCTCATCTCTGAATCCCATGGAAAGGGCAAAGTGAAGGGACAAGTTGGAAACCAATTCAGGAAACAACTCTAGGACGTTGCCCTGGAGGTAATAAAAGCAACTGCAGTGACTAACAATCTTTAAATAGCCCCCAACATTGGAACCAAACTCTCAACTGACAAATTGAAATTTGCAGCATTGCAAAACCAACATTTTCACCATCATGCCATCATCTCCAGCTATATAACGGCATGTCCAGAAATTGAACCCAGGATCTCTTGCATTACCTTGAGCAGTTCCTCCCAAAGGGAGACTCATACCCTAGATCAGTGAGCCAACTGCAGAGCTACATGACCTGCTATTTGCTTATTTTTCTCTAGAACATGAATGGCTGTCCTTTGGAATACAATATAGTCCTGTTATTCATGTACCCCATTATCTGGAATTCTCTTGTAACCAGAAATTGCCAAGGGTAGCTTTCCTCATTGTGGGAACTGATCAGTCAGTTACTTCTCTCTTTCCTTTTGACCATAGCAATACTTGTCCACTTCAGCCTGTGTAATGTGGATAACTCATTTCAATTAAGTCTGAACCATTTATTATTTTCAGACCCCAAAATAACACTTCAAGTTGTACACTTCTCCAAAGTAAAAAGTCTTGGGTCTAAGGGTGTTTTGGTAGTTAAGGACCTTTAATTTAGTTAGATGGTGGCCCTGTTCCTTTATGAGGGGTGAGATCACATCCTATGAGCAAACCAAACTGACATTGTACTCTAGATGCAGCCTGATCAAATCCTGATGCATAAAAGGGATTGTATTTCTAGCTTTGTACTTAATTCTCCCAGTAAAAAAAAGAAGAGGTCTGCTCTCCCATCAGAGACAGAGACAACCGGAGGGTCACCCCACCTCAGGTGACAGGAGAGGTTAAGAAAGAGAGCCTTTAGTAGTAGCCTCAGCCAGTGCAGAAATTGAACCCACAATGTTATTGCTCTGCACCACAAACCAGCAAAATGAGTTAATTGGCTCCCTCTCCTAGTGATACATACCAATACACGAGGTTTTCAGAGTAGATTAATTTGTAGCTTTGATCTTAGATAATTCGCTTATTTATGCACCATTACTCAGGCCTTTTTCCTACTCAGCAGCCTTCACGTATGTACTTCCTTTGGCTACACTGGTTTGAAGTCACCCTAGCCGGTGCAGAATACTATAATTGTCTAGGTGAGAGTAAATTTGTCAGACATGGGTCCAATCCCCTTTGTTTCCTTCACGCTGATTAGTGATAAAACTAATGAGCAACCCAAAACCCAATTCCTCTAATCAGCCTCTATGATGGAACTCTGTTCATACATGTTTTCCATTAATGTGATCGCAAGAAGAGCTTTACCAATTGCAGAAGGTTCAACTTTCTGACACTTTCGAAACAGAAATTTTCAAAGGTTCTTTAGAAATCTCAACAAACAATATAGGTGAAGCTTCCTCCATTCGCCAATTCTGTTACATCACATCTGCAAAATAATTAACAAAGTCAGGTTCAAGAAGACCTGATGAGATTCTTTAGTGAACCTTTCCCTTTAAAGATCACATACAGTGGATCACCAAAGGTCCTTTCTAGCAACTTGCTTGCAATCAGGCTGATCCGATTTATTTATTATTCATTTTAAGTCACAACACCACATGAACTTTTCAGTCTCTGATAACCATTTCACATCCAACAAGCTCTTTAAATAAATCAAAGCTTGGCTTGTTGTGTTCAATTCCCACTGTTGTAAGCACTCGGAGATGAAATACTGTCCAACCAGGAGCCCAAAACATTTTGAGAAAATTAATCTTAGCAAGGACTGTATCCGTAGTTACTTTACTACATTTAATTCTGGGCTCAACCATACTTTGTATTCGTTAACTTAGACTTTAACATTGAAGATTGACTGAAATTTTATACAGTATACATTCTACTGCAAGACAGTTATCCATCATTTAACAGTGCATAACTAGCAAAAATATCTTTGGCTGGAGCAATAAGGGATGTGTTTATTCTTAACTTTGTATTTATATTACTTTGTTGTGTTGTTGGATAAACTAATTATTTTGGATGTAGGGCTAACTTTTGCATAAGTTCCCATGTTGCTGCTTCATGATCTATTTATGTCCCCTCAGTAATGAAATAGATATGAAAGATGACAATCGTGTGAATCTGTTGGAAGATGGTACACTGATGATTCAGGACATAAAAGAGTCAGACCAAGGAGCCTACCAGTGCATGGCTAAAAATGTTGCAGGAGAGGTCAAGACAAATGAAGTAATCCTCCGGTATTTTGGAACACCATGTAAGGAAGCTGAAATCTATTCAGACATTTTATATTGCTGTATATTTTACTATTGCTCTACATTGTCTGTTTATCCTAAGTCTGTAGAAATGATGACACGGACGATTATTCAACACATCCGTGGAATGTTAGTTTTTCAACTGGAGTTCACTAAAGCTTACCTCTACTTCCACCTTACATTCCATTTTCTTCCCTTTGTTACATATTCATCTGATTCCCTTTTAAATAAGGATTTCTCTCATAAAGTAGCCATTTACGGTATAACATCACATATTACAATAACGTGCGTTTTTTCCGTTTACTCCAATTTATGAATTAAAATATCATGCTTTTATTATGTTTTTGAACATTAAATGCAGAATAAAAGATAATATGGTGTGAAGGTGGATGAACACAGCAGGCCAAGCAGCATCAGAGGAGCAGGAAAGGGTCCCGACCCAAAACGTCAAACTTTCCTGGTCCTCTGATGCTGCTTGGCCTGCTGTGTTCATCCAGCTTCACACAGTGTTATCTCAGAATCTCCAGCATCAGCAGTTCCTGCTATCAAATGCAGGATAAGGTTCTGTTCTTTAGCAGAAGATTTAATCAAGTTTGACTCCTAATTTAACATTAAAAAACATGGTACTCATAAAATAATCCCTTAAAAGATTGCTCTCTATTTTATGATGAGGTTATTGATTTTTTTTCTTCCCTGGTCTTGTTTAAAAAATCTCTTAACATTGGAATCTTTGTTTGGCTCACACTATGAAGAAATATGAATGCAAATTTAATCTTTGCAGTTAAATTTAATTAATGAAAACATTAAATTTATGAAAGCTATCACAAAAACTTTTATTAAATTCAAAGACTAGAGATTAGATTCAAGCAACCAGATTATGAGAGAATAATCTCTCATAGTTTCTTAATATAATTAGATTAAATCTTGATCTGACTGGCCTAGCAGATGACTGAGAGAAGTTAATTTTTAAATCTTTTGGCCTTATATTTTGCATATGATCAAATTGCTAGGTGTTTGACAGCTATTCTACAATAATATTCCTCCCAAGACAACTTCTTTTGACCTCTAATCTTACGTACCTATATGTCTAATATTAGTAAATTAAATGTGGAATATTATTAAAGCACCATGAATTTGTGCTGTGCAGTAGATAATTGCTTCAGCAGAATTTCAATCAAGCATACATATGTATTAAAAGAAATGGTGGCTGAAAGCATCGCATTTCGAAATACATTGACAGCTATCAAGTTGCAGAAGTCTACATCCCTGTAGAAAGTTGCATTATAAAAGTATCCACATCCACTTGCATTAACTGTTAAACCTAAAGGTGGTTTTATATTGAGATTTTTTTGATTTGAAACTTTTCTAATACATTGAACAATATTTTGGAATCACTCACTGTATAAAATTGGAAAATCTCTTGACGTTATAGACAGGCATCTGTGCTTTTTACAAAGCTTTCATTTTTTGAGAAATCGGTTCTTATTTATTACTTGAAAACTTGGCACCTGTTAAAGGTAAAATTTTGTCTGCTTTCAGAAATTACTCGACGGTAGAAAACAAAAGCCACCTTTTTGTAACAAATTGGGACAATGTTATTATTTTCAATTCCCAGTATCTCCTACCTCCTTCCCTTATCCCACTGTACTAATTGAATTATTCCCGCATCCACTGAACCTAGACAAGTCAGAGATAGTATTTTCTCTTGAATGGTCAGTGTGCTTTCTGAAATGCTCGCAGTTTACTTCAGAATATTTGCAGGGATTGAACACAGTTCCATCAATTTAGTGAATTGTCCAATGCAGAAAATTTTCTTCACAATATAATGCTCTCTGGATGATTTGGATATAACATTAACTGACATTTGAAGGTAGAATATTGAAAAGACCCCGACTTAATTTTTATTTTCCAGCAAAACCCTCTTTTGTGATTCAGCCTCAGAACACGGAGGTATTGATAGGAGAAAGTGTCACACTTGAATGTGGAGTTTCAGGACATCCTCAACCTCGCATCGTCTGGACTAAGGGTAATAACGACCCAATTCCTGATGATCTCAGGTACACCATCACTTCTTCTGGTGGGCTCTTCATGCAGAATGTCACCTTCAAGGATCAGGGCCAGTACAACTGTAATGCAAGCAACACTGAAGGGTCTATCCAGGCTGTCGCCCACATCATCGTACAAGGTATGCAAGAGGCTATTATTTTCTTTCAGTTATTATTGTTAATATTTAAAACAGAATGTTTTAATGAGCAATAATGCCAAATGTATTTAATGAAGTAGTACCTCTCACTGAAGATATCTCAGAAGCTTCTAGCCAAGCTATTGTGCTGTTAATTTATTACCTAATTAGACTTTAGAAGATGGATGCACTTTTGAGTCATAACTATACAAAAGCTAAGTAATTGTCAAGGACTAATTTTAAAAATGTCTTGAGGTAAGGGTAGGCATGGCTGCAGTGAATATGCATAACATGATCTGATGTTATTCATTTGTGCTCTTTGTAAGTATTAACTCATTTAAATGGATTGAAAAGCCCATTAAACCACAGACAACAGAAAATCATTTGCATTAAGTTAATTTCTTCAGGTTCAATGTTGTACATCATGTGAAAAAATAAGTCATTGAAATATCCAGGTCTTACTCGCACATACATACATCACTTACATATGTAATGGCAACAGCTTTCAGTTTAAATTTTTAATTTTAAAGTTTAAATACTTTAAATTTTGACTGAAGTGATTAACCACATTGTATGAAAACAATTCTGTATCATGAAGTTTATTTGTTTTTGAACTTAGTTTAACATTTTCCATTAACTCAAAAAGTCAATTTAAATTGAAATATAGTTAATTCTGCTATGGTATTGCTATGGAAGTTCCTTTAAGTTTTGAAGATACACTTCAAAATCTAGCTTTGTGAATAGCTTTATATCCTTGAGTCAGGTGGCATGCCTCCAATTTAAATTGGTGGATTGATATAAATGGCTTTCCAACAACTAACCTGAGTGGTGCATCTCGAAACTAAGTGAAAGTGACTCAGTTCCAGACCTGATGTTTGGATTTCCTAGACTCCTCCTCCTTCCAGGGTGTGTTTAAGTTGCAAGGAGTTGGAGTGGGACTGCACTAATCATCTATTTCCTCAAGTACAGCAGAGCTGATGTTTTTCTTCAGTTTGAGGGTCATGTGGCCACTTCTACATAATTCCTAAAATGACATTCATTCATGCATTGTTTTACTTCCCAAAGCACTGTGTCTTTTTTTTCATATGGCTGGTGTAATAAAATCAGTGGTTTCAAGGCTTATGTTTTCTTCTGAGTCAGATCCTAACAGAAAAGAAAATTAATGTTCAGGTTTCCAGGGACACCAAAACTGAAACAGGAAAGCAAGACTTCCAGGAAAATGGAAACCGAAAGAACTGCGGATGCTGTAAATCAGGAACAAAACAAAGTTGCTGGAAAAGCTTAGCAGGTCTGACAGCCTCAGAGGAAGGGTCACCGGACCCGAAACATTAACTCTGTTTTCTCCTCCACAGATGCTACCAGACCTGCTGAGCTTTTCCAGCAATTTTGTTTTTGCTCCAGGAAAATGGAAACTGGTTGAAACCGGATAGAAAGCACACAGATATCCAAGTTTAGGTGATGATCCCAGGCAGGCAGAAGAAGCTGGGGTGTAGCTCCAGGAGCTCAGATTTGGCAAAAACACAGATGCTGCAGTTCTTTCTGTTAGTTAGACATAACATTGGTTGACCTACACCAACTCAGTTCTGCATATGACAGTCTAAATTCCTGAAGAAGAGGAAGTACGATTCTTTGGGAGAAAGACAGTGTTTTAAAGGATTTCATGTCTGATATTGATATGCTGATTGGACTGCTGAGTACATTTGTAAGATCTGTAATAGTTGTATCTTCTATTTAGTATGCAATACATAGTTTATAATCAACTGCAATTTGCCTGTTAGTTCATGCTTATTTTTCATTTGACCATTCACAGCAACAGCTTTAAAAAGTCAGAAATTGTCCTTTTGATTTTCTTGTTTGGTTATTTAATAAATACAGTTTGGTGACAGGATTAGTTAGCTCAGTTGGCTGGATGGTGCTGCAGAATGATGGCAACAGCCTGGGTTCCATTCCTGCACGAGCTGAGGATACCATAAGTTTGCTTCTGAAGCTCTCCCGTCACCTGAGGCATGGTGACTCTCAAGTTAAACTACCACCAAATTATTGCTCTATAATGAGAGCAACTCTACAGTCTAGTAAGACTACGGCGACTTTACCTTTATAAATTCAGTTCTTCAGATTCATTGGCCTCCAAGAGCTGATGGCACTGGTAGCAGCCAAAATCTTTTTGACTTATGGATTTTATTGAATTTCAAAGAAAACATCTCTTGAGGTAGCAAAGCATTCTAGGAACACAGAAGCACCTGGCCAATTCTAAATAACATCTTATACATTATCAATCATTCAAGTGCTCATTAGTCCAATCATCATAAATTCTTGTGGCAAATTCATGATTGAATTGAGAGAGGGCTATGTTATTGTTGTATTCTGTGTCTGTATGCCCCTTATCCATCTTATGTTGAGAAGTAGTAAATGTGAAACCATTATTTCATCCTTAGTTTAGCGGTCTGCATTTTCCAATTTGTATTCACTTCTCTTGGGATGCTACTTCCCTTTTATAGTCTCGAATATCTTGCATATTCAAACACATCCTTACAAACTATAGGCGGGGAATCCACTCTATTGAAATTGCGAAGAGTAGACATTTACTACACCTGATCTCTCATCTATAGCAGGAAGAGGAAATGTCTTCTGATTATTTTTATTTTCTCAGCCGCTCAATGTCCAGAGTGAACTATGCTGAGGATTTTGGTCACTTCTTTCATAGCATGTGAATGACACTGTTAAGACCAGTATTTGTTGCCTATCCCTAACTGCCCTTGATCCCAATGACTTGGTAGGCCAATTTAGAGGGCCGTTGGGTGTCACCAACATTACTGTGTCTTGAATCACAGACAGGACCAATTAGGTAAGGGTGACACATTTCCTTCCCTGAAGGACACAGTGAACCCATCAGATGGGTTTGACAACAGTTGATGGATTCATGGCAGTCATTACTAATATTGGATTTAAACTCCAGAATCATTAAAGTAAAAAAAAAGGGCAAATTGAACCCATGTCCCCAAAGTCAATAGATTGCTAGTTCTGTGACGTTAACACAATGTCACCATCTCTGCTATCAATTGGACTCTTCTATTGATCCAGCATTATCCATCCCAAATCTTCCAGAGCAAAACAGGATAACCAGGCAGGCAAATCTGTTCTGAAGGAGGGGAACTGGACCTGACAAGATGACGCTGCCTTCTCTCTGCAGATGCTGCCAGACATGCTGAGATTTTCCAACAATTTGTGTTTTTGTTCCTGATTTCCAGCATATGCAGTTCTAGGGATTTTTTTTGGCATATCTGTTGTTTGTAGTATGAAGTATTGTAAAGGGTTTAAATCTGCAAAGCGCAGTATTATTCACCTGCGTTTATTGCAATCAATTTTCAGGGCCATTAGATTTTCCCCATTTTCTTTATTAGAAGCTGATGACAAAAAGAGCAAACAATATATAAAAGCAGCAGAAAGTTCTATGACTGGGTTAAATGATACATTATCAAGCCTTGGATCCCTTGCACCTACAGTATGATGGTGTGTGTGACTTTTCAGTGATTCATAGCTTTATGTTCAATGTAATAAAAATGTTGAAGATTTTGCTTTTTCATTTAAATTCCATTTCAGCTAACATAATAAGTATTTTGTATAGGAATCCTTGCTGTTGATGTAGTGGCAGAGCATACTGGTGCGGTTTGCAATCCAAATATTAGTGCATGACTGCTATTCTTTTCTCTGCTATTTAATGGATAATAACCTATATATTTTGAAAATGTCAAGCGAATGTATTAATATGCTGGTATCTCTCAGTATAATTTCAGGGAAACAGAATTCTAATGTATTCATAAAGCACAGCTTATTTTTCCCAAAGATGAAGGTTTACCTTGTGACATCAATTTTAAACGTCCCCATCCTGCCAGTTGGCTGTGAAGCCAATGATAAATAATAACAAAGGTGCTGGATGTTACTTGGTTCCCCACTTCCCCAACCTAGAAAATCAATGGCAAAAATACCCTCAATCGTGGCAGCTGGCCCATAATAATTTAATGGTGGATGCAGTGTTAATTGCTTTCAGATGGAACTATTCCCCCAACCCCACCTTCCCCCGTCACAGAATAAGACCCACCTTGGAGAGCAGTTGGCAAATCAAATACCCAGCACATCTTTAGTTGCAGCAGTGCCACTGAGATCAATAGTCACTCTCGGGACTGCAAGACCACGGCCGTGGTAAGAATTCAAACAACTTGGGATAGGGCGCAAGATGGTCTCCCACTGGTTTTATAGGGTCCCCTGCCCTCAAGCCTGTTGAGGGGAAGAGCATTAAGTCCAACCTAGGAACAACTTCATAATTGTATGCATCTAAATTCATGCCAGGGCCTTGAGTGAAACCAGTGTGGACCTCCGGCCTTAAGGTAAAGGTGGCGTGGACCCCCAGCCTCAAGGTGAAGACAGGCATGGCCTGGAGGCAAGATCCTGGTGTGGACTGGTGGTGAGGATCTGTGTGAACTCAAGGTCAGGCCCAGTGCTGGCTAGAGACCAGCACAAACTCGCCTGCTCCATCTTCTCTGCATGGAAGGACTGTAATCCTGGACTATTTATTTCTTTATTTTTCAAATTTATTCCTAAGAATCTCCACCCAGATACCTTTGCACCTAAGATGGCATGGTAAGCAACGACTGTGTGAACTTTTCACTGTACTCATGTGAATACATGTAACAATAAACCTAATTCTAATTCTAAAATTATTTCCTAAAACTAGCTTCTCTATATGCGTTAAAACTTGTTTCATTCAATGACTTTCCTAACTTCAAGGAATGTTTCAAATAGCCCATGTGGCTGCAGAGTACTGAAAGAAGTGGCCCCAAAAAATAATGAATGCATTGATGGTCATCTTCTAAGATTCCATAGGCTCTGGAACAGTTCCTACAGCTTGGAGTGTAGCTAAGGTAATGCCATTTTTTTAAAAGGGAGCTTGAGAGAAAACAGTGATTTATAGATCTGGTAGCCCGGTGTCTTAGTGAGGAAAATGTTAGAGTCTATTATAAGAGATTCAATAGCAGAGCACTTGAAAACTGGCAGGATCAGATGAAGTCAGCATGGATTTATGAAAGGGAAATCATGCTTGACAAAATATACTGGAATGCTTCGAGGATCTGTTATAGACCCAACAAAAACCGCTCAAAATATATTAAGAAGATAGTCTAGACCCTTACCTTTTTCTTATTTTAAAGGTAAGTATAAGGCATTGTGTTCTGGATACAATGCAGTTGGTCAAACTACCAGGCTTGAAACAAGCTATGCTTTATTCATACGCTATAATTAAAATACAGACAAAATATAAAGAATTGGTTTGATGGTAGCTCTGTTGAAATTCTTAACAAAATAATACGTATTATCTACTACTAATTAACTTGCAATATAATAACATTGCCATAAACACACTCTTGCAAAGGCAGATTCAGTAAAATAGATTGTCTCACATACAATTTTAGCAGCAAGAAGGGAACCCTGCCTTTTAGCAGTAACAGAGACAGGAATAAGAGCTTCCCCATCCAGCTTTAAGATCCCAGCAACTGTAGGAAGAGAAAACTAAAAATATTGGTTCTGTGGGAGGTTGACAGCACCCATTCAGGCCGCTTCTGTTATTCCAATGTCTTCAAATAAAAACCCAAGGCCTTAAAAGCTGTTTACTTGATTGGCTTTAGAGTAGATTGCTCGGTACCTCTGTCTCAACCTTTCTTCACTAAAACAAAACCAATATACACCTCTTAAAGCTGTAGTATCATCACAGATGTAACAAGCAGAATGATGAAGTAGAAATTGGCAGATGTGGTTTACTTGGACTTTCAGAAGGCTTTCAATAAAGTCCCACAAGAGATTAGAGTGTAAAATTAAAATGCATCGGATTGCAGGTAGTGTAATGCGATGGATAGAAAATTTGTTAGTAGACAGGAAACAAAATGTAGGAATAAACTGGTCTTTTTCTGAATGGCAGGCAATGACTAGTGGGGTACCACAGAGATCAGTGCTAACAGCTTAGCTATTCACAATATATTGTTAATGACTTAGATGAGAGAAATAAATGGTGTTTCCAAATTAGCAGATGGCACAAAGCTGGAGGGTGCAGACGTGCTTCAGTTTGATTTGGACAAGCTGAGTGAGTGCATGGCAGCTGCAGGATAAATGTGAGGTTATCCACTTTGGGAGCAAAAATTGGAAGGAAGATTATTATCTGAATGGTTATAAGTTGAGAGAGGAGAATGTGAAGCAAAATTTGGGTGTCCTCATACATTGGTCAAGGCTGAAAGTAAGAATGAAGGTGCTGCAAACAGTAAGAAGGCAAGTGGCATGTTGGCCTTTGAAGTGAGAGGATATGAGTACAGGAACTGCAATTATGTAGGGCCTTGATTAGCCCACACCTGGAATATTGAGTGCAGTTCTGGTCTCCTTATCTGAAGGTGCTTTAGAGGGAATGAAGCAAGGGTTTTCCAGAATGATTCCTGCGTTGATGGAACTGACATATAAGGAGAAGTTGAATTGATTAGAGTTATAGAATATATATTTGCAGAGTTCAGAAGAATAAGGAGGAATTGATATAAACCTGTAAAATTCTAACAGAACTAGAAAGGGTAGTTACAGAAAGGATGTTCTTAATGACTAAGGATTCCACAATCAGGGATCGCAGTCTTTACAGCTGAGACGAGGAGAAGTTTCTTCATATAAAGAGTGGTGAGGCTGTGGAATTTTCTATCACAGAAAACAATACAGGCTAAAAAATGGTACGATTTCAAGAAGGAGGTGTATGTAGCATTTGTGGTTAATGGGATCAAAGGGTTTAAAGGGACAAAGATAGGTGGAGGGACCGGTAGTATTGAGGAGATGGTGAGGCTGCAGAAAGATTTGGACAGTTAGGAGAGTGGGCAAAGAAATGGCAGATGGAGTACAATGTGGGAAATTGTGAGGTCATGCACTTTGGTAAGAAGAATAAAAGCATGGACTATTTTCTAAATGGAGAGAAAATTCAGAAACCTGAAGTGCAAGGGGCCTTGGGAGATCTAGCCCAGAATTCTATCAAGGTAATCTTGCAGATTGAGTCAGTAGTCAGGAAGGCAAATGCATTGTTGGCATTTATTTTGAGAGGACATGAATATAAAAGCAGGGATGTACTAATGAGGCTATATAAGGCTCTGGTGAAGCCACATTTGGAGTATTAGGTACAGTTTTGGGCCCCATATCTCAGGAAGGATGTACTGGCCCTGGAGCGGGCTCAGAGGAGGTTCACGAGAATGGTCCCAGGAATGAAAAGCTTAACATAAGAGGAACGTATCTGGACTCTGGGACTATACTCATTGGAGTTTAAAAGGATGAGAGGGGATCTAATTGAAATTTACTGAATACTGAATGGCCTGGACAGAGTGGATGTTGGTAAGATGCTTCCATTGGTAGAAGAGACTAGGACCCAAGGGCACAGCCTTAGAGTAAATGGAAGACCTTTTAGAATGGAGATAAGGAGAAACTTCTTCAGCCAGAGACTGGTGAATCTATTGAAATCATTGCCACAGAAGTCTGTGGAGGCCAGGTCACTGAGTACATTTAAGACTGAGATAGATAGTTTCTTGATTATCAAGGGGACCGAGGATATGGGGAGAAAGCAGGAGAAGGGGGTTGAGGAACTTATCAGCCATGATTGAATAGCAAAACAGACTCAATGGGCCGAATGGCCTAATTTTTGCTCCTATGTCTTATGGTTTTATGACTTGGGGAGAAATGTGGGAACAGACAATTGAGTTGGATGATCAACCGTGATCATAATGAATGGTCAAAGAGTCTGGTCCTAATTCTGTTTATGTGTTTTTTTGTTTACCCTTAATAGAGGAATGTGTCTTGATGGTTAGCTGTTTGCAGTATTAGAGCAAACAACTGATATATATTGTTGCTGTGCCCTGTTCTTCCATTGTTTTATACCACTTGTTCTCTGTGTAAACACATTCACTTAATGCAAAATCAACTTGTGCATGTTTTCTACAAGTAATGGGTTGCTGTATTTCTGTAAGTTTATGCTTAAACTTTGAGGCATAGCATGACCCGAGTTAATTGATACCGATGTAACTCAAATCTCTGGAATTAATGCCATTTTTAAAAAATGCTTTGTGTGTCCTGCTCTATGTTAACCAGAGTACTGCATATGTCATTACGCCTGAGATTTGTTTTCCTTAACCCCACACCTCTCACAGCCCTCCTTTCTGTTCGATTTGATGTTTGATTTGCTTTGATTTATTGTCGCGTGTACCTGAGTACAGTGAAAAGTTTTGTTTACTCCACTGAGCAACTAGAATGGCTTCCCCAATTGCCATCAACCTATTCCGCATAATGGTGAAAAACGAGCAGCATAAGTAAGAGGCTGTAAAAGTTGCCCAATATTCTTCCTTTTTTGGCAGCATAAGCAAATAAGCTGTGCAGGAAATTTCGACATGGGCTCATTAAATGCAGAAACTGATGTCACTTTCAGCATAACGTTTCCATAAGTGTTATCCAGGAATTTCTGACTCCTCGTTATTCAATTCCTGTGACTGTGGTCATAAATGTCCTGGGTGGGAGAAAATCTTTTTGTTTTGTCCATCTGTCTACAAAACATATTTTCCTTGTATATTTCTAACATCCCATCTGCTGACATAAACATTGAATTGAGTACTCTGTTGTGTATTAACCTGTGTAATTGCTTCCAGTGACTTGTATTTAATTTACATGCCATGTGTTTAAGGTTTATATGTGACAGAAAATATTAATTTTATCTAATTTGTCTGAAGTTTCACAATTTTAAGCAATTGTATCATATCCTGTCTCCATCTTGTCTTTTCAAAGGAGGACAGACTAGGCTAGTCAATCATTTGTCATTCACTTAAGTTACAGGATGTGGCATGTGGTTCTTCTTCATGCCATTCCTAATAATTGACTATCTTTTCTGAAACAGGCAAGCCAAAACTACATTCTCTTCTCAGATAACTTTCTCGCGCTAAAACAGTTTGAGTTGACCTCTCTTGAACTACAGGTCACACACCTTGCTACCATAGCACAGTCTGCAGCAATATGTTAAGCTTACATCAGGGTTTAGTTCCGTTAAAGGGAAGGAGGATGAACAATCATAATAGCCTGGTGCTCTGCTGTGTCACTCCACATAAGCTTTATCACACCAGGACTGGAGGAGCATTGCATGAGGACCTTAGGCATCCAGCAAGAATAGGAAGCAGGGAACCCTGGAGTTGGGGGTGGCTAATGGTGTTTCTTGTCCCAGTGGTGCTGGCCCCACACAGTGTGATTTGCCCATGGTCCCTCAGACCCCTAGACAGGCACTCACTCAGATACTTGGAATTCGAAATGGAAAAAATCATACCTAGAACTGCAAAGATTTATTCCCCTTCTGCTGGAGGTTAGACAATTCAGAATAATTATGGAAACAAGTTGGATTTTATTTAATCACTTGCAATAAGAAAATTAGGTGGTGATAAATGTAATTTTCACCTTAGAATGTCATGAGA
The DNA here is from genome assembly GCF_030684315.1 of Stegostoma tigrinum. NCBI lineage: Eukaryota > Metazoa > Chordata > Chondrichthyes > Orectolobiformes > Stegostomatidae > Stegostoma > Stegostoma tigrinum. The sequence goes on from NC_081372.1 coordinate 28,715,268, forward strand.
AATAATACTGCAGACTAAAGCAATAAATACTGTGGCTTGGATCAACTGTGCAATGAACAGAAATTTCTCCAGATGTAACAAGAGACCTTCATGGAAAAATGGTGCATTCTTATGGACTGTACACAGTATGTGACCATGGATTGCTATATGTTTTTAGGTTTAGAATAACTGAGATGCAGGAAAATATTGATGTTCATTTATAATGTTTCCATGATCTGTAAAATAGTGCAACCTGTTTCATTACTTGGGAGTTCCTGAATATTGCTCATGGCAAATTTCAGTGTCTGGAATTGAACAAATATTCTGCCCAGAAAAGACTCCAGTGAGAATTGCTTTGGCTATATAAACAGATAGAATTGAAATGTAGCAGCATGTAAAATTATCAATTTTACCATACTTACAGCTGATGAAATGAAGCTGTAATCAAATGAGGTAGCAACTTTAACATAAACTTGAAAGTAATATTCATGCTACTTTCAGCATTTGAACCAGATCTGGATTTGGTCATTTCTACAAACTGCAGGATTGCTGGGCAGTTTTTGAATGTAGAAAGGGAATTTCAATGTAACAGAGGAAAAGTAAGAACAGGTGCTCTCTGTTCCCCTTTTACACATTTAGTTAACCAACAGTTTTTGTGTCACATGACATGATCTTGCTATATTTTTTAAATAAAGCAGTGAGCCATTATTTTTTCTACTAGAGTCATGGAATCTGTACGTTTTTGGGGAAATCAGAGGAAGCAACAGATTAATGACAAACCAAAGAGTTTGAGAATATCTTACCATGGTCTTTGCACAGAATGACATGAATTTGTACAAGTAACTCCATCAGCATGCATTATCATTTACAGCGGAAACAGTGACTGAATTGTACTCTAATCTATCTACCAGCCACATTCCAAGATAAGCATGGTACTTCAGTTAATCTTTACACCTGAGATTTATTACCGGCATGCTGCATTGCTCGTTGGTGTAGAGAGTATTTTGAAGTGGGGGAAAGGATAACCTATCTTGCACTTTTTCATGCAGCATAATATTTCACCAGATAGTAGGGATTAGCTGACAGTCTGTTTCAATGCTTGCCCCAGATTCCACATTATGCCTTCTCCCTGGATTTCATTTTAACTTTTATCTGGTAACATTTCACATTAATACTTGAAATCTATTTACAGTAGATTCTGATCTAACTATGTGGTAACTTCTGAAATTTGACTTCATAGAACTCTTTTCTTAGGTAAAATTCAGTATTAAAAGAAAGTTTGTTCTTCTATTAATCTTCCACACTCTCCAATGTTTAACTATGCTGTGTTTGCTTATGTTTTGCACAGATGGTCCTAGATTCTCTGTGATTCCCAGCAATCAGGTCGTTGTGGAGGGAACTGCAGTGGATTTTTATTGCCTTGCAGAGGGAACCCCAGCTCCTGTAATTGCCTGGACCAAAGCAGGTTTCCAAAACATTTATTTTCAACTACAATGGATGTTGAATCCAAAGTTTAGTTTGTTCAAATTTTACTCAGAAAATTTAAGAATTCAATGTGAAATAATAAAAATAATTGCCTCCTCTGATCTATTTACTCAATGGTATAGCGATAGTGGATTGGTATTCAAGACGGCCAGGCAATTGCTGTGGGACATCAATTCAAATCCATTCCTACCCTCACCCCGACTGGTAAAATTTAAAATCAACTAATAATTCTAAGATTGAAGGCCAGTCTCCATAATAGTGACCATGAAAGCATCATCAATTTTGTAAAAGGCCATCTGATTCACTTATGTCCTTATAGGGAAGGAAGTCTAACATCCTTACTTGATCAGGTCTACATGTGACCACAGTCCCAAAGTAATCCTAAATTCGATTCTTAACTGCGTTCTGCAATGGCCCCGCAAGTCGTTCAGTTCAGGGCAGCAGATACTGATCTTGTCAGCAATGCCCACGTCCCTTGAAGGGATGAATTTTTAAAAATACATAAGAAAAGCTGATATTGTTACAGTCCTATTAATTAACAACACTGTGGGGACATTGGACTACTTCACAAATCGAACAATAAAATATTACCAGAAAGACCTGCCATTTAAAATGGGTCTTGTCTATTTACATGAGGCGATTCCAGAAGGTTTGTACTTTAGGGAACTGCTCTGCATGGGAAAGAAATACTTGCAATCAAATGGCTTCAGGGCATCCAAAAACACTGTACATTCACTGGAGTATTTTTGAAAAGTGGCCATTGTTTTAATGCAAGAATAAATAAGTAATGACAGACTCCAGGCAACAGCAGTCTTCTGAAGGGTGACACCAGTTAACTATGACGCATAGTGCCATAAGGGAGAACAGGATAGCAGATAGAATAAAAGAGTGACTTTGAGCAAAGGTCTCCTCTGTTTGCTGTGTTCTTATGATGTTATTCAACGGCAGTTTGGAAATAAAATGAGCCAGATGTTGAACAAATACCAGCAGCTCATCCTTACTAGGAGTTCGTTTGACTGTGGAATCTTCCTGCAGCAGATAACCCCATCTACCACCTGACCCATCCAGAACTCGCTCCACTGCAATGCCAGCTGTCATTCAGCTGGTAGCCTTCTTGCCTCTGAAGCACAAGTTTTTGTGTTCAAGTGACAGTCCAGGGTTTGAGTAAAGGAGCAAAGCTGCAGACCTGAGAGAGCACTGCACTGTGGAAGGTAACTTCTTTCTGCTGAGAAGTTCAGCTCCTCCGCTTGCTCAGAAAGATGCAAAAAATCCCAGGGCATTATTTTGCCCAAATATGGAGGAGTTGTCCTCGGTGCCCTGGTTCCTTTTTACTCCTCCACAGACATGACCAAAAAACCTAATTATCTGGACATTATTACATTTCTGCTTGTGGAAGCTCTCTATATGCATATTAGATCCCCAGTTTTTCACATCGGAACGAAGACAGAACTTCAAAAGTATTCCTTTGGCTGTAAAGCAGTTTGTGTTTCAAAATGGTAATGAACAGTGCAATATAAATCCAAGTCCTTGTTTTTTCTTTTGTAGTCTTGAGGGATACGGTACTCATGTAGGATGGCAGCATAGCCTGTGGGTGAAAAGGCATGACCCTGCCATATGTCCCCAGTGCTCAAGCCTTGTACTGCAGAGTGCAGAATGTGATCACATCTGTTCCTGTGTCCTGAAGCTTCAGGAAGTATCTGCATTACAGTTCTCTGTTCCCACACTGCTGTTCATAAATCATCAAATCCCTACAGTGTGGAAGCAGGCCATTTGACCCATTGAATCCACACAGGAGCTCTGAAAAACACCCCACCCAAAGCCACCCCACACTCCCCCCCCCCCCCCCCCCCCCCGTAACCTAGGCCTATAAACTTGCATTCCTACGTCCCTGAACACTATGGGCAATTTAGCAAGGCCAAACCACCTAACCTGCACATTTTGGAGTGTGGGAGGAAACCAGAGCACCCAGATGAAATGGGGAAATCGTGAAAATAAAAATAGCCACCCAAGTGTAGAATTGAACTGAGGTCCCTGGTGCTGTGAGGCAGCAGTGTTAATCACTGAGCTACCATACCACCCTGTTGGAGGTGGATTATTTAAGTGTCTGAAAGGTTCATGCATTTGCACGGGAATGAGGCATACTTAGGGGCTGAATTCTCTCCCTTCTCTGTGCAGTTATACAGACATTTTGGGTATTAACGTCCAGATCTGTGAAACTGTTGTGTCTCATTTAAGGCCACTTGAGCTAATTGCCATGACATCCTGAGTCGTTGAGCATCAAACTAATTTTGGGCAAAGCTTGTGTTCAGATAGTGATGGAAAAAGCAGTAAGAGATGATTGCTGTCTTGTTTTTAAAGCTTGATACAAGATTTTTAAAATTTAACAAAATGTCACATCTGAAGTCCAATATGTGCATGCCTTTTTCTCACATCTTATTGTTGCTACTACCAGTCGCTTGTGACACAGCACACAGTCAAGATCAAATGTGAGCTTTACAAGTTAACAAAATTGAATTCCTTGCAGGAGAAAGCATCTGCCACCCGTTGAATGCATGCTGTAATGATGGTTGATGTTGCGGAACTCAGGGTTCTTGTGATGGTATCAGCCGTAGGACCTGAGTGCACTTCACCTTAATTTGTACTGAAATGGCCTTGTGGGGACAGTTTGTTGTTCCATAACTTCATGAATCATCTCACCAGGATTGCCAATTTGTTTTTTCTTGGTGAATAATTCGGCAAGAGTGCCGAGATATGACTTAGCCTTATTTTAAAGCCATTCTTCTGTTTTACCTTTCTATCGCCAATCACTCTATCATGATCTTCAACACAGAAATAGAAAACCCTTAGAGGGAGACAATGTTCCTTCTAACTTCCCTTCATTGTACATGGTCCATGTGTTGCACTGCCCAGTTCTTTTAAGACGGCTGTATGGCCATATCTTCAAGACACCACTTCTTATACTTGTATCAGAGATGATGGGAACTGCAGATGCTGGAGAATCCAAGATAATAAAAATGTGAGGCTGGATGAACACAGCAGGCCAAGCAGCATCTCAGGAGCACAAAAGCTGACGTTTCGGGCCTAGACCCTTCATCAGAGAGGGGGATGAGGTGAGGGTTCTGGAATAAATTGGGAGAGAGGGGGAGGCGGACCGAAGATGGAGAGAAAAGAAGATAGGTGGAGAGAGTCTTCTTTTCTCTCCATCTTCAGTCCGCCTCCCCCTCTCTCCCTATTTATTCCAGAACCCTCACCCCATCCCCCTCTCTGATGAAGGATCTAGGCCCGAAACGTCAGCTTTTGTGCTCCGAAGATGCTGCTTGGCCTGCTGTGTTCATCCAGCCTCACATTTTTAAATACTTCTTATACTTGGCCTGTTTGTACACAGTGCTTTGGACTGGTTCAGGCCCAGGGGACCTCACAGTTTAGAGGGAACTTTGGTGACATGGTGTAATCTGAGGGTAACAGGCTTATGTAGCCAGTTCCAATTTTTGAATTTTGGAAATTTACAATGAAGAAAGTTGTCAGGAGATAAACATCAAATATGATTTACAATAGATTGAAAATAAATTAGCCTATTTATGAAGTACTTTCTTTAAGTGAGGAATTTGGAGAAAACTAGACAACATGTGATTCTGATACATTTTTGACAGTCATACAGAATGTACTGTACAGAGGAGATCTGCAAAGTTAAATATTGATTTTTTCTGCTACATTGCGTTATATGCAAAAATACATTCAGTCAAACTGCTTTCTGGTTAACTATCTTCTGAGTTGTGAATTCCCTCTGAAAGCTTTATCTCATCCTCGTTCCATTTTTACCATTAATTTGTTTCCATTCCCTCATTTTCTTGGTTCCTCCACTAGGATATGGTTTCATGATAACTGATTAGTTTCTAGTTCCCTAAGGTCATTTTATTGGCATAAACCCGTATAATCTATTTGAAATGTGGACATTGTGACCAAGCTCAATCTTGTCTGACTGATGAGTAAACACATCTGACAGATGTTGCTTCTTAGTGATCAGAAGAGGGAGATCCTTTTTATAACTACAAATGGGAATAATTCCAATGTTAATACAGCAACACAACTTGAGATCATCTAAATCACCACACACCAAACTGCAAATCTCAAATAATGGCTAAACTAGGGAGGGTAATGGCCAGTGATATTATTCTTAGACTATTACTTCAGAGACCTAGGAAATGTTCTGGGGATCCAGGTTCAAATCCTGCCACAGCAGATGGTGGACTACAAATTCACTGAAATTATGGATGATGAGACCATTGTCAATTGCCAGGAAAAACCCATCTGGTTCACTTGCCAATCTTAGTTGGTCTGGTCCACGTGACTCTAGACCAACAGCAATGAGGTTGACTCTTAACCACCCTCTGAGTAGTTAGAACGGGCAATAAATACTGTCCTAACCAGTGACATCCACATTCCATCCCATGAACAAATAAAATATTCTGCACTTATTGTTTTAACTATTTGGTCATTGAAGAAGTCCAACTGATTAACACCTCTTGACGTTCAGTATATTATATATTTTACTAAACCTGCTGTTTAACTGAACACATTATAACCTCCCTCCTTTTACTTTTTCTCCCCAAACTTTCTGCTTACTCATTTCATTCAGGTGGTCAGTTGCCAAATGACCGAAGACATACTGTTTTATCCACTGGAACACTGCGTATTGCGAGAGTTGCTGCGCATGATCAAGGCCAGTACGAATGTCATGCAATTAGCGTTGTGGGAGCTAAACATGTGCCAGTACAACTGACCGTTGAGTCACTCGGTAAGACTTGGGACTTTTATCATCAATCTCTGTGCTGTAATATGATTAATCATTCTGTACTAACACATCCTGCAATGATTAATATGCCTCTAGAACCAGTTCAATTCCTCTGTGAGGCTGTTATTAATTAGAGATAGAGCCACAAGATTCTATGGAACCTTATTTTATGTATTGTATGTATTTTGTAAAAATAATGGAGTATTTCTTCTGTTTCTACATATTAAATTATACAGCAACTATTGTCATCTTTTGGAATAATAGTGTTGAATTATATTGATAAACAAAATAACAACATGATGACAATTTAATTCAGACTTGCGTTCTTTCTCTGGGCAGTAACACCAGTGTTTATTCATACACCATATGACACTACAGCGGAAACTGGTCAGGATGTAGAAATTCGATGTTCCGCTCAAGGGGAACCTCACCCAATCATTACATGGACCAAGGTTTGGATTATATCTTTTTTCCGAAGATTATTGGAGTGAAATTCTATGCTTCCTTGAATTAAGAGAAGGAATGCTCTGCCACTTTTTTCTCGGGGTTGCTTCTTCCCAAAAGTCATAGACATTTCATCTCTACATTCCTAACAAGGTATTTTCCATTTGCCAAAGACTCTGCTTCCTGTTGGCAAAGTCCACTTATACTGTTCTCAACAGAGACTCTTTAGTCTCACCTATACCTGATAGCAGTAAAGAATATATAGTGACAATGCCTCCCTCACCAACACCTGACAAAATTGTAATGCTAGAGGAGTGAATTGGCTTCATTTTCAGGCCTTTGCAGACCAAAGCCAACTTCTAGAGAAAAACAAATGGATAATGTTGAATGTTCTCTTTCGAACAATAAGAGCTTCTGGGATACTTCCTTTCAGAGCAGTTGGCTTCTGCTTTGTTTTTCTACCAGGACTCTTGGATTGGGCATTCATATGTCCCTTTACATAGACTAATGAGAAAGCAAGATCCACCCCTGTGATCTCTGACTAAGTCAATATCCCTCGCTATATTTTACCTTCCCCAAACCCTTCCCGAAAGGATGCTGAGAGCTTGCACCAAATTATTTTGGAAAGATACTTCACTTCACAACATCATCATCTATGTTTCAAAATTGCAAACGCTTCAGTGTAAGGCAAGGAACTACCTTACTCAAACTATCAAAGTGATAATGTTATTTAAACTGCAAATGATGAAAATATAGATGTTAAGTATGCACCCCTTCCATAGTTCTGACAGTGGACATATGGGCAAAATCTTGCCAATTCTGGGTTCCACCCTAAATTCTTGTTACAATCACCTTCATCTTTCCACAATATGCTTACAGTATTTTGCTCAAATTGTGCTTTCCCCATCCCAGAATTTCAGCCATTGTATTTCTAAGAATTCCAAATCTTTCACACCAACTACATGCTATTCAGATTGCCAGAGCGGACTGCTGTAATCCTAATTCTTGCCTTGAGCCCATGAAGAACTTAATAGTATAAACTAATGATGGTAGCAAGCTATGGATTTATGTGGTTGAGCATCAATGAACCATGCTTTAGACTAAAATGAGATGTAATTCAGAAACACATCTTATTTCCCAAAAAAGAAACAACCAAGCTTCACAGAAGATGAAGTAGGTGGAATATCTATGTTCAAAAACTGATTTACTTCGAATTCTTCCTTTGTAAACAGGACGGTGTACAGATTACAGACAGTGGAAAGTTCTTTGTCACTCCAGAAGGATCTCTAATTATTCGAGATGTTGGAGAAGCCGATCAGGGCCGATATGAGTGTATTGCCCGTAATGCATTTGGCTTTGTCTCCAGTAATATGTTGTTAACTATCACTGGTATGTTACTGCAATTATCATTTTTAATCTATTATGGGCAAAAAGCGTGCTTTCTAAGTTCCATGGGTAGCACAGATTTGATATAAAGAAGTAATGTTTCTCAGCACAAAGAAAAATAATGCCCTTTAAAATAATGCTTGAAGAAGTCAAAGAGGCTTGGGAGACAGTCAATCACCTGGGATTTTTTTTTAACTTAGCCAACCTGAGAACACCTTCCACAGGCTAATAGAAGCACAGGTGCTAGGGCTATGGAAAATAAATTTCAATATTATCCTGAAAGGGATGGAATATTGAAGACACAAGATTCAGCAAACCAAATGTCTCTTTATCCTTAATCTTTTAACTCTTTCTTTGTGCAACAGACCACACACTGGACTGTCAAATATTCATAGAAGGTGGGTAGGGGTAGTGTATGACTGGGCCAGAAGGTGGAGGGGGTAGTGTATAACTGGGTCAGAAGATGTGGTGGGTGATGCTATTGTATGGCTGGGTTAGAAGGTAGGGTGGTGAGAGGTAGTGTATGGCTGTGTTAGAAGGTGGGGTTGGTGGGGGTAGTGTATGGCTGGGTTAGAAGGTGAGGTGGATTTCCCTAGAAGAATTGAAGAATTGAGGAGGCTGCCTGGTGTGGAGCTGGGCTATCAGACAACCTGCCTCAGGGATCCAGCCTCTTGTCCAAAGTCTTAAAAAATGAAGTCTTTCTTGTCCCTAACCCTTACCTATTATATATTCCTAATGCCCCATCCATGCCAACTCATGCCGTTCGCACCTTCCCATACCCTCTGTCCCAGAGACATTACTCTCTCCCTGCTACCTACACCCTTGGCTTCTCATGCCCTTCCTGCCAACCTAAACGCCTCCATCCACCCATTAATTGGCCCCATTGCCTTCATGTCAATCATGCCCTCACTGACCCCATGCCCAGTGAGGGGCATCCACCTGGACAAATATGAAAACCTACATAGAGATGAGATAAAATATTAGGACATAACAAGAACTGCAGATGCTGGAGTCAAAGTCAATACAACGTGGAGCTAGAGGAATGCAGCAGGTAAGGTAGCGTCAGAGGAGCAGGAAAGTCAATGTTTCAGATTATCAACCTTCATTAGGACTGGGGAGGGGGAAGGGATCTCAGAAATAAATGGGAGGTGCTAGGGCCAGTTGGAAGGTAGAAGGATGGTGATAAGTGGATGCACGTAGAAATAATGGAGATTGGTCAGTGGGAAAGGTAGGAGAAAGGAAGGAAAGGTTTTGAAACCGGTGAATTCTATTTTGAGGCCATCAAATGGCCTCATCCCACGTCTAACCCTTCCTCTCATCCCTGCCTTCTTGACCAGACACAACAAGTCCATCTTCTTTCTCACCTATCTGCCCCGCCCTTCCCACTGACCAATCTCCAGTAACCCCTTCCTGCATCCATCTATCACCATTTCATCTACCTTCCCCCAGGCCTAGTCCCCTCCCTCTATTTATTTCTGACTTCCCTTTCCCCTTTCCAGTCCTGAGGAAAGGTGTGAACCCAAAAGGTCAACATCCTGCTCCTCTGATGCTGTCTGACCTGCTGTGTTCCTCCAGCTCAATACAACACTGTATTGAGATAAAACATTGTTCAACATGTGTTTGGCCCATTTATTAAATTGAAAAAAATTCATAAATTCATAGAATTATACAAGACAGAAAATACCCTTCAGTTCATTGAGTCTGCACTGACAAAAATTACTCAAAATCAACACTAGTCCCACTTTCCAGTATTTTGCACCCAGCCTTGAATTTTATGACACTTCAAATGTTATTTCAAGTACTTGTTAGAGTTTCCTGCCTCATCCACCTTCACTGATCAAACCTTGCCGCTGCAATCATTTTCATTCCTAAAGCCAATTCATTACATTTACTTTCCTTCAACTAAATAAAGCTGCACAGCAACAATTATTTTATTCAAATGCACAATTCTGTTTACCAATAAACATTGGAATTCATAATCCCACCTCAGACAGCCTATAGCCACTTGTAGCTGTCAATCAAGCTGTGAAATGGCAGGAACCCTGTTATAAGAATGGATGGAAAACTCCATGATGGTTGTACCCATCGGTCTTGCACTGCAAATCTAGAAAAGGAGATCTAAAAGCTAAATCAACAGAGGTAGGGATTTTAAAAGCGTTCACAGCTTGAAAGCTCCCTCTAACAGGTGCTCTTGACACTTCTGATTGGTCCCTTTTACCGATCCCTCTTGATGCTCTTAATAGGTCCCATTATTAGAGCTTTAGATCGTTGATATTGATGATTCCAGTTATCGTAATGATGATGCTTTCATGCACTTTTGATGCATGTTTATGCCTACTTTTAACAAATCAAAAGAGTATCTTACCTTCTCCAAAGGTTTTCCGAGTAGATCCAATGGGTGTACCTTTATCTTGCTAAAAATTTACTGTGACTAGCTGAACAAATCCACAAAGTTCAATCCTGTTCTTACCAACTCTACTCTGTACATTTTGGGTGTCACACTCCAAGGCTTCAAAAATCCCACCCTCGTGAAGGCAGATCCTGATTTAAATAGCAGATGTCTCTGTAAAACCAAATAACATAGGAAATCTGTGCAGTCCTGTCAAAAATGAAAATTGTTATGTTTGGAGGTGGTTCCTGAATGGTGAAAATCTGAGCCATGATTTATTACACCGTGGCCTCTCTAATCTGGAATGCTTAGAGCCAAGGCATTTCTGGACTTTGGAATTTTCCAGATTTTAGAAAATGTTAGAATGCGTCATGACAAGGTAATGGTACCTGAGATATATAGCAGTGATGAACATTTTAAGGCAGTAATAAAAAGCATTTTATTTAGCCAAACACTGTACATTTTGTCTTTCTGAAGTACTGTACTTTTTTAACACATTTATCAGTAACTGCTGAACAGGCCTGTGTGCTGACTTGGCATTGAGTCCCACAGTGTAATACAGTCAATGGGTGCAGAATAATGCAGTTGCTGGCTGTCTGGCTGACTGTGAGATGCTGCTTGGCCTGCTGTGTTCATCCAGCCTCACATTTTATTATCTTGGAATCCTCCAGCATCTGCAGTTCCCATTATCTCTGACTGTGGAGTAATACAGGTCACTGGCTGGCTGAAGGTATGTGGAAAAGGCTGGGAGGCCATGAAGTTGAGGCAGGAAGATGAGTGGCAGTTTCAAAATTTGCTATGTTTCCTCTCCTGATTGCCTGTCATACAAACTTCCTACCTGGGGATAACAATTCTGAATTGTGTACACTGGCAATTAGACCACAAAGTAAGGACAGGGGCTGAAAGCTGTGTGTGTTAGAGCTAATCACTGTCTGGATGTTTCCAGAGGGACTGCTGAAGGTGTGTGTATGCTGAGGAGGCTGGTGTGTGAATCGTATCTCTGCCATGTCTCAGAAACCTTGTAAAGTACTGTTTTGAATGCATCCTTTTCTATTTATGTTCCTTCATTCAGGGGATATGGGCCTCACTGTTTGGGCCAGCATTTATTGCCCATCTCTAGTTGCCCTTGAGAAAATGGTGCTGTTGGACAGCATTCTTGCAACATTACAGGCCATTTAGAGTAGGAACATGCACAATGCTGTCAGGAGAGAATTGCAGAATTTTGACGCAGCAATGCTGAAGGAATGATGATATATTTCCAAGTCTCAGATGTGACAAACAGGAATATCAGTGTCTCCCATTGCCTTGACAGACCATACAATGTGACGCTGAAATACTTCATTGCATGTCTCTATATAAAAATTGAAATTGCCAGAATAAATTCCAATTAGCTAAACCCCAGCCTTGTCACACCTTAATCAAATAAGAAATAGAATAGCAAAATTTCTTCAGATAGAAATCACTGTCAATAATATTAGCCTGTTGTAATTGATTGGCCTTCTGTTGACACTATGTCCGAGAAAATCTTAATCATTTTAAATGGATCAGTTAATACTTTTGTTAAAATAATTGACAATGGTGTCTGGTACAAAAGCGGGAAATATTGATCCACGAAAACTGGATATATCAACTTCTACTCTGTTCTAAAAACTCTCACTTGATTTAGTGTGATAATCATGGGTGCTTAGATAGTTTTGCCTTTCAGTTACAAGAACTCCCTTGGATACGTTAATTTCTAATTGTCAGATTCCTAATTGCTCCAAACTATCAGCAGCAGCAGAATCATGCTCCAATACAATCTGCAATCTCATGACCCACATATCACCAAAGGTCCTCAGACAGCACCTTCCAAACCCACGACCACTTCCATCTAGAAGCACAAGTGCAGAAGATACATGGGAGCACCACCTCCTGCAAGTTTCCCTCCAAGCCACTTACCACCCTGACTTGGAAATATATCGCTGTCAGGAATTCCCTCCCTAAGGGTGTTGTGGGTCTATCTACAGCACATGGACTACAGCGGTTCAAGAAGGCAGCTCACCACCACCTTCTCAAGGGCAACTAGGGACAGGCAATAAATGTTGGCCCAGCCAGTAATACCTCTGTCCTATGAGTGAATTAAACAATACTAATATTTGTGAATGTGAGCTCCAGTCAGGTCCAGTAGAAAACCAGTGTGTGTAGCTTTGTAACATCTGTCGTGTAGTAATGCAGTTAATATTGATGTTTATCTTCCCTTTATAAGGTTTTCATTTTATACGGCACAAAACTAAATAGAAATGTCTTTGTACATGTGTGTTTTTCATGCTGTGGTTTTCAGCCCTGGAGGGTGGGCGAACTGGTGATACATTTGTTGAAGAGTCTCTCCAGGAAGCCATTAACAGCATTGACAGTGCAATTAATTCAACACGAAGGGATTTGTTTGACAAGTAAGTATGCAGTAATCTCTAAAATCTCTTTCCAGTATGGTCAATCACATTTATGAATTCCTTCATGTGTGAAAAATGTGAAAGTGCTTTATGATTATAAATACTGTAGATTCCTATTTAATTGTGAGTGTTAATGCTATAACTCAGCTGTGTAAATTTCCCCAAATGTGTGACGATTTCAGACCTGACTGCGTTTTTTCTCAAATATTTGAGCCACGTGGTGAACAGATTAAAGTGATTGAGCACTGTCTTTGTTTATTCAGCTGTGAGCCATTTTCACATGAATTCTATTCAAACGTGACTTTTACTATTTTAGTGCCTGGCTAGAAATCCCTGTGATTCTCTTAGTTTTATTGTTGAGCTCACATCTGTAACAAAGCCATGGCTCTATATACTGATGGAAGGTTTTGGGAAGGGAAGGCAAAATGCGCGCAGCAGAATATTTTACTCTGAGGCAACAGTGGCAATGAAATGATGTTTTACAAGTAGATCTAAATAAATTATCATCAGCATGATCCCCATGCTAAGAGTTAAATATTTCAGGATGAATTGCATTGACTGAGGCCATACTACCCTGCATACAGAGAATTAAAGGGTAATCTTTTTGAGGCATATAAAATAATTAGAATAGTTGATTGGTTAAGATAGAGAGAGAGAGAGAGAGAGAGAGCACTGCCTCTGATCCAGGAATCTCCAGTGCAGACAACATCCAACAGTAAGTATTCATCTGATCAGGTGCTAGAATAGGGTTTCTGAAAAAGGGTCACACCAGTCTTGAAATTTTAATTTTATTTCCCTGTCAGATGCTGCTGGACTTGCTGAGTTTTTGCAACTTTCTGTGTTTGTTTTAGATTTGTCTTCTATCCTTGACTTGGCAAGGAGAAATTAACTATTCATTGTTAATCAGAAGTCCTACACCCGTTGGATGATTACTATCTTTATCAGAACATAGCTCAGATAGTTGGGTTTCGAGTACTCAGATGATCAAACATAACAAGCAGAATACTTTTCTGTATGCTCCTTTCTCTATCCCCATTCTCTGTGAGTGCCTCTAAATGGTCATATATTTAGATTTGAAGTATTGCTGAACAAAGGCCTATTTTGTTGAAGCTTTTCACCTTGTACTCATTAGGACAATTTGTAAGAAATAATAAAGTATAGAAAAGAACAATTCTTTTATATTGCATGATAAGAGAATGTTGATTGGTTAGCAAGTGGACTCTGATTCTTAGAGGTATTGCCATGGAGAATGAAGTTAGATCTTGACTGAGAGTTAACTGCCAAGTTTAGTTTAAATTTTAATAAAGTTCTGAAGAAGGGTATTGAACCCAAAATGTTAACTGATTTCTCTCCACAGACACTGCCAGATCTGCTAAGATTTTCCTACAATTTCTCTTTCTGTTTGTTTAAATTTAAACCAGGCAGCTTGACTCTGATATTCAAGCTTGCTACTACCAAAGAACATAGAACATTACAGCACAGTACAGGCCCTTCGGCCCTCAATGTTGTGCCGACCTGTCATACCGATCTCAAGTCCATCTAACCTACAGTATTCCATGTACGTCCATATGCTTGTCCAATGACGACTTAAATGTACCTAAAGTTGGCGAATCTACTACCGTTGCAGACAAAAGCGTTCCATTCCCTTACTACTCTCTGAGTAAAGAAACTACCTCTGACATCTGTCCTATATCTTTCACCCCTCAATTTAAAGCTATGCCCCCTTGTGCTCGCCATCACCATCCTAGGAAAAAGGCTCTCCCTATCCACCCTATCTAACCCTCTGATTATTTTATATGTTTCAATTAAGTCACCTCTCAACCTTCTTCTCTCTAATGACAACAGCCTCAAGTCCCACAGCCTTTCCTCGTAAGACCTTCCCTCCATACCAGGCAACATCCTACTAAATCTCCTCTGCACCCTTTCCAAAGCTTCCACATCCTTCTTATAATGCGGTGACCAGAACTGTACACAATACTCCAAGTGCGGCCGCACCAGTGTTTTGTACAGCTTCACCATAACCTCTTGGTTCCAGAACTCGATCCCTCTATTAATAAAAGCTAAAACACTGTATGCCTTCTTAACAGCCCTGTCAACCTGGGTGGCAACTTTCAAGGATCTGTGTACATGGACACCGAGATCTCTCTGCTCATCTACACTGCTAAGAATCTTACCATTAGCCCTGTACTTTGCCTTCCGGTTACTCCTACCAAAGTGCATCACCTCACACTTGTCTGCATTAAACTCCATTTGCCACCTCTCAGCCCAGCTCTGCAGCTTATCTATGTCTCTCTGCAACCTACAGCATCCTTCATCACTATCCACAACTCCACCGACCTTAGTGTTGTCTGCAAATTTACTAACCCATCCTTCTACGCCCTCATCCAGGTCATTTATAAAAATGACAAACAGCAGTGGACCCAACACCGACCCTTGCGGTACACCACCAGTAACTGGTCTCCAGGATGAACATTTCCCATCAACTACCACCCTCTGTCTTCTTTCAGCAAGCCAATTTCCGATCCACACTGCTATATCTCCCACCATTCCATTCCTCTGCATTTTGTACAATAGCCTATTGTGGGGAACCTTATCGAACGCCTTGCTGAAATCCATATACACCACATCATCCGGTTTACTCTCATCTACCTGTTTGGTCACCTTCTCAAAGAACTCAATAAGGTTTGTGAGGCATGACCTTCCCTTCACAAAACCGTGCTGACTATCCCTAATCAATTTATTCTTTTCTAGATGATTATAAATCCTATCCCTTATAACCTTTTCCAACACTTTACCAACAACTGAGGTAAGGCTCACTGCTCTATGTGTTTAGATCTGTACAACTGCTTGAGAAGCAATGTGAAAACAAGACTGGCCTTCAGAATAACAGCAGTCTGATTGCACTTTAAATTTTCTTAGAAAATTGGGCAAAATAAGTTGTTACCCAAAGAAAATGTTTTGTTTCAATGTAAATAAGTGATTTTTATAAAATGAGGAAATCACAACATTGCATGTTTGCCAATGTGGGTTGAATTCTTACAAATTGGGGTCTTGCAGTGACATTTAAATGTGTTCAGCCTTCAACCTCATAAATCTGTGAGATCAAGTTATTGGAGTAAAAGGAGAGCTTACCAGATCATGGTCAAACAAGTTTAGAAATGATAGGCAACAGAACATAGAAAGGCATATGTCACAGTGCAGAAATTGGGGTGGCAATAGCCTCGTGGTATTTTCGCTGGACAGTTAGTCCAGAGACCCAAATAATGTCTGGTGAACCGGGGCCAAATCCTCCCACCGCAGATGCTGGAATTTGAATTCAAATACAAACCTGGAATTAAGAATTTAATGATGACTATGAATCTATTGTCAATAGTTGGAAAAACCCATCTGGTTCACTAATGTCCTTCAGGGAAGGAAACTGCCATCCTTACCTGGTCTGGCCTACACGTGACTCCAGACCCACAGCAATGTGGTTGACTCTGAACTGCGCCCTGGGCAATTAGGGGTGGGAAATAAATGCTGCCTGGTCAGTGACGCCCTCATCTCGTAAATGAAGAAAGGGAAAGAAAATCTTTGTGAACATTTGATATTTTTTTCCATCACCAAGTGTCATAACATACTATTACTTCTGAAAGATAAAAACAGTTTACTCTTCAAGTATGTTTTATTGAAATAAACTGGAGCACTCTGTCAGAAACAGTGCACTTTCATGAATAGATTGTAACCATGGATGGTGGGTATATTGCTGTGGAAGCTTTTGCTGAATGAGCATCCAAGAGTGGGCCAACGAATTGTTTGGTGTTAGTCCTGTTCAAGATAAAGACCAAATATTACTCATTGAAACTTGGGTATGTCCACGTATGCTTCAGTCATGTTTATTATGGGAAGAATTGTTTTCACCACATGGGCACAGAGAAATCTTGCTGCTCAGAGCAAGAGTTACACTCTGAGAAGGGAATCTGGGGAAAAGTTGGGAGTGTTACTTGAACACAATCCATAACATTCTAGGTGCCATCTCTGGGATTGCAAGACGAGTCACCATCCTAGTCATGTTCTGATCTACTATCATGAATAGCGGGTACAACTAGTCTTTTGTGTACTACGGCTTCCTTTTGGCCACTGCCCATCCAACAGCCAGATATGGAGGGGTGGAGTTGTGGAGCCTGTGTAGGTTACATTGTACATGTTCTAGAGGTTTAATTGAACTTGTTTGCTGGTTTGCCCATTCTGAAATTCCCTTGGGATATCTGGTACTCATCTATAAACAGTAAAAGTGAAAGACTGTAGGCCTTGGGGTTGAAACATTCTAAGTCTGTTCTCAAATTTTAATTGCCTATTTGTTATTGTTGGCAGTGCAGAGGATTTGTCTGCATTCTGCTTTGAACTGGTATCCAAGAATTCTATCAAATGCTTTCCAGTTTTGTTGCAGTTAAGTTTTTTATCATTCTAGCAGCCAAGCTTTCCAGAAAATGAGTTTTGCCTTGTATTTCACAGGCGCCCACGTACCCCAAATGATCTATTGGCCCTATTCCGTTACCCACGTGACCCCTATACTGTGGAAGCAGCAAGAGCAGGTGAAATCTTTGAGAGAACACTACAATTGATTCAGGAACATGTTCAGCAAGGTCTAACTGTGAACCTTAATAATACAAGTAAGTGCCAATAGATTTCCAATCAAACAAATTTGTGATATTAGTGGTTTCTGTTCATTAGTTCACTATTTGCACCATAACTTGAAAACTGTTACATACTGTGACACAGTCAACATGCGACAATCTTTTTAAAGTTAAAACTGTTTTATTGCGCTGTCATTTTCCAAGTGGCATAGGAATCTTGCTGCAGGTGGGAGAAAGGAAAATTTAACAAATAAATGTATGTTGGAAATGTACAAGAGGATCTTCAAAAAGGAGGGTTTATGTTTTCACACATAGACCGTCAGTTGTAATTTAAAGCTAAACCATTTCACATTACTTAACGCATCCAGTTATTAAAATACTTAGCCAAACCACAGCACCCTGATTCGATCCAATGCTTTTAGAGCCATTCCACTATCGAGAAGACTGTTCTGAACATTAATCTTTTCTTGTTTTTTTTTGTCCTAAATTACAGTTTTAGCGTTTTTTTGTTATCTTAGTCCACTTTGAAATTATGAGTTCCATTACACCAAATATTACCTTTTATGCATCCCTTAAGGTCCCATTTTAGCTGTCTTACTTCAAGATTGAAGAGGCCAGTTTCTCCATATATCATAATCTTTTGATTTACAGATCCACCTCAGTTGTGTAAATTTTAAAGAATGGTAGTCTCAAAATCAATACCTTAGGAAATACTGGATGACAAAGTGTGAAGCTGGATGAACACAGCAGGCCAAGCAGCATTTCAGGAGCACAAAAGCTGACGTTTCAGGCCTAGACCCTTCATCAGAGAGGATCTCTGATGAAGGGTCTAGGCCCGAAACGTCAGCTTTTGTGCTCCTGAGATGCTGCTTGGCCTGCTGTGTTCATCCAGCTTCACACTTTGTTATCTTGGATTCTCCAGCATCTGCAGTTCCCATTATCACCTCAGGAAATACTTATTTCTTTCAACATGACACCTGCCTCATGGGCCCCATTCCCATCCCTACCCTTGCCTTTGACATCTTTTCCAGTGAAGAGTTGAAGCTTAGATGAAAATTTACTGGTACTTATCTATCAATACTTCTTTGTCTATGCTGCAAATTTAAAAAAAGGTTCAGAATTATAAATAAACACAAATGATGTAAGGCCTGTAGATAGTTTGTGTTTTTGGTCCTAATTAGTTTTATTTTCTTTCCATGATTGTATTTGTGCAGGATAGTTGCTATTCGATATTGATACTTAGGTGTAACGTTAATGGTAAGAAAAATCATGAGTATTCACAAATGCATAACACTATTCCATTACCTTTTTTTTGCTAATTGCTTACAGCAACAATTGTAATATTTCATATACACAATATACAATGGTGCAGAAAACTGATTCAGTAAAGACAACAATGTATTCTGACATTGGTATGCTGGTAGCACCATTGCTGTAGTATTCAAAAAGTGAATCTACATTCTGCAGCACCTTAGTACATATTTGTGCTTCAGGAAATGTACCTCAAAATCAACTGAGTGGTCTAGCAAAAGAACAAGCAACTTGCAAAACAATGTATTGAAGTCCTGCTATGAATGAAGAAACACTGAGATCTTAAGCTGTGGAATAGTGGAATTATTTTGATACTTCCAAATGTGTTGTGAGAGAATTTCATATATCTAGAGTCATTTCAAATATTGTCTGTGCAAAGTTATTACAATTGGTTCTGATTTTGTTTTGTTTCAAAATTCATTTTTAGGTTATCGCTATAACGATCTGGTTTCTCCACGGTACCTTAACATGATAGCTAATATTTCAGGCTGTACAACTCACAGACGTTCCCCTGACTGTGCAGATGTTTGTTTTCACCAAAAGTATAGAACACACGATGGTACTTGTAATAACCTGCAGCATCCAATGTGGGGAGCATCTCTGACTGCTTTTGAAAGACTTCTGAAGCCAGTCTATGAAAATGGATTTAACCTTCCCAGGGGCTCCAGTCTGCACCCAAAGGACAGTAGGTGCCCTCTTCCATTACCTCGTCTGGTATCCACAACAGTAGTTGGCACTGAAACTATCACTGCAGATGACCAGTATACTCATCTATTAATGCAATGGGGTCAATTTCTAGACCATGACTTGGATTTAACAGTGGCTGCACTAAGTATGTCTCGGTTTTCTGATGGAGAGCCATGCAACAAGTTCTGCACCAATGATCCTCCATGTTTTCCAATTTTAATCCCAGATGATGATCCTCGTGTGAGGAATGGCCGATGTATGTTCTTTGTGCGCTCCAGTCCTGTATGTGGCAGTGGAATGACCTCCTTGTTGATGAATTCAGTTTATCCAAGAGAACAGATTAATCACTTGACATCCTATATTGACGCTTCTAATGTTTATGGGAGCACAGAGCATGAGTCACGGGAGTTAAGGGATCTAACTAATCAACGTGGTCTATTAAAGGCCGGTCAGAATGTACCAAAATCTGGTAAACATTTGTTGCCTTTTGCGACAGGTCCACCAACTGAATGCATGAGGGATACAAATGAGAGTCCTATTCCTTGCTTCCTTGCAGGCGATCACAGATCCAATGAGCATATTGCATTGACAGCGATACACACACTGTGGTTCCGTGAACACAACCGAATTGCAACAGAGCTACTGAAGCTCAATCCACATTGGGATGGTGAGACCATCTATCATGAAGCACGCAAAATTGTTGCTGCACAAATGCAGCATATCACATATACACACTGGTTATCCAAAATTGTGGGAGATGTTGGAATGAAAATACTTGGTGACTATAAGGGCTACAATCCAAATATCAATGCAGGTATTGTCAATGCTTTCGCTACAGCAGCTTTTCGTTTCGGTCACACTCTCGTTAATCCAATTCTGTATCGATTGAATGAATCCTTCCAGCCAATTCCTGAAGGTCATCTTCCATTGCATAAAGCTTTCTTCTCACCATTCAGACTTATCCAGGAGGGTGGTATCGATCCACTTCTCCGTGGCCTTTTTGGCGTCCCTGGAAAAATGAGGGTTCCAACTGAACTTTTGAACTTGGAGCTCACAGAAAAGTTGTTCTCCATGGTGCATGCTGTTTCCTTGGATTTAGCAGCAATGAATATCCAACGTGGGCGTGATCATGGAATACCTCCATACAATGACTACAGGGTTTTCTGTAACCTCACATCTGCACAGAGTTTTGAAGATTTGAAAAATGAGATCAAGAACCCGGAGATTCGAGAAAAGCTAGAAAGGTAAACAGATAATAAAATAAAAGTACACTGTTCTGCTGGAATTTGTGTTGCTTATTTAAAATTCTGAGAAATAAGCAAAAAAATGTTAGTTTTGCTTTCCCTATTAAGCATCTTCAACAACCCCAAAGTTGCATACAGCATTACACTATATTGGGTCAGATTTGGAGTGCTTCATGGTTGATTAGTTCAGTTAATGGCACAGCTGTTTTGCAGTGCAGAGTGATGCTAACAGTATAAGTTCAATATCCTGACCAGCTGAGATTATAATGAAGGTCCTGCCTTCTCAACCTCACCTCTTGCCTGAGGCATAATCACCCTCTAGTTAAACTCACCACCAATTGTCTCTCTCTACTGAGAGAATGGGCCCTATGCTGTTATGATATGCTAATACCTACATACCTCTGCAACTATGCTGACTTTATCTTTATTGCGACCCAAACATAACGTTTCACATGAGTATCTCTTCCCATTTCCCATCTGGATTATCATTATTGTACCTCTGGGTGAAATGGTTCAAGTGGAGAAAACTATTGCTAGTTATTGCCCACTGATTGATGGTGACCACAAGTTGGACCTTCACTGCTCAAAACCTGTCACACTTTGGAAAGTGGAGTCTTTCAGATCACTGAATTCAAAACTATGTACAGCACGGAAAAAGTTATTGTCAGAGGATGTGGCATTCATCTGGTCCTGTCAACCAAAATTTACACGAGTCCCAAGCTATACAACTTTTAAAGTGACAAACGTTTGTAAATGATGGAATGGGAAAAATAAACACTACTTGATTCAGTGAGCCTGTTCTTTATTGTGACAACATGGCACTATATTTTGTTGTGAAAGTGCAATTTTATATTAAAGTATGTGAACTTCAGATTCATATAACTCAATACATTCTAAAATTGGATCTTCAATCTAGAATAAACAACCAAATAACTCTCATTAATAAAGGTCTGCAGTAATAATTTTAAAAGTCCCAAGGCAATTTGTGGTGAATA
The DNA here is from genome assembly GCF_030684315.1 of Stegostoma tigrinum. NCBI lineage: Eukaryota > Metazoa > Chordata > Chondrichthyes > Orectolobiformes > Stegostomatidae > Stegostoma > Stegostoma tigrinum. The sequence goes on from NC_081372.1 coordinate 28,737,025, forward strand.
TAGACACCAGTCAATCATCGAAAACCTATGAGATGTGTTTGGATACATTAATGAGCAGATGGTTTGGGAAGCTAGGTAGAGTGATGACATCATCCAAGTTCCAGAGAGTTTCCTGTGTGGTGGCTAAAATAGGTGAAGGTGTCTTAACAGGTCAAACAGAGACAACTCAAGATGCAAAGTTGAGGCGTTGGGGGTAAAGCCTTGGTAGAAGGTATAATTAAGGCCACGAGTATTGAGTTCAGTTTAGTATTCGGGGTTAGGAAAAATGATTGTAAATAGGAATACCTTGAACTGCAGATAATAGAATAATGGATGAGTTGGAATGTAACTGAGTAAGTCTTGGTTTGGTGACACAAAGAATTTTGTAAAAATTGATCCAGGAAGTGACAAACTGTGATAACATCTTCAGAAATGGTGACTCGAGTTAGGGGCAGATGTGAGCAACTTAATGTTGGCAAAGTTAGGCAACTGTTGGTGAAAAACATCAAGGGTAAGATAGACAAAATCGTTGCATACACTGTCATTTAATCAATAATAACAAAGCAAGGTTTGCTATTTAATAAACATTATTTCTGATTGGCCATTTGTTCAGGTTGGATAGTGAGCAGTATTTCTGATGTTTTTAATTATTTTACAAAAGGCTAACTTTACTACTGTTGTAGGTTATATAGGTCTCCACGGAATATAGATCTTTGGCCTGCCTTGATGGTAGAAGATTTGATACCTGGAACAAGAGTGGGACCTGTGCTATTGTGCCTGCTTAGCACTCAGTTCCGTAAACTAAGAGATGGAGACAGGTAAATGTACACATTATGTTGCCTAATCATCTGATAAAGTATATCATTTACATGTTTGGCACTGAAAAGTTGTTCTCAGTTGATTTTTTTTTAGTGCCGCTAGTAATTGATGGTTGGATTGCTATTCATTAGAGTTAATTGGAGGATTCGGGACCATGAGAAAACCTACACACGTTTAGTATGTTTGTTCATCAATTTCATTTAAAGCTGTGCTACTTCTATCTGCCATCTGCATTTTATATTTTATGTATTTTTGAAAGTTTGTTGACCATGTTGTGATAGTTGTGGAAGGTTATTGAAGGGATCAAAAACAAGGTGTAAAATATATGGGTGTGATCAGAGATAATGGGAACTGCAGATGCTGGAGAATCCAAGATAACAAAGTGTGGAGCTGGATGAACACAGCAGGCCAAGCAGCACCTCAGGAGCACAAAAGCTGATGTTTCGGGCCTAGACCATTCATCTGATGAAGGGTGCTGTGAGGCTGTAGTGCTAACCACTGAGCCACCGTGCTGCTCTTAGTCAAGTAGTAGACAAGGAGGAAGATGGTCTTCAATTATAAGAGGATATAATTGGATTGGTCAAACAGGCTGATCTGTGACAGATGGAATTTAAAACTTAAAAACATGAGGTGAGGTACTTTGAAAGAAGTAACAAGACAAGGGAGTATTCAATGAATAGCAGGACACTAGGAAGCTCAAAGGAACGTGGGACCATGGAATGCTTGTCCACAGATCCCTGAAGGCAGCAGGACAGGGTCATAGGGTCATTAAGAAGGCAAACAGGAAACTTGACTTTACGAGCTGTTGCATAGATTATAGCAACAGGAAGTTTAGGTTGGAGCTGTACAGGGTTTTGGTAAGCCTACAGCTGAAGTATTGTGTGCAGTTCTGGTCACCGCACTGTAGAATGGAGTTGATTATGTTAGTGAGGTTGCAGAGGAGATTCACCAGAACATTGTCCTGAGATGAACTAACTTAGCTTTGAAGAGGGCCTAGATAAACACGGGTTATCTTGTTTGGAGTGGAGAAGGTTGAGAGAGAACCTGATTGAGGTGTATGAGGGGCATGGACATGGTGGATAAAAAGAAGCTGTTCCCCTAACATTTTGTGTTTCAGGCACAAGAACACCCAGATCCATCTATGCTGCACTTTTTTGGAGTCTCTCTATTTAAAATAATTCTGTCTTTTTTAAAGTCATTCTGGGAGGTGGGTCTCACAGGCTAGGTCAGCATTTAATACCCCAGAGGGTAACTAAGAGTCAACCACATTGCTGTGTATCTGGTGTGACATGTAGGCCAAACCAGGTAAGGATGGCCGATTCCCTTCCCTGAAGGGTATTCATGAACCAAATGGGTTTTTCCAACTACTAGCAATGGTTTCATGGTCATCATTAGACTCTTAATTCTTGACTTTCATTCAATTCAAATTCTACCAACTGCCACTCAAAACTGGAATATTGCATGCTTTTCTGGATTATGAGTCCAGGCACTTAGCTATTGCTTTGCCCGTTCTTCCTACCGAATTACATGCCCTCACACCTTCCTATGTTAAACAACATCTGCCAAGCTTTGCCCATTCATTCAGCCTATCAATATTATCTTACAGATTCCTTATGTCCTCATCACAACATGCCCTCTCATCTATAAATTTGAATACAATACACTCTGCACCTCCTCTTCATCATTAGTATAGATAATAAATAATTGAAACGCTCATACAAATTCTTCTAGTACTTCACTAGTTTCGTCTTTCCAATCTGAAAAGGAACCATTTCAACCAACTCTCTGTATTTTAACCAATCCTCAATGCATCCTAATACATTCTCTCCAGTACCATGAGTTCCTAATTTGCACAATAATCTTTTGGGTATATGGACATGATATTGAAATCTAACAAGTTTCACTGGCAACTCCTTTGGACAGAGCATTCCTGGAGGGGTTATGTGATATTGATCAGACATATTGGAGTGCTGAGGAAGTCGGTAAAGCCCCCCAAACTATCTGAGCAAAGATCTCAGGAAGGAGAAACCTTCCTGGTCTGTGTGACTCCATGTTGACTTGTATGTTCCTTTCAAGGAAAGAAAAACATCTATTTATATCATTATTTTCACAACCACAAAATATCCCCAAATGCTTGATAGCCTTTTTAACAGTTGTATTGTAGGATTATCATTGAAAGTGCCCTTAGAAGAGTGTTGTGAGATAATAGGTTTCCATAATCTGATGAGATCCAAACTCATACACTAAATAAAAAAGTAGTTGGGTACGACCAGCAAATTCAAAGTCTTGACAGTGCCAACACAGCAGCTGAAAAATTGAACCGCTAATGTTTGTTTACTGCTTTGGATGTACCTCTGTACTTACCTCTGTACTTCAGGAAAAAAAATGGTTTTAAGATTCAGTATCACAATTTCACAATATCACAATGAAATTACCCATCATATCAATAGCGCCAGTGATTATCAGTGAGGTGAATAGTTGTTTCACTAGGATCTTTCACTAGGAATGGAGGCTTTTTAATCTAACAGTGTTAGTGATATTTTTGTGTTGTGTGAACTGTTGCATCAATGGGAAATCATTTGTATTTGCTCAGATTCTGGTATGAAAATCCAGGAGTGTTCACTCCAGCCCAGCTAACTCAGATAAAACAAGCCTCATTGGCACGAGTTATATGTGACAATGGAGACAATATCGAGCAGGTTCAACCAGATGTCTTCAGAGTGGCAAATTATCCTCAGGGCTTTGTTAGCTGCAAGGAAATTCCACAGATTGACCTCCGCATGTGGCAAGACTGCTGCGAAGGTAAGACTCGATAAAAGTGAACTCTCATCTCAATTACCACCTCATTGTAAAGTTCACCTGCAGTTTGCCTTGTGTGTTTCTGACTTCCCTGTAATAAAGTAAAGCTAACAGAGGCTGGGTGCTTTATTGGTTCTGCTGACGTGGTATCGTGAAGTGGTTGGACGTAAGCAAATAATGGTTCCGTACGTGGAGTTTTAGCAAGTCATTACATGACCGCTACATCATCCCTGGCAGTTCTCGCATGCAGTGGGGAAAAATATCTGTCTGACTGTCTTCTTCAGATCACCACAAGTACCCAAACTGAAGAGATTGAGGAAATTGTTTGTTGAGTAAAAGGAAGAATATTTTTAATTAATTAATTTAGAGGCAAGAACGGGCTAATTTAATGCCTGGTTTAGTTGTGAATAGCTTGTTTTGGCAAAAAAACACTCTTTATTTCTCCAGCCATTGTTGTTGGTATATTTGATGGTTTTTTGTATGTAAACAGAATTATGCCATCAGCAGTAAATAGCATGTTTGAGGAATATATGCCTAGTGTACGCCACACAGCCACTTGAAATGTTTTGAGATTGGCAGTGTTATCATCTCACAGAGTCTGGCAGGAATGTCTGAGATGATATGAAATTAGGAAATAGGCGACGATCATATCTTAATGAAGGGAAGGTTGGATGCACACTTGACAGGGTGTAGATGAAGAGGAGCTAGTAATCTGTCATTGGAGTTTGTGGAGTGAGTAGAACTAAAACTGATGAGAAAAGTATATCTCTGGAATCTCTACACTGTGTTTAACCTCTGGTGTTTAATAATCTGATATATAGCTCAAATCCAATCGCCCATCTTTTAGGAACGTAGGAACAGGAATTGGCCATTCAGCCCCTTGAGCCTGCTTCACCATTACTTAAGATCATGATGATCTGTGGCCTAGGCCAGCCTTAGGCCCATATCCCTTGATACTCTTTGCTTAGTAAATATTTGTCTTTCTCAGATGTAAATTTAACAATTGAATTATGAGCATTGACCACCTTTTACAACAGAGTTCCAAATCTCCAGTACTCTTTGCATGTAGACATGCATTCTAACATCTCTCCTGGATGGCCTAGTCCTAATTCGTAAATTCTAGAACCAGGCGCTATACTTCTCAACCAGTGGAAATACTTTATCTACCCTGTCCTACCCTGTTAATATCCTGAAGACCTTGATTAGATCATTCCTTAACCTTCTAAATATTAGCCTTGCAATGATTTGTCAACCTGTTTTGAAAATTTAAATCTGCTCCCTCTCACAAATCCTTAACAGTGTTTGTTTATTAGTTGGTTGAAGACCAGAATCACTAAGTTTATAAGCTAGAGTGAGTATCATGACAATGTTTTGGCAGCTTATGTTCTGTTTCTTTGGAAACAGGAACTGTACAGCACCTCCCTGGTGTCCAGTTACCTCTGACCATGGTCCTGCTGGAACTGTACCAAACTGAATGGGAATGGAATTCAGTTAATGCATTCTAGAAATTTCATACCAAATTCATATTTTGGAATAGAACACAATCACTGGCAGCATTGAGCTTGTGTAATTGGTTCAGCTTTTTTAACCCTCCTAAATTTTAGTGTGGCTGTTTAGTGTGATGATAAAGGATGTATTAAGTTCTGTTGGCAGAAAAAATGCTCTTAAAATGCACTGTGCATCTGAGTTAAAGAAAAAGAGCTCAGTTTTGCTGCTTTATCCAAAAGTATGTAAATCCCACTAATGATGAGGATTCAGACTGTAAAAAATAATAAAGTGCAAATAACATACTTAAATGGTTAAAACATTATGTTTGTTTATAATGCTTGCAAGAAAGTTCATTTCATTCCCTACAGAACAGTCAATTTCTTCCATCATGCGGTTGTATCAGGCAGCAGCTCATGTGTTCTTTCTGACTATGTTTCCTCCTCACATACAGCCCGAGTGCTGACAGTGTTACACTACCAAGAAACATTTATGACTTTAATAGAATAACTTGAAGGAATGTTGGAGCAATACTTGATTATACTACAGAGTAAACATTGGCTTGACAAGGTTTAAATTAAAACATTGTGTCAAGCTACAATCCCCAGTTTCAAATGTACACATGAGTTTGGACAAAGTGTCAGCTATTTGCTAGCTTTGTGGATGAAAGCCAAGTGGAAGATGGAGCAGATCCAGCTCAATGACATTTTTGCCTCCACCTAGTGGCAAGAGCAAAAATAGACTTGAGCACAGATGAATTTGAAGGAGCGCTGCCTTGAAAAAAAAATACTTAGTTCTGCCAAATGATACATTGGCAGAGAAATGCAGATTGTTTTTGTGAGTTCACATGATTTGTCTGTAACTTTTGTTACTGTTTTCCACTTTTCTCCCACTCCTATGAAAACAATATATGTCTCTTAAAACAAAGAGAAAAGCCAAGTTAACATTGGCCTCTTAGAGAAAGAGGCTAGGGGTTTGATAATGGGGAATAAGGAAATGGCAGAGGAGTTGAACAAATATCTGACATCATCCTCACAGTAGAAGACAATAATAGCATTCTAAAATTGTTAAATAGTTAAGGGTGAAGGTAGCTGAGGAAATAAATATAGCTGTCACTAGAGAACAAGCAATGGGGAAACTAATGGAGCTACAGATAAATACGTCCCCTGCACATGAGGGGATGCATCCCAGGATATTAAAGGAAGTGACTACAGAGATAATGGATACACTGGTAGTTATCTTTCCAGCATCCTTAGATTCTGGAATAGCCCCAGAGGATTGGAAATGTAACAGTTTTAGTTAAAGAGGGCAGCGGGAAGTAAAGCAGTTTCTATTGGACATTAACACAGTCTGATATTGGAAAGATGTAAGAGCAGAGCATTTAGAAATACACGATATGATCAAGCGGAGTCAGCATGGCTTCGTGAAGTGAAACCCTTCCTGGCACAAACTTGCTGGTATTCCTTGAAGATAAAACAAACAGGATAAAGGGCAAGCAATGGTCTTTGGATTTTCAGAGGGCAAAATTGATGAGGTACCACACATTCGACTACTTAATAAGATAAGACCCCTTGGTGTTGGAGAAGGTATATTACCACAGAAAGAGGACTGGCTAGCCAATAAAAGGCAAGAGTTGGGATGGGGGGTTGGGTATTTTCAGGATGGCAACATGTAACTAGTGGAGTGCTCCAGAGGTCAGATCTGGGACCAAAGTTAGTTGCAACAAATATTAATGTCTTGAATGAGCAAAGTACATGACGATTAGTCAAGTTTATAGATGACACAAAAATTGATCGGAAGGCAAGTTGTGAATTTACAGAGTCTGCAGAGAGATAGAGATCAGTTCAGCAAGTACGCAAAGACTTGGCAGATGGAGATCAAAGCAGAAAAAGTTAGTGAATCTGTGGGATTCTTTGCTGCAGAGGGCTGTCAAGGTTGGGTCATTAAGTAGAAGGCTGAAGTAGACAGATTTATAATCAATAAGGGAATTAAGTCAACTACTCTCTAAATTAAATGCACAAAAACATTAGATTTTTGCCAATCATGAAGAAAATTCTTGGAGCGAGTAATAGGCATTGCCATCTTAGAACTGGAACTGTTAGATGCTGATAATAACATTGTAATATTTTTGTTTGTCGAGACTGTACAACTCGGGGACAATTCAATACTCTGTCACAAAGCTTCCGTAACAAGCGTTCAGAGGAGTTCAGCTTCCCAGAATCCGACTCTGCAAATCACAAACGGGCAACCCAGCAAAGTGAGAGGTAACTGAAATGGCAGCCTTCAGTTGTGTTTCAGTAAAACTAAATTAATCCTATTTTCAAAATAGTTTTTGAGCAAAGCCTTTCTAGAAGAGAATTTAACTCTGTGTTCTGGCATGTCTCAATGCCAATGCTATATGAGTAATCAAATTAACTTCTGTGCTAGCCATGACTAATGATTTAACTAATGTTAAGTATTTACAACTTGCTGTCTTCTTGTAGAACATTTGTTATATAATGCCTTGTTTATCTTTAGTTCTATTTAGTTTCTTCTTTTCACTCAGTTGGTCATCATTTGTTTCAATTTTCATCCCCTTTATCCTGATATTTTAAAATAATATGCAAAATGACACTGTAGCACACATTTATCAACCAGGCAACTCTAGTTGGCACAACACAAAGAAAAAGTGTTATAGAAAGTTGGCATTGCAGCATTTCAGCCTTGCCTCCAGTCCATGTTTCTTGAATGACGATTGAGAGCATTGAAATTGTGATTTACAATGTGGTTTAAAACCTAATGGAAATCATCGTTTTGTATGTTGCATAATAAAATTGTTGAATTGTTACTAGTCGCAGGCAAGATCACAATAATTATCACAAATTGCAGTTAATTTGGTAACAACATTTTATTGCTTCACTGAATTGAAGGTAATTTATTTTTCCTAGAATTGCAAGGATAATATAGTATAGAAAGAAGCCATTCAGCCCAATTAGTTAATGCTGACATTTATACTCAACTCGCACAGTATGTCATTCTCCCATTTCCAAAGCTATTAACACAATCCTTTCCTCCCTCCTCCCTGACATCCATACCTAGCTTCCCTTTCATTTAACCATTTCCTGTGAAAGTGAGTTGCATATTGTTGCCACTTCAGAATTGTCTATTAAGACTTCTTGGTCACTATTTTATATTAATGACCACTGATTTTGCAATTAGAAATACTCTACTTCAAAACATTTCATGAAATTTTAAAAACTTCCAAGGTCACCCCTCAGCTTTCTCTTTCATTGATTAAAGAAATCCAGCCTATTTAACCTGTCCTGATGTGTAAACCCTGCATTTGTGACGTCTTTCCTGTATTTGTTTTTCTACCTTGTCCTCTGATTGATATCCCTTTACTTTTACAAGATAGCATCCAGAATTGTACATATGCTCCCTGAGTGGTCAAACTAACAAGAGTCTTACTCCACCTTCCCTACTTTTCAAGTCTAGCACATGAAAATGAAGACTTTTGGTTTGCTCTCAAATAATCTTATTAACCTAAGTCGCTTTTCTTAATGATTTGCATATTAGTACATTGAGATTTTTTTCATTCTTTTACCTCATTTAGTTTGTTACTCTCCAAGCAGTATGTGAGCTCCTGTTACTCTTAATAAAATGTATTTCTGATCTGGACTTGAAAGATTAGCTCTGTTTCTTTCTTTGCACATGCTGCCAGTTTTTCCAGCACTTTGTTTTTATTTCAGTTTTTACTTTGATACCTTGTATTTATCTGTGTTGGATTCATCAGCCAATTATAGCCCACTCTGCAAGTTTATCACTGTTCCCTCGTAACTTGTTCTAGTCTTCCTCAGCCAGGAGTATTCCACACCAGTAAAATCTGGGCCTGAACCTTTACTATTTTTGCACCATCCCTGGCCCTGCAAACTTGACCCAGGAGAAAATGCCATGGAAATTCAAATTTTTGTTCAAAGGACTGGATGGAGGGATTCCTGAGAGTTATAGCTGGCAACCCGGAAGTAATGTGGAAGCAGCTGATTGCGAAGAAGTCTGAACAAAGCCTTCCTCTGCTTACTGGCACTTTGTCCAAGACTGAATAAAATAAAAGAACAAAAAGATCCCTTTAACCTTCACCCAACAACACCCTATCTGTACCAACGCATGTCATTTGGTTGCCTCTACCCACCATTCAAAGTCCCTTTACCAAGCTCTGCACCTTCAACAACTCCCTCTTCCTTTATTTTCTCATCTTTAACCGCTCCTTACTTAGATCTAAAGTCCCCACCTGCTTCAAGAAGACCACCATCATCTCAGTACCTAAGAAAAATCATGCAATGTTCCTCATTGACCACCACCCAGTGGCTCTAACCTCCATAATTATGAAGTGCATTGAAAGATTAGTCATGGCTCACATCAACTACAGCCTAACAGATTACCCTAATCCCATTAGTTCGCCTACCTACGTAACAGATCCACAGCAGACACCATCTCCCTGGCCCTACACTCATCCCTGGAACATTTGGAGAACAAAGATACTCATGAGGTTGACTGAGCTCGGACTTTTTTCATTGGAGAAAAGGAGGAGGCGAGGGGACCTAATTGAGATATACAAGATAATGAGAGGCATAGATAGAGTTGATAGCCAGAGACTATTTCCCAGGGCAGAAATGGCTAACACGAGGGGTCATAGTTTTAGAGATAATGGGAACTGCAGATGCTGGAGATTCCAAGATAATAAAATGTGAGACTGGATGAACACAGCAGGCCAAGCAGCATCTCAGGAGCACAAAAGCTGACGTTTCGGGCCTAGACCCTTCATCAGAGAGTCATAGTTTTAAACTGGTTGGAGGAAAGTATAGAGGGGATGTCAGAGGCGGGTTCTTTACACAGAGAGTTGTGAGAGCATGGAATGCGTTGCCAGCAGCAGTTGTGGAAGCAAGGTCATTGGGGTCATTTCAGAGACTGCTGGACATGCATATGGTCACAGAAATTTGAGGGTGCATACATGAGGATCAATGGTCGGCATAACATCGTGGGCTGAAGGGCCTGTTCTGTGCTGTACTGTTCTATGTTCTATGTTCTATGTCAGGCTCCCATTTATTGACTGCAGCTCCACCTTCACCCATAATTCCAAACAAACACCTCTCCAGACTCCAAGTCTAGATCTCAGCTCCCCTTTCTATAACTGGATACTTGAATCCCTGACCAACAGACTGCAGTCAGTAAGAACTGGTGACAATGCCTCTTCCACGATAACCCTCAACACTGGTGCCCCACCAGGATGCATACTCAGTCCCTTGCTATACTCCTTACACATACATGTCCATGTAACCAAATTCTGCTGTAACTCTATTTATTGGTTTGCTGACAATACCACCGTTGTAGATCAGATCTCAAACAATGATAAGACAGAGTGCAGGAAAGAGATTTAGAGGTTAGTGGCACAGTGTAAAGACAATAATCTCTCCATCATGAACAAAATGAAAGAGCTGGCCTTTGCCTTCAGGGATTGGAGTGGAGGGCATGCCCCTATCTGCATTAATGGTGCTGAGGTGAAGATGGCCACGAGTGTCAAGGGAATGATGATGACCAACAATCTGTCCTGATCTGCCCACATTGATGCAGTGATCAAGAAAATACAATGTGTCCACTTCCTGTAGAGGTTAAGGAAATTTGCCATGTCCACAAGGACTCTTATCAATTTTTATAAATACACATAGAAAGCATCTTCTCTGGATGTATTGCAGTATTGTATGGCAACTGCTCCTCCCAAGACCGTAAGAAACTACAGAATGTTATGAACGCAACACAGTTTATCACACAAACCACACTTCCATCTACTGACTCCATCTACACTTCCCCCTGCCTCAGGAAAACAACCTACATAATCAAAGACCCCTTCCACCTCAGTTTATACTCTCTTCCATCCTCTTCTGTTGCACAGAAGATATAAAAGTTTGAATACATAGACAATCAGATTCAAGAACAGCTTCTTCCCTGCTGTTATCAGACTTTTGAATGGACTTCTTTACTGTCAATTCTGATCACTCTTCTCTGTGGCTGTAACACTCTACTCTGCACTCTGATATGCTACCTGACGCACTTCATATCATATGATATGATCTGCCTGTAGAGCATGCAAAACAACACTTTCCACTGTATCTCAGTGCATGTGAGAAGAATAAATCAAATCGAACAGTATATCAAATCAAATTTGACACATATGTTATTCTCATCTCTCTCCACCTCTCCACTCACAACACAGATGGTAAGTGCAGTGTTTGGTGGCAAACCTTCTGCATTTGGGCCTGGAGAGCCAGTTCCACAATGACAGTGTCTCTCCATCATTGTGAGAACTGACGTCTTTGTGTCATCAGCAAATTTAGAAGTTAAGCTTTTGATTCCACATCTAAATTGGTTTAATTTATAAAGACAGAGATTGCAGTACTGATCGTCTGAGACCCCAATCCCTATTTTCTGCCATATTAAATACCCACTGTTTGTCATATATCCTTTCCTTTCTGTATTGAAGTCATTTAGCTATCTATTCACTTACTTGTCCCCTGACTCCACATGTTCTAACCACATTCATTGATCTGTTATGTGACACATTATTGAAGGGCTTTTGAGAATCTTGATAAATTGCATCTACTGTGTTACGTTTGTCTTTGTTACTGCTTCAGCATTACATTTTTGGTCTCTATATGTCTTCTTATTTTCCCTTTCAATAAAGGATTCAGTTATATTTTCCTAGCATCAATGCTAAGGCTGTTTCTTGCTCTGTCGCGTTTCTTAAATAGCAATACTACATTCGGTATCAAGGAGAGGGTTAAAATAAGATATGCAGCATTTACGGTTTCTTTATAGCAAGGGTTTTTAAATATTGAATATCACAATGAAAGTTGAATATCAAACCATTTTGTCCACTATTTGTTTGTAAGTCTGAATCTCTGGTATATCGTGCAAACCAACGATTTTTTTGACACTATTATTGTCCGTGAAACATACAGCACTTAATGATCTAAAGTCTCATAAATCCTCCACACCTTCAATTTCTGTCCTGACCTTGCCAAAAACTAGTGACACATTGAAGCAAGCATTGTAATTTAAATCTAAAATGAAAATGAGGATTGTACTCCTTGGGCAGGACTGGTCAGCAGTAGAACTTTTGATACCTGAATCTTGAAATGCCTTTTGTTTAAAAATATTTTGTTTTAATAATGAAAATCCTTTGATGCATCATCAGGAAAGAGAGGAGTGAGGCTGAAAGCCCACTTTAGTGTCTTTGCCTCCAATGCCCATACTTGATGCACACTTCGTAACATTATACCTCTCCCATAGAACTAATGGCATTTCTCTGCCGTTTTATCAGAATTGATCTTTTATCAGAACTGAGAAAAATTTGATAAATAATTGGTTTTGAGCAAGTGAAAGGAGACCTGGGGTGTAGGGAAGATCTGTAATAAGGTGTAAAGAAGAGAGTAAATGATGAAAAGGATCCTGGTACAAAGCCAAATGGAATGGAAATGGAACAAGATGCTGCTTGGCCTGCTGTGTTCATCCAGCTCCACACTTTGTTATCTCAACAAACTAAGTCTAAGGCATTTTCTGTTTTTACTCATTCTTCCAACCAAAATGTACCACAACACGGTTAGCCATATTGAAATTAATTTAAAATTATTATGCAAAATGTGCATGCTTCTTTATTTTTAAACTAATAAATTAGGATACCTATATTCTAAGAAGAAGTTATTGGAATAATGAATTCTGAATATTACCTTGCAATCACTGTTCCAAATTTAATCCAGTTCCTAAAAGGTGAAACTGATTTTGAGATAGCAGCAGTAATGCTGTAATGAAATAAATCACAGTTCAAATCCAACAACTAAAGCAGAAAAGACTAAAGCCACTTCGACTGAAGAAAAATCACAAATTAGTTTTGTTAAAATACCAGAGAAGTAAGGACAGATATTAGCAACAACTACATGTATATTCATGTGTGACTTAATTCAAACACTGATCTTGTTACATAAATCAGTTAATGCTAAAATAATTAATGGAGAAATGCTGTAAGAACATGTTAATTTTTTCTGTTTAACGTTGTCAACAGTAAATTCTAGGCTGCAGCGACCCGGAAATACAAATGTGTAATTTATAAATTAGGACGAAGATTACCCAAAGTGCCTCTCTTCCTGTTCCATATAATACAAAAGTAATCAGTTGGCATCAAGCCCAGTTCTTTTAATTTATATCATGTTTCTGATGTATTCTCAGTTTTGAGATATGTTATATGGCCATTTTTTTTAAGAGATGGGAAAGTTCAGGAAAAGGTTTCCAACTCCTCTTCTCTACAACATGACAATTGTGGAGCTGAACTGGAAAACCTAAGGAGAAAGGTGGGTTTGTAATACACTCGGGAATTCTGTAAAATATACGACTGTTTAAACTTTACATGCAGGATCTAAAATACCTTGCATACACTTATTTACACTTATACCTTAGTTACACTTTATAATCATACGGAGACAAAAAGAGCGGTAGATTCTATAATCCAAGGTAGTCTAACAGGAGTGTGGAAGACCACAGCAGGCTAGGAGCAGCTGGAGGAAAGGAGCATTCAATGTGTTGGGTATGACCCTTCTTCAGGACTGGATGGGGAGGTATGGGGAGCTGCAGATAAAGGGGTTGGTGGTGAAGGGGTCAGGGTGGAATGGTGGTGATAGGTAGACACTAGTGGTAGGTACAACTTTGTGGAAGGGAAACTCAGTAGGTGGAATGGAAGGGAGAAGGTGGGGCTGGAAGGGGAGCCGGGGGATGGGTGGCAAGATTATTTGAAATTGGAGAAATCAATGTTGAGTCCTCTGGTCCGTAGGGTACCCAGGCGGAAGATAAGGTGTTGTTCTTCAAATTTGCATTCCAAGTCACTGCAACCCTGGAGGAGACCGAGAATGGACAGGTTGGAGGGGGAGTGGAACAAGGAGTTGAAATGGGTGGTGACTAGGAGGTTAGGATTGCCTTTACAGGCCAGGTGAAGATGCAGGGTGAAAAAGCCATCTAGTCTACGTTTGGTCTCACCGACGTAGAGAAGACCACATCAGGAGCACCAGATGCTATAGACTAGGTTGAGGAGGTGCAGCTGAAGCTCTGTCTGACTTGGAAGAGCTGTTTAGGGCCCTGATTGGAGGTGAGGGTGATGGTGTGTGGGTATGTGTTGTACCTTTTACAGTTACAGGGTTACGGTTATGTTTATCTTCCGCCCTGGGCACTCCTCCAATGCACCACCGCCATCCCCCCACCCCCCATCTTTATCTGCAGCTTCCCCTAACCCTGCATCCAGTCCTGAGGAAGGGTAATACCCAAAACATTGACTGCTCCTTTCCTCCAGATGCATCTTGGCCTGCTGTGTTCTTCTAGCCTCCTGTTTGTCTATAATTATATAGACCACTTTTCTTGTAAATTACTTTTGTTGATTACCAAAGTGAGATGTTTTGTGACGTGTAAGTTGGCATCAGGCATTCTCAGTGAAGCTCTCTTGCTTTGCCTCCTGTTACAAGCTGCTTGGAGACTGATAACTCTTAAGGTATTTAAACATATTGGGACCAATCTAAAGGGTCAAGATTTAAAGTTTTAATATTTTTACTGAAACAAATAAACTAAAAGCAATATTAATTAAACATTACCTAGTTGGCAACTAATACTCTAAACTACAGAAAAGATAACTATTATTAATGTTTTAACATGATCCCACACCACATACCATAGAATTGATCACTATGGAAAATAGTCCACAATCCAGTAGGATCAGAAATCCTCATTTCTTCAAGTTGAAACATCAAATGATGATCAAAAGGTGCATCTCTCGTGTTTAGGAGACTTCTCACACTGACGGTCAATAGTAAGGTCCACTGTGGTGACTTCTCCTCTTGGTCTCTCCAGAGTACATCTTCCAGAGTCTTCAGAGTACATAATTTGCAACTCTTCTTTCAGAGACTGTCCTCTTTCCCACACCCTAGTGGAAATTGGCAAAGTATTTCTCCATTCTATTGACCACACCAACAACAGTATTTTGAGACCATCCATGCTGTCCCCCTCTCTTACTGTCCAAATACTCAGAGACCAAAAGTCTGTCTCTGCTTAATCCGGTTGCTCTTACTTCTGTTTTAAAGTGTGAATATTTTGCATCTTTGCTCTCAGTAAATTTAAACCTAGTCCTAATCTCCACTTTCCTTGAATTAAAGAGACATTCCAAAACATTAATTATCTTGTCTTCTTGCATAAAACCTTGCATTCACAACACAGTCATAATGGCAACTGTGGCAGAATGTTCTTTACAGAACAAGTTATGTTTTCCCAATTCCAACATTATTTTTTCATGCAGACCCACCAGATTGAGATTGTTGGTTTGCCCTAAATGTGACTAAAGTTGTATTTACATTTGCCATTAAAAAGTTGACATTGTCACATTTAATTTAGGAACTGAAAATCTAAGGAGAAAACAAGATCTGTTTGCCAACAGTCTGCACTGGAATGCATCTAAGCTAAATAAACTGTTGGACGTTTCATAAGGTTCTGGTTGTTTATTTTCATTATATTTCACCAAAAATCAGCCATCCAGCACAAAACTTCGATTTCAAATGCAAATCAAATTTGATGATCTTTCACATTGCTTTAAAAGAAATGCAAATAACCCTTGCAGTATAGGACTTGAGTATTGCTGAGAAAAGACAAGTTTTGCTGAAGCTTTGCACACATCAGAATGATCAGCAAGAATGCTGATTCAAGGGGGACAACTAG
The DNA here is from genome assembly GCF_030684315.1 of Stegostoma tigrinum. Taxonomy (NCBI): domain Eukaryota; kingdom Metazoa; phylum Chordata; class Chondrichthyes; order Orectolobiformes; family Stegostomatidae; genus Stegostoma; species Stegostoma tigrinum. The sequence goes on from NC_081372.1 coordinate 28,752,883, forward strand.
CGTTTGTCCTGTATGACAGGACAGTATGGATTGGTCAGTGAGTGGGCTCTGATTGGTAAAGCCTTTGCTGTGAAGTATGTTTCTGTTAATGCTGATTGACAGTAAACTACCAGAGTTTATTTAAATTTAAAACCGGGCAGGTTGACTCTGACAGGTCAGGACACTGTACTTCAAAATGAACCAGCAAATGCTGGGAGTCTTGATAACCAACAATCTGTTCTGTCCACCCAAGTGGATGTGACAGTCAAGAAAGCACAACAATGCCTCTATTTCCTCAGGAGGGTGAGGAAATTCAGCACGTCCACAATGACTCGTACCAATTTTTATTGACACACAATAGAAAGCATCCTTTCTGGGTGCATCACAGCTTGGTATAGCAAACCAAGACCGCAAGAAACTACAGAAAGTCATGAACCCAGCCCAGTACATCTCGCAAACCAGCCTTCCATCCATTGACTCCATCTATATTTCCCAATGGCTCAGGAAAGCAACCAACATAATCCAAGATTCCTCCCACCCCAGTTATACTCTCTTCCACCCTCATCCATTAGGCAGAAGATTTAAACGGAAGAACAGATTCAGGAATAGCTTCTTCCCTAGTGTTATCAGACTTTTGAATGGATCTCTCAAATGTTGATGTTGATCTTTCTCTGCACCTTCTCTGCAGCTGTAACACTGTACTCTGCACTCTGTTTGCTACATGATGCACTCTGCCAGTATAGCATGCAAAACAAATGTTTTCACTGCAATTCAACAATAATAAATCAAATCAAAATGGCTGGCATTTATCACATGCACGATAGGATTCATCTTGATGGTTCACTGCACTGCACATATAACAGCCGCCCAAGACATGTACGAGTGATTACTCTGTACCACTGTCTTGTCGGTGTTGGTTCTGTACAATGTGAACTGACCAAATGATAAGTTGCTACAACCAGCTTTCAGCAGGTTTTCTCCGTATACAATAAGGATTCCTTCACATTTGTGAAGGCCATACAAAACTTCACATCAATAACAATGCAATGTCTATGTGTGCATTTGACAGCACTACCCTTTTCAGCAGTAGATCACTCAAGGAAGCCACAGTTGCCTGTACTGCAGCATTATTGACTGATGATCTAGATCCACCATGATTGCATCAATCAGTATTTGTGTTACTTGTAAACTCAGCAACTTGCACTGCTGAGTTCATTTCAAAACCATTTATGCTCAAATTGATGGTGCTGCCATGGGATCCTAACTAGACAAGGCTCTCTCAAATATCTCTGTTGGGTTCCACTAAAAACATTTTTTTTCAATGAAATGACATATAAATAACTATTGCTTGCATTTTTCCAAGATTTAGAGGTTTGTTTTCTATATTTGATCTCACAGCTGCATATAAGAATTTTCTCACATGTTTTTATAGGCTCTAAATTGCAGTCAAATTGATGTTTAAAGTGGAACCATCAAATGATGCTCTACAGCTGTTTCACTTCAACAAAGTAGGTGACAGCCATTTGCTAGTGCATTTCTCAGGGCAGAACCCTTACCAATCAGTCAACCTGCCTGATTTAAAACTTAAACAAGACGTGCAACTTAACAGTCAAGCATGGTCAAGGTGTATTCACCATTGCAACATCCCTGTCAATTAGAGCTCACTTGTCAGTCAATGGACACTCTCCTGTTAACAGAATAAATGTTACTTTTCACCTTGAATTGGTACTATTTATTAACTATCCCAATTAGTGCAAGTCAAAAAGTTTCATCAAAGTGTCTTTCTTTCACCTGAAAAAAAATTGCACAACAAACTGGCCCCACCCACAAAACTGGCAATGCCTCAAATCAAATTATTCACCTTGCCATTTTTCTGTCAATTTTATCTGTTTGTAGATCTTCAAGGAGGCTGTTAATTTTAGATGTGCTTTCTTAACCCAACTGTACAAGTAGGCACACTTTAAAAATCTTTTAATAATTTACTAAGAAACTGACTAATGTATCCAGTAAACAATTGTCATTTTATCATTTTCAGTGACTTAACATTAAGTTACTTAATGAACTGGACATTAAAGTGTTTAATTTTTATGAACCCATTTTCAGTTATTACAATAAGTCTCACTAAATTACCACATTTACATTTAACAAGAAATATATTCCTAATGCAATTTTTTTATAATTACATTCTATTACACTGGTTCACAGCAGATTTTGTGTTTCAATGAAATGCAAATGAGTTTTGGCTAAAGTTCAGAAAAAGCTCTTCTCAAAATGCACATAATTTTGACCCCAATTTGCAACTGGATTGCCAATGACACCCAAAGTGAAAACTGCTACCCATTATGTTAATTACCTGCATATACCTGCTCTCCCCAGCTTAACCTATTTCATCTGTCAGTTCAGCCACAAAAATAAATTCTCTTTTCAAATTTTACCCAGAGTATTGACATTAGGTCTACATTACTTCATGGAAGCCACACCCTGACCTCATATAAAGCTTGTTCTGACTTCTCCCAAAGGAGCAAGCTACTGCTTGCTATGCTGAATTTGAAGTACTTTTTCTGGTTTTAATTTCAAGTGCATATAACTGAGGTTGAAAGCAGTTAATTATTTTGCCTGCAGTACAGATTATATTTAGCCCAAAGCTAATATAAATATGTAACAGAGCAACCAGCTGCATCACAATGGTCTTTTCATGGCCGTGTATTCCCTTGTATGCCGAAAATTACATGATTCTTAAGCGACTCTTCGAGAAGGCTTCTAATCATAGTTCACTCTGAGAAAGGGTGGGGTTTTGCAGTACAACACAGTACTGTACATTCAGCTTTATTTGCAATCATTAGTATTATCTTTATTTTTAAAAGCAGAGTTCTGTTTATTTTGAGCTGAAATTGAGTTTATGAACAAGTGCAGCTATAGTGTGTAACTGACCCTGGCTTGCAATAAACCTTGGCCATACGCATCAGGGCAAGCCTTAATTCGATCCTTTGTCTTCAGGCTGATTGATCCCAAGTAAGATTGGTTGACAATGTGGAGGGAGAAAGTAAGCCTCGGCTCATGTAATGTGAATTAAATTTCTGGTTAATGGTGTTAATATAACTCGAAGAAAGTTGGTGCTTCTGAAAGTATAGGAAAATCAAGGCAAGTAGTTTGTCAATGTGAACTTTTTAAACTACATTTATATTTCTTTGTATAGATAGAAAAGCTTGAAGCTCATTTGAAATTAACAGGCTGCATTGACAAAGCGGGGAACATAAGGCGTGAAGGTGAACATTGGCAAACAGATTCATGCACATTGTGCCATTGTAAGGTAGGAAGTGAAATTCTGAAAGATATAAAATGATCAAACCAGCCATTATTTCATTAAGCATAACTCCAGATTAGTATGATTGTTTTCTATCTGTGTTCTCAATGTTACAAAAGTTGTTTAAGTAGAAATTGGGCAGCATGTATAAATGGTGATCAATTTTCTACCATGCTTGCAGCACAATTCATGCGAACAATGAGGTGATTCAGTTGGAGGTTATTTATCAAGATGGAAGTTAACTTAATGCTGTAGAACAAGGGAAATTTCCACTACTCAATTAGAACCGAAAACACACGTATATCAAACAGATATTTAGTCATTTGTTTTAGAATGTTTTAATTGAAATGAATGGATTCTTCAACCTCTTGATTTACTCATAAGCACATACAAAATGTAGTGCTCATTTTCAAATTGTATAATGCTAATGTTAATGGCTGACGGTACTGCCACTTAAAACTGTAGTTTTCATCAGATAGACATTTCACGGGAATACATTTAGATTGTTGATATGGTAGTGAAATGATTGTTACTGCACTTGTCATTTGGAGGCTGATGTGAATAACTCAGAGAATGCAAATTCAAAGCTTGCTTTGGCAGTATGAGAGTTTGAGTTTGATTTTAAAGAATCTTGAAATAAAATGTACTAATTAATTGCCCTCTGAGATGGCCAGAAACAGTCAGCTTCACCTAGGGATGGACAATAAAAGTTGTCCTTGCCAGACTTGATACACCCAGAGAATAATTGAAAACTTCTTTCTAAATTCTCCTCAAAGTCAACTTAATTCATGTCTGATTTCTTCATTAATCAGGAGGGAAAGGGTCTCAGAGAGGAGGAAACAGGGGCTTGTGAGAGGGCTAAAAACCAGGAAACCTGGAGGATCAGAAGATTGGCAGGATCAACAGGGTGGGAGAATGGAGTGCAGGGTTAGATAGACTGGCAAGAAGAAGGGAGGGCTGACTTGGAACATAAGACAGGAGTTGCAGTCTCCATGTGGCCCTTTGAGCCTGCTCCACCATTCAATAAAAACCTGGCTAAGTTGGTTACGGTCTCGTCTCCACTTTCCTGTTTCCACCCCATAACTGTTGACACCTTTGTCTATCAAAAATCCATGTAACTAAGTTTTGAATAAATTTAAAGACCCAGCCACCACTACTTTCTGGAGAAGAGCATTCTACACTCTGTCATTCACTTTATGAGTTGTTATTCTCCATTTCAGTGTCTTCAGTGTCTTATCCTCAGACTGTATCCCCAAGCTTCTACATTCCCCAGTATCCACCCTATCAACTCCCCTTAAGATCGTGCATATTTTAATAAGATCATCTTGTATTCTTCTAAACACCAGTGGTTTCCACTACCTTCAACATTCTCTCCCTCCACCACTGACATACGGTGGTAGTAGTTTGTGTTGTTTACAGAATGCAATGAACCAGTTTATCCAGGTCCAACTGTTAGTATGTTCCTTAAAAAGCACCTTCCATGCCTGCTATCTCTACTACTGAGTAAAAGAAAGGTATGGGAACAACATCACCTGCAGGTTTCCCTCCTTACCTTGTACTATCCTGACTTGGAATGATATCACTGTTCCTTCACCGTTGCTGGGTCAAAATCTGGAACACACCTCCTCACAGTATTGTATGCATGCCTGCAGCAAAGGGATGGCAATGAGTCGAGAAAGCAGCTTGCCACCACCTTCACAGGGATAACTGGGAGTGGCAAATAAATGTTGCCCAAGCCAGCAATGTTTATTAAAAAAATAGTACGGCATATGCTAATTAATATATAAAAAGCAAGGTTAGACTTGGGGCTGAATTATTAATCAGGGATTGGTAACCTGACACAAGGATGAACATAATGCCATCCTTAGAAGTGAGTTCAGGGGGAGTTGGAGGAGCCATTTGATCAAGCACAAGGATGTGGCACAGTGCTCCTGCTACCGTACTGAGTCCACAATCAACCCTTCTATGAGAAGTTTAAATATCAGCCTTCCTATTCAGAGGACAACTGAAGATTTCATTCACTGCCACTGATATCAACCAGCAGCAGTGGGGGACTGATCGTCTGTGAGGCTGCCCAGCTAAACTTATTGGTGGAGGGGTAACACATGGAAAACCGCACCCTTCTCTTGCTTTGGCCTTCACTCCCCTCCCGACCTTCCTTTGCTCCCAACCACCCACATTTGCCCACCCTTGCTGAGTGCCACCCACAAAGCAACCCCCATCCCATTGTGGGTGCTGTAAATCAGGAAGAAAAACAGAAGTTGCTCGAAAAGCTCAGCAGGTCTGGCAGCAAATCTGTGAGGAGAAAATCAGAGTTAACATTTTGGGTCCAGTGATCTTTCCTGAGAACAGACCTATCCCATCTATGCTCATCTCTAACTGGGGATCCTTGCAGGCCAAATTTTACTTTAAATTCCACCCATGGGGACTAGTTCCAGGTCCAAAGCCCACATAACGTGCTTTAGTCATGCTCATTGCCATTTTTCAAAGCCAATGAAAGGGTCTGGGAATGGGGTTACCATCTGGGATTGACGGCAGCCTCCCTGCACCAGAGAAATGATAGCTGGTGGTGCCAGCAACTGAGTGAAGATGTAAACAGCAAGTGACAAGGCTGGGTTTTTTTTTGTTTCTTTAAAATCACACAGCAACCCAGCCATGCTCCTGGAGTGGAGATCAGGGAATGGATTATAGTAGCAGTTGTGGCCCAGCAGCTATTGTGTGTGCTGGAAGGGTCACTAGCATGAAAAATCCTTGCGTCCCTTGCCTGCTGTCCCATCACGTTGGCCTGAGTATGGGCTGCCATATTGCCAAGTGGAAATCTTAGTCAATATGGGAACAAGGCACTGCAATAAATCAAGGTAACCTACATCCATTTTGCTGAGATGACTGCTGTCAAATTGGCTCACGCTTGGGAATATGGTGGAGTACCAGCACTGAGGCTGGTGGTGCCAGATTGTGTACTCAACCACCACTCTAAACCTGATCCTGGTTGATTTTTGTTCTTCATTGGCTTATGTGTAATCTTTTTAATAACTCTTGATTATTACAGGATACAGAGACCAAATGTGTGGTGATAACCTGCCCCCAGAACTGCAAGAACCCAGTTAAGAAGCAAGACGAATGTTGTCCTGTCTGCGAGAAGTGACACCAGTAAAGATGGCCAGTAAAAAAAAACAAAAATCAACAGATCATATCATCTCTGTTGACATCAGGCACTGAATACATCTGTGATTGTTTGAAATATTCTGCATTTTTATTACAGTTCATCTCTACTCTCTTCCCCACCACCTTGCAAACATTGGCCAGAGGCTTGGTCTTCATGGTCAACATGGACATATTGACTGTTAATTTGAAGTAGTCCCAGTCTCTCAACTTTTCTCTCATGGCTGCCAGTTACAAAGTGCACTGTTTTAAAGAAACATATCCTCTTTACAGTGAATATCACATTGGGATTCCTGCAAACACAACATTTTTAACGATGCAAACTTCAAGGTGCTTCATAGTTACCTCAGAATAAGGGATTTCTCATCACTGTGGTGCTAAATATTTTGTTTTTATCATTTAGAAAGATATTACGTATTTGATTTTATACATTGTACCAAATTTTAAATTTGTTGGACTTGTTGCTATGTATACACTGTTACATTTGCTCATCAGTTGGAGCTTCAATGATTTATATCATTGAAGATATAACTTGTTCCACCAGAGTTGAAAGGTGAATACTCTTAAAATTTCCCAGTAATGTTTTTAGCGATTATGCCCCATTTCTTAGGCTAAGTGTCATCAACCTCACTACCAACTACAGTATGTTGTAAGAACTGGCCCGCATTATGATGTGTATTGATTAAGTTGGCTGCTTTAAGTATGTGGTGAATTTTCTGTGGGTCCTTCACCATCCATCACATGATGAAAATTCGAGTGATGTGAGCCTTGATATTTCCCTCAAATTAATTCTTTATTTTCATGAATTATGTTCCTAATGGTGAAGGCACAAAGCAATGAACACAAAGTTGAAAATATATCCTTCACTGATATAATGTATAAATAAGAGAATCATTTGTCCTGGTCCCAGGTTTAAGGGTCTCTTTGAGTTTTTTTTTTCTGTTGCCAGCAACAACCATGCCTGGTACCAGCTCAAAAGCATTTAATTTTAGTGTATGGAAAGTCACAGCAGTGTGTCTGTCCTGTCCCCATCCCCAGCTTGCTCTTGGAAAGTTACCCCAATGGCTTGTACCTGTTTTCACTGCTCATCATGTTGTAATTTCACTTGTGTATGAAGTGAAACTTTCTACATGACACTGTATGTACTTTGCCACTCTGGAAAAAAAAGTCTTCAATTAAAAACACATGTATTTTTGCTGTTTTCGTCAAATATCTTATTCTCCCAATATTCTTCTGTAGGAAAGTATTTGAAAAGTGAAATTTTACAGGGAAAGTTTCATTATTTCATTTATTTATTAGATTTGTGTTTTTACTTTTCACTGAAATCTTCAGCTGAAAAATCAGAATCTCAAGCCTCTCACCACTTCACTCAACACATTTGTGTTTGAACACCATGCTATCTCTTCGTCCTTTAGCCCATGGAAATGCTGGTGGTAATTTAAATTTTTCTGTCAGAAAATAAATGCAGTGTTATTGGTGTCACATCTTCTATGAAAAGGGGCATGAATGACCTTTGCATTGATCTGATGGAAAACCAGACCAGGTTTCTATAATAAATACCCATAAGACTGGTATTATGTTCTAGTGGTAAATTGGAAATTAGCATCACCCCCACCTTGAGATGAAGAAATGTCATAGCACAATGGAAAGGTTAACCCTGTTTCTCTCTCCACAGACCTGAGTTCTTCCAGCATTCTCTATTTAAGAAATATTTCATGTTAATCCACCTTTTGAGTACAGTCTGTTTTGGCTTTACAAAATCTCCCAAAGAAATTCTTGCGCACCCAAAAACCTGAACTGAATGAATGAAGTGTGAGATGTTACCTTGATATAGGTTTTACTGAATTGATTGATTGCAGCTTCTAATTGTTTTGTTGAGATCATAAGCATATAATTTGTTATTTAATACATTAAAAATTTTGGGCTTACATATCTTGGAATTTAGATATTTTGTCATAACGTGTGCCAGGCATACAACTCATGGTCTGTATGTTATTAATCTTGGGAAAGTGTATTATGAAATACCTAATTTCAATTTCAGTATTAATCATTGTTTAATTCAATAGCAAAGAGAAGAATTTACAATGATGGATTCGTTTGTGATAAATTTTTGAAAAAATTTGTCTGGCCACACATTTTGAAATGAAGAGGCATATGAGATCATAAATTAAGAGGACTACATCTCGAGTAAATTATTTCTCATTGCAAGGTCTGCAAATCCAAATGGTAATGAGAAGAACTAATTGCATCCAGAGAGCTTTGTGTGCTAGTACATAGATAGACCTACTAGAGATGAAGCAGTGCTACACGTAATCCCAGAGAATGAAGCCAATCAAGTGGCTGAAGTGTCAGTGGATGAGCATTTTGGGGCTGGTGGCATACCTGTGTGAGTTTCAAAGTCATTACGTAAAGGGATAAGGAAAGTGCAGAAGTTAAGTTTATAAATTGGGGCAAGGCCAATTTCAATATCATTAGATAGGATCTGGCAAGCATAAATTGGGAGCAGCTACTTGCTGGTAAATCCACATTTGAAAAGTGAGAATCTTTTAAAAGTAGTACAATGGGTATTCAGGGTCAGCATGTTCGTCTAAGAGTGAAGGGCAAAGGCAGCAGGTCCAGGAAAGCCTAGGTGTCAAGGGATAGAAAATTTGATAAAGGAAAAGGAAGCATATGTCAGATACAGTGCATTAAAAACAGGGATGCTCTTCAAAAGTATACAGAGAATAGAAGGTTGCTTAGAAAGGAAATTAAGATGGCAAAGGCCATAAATGATCTTTTGACAGATGGGATCAAGGAAAACCCTGAGGCCTTTTATAAATTTATTAAGAGGATTAACTCGTAAAGAGTGGAACTAAATTAGAGATCAAAGGGGCAACCTGTGTGTGGACCCTGAGGATGTGATTGGGGTCTTAAATGAATATTTTTTCATCTGAATCCACAGAAGAGAAAGACATTGTAGCCAGGGATTTCAGTTGGGTTGGTGAGATTCTAGAACAAGTTAAGAATAATAAAGAGGAGGCATTAGATGTTTTAGCACACATAAATCCCCAGGGCCTGATGAGATGTATCTCAGACTGCTGTGGGATGCAAAGGAGCAGGTTGCTGGAAGAGACCTTTAATACTTTGTTCGCAGCAGGGAGAGGCCAGGTAATTACAGACCAGTCAGTCTGATGTCAGTGGTGGGGAAATGGTTGTAAAATATTCTGAAGGGCGAGATTAATCAATAGTTACAAAGGCAAAATTGATCAGGGATAGCACAGATTTGATAGAGGGAGATCCTGTCTGACTGACTTAATTGAGTTTTTGAGAAGGTAACTATATTAATAAGGGTATCACAGTTGACATGGTTCACATGGACTTCAGTAAGGCCTTTAACAAGGTCCCACATGGAAAGTTGGTCTAAAAATTAAGAGCCCATGGGATCCAAAGCAACTTGGCAAACTGGATCCAAAATTGGCTTATAAGTAGGGGGCAAAGGATAATGGTGGAGAGTTGTTTTTGTAATTAGCCTGTGACAAGTGGTGTACTTCAGGAATAGGTGCTAGGACCCTTACTGTTTGGTATGAATTTAATGATATCGATGTGAACATAGAAGGTATAATTAGTCAGCTTGTGAATGACATGAAAATTGGTGGTGCTGTTCCTAGGGAAGAGCTGGTAAATTGGGCAGAACAATGGGAGATTGAATTTAATCCCGATAAGCGTGAAGTAATGTCTTTTGGGAGGTCTAATAAGGGAAGGAGTTACACAATCAATGCTGAGTGCCTAAGGAGTACAGAGGAAGAAAAGGAACCTCGGTGTACAAGTCCACAGATCCCTGAAGATTTCAGCACAGGAAGACGTAATGGTGAAGAAGGCATATGAAATATTTGCCTTATTTATCCAGGGTATAGAATATAAGAGAAAGCAAGTCTAGTTATAACTTTGGTGAGACTACAAATGGAACACTGTGTACAGTTCTGGTTGCCACATTATTGGAAGGATATGATTGCATTGGAGATGGTGCAGAGGAGATTCACCAGTATGTTGCCTGGAGTGAAAAGTCTCAGTTAGTAGGAGAGACTGGATAGGCTGGGTTTGTTTTCCTTGGAGCACAAGAGGCTAAGGGGGGGATCTGATTGTGGTATACAAAATTGAGAGGCATAGACAGGGTAGATGGTGAGAAACTCTTCTTTAAGACCAGAAGGCATATGCTTAAGGTGAGGAATAAGTGGATTAGAGTTAATCTATAAAAAAATCCACCCAGAGGATGGTAGATGTAAGGAATGTACTGCCTGAGAGGGTGATGGAGGCAGTTACTCTCACAACATTTAAGAAGCACCTGGATGAGTTCTTAAAATGCCAGGGCATAGGGCTGTGGACCAAGAGCAGGTAAATGGATTAGTCTTGCTTGATATTTATTGGTTGGCATAGACAAAGTGGGCCAAAGAGCCTGTCTCTATGATGATCGAAAGCAAGTGACACAAAAACAACTGATTAGCATTTTACAAATGGAGGATTCAAAATTCTGTGAAGCTAAAAAACTGATTGATTTTATAAAGAAAGGTAATGCTGTCAAACATATAGATTAAAGAGCATCACTATAGAATCTATTTTGATACCTTTGCAGGATGGGTGGAGAAAATGTTCAGTGAGGCAGCTTAAACATACACACTTCTTGAAAAGTGCACAGACCTTCTGAAAGACTGACTCACTTGCCATGGCAGCAGAATACATCTTTGTTATATTCATTGTTCTTCTGGTGGTCTGGGCTGGAATCTTACAGGATTTGACTAGTGTTGCTGCTACTTTTTTTTCTGCCTGGGCTTCTGAGTTCCATGTGTAGCAGTGAGTTTTGGAAGTGGAATTAAATACTGTGAACACCATCGGCATGCTGATCACCATGCAAGGATCCTCAGAGCAGCCACACAGCTTAGAGGGAACATTGAGTCTGAGCAATGTGCATTATGGTGACTTGTGAAGCAGAATTACACAAGTGCAGCAAAGTCCAACTCAAAGTCAGTAGTAACTCATGCATCTTTTAGATAGTTTCTATTCAACCCATTCAAGATGTTATGACACCTTTGGAGCAGATGGGATTTGAACTCAGGGCTCTACCAACCCATCAAAATCATGACTGCTCCTCTTGGGTACCCATGGACTGAGTTGGGTTACTGCAAGGTTAGACGGGAATGGATGCTCCTTGGTTGGGGGCTGTGGTTTGCATTGCTTGATGACCTGGCAGGGCCCAGTGCTGATGGTGTCCACCATGAGCTGCATTTGCTGCCATCAATTTCCCTTCTCTTGATGTGAGATTATACTAGGAAATGGTTGTAACAACACCAAGGTGGATGGAAACACAGCATTCCCCTCTCTGCGCATCATGACATCTGAGCCACCAACATAGTGTTCCTAATCTATCATGTAAATGTCATGACGGTCTGTACTGAATGCAATATGATGTTTTAGTGTTTGATTTATTTCAAGATGGAAAAGAAAAGCTGGCTTGCTCATATCCCAATAATTTAATGATTGCAAGAATAGTTTTGCTTTAAACAGATACCAGGCTGAGACCAGTTCTGAGGAAGCGTCACCAGACCCAAAACATTAACTCTGATTTTTTCTTCACAGATGCAACTAGACCTGCTGAGCTTTTCCAGCAACATTGATTTTGTTCCTGATTTACAGCATCTGCAGTTCAGTCGGTTTTTACCAGGCTGAGACCGCTGTCTGTAACATGTAATTAGGGCTGTGAGCATTGCAATTTGAGGCTTGTACATCTACTTTAAATCAAACCACATCCATTTGTTGTCAGAGACAATGCAAACATTATTATGAAGACTATGTTACGTTTATTTTGGAATTCGTCCTATTTACTCATAAAAGCCCATCTGTAAACTGTGTGTTTTAGTTTGTGAACATTAGAGGAAAGACTTGCACAACTCCAACAATCCTCCTTCTGCCCTCCCCTAACCATATACTTGGAATAAGCAGATTTACAAGGTAATTACCAGATGCTGAAATTAAGCCTCTAAGTTTAGCTAAGTTTCAGGAAAATCACCTAATATGTACAAGCAGTGTTCCACAAAATAAACATAATAGGAGGTAAAGAAAACTGACTGCCTCAATCACACCCTTGTGCATTTCAGTTAAGTTTCTGACATATGCAGGACTGAAATACTTAATACCAATAATGTTAATTCTGAAAGAGATATCATAATCCCATTGGAAAATTTCCAGGTGTAAACATTTTTTCTCTTTCTACTTTAAGCTAGTTCTGGAAACATCACAAATGCTGCTATGCTGGCATCAATAATAATTGTGCATTGTTGTGTGTGCTGCTGCAGTTAGACTTTTCAGAGTCTCCAGCATTCGATGTGATTTTTAAAAAAAAATTCATGTTACAAGTGTTGATTTACATAGCAAATTATCATCTCTTAGTTGTCATTCTGGACAAGCTTTAATCCTTCTATGTTTTTGGACATGTGGAATGAGTAATGCTCTTCAACTATCTATCCCTGAGTGAAGTCATACATTAATTTAGGTTGGTGACATTCCAAGGTGATATTATTCATACCATTTTTTGTAACAGGAGAGACATGCCTATACTGGCTGATTCCTTCATCATTGCAGAAACAAAGTAAAATGATATTTGAGTGTGGAATTAAATTATTTGTAATGAAGAAAGTTACAAAGGTGGAATTAAGAAGCAACTGAAATTGTTGAAACAAATCATATGAATAACTATGACAGCTACATTGTTAGAACCCAGAGTATTTCTAAATAAATTTTGACCCTCTTTGGATCGAAGAAGACATAGAACGTAGAGCATAGAACAGTACAGTACAGGCCCTTCGGCCCACGATGTTGTGTAAAATGTTTATCCTAAACCTAAGGTCTATCTAACTTCCACCCTTACCTTATCTAATAACCACTTAAATGCCCCCTAATGAGGCTGACTCCACTACCCTCTCCGGCAATGCATTCTATGCCCCTACCACTCTCTGAATAAAGAACCTACCTCTGACGTCTCTCCTATATCTACCTGCAGTCACTTTAAAACAATGCCCCCTCGTAATAGCTACCTCCACCCTAGGAAAATGTCTCTGGGTGTCCATTCTATTTATACCTCTGATCATTTTGTATATCTCTATCAAGTCACTTCTCATCCTTCATTGTTCTAAGGAGAAAAGCCCTAGCTCTCTCAACCTTTCCTCGTAAGACCTTCCCTCCATTCGAGGCAACATCCCGGCTAAACTCCTCTGCATCTTTTCCAAAGCTTCCACATCTTTCCAGTAATGAGGCGACCAGAACTGGACACAATACTCCAGATGTGGCCAAACCAGGGTTTTATATAGCTGGAGTACAACCTCATGGCTGTTGAAGTCAATCCCTCTATTAATGAAAGCTAACACACCATACGCTTTCTTAACAACTCTATCTAACTGGGTGGCAGCTTTCAGGGAACTGTCAACATGAACCCCAAGATCCCTCTGCTCCTCCGCACCACCAAGAATTTTTCCGTTAACCCTGTATTCTGATTTCAAATTTGTCCTTCCAAAATGAATCACCTCACACTTTTCAGGGTTAAACTCCATCTGCCACTTCCCAGCCCAGCTCTGCATCCTATCAATGTCCCTTTGTAACCTAGAACAGCCCTCTGCACCATTCACAACTCAAGCCACCTTCATATCATCCGCCAACCTACTAATCCTCCCTTCCACTGCTACATCCAAATCATTTACAAAAATCACAAATAGAAGAGGACCCAGAACAGATCCTTGTGGTACCCCACTCATAACTGAGCACCATGTTGAATATTTTCCATCCACTACCACCCTTTGTCTTCTAAGGGTCAGCCAATTCTGAATCCAATCTGCCACTTTTAACCCTATCCCATGCCTCCTTACTTTCTGCATGAGCCTATCATGGAGAACCTTATCAAATGCCTTATTTAAATCCATGTATAGCACATCCACTGCTCGATCTTCAACCACGTGTTTGGTCACCTCTTCAAAGAATTCAGTAAGATTAGTGCATGATCTACCCCTCACAAATCCATGCTGACTATCACAAATCAAACTGTGCTTATCCAAGTGATCATAAATCCTTTCTCTCAGAGCCCTTGCAATAATTTGCTCACTACTGAAGTAAGACTAACTGGCCTGTAATTTCCGGAGTTATCCCTATTCCTTTTTTTGAACAATGGAATGATGTTTGCCACTCTCCAATCTTCCAGCACTATACCCGTGGACAGTGAGGATGAAAAGATCATTGCCAAAGGCTCTGCGATCCCTTCCCTCACTTCCCATAGAATCCTTGGATAAATCCCATCAGGCCGAGGGACTTATCTATCTTCAAGTTCCTCAAAATTCCTAGTACATCTTCATTACTAACATCCACCTACTCTAGCCTATCATCCTGTTTCACACTTTCCTCTCCCACAGCTAGGTCCCTCTCATTTGTGAATACCGAAGAAAAGTATTCATTAAGGACCTCTCCTATATCTTTAGGCTCCATACACAAATTACCTTCACAATCCTTGATCGGCCCTACCTTTCTCTAGTTGTTCTCTTATTCCTTACATACATGTAAAAAGCCTTGGGGTTTTCCTTGATCCTATCTGCCATGGTTTTCTCATGCCCCCTTATAGCTCTCCTAAGCCTTTTCTTCAGCTCCTTCCTGGCTATCTTTTACTCAGCTCCTTCCTAGCTAACTAGTATAATGATATTCTGCACAAAAAGGTAATTAATATATTGTACTTTTTACCAAGCAACAACTTTTAAGGTCAGAGAGGTGATGAGGGCAAAATCATGGAACACATGAGATCTAAGACTTTTGGCAATGACATGTGTTTTAAAAATAATAAAATGCAAATTTAATGGATGGTATAAGTCATTGTTTTTGATCAAGAGGATTATTGGATTTCCTTGATATGTTTAAATTAGTATTTGAGAAATAGTAATCTAAATTTAATTCTGAAACTAGAAATTTATGTTGATATTTATGTGAAACCACTTGATGCATTTGTGTGGCATTCCTCTGTCCTATATATGTTACCTATTTATTATCTGTATTATCTGTCTCGGTCTTAAATACTCTCAGTGATGGCTTCCACAGCCTTCTGAATAATGAGTTCTGTAGATTTGCCATCCTCCTCCTCATTTCAGTTCTGAAGGGTCGTCCCTTCACTAAGAGGATTTGTCCTCAGGTCCTAGTCTGTCCTATTAGTGGAAACATCATCTCCATGTCCACTCTATCCAGGCTTAGATTAGATTCGATTCCCTACAGTGTGGGAACAGGCCCTTCGGCCCAACAAGTCCACACCACCCTTTGGAGCATCCCACCCAGACCCATCCCCCTATAACCCACACACCCCTGAACACTATGGGCAATTTAGCATGGTCAATCCACCTAGCCTGCACATCTTTGAACTGTGGGAAGAAACCAGAGCACCCGGAGGAAATCCACGCAGACACGGGAAGAATGTGCAAACTCCGCACAGATAGTTGCCCGAGACTGGAATCGAACCTGGGTCCCTGGCGCTGTGAGGTTACAGTGCTAACTACTGAGCCACCATGCTGCCCCAATCTATTTTTTGTAAGTTTCACTGAGACCCCCCTCATCCTTCGAAACTCCCATCAAGTACAGACCCAGAGTCTTCAACTGATCCTCATTATGACATGCCCATCATCCCTGGCATCAGTCTTATAAACCTCCTGTGGATCCTCTCCACAGCTAGCACATACTTAGATATGAGGCCAAAAACACAATATTATAAATGCAGTCTGACCAGAGTCTCATACAGCCTCAGCAGTACATCTCTGTTTTTCTGGCTTTCTCAAAATGAATGCTAACATTGCATTTACCTTCCTAACTGCTATCTGAACCTACATGTTAAGAGAACTGAGCGAATTTTGAACTAGGACTCTTAAGTCCCTTTGTGATTCAGATTTCTGAAGCCTTTCCCTATTTAGAAAATAGTCTATGTTCTATTCTTCTTACCAAAGTGCACAACCTGACATTTTCCATATTGTATGTCATCTCCCATTTCTTGCCCATTCTCTTAGACTCTCCAAATCCTTCTGCAGGCTCCCCAAATCCTCAATACTACATGTCCCTCCACTTACTATGGATTCTGTGGAATTCTAAACCAGAGTTAGCTGTTTGGTAAGAAACTAAGTGAATATTTAAGATTAGATTGGATACATGGATCAAAAATAAGGAAAGAATAGTTTAAGGAAGCAGGATGTATACATATGATTTGTGCTATTTGCTCTAACAGCGATTGTTTGAGCCAAAGGACTTATTTTCATGCTGTAACATCCATTTCATTTACGGAAATAAGTAGACTACAAGTACAATAAATGAAGAGAGCATCAAAACAGAAGGTGCTGAAGAAACTCAGCAGGTCTGGCAGCATCAGTGGAGACAGAAACGAGTTAAAGTTTTGAGTTTGATATGACTGTTGCTCAGAACTAGTGAAGACAACGTTCAGTGGAGCACATTCTCCTGTCACGCTGTGCAAACTCAATGTTGTGATAATTGCTCAGCTCTTCTTTGAGGCTTTACCCTGCTTGGACAATGCTCCATTTCATTGAGAAGGCTTTAGGTTAATCCACATAGAATTGTACAGCACAGAAACAGACCCTTAAGTCCAACTCATCCATGCTGAACAGACATCCCAAAGTAATCTAGTCCCATTTGCCAGCATTTAACCCATAATTCACTAAACCCATTCATATGCCCATCCATTTTTAAATGTAATTGTACCAGCCTCCACCACTTCTTCAGGCAGCTGGTTCCCTGGTTCCATACACACACCACCCTCTGCATGAAATAGTTGCCCCTTAGGTTCCTTTTAAACCTTTCCCCTCTCAACTTAAACCTATGTCCTCTAGTTTTGGACTACCCCACCCCAGGAAAAGACCTTGGCTATTCACCGTATCCATGCCCTTCATGATTTTGTAAGCCTCTATAAGGTTACCCCTCAGCCTCCGAAGCTCTAAGGAAAATAACCCCAGCCTATTCAGCCTCTCCCTATAGCTCAAACCCTGCAACCCTGTCAATATTCTTGTAAATCTTTTCTGAACCTTTTCAAGTTTCACAACATCCTTCCTATAGCAGGGAGATGAGAATTGCACACAGTATTCCAAAAGTGGCCTAACCAATGTCCTGTCCAGTCGCATGACCTGCCAACTCCAATATTCAATGCATTGACCAATAAAGGCAAGCATATCAAATGCTGCCTTCACTATCCTATATACCTGTGACTGACTCCACTTTGAAGGAACTATGAACTTGCACTGTAAGGTTCAGCAACACTCGCCAGGACCTTACCAGTAATGATATATGTCTTGCCCTGATTTACCTTTCCAAAATGCAGCACCTCACATGTATCTAAATTAAACTCCATCTGCCACTCCTCAGCCCATTGGCCCATCTGATCAAGATCCCATTGTACTCAAAGTAACCTTTTTGGCTGTCCACTATACCTCCAGTTTTGGGGTCATCTGCAAACTTACTATCCATATCTCCTATGTTCACATCAAAATCATTCATCTAAATGACAAAAAGCAGTGGATCCAACACCAATCCTTGTAGCTCACCACTGGTCACAGGTTTCTAGTCTGAAAAACAAACCTCAGTCACCAGTCTCTGTCTTCTACCATCAAGCCAGTTTTGTATCCAAATGTCTAGTTCTCCCTGTATTCCATGTGATCCAACCTTACTCACCAGTCTACCATGAGGAATCTTGTCTAAAGCCATACTGAATTCAACATATAGATCACATCCACTGCTCTGCCCTCATCAATCCTCTTCGTTACTTATTCAAAAATCTAACAGCCTGTTTTGAAAATTCTGCTCATATTCTGACACTGGGATAAATTCCCCACAGTAGTTGAGACAACCCACAACATTCTTAAAAGTAATAAATTTGCTCCATCTTCCAATGTTAATTGAACTTACAAAAATACCCAGGATCAGGAACCAGGTCAAACAGAAGTCTGCATTTTCTTGTGCTGTACCTTATCTGCATGCTGAGTCTCATTGAAAACTATCCATTAGCTTTATTTTGAGCGCTATTTACAGATAAATAAAGAAGCTTACCATCATAGGTGGAGGTAATGATAATTAACTCAAGTATTGTAACCAAGTCAAGTTCAGCAATGAGAACTTCCATTAGAACTGTTATGTATTACAGATAGCATTTAAGAAAGAGCAAGCAGGAAAGGTTTTGGGGATGCTGAAGTTGATATACAAAGGAAAGAAATGAATGACTTGGAGGCTGTGGATAATTGCAGATGAAAGGAGAAGCTGAGCTGACAGACGTCACAAGCAGCATTAAGCACAGTGAAGGAAGTCTAAGAATGACAGGCACATAAAGAGACAACGTGAACAGCTGAAAATGTGGACGATACGCAGGTCGAAAGGACAACTTGAAGAATTGGGAAAATGGGAAAGGCTCTTGGAGCCCGGCAGAAAAGAGAAGCGGACAGATCTCAATGGTGAGGGGAGATGCTTTTCTTAAAGAAGAAATTTCAGCTCTTCCCTCGTGTCCTGCATTTCTGTTTTAGTTTCGTTCTGCCCAGAGCACCCAGCCACAGTCATTTCCATTTCCATTGGCGCTGAATTCGGAGCTTTGCACTATAGCTGCTCCAAATCGCGTTTTAGAAAAAAAACTGTGAACAGTTAATGTCAGTACTAAGGGATACCGTTTGAGGTTGAACCTAATTTTGCAGTGATTTGAGCGGTTCCGCATACCTGTCGCTGACATTTAAAAACTGGTTCCACCTGAATTGTACCTGCAGGAAGTAAACCATCCCCCGAAAAGACCAGCAAATGTAACCAGAAGTTCAATGTGTTTCTGCTCCAAGACAAAAGCACCACGTCAGGGTGAGTGGACCTTTGTTCCCGACTGTTTTTCTCCCCCAACCCACACTCCCCCCCCCCCCCCCCCACCCATCCCTCTTTCAGCCCCAGTAAAACGTTGCAGAGTTACTTTATGGAACTGGAGAAGTGCAGCGGGAAAGGCTGCTGACGGACTGTGATGGAAAAGACCTTACGGAGCTGCCTGCCCTGTCTGCGGGCGCTCTGGGACCGTCTTTGGCCCGAGCCTCCGCCCGCAAACTCCCCTCCAACTCGGCGTCAGATCGCTGTCATCTCGGGCCCCTTGGTGGACCCCAAACCGTCCGCCTTAAACCCAACCCCAGTGGCGCCTCGCGAACCAGGACCTGTCTACACCGCTCTGTACGATTTCCAGGCCAGGTCGCCAGAAGAGCTGTCCCTGAAACGGGGCGAGAAACTGAGAGTCATCCGAGATGAAGGGGACTATCTGTTCGCACGGAAAGCTGCCGGTTCCGCCGAGGGCTTGGTTCCCACCAATTATGTGAAAGTCATTGAGAACTTTGCAAATGAACCGTGAGTAGTTTTATTGGGAAATCTCCCACGTGTTCCTGCTTTCTGTTGCCTTTTATTGTACAAGGTTAATAAAAGAAGTCAACACTTGGACTCTGGGCAGAAAGAGAAACTTGCATTCACATACAGCCAGAAGAAAAAGGCCATTCGGCTCCTCAAGCCCAATCATGACTGATACTATATTCCTTAAGTTCATTTTCCTGTCTTTTCCACATAACCCTTGATTCCCCTACTGATCAGGAATCTACCTCTTCTTAAAAATACACAAGGACTCTGCCCCCACAGCTCTCTCTGGTAAGAAATTTGGAAGACACTCAACCCTCTGAGAGAATAAATTCCTCCTTATCTCAGTACTAAACTGGTGCCCCCTTATTCTGAGATAATGCTGCCTGGTCCTCCACTCTCCCCTATGGGGAAACACCTCAGCATTTACCCTTAAGAATCTTGCATTTTTCAATGAGATCACCTCTCATTCTTCTAAACTCCAGAGTGTAAAAGTCTTTGCTCATAAGACAATCCATCCATATCAGGGATCATCTGAGTGAACCTTCTCTAAACTGCCTCCAAAAAAACTTTCTCAAAACTACTCAGTCTTTTAGGCATGGTCTCATCAGTACCTTGTATAGTAATGAGAATTTCCAATTCCTATACTTAAACCCCTTGAAATAAGGGATAACATTCCACTTGCCTTCCTTATTACCTGCTGCATTGCATGCTAGCTTTCTGTGTTTCAGACACATGGAACCTCGGTGGAACCTGGAAAAAAAAATCCATTGTTTGAAATTTCCTTCAGCTTTGGGCCAGAGTTGTGCAATATCTGGACACAAATTCAAAAAGTCAATGTTAGGACCTACACATGGCAGGTTGCAAGAATATTGGGTGCCCTAGATGAATCTTCAGCAAACCTCCCTCCCAAACACATTCAAGTGATTTTCAAAATAATTATTATGCCTGAGCATGAATAATATTTCTACATTGATAATTGCAAATTTAATTTGAAGGAGAATATTATCATCCTAATTATACCTGATCACTATTCTACACTTTCCATGCGTTATGTACTGGAAGAATGCACATTAATATGTGTAATATGCCTCGTGTAATGTAAAACTGTGTCAAAAACAGAGGTTGCTGGAAAAGCTCAATAGGCCTGGCAGCATCTGTGAAGAAAAACCAGAGTTAACATTTCGGGTCCAGTGATTCTTCCTCAAATGTAAAAATTTATAAAACTGCCGCATAAACAGAATGAGGAATATGATATGAAATTTTGGGAAAGGCTACAATATAATTACATGGAAGCCAATGTGTTTTTCAGCATCTGCGTTTGTTTCAGTAAGTATAGAGCTCTTATTTCCATTATCAAAGTCTGTTTGTTTACACAAGTAGTTAAAATTTTGCTGACCTAAGTAACTACCTAGTTTAACTAGTGATTGTACAGGCTCTGGACATAAATGTGGGCAACGTGCCTCTTGGATGAAATGGTTGACCGATGACCTGGCATCTTTTTGTACCTTAGCAGAAAACATCGACTATTACTGCTCCTGTGAAACCTTGGGATGTTGTTACTACGTTAAAATACTATATAAATACAATTCACTGTAAGTATAGTGCACCAAGATGTTTTCCTGTAAGATCATCTATCAAATTATGAAATTGCCCTCTCCCATTAACAAAAACAGAGCTCACGTTTTACGTTCATTGATCCTTCAGAACAGCTCTGAAGAAGGGTTGCTAGACTAGAAACATGAACTCCGTTGCTCTCCACAGATGCAGCCAGACCTGCTAAGTTTCTCCAGCAATTTCTGTTTTTCTTCTCAGATTTCCTGCATCCGCAGTTCTTTATTTTAACTTCTCCTTTTTCCTGCTCAATTAGAAACCCTTTCTTGTCTTTGCCCCTCCTATGTCTTTTCCAAATCTACAAATCAAGATATCTGATCTCTACTTCTCATGAACTATATTAATTACTGTTCTTTCTGCTGCTAAGCCTCTAAGCTCTGAAAGTCCCACCTGAAACCTCACAAACTGTCCTCCTCTAAAAAAGCTCTTTCAAACCTAACACTTGACCAAGGATTTTTCATCTGTCATCATGACTCCTTTTGTAGCTTGTGTCAGGTTTTAAGTGAAATATGTCATTTTAGAAATCAAAATGTGTTCCCAGTTGCAGCTTCTTGAACATGCTGTGTCCACTGTGTCTGAGTGGTGGTTAAATGAGTTGAAACTGAATTCTTCTATAAATTTGCATGCTTATTCTTTGTCCATTTGGTGCTTTCCTCGGACCATGTAACTGAAGTTATTTGTGTCTCAGTGTAATCATGAGAAAGGGCAGAAAGGGAACGTATCAGACACGTCTTTGGATCTAACATTCCAATTACACCCATAGGTAAATTCCAGAGTACTATATCAAAGCAGACTATACAATATCAATGCTAGAGGTACAGTCACTGTGATGTAAGCAAATGCAACAACCATTGTGTGCACTGCAAAGTCTCTCAAACAAGTATGAGATGTGTGAAATTGTTGCTGTTGTTCGATAGAAGATTGTTGGATTGAACACTGGCAGAATTAGCTCCGAGCAAGCCACACTACTAAGACTGTAAAGTCATACTAGTAACATAATAAAACACTTGGATCAATACTGCTATCACCACCTGATTTTTTGTTTGAAGAAATGTTATGCTCATTGGAATAACGAAGGTTGATCTTGGGTTTTTCATTTTCTACACTGGCTACCCTGAGCTTGTTTTAAGTGGAGATCCATAACCAACAGCATGTTTGTTGAAAGTGCTCAAAGTAGCTTCAAATGACAAGTCAGAGGATTTTCATCTCATTGAACTGGGCTGAATTCAAATCCAGATCCACAGTGGAAAGTCCTTTCGTTGAGCCACCCCGGTATCTTAAATGAAACAGTGACACCTATGAAGAAAATGTGCCATCCAGGGCACTTATTCACTTAAACGTTTCTCTTTTTTAAAAAATGCTATCCTAGCACTGCAGGCATACAACTCGACATGTACAGATGTGAGGTTAACCTTTCCAGCAGGAAAGAACAGGCCTTGTGGACTGTTAGGTTAAGTGATAGAATGATACACTATATGAACATTTAAGGCAGATTTCTAAGATATGTGATTGTAAAAATGAATTGGATGTGCACAACATTAAATAAATGACTAAAGAACTATTTTTCAAAAGAAACAAAACAGTTTTCTCTTTGATAAGCAATCCTAAATGAAAAAAGAATTTGAATGGAGTGGGTGAAGAATAAACAAAGAATTTGTTTCAGTAAATGCCTTGTTAACCCAACAGATCTGCTCAGAAACTGACAATTCTATTGTCCTTGGACCTTTTATCAAGTCATAGAGATGTACAGCACAGAAACACCCTTCAGTCCAACTTGTCCATGCCGACTGGATATCCTAAATTAATCTAGTCCCATTTGCCAGCATTTGGCCCATACCTCTCTAAATCCTTCCTGTTAATATACCATCGGATGCCTTTTGAATGTTGTAATTATACCAGCCTCCACCACTTCTTCTGGCAGCTCATTTCATATGCACACCATCCTCTGTGTGAAAAAGTTGCCCCTTAGGTCCCTTTCAAATCTTTCCCCTCTCACCTTAAACCTATGCTTTCCAGTTTTGGACTCCCCTATCCTGGGAAAAAGGACCTTGGATTTTCAGCTTATCTGTGATTTTACCAACGTCCCTCAGCTTCTGAAACTCCAAGGAAAATAACCGCAACCTATTCAGCCTCTCCCTATAGCTCAAACCCTCCAACCCCAGCAACTCTTTGCAAATTTTTTCACTACCCTTTCAAGTTTAACAACATCTTTCCTATAGCAGGGAAACCAGAAGTGAACACAGTATTCTAAAAATGGCCCAACCAACGTCCTGTGCAGCATAACATAGCATCCTGACTCTGAGACTCAGTGCACTGCCCGACACAGTTTAGGGGTGAAAATTAGTAAGATCTGATTGTATTGTTGTCTGCTACTGTATCAATGACTACAATGATAGTTGTTGAAATTCTGTTGTGCGAGTGGAGCATCCAACCTGCATTTAGTAAGCTATCACAAGCAACAACGTGATAGTGGCCAGATAATCTGTTTTTTAATGCTGTCTGAATGACTTGCTGTGTTTGTTTGTGTGTGTTTCTGCCTGCTTGCTTGCAATATCACTTGAAATTAATTTTAAATCCCAGGAACTTTAATCCAGAATTATGTGCTCCATTCAGAAGAGGAGTAATAATGAGAGGAAATGAGTGTGATCTTAAAGAGGGAATGTTACTCATAAGGTTCTTAAATATACGTAACTACACATGGTTAAGTGCTAGGCATAAGAATAAAAGTTATAGAAATTAACCAGTTTTATGAATTCACAATATCCCTTAGTTTACCAGAAAATTGAATTCTTCGTTAGATTCCCTGCAGTGCTGAAAGAAAGCAAAGGGTATTCCACCCAAGCCCAGACCCTCATCTTATCCCTATAACTCCCCATTTTCCATGGCTAATCTACCTAACCTACACATCCCTGGACAGTTTAGCACAGCCAATTCATCTAACATGAGTATCTTTGGACTGTAGGAGGAAACTGGAGCACTCAGAGCCCACACAGACATGGGGAGAACATGCAATCTCCACACAGTCATCTGAGACTGGAATTGAACCTGGGTCCTTAGTGCTGTGAGGTAGCAGTGGCACCCAAATTTTCTTTGTTGACCTCCCCTCTAAACCTCCTGTGATTGGTCTTCAACCAATAGGAAGGATGTAAATGCTCATCCTATCTGCCCTCAGACCTCAACTGTAGTGCATACACAGATTCAAGTCGATCACCTTAACCACTCTACCATGACTACAGAATCAATTAGCTGAACTCCAGTTTTATTTTCCACTGTGTGTTTTACAACATCATAAGGGATTAGAAAAAAAATCTAGCCAGAATTTATGTAATCAATTCCCACTTTCTCTTGCACTGTTCATTTGAATTTTTAACTGATTAAAATGAGGGCATCTGATATTAGGAATTGGGTCAACTTCTGACTTTGGGCACCAATGTCACTGTTCTGCAGATGCAAGTCAGGACTTATGTGAAGTTTTATCCAATTTCCCAATTAAGTGGTTCAAATCAAAACTTACAGATCATTTGAGTGAATTTTGCATTTTCTAATTACCTGATCTTATGGGTTTTGCAGCAAATTTTTCAGCTTGCAGGTAGGTGTGTGTTATAAAATACCCTAACATTCTTTGCTTGAATGCAGGCTGCCTGAAGCTATTCACCTGCAGAAATTCAACCACTTTCCAGTTGTGACTTTGCAATTAACTCCCTTCTCGGCCTTTATGTTGAATTGTTAGCAGTTTTCTCGGGCATCTCCTTCATCTTCTGGAAAATCACTATAATCACCCAATCTTCAATTTTCATCAATACCTGCTTATTTTAGTTCCTTGAATGTGTCATTGCCACTCGTATCCTAGCAACTATTGTGATGGATTCTCCTGTTGCTTCGCTGGCTGAGTATATAGCAAAAGAAGCAACTGGTTTCAGTCCACGTTGATGTTAGCTAATATGTGACATTAGGTCAAGGCTCTGATTTGAATAACTGATTGCAAATACTGCCTATGAAGCCATCATTAGAATGTTGGTTTGAGGCTTTGGCATCCTGCCACACTTCTCTCTCCTAAAGGCACTTGACTCTATCCTCAAATGTTGAAATCACTTGATGATAGAGACTTTGCCGTTTGGGTCTATCCAAGTTTCTTTAATTATGAGTATTGGAATCAAGCCTGCAAGCAAGTTTGGCTGTCAGAATATCTTTACTTTTAAGTTTGGGATATCCTGTGATGTGAGTTTATGTCACCAGTTGGCAGTAGAATACTGCCATTGATCCGCAGGAATCATCAATACAACAAAAACAGAAATTGCTGAGATAATACAGCAGGTCTGGCAGGATCTGTAGAGAGAAAGCTAAGCTAAAACTTGGTCCATGGATCTTTCTTCAGAATATTACTGATTTCCAGCATCTGCAGTTCTTTGGTATTTTTGTTTAATCTCCAAAGCACACCACATGGACTATCCAGTGATGTTGAGTTCTGATGAGCATGTGCTTGATCCTCCTGGTGTTGTGAACTTTGTCCTGCTACCTGATGTTGCAAATACATCTGAGGCAGTGAAAATGGAATGCTTCTAGTTGCATCTATGTGATGCCAGTAAGTTGTCATCATCGCCTTCATCAAGCATTCACTCAGTAGTTGTTCAGGAACATTTGTTCCTTGAAACTTGGCAAGCTGAAGAAGTTGTCATCTGTCTGGAATTGAATATGTACTCTTCTGTGTGCGATGGAACATGGCCACGGCATAACAAGTCAAAAGAATGGGTGTTAAGACCTATACCTTAATACTCGTTCTTGGAAGACAGAATTCTCTATCTTTTATCTTGTCATTAAAAGAAAGATTTCCACATTTCAACCTTAACTTGGTGTTTCTAACATTTAAATTTTATGCATTGAACAATTAATATTGGGTATTAATTTTTTGTTAAATGTACAAATCTTTTGCATTTTTGTAACTTTCAATGTTTTTGATATTGAATATCCAGCTTAAATTGCTATTCCTTGTTAATACCTTTCAGCTCCGCAAAGGAGTTTCAATGTGTGAAGAAAGCATAAATGAATGTGCCACTTTTATATTTTCCATCCTCAAACTAATAGTCCTACTCGTATTAGGTAGCCTGTCAAACTAAGATAGACAAATGGTGCTTGCAAACAAGTTACCTTTTTATTAGGAGTTGAATGATCAGTTATTTTTCTCAATCATCGTAAGTCCATAAGGTGTAGAAACAGAAGTAGGTCATTCATCCCATCTAGTCTGCTCTACCATTCAGTGACTTCATGGCTGATCTGATAAGCCTCAGCTCCACTTTCCTGCCTTCTACTGACAATAGCTGATACCCTTACTAATTAAAAATACGCCTATCTCAATCTTGAATATCCTTATCGACACAGTCTCTACTGCCTCTGTAGTAAAGCATTCTTCACAAACATTATGCTCTGAGACAAGAAAGTCCACCTCATCTCTGTTCTCACTGGGCAAACTGAGTTTGAGATTATGGCATCTGATCCTAAACTCACCCACAAGGGGAAATAACCTTTTAGCACCACCCTGTCAAGCGTCCGAAAAATCTTGTATGTTTCACTAAGGTCTCCTCTCATTCTTTTGAACTCGAATGAGAACAGCCCCAATCTACTCAACCTTTCCACATAGGAATGTCCCTCCATACCCACGATCAACCTAGTCAACCATCTCTGGAATGCTCTTACATATTTTCTTAGATAAACATACTGAAACTATTGACTGTATTCTACAGATTTACATGTTTATATATTCATTGTATCCTTATGAAGGATGACATTGACTCTGCTTTCTCTCTACAGATGTTGCTGGACTGCTGAGTTTCTCCAGCAATTCTGTTTTCATTTTAGATTCCTATCATCCACAGTTCTTTGTTTCATATCATGGTATTCTAGGTATGTTCTAACTGGTGCCTTGTATAATTTTAGCAAGACTTCCTGATATTTATACTCCAGTCTGTTTGAAAAAATTTTCATTAATTCATTTGCCATCGCCATTACCTGCTGAATTCAAATGCTAGCATTTTGCAATCATGCATAAGGACTTTCTCCAGTCTTTCTCTATTTAAATAATATTCAGGTCTTCTGTTCTGCCTGCTGAAGTGCAAATCTGTTATTTTTCTGTGTTTGGTTCCATCATTGTTGTTCAGTTACTCAACCTGTCTATAACCCTTTTGTAGATTTGTCATTCTCACCTCTTGCCTTCTACCTTGTTTCTGAGTCGTCTGCAAACTTGGCAATAGTACGTTCATTTTCCTGGTAGAAATCAATGTATATTGTAAATTAATGTGGCTCCACAGTACTGACCTCCATGACACTCCATAAGTTGTAGGTTGCCATTCTGAAATTACCTCCCATATCCTAATTCTCTGTCACATAATCAATCCTTTATCCATGCCAAAACACTACCCCTAACAATTTGTGCCCTTTCTTTATCAAGTTGCCTTATATGCAGTACCTTATTGAATGCTATTTGGAAATCCGAATAGATTACATCTACTGCTTCCTCTTTATCTATCCTGCTTGTTATCGCTTCAAATAATTCTATTACATTTGTCAGGTATGGTTCCCCTCATGGAGTCATGCTGAATCTCCTTAGTTATATTTTACATTTCTACTTCTCTGCATTACATCCTTTTTAATAAACTCTAACTCTAACAAAGACAGATGTTAAGCTAATTGGCCTGTAGTTGCCTGATTATTTTAGTTTCCTCCTTTATTGAATGAGCGTGTTACATTGGTAGTATTCTAATCATCTGTGACTTTTCCAGAATATTAAGAATTCTTAAAAAGTTACTATATCCACTATCGCTGCTTCTATGTCCTTTAATATCCTCAGATGCAACCCATTATGTCCAGGGACTTACCACCTTTTAACCCCATTTGCTTCCATTGTACTTTGCTCCAGCTATCTTGCAACCTTCTTCCTTAATTTAAACTGATAGGTGTATCTCAAAATTACAACTGTTGAACTATTTTATTTATATCCGTATCTGTACCCCCACCTCAAGCACATGTAGCAATACCTGAAGGAGAAATTATATTTCAATTAACAAAAAAAATTATACAGAAAATAGACGAACAGCAATAGCACTATCCCTTTCCTGACATCCAGTGCTGAGATTTTAATATAATTGCTGTACATTTCGTTGTGTACATTTGGATTATATAAGTGTTATATAATTTTTTCAGATATATTGATGTATTTTTCAGAACTGATGGAGGGGAGACATATATTAAGACTTAGATAGTTCCATCATTGTTAGTTATGGCTGTTTCACATGTTATTCTACTACCATACTTGCACTAAACCTGATCATTAAAAGATCATTTCAAATGAGACTGCCCTCAACAACCAGACACAGAGACCCTGTCCACTGTACTGGCCTTCCCTTCTCATCAGATGTTGAACTGTTTGGGCCTCCAAATGAGACCCAGGAGGGGATGAGTTTCCTGAGGGTCATGTGCCCCTCAGTCTCCTCTGCTTCAAGAGAAACAATTCCTTTCCTTTAGGAGTTTAACTGGTGCTTTAGATTCTGTGAACTGGCTTAAACTACTTTTTAAAATCATTATCTGAGACCGAGCGATGTTCAAGTTTAAGTACATATTGTTTGGCCACACACAGCAATCATTTCACATTAACAGTCTCTAGATCTCAGGGTTCTCTGGACTACTGTGTTCCTTCTAAGTTTATAAATCACTGCCCCATCTGTGGATGATGTTTTAATGTGTTTTAGCTTTAAAGTGATACTGTCAGTCTGACTCAGTAACTTAAATCTTTAAACCTAGGTCATGATCCTCAGCCCTGTAGTTTAATTGTTTGATTATAGATTAATCATCAAATGTCTCCAAATTTCTCAGTTTCCATTCTTACTCTTTTGGAATTCAAATTACCTAAGACTGCTTTTTCTAAATCAGATTTAACAACATCTGAAGTTAATGTACATTAATTAATCTTGAGACTGTGCTCAAAACCAGAATCCTGGAATCCTAAAACTTTGCAGCATGTTTTTAGTCCCAAGATCTATCCAATCCAGTGCAGAATTCATTGCAATTACACTAAGTATTTTGAATTCCCTTTGATTCCAAATCCTAACTCACATTTCAAACACAAAAGCATCCCGTGCACAGAATATGTCCTATTTTGTTCACACAAAAGTGCAGCAGGAAATAAAAAAGAAAATGCTGGAAAAACTCAGCATGCCTGGAAGCATCTGTGTAGAGCGACAGAAACAGAATTAATCTTTTAAGTTTGAAATAACATTCCTTCACAAAACATTGAGCATTTTCTGTTTTTTTTGGTCAGCTTTACAGCATCTGTAGCTTTTAGAAGAATGATGCATTCAAGGACGATAAATGGCAACTAATTAGCAAACAGCTTTTAAATCACTACAAAACAGGTCACAAGGCATTAAACCACTTTTAAGCAATATGGACACTGGCCTGTAACCCTCACAACTATTTGTCCAGTCTAGAGATAGTAGGAACTGCAGATGCTGGAGAATCTGAGATAACAAGTTATGGAGCTAGATGAACACAGCAGGCCAAGCAACATGAGAGGAGCAGGAAGGCTGACGTTTTGGGCCTAGACCCTTCTTCAGAAAAGGGTTAACATGAATTTCTGAAGAAGGGTCTGGGCCCAAAATGTCAGCCTTCCTGCTCCTCTCATGCTGCTTGGCCTGCTGTGTTCATCCAGCTCCACATCTTGTTATCTCTATTTGTCCAGTCTGCCTCTTTTTCATTCAAGAACAGAACAAAAAAATTGTTTCAATACAGTATTACAGATTCAGCAGCAGCTTTGCACAGCCAGTCTCTGGTGAGTATTATGAACTAGTCGGTATGTGTGCATACTTCTAAAGTGCACAGCCCATCATACTCAGGTTTTCATCTCATCCCCCAGGTTGCTCCAGCCCTTCTTCTTACCCACTGCCAGGGCCAAGTGATTCCCCTGACAGAGGGTACGTAGCAACAACATATTCGCTTCTGTCTCTTCAAAACTGTGGGATTCCAACTTTAGTTCAAATCAAGGAAGTGACCATACAGCTCTTGGCCTTGTAACAGTTTCCCAATTCCCTAGGCTAGGTTCTGCAGTTTTTTGAAAGTGGATGGAACTGCAGATTTGTTTTTTTAACACTCCCATGCCAATCTGCTTGTCTTTGATACAGAAATTTCTTTTTTCCCCAGTTGTTATCAACACACAATTGACTGTCTATTTTGCCTTAACTTGCCTGTAAAGCTACCAATGAGTTTTTTTTTAATTTATTCATTTTGTGGGCTGTGGGTGTCGCTGGCTGTCAAGCAATTATTGCCCATCCCTAATTGCCCTTGAGAAGGTGGTGGTGAGCTGCCTTCTTGAGCTGTTGCAGTCCACCTGCTGTGGTTGACCTCCAATGCCATTGGGGGGCCAATTCCAGGATTTTGACTCAGCGACAGTGAAGGAACATAGATACATTTCCATGTTAGGAAGGTGCGTGGCTTGGAGGGGAACTTGAACGTTGTGGTGTTCCTTCGTATTTGCTGCCCTTATCCTTCTTGATAGAAGTGGTCTCAGGTTTGGAAGGGTCTGTCTGAGAATCTTTGGTGAATTTCTGCAGTGCCGCTTGCAGATAGTACGCACTGCTGCTACTGAGTTTCGGTGGGAAGGGAGTAGATGCTTGTGGATGTTATGCCTATCAAGTGAGCTGGTTTATCCTGGATGGTGTCAAACTTCTTGAGTGTTGTGGGGGCTGCAGTCATCTAGTCAAATGGGGAGTATTCCATCACGCTCCTGACTTGTGCCTTGTAGATTATGGACAGGCTTTTGGGAGTCAGGAGGGAGTTACTTGCTGCTGTAATCCTAGCCTCTGACCCGCTCTTGTAGCCACTGCGTTTCTGTGGCGAGTCCAGTTGAGTTTCTGATCAATGATAACTCCAAGGATGTTGATAGTGGGGTATTCAATGATGAAAACACCATTGACTATCAAAAGGTGGTGGTTAGATTGTCTCTTATTGGTGATGGTCATAACCTGACATTTGTGTGGCACTAATGTTCCTTGCCACTTGTCAGCCCAAGCCTGGATATTATCCAGATCTTGTTGTATTTTGACACAGACTGCTCCAGAATCTGAGGGGTCACAAATGGTGCTGAACCTTGTGCAATCATCGGTGAACATTCCCACGTCTGACATTATGATGGAGGGAAGGTCAGCAATGAAGCACCTGAAGATGTTTGGGTATACGACACTACCCTGAGGAACCCCTGCAGAGATGTCTTGGAGCTGAGATGACTGACCTCCAACAACCACAACCAACTTTCTATCTGCCAGATACAACTCTAACCGCTGGAATAGCCTGCCCCAGATATCCATTGATTCCAATTTTGCTAGGGGTCCTTGATGCCACACTCGGCCGATTGCAGCCTTGATGGTCGAGGGTCATCACGCTCCCCTTACACCTGGAATTCAGCTCTTTTATGAACCAAGGCTGTAATGAGGTCAGGAGTCCTGGCAGAACCCAAACTGAGTGTCACTGTGCAGGTTATTGCTGAGCAGGTTCTGCTTGATAGCACTGTTGATGACAACTTCCATCACTTTACTGATGATTGAGAGTAGACTGGTGGGACAGTAATTGGCTGCAATGACTTTGTCCTGCTTTTTATGTACTGGACAGACCTGGGAAATTTTCCACATTGTCGGATAGATGCCAGTGTTGTAACTGTACTGGAACAGCTTGGTGGGTTCTGAAGGAACCTAGAATGTTGTCAGGGCCCAAAGCCTTTAAAGTATTCCATGCTTCCAACCATTTCTTGATATCATGTGGGGTGAATCAAATTAGGTGAAGGCTGGTATCTGTAATGCTGGGGACCACTGGAGGAAGCTGAGATGGATCATCCACTCAACACTTCTGGATGAAGATTGCTGCAAAAGCTTCAGCCTTAGCTTTTGCACTGATGTGCTGGCCTGTTGCATAATAAATAGTCAGCCCTGGTAAGAAACTGAGAGGCTGCAAATATTCTGTGCCTTTCATGCACAACCTTGTTATACCTCTGCTGCAGTCATATCTTTCCTGCCTCCTTTTCCTCTTTCCTTGATATGCCTACATAATATGCCATCAGGAACTGCATTTTCCCAGCCCACTGATCTATTCTACATTTCTGTGGCATTCTGCTCCTCATTTACCCTTTCCTGCGTGTAAGCAATTCTCTGTCCTGTCAACTCCCGTATACCTGTCTTCCCAACTAGCTACACTTTTCCTCCTACTGCTTAACCTTCGTCTGATAAGCCAACAGCAAGACTGCTTCTCCTTTCTGTTTTTACGGATTATCTACTATTCTGTTTCACAAAGAGGGTTGTCCGAAGTCTGTACCATCTGGATCCAACCTAGAAACAAAATAGAAATTGCTGGGGAAGCAGTAACAAAAACAGAAGTTGCTGGAAATGCTCAGCAGGTCTAGCAGCATCTGCGAAGAGAAAATCAGAGTTAACGTTTCGGGTCCGGTGACCCTTCCTCAGAGAGGCAGCGGGTCTGGCAGTATCTACGAAGGGGAATCAGAGTTAACATTTCGGGTCGAGTGACCCTTCCTCAGAATGCCTGGAAATGGCTACTCGACCTGAAATGTTAACTCTGTTTTCTCACCACAGATGCTGCTAGACCCGCTCAGCATTTCCAGCAATTTCTATTTCTGTCTCCGATTTTACAGCAACCGCAGTTCTTTCGGTTTTTATTTCATATCCAACCTAAAAATGTTACTACCACCAAAGATGTGTGTCAGAAAGCAGTGCTTCCTCATAAATCAATCCCTCATTTTTATCATATAATTGTCTGGTTGCTGCTTTTAACTTACATAAATTTAATAAAACTTTTCTCAGACACACTTCACACACATTCACATTTACTAGCTTCTGAACACTGAGACTAAACACCAATGTAGACTCACACACAACATACATGTTTTTCTTTTTTTGTCTTTTTCACAGCATTGTAGACTGTGTGGTCCTCCTGAGGCAACTTCTCCAAACCTTTCCCTCACCCCGTCCAACTTTGTTTCTGCATCCCCACCTTTTGCATCACTAATGGATTCCCAGAATTCCAACCTTTCTTTGTTTTATCTCTAAGTTTTGTTCTGTTGTTTAAGCAAAATTTACTTTTTTCTCCTTCAGGCCATCAACAACAAGTGTTGTTTCCAGATGTTGAGGACTTTGTCAGGCAAAAAGAAGTCAATATTCTCAGCAACCACCACTACATGTGACTTCTCGTTATCTCCATAGATGTTTACCGGTCCTGCTTCGTAGTGATTCTGCCTTTCTCATTGCAGTGGCTCTTGATCTATCCATTGGAGATTCTAGCTTAACAGAAACTACATGGTAGTTCTGGAGTCTGCACACCCAGTTCTTTTGTTCCATGCTACGATCTCCAACTTTGATCTCATTGGTTACAAGACTGAGACCCTGCCTATGGTACTCACTCCATAAAGGTACTCACTCTCTTGATACATCTGATCATCTGACCTCCTGGCAATCAATAGGTTGCCCTTGTTGCAGTGCCAATTGTCAGAGTTTCAAATGGCATATAAAATGGAGACGGTTGCAGGTACATTTTAGGTAAAGGCTTTATTTTGCCATATGCATATGGGGATAGAGATTGGTAGAAATTGTTCAAAAAAATGAAGGTTTCTTTACGTTTTTATACAAATAGCTGTGTACCATATGTCCCATGACCATAAACCAAACAAGACAGCTACCGTTCTTTAGAACCCTGGACCAGTGACAATTCAGACAAATGCTTTCCATTGTAAGGCTAATCAAGCTCCTGCTATGTAACAAGCATATCTCTGTTACACTGACAATTTTCTGTTTGGCTCATATATTCCCAATGTTCTCATCCTAGTTCTAGGGTATCTCTGCAGAAGTTCCTCAGGGTAGTGTCCTAGCCCCAACCATCTTCAGCTGCTTGATCAATGACACTCCCTCCAGCATAAGATCAAAAATTGAGAAGTTTAGTGATAATTCTATAGTGTTCAGGATCATTCACAACACCTCAGGTACTGAAGCAGTCCCTATCCAAATGAAGCAAGACCTGGAGAATATCTGGTTTAGGGATGGGTAATAAATGCTGGCCCAGCCAGCAATGCTCACACACTCTGAATGAATGTGTATTTCTGAATTAAACTTAGAGTCAAAATGCTTCATTTTTATCCTTGCAGCCTCAAAAAGTGTCACTCGACACTAACCTCCCAGACTGTTACATATCTACGTGCCCTTCTGTATCTATCAAGTTATTCAGTTGGTATCTGTACCTATTGGCTGTCATGAATGACAACAAATGGACTTCAGTGGTTCACGAAGGCAGCTCACCACCACTTCTGAAGTAAATCATGGGATCACCGAGCCAGAAAGCCCACACCCCCGAATGCTTGAAAGAAAACCTTCCCACCGTTCCACTCTCAGTCCCTCCCATTGATGCCTGTCATCCTGCTAGCCCAGTCTGTTGCTGCCATACCAAGTGGTGTTGTTCAAACCCGGGACGTGGAGGATCAAAGCTGTTCCAGGAAGTCCTGCAAAGCCATCTGCAGTGTCCCCAGTGGATTTCAGCAGCCTTCCACAGCCATTCTGCAGCCACTGTGGTAGTGCACAGGTCCACTCTTTTTAGCACACCTGAACTCTAAGTACAGACTGTAGTATTGCTACAAAGTCCAATTATACAGTCAGTGTTAAACAGTAACAGTGCAATTGAATAATATCAAGTCAAGGACAAACGGTAAAAGATTAACATCAAAGGCACTTTATCTGAATGTGCAAATTGTTCATGGGAAGTATAATTAGCACAAATGGTGATAGTTTTAATCTGATATCCATTCCAGCGACGTGGTTGCTTTGTGATCAAAGCTAGAAACTAAATATTCCAGGCTATATTATTTTTAAAAGGTAACAATAAAGTGGATAGAAAGGGGTAGCCCTCATAAGGAAGTTCATGAGCCAAGATTTTGGCTCAGATCAGAAACTGTGTGGATGGAGAACAAAGTCAGAAGGCTCTGGATGTAGTTTATTGACCGCCTACTGTTGGACAGAGTATTAATCAAAAAAGAAGTGGTCTGTGTAACAAAAGCAATGCAATAATTGTCAGCACATTTTCTTTTCATAAGAACTGAATAAACTGAAGTGGCAAAATTCTTTAGGAGGATAGATTCTCCTTCAGGCCATTGACTCCTTGGCCAGAATTTCCAGGAGCTTTTCAGTGAATGGTACAACACCATTTTTTGTTAATATCTGGTCATTCACTTGCAACTTTTTCACACTGAATGGTATGTATGTGGAATGAACTGCCTGAAGAAGTAGTAGATGCTGATACAGTCACAACATTTACTTGACATTTGGATAGGTACATAAATACGAAAGGTTCAGGCCAAACGTATGCAAGTGGGACTAGTTCAGTTTGGGAAACTTGGTTGGCATGGATGAGTTAGAACAAAAGGTCTGTTTCTATGCTGTATAACTCTATGGCTGTATAACTGAGCTGAAGTGAATTTCCTTTATAATACATTATAGTAATGTATTGACAGAAGGCAGAAGCTAACTCGCTCAAACAGCGGGGTTAATTTGTGTTTCTTTTTGTCTTGTTTACTTTTTGTGTACACAGTTGAGATGTGTGGGAAAATTTGGGCTTAAGTTCTTTTAAGTTCCAGAAACCAGCATAATTTGGGCATACTGGAAATGAGAAAATTCTGATGCTTTTCCTGAAATTTAGGAATAAGGTTCTCTTGTAATATATCAATATTTATAGAGCTCCTCAGCATTGACCTGATGTTTACACTGTTTGTCAGGGAAGTGAATCAGTTTTCCAGGAAGTACTGTGATAATGTATCTTCATTTGTTAAGGATTTCCTGAATTCATGACAATATACACAGTAGCTTCCCAACACCTGTGAGCATTTACAAAGTTCCTGGAAATGCTTCACTCTTTGCAAGTGGATTCACATGAGTAGCCCCATATTTACAATGGGGTCTTATGATTTCTTTGTAAGAGGTACCTTCAAGTTTCTCAGTAATTACTTGATTCCTGGGAGGGAATCAGTACTTATGGAAGCTGTTGGGAATGTGGCATTATTTACAAGGCTTTTGGGAACAGGTTAGTGCTTGTGGGATTTGCTGGTAGTTTATTAACATCTACAGATTGGATTGAACAAAACTGTGCAAACGTTCCCTGCATAGGAAATTAGAGTGTATCACTGATTCATGTGCAATAATCAGTTGAATTTAATGCTCTCATCCCTTGTGAGTTTGGTAGTGAGGTGCAGTTAGTCAGATGGGACAGTGCAAAATGGAGGCCTCACCACCTTCCTGCCTCCTCTCTTGTATCACCCCACTGTCAATTGAGGCTATTAGCTGGGGAAGTAATATCTCCTTGAAGGCCTCATTTTGATGATGCTGGTATTAACATTGCTCCAGAAAGCTCACCATTCTGGGAGCACAACAAACAAACCTGTGCACTGCTGATGGGGTCCCTCATTCAAAGACTCTCAGTTGCTGGAGAGGCCAAACATTGAGAAGGGTGGTGCCGATGAGAGTCATCTGTGCTGCTGACACCCACTTGTGACAACAATCTCTTCTCCAGAATCCATTCACAGATGGCTTGAGATGCAGCAATGACACCAGGCCTTAATGGGTGTTGTAGCAGCAGTAGCATCCACTGCCTCCATTGTGGCACAGCCATTCAGAAAGTGGGGATTCCTCTACTGTTGTCTTGGATGGCATCTGCACACGTCAGGAAAGATCCCTGGGACCTCCATTAAATTCTGCTCAGTGTCATAGTTTTAAAGTTTTAATGAGTCTCGAGCTTAAAGTGTGGGAGGTAATTTTTTAAAGACTAAATACCTTTTTGATTTTTATTTTTTTTTTCTTTTCGTTGAATGAGAATAAAAGTACCTGCATTTGTTGCCCATCCCCTAATTGACCTTGAACCGAGAGGTTTAAAAAGTGCTTACAGAGTGTAGTTAAGAGTCACCCATATTGCTATGGGTCTGGAGGCATTAGTAGAAGTAAAGATGGTAATTTTACTTCCGTAAAGGATGTTCGAAAGATTTTTGCAATAATGGAGAATAGTTGTTTTGATCACCATGACTGAGATTCTGAATTGAGTTTAAATTCCAAAGCTGCCATAGAGGCATTTGTATCCATGCCCTCTGTATTATCTTGGGCCTCTGGATTGCTGATTCAATGGTATTTTACCACAGATCAGAGAAAAGCCATGCTTAATCTTCCAAGAATGTGGAAAAACTGGCTTGATCCTTTTTATGAGTAACAATAGAAACGTGCAAAAAGATGTTTGAGAGGGTGAAGAATGAAAGGTGTATCTCTCTTCCATCTATTACCTTTTTAACATGAAATAAACTTCATCAGAGCAATCCAGTTCATTGTTATATATTGATATATAGCAGAGGAATTCTCCTCTCCCCAAATACTCACAGTAAATGGAACTTTAATATGCACCTAGTGTTGCATAGCATGACATTAGAATGCTAAGATTGTCAAGGAAAGCATTGTATTTATATGGTACACAAACAGGAGGTTGAAAGAACACAGCAAGCCAGGCAGCAGCCTCCTGTTTGTCTACCTTGGATTGCAGCGTCCGCAGTTTTTTTTGTCTCTAACTGTATTTGTATAATGTCTTGTCATGTCTGTAAAAAAGTTATTGAGACATTTCATACTTTTGAAATGCAGTCAGACTTGTTCCATAAGTGATTGCAGCAGCCAATTAATGCTCAAATTCAGACAAGTAGCAAGTGAAAACATTGGTTTCACTTCAACAGGAGATTTTTTTTCTTCTCCCCAGTTCTGGGCACCGCACTTTAGGAAAGATGAAAAGGCATTAAAGATTTGGCAGAAAAGATACATGAAAATAATTCCAGGAATGACAAGCTCCAGTCATACAGATTGGAAAAA
The DNA here is from genome assembly GCF_030684315.1 of Stegostoma tigrinum. Classification (NCBI taxonomy): domain Eukaryota; kingdom Metazoa; phylum Chordata; class Chondrichthyes; order Orectolobiformes; family Stegostomatidae; genus Stegostoma; species Stegostoma tigrinum. The sequence continues at coordinate 28,791,262 of NC_081372.1, forward strand.
CTTGTCTGTTCCCCTCAGGTAAAAGAAAATTCATAGCAAATATGATAAAACCAGAGGGGTCTCACCAGAGTAGTCAAGGGAGCAGTTTCTGATGTTGGAAAGATCGAGGCCTGAGGACACTGATTTAAGTGGTGAAAAGATTAATGGAGACATGAGGAAAACCTTTTTTTGTAACGCAATGAGTGCTTACAGTCTGAAACACAGAGAATTGTGGAGGTCAATTCAGTTATAGATTCAAAGGAAAATTGGATAGTTCTCTGAAGAGAAAGATTTGCATGGCTGAAGGAAAAAAGCAAGAGTGCGAGACCAAATGTGTTATTTTTGCAGAGAACTGGCATGGATCTAATGGGCAGAATGGCTTCCTGCTGTCCTATTACCAAAAATCACATTGTTGGCTCAGGCCTAGTTTTGGATGTTTTTCAAATGCTATGGACACCAACATTGACAGGCAGGACGCAGCTTTACATTACTTTCAAAAGACAGCATCTTAAACAATATAGTACGCTCCCAGCATGAACAACTTCGCTTAGATATGGTGCCCTATATCAAGACTAGGGTATAAACCCATGACCTACTGGCTCAGAGATAAAGGGTAGAGTTATTATTTGTGTCTTCAGTGTTGGGGAAAAAGTGCAGGCCAGGAGCTCAGAAATGTTGTTGGAAGCACTCTGAGTGAAAGTTTGGAATTGGCAGCCAATTAAGCTGACCCTGTTCAGCACCCCACTCAATTCAGGATGGTGAACAGGCTTCTGAATCTGGAGCACTAATAGGACATCATCCAGCTCTGTAATATTGGCAACACCACTTTCCCAGATGGGCCCTGCTGAGGTGTGTGGTGATCTTCCATAACCAGTCACCAGCCACAAGTAATGCATGTAGGAAAAGTATAAAGTTAGGGCTGTCAGACAGGAGGTACAAAGACCCCTACACTGGTACAGGAAAAATTATGACATCTTCTACACTCATTTCCAAAGGTGTCTAGTTATGGTTTGACAAACGGTTCCCAGCATGACATGAGCTGAGAGAGCTAAGATATGACTTGGCTGGAGTTATGAGGAGAAATTGACCTTCAGACATAGAGTCATAGAGGTATACAACATGGAAACAGACCCTTCAGTCTAACTCATCCATGCTGACCAGATATCATAAATTAATACAGTTCCATTTGCCAGCATTTGGTCCATATCCCTCTAAATCCTGCATCTGACAAGAACATCAGCATATGGGTGCTGTAGGTCATCAAGGAGGCACATTTATGACTATAATGTGAAGAAAAGCCTTACGGAGAAAAAGCATCCCTGAAACTCGATGAATGGTGACACTTAAATTTTTAAAAAGTAGATTCATCGCCCCCACTATTATCATGTATGCAACGGCCTGCAAACACATTGGAGCCCAATAGGGGACAATGTCTAATAAAAGAGAAAAATTGAAATAGCAGGATCTTGGATACCTATCATGAGTCAATATATTAAAAGTGTTTGAAGAAGTGACTAATAAATGGTAAAATACTAGCTCCATAAAAAAGTATATTATCAGATTCTTCGAATCAGGTGGCAGTCCTTGTCAAGTAGCACCCTGATTTTCAGATGGACAAACACCTTCCTAACACTGATCCGAAAGCTACCTCTACAAGTTATGGAGATCAATGTGCACTGTATCATCCATCTGTTTGCCCTCAGGGAGCAGTTCACTGCTGTTACCTGTCACAGATTGAATGCTTTTCCTGTCTTTCATAAACTGAATACATTAATTCACAATCGCTTGACCTCTTGACAGCCCCTTTAGGGTAGCCCTGATACTTTAAACTTGCAGGGCTGACAAAAAAGGCAGACAGTGTCAGGACTGTATTTTTGATTAAGCCACTTACCCTCCTGCTTTTAAAAAACTATAAGCAGCTCCATCATTATCCTGCTTCCTACAAAATCTCATGGCAAGAGGACTTTGTCTTTGAACTATGTCATTGAGCTAGCCACACGGTTTTTGTCTTGTTTTCAGGTTGCCCGCAGACCTTGAAATTTGAAGTAAAAATGACTCAGGCTGACAAGAGTTCAAGGGTTTGGGAGTGAGCATTGATGAGCACAGTACTCTTCCAGAAGAACATTGAAAAGAATTTTTTTCTTCTGTAGAATTGCCAGAATTTCCTTCGTGTTTTCATAAATTGGACATTAATATCTTGGTGTTCAAAGCAGCATGGAAGCAAAAAGGGCATTTAAAAACGCTACAGGTTTTAACAATTTTTTTAAACACTTGATTAGTTTCAGAAAGAATGAAAATGGAAGGGAAAGTTTTTCTGGTGATGTGGATGGAATATCATGTGATGAAACCTCCAGAAATGTGTCTGACCAGAGCCTATTGTACTTACAAAGACTAGCAGCATATTCTGAATGAATTCAAGGATGCTATGGCTAACAAAATGAAAAAGACAATTGAATTGCTTCGAACTGAAAGCAAATATTGAAACTATCTCATCTTGCATCATCTTCGCTGACTTCTTGCCTTGCAACTCCTTCTTTCCCACCACACTGCCCTCGGCACTTCCCCACATACGGACATAGAACCCCCTATCCCAGTTAGACGTTAATGCCATAATTCTATTTAAAACTATCCTTTGGGAAGTGATCTGAAAATCTAGGTGTGTATTATATAGAAAAATACATAAGTATGGAGGAAACAACAGCATATGGTTGTGAGTGTAGCCTGAGGTCCACAAATCTTGAATATCTCAGCATCTGCCAACTTGGCTGGTTCGTATGAACCCCTCTTGGGAACCTGTGCACAAATGACATACAGAATTCATTAGATATACAAATAATAGTTACATCTTACCTGGGCCTGACAGTAACAGAGTTAGAGCGATAGTAAGAACTGCAGATGCTGGAGAATTTGAGATAACAAGGTGTAGAGCTGGATGAACACAGCAGGCCAAGCAGCATCAGAGGAGCAGGAAAGCTGATGTTTTGGGCCTTGACCCTTCTTCAGAAAACATTTTCATTTTCTGAAGAAGGGTCTAGGCCCGAATCGTCAGCCTTCCTGCTCTTCTGATGCTGCTTGGCCTGCTATGTTTGTCCAGCTCTACACCATGTTACCTCAGTAACAGAGCTAGGTTACCTGACCTACACATATTTAATTGGGGGGTTTCAGTTTCCAATGGAGAGTTCTGGTTAAAAGCAAAGTCACAACTGCTTAAAATCTGATTTGTCCTTTTCTTCTTCAAAGGACATGCACAACCTTTCAATAGTTGACTTCATAGAGGGAGTCATTGCTGCTATCATTGCCTCTTGGATGAGATATGAAACCAAGGGCCCATCTTCCATTTCAAGTGGATACAAAGATTCCAAAGAACTGTTTTGAATAAGAAACAGGAGTTACCTCAAATTGTCCTGGTTGTTATTTATCCCTCTGTCATCAACACAGAGACAGACCTTTGGTGTGATCATATTTTTTAATGCAATCTTGAGAAGTGGGTGTCACTGGTTATGCCAGCACCTACTGCTGTTATTTTTGGCAGATTGCTGTGTTAGAGGTGCCTCTGTGTATCTACATTATGACAGTGTGTGCCACTTCAGGAGCACCTCACTGGTTATAAAGTGCTCTGGGGCAGCAGTGGTCATGAACAATGCTATGTACATGCAAATATTTGTTTCTTCTGTTGAAAGAATTGTTCCTCCCAAGGAATCAGATTCTATTAACAGCTGATGCACTTAAAATTCTGAATCTCTTCAAACATACATATTCTTGTATGTTTATAAAAATAACTTTATATTGCGTACAAATGAGTCCAACTGGTCAAATAACATTGAAAAGACGGCCGGGTGGGGGCCGAAATTGTATTACACTGTCAGCCTCATTACAAAATATAGACTCAAAATAATATTCACCACTTTTCAGTAAGAGTATAGACATAGTTCACTACTTTTTCCTCATATATTTGCCAATTCAGTTGGATAAGACTGCAATTTCTGTCTCTTGCTGTTCAAATTTAATTTATTCTAAGTGCCAATCAATACAATGTGGTATGCTGAGATTGTATGTTTATTATGTTAAATAATTCCTGAGAATCTGTAAGGAAGACAATTGTTTACAAAGATCAGGTGCTCTGCCTACTTACCAGGGAAGGCAGAGACTCCTACTGGCTCTCTCCATTGGAACTGATGAAGAATATGAGTGGCCATGGATAGTCAATGTAAGTTTACAAAATTGCCACAAGGAGCGGTGTTTTACAAATTAATGTCTTAACCCTCTTTATGGTTTATCAAATTTTGATCAATTCCATATGATAAAAAGAGAGATCACCAATTCTTATACTGCCTTTTCTTCACTACCATGGCAACTTGCATTTTTACAATACCTTTAACATACCAGTAACTCTGAAGGTGCTTCCATGAGCATTATTGCTACAATTAGACATTTTTGAGCCAGTTCAAGCTTCAATTTGTTCTCTTCAGAACTTGACTGTGAACCTTTCCCTAGGCCCTGTTCTGTTTGATTATGAAGCACTTCCATGAGGAATGGTGACCCTCTGGGGCTTTGCTGAATTCCCACTCTTTTCACCAAGCTGGTTATGGTATCATCACCGTCACCCTGAGCAGTTTTAAAATGGGGATGAAATATTTCTGCCTGCCCACACGATGTGCGGTGGGTGGGCTCAGTTAGGGACAATGGACTCCACCCCTCAGCAAAAGGAAGTTAGAGTTGTTGGCCAATCAGGTTGGTTGGCAGAAGCAAGAGCTTGATAATGAGTGGCTTTGGGAGTGCAAACAATTTCATAGAGATGACCCATTGGATCTCTGGAGAGGTAAGTTGGGATTATTGTGTGGGAAGGTTTGACCAACTTCAGGAGTATGCTGGCCTTTAGAGAATAGGGGTTAGGAAAGCAGGGGAGGTAGCATCTCTGGAGGGTACCCTGACATGTGAAACCACCCAAACCAAACCCCACTCCACCACAACAATCATTCAAGATTCAAGAACAGCTTCTTCTCTGCTGTTATCAGATTTATGATTGGACCTCTCATGTCAGATTTGATCTTTCTTGACACCTTTTCTGTAGCAGCAACACCATGTTCTAAATTATGTTCTCTTACCCTGATGTACTTATATAGGTATGATTTGTCTGGATAGCACACAAAACAACACTTTCTACTTTCTTTTTGAAGGATAGCAAAGATGATTCGCAATAGGAGTGAGAGAGACAGGGTAGCTGTCATGGGGGACTTCAACTTTCCAAATATTGACTGGGAACACTATAGTTCGAGTACTATAGATGGGTCAGTTTTTGTCCAGTGTGTGCAGGAGGGCTTCCTGACACAGTATGTAGATAGGCCAACAAGGGGCGAAGCCACATTAGATTTGGTACTGGCTAATGAGCCTGGCCAGGTGTTAGATTTGGAAGTAGAGTGCAGGAGCCATGGTTTACAAAGGAGGTGGAATCTCTGGTCAAGAGGAAGAAGGCGGCTTATGTTAGGATGAGATGTGAAGGCTCAGTTAGGGCACTTGAGGGCTACGAGGTAGCCAGGAAAGACCTAAAGAGAGAGCTCAGAAGAGCCAGGAGGAGACATGAGAAGTTGTTGGCGAATAGGATCAGGGTAAACCCTAAGGCTTTCTATAGGTATTTAAGGAATAAAAGAATGACGAAAGTAAGATTAGGACCAATCAGGGATAGTAGTGGTAAGTTGTGAGTGGAGTCAGATGAGATAGAGGAAGCGCTAAATGAATATTTTTCAACAGTATTCACTCTAGAAAACGACAATGTTGTCGAGGAGAATACTGAGATACAGGCTACTAGACTAGGTGGTATTGAGGCTCACAGGGAAGAGGTATTAGAAATCCTTCAGAGGGTGAAGATAGATAAGTCCACTGGGCTGGATGGGATTTATCCTCGGTACCTCTGGAAAGCCAGGGAGGAGATTGCCGAGCCTTTGGCATTGATCTTTGATCTTTAACTCATTGATCTTTAACTTGGCATTGTCTACAGGAATAGTGGAGGATAGCGAATGTGGTTCCCCTGTTCAAGAAGGGGTGTAGAGACAACCCTGGTAATTATAGACCAGTGAGCCTTACCTCAGTTGTTGGTAAAGTGTTGGAAAAGGTTATAAGGGATAGGATTTATAATCATCTAGAAAAGAATAAATTGATTAGGGATAGTCAGCACCGTTTTGTGAAGGGAAGGTTGTGCCTCACAAACCTTATTGAGTTCTTTGAGAAGGTGACCAAACAGGTAGATGAGAGTAAACCGGTTGATGTGGTGTATATGGATTTCAGCAAGGCATTCGATAAGGTTCCCCACAGTAGGCTATTGTACAAAATGCGGAGGAATGGAATTATGGGAGATTTAGCAGTTTGGATCGGAAATTGGCTTGCTGAAAGAAGACAGAGGGTGGTAGTTGATGGGAAATGTTCATCCTGGAGACCAGTTACTAGTGGTGTACCGCAAGGGTCGATGTTGGGTCCACTGCTGTTTGTCATTTTTATAAATGACCTGGATGAGGGCATAGAAGGATGGGTTAGTAAATTTGCAGCCGACACTAAGGTCGATGGAGTTGTGGATAGTGACGAAGGATGCTGTAGGATGCAGAGAGACATAGATAAGCTGGGCAGAGAGGTGGCAAATGGAGTTTAATGCAGACAAGTGTGAGGTGATGCACTTTGGTAGGTGTAACCAGAAGGCAAAGTACAGGGCTAATGGTAAGATTCTTGGTAGTGTAGATGAGCAGAGAGATCTCGGTGTCCATGTACACAGATCCTTGAAAGTTGCCACCCAGGTTGACAGGGCTGTTAAGAAGGCATACAGTGTTTTAGCTTTTATTAATAGAGGGATCGAGTTCCGGAACCAAGAGGTTATGGTGAAACTGTACGAAACTCTGGTGTGGCCGCACTTTGAGTATTGCGTACAGTTCTGGTCACCGCATTAAAAGAAGGACGTGGAAGCTTTGGAAAGGGTGCAGAGGAGATTTACTAGGATGTTGCCTGGTAAGGAGGGGAGGTCTTACGAGGAAAGGCTGAGGGACTTGAGGCTGTTGTCATTAGAGAGAAGAAGGTTGAGAGGTGACTTAATTGAAACATATAAAATAATCAGAGGGTTAGATAGGGTGGATAGGGAAAACCTTTTTCCTAGGATGGTGACGGCGAGCACGAGGGGGCATAGCTTTAAATTGAGGGGTGAAAGATATAGGACAGATGTCAGAGGTAGTTTCTTTACTCAGAGAGTAGTAAGGGAATGGAACGCTTTGCCTGCAACGGTAGTAGATTCACCAACTTTAGGTACATTTAAGTCGTCATTGGATAAGCATATGGACGTACATGGAATAGTGTAGGTTAGATGGGCTTGAGATCGGTATGACAGGTCAGCACAACATCGAGGGCCGAAGGGCCTGTACTGTGCTGTTACATTTTATGTTCTTGCTGTATCTCAGTACATGCGACAATAATAATTCAAATCAAATCAAGTTCCTCTTTCCTGTTTGCCCATTTTTTACATAAAATCAGACTGTCCACTCCTGCCTGATTCCTGGAGTTTCTGAATCCACCAGGACTGATTACTGGAGATTTTTGCACTTGATCAATCATCCCACTGATATGAAATGCTTTTCATTCTCTTTGTGCAGGATTTATGCAACTGGTAAATGAAAGCGTTGAAACAAGTTGAAAAGTAAAACCAGGTTATGTTCTGTGTGGTTGTTTTCTCTCATAGCAGTGTTCCAAGAGATGGATGCTCAATTCCTGGAGACCCCAGGTCAATCTGAAGAGTTGGCAACTCAACAGCTCTCTTCAATCAACTTATGGCAGAGGCAGCATATTAGTCAGGTCAATCGGCTTGGAAATAAGCTGCATTGACGTTTAATTATTCGCTTCAATATAGCACGTAAGCTGTTGATTTCAGCACCTACCCAGCTTCCGTATTATGACGTAAAAACCAAACAAACAGCAGTTGCGGTAATTCAGGAACAAAAATAGAATTTGTTGGAAAAGCTCAGCATGTGTGAAGAAAAATCAGAGTTAACGTTTTGTGTCCGGTGACAATTCCTCAGAATGGGGCACCAGTCCCAAAATGTTAACTCTGATTTTTCTTCACAGATGCTGCTAGACCTGCTGAACTTTTCCAGCAACTTTATTTTTGTTCCATATTATGAAGGCTGCGGTATCTCAGCATCATAGAGGTTTTCAGCACAGAAGAAGGCCCTTTGGCCTATTGCACCAGTCAAAAGTAAGCACTTTACTATTCTGTTTCAAAATGGTGTGCTATCCCACTTGAGTTAGTTTATGGGCTCCCTATTGCTGAAAACTCACCCAGTAGGCCTACAGAAAACCCAGGTGAGATGACTGCATTCATACTGCATAGACAAATAGCTCCGCATTCTCCTAGTGTTTATAGTCGTGTCCCATCATGTGATAAAATCACTTGGTGGATAATTTGGAATTTGGCTGTGAAACGCTGAGAAGTTTTACGATATTACAGGTGCTGCATCACTACATCTTGTATTTGATGTGTATACAATGCAAACCTGCACACAATAACATGCTTCTGTTGCAACATACAGAAATATTTTCCAGCACCTACTTCTGAACAAGATAGTATAAAATCATGAAATTGGGGTTGCTCAAAATAACTGGAATATAAAAAGATAAGGGTGCAGCCAGGAGTGTAAGATTAGATTAGCTGATTTACATGGAGAAAAACATCAAAACCTTGACAGACCATATACCTGCTTCTGTGCTTGAAGAGTCTATCATTCAGTGCCAGGAATTATGACATCCAGTGATCACATTTTTAATGAAATATTGGCAGATTTATGAACTTTGCTTTGTGTATATGTATACATACAATATACTCTACACCCTATAAATGTTAAAACCTTTCCTAGAACATTGATTTCAGAGAGAGAAATTGATTAAGATATTAGACATTGATATAAAATGACATATCATCCAATAACACCATGAATGTTGGCACAGGGAATCTACTAGCAATATGTAGTAAAAATTGATTTTTTTTTTAAATCAGGTGGTATTTTGGAAGGATATCAAGAGCCAACGCAGAAAAATTGCTGCAATCTGCAGAAAATCAAAATGGAACTTTCCTGGTTCGTACAAGTGAGACTACTAACAGTGATTTTTCAATATCAGGTATGCAAAACACGATTAAGTGTAAATCAAAGTTTCTATTAAAATTAAGTTGTAATGAGTGGTTTGATGGGTTATTGATGAAGTGCTTTGGTATTCAGCTTCGGAAGCCGGCTTACACTTCTGTGGGATTTCTGATCCTAACAGCACTGAGGGAATGCCAAATCTTCATGCACTGTAACAGTACAAGAAGGCAGCTCGCCGTCACATTCTCAAGGCCAAGCAGAGATAGGCAACCAATGCTTGCCCATCCAGTATTAGCCATGCCCCAAATACAATTATGACGTCCAGTGATCACATTTTTAATGAAATATTGGCAGATTTATGAACTTTGCTTTGTGTATATGTATACATACAATATACTCTACACCCTCCCTATAAATGTTAAAACCTTTCCTAGAACATTGATTTCTCTGATTCGATCCTATTGAGATTAACCAATTTAATCTAATAGTGAGCTAATTCCAGGCAAATAACAGGAACTATTAGCCAGAATTCCTACTTCTGACTGCTATTAGCTGACCCCTGCTGGAATGAGAACATTACATTACAGCAGAGCTGGTGTCTTGGTATGCAGTTGTTTTATAGTGACCAAATCTGCAAGCTAATCTGTAACCCATTGAACATTTTCATGGTGCACATCAGCAAAATAATAGCACCTCAATTTTCTTTTTCTGTTTCCCTTTGCTAAAGTGTTAGAAAAAAATCTTCATTGTATTATCAGAGATAACATATTCTCATCTCATACAGCAGCATCCAAGCAGTTGACTCAAACAGTCTCAAATCATTGGTTTTCAATTTGAATTCAGGCAAAATCAGATAATTGTAAACCATATGGGGAAAAGAAATAGACACTCATGTGCCTCCTAAAAATGTTAGCACACGCATGAAGCAAATTAATCATGTAAATTCACTCCCATTCTAAAATAGGTAGGGATTTGGCAAAATATATGCAAAATGGACTGGCACCCTGCAGAGGTCCTCAGCACAACAGATGATAGTCTTCAGCCAATTCAATTCACTCCACTCCGTTAATAATTGACTAGAGGCACTGGATACTGCAGATACTATGGGCCCTGAATTCTTGCATTTGTACTGAAATTGTATGCTCCAGAAATTGCGTCCTTAGCCAAGCAGTTCCAATCCAGTTGCAATGCTGGCGTCTATGTGACAATATGGAAAATTGCTCAGGAATGCCCCATACACATGAAGCTGGGTAAATCCAACCTGGACAGTCATCAGTAAAGTGATGGAAGGAGTCATTGACATTGCTATCAAACAGCATTTGCTCTGCTGCTGCTCAATTTTGCATCTGTAAGGGCCACATGGCTCCTGACCTCATTGCAGCCTTGGTCCAAACTTGGAGAAAAGAGCTGAATTCCAGAGGTGAAGTGAGAATGACATCATGGATATCATGAAGACATTTGATGGAGTATGACATCAGGGAAGATTAGCTGGAGTCAATGGAATTGGGAAGAAAACTCTCCATTTACTGATGTCATACCTGGTGCATAGGAAGCTGATTATAATTGTTAGAGGTCAGTCATCTTAGCTCCAGGATATCTCTGCAAGAGTTCCTCAAAGTCATGTCCTAGGCCTAACTATTTTCTGCTGCTTCATCAGTGACCTTTCCTCCATCATAAGGTCAGAAGTGGGGATGTTCGCCAATGATTGCACAATGTTCAGCACCATTCACAAATACTGAAACAGTCCATATTCAACTTCAGAAAGACCTGGAAAGTATCTAGCCTATGGCTAAAAAGTGGCAAATAACATTCATACCTAACATATGTCAGGTAATGACCATTTCCAGAAAGGGAGAATATAAACATTGTCCATTGGTATTCAGTGGAATTACTCAGCTGAATCCCCTCCTATCAACATCCTGGGAGTTATCATTGATCAGAAACTCAACTGCACTCACCATGTAAATGCACTGGCTACAAGAGCATGTCAGAGGCTAGGAATATTGCAGTGAGTAACTCACCTCCTTACTCCCAAAAGCCTGTCCACCATCTAGCATCCACACCAGCAGTGTGGACCACCAGCAAGATGCACTGCAGAAATTCACCAATCCTCCATGGTTAACCCCTTGCAAACCCATGACCTTGTTCATCTAGAAGGACTAGAGTATCAAATACATGGGGACACCACCACCTGCAAGTTCCCCTCCAAGCCACTCACCATCCCTCCTATGAAATATATCATCATTCCTATAGTGCTGCTGGGTCAAAATCCAGACACTCCCTCACTCAACTGTATTGTGGGCCTACCTACACAAAATGCAATGTTCAGTAAGGCATCTCTCCACCACTTCCTAAGAGGGTCTTAGGACAGCCCAGGCTCCGTGGACTCCACATACCATGAATCATTTTTTTCAAAACTCCAAATGAATAGGAATATTAGCATGGAAGAGAAGTGGCAGGGATGTCAGCCAAGTGGATTTGGCCTCGTGAAAGGCAGATGTCAAGCCCCATCCAGGTGTCTAGGCCTGGTGTGTGACAAAGACCCCTGGTAGCTTGGTACATTTGGAAAGGCTTATTACGTAGGTGGTTGGTCACAAATAACTGGTCACAAGCCACACTTTGCAGTATTCTTCACTTTGGGAGGTGCCTGAGATGCTGGCCTCATGATGGAAGCACCTGTTAATTTTAGTTCATCTCAGTAGGACCGTCAAGATCAAAACCGGAAGGGCTTTTCAAGGCTATAGTTTAAAACTAGGTCAAGAGAAATGACGTATAATATATATTCAAAAGGAGGTAGTTTCATATTTAATAATTCAGTGAGGGGATAAAAATTCATTTGATTAACCACTAATTTAGTATGCCCCTGATTTCTGAAGTAGTACTAACTTGGTAACTCAATTAAACATTCTGATCATGGCTAAATCTCCAAATTGTGCTACACGTCAATCTTGCAGTAAATTGCATGTGGACCAGGCCACCAGAGAGGCATAATTAAGCCATTTGGCCCATTGAGTCTGCTCCATTCAATCATGATATGCAGATATATTTAGTGGGTTTAGTTTCCTCTTGAAAGTTATATATTTTGGCGTTATTTTACCATCCTCATTGGAAATTTTTACCATTTACAACATAAACCTAACATTGCACATCCTTACTGGTGCCCTTGCACTACCTCTGCCTTCAGAATGTTGAGATCAATATCAGGCATGGAACTAAGTACCGATGAGGAGGCAGACAGTAAATAGGGAACTATCGGACAGTTAGCCTGATATAACTGGTTAATATAGTATTGGAATCTAACTCTCCTCCCTTGAATAGCAACGTTACATTTGTACCTTCCAATCCTTTACAAAGGTTCTAGAACCTAGCTAGTTTTGGAAGATCACAACAATGCATGCATTATCTCTACAACCACCTCTTCTAAATCCCTATGTTGTTAGCCATCAGCTACAAGTGTATTCGTCTGCTCTTAATTCCATTCTTTTGTCTTATATATTTCCTCTAACCGTATTAATGACATGATCCCTCCTGCTGAGCAAGTGTAATGCCAAAAAGACAAGTTTACATTATAAAATGTAAAAGTTAATAATGGAAATGTAAAGATGGATTAGCAAAAATAAGGGCAGAATATATCGCACTAAATTAAATGTTGAATTATATACTGATATTTCAGCAGCACACTTCAAAAATCTCATTGCCATTTAGTAGTGGCATCATGGTTTTACACAAGGGAAATTGTGATTTAAAGTTTCCGTCTCTCATCTTTTACTGTTTCTCCTCTCCATAATGCTTTAATTTTTTTTTGCTTTTTGCTGTGTTCACTGTTGCCTGTCTCTGATTTTTCTTTCATTCTTTCTAGCTGGGAGATGGTAGCTGGTGTGGCAATGTTTTGATGGGAGATGAATCCCCAAATGACTGCACTTTTCGTGCACGTTTTGAGGTTTGTGAAGCCTTTCCATTACATTTCCCAGTCACTTGTGTTTTTCCTCACCTTTTTGTGTTTCCAATTCCCATGATTATTTCTATTAGTACACGTTCCCATCCTTTTTACCTTTGAAACTATCTATTTGACCAGAGTATTTTTCACAGAAATCCTTTATCTCCCTGTTAATCTTTCATTTACTTCACGTGTATTCCTCCTACCAACATAAGGCATGAAACCTCCTCAAACTCATCCAGTCTTTACTCCACCTTTGTTATGCTTTCCTGAGAAGCCATAACTTCAAGATTTTTTTTAAAGAAAGCATGTAAAATTAGTATGAGGAAAGTACTTATTCCTATTTGTGTCTTTTTCTGTCCCCTTTCCCCCTTCTCTCACTGACACCTCATATGCATCACATTGTTGTTAGACATTAAGGTTTGAAGTCATAGTTGTAGCTCAGGGCTCCAGTTGAATGAACAGAGCAGCCAGAGCCCCATGATATTGACAGCATAAAGCCCACATTAATCCTAATTGAATGAAACTATGGAGATAATATGCTGACCTTCTAATTGTGTTGTGAATCAGTCAACCCTCTCACATGAAGCACAGAATTATCAATGTGAGTTGCAAAGTCTATTTAAATCAAGATTGCCTTCCTGGTGTAGTTTTTACTTGGAAGACTCAAAAACACTTTTTGACAAGGCACATATCCTACGGGCAACACTTCTACACTTTCATGTGCTACTGCAGACAAGCTTGTAGAGGAAATAAAGACAAAGATGGAGTAACTGTTACCCAGATACTATAAATCTATTCATTGGCTCAGACAAAGGCGATTGAAAGGGTCATTTCCAGTATTATCCCACACGAGGAACTAAGTTCACTCCAGAAAGGGGTGCAATGATCTTACAAGCAGGAATAATGAATATGAGTTATCATGTCTCCACCTTTATCAATAAGGCCTGATGAAATCTTGTTATTGATCTTCCTCTATCATCATTGTCAAAGATTTCCTCCCATCTAAACATTCTTCAGTGTGTAATTACATGGGAACTACGTAACACCGTGACTTATCATAAAATGCACACAAATTTTGTTTGCATTTTTTACATCATATATCAATTCTCCTCTCTTTTTCACATAACCATCGTCCACTTCTCCTTCCTCACTTCATACTTACAGTCATCACCTCCGCATCCTTCTTCCATCTTGCTTGCGCTCCATTTCTCTGCTCATAGTTTCACACATTGACATATCTCCATTACTCCTAAATGGTTTTACTGTAATATTAAGATCATAGCCAGAATTCTGCAGGTGCTGGAAATACAAAACAATAACTGAAAAGTCTGTAGAGAGAAAATAATGTTTTTCTGTTTTCTGTAATCTTGTTCTGGATTTCACCCACATGACAAAATGTCTTCCCTATGTTTATCCTTTTCAAAGAATTATATTATTTTAGTCATCTCAATTTGGTCATCCTCAACCTTCTAAACTCAACGGAGTGTATAAAAACTAAAAGAACTGAAAATCAGAAATAAAAACAAAGTTGCTGGAAAAGCTCAGTAGGTGTGGCAGCATCTGTGGAGGAGAAAACAGAATTAATGTTTCAAGTCTGGTGACCCTTCCTCAGAAGGGTCCTCAGGAAGGGTCACCGGACCTGAAACATTAAATCTGTTTTCTCCTCCACAGATGCTGCCACACCTACTGAGCTTTTCCAGCAACTTTGTTTTTGTCAAAGGAGTGTATGCCATTTTTGTGTAACCTTCCCTTATGACCTAACCCTTAAGCTCCACATTATTGTAACAAGTTTATACTGCATCCACTCCAAAATCAATGTATCTTTCCTAAGATTTAGCTGCCAAAGTGAACATGGTAATCCAGATGGAGTTTAACCATGGCTGTCTTTAAAACATTTCTCCTCCTATATCTTATCGTTTTACACTCTTAAACCACCTAGCCTACGTATCACTAGACACGATGGGCAATTTGGCATGGCCAATCCACCTAATCTGCACATCTTTGGACTGTGTGAGGAAACCAGAGCACGCAGAGGAAACCCATGCAGACACCAGGAGAATGTGCAAACTCCACACAGACAATTGCCCGAGGCTGGAGTTGAACCTGGCTCACTGGAAAATTAACTGATCAACTCATTTTCTTCTGGATCTGTTCTCATTCATGCTACATTTCCTTGGCAAAATACAGCAACAGTTAAATTAGCTTTGGAGACTAATTAGTGTCAGTAACCCCATACTTTTGAATGGGTTGAACCACAAAAAGTTTCTCACCAAACGACAACATGGACCTCCTATCTTAAATTTACATGTTAAAATGGTGTGTGGACACTGCAGCTTGAATCCAATGTGTACCTCTGCAAATATTTTAACTCTACACATGACCTATGTACAAGTGTTTAAAATCAAGGTTTGCATTTTCATGCATTGAACGTTGGATTTTAAAGAACAATATTATCAGATTATTACAAGGAAATTATTGATCATCACTGGCAATTCACAGATACTGAAATGAAAACAAAGATCTGTATTAAGTCAGTAATTTTCATTCATTTTCAAAGGAAAGGCTTAGACTATGGTCACAATGTGAAGTTAATTTGTGCCCAGATATTGATGACATTAATGTATGGACAACTGAGGCCATGGAGAAACATTTTATAACCTGTAGAGGGAAAAGGGATGAACTGATATCCAAATCTCATACCAGCAAATTTTTGAGCACCATTGCAGAAGGTTACAGGGCAATCTTCACTCTGTGGACTTTCTCCTCGCCTGTCAGTCCTTGTTGTGTAGGCCTGGTTATAAAGGATGGAAGATGGGCGAGGATTAATAGCCTGGATCTTCTGAATGGCCATTTCTGAAGCCTGGATGATGGTTGTGCATGAGAACCCTGTGGAATCAGCAGCATAGCACACTCTGAGGGAATTGTCAAGGAAATTGAAGATACCAATTGGAACTCTCCCTAAAGTATCCGTTAAAAGTGGATAATTCGGAAGGTTCTGCTACAGTTAAGTAAATAGTTAATCAGGAAAAATTACACTTCCAAAAAACTTAATCTAATTGCTGATTGATCCCCAACTAACCATAGCCCCCAACTACACCTCTCCTAGATCCTGACCTGACACCCCACAACTCCTGCCAAGATCTGTCAGACCTGCCAACCCAAACAACGTCACTGGATCTGACACACCCCCCACCCCCCACTCCCACACCTGGTACCCAACATTCCCTTCTGCCTATGCCACCCTCCACTACTTCAGGATTCAACATTCATTTTCCCTATTGCCAGTCCTGTCCAGCCACCAAGCTCAATATCCCCTATCCCAGCTCCAGAATCAGACACTCACCTTGATGACTCAAGACCCAATATCTCCCACCAACCCTGAGTAACCCTTTACCCTAAACACTCCATCACTTACCTGGCCCACTTGCCACTTCGTGATTTTGTGCCCTACTCATCTGGCACCTTGCCCCTAGTCACTTAGCAACTTGATTACCCGACACTACCATCCCTCTGGCACACTACCCTTTGGCATCCTAACCTCTCACTGACCCTTTCACAGGAGCTGTCAAAGTGACTGCCTCTGTTACTGGACTTTTAAACTTCACCATACATCAGCTGTCTGCTGTGGGGTAAAAAAGTGTAGCCTGCAACCTTCAGGCTCTTGTGCACAATGAGGGACCTGTCTGAATGGAAATACTGAAGGAGCTGGGACTGAAACTTCCCATCAGATAGAAGTTATTTTGTTACATAAAAGGGATTGGAGCAGCTATCTACATCTGATCGCCACTCCTGGAAAATCCAGCTCATGTGGTGTTCTCAATTTAAAATTGTTTCTTTGTTCTACAGCTTTAAATGATAAAGTCTATCACTTTCGGGTATTTACCTCACCTGATGAGGGAATGTTTTATCTTCATGAGGATAAGAAGTTTCCGACAATTAATGACCTCTTGGAATTCTACAAGACAAATTGGAAGGCCCTTGGGTTTTTGTTAACAAAACCTTGCACAAAGGTATGTACTAGTTCACGCTATATAAATGAAAACTGTATTTGTAAGACTTGCAATGTTAAATGTTACAACATTGAGACAAAATATTACCTCATTCAGGGCAGCGTATCCAACAGTTTCTGCAATTAACAAAAAATGGCTGTGTCTGTTTATCTTAGCGTTTGCCTTACCTGACATAGCATTATTATTTGTATGTGATCTAGAAACTATGCAACAGTTTTTGCATTTCCACTCTTTCTGGTCTAATGACATTGCCTGGTGGACTACAAAATATAATTTAAAACTTTCATTTGTATAGCTTCTTTGAAGTATTACAAGCCTCAAACTACTTAAAAAGAAATTAAGCTTTGAGGGAAGGAAAAAGATAATGTTGAAGCTTTTCGTGGGGTACACATCAGGACTAGGACTAGGATTAACCAACCCATACTTCCAAGCCTCGGAACAGTATGGTGAATATTAGTTGTGATTCTGCTATTGGAAATCAGGTATGAAATAATCTGTGCTACAAATTACAACTGTAACCAGTTTAAGATCATCAGACTAGTTTGCAGTGTGTTGTGTTTGCACAGGTTAGAAGTTGTATATAATAACATGCTTAACCCTGTTTTGTGTAGGCAAAAGTAATTCCTACATATGCTGCACCTATTCACGGGAAAAAGAGGGTTAGTGGAGACTGCCAATCTTTGCTGCATTCTAATGACAATATCCTGACCAATCAAATCTACCTATCTGCTCTAAGAACAAAGATTGACAGTTAAGTGCTCTTGCTGCATATCCATACCAATGAATGGTCCAACCAATCAGCACCCATTTCTCATGCAGTAAAAATTGTTGCCCCTTTTTAAAACAATTCTATTTCTTATTTCCTAGTCCTGATAGGTGAAAGATAGAGTTTCAATTTCTTGTCTCCTTTTAGCAATGCTTAATTTCTTGACATAAAACATATTTTGTTAACTCTTGGAGCTGATTCACTCTCAACCTGGCTATTCACAGATCAGCTGGTTAACAGATCACTCAAACTATCTCTGCATAAATCACCAAATAACAAGAACTTCAACTTCTAAATGAACTTGAGGAATGGTTTTATTCAGAACAGACTGTGTAGTAAAGAAAAAAAACTGTGGTACTGATCAGGAATATAACAGAACATAACCTTTATCTTCTCTTTCCATACATCCATATGAGTTTTGATTAACATTGCCAACTTACTTCCACAGAGTTGCAAGATCTACAACTCCAAATGGCCCTCTAGATGATTACACAACATTAGGTATAAAGATAAACAATACAAGAAGTCACTAAGCATTTCTGAATCTCTTTTGTGTTTTTTTTCTATGCTGTTATACCTGTGGTCTTTGATGTCTATTTTTATTAAGTGGTGATCTAGACAGGACCCTATCTTAGAAACTTTAAAATGCAGGATTGGAAGACAGAGTCATTCTAAATAGACTAATTTGCTTCCAATTCTGAGGCTGAGAGTTAAGTATTGAGATATCTGTGATTACAAGACAGTTATGGGATCAGAACTTAGCATTGAGAGGTGTTCTCCAATAGACTTAGGGTTAAATTGACCTCAGGGCTGTATGATTTCCCCAAACTGCCTAATTTTAAAGCATACAATTTGTTGTAAATTAGATATTTTATCAGAACACTTTGTTGCCATGAGAGTTTAGTTTTTGCAAAAAAAAAAGGACTTACATGTAGGTTGTGCTTTCTCACATCTTCACAACATCACAAAATGCTTCACAGTCAACGATTAATTTTTGAAAGAGTTACGATTACAATGTCAGATGATTTGTGCACAACCATATCTCTCTAACAGCAAATTAATGAATTATTGGGTAGCCTGCTTTTGATAGTGCTTCCTCGAAAAATCACAGAATTGTTACAGTGTGGAAGAAGGCCATTCAGCCCATCGTACATCTTCTGGTTCTGTTCCCTAGTAACAATCTCCTGCTTCTTCTCCATATCTTTGTGCACCATTTCTATCCAAATAATCATCCAATGCCCCCTTTAATGTCTCAATTGAACCCACCTCTGCTAGGTTCCAGGCAGTGCATTCCATACACTAACTACCTGCTGAAAATGTTTTTTTCTAACATCACCCTTGCTTCTTTTGCATGTCTCTGTAAATCTGTGCACTTCTTTTCCTTTTAACAGCAAAAACACTTCTCCCTATCTGCTCTATCCAGCCTGCTCACGAGTTTGAAAACCTCAATCAAATCTCCTCTCAGCCTTCTTCTCACCAAAGAGAACTGTTCCAACTTTTTGAATCTAGCCTCATAAATGACGTTTTTCATTCCTCTAACCATTCCTGTCAGTTGCACTCATTCTAGTGCATTCTTATCTTTCCTACAATGTGGCACATGCTATATGCAACACTCTAGCTGAGATCTAACAAGTATCTTGTACAAGATCAACATCCCCTCCCTGCTGTTGTACTCTATGTCCCTGTTAGTAAAGGCAAGAACATTGTATACTTTATTAACTGCTCTCCCCACATGTCTTGCCACCTGCAATGATCTGGTCCCTCTGCTCCTGCACCTCCTTTAGAAGTTTTCCCCCTCTTTCATATTGTCTTTCAACGTTCTTCTGTGGATAGGCTATGCTAGGTAAAAATACAAGATCTCTTTGTTTTCCTTTGGGAAGACCCATAAGATCTTTATTTCTTTACCTGAATAGGTACGCATGGTCACAATAATAGAGCCAATCTTCGGTGTGCTGCTATCTCACCTCATTCTTCGCCTCCACCTCTGCCCGGTCTTTTGCTAGATTTTGGTGCACTTGGCTTGTGAAGTCAACTGGTCACCAAGACTTTCCTGACCTGAGTGCAATCTGGTGCAGGCCTAATCCTCTGGCAAAGGAAAACAAAACATAAAATGCGGGCAGAGCCTTGCATTTGAAGCCAATGTGGTAACAGCACT
Source organism: Stegostoma tigrinum (assembly GCF_030684315.1). Classification (NCBI taxonomy): domain Eukaryota; kingdom Metazoa; phylum Chordata; class Chondrichthyes; order Orectolobiformes; family Stegostomatidae; genus Stegostoma; species Stegostoma tigrinum. The sequence continues at coordinate 28,811,219 of NC_081372.1, forward strand.
GTCAATGTTAGCCTATGAAGATTACACTATACGCTTGGAAAGTGATTGCAGGAAATCAAGTGTTCCTGCACACTTTTATGAAAATTGTCCCTTATGTCTTCAACAACAAAAATCTTGCATAAGTACTGCACTGAAACATATGCATAAATTACAGTCCATATGGCGCTGCTTGATCCCATTAATGAAGCCCTTGGCCACTTATGTAGAATAATCTGATAAAGATGTTAGGAAATTGGATTCTGCTTGAGAAAATATTGATGCCCTAGAATTTGATGAAAGAAACTTGTATCAGCACTTGTTAATAAATAAACATTTAAGGTGTTATTTAAAAACATATTTTACAACTGTCTTATTGTTTTGGCCTATTTGCAGCAGACTGTTTATAAACCTGACCAATGGGAAACGCCAAGGGAAGAATTTACTTTGTTGCGAAAACTGGGAGAAGGTCATTTTGCAGAAGTCTGGGAAGGTGTTTGGAAGAATAATCAACATGTAGCAATCAAAATGATTAAAAAAGGTTTGTATTATGATGTATTTTCTGGATGGTGTGTGTTGGTCCAAACTGAATATAAAAGTGAACAAATACATTTGGCAGAACACATTCACAAGAGTGTTGAACTTCATAGTTACTGTTGAAGAAAAGTCAGTAGCTATAGATTTTTAAAATCTGAAAATTTGTTCATTCTTTCTGGGAACAGAATAATTTTATGTAACATGTAGTTTTCTAAGTGAATATTGTTAATGTGACCATAAAGCAAGATAATGTTATGAGGCTCTAATCCCTGTATGAAACCTATGTGGGGCCTGGACACCCACAATTTAGATCCCAGAATCAACGCTGTAGTTCCAAAGGTCTATCTCCAACCCATGCTTCTATCTGATATGGCTCCATACTAAGAGTCTCACTGTAGCAAATTATCCCTTTGCAAATTGCCTGTTTAGTATTCAGATAAATTAAAGAAGTAACCCTTGCAGTTAACGAACAGGGAATTTAGGGGGATCACTGACAATTATGCAGGTTAGAGACACAATTAAATAACAGTGTCAAAGGGAGATAAGTTTCTCATTGTTTCTGAAAAGGCCTTGCAAAAACATCCATATTGGTAAACTTATTTCACCTCCAATCTAAGATAACAAAGTGTGGAGCTGGATGAACACTGCAGGCCAAGCAGCATCTCAGGAGCAGACAAGCTGACATTTCAGGCCTTGACCCTTCATCAGAGAGGGGGATGGGGAGAGGGAACTGGAATAAATAGGGAGAGAGGGGGAGGCGGACCGAAGATGGAGAGAAAAGAAGATAGGTAGAGAGGATAGTGTAGGGAGGGAATAGGTCAGTCCAGGGAAGATGGACAAGTCAAGGAGGCGGGATGAGGTGGTAGGTAGGAAATGGAGGTGCGGCTTGAGGTGGGAGGAAGGGATGGGTGAGAGGAAGAACAGGTTAGGGAAGCAGAGACCCGCTGGGCTGGTTTTGTGATGCAGTGGGGGGAGGGGAAGAACTGGGCTGGTTTTGGGATGCAGTGGGGGAAGGGGAGATTTTGAAGCTGGTGAAGTCCACATTGATACCATTGGGCTGCAGGGTTCACAAGTGGAATATGAGTTGCTGTTACTGCAACCTTCGGGTGGCATCATTGTGGCACTGCAGGAGGCCCATGATGGACATGTCATCTGAGGAATGGGAGGGGGAGTGCAGTTGTTTGTTGCGAACTGAGCGGAGGTGTTCTGCAAAGCAGTCCGCAAGCCTCCGCTTGGTTTCCCCAATGTAGAGGAAGCCACACCGGGGGCAATGGATACAATATACCACATTGGCAGATGTGCAGGTGAACATCTGCTTGATATGAAAGGTCATCTTGGGGCCTGGGATAGGGGTGAGGGAGGAGGTGTGGGGGCAAGTGTAGCACTTCCTGCGGTTGCAGGGGAAGGTGCCGGGTGTGGTGGGGTTGGAGGGGAGTGTGGAGCGAACAAGGGAGTCGCGGAGAAAGTGGTCTCTCCGGAAGGCAGACAAGGGTGGGGATGGAAAAATGTCTTGGGTGGTGGGGTCGGATTGTAGATGGCGGTAGTGTCGGAGGATGATACGTTGTATCCAGAGGTTGGTGGGGTGGTATCACTTCATCTCTAATCTGTTCTTTATGCCAGACCATGTTAAGATCACCTCCATTTGATAGGGTCAAAATGTTTTAAATGTGGTATATCCAGTATCCAGTTAACATTTTTATTTTTTCTCTCAAAGTGAGTAACACTGCCAGTTACATTTATCATGAGGTGATGGTGGTGAGTTTTCTCCTCTCATCATTGTATTGATGGTTTCCGTGATAGTATTCAATAGGAAATTCAAAGATGTCAACCTGACATAGATGAAGGAATTGTGAGTCATAATTGACCAGAAGAATAATTGAACCAGGTGCATCAATACTATTAATGTATCAAAGTAAAGCTTAGATACTCAGTGACAAGTGGATGAACCATTGAAGAATATCATACAGAATAAAGTGACCCACTTGATTGGCACCACATCTACAAAAATTTAGTCGTTCCATCACTGATGCTCAGTAGCAACTAGTAGCGGTAGTAGCATCTACAAGATACATTGCAGAAACTGACCAAGGCTCCTTGGAGAGCACTTTCCAAATCCAACACTATGACTTCTGGAAAAACAAGGGCAGCAGATACATGGAATACCACCACATTCAAGTTTCCTGTCCAGCCAGTCACCATCCTGAGTCAGAAATATATCATGGTTCCATTTGTGTCACTGAATCAGAATCCTGGAAATTCCACCCTAATGGCACTTTTGGTTGACCTGCACCAACCAAACTGCAGCAGTTCAAGAAGGCAGCTCACCACCACCATCTCAAGGGCAACTAGGGAGAAGCAACAAATGCTGGACTAGCCAGTGAAAGCCAAATTCAATTAATGAATGAATGAATTATCAAACAACTAAGCACACACAGAAATCTCCATCACCTGAGGTCAAGACTTTGGTTGAATGCTTACCATTCACTTGAGTGGAAGAACGGCAGCAATACTTGAGGAGCTTGGCACAGTTTGTAACAGAGCAGTTTATATGATTGACATTGAATTGAATATCCACTACCTTCATTAGCAATGCTGTGTGATTGTAATGTATACAATCTAGCAGATGCATTGCAGAAACTTCCAAGGTACTTTGACAGAATTCTTTTCCCAAAACCTCTTACCATTGAAATGGATGCTGCAGCAATGTCATAGGAGGGACATCACCATCAAGGTCCTCTCCAATTCACACATCACTCCAGCTTGGATAAATATTGCTATTCCTTCATTCCTAGATCTCCCCAAACAATTCCATACGTGCTGGTGGGAGCACTAATTCTGCAAGGAGTGTAGTTATACAAGAAGAAAACAAAATCAGAAGTCACACAACATCGGGTTATAGTACAACAGGTTTATTTCAGAGTGTAGTCCCTTCGTCAGAAGAAGACACATTACCACCCTCTCAGGTGACCATCTTTGCACCGAAAAAATATTTTTCTTAAATCCAAATCAGGATGGTGTGTGACACGGAGGAAAACTTGCAAGTGAAGCCCCCTATCGGGGTAATAAAAATCACGGAAGTTAGAAGAATTGTCTCTGATCCAAGGGTTATTCATTACCATAGACTGTTGAAACTGATTAATAAGAATTGAGGAAGGATAGATCAGTATTTGAACAAAAGAAAGTACAGGGAAAACCCAGGAAAATGGAACTAAAACGGATTGTTCTGATGTGATACTGCATATTGCCTCTCCTGTTTGTTCAAAGGCAGTGGTGAGTTGAAAAAACATGCTTCTCTGTTTACATTTACAGATTCTGTGCTCCCAGAATCATTACTAATATCTGTAGATACTCTCTTTTAAGTTATTCTCAGGTCTTTCTTCTCTGACCATTTTGCAAAGTCTGTCAGCACCTGATCTCCACATTCACACAAGAAAGATGATACCATGAGCAAGGAAGGCCTTGTGGCTAAGTAAAACAAAAATGATGGTAGCACTTTTGACAACAAAGCTGGTGTAAAATTTAAATTTTATTTTACAAAACTTAATCGTGGTAGAAAACCGTGGATCAAATGTAGCGGAAGACCATTGAATGTTCAAATGTGCACTTGGCTGACTGAAATTTCTGCAGTCTATCTTTAAGCAAGAATTAATTGTCAATGGTTTCTTCAATCATGTGAACGCATAGCTGTGGAGCCAATATTAGTATTAGCAATATTAATGTGAAAATGAATTGCAGATGATACAAAAGGGTGCAGCCCTGAAGTTACGCTGAGATACTAACGCAGTTAACCATGACCGATTTGAAATTCTACTGACTGCCACAGTTAATATAGTAAGATAACAAGTATCACATTAATATACTAACAATTTGTAAACTGGTGACCTATCTTGATTTCAGGACTGCAGCTCATGGAAACATCGTCAAATTTGGGATAAGACTTCACTGGTTAGATTTTATCTTCCCAACGGGGAGGTCTGAAGGCAGGGAGCCACTGAAAATCTGTCAGTGATCTAATTAATGGCCTCTAGAGGTCCTTATCTGGTCCTCACCTCTCTTTTACTTAGTGTGAGAAAGCTCACTTTGTGGGAAGCCTGATAACTTCAGTTGTGTGTGTGTTAATTAGATTAGATTCCCTACAGTGTGGAAACAGGCCCTTCGGCCCAACAAGTCCACACTACCCCTTGAAGCATCCCACCCTGCCCATCCCCCTATAGCCCACACACCCCTGAACACTACGGGCAATTTAGCATGGCCAATCTACCTAACCTGCACATCTTTGGACTGTGGGAGGAAACTGGAGCACCCGGAGGAAATCCACCCAGACACAGGGAGAATGTGCAAACTCCACACAGGCAGTCACCTGAGGCTGGCATTGAACCCAGATCCCTGGTGCTGTGAGGCTGCAGTGCTAACCACTGAGCCACCGTGCCGCCCGAGATGGGACTCTTCTTTTGCTGGTGTCCACCTCCCTGAGAATCAGACCCAGTATTGTTTTGTTTTTCACCTCTGCTTCTGTTAAGCGTGAATCCAGTGTGTGTGAATTTGGTCCATAGTGATACATGGTCTAACTCACGACGTGAGTTCGCAAACTGTTAAGTCAATTCACGTACTATCCTTCCCACTTCCCAATCTTCCTCACAGCAGTGAGCATATTATAAAGACTGAAGAAGTCAGTTGGTATGTAATGAATATGACATTTTATTAACACAGATGATATGATCGAGGATGAGTTTATTAAAGAAGTACAAGTTATGAAGAATTTCAGCCATCCGAAGATAATCCAGCTACTTGCTATTTGTTCAGTTGAGGAACCTGTATACATTGTGACAGAACTCCTGACTAAAGGAAACCTCCGGGAATACTTACGTGGTTAGTATTTGAACACTTACATGGTTAGTCTGGAGAATCACATTAACAATTAACTCTTTCAGAGAAGCATAATTTACACACGCATACTATCTCTATTTCATGCTGTAAGATGTACTTCTATATGAACCAACTTTAGGCCACATATTTTGCTGCATAATAATGAATTTTTTATCATCCAAGAAATAGTTTTATTTAATTAGAAAATCTCTTTAAGTACAATTTTAATTTAAAGAAGAAGCAGATAACAGCAATTCTTATCTTATAGTACGTAAAGCTAATATCAATTGTAATGAACAAGAACAAAGTTGCTGGAAAAGCTCAGCAGGTCTGGCAGCATCTGTGAAGGAGAAAACAGAGTTATCGTTTCGGGTCCGCTGATCCTTCCTCAGAGCTGGAGGTTCTGAGGAAGGCTCACCGGACCCGAAACATTAACTCTGTTTTCTCCTTCACAGATGCTGCCAGATCTGCTGAGCTTTTCTAGCAACTTTATTTTTGCTCCTGATTTATAGAATCTGCAGTTCTTTTGGTTTTTATTAATTATAATGAATTTAGAATCCTAATCATCTGACCTGTAGTATTTTTGTTTGGGACATAATAGGTCATAGAATTATACAGCATGGAAACAGACCTTCAGCCCAACTCACCTGCACTGACCAGATATCCTACACTGATCTGATTTCATTTGTCAGCATTTTGGCCCCTATCCCTCTAAACCCTTCCAATTCATATACCTCTCCAGATGCCTTTTAAGTGTTGTAATTGTACCCTCCTCCATGTCCTCCTCTGGCAGCTCGTGCCGTACGTGCACCATCCTCTGTGTGAAGAGCGGAAAAGTGGCCAACATCATCAAAGACCCATCACACCCTGGTAATGATCTCCTACAACCTCTTCTGTCAGGCAGAAGATAGAAGCCTGAGCACACGCACAAGCAGGTTCAGGAACAGCTTCTTTTTGGCCATTATCAGACTGTTGAATGGACTGTAGCCTGAAATATCCTTTGTTTGCTGTGATCTGCCGGTACCGCTTGTAAACAAAGCTTTTCACTGTATTTCGGTACACGTGACTATTAATGAATTAATCAATCAAATCAATCAAGAAGTTGTCCCTCAGGTTCCTTTTAAACCTTTCCCTTTTCACCTCAAACTGATACCCTCTAGTTTTGAATTCCCCTACCATGGGGAAAAAAAGAATTCGGCAATTCATTCTGCCCTTGCCTCTAATGATTTTATGAACTTGCATATGGTCACTCCTCAGCCTCCACTCCAGGCAAAATAGCCCCAGCCTATTCAGCCTCTCCCTGTAGCTCAAACCCTCCAATCCTGGCAAAATATTTTTTGAACATTCTCAAGTTTAACAACATTTTTCCTCTAGCAGGGAGACCAGAATCGAATACAGTATTCTAAAAGTGACCTCACCAATGTCCTGTTCAGCTGCAACATGGTGTCCCAACTCCTATACTCAATGCACTGACCGATAAAGGCAAGCATGAGAAATTCCACCCTCACTATCCTGTCTAGCTGTGACTCCACTCTCAAGGAATTATGAACCCTAAGTCTCCTTGTTTGACAACACTCCACAGGGCCTCACCAGTAACTGTATAAGTCCTGCCCTGTCTTGCCTTACCAAAATACAACACCTTACATTTATCCAAATTACCCTCCATCTATTACTCCTTAGCTGATTGGTCCATCTTATCAAGATCTCATTGTACTCTAAGATTGCCTTCTTCACTGTCCACCACATCACCAATTTTGGGATCATCCACAAACTTACTAGCCATACCTCCAATATTCACACCTAAATCACTTATACAGATGATGAAAAGCAGTCGATCCAGCACCAAAAAAATCCTTGTAGCACACTGCTGGTCACAGCATCCAGGCTGAAAAACAACCCTCTACCACCACTCTCTGTCTCATACCTTCAAGCCAAATTTGAAAAATATAGTTCTACCCACTCATAATGTTGGAAGAGAAAATTCTTGAATGACGTTGGTCTACAAAGTTAACAATAACCATGAGTGAATGGGTGGGAAATGGGGAAAAACAACAAAATGCTGAAAAAAATCAGCAGGTGTGACAGAATCTGTGGAGAGAAACAGAATTAAATTTAACAGAATCAAAGAGGGTAGAAAAGTGATGTTTTTATACTGCAATGAAAAAGAGGCCAACAGAGCAAATGGTAAGGATGTCCAGAGAAAACGATATGGTAGTAGAGGAAGGATATAAAAGACGTTAATTAGTTGCAGAAAGTAGATCAGTTCTCCATTGAGGAAACCCCATGCAATCAAGAAACTTTAGTGGAGGGGTGGTCAAATGGAGGACAGTGTTCATGATCTGAAGTTATTGAACTCAATGTTGATGTCTGAAGGCTGTAAAGTGCCTCAGCCAAAAATGTGGTTCTGTTCCTCTAGCTGGTATTGGGGTCTTCGGGAACAATGCAGCAGGCTAGTACACAAATGTGGTATAATGGAATGGCAAGCAGCTGGAAGACTGGGGTCATTCTTGTGACAGAGCAGAGGTGTTCATTAAAGCAGTTGCCCAGTTTGCATTTGGTAGTGTAGAGGAGACCACATTTTGAGGAGCAAGTACAGTAAAAAGGTTAGTGTTCCACCTTGTGAAATTGCATGGAAACGTGCTTTGGGGGGAGTGAAAATGTGTTGGGAGTGATGGAGGAATGAACCAAGTTATCATGATGGGAACAGTTCCTGCTGATTGCTAAACAAATCAGGGGTGAGGATGATGTGTTTGGTTGTGGCATTCTGCTGAAGGTGGAAGCTAATCCTTTGAATGTAAAGGTTCTTGAAGTGGAAAATGAGGATAAAGGGAACCTCCTATATTTGCTCTTAGAGGGAGGAGAAAGGGTAAGGGCAGAAGCTATGGGAAGGATATTATTAAGCTGGAGACGGTTCCAAAGAGATTTACCAGGACGTTGCTGGGTATGGAAGTTTTAGGTTATAAAGAAAGGCAGTTCAGGTTTAGCTGGATCATAGGAGGTTTAGAGTCAACCTTACAGAAGTTCATAAAATAATGAGGGACAGACTGAGTCAATGATAGCTGTCTTTTCCCTAGGATAGAGAATTCCTAGACTGTGGAACACATCCTTAAGGTGAGAGGAGAAGATTTAAAAAAGACATGAGGGGCAACTTTTTGACACAGAGGGTGGTCATGTGTGGAATGAACTTTCAGAGGAACTGCTGAATGTGGGTATAATTACAACATTTAAAAAATGTTTGGATACATAAATTAATAGGAATGGTTTGGAGGAATATGGGCCAGGATCAGCAGATGGGACTAGTCTAGAGAAGTAAGAACTGCAGATGCTGGAGTCAGAGATAATACAGCGTGGAGCTGGAGGAACACAGCAGGTCAGGCAGCATCAGAGAAACAGGAAAGTCAACGCTTCGGGTCAGGTCACATCTGAAGAAGTGTCCCAAGCCGAAACATCATCTTTCCTGCTCCTCTGACGCTGACTGGCTTGCTGTGTTCCTCCAACTCCACACTGTGTTATCTGGGACTAGTTTAGTTTTGGGATTCTAGTCAGCATGGACAGGTTGGGCCAAAGGGTCTGTTTCCAAGTTCTAAAACTCTGTAAGTGCATGGAATAGTTTAGACACAGCTGAGGGCCTAGTCAACCACAGTGGGAAACAATCTTCTGTGAAGGAAAAGAGTGGGACATGTCAGGGGCTCCCCTGTGGAAGGCAGAATCTTCAGAAAAGATGCTAAAAGCAGAATAGAGTTCTAACAGGAAGCAGAGTGTGAGGAAATGTCATCAATTTTAGATTTGGTGGATTTGATAGGGATATAAGCAATGCAGCAAATTGCTGCTTGTGTTTGGGGTCTTAGCAGTAAAAGGTCAAGGATTACACATTTTACTGAAGTTCCATGTGATGGTACCAAGGGAGTATGAAATGAATGTGACTTTTAAAAATGCACTATACTTGGCTCCTGCTCTGAATTACATCTAATTTCTACAATAGGAAGAATTACTATAATTTTTAAAAATAATTTAATAATAGTAGTATTACATTATTTAAAAATAATTGTATTCATTTGCAATAACAAGTCTTGAAATGTGCATAAAAAGTGAATAACCTCATTGGAGCTGTCAAACTGTTGAGTCATTTGAATCATCTGGCCTTCAAATGTTTGAGAAGACACTGGGTTACCTCACAATTCGCAACATGCTTGACAGTCCTGAGTACTTAGAAAATCTTTGAAGTATGGCTATAAGTACAAGCTCTTGTTTTAAGAACATAGAACATAGAACATTACAGCACAGTACAGGCCCTTCGGCCCTCGATGTTGTGCCGACCTGTCATACCGATCTCAAGCCCATCTAACCTACACCATTCCATGTACGTCCATATGCTTGTCCAATGACGACTTAAATGTACCTAAAGTTGACGAATCTACTACCATTGCCCTTGTTTGTTTTACCAAAATGCAATACCTTTTATTTATCCAAATTAAACTCCGTCTTCCATTCCTCAGTCGTTGATGAAAATCTCTGTTACCTGAGATAACCTTCTTCACTGTCCAGTATATTACCAATTATGATATCATCCACAAATTAGCTATTGGGTGTTAAATGTTAAGAAAAGGGTTTTTAATCAATGAGTGCTGTTGATAATTGTGAATTTAACAATAGACACTTGGCTCTTCTTCATCTCAGCATGGGTTCTGAATTATGCCTCCAGGGGACACAATGCAAGTTGGCGTGAATGGGGAAAAGACAAACGGTGGCTGTTGTGGGGCCATAGCTTATAATGGATTGGCTCTACATCACATAGGAGCTATAAAAGGCCACCAGAAGCAGGGGAAAGGGCACAGGTTGGTACAGAGGGCATGAGCAATCATAGGGGTTAGGTGGAGGAGCACAGGTTAGCATGACGGCTGTGTGGATCATGGGGTAGGTAGAAAGTATGGGTTGGCATGGATAGGGCGTTGGTAGTGGGTGAGGATGGAGGGTTTTTGTTTGTTGCATTTTTTGTTTCACAGTATAATAAAGTCCCACAGCACCATGACATGTCTTTTAAACAGAAATAAAACAAAGAAATGCTGATGCTGGAAGTCTGAAACAAAAACAGGAATTGCTGGAAAAGCTCAGAAGGTCTGGCAGCATCTGTGAAGAAAAAAAAAAATCAGAGTTAACGTTTTGGGTCCAGTGACCCTTTTAGGTTTATAAAGCCTTCCATAAACTAAAAAGTGCAATCTTACACCATCAGGGAAATAGTGTTGTAAGAGATTCACCACACATACTGCATTAAGACTGAAACAGAAGCCTCATCACGTTCTCCCATCTATTTCAGAAAGCAAAATTATCACAATTCAAGGTCAATATGTAAGAATAAAGCTACTAGTAAAATTTATTTGCGAGTGTTATTGTACACAAAGATTCAGTAATAAGAAAATGCAGTGCTAGACTTAAATAATGCTAACACTGCATGGAGTCTTCCAGGCTGCTGGAGATGAGGAAGGAGGCAGAAAGACTGGAACATGGTTGGCATTGGAACAGATACGTGATGCCCTTCTGCATCCACCAAAGTAATTCTGACTGCGAATGCCTTGATCAATCAATTAATGATGACTTATGGACCAGTTAATGATTTGTTCCTGCCTGGCTGCAATTTCTCTCACAGCTCCAGGTAGGACAATGACAGGTAGTTCACCTGCCAGTAAACCTGTGCAGGATGTGTATCATTTGGAGGATGAGGTCTTGATCTACAATAATTTCTGATTGATCAAGGGCATATCCAGGGAGAAGGTGGGTGGTGTTGATGTGAATTCCCATTTCTAGCAGCATCTGTGAAGGTAAAAATGAATTTGGTCTCTGGTGTGTTAGACTCCAGAGTTCAAAAACACACTTCTGGTCTTTGAATTTCAATTTATTTTCTTGTCAAATTCATGTCGAGCTTTTTCAAAGTGACCATTGTCATCAGCTTGATTATTTGCTGTCTAATTGTCCCATTCAGAAGTAGCATGCACTTTCTATTCTTCTGTGGAAGCTTTTTAAGTGTTGTCAAAGGTCAGGCAGATGGCAGATTAAATGCCTTAACCCCCAACATGGAAACCAGTTGACACCTAAGAAGATGTGCTTTTATTTGGAAGATACAAATGCTAATTTTCCTTTTTATGACGGGACATTTGAAAGAAAAACCAGCCTACAGACAATAATGATTTTTTAGAAAATTAAACATTGATGGCCAGACTGCCTACACTCCTACAAATTACACATCTGCATTCAGCTTATGAAATATGCCTTCCATTCCCATTTTGCATGGGAAATACAGGGGTGCAGGGACCAAGCTGTGGGGAGTGAGTCTGAAAGGGATGCTGTTCAGAGGGTTAGTATGGACTTGATGCACCAAATGGCCTGCCTCCATACTGTAGGGATTCTATGATTCTAACTGCTGACTAAGGCATTTTACAATGTGGGAATCTGTTCCATAAAACTACTTCCAAGAGAACAACTGGCAAGGTCCCCAAATTTGTTATGGCTCCAGATGAAGCAGTTCCAATTGTTAAGCTCCCAAACGAGGAAGGATGAACTGCTTCCCCTATTCACCAACCACGTCAGTTGGTCATAACAAGGTTAATTTACAGACATATCTTTTCCCATGTAGATACCTTTGTCCCAGACTCAACCCCTTCTGTATTCTTCAAAATGAAAAACACAAAATGTGTCTGCACATAAGGACATAATTTACAGGTAGTTGTCAGGCCCCCCCCACTATGTTTGTGGTCACAAGAGATGATAGACCAAGTCTGTTTTCACTTGCCTCTTCCCTGTTTGAAGGGTTGTTGTTTGAAGTTAACATTGCAGCTTTAAGTGTTACATTCCATGACTCTTTCTCTCTCCCAACACCTATCAACTTGCATCCCCACCATTTTTAGCTATATCAGACCTCTTTTAAAAACTTATTTTAGAATGACAAATTAAAAATGCCTGCAGTATTCTGGGATCCTAAGCCATGGTCTTGACACTGTATACTCCCTTGTTTAAGTTTCATGTATTATAACCTCCTTGTAACCTATTTGCGTCTGTGTGCGTGTGTTTGGGGTAGGGGGCCATCTGTTTAAGGGCTATTTCTATATGAATGTTATTTAGCCTTTCTTTGTTAGGGAAGAAAGTAGTTTTAATAAACCTATTTTTTTTTTACTTAACCCAAAGAATCCTGTCTAATGAAATTCTTTATAACCACAACATATAACATTGCACAATTGACAAAGCACATCGAATCTAAATTCCAAAGATAGACTGTGTTATGGTGAAATCAGAAGCGGGAGAATTAGATAAGGCAATTCATATCTCCTTACCTTGGTATTAACATACCTTATTGAGTTTAGCCCCTTACAGAAAGGAGAGAAGGTGATTTTACTATTACTCTTGATTAGGCTCTAACTCAATTCCAAGAGTGTAAATTTTCCATACAATTTTGTTTTGTTAACTAAACACTTGTAAATTGCTGGCTTTAGAAATTGAAAAACTAGTAGAGATGTTATATTTGTGTATTTGATTTCTAGGTGATGAAGGAACGTCATTAACAACTACTCACCATCTATACATAGCTAGTCAAGTGGCTGATGGAATGGCTTATTTAGAATACCATAAGTTTATCCACCGGGATTTGGCTGCAAGAAATGTACTGGTTGGAGAAGAGCTCAACTGCAAAGTTGCAGACTTTGGATTAGCAAGATTAATCCGGGTAAGTGACATTCAAACATTCTAGTCCAATGGTGGAACAAGTTTTGTGAAGATCCTGTTTTGTGTCAGCTCTTTGAAAAATGAACTGTAAACAAGTGCTGAACATTATAGGACAAGAAACTCTGGTAATGGATGGAGTAGGTAAGTATTAAAAGTTTCAGCAGTTTCTTGCTTACCTCCTTAAACAGAATTGCTTCCAAATAGTGTTGTGGCAATGAAATAAACACTTCACAAACAATTCGGTATTATTTTTCTTCACATCAGTCAGCCTGTTCCAGAAATACAGGGCTTCTTATGCCTGCACCTATGTTCCCATTCATATTTCTGGGTGCAAAGCAGGTCACGGACCTGCATCAACAATGTGGCTGAGTCGGCTTGAGCAAAAGGAAAGGAGCGGAGCTAAGTGAGAGTCAGCAAAGTGTATTGTTGCCTTTACATTCTCATACATAAAAACACTGATGGCACACACACTCTATCAGCTATGTGACCACTCACCTTTTCTGATATTTCCACTACACGTTTCCCTTCTGAATTTTCTAATATTTACCCATTTAAGAAGAAATAAAGATACCAACTGTTGAAGGGTCTAGGCCCGAAACGTCAGCTTTTGTGCTCCTGAGATGCTGCTTGGCCTGCTGTGTTCATCCAGCCTCACATTTTATTATCTTGGAATCTCCAGCATCTGCAGTTCCCATTATCTCAAAGATACCAACTGTGTTACTTTTTCACAAAAAGAACTGTAAACATAGAGCTGAGAGTATAATTTGGCAAGTCAGCTTGTTTCACTTGGTGGCAAATGTATCACTAAGTGAAATTTGGACATTAATAATGGAGGAGTCTTGTATGATCTTGACAAACACAGATTGGGCTACATTTCATAAGACATTATATTCCTTGGCCCTTTGACTAAAAAGTTGGTTGTGAGCCCACCAATGAAATAGCCAGCTGTCCAAAAAGGTGTTAATTGTTTCAGGTTTAAACTTAAAGGCCCTGTCTGGGGAAGAAATTCAACCTTAAAATCTGGAAAAAGTTGAGTGCTGACATACTGGTGTGCTTGCTTGGCAATTCAGATTTCACTGTACTAAATTGTGCTGTTAAGGGAAACATCTGAGAATTTGCACTAGAGGCTCTTACACATGAGATAATACGAAAGAATGTCTCTCTCTGGTTGCTGAAAACAAGTCTTCAGCAAAGCCCCTGTTGAAGGAACCTGGAAAAATCACTTTTAGCTAAGTTCCAAACTAAAAATCTGCAAACGATACTCAACTGCCAAAGACAGCGCTAATAGATTCACCAACCTTTTGGCCACAACATTTCACAGTCAAAAACAAACCAAGACTATGTAATTTTGTTTATACCTTTTCCTTTTGGATTCATCTCTCAATTCTAATCTCTGCATACGCGTATAATGTTTTGTTTTCTATTTTCATGTTTTAGTCAGCAAGAAACCCAGTCATCCTTTAACTCAAAAAGGCTGGATAAATTGGCTCATTTTAAGCTATGAATGTACTTGAGCTGGAAAAGGTTTCCACAAGGGAAAGGATTCTATTCAAATAACCCTTGTTGTGACCAGCCAAGAGAGGAATTAATTTAAAAAGGGAGCCAGTGCATTCCTCTTCACTCAGGAGCACAACTATTTGAGGGTGTTTCATCCAAAATCCAAATGAAGCAGCTCCATTGCCAGGAGCTGGTCATAACACTTGTATTAAGACAAAAAATAAATGCCATTTGCTTTTCTAACTGTTTGGTTTTTCTTCGTGTTAAATTTTTGTCCACCTTGTGCACGTACATCCTAGTAATTAAATGTACAAGTTTCACTAAGTTTTAACCCTTAGGCTAGTCTATTCGAACAGATAAATAGTACAGATTGGTGTTCCCTTACTTGGAACCTTATCCGCTGATAGTCTATACCTGAAAATTACACAGTCCTATGCTGTGATTTTCCATTTGTTTATCTTAAATGTGTAAATGATTGCTAATTAATTATTGTATCAAAAATAATTAAATAGTCACATTTATTATCATAACAAATTCCTTGTTTTCAATGGGCAGGATGACATATATCATCTCCGTTCTGGGACCAAAATGCCTATAAAATGGACAGCACCAGAGGCTGCAAACTATCAGAGATTTTCAATAAAATCAGATGTATGGTCTTTCGGTATTCTTCTGTACGAAATAGTGACATATGGCAAAGATCCTTATGAGCGTAAGTAAAGTAAAAATTCTAAAGCACATAGCAAGGAGATCTGTGCATTTTTTTTCATAATTTAATTTAATTTTGCAGGAATGACAAACACAGAAGCCATGGATCAAATAAACTGTGGATATAGAATGCCTTGTCCAAAAAACTGTACCCAAGACATATATGGAATAATGCTTAGGTGCTGGAATGAGTCTGAGGAGAGCCGACCCTCATTTCATACTCTTTCTGACGAACTGAATTCATTGTATGCTTTATATTATTACAAAAACTAAGACCAAGCTCAGTAAGGACGCAACAGATATTGCTGCTACTGGTGTAGTGCCGGATGCAACTGCATTTGAATCAATTCTTAAAAACAATATTGTGTGGCAATGGACTTCTTACAACTTTTGTTACAATAGCATAATAAGTGAACTAATTACCTCAAAAATACAATTGGTAAAATGGGGAAAAAGATTTAGAGCACTGGTATGACATTCTTCTGTGCAATATTTCAACAGCGCTGTTAATAAACAGAAAATGCTAGCAGAGAAAAGAACATTGTACAAATGTAAGATAATAAAGTGTGAATCTGGATGAACACAGCAGGCCAAGCAGCATCTCAGGAGCACAAAAGCTGACGTTTCGGGTCTAGGCCCGAAACGTCAGCTTTTGTGCTCCTGAGATGCTGCTTGGCCTGCTGTGTTCATCCAGATTCACACTTTATTATCTTGGATTCTCCAGCATCTGCAGTTCCCATTATCTCTTGTACAAATGTATTATGCTTGTCAAATAATAAGTTTAGTATACTGCCAGTAAATATTAAGCACTGAAAGGACAGTGATTGAAAGCAAAAAAAACAGCAAATTTATATCTCGAATCTAAAAATACTTTAAAGAGAATAAAATTTTAACAAACATCAATCACTGCATCGTGTGACATCTCTTAACAATCTGTTCCACAGCACAGCTATTCCGGTATCATAAAAATATTTTTGGCTTTCCTGTACAATGTCTACTTCCTTAAAGTTATATTAGGTTAGAAATTATTCTTAAGAACATTAATGAGCAAACTATGTCTTGGATAGCTTAGCACAAATGGTATTCTATTTATAAAAAAAAGGCAGCATCTCTGCTCAAATAGAGAACAAAAGATTGTGATCCAGACTGTAACTTGCAAGTTTTAACATCCTGAAAATAGTTTTACTTTTATAATTAAATATAGCAATACTGTTGAAAGCATCAAACAAGCTTAAACATCAACTTCATGTCTCTTTTTTGGAAATATTCAAAATGCCTTCTTCATTGCAACCAATTCAGTCAGCAAATGGAAATGCAGATTCCAGGCAGTTGTAACTTTTTGGAGCCTGCTAAAGGAAACTTAAGACTTGTAAATAATTTCTATAGAAAAAAATTAAGAATCCATCAAAATACTTGCTTTCTGTACTGGATTTGTTTTCTTTTGCATATATTTACTCAGATGTAAACTGACATATTAACGTAGAGGATGCTCTTTCTCAATAATTTCAAATAGACCAGACTTGTACAAAATAGGCTGTCAAGGGTAAATTCTGTACTCTGCCCCCAGCTTTGAGTCTCATTCATCAATAGTATCACTTCAAGAAAGAGCTGGAATACAACAGAGAAAGTTCCACATTTAGCACAATCCATGGCAGGAGCAGTGTCTCACAAAATACTAATTTTCTATTAACAATCTTAGCCTAATTTTATACAAAAGTACTGATGCAGTTCCTCCACTGACTGGGAGCAGGACAGTAGTATGCTGAAAATCAATGTACTAAATTTAATGTTCCATTCCCAATTCACTCCATACCGTAACAACCACGGGAGTGGGATTAGGTCAAACAACTCCCTGAGCTTACTCTGCCATTCAACATCATGGTTGATCTCCTACCTCAATGTTTTAGGTGGGCGGCTCATTTTGACATGCAAATCAAACTCCAAGGACGTGGAGTTTGCACCTTAATGCACTTTCTAAGGAGGAAGACAAGAGTTTGCATCGCCCTGATTCTCCATTTGTTAGTATTTGACACAGAATACCCTATAAATATCTTCTGAATGGATTCCAGCAAACCACTCTGGAAGTATATTGATGAGTATTCAGAATGTTTATTTTTGCAAAACTGAGGAAGACTACTCTGGACTTTTCAATGCCCCACCCTTTGATTTGACTTCCAGCTCAACTCCAAAGAGGAGTTGTTAGATTTTCCTTCCCCAATAGTTGACTGATTGGTCAGTTGCCTTTGAATGCTATTCTGTGCTCAGTAATCAGAAACAAATAAAGCATGATTACCAACAAGACTGGGGCCTCCCACTGGGTATATCAAGTGATCATTTACATACATGGTATGTCTATGTCTACCAAAAGTGAAAATTTGGCCCAATATAATGATATTTCTACCTCTGCCACTGGTACCACTCAGACCATCACAATACATTTTATTACAAATCATTCCTTGCTCTGAACACTTACTCCATTGCCTCTTATTTCTCCTTTAAGAACCTTGTCTTATTCTACCTCTGTCCCCTCCCTTTAATGTCTTCACTTTGCTGTGCACCGAAATTGCCATATTAAAAAAATCTGTTCCTTAGACACCAATAACAACTGTCCCCCAGCCAAACCAGATTATTTGCAAACTAGATTTCGTACTTTGAAAAAAAATCTGACCACATATAGATGGCATGACCAAGATCATCTGCTTCCTACTCTTACATTTTCTGATCGTCTCAACTTGTCAGCTGCAGGAACCTTCCCCAAGCCTTTGTTACCTATAGATTTGACTATTCTTCTACACTCCTGGCTAAACTTTTGCATTCCTTAGAATTGAGGCTATTTGACACCATATTACATGTATCCTATGTTGGACCAAGCCCATATTTATCAGCCATGTGCTTGCTGACATATATTAACTCCCGGATAAGCAAACCCTGTATTTTACAATTCTTTTTCTTCATTTGTCTATCTCCCCATAGCCCAATCTCTGCTCCTCCATCTCTGAAACCTCACGTATCTGCACTTCTCTGATTCCAACCCCTTAAGTATACTCAGTTTTAATCCGTGACCATTACCATGGTGTATTCAGCTGTTAGGCACTGAACTTTGGAATTTGGTTGCTAAAACCCCTGCCTTTCCTCCTTTGATAATATCCTTAAAATTCAAAATTTAAGCAAGCTAATGGTCATCTACCGTAAAACCTCCTTATCTCCTTAATATCAGAGCCAAATGTTATTTAATAACACTTCTGTGAAGAACTTTTGAGTATTCTGTAGCATTAAAGATAATGACATGCATCCACCTTGTTCTGCTTGGAGGATTAGCTATCTCTTTCATTCAAAACAGTGCCAAAACTCCCAAATTTCAAAGGGAGTTTGTGCTAAGTAAATGCCAAAGAAAGATCAGAATAAATAAAGACAGCATTCAGTGAGTAATACTATCCAAATTTGTTCATGATTACTTTCATAAATTCTATACTTCACTTAAAATGCACTTGGTGTGATCTACAATGTCTGCCACCTTCATCTCAGAAATTTGCAGCTACCAAGGCTGATTCAATAACGTGAAATAATCCTGAAGCATATGAGATCATTACTTAGTTACTAGTAGGAGGTTATTTGATAGAATTTGGGAACAATAGTGAACAATTTTTTTGCTGAACAATATTGTGTTATTTCATAAATACTAATAAGACATCGTATGGGTTCAACATGAGTAGTTCTTGATAAGCAGGCATCCATTTAGATGATTATGAAAGCATTATTTTCTTATGAAATATTTTAAATGCTGACATTAAATTTGAACTTAATTTGAAATGGAAAAATACTCATGTCATTGCATTTGTTATTCCTTTCCAGAGTTTGAGTTCCTGGTAGGGAGTCTCACTTTGCGTTGTAAAAATGGGGTCTTGCCTTTGATCCCTGAAATTTCATTTGAAACTTGGTGAAAACAATCTTCTCCCCTCCCCCGGGCCTCTACAACCTATACTCACATTAAAGTAGCTCATAAGTAAACTACAAAAAGAACTTAATTTGCTGCATTCATGATTTGACAGCTAATCCATTGCATGTTTAAGGGACAGACAGATTATAAATTATTATTGGCATTATTAATGGGAAGGCATTTGACTCGCCGATATGAGATTACTCAATCTGCTATTTTAACAAAGATGTTAACTGAACTATTTTAAAATATCTCGCTAGTTGGGAATAATTTTCACCTCCAAAATGGATTGGATGAGAAGTTGTAATTTTTTAAATTTCAAACTCACCTGTCTGTTTTAAGAGACAGAGTGTGAGTGGTTGGTGGAACATTTATGGCCAATCTGCTCTCATTAAGCCAAAAGGTTGCTATCAGATTTTAATGATAAGGCATCACTCCATTTTAACAAGCTTTTCATTTTTCACTGCTGTCAGTTCCTGGGCCTCATGAAACCTGAGAGTCAACAGGAGATAAACAGGGCTGGAACCAAAAACCTACAGTGCTGCTTGAGGGCCAGGCAGAGCAGAAGCATTTATTCCAACGTCAACCTCCAAACCCCTCACCACTCCCATTAGGTTCACCTGCTTCCACCTCCATAATCACTGACTTGCTTTGACTACTATCTCACTCCTCCTCTGACTGCCATCTTTCTGCTCTACTTGATTGTCATTTTGCTCCATACAGTCTCTCCCACCAATTGCAAAGTCATTCTGCCTCCCTGCTGGTTCTCTGCTAGGATGTGTCCTCGTGCTGTAGGCATTGCCAACCAAAAATGTAATACATGGGTTTCCTCTTCCATAACATAGAACAGAATCCAAAAAAAAATCCCAACAGTGCGGGAGCAGGCCATTCAGCCCATCAAATCCACAATGCTCATTGCACCTAGTCTAAACATCCCTGGATACTATGGGCAACTTAGTATGGCCAATCCACTTTACTTGCACATCTTCAGACTGTGGGAGGAAATCAGAGCTCCCAGAAGAAATCCACGCGCACACAAGGAGAATGTGCAAACTCCACGCAGGCAGTGGCCTGAGGCTTGAATTCAACCCGGGTCCCTGAGACTGTGACACAGCAGTGCTAACCCCTCCCACCTTTTTTTTATATTTCTCTCTCCATCCCCTCCTCCTGCCGCTCATTCCCACAAAATGGTGGATTCATGCCCAAACTGATTGGCAGCTGCTCTTTGAGATTACTCCAAATGCATGGTTGCCTATAAATTGAGGCCTATGTTTCGGTTAAAATAGCAGACAGAATTACCTTTCACTGCTTGCAGAAGAGTGCAGGCTTAAATTCTGAACAGTTCTGAAGAAGAGTCACATTAAATATGAGGTATTAGTTCTGTTTCCCTGTCCACAGATGCTGCAAGACCTGCTGAGTTTTTCCACCACTTTCTGTTTTTGATATTTGAAAATTTTCAGACTGCTCAATTGTAAATTTCTGAACAAGGAAGATAATTTTTCAAGTATTACAAGTCCATAGTTGTTGCCAATAGATATCTTTATTCAAGACATGTTCCCATAAGTGTGATTCTTTGTGACTTTTGTTTAATTTATCATTATATTCTGCTTCTGATTGAACTGAGAATAAAAATGTAATTGAAAACCTCTTTGCAGTTATAGTCTGTCGCAGACACTTTGTGATTTGTTTTTCATTTAATATCATAACATTTGCTGTGGGACCAAAAATGATTGGGTTCAATCTCTCTAGGTGCTAAATGACACCTGTAATAGCACATCAGTTAGTAAAATAAGGTGGGTACAGAAAAGTGAAATTCTGGACAATGACAACTGAAGTCCAATTTTCCAGCCAAGTTCCTAATTGAGAGATAAGAAATTTGTTTGAACATTGAAATTTAGCATATATTATGGCCTAACTGGATATGTTGACATCTCATTATTACCTTATTTCATGTCACGTATGTCGTTTGCAATTTCCCCAGCCTGTGGAGAGAAACCAGACAATGACAATCCCCAACATGAGAGTCAGAGCAGGCACCTGACTAGGCTCTAACTTATCACTTGCCCTTCCAGACCTCCATCTTGACCAGCAGTCCCCAACACCTCAAGGTGCACTAAATGGGCAGTAAATACCTGCTTCCTTTATCTATAGAGGTTGGCATCAAATGCAAAGCAACTGGTCCACACCTCTGTTAACTTGTTTCCATTTGCAATCTGTTCATTTAGATGAGAACCAATCAGTTTCACTTTTAAATAACTCCTCAGTTCCTGATTGCCTGCAATTGTAAGGACACAAGTCACAAAGACAGAGTTTGCAATAGACAATGAATTCCTTTCCACAAAAAAATTTGGAGGCGTTCTGGTAAATCCTTGATTTTAAAAATTGTTCTTTCTCCTTGCATCCCACATTTTTAAGGACACAGAAACAAAAGACACAGTTCTCACACTTCTGATCATCATTTCAAGTCATGTGAAAATAAAACTGATTCACTAATGTTCTTCTAGAAATATCTGCCTCTTCTTCTACAAGACCTCAGTACGCAGTGTGTGCCTTGCAAGTGACATACTGTTGAATAATTGCTATTAAATTCATTAATTGGTCTGGCTTACATGTAACTCTAGATCCATGACTGTCCTCTGAAGAGACAGAACTCGAACAGTAATTTAGCATTAGCCTAGGCACAGAATGAAACAATAAAGCCACACCCAGTCAAACTTGTAAAGCTTTTCTAGCTAACATCTGGGACATTGTCCAAAACTAGCAATAGCTTTCCCACAGGCTAGTCAAGCCTGACATAGGTTCACATCTTTTAGCCAACCAGCATCCCTTCATATGTCATTTTCCATGAAGTTCTGTGGCATTTGATCATTACGAACTTGAGCAACTGCCTATTGCTCCCCCTCATCCTTTCTCCCACCCACAGTATGCCCCAGTGCCACACAATATTACTATTTTATAGAAACAGATGTAGACCACATTACTCCAGAAGCAAACATACAAAATGCTGGATGAACTCAGTAGGTGTGGCAGCATCTGTGGAGAGAGAAACAAAGTTAATGCTTCAAGTCCAGTATGACTTCTTCAGAATACTGCTCGTCAAGCCTAATTCCTCATTCAATACAATCAATTTTTACCTTAACTTCACTATTCCCGTCCACCTGCCAACTCATTTGATTTACTGAGAGATGAAGTCTCTGAATATATTCAAGGTTGGAAAAGATAAATGTTGAAGCATTCACATCCATTTGAGGTGAAAGAATTCCAAAGATTCACAATCCTTTGAATGAAGAAATCTCTCACCTCATTTCGAAATGATCAAGTCCCTATTCAGAGGTGTCAGCCACAGCAACTTTCATGAGAAGGATGCACCAAAATAAGACATGGAACACGACCGCTGCTAAGGCACAGGCCATTTTTTTTTAAAAGAAAGGAATGATATTGGAATAGGCTTGTTGAGTTGGCACTTTCAGGTAAAAAAAACTAAAAAGAAAGTTTTACATTTGTGTAGCACTTTTCACCACCACTGGATGCCTCAAAATGCTTTACAGCTAATGAAGTACTTTCAGTGTAGTCACTATAGAAATGCAATTTACTTCACAGCAAGATCCCTCAAACAGCAATGTGATAATGACTGGATAATCTGGAGATATCAGAGGTAACTTCCTGCCATGAGATCTTTTACATCTACCAAAGCAGGCAGATGGCACAGAAACAAAGTTGCTGTAAAAGCTCAGAGATAGAAGGAACTGCAGATGCTGGAGAATCCGAGATAACAGGGTGTAGAGCTGGATGAACACAGCAGGCCAGGCAGCATCTTAGGATCAGGAAAGCTGACATTTCAGGCCTAGGCCCTTCCTCAGAAATGCTTGTTTCAGGAGTCGCAGGGAGAAACGCTTCTGAAGGGTCTCAATGTTCTGAATGTAGATATTGTTGCAGTTGGGGCCAAATTGGGAAGGCTTGAATGTGGGCTGTAGCCTTGCTGGAAAAGCTCAGCAGGTCTGGTAGCTTCTGTGGAAGAGAAAACAGAGTTATCATTTCAGGCCAGGTGACCCTTCGTCAGAACTCAGCTTGCTTTAATACCTTATCATAAAGACAGCCCCTCTGATGGTGCAGCACACCCTCGGTACTTTGCTGGAGTACTGAGCAGTAGCAGCAGAACCATCCCTATGGTCAGGTGAATCAGGACAACTGCCCAGGACACTACACTTTGGGGGAGCCTGCACCAGTATCATAGGTAGCTGGAGTGATAGGTGAGAGTGATACATTTCCAGTTTGGTTAGAAAGCAGTAAGGCTTCTTCAATGCAAAGATGCGTCAAGGAATTCCAGCCTATAATTCCAAGAGGATTGCAATATAATTATCGAAATCTGGAGCAGTATGGAACGCCTTTTATGGTAAACACAAAATTCTTGGCATTGATCATGATTGGTCAGTTTTGTGTTTGTTAAAAAAAGAGCATAAGAAATAAAAGGGGGTTAAACAATTTACACTGGTGAATGGTAAACACAATGAATTGGAACTTGCAGACTCAAAAACTGGTGTTTAGAGAAGCGTGGGGTATGGGGTGGGCCGCACTCTGTGATCTGCCTCATCCCGTACAAATCTTTCTCCACCCCACCCCAACCGCACACTGCCACCGGGGGTGGGGCCCCACCGCCAACCAAGTAGAAGCCTTGACTTTTTTTCTAATGAACCTGTTTGGGCATGGTATGACACACATCCATGCTATCACATCCAGAGGGGAGAGTTGACCCAGACCTTCCAGGCCAGACACAGGGATGCTACTACTACACCACAAAACCTTGATCATTAATGCTTACGTTCTGGAGTGGGGCTCAACCCTTTAACCTCGTGACTTAAAGGTGAGGTTGTTACCAAGAGAACCACAGCTAAGTTGAAGCTGTAGTGCAGCGTGAGGAGGAGTTCTGGTACAAACAGTGATGTGGGACTAGCTGCCACTTGTTGGGTGCTGGGATGATGTGGTGTTGGGGCCAGAGTGTTGAGGTGTTGTTCCTCTGCAGTGCCGATGGATTAACCTAAGGATGCTAACAATTATTACAGTGGCTGCCGCTTTTCAAATTTCCCCAACATAGACAACTCGCCTTCTTCATTCCATCTTGTCTTCACGCTCGTTGGATTTAGGCTCCAACTGGTAAAATATTCTTGGCATTTTCGTTCCGCACAAAGTATGGACACAGCCCAAGGCGTGGTTTAAATAGCATTGCCTTCTCTTAGAACACTCTCTGATTACATCAATGTAAGTAACGAGGAAGTGAGATGGAAGCTTGCATTTTCGAAAATGTAACAAGCAGGACCTCACCATCGTCCCTGGAGGTGGAGAGGGCAGCAGGGAGAGAATCTGAGTAGTGTTCACCTCCATGGCCGAAACCTTACAAAGGATCTGTCCCTGTTTAAATTCCATGTGGAATGTAATCTTCGCTTCTAGACAAAGCCCTGAGGGTGACGGAGAGAAGAATTTACCACAGCGTCGGAGTTCTCTGGTATCTACGCCGAAGGAGAGCGGGGGCAGCGTTTACACGGCGCTGTATGACTTTAGCGCCAGGACAACTGAGGAACTGTCTTTCCAAGCCGGGGATGAGTTTGAAATCCTTAAGGAGGACGACCGTTCATCGGGAGCTTGGTTGTTTGCAAAGAAACGAACTCATTCCAAGGGCCATAGCTGCACGGGATATATTCCTTTTAATTATGTTGCTAAGAAAGAAAGTGTAGCCACTGAGCCGTAAGTGCTTTCAAATAGTTTTCACAGCATTTATGTCTGTAAATCGATTTGCGAATTGTACTTCAAGACTGACAAGTGATGCTGGTGGCTGTTCGATTCAGAATTTTCTAATTGCTGAATTCGTTTGAGAGAGGCAGTTTATTTGGGGTTTATGACCTTAAAGGTGTCAGTGAGATGGGCAGCTTGGCGAATAGTGAGGCAGAAAGCCGGAGATTGCAGCTGTCAGTGGAGGGGTAAGGACTCCGATAAGCGCTATGTGGAATTTCATTGGGAGGAATAAGGTAATGCACTTGGAAAGAAAACAAAACCATGGTAAGGAGTTGCACAATGACTTGAGACTAAAGTGTAGAGGTACAGCGGGACCACTATGTCCACAGATCACTGCATAAAGTAGGATAAGATGTAGTGTGGTGGAATTCTCCCCACTTACCTGGAGCACTGCAGCTCCAACAACACGTTAGGAGTTTGACATCACAAAGCAGCTCGATTTAATCTGTATCTCATCCACCAAGTTAATCATTCGTTATCTCCATCACTGACACACACTAGCAGCAATGTATACCATATACAGGATGCATTGCAACAAATTACCTCGGCTCCTTTGACAGTAGTTGCTAAACCTGTACCTTCCAACAGACACATGGAAGTCAGACACCTGCAAGTTCCCACCAAGCCGCACAACATTCTACCTAGGGACTATATCGTCATTCTTTCACTGTCTCTGGATCAAATTCCTCTTTCCTTAACCTGCACAAGATAGAATGCAACAATTTAAGAAGGTCGCTCACTACAACTGGCTTCAAGGCATTTAGAGATGATAGGCAAGTGCTGGCATTTTCAGCAACATTCACACTTGTGAATAAAGAATTGAAAATGTTGTTGAAATAAATGCAAGGTACTTTCATTTACTTGATGAGGCCTAGAGTATAAGATAAGAGAGGTTATGCGAGGTCTGTATAAAACATTAGTTATGAGGACGTTACTGGCGAGACAGTATTTATTGTCCACCCCTAATTAGCCAGAGTGCAATTCAGAGTCAATCACATTACTGTGGATCTGGAGTCACGTGTAGGCCAGAACAGGTAAGGATGGCACTTTCCTTCCCTAAAGGACATTAGTGTACCAGATGGATGTGTTCCACCAACAATTGATTCATGGTCCTCAACAGATTCCTAATTCCAGATATTTTATTGAATTCAAATTCCACCATCTGCCATGGCAGGATTTGAACCCAGGTCCCCAGAATTTTAACTGGGTTGCTGGATTAATAGTCCAGCAATAATACCACTGGGCCATTGCCTCCCCTTTTGGCAGACTAATGGTAGAATTCTGGTCACAGCCTTTCAGTATAGAGAGTACAAAGAAGAATTACAATTTTTGCTGTGAAGAAAGACTAGAGTTGCATTCTTTGGAAGAAAAGAGCAGACATGTTTAATAATATTATTAAATATAAATAATCATACTTAACTGACATGCTTAATATGAGTTATTTGAGAGTACCTATTGCTCTTAGCGGAAAGGTCAGCAACTATGGAGACTGATTTAAAATAATTGATAGGATTAGAAGGGATGTACTGAACCTATTGGGCAATAGATTAAGTGCTGAAAGTGGGAATTGACTGGATAATTCCCCTCATGACACAGGTATGATGGGCTGGATGGCTTTTTGAGGAACATAAGAAATAGGAGTAGGCCATTGGGTCTGTTGGTTCCTTTTTAGTGCTATATATATCTGTGATTTTGAAATTTCATCACTTCATGCAGTTTTTTGCCCATAAACAAATAAAAGAGCTGATGATATTACAAGCAAATGATGAATGTGTTCATGTGCAGTTTGCCCTTTGTTTTGATGAATGTGTTGGATCCATTTTAAAAATGACATTAGAAAATAAATAGAATTGGAAGGAGGCAGAAAATAAGCAGAGCTCAATCATGCCCACACCAGAATTCCAAATATTGCATTTGAAATTTGGCCTTAACATCAATACTTGGAAGTTCAACATGGTACTGGCAGTTTACATACACTCCTGATTAGAAGATGAGAAGGATGAGGAGGAAGAAGGGAGGAGGTGGCCTAGACAGGTTTCTTTTTGGCCAGCCTAGGGTCAGCTTATTCACAAACAAAACCCCAAATATCCTTTTATCAACAGTACCTGCTGTTACCCTCTCTCTGTTACTGACCGTCCCAAAGTTTGCTTGATCACAATATGAAAATAATAGCCAGCACAATATAAACATTCTAAACAAAATTTACAAATCAAAAGTATTCTAAATTGCACACAAAAACCAAAAGTTGTACACTGTGTTGTGCCTGTCTGTTACATGCTTTTATCTGTCCAAGTTGCCTTTTGCAGAGCTATCCCAATGGTTGCATTGTGCCGAGTGAAAGCCCACTAATTTTCAGTGAAGGCCTTGGAGGGCAGCTTTAAGCAGCTTTGAGCTCCAAAGACCAAGCTTCAGATTTCAGACAACAGCAAGGACATGGCAGGTGTAGCAGATGTGGGAAGATCTGTCCTTTTTCCCAGGACAGCCCATCGGAAATCTGTATAATCGGCTGAAATCCAGCTTGCTGAACCGTTGTGTGACCCCGAATGTACTTTTGAGCATTTGTATTTGCTCATTGACAATGGCTGTCATTGTAGCTTTTGTGCTTACTTTTTGAGCTTGCCTGAGAGCAGTCTGTACTTGCATGAACGTGAGCTGATCTTGCATAACAAGAGTCTGAACTTAACATGAGCGCCTAGAATTTCTGCATCTGCTGTGTGTGTTATAGTGGAAGCTGAAGCATTGTTCATCGGATGTTGCATCATCTTTGGGTACACAAATATTCTAATAGACTTGGTCGCTATCGAACTATCGAGAATCAGCTCCAAACTTAGGACAAAACCTGTTCAGCATTGATACTGGACTATTTCATCCTCTCCAGCTTTTCCAGGCTTCTTGTCCTTTCTACATGTACTATACTCTTCAAAATTCAGGTGCCAGTTCTTGACATCCTTTCGCCATGTCTCTCCAATGCCTACCAATCTGTTTGCACTCTGCTTTCATCTGTTTTGTTTCAAATAATGTGTGTATGCAGTTACAGAATCTTTGCTTTTATCCTTTTATTGTTTTTTGTAGCTTCTAGTCTTATCTGTTTGTTTATTCTTAGACTCGCACTCTATCCCCTCCTGTTGAGATCTGTTTATCATATCACACATTAATACCTTTCTCTTTGAAATGAGGCAAGAATGAAACAATGAAGGTTGTGAATGATTCATAGAGTCATAAAGCTTGGAAACAGACCCTTTGGTCTAACTTCGAACCAACCAAGTTTCCCAAATTAAACTAGTCCCACTTGCCTGCATTTGACCCATATCCCTATAGAGATTTCCTGTTCATGTACCTACCAAAATGCCTTTCAAATGTTGTAAAAGAACCAACATCTACCACCTCCTCTGGAAGTTCATTTCACATATGAACGACCTCTATCTGAAAAAGCAACCCTTCAGGTCCCTCTTAAATCTTTCTCCTCTCACCTTAAAAATATGCCCCTTACTTTGGAACTCCCCACCATGTGAAAAATACCGTTGCTATTCACCTTATCTATGCCTGTCATGATTTTATCAACCTCTATAAAGTTACCCCTCAAACTCCCACACTCCTGAGAAAAATGCCCCAGCCTCTCCTTATAACTCAAAACCTCCAGTCTCAGCAATATCCTGCTATGTCTTTTCTGACCCCTGTCTGACTAATAATATCCTTTCTATAGCAGAGACACCAGAACTGTACACAGTATTCCAAAAGTAACCTCACTAACATCCCATACAACCTTAATATGACATCCCATCACTTCCATTTGATGGTCTGAACAATGAAGGCAAGTGTGCCAAACACCTTCTTAATCATCCTGTCTATCTGTGACACAACTTTTAAAGAACTATGTACCTGAACCCAATGTCTCTGTTTGACAACACCAAGGGCCCTATCATTAACTGTATAAGTCCTACCCTTGTGTGTTTTACCAAAATGCAATAGCTCACATTTATCCAAATTGAACACCATGTGCCAGTCCCCAGTCCATCAGCCCAAGTGATCAAGATCCCTTTGTAATCTTAGATAACCTTCTTCACTATCGACTATACCACCAAATTTGGTGCCATCCACAAACTTAGCAATCGTGCCTCCTAAATTCTCCTAAATTTGTCAACTCAGGAGGAATCTCTTTCCAGAGATGATTCCAGATCTGCTGAGTATTTCTACCTTTTTCTTCTAATGTAACTGAGAAAGAGTGAAAGATATCAAATGTAGTCATTGTATCTTCAGTGTTGAAGCGGCAGTACATGGGGTCATTACAGAGAATGGTTATAAATCTTCAAGAGTCCAGATTACTCAAAATGTCAACATGCTCATTGTTACAAAAGAAAATTCCTTATTATCATCCTCAAATCCTCAGAGTGGCCCCTGATTGATCAGAGATAATGGGGACTGCAGATGCTGGAGAATCCAAGATAACAAAGTGTGGAGCTGGATGAACACAGCAGGCCAAGCAGCATCTCAGGAGCACAAAAGCTGACGTTTCGGGCCTAGACCCTTCTGATGCTGCTTGGCCTGCTGTATTCATCCAGCTTCACACTTGGTTATCTTGGCCCCTGATTGATTTTCTGTCTGTCTATCTCTCTCTCTCTCTCTCTCTCTCTCTCTCTCTCTCTCTCTCACACACACACACACACACACACACAATGAATCTATGAGGGGTGAATTTGTATTTGCAGATACATTCTGTTTGGCTCTGAAAGCACTTAATTTTTAGACAGTTAGTCAATGTGGCATTTTATAAATTCAAACTTGAGAATTAAAACCAGTCTGACTCCAAACCAAAACACAAACAGATTCTAAACAAGGCCTGACACCTAGCATGCATTGTCTGACCAAAAATGTCACCTCTTCTATACACAATAAAACCTTTAGTTCTCTCAGAACAGTGACTTGAAAGGAAATTGTGGATTTACATACATATGTTATCAATTAAAACCTTCTAACTAATTAAAGATTTAACGGCTCCTTAGGTTTGTTTAATACATCTTCAATAGTGTGACTCTTTGATCTTTTACTTATAAATTCTCTGTCTGATACTACGTCTCTCACTAACACCTGAAGAAGGAGTAAAACTCCAAAAGCTTGTGTTTTTAAACAAACCTGTTGGACTGTAACATGGGGGTCATGTGATTTCTGACCTTGTCCACCCCAGTCCAACACCAGCATCTCCACATTCTGATTGATTGATGGAGGATGTGGTAGGTGCATGATGAAGGTATACTGTGTTGAGCAGTGTCTGAATTAAGTAGTACAGTTGGTAGTTTAAAGATATATTCACTGAGATTTACCACTCTTCGTAAGTTAATTGAATTTCTTGTGGCATTGCATCAAGGTCATGAGAGCTTGGCTCCTGCCATTGACCTCCAGCTTATCTGCTTCCATTACACCCTGAGCATTTGTCTGTGGGATCTTCATGACCCTGTGGATTGTATCCAGTGCTGCAGGAATCCTTGGAGCCTGGCCCTTTTCCCATGTCGGAGTCTGTTGTAAAATGATTTTGCAGCAATAATGAACCCACCCTCATTAATTAGTGCAGGCTGCCTTTAACTACTATAAGAGATAACAAGGAGTAGAACTGGATGAACACAGCAGGCCAGGCAGCATCAGAGGAGCAGGAAGGCTGACACTTCAGGCCTACACCCGTCTTCAGAACTGCTGCCAGTTTTTGTTAGTTTGGATCTTTTGAGGTGTACAGCCATTGTTCCTGCTCGTTCCACACTGCAAACAAGTCAGTAAGCAGGCAGCACAAAATTGGTGTGCTGTCTGCATCAGAATCAACATGTGCAGGTTGGCCCCTCGTTGCAATTCCTGTTTTCAGACATTGTCAAATTTCACCCCTGTACATTTTCAACATGAACCACTGGATTCTTGTCAGGCTTGGGAACATCTGTTTATTTATCTTGATGCAGCGAAGGAAGTAAATTCCGCGGATTGCAAAGACTTTATGATTAATCAAGTGTCTTTGAAAGATAGCTACTTTTGCCATGATTATCACATGGGCCCTTTATTTTCAAAGATTAGCTAAGTCACTTGGGCTGCCAGCTCTGATCAGACCTGCTCTGAGAGGCTTCATCACAAGATCATTCACCGCCAACGGCACTACCCCTGCCCAACAATTTTTTCAATATTTCTTGATAAAACAAAACTAATCAAGGAACATTTTCAAAATGGAGCTGTTTTCTGTCCTTGTGACTTTCCTTTTGGATTGCTCACAGCAGTGCTCAGGAAATAAATCTTCAAAGACTAAATACTGCAGAGCAATTTTGGAGGGTTGGCAATTAGATATGGATCAAAGATGGAACCTGGAATTTTCCTGGTGCCAAATGGGTCAGTAACTTAATTAGCTAGCCATTAGGAGGTAACTAGTGGGATGAAAAAAGTGACATGAATGGATACGGGTTATTATGATTTTTAAATAGATTTTGATAAAGTGGAAATCAATAGATTATTGCACAAAGTCAAGACTTGTGCAATTGAAGTAATGTATCAAGTAAAACCAGCCCAGCCTGTCCCGGCCTCCCTAACCTGTTCTTCCTCTCACCCATTCCTTCCTCCCACCTCAAACCGCACCTCCATTTCCTACCTACTAACCTCATCTCGCCTCCTTGACCTGCCCATCTTCCTTGGACTGACCTATCCCCTCCCTACCTCCCCACCTATACTCTCCTCTCCACCTATCTACTTTTGTCTCCATCTTTGGACCGCCTCCCCCTCTCTCCCTATTTATTCCAGAACCCTCTCCCCATCCCCCTCTCTGATGAAGGATCTAGGCCTGAAACGTCAGCTTTTGTGCTCCTGAGGTACTGCTTGGCCTGCTGTGTTCATCCAGCTTCACATTTTGTTATCTGTGGAGGAATGTGGTTGTGTTGGATGATGGGCAAGATCATCAGATTATCATATGGGAAAGTATAACGTTATCCAATTTAGTGTGAAAAATAATAGGCTTCTTTTTAAACATTTAATGCTGGAAGACTGGAAATATTCAGATTCAGAAGGGCATGTGTGTCCTTATATATGAATTGTTGAAAGATAACAATTAGGTACAACACCCAATTTGAGGTAGGACAGCCATGATCCTGTTGAATAACAGTAGGCTTGTAAAGTCTTATAATCTATTCCTTATGTTCTTAGTTACTTAATTAATGAGAGGGGACATCAGATTGACAGAATATTTCCAATTACTTAGATTAGTGTTGTTGTTTCTGTAATGTGCTTTCAGTCTTAGGATATAAGCCCATTAAGTCAGTTTGTGTAATATCATACAAATATCAGGAATTGAACCTGTTTCATAGTTTGGATTATGTAAAAATAATTTAAGTTGCTGCAGTCCTCAACCACTGTAAAACTGGAAATTCAAAGTTTTGTCTCAGAAATAATAAACTACAAAATCCCAACATTACAAAAAGCATAGTGCAAGTGATATATTGGGATTTAATTTTGTAAGTCTGTGACTTAATTTTCACTGCAATGTACCTTTTCCCTTGACAGTTGGTACGCTGGGAAACTCAGCCGGTCAGAAGCAAAAATTATTCTTCTCTCTAGCAAGACCATAACCGGGTCTTTTCTTATCCGTGAAAGTGAAAATCAAGATAACACATATGCATTATCTGGTAAGCATTTTATACAAGTTAGCAACATTTTATTTGAACCCGTTAGGGTTAGATATCATTTAATCTATTTTATTCAATGTCAAAAGGGTTCTAGATGCAGCTGCATGAGTTATTTTTAAGCTTTATCGTGGAGTAATGGTTTGAGTTTCATAACTGATCATTTGCAACATGACAATCAAAACCGCACATCCAGTCAGTTTGTGGTTAAACCTGAACTAGATTTCCTGTACGGGAATATTCTACAATCAACAGCTTCATTTCCTCCCTCAATAGAATGAGAACAAAGTGTTTTCTTTGTTTTTTAAAGTCTAATGCAGGCATTCAACCTACAGTTCTGGGCTACCTGCAGCTGCCAAGTCTGATTCTAGTTCTCAACGCCCTTGTGATTCACTCCTATATGTGCCAATGCTTCTTATTTGTTGGTTATGTAAAGGGCTGTTTACCTAATAGGGGAGGAGGGCCTAAAGCAGATTACCAAAATCTACTCATATACGCAAATTATACACACTTTAGCTGCGAGACAGAAGATCCAACCTAGTTTCCGATGTTGAATCTGGCCAGCTATGTTGAGCAACATTCCTGCTAAGCTGAGCAACCGTGTAGCCACTCCAAGGTCCTTCACAAACTGTTTGGCATGCCAACTCACTGATTTTCAGTTTCAGAAGTCAATACAAAGCACAGAACTCTGAGGTCCAATCACCATAACAAACAACGAGACGGAGCATTGAGTTTGAATTGCCTGGTTTGCACCTTCCAGCCCCAATTGTGAGGGGTACATTTTTGAGCAAATGTTTGAAAATTAACTCAAAATCATACAGGGCTCCATGATTGAACATTGGTAAGTATAATCTTAAGTCAAAGGCTGGTGAAGTTGAATTGATAAAATTTCAGTATCTTTAGCAACCACTCACGCCCTCTGCCTCCTCCAAGACTTCCAATTCCCTGGCCTCCAAAACCTCATCTTCACCATGAACATCCAATCCCAGCGAACTTGCATTCCCCATGCAGATGGCCTAAAAGCCCTCTGTTTCTTCCTCTCCCACAGGCCCAACCAGTCCCCCTCCACTGACACCTCATCAGCCTAACAGAACTTGTCCTTAACATAAACGACTACTCCTTTAAATTCTCCCACTTCCTACTGACTAAGGGGGTGGCTGTGGGCACCCGTATGGGTCCAAGCTATGCCTGCCTCTTCGTAGGATACAAGGACTAGTCCCTTTTCTGCAGTTACACTGACAGCACCCGCCCTTCTTCCTCTGTTGCATTGATGACTATCTGCACTGCCTTGTGCTCCCATGAGGAGATTGAACAGTTCATCAACTTTACTAACACTTTTCACCCCAACCTCAAATTCACAGGACTATCTCCGATATCTCCCTTCCCTTCCTGGACCTCTCTGTCTCCATCTCTGGTAACCACCTCAACACCAACATCTATTTCAAGCTCACTGACTCCCATAGCTACCTAGACTACACCTCCTCTCACCTGCCTTCCTGCAAGAATGTGATCCCTTACTCCCAATTCCTCTACCTTCGCCACATCTGCTCCCAAGATCAAGCATTCCATTCCCAGACATCCCAGACGGCCTCTTATTTCAAGGACCGCAACTTCCCCCTCCAGTGATCAAAAATGCCCTAAACCGCATGTCTTACATTTCCTGCACTTCTGCCCTCAAATCCCCTCAGCCCAACAAAATAAAGACAGAATCCCCCGATCCTCACATACCACTCCACCAAGCTCTGCACCCAGCGAATCATCATCTGCCACTACGGCCACCTACAATCCAACCCCATACATCCCTCCCCACCCCTATCTGCTTTCCGTAGGGCCCGCTCACTCCATGATTCCCTCATCCGCTCCACACTCCCCACTAGCTCAACCACTCCTGGCACTTTCCCTGCAACCACAGGAAGTGCTACAGCTGCCCCTACACCTCTCCCCAGAACCTCCACTCAAGGCCAAAAGCAACCTTTCCATTTCTGACAGGGGTTCACCTGTACATCCACCAATTTGGTCTACTGTATCCACTGTTCCCTACATTGGGGAGACCAAGCGCAGTCTTTGAGACCGTTTTATGGAGCTTCTGCGCTCTGTATGCAATAATCGACGACACTTTCCAGTCGCTAACCATTTTAACTCCTTCTCCCACTCCCTTGATGATACGTCCGTCCTGGGCCTCCTCCAGTGCCACAATGATCCCACCCAAAAACTGGAGGAGCAACATATCATGTGTACAGTTCTGGTTGCCACATTACCAAAAGGATGTGGATGCTTTGGAGAGGGTGCAGAGGAGGTTCACCAGGATGTTGCCTGGTATGGAGGGTGCTAGCTATGAAGAGAGGTTGAGTAGATTAGGATTATTTTCATTAGAAAGACGGAGATTGAGGGGGGACCTGATTGAGGTCTACAAAATCATGAGGGGTATAGACAGGGTGGATAGCAAGAAGCTTTTTCCCAGAGTGGGGGACTCAATTACTAGGGGTCATGAGTTCAAAATGAGAGGGGGAAAGTTTAAGGGAGATATGCGTGGAAAGTTCTTTACACAGAGGGTGGTGGGTGCCTGGAATGCGTTGCCAGCGGAGGTGGTAGACGCAGACACGTTAGCGTCTTTTAAGATATATTTGGACAGGTACATGGATGGGCAGGGAGCAAATGGACACAGACCGTTAGAAAATAGCTGACAGGTTAGACAGAGGATCTTGATTGGCGCAGGCTTGGAGGGCCGAAGGCCCTGTCCCTGTGCTGTAGGTTTCTTTGTTCTTTGTCATATTCCACCTCGGGTGCCTACAGCCTGATGGCCTGAACATAGAATTCACCGGTTTTAAAATCTCCCCACACCCAGCCTCATCCCATGTCCAAACCTCCATCTCATCACCGCCTCCTTAACCTGACACAACCTGTTCATTCCTTCCCCACCAATCCACCCCACCCTTCCGACTGACCAATCCCTACTATCCCCACCTGTATCCACCTATCACCATACCACCAATCCTCCTCCAGCCACACCCCTTCTCCCTCTCACCTCTTCAACCTGACGCAACCCGTTCATCTTCTTTCGCACCTATCTGCCACACCCTTCCCACTGACCAATCCCCACTACCCCCTACCTGCATCCACCTATCACCATTCCACCTACCTTCCCCAGCCACACCCCTTCTCTCTATTTAATTCCCAGCTCCCTTCCCCCTCCCCATTTCTGAAGAAGGGTCCCAATCTGAAACATCAACTTTCCTGTTCCACTGATGCTGCCTGAACTGCTGTGTTCATCCAGCTCCACACTGCGTTGTCTCTGATTCCACCATCTGCAGTTCTTGGTATCTTCGCGTATCCAGGAAGTTTCCCCAATAGCCGGACAAATATTTATTTCTCAATTAGCATCACTGAAGTGTTAAATGGTCTACTCCAGTTACTCTTTCTATTGTTCAAAAAGCATAGAAGTAAACGTATATTCTAGACAAAGCCAGTGAGATTAGGGAGTGGCAACACGCCCATTAAAAACCCTCCTCTGCATATCAGAGATAATGGGAACTGCAGATGCTGGAGATTCCAAGATAATAAAATGTGAGGCTGGATGAACACAGCAGGCCAAGCAGCATCTCAGGAGCACAAAAGCTGACGTTTCGGGCCTAGACCCTTCATCAGAGAGGGGGATGGGGGGAGGGAACTGGAATAAATAGGGAGAGAGGGGGAGGCGGACCGAAGATGGAGAGTAAAGAAGATAAGTGGAGAGAGTGTAGGTGGGGAGGTAGGGAGGGGATAGGTCAGTCCAGGGAAGACGGACAGGTCAAGGAGGTGGGATGAGGTTAGTAGGTAGCTGGGGGTGCGGCTTGGGGTGGGAGGAAGGGATGGGTGAGAGGAAGAACCGGTTAGGGAGGCAGAGACAGGTTGGACTGGTTTTGGGATGCAGTGGGTGGGGGGGAAGAGCTGGGCTGGTTGTGTGGTGCAGTGGGGGGAGGGGATCAACTGGGCTGGTTTAGGGATGCAGTAGGGGAAGGGGAGATTTTGAAACTGGTGAAGTCTACATTGATACCATATGGCTGCAGGGTTCCCAGGCGGAATATGAGTTGCTGTTCCTGCAACCTTCGGGTGGCCTCTGCATATCTCTAGTCATCTTCTTGGATAAGTTTTGCACCATTTCCTATCTATTTCCTTCCAAGTTACCACAGATTGATACTGATGACTTCAAAGTGTCCAGTACTGCAGAGACTGCAGTGGAACTCTAACATTCCTCTTTAACTTCTTGAGCCTCTCCTTTATCTTCAAACCTGTTGCCCATAATGCACCATCTCCTCTCTTCTCCATCTGTGTAACAGCCCTTCCAAATTTCCATTCCTACTTGACCCAATTAAACCAAATCATCTTTCAGAATGATTTCTCCTCTGGATCTTCATTTTTAATGCAGCTAAAAGTCCATCATTGGAAGCCTTCTCATCCTGAATCACACTGCCGTCAGCAACATAAATAAGCGGGGGATGAGCTTCTGTTTCAATACCGGTGATATTCAACTTGACAAGTGCACTAACCCTTCCACCAATGACCTGATTCTTTACTGCTGTTATGCTGTCAACTGCTTCCTTAACATTAGGTCATGGGTGACCAGAACAAAACCATTGTTGTTCAAGTGATAAAGATACTGAACATTTTCATCAATTCAGCTTCACCTGCCTTTGACTCAGATTATACTTAACAGTGCTCAATCGTATTGCCCTGTTTGATTACGAGCTCATTTTCATACATTTGCTAAAACTTCCATCATCGGTTCCCAAATATTAGTCATTTCTATCCATCTGTACTTTGTTCGCATTAAAATCTCTGCCGAGGCCTCCCTAAAGTTCTCCTTATTGAGCTTCATTCTAAATAAACTGTAACTCAGAAAAACCCTCTCTAAGCATTCAACCTGATTTTCACATCCATACTACCATTCATCAGCTAGCTATGCACCAGCATTTATTTCCAAATCTTTCCCAGCCAAACTAAATCCAACCTATACTTCCACCCCTTCCTTTTGTCATCTGCTTTAATCCTATGTTCATTTCTCGCCACTTCTGCAATTCACATTGCGTCAAAGTCTATAGATGTTCACTTAAAAATTCACCAGGTTTTCCACACCTATAAGAACTGCCGCATTTGATTACCTTCCAAAAACTGTGGCATACCAGATTTAAGAGAAACTTTGTGAATTTGTTTCATTTGTTGATTGAAATGGGTACAACTTTTCAACATTGTTCCCTAACATTATTCCTTCTTTCATCTATCGTTTCAGTGATTTCCTCTCAATTAATGGAGTAAGAAAAGGGGAGGGCTTTTAGAATTTGAATCTAGAACACTGCAGTGGCTCTTATCAAAGGATAGCTCTCATTTGTTTTTAATTTTTGGAGTTCTGATGAGTTAAGTTAAACTATCTGACCAAATTCTCATAATCTTCTTTGACATACGATATCATACAGAATTCCCATTTTATCCTTTCTTCTTCAGTACGAGATGGATCCATTATCAGACACTATCGAATCATGCAAAATAAAGCTGGGACGTTTTGCCTGAATACAAACAAACAATTTTCCAGTCTAAAAGAACTTGTGGAATACTACAAATTAAGCTGTCTTCGATCAAATCTCCTATTAACCGCACCTTTTCCGAAAGTAAGTTAATTTTAAGTGAAACCTTTCAAGATGTATCTTCTTTAATCTTCAGGCAATTTTTTCATATACGAAAACAATATACCGCTTTGGTTGAAAGACAAAAAGTGACAGAATTCAGTTTGCTGTGGAAAAAAACAGGTTAACGTTTTCTTCGTACAAAACATTTGTGCTGTCTGATATTGTGGGTAAACTTTCTGATTACATTTTCTCAGCAAAGAGCATGATGCATCAGGAAATTGCACGCACAGCCCTGATTTTGTTTCTGACAGGCTGGGCACCATCTCATTACATCACACTCAATTAACTTACATTTCATATTTTCCACGTACTATTTAGTTAGGACCATGCATATAAGCAAGCACAGCTAATATCCTGGGCACATTAAAAAGTGGGCCACTTTATTTCAGTTCTGAGAAGAAGTTTAGATAGGAATACCTGTGCAAAATTTCTTTGATAATCAAAACAATATTCAACCCCTAGCTGTTCTTAAGATTGTTCTGTGAGTAAAACATTCTGGTAGTGAAGTGCCAGCAAATTCTTAATACCTATCTTAACAGACACTTTGGTTTAGTTTCACAACTGCATGAAATCACCCTCAAAAATGTAGAATTCTTCTGTAGTTGAATTATTGGCCAATTTATTTCATCAAGACCTGGAAGGTACCTGAACCTGCACCCCATTGACTTAAAGTTGAAGTTACCACCATCTGACCTGAGATTCCAATAAAATTGCAAATGAGCAGCATGAAGGATAAAGTCAATTTATTCTCCTTGTTGTTCGCATCCATGTAGTGTCTGATACTGTTTAAAGGTAGCTTTTTTTAAAATCTGTGAAGTACCGTTGCATAGACTGTTGATGCATTCACTAAATTAAGTATTTGTGATTATTTTTCTACTAAAAGTATTCCTGCATAAATGTTGATTTGCAATGTGTATGTTTTTCATGCACAGCCCACTGCTTCTGTCCAATTTAAATGGACAGATGGTGCAGCAAAATGGAGAAGAATCTAGAATGTTCATATGTGTTCTTTCTGGAACCATTGCAAACAAAAATATATACTAATTAGTTCATGAAAATATAAACCAAACGATTGCTCAGGAATTAATTTTGTTTTTACTTTGACAATCAATACATTTTGACACTTGAAGGAAACATTTATTACAATCTTATGTGCTTTGTATTTGAAGAAATATCAACCAAATATAAGAGATTTGTCCTATTTGACTGTGGATGACTGGGAGCGACCAAAGGAAGAATTCACATTCACAAAGAAATTGGGATCTGGACATTTTGGAGAAGTATATGCTGGATATTGGAATAAAACAGTTCAAGTAGCCATCAAAACGGTCCATGTTGGTAAGAATGTGCCTAAAGCAAGTTTCAACATGAAAGTGTTTTTTTTTCAGTTAGGACAGGAGACTCAATGTCAGCTCTGAGGCTAGCAATTGAGCCCTTGTAGTTTAGGCAACATTGCCTTATTTATACTAATATGGTTCTTGTTGATGTTAATCTTATTTGAATTTTGGAGCCATGGGTTTTAGAAAGGATCATTCTTGGTTTTGTTACTTCGTTAGTATACAAATCCTGATCTATTGATATTTATTGGGCACGATTGCTGCCTCGAGAGCATTGCTTAAAACTCCCATTGCAATTTACTTGTAGACTGGAATCATACTTAACAATGTTATTGGTTTGCAGCAAAGTTTATTTTAAAGAAAGCAGATCATTTTCTTGAAGAATTATGCTGTTTTCTAAGGCTGTGTGACCTTTAATTTTTCTAGCATCCTACGCTCAGTTTTTTCTTGAAGAAATTATTCTTATTTCAAATTAATTTAATTTACAGTGAAATAGTCACTAATAGGTGGCCATTATATATCTTAATACATTAAAATTACAAGGAAATATTTCCAAATGCTGATTTAGTTTGTCAATGCCTTGTTTAAACAATTGATGAGAAATCCTTGAGGAGATGGGAAGAGGCCCTTAATTGTCTATGTACATAACTTAATTATGCTCCAAGCAGATGGCATGTTTACCCAACTTTCCCTAAGTGGCATGGCAGCAAGAAGATGTCAGATTGGTCTCCCATGCCCATCAGAAGTAAAATTCTGCCAATGAGGTCGGATAGGACAGTTTCAGAATTCCTTTTCCTATCAAAGAGAGAAGTGATAATGCAGAGTATAGCTGTAACAGCTACTGCCATATGTATTTCAGTGAAGTAGATCAGATGGAGGAGGTATTCTACGAATGAGGCCAGAGAAGCTATATAGCTACCTCTGGCACAGGAAACAGTGAGAACTCACTTGCAAGGATATAATAAGGAACAAATGAGTAAAGTGATTGTGGTTGACCAGAAATGTTATAATTCATAAATGGCACCTGATCTGCGAAGATCTCCAGAGAATCAACAATTTGTAAAGTACCATGAGCAACAGTGTTATAGAGAAATCCAGGTACCCAAGGAAACATCTCAGAGGTTAGCCTATTTGACTTTTGAACATCTACCACCTTCTTTCTACTCATGGAAAAATGGTGAAACTGGAATGATAATTGCAAGTGTTCAATATGCTCATTTATTTGTCACTAACTTCTGTGTGTTGCTTATTGATAAGTTTTGCTACAAAGTGGTTTCCTAGGTAGAGGAGTAGGAACATACAGTGTGCTAGCAAACAAGCTTCTACAAGAAATACTAAATGGTCATTTCATGGACCTATGACTAACCCTAAATGCATCACTGCCTGTGATAGAAATCTTTGTTTAGCCAGTCTCCACACAATGAATTCAAAGATAAAACCTGCTATCTCTTGATGACACACAACTGTTGCTTTCTGGCTACTCCACAAATATTTACAGCTGATGCTCACTAAACTATTTTAGCCACAGAAAGTGACTGACTATAAGACTTGAGTCCCTTTCTAATCTTTGCTTATAACCATTTTCATTGTACCTAGTGGCAGTGGAAATGAACAAATGAGGGCCAGTTTATTGTCTAACTAATATTTTCACTGCTGATGCGGATGTTGCTGTGCACTCAAAAAAAAATTCACTATAAAGCAATGTGCAAGTTTCAAAAGACATTCAGTATCTGAAGGGTTATTGTGCGCAATTTCAATCTGTGGCAAAACATTTACTGATCAGAAAGTTGGAGTATGGTACAACATGATCAAGAATGCCATTTCTAATAGCAACAATTTAAATGTAGTTCAGCCTGACCTTTTGACCTAAACAAACACTGTTTTAATGTAATCATGACATAGGTTAGGAGGCAATGTCCAATGCATATCTTATTTGTCAACAGCAGACCAATTCAGGTCTGTAGGCAATTCGAGGGGACAGTCAGCTGGCAAGAACACTGCCTTCTCTCATTTCAATAGCAACTTAAATTTTCTCCTCTGTTACTTCTTACATCCTGCTTCCATATTTTTTATATATTCTGGTGTTTACTTCCACACTTAGTTCTCAAGTGAAATGATGCCGAACATATCAAACATTGGCTTTTCTTGTCATAGGAAAAAGCAGATGGCAAATACTTATATATCCATTTGGGTATTTTGACATCCTGTCCAATCTCCACACTTCTTTCTGACAAACTTGATTATTACCTTTGCATTTCTTGTGACATTGCGTCTATTATCTTGTTATGGTGCATACTTTTCAATTTCAGAGCACTTGGAACTGAGACAGGTGACTTGGCTCATAGATACTGTTCTTTGCAACATGTTTTGTTTTTCATAATGGAATGCATAGAATAATTTGCATAACACTGATATTTTTCGCTTACACAATCATTCTTGCTATATCCTTAATAGTATCTCATTGCGTCAGTGCAGCATTTCCACATAATTTAGCAGCTACTTATTGTCCTAATGCCTTTATAGTATGTGAATATTTGTAGGATGTGTACATTTGACTTGAATGAACTCTTAAGACATGAATTGTTTCAAATTTCATTAATAATAACATCACCAATCACCTACAAGGATGCATGTAAGCTACAGAAAGTATTATAACTTCTTGCAAAAAAATCTTTGAAAAGGAAATTAAATCTTGAAATTTTGATAACAACATTCCCATATTAGAAAAACAGCATTTTAATATCCAACATTAACAGTGTGCAATGTATTCATGTATATATTAATAACCTGACAATTAACACACGAGGCTATAAAGGAAAATTGATGCAACCTCAGCTTTGCTCTTCTTTTGCAAATTGATATTTTGATCAAATAGCAAAGTCACTGGAAGGTCAAAAACATTAGTTCAGACTAAATTCTATTTTTAGGTCACAAGTTAACCAGTTTGCACAGTAAGACTATCACATATTTAAGGTCCTGCAGTAATAGACCATTCTTGTCGACGTGTTAGCATACTGGTGGTTGTCTTCCAAATTGGATAATGATGCTTCATTGCAAAATATTTCTAGTTCTAGAAAAAATAGAGAAAGAACAAAAGAGGAAATTACCCCAACTATTTCATATTTGCCCAGGTATCAGTTAACCTTTGTAGTAAAACCATTATCATATTTACAAGGATTATGTTAGAAATTAGACTCAGATTGTAGCTTCCCTAGCAGTGATTTCAATGCATAATGTTCCAAATTTTACTTTTCCATTACATTAATAGTGGCTGTTTGTTTCCCTTTTCAGAAAGATGCTGGCCAAAAAGATGGTGTTAAGTTTCTTATAAGTTATCATAAAATTTATTCTTGCACATTGTCCCCGTGTCTGCGTGGGTTTCCTCTGGGTGCTCTGGTTTCCTCCCACAGTCCCAAAATGTGCAGGCTAGGTGGATTGGTCATGAAAAATTGCCCATAGTGTTGAGGGATGTGTAGATTAGGTGGGTTACAGGAGGAAGGGTCTGGGCGGGATGCTGTGAGAGTCGGTGTGGACTTGCTGGGCCGAAGGGCCTGTTTTCACACTGTAGGGATTTTATGATTTTACGAAAACTCCGCATTTACGTACATGACTATAAACTGGTGGAAAGTTTTGTGAAAATAACAAACAAAGAGCAAAAATGTAGGAAACAAAGAATGTTTATGCTTCATAAAATCTATTCTTACAATTGTACATATATTTTTCTCCAGATGTAATGAATCAGAAAGATTTCCAAGCAGAGACGCAGGTTATGAAGAAGTTGCATCATCCACATATAATGTCGCTTTATGCAGTATGCACAACAGCAGATCCTTATTACATTGTAACAGAACTAATGAAAAATGGCAGTTTGCTAAATTATTTACGAAGTTGAGTAGACATTTTTTATATTATTAACTGTTCAGTATTTTGGATTTGTTTTAAGTGTGCTGTTGAAATGCTTTACTGAGCAATCAGAGTCCCTTTCCAATTCAGCCATCAAAGCTGTAGCTGCAAATGATTTTGTGCTCTGGGAAATTGGCATCACAGTCGATTAACTTAAGCTGCACCTGTTTCATTTTTATGTTAGGATATTAAAATATTCTCTAGCAATTGGTCATTCTTTTCTTGAAGTCCTTTTTTGATTTGATATTGGTATCTCCAAAGGGACTGAAGCAAACTAGACAAAACTGTCACCAAGAAGAATTACATAAATTATTTGGGAGACTGCAGCACAAAACTTTCAAAATGACAATAGCCACTTTTGCTGTCTCCAACACTGCAGAAGTGTAAAACCACTAATGCTAACATAAAGGATACTGTTATAGGATACTGTTAACAGCATCATGTTTGCAAAGATCAAATTTCAGACTACGGTTATAGCTTGGAAAATTAGAGCTTTTTTTCACTCTGACAGGTTCTTTAAAATTCTGAGAGTTTACAAGAAGGTTGTTTGTGATGTTCATTACTTCATCACATAGGGCCACATTGAAGATTACTACTCAGGACAGAAAGGGAAAGGCTTTAATTTATGTGGGTCTGTGAGCCCTGATGCAGTTTATATTGTCTCTTGCCCACCGGAAAAGTGATATTAGGTAGAATTTCCCACTCCCTGGCATAATGCCAAAAAAGATGGCAAAATTGGGTGAGAATAATAAAATAAAATTCTTGATTTTTGAGAAAAAAGTCCGATTTTCCCCTCTAAACTTAAATGACAAGTTCAGAATCTATCCCATGAGTATCGACTACACTTTTGTTTCCACAGATTTCCATCTCCACCTTGCCCTATTTTGCTCTCCCTTCCAATTTTCCTCTCTTCCACTGAGAAACTAGGTGGCTCAAAAACATAACTTATAAGTTATCATAAAATTTATTCTTGCACATTGTCCCCGTGTCTGCGTGGGTTTCCTCTGGGTGCTCTGGTTTCCTCCCACAGTCCCAAAATGTGCAGGCTAGGTGTACGGAATGGCTATCCAGTATCTGCAACCTGTTGGATCCTTGTCCCAGCCATCATTCAGCTGCTTCATCAGGCAGCCCTGTATATTCCTGTGTGGTGA
Source organism: Stegostoma tigrinum (assembly GCF_030684315.1). Taxonomy (NCBI): domain Eukaryota; kingdom Metazoa; phylum Chordata; class Chondrichthyes; order Orectolobiformes; family Stegostomatidae; genus Stegostoma; species Stegostoma tigrinum. The sequence continues at coordinate 28,855,925 of NC_081372.1, forward strand.
CCATGCTCCTCAACCCTTCGACCACAGAAGTTGGCATCAGCAAACCACCATCCTTGCTGAATCATCATGCCTGCTCTCAAACCAAATCAGACATCACTTCAAGCCTTCACCACTTTGGATCTAATGGACGCCTATAATTTGCATGCATCTCCATGTCACTTGGTATGCAGGGACGAATATGCATCTCATGCATCTGGAGAGGATGCTTTTGAGCTGATATAGATAAATGCATCTTATGGCTCTTAGCTTCATTTCTGAGTGCTCACTCACTTTGTGCTTGGAAGTAGTCAATGTCTGTCCACTTAACATTGCACGATGAATTCCATACTGTCTTAGAGGCTGCCAACTTCTGAGTGGGCCCCATTGTTTTCTTAGTGCACACGGTCTTTAGCCCTCAGTTACTGTCTGCCAATTACAGTGCTGTTTAGTGCAGAGAAAGGAGAGGAAATAGGAAAACTCAGCTCTCTAAAACAAAAGCAGAATGGGACAGATCCTGAAAATATGAAATAAGAACAAAAATTATTGGAAACCTTCAGCAGATTTGGATCTGTGAGTAGAAAATAGAGTTAATATTTAGAACTGATGAAAGATCATTGATCAAAAGTGTTATCTTTGCTTTCCTATGTTTAAAGAAGCTACCTGACCTTCCAGCATTTTCTGTTTATAACTTCAAACTTTGACCAAATGCTTTTGGAAATCTACACATCAGTCATGTGGCAAAACAATTACAATATTGCCTAATACCATCAGAAAATGTGTCTGAAAAATGAAATAACCCATTCCAGGTTTAACCCTAAAATTTGTGCCTTAAGTTCTTCAAATAATTTCTTGACTTGTCTTTGAAATACTTTCTCAAACAGCATAGTGTCTGCAACAAATGTAGCTTTCTCACTTCCTTTGTGTTCATTAGTAAGCATTTTGAACAGCAAAGATGCCTTTGGGAACCCAGCTAACTTTTTTGTTATCTAGCTCACTAACAATTCAGTTCTGACTTCCATAGTTGGAACTCTTGAACTTTTTCTTTTATTAGGTCTGCTCTGAGGGGTCATAAATATTCTACTGCTTCCTCAACTCGGGATACTTAGTGAATGTAACTCAATCTCGCTAAAATAATTTGACTCATAATACTAATTGGGTAACTCTTTGAAAGAGCTTTTATAGCCAAATCATTTGAATAACTTCTTTCTGTGCTGTCATGATTCTTTTTTATAAATTTAATGGCCATTTATGGCATTGAGTTTACTCAGTTGAGAAAGATCAAATGGATGAAAATTCTCTTGGGAGACTTCTCAACTGACTCCATTCCTAGCTAGTCTCTAACATTTGGTAAATTATATCTGTTTCTGCTTTAACTAGATTTCTCAATGTTATATATAAAAGCTTAACGTGCACAGAAATGTAGTGCAAGTTCATTATTGTCACACACACATCTATGAAATAATAAGAGATTTGTTGCTTGAATAAGTAGCATATTCAGATGTAAACTTTACTGAAGAATTATAAAAAATGTGAATCCATAAAGTCGTATTTTTTGTCAAAATCAATTTTTATGTTCTATTCATCCTTACTGCTGTCATTTTAATGAATCTTAGGCAAAGAAAGATTATATTTGAACACAGAACATCTGCTTGACATGACGGTTCAAATAGCAGAGGGAATGTCCTATTTGGAATCCCAAAATTATATCCATCGAGATTTGGCAGCAAGGAATGTACTTGTTGGAGAAAACTGCATTTGCAAAATTGCTGACTTTGGATTAGCCCGCTTGATAAAGGTACTGCCATTTTCCTTTCAGATCACTTATGCATACTGCTAAATTTAATCATGCTAGAAAGGAGCTATCAGACATATTGATGTCCTCTGAAATTTGGACTACAATAAAGATGTGTTGACCATTAAAACAGAAATTACTATAAACCTAATTACATTCAATTCAGAAGTATACAACAAGAGTTGACCTTTGATGTATTTCACATGGCATATTCTTAGTACCTTCTGGATTTTACTGCTTCATCACAAGATCTGGTCACTTTCAGTGGCCAGAGTCCAATTATAGATTAGAGTTAGGCTAAATGTTCTATTCTTGTTCATATTCAACATTCTACTGCTTCATTTAAATCTAGGAGGATGTGTACGTGTCTCAATCAACTACAATTCCATATAAATGGACAGCCCCAGAAGCTATAGAATTTGGCCATTTCTCTGTGAAATCTGATGTGTGGTCTTTTGGTGTTCTTCTTTATGAAACAGTCACTCATGGTAAAACACCTTACCCAGGTAGGCTTTCAGTTTTGTTGTACATAAACTGCACACTGAAATTATAAGGAAAGTATAGCTTTAATTTTAGTTAGTTTAATAATAATCACTTTGCTGCAGGTATGAACAACCAAGAAGTAGTGAGCATGGTTTCTAAAGATTACCGAATGCCGTGTCCTGACGAATGTCCAAGAAAACTGTATGAAATAATGCTTCAGTGCTGGAACAGCAGAGCACAAAATCGCCCATCATTTAAAGCATTAGTACAAATGTTGGTGTCCTTCAGCAACTATGAAGGTAATATTTGCTTTTCCGCTGACATTAAACATTTCTGTTCAAATTATAGATGAGAATATTCTTTAAAATATCATCTTGTCGAATGACTGCCTTCAGATTGCCCATGAACTTTAAGCATTCTTAATTCCTAGCCTGACATTAAGCTAATAAACTATTAAGCGAGTCCAGGTCTAATAAACTGATGGGTTAAATTTTTATGGCATCACTGTTATTTTAGAAAATAACTCCTACAACAGTTTGTTGCTTTTATCAAAATGCAAATGGTTCAAATTTATAAAGCTGTAGAAAATAAAACAATTTTATTGTATCATTGTTACTAAGTATTCGTTATAAAATTTGGGAGAAACTAAGTTTGTTTCTTAAAGGAATTGTTTTATCAAAATATTTAGGACATAGAGGAGCATCTTTCCTCTTTCAGTAAAGTTAAACAAAACATTTGATATAAATTATCACTAGTTATTGTTAAGATTAGGTCAACTGGTGTATAATATTGCTGCAAGGTAAAGACTGAAATTTTTAATAATTCCAACAATAACAAAACACTTTATTTGTTTGCATCAAAGTTAACAGTTCATTTACAGGATGCAGAGATGGGCTGAGAGGTGGCAGATGGAGTTCAACCTGGATAAATGCGAGGTGATGCATTTTGGAAGGTCGAATTTGAAAACTGAGTACAGGATTAAGGATAGGATTCTTGGCAGCGTGGAGGAACAGAGGGATCTTGGTGTGCAGATACATAGATCCCTTAAAATGGCCACCCAAGTGGACAGGGTTGTTAAGAAAGCATATGGTGTTTTGGCTTTCATTAACAGGGGGATTGAGTTTAAGAGTCGTGAGATCTTGTTGCAGCTCTATAAAACTTTGGTTAGACCGCACTTGGAATACTGCGTCCAGTTCTGGGCGCCCTATTATAGGAAAGATGTGGATGCTTTGGAGAGGGTTCAGAGGAGGTTTACCAGGATGCTGCCTGGACTGGAGGGCTTATCTTATGAAGAGAGGTTGACTGAGCTCGGTCTCTTTTCATTGGAGAAAAGGAGGAGGAGAGGGGACCTAATTGAGGTATACAAGATAATGAGAGGCATAGATAGAGTCGATAGCCAGAGACTATTTCCCAGGGCAGAAATGGCTGGCACGAGGGGTCATAGTTTTAAGCTGGTTGGTGGAAAGTATAGAGGGGATGTCAGAGGCAGGTTCTTTACGCAGAGAGTTGTGAGAGCATGGAATGCGTTGCCAGCAGCAGTTGTGGAAGCAAGGTCATTGGGGTCATTTAAGAGACTGCTGGACATGCATATGGTCACAGAAATTTGAGGGTGCATCCATGAGGATCAATGGTCGGCACAACATTGTGGGCTGAAGGGCCTGTTCTGTGCTGTACTGTTCTATGTTCTATGTTCTATGTTCTATGTTACTCCTGATTCCAACACCAGCAATAATTTTCCTACTTCCAATGACGTGCAGGTGCCAATGTTGGACTAGGTTAGACAAGGTCAAAAATCACACGACACCAGGTTATAATCCAGTAACTGGATTACTTCCACTGAGGTGGTGTTCCCAACCAAGCTGGGAATACCACTAAGTAACTGGTATTGAAAAGGATCTGAGACTTGGAAATTAGCTGGAATCAAGGGGTTGGGCATGGAGCCAATTATAGGCTATATCTGGCCAATTTGGCATAGCAAAGGAACCAGTAGAATAGCCCCAGTGTGCTACTTACTATTTTACTAGCATTCTTGTTTTCTCAAGCTAAAATCCAAGTAAAATGTACAGAATATGTCTATGCAGGTGATTATATTTACATGAATGTAAATCAATGGCCATTTACGTGCTTATGTGCAATTGTGTGCATTCCAACTATGTTAATATATTTGTGTGTGTCCTAAATCTGACACCTCTTCCTACTTTAAGCATCTCATCTTCTTTTATCCCTTACCTCTCATTTTAAAAGACTCATTCTCTCCCACTCATCCAAAACTTGAAATATTTTACAAATTATTTTCACTGCTTTTTCCCTCAGCCTCTGAACCAAATGACTGCTCACCCTCAGCCTTCATCTCAAATGTATCATTCTCTTTCGCTCTCTATTCATGAGGCTAATGTCTTGGTTGCTTGACTACGTATCCATGAAACTACTGATTGTACAGCTCTCCTCTCAACTCCCAGGTTAGCTGGTGTTGTAAATGATTCTGTCTGCCCTGGTGCTGTCCCACTCTTTGTCAAATCTGCCATCGCCACCCCCTTTTCCCAAGAATGAATTTTTGACACCTGCTTTCTTATAAATTACCATTCATCAACAACTTTCCTATTCAAAGTCCTTGAATTTACTATCAACTCTCAAATCCATGTTAATCTTTTGCAGAGCTTCATGTTTGAGACCATACAATGAGGTTCTCCACTGTCACAGCACCTAAGCAGCCCTTAGCTATGTGTCTGTGACTGTTCTAAACCATCCCTGCCCATCCTTCTCGACTTGTCTGCAGCCTTTGACTCAGTCAGCCAAGCTATGCTCCTCCAATATCTCTCCACTTTTGTCCAGCTGTATTAGACTACACTCACCTGCCTCCATTTTTCTTTATTCCATCATAGTCAAAAAATTGCTTGCAATGCAATGCCTTCTCTTCCTGCTCTGACACTTTACATCATGTCTCTTCAGAATCTGTCTGTAGCCTCTACTACTTCTCATCAATATGCTGCCCCAGAGTGACATTATCACAAAGCACAGTATTAGTTTTCACATGTATGCTGTCAACACCCAACTCACCAACACCTCTTTCAAACCCCACCAGTGTTTGACATCCAGTACTAGATGAGCAGAAATTTCTGCCAACTAAATTGTTCAAGGTGGAAGCAATTATCTTCAGTCCCTGTCACAAAGTGAGTTCCCTAACTACCATCTTCATCCCCTCCCTGATGACAGCCTCTGAGCATGTGCACAGCTATCGTGTCTTTGCTTAACCTGACATGAGTTTGCAAGTACAGATTTTCACCATCACCATATATGTTTATTTCCACTTCTCTAACATTGCTCAACTCCACCACTGCCTCATAGAATGTGTCATACAATCCCTACTGTGTAGAAAGAGGCCATGCAGCCCAATGAATCTGACTGGCCTGCTGAACAGCAGCCCCAAAAAACCAAGTCCTCACTCTATCCCCAAACCCTGCATTTACCATGGCTAATACGCCTAGACTGCACACCCATGGACAATATGGGCAATTTACCAAGGCCAATCCACCCAACCTGCACATCTTTGGACTGTGGGAGGAAACTGGAGCACCTGAGTGGACCCACACAAACACAGGGAGAACGTGCAGTATCCACACAGACAGTTGCCCAAAGCTGGAATGAAACCCGGATCTCTGGCACTGTGAGGCAGTAGTGCTAATCACCGAGGCACTATGCAGCTCATGGTGAAGCCCCCACTTACCCTTTTGTTCCCAAGAAAAAAAACCTCTATTCCAATTCATTCCCAGTAGTCTTTCTGTGTTCTCCTACCTATAAACTGGAGATAATCCATCTCTGGCATGTATCCTAAATTGCATCAGGCCCTGTTTGTTCTCTTGCTGATCCACATTGACTCCCACTTAAGCAACTCCTCAATTTTAAAAATTTCATCCTGGTTTTCAAATTCCTTCATGGCCTTACCCTTCATCATCTCCATTCCCTTCACCAGCCCTACACACTTTCAAAATATCTGCACAATTCTGGTCCCGTTGATCTTCTGCACAACATCACTTACTGCAGGATAATAAAATGTGAGGCTGGATGAACACAGCAGGCCAAGCAGCATCTCAGGAGCACAAAAGCTGACGTTTCGGGCCTAGACCCTTCATCAGAGAGGGGGATGGGGGGAGGGAACTGGAATAAATAGGGAGAGAGGGGGAGGCGGACCGAAGATGGAGAGTAAAGAAGATAGGTGGAGAGGGTGTAGGTGGGGAGGTAGGGAGGGGATAGGTCAGTCCAGGGAAGACGGACAGGTCAAGGAGGTGGGATGAGGTTAGTAGGTAGCTGGGGGTGCGGCTTGGGGTGGGAGGAAGGGATGGGTGAGAGGAAGAACCGGTTAGGGAGGCAGAGACAGGTTGGACTGGTTTTGGGATGCAGTGGGTAGAGGGGAAGAGCTGGGCTGGTTGTGTGGTGCAGTGGGGGGAGGGGATGAACTGGGCTGGTTGAGGGATGCAGTGGGGGAAGGGGAGATTTTGAAACTGGTGAAGTCCACATTGATACCATATGGCTGCAGGGTTCCCAGGCGGAATATGAGTTGCTGTTCCTGCAACCTTCGGGTGGCATCATTGTGGCAGTGCAGGAGGCCCATGATGGACATGTCATCAAGAGAATGGGAGGGGGAGTGGAAATGGTTTGCGACTGGGAGGTGCAGTTGTTTGTTGCGAACTGATGCCACAATGATGCCACCCGAAGGTTGCAGGAACAGCAACTCATATTCCGCCTGGGAACCCTGCAGCCATATGGTATCAATGTGGAAGCCACAATGATGCCACCCGAAGGTTGCAGGAACAGCAACTCATATTCCGCCTGGGAACCCTGCAGCCATATGGTATCAATGTGGAAGCCACAATGATGCCACCCGAAGGTTGCAGGAACAGCAACTCATATTCCGCCTGGGAACCCTGCAGCCATATGGTATCAATGTGGACTTCACCAGTTTCAAAATCTCCCCTTCCCCCACTGCATCCCTCAACCAGCCCAGTTCATCCCCTCCCCCCACTGCACCACACAACCAGCCCAGCTCTTCCCCTCTACCCACTGCATCCCAAAACCAGTCCAACCTGTCTCTGCCTCCCTAACCGGTTCTTCCTCTCACCCATCCCTTCCTCCCACCCCAAGCCGCACCCCCAGCTACCTACTAACCTCATCCCACCTCCTTGACCTGTCCGTCTTCCCTGGACTGACCTATCCCCTCCCTACCTCCCCACCTACACCCTCTCCACCTATCTTCTTTACTCTCCATCTTCGGTCCGCCTCCCCCTCTCTCCCTATTTATTCCAGTTCCCTCCCCCCATCCCCCTCTCTGATGAAGGGTCTAGGCCCGAAACGTCAGCTTTTGTGCTCCTGAGATGCTGCTTGGCCTGCTGTGTTCATCCAGCCTCACATTTTATTATCTTGGAATCTCCAGCATCTGCAGTTCCCATTATCTCTCATCACTTACTGCAGCATTGCTGCATGTGCCATCAATTGCCAAAGCTGTAAACTCCATGACTCCCTGCCCAAACACATTCACCTCTCTGCCTTTCCTCTTTTGAGATGCTGTTTGAAATGCACCTGTTTTTATCAACCTTTTAGTCATCCACTTTACCAACACCGTCAGTGATTCCATTTCAAATTTTATTTGGTAACATTGCTATGAAGTGGCTTGGGCTATTTTACTATGTTAGAGGTGCAATATAAAACCAAGTTGCTATTCTTATCAGAAATAATTTTGCAGATGCTACAGTTAATAAATTCCACACTAAAATCAGAAATCGACATAACAGTGGGAGCAATATCCTAAGCACCTGGCTCATCAGTAATGTTCAATCGTCTTAGTTTTCAAATAGTTTTATTCGTGTCTTATTTTGACTGGTTTTGCATTTTCTAAATATCTCTTGTGTTAAAATATTCTATCTATTCAAATTGCATAACATTTCATCAAAATCCTAGAATACAAACATTATGTTATATTGTCAGCTCAGTCCAAAAGTATTTGCGAAGAAATGTTCCACATATACTGTTCTCTTGGAACGTTTAAGGTACCAAAATATTTTATCAAACAGCATTCCTTTTATTTTATGTTTAAAACATGATCAAATGTAAATGTTAACTTTTTCTGTCTGTTTCTCTGTCTTTCCACAGATGCTGTTTGACCTGCTGAACATTTAGAGCACTTTCTGCTTTTATTTCAGATTTCCAGTAGCCATAGTATTCTATTTTTGTTACTACTTTAATTTATGTTTTATCTTTTGTCTGTCCTCAAAACGAGCCAAGTGTAATATTCTGGTAATCAGAAAGACAATTCTAATTCACATAGAAACATTTTCGCATGCACAATAACTTCTTCAATCTGGAGAGTACATAACCAAGGCATTTCTGGATTTTGTAATTTTCTGAAATATAAAATAATATTAGAAAGCCCAACAACAAGTGTCACAACTGGAATCAAGACTGAACTCAACGCATAAAACATACCAAAACTATGTTAAGACATGACGGTGCACGGTTTCATTCATCATTTGAACCTAATGGCTGATGCACCAACACACATGGATACAGAATTAAATTGAGCATCATTAACAGTTAAATAATGCATTCCATTATAAATATTATTGAAGATTTTCAAATCACAATGTTTTAATATATTTGAAAACGTTTAAAGTTATCTCAGATTGTTACCTAATCAACATACACCATCAAACACACGCAGATTAATCAATCCCTCTCCCCAAATTTTGATGCCAGAGTCTGCAAAACAGAGTCACCAGAATGGGATAATTGCTGATCCAGCAGGGTAAGGGGGGAGTTGAAACCCAGCAACATTTAAAGCTGTCACTCAGCTTCCCCGCTCAGCCACACCACCTACATAGAATCCATACAGTTTAGAGACAGGCTATTCAGCCCCCTCAAGCCCACACAAATGCTCCAAAAGAGCATCCCACCCAGACTCTTTACCCTGCACACTATGGGCAATTTAGCATAACCCATACATCTTTGGACTACGGAAAGGAAAACAGAACACCCACAGACACAGAGAGAACATGCAAACTCCACATAGACATTCACCCAAGGGTGCAAATGAACCTGGGCCCAGTACTATGAAGCAGATATGATAACCACTGAGCCACTATGCTGGCTCTTCCCATATTTCCAGACTTACCACTAAATCAATGACTGAGTTACACTTACCACCTGCCTCTACACAAACATTCCGGGCCCACTAGACACTTGCTGATAAAATGGCTTAAAGAGCACATTGAGCTCATTGTCTGCACATTGCTGTTTGGCATTATCAGCCCAGTGGGTCATAGCCTTGTACAGTGCTGGGAGTAGTGAGTGTGTGAGTTGAAGGGCTTGCTGAAAAGACTTCCAGGTAACTGGTGGTTCTGTATTTCTTTGTTCCAGACTGGAGAAGTTACAATGCTCTATGTTGGTTATTACTGCATTTGTCCCAATCTGTACCCACATACTTTACCTCCAGTCACTCATAATATTTGCAATAGCCCATTGGTAGATGTACAAATGTGACTGACTGATTTGGGTGAATTTTTTGTTTAGTTCTCCACTGTTCTTCCTTCCCTGTGCAAAATTCTAGCCCTTTGAGTCTCTACAATGTTCATTGCTCCTACATCATGCCATTAGGTGCCTTGGACGTAACCTCTAGAATGGCCTCCTCAATCACTTTTTGCCTTTCCTTCCTCCTTTTAAGCATATTCCTTCAGATATAACTACCAAAGTTTTGGTAATCCATCCTAATGTGGCTTGCTTTCAGTTTTGCTTGTGACACCTCTCATGAGGAACATGCCAAGTAGAGATTTTGTTTTTACTCCTTCATGAATGAAGGTCCAGGCCAGCATTGGTGCATATCCCTAATTGCCCTTGAGAAGGCTGTGGCAAGTCATCTTCCATCTTAGTGGTTTGCTAGACTTTTTAGAGGCTTGTTCAGGGCCAACCATATTCCCATGGGTATGGAGACACTTGTAGAGCACCAGTTGCACTTGATTTGAACTAGTATCACCAGAAAATTGATCAGGGGATCTGGATTGCTAACATTAACATAAAGCTGTCATTGTCTTGGGAGTGATCTTCTAGTGCAGTAATAACAATATGCAGCCAGCCAAGTCCTTTGTGTTATCTTTTCAAAGTAAATAAAACATGAAGAATCTGTGAACTATTTCTTCACTTTCGATGTGATAATAGTTCTAGATGTTGTATCTAAATGCTTTTCTTTAATGCAATATAATTCCCTTTTATTGTTTGTATACCTTGTAAACTGATTTAGGTTTGTTATCAGTATTAAGTAAAGCTATTGTACACAAAGCAGCAACTCAGTGAATGCCCTAACAGTGTGAGATTTTTATTGTTTTTGGGAATTCCCATAATAAAGTTATGATTAAGATCCACACAATGAGTAATTCAAATAGATCTACAGCTTGTGGCTGCCTATTTGATAGCTTAAATCAGAAATAAGTCTTGTTTGAGAGATTACTTAATAAATTATTTTACCTTCCTTATAAGGCTTGCATGCAACACCTTAATGATTGTCATCCAAAAATGAAAATAAATTAATTCAGAAATAATGCACAGAAGTTTGATTTCAGTATTATAATTTCTGACTCTCATTCCTTAAACTTTCTTTCCAACACCTCCGTAGCTTTATCAATTCTTACCTTTGCTAATCCCTAATTTTGTGAATTCTTCAAGACCAGTTTGTTAAATTATTCCCTCTGCATCTCAGCTGTGGTCTCTCCTGCTTTAGCCATTTCCTCAGCTCTCTTTTTAAAGGCAAGTCTTTAATCATCTTCATTTAACAATTAGCTGTCACAAATAGTCATTCAGCAGCACAGAGCTTGAGTATTTGCTGAAACAATGTCACATTTTGTCAAAGCTGTTTTTCCCATATTCATCAGAACATTTTACAAGATTACCACTTCAAGGGGTAAAAGTAACATTTGCACAAGTATGACAGGAGAGTGCCAATTGATTGGCAAGTCAACTTTCATTGGCAGCAGTATTAACTATTCAACTAACCCACAACTTACCTCTCTCATCCCAGCTACACTTCCCTGAACCCTTACAACCCCTTGCAATGTCACTGCCCTCTATCCTGATACTTAACATTCCCTACCACTGGATCAACACTCCACTATGCCTGGGACTTGACACACCCCATCACAGGACCAGGTACCTCCTCCCTCCCCTCAACCACCTATCCGCACCCTTCAAGAGACCTTGATCTCCCATATTCTTCACTTTCCTGCTCCAGACTCCAGCATTCATTATTCTGTTCATGGATCTGAGGCCAACCCCTCAATCACCACCGGTCTCATCACCCCTTCCTCTCCCTTACATCCAAATCTAACTTACCTGGCACCCTACCCCCATGCACCTGGCACTGTACCTATATGGCACTCAACCCTTCCCCAGATGGAATAATATAAACCATAATGTATAAAATTGAGAATTGAGGGACTGCTGTGTGCTCTGTTTCACAGAGACATGGTTCACTGCAGCTACACCTGACCATGCTTTATACCCTGAGGGTTTTTCAGTTCACCAAATGGACTGCTCAGCATCCTTGGGCAAGAAAAGGGGCAGTGGGGTCTGCCTCCCAATCAATATCTCCTGGTGGTCAGACATTGTGACGCTGGTGAGTCACTGCTTCCTGGACCTAGAACATTTCACGGTGAAATGCTATGTTTACTACCTGCCACACAAATTCACCAGCACTATCCTGACAGCAGTCTACATCCCACCCAATACAGAAGTGAAGAGTGCAGTATATGATGATATATACAACAGGACCAACAGTCTTGAGACAGAATACCCTGAACCTTTGTTCATCTTAGCTGGTGACTTCATCGAGGCCCAACTCAAGAACCTGCTGCCAAAATTTCACCAACACCTCTCCTGTCCCACCAGAGGTCCAAACATCCTTGCCCATTGCTGCCCAACCATAAAAGATGCCTACTGCTCCATTACCCACCATCATGTTGGAAAATCAGATCACAACTCTGTGCTCCCCCTCCTGGATTACAAGCAGAAATTGAATTATGAGGACCAAGTACAGAAAGTAGTGCAGTGTTGGTCTGAGACAACTGAATGGCTTCTACAAGACTGCTTGGAGTCAATGGACTGGTCCATATTTAAGAACTTAGCGGTGAGCCTAAACGAAGATGGCACTGTTGTTACAGACTTCATTAGTAAGTGTGTTTTTGACAGTGTGCCAAGTAAGTTAATCCTAGCATTTCCCAGTGGTAAACCATTGATGAACTGGGAAATCCACTCCCTACTGAAGTCCAGGTCTGAGGCATTCAAGTCAGTGACCATGACCTATACAGGAAATCCAGGTACGACCTTCACAAGGGCATCAGAGACACCAAGAGACAATACCAACCTGAGCTGGAGACCCAGACTAACCATATGAACACCCATTATTTGTGGCAAGGCTTATATTACATAAAGGCCTACAATGCAAAGTCAAACAGAATCGGGGGCAAAACGGTACATCCCTACTCAACAATCTCAACGCATTCTATGCTCACTTTGGACAGAAGGTTAGTAAAACAATGTTACCTGTCCCATCAGCCTCAGATGTACCTATACCCATGGTCACTGACACAAACATTACATCAGTTTTCCTGAGAGTGAACCCATGGAAAACAAATGGCACAGATGGAGGGCCTGGCTGTGCATCCAGATCCTGTGTGGACCAGCTGGTGGGAGTATTCACAGACATCTTTAACCTCTCCCTAATATGCTTCACGAAGACCACCATCATCCCAGTGGCAAAGAAAAGTCATGCAAAGTGCTTCAATGACTGCTGCCTGTTGGTTCTGATATCCATTATTAAGAAGTGCTTCGAAGGGTTAGTCATGGTTCACATCAACTTCAGCCTACCAGACTGCCTTGATCCATTGCAATTCCTCTACTGGCACAACAGGTCCAAAACAGACCCCATTTCACTGAGCCTACATTCATCACCGGAACATCTGGATTACAAGGGTACCTACATCAGACTGCTATTTATTGACTACAGCTCTGCCTTCAAAACCATAATTCCAAACAAACTCATCTCCATACTATGAGACTTTGGTCTCTGCTCCCCACTCTGTAACTGGATTCTCAACTTCATGACCAACAGACCACAATCAGTTAGAATAGGCTACAATACCTCCTCCATGATAATCCCCAACACTACTCCATTTACAATTTTTCTGGTGACACCACCAAAGTAGGTCAACAATGAGACAGAGTACAGGGAAGAAACAGAGTGCTTATGGGCATGGTGTACCTATACCAATTCATCAATGTCTGTAAAACGAAACAGCTGATCATTGACTTCAGGAAGCGGAGTGGGGGGCTTGTCCCTGTCCATATGAGTGATGCTGAGGTGGTGATGGTTGAGACCATCAAGTTCCTGGGAGTGACGATCGCCACCAATATGTCCTGGTCAATTCTTGTTGACTCTACAGTCAACAAAGCATAGCAATACCTCTACTTCCTCAGGAGGCTAAAGAAATTCAGCATGTCCATAAAGATTCTTACAAATATTTAAATATGCATCCTACCTAGACGTATCACAGCATGGTATGGCAACTGCTCTTCCCAAGTCTGAAAGAAACCATAGAAAATTGTGAACACAGCCCAGTCCATCACACAAACACCTCCAATCCATTGATTTCATCTATACTTCCCACTGCATCAGGAAAGCAACCAATATAATCAAAGAGCCCTCCCACCCCAGTCATACTGTCTTCCACCTTCTTCTGTTGGGCAGAAGATATAAAAGTTTGCATAAATATACAAACAGATTCAAGAACAGCTTCTTCCTGCTGTTATTAGACTTTTGAATGAACCTGTTTAATCTTAATGTTGATCTCTCTGTACCTTCTCGGCAGTTGTAACATTGTATCCTGGTTGCACATGTAAAGTACGATCTGCCTGTAAAGCACATAAGACAACACTTTTCACTGTACACGTGACAATAATAAATTAAATCAAACATTGTGTAAAATGTTAGATAATAAAATGTGAGGCTGGATGAACACAGCAGGCCCAGCAGCATCTTAGGAGCACAAAAGCTGACATTTCAGGCATAGACCCTTCATCTCTGAACCCTGCAGCCCAATGGTATCAATGTGGACTTCACCAGCTTCCAAATCTCCCCTTCCCCCACCGCATCCCAAAACCAGCCCAGTTCGTCCCCTCCCCCCACTGCACCTCACAACCAGCCCAGCTCTTCCCCTCCACCCACTGCATCCCAAAACCAGTCCAACCTGTCTCTGCCTCCCTAACCTGTTCTTCCTCTCACCCATCCCTTCCTCCCACCCCAAGCCGCACCTCCATCTCCTACCTACTAACCTCATCCCACCTCCTTGACCTGTCCGTCTTCCCTGGACTGACCTATCCCTTCCCTACCTCCCCACCTATACTCTCCTCTCCACCTATCTTCTTTTCTCTCCATCTTCGGTCCGCCTCCCACTTTCTCCCTATTTATTCCAGAACCCTCACCCCATCCCGCTCTCTGATGAAGGGTCTAGGCCCGAAACGTCAACTTTTGTGCTCCTGAGATGCTGCTTGGCCTGCTGTGTTCATCCAGCCTCACATTTTTTTATCTTGGATTCTCCAGCATCTGCATTTCCCATTATCCCTGTATTCTTATGATATGCTGAATTACACAAGTCTTCCACTAGGTGGCAGTCCTAAGCAAGATTATTTTGCCAGAAACTGCTCTAAGTCTGGAATTGGGAGAGGAAGTTGCACTTTGGGTCTTCGTTTTCTCTCATTTGAGAAAGCAGTAAATGAACAGTTGCTCAAACCATTCTTCAAAACTTCGACTCTTAGAATCTGAAAGATACCTGAACAAAATTAATAAAGCAGGGAAAAAAATAATTCACAGCATTAGTTGGAACAAAATAATTACAAGTGCAGTTTGTTGGCCCGGAAATGATTGCTTATAGTGCTAGCATATAATTCATAACCTCTGTTCACTCGTTTAGCAGCTCTGGGATCTTATTGATACCTTGAGTTTCAGGTATGACTGCATAAGCACTCCTCATTTCATTGTCAGCAGTTCGAATAGAAACGTATCTATGCAGCACCACCAGCAACAAAACAGTGCAGCTATGGAGGGTCAAATTTACAAAGGAATTTTCCTAAGTATAAATGCAGGAATTCATAACAAAAATTTAAAAATAAACGAAAATGAATGATTTTAAAATCAAGACTGCTCTGCTCTGACATTGCTATCAACTTCATTTGAAGGTTACAATTGTGTTTCACACTGTGTACAAGAGTCATGGGAAATCAAACAGTGTATTTAGTTTTTATCCCTAATACCTTAAAAACAAACAGTAGAAGAGGTGCACCAACTGCATAGAGGTAACTGCATTTTTTTTTGTAGATTGACTGATCAGCTGCCAATCCTTTGGCAGTCCAGCAGAAATGCTGTTTGTGCGATCTACTGACCCCTATTATAAATACATGAACAAGTCCTTGCCTGTTTAACTGAAGGGCTGCCTGAGGTACTGCTGAAAATCAGCGTGTCCTATTACCCCGCTCCATTTTCAGACCGGAAAACTATGTTCCTCTCCGACCTTGATGAATTTTTCAAACTGCCCTTAAAGTTTGCTCTCATGCAACCACACTGTTTTAAAGAAAACCCCAGCCTACGCATTTAACATGTAGTCAGTGCTAAATGTACCTAAAAAAGAACTGAGGTTTAATTTGTTTTGCAAATAACAGTGTAAAATGTTTTAACTGAAACTGATCGAGTAGGTGGACTCAAATACGAGTGCGGAGAGAAGCTTGTAGGTTGTCATACAGGCCAGCAAACTGCGCTCGCATGGTGTGTAATGATTGTTGAGGGAAACTGGCAGTGATCCTGTGATGCATCCACTTGCTATCCTCTTTCAAGAGGAAACATTCGTGCTTCTACCGCTGCCAGTGCACATGCTGTTGCCTGTCAGCAACCCATACTGCAGCCACCAAGCCGAGGTGATGCAATCTAAAATTGGGCATGCAAGGCCCAAAGCTGCACAAGGTCATCTTGCAAGGCCATCTGCACCGCCTCAGCAGTTTTCACATCAGCTGGCAAATAAACGTAAGAAATGGGAGCAGGAGTAGGCCATTCAGCCCCTCAAACCTGTCCCTGATTTTATAAGATCGTGGCTGATCTTCCCCAGGCCTCAACTCCTCAATATTTCAAGAAGCTATCTACCTCTTCTTTAAATACTTTCAGTTACTTTGTTGGTAGAGAATCCAGATATTTACTGTCATCTGGAAGAAGAAGTTCCTTTGCATCTTAGTGTCAAAAGCATGTTCCCTTATTCTGTAATTATGTTCCCAGTTTGAGATATTCCATGACAGGAAACTCCTTCTCAACATCTACCCAGTCAAGCCCCCTCAGAATCTAGTATGTTTCTACTGCCATGTTAGAAGCATGAAGTTAGGCAGTGGCATCTGCGTGTCAGGCAACAAAAAAAGTGCAAACAATTCATTCTTATGTATATTTTTGGAACTGTTATTGGATAAATTTATTTTATTGTGGTGATCCTTCTTTCAAGATTTTGGCTAAAGTGGATGTTGCAGTAATTTGTAGAAGGTGAATTGAAAGTTAGAGAATTGTACACCAATTTTATTCTAGGCTATTTCCAGGGGAAACAAAATGAGCCCCTTCAGTAGACACAGGGTAATTTTTCAAGAATTCCTTCATTTTATAACAACCTTGAGACTTCCTCCCAATGGAGCCCAGACTGAAAACTCTCCAGGGAGCAGTTGACTTTCTAAGAGATAGTAGGAACTGCCGATGCTGGAGTCTGAGGTAACAAGGTGTGGAGCTGGATGAACACAGCAGGCCAGGCAGCATCAGAGGAGCAGGAAAGCTGACGTTTTGAGTCTGGACCCTTCTTCAGAACTGAAACATCAGCCTTTAGTTGATTTTCTGGATGTTTATTGCATGCTTTTTGGGGTAAAAATATGAATTATAATTCAAAATGGAAAGCAATGAACTAAAAGCTCAATTGTTGTTTCTCAGGCACCAGAAAAAAATATCTGCTAAGAATTTAACAATGCTTCTGTTTGGTCCTTTGTGTTTGTACCAGGCTGTTCAAATGAGCATTACATTACCTAGTGTCAGTTCTGGCTTTATCCCCATATCCATGCATATTATTTTTATGCAAATAATCATCTAATACCCACTGAATGCCGCAATTGTATCCATCTCCAACACATTCCCAAGCAGCGCAGTCTACACCCTAAATACTCGCTGAGTGAAAGTATTTTTTTCTCTCACTTTATATTTGCTTCTTTTGCAAATCATTTTAAATCTGACTTTCCACCTTCAATGATCTGGGCACATTTACACCAACATCTCTCTCATCCTGTAACCCCTGTACTCTCTGTTTTATGTTCTCTTTCAATTTACTTCTGACCAAAATGTGTCTCCTCACACTTCTCTACATTGAACCCCATCTGACCTATCTGCCTACTCCACCAACTTGCCAATGCCCATTTGGAGTTCTTGGCTGTCCTAATCACAGTTTCCAATTCTTCCTAATTCTGTGTCTTCTGCAAACTTTCAAAGTGTCACCTGCACACCAAGAACCAATTTGTTAACGGGAAAAGCCACAACAAACCTGCCTCTAGCCCAAAAACATCCATTGATCATAGATAATAAAATGTGAGGCTGGACGAACACAGCAGGCCAAGCAGCATCTCAGGAGCACAAAAGCTGACGTTTCGGGCCTAGACCCTTCATCAGAGAGGGGGATGGGGGGAGGGAACTATGCCTGCCTCTTTGTAGGTTACGTGGAACAGTCCCTCTTCCGCACCTACACAGGCCCCAAACCCCACCTCTTCCTCCGGTACATTGATGACTGTATCGGCGCCGCCTCTTGCTCCCCAGAGGAGCTCGAACAGTTCATCCACTTCACCAACACCTTCCACCCCAACCTTCAGTTCACCTGGGCCATCTCCCGCACATCCCTCACCTTCCTGGACCTCTCAGTCTCCATCTCAGGCAACCAGCTTGTAACTGATGTCCATTTCAAGCCCACCGACTCCCACAGCTACCTAGAATACACCTCCTCCCACCCACCCTCCTGCAAAAATTCCATCCCCTATTCCCAATTCCTCCGCCTCCGCCGCATCTGCTCCCACGACAAGACATTCCACTCCCGCACATCCCAGATGTCCAAGTTCTTTAAGGACCGCAACTTTCCCCCCACGGTGATCGAGAACGCCCTTGACCGTGTCTCCCGCATTTCCCGCGACACATCCCTCACACCCCGCCCCCGCCACAACCGCCCCAAGAGGATCCCCCTCGTTCTCACACACCACCCCACCAACCTCCGGATACAACGCATTATCCTCCGACACTTCCGCCATTTACAATCCGACCCCACCACCCAAGACATTTTTCCATCCCCTCCCCTGTCTGCTTTCCGGAGAGACCACTCTCTCCGTGACTCCCTTGTTCGCTCCACACTGCCCTCCAACCCCACCACACCCGGCACCTTCCCCTGCAACCGCAGGAAATGCTACACTTGTCCCCACACCTCCTCCCTCACCCCCATCCCAGGCCCCAAGATGACATTCCACATCAAGCAGAGGTTCACCTGCACATCTGCCAATGTGGTATACTGCATCCACTGTACCCGGTGCGGCTTCCTCTACATTGGGGAAACCAAGCGGAGGCTTGGGGACTGCTTTGCAGAACACCTCCGCTCAGTTCGCAAAAAACAACTGCACCTCCCAGTCGCAAACCATTTCCACTCCCCCTCCCATTCTCTTGATGACATGTCCATCATGGGCCTCCTGCACTGCCACAATGATGCCACCCGAAGGTTGCAGGAACAGCAACTCATATTCCGCCTGGGAACCCTGCAGCCATATGGTATCAATGTGGACTTCACCAGTTTCAAAATCTCCCCTTCCCCTACTGCATCCCTCAACCAGCCCAGTTCGTCCCCTCCCCCCACTGCACCACACAACCAGCCCAGCTCTTCCCCCCCACTCACTGCATCCCAAAACCAGTCCAACCTGTCTCTGCCTCCCTAACCGGTTCTTCCTCTCACCCATCCCTTCCTCCCACCCCAAGCCGCACCCCCCGCTACCTACTAACCTCATCCCACCTCCTTGACCTGTCCGTCTTCCCTGGACTGACCTATCCCCTCCCTACCTCCCCACCTACACTCTCTCCACCTATCTTCTTTACTCTCCATCTTCGGTCCGCCTCCCCCTCTCTCCCTATTTATTCCAGTTCCCTCCCCCCATCCCCCTCTCTGATGAAGGGTCTAGGCCCGAAACGTCAGCTTTTGTGCTCCTGAGATGCTGCTTGGCCTGCTGTGTTCGTCCAGCCTCACATTTTATTATCTTGGAATCTCCAGCATCTGCAGTTCCCATTATCATTGATCATAGGATCTCTACAGTGTGGAAGCAGGTTATTCAGCCAATTTCTCTACACTGACCCTCTGAATAGCATCCCACCCAGAAATAACTCCCCTCCCCTGTAACCCTGCATTACCCATGGCTAACCCACCGAACCTGCATACGACAGGAAATTTAGCATGGCCAATCCACCTAACCTGCTCATCTTTGAACTGTGGGAGAAAACCCATGCAGACACAGGAACAACATGCAAACTTCACATAGACAGTCACCTAAGGGTAGGATCAAACTCAGGTCTCTGGCACTGTGAGACAATAGTGCTAACCACTGAGCCACCATGGATGACCACTACTGTCTGTTTTCTAACACTCAGTCCATTTCTTTTTATCCATACTGCAAATGCCCCCTTTATTCTATGATTTACAGCATTCATCACAAGTCCTGTGTGGCACTATGTTAAATGCTTTCTGAAAGTCCATGTGTACCAAAATAACAGTGTTACCCTCATCAAGACTTTATGTTTACTGTTCAAAAAAACTGCAGCAAGTGAGTTAAACAGGATTTCTGCTTGAGAAACCCAATGCTCACGCTTCTGAATCAACCTGCCTTGTTTTCATATAACCACTAATTCTAATCTGAATAATTGTTTCTATAAGCTTCCACACCACTGAAGTTAAATTGATTAGTTTGTAACATCTGTGCTTATTCATGCAACGTTTCTTTAACAAGACGATAATGTTTGCAATTTTTCAGCCTTCTGGTACCTCAATCCTGGTGGCTTGTGAACTTCAAATAGATTTGATTTGGTTTGTTTATTGTCACGTGTATTTTTTTACAGAATATCGTGAAAAGTGTTGTATCGTGTCTCTTCTGCACATGATTCTGGAACACGGCCCTCTCTGCCCCTTACACACTGGTCATCCCAGTCGTTATTTGAGTAATTAAGCACCTATTATATATCTACTGTACAATGTTGGCATTTCTCTGTAATTCCTTGCAGATTTGTTCCTCTATATCATTCCCACTAGTTTGTGATCTATAGGTAATACCTAACAATGTAAATGTATTCTTTTTGTTCATTGGGTCTAGGCAAATTGATTCTGTCCTTGAACCCTGCAAAACATCCCCTCTTTCTCCAGCACTGCAGTATGCTCTTTAATCAATAATGCCACCGATCCTCCATTCCCTCTTTTTTCATTTTTTCTGAATTACTTGTACCCAGGAAGTTCAACACCCAGTCCTACCCTTTCCTGAGCCAGGTGTCAGTTATTGCAAATAACATCATATTTCCATGTGCCTGTACACCCCAATTTGATTTGTGGTACTCTGTGTTTTCATATACATGCATAGTAACTCTGAATATGATTTCATTACTTACTGTCTTAGATTTTAGCTATTGGCTTTCTGATCTCTGCACTACTGCTAATTGTGTCTCCTTGCACCTTGGTATTCCTCTCCAAGAGTCTGTCAATATTCCCACTCTCACCACAATCCCACCCCATTCCTTTCCTTGGTCAGGGCCCTGAAGATTTTGTGTGACCACATTTTTGAATATGCTATCCACATAGTTCTCAATGTTACAGAAATGCCGCAGTGGTTCCAACTGCTGCTCAAGCTCTTAAACTCTGAGCTCAGGATTCTGGACTGGAATCACTTCCTGGACATGTGGTCATTGAGGACACTGGGATGGGCCATGATCTCCCCCTGATTTTACAGGTCAAACATTCCACTCGACCGAACTGTCCTGCTGTGTCTTAAACTTAAACTTGAACTTACTTCATCTCACTTACTTTTTTACTTAGTTTTAAGCTTACTTTCTTTATGTTAACTTTATTCCACTTATGTTAATCTATTTTGCCTACTTGTATTACTTTAAGATGTTGGCCCTGACTTTATTCCTGCTGTTTCTCAATTAATCCCTTTTTACAAAAATAATAATTTTTCAAAACATGAACAAATTAACCTGCCACTTCAGCACGATGGCAGTGTTTGATGCTTTTTTTTCCCAGTAAGGTACTCTCCTGAAGCTGCATTTAGAGCTGAAGTGCTGGGACCTATTCCTGGACCTCAGAGGTCAGTTAGCTCAGTTTGCAATGGACTGTATGGATTTAATTCCTGCTCGGGCTGAGGCCACTCCAGGCCTTGTGCTCTCAACCTTATCCTTTGCCTGAGTCATGGTGACCTTCAGGTTGAACTCACGACCAATTAGTTAATCCTGTCTAATATGAGAGCAGCCTGTGCTCCTCCGGAACTATGGTAACTTCTGTGTCCGCTAAAGTTATAGTTTTCCGATGTAAGGACAAATCCTCTTGCCTAGGTACAGATAACTTGGTTGCAGTTGACAAAAACCAAGACTTGTGTGTCGTCAAGTGCAGGGATACTGCTCTTGTCTAAATATAAATACAGAATGACACTGCCAACATCCCCACAGCATAATCTTCCCTACTCATTATGCGGCTAGTGGATGGGAGTCAAGCACGTTGAATCCTAAGTTCTAGCAGTAGATTTCTTCTCCTTTCTCAGTTCTATTTGTGAGCCAATGGGCTGGTGAAGGTGTCTTGGAGTACTGCAGGCTGGTCTGGATCAGGTAAGAGCAAAGAGTGTCACCAACTCGATCAATAGAGATGTGCATTCCTCAGGCATTAGCTGTGCCCTGACAATCCATATGGTCTCAGGAACAGAAAGGGAAAAAACAGCTGGAAGGGAGATGAGGACTGAAGGGATGGTGGGTAGTCTCCATGACATACACATGACACTTAGCCAGGATAGTGGAAATTTCACTTTTTTTTTCAGTTTCAACAGTGTTTATGAGGAAATTTATTAATGGAAATAAGTGAGCCAGAGCCTATGACAAATAGATTTTACTGGGATAGGAGTAAAATTAATAGAGCAAATTTTTTAAATAATTTGTTCTTATGTTGGGATGTTTATTTATTTTCTGCACAGTAAAGAACTCAATGCCAAACTTAGGCCCATCAAAAACATTTCAATGTGCCAATAAGCTGCCCTTTTCCCATCATAGTCACTATGTAATGAAATTGGCAACTTCTGTGCCGGTTGATGTTACAGATCATTGTTCACTAGGGCCTGGATACGACCCACAGCAAATTAATTTTGTGGAGGGCTGTGCAAATAAGGGAATATCAGATAAAGGGAATTATATTATTTTGTTGGATTGAGGTGAATAATTGGTTATAATCTCCCAAATTAGCATCTGACCATGCTTGAGCACCCAGGATCCAGTGATTGAAATGAGGTCAGTCATGTGGACCTCAAAGAATATGAGTTCCACGATTGGGGTTGTTAACCTGGTCCAATCAGGGAGCTCTGGCTGACAGAAATAAACAGGAGTGTCAGAGGTTCTGTACACTCAGGGAGCTAACTCAGAGCTAGCTGAGTCAGTGCCAGGTTCTATGTACATATAAACAAAGGATGACTTGGTGATGGGATATTGGCCTTCATGGAGCTATTTTACAGGGCTTCAGCCTAAAATAGGCATTCAATTCCCTAGGTTATCCTTGATAAGGACTTGAAGCCTGTTTTAACAATAGCCTACCAATGTCAAGCGTAAAAAGGGCAAAACATGCCTTCTATATGCTCCAAACTCTCGATTGTACCCTTTTAGAAATCCACGGGGACTACCAAGGAAGCAATAAATGCTTTTATCATTTAGCTTAACATGGATCTAAGAAGATGAGAGCAATTCTCTATGGATTACAGATATACTCTGTGCCACTGCTGGCCTATTCTTGTCATCTCCAGTTTGCAATCCATTCTCTAAACTTACTTAAGGCAGGCTTAGAGATAAAACCTTTGAGAAGGTGCCAGTTGGTGAATGAACTGATGGCTGCAACTTGCCAGTATTATGAACATAAGGCCCAATTTGGATCTGGTGTCTACCTTCTGTTTTTTGGGTCTATGTTATACATATATTTATATATTTATTATACATATTTATTGTTTCGCAAACATTTCTGCTTTATAGTTTCCATGCTTGTTTTGATATACTTTAATTTACACACATATAGATCAAACTATGGGTAAGAAGAGGAACTTACAGGAAAAAAAATCACGAGAATACAGTTGGATATTAGAAAGACCTGACCTTTAAGCACCAGAAAAACATTCAAAGTATTTCAACCGCTGATGCTGTCTCTGGAATACCTTCTCCCAGGCATCAAGCCAGTCAAGCAGCTGGGCTGCGTGGATAATGAGCAGTCTGTATCTCAAACAAACTATTGTCACCATCACTGATCCAATCAATAAAGGAACAAAGTAGCTTTTTAAACTTCTGCCATATTTTAGCAGCCCACACAAATCCGCCTTGAGGAGTTATTCTTTTACTGCTGCATAGAGGCAAGTAGGAGGAGGCTGATATAAATGATTGACATGCTGGACTTCACTTTGCATTCTGTGTACTTCTTCAGCTGAATCTTTAAGAATTCTCCATTGAAATAGTTGATAAAGGCCTTGCTACTGTTACCACAACTATCCACTTTGCCAATATATATTGGCTGTTCTAAGACTTTTTATAGAATCCCTACAATGTGGGAGCAGACCATTCAGCCCATCAAGTCCACACTACCCCTCTCAAGAGCATCCCACCTAGGTCCACCCCTGTACCCATTCCCCATAATCCTGCATTTCCCATGGCAAATCCACTAACCTGCATATTCCTGGACACATGAGTATTATAGCATGGCCAACCCGCACATTTTTGGAATGTGGGAGGAAAACAGAGCACCTGAAGAAAACCCACTGGGAGAACGTGTAAACTTCATACAGACAGTCACCCAAGGCTGCAATTAAATTTGGGTCCCTGACGCTGTGAGGCACCAGTGCCGACCACTGAGCCACGACATGGCACTTCTTTTGCCTTTAGTTTTCGACTATTATCTATCCTCCTAATCATGAAATACATTTGCTTTACGCTGTTCAAATATTTCCACTTCATTGTAATTTGCATTTATGCATGAGTGAGTGGCATTGTTTCAGCATGTGCCCTCTTTCAACATGCATGTGGCTTTCTTTTACGTAAGAATTGTTCAGAAACATTTCATGTTCCTTCTTTGCCACAGTTACCTCAGCCTAGTTCCAATCATTGCAAATCTAGCAATCTTGAAATCATAGAATCCCTACAGGTCATTTAGCCCAACAAGCCCACACTGACTCTCTGAAGATCATTCTGTCCAGACTCAACCTCCCCTACCCCATCCCTGTATTTCCCATGGCCGATCCACCTAAACTGCACATCTTTGGACTGTGGAAGGAAGCTGGAGCACTGGGAGGAAACCCACATAGACACAGGGAGGACATGTAATCTCCACACAGACAGTCACCTGAGGCTGGAATTGAACCTGGGTCCCTGGTACTGGAAGGCAGCAGTGCTAACCACTGTGCCAGCGTGCTGCTAAAGTTACATACTATATTATATATTACATACTGTAGTTAGTTTTTCAACTGCTTTGTTATGGTTGACCACCTTAAACCGCATAATATTGAAGTCATTGCTGCCCAGGTACTACTGGTATGGTGAGATCTGATACCAGCTCATTTCTAGGGTTATTGGGCTGCATTGTTGGTGTCCCTATCTTTGGCCCAGGTTCAAGTCATACCTGCTCCAGGGGTGTGTCATAACACCTTTGAATGGAGTGATTAGAAAATATCTACACCTCATTACGAGGGATCTTGTGGTGCAATGGTAGCGCCCCTACTTCTGGGCCTGAGGCCTGGTGTCAAATCCCCCAACTCTGGAGTTGTGTCATAACATTTTTGAGCAGGTTGGTTAGAAACCATCTATTTTAAGCTCATTACTTAAAAATACGGTGGCTCAGTGGTTAGCACTGCAGCCTCACAGCACCAGGAACCCAGGTTCGATTCCAGCCTCGGGCAACTGTCTGTGTGGAGTTTGCACATTCTCCCCGTGTCTGCGTGGGTTTCCTCCGGGTGCTCCGGTTTCCTCCCGCAGTCCAAAGATGTGCAGGCGAGGTGGATTGGCCATGCTAAATTGCTCATAGAGTTCAGGGGTGTATGGGTTATAGGGGAATGGGTCTGGGTGGGCTGCTCTAAGGGGCGGTGTGGACTTGTTGGGCTGAATGGTCTGTTTCCCCTCTGTAGGGAATCTAATCTAACACAGGCCAACTAAATGATTGCTCCAAGCTATCTTGTTAATAATTGTATTATTATTTCATATCTGTTATATCTACAAACCTTTCACTGTCTTTCCCCTCAACATTAGATGCATCATCCATTGAATAGCTAGAAAATTAAAATAGCCATTTCACAGTCGCAGTTTACCTGCTCCAATGCAGACCAGGTGACCTAGACACGCAAGCATGCAGTGTCCATTGGTTTGCTTGAAGGCTTTCCATGGTAGATAGATATTGTTGGATAATACATCATCGCCAAATGAAAAATGGATCATGATCTAACAATTTTTAGTTCAGCAGGGCTGCTTCTATTAGTAGTGTTGTTGTCATTAGGGTCACATTAGTTGTGGCATTTTGTCCTGCAGCCCAATTACACTCTGTTGACCCAGACATAAATGGTTCTCAGTTGCTCTTGTAATTCCAAAGTGTTTTATCACAATGGACTCTTTGACCTTGGAGGACCATAACAGCTGCCAATGATAAATTCAAAAAGAGACAGATTAGAAAATAAATCAATAGAAAAAGACAGAGGGCAACAGAAAAGGAGACAGGATAGACAGCAAAGTGCATTAGAGAATGAGCCAAGAAAGAGGATGATAGTGTGAACCCCTAGAAAAGGTCAGAATAAAAGTACTAACCACAGATAACAAATAAAAACAAATGAATATGAGAGAAAGAGTGAAAGATCAATCAACTGGGATAGTAGTTAAACCTAGCATCGTGGAATAGTCCAGAAGCAAAGGTGACAGGAAGGAAGGAACACATAAGACAAAACATGCATGAGACAGAAAAGATCCAGAAAGAAGGGGAGAGAGATAAGGGAAGGAAATAATAAGGACAGACAGGAGGGATGGAGCATATCAACATACAGAAAAGAGACAGAGGGAGGATGAAAGAGAGAAACACAAACTTGAAGGATAAAGCAGAGGGAACATAAAAGAGGGAAATACAAGAGAAGAAACTGAATAATCAAACTGAGAAATCAAAGGTAATGGATATAAAGGGACAAGGAGTAGAGACAGAAGGGAAGAGGAATGTGGACAAAGAGGAATGTGAAGGTGGTGTAGAGAAGTGAAGGTGAGAAAGACAGAAATACTGAAATACTGATGAAAATCTTTTCTATGGAAGTCAATTGTGGGACATTGGGGAAGCGTGCTGGAATGCAAAGGGAATTATAACAGGGGAAACTCAACAGATACGGGTTGGAGATGATACTGCATTGGAAGAAATGGGTTAGTAGGGGAGGGGTGTCCAAGACAGGTCACTACCACTTTAGCTTTGGCACGAGAATGGCTAGCATAGCTGAACTGTTGGCCTGGGACGCAGGAGGTAATGTTGATAGATAAAGACTTAAATGGCAGATGGAAATGTGTGGAAGCTCAGAACGATGGGGTTGGACATGAAAAGGGACATGAGGGATTGAGAGGAGTCATTTTGATTCCAAGCTGAACCTGTGGCTTTCTCTGTGAAGCACAACCTGTGTTCTCTTCCAGCCTCATCAAAATCACAAATTCATAATGGAAATGAAAAATGCTGTTCTCACACCCAGAATGCAAGTGAGCAATTCTTTCTGCCTCGGGACACAGTCTGTGCTTGTGAGTGATGTGAGGTCCTTCAAAGAGCAAATGCATTAGTCAAACACTTCCACAATACCAGTTAAAGGTAATTGTAATCATAGAATCCTGAATTTGAAACTCATGCAGTGATCCACTAAATTGGAGACAAATCCTGGACACAAACAATCTTGACCATTATAAATAGTCATTAGAAATTGATCATTGTCATCTCTATGATGTATCAGTACTCACAGGTGACATTAAAAATGTCATCCTGTGGGCCACCATTCACAAAGGCAATCCAAAGTCTCACAGGCTGCTCAAGGCCAAGGAATTGATTTCCTCTCATCTTGAACTGTAGGTATTTGCTAACATTCTCCCTTTCTTGGATGACGTGACATGGGGTGGGATCATTTAGGGGAGAGAACAAGATTTCTCTATACCATATTTTCAATGTCCTACAGTATTTACACAATATTGTTTGTGCTGCAGACATCAGAATAAAATTCCTATATCAAAGCTTCATGTAGACAAATTCCATGGCTCCCCCATATTGGAGCTCTCCGTGGCCAACTATAAGGAGGACTATGCCGAACTATCATTTTTTGTGATGTATATGCTGGCTGCTCACATTGCTTTGGCCATGTTTTATTTCTGATTTTCCCCATGTGGTTTATTGAACCCATCCCAAATGGATCAGCCAGGTGGAAATCTCTGTAGCTGCATTGACACAAAGATGTAGATAAATTAAGGAAGAACAACTGTGCCAGCAAGCCATTGACAAACAGCAAATTCCAGCGGCTGCCAACCAGCCTCTTCATGAAGAAGTCATATTATAAAGTGCCAATGAGGAAGTGGAGGAGTTAAAGGAAGCCCAGAGTCAGTCATCCTCAATGCCATTTCCTCCAGGTAAGCGAGCTGCCTTGCAACTGCCCACGGAGGACTGATGTCCTAGGACATTGTCACAGAACTATGGCAACTGCTGGAGCGGGACCTGTGGCCTGGAAATGTGGGTGGTCGTCCTGTCCTGTTGGCCATCAAGGTGACAACTGAGCTAGACCATTTCTGCAACTTGCTGTTTCCAAAGATCCTCTGGGAATCTGTGTGCCATCTCACTGGCTTCAAACCACTGCTGTATCAAGGCTGGTACTGATGTAATCTATCACAGATCACACAGTTTCACCCTGTTTCTCTGTAATGAGGTCAGTGCTCCAGCCTGGGCAGTAAGCTTTGCCAATGTAGTTGGCTTCCCTCAGGTGCAAGGCATACACTACATTGAGAACACCACATCATATCACAGCCAATTTCATCAACAGAAAAGAATTCCATTCCATTAGTTTACCTACAGTACATGGTTCAAGAAGGCCGCTGACCACCACTTTTTCAGGGGCAACTAGGAATGGTCAATAAATGTCAATGTCACTCCATACCCTGAAAGCTGTCATGATGTCTCTATCCTTGAATTCTTGGTTCTGAATTTCATTTCAAGGGCTGAATGCCCTACAGAGATGATGACTGGAAGACAGGGGCTACCCTCTGAACCTATGTCTCATAACTCTGTTTCACAACACCCTTCATAGTAACAATACAGGCCAGTCTTCCAACAGGGTCCTCATGGAGTAGAGTATATGCCTCCTGAAGAAGAGGTTCCTCTGCTTGGGTCAGTCTGGGGAGGGCCTTGCTGTACAGTTCAAATAAAATGTGCTGCATCATTGTCACATGCTGTGCTTTGTTCTACTTGAGCAGGAAAAGAGGAGATATGATGGATCCTGAAGAGCTGAGATAGAACAGCAGCAGTCTTCCAAGGAGAAAGATAAGAACTCTGAGTAGGAGGATCATCACTTTCAGCATGGTAGACTACTGCAGCATCAGGCTGAACTCAGACCAGACAGCATTTAATTGATACCCGCCTTCAAATAGATCTGAGCTGGGTGAAGTCATAATTCATAGACTGTAAATTTTGTTGTTTGTTGCAAGTCAAGCAGTCTTCCGCTTAGTCCCGGAAACAAACACTTTTTTTTGTCTCTTTGCTTTTCCTGTTGTTTAATAAAAATTAATTTTATCAGCTGTTTTAAGACTTGACAACATGAGATGCTTCCACATTCATCAGTGTCAAATAGGTTTGCTGTGCTGGGCAGTAGAAAAGGAGCTGCACTCCTATTCAGCATTTTAACATGGTGTAGACTGGGTAGCCTCTGTAACTTCACTCTTGTAGCTGTAGCCACAATGACAGTCAATCGGAAAGATGATGATATGAAGTGGTAATATGTTGTGAATTTCTATTTCTAATGAAGTGTCACCCATGCCACCTATGGGCCCTCAGATGCTTTTGCTCTTTACTTGCCTCCCATTACTGTTAAGGGCTGTTTACGGCTGGCAGCAACTGACCTGGTGTACAGTAGGGCCTTAAACAGTACTCTAGCGGTGGAAATTGCAGCAGGCCCTGGCAGTGGCATGTGCTTTTGCCACTGAGTGCACAACAGAGAGAGCACAATGCTACAGAGGCGTGGCACATCCATAATGATGTGAACAGTGGAGAATTACATTACATAACTCTCTGGAGCTCATGGAGGCAAACCAATGTTAGCTTCATTCTTGTATAAAAGTCCCCAAAACTGGCAATTAACCAATTTTTGGTAAAATTCAACCAGTACATTTTCTAGGAAGATGCCAAACTGCAGCCCACAATTATATCAATATTACAGTGGTAGCCTTGTTCTTACACATGTAATCCAGGTTTCTATGACATTTCAGCAAAGTTTGTGACACAAAGAGAACTGTTTCAAAAAAATTCCCAACATCTCTATCCACCTGGATAAGGAGAACCACGAATTTGATTGGGACAACACCAAGATCCTGGGACAAACAAAGCAGAGACAGGGATGGGAATTCCTAGAGGTTTGGTACTCCACGAAGAAAGCCATCAACAAACACATAGAACTCGAGCCCATATACACTCCATTGCGAAGGAAAACCAGAAGTGAGGTATTCCAGCTCAACGGACTCCAGAGTTTAAATAGCAGGTGGGAAAACACAACGGTGCCTCATCAGAGGCTGCACTGATGATGTTACCCAGCAGGGGAATGAAACATCTGCAAAACAATAATGAACCAGCTCGGCGAGCCAACCAACCTCAACATACACAACCCGAGCTACAAATCTACTCCAAAATTCCCAACAATTAAACATTTTTTTTTATTTTTTGTTCATGCAGCCACCTTCTTTTCTGTGTTGAAAATGAGAAAAAAGTAAGGTTTTGTTTTTCCTTAAGAATTTTAAGCTGCCAGAGCAGAAAGTACTGCACACTCATATTCTGTTTCCATTGTGTAAGCTGTTATTCTGTCTCAACTCAGTGAGCACACATAACAGGAATGTAACTTGACCATGTGTTAGTTTACAGAAGTTTTACTTCTTGGCTTGTTACATGCTGTCCTTGTGCAATTTTTTAAAAAAATAGCAATTTACGGGATGTATTTATTTGTAAATTTCTTAATGCTCACTAAAAGTCCTGACTCATCAGGAAAAAGCTACCTAATAAACGAATGAGATATTCTTCACAAGCTATTTCAAAGAAAGGATTTTGGTAAATGACTCTGGAGATGCATAAAGGATTGCTTATGTATAGAACCATAGCACAAAAATAGCACAATGTTTTTCTAAGCACTTGTCAAAAGTATTTGCTTCATATGGCAGACGCATTTGGAATCATATTTGCCCTTTAAATCTTTTTGCTATGTTTATAAACTCCAATGTGAAAGTTAAGATTTATTTAGTTATGGGGTACTGTCATATGTCATAGCAAAATTCTGGAAAACTTTCACATTAAAGCATATGAAAGCAATTAGATTTCGATATCCAGTGCACTGGTAGCCTATTTTATTGTAAAGCAATTTTAACTGAGAGGTATTTACAGAATTAATTCAGTCATCATGCTCTCAGGCAGCAATGATCCACTATACAAGGCCTGCACTTGACCTGAATCATTCATTCTGCTCGGACATGAGTTCCAGACACGTGGACTGATAGAGAAAGAGGCAGTTTATTCCAGAATAGTTATGCAACATCAAGTGAATCAAAATGCGTGACTGACAGTCAGCAAGTTAAGGAGAACATAGAGGTAGAATAACTGCAGAAACTGTTCCTGATAGATAGGATTCACTTACCACATAGGGGTAAAAAAGAAGGCCGTGAGAAGGATGTTAACCAGCATGTCAGAAAAAGCACCATGGAGAACTGTTCAAACCTTCACTGTCTCTGGGTCAAAATAGTAGAATTCATTCCCTAAGGGCATCATGAATCTACCTACAGCACATGGACTGCAATTGTTCAAGAAGTCAGCTCACCACCACCTTCTCAAGGACAGGCAATAAATGCTGACCAGCCAGTGACACCCATATCTCATGAGTGGATAAAAATAAAGTCCGGAGGGGTTATTGGGATTTGGAGGGGACAGCAGGATCGCATGGTTAATGTTACAATAGATTTGGGAATAAGGAAGATAATATAGTCTGCAGTCTCGATCAAAAGTGACCCAGCAACAAAGAAATACCACAAAGTATTTGTGATATTTGGAAGGAACTTGGAAACGGCGGGGGAAGAAAGCGCTTTGGTGGTTCGTGTCATAGAAACAAAAAAGGGAGGAAGGCCAGCTTCAGGAGTATCAGGACTAAGGTGCTAAACAAAGGTACAGTACCTTGACGATGATTACCAGTTGAAAAATATGCTAATTGGCACAGGGAAAAAAATAAAACAAGGAAGCAAATGTGTAGCTGAAAGTGTGAAGTGGAGGAAGAAGATTCCAGTTAGTGGGACACTGGCATCTGAACTGAGACAAGAAGGAGCTCTACTGCTGGTACGGGCTCAAGGACAGGAACTAAGGATAAGCAAGGTGCAGTGTCACTGCAGATTGAGGATGTCCTGGGACACTGTCATAGAACTATGCTAGCTGCAGAAGCAGGATCTGCAGACTGAATGGGGATGGTCATCCTATTGCAGGGCTGTCATTGTGACAGCAGCACTAAACTTTTAAACAGCTGATTGCTTCCAAGGATGCACAGGGCACCAAGATGGGATCTCACAGTCTTCAACTTATAAATGTATCAAGGCTGTTACTGTCATAATTTGTGTCAGATCACACCATTTCGTCTCATTTCCCTCTGACACGGTCAGCAGTGCAGCCCAGGCATAGGATTCACAGGATTTTTTAAAAGGCAATTCCCCCTATCTTCCCGTTCCACTTAAGACACAAACCAAATGGAGCAGCACAGTGGCTCAGTGGTTAGCACTGCAGCCTCACAGCGCCAGGGACCCAGGTTCAATTCCAGCCTCGGGCGACTGTCTGTGCGGAGTTTGCACATTCTCCCTGCGTCTGCATGGATTTCCTCCGGGTGCTCCGGTTTCCTCCCACAATCCAAAGATGTGTGGGCTAGGTGGATCGGCCATGCTAAATTGCCCGTAGTGCTCAGGGGTATGTGGGTTATAGGGGGATAGGTATGAGTGGGATGCTTCAAGGGGCAGTGTGGTCTTGTTGGGCCAAAGGGCCTGTTTCCACGCTGTAGGGAATCAAATCTAGTCTAATCAAACAATACAGATGGAAGATGAAAAGTGAAGTGAATACAGAGGTAGGTTTCACAATTTCGGATTCCTAACATAGAAAGATACTCACTTGACTTTGAAATTGGGCAGTAGCACATCCATTCAATCTAATGGCTGTAGGATCAAGCAATTTGCAAAATGCAAACACTAATTTCCAAGTTTGATAGACTTTTTTTATTCAGTCGTGGGATGTGGGCATTGCTGGTTGGCCAGCTGCCCTTGAGAAGTGGGTGGCGAATTGCAGAAGGCCACATTCAAGCCACAGTCCATGTTGCAGATCTACAATGCCATTTAGAAGTGAATTCCAGGATTTTAACCCAGCAACAGTGGAGGAATAGTGATATATTTCTAAGTCAGGATGGTTAGTGGTTTGGAAGGGAACTTGTATGTGGTGGTGTTTGCGTGTTTCCGCTGCTCTTGTCTTTCTAAGCAGAAGTTGTTATGGGTTTGGAAGGTACTGTCCAAGGATCTTTGCTGAATTTCTGCAATGCAACTTATAGATATTACACACTGCTGCTGCTGAATGTTGATGGTGGAGGATGTTGATGCTTGTGGATATACCGATCAAGACAGCTGCTTTGTCTTGGATGGTATCAACCTTCTTGAATGTTGTTGGAGCTGCATCCATCCAGGCAAATGGGGAGTATTCCACCACACTTCTGACTTGTGATGATAGATGATGGACAGGCTTTGGGGAGTCAGGAGTTGAGTTATTTGCTGCAGTATTCCCAGCCTCTGGCCTCCTCTTGTTGCCACTGTGTGCATGTGGCAGGTCCAATTGAATTCCTGGTTAATGGTAACCCCCAGGATGTTTCAGGAGGATTCAGTGATGGTAACACCATTGAATGTCAGGTGGCACTGTTTAGAATGGCTCTTATTCGAGGTGGTCTTTGCCTGGCATTTGTGTGGTGTAAATGTTACTTGCCAATTGTCTTAGTGAGCCTGCATATTGTCCAAATCTTTAAAGATGGACTGCTTCAGTATCTTAGGAGTTGTGAATGGTGCTGAAGATTGTGCAATCATCGTCAGACATTCCTACTTCTGATCTTATGTTGGAGGGAAGGTCATTGATGAAACAGTTGAAGTTGGTTGGGCCTAACATCTCCTGGAGCTGAGAAGACTGATCTCCACCAACCACAATCATCTTTATGTCTTTCTGAAGCACAGTCATGCCACATTTGAAATGTTAACTTTGTTTCCGTCTCTCCACAGATGCTGCCAGAACAATTGACTTTCTCTAACATTCTGTGTCTATTTAAGATATTCAGCATCTGCAGTATTTTTGCCTTAATTAGCTAACTTAGCACATGCACCATGCAAATGTCTATACTGGGGGATCAGGTTGGCAAAATACCTTAGGCAGCTTTAGTATATGATTAATCCATATACCTGCACAAGTAAACAGTGTTCACAAAGTATAACAATCTTAAAATTTACACTATTTATCCAGGAAGAAATAAAATCAATTTTACGGCTTTTACACAATATCCTGTGCACACAAGATATTACCTCGAATTCACTGGTTGATTCTACTTTCTGAACTTGGAAACACCAAGTGATTCAAGGCTCTGTAACTCAATCAGTTTGTACTGGAGACATGGATTTGCAAATTCCACATTTTCTTTTACGAAAGGGTCCAAAATTTTATTTACATATCAGTAGGTACTTTTCTCACACAAACCTTGTCCAAGCATATATGTTCCACATTATTGCACATTTTCTTTCTCATTTTAATGGCCTGTTATCATTTTTTTCCAAATAAATTGATGCTGCAGAATATTTGGGTGTTTCTAAGTAACTAACAATGGCAGGTTTGTACAGTATAGGAATGTATCATTTACACTGTAAATAATACAGGAATTTTAGTGAACTGGGTGAATTGCTTCTGATTTTCTCTTCTATGAGCAAGGAATTCCTTGCAATTACTATTTCCTGAAACATTAGGCTGAACGTTTTGTGGTGGAGAGAGGACAAATTGCTCACAAACTAACAATAAAACAGGCCACCCCACAGTAATTATATGCTATGGGTAGCTTTAACAAGCAAAGAGAAGATCTTCTGCCATGTAGTGGAAGCAAACCTTACCCTCAAGAACTGCTGGCCAATCTGATTATCAGCATTTCTCGCACCAATGGTGTCAAAAAGGTTTTCAAAAAGGATAAGTTATACACCTAGGAAGTTATAGGTCAGTTAATCAGTACAATGAAGAATCACTAGAATATTTCCTGGGACAAGAGGATTGTCCTATGGCGAAAAGCTAAGTAAGTTTAGGGAGATGATGACCTGGTTGTATTATCACTGGACTGCAAATCCAGAGACCTAGGTAATATTCTGCAGATCTGAGTTTGAATCCTGCCATGGCAGATGGTGGCATTTAAATTCAATAAAAATCTGGAATTAAGAGGCTAATGTTGGCTATGAATCCATTGTCAGTTATCAGGAAAAACCCACCTAGTTTGCTAATGTCCCTTAGGGAAGGGAAATTTGCCATACTTACCTGGTCTAGCCTACATGTGACTCCAGGTCCCTCTGGGCAATTAGGGATTGGCAATAAATACTTGCCCAGCCAGTGACACTCCCAACCTATCAAGGATTTTTTAAAACTCTGGCATTTTACAGATGCATGATTCTGAAAAGGTTTAGCCCTGAAGATACTGAAATATTTCCCAAATCTTCC
Source organism: Stegostoma tigrinum (assembly GCF_030684315.1). NCBI lineage: Eukaryota > Metazoa > Chordata > Chondrichthyes > Orectolobiformes > Stegostomatidae > Stegostoma > Stegostoma tigrinum. The sequence continues at coordinate 28,891,550 of NC_081372.1, forward strand.
CATTGAAATAGCGGCAAGCTTTCAGATTTTTGCTGAACTTGCAAATCAGTACCCAAAGGTGGTCCCAAATCATGCACATGCACAGCACTTACACATGACTTAAACTTCCAATGGCCAAAGATAAGTTGCCTGGAACCCTGTGTACATGCTTCCAACATTGACAATATTGTTGTAGGCTTGAAATTAATACCATGACCTTGTCCTGAATTTATTTTAGTCTACTAACACTTTTTAACCACAGAGACAAATCCAGGGCTGAAACTGATTCGTAACAGAGACTAATCAGCAAGACCACAAATGTATTTAAAGGTAATCATTCTGAATAATTTAAGTCCACACAGCTCCAGTGCATAAAGGTGAAAGTGCAGTTTCTTTACCATAGTCAGCAGCAGGCAACAGCAGTTTGATATCTTAGGGAATGGAGGGAGCTAGCCAGAGAGTGCTGTTGAGGCAGAAGGTCAGCACGGTCAGTATTGAATGGCAGAGCAGCAATATGATCCACTGCTGCTGCTATTTCTTAATTTCTTATGTAGTCTATTCAGAATTCTGACAAATTTTCAAAGGTCCTTATGAGAACCAGTACGACTCTTAGGATTTTATGAAAAGTTGTCTGCAAGGATTGGGATATGTCTCAAAAGTGAAGCAAAGAATCTGGAAATAACACTCTGTCCAGTGAGGAAACAGCCAGTAATTTACCACAAATATTTATTCTGCAATGCAGTATTTGTCAATGCTGTGGAACAGCTGGACGTATTTCTAAGTGGTAAAGTTGAATTTATTGAATATAGCCTTTTTGGCAAATAAGAAATAAAAGACTACGGGCGAAATATTTGCATTTTCAGTTCAAGTCTTTTGTCGAGTGAGAATCACAACGTTTGGTCCATCAAGGCATGCAGTGACTTTTATCATGCAATCTTCTGCTCTTCAATTCATACTTTATGGAATTAGACTCTTCCGCTCCCTTCTTATGCAACTGTGTAGCCAGGAAGGCAGAAGAGCTCAGCACTGCCACAATGTTCTAGCATTCACTCTGCAGGGCCATATTCAAAGCCCAGTTGCACACTACTTCAGATGCTGCAAGTGGAGAGTTGACATTTTGGGCTGAGACTCCTCTGATGCTGCCTGACCTGTTGTGCTCCTCCCGGTCCACACTATATCGACTCTGACTCCAGCATCTGCAGTTCTTGTTATCTCTGATGCTGCAAGACAGGAGCCTGCCCTCATACTGTGATCTTGCACTGTTATACCCAATGACATAGCTCAGAAATGCAAACTAGCTCCCTGCTTAATGGATTGGGGCCTAGTGGTGCTGATGAATCAGATGGTGGAGAGGATGGCTGGCCTTTATTTTTCCTGCAGACAGCAAAAAGAGGCCACAGCACAGTGGCCAGTCTGGGTACAGTCAGTGGTCTGGGTCACTGTCCAGTGTAAATAGAACACTCAGCAGTGCAGGGAAAAGGTCAACGATCTCTCCTCCAGAACAGTAAGTGCCACCATTTTCTCTCTGCTCCCTCACACTTCCAGGTCCATCACTCACACTAACTCTATACCTGTGCATAACATTCACAAAGTCTCATGAGCTACAATTTTCACTACTGCATGCATCTTATCCACTGAATGACTGTCAACCACCTCATCCTCCAAAACTACTGACTCTTCCCACCCTCTGTGCTTCCAACTCACTCACTGGTGACATCTCACCACCTCTTCTGCTCCTGCACCCCCACTACCTGCTGATCTGTCCATTTCAGTCATACTCCATCCTTCCTTTGGGAAGCTTCACTGTGCTGTGCTGCATTGCTCTTCCAATAGTACCAATGCTAACTCAATCTTCACTTGCACAAGTTTTCGTGCTCCTACAAAGCTAAATCTCTCCTCTCATATATAAGCACCGGCAGCACCCAGTGAACCACCATCAGGAAAGGACCAGCTTTGGAGACCCTCATCTCCACCTTCACCTGTGAGCAGAAAGACACTGAACTCTTAGAGGATGCACCAGCAAGGCTTTTGTCTGCATCATCCTCCAACTCAGAGACTTTCACCTTTGTGGGTCCTGTTGTAAGTACAATCTCGAAGGCATGTCACTGACATGTTCTCTGGTGAAAGAAGAGATGGCCCAGGTCACAGGCACACAAGAGACTGACAGAGACCAGGTACCTGTTCAGCTCCAGGCAGACGATGCTCCCATAATCTCATCCATTAGTGACTTCAGCAAAATGCGTAGTCAGGCACATGAACAGCAGGCAGCTTTGTTAGAGACAGCCAGTAAATTCAAACAAAGATGCAGAAAGCCAGAACCATGCAACTCTGGTATGCACCTATCTTTCTGTCTTCACAGACGGGATGGTGACTGCAATGGAGACACAGGCAGCATTCGTTCTTGTTATACAAACTGCTAGGAGGGCTGTAGTCAGCAGCAACTGCCAGAACTGGAAACCAATGCCACGATCAGCTTGCCAACGCCAAATGTCATGCATGGAACATTGGCGTGGCTGTGCACGCAACTTAGACGGAACTTTGGTCTAAACTGAACTGTAAACCCCCAAGCTTAGATTTTAAATGTGGTGGAGGAAATGACAACAGTCTGGGAAAGGGATGTTTACATTTTTCCCCTTTCAATAATACCCAATAACAGAGGTAAAAATCCAATTTCAATCTTTTGTGGGTGCTTCGTTTGTGGAATGAACTGCCTGAGGCAGTGGTGAATGCAGGTGCAGTTACAACATTCAAAAGACACCTGGACAGGTACATGGACAAATTAGACTAGAGGGTCTGTTTCCGTCCTGTAAGACTCTATGACTCAATTGGAAGGAACAACTGAACTTGAAAATCTAAGATGTGCAGGTGCCGGTGTTGCACTGGGATGGACAAAGTCACAAGTCACACGACACCAGCTTATGTCAGGTGACGAAGGAACAACGCTTAGAAAACTTGTCATTTCAGATAAACCTGTTGGAGTGTAACCAGCCATAGTCCAACAGGTTTAATTGAACTCAGAAGCTTTCCAGGCGCTGTTCCTTCGTCACCTGACATAACCTGGTATCGTGTGACTTCTGACCTTGAAAATCTAAAACAGCAGTCCCCTTATTCGAGGAGGCGTCACTCTCACAATGCATATGAATGTCTTTTGCAGACACTTATGATTGTTATTTGATTAGTAAATTTATAAAATCGGGTTTCGACTTGTGATTCAACCTGAAGGTTTCCATGTAGTTGTTTCCCCCTAGTATTTCAGAAGTATCTCACCACTTTTTTTTTCCTGTGTTGTCGTTTCTCCATTACATGCAAAATAAACTTCTCTCTGTTCTGATTTTTTTCCGCTTCCAGTTTAGTCTAAGAATGTCACTGAGCTTGCATTTAAACCAGTCCGTTGCGATTGGGTTAAACTACAGAGTCTGTCTCGATCAGCCAATGGTGATGTGAAGCTGCCTCAGCAACAAGCTGTTGCTTGCTTATTGGACTGTTCCCTATAAAGTCCCCTGCTCACTTCTGTCAACTCCTCTTCATTCCCACATTCAGCTGCTTTAAAGAACAGAATGTGACGGCGCAGCGCATGCGCACAATCACCTGTTTACAAAATTGGTGAATCTCGAACAAAGGTTACTAAGCGCAAAGGGGAATTCATGTTTGTCTGAAGGACACACCAAATAACAAGCTCATGAAGATGCTAATTTCAATAATGTATTTATCTCTCAGCTGCCTTTAACTTCTATATCTCACCTTGCCACGACTTGCATAATCTGATTCCTACTGGTTGCTATCTCCCTACTGTGACTCTAACCCTATGCGTTTTCATTTAGGTGGTTATTCTCTTCACTCCTACTGCCGAAACCTTTTCCTGTAGTGACTGCATGTCCCTCAATTTTGATGTGGCCCCGCAGTGAAGGGTACCACAGCTGGGAAGTGGGGGCTTAAACTGTTGAGCAGGGAGTTCTTTGGCTGGTGATCAGAGACAAGAAACAGGAGTTGAGCATGGTAGGAGTTAATCGATAAGCAGAAAAGCAAAATTATACCTTTCAACCCTCATTGGGAGTCATGCAGTATTATTAAATGCAAAGTTTTTGCGAAAAAACACTAATTACCAGCTAAGTAAAACTAAGTTCTTCAATTAGCATCCCATGTCACTAGGTTGTCCACTGAAACTTTCAGAAATTTGACTGCTATCTTTATGAAGGCCTGCTTTCATTGCGCTTCGGAAAGCAGTGCATAAATATAAATGTATTGTCATTTAGAAGCACAGGAGAGGGGAGGCAAACTAAAGGGAAGAGGAATAGAGAGGCAAGTGATCCTTCAGTTTCCAGGCCACCAGAAACTTGACATCTAAACTGTATTTTGATTAACATAGTCGCAATCTAACCAGTACGTGAGGCCTGACTGAAATCAACTTTTTATTATGTTTCCTTGCTCAATCAGGGACACAAGACAAACAGCAGTCTGGTAAGTATATCTAGTGATTATAATCATACCCACTGCTGTTATTTTAAAGCAACTTTATTTTTGCATGGCTCTAAAAAGAAAATGTGTGATCAATTTGCCATATGTGATGAGTGACGAGTGCACTGGACACTGCTGTGCGCGTAACTTTTCCAAGTGTAGACTAATCAACCTTGGAAGGCATCATATTAAAGTCCCGTCCTCTGCTGGCCAAAACTTTCCAGCGAATATAATTGTAGAACAACCAGGGCATTGGTCACAACATCATGTCATGAACTTCCTAGAAAAAGTAATTTTGCAAGTCCTTCACCATTGAGACATTCATGCAAAGCACCCTGTTACCAATAAAAATGACTTCAAAGGAATTCAAGCAAATGCTGCAGCCTCAGAACTGCAGAACAGCAGGGCGATTTGGTATTCTTGCAAAATGTTAAGAGGATTCGGTTTCCACCATTTCCCGTATTTCCAATCAGAAGTTTTCCTGTAACTATATTAACGGAAGATTTTGAGCTAACCAGAAAATATGTTTGGTTAAGACACTCAGGGTAAGTAATCCCATACATAAAAAGAAGCAATATAGTATTTCAGCTGTTATGCAATAGTGTGTATGCATAGACGTGTATTTCAGAATACTGATCCTTGACAACATTCAAACAAAAATGTTGGTATTGCGTATTTTCCTGAACCCGCTAATTAATTAATGCATTTAAGATGATGATTGAATTTATATAGCAGCTTATCATGTTCTCAAAGCTTCTAAAAAGACTTCATTAGGAATGAAACTGTACCTTTTTTGCATTTGGTAAATACAGAAGCAATTTTGTGTACAACAAGATACAACCACAGTGACCAGTTAACTGATTAATTTTGTGATGTTGAAGTGGCAGGAGACGAGGACTGCATGTTCTCCCTTAAATATTGCCATGGAATCTTCAACATTTGTTTAACTGGGCTGCAGTTTAATTTCACGTCCTGAAGGTTTCAAGTAATTAAGCAATCTTACTTACTAAACTTTTTTATGCCTGCACTTCACTCACATTCAAAATAAAGAGACTTAGCATTACGCTTGTGAGGCGCATGTGCATATGCACTAATCAGATGTCTTGATGTAAATCATTTGATTTAGAACGCTGTGGCTGCTAGCTAAGTGGGTTGAGGTAGTCAGTCCCAGGGCAGCGAGCTCTATGCGCCATAAAACTAAGTTTAAGCTTACTTTGGGGCATCTTCAGCTCTATTATCTGTTGAATTGATGACAGCCTGCGGAACATATATTCCAACTAATTTCAATTGTTTGTTTTTACTTCAAATGTCTGATTTTCACGTTCAAAAGAGCCTATGGCCTGAAAAGGCACTTTGGACAGAATGTAGGAGGTGCATTATACACTGGAGGTAACCTCATAGTTAACAAGGTATTAATGCTGAGGAATAACTCTGATTTTTCCTCACAGATGCTGCCAGACCTGCTGAGCCTTCCCAGCAACTTCTGCTTCTGTTGTTGTTAAGGCATTAAGAATATTGCTCATATTTTGAGGGTATTATCATCCTGCTGACACTACATTGAGCCTGTCAAAATCAACCTAATCCAGTGTTACATGGGCCTAAAGGCTTAAGCAGCATTTTGGAACAACTGTTATAAAGACTTCATCCATAAACATATTTATGGAGTGGTTTTGAAGATTGTGGATAACCATATTGTTTCTTTTTAAGAAGTCAATGAATGGGTATTGCAATTTTTTTAACAAAGGCATGCTTTCCCAGTAGAAGAAAGGGTTCTTGAACTGACAAGTGACATATACTAAGTCAGGCCAGCTTTGCATGCTTCAAAATATGGAGAAGCAGTACATTAATTTTCAAGTATTACCTTTTATCTAATAAAAAACTTTTCCTTCTGGTAACTCAAAGAAGTTAGTACTGGTAAATGAAACATAGTGCTGTTAATGGCCCTTCAATCTGTTCCAGGATCACATTTAGGAGTTTAATGTCTTCTATACGGATTGGATGTTGTTTGGAGTAACTGATCAGCCTGCTCAAAGAAAGAGGTTCCCAGCCCAGTTCCTTTGTTTCTGGAAATGAATCATTGTTGTGTCCAGTATGATGCATGGATCCCTAGTCCTGGTGCTCTCGAATAAGGAGGATCGAAAAGTGTTAGTTGATGTTTCCTGAACAGCTGTGTCTACAAATACCTCATCAACAAAATATCAGAATAACAGCCATCTGAACACATTAAAACCTTACTCTTTATGCCTTCAAGGACCAAGACTTACTTGCCAAAAATCTTCTTTCCCCCAAAGTAAATCTCTAACAAGAAATCAATTTCCCCCCTTTAACTCATGTTTACACATGTCCTGGATTATTTAGAGGGATAAGCATCTATATTTTCATATTATAAACTATGTGCATTAACCAATTCTGCATTTTCAATTCATTATAAAACAAACACACAACAATGATAGTGTATTTATTTGGAAACCAGTTGATGGATCTTCACGTTCTAAGTTCATGGAAAGCATATTATTAGCAATATCAGGTATCAGGTAATACAATTACATATACGTTGCAACCTATGCAGTGGGACAAGAGAAAGACAGTGCACTCCTTCCATTTCGGTCCTGCTACCACAGTTTACAATCTATAGTGCCTTTGATTGCAAAAAATAGCCCAAGTACTACACAGGTGCAATACAGAACAAGACCTAACACATGAAACAACATTAGGTCAGATGATGCAAGTTTCTGAACGCCATAAAGGAAAAATAAAAGACAGAAAGACAGCTAGGAAGAATTTCAGAACTCAGGACCTGGGCATTGACAAATAGCCACTAATGGTGCAGCAATTAAAGTTGGTGAAGAGCTTGGAATTGGATGAGTGACAATATCAGAGGGCCATGGAACTATAGGAGATTAGAGATAGGGAGGAACAGGTCCCTGGAGGAATTTGAAAAGGATGATGACATTAAAACATAGAATGTATAAATTTAAATAAAAATATAAAAATATTGCTTGACCAGGAGCCAATGTTGTGCAGCAGGTTCAAGAATGTTAGGGGAAGCAAGACTTGATGAATGCTTTTGAGTAGTTTACAGATAGTAAAGTGTGGGATACTATTCAGCATCTGCTGTAACAGTCAAGTCTGGAGGTAATAAAGGCACAAATAAGATTTTGATAGCAGATGGGCCAAGATAGGGGCAAAGTTACAGAAGTGGAAATTGGTGGTCTATATGGTTGCAAGATATTCTTGGATCAAATATGGCATCCAACATGACAGCACGTCTAACACAGAAGGGTATTGGAGTAGGAAGGAAAATGGTGTTGAGGCCACAACAACATCAACCATGTTCTTATTAAATGGCAGAGCAGACTTGAAGCGGCTGAATGGCCTATTCTTGAGCTTAATTCATGTTTGCAAGGTTACGTACAGCTCAGTTTAGTATCAAATAGTTGCCAATGAGAGGGATGGTGTCAGTAGCTGGAGAACAGAATTTGGAAAGCATTGGCTCCAGTATTCCTGACATATAATTGGAAATGTTCACTCATCCAGATTTCATCACTGAGGAGCAAAGTCCTGATGAGAACAGCCAAGGAAACAGCCAAGCATAAACCCTTGTGTGTTTAAAGTGGTGGTGAGAGCACACATGGTCCAAAAAGTCAGCATTCTTAATTTCATCTTTCTTGGTTTACCAAAAATCCTCTTGAAATAGAAACTGTTTGTATATTCTTTGGCTGCAGATTGAAACCACATCTTTGAAGACATTTCATCACCAAAATGTGAAGATGTGCAATCATTTAAATGAATTAGATGAGGGCATTTTCACACTTCACATGAGGTCTGACTGACTGATTTCATTACTCTCGGGTGAAAGTGTTAATTTCAGCTCAGATGATCATTTTTCAGACAATGTTAGCCAAGTATCAAAGCTGACTTGTGCGGCTCAGGTAATCCCTGTAGCCATTAAGCACTTTGATCCTTTATTTAAAAAATTCAGGCCATGCAAGACCCAGATATCAAGTCAGCCATGGAAATGAAACATGAAGTAGTCTATTATTGTAACTCTGATGTCAAATGGCAGGCAGGGCATTATGCTCATGGAGAAAGAAAAATGAGGAGCACAGTAGGCCTTATAATTCATAAAGAATTAAAAACCACATGATAAGAGCACTGAAGATTACACAAGCCGTTCTAACTGATATCCAATAAATCCTCTAGGCTGCTCAACATGCAATACTCTTACAGAGTTGTGCATCAGGACAGAGATGCTATGCACACACATAGGTCCCTTTAAAGTGAACATGTACAGCCATGTTAAAGGAATTGCACAGTGTAACAAACAGCTGCAAACAATGAAAATTAGAAGGAAGCAAGTTAACTCACTAATTAGCAGAATTTAGATACAGGCAAAGAACCAACACAATTTTGAAGAGCAGAGGTCTTTCCACCTTCAGTGATGGATTTGGGCAGTATTCAATCAAATTTACACAAGATATTATGAAGCAAATGGTTGCATTCAAAAGGAGGGCAAACCTGAAGTGCAATTGTGACCACAAGTCTCAGATCATTCAGCAGATTTATTTAGCAATTTGTTTAACATCTTATTTGCCCTCTCACCATCTCATGAGGCTACTGAATGAACAGTCAAGGTAGCTATCAGGGGCTACTGTCATGAAGATATATAAACACACTGCAGAACTTTATTTTACTTGTTATGTCATGATAGGAATGTCATGTGACTATTTTGCAGACTCTTGTCATGCAACTTAATACCAGGGTCAAGTGGTTCATTGTACTTTGTCTATCAAGCTAAGGCTTACCAGCTATCACCTGATCTAACCCCATATCTTTCAGTAGTTAGACAATAGACAATAGGTGCAGGGGTAGTCCATTCGGCCCTTCGAGCCAGCACCACCATTCATTATGATCATGGCTGATCATCCACAATCAGTATCCTGTTCCTGCCTTATCCCCATAACCCTTGATTCCACTATCTTTAAGAGCTCGATCCATCTCTTTCTTGAAAGTATCCAGAGAGTTGGCCTCCACTGCCTTCTGGGGCAGAGCATTCCATATATCCACCACTCTCTAGATGAAGAATTTTTTCCTCAACTCTGTTCTAAATGGCCTACCCCTTATTTTTAAACTGTGTCCTCTGGTTCTAGAATCACCCATCAGCGGAAACGTGCTTCCTGCCTCCACAGTGTCCAATCCCTTAATAATCTTATACGTCTCAATCAGATCCCCTCTCATCCTTCTAAACACAAGTGTATACAAGCCCAGTCGCTTCAATCTTTCAACATATGATAGTCCCACCATTCCGGGAATTGACCTCGTGAACCTATGCTGCACTCCCTCAATAGCAAGAATGTCCTTCCTCAAATTTGGAGACCAAAACTGCACACAATACTCCAGGTGTGGTCTCACCAGGGCCGTGTACAGCTGCAGAAGGACCTCTTTGCTCCTATACTCAATTCATCTTGTTAAGAAGGCCAACATGCCATTAGCTTTCTTCACTGCCTGCTGTACCTGCATGCTTGCTTTCGTTGACTTATGTACAAGAAAACCTAGATCTCGTTGTACTTCCCCTTTACCTAACTTGACTCCATTGAGATAGTAATCTGCCTTCCTGTTCTTGCACCAAAGTGGATAACCACACATTTATCCACATTAAACTGCATCTGCCATGCATCCGTCCATTCACCTAGCGTGTCCAAGTCACCCTGTATTCTCATAACATCCTCCTCACACTTCACACTGCCACCCAGCTTTGTGTCATCAGCAAATTGGCTAATATTACTTTTAATGCCTTCGGCTATATCATTAATGTATTAATGACTTTTCAATCCAAGTCAGTGTTTTTCCCCCAATACCATGTGCCCTAATTTTGCTCACCAATCTCCTATGTGGGACTTTATCAAAGGCCTTCTGAAAGTCTGGGTACACTAGATCCACTGGTTCTCCCTTGTCCATCTTCCTGGATACATCCTCAAAAAGTTCCAGAAGATTAGTCAAGCACGATTTCCCCTTCGTAAATCCATGCTGACTCTGACCTATCCTGTTACTGCTATCCAAATGAGTCATAATTTCATCTTTTATAATTGTCTAGCATCTTTCCTACCACTGACGTCAGGCTAACCGGCCGATAATTTCCTGTTTTCTCTATCCCTCCTTTCTTGAAAAGTGGGACAACATTAGCCACCCTCCAATCGCAGGAACTGATCCTGAATCTATAGAACATTGGAAGATGATTACGAATGCGTCCACGATTTCTAGAGCCACCTCCTTAAGTACCCTGGGATGCAGACCATCAGGTCCCAGGGACTTATCAGCCTTCAGACCTAACCGACTATCCAACACCATTTCCTGCCTAATATAAATTCCCTTCGGTTCGTCCATTACCTTAGGTCCTTCGGCCATTATTATATCTGGGATTGTTTGTGTCTTGCCTAGTGAAGAAAGATCCAAAGTACGTAATCAACTCTTCTGCCATTTCCTTGTTTTCCATAATAAATTCACCCGTTTCTGATTTCAAGGGCCCAATTTTAGTCTTAATCATTTTTTTTCTTTTCACATACCTAAAAAAGCTTTTACTATCCTCTTTTATATTTTCGGCCAATTTTCCTTCGGACCTCATTTATTCTCCACCTATTGCCTTTTTAGTTATCTTCTGTTGCTCTTTAAAAGTTTCCCAGTCCTCCGGCTTCCCGCTCAGCTCTGCTATGTTATACTTATTCACTTTTATTTTTATACAGTCCTTAACTTCCCTCGTCAGCCACGGCTGCCCCCGCCTCCCCTTAGGATCTTTCTTCCTCTTTGGAATGAACTGATCCTGCACCTTCTGCATTATATCCAGAAATACCTGCCATTGTTGTTCCACTGCCATCCCCGATAGGGTATTGTACCATTGAACTTTGGCCAGCTCCTCCCTCATAGCTCCATAGTTCCCTTTGTTCAACTGCAATACTGGCACTTCCGATTGTCCGTTCTCCCTCTCAAACTGCAGATTAAAACTTATCATATTATGGTCACTACCTCCTAATGGCCCCTTTACTCTAAGGTCCCTGATCAAATCCGGTTTGTTACACAACACCAGATCCTGAATTGCCTCCTCCCTGGTAGGCTCCAGTACAAGCTGTTCTAAGAATCCATCTCGGAGGCAATCCACAAACTCCCTTTCTTGGGGTCCAGTACCATCCTGATTCTCCCAGTCTACCCGCATGTTGAAATCTCCCATAACAACTGTAGTAATACCTTTGCGACAGACCAATTTCAACTCCTGATTCAACTTGCACCCTACATCCTGTCTTCGGTTGGGGGCCTGTAGATAGCTCCCATTAGGGTCTTTCTACCCTTAGAATTTCTCAGCTCTATCCATACTGACTCTACATCTCCTGATGTTGTCCCCCCTCGCAAGGGACTGAATATCATTCCTCACCAACAGGGCCACCCCACCCCCCCTGTCCTTTCGATAGCATGTATAGCCTTGAATATTCATTTCCCAGGCCCTGTCCACTTGAAGCCACATCTCAGTTATCCCCACAACATGGTACTTGCCAATTTCCAACTGAGCCTCAAGCTCACCCACCTTATTTCTTATGCTTCATGCATTTATATATAATACTTTTAATTTGATATTCCCCTCACCCTTCCTATCAATCCCTATTTCACTTGGGTATACTGTACAATCCCTTCTTCAGTTTTCTGCTCCATTGATTCTATTGTCTTTTTTAACTTCTCTTATTCTCACTTTCCCTTTAACTTCATTCTTAAATTTCAGGTTTGGCCTGTCCCCCCAGAGCATCAGAAGAACATTAATCACAGCCAGGACTGACCATGCTGATTAGGTTCAGGGTGCCTTAAGTTTTCATTTATGGTGGACAACCAGCCAATTCTTGTACCACTCAGTTTCAAGCTTCTCCTACAGCACTGGTGGGTCAGAAATCAAATATCCAAGGCTCTTTAGACTTCATTTGTGCTGCGTGATCAGGGGTTGTACTAAATAGGCACTTAATTTCTCAATCCTTATCTAAGGAATGGAGCCATCTCCCATGTGTATGCTAATGATAATATTACCATTATCTTGCTCTATACCCTTCACTGCATTAGCAGTGTCAGCATACTTGTTCAACATCCCAATGACAGGCATGTGTTTTTACATCATATTCTTTAAAAACAAAAAGAAAATTGAAGTTGGATAATTAATTTGTACCATTGCTTAACAGCTGATACTTTAGGAGTTGCTAAGTTGTTCAGAAACCTACTGACCTGATAAGAGCACGTCTATGATTAGATGATAATTGGCTGAGAGCATCCAGCAAAAGGAAAAAAGTAAATGGAAAGCTAGACAGATGGGCTGCTAAAGTTTTTTTTATTAGATGTTCGAGTAAGCCAACAATCCCCACTGATATGGAAAGATGAGGACTGGTATTTATTAAAAATATAGTCAGAAACATAAAGCAGCCTTCATTTTAAAAAATGTAACATTTTGGAACGCCTGAAATTCCTAGCGTCTTCTTCAAAAGTTGAAATCAGATTAAGATGAAGGTTTGCTGGGCTCACTGGCATGTCGTTTCCTTGCCATTTCTTGAGGCAGTATACAGTTTATCTTGCCACTAGAAGCACAAAGAAAATTACTGCACTACTTCTGTTATATGCACTTCAACATACTTTTTAAAAGATGCATACAAGGATTTAGTGATAGCAAGAACTACAGATGCTGTAAGTTGGAATCAATACTGTGTGGAGCTGGAGGAACACAGCAGGTCAGGCAGCAGAGGAGCAGGAAAGTCGACATTTTGGGTCAAGAACCTTTATTAGGGCTGAGCAGGAGGAGGAACAGAGCTCAGAAATAAGTGGGGGTGTGGCTGGGTGAAGGTAGGAGGCATGGATGCAGGTGGGCAGCTGTGTACATTAGTCAATGAGAAGGGTGGGGCAGATGGGTGAAAAGGAAGATGGACAGGTTGTATCAGGTCAAGGAGACGGGGATGAACATGGGATGAGGCCAGGGATGGGGAGATTTTAAAGCGAGTGAATTCTATGTTGATACCATTGCACTGTAAGGACTGGAGGTGGAATATAAGATGTTGTTCTTCCAATTTTCACGTGGCCTCACTGACAGTGGAGGCAGCCCAGGGTGTGGAAAAGGGAGTTGAAATGGCTGGTAGAGGGTGGCGTTGATTGGAGCGTACACAGCGCAGAAGCTCTGCAAATCAGTCACCAAGTCTGTGCTTGGTCTCTCTGCTGTCGAAGAGATCACACCAGGAGCAACGGATAAAGCAGACCAGGTTAGAAAATGCACAAGCAAATCCCTGTTGGATACAGAACGATTGTTTGGGGTGTAAGGTTTCCTTCAGTTGCAAGGAAAGGTGCTGGAAGTGGTGGGGAGTGTAGGATGAGGGAGTTGCAGAGACAGCAGTCCCTACAGAAAGCAGATAGGGATGGTGGGGTCTGATTGCAGGTGGCTAATGTAACAGAGGATGAAGCATTGGATTTAGAGGCTGGTGGGGTGGTACACGAGGACTGGGGGGGGGGGGGGGGGGGGGGCACACCATCCTTCTTACGGTTGTGGGGAGGGTGTTTGAGGATAGAGGTGCTGGAAATGCAGGAGATGCGATTGACGGCATTATGAATCATGGGAATAGAGTTAGAGTCCTTGGAGGAAGAGGAGGATACCTGGGATGTCCGGGAGCAGAACACTTCATCCTGGGAGCAGGTGCAGAGGAATTGGGAGTATGGGATCACATTTGTTGCAAGAGGGTGGGGGTGAGTGAGAAGTGGTTTAATCAAGGTAGCCACGGAAGTCAGTGGGTTGGAAACAGATGTTGATGCTGAGTCGGTTGCCGGAGATGGTTGGGTCCAGGAAGGGTAGAGAGGTGTTGCAGATGGTCCAGGTGAATTGAAGGTCAGGTGAAAGGTAATTAGTGAAGTTGATGAACTGTTAGAGCTCCTCATGGCAGCATGAGGCAGTACCAATAGTCAATGAAGCACAGGAAGAGGTGAGGAGCAGTGCCAGTGTAACTGTGGAAGAGGGGCTGTTCCACATATCCTAAGAGGAGGCAAGCATAGTTGGATCCATGCAGGTGCTCATACTACAAACCAAAGGTGTAGTTAATTAGGGGGAGTTAAAGGAAAAGTTGAGGGTGAGGACAAATTCTGTCAAGTGAATGAGTGTAACAGTGGAGGGGGATGGTGTTAGGCCCGCAGGAGAAGAAAAAGGGGGTTTTAGATCCTCTTCATTAGGGATATGGAGGTAGAGGGACTGAATGTCCATAGTGAAGAATGAGGTGTTGAGGGCCAGGGAACTGAACATCTTGCAGGAGGTAAGGGGCATGGGTAGTGTCCCGAATGTAAGTGGGGAGTTCCTGGACCAAGAGGGATTTAAAAAACAGAGTCTGGGTAGGCAGAGACAATAAGTCAATTTGGCCAGTCAGGTTTGTGGATTCTGGATAGGAGGTAGAAACGGGCACTGCGGGGTTGGGGCATAATCAGGTTGGAGGCTATAGACTGGAGGTCTCTAGAGGTGATGAGGTTGTTGATTGTCTGGGAGATGGTTTGGTGATCAGGAGCCGGGTCATAATTGAGGGGATGGTAGGAGGTGGTGTCAGAGAGTGGGCGGCTGGCCTCAGTGATGTAGATGTCAATACACCATACTACCACCACCCCACCCCGCCACCCCCCACCCCCCAATCAGCAGGCTTAATGGTGAGGTTGGGTTTGGAGTGCAGGGTGCAGAGGCTGTGCATTCCGCTGGGGAGAAGTTGGAGAGAGTGAGGGGTGGAGAAATTAAGGCGATTGATGTCACGACGGCAACTGGAAATGAAGAGGTCATGGGAGGGTTGGAAACTGGCAAGCAGTGTCAAGAGGTATGAGGTTTGTCGGAGGTGGGAGAAGGGGTCAAAGGGTGCATTGGACTTCCGTTTGAAGAAACAGGCAGAAGTGCAGGAAAAAAAGTTCAACATCGAGGCATGTAGGGAATTCGATGTTGCGTGGGCACAGGAAAATGAAGGTGAGTCCTCTGCAAAAGACTGACCATTTGTCTTCAATAGGGTGGAAGTCCAGGGGAATGATAAATACCTTGCAGGGCTTGGGGCAGGGGCTTAGGTACTGAGCTGGAAAACTGTCTCTGAAATGGGTCTGTGTATGGGAACAGTCACGTGAGCAGATACAGAAGTAGCGATGTAGTCAGTGGCGTCAGAGAATTTCAGTGTTTGTTACACAATGAGCACAAACTTGATTAGTTCTAATTATGTTGCACCAATAGTTCTTGATTACACTGTACAGATATCTCACCTCTCAGAGGATTCAGACAGCGTTGTCATTACTGGATGGTTCTGAGTCTTTCCAAAGAAAAAACTGATCCACCACTGGCCCGCTGTAGACTTTGGTAATCCTGCAAATACCAAATTGCCAACTAATTAAGTGTGTTCTTGATATAGATCATAGACAAAGTGTCCAATGGTTCACATGTGGAATGAACTTCCTGATGAAGTGATGGATGCAGGTACAATTACAATGTCTAAAAGTTGCTTCAATGGATATATGAATAGGAAAGGTTTGGAGTAATATGGGCCAGGAACAGGCAGGTGGGGCTAATTTATTTGGGGATTCTGTTCAGTAGACTAACAAAACTTCCTCTTGTGTATAAAGAAAAGCAAGGTTTAAATGACAAAAGTGCACAATTCAATTAAAGAACCAAACACATTTCAAATTCACGGTTTGCCTTGAGAGAAACAGTGTTAACATCTTGTGTTTCATGTGTATTTTCTTCACTACGTTCACACTTTCAGGCTCTCTCTCTGCCACAAGAGGTGACAGTGTTAATGCTGATTCAGAACGCAGGATCCGTTGGATTGGCAATCCTCCTCACCACCCCCCCCCCCCCCCCGGCCCCCTCACCACCACCAGATGTTGCCAAACCTGAGTTTCTCCAGTGGTTTGCTGATAAACTCCTATGCTTCTAAACACTTAATTCTAATTTTTATATTTAAAGTTCTTGCAAAGATTAATAGCTCAGGTTGTGGAAAAGTTTGTTGGCTTGCTCACCGAGCTGGCTGGTTATTGTACAGACGTTTAATCACCATGTTAGGTAACATCAGTGTGGCCTCCAATGAAGCGATGTTATTCTACTTTGCTTGGTAATTACGTGATCCAGGCTGTTCAGGTAGGCTGCGTCATTTCCAGTTCTGTTCATAGGTTTGTATATGGGATCTAATTCCACATGTTTGTTGATTGCATTATGGGTCTAGGGTGGTCATCCTGGCTCAAGCCAACCACAGACACGCACGGGAATTCCTACAGACCTGGTTTTCAACCCATAATGCAATCAACAAACATGTGGAATCTGACACAACCCAGCTTAACAGCCAGATCACAAATACCTAGCGAAGTAGAACAACATCGCTTCATCAGAGACCATGCTGATGTTACCTAGCATGGTAATGAAATGTCTGTACGATAACCAGCCAGCTCAGCAAGCAAGCCAACAAACTCATCCAATTATTATAACTGCCAAAATATTTACTAGTCAAAAATAACAAAGGTATCAAAACATAATAAAGGTAGAATGTATGATTAAAAGGGAATCCAAATTACACTGTAGTTCAATGATTACCTGATGCATGAAGTTAACTTCGATGAAGTCTGATTAATAGCACAAAAGATTAATTAGTTGGTTAAAAGCAATTTGGGAAATTGATAGTGTATTTAAATACAACTGTTCGCAACTGATTTGAATTCCATATAAGCAACGAGGTTCGTTGCAAAAACTGGACGAGCTGCTTACGTAAAGGAAATTTTCTTACCTGGATGGTGTGGAATCACTTCTCCCACGTGCTCCGAGCTACCACAGGAACTATTGCTGGAAGCAGAACCAAGGCGCCCTGAAATTAGAAGTTTGGACTTTGTCATACTATTACTACTTCTACAAACTGTGCATTCAGAACATGGAAAACGTGAAGCCCTTGCATTTATCAACATGTGCTAGTCCCCTTTCCCAAATGCTGATAGGCAGCATCAACCTACTCAAAACAAAACAGTTCTCATGAATGATACACTACAAATAGTAATATGAAGAAAGAAAACAGAAAAGTGTGGAAAAGCATGGATTACAATGCAAAAGCACAGGCCCTACAGGATTTCCACAGCCCCCGTCCTCTGGAAATTCAGGACTCTCAGATTTAAAGTAATGGTTTGGAAATACAGCTTTCAACCATAACGAATGAAGAAGTTAGTGTTTGTTAGTTAACAAAGAATTATGTAGCTTGCTACCTAGAATTAACAAATTAAAGTTATGTGCATGCAAAATTCATGATTTACAAAATCTTTAACACATTTAGCATCCCAATTTATTTGGACAGGAACTGGAAGTATTTCACTTAAAAAACAGCATATCATGAAAAACATAACCATCAAAAGAACAGTTTTCAAAAGCCTGTGCTGTCTACCTCTACAAAACAAAAACACCTTTCAAGAACCCATGCCCAAAAGGGATGATCAATTATATTAAAAAGTAATTGTAGAGTACAATAAAATAATGATAAATAAAAGGTTAATCAAAAAATACAGAAAACTTACTTCTTCATTGGCCCCAGAAAAATAATTAAAACTTACAACTGTAATGTCCGTATACATGCTGAAGCAAAAAAACTAATTATAAATTCAATCCTGCTGGTTAACAACAGTAAAATCTGTTTATAGATAGATAAAGCACTTCAAAAAAATAGTAGTGTCAATTTAGTAGGCGCACTGAAAAAGAAATCATTGCTGTGAATTTTACTGGAAGTTGTTATTCATCAGGTTTGCAGCTGTTTGTTGGAAAAATGTCCATTAATAGTTAATTGGTTGATGTACTATCTGTAACTCAACAGATCCTCCTACTGCAAGCACCTCAAAAGGATTGTTGTTCATAAAATTACTTACTCCTGTAATAGTCATGTGTAGCTGTAAGGGAGCCAGTTGACGGAATGGATGCCATTGCAATCTTTCAGGCTAGTATCTGGTGGTTACCCTTGAAGTAGCAAAAGGAAATTAAAAACTATATTTAGATTGGCAGATTAGCAAAACAAAATAACTGGTAGTTCGACAAGTTCCTCAAAATTACAGTGCAGTTCTAGTATAGAGAAATGCCTGGCCTTATTGATCACATACCAGTAAAAATGATGGGTCACCCTTACTATGTAAAGCTTTTCACATCAAAAAGTAATAAGATTTTATTCTAAAATTTGATTCACAAAGCCAGGCACAAGGTTCAAGTCCTTATGTAAACAGATAAAAAGTTCAAGAATAGCTTTGAGCATATGTAGCATACAAAGATATAGTTTGGGAGAGCTTCACCAATTGTAGATTCGGTTTGGATTTCATTCCAGTTCAATCAAAAATGGATACAGCGTTTAGATACGTTTAGACAACTTCCACCCCCTCCCAGCTGTATCAGCACTGATGCCCTAAAATAGCAAACTTGCTCAAAATCTAAATAACACAGGTGCTACAGACTTGAAATTATTCTCAATTTGTAGGACAGGCATTAAAAACCAAAACGATTGAATTGTCTAAGAATTCAGGATTAGTTGCTTCTGTTTTATCATTTCTTTAGCACATCTTATGGAATAAAGTTGTATATACTGATGGAGGAGAAAAAATAACTTGTAATGGTACAAGACAACGAATTATCTATGGCTGAGCTACCAATCTGATGATGATTTACACAGCCCAGTAACACCCTGCAAGTTATAAACAGATTCTTGGCCTGAATAGCATCCCATAAACCGGAGAGACTGCTGAGGATCATTCAAAGGATTAAATTACTAAAGCGTCACCTATTTTAGCTGAGTCACTGTCAAATTAACAGTACCCATATGTTCAAGAGTGAATGCTAAACTATCACAACTGAACTTGTCCAAACATTTAAAAAAGTGGAATCTAACAACTATAGCTTTTTAAAGTTAAAACAAAAATAGAAATTCTGAAGGAGAATCACTGGGCCCAGAACGTTAACTCAGATTTCTCTCCACAGATGCCGCCAGACGATTTTCCAGCAACTTCTGTTTTGTTTCAAGATTTCCAGCATCTGCGGTTCATTTGGAAAGTGTCAAGTTGCTCGGTTGCAAACAACACTTCATGGAGGCAACATCCGAATTAACAAGACAACAAATCAACAGCCCGAACCCCCACCGCCTCCCCAAACCACGGCTGAGTCGGTGGGGAAGGAGAAAAGCCAATAACTAACTCAGCGAAAACACTGCATTGGGAACCGCACACTGTGGGTACTCTGGTGGCAAAAGGCCTCATAGGGAGGACACACCGCGGCCGCCAGCGGTTGGGTCGCCGGATGATGGTCGATGGATAGCGGCGGCGGGATTGAAGTCTCCAGCCCCAGGCTCTCCCCACCCTCCACAACACAAACCACCCTTCCCCTTCCCATAACGGGGCCGCATACCTTCGACACCAAACAGGACTCCAAGTGTAATGACTGAAGAAAGTAAACGCTAGGCAACAGGGCCCATTTGACAAAGTAACCTGGCACAAAGCACTACTACAACACGGACTCCAATCGAGAGCAGTATTCGGGTCTAAGGGGGCGCCAAGCGGGTTATATATAGCCTCGGCCCGTATCACCCCGCCCAATTACAAAAAGTCGGTAAACGTCGGAATCGTCCAATAGACATGCGCTGCCTGTGCCGGAGGCCCGCTCTTTATCCAATCAACACCAACAGAATCTCATAAACGAAAACAAATGACAAAACGCAGGGGGAGACAACCTCCAGTAAAGTCAAAGACACAGTATTGCTGTCTTCCCTGGTGGTCTAGTGGTTAGGATTCGGCGCTCTCACCGCCGCGGCCCGGGTTCGATTCCCGGTCAGGGAACTTGTTTTTTTAATTAAAATTTACGGTCGTTCTCCCTAACGGAGTATATATTAGAAGTATGGGAATTCATTTAAATTTGCGATCACTATTTTAACTGGAATATAATGAAAATATTTAACTGTTTTAATAAAAAATGCGATGACTATAGATTCTAGCAGATTGAAACCATGAGGATTATGCCGAAAGCGTAAGTGCCGATCGAAATCTGTGAAGGAAACACAATGGTTTACTTCCACAGAGATAATGGGAACTGCAGATGCTGGAGAATTCCAAGATAATAAAATGTGAGATAATAAAATGTGAGGCTGGATGAACACAGCAGGCCAAGCAGCATCTCAGGAGCACAAAAGCTGACGTTTCGGGTGGATGAAGGGTCTAGGCCTGAAACGTCAGCTTTTGTGCTCCTGAGATGCTGCTTGGCCTGCTGTGTTCATCCAGCCTCACATTTTATTATCTTGGTTTACTTCCAACATCAGTTATACAGCACGGATGAACACTTCTAAAATAATTTTAAAACATAAAACTCAGCAGGAGAAGAAAAGCTAATGTTCCCTGACCGGGAATCGAACCCGGGCCGCGGCGGTGAGAGCGCCGAATCCTAACCACTAGACCACCAGGGAGCTCTGAGAACTGTTGGGAGAATATCATCTTTGACTATTTCAAAGGTTACGTAATGCCCAAATTTATTTAATATTTTTAATTATGACAGTGAGTGTGGAGCTGGAGGAAAACAACACGTCAGGCCGTGCAGCATCAGAGGGGCAGACAAGTTGACATTTCAGGTAGGGACCCTTCATCAGAAACGGGGAGGAGGAAGGGAGCTCCGAGATAAATAGAGAGAGGAGGGATGGGGCTGGGGGAGGTAGGTGGGGTAGTGATCGGTGAGTGCTGGTAGGCAGTGGTGGGGATTGGTCATTAACGTGGGAGGAGGAGGAGATGGGCTGGAGAGAAGAAGAGATAACAGGGTGTAGAGCTGGATAAACACGTCAGAGAAGCAGGAAAACTGACGTTTCGGGCCTAGACCCTTTTTCAGAACGTCAGCTTTCCTGCACCTATGATGCTGCTTGGCCTGCTGTGTTCATCCAGCTGCACACTTTGTCATCTCAGGTTCTCCAGCATCTGCAGTTCCTACTATCTCTGAGAGAGAAGATGGACAGGTTGTTTCAGGTCAGGGAGGCAGGGATGAGGGAAAGGGTTGGACAAGGGATGAGGCCTCCCAGTTGCCAACCATTTTAACTCCCCCTACGACTTCCTGGGTGATGTGTCCATCCTGGGCCTCGTCCAGGGCCACCATGACACCACCCAGAAACTGGAGAAGCGACACCTCATATTCTGCCAAAATCTGCATCCTCTGATTCTCAACCTTTCTGCTGATGGGAACAGTTTCTCTTTGTCTATCCTGTCTGGACATCTCATGATTTTGAACAACTCTATCACACCTCTTTTCACCATATCCTAGGGAGTAGATTCATAGTTTCTCCATTCTGTCCAAGCAAACAAAATAGTTCATCATGATTGGAACATATCTTGTGCATCTTCATTACACCTTCTCGAATGCTTAAGTATCCTTCCTAAACCCTGTGGGATGAGTTTTGTGTGCTTCCCCAGTGGGCAATTCTAGATCTAAAGAGCACAACCTTACATTACAGCTGCATCAAAGTTATTGTCTGAAAGGGCATCATCACAATAAGGATGTCTAGATCCCTTATGAATTTGAATACCTCCAACTACACACAATGCAGGGAACCCTCCTTTAAAATTGCCCTGTTTAACACTGCTTTGCTTTAACTTCGAGGTATTGGGGAAAAAAATCTTGTCGAGCATTGAAATTCATTTTAATATTTACTATTGTACCTGACCTGATTGGCACCATTTTGGCAGGACCCCTACCTCTCTCACATTTGAGGCTGATCCTCAGGTTGTCTGACTTGCAGCCTCTCCACTTGTCATATTTCTGCCCAAGGTCTGCACAGGGAATTTACATCCACCAGATCCTGCTGGAGCTGCACGTCCACCGATGCTGCAACTACCACCAGTAAAATTCTACACAAAAGAATGCCACATGCCTGGACAGAACAAAGTCACCCCTCGCAGCCACGTATGTGACCCTGGCCTGGCCTCCACCAGTGGGTGCTGTATATGGCTGTCATTGACCCCACCCCCAAACACCCACCCCACACCATATCCTACTTCTCCCCGCTCCTGTCCAGAGGCAGTAACTGAAATAGAGGAATCCCAAACAGACCATAGACCACAGCCACATAACAAAACAGGTGAGTTGATGAGAAAAGCAGAACAGTCATTACCCTCCACCCTCTACCATCCTCACCCCAGACTAAACCCTGATTGCTAGCAGCTGCACTACTTTGGTTCTGTATAGAAGTACAGGTTGTTCTTTTTTGAATTATTATTGGTTAACTGTTAAGAATACCTTGTCTTGTTGATGATTAGATGTCTTGCAATGAAGGCTTAGACCTTGCGCAGTCTTTCTGAAAATTGATACTTGTACCAGAATTGAGTTAGTCAAAGTTGATAGACCTCGTTTAAAAAAGACGTGATGTCATAAAGTGATGTTGTTGCAGCATCTAAGTGTTAGATTGACAGCAAACAGCAGTCGGGTTACTTCATGAAGATAACCTAAAATAATTCCTTGTGTCTGGAACAGAATTTCACAATATTGCACACCAAGAACAAGTGTGCAATTTTAAAACTATTTTCCTTTTATGATAATTTTAACTTACATTTCTGAAAAGTATAGACCAAATGTAATGATACTGTCACTACACTCAGTTTATTTGAAAACCTAATCAGTCATGTCTATTTAAGTTGCATTTATTTGGCCAAAATATGCTAATATCATAGTATAAGCAATAAAGCTATTGAGATTTGTCAGTGTTATATACTAATGTTAATTCAGTTCTTCCAAACCATCTATCCCAATGATGGATCATTCTTTTGTTTAAGCACTCTGACAGAGTTACAGAAACAGGAGGAAAATAACATTCAAATTAATCATTTAGTTTCATTTTATCGATTCATAAAAGGACCACTGATAGTAATGCTCTCTTAATTTGCAATGTGTTTCCAAAGATATTGACCAATGGTTAGTAGTATTGTCAGATTTCTGTGAAGCATAAAGAAAAAGTCGATAATTTTTTCAACCACGTTCGGTTATTCAGTTATTCCATCAGAGTTGTTCATTGCCGGATCCATTGTCATATTTAGCTGCACGGAATCAGAGGCATCTCATGGTGCACACTAGATCTGACAGCATTTGTCAGAGATAAAATAGCAATATTGTCCTAATTCTCTGACTCATATTCTATAGACTGGACAACAGAAAAAAATCTACGATGCTCACACTATTATAAGAAAATAGCAAATAAATGATAAATTTGCAAGACTCCATTGACAGTTTAAAACCTTGTACAAATGACTGCAGGTCTATAAGGGATCTGACTAAGGCCCCATCATGTTAACTACCAGTTAAACCTTACAAGATTAACCTCCTACTCAAACTTGGGAGCATTTTCAGAATAAAACTGGATTTAGATTGCTCAGGGCCTGAGTTTAAAACATCAAGAATGTTTCAATTACATAATTATTTCCACAATAAAAGTGGTTCAAGTTATGGCTGCTATACCCACAGTCTGTTCGAAATAATTTAATCTGCCCGTCAGATATGCACTTGCAATCTAATTTCCGTTATGCTATTAGGATTACATGAAGATGGTGCAATAACATTGGTATGGAACATTAACGATGCCATTGACTAGTTAGGCCAAATGGCTGGTTTCAGTGTGCTAGCTGTTAACTAATGTTATGTCCTTCAACTAGTTAATTTAACAGGCAAACATTTCAACATGAAGTGCAGGGGCTGGGGTGGACAAAGTCAGGAGTCACAGGACTTTAGGTTATAGTCCAATAGATTTATTTGAAATCACAAGGTTTCAGAGAGTTGATCCTTTGTCAGGTGACACTTCACCTGACGAAGGAGCAATGCTCCGAAACCTAGTGATTTCAAATAAACCTGTTGGACTATAACTTAATGTCATGTGACTTCAAACATTTTATGAAGGGAGGAATGACTGAAAACAAATGTGAAATATATATTCAATGGTAGATGGAACTCAGCTGGAGAAAGACAATTGTGTAATTGACTTGAGCATTAGATTACTTTATATCCTAAAACAGTGTTCTTGTGCTAACGTAATTATGCAGTCCAGTAAGTTAAAGCCAAAAGATTTATTTGCTATATATAGATACAGAATTGTGTCAATTAGGGATTTACTGTGCATTGGAGATCTTGATTTTCGGTGTGCACTTAATTGCACAGGTTCTTTATGTAAAGTTTAATGTATTTCTGATGAAGCCTTGACATACCTGCACTCTTAAGCAGCTGAAGCCCCAGCCTGCCTTCTCTCACTGTCAGCGTTATAGCTATTGCCCATCCCCCTGCTCTTTTCAACCCTTTGTGATGTAACAATAACCCCTATGTGCATTATTACATCAGCAAGAAAGTGGAAAAGAGCAGAGAGTGGGAAGGAGAAAAGAGTGGAGCGAAAGACCAGTATAGAGCAGAGAAAGAATGAGAAGCGTAGGAGTATGACATTGCACCTTCAAGGCTGCTCCCCAATTCTAAAATATGATCGCTGATATTCCCTGGACCTCAGCTTCTCTTTCATGCCAGCTCCTTAGTGACCTCATCTCCCTGATATTTCAAATATCTACCTATGTCCTCTTTAAATACTTCCAGTGATCTTTCCTCCACAAATCTCTGGGATAGACAATTCCTAACATCCTCTGATGCAGGGCGAAAGGAGGAGAAACAGAAATACGATGCACTTTATCTCACCTACATCTGGCGAGGCTTCATGCTGGTCAAAGAGTTTCTCATGGATTAAATCACTTTGATGTCTTGCCATATAACAGTCCTGCTTTATTTAGCTTTTGATTGGCAAAAAGATGGAATATTTCTTAAAATTGAGGCTGAGCAAAGAAAATAAAAGTCGTCAAAAGCAAGGTTCTTGCACATGTGCCACAAAAATTTGTTTTGTTTTTGCACTGTCAGTTTGAGAGCTCTAATTTTAAAATGTCCTTACTGGTGGCAAGGAGGCACAATATAATTGTGTATCAATGTACCATGGTACAAATCAGAATACACGAATTGAAGATTTCAATTTTTAATCAGAGAGTAAAGTTGAAGCAGGCGTCAACTAGCAGAAAATGTTGGATATCAGTTCACTTTCTGCCTGTATCATGCTTGTTGCAATATTAATTGCGATACAAAATTTTCTTTATAATTTCTGGAGATCAGCAAACATTTGATTAGAGGCTATTTTACTCATTGCCTCAACAAGACATTAGTGCATACTGTGTGGCGATTATTTAAGATTTGCTGTGTTTCAGCTGGGAGTATGTGATTATATTGAATACAAAATCTGATTCAGTCCACAGAACCTGTATATCTCCTTATAACAAGGATGAATTACACTTTTCCTGCGCACAAAATTAATTAAGCCATCTAACTTTAACATTGTAGGGATATTAATTATATCAAAGGCACAAAGTTAACAAATTTTGCTTTTAGATATCAATTGAATTGATGAAAGGCAACTTCACAAACTAGGAAATAAAAGCAAACGCATGAGGGAAAATTTTAATCTAGACGACAATCTAGTGTGGTTGGTGGTTAAAAACAGCTAAAATGGGAGCACCAACCTCCGGACTTCCTCAGTTAGCTAACATCTATTAAGCGATTGCACACCTCCTTGGGAGAGATGGGTTGTCAGATAATATGTAGAGTCAGAGGGATATTTCAATGCTGTTTTCACCTTAACGTAATATCTACGGATTTCCCATTGGCTTACCAGTGAAAGCAATGTAAGAACACAGAAAATTCAGGGAGCTGATTAAGGATAACGAAAATACCACAACAAAATATGTCATACGCTCATATGCTTTTTACTTTCTTGTGAGAAACGGTTTGTTCACAATATTTGATATGGAGATCTTGCATTCTACATTTCAGAGGTTTTCTGAATTATTTGAGGCATGGCATCTCAGTCCTTTGGATTAGACCTCAGCAACAGCAGCACCAGTAACAGCAGTACCTGACATGGCATCAGCACCAACAATAGGGTAGTAACATCGAGCCACACAGGCAGAGACTGGGTATCCTTGACATGTTGAACAGCAGTGATTCAGGAGGCTCAGATTATTGCCTCAGATGATGGCAGAAATCTGAAACTCTTAGAGGAAGACCCAAGCTATGCTGAACCCGGTAATCATGCATTATCAGTGGCTGTCAGCTTAGAGTCCTGGGTAGATCTGTGGCAAGAGATATATCCAAGTAAGTGTCCATAAATGCACAAGACATGTTACAATCCCCATTAAGACTGACAGGTTTTTAAAAAGGGATTTGAATTTCAAGTAAAAGATAACCAAAAGGACTGCGGATGCTGTAAATCAGGAACAAAAACAAAAGTTGCTGGAAAAGTTCAGCAGATCTGGCAGCACCTGTGAAGATAAAATCAGAGTTAACGTTTCAGGTCTGGTGACCCTTCCCGAAATGTTAACTTTGAATTCCTAGTTGACTCCTAGTTGAAAGATCATGCTATAAATTTCACATTTAAGATCTTTGCCATCATACCTCTCTGGGGCTAAGCACAGGTCACTGCTGCAGTGCATTTTGCTGCATATTCATCATTTATAAGTTCTGTGGACTCTTGCCACAAATATGAAGGTCCTGATGGAAAGCAAAGACATAAATTAAAATTGGCACATTAAAAAGGTCTGAAGGTAATTATATTTCACTTATTGTTGAAATCAAATCAACATCATTGATTGTTATATGGCATGTTGACTGTGTTCTGAAGATGTGTCATATCAAATACTAAGATTTGCATTTCACAAAATGGGCATACATTTCAGATCTCTTTTTAAAAGACAGCTTCCAGCTAAGAAAGGAAATTTCATTGAAACAAAGGAACACTGACAGGTACAAAAACAGGAGTTCCTGGAGAGGAACCTGGTAAAAGTAACACTGGACCTGAAAAGTTAACTTTGATTTCTCTTCACAGATGCAGCCAGACCTGCTGAGGTTATCCAGCAACTTCTGTTTTTGTTTCTGGTTTACAGCATCCACAGCTCCTTTGGTTTTTAGCACTGACCGGTCAACCAATTTCTCAAACTGCAGTAGGTTGACCCACAATGTCGTTGGGGAGAGATTTTGGCACAGCGACAGCGAAGGAAAGGTAACATATTTCCAAGTCAGGGTGAGTGGCTTGGAGGGGAAATTGCAAGTGGTGGTGTTCCCATTCCCATTACAATCAAACAAAGTGTAAAAAACAACAAGGCCATTCTACCTCACTTGGTTTAGACAATAGACAATAGACAATAGGGGCTGGAGTAGGCCATTCGGCCCTTCGAGCCAGCACCACCATTCATTATGATCATGGCTGATCATCCACAATCAGTATCCTGTTCCTGCCTTATCCCCATAACCCTTGATTTCACTATCTTTAAGAGCTCTATCCATCTCTTTCTTGAAAGTATCCAGAGAGTTGGCCTCCACTGCCTTCTGGGGCAGAGCATTCCATATATCCACCACTCTCTGGGTGGAGAAGTTTTTCCTCAACTCTGTTCTAAATGGCCTACCCCTTATTTTTAAACTGTGTCCTCTGGTTCTGGACTCATCCATCAGCAGAAACATGCTTCCTGCCTCCAGAGTGTCCAGTCCCTTAATAATCTTATACGTCTCAATCAGATCCCCTCTCATCCTTCCAAACTCAAGAGTATACAAGCCCAGTCGCTCCAATCTTTCAACATATGATAGTCCCGCCATTCCAGGAATTGACTTCATGAACCTACACTGCACTCCCTCAATAGCAAGAATGCCCTTCCTCAAATTTGGAGACCAAAACTGCACACAATACTCCAGGTGCGGTCTCACCAGGGCCCTGTACAGCTGCAGAAGGACCTCTTTGCTCCTATACTCAATTCCTCTTGTTAAGAAGGCCAACATGCTATTAGCTTTCTTCACTACCTGCTGTACCTGCATGCTTGCTTTCATTGACTGATGTACAAGAACACCTAGATCTCGTTGTACTTCCCCTTTACCTAACTTGACTCCATTGAGTAATCTGCCTTCCTGTTCTTGCCACCAAAGTGGATAACCACACATTTATCCACATTAAACTGCATCTGCCATGCATCCATCCACTCACCTTGCCTGTCCAAGTCACCCTGTACTCTCATAACATCCTCGTCACATTTCACACTGCCACCCAACTTTGTGTCATCAGCAAATTTGTTAATATTACTTTTAATGCCTTCATCTATATCAGTAATATATATCGTAAACAGCTGCGGTCCCAGCACCGAACTTTGTGGTACCCCACTGGTCACTGCCTGCCATTCCGAAAGGGACCTGTTTATCACTACTCTTTGCTTCCTGTCAGCCAGCCAATTTTCAATCCAACTCAGTATTTTGCCCCCAATACCATGTGCCCTAATTTTGCTCACCAATCTCCTATGCAGGACTTTATCAAAGGCTTTCTGAAAGTCCAGGTACACTATATCCACTGGTACTCCCTTATCTATCTTCATAGATATATCCTCAAAAAATTCCAGAAGATTAGTCAAGCACGATTTCCCCTTCGTAAATCCATGCTGACTCTGACCTATTCTGTTACTGCTATCCAAATGAGTCATAATTTCATCTTTTAAATTGACTCCAGCAACTTTCCCACCACTGACGTCAGGCTAACCGATCTATAATTTCCTGTTTCCTCTCTCCCGCCTTTCTTGAAAGGTGGAACAACGTTTGCCACCCTCCAATCCACGGGAACTGATCCTGAATCTATAGAACCTTGGAAGATAATTACCAATGCGTTCACAATTTCTAGAGCCACCTCCTAAGTACCCTGGGATGCAGACCATCAGG
The DNA here is from genome assembly GCF_030684315.1 of Stegostoma tigrinum. NCBI lineage: Eukaryota > Metazoa > Chordata > Chondrichthyes > Orectolobiformes > Stegostomatidae > Stegostoma > Stegostoma tigrinum. The sequence goes on from NC_081372.1 coordinate 28,920,780, forward strand.
TCCCGGGGACTTATCAGCCTTCAGACCTAACAGTCTATCCAACACCATTTCCTGCCTAATATAAATACCCTTCAGTTCGTTCATTACCCCATGTCCTTCAGCCACTATTGCATCTGGGAGATTGCTTGTGTCTTTCCTAGTGAAGACAGATCCAAAGTACCTATTCAACTCTTATGCCATTTCCTTGTTCCCCATAATAAATTCACCCGTTTCTGACTTCAAGGGCCCAATTTTAGTCTTAATCATTTTTTTTCTTTTCACATACCTAAAAAAGCTTTTACTATCCTCCTTTATATTTTTGGCCAGTTTTCCTTCATAGCTCATTTTTTCTCTGTGTATTGCCTTTTTAGTATCTTCTGTTGCTCTTTAAAAGCTTCCCAGTCTTCCGGCTCCCCACTCATCTTTGCTATGTTATACTTCTTCTCTTTTATCTTTATACAGTCCTTAACTTCCCTCGTCAGCCACAGCCGCCCCTGCCTCCTCTTAGGATCTTTCTTCCTCTTTGGAGTGAACTGATCCTGCACCTTCTGCATTATATCCAGAAATACCTGCCATTGTTGTTCCACTACCATCCCTGCTAGGGTATTGTACCACTGAACTTTGGCTGGCTTCTCCCTCATAGCTCCATAGTTCCCTTTGTTCAACTGCAATACTGACACTTCCAATTCTCCCTTCTCCCTCTCAAACTGCAGATTAAAACTTATGATATTATGGTCACTACCTCCTAATGGCTCCTTTACTTTGAGGTCCCTGATCAAATCCAGTTCATTGCACAACACCAGATCCAGAACTCCCTCCTCCCTGGTAGGCTCCAGTACAAGCTGTTCTAAGAATCCATCTCGGAGGCACTCCACAAACTCCCTTTCTTGGGGTCCAGTACCATCCTGATTCTCCCAGTCTACCCGCATGTTGAATGTTTATGGCATCCAGAAGCCAAACCAGACTTTCCAAATAGTATGCAGATGAGTGACATACTCAAAAGTTGAACAAATAATGTCAAATCAGTTAATGATCCAAAATTTGATGTCAACAATAAAGGAATGGTACTCACAACTGCGGAAGGGTCACTCAACCCAAAATGTTAAGTCTGATTTCACTCCCCATGCTGCCAGACTTACTAAGCTTTTCCAGCAATTTCTGTCTTTGTTTCTGCATATTTAAAATTTGTTTTTTTTTTAGGTCCAGAGAGGTTTTACTAACTCTGATTGAGTGTTTTATTTAAAACACAGCTCCTCCGGACTGAACAAGACTCAATCTTTAATTGTTTCTTGCAATGAGAGTAGTGGGCAGATAGGATTAAATTCGCAACAAACCAGAGACTTCTCTTCTGATTTAATTTAGAAAGACCAACATCAGCAGTCTCTGCAGAGAGCAGGGTATTACTGACAGCTACTTCTAGTTTCTTTGGTTAGCTGCTGTTACTTTTCCACAGCAAAATCAATGAGTGCTGATATCCTCAACAATATTACTTCTGTAATTCCGGCAATGATGTTTATGTAGGTACAAACATTTTCTGAACATGCTCAGTCCTGAAAGGACTACTTGGAATCTAAAAACATCAAAATATTTTAATGATGAAAAAATGAATTAAAATCACAAGACAATACCATCAAAAATATTTTTAGTTGGAAGATAATGCTTTATAAGCATTTAAAGACAAATAGTTAAAAATAACCACATGATTTACACAGATTGCTTCACAAGTGTACCAAGCAGTTATAAAATGTTCCATACAAGATCAATATTTGTGTTTGTCAAAGAGTAGAAGTTTTACTGTTATGTAATACAAATTGAACCATGATCCATTCATCAGCAGGTTACTCTTGAACAATGAACTTTAAATCATACATGTGAATTGAAGTTTCTAGACTGGATAATAAAGTGTGAAGCTGGATGAGCACAGCAGGCCAAGCAGCATCTCAGGAGCACAAAAGCTGACGTTTCGGGCCTAGACCCTTCTTGTTTTTGTGGGCACCACATCTTAGTATGAGAATATATATCTCAAGTGGCTAATACTGGCTTGTTGACATGCACAATAAAAACCAGAAGAACTGCGGATGCTGTAAATGAGGAATGAAAACCAAGGTCCTGGAAAAGCTCAGCAGATCTGGCTGCATCTGTGAAGTCAAAAAACAGAGTTAATGTTTCGGATCCAGAGACCCTTCCTCAGAGTTGTTGTTGTTGAAATACCTGTTCAGGAATGATCCACAAAGTCAACAACAGACCATTTCAAACTTCCATTTATCTAGATTTTGAACATGGTCCTCCACAACAAAACAAGAAATGTTACATTTGCTGTCAACACAGCAGTAATATTCTGTTCCTACATCAAAGCAAGAAAAAATTAAATGTAATTTTTTTTTCTTTGAGCAACAAACACTGGACCAAATGTTATTTTAAAAATCAGTGGAGTCAATTTTGTTAAATTTCGTTGAGGCTTTCTCTCCATGATGCCACTATCTTCCCAAACTCGCCTCATTATCCATGCACTATAGCAGCCCAATTGTAAAATTCTCTCACTTGCCATCGGTGGAAATATTCACTTCTGATGGGAACATCCAGGATTCTTAATGCCAGAGCCATCTTTAAAGCTCAACTGTGCACCCAGTCAGTCCAGTACTATCATTCACCATGCATATAGTGCAAGGCCAAATAAAAGAAATTCTCCTTAGGGTACAAAAGTGGCACAGTCGACACTTCATTGTAAATACAATTAATATTCTTACATCTAATGATAGTTAATAACCAAGCCAAGCAGCATTCCTGTCTTTAGCCTCATCCAATTTCAGTAGCTTGTTTAAGGGATTGCTACTGTTTCTCCAAAGCTCAACACAACTCAACATTCTGTTGTTGTTCAATATGGGACCGTCACATTTTGGAGAGCATTCAAAATATCTTATTTAACACCAGCCAAAGCAAACGAAAAATAGTAACTACATTTGCCCGTAGGAACAAACAGAAACTGTTTGCCTATTAAGCAGCAACAAATTTGTAGTCAATGAGTGCTCACTGCACTCAATTCACATCTACTGGGACTGGCTGCTAATGAAGTCCTCTGTGGCTTGTTGCAACTGATGATGATATTGTGGAGAAGGGGATGATCCCCGTTCAATGTTCTCAGTTATAGTGTGTTATCCTGAGTCAGACAAACCAGACATGGCGTGAAAATGATCTATATCCTCAAAGTTATAGGGGAAAGCATACAGTGAGTGTAATGAGGTCACCCAACCTACAAAGTTGGCTCAAGGCATCTGCATTTGCTATTTGGTTTCCTGGATGTGTTCCAACTTGTAACTTTTTGCATTTAGGATGAGACCCCACCACTGAAATCGACCTCAAGCTGTGGGCAGCATGGTCTTGTCCTCTTTGAGTCACCCTAGCAGGGGTTTGTGGTCTGTGACAATCACAAATCTACATCTGTAAAGGTATTGTTGGAACGTTCTTACACCAGAGATGGCCGTTAAACCTTCCTTCTCTACCCTGGTGTATTTGTACTCTGCAAAGCTAAAGTCTGGATATCATACGCGATTAGGTACTCCTCTGCATTGGGCCATCTGTGAGCCAACGCTACCCCAATACCATTGGGAAGGCATCACATATCAGCACCAGATGTCGCTTGGGATCAACACTTTAGATGATGATAGCTGCTTTTCGCTTCCCTAAAGGCTACATCTTGAATGAGATCTTTTCCAAGGCTTACCTTTTTTTCAAGGGCAGACTTAAGGGTGTTAGGAAGGAGGCCAGGTTATATATGAACTTGCTGTAATAATTCACCAATCTTAGGAAAGTTCTAAGCTCCAGTATGGACATGGGAGAAAGGGTACATTTGATCACCTTTGCTTTATCTTCCAATATGCGCAACCTGGTCTTGTAAGCTCTGTAGCCCAAGTAGATCACTTGTAGATCACACATTTTTCTCGTTTAAGACATACATCTGCCTTGGAACAACATCTAAAGACTATGTCCAAGTTCTTCAAGTGCTCTTCATTTTCTTCCCAATTATTGCCATGTTCCCGAGATAAATGGCAAACTAGGACAGACCCTACAAAATGTTTTCCACCATCCACTGAAAAATGGTACTGGCCGATGATACGCTAAATGGTAGTCTTGCATATTGCACAACTGTTATAGGTATCAATTGTAGCATACTTCAGGGAATCCTCATCTATCAAACCACAATTGCAGGTACACATGGCTTATGTCCAGCTTTGCAAAAAACAGCACACACCACCAACCCACCAGCCTTCTGCATAAATCCTCTATCTGAGGGATTGGGTATTTATCCAGTTGCGAGAAGTGGTTTACCATTTGTTTAACAACCCCATCAGGGTAAACCAACTTGTCGGGTTTCATAGTCAGTCTGACCTGTGCTGGACATACTGCAAACTGTACTGGTTTGATGATTCCTTCACTTTCCAGCTTCCTGATTTCTGCCTCAACTTTTGCCGCAGGGCAATGGCAAGGGGAAGGACTTGCACAATCATAGAATTGCTTCCTGGTCAACATGCAAGGTGGCCTTGGCTCCTTTGATAGTCCCCAGACCTTCCTGAAAAAACATCTGGGTATTTAATTAGGACTTCACTCACACAAACCATTTTCTTACCTAAAAGTGTTGAGACAACCAGGGTGAACCTTTCTCCACCAATTTCACCCCATCAGGCTTGGGCCCGAGCCTTTTACTATAATCAGTGTTAACTGAACGAGCTGCTTGTCATACAAGACCAGAACCACAGGGTCATCGTCATAGAGTTAAAGAAGGTGTACGCTTAATCTGTAAAGCTTCCCTGATATAGGTTCTCAATCTAGTCTGTCTTACCCAAATGGTAAGTGTTGGTGTTCCAGAGCAAATTTTATGAAAGAATGGTTTTGCAATCACTGAAACAGCCGAGCCAGTATCAAACCTCCATTAGAACCGGGTGACCATTTTACAAGGTGTTTACTTTGGTTCTGATTTGAATGTTGCCTGCAATTTAACTGTTACAAGCCAGGTGTAAGTGGGCTTTCCAGGATGTGCACTCACCTAGATACCAGTATATGAGTTCTCTTACTCAATTTAGGTCCAGTGTGACTCTTTTACTTTCTCAATTCCACTACTGACAGCAACTACAGTGTCTCGCCAGCCCGGATCCTGATGAATGTTGTAACTGTTCAGCCAAGGCTTAGTTTTGTGTTGGGGTTTTGCTGTGAGGTGACCTAGAGTCGCTCTGTTCAGGATATGACCTGAGTGAGGCTATGCAATTGCCTTCACTCAAGTGGTATTTCCCAAGCTCAATCAGCCTGGCAAGGGTCTCCATTTCCATCAGCATACCTCGCAACTCATCTGCTCCAATTGCTGTGTTTTCTAATGACAGCAACAATTGTAGTGCCTGTTTGAAGTCCAGTTGGGCTTCGGCTATTAGGTGCTTTTGCACGGTTACATTGTTGATACCACATACCAAACAAACAGTCTCTCAGCACTGCATTAAGGGCTAAGCCAAAGTCACATGCCTCTGCCAGTCATCTTAACCTCGTCAGAGTTCCTAACACAGATCCACCAGTTCTTGAACTGATGATAAATCCAATTGCATCTCAGGATTAGAGGAGTCTTGGGGTCATAATATTCCTTACCTAAATCCATTAACTCTCAAAAGGTTTTAGTATGTGATACTTATGGAAACATTAGGTTCTTAATCATTGAAAAGCTGCAGGTCCACCAGCTGTCAGGAGAATTATGTTGTTACAAGGTGTACAGCTGGATGAACACAGCAGGCCAAGCAGCATCAGGAGCAGGAAAGCTGACGTTTCAGGCCTAGACCCATCTTCAGAAATGGGGAAGTGGAAGGGGTCCTGAAATAAATAGGGAGAAAAGGGGAGGTGGATAGAGGAGAAGATAGGTAGAGAGGAGACAGGCAGGTCAAAGAGGTGGGGATGCTTTCCGGAGGGAGGAGGGTAACTTCAAGGTAGGCATCCTTAGAAGATGCTTCACAGTGCAGTTAAAAACTCTCTCAGGAGAATTATGTTGTTGGTCATCTACCCCAATGTCATTTGCTCAGGGAAAAAAAAATACATTCTTTCCACATACTGGGCCCAGTCTGCAATGGCAAGATTGAACAAGTACAGCTTCACAAATAATGGCATGATGCCAGAAAGACAAACTGTTGAGTACATTTCTCTCTCATCACCACCAAAATGACTTCACAGAGGCCAGTATCCCATCACCAAGTCACCCTTTATTTCCACATGCACAGTACTTGACACTGGTCCAACATTCACAGAGCCAACTCTCAGAGTGAGCAGAGCCTTTGACATTCTTGTTTATATCTGTCAGCCAGGGCTCTGTGATTGGACCAGGTTGGCAGCCCCAATCAGGGAACTTATTCTATTATGTCCACCTGACTGACTTCATTACAATCACTACAGACACCATGTGTTTGAAATCAGTTATTATGTACATTGAAGCTTAATCTTTCCTCAGAAGGAATAACAATTCTGAAAGCCCCATAGCCAGCTCTCAGGAAATAAATCCATTACAATGTTGAGCTTTAGTCTCAAAATAGGAAAAGGCAGATTAAGAAACTTGCAGGAAGAGATTAGAACACTAGAGGGTACCCTTGATTCAAAACTTACACGACAGCCAAAGACCCTACAACGAGATATTGCATTGCTTTCTTTCTTTCTATGATAGTGGAACTCCTGTTAATGTCATGTGCCAGGTACACTCAGCTCTCTGAAAGCAATAATCAGATGAGGCCAAACAATTAATTTAACATATTGTTGCAATTTTTAAAACTTTTTTTCAAAGTGGCATTTCACGACCAGGCAGTTTCACAGGTATCTTATCTGCATGGCTGCCCTTTGTTCTAACTGAACACGGACCGGAATCAAACCAGAGCACTTGCTGCTTTGTAGTGGATAGTAATAAGTTGCAAAGTGCAATTACACACAAAGCTATTTAACACTTCTAAATGTATCTTTTATCAAATTCTAATAATTCAAGAGTCATAATTTCATGTGATAAGAAATGTAAGCATATCCCAATCATAGATAATAAATTATGTACAATTGGAATTCAATATTGCAAATTTTCTAATAATTAATGTTTCCCTGCTGTGAACCAGGGTACAATTATAAATTCATTAAGTAAGGCAAAGACAGATGAGATGATCCCATTACACTGAGTTTATAACAATGAGATTTCACTTTACTCATAGCTGTACACAGAAATGTACACAGAATTATGAGCACAATCCAAACTTTAATGTGATACCTGAAAATTTTTATCCCTTGACTTCCAAAAATAATTTTAAAAATTCAAATTAAAAAGCCCCCACTTCTGTAGTCCAAAAGTGTTTTCCATTTTTTACGGCTGGTACTGGGGTTTGGGCTACAGAAGCTGGCAGTAGAGGATCAATGGCAAGGGGAAATTGTATGGCAGAAAGAGAAGAAATTGGAAAAATTGAAGATGCTACACGTGCAGTATTTGTCAGAATAGGGACCACAAAGCCTGTAGAAGATGATTTATTTACATGTTCAAGACGGATACTGCTGAGCATTGACTCTTTGTGATGATTCTGTTCTGCAGGAGGAAAGCTATGTGCAAAAGCATCAGCACTGAGATGAGATAGAGAGGTCAGCACAAACTGGTGAGGATATCCTGTACTCAACAGCTGATGGCCTTTCTCGGCAGTTACAACTTCTCTCTGTGATACACATGTGTTTAAATGTGACACCAGGCGAGCCTTCAAAGGATCAGAATGGTCTAATCCCTCAATCACACTGAGATATCTAGCGACTTCAGATAAGCATTCCCGAAATCCCAGAATCTGGTAATCTGTGGCTAATATCGGAGTCTCAAAATAACCTATTAATACAAAGGAGTAAAATTAGAAAGTGTACAAAACATCTTTCTGCAATAAAAACAGGTATTGACAATAGTTTACCCTTGAAACATCTCGTAAAGCAGGAAAATTTAAAGGTACAACCATCAGTGACAAATTGCTCAAGTATACTTTACCAGTGAATTCACAGATTTATCTCGATAAAAATACAGATCAATCTCAGGCATTTTAAGAGTACTTCTCTTGTAGTTATCCCTAGGATCTCAATTTACATGTTGGTGAAATAAGGCATCAATCACTCCAACAGGTTTTGAGGATATCAATTGAGGAAAAGTCCCAGTTTCATTCTAGTTATCAATAGCAACTAACTAGCCTGTGATGTTCACTGTCAAAATTCACATATAGTAAAAACAATAAATGAAGTGCTGGAGGGAGACTGACATTTGTGGAATTGAAGCTTACAATTTGAGTATCCATTTTGTGGAATAACTTTGTGATTTTTCAGCAAGGAACCACACACAAGTTTACAGTTTATTTTCTGAACAGTTAAAGTCAAAAGACAACAAACTGCCCTATCATAACCATCAAAGGAAAACAATCGGCCACATTCACAGCCAATGTTTCTGCCCATTATTAATGCAAGATAGTTGTTGTCATGTCATGTCTGTATGCCTGTACACATTTATGAGATATGCTCATGATATAATCACTGCATTGTACCATATGGCCTGAAGTATAAAGATCTCATACTCTATCTTTACTCAGATCACTTGAAGCATGACACTCTACTGGAATCATGCTTCTCTGTTGGACTCAATGGATCAAATGGTCTACTTCCACACTGTACAGATTCTATGATTCTTTTATGTTGTCAACTAATACTTTAATATTAGTCCAGACACTTTCATGCCTGAAGGTTTTAATGTTTGTACATGATTGTTAGTTGTAATATATGTCCATTAGATTTTCAATACCACTATACACATACACTAAGTTTTTTATGTTACAAGAGATAACATAACATTGTCAAATCAGATAAAACATCCTGTTGGTGGCAAACTCACACCAGAGACCTAACCCCATAAACTTAAGCCTGTTGCTGGAGTGAGAAATGAGCACAGCCTAAGGTTGTTAGAGAGAGGATCCCAAGATATAAAACTTAACTGATGAAAAAGAATATTGTGGAGTAAGAAGTAGCAGTAAGGGAATAAAAAAAATCTGAGACAAGGAGAAGGAAGGTATGACATAGAAGCTGGAACAGGGAGAGACACAATTCTGAAACTCAGGGAAGATTAACCACATAACAGCGCAGGAGTAATGTTTGCAAGGTGAAGACAGTATGGGAATATAAGAATGAAGCAAAGGCAATTGAGAAGGAATCAAGGTTTGGGGCCAAGAACATTGTAATGACAACTAGATCCTATGTAATTGTTCTTTTGTTGGAACCTGATTGATAGTTTTCTGTCTAGTTGTAAGTTGAATAGAGCCAGGTACGCATATTTGGCCACTGAAAATCAATAGATATATGGCATATTACAAATCTCACATATAAAATCTTCTACTTGTTTTATTTTGTTGTCTTTGCTTTTCATTACGCTTCAGCAAAAATCTGAAGGTTTTATTTCATGCTTCTTAAACCCAACAATAAAGTTATCATGAATATTATGCACATCCCTCTGATATTAGAGCACACGAAGAGACTACTCAGCCATTTTTGCCTTTATCAGTGTAAACTCTTCAACTGATCTAACCCCAACTCTTTGCCCCTGCATCTTATTCGTTTCTATTTTCCTCTTCAAATATTTAATAAATTCCCTTTTAAATGACGTTACTTCTGTATCAATTACCACTTCCGGTAAAGCATCTTATTTTCTGCTCTCACTCTGTATGAAACTATTTCTTCTAACCTTACCCTTCAGTAGCTAAAGATAATACTTAGTCAAAGACTTATTATTAATTGTGTAACAACCACCAGGAATAATCTTGTACTATTCATCTTTCAAAATTCTGAAGAGACCTATCTGGTCCTCCATGAAATTGTTCTGTTAGCATGAATAACATGAGAGATGTAAGCAATTCTTCATAATTATACTCTCTAATTCTAGAGAACATTCTCACAAGTTTTTGGTGTATCATTTGCATTTTTACTATGGAATGCAGCGTTCTGGTCATATACTGTGTAATGTTCAGTAAGCCGAAATACATGCTTATACAGAATAAAAGAAGAAAATTTAATTTCTCAGTACTTCAACTGTACATAAAATCTGTTCACATAAGTAGTAAGCAATGTCATTTCATCCTATGCCTAAATTCCAATATGCTAAAAAAAAACTGGATTGGAATTAACATTACAATCCTGGAAAATCTCCTCACATGCAACTTACATTTTAACTTCCAATGACTACTGTGAACAAGTGATTACCAACAAAAAATATTGAGATGAATGAGCAGTTAATTTTTTTTTGGTGATCTTGATTGAGGGGAAAATGTTGACCTGCAGCCTGGAAGAAGTTTTTGCTCTTCTTCGAATAGTGCTTGCCATCTTTAAAAAGCAGAGCAGTAGACGTTGCCTGCATAGACTTCAGCAAGGCCTTCAACAAACATCCGCATGGTAGACCATTCAGTAAAGTTAGATCACATGAGATCCAGTGAGAGCTAGCCAACTGGATACAAAATTGGGTTGACTGTCAGAGACAAAGGGTAGTGATAGAAGATTGTTGTTTGGATTGGAGGTCTGTGACCAGTGGTGTGCTGCAAGGATTGGTGCTGGAGCCATTGTTTGTTGTCATTTATATAAACAATTTGAATGAAGATATAGGAGACATGGTTAGTGCGTTTATGGATGATGCAAAGTTGGTGGTATAGCAGACAGTGAGGAAGAGCCAAAAGGTTGAGGAGTGGTCAATTGAGTTTAATTTAGATAAATGTGAGGTGTTGCATTTTGGTCAGGCAAACCATGGCAAGACTCACACAGTTAATGGTAGGGCCCTGGGAAGCATTGTTGAATGGAGAGACTTAGGGTTTCAGATACATAGTTACTTGAAAGTTGCATCAGAGGTAGACAGGGTGGTGAAGATAGCATTTGGCACACTTACCTTCACTGGTCAGAGCACTGAGTAAATGAGTTGAGGCGTCATGTTGCAGCTAATCAGGACATTTGTGAGGTCACTTTTGGAGTACTGCATGTAGTTCCTGTTGCCCTACTATGGGAAGGATGTTATTAAACTGGGAAGGGTGCAGAAAAGGTTTACAAGGATGTTGCTGGGACTGGAGGGTTTCAGTTATAAGAAGAGCCTGGACAGTCTGGGATTTTATTTTTCCCCTGGACAGTCTGGGATTTTATTTTTCCCCTGGAACTTACGAAGCTTAGAGGTAACCTTATAGAGCTTTATAAAATCATGAGAGGCATAGATAAGGTGAATACCCAAAGTCTATTCCTCTGGGTAGTTGAGTCCAAAATTAAAGGGCATTGGTTTAAGGTGAGAGGGGAAAGATTTAAAAGTGACCTGAGGAGCAACGTTTTTTTTACACAGAGGGTGGTGCATATATGGAACAAACTGCCAGAGGAAGTGATAGTGATGGGTACAGTCACAACTTTTAAAAGACATTTGGACAGGTGCATGAATAGGGAAATAAGGATATTGGCCAAATGCAGGCAAATGGAACCAGGTCAGTTTCAGAAACCTGGTTGGCATGGATGAGTTGGACGAAAGGGCCTGTTCCATTGTTGTATGACAATCTATCAGAGGCAACAGATCAGCCAAATAGGATCTCAGTTAATTGTGTACCCCCATAATGATTGTGACAGGCAAGAGGGACAGCTGAATGTAATTATTTTTGCTATCTTCCTCTCCTGTCCATTACAGACGTTGATTTTTAATATCCTTCTGTTTTCTTCACTCTTTTAAAGATAGGCAGTGGTGCTCTATAAGCCATGTTTGCAAAGTCAAATTATTTCAGGTTTAAGCTCGCTGAGGTTTAATACTGCATTCAAAATCAGAAGGAACGGTTTGTGGCTCACTTTCACACAAACACAAACACATTCAAGAATGAAAGACAGAGGTAAACTACTAATTACAAATCATTTAAAATCAAAGACATGAGAATTAGTTTACATCAACTACAGAGTCCAATAAGTCAATTGAGGTTCTTTCAGTTAGCTGTGCTTAGAAGCCACATGCTGACAAATGGGACTAGGTCAGATTGAGATGTCTGATTGACATGGACAAGTCAGACCAAAGGGTCTGTTTCCATGCTTTATGACTATGACTCTAAATCACTTTCACAGAGGCTCAGACATGGGTGAATTGCAGATGAAGGTATGGTCGTTGTAAGCTACTTTACAGGCAAAAAATAGATACCTTTTCAGGAATCGGACTTTTGAGAGATGGTGAGAGCAGAGGCATGTGTTCATCTAAACCTGGACCTGCTCACTCTTCAGGTGTTACATGCAGACTGCTGAAAGAATGAAAAACTATATAATTAACAGTGATTTCAAACAAACCAGCTGTTTTAATCTTGTGGCTGGATTTGGAGTTTAGTCACCCAGCTAAGAAGGTGAGTTTTGATGTTATGACAAAAACCTGACCTATTTGGGTAGGTAATTGTGGAGTTATTTGCACCAAGTCAAGCTACACAGTGTTGTGCAGAACTGAAGCAGACATCTCATCTACTCGCCTTTTGTGTCACCTTGGCTGAAATGTTCAAGCAGCACATGCAAAGTTACATTCACTTTTGCAGAGGACACTGAAAGTCTGCAAAGATATATAGATATGTTAAATGAGTGGTCAAGGGTTTGGAAGATGGAGTACGATGTTGGTAGATGTGAGGTCATCCATTTTGGTAGGAATAACAGCAAAATGGAATATTATGTAAATGGTGAAAAACTGTAAAATGCTGCTGTGCAGAGGGACCTGGATGGCCTTGTGCACGAATCACAAAAAGTTGGTCTGCAGATAATTAGGAAGGCAAATGGAATTTTGTCCTTCATTGCTAGAGGGATGGAGTTTAAAAACAGGGAGGCTATGCTACAGCTGTATGGAGTACTGTTGAGGACACACCAGGAGTACTGTGTATCATTTTGTTCTCCCTACTTGAAAAAGGAAGTAATGGCACTGAAGGGGGTGCACAGGAAGTTCACTTGGTTGACTCTGGAGTTGAGAGGATTTGCCTTTGAGGAAAGAATAAACAGTCTGGGACAATACTCATTGGAATTTAGAAGAGTGAGGGGGCTCTTATAGAAACCTATGAAATTATGAAGAGATGAGATAAGGTAGAAGTAGGGATGTTGTTTCCACTGGCAGTTGAAACTAGTACTAGAGGATATAACCTCAAAATGAGGGGGCGCTGATTTAGGACTGAGTTGAGGCGGAAATTCTTCACCCAAATGATTGTGAATCTATGAAATTCCCTGTCCAATGAAGCAGTTGAGGCTACCTTGTTTAATGTTTTTAAGGCAAAGGTAGATAGATTTTTGAACAGTAAAGTAATTAGGGGATATAGTGAGTGGCAGGTAAGTGAAGCTGTCCACAAAAAGATCAGCCATGATCTTATTGAATGGCAGAGCAGACTTGAGGGGCCAGATAGCCCACTCCTGCTGCTATTTCTTAAGTTTTTATGTCTTAGTAATCACTGCAAATATTTAGAAAGAGCCTATTTGCCCATTTAGTAGTTGATATCAACCATTCTAAAAGCTAACAAGAGTCCTTTTAAAAAATGCTGAACCTGGGTCTCCTAGCCCAGAGGCAGGGGGACACTACCACTGTGCCACAAGTGCCTCTGAGTTAAGGTTTAGACTATTTAACATCCAAATAATCAAAAGTCAGTCCAGGTGAGTCTTAATTCAGTCAAAAGGTAATGCTTAATTTTTAGGTAGTGCTGTTTAGGACATTATCAGAATCTGAAACAATGTATGACAAATATCTCAATTAGTGATTGGTGGCAAACAGTTATGCACGTTCCACAATAAGTCACTGGATAACAATCAGGAGTTTTCTGCTCCATCGTCCAGCTGTGCTGAAATCAATTGTAGCAATTATCAGATAATTCAGCTCAAATCAGGAATTCTGCATGTGATAATTGTTGTATTATGATATTTCACTGATTTATTTTCATTTCCAATGTCTATTGCACTTGTCCTTTCAGTTGGCAGAGGTCATGGGTTTGGAAGGTACTGTTGAAACTGTCTTGCTGAATAACAACAATGCAATTACTGTCATCTGTCATATATACCGTCCACATAATCTTGTTATTGTGCACCAGTTTGGAGTGGTGGATGGACAAAACATTTAAGACAGTGCATAGGATGGTGATCAAACAAGCTGCTTTGTCTTAATTGATATCTTGATTTGCTGGGGCTGCACTTATCCAGTCAAATGGAAAGTATTCAATAATATTTCTGACTAGTGCCTTATCCATAATGGAGAGGCTTTGGGAATCAGGAGATGAGTAACTCGCCACAGAAGTCCCAGCCTCTGACCTGTAATGTAGCACAATATTTAGGTGGCTGATCAAGTTCAGCCAGCAGTTTCAGGCTAAACTGGTAACTGCAACATTAGCTAAAACCTGCAGTGCCCTGCTTAAGCTGCTTCCATCACATTACTGATGACCAAGAGTAGACTGTTGTGCTGGCACTTAGCTGGTTTGGACTTTTCATGCTTTTTGTTGACAGAACATAACTGGAAAGTTTTCACATCATCTGCCACAAATGTGTTGCAAACTCTAACAAATGGTTCATCAACAGTCTGCTAATTTGCAGTGTTAATACACATTTTAGTGAATAAGACTTAAAATCTGAGGTACAAGCTGGATACAACTACAGGTAATATTAATATTGTTATACTTGTTTTGCACATGGGAATTGTGTGCAAACTGCATAACTAACTGCCAAATCATGAAACAGAAAGGATAATTAAACAACTGTGAGTAATATATTTTTTGTGGAGTTTGTCTCTTATTTTGGAAACTTACTCAGTAAAAGTCTGAGACTAAACTGTTAATTACAACATTAGTTACAACCTGACACTGCTCTGCTTATGCTGCTTAGTTCTGGAAGTATGTTCTGTGCTTAGGAAGATGTATGCAGCCCGCGCACAGTAATTCACATTTAAAGCCTGAAAATCCACCACAAATGATGCATACTCTGCCAGTGATAATGGGAACTGCAGATGCTAGAGAATCCAAGATAATAAAATGTGAGGCTGGATGAACACAGCAGGCCAAGCAGCATCTCAGGAGCACAAAAGCTGACATTTCAGGCCTAGACCCTTCATCAGAGAGGGGGATGGGGTGAGGGAACTGGAATAAATAGGGAGAGAGGGGGAGGCGGACCGAAGATGGAGAGAAAAGAAGATAGGTGGAGAGGAGAGTATAGGTGGGGAGGTAGGGAGGGGATAGGTCAGTCCAGGGAAGACGGACAGGTCAAGGAGGTGGGATGAGGTTAGTAGGTAGGAGATGGAGGTGCGGCTTGGGGTGGGAGGAAGGGATGGATGAGAGGAAGAACAGGTTAGGGAAGCAGAGACAGGTTGGACTGGTTTTGGGATGCAGTGGGTGGAGGGGAAGAGCTGGGCTGGTTGTGTGGTGCAGTGGGGGGAGGGGATGAACTGGGCTGGTTTCGGGATGCAGTGGGGGAAGGGGAGATTTGGAAGCTGGTGAAGTCCACATTGATACCATTGGGCTGCAGGGTTCCCAAGCGGAATATGAGTTGCGGTTCCTGCAACCTTCGGGTAACATCATTGTGGCACTGCAGGAGGTCCATGATGGACATGTCATCTAAAGAATGGGAGGGGGAGTGGAAATGGTTTGCAACTAGGAGGTGCAGTTGTTTATTGCGAACCGAGTGAAGGTGTTCTGCAAAGCAGTCCCCAGGCCTCCGCCTTGTTTCCCCAATGTAGAGGAAGCCACACTGGGTACAATGGATGCAGTATACCACATTGGCAGATGTGCAAGTGAACCTCAGCTTAATATGGAAAGTCATCTTGGGGCCTGGGATACGGGTGAGGGAGGAGGTGTGGGGGCAAGTCTAGCATTTCCTGCGGTTGCAGGGGAAGGTGCCGGGTGTGGTGGGGTTGGAGGGCAGTGTGGAGCGAACAAGGGAGTCATGGAGAGAGTGGTCTCTCCAGAAAGCAGACAAGGGTGGGGATGGAAAAATGTCTTGGGTGGTGGGGTCGGATTGTAGATGGCGGAAGTGTCGGAGGATGATGCATTGTGTCCGCAGGTTTGTGGGGTGGTGTGTGAGAATGAGGCGAATCCTCTTTGGGCAGTTGTGGCAGGGGCGGAGTGTGAGGGATGTGTTGCGGGAAATGCGGGAGACGCGGTCAAGGGTGTTCTCGACCACTGTGGGGGGAAAGTTGCGGTCCTTGAAGAACTTGGACATCTGGGATGTGCGGGAGTGGAATGTCTCATCGTGGGAGCAGATGCGGCGGAGGCGGAGGAATTGGGAATGGGGATGGAATTTTTGCAGGAGGGTGTGTGGGAGGAGGTGTATTCTAGGTAGCTGTGGGAGTTGGTGGGCTTGAAATGGACATCAGTTACAAGCTGGTTGCCTGAGATGGAGACTGAGAGTTCCAGGAAGGTGAAGGATGTGCTGGAGATGGCCCAGGTGAACTGAAGGTTGGGGTGGAAGGTGTTGGTGAAGTGGATGAACTGTTCGAGCTCCTCTGGGGAGCAAGAGGCGGCGCCGCTACAGTCATCCATGTAACTGAGGAAGAGGTGGGGTTTGGGGCCTGTGTAGGTGCAGAAGAGGGACTGTTCCACGTAACCTACAAAGAGGCAGGCATAGCTGGGGCCCATGCGGGTGCCCATGGCCACCCCCTTTGTCTGTAGGAAGTGGGAGGAATCGAAAGAGAAGTTGTTGAGGGTGAGGACGAGTTCAGCTAGGCGGATGACGGTGTCAGTGGAGGGGGACTGGTCGGGCCTGTGGGACAGGAAGAAGCGGAGGGCCTTGAGGCCATCTGCATGTGGAATACAGGTGCATAGGGACTGGACGTCCATGTTGAAAATGAGGTGTTGGGGGCCAGGGAATTGGAAGTCCTGGAGGAGGTGGAGGGCATGGGTGGTATCATGGACGTAGGTAGGGAGTTCCTGGACCAAAGGGGAGAAAATGGAGTCCAGATAGGTGGAGATGAGTTCGGTGGGGCGGGAACAGGCTGAGACAATGGGTCGACCAGGGCAGGCAGGTTTGTGGATTTTGGGAAGGAGATAGAAACGGGCCGTGCGGGGTTGGGGAACAATGAGGTTGGAGGCTGTGGGTGGGAGGTGCCCTGAGGTGATGACGTCATGAATGGTGTTGGAGATGATGGTTTGGTGCTCGGGGGTGGGGTCATGATAGAGGGGGCGGTAGGAGGTGGTGTCAGAGAGTTGGTGTTTGGCCTCGGCGATGTAGAGGTCAGTGCGCCATACTACCACTGCGCCACCCTTGTCTGCGGGTTTGATGGTGAGGTTGGGGTTGGAGCGGAGGCAGTGAAGGGCTGCCCGTTCTGCGGGGGAGAGGTTGGAGTGGGTGAGAGGGGTGGAGACGTTGAGGCGGTTAATGTCTCGACAGCAGTTGGAGATGAAGAGGTCGAGGGAAGGTGGGAGGCCTGGAGGTGGTGTCCAGGAGGAGGACTTGTCATACTCTGTCATCTCTGTGGAAAAAAAATTCTATATTTTTTCTGGGACAGAAACAAAGTTGCTGAAAAAGCCCAGCAGGTCTGGCAGCATCTGTGAAGGGAAAAAACAGAGTTAACATTTTGGGACCGGTGACCCTTCCTCAGAACTGAGGGAGTTGAAGGATAGTATGCTTATGAATATCAAGGGAAGGCAATTTAACTTAGCATGCTTAAATGATTGAGAGATTCTGGGCAGTAAGTGATTTACAGATATAACTGTAATACATACAATCTCCTTGATCTGTTATACCCATTCATCAAACACTACACCCAAATGAGTATCTGCCATAATTTGGAAACATGACTCTCCTCCGATTCACAGAATCACAGCATTGTTATGGCACAAAAGAAGACCATTCAGACCATCATGCCTGGTTCTATTACCTAGTGCCTGTCTCCTGTCTTTTCCCCATAGCTCTGCACATTATTTTTATCAAATAACCATCCAATGCCCTTTTGAATACCTCAAATAAATCTGTCTCGACCACGTTCCCAGAGAGTGCATTTCATAACCTAACCATATGCTTCATTTGGACATCACTTTAAATCAATGCCTTCTCATTTTACTTTCTTTTACAAGCAGATTGTGCCTCTCTAAGGGGAGAGAGAGGGTTCTTTAAGGGGAGAGACAGGATTCTCAACACTAGGACCATATTCATGGCTCTAAGAAGAAATGAAGCAATTTTCTTTATCATTTCATTGCAATGTTTTAGTATATATAATGTTTTTATTAACGTATTTTAATGTATAAGGATAAGTCACTTTAAAAATTGAGCTGTTGCAACATTACAAACATAAGGTGCTTATTCTGCACGAAAGAAGATGAAATGAGATCAAAATTCAATTTCAATATTGATAGAAAAAATATTCATGTGGATTCAGTGTTTCCCGGGGCAGAACTGTTTATGTTGATTTTTGCACATTTTATGTTTGGGCATATTTGAATAAAATTGGAATACTTCAGTATTCAATTTTGGGCCCCACACCTCAGGAAGGACATACTAGCCCTGGAGCATGTCCAGCGGAGATTCATACGGATGATCCCTGGAATGGTAGGTTTAACGTATGATGAACGGCTGAGGATCCTGGGATTTCGAAGGTTGAGGGGAGATCTAATAGAAACTTACAAGATAATGTATGGCTTAGAAGGGGTGTACGCTAGGAAGTTGTTTCCATTAGGCGGGAGACTAGGATCCGTGGGCACAGCCTTAGAATTAGAGGGGGTAAATTTAAAACGGAAATGAGGAGACATTTGTGGGCTTGTGGAATTCATTGCCACGGCGTGCAGTGGAGGCCAGGACATTAGATGCCTTCAAGGCAGAGATCAAAAAATTCTTGATCTTACAAGGAATCAAGGGCTACAGGGAGAGTGCAGGGAAGTGGAGTTGAAATGCCCATCAGCCATGATTTAAATGGTGGAGTGGACTTGATGGGCCGAATGGCCTTACTTCCACTCCTATGTCTTATGGTCTTATGGTAACGCAATATCAGCAAAAGGATGCAACATTAGGAATGTCTTGCTTCCCATTGGAGGTCTTTGATGGTGAAATCTAAACATTTGGAAACTGTGGAATGAGTACTTACAATCTCTGAAACTTTCATTCAATTCCAGATTAAATAAAGACCCAATTTGCAAAAGAGATTCTGTTCCACACAATGTGAAACTCAGGCAGTGTGAATTTTGCTTTCTGTACAAGCTTCACACCGCTGGGTGTGAGGTCCACTTGGGTTGTAACTCCAGAGCATAATTTTGTATGGTAATGGGCCAGATATTGAAGTCAGCAGGAAGGCAACAGTGGTCATCAATAGCTTCTAAGAAAATTGCCCAAGAATCTCTATGACTTGGCTTTCCCCTTTCAGTTTCAACTTGGTATCAAGTTAAGTGAATCTCCAGGCATCCCTTAATGCTGATGTCATCAAGCAGAATGAAAAGCCAATCACATTAAAATATTCTCACTGGCACCAAACAGGACTTAAAATGCAGCAGTTTTTTCTCCCTGTTTACATTTTACATGGAGAAATATGCCCTTATGATTAAATTTGGTACTGGAATATCAAATATAATTCTTAAAAAGTGTTTTTAAAATATGAATTTTAACATACTGGAAGTACTGGTGTTTCACAAGTAGAAAAATTAGCATTCAAGAGAATGCACTTCATTCAATGAGGTATTAATTTTCCAAGCTTTTTACAGAGATTAAAAGCATTAAAGCAAGCTGTGGTCAATTGAGAGATTTCTAAGTGATTGCTGTCTTGTCAGCGTCATAGAGATATACAGCACGGAAACAGACCCTTCCGTCCAACTGGTCCATGTCGACCGGATAAATTTATTCCCATTCGCCAGCATTTGGCCCATATCCCTCGAAACTCTTCGTATTCATATACGTATCCAGGTGTCTTTTAAATGTTGCAATTGTACCACACCACTACCACTATTAATCCAAAGACCTAGATGATTCATACGCATCATTCTTTCGAAGCCTACCACAGCAGAATGTGGAATTCAGTAATAATCGGAGAAAGTAGAGTCTAATGAACACTATCAAAACCATCGTTGACGGTCACAAGTAAAAACCTTAATGGCTCACTAATTGCTTCATGTGGAAGGCAATCTGCCATCTTTACCTGGTCTGAGCTGCATGTAACTCTGGACACAAAAACAGAATCAGTTCTGAGAAAAAGGGTCACCAGACCCGAAACGTTAACCTTGATTTTTCTCCACAGATGCCGCCAGACCTGCTGAACTTTTTTTTTATTAGCTTCTGTTTTTGTTCCTGGTTTACAGCATCGCAGATCTTTCGGTTTTTATGTGACTCTAGATACTGAGCAATTAGGATGGGGAATAAATACATCCCATGAAGGAACAACCGTTCAAATTAATAGTTTAGCCAGCGGCAATAAAGCAACACTGCTGTTTCACTGCTGATTAAAATGAGGACTCCAGGTTTGTATATCTTTCCCCACTTGCTGCCTAGGAGATTTAACTCTTGTCTGGAACAAAGCCTCACAAAATGTCTATAACAAAACGTTATAATTTTAGAGATTAAGGGGATTAATAAAATTCCCACTGCAGCACAAACATAATAACGTCTCCTATATCTTTAAAAATTTTTAAGGAACGAACTTCATTGTTCAAGAACACTGAATGTTATGCTCACCCTTTCTGCCACTCGTGTGTAGCACTTTCAGATGATCAACTGTCATCTGCAGGATTTCAGCCTTCTCCAGTTTTGCTGACCCCTGAAAAGTGAGTGAATATATTTTGGACGTTAGACGAACCAATGCACACACATTATCTTGTGTAGTCAGACTTTTTACAGAAATATTTGCGCAGAAAATGTTATATTTGTCCTGCTCCCCCACCCCGCGACACCGAGTAATAGGATCTGCATTGAATGGTGAACCCTCAGTGTTTAGCCGTATACGATCAGGTTATATCCTCCTACTTGTTTCTCGCAGGCAGTGGGAACTAGTCGGCGAAGTTCAGAGAGACTGTTGTTAATCCGATCTCTGCGCCGTTTCTCAACAATCTACAATTAAAGGAAATATCAATTTTAGGCCACTTTATAACAGAGTTATATTCTCGACAATGCAACCAGAACGCAAACAACAAAAGTTTTGCAAGAAGATTGTAAACGTACTCCGCGTCGTTTCTTTCTGGCTTGGCTCTGGGACAAAGTCGGTGGTAACACGGGTTCTTTCATATTTCTATTTAAAATAAGATTGTCATTGTTACTTCTCTTCAGCCAGATTGTTCAACAATTCAATCATGTAAATCTCGAGGTAATTTCATTAACTGCTAAGGAATCGAAATTACAAATCAGGGAAATGAAGAAGTCATTGACCTATGTTCTTCAAAGTCCAGTTCGCTGTCCGAGGAGCTCAGTTCCAAAGATCTCTTCATAGTTTAACAGCTCGCCTTCTTATACAATGCCCTTCAGCTCTGAGAACTGTCGTAGCTAAAGACGCGGTTACAAATGCAGGCAGCTTTCCCACGGTATCAGATTATCAACCAGACAGTAGGTCTCAACCCTCCTGCGAATCTCTTTGATTGACAGTTCGCCCAGCGCCGGTTTTGTTTCCTCATCACAGTTTGGCAGAATTGAGCTCCCTCCTTTTGATGGGTTTCGCAGTTGGCTTTTGGTGATCACTGATGACTTGCAACAACCAGTTTCCACATAGAGCCAGGACTGTGGTTTCTCAGTAAGGTCCTCGCAATCTCTGAGGTCAACTGTGCTTTTCTTCAGCTGTCAGCAGCAACTTCAACACAGAATCCCTTTGTCGTCCGACACAGGCAGATTATCCATACGAGGATCTTCAATAACTTGTGGATGAGCCCTGCTATCTCCTTCCACTTTCACATTCAATGGAGTGGCCGTCCCTTCGCAGTTTGATTTTCAGAATAACACTGCTGTGTAGCTGAGCGATGAAATCGCGATGAGTCAAAATTGGTTACGGTGAACCTCTCATTGTGTTGAAAAGTCAGCGATTCTTAGTAGCAGAATAGGAAATCAAACAGACAGGTGCCAATGAAAAATCTTGACTGGTAACTCCAGATTAACTGAAGCCACCTGTCATCTGACCATGCCACAAATAAGAGTGGAGTGAGAAAAATCACGGGCGTGCTGCCATTCAACATCGAGATCTCTCTGTGAACCCTTGCAAGTATGGCTATGTCTGTGAGGAAGTTAAAACTCTTGTCAATTGGAGACAAAGAATGATACTTCAAGTGAACAAACATAGAATGAAGCAAAATGCTAAAGGTCAAGCCGTTGTACGATGTGAACTAATTTAAGAATAAATATATTTGCGTATCGTCACTATGTCACTCTGTTTTCATTTGTTCTTTTTATACAGAACATTGTTGCAGACAAACCAATTTGCATAGGGACCTCTGTTTATCCTGAAGCAATACTCAACACATTTGTGTGCGGGCCCGGTCTGCTAAAACTTAGTGTAATTTTACTGTATATATTTATGTGCATGCAGCAATACCAGCAGAGTCTGAAACACCAGCCCGAGCAGAAATAATCCCAAAGACCCAATAAATGTCTTAAAATCTTTTTTCAGCAATCTGACATGCAACACAGAGCCATCAAATCAATGCAAGACATAAAAATACAGTATTTAAATTTGTTTTTAGAGTTTTGCTCTCTATCTGCTTTTACCTTAATGTAATATTGCATAACAGATATTGTGGGGAATTGTAAAAAAAACTACGCATTTTGCTGTTTCCCATTGAGTCTATTCTGTGGTGATCCAACTGACTCTGAAAAGATTTTGAACTTGTCTGTCAATTTCAGGTTCGTGCTGAAGGTGCAGGTTCTATGGGACTGAATAAACTTGGAGGTTTCTTAGCTTTGGCCAAAGATTATAAATAGAAGCAAAGCATTCCTCTGGAAAATTTCTGAACAGACACCATTTCTGGAACAGTCAAAAATGCTATGCAACAAGACAACTGCAATGGAGTTTCTAAATTGGCCACTGGAGAAGATGCATTTACAAAATCTGAAATACAGCAGTGATATGAATGCACAAACATATTTTGAATTTCTTCACCTCCGCCACACAAATGCATATTTATTTGTTCGCAAGCATGTGGACATCGCTAGCAAGGTCAGCATCCCTAATTGTGTTTGGGAAGATGGCAGCGAGTTGTCATCCATATGTTGTGGGTCTATCTGCAGTCCTGTAGGGAAGGAGTGTGAGTTCACTAAGCTATGTGGACCCATCTTTTCCATGAAAAACAGTAGATGTTTAACAGCTTTGTTACACTTCAGGTTTAAAGATACGAATTTGATTTTAACAAAGTGGGTTCCCAGAGCAGGTTACACTGTTGCCTCCATGCAACCTTGCGGATAGTGAAAATGGAAACAAATCGCTATTACCTGGACTTTTTAAAAAAAGTAATGGGTGAGTGTTGTTGAGAAAGCCCTGTACCAAATAGCACAAGTGTTTTAAAAGTTCCTGAGGATAAGGTTCCTAAACTTTGCCTCACACCAGTGGAAAACCAAAAGCTGTGCAGAACGATTGCCTTAATGTGGAGCTTGACACTGCTGACATTCATTTGAATGCACAGCTGAACTGTGGCAAATAGTTTGTGTCAACGACAAGCTAAATTTGTTTTCGATAAATAGGCAGCCGGTTTGAGACAGGAGCTGAGTTTCTGCGCAATTTGCAAATGTTCTGTGAATTCTTTATCATCCAATAATCCTAAATGCTCAGATGCTCACAGAAAAACTTAATTTGACTTTTTTAATTTCATATTTTAGGCTTGATGCAAACTCCGTTATTTGTGACTTTAAAACATGCAATGTGTATGTACAGCCAATATTACCAACATCAATTTCTAAACTCCAGGGCAGCAAACATTATAACTCAGACCTCTGTGCCTGTAAGTCTTGTGTTCAAGTCTCACTTGCCCTGAAGGTGAGTCCTAGAGCCATACAGCCATATAGCACAGAAGCAGACCCTTCGGCCCAACCAGCTCATGCTGGCCATAATACCAAACTAAACTAGCCCCATCTGCCTGTGTCTGGCCCATATCCCTCCAAACCTTTCATATCATTGTACTAATCCAAATGCCTTTTAAATGTTGTAGCTGTACCACCTCCTCTGGCAGTTCATTCCACACACTAACCACTTTCCACGTAAAAAAAAGTTGCCCCTCGCGTCTCTTTAAAATTTTTCTCCTCTCACCTTAAAAATATATCTCCACCCTCGGGAAAGCAGGCAGATTACAGATATTACTTTTCATTCCTTTCTCGCCTGTTAATTTGTTTGTAGATTTTAAATGAGGCAGCAGCAGAAAACAGAGATGGAGAGATCAAAGGGCAGATTTCCTGACACGGATGGGGAGAAACCTGAGATACAGGAGGCGCCAGCTAGCGAGGCTGTATGCCCCACACGTGTGACACAGAGCAGCGTGGGAAGGTCGAGCAGCCGCCACAGCTCAATAGTAAACTTAGTTAAACAGGCGCCTGTTGAAGGATTATTTCAGCGGTGGCAACTGGCCGCCTGTCGCATAACGTGATACGGAGTTTAAGAGAGTCTCAAGTTTAACTCACTGAGCTAGTGCACCAAGTCATCGTTAAACTCAATCATCAAGTTCATTCCAATTTTCCTTTTGTTGTTCAGTTCTCTGTTAGCGCTCACCATTTGCATAAACGTGATACCAGAGTTCATGTTTTCGCTAACTGATGTTTGTGCACTTTTACATAGTATATTCCCCCCCACCCCGGTCATTTTCAGTCAACGCTGTTAATGTTTCCTAAAATTTTCATGCAATTGAATAAGTCAACCCAACATGAACAATTCTACCCTGAGTAAAATAGAACAGCCATTTTACATAACATCCATTTCGATTAGAATCTCTGGTATAAATGTAGAATTATAGCATGACAAATTTAAATAAGCAGCTTTCATTATAAACGTGGACCTGGACTTCTTTTAATGAAAAATTAAGAAGACGTTAGGTCGTGCAGAACGGCATTTAAACTTACAGATAGGGATCCACAGTACATTAAGAGTGCGGCATGTAGCGCGACCTCCCCGCCTTTCGCAATCACTTCCTACAGCATTCACTCCACGGTGTTGTTGATAATTCCGCCGTTTTTTCTTAACGAGTCCGTCCTTTGATTAGGGGCTCTTGCCTCTAATCACATTCAGTACACTTTTGCAGATAAGCTAAAAACAAAGGCATGAGTTTGCAATATTAATTATGTCAAAACTGATAGCTCTGACAATTACGGTAACATTTTGAGTACACACACAAGACTTTTATACGAAAATCCAGAGTTGTTTGCACTGATTTTCCTTTAAGATGTACTGATGAAGTGTTCACCTTGAGCTCAATCAAATAGAAACTGAATTGATGAAAACTTGCCTTTTGAAACTATTCTTGTCACTACAAAAATCTTCGGAAAAATTACATCTTATTGTAATGTCGATTCAGAGATAGTAGGAACTGCCGATGCTGGGAGAACCTGAGATAACAAGGTGTAGAGCTGGATGAACAAGGCCGGCTAAGCACGATTAGAGGAGCAGGAAAGCTGCCGCTTCGGGTCTGGACCCTTGTTCAGAAAACAAAATTGTTTTTTTTCTTTCCTGCTCCTCTGATGTTGCTTGGCCTGCTGTGTTCATCCAGCCAGACACCTCGTTACCTGATTGTAATGTGATGGATTTTCAACAGTGTGCAAAGTCTGTCATTGTTTTTAAACAGCATCAGTTTTTACTGCGAAGAGGGAAATGAAGGCCAGAGAACCTATGGAAATAAATGCTGATGTTTTGAAAATAGTTCACATTACAGAAGAGGAAATCTGGGAGGTCTTATAGAATATAAAGGTGGATAAATCTTCAGGGCCTGATCTAATGAATCCCAGAACACTATGGGAAGTTAGGGAGGAAATTACAAGAAATATTTGCATCATCTATATCTACAGGTGAGGTGCCTGATGACTGGAGGGTGGCTAATGTTTTACCTTTGTTTAAAAGTGGTTGTAAGGAGAAATTGTAAGGAGACCTGTGAGTTCTGACTTCAGTTGTGGGTAAATTGTAGGAGGTGATTATAAAAGATAGGATTTATGGACATTTAGAGAGACAAAAATTCGTTAGAGTTAGCATGGTTTTGTGCGAGGAAAGTAGTATCTCACAAACTTTATTGAGTTTTTTGAGAAAATTACCAAAAAGATTAATTAGGGTAGAGCAGTAGACATTGGACTATAGTAAAGCCTTCAACAAGGTTCTATATGGTAGACTAACTGGTAAATTTTGGGTAACATAGGATTCAGGCTGAGCTTGCTAATTAGATACATAATTGACTTATTCTGGAGGTCAGTCACCAGTGGTGTTCCACGGAAATCAGTTAGGGTCCTTGTTTGTTTGACAATGATATAAATGATTTGGATGAGAATATAGAAAGCATGGTTAGTAAGTTGGTGGACAACACCAAAATTAGTGGCACTGTACAGAGTGAAGAAGGTTTTCTAAGATTACAGAGGGATCTTGATCAAATGGGTTAATGGGCTAAAAAAAGACAGAGGGAGTTCAATCTGGACAGATGCGAGGTGTTGCATTTTTGTACAACAAACAAGGATAGGGCTTATACAATTAATGCTAGGCCCTTATCTAGTGTTGTAGATAATCCTAGAGGTTCAGGTACATAATTCTTTAAAGTTTGTGTCACATATAGACAGGTTGGTTAAAATGTGTTTGGCTCACTTGTCCTTAGCACTCACTCCCATGAGGATAGGAACTGGGAAGTCATTTGAGGTTGCACAGGACATTAGTGAGGCCTCTTCAGGAATATTGTGTCCAGTTCTGATCACCCAGTTATAGAACATAGAACATAGAACAATACAGCGCCAAATAGGCCCGTCGGCCCTCGATGTTGCACTGACCTGTGAACTAATCTAAGGCCCTCTCCCTACACTATCCCATCATTATCCATATGCTTATCCAAGGACTGTTTAAATGCCCCTAATGTGGCTGAGTTAACTACATTGGCAGGCAGAGCGTTCCACACCCTTACCACTCTCTGAGTAAAGAACCTGCCTCTGACATCTGTTTTAAATCTATCACCCCTCAATTTGTAGCTATGCCCCCTTGTGTAATCTGACGCCATCATCCCCGGAAAAAGACTCACTGTCCACCCTATCTAATCCTCTGATCGCCTTATGATTGAACAGAGTGCTTAGAAGTTTAGTGATTACAGGAATTGGATGAGGAATGAATCGAGGTGACCCTTTGCTTGTGCCTTTTTCTAAACCTTTCAACCCACTCTACTACAGAGGAAGCAGCTTACTGTTTTGTGAATGATGGTCAGCGATTAAGGCGTATTCTATTCCTGAGATTTAGACTTAGATTTTATTGTAACATGTACTCAAGTACAGGAGTACAGTGAAATGTGTACAATGGTGCCGCCTTAAATTCAAAGGTACCTAGGTACAAAAAACTTGGGTACAAAGTAGTAAGAGAAACAAAGTTAAACATTACCTGCATAACAAGTAAAATGACAAAATAAGGTTGTAGTTAACATTAAAGTCTTTCTTAATTTAACCTCAAAAAAAGGAATTAAGTTAATAGTCTTTGATGAGTCCTGTACTTATCTCAATCTCTGGGAGACCTAAGCTACCTATTCTTGAAATCGCCGCAGATACTGGGGATTTCCCTCACTACTCTCTCGTCCCAAATTGGATGCAATGTCATTGCTGCTGCTGAAGCTGCCACCTCCCTGATCACCCCCAGTGCCTTTGGAACATGCCTGGGCAGGACCCACTCACATGCCAAGCCAAGACACTACCATGAGCTGCCCAGAAACCGAGCCACATACTGGCACAAGCAGCCAAGAGACCAGGCTGAGACACCTCCACCAGCTGCTGAAAGACCGGGTGGCATACCACCATGTACAGCTGAAGCACCAGGCCGAGACACTGCCAATGGGCACCTGAATTGGTCCACACTGATGCCAGGAAGCAACACCAAGAGAAAAAGAAAAAAAAGGAAGAAACAGAAGGAAATGGGGAATAAACTGACAAGCTCCGGCTGGACCCTCCTACTCCGCTCTCAGCTTGGAATGTTTTAAATAGTTTTGGAACTAAAGTAAAGTTCATCAAATTCATAAAAATGAAAATTAAAAATGAACAAAGTAATTAACCATTTAATGTGAACACGTTAAAAGGTCAAAGGAGAAGTAATGTTGCCCATTTGCAATAGTGTGATCTACAGTAAATGCATCCGGAGTTAATATTTGGTAAGAGCTTTTGCAAATATTTAAAAAGGAAAAGAGTTAAAACATGAATGTTGGACCTTTAGAAAGTGAGTCTAGAACATTAAAATGGAAAATAGGGAGATGGCAGATAAACGGAAGAGATATTTTGCATCAGCCTTCACCGCAAAGGATACAAGTAGCATCCCAGAAGTAGCAGTAATTTCAGAAGTTGAATGGAGGGAGCAACTAAAGGAAAATTACAAGCTCTAAGGAAATGGTACTGACTAAATTGCTGCAGCTGTATCTTGAAATGTCTTTGACTTTTGATGATTTTATCCTAAGGTTTTAAAAGAAATGGGATTGTTGGTGAATTGATTGTAATTTTAAAATTTCTAGAACCAGGGAAGGTTTCATTAGATTTGGAGATAGTGAATCCTTTACCAAATAAGGATAGGGCAACATAAAGCAGAAGACTACTGGCCAGTTAGCTTAACATCTGTTATAGGGCAAATGTTACTGAATCTATTATTAAACACATTTTGACAGATTTTTAGAAAGTTTTAAAGCAATTAGACAGAGTCAACATGACTTTATGAAGGATCAAAAATATTTAAACAATTTATTCTGGTTTGTTGAAGCAGGATTGAGTGCTACAGATTTAGGCGAACCACTAAATATATTGCACTTGGGATTTCCAGAAGGTATTTGATAAGATACTGCACCAATGGTTTTAACAGCAGAAAAGAAATGTTCACGGTGTAGGGGTTTTGTGTTGGCAGAGATTGAAAAATGGATAGAGGATTAGCTAACTATCAAGAGGCTGAGAGTAAACATAACTCTTTTTTCTGATTGGTTAGATGTAATAATAATCTGCCAAAGGAATCAGTGTTGTGACCTCAACTTTATATAATTTATATAATCATCTTGGATGAAGGGACTGAAGGAATGGTCGTCCAATTTGCTGATGACAGAAAGAAGGTAGAAAAAGAAGTTCTAAAGAGGACATAAGGAGGCTACAAAAAGATATAGATTAGTTAAGCGAATGGCCAAAGATCTGGCACATGGAGTAAAATGTGGAAAATTGTCCATTTTGACAAGTTAAGGTTACAATCAGTTCTGATGTAATCTTTATTAAATGGCAGAGCAGCCTAAAGAGGCCAGCCTTTGCTCCTAATTCATATCTTCCTATGTTCATATGATGCAAACTAACACCAGAAAATGGTAAACAAGTGCCTCAGAGACCATTTGAATATTAGTCATTAGTTTGATCTTAGTGGCAAAGGCCAATCCTCTGCTGCTGATGGTGAAATCCAGACCAAAATGTTGCAAACATCAGTAGTAGAGTCACAACTGCTTTACTTATCTGTGTGAAGTCTACAAATTTAAAAATTATGTAAAATGTGCAAATATACAGCCGTTTTTTATATATAAATGAGTTACACATGTTTATATTCTGGTCACCGCATTATAAGAAGGATGTGGAAGCTTTGGAAAGGGTGCAGAGGAGATTTACTAGGATGTTGCCTGGTATGGAGGGAAGGTCTTACGAGGAAAGGCTGAGGGACTTGAGGCTGTTTTCGTTAGAGAGAAGAAGGTTGAGAGGTGACTTAATTGAAACATATAAAATAATCAGAGGGTTAGATAGGGTGGATAGGGAGAGCCTTTTTCCTAGGATGGTGACGGCGAGCACGAGCGGGCATAGCTTTAAATTGAGGGGTGAAAGATACAGGACAGATGTCAGAGGTAGTTTCTTTACTCAGAGAGTAGTAAGGGAATGGAACGCTTTGCCTGCAACGCTAGTAGATTCACCAACTTTAGGTACATTTAAGTCGTCATTGTATAAGCATATGGACGTACATGGAATAGTGTAGGTTAGATGGGCTTGAGATCGGTATGACAGGTCGGCACAACATCGAGGGCCGAAGGGCCTGTACTGTGCTGTAACGTTCTATGTTCTATGTTCAAATAAAAGTTATGGATGGATAAAAGTTATAGAAATGGATAATTGTGATCAAATCAATATCACAAGAAGTGTGTTAGAGACATAGAGTAATAGAGATGTGCACCACAGAAACAGACCCTTCAAACCAACTCATCCATGCTGAGCAGATATCCGAGACAAATCAAGTCCCATTTGCCAGCATTTGGCCCATATCACTCTAACCCCTTCCTATTCATATTCCCATCCAGATTTTGTTTAAATGTTGTAATTGTACCAGTTCATTCCATATACGCACCACCCTCTGCGTGAAAAAGTTATCCCTTAGGTCCCTTTCAAATCTTTCCCCTCTCATCTTAAACCTATAACCTCGAGCTCTGGACTCCTCTACCCTGGGAAGAAAAGACCTTGGCTATTCATCCTATCCATGCCCCTCATGATTTTCTTAACTTCTATAAGGTTACCCCTCAGCTTCCAAAGCTTCAGGGAAAATAGCTCCAGCCTATTCAGTCTCTCCCTGAAGATCAACCCCTCCAACTCTGCCAACGTCCTTGTAAATCTTTTCTGAACACTTTCTAGTTTCACAACATCTTCTAATAGCAGGGAGACCAGACTTGCACACAGTATTCCAAAAGTGGCATAACCAATATCCTGTACAGCTGCCATATGACCTTGCAACTCCTATACTCGTTGCACTGACCAATAAAGGCAAGCATAGCAGGCGCCTTCTTCACTTTCCTATCTACCTGCGACTCCACTTTCAAGGAACTATGAACCTGCACTCTAAGGTCTCTTTGTTTGGCAGCATTCCCCAAGACCTTACCATTAAGTCCTGCCCTGATATGCTTTTCCAAAATGAAGCACCTCACATTATCTAAATTAAACTCCATCTGCCATTCCTCAGCCCATTGGCTTATATATATAACAAAAAATAGAAATTGCTGGAGAAGTGCAGCAGCTCTGGCAGCATCTGTAGAGAGAAAAAAACAGTTAACATTTCGAGATAATAAAGCGTGAAGCTGAATGAACACAGCAGGCCAAGCAGCATCTCAGGAGCATAAAAGCTGACTTTTCGGGCCTAGACCCTTCATCAGAGCTCTCTGATGAAGGGTCTAGGCCCGAAATATCAGCTTTAGTGCTCCTGAGATGCTGCTTGGCCTGCTGTGTTCATCCAGCTTCACGCTTTATTATCTTGGATTCTCCAGCATCTGCAGTTCCCATTATCACAGATAACATTTCAAGTCCACTGACACCATCATTAGAACTCTTTGTTCTGAAGAAGCACAGGATTTGAAACATTAACTCTCACTACCAATGCTGCCTGACCTGCTGAATTTCTCCAGCATTTTCCATTTGTTTAAAGATCACCAGCATCCACACTTCTTTGTGTTATTGTATTGTAGCATATAAATTTACTTATAAAGGATATTTTAGGAACCAAACATCACAACTATATTCCAGCCTACACAGAGTCTGTGTGCAACACACCAGAGATTTTAAAAATGGATCTTGATTGGACATTCTTCAATTGTCACATGCCCACCCACATACAGATATCTATATTATCCTTAGAATTATATTGTATTGATCAATCTTTGGAAAAATATCATCAGGAGCGTAAATTGTCCTTTAATGTTACCTGAATCAATCAAAGAGCAATTAGCTTGTAATTGATTTTGGTTGTGGACAACAGTTAATCTCATAGCCTTAAATAGCTACACCAGTTACCAGCAAAATAATATACTCTACAAGTCATACTACTACTAATTTTTATGGGAGAAATTGAGTGACCTAAAATGAGATACAACAATAATACCAATCATTCTGGTATTTGGCATTTCTCCAGTGTGATTGCTGCCTTGCCCAAACTGTTTGTAATGGGATTTGAGCTTGTAGTGATTGCTTCTACTTGTTTTTCTTTGAATCTGTGTGTTTTTAAAAATTATGTTAACACCATCAAATAGCATTCTCAAAGGCTATATGAGATATGGTGGATCCAATTATCGAAAGCAGCAGGGATGTTATTTATGGATCAAGTAGAGAGTTCAGTTCCTAGCAGTCATATCCAAAAGGTTTGATCAAGGCAGTATGAGTTTGATCACTAACATAATTGCAATCTATTTAGCAATGTCTCCCAAGCTTTAGTTAATAGAGATCTCTCTTGCTGTAGAAATGCCAGGAGGAAAAGGAAATATTTTCCCACATCAATGGAGAAACTACTGAAATTCAATCACCGTGTGACTGCTGGCTTCTGCTGAAACCAGCACTGCTGTTCTGCCTTTCATTACACACGCTTTGTGCACAGATTTCCTGTATAAATACAGCTGTGAGTTTGTCTTGTTGAAATGAGTAACAGCACATTTTCTTTGCTATCATTAAATGCATTTGTCTGCAGAGGGTTTTGATTTCTGTGTTTCAGTCTCTGGAGCTGTCCACACTCTGTCGTTAACATAATACAGACACCAAATGTGTTTTGCCTTGTTAACTATGGTTTGAAAGGAAAATAGCCTATTTATACTTTTGTAAAGCCCTTAAAATGTCCCTGATATTCATAGATTATTTTTTTCTCATATCTGAAATGTTTTAACTATTAGCCCAGAAATAAAATTTTTGTTAAAGAGAATAACTTTTTAGTTAGATCTAATCAACCATGGGTGTTAGAAAAAAGTTAGGATTGGAGAGAGTGTAAAACATGGCCAATTGGAGATAATGGTGTTGAAGCTGTGGGAAGAGTTGTCTTGGTGGTTGGGAGCTTGGAGATTAAGGAAAGCACAGTAACAGTGGCTTGGTGAGGTGATAATGATGGGGTCCAGGGGAAGGAATGTATGAATAGAGGCTGGGGAGATAACTTTGGATGTCTTGTCACTTTCTTTGAATGTAGGCTCAGGAAAAGCTCTCCTTGAATTTGTAGGAGGAGGTGAAAAGCATCTTTAGGAGTGAAATTACTGTCTGTATCAAGT
The DNA here is from genome assembly GCF_030684315.1 of Stegostoma tigrinum. Taxonomy (NCBI): domain Eukaryota; kingdom Metazoa; phylum Chordata; class Chondrichthyes; order Orectolobiformes; family Stegostomatidae; genus Stegostoma; species Stegostoma tigrinum. Next base: position 28,953,851 of record NC_081372.1, read on the forward strand.
ATGGCTTAGGGATGAAGCAATCAAGTCAGAAATTTCCTTGGTCCTCGCCTGAGTTACAATAGATAGCCGTCACTCCAGGAGAAAGATGTGTTCTAATACATCCTAGAATGTAAGGTGGGCTGCTTTCTGGCCTGTACCCGTAAAACTGGGTCTGTTGTCAGAGATTGGCTCCCTTTACAAGACTGTGATAAATCCTTCTCAATTTGCCTTGGAATGAGGCTGCTGCAAATAAAACAACAGACTGTCCGGCACCAGATCACCTGTTCCTGCACAGACATACATAGAGCAGGCTTATACTGAATGCAGAACCTCCCCTGAAACCAGATATTCCAATGAAGTTTCCTTGAGGACATATTCCAAAACAAAGGCGGGAGCAAAGAAATACAGATACTCAGGTCAAACATCTGCAGATGGCCAATAGCATACCCCTGGGACTGTTGAAGCATATGTAATATATTTTTTAAAGATGACCATCATCCAAACATGTTTGCAAAGTATTGATCAAAGATTTAGTAAATGATCATCATTAGTGAGACAGCACTGTCAAAGGTGACCAGCATCTTGTCGTCCTTTGATGTGAAGTAATCTCCATTAAATTCAAAATAATGTTATTTGAATCACAAAATCTTCCATACAAATATTTGTTTACTTTTTTCACAATTGGATAGGCTTTAAAAAAGGATTAAAAGTCTCTGCTGAGACATGAATCCTTTGACTCAATGATCCTTATTTGTTATCAACTGTGCAAGCCATTATGCAAAGTGGGTGAGAATGTGTGACTTTATACAGTTGCCTTGCAGATTTTGTTGTGGATAGAATCACTAAGTAAGCAATTTGTGGGTTGCACTATAAAAGTCATTATGCAGCTGATGAATTAGCATAAAAATCCAACGAACACATTTGTGTCGACCAGTGGAGTAAATCTTCTACCTCCATCAGACCTGGACTACCTCTGAAATATCCCACACCACCAATTTATGAGCTACAAACATGCAGTTCACATTTTTCTTTAAACTATATTTTATATTAGCCCTTCTTCTCAATGTGTTGCCAGATATTAAAAACTACACTGGCCTCCCCTGTTACAACTACACCAATGTAATTTTATTGCAGCAGAATGTATGCCAATCTGGCCCCATGGAACATTTCAAGGTCAGTTTAAAATATATACTCAATGGAATTCAGAAGAATGAGAGGAGATCTTATAGAAACATATAAGATTATGAAGGGACTAGGTAAGGTAGAAGCAGGGAGGTTGTTTCCGCTAGCAGGTGAAACTAGGACTAGAGAGCATCGCCTCAAAATAAAGGGAAGCAGATGTAGGACTGAGGTCAGGATGAACTTCTTCACCCAAAGAGTTGTGAATCTGTGGAATTCCCTGCCCAGTGAAGCGGTTGAAGCTACTTCGCTGAATGTGTTTAAGGCAAGGCTGGATAAATTTTTGAACAGTAAAGGAATTAAGGGTTATGGTGAGTGGGTGGGTACATGGAGCTGAGTCTCAAAAAGATCAGCCATGATCTTATTAAATGGTGGGGCAGCCTCGAGGGGCCAGCTGGCCTACTCCTGCTCCTAGTTCTTACGTTCTTATATATTTTTAAGGGGTTCTGCTGCATGGTCTGTGCCTTCACCAGAAACCAATGGGAGTTGAAAGTGGAGAATACCTGTGACCAATGACTCTCATGCATTCAGCATGTAAAAGGGCTGCCCACCTTAAAGGGAGAAGCCCTTGTAATGTTTTGACTAACATCAGTACTATTTCATAAATGCAATCCCTGTGGCAGCTTTTTAACTTTTAAGTGAGCACGAGAAGCCCCCGTGACGACGAACAATTGTAGGCATTCCATTTTTCCAGTGCTGTTAGACAGGTTATGACTAAAAATGTGATGTGTCATGCTAGTCTATCATCGGGCCCTTGGTGAAGACATTCCTTTACAGCAGATACTTCAAATGTTCAATGAAAGTGGTGCTGGAACAGCATTTAAGCCAAATTAATTTGTGTTGGAAAGCCAACACGACTTGAGGAAAATTTACGTTAGCATTTCTTGACTAAAAGTACAATAGATATTTTTGCCTGCATCACAACAATGATTATATTCAAAAGTGCTATGAGATGGCCTGAGGATGTGTAAAATGCTATATAAATGTAAATTGGTCCATACAGCTTTGAGAAAGAACTTGCACAGAAAAGGCATTTGAAATCCCCACAGTTAGCAAGATAGCAAAATAGGTCAGAATCAGAGACTGTCAAATGTAGGAGAGAAAGTAAGTCTGGAAGTGATATCAGAAATAGGACAATGTAACACCATGGGCAATGTTGAAGGTGAGCATTAAATGTTGGATAGGGAGCCAGTATCGGTCCACAGAATAAAGTTGACGGATGAGCTGTAGTTTTGGACAACTCAGCAAGCAGAATGTTAAAGTAATCTCAATTGAAAGTTGCTTTCCAAAAATGGATCCCCCAGAGCTGCATTCAGTTCTCCACCTTGTCCTTTGTAAATCCAATAACACTCCCTTGCTTTATGTTCATTGTGTATTCAACAAAGGAGCAGGGTATCCCAGACCTAATGTGCAATGAGACAGAACAGTTTAATAACCTCATGGTAAAGGGTTCTGTAAGTGATGTTGATCACAACATGATAAAACTTCATATTCAGTTTGAGAGGGAAAGGTGTGAGTTCATGGCTAGTGTCTTGAAGCCAAATAAAGGCAGCTATTAGGGTACGAAGGCAGAACTGGCTCAGGTGATGTGAGCTCCTAAGATGCTGCTTGGCCTGCTGTGTTCATCCAGCTCCACACTTTGTTATCTCGGATTCTCCGGCATCTGCAGTTCCCATTATCTCTGATCACAATTTTAACCTCACTGCGAAGCCTCTTCCAGGATGCCTAAACTGAAGAAGTTACCCTCCTCCCTCCAGACCAACCTCAGGGGATCTCTCTCCCACTGCAACTCTTCGGTCCGCCTCCCCCTCTCTCCCTATTTATTTCAGAATCCTCTCCCCATCCCCCTTTTCTGATGAAGTGTCTAGGCCCAAAACGTCAGCTTTTCTGCTCCTAAGATGCTGCTTGGCCTGCTGTGTTCATCCAGCCCCACACTTTGTTATCTGATTCTCCAACATCTGCAGTTCCCATTATCTCAGGTGATGTGAGAAACTAGGTGACGGGTAGGACAGTAGAGTTGCAGTGGCAGATCTTTAAAGGTATATTTAATTACTGTCGGCAAAAGATTTATTCCAATGTGATAGAAAGACTCTGAGAATGATGTATCACCTGTGGCTAACTAAGGAAACTAAGTATAGTATTAAATTGAAAGAAACACTGTACAAATCTGCAAAGTTTCGTAGTAGGTCAGAAGATTAGACATATCTTAAGAAACGGCAAAGAATGACTAAAAAGATAATCAAGAGGATGAGAGAAAGCCGTCTAGTAATATAAAACACATAAAGTAAGAATTGCAACAACAATTGGAAAAGAATAACTAAAGCTAGTGTTCATTCCCTAGAGAAGGTGTTCAAGGAATTGATAATGGAAAACAAAGAAAGAGACTTTGAACAGATATTTTGAGCCTGTCTTCTTAGAAAATTTCACTAAGAATAATCAAAAGTCAGTAGGTGTTAGGGAGAGATGAACTTAAAATACTCTTTGTCACCAGGGGAAAGGTTCTGGGCAAAGTATTGGACCTAAAGTTTAAGCATCCAGGACAAGGCAGCATGCATCCCAGAGTATTAAAATAATGTGGAGGCACAGATAGCAGATGTATTCTAGTTTAGGATTTTATAAATTCCAAAATTCCTTAGATTTTGTAAGAGTCCCAGCAGATTGATAATTAACAAATGTATCACCTTTATTCAAGAAAGGAGGGAAGCAAAAAGCAGGAAATGTCAGCCAGTTAGTCTAACATTAACCATAGGGAAGGTGCTGAAATCCATTATCCATTAAATCATTACAGGATGTAATCAGGCAGAACCAACATGGTTCTGTGAAAGGAAAATTGTACTTAACTAATCTATTAGAGCTTTGGGTAAAATAACAACAATTACAGTGGATAGAAGAGAACTGCTAAAAAAAAGGTTGTGTTTGGATTTCTTCAACTGTTTGCAACTTATAGCAATGACTTGGATGAGGGGTCCAAATGTACGGTAGTTAAATTTGTTAAAGATAGATTGCAAGGTAAGTTATCAAGAGAGGTAAGAGTAATGTAAAGGAATATAGCTAAGCTAAATTTTATGTAAATATGAGCTTGCCTATTTTGGCTGGAAGAATAGAGAAGACAGTGAACTAATTAAATGAAGAGAAATTGCAACACTTGACGGGTACAAAAGCTTTTGGGTTTCCGATACAAGAATTACTTAAGTTAGGTTGTAGGTACAGTAAGTGATTTGGAAGGCAAATAGATTGTTGTTCTTCATTGCGAATGGATTGGAATATAAAAGTACAGATGATTTACTGCAATTGCACAGGGTGATGTTGAGACCACATCTGTAGTACTGTGTAGACTTTTGGCCTCCTTATTTGAAAAAAAGATATTGCTTTAGAAGCAGTTCAGACAGGGTTTACTCAATCTATTCCTGAGATGAAGGTCTTATGAAGAAAATTTCACACCCAGGATTTATTCCCATCAGTGTTTAGAAGAAGGATAAATAATCTTATTGAAATTGTAAGATCCTGAGAGAACTGGATAGAGTGGGTTCTGAGAGAATGATTTCTGTTGTGGGGTACCACTAGAATTTGGGTGGTCACCATTTAAGAATAAGAGAATATGCAGTGAAATATTTCCCTCGTTAGGTTGTGGAATCCTCTTCACCAAAAGATATTGGGCTCTGGGCTTATTAAGTTAGATAGATTTTTGATAGACAAAAGAGCCAAGGGTAATCGGGCATAGATAGGAAAGTGAAACTGAGACTACAATCACATCAGCTGTGATCTTATTGAGGGGTAGAACAGGCTCAAAGGGTGAAATGATGTCTTGCTACTGGGTCCTATGCTCTTTCCACTATCAAGCTTCATATAATGTTATTGATTTTAGAACCAGTTTGATTCGGTCACTCAGCACTGCAAATCCACATAGGTTAATGAAAGGTGTCTTATGAATAGCCATCATATGAGAAAGATGTGGCAAAACAACAAAGTATCAGATGAGATAGTAAGAACTGCAGATACTGGAGTCAAAGATAACTCAGTGTGGAGCTAGTGGAACACAGGCAGCATCGGAGGAGCAGGAAAGCTGACATTTCGCGTCAGGACCCTTCTTCAGAAAATTTTTGAAGGAGGGTCCCAACTTGAAACATCAGCTTTCCTGCTTCTTTGATGCGGCTTGTCCTAAAGTAGTAGCTGAAATGGTTTAACCCTCAAGGTTCCAGCATTCTTCACCTTAGTAGCTGTTCAAGCGAGAAAGAAGCGTTGGCACATTTTCTTCATTTTCAAAGATAACAAGGTGTGGAACTGGATGAACGCATCGGGCCAGGCAGCATCAGAGGAGCAGGAAAGCTGACGTTTCAGGCTGGGACACTTCTTCAGAAATGGGGGTGGGGAAGAGGGTTCTGAAATAAATAGAGGAGGAGGGTGGTGATAGAAGGTGGACAGTGGAGCAGATAGAGGGAGAAAAGACGAACAGGCCAAGGAGGCGGGGATAAAGCCAGTAAAGGTGAGTGTCGGCAGGGAGTTGGGATGGGAGTTGGTCAGTGAGGAGCGAGGGGCAGACCTGCTCCTCCCTCCTCACTGACCAACCCCCACTCCCACTTCCACAATACTCTGTGTTAGAATAATGCAAAGATTCACAACCTTTGGAGTGAAAGTAATTCTTGTCCACTCAGTCCTAAATTATAGTTCCCTTAGCCTACAACAGTGTCCCTTGTTTTAGATTCCCCAACTAGGACAACAATGTCAAGTACCTTTGTGCTTGTTTCAACCAAATCACATCTCATTTTCTAAACTCCCAGTTTACTCTCCCTGTTATCATCAGGCAACCTTCTCATCCCATGGGTCAATCAGTGTTTTTTTTCTTGCTGTTGTATTGCCTTCAATACAAGTACATTCTTCCTTAAATATGCAGACCAAGTTGTACACAGTAACATTACTGTGGCTCACCAAAGCCCTGTATGTGTAGGAAACAAGATTTATCCTTGTCATTCAATCCCTTGCAATAGCAGTCAATATGCTTCAATGCTCTTGCAATAAAAGTCAACATGCCATTTGCTTTCCCAGTTGCTAATTATATCTGCATGCTAACATTTTGTATTGCTTGTATGATTACATCCAAGTCTCTCAAACATCAACATTTACAAGTTCTATGCCTTTGAAAAAAAATCAATTTTTCTATTTTTATGACCAAAAGAGAATAATTTCACACTTCAGAACACTACATCCCATTTTTCACCTTGTTGCCTGCTCACGTAACTGTCCCTAACTCTTAGCATCCTCGTTGTGTAATCCTAATGTTCATACTCCATCAGCAGAATCACTTTCATAGTCTTCGTTTTTACATTTGGTACCCAAGTGGATACTTCCCCTTACTCTCCAAAGGACTCTCTTGCCAGAAGGTGATGCACAGGGCAGACAACATAGCCATTATGACTCACGCAGTTAGTTGCAGAGGACAGTATCTGTCCTCCTGACTATCCTGTGCCCGAACCACAAATTACATTCATTTTGGCTCCTCCTATTGAATTGCTCCCTGCACACGGTGCCATGGTCAACACAACACAACAAAAACAGAAGTTGCTGGAAAAACTCAGCAGTTCTGGCAGCATCTATGAGGAAAAAGATCAGAGTTAACCTTTCAAGTCACCCAGACCCAAAACTCTGATTTTTCTTCATATGCTGCCAGACCTGCTGAGCTTTTCCAGCAACTTCTGTTTTTATTCCTAATGCACAGCATCCATAGTATCATGGTCAGTTTATTCAACCATTTTGACTCTTCAACACAACCTGATACATTAGCTCTTATTTCTCTGTGCACAGATGGCACCAGGCGTGCAAAGTATTACCAATGTTTTCTGTTCTTTTTTCTGATTTCTAGCACCTGCAAAGTTTGCTTTTGAAGGGAAAAAGCCTGATCAACATTTATCCTTCAACCAATGACACCAAACTAAATTAAATGATTATTTATCTCAATTTTATTGTTGGATTTGCTGCATACAAATTGCGAATAGAATACAAAAAGGGCAATAGAAATGCAAGTTCTTTTCTTCGCTTCACATGTTCTGCATTTCCAACTTTATTTTCTCAACTTTAATTAGATCCATTTACTCTCCATTCTGTTTCGGCAGGCTCGTTCAATGTTGTTTATCTTTGCGCCATCTTAATTATGTATACCTTCTGTGTTCATTCATAATTTTCCATTGCCTTATTGAAATTATGTTTTATATCATCGAACAGTTTTCCATTAAACAGTTTGCAGGTCATTTGGCCCTCATCCTTCACTTGACGATGGAGCATCTGTTACTTCTACTATCCCCCATTCTCTCCCACTTTTGGAGTATATTAAAATATTATGCTTGCTGGTCTCCCAATACTCAGCTGCAAAAGCAGCAGAAAGAATATAGAAGGTCTACCAAAACACAATCTTGTCTTTGAACTTTACAGCGACTATGCATTTTCTGTTTTAGTCAACATAAATCCAATCCTTATGATAGATCGCTATACAATGAATATACAAGGGCTGTACCCAGAGAAAAATAACCAACTGATAACCACCTATAAATTTAATTTCCTTATCTTAATGCCGACAGATATGACCTCAGAAGGGAAAAAAGACAAAATTTGGAACACAAGATTCATTGTTACACAATGTATCATCCCCGCAGGACTGACTGAATTCTACCTTGTCTGTATTCAATGTGAGAACATGCTGTTCAATATATGACAGTTTCATGTTTCTCTGGAACCATTCTTTGTTGTCTTACTTTCACAGGTTTAATAATCACATATATGCGATCAAGAACTTTATTGTCAGAAACTGGAAAACATCAGTCAACCAAATATTTTATCCCACTTATACATTGGAGATAAATCATTTTTAATTCAATGGATTTGAATATCTTGTATGGAAATTCCTTTTTATGTGAACAAATGCTGAGAAATTCCCACATTCCAAACTAGTTGTGACAAATTTCAGACCTCTGCCTGTGACTAAGGCCAGTTCAGAATGCAAATAACACCACAAGGGCACATATTTCATGGTTACGTCCTACCTAAACCGAATAGTAAATATCTGACCATTCCCAAACACATTTATATTTTAACTGTGAAATGATAATAAGCTACTCTTTTTCCCCTTCAATGCGGTGTTTTTGCAAAGATGAATTTACACACTGGTTAAATGTAATCTGATGATGTTCAATCCTACATGAATTAAACTAGCAACAAATAACTTTAAGGATGAAATTAAAAATCAGCATTGTGTAAATAAACCATAAAATAATGAGATTGTAGTTAACCAATCTCTAGCAGTTCAAATAAATTAACTAAGTTGCCGATTCCTCTAGCATTTTTTTTAAACAGATCGTAAGTGCTGATCTCTCATGGCTAGGTCAACTTGTCTGTTTTGTTGTTAGTCATAGGCAAAACTAAAAGTTAAGAGTTGCGTTATTATTGTGGTGCAGTTAGGTGGGACATTTTGTGATACTGCGCTCTTTATCTCTAAGGCTGAGACAGGTGAGGAAACCAACAACTTCCATTTGAACAGGATGAGCAGATACAATTTCAGACACAGTAATGAGGTGGCTCCGTCACTGCTAAATATACTGTTTCCCCTGATAGCTTTTACCTACCTATCGTGGCCCTGTCAGCCCTCAAATGCAGCATATGCCATTCATTGCTTTTCCAAGACAGTTGATTACATGGCAAGAAATAATTTTCTTGTGTAGTTCAGACTTTATCGAGCAAGTCATCAAAACATTGGAAATATTTTAATAACAGGTAATAGAAGGAGATCATGGTCCACTTTCAAAATAAATTTGCCTGACTACAAGGATTGTGCATTATTTAAACTCTTCTTCATAAATAGGTTTGGTCAGGACACTGATAAATAAGGATATAGGTAGGGTAGTGAAGAAAATGTTTGGAAGGCTTGCCTTCATGCATCAGAGCATTGGGTATAGGAGTTGGGATGTCATGTTGTGGCTGTATAGAATGTTGTTGAGGCCACTTTTGGAGTACTGTGTACAGTTCTGATTGCCCTGCTATAGGAAGCATGTTAGTAAATTGGAAAGGGTGCAGAAAAGATTTACAAGCATATTACTGGGACTGGAGTGTTTGAGTTATAAGGAGAGGCTGGATAGGCTCAAACCTTTTTCTCTGGGGTGTAGAATATTGAGGGTTACCTTATAGAGGTTTATAAAATCATGAGGGGCAGAGATAAAGTGAACAGCAAAGGTCTTTTCCCTTGGGTAGGGGAGTTCAAAACTAGAGGGTATGTTTATAAAGTGTGAGGAGAAAGATTTTAAAGGGACTGAAGGCGTAACTTTCGCACACAGAGGATGGTTTGTATGCAGTGGCAAAGGAAGCAATAGATGCAGGTACAGTTACAACATTTAGAAAAAATTTGAGCAGGTACATGAATAGGAAAGGTTTAGAAGTGGGATTTGTTTCGTTTGGGAAACCCGGTCGGCATAGACAAATTGGACAGAAAGGTCTGCTTCCATGCAATATGACTCTGTGACTCATTCCATCTTGGTTTATGCTTAAAGACAATGGGAGCAGTGATATAAATTGTATACATCACCCATGTCATGTTATATGAACATCTGTCCAGCTGAACATGGAAAATAAGAGCATCATGCCTTACCAGGAGGGATAGTATGTCTGGTAGCTAGCAACCATTAAAGCCACAAACACAATCTAACAGAGCACACAATTAGCCTCGTGATGATAATAGCTGCTGTGGGTAGATTTGTATTTTGCTGCATAAGTTACTAATGCTGGTTCTGATTATTTCTTTCCTGGAATTAACTGTACATTGAGGAGAGCTGATCTAAAATCACAGTGCAGGTACTATGGTTCACCTCCATTTCTTTTTAAATAAGTGAATGAATTCCTTATCTGTTCTTTCACACAATGAAAAAGGTATCAAAATGATTCTGTTTACAGGCTTTTGCATTGTGTGTGCAAGTATCGCCTGAAAGTGTGTTTTTCCTTTGAAAAGACAGGTCTGGGAAATGAAAATGAATGAAGTTTCAACACTCTTTCTATCACATTACATAGTCTCTTCCACAGTATTTTCAGCTGGATGTCTACAAAGCATCACTTTCAAAGACGGGGGCGCTTATAAAGGATTGCTCCAATTAGCTTAATGGATCTCTAAAGATATGCTGCACATCTGAAAATTCTTCAGCTGCCCATGAGTTTTAATTATTAATATTTGATAAATAAATTGTCATTTTATGCAATAAAAATGCTTACAAATGTCAGCATGGATATTGCAAATTTTTGCACAAATGTGTAACAATAGAAGTTGCTATTGGCGATAACATTGAATGTTATCTACAGATAGACATAGATAAGCTGCAGAGCTGGGCTGAGAGATGGCAAATGGAGTTTAATGCGGACAAGTGTGAGGTGATGCCCTTTGGTAGGAGTAACCAGAATGCAAAGTACTGGGCTAATGGTAAGATTCTTGGTAGTGTAGATGAGCAGAAAGATCTCGGTGTCCATGTACACGGATCCTTGAAAGTTGCCACCCAGCTTGACAGGGCTGTTAAGAAGGCATACAGTGTTTTAGCTTTTATTAATAGAGGGATCGAGTTCTGTAACCATGAGGTTATGCTGCAGCTGTACAAAACTTTGGTACAGCCGCACTTGGAGTATTGTGTACAGTTCTGGTCACCACATTATAAGAAGGATGTGGAAGCTTTGGAAAGGATGCAGAGGAGATTTACTAGGATGTTGCCAGGTATGGATGGAAGGTCTTACGAGGAAAGACTGAGGGACTTGAGGCTGTTTTCGTTAGAGAGAAGAAGATTGAGAGGTGACTTAATTGAAACATATAAAATAATCAGAGGGTTAGATAGGGTGGATAGGGAGAGCCTTTTTCCTAGGATGGTGACAGCGAGCACGAGGGGGCATAGCTTTAAATTGAGGGGAGAAAGATATAGGACAGATGTCAGAGGTAGTTTCTTTACTCAGAGAGTAGTAAGGGAATGGAACGCTTTGCGTGCAACGCTAGTAGATTCGCCAACTTTTGGAACATTTAAGTCGTCATTGAATAAGCATATGGACATACATGGACTCGTGTAGGTTAGATGGGCTTGAGATCGGTATGACAGGTCGGCACAACATCGAAGGCCGAAGGGCCTGAACTGTGCTGTAATGTTCTATGTTCTATGTTCTATGTAATGTTCACACCATTAGAAGGTGGAGAACATATTACTGCCTCCATCGAGGCCTTCTGTGCTGAACATTCTATGGACAGAATGTTCCTCTCCCAGGTGTGATGACAGCAATGGTGGCTAATGTTGAAATAAATTTTCTCGATTTCGCCTCAAGCCTTAACTGGCAGCCTCTGAATCTCACTGCTGAGGGTTGACTGTGATTTTCAAATAATTGCATCTCAGTAAAGCCCCAAAACACTCTATTTACAAGATAACAAAGTGTAAAGCTGGATGAACACAGCAGGCCAAGCAGCATCTCAGTCCTCCTGAGATGCTGCTTGGCCTGCTGTGTTCATCCAGCTCCACACTTTGTTATCTTGGATTCTCCCGCATCTGCAGTTCCCATTATCTCTGATCACACTCTATTTACATCCCACTTCCAGTTCTCATCTCCTCCACAGAGAAACAAGACAGCAAAATATTCATGCCAGGTAATATAGAGTGGTACCAGCTCACTGAATGTCTTCTGGGCTTTCATTCCACTGCTTCTTCTGAACAATGTCACTGTATGGGCCATGGCCACAATCCTTCTCAACCCTTCACCCATGCAGTTCCACAATAACAAACCAAAAGCTTCATCATGCCACCATACCTGCTCTCAGACCAATTCAGACCCACTTTAGGCCATCAACACTTTGGAGCTGACAAACACCTACAGCTTGCATGCTTCTCCTGAGTCACCATTCAAGCACGGACAGCCATGCACCTCGTGCATATCAATAGGGGTCTTCTGCACTGAAATAAACACACACACATCTTATGATTGTGATCTCCACCGACACCCTCATCCACCTAGCCGAACTCGTCCTCACCCTCAACAACTTCTCTGTCGAATCTTCCCACTTCCTACAGACAAATGGGGCGGCCATGGGTACCCACATGGGCCCAAGCTATGCCTGCCTCTTTGTAGGTTACGTGGAACAGTCCCTCTTCCGCACCTACACAGGCCCCAAACCCCACCTCTTCCTCCGTTACATTGATGGCTGTATGGGCGCCTCCTTGTGCTCCCAAGAGGAGCTCGAACAGTTCAAGCACTTCACCAACACCTTCCACCCCAACCTCAAGTTCACCTGGGACATCTCCAACACATCCCTCACCTTCCTGGACCTCTCTGTCTCCATCTCAGGCAACTACCTAGAAACCGATGTCCATTTCAAGCCCACCGACTCTCACAGCTACCTAGAATACACCTCCGTCCACCCACCTTCCTGCAAAAATTCCATCCCCTATTCCCAATTCCTCCGCCTCCACCGCGTCTGCTCCCAGGATGAGGCATTCCACTCCCGCACATCCCAGACATCCTCGTTCTTCAAGGACCGCAACATCCGCCCCCCCCCCCCCCCCCCCCACCCACCCACAGTGGTCGAAAATGCCCTCGACCCTGTCTCCCACATTTCCCTCAACTCATCCCTCACACCCCATCCCTGCAATAACCGCCAAAAGAGAATTCCCCTCGTCCTCACATACCACCCCACCAACCTCCGCATACAACGCATCATCCACCGACACTTCCGCCATCTACAATCCGACCCCACCACCAAAGACATTTTTCTATCCCCACCCCTGTCTGCTTTCCAGAGAGAACACTCTCTCCGTGACTCCCTTGTTCGCTCCACACTACCCTCCAACCCCACCACACCCGGCACCTTCCCCTGCAACTGCAGGAAATGCTACAATTGCCCCCGAACCTCCTCCCTCACCCCCATCCCAGGCCCTAAGATGACTTCCCACATCAAGCAGATGTTCACCTGCACATCTGCCAATGTGGTATACTGCATCCGTTATACCCATTGTGGCTTCCTCTACATTGGGGAAACCAAGCGGAGGCTTGGGGACCGCTTTGCACAACACCTCCGCTCAGTTTTCAATAAACAACTGCACCTCCCAGTCGCGAACCATTTTAACTCCCCCTCCCATTCCTTAGATGACATGACCATCCTGGGCCTCCAGCAGTGTCACAATGATGCCACCCGCAGGCTGCAGGAACAGCAACTCATATTCCGGTTGGGAACCCTGCAGCCCAATGGTATCAATGTGGACTTCACAAGCTTCAAAATTTCCCCTTCCCCCACCGTATCCCAAAACCAGCCCAGCTCGTCCCCTCTCGTACCGCATCCCAAAACCAGCCCAGCTCGTCCCGCTTCCCTAACCTGTTCTTCCTCTCGCCTATCCCCTCCTCCCACCTCAAGCCACACCTCCATTTCCCACCTACTAACCTCATCCCGCCCCCTTGACCTGTCAGTCCCCCCCCGGACTGACCTATCCCCTCCCTACCTCCCCACCTATATTCTCCTCTCCACCTATCTTCTTTTGTCTCCATCTTCGGTCCGCCTCCCCCTCTCTCCCTATTTATTTGAGAATCCTCTCCCCATCCACCTTTTTCTGATGAAGGGTCTAGGCCCGAAATGTCAGGTTTTGTGCTCTAAGATGCTGCTTGGCCTGCTGTGTTCATCCAGCTTCACACCTTGTTATCTCCATCAACTCCCCTTTATCAATTTTGTTAATAATTTCCTCCAAAATACTCCAAGAAAATTGTGAAATATAACTTTCCATTTGCAAATCCATGTTGACTATGTCCATCCAGAACACTTTTATCCATTTAGCATATTCTGCCTGATGAATTCTAACATTTTCCCTAGTATCGATGTAAGACTGATGGCTCTATAGTTCCCTCTTCTTCTCTCGCTTGCTCCTTTTTAAATATTGGAGTGACATTTTTTACCTTTCAATCTGCAGGAATCATGCCAGACTCAAAAAATTTTTTGAAGATGATTACCTTCCAAACTATCTCTCTAACCACCACTTTTAACAATCTAGGATGCAGGCCCACCAGGTCCCAAGCACTTATTAACATTTAGTCCTATTAATTTCTCCAGACATGATCTTCGTAATTGTCCTAATTTCCTACAATTACTCATTCTCCCTTGTCACTTGAATCTGTATTTCTGGGAGATTTCTTATATCTTCCTTAGTGAAGACAGGCACGAATAATCATTTTTACCATTTCTTTATTCTCCATTATAAAGTCTTCCGAATTTTTCTTTTAATAGACCTACATGCATCTTAACCAAATATTTATTTTTAGACACCTGCAGAAGATATTGTCCATTTTTATGTTCTTTCGCTAGATTGCAATCATATTCTATTATTCCCTTCCCTCTGTGTTTTTTTTTTCGTCCTCCTTTGTATTCTGAAAACTTCTCTATCCTAAGATTTATTACTATTTCTGGGCACAGTATAAGACTTTTAGCCTTAAGCACTCCTTAACTTGTTTTGTCAGCCATAGTTGACTGACCTTTTTTGAGTTTTTGCCACTTCTGGGAATATATAGTTGCTGTAAGTCTTGTAGGAGTTCCTTAAAGACTATCCACTGCCTATCCACAGTCATATTTTCCCAATCCACCAAATTGTATCCCATGTTTTTATATTGAACTACATCACTTTCAAAGATATTGTAAATTTTTTGCATTCTTGCGGTTTGAATGATTTAACAGAGAGGGAGATGCAGGCAGCTTGTCACAGTGGAGCACATTGAACCGTCAATCTATCAGTCAGACAGGGAGTGGTCATGTAAATGTGTGGCACTTTGCGGCATCAACTTTAGAGGTGCAGTATATGCCAGCATTTACGCAGCAAACATACTGTATGTGGCTCAAGCAAATATACAGCAGGTGCTCCAAAACCAGAGGTCACAGTGTGAGGCCAGTTAGGACTGAAATGGGAAAAAATATCTTCACACAGAGTGGCCACCTATGGAATTCTCTACCACAGAAAGTTATTAAGACCAATATTTTGAATACCTTCAAGAAGGAGCTAGATCTTAGGGCTAGAAGGATCAATGGGAACAGAGTTGTAGTGTTATTGAACAGAGAGACAAAAGGGTTCAGGTACATAATTCTTTGAAGTTTTTATCACATACAGATGAGGTGTTTCAGATAGTGTTTGACACGCTTACCTTCTGACTATGAGTCTATTACAGGGTACTGAGTTGGATGATCAGCCATAATCATACTGAATGGTTGGGGAGGCACAAAGGGTCAAATGGCCTACCCGCTCCTATTTTCTATGTTTCTATAAAGGACCATGTGAGGAAGTCAAAGGGGAAGAGTCCTTTGTGAGGTGAAGTGGTAGATAGTCAAGGGGCTCGTCCAATTATACCACAGGCTATTGGCCACATTCGTCATTCTAGTCAAGTCCAAGTTGGGAAAAATGCTTGGATGTGGGACACAGCATTGAGTCATCCTGCACCTTCAGTTTCAGCCTACTGGGTCTGTTGGCAGGGCCTACTTTGGCATTCAGAAGGGAAAAGGACTGCTCTCCTCTCCACTGGCACTACAAGGTTCTGGAAGCAGTGAGCTAGCTTACCCTTCTTCTGCGACATTTTCTGGGTCGAACTTTATAGTTTGCTTCTAAAATTTACTTTCCTGAGCACTGACTGTTTACATTGTAATCTTACATCATTAGTGGACAATATAAACTTTGAATAGCTTTGCATGCATGCTCTAATTCTATATGGTAAAAACTGGATCGCTGTGTTGGACAATGGTATCAAGCCCATGAAGAACATGTTTACATCATTGTAAGAAGTTAAAGTTGAGCCTGGGATATATTTCAGATCTGTTATAGTTTTCATATTTGCTATTTGTTATTTATGCTTAATTTATTGATAAATTCTGGACAATATATGTTCGAACCAGAAAATGCTTCAGAATAGTATATCCAGACTATATCAAAGCTATAGTGAAATAGCTCACAATGTAAATCTGTATGTAGCTGTTAAGAAAATGCAGTGCTCTAGGGTGTACACTATGTCGTAATCATAAAAAACACTTTCATTTACCATGGAGTAAGATTCAGATTTCTTCTGAAATTATGATAACTTTTCCTGGTAGCCTGGAAGATCAGATTATTGATTTCCAGCTATAGGGCATCTAAACCACTAATCCTGCCTTTGAATGCAGCTTCCAGTCAGCTAAAGTGCAAAGTTGAGCTGCAGATAAATCCTGGAACTACATTTTACCCTGAGTTTAGAACACAGTACCAAAATAGGTACGGAATAAATGCAAGACTTTCTCTTTTATCAGTAACAAATTAAAATAAGTGGATATTTTCATCCACGTTCATCCTCAATATATGCTAAATCATCTACTTGTTGGTGATTTTTGTGACAAATTTGTCATGACATTTTTGAGATAATTCATACAACTTAATTTCGTGGAAACAACTTACTGGATAGTTTTCATAGGTTCTTTTATATCAAAACAACCTCTCTTTGTTGTTATCAATATCAATGATGTTGTAACCATGGTTGCTTTAAATGTTCCCCACCCCCCAATCTTTGTTTTAATTTAGACATTGCTATTGTGCATGAGTCATTTCTCAACGGAGTTGAACATATTGGTGTGTGATCCTCGAAGAAAGATTGGCAAAGATGTTTCTGATGTTATAATGAAGTCACATTTGCAAACAGCATGGGGGTTGTCAATACGGTGCCATTGCACTCCTTAAAAATCACGAGATATAGTTTTTGGTGACAGCCACCATATATTGCCCATCCCTAACTGGCCTCCAGATGGTGGTGGTGAGCTGCTTTCTTGAACCACTGTAGCCCACTTGGTGTTGGGAAGGATTCAGCATCAGCTATTTTTTGAAATTTGCATCAGATAGGATGGTTAAGTAGGCATTTAGCATAGCTGTCTTCATTGCTCAGTCCTTTGAGTACAGCTGATGTGACGTCATGTTGAGGTTGTATAGTACATTGGTGAGGCCTCTTCTGGAGTACTGTTATGGGAAGGATATCATTAAATTGGAGAGGGTTCAGAAATGATTTTCCAGGATGTTGCTGGGAATGGAGGTTTGAGTTATAACAATAGGCTGGACAGGCTGAGCAAGGGAGGTTGAGGAGTGACCTTAAAGAGGTTTATAAAATGATGAAAGTGTATAGATAAGGCGATTAGTAATGGTATTTTCCCTAAAGTGGGAGAGTTCTAAACTAGGGGGCATATTTTTAAAGTGAGAGGAGAAAGATTTAAAAAAGGCATGAGGGAAACTTTTTTTACATAGAGAATGGCAAGGAGTGGAACAAACTGCCAGAGATAATGGTAGATGCAGGTACAGTAACAACATTTAAAAGACATTTGCAAAAGTTTATGAATAGGAAGGTTTTGGAGGGATATGGGCAAGCGCAGGCGGGTGGGACTAGTTTAGTTTGGAAACATAGTCAGCCTGGAGTAGTTGGACCGAGGGATCTGTTTCCACGCTGTGTGACTCTTACAACTCTGAATTTACCGTCTTTAGTTTGTTAAGACTTCTGATTTTTGATGAATGGCTTCATGATAACTGTGCTGTGGTAAATTTGCTGGACTCACTGAGGTCAATTGAAGGCAAGAAAGGTAAGCACCCAGTCTTTGGCCTAGCTGACTTTGGATAATTGCCAGCTGTGTGAGATGCATTCAATAACCATTGATCCTGATATTCCAATAAAACCAATTTAAAAGTAACTTCAGTCTGATAAAACTGTATATATCATACTTTGTGGAATTACAATTCCGCTTCAAAAGAACTTTATAGTCTGCGACAGCGTTTGGAAGATCTTGAAGTTGCTAAAGAGATTTCTAATCTGTTGTGTTTGTTTAATGGTGTGATAAAGCCACAACTCCCAATCATTCTGCATTACAGCTTCAGATGTCCACCATTTAACTGTTTACAGAATGGTCATACTGTTCTGTTTGGGAAAATGCCTCTAAACTTTAGTGCATTTCAGAGAATCCTATGCAAATACTGGCACACCTTCAGTTGGCCCTCTTTTGATGACTGACACAGTTTCAGTGACCTGTAAGAAATATTTAATCCATCGATGCAATGATGCAATAGTTATCATTTGGTATACTGACCAATATTACTGTTTATCTCAGAGTAGCAGTGGTAACTAAAGTGTGCAATTCAGAAAATTAGTTGACGTGTTCTCCACCACCTCCATTTTAATCAAATTAATTAAAGAACAAAGATTGTGGATTTCACGGAAGTAGTTGCAGCTTCTCCAACCTCACCCCTTATTATCATCTTTAATCACTTCCAGGCTCCATCTGGTACATTCTCTACAAATTCCTCTGGGATCTTTAGAATCTGCAACATGGGAAAGGCTGAGAAAATGTTTATCAGATTT
This sequence comes from Stegostoma tigrinum, assembly GCF_030684315.1. Classification (NCBI taxonomy): domain Eukaryota; kingdom Metazoa; phylum Chordata; class Chondrichthyes; order Orectolobiformes; family Stegostomatidae; genus Stegostoma; species Stegostoma tigrinum. Next base: position 28,972,382 of record NC_081372.1, read on the forward strand.
CTCTTGCATAATGAAGGCAAGCTGCAGCATTTAACTATTAGATCACAATTGTTGTGCCCAAAGATCATTGCAAAAAAATACATTTTCCACAAAATTTAAACAGATGCAATTATTGAACCTACGCAAGTGTCATACGAAACAGAATCAATAACACATCCTTTCCTTACATTGATATTTTAATAGAATTGTTGCAGATTGCATTGAGAAAAGAGTAACAAATGCTAAACTGTAAGCAGCCATTGTTGAACAAAGAGATAGCTACTTCTTTTCACCTCCCTGTCAGAGAAGGAGGTATAACAAGAAGCTCAGTTCTTATAACACACCCCAATCACAAAACATTCCAAGCACAGAGGCAAAACTAATTGGTCAATGGTAATTGAAGGGCTAAAGATATAAGAACAGAAAGATCAATGAGAAGGAGCAAAGCAGAGAAACAAGCCTGGGGAATTCAGAAAAAACCATTCAAGAATGTCACAATTGAAAATTCTGCAGTTGATGATGAAGTGGCGAGGAGAGTCTAGCAGAAACCAAAATCAGAAGAATGTGCTGAAGTGCTGCGATGTGTAGAATCAGAGGGATTTTTTTTACCAACAATTATGAATTTCAGGAAGTTTTTTTACAGGATTTACATCTGATAACAATGGTGAGTGTTTTCATGCAGTTCCCTGCTGCTGACACCTTTATGTATGCACTATGCCTCTATCATACCCCTCTCGTACAATCTGGCATTCGCCAGTAACGGAAGTGTTCAGCTCTGCCAGGACCTTCCAGAATTCATCTCGCTGGCATCATGTTTAAATTGTAGCATTGCACCAAATCAAATGCTCCAAACCAGGAACTGCCATTCACAGTGTTGCTGCATGGTTCAAAAGGACAGTTCTAACAAAGGGAAATTAGCAGCTCACTTCTCCGACAGGAATCTGGCGATAAAAATAAGATGGCCACCCTCTTTCCTCAGAACTGCCAGAGAAGACCATGACTCCCGACCCTGCCATCTTGGTATGAAGTTGTTATCAGGGTCAGTATGGTGTCCACACTACAGAGAAATACCCAGCAATGCAGGAAGAAGGTTAATGATCTTCTGAATTGCATAAGGGTAAGTGCCAACATCTTCTTTCTGCTACCTCACACTTAACTGTACCTCAGTTACTGCACTAGGGTTCATGGTCTAACTCTCTCATAATTACAAGCAACATTTTCCCATATTAACTCTCATCTGCACCACCCAAACTGCTAATCCTTTATGCCCTCTGCATGTCTTACTCACTCACTTGAGGGACCTAAACACCTTTCCCCCGCCTGCACCAGATGTGGTTGCAGCACTCACAAGTAATATTTTAACATCATCCTTAAAACATTGTGACACAGAGGCCCCTGACAAGGAAGGCAATGAAATGCCTCCACACAGACCTTGCACATCCGTAACTTGACTCAGATGTATGCTGCTCAAGCCATGTGGCACACCCACAGGAAGAAATTGCATGTGGGTAGCAAAAATGAGAACTTCCCTCCCACCTCCAACCCCCACATTACCCAAGAAAGGCAGCATCACATAGGTTAATTGGGTGGACTTTTCTAATCCAGGGTGTGACGTGAACAGCTGCTGGACTTGTGCTGGGTATGGAACCTTTCAGGGTGGTCATGAATTTTGGAACTAGGTTGAATCTTTCCAGCTCACCTGACACTACTTATGCATCAAAGCCATTACTAACCTTTTGTAGTGTTGAATAATGTGAACAAGCTTGCTTGTGGCCAGGGTTTTAGTCAAGACCGTTGGTCAATGCATGAGGTCCACAATTAGAATTACGTGTCTTCACCTGTACGGTGAGAATACTTTTGCTCCTTAAAGGCCATCACATCACTCGCAAGTTGATCCTGCTCCCTCAGAGAGACAAAAAACTATATTGTGCCCACTCCAAGTGTAGTGGAAGCCATTTTGCAACTTGATTGTGCGTACAATTTGAGATGAGGATAGAAGGGAACACAGGCAGCTCTGCAAGGAGTGAGTCATAGGTTCAGCCTCCCAAACTAGCTGATACCCGCAACCCTTTATGTTCCAATCTGCCATGTCAACCTCATTGGCTTAGATCATCCCCAGTTCCCCAGCAAACTCTTTTATTTAACTCTGAAGAAGAGTTGAAATGTTAACACTGTTTTTCCACACCTATGAATTTCTCCAGCATTCTCTGTGTTTGTTTCAGATTTCCAGCCTCTACAGTCTTTATTCAAATCTTTTATTTAACTGCTCATCTCGTCATTCTAACCACAAATCTCAAGGAACACAGCCTAGTCATGCCAAACTTTGTTATGCACCATCTCCTTATGATGACAGGGCATGAATGACTCTCCCTCTTACATTACCCAAGGCCCTCCCATACTCTATTGTTTCCCAGCCTCGTGTGTTGAGTTGTCCTCCCTTCACAATTAGTCTCTCCTCTGCTTCCCAGCATGCTGTCTCCAATTCCCACAGCTGACTTCCCAAAAATCTCACAACACGCTTTGATTTTCAGTAAACGGATCCCAGGACTAACTGTGGCCCACCTCTTAGCTGACTTGGAAAGACAGCCTTGTCTGCTGAGTGGAGTCCGTGCAGCTCCCTAACTGACCTACCACTAATCCATGGACTGGTTACTGTGGATCCACTCCCTGTTTTGTAATGCTATGGACCTCCCGACTCTAATCGGCTCAAGCACCTCAAGCTGGCTATGTCCAAACTCTTGGACTAAGACTGGACGATGTCCTTGATGTATTGTGATAGAATTTCCAATTGATCCACCTTGATTTGACTGAAAACTACTCCAGTAGACTTTGAAGCACATGCTGTGTGTTTATTGAGTAATGCTGTAGTCATGATATTTCCATAGCAGAGCTGTACAGCAACTTGCCTACCCTCGAATGATCATTGCTGGCAAATATTACAAGCTGCCTGATTTTGTGTCTGCGCTAAAAGGCAATGAAAGGTAGATATACTGTAAAATTGTAAGCTCTGGCTGATGTTAAAATGCCAACAAGGGGAAGGCAGAGATGCTGTGAGCATCAAAGTTGGTGCAAATTGATTGCACACTAAGAAAGAAAGCGAGGAGTCCTGAATCACGCCTTGCTCCGATGCACGGGTTGGGTGCCTGACCTCGCGAGCAAAATGGCTTGGTGGCAGCAATGCAGGGTAAGGTGCTGGAGTGCTCACAAGGGCAGTATTGAAGAGGTGAATTGTATTATAAATGAGTTGGAGATGGGTCGTGATGATGTGTGGCAAAGCTCATGTATGTCTGATGCCAACCTCAGTGGACGAAGGATGTGGGTAATTGCTGCCCATGGCATGTGTCCTGTGGTGGCAGGGACAGTTGGCAAAGCTAGTGGTGCAGAGAGACAAGGAGTGAGCTGGAGCCACCAGGTGCCTGCTCTGAATTTCTTGTTGGGAATTGTCACTGTCCAGATTCTCTCTGCTATTTGGGAGAATATGAAACTGTACAGATTGTGGTGGGATTAAGTAATTATGAGATGCTAATGCATGTAATACTCCTCTCTCCACTCACCAGTGAGATACTCTCCTCACTGTTCAAAATTTTGGTGGAAAATTGGACTTTTCTTCCATGTTATTGAAAATCCCATCCTTTCAGCCTTGCCCACATTGGTCAGGGGCTGGGTGAATTCCACCAATAGATTTCCATTGTCATTGCCACTGTATTTATTCAACAAATTGTGAAATTCATCAAATGAAAAATATCTACCATCATTTTAAACCAATAGTATGAGGTAAGAATTGAATCTAGATATTTTAATAAACAAACAATTAAAGTCTATCACTTAACAGATTCAAGATTGCAAATGAACTTTTATTGAGTTTACAAATACAAATTTAGTAAAGTGCACATTTGGCTCCAATTTTTATAGATTTATTTTATATTTTCACCACAGAACCAGCCACAGACTAAGAAATTGTGCAAAAGTAAAATACTGCAGATGCTGGAAATCTGAACTAAAAACAGAAAATTCTGGAAGGCGCTTGGCAGCACATCAGAGGGAAAGGGAGTTAACATTTCAGGTTGAGACCTTTCCTCAGTTCTGATGAAGGTTTAACGTTAATCTGAGAGGTTAACTCTTGTTTTCCTCCACAGCTACTGCCTGCCCTGCTCTGAGATTGATCAGATGGCCTTCTTCATGTCTTGTTAATTTTGCTCCATTTCAACACTTAGCAGATTCCTGAGAATGGACCTGGATAATTCTCTGATTATCCTACACATCTTGTGCAGACATGTTTGGTCTCTCTTCAATGAGTCTCATTCACTGCTAAAACCAAATCTGTTATTAGCCAACAAAAACGGAAGTTGTCGGAAAAGCTCAGCAGGTATGGCAGCATCTGTGAAGAAATCTGTTCTGAGGAAGGGCCACAGGACCTGAAACGTTGACTCCGATTTTTTCTTTACAGATGCTGCCAGACCTGCTCAGCTTTTCCAGCAACTTCTGTTTTTGTTCCTGATTTACAGCATCTACAGTTCTTTCAGTTTTTACATTATTAGCCAAGTATAGTTTGGATTTAGGGAGATCATCATTGATAAGCCAATTATCAGGATTTATGATAAACACATCTGTCTCTTCTATTCCAATAACACAACAGCAAATATATGAGAAGTTAACATAGCAAAGCCTCAGGTTAGAATGTACTGGCACTTCAAAAGATGCACAAAACAAGACCAAAATGAAAATGTTTTAGATATTGATCTGAGTATTCCAGATTTAGTCCTTTATTCATATTTCAGGAAAAATTATATCTTCAAACTTCTTGTATTTCACAACTGCTACAAATAAATGTCAAACTGTGATTGACAGGCTATTCCTTAATAGTGCATCTTTCTTGCCCCAACTGCACTTTGTTTATTTTTCTGCTGTCAAGGAAACCAAATGATTTGGAATGAAAGACTAATGCAAATCTTGCTAACAACAAGAGTAATGCAACAAAGTGATTCAAGAAATTCCTTAAAAACTCCATTGTTTGAACATTGCAATTGTCAAGTTTGAGGATGTATCTGGCCTTTCAGGATATAAAAGATCCTACTTCATTAGAGCAGAATCCTTCCATTGTCTTGGAAGACATTTATCTGTTAACAAACACCACCTAAATCAGATTAATTTGCCATTGATCTCATTGTTGCCTGTGGGATATTGCTGTGTACAATCTGTCTGCTGTATTTGCCAATCCTACAACAGTAATTGTTTCATTAGCCATGAAGTAGTTTGTGACATCTTCATAATATAAATGGCATTGTAGAAATAAGAGATAACAAGGTGTAGAGCTGGATGAACACAGCAGGCCAAGCAGCATCAGAGGAGGCTGGACCGTTCTTCAGAAATGGGTTATAGATTGTAGAAATGTAGTTTCTCTCTCTTCTCATTCATTCTTTATCAGGAAAAATGCTATTTTTGTAGCAACTAGAAGTTCTATGCTTATTTGTCAATAACCAGGTATTTTGTGATGTTCTTATGGTTAGTAATCAAGTCCACGGGCCAAGAGATTGAGATCGCACTGTGTAGGGAAAACTTTCTGCAGGAATATCATATATTATAAATGATTCATTTTAAAGTTCAATTTTTTTAAAATGTTGAATGTGTTTCCAATGTTTTTATGTTGGATACATGTTTATTTGGACTAAAATACAGCACCTCACAGTGCCCAGGATCCCAGTTCAGTTCTGGTTTCAGATGACTGTCAGTGTGGAGTTTGCACATTCTCCTCGTGTCTCTTGTGAGAGTTTCCTCCCACAGTCCATAGCTGTGCAGGTTGGATGGATTGGCCAAGCTACATTGCCCCTTGGTGCCCAGGGAAGTGTAGGCGAGGTGGGTTTGACATGGTAAATGCAGGGGCACAGAGATAGGGTTGTGGGGTGCTGGATCTGGGAGGGATGCTCTTTAGAAGGTTGATGCAGACTCGATATGCTGAATGGCCTCTTTCTACACTGTAGGAACTCTATGTAAATCCTTAATTTTCTTTGTTGAGGAAATACAAGTCTGGCCAATGCAAACTCATCTACTTTAACCTTTCTACCTCTGAAATCAAAAATATGGCTCCAAAACTTTGACAGTTCATGAAATAAGTTATAATTGTTACAATTGCTACATTTCCTCCTGAAATGGATTTACCAGTTCTTTGAGCTCTTTCTCCTGCAGACTTACTTCCATCCCTTAAGTGGCCTGTTTCTCTTACTCAGTCTTCCCATGAATCATTCTTCTGACTTTCTCATTTGAGTCACTCCTTCCTAGTTTGCAAAGATGGGATAACTCCATCACTCCACAATCTCAACATCAATCATCTCATCAAAACTGGAATACATTTTTGTAAACTAATTTGGAACCCTCTTTCAAAACAATACAGCCTTTGTTGTGTTTACTGTGATGTGTTTTACTTTTGAACATTTTCCTTTATTATCGACAGAATTTCAAGCTCCAATAAATTTGGCAACTATTTTGCAGAAGGGATCCTTCACCTCTTATCCTAATAAATTAATGATCAAACGATTAATAATACTATAGTTATTGCCGTGTTTGACGACTAAATGGTTCTTTTATGCACCTGGACATATTTCTACTATTTCAGTCAGAGGTTTATCTGATATCGTTTCACCTTCAGGATCTTTGCCTTCAGGAACTAATAAGCCTATAATACGCTCCTGCTATCATAAGAACTGGGACTCCATTTGATTTGCAATACTCTTTCAACAAATGAAACAGTTCTACCTTTTTAAGATTCCCACATATAAACAAAATGGCATTTAACCGTATCCTAATGCTTTCCTAATGCTAAACTATGTCTTCAGCTGTGCAGAAATGGGAAATGACGATCCATTGGAAACCTAAAATTGTTTGTTAATTTCATTCTTTCATGATATGAGGCTGCTTCCACCAAGGTAGTATTTCATGCTTATTTCTAATTGCTCTTGAGCTGTGTGAATTTTGCAAGGCCATTTCAGAGGACAGTTAAGAATCAAACATATTGCAGTACTTTTGACTCAGACCAGACCAGATGGCAGCTACTCTTTCCTAAAGGGCATTAGTGAACCAGATGGGCGTTAATTTTAATCAGTGTATAGTTTCATGATCACCATTATTCTGACAAGTTTTCAGTTGCAGAACTATTAATTAAATTCAAATTCCTCCACTGTCATGTTAGATTTTGAACCCATTTCCACACATTACCACTACACCACCTTGCCAAAACAATTGCATCGAGGGACAGGACTTGAAAATGAGCCAATGGGGACACAAACAAACAAAAATTGAAAGTGCTGGAGAAACTCAGAAGGTCTGGCAGCATCTGTGGAGAAAAAAATCAGCGTTAAAATTTGAGTTCAGTGACCCTTCATTAGAACTGAATGCAACTGGGAAATGGTGATATTTGTGTTGATGATGGGGGTTTGGTTGGAAGAGGTCAGAACTGGTATTATAGAATATAATGCTTGGAGAGATAGAGAAAAGAGAAGCAGACAAAGGGATTGTTGACAGAATTCCGAGAAAGAAGTTACAATGGCGACTGTGAGTACTTAAAAATGGCTTGGCTGTGCAGACAGCAACCCATACTGGACAGGACCTGGGGCATAAGGGTAATTAACGGATATGGAGGCAGTGGTTATGCTCCAAAATTGTTAAACTCAATGTTAAAGCTATAAGGTGCCAAAAGGGCACTGTTCAAAGTATCGAAAACTAGATCATAAATTATAGAACAGGTGAAGCTATTTGGTCCATCATGCAAGTGTCAGTGCGAGATTTTCAACTAGACTCGATTGTTTTATGATAGTAAAGAAATTAGGAAATAATTTTTCAGTAGTACAGAACTCAAGTTTCAATGAAAAATGACACACTTTGTTGAAATTTTCCATTTTGTAATCAGGATATTCTGCAAGAATACACATTCAAGGTGAAAACCAACATTTATACTGCACAAGAGGAACAGTGCTGATTAGATGGCAAGTAGACTCTATTGGTAGGAGCATTGCCACGGATGCACCATTAATATTGATTGAAAGTTAACTGCTAGGTTTTGTTTAAGTTATAATCCAATCAAGTTAACTCTGATTGGTCAAGGCATTGCTCTGAGAAGAGAACCAGCTGCTATTTTGCTAAGTTGAAACAGGTGCAGTGTGTGTACGTATTTGTTCAGTTTGTAGAGAACAGGACCTTGTGTTAATTTTGGTAGCTTTTAGTCCACAACAAACCCAATTTACAATCCTAAATTGGCTGTCAGCATAAATCCTCACACATTCAGGATTATCCAGCAAATATTGTCCATTACAGAATCACATCTAATGTTAAACACTGTGTTGTGGGTTTTGCATCTATGGTTAGTTGGGTACAGTCAGTTGCTTGGGTATTGCAAACAGCCAATGCTGTTTGATATGATTCACTAGTCTTTTGGATACATGGCCTACAGACCTTGAATCACACCTGCACTGAAAATTAAATATCACATGACTCACCTGTGATAGGCAGAATGTTTATTTTGAAGGAATCATCCTATTGCTACTGCACAATAGCAACATAAAACAACTAGCTTCACCTGTTCAAATTTACCTTACCTCTCAAGGGTATTCTAAGGTGACCAGGCACTTTTCACGACAAAGAGTAATGCCCTAATTTGCACAAATTATGGTGAGAAATGATCAGATCAAGGTAATTATTATCTCATAAGTTGGCTTTGATGTGCCCTGTGTACATGGGGAAGAAAAGAGCTTGGGTCATATCTATGTCTCGCAAATCAGTCCAGTCTTGTATTGGGTGGAAGGGCTATTGTGGTGGCATCTGAGCCAGTAGGTCAGGTTCAAGTCCCATCTGCTCCAGATATGTGAAAAAAGGAGATCGATACAGAAATATCTATAGTGAATAGATCTGTAGGAATCCCAAAATGCATTCTGACCAGTGTAGAAAGATTTGTGGTAAACAGTAGTAGAGGATCCCCGACCAGTCTTCCAATGTAGACAATTTGGAAAGGGAGTTCGTCTGACTAATCCATGTCAAACATGAGCTTTACATAATAATGGAGCCCATTAAACATTCTTACATGCAGCTGCAGATTCAAATGTAGCAAGCAAACATATCATTAACATATCAGAACTATGTAAAGGGCAGGTGATTAGAAATCATTTTCTGAAAGGCAAATTTCTCATGGAATTCAACAAAGGTCATCATGATTGCTGGGTCTACTGGGCATCCCATGGTAATACCATCTGTTTGAGCATGGTGTCTTTGAAACTGTACTCAACTGCTGAGTTTCTGAATTCATACGTTCAATGCATACTGATTGATTCAATGGTATAGGGTCTACATCGCTGTGATACAGTGCTGCAGTCCAGGTGTCTTATAGTTTCTTTAACTGTTACATTGGCGAGTTAGCTAGCAATGTCAAATGAGCACAAGGAACTGCGTTATTGTCGATATCAAAGTCCTTTAATGTCTTCACAAATGTGAAAGAATCTTTCACCGCGAATGTGGACATCTTGCTCAAAATTTGTTGTAGCAAGTCATTCAAACATTTGGCCAATTCATGTTGTGCAGAGCAGGTCACAGTCTCTGACATTACATGTGATTCCATAATTGGACAATATTTGCTGGTTAATCCTGAATGTGTGTGGAATTAGCAAATTAGGATTGCCAGTTGGTTTATAGAGTGACACACTTGTGTGCATTGGAAGTTGTATTTGTATTCTATTGTTATAGATCTGATGAGTGCAAGTTAAAAAGATTCAACAAAAGATAAAATAAATCATTATATTTCACTTCTAAGTCTGCTATAAATTTAGGCAAAGGCTGAAAAATAATGTATCACGAAAAGATAAATTCAGGATTAATGATCAAAAAATAATTTCTTCATGTAATTACTGAACAATAGTAGATATGGTCTTCTTTTGAGGATTACAAGGATAATTTTTTTGACATCATTCAGAATGGAGTGTGCTGTGATGGGTTAAGAGCGGAAGGATGAGCCAGATGAAACGAATCAATTTCCTAATCCGCACCACTTTTGATCATTTTTATTAACAATAACGATTTTCTGCTTGAGATTTGGGAGGAATTTAATGTCCTTCCCTGAGGCAAAGTTAGAAGCAGGGTCACTTAATTCAGCAGGAAGATGACAGATGGATACTGCTGTCTTCCCTCCTCTGCCCGATTAATCTGGGATAAGAACACTCATGAATGGTAAGGTCATTCAGAAAGGAAGGAGGTATGGGTTTCAAGGAAATTTGGCTGTCTGGATACAGAATTGGCTGCCCAATAGAAGACAGAGGGTGGTAGTAGATGCAAGGTAGTCAGCCTGGAGCTTGGTGACCAGTGGTGTTCCACAGGAATCTGTTCTGGAACGTCTGATCTTTGTGATCTTTATAAATGACTTGGATGAGGAAGTGGAAGGGTGGGTTAGTAAATTCGCCGATGACATGAAGGTTGGTGGAGTTGTGAATAGTGTGGAGGGCTGTTGTAGGTTGCAACGGACATTGACAGGATACAGAGCTGGGTAAAGAAGTGGCAGATCGAATTCAACATGGAAAAGTATGAAGTGATTCATTTTGGAAGATTGAATTTGAATGCAGAATACAGGGCTAATGGCAGGATTCTTGGCAGTGTGGAGGAACCGAGGGATCCTGGTGTCCACATCCATAGATCCATCAAAGTTGCTACCCACACTGATAGGGCTGTTAAGGCGGCGTATGGCATGTTGCCTTTCATTGGCAGGGGATATAAATTTAAGAGCCGTGAGGAGATGCTGCAGCTCTATAAAACCCTGGTTAGATCACACTTTGAATATTGTGTTCTGTTCTGGTTGCCTCATTATAGGAGGGATGTGAAAGCTTTAGAGAGGGTGCAGAGGAGATTTACCAGGATGCTGCCTGGACTAGAAGGCAGGTCTTATGAGGAAAGGTTGAGGGGTCTAGGGCATATTTCAGTGGAGCGAAGAAAGATGAGAGGTAACTTGATAGAGGTGTACAAGATGATGAGAGGCGTAGATAGCGTGGATAGCCAGAGATTTTTTCCCAGGGCAGAAATGAGCATTATGAAGTTGAATAATTTTAAGGTGATTGGAGGAAGGTATAGGGGAGATGTTAGAAGTAGGTTTTTTACAGAGAGTGGTGGGTGATGGAATGCGCTGCCAGTTGTGGTAGTGGAGTCAGATACATTAGAGACATTCAAGCGTCTCTTGGTTAGGCACACTAATGAAGGGTATGCAGAGTAGTTTGATCTTAAGATAATAGGTCAGCACAACATTGTGCGACGAAGGGCCTGTACTGTGCTGTACTTTTTTATGTCTCATTCTCAGTCTCAGTCTCAGTCTCAGTAAGGTGCATACCAGCAGCTGCAATACTGCCCAGTAGCACTACCTGCAATGGATACTGCTGGCTTCTGGTCAGCAGATGTTAGTGAAAGTGAGATTGCCACTGCCAGGGTCTTGGCTGATGAGTCAACCTGCTGCTGTCCATTTAAGGCAGATAAGAGTGACAGTCTTCCCCAAGACAAACAATGTAGAGCGCTTGATAGCTCTGTAGCTGCTGGGAGAGGTAGCAATTGCCAGCATTAAATACCTGCCTGAGTAGTTGGAGTACATTAAATTCTTCATCTTAGTGAAGTTTTCTCACTGTGTTCCTAAAATATAGCAACTACCTTTAAGATAGGTAGTAAGTGCTAAACTGGGCTGTTGCAGATATTCTGAACCAGAAACAATTTCTATCCTTAGGATTTACTTTTCTTTATAATTTGTACATTTCAAATATCATTTTAGCATTGCCCAGATATTTATCTTCTATTGGTTAGAGTAATGTGAATAATAAGCCTTTTCACTTGCTTTCTCTGGCATAGTTCAATCTATGGTATTAATTTGAGGAGGATGGTCCACCTCATTGTTACAAAAGAGAATTCAACTCCCACTAGTCTGTTCTTTGAAAGGCCGAGAACATTTCCTTAGCAACTGGCAGCATAGTTACTGGAGCTGTTTTAATTCAATGATAATAATCAAAAATTGTAATGTACTAGGTACATTTCTTTACATTTAAGCAATTGGAAGATTTTTAGATGAATTTTCTATGTTAGAGCATTTTGTAAAATCTGAGTGCTGTTCGGGGAAAGAGAATCTGTCTCCCAGTTATACATACACAACATTGTTGACATAGCAACAACGTATAATAATTGAGGAAGTGAGTTGATGCTGCACAAGGGAAAAAGCTGAACATTTGACATGTAATCTTTTACTTAATGTCCATTTTGGCTATTTCTAATTATACATATACATTTGGCTTTAAAGCGTGTAGCTTCAAAATGTGAAGTAAATTGATAGATACAAGCCATTTGTGACAAATATACAGAAACCAGAAATTTTAAAAATTAGGATCGACAGCATCTGTAGCAGCCATTTATAATAACAATACTAAACAAATATTGTTGCTCTCTTAAAGGGAGTATCCAGATCATTTTTATTATAGCATTTACTCACTATCATCCAAGGGCATCCTTGATGGGAGATGTCAAATTACTTGAATTCTCAATTTTAGCAGCTAACATAAAAGAATTCAAATATTTTTATAGAAATATAAAAGTATGAGGAGGAAGAATTTGACTAAAAAGGGCAACTATAAACAAAGTTAGGGGGAAAGATTGAGAATACTACGTCAAGAAAGAACTTGCTGCCAAAATTTACAGTGAAAGAGGGGGGAATTGAAATGCTGAATGGGTTACAAATTGATACAGGTGGTAATATAAAGGCTGGCTGCACTTACAATTTTGAAGTCACTAGGACTGCATCCAAGATTGCAGAAGAGATTAAAGATGGAAATTGGAGAGGTACTGGTACCTTCCATCCTGGGGACCTGCAAATGTTCCACCCTTGTTCAATAAAGGGCACAAGGTCTTACACAGCAAGCCAGTTCAACTGTGACAACAGGGAAAAACCTAGAAGCAATAATCCAAGGCAAAAGTATCAGTCACTCAGCCAGGAGAAACAGCACAAGTTTGCTAAAACAATTAGTGTTTAACTAATTTGAAGAGATAACAGTGGATTAATGATAACGTTGTTATAGTATATATGAACTTCTAAAAGATGTTGATAAAGTAGTGCATAATATACTTGAAAATGATGCTGTCACCTTTAGAATAAAAGGGTTGTGGCAGCATAGATACCAGGTTGGCTCAGTAACAGGCAACAGAGAAGTGTTGGTTGGTTCTTTTCAGTTTATAGGACGGTAGACTATGGGGCTCCCCAGGGCTTGCTACTAGGACCACTGCTTTTCTTGCAATATATACTTATAATCTAGACTTGGGTATACAGAGCACAACTTCAGAAATTTCACTGGAGACAAAACCTAGAATTATTGTGAACTGCAGGAAAGATATTGGTAGATTTCAAAAGGCTATGGACAAGCTGATGCAATGACACAAGGCAGATGAAATTCAATGCAGAGAAGTGTAAGTGATATTTTTTGGGAGAAGAATTGGAAGAGGCCAGATAAACTAAAGGATACAATTCCAAAGTGGTTGGAGGAACAGAGGGCATATGTGCACAAATCTTTAAAGATGGCAGGGCATGTTGAGAGTGTTTGCAAAGACTGGACTAACACCAGCTTGGTCTTCACCAAAGGATTTTGTCCATTCTGGGCACTGCCACTTTATGGGGGTGTCTGAAGACTTGAGGAGAGAGAGAGAGAGAGAGAGAGAGAGAGAGAGAGAGAGAGAGAGAGAGAGAGAGAGAGAGAGAGAAGAAAACACTTATGAAAATAGTTTCAGGAATGAGTTTTCAGTTGTGACATTAAATCTGAGAGGCAAAAGTGTTCTCTTTATTGACAGTTGAGAAGAGATTTGATAGAAAAATTCAAAATCATCAAGGATCTAGACAGATTAGCTAAAAGTACTGTTTCTATTCACAGAAGGATTACTTGAGAACTAATTTAAGGTGGTTAGCAATTAAAAAAAGGAGTGGTATGAGGAAGTACTTCTTCAATTAGTGATTGGTTGGGATCTGGGATGTATATCCTTAAAGTGTGATGGAGGCAGATTCATGATGGTTTTCAAAAGACAATTGCTTAACCATTTGAAGAGAAACACATGCAGGGGCATGTAGAAAGGACAAGAGAATTATTCTTGCAAAGAATTGTCAAAGACATGACAGGACAAGCGGCCTTGATCTGTGCTGCAACTATTCTATTATTCCATAAGCAATTCTCCTCCAACTTCCAGGCCCATAAAATACAACGAAGGCCACCCCATAAGAAAAAGTACAAATATTTTAATTGCTTATGCTGTGTAGGCCAAATTGCCAGCACTTGCAGGTCAGGTGTAAAATTATTAATATGTATAGGCTAAAATCAAACAATTTGATGTACCAAGTCTGCATTTTGTTTATTTCCACAACGTCTTCAAAAAACTGGATTGAGTTGATCAGACATGGCCTCCCTTAACAAAGTCATGCTGAACATTTTTGACAAATTCTGGCTTCTGAGGGCAGATTAATTCTGTCCTTCAGAATTGCTTCCAATAACTGCCCCGCATTGAAGTTAGGCTAGCCTATAGTTTCTTGGTTTATTCCTTCCTCCCATCTTGAATAACAGTACCCTATTGGCTGTCCTCTAGCACGTCTCATGTGGCCAGAGAGAAATTGAAAATTATCATCAGCATCCCTGCTATTTCCTCCCTTGCCTCATTCAAGTCTCGGATACATTTTGCCTGGATTTGGAGATTTGTCTACTTTTCAGCCTGATAGTTCACCCAGAATCTCCTGTCTAAGTATATCAAAGTCCTTCTCCTTGATCTCTATATCCACATTGTTTCACTGTTCACTACAGAGAAGGACAAAGTATTAATTTAATACCCTACCTACATCCTTCAGCTCCACACACAAATTACCACTGTGGACATGAACTGGACCTACTCTTTCCTTAGTTATCCTTTTACCCTTAGTGTACTTGAAAAATAACTTAGGATTTTCCTTTACAACATGCCCCCTCTTTGCTCTCCTTCCCTTTTAAGTTCTGCCTTGTACATTCTGTAGTCTAAGGCTTGTGCTGTTTTCAGTCCTCAAGACATGCCATAACCTTCCTTTTTGTTCCTCTCTTTATGCAATCCTACATATCCCTTGATATCCAGGTTTCACTGGATTTTTTTGGTCCCACTCCTCAGCTTTATTGTAACAGGCTCACCCCTGTAGTCTCCACATTTTGTTCCTGAACGCATCCCACTGCTCTGACACACGTCTCTCTAAAAGTATCTGGTCTCAGTCCATTCTGGCCAAATCATTTCCAAATCTTATTAAAATTGTCTATCTGCCAGTTTAGGGCTTGGATTTCAGGCCCATCCTTATCTTTTTCCATAACCATCTTAATCTAATGAAGCAATTGCTGCTCTCTCACGACACGCTCAACCATATGCTCAATTTCACTACCTAAAATTACAACCAAGACCACCCCTCTCTCGTAGAGCCTTCTATATCCTGGTTTTAAAAGATCTCCATTTTAAAAACTCCACTTCCTCTCAATCGGGGGAGGGTGAAATCCCCTTCTGTCACTACCCTGTTTCTCTTACGCTTCTCTGAACTTTGCCTACATATCTACTGTTAAACTTCTCACAGACTGTTAGGGGACACACAGTACACTCCCTCCAATGTGATTACTTTTTTGTGGTTTAAGTTCTACCTGTATGGCTTCATTTGGAGAACATTTTTACCATACCATTCCTTCTTACTGCTGTTTCATTCCCATGCTCAATATTGTGACACAACCTACTTCCTGTATAGCTCTCCCTGTGTTTTGCCTACAGACCTTATATCCTGGAAAACTGAACCACTAGTCCTGCCCCTCACCCAACCATGCCTTAGTGACAGCAATTATAATATATACCCAGTTCAATTTGTGCCCTCAACTCATCCACCTTATTCGTCAGACTCCTTGAATTAAAATAAATATTATCTGACCTTGCCAAACTGCCTTAACTAGCCTATAATTTCTATGCCTTCTAGACTGTTTGCTGTTCTTCTCCCTGGATTCCAATGTCCTGCCAAGTTAGTTTAAACCCTCCCCAACAGCACTAGCAAACCTCCCTGCAAAGATGCTGGTCCCATCATACTTCAGGTACAAGCTATCTGCCTTGTAAAGGTGCTGCCATCTGCAAAAAGTCCTGATGTCCCAGAAATCTAAAGCCCTCTCTCCTGCATCATCTTTCCAGAAATATTTGTCTGGACTAAACCTAGATACTCACCAGCATCAGTGCTAGGCGGCCAGAAATTACTACATTTTGGGCCCGGTCTTTCATTTATTTCCTAGCTCCCCAAGTTCTGCCCACAGGACCTCACTCCTTTCTCTACCAATGTTGCCGATACCAATATGTACCACTATTTCTGCTTTCTCTCCCCTTTCAATTTGCAGTGACAACCTGACTCTGGTACCAGCGAGCAACACACCACCCTAGAGTCTCTTTTGCACCCACAGAAACACCCATCTGTTCCTCTTTACAATTGAAACGCTAATACTGGAGCTTTGCTGTTCTTCCTCATGTCTTGAGCAGAACCATCCATGGTGCCATGCAGTTGGCAGCCACTGCTTTTCCCTGAACAAGCATCTTTCCTGAACAGTAACCAAAACAGCAGAAATGTCAGAAGGGGAGCGTGTGTGCGTGCGCGGAGTGAGTGAGAAGAGAAACAGTCGACTCTTCCTCAATAACTTAAGTCATCACATCGGACTCAATGTTAATACTGTTCCTTTCTCCAATGACGCTGCTAAGCTTGGCTGAGTTTCTCCAACATTGTGTTATGTTTCAGATTTCAAGCATCTGCCGTATTTTGCCTTTAATTGAGGGGATATAGATGGGTTGAGTGGGTGAGCAAGCAAAAAACATGACAGATGGAGTTTAATGTAGGAAAGGATGGAGTCATGCATTTTGGTAGGAAGCATCAACAAGCAGAATATTAACTGGAGACAGATTCCAAGAAAGTGCAGCACAGAAGGATGCAGGTTCTTATGCATAAAATACAAAAACTTAGTGGCAATTAAGGTAGCAAATGAAACTGAACTTTATTGCTAGCGGGTTGGCATTTAAAAATGACAAAGGCCCATTAAAACAGTACAGCATGTTGGCAAGGCCACACAGAGTACTGGGTAGAGTTCTGGACCCATTTTTTAAAAAGTTAATTGCAGGGAGTTTGAAACAGATTCACTTTAGAGTTTCTTGGGATGAAGGGTGTGACTCATCAATAATGGATAAAAGAGAAAGGATAACCTTTCGTATCAGTTTAGAAGGAAGAGGGCTGAATTGTACAAGGCTGAGGGGAGTTGACAGGGTAGATGGTAAGATGGTGTTTCTAACTGTGGGAGAAGGTCTGAACTAGGGGAGACTGTCTGCTCATTCTGTAATACTCATTTAAAACAGATGTAAGGGATTTTCTTCTCTCAAGAGAATAACGAATGTCCGGAATTCTCCACCTTAAAGAGAGTGATGGTTGCTAGACCACAAAATATTTAAAGTAGAAGATAAACTTTTGAATTAGGAGTGTTGAAACCTACTGCTGAGCAACCATGAGTTTTTAAGAATAGCACAGACATAAAAAGGGACCACATAGCCTACCCATCCACCTAATTCTAATACTTCTTTATCCCAGGAATCAGGTGAATGGATTTCTTGGAAAAGGATAATTGTATCAGAAACAATTCAAGTAAGGAGACCATGACAACACAGAACTCCAAAAGGTGTTTTCACCAATGTATGTGCTGTACGTCAGCCCAACTTCCCTACATCTATGTTTCATTCTTACAGCAAGAAATCCGAATCATGCATTTGCCTTTCCAATCTCTTGCTTCTAAATGCGAAGTTAGTATGCAGGTAATTAAAACATCTGGATCCCTCCATTCTACAGTTCTGCAATCTCTCTCCATATAAAATGGTATACTATTTTCCTATTCCTCTTGCCAAAACTTACATGTTCAATTTTTCCATATTACACTTCATTTGCCAAAATTGTGTTTTCTTGGAGTATTAGTAATGTACAGCATGAAAACAGACCCTTCAGTTCAACTCACCAACTAGATATTTCAAATTAATGTAGTCCCATTTGCCAGCATTCAGCTCCTTATCCATCTAAACCTTTCCTATTCATATGCATACCTTTTAAATGCTATTGTACCAAGCTCCTCTAACAGCTCATTCCAGATGCCAACCTCTCCGTGAAAACATTACCCCTTAGGTTCCTTTTAAATCTTTCCCCTCTCACCTTAAACCTGCCTTCTACTTTTGGATTCCCCTTGCCCTCAGGAAAATGCCTTAGTATTCACCCTATCCATGCCCCTCATGATTTTATGTACATGTAAGGCGGCCGCCCCTCAGCCTTTGAAGCTTCGGGGGAAAAAAGTCCCAGCCTGTTCAGCCTCTCCCTATTTTTCAAATCTTCCAACCTTGGCAATATTCTCGTAAATCTTTTCTGAGCCCTTTCAAGTTTCACATTGTTCCCAATAGCAGGGAGACCAGAATTAAACACAGTATTCCAAAAGCAGCCTCTCCAATGTCTTTTGCAGAGTCACTACCTCCTCTTGGCAACACTTTGCCACTATCTTGATGTCACTGGCAAATTTTAACACAGACCACAAAATCCCCATAGTGCCATTCAGCTTGAGTGCACACCAACCATCTGAGCAGCATCCCA
This sequence comes from Stegostoma tigrinum, assembly GCF_030684315.1. Taxonomy (NCBI): domain Eukaryota; kingdom Metazoa; phylum Chordata; class Chondrichthyes; order Orectolobiformes; family Stegostomatidae; genus Stegostoma; species Stegostoma tigrinum. The sequence goes on from NC_081372.1 coordinate 28,991,028, forward strand.
CCCAGACTCAGCCCCGCCTTTTTATTCTCTGTAATCCTGCATTTCCTATTGTTATTTCACCTAGCTTGCACATCTTTGGGCACTATGGGCAACTTAGCACAGCCAATTCACCTTTGCACTGTGGGAGGAAACCAGAGCACCTTTTGGAAGTCTGCACCGACATGGGGAGTGTGTCTCTGCAGAGTTTGCACAGTCACTGGAGTGGAATCAAATCCAGGTCCCCGACACCGAGAAGCAGCAAAGCTAACCACTGAGCCACTGTGCTGCCCGAGTACAGTTCTAAATTGATTCATTTTCAGTATTTCCTTTAACTACTTGAGAGACATCCTTAAATTTATGCCCTAATATGTGGTCCACTGATTATCGCTTTAACTTCAGCTAAGGAATGTATTGCTGCATCAGTTGGTTCTTTTTAATCCTGTGACTTAGGAAATATATCATTTTATAATGAATATGGAGGAAGCTTATTTGAGGGTGAAATCAAGATAAGCATCAGAATAAAGGCAATGCTGCAAACAAATTAAGTAAAATGAGAAAAGACAGCATTACTTAAATTGCAGTTACATTCGATAACACAAAAGTTAACATGAAGAGAGAAGCAAGTTTCCGTTGGACAAATGGGTTAATACTGCTGCTTCTAATATCTTCAGAACACACTTTTTTTCTCTTGAAACAAATTCTCACTCCATGAATGCTGAGTGCTGCCCACCAAGTTTACAAATTCCCTTAGACAAATCTTACTGTTGAGAATCATTTAATAAACCTTAATGAATTAGTAATGACAACAGTGCATTTACTATATAAAACAACTCCAAGGCACTTCACATTGCCAAAATTGAACCAAGATAGATTATGTTACATAGCAAAAAGCCTGATCAAAAAACTATCTCTGAGAACACAAGGTACAGAGGTGTAAGGGTGTAGGAAGGGGTATCTTAGAGTTTAGGGCCAGGCAACTGAAGGAACTGATCATGGTGCCATGATTAACAAATAAGGATGCTCAAGAGGCCAGAATTAGATGAGCTCATATCTTACAGGTTTCTGGGACGCTGTTGTGGTACAAGTGATAGTGGGCCAGAGGTTCTAGGTTCAAGATTCACATGTCTGAAAAGACTCGTTTAAAACATCGAGTTGTGGGGCTGGAGGACATTATTGAATGGGAGAGGCAAGACAATGGCAGAGATTTTCTGACAAGAAACAGTGAAGTACGAGGAGCCAGTCATACACTTGGCAGGGGACTGAAGTCTCTGAATTGACAAGCAACTCAAAGTTAGCTTAGCAAGAGCAGAGACAAAAACTGCATCTTGCAGCATAGACAGTGTAGTCCAGAGCACAGAATTCTTGATATCTTCTTCCAGGAATATGAAGTCAAGTTTTGAGATGAGAGCTCAATTTTTCCAGACCTTTTCAGAAGCACAGAGATCAAACAGGAGCACAGCCTTATGGATATTCCAGTGTAGTCAGTACCGAAATTTGATCTTGAGAAGTCCATAAATCCAAAGTCCAATGGGAGGGAAAAATTCAGTTACAATTCTTTTCCAAATCTTGACCGGACCTCTCCAAGTTAGGGGGATGAGGTTTGAGGTCGGACACCATTCACCTAACAACCAACTTGAAGTTTGGGCTAAAAGTCACCTTCTATTAGACTAGGGGAAAATGTAAAGCAGACTAAAGGATTTGTGGGAGAAAGTTTAATGGATGACAATGGATAACCATATAGAGAGATGGGCACAGTGGAAGAGCCCCCTAGGGAGCTGACTACACATCAGTCATCTTGGATCAAGTGTTGACTAATGTTAGGGAGGAAGCTTTAGAGGAAGTTTTGCCAGTAGGCCAATTTTTAAGTTCATTTGCTTGGTCTTTTCTAAAGTAGCAATAACTCAGAACATTGTTAACACAATTTTACCATTAAAAATAATTAACATTGATTAATAGTTTAGTTAAACTAATATGCAAGCTTATGATTTAGTAACATTTAATTTAAGAATGACATGACAGTAAAAGCAAATATAAATTACATATTGGGAGCATAACCTTTCAGTTAGACAGCACAAATATGTTCAGTAACTAAGTAACAGACCACCATATTATTCCAGGTACTTTTACTTGCATTGCAGCAAACAGGCAGTCATATGTTACAGCAGAGAAACAAGCTGTTCAGTCAAATTCAAGCTAGTGCTTCCTCCCAAGGATGCACACACTATACTGAAAGCAAAATAAATATCTGGTACAAGCTCCAGTTGTTGAAATCTCCTGGAGAAAAATCTAAATTTTGCACTGTCCACTCTCAGAAAATTACATTGTAAGAGGGAAGAATGAGAAGGGCAGGTGAAAAGAAAAGAAAGGGACATGAGACAGACAATCAGGAAAGAAAACACATTAAATTCAGAATGCTTTAATAACCAATGTTTAATTGTGAGCATTCTAGTGATAGAAAGGGAAAATGTACAATTATATCCTTGCATACATTGAACAGTGGAACAATCCCCATACCTTTTGTTTGAAATAAGAAATGGCAAGATAATTACTCATAGCATCAAAACATTCTAAAACCTACATTGTCATCCCATTAAAACCCACCAAAATTTCACATTTATATCCCTTTATAGCCCACTGGATATAAACCCTAGCCTGTGATCAGAGATTTGGTTTTAATTTAAAAAAAAAAATCAGCTTGCTTCAGTCACTAACAAATGTTCTAACTATACATGTTTAAAGCAGCTGGACATACAACAGAAGCAGAAGTAATCCCTGTCCAAATAAGCACTCCTGTAAAATGTCTGTTGTGGTAAATAATCATTCTATACAAGCTTAAATAGTATTGGAAATTCTATCACTTACATCCCAGAGTTGGCCCATACATATAAAAGTGGCATTAAAGCACATAGTAAGGCTAGTATGATATGAATCGGAGTTAATAGTAGTGTGCCAAGTGCTTGCTACTCTGTTGAAATGGAGGTTTTAACAGTAGTCAAAGCTAGTTTTCAAATGGCAACAATTGCTTTAACAAGAATTTGATGTTGTTTCAAATTTGCTAGAAGAATTCTGACAGCCACATTTTTGTTCAAGTTTTACATATTAGAAAATGGTTATCAGACTTCTGGGACATCAGCTGTAATGCAATTTTCATCAAACGGGTTTCAAATAACCATATGTACATTAATGTGATGACTGCAACTGCATTAAATTCAATTTGTGTAGATTTGGGAGTGAGTCAGATATGAGCGGAATAACTTTTCAGAAAGGTGCATTGTCCTGCGAAAGATTTTCCTCTGCAGTTGGGCTCGAAGCAGTAGGAGTATGATAGCCAGCTTTGCTGTTATTTTCGTTACCAATAACTTTAGCCTGAAAAAGAGTCAGAAAAATACAGTGCTGTTACAATATCAGATGCAATATTTGGCAATGTTTTGAAACAAGCATGCTAAAAGTTGCCAATAAATTTCAAACTTGTATTTATGTAGGGCCTCAACTTCTCCAAATTGGTTCACAACCAAATTTTCTTGACAAAAGACTAATGTGGATGAAAACCATTGTCTTTACTTTATTACTGTTGGTGGAACCAATTGTCTTCAAGAATAAGTGATATAACTGACCACTTAGGACATCCCAAACATTTAGGATAAATACATTCTGAATACAAGTTCAGTGTAAAATATTATACTCAATAAATGAAGTAAAATAAAAAGAAAAGCAATTTCTACAAATCCAGTAGAAAAAGGCAAAGAGTCTGCTACAGTAAATACAAAAAGAATATACTTGGAGAAAATAATTAATCATAAGTCATTAGCAACTTTCCCTCTGCAAGCCAACATAAATTCAACAACTTTTATCTCAAACGTACAAGCTTCTGAATGGCATTATAAAGCTCAAAATATGCACAAACAGTATTAATCCCAGACTGATGAATGAGAGTTACCGAGGGTTCGGAAAAGTCACATCAGACTCAAAGTGTCAAATGTTTCTCTTTCCATAGATGCTGCCGGACACATGGCTTCTCCAGCATTTCCTGCCTATATTGGAAAAGTGGGAGAACAGTCTAGGTCCTCCATTAATTGATGCCATATAAAATAATCAGTACAAAAGCCACGTAACAAGCAGCATAGATTTAGAAGGGCAAAGGTTCTGCTTAACAATCTCTTGGAGAAATCCAAAGTACCAATCTAAGCAGACTGTGAAAATCCCTACAACATTGTTTACGCAGAAGTTTCACAAAAAAAGTAGCTGAAATAGTCTTTTTTCATAAGTTTCACTTCACCTTGGCAATGGAAAGCGATTTAAACCAGAGATTACATCCAATCAATCAATGCTGGGCAACAGCCACCAAAGTCAACTGAATGTTGAACTACACAGTTCAACAAAACACAAATCACAGGCATTTTAATCAGATCACATTAACTATTGTATACAAGTTTTGGCTGCCAAGTTACCAGACAGACATTCAAGTCTGACATGCAGCCTGATTATTAAAAAAACCCCATGAAGCCAATCCTAACTGTCAAATGTTTTGAATTATAAAGAAAAATTGGAAAAAAATGATGATTGAATCTGAAGAGAGACAAATTTGAGAGAGAGTATACTGAAGAGATACAAGAAAATAAATGATAAATTTGGAATTTTAGTAACACAAAAGTAGGATAAGGAGATGTGCTTCAAGCTAGCAAAACATTTTTAGGGTTGATGACAAACTTTTCCATGTGAAGAGGAGACGACAGATGGAAGATTTGCAGGCAGTGTAACGAATGTGAAAACCCTCAATTAACAAGAAACCGATTGCTGCTGAAATAAGTGGATGAATTCTGTAAGTCTGTATTCCCTGGAGTTTCAAAAAAATAAGAGATGACTTAATTGAAACTTAAAATTCTGACATCACAGGGTGGATGTAGATGTTTTTGCCAGCTGATGAGTCTAAATTCAGAGACACGGTCACAAGAAAACAGGCCATTTAGGACAGAGATAGAGGAACATAGAGGAATTTCTTAATTTGAAGGGTGGTGAATCTTTGTATTTCAACAGCTCTCTGGAGGTAGAAGATACAAATGACTGTCTTATACAAGACTGAAATAGACATTTTTGGAGACCAGTGATATCAGTGGAATAATATAGCAAACTGGCACTGAAATAGATGACCAGCCATGATCTAACTGAATGGTGGAGCAGACTCAAGGGGCTGAGGAAGGAAATAAATGGTTTTCTTCATTCCCAACGATCTTGCTGAAAGTTGAATGTTTGGACAGTGGAAGATTGTCTTGCTCTTCCAGCAGATCTTTCATTTTCATCTAAATAAGCAGATGACAATTACAACAATGTAATCTCAAACTTGCACTATACAATACTCCAGATTCTGTGTCCCTGGTTTTCACCTGGGTTTTGAAACCATCTGTATCTCATGGAAAAACACTTCCAATAACATCAAGGTAAACAATTAGTCTAAAATTGGGATTTTAACATATTTGAAGCCAAATGGTTAGGAAATAAACTTTAAATTGTTTACTACTGCCTCCTTTATTGAAACGCAGAAATCATTTTAAGCCTTTGTATTTTTGTGAAATGTCATGCTGAGTAGAAGAAAGTGTCTTTTTCAGTAATATTCAAATTCTGTACTACCAAACAACAGCAAAGAATAAAACATTTATTCAACAACAAAATACAAAGTACATTACCAAACAAAAAGATTGGAAAGATTTCGTTTGAGACACTGCAGCAACCAGAAATGGATCCAAATTCACACTATTCCACTTGTCACAACAGTATTTTTACAAACACCTAAAATCTCAAAGAGTTAACAGTTGTCACATAGCAGCTCTTCGCTCTGATTGGTTTTCTTTTTGAAAATTTGTGCTTTAATGCTGTTTTCCTTCAGCTAACATTTCTCCCCAGAGACACCAAAAACAAACTGCAAACTAAACTCACTACTACTCGAGTTTCAACACTGATGATACCATGACTTCCCCACCATAAAATCTATTGACTATTCCACTGTCTCCATGCCATCAGAATGCTTATTTAATTACAGAGGCTTCCGGAGCCTTAATTTCATAAATTTTGAATGTCAACAAACATGCAAAGAATTATCAGGCTTCCCTTGAGAACAATTTGTTACCTCACTGTTGTCACATGTTTGTTAGTTTCAGTTAGTCACACATTTTCATCCTATATTCTCTCTTGGACCAATTACAGGTCAACCACCCATTTTTGATTAGTCTCAAATTCGTCTAAGTGGTGCCATCAACATGGATAATATACGACTAGGGAAACAATGAGCTCCACATAACGTTACACAAGACTAAGCAGTACTTGATCCACTAAAGGCTGAATATAACATTTATGATTGTGACTATGTATTCTTGACAGCAAGTGTCACTGTTGATTTTGTTTAATTTTCGAAATAGCATTTATGTTGTTATAGATTAGTAAAGGAGGACAAGGATTTAATTGTTTTTACACTAAAATTACATTGATACCCAAAAAAAAATCAACTCTTACAAAATACCTGAACTGAATTTTGCCATCTTAATGCCCTTGTTAAAAACATGTGGCTAGGTGCAATTGAGATCTTAATATACATCTGCTCACTCATCAAAACCTTGCAAATCTACTATCATAAATTAATAAACAAAAAGCAGCATTAAACCACACCATGCTAAAACTATAACTGAGGCTTTGCAGCTATCCCATAACTGGTCAAAAACCGTCATTATATGCAGAAGAGAAAGAGGTTAAACTGAGTTTGTACCCTGGTAACACAAACATACCGATATTTCCTAGATAACAAAGTGTGGAGCTGGATGAACACAGCAGGCCAAGCAGCATCTCAGGAGCACAAAAGCTGACGTCTCGGGCCTAGTCCCTTCATCAGAGAGGGGGATGGGGGGAGGGAACTGGAATAAATGGGGAGGGGGGGGGGAGGCGGACCGAAGATGGAGAGAAAAGAATATTTCCTATTGTTCCAAGATGCCTAAAACTAAATAATTGGCAATAATTGTTGCCACATTCAGAGGGAGGATATTACAACCTCAATCTTCGAGCCAGTTTGCACTGTCTCCTGCCCACCAGACAGACAAGCAGCAAGCAAATCTTTCCTGCTACAATTTCTATTTGCTACGATAAACAAACTCTAAATGGATGCATAAAGCATAAAATTAAAATGTTAAACTAGAGAGAGTCCACATCCAAAGGCCCATTTCTCCAATATATGTTACACAAGAGAGTCAAGGTGACAAAAATCGAGAGTTTGGCAGCCTTTTTTTGTATTAAGTGAGATAATAAACCAGAAGCATATGTAACATACAAAGATGGTTCTAGACAATTCCTTTCCATTTGGCTTCAATTGTCTATTTTAGTTTAATGTTTAATAACAGCTCTAATCTATATTAATCCAATTTTTTTTTGACAAAACGTTTTAACTCATATCTCCTGACCCAGTTTCACATCCTACTTGCATTAACTTTGATTACTCTCAGGCACAAACTTAGTTCCCTTCTTGTCTGTGGTTTTTAAAAATCTAGTTTTATGAGACTACAATATTCAAAGTCAACAGCATCCTGGTGTCTAGAGAAGAAAAAAAACTGTACTAGACCTCTTATGTGAAACATTCACAAAGTATTTATAGGCCACACAATGCTAGGGGCTCACACTAACGCATGATCTTAACTTCACACTATGACGATGCAGATATACAGGAGTTGGCAGTAGATAGCATTCAAATCCTGGCCAATGTTTATTCTCTCTAATCAGAGACAGTTAAAGCAATTGCAACATTCTTGCTGAAATTAATTCAGCTCTTTACTGCTTCAACTTTCAGACCAATTTGGGGTGGCATGGGAGGGTATGTGCATGGGTGGTAGCAGTGGTGGTGGTTGAGGGGGATAGGCCGACTTAAAATATAGAGTTAGAACTCCTAAATTTGTTGCTGCTCATACTATCCTTTTCTCAGATTTAATTGAATGTTTAAGATGTTAAGAATAATCAAGGCATTTATGCTAAGGTCTGGAGTGCTCAATGAAACAAAAGTTTTCTTCAGAATCTAGAATATAAAATCAACCAGCAGGTGGCAACACACATGCAAATAGCCACTATCTTTTAGATCGGTGCAGAAAGCTGGTGGCCATTTTGTGTGTTACAGCAGACCTTCACTATCCTGCTGAAAGTGGGAACCAACTTACTAGAGACCATTACATATTTAAATTCTGCTTGTGAGAAATGGAGTGTTGATAAATTGACTAAGAGTACATAACTAAGAATTTGCTTTACCCCCCCTTACAATGTTAGAACAACAATCAGATCAATTCATTAATAAGTTTAAAGTAATTCCAGAAATCTCTCATACAAAGTACTGAAGAGTGAACATGACAACAAAATTAATAATCTTGTAGTTAAGTCTTAATGAGTGAATTCATTAGCCTGCTTTTGGTATTGCACTATTAGAATAAAATTAATCTACAAATGAATTTTTAAGTTGGGTTTTTAAACAAAGATATGAAAAAAAAGGGCACTGGTGGCATATACAGGGTTACAAAACGCATGAAGGTGAATAAAATTCCCTTTGTTGGTTTCTAGTTTTTATTGTACAAACAAAAAATAGAAATAATCTGTTCGTCATTTCTTCCTGAAAATGCATAGGAAGAGTCAATCTACCATTAAGTTGCACTGGTATAGACTTGAAAACTGGTCTGCAGTGATGTCTCTTAGCTAAGAAAGATTTCAGGAAATATTGGAAGGGAAGAAAGAAAAACAAATGACCCAAAAGACTACAAAGCAAATAAAATAAACCTAATCTAAGACTCTAAATTTAGAATAAGGTCGGAGCAGTTACAATGGTAACTCCAGAGATTCCTGAAAATTTTGAAGTTTTAAAATACCATTTTGGACAGTCAGAACGATGACAAAAATTCTTAGAATTCTTTGTTCTATTACATTTCCAGAAGCAACTAACGAAGCCGTCTATCCCTGAATTGTTAAATTCAAGCCAAAAATGTACTGTTTCCAGTTCTAACCTCTTCCTGTGTCTTGGCTTAGAATATGTTGCCTAGCAGAAGATATTTCAGTATCAGGTCCTAACACACTGTCTCAGCTACTAGTAACCTAGAAAATGTGAATGTGCACACCTTTGGTTAACTCACCCTCAGATCTTGCTGTTTTCCTTCAAAGAAATACTGGCTAAGTTTTGCTGCTAAAAAACTGCAAACACAGAAAAACTCGACTGTTACTAATTCATTAAACAAATATTCATATCTTGGATATGGAGTAGTTATCAAATAAAATTATTTGGCAAGTAGCTTAATAAAACAGACAAGTTGGGAAGTAAAATCTTGTGCTTTAACTAAAAATGTAATTTTCCATCAAGAAACAAACATTCAGTGCAAATTACAATCAATGCTGTTCTCAGATTAAAGTTTACCCTCTAAGAAAATTTGCTTCAAGCTCCAATCAATGTGACTTGTGTAAGTTAAACATCTCACTGACTCTGGGCTACCAAGATTTGATGTATTCATGCTGTCTTTATGTTCTCTCTTGTTGTTCACCAGCTGCTAAGTAGGAGAAGCATTCCATTTAATGTGGTGTAAAGTATGTTTAAAATAAAGTCGAAACAGTAATTCAAAACATTTTTAAATTCTATTTGTTTTGCTTTTACAACTTGTTTCAAGTTTATCCTAAAGAACAAAAGTAATTTACTATTCTGTTTTGAATTTCAGATAGAGCTAGGATCTTCAGTCTGCATCACTGCTCATCTAACAGAAGCACCTCAGTAGCTTAAATACCTTGGACAAATTCCTTCTAAAGCTCCTGGAAGACAGATTTGGAGATTCTTTTTCTAACTGGTACCCCAAAGAGATTTTCTTTTGCATTTGTTTTTAAAGCTAATGGATGGCTGGTAATGCTAAGCACACAGTTTGGACATAAATTTCTCTTGGACCATATTAGTGATTTTTGAATAAAAATAAGTCCATCTCAGAATTCTGCAGCTCAGAAATAATGTAACTGCAGGCATGACCACACTTATGGAAGAAACACGTTAAAGTCACCCCTTACAGAACGGTAACACCCAGATACTCAGTGTACATAGCACACTGTATAGTTTATGAACATTTTAGGTCCAAAATGTTTTTTATATTTTCTCTGATATACATAATATTATAAGTCTCTAACAGGTTATTTTCAGGGCCTCGTGTGCATATAAAATAACGACTTGTGAATTTTATACAGCGTTCCCTTACAAGGCTACGCCTACATAAACTTATGAGCAGGTTTCACTGAAAAAAGGCCTAATTAAGTCCCCATAATCTATTAAAATAAAAATAGAAGTTTTAGATAGTATTTTAACACAAATTAAGCAATTATAAACAGATGGAATGTGTTTTTTTTTAATCCCATAATTCCAATCTGATGAAACCTGAATTTGATTTATTCTGTCAGCAAAAGTCCTTAAATCTGGCATGATGTTAGGAGGATATTCCTGAATGTTATTGATGCCTATTGTTTCACAGAAATAGTTAACATTTTATCCCATAGAAATGTACGCTTTGTCACAGCCAAAACCTTGCTGAATGTCAAGGGTCACATGCTCAATTAAAAAAATAAGTGAGATAACAATAAATATGTAATAAAAGGCAAAATTTTTTTCTGAACAGAAATTCTTTTTGTCACAATGAGAAAAATAAGAGATTGTAGCTTACAAGAATCTATTTTTTTCAAACTGAATTTGCCCTACAGTGGAAGGAAAGCTTTAAAAATGCAGCTGGCAGGTTAGCTTCTATTTCATACCTTTAGATTTCCAACGCTTTCTTCAAATGATTTGAAAGTAGGTGATTCCCTGAAAACAAAAAAGTATAATGTTTGGACAACTAAACCAAATTAGTTTAGCTCAGAACTATTGACAATTCAACAAAACTATGCTATCTATTGAATTAGCTGAATGACTACATTCAAAATAATAAAATTACATAACTGTAGTAAAACACAAGGACCAACAATAATGCTAGGCTTGGAAGTGCAAGTATGCAATGACAAAACAAAAATGCTGTCATTGAGTGTAATTAAAGGGACAGGTATTACCAACAATACAGCCAAAGAGAGGGGGGGGGGGGGGGGAGGGAAGAAAGGCTCTGATTTCAAGTTAATGCAATAATACATTACCTCATAGCTGGCATGCTTATTGAATGTCGTATGGAGTAACTGCTACTTGGAAGCATTAAGAAATAAACAAATACTCCAAGTTATAAGAAAGGAAATGCTTGCCCAATTGGCAAGTTATTAAACAATGGATAAGTACAGTATGCATTGCTTTGTCACAATAACTATATATACAACAATAATTTCACTCAGGCAAGATGAAAAGCTGTGTAACAAATTGTGCTCCAACAAAACAGTTCTCCACATGAAGCTTTTGAAAGTAAATATCTTAAAATCATTTCTTTTAAAAACAAGAGTATTAATGCCTGCAGTTTATATTAATAACGATGACAGTTATACAAAAGGGCCACATTTGCCCCCTTCCGTATATTCCTCAAAACACGCCAAGTACTAACGCTATACAGCCCCTTAAGTTTAAATGGTTGGTGGGAGAGTTGATCAGAGAGACTACAAAAATGAAGGAATTTCAAAGATACAGAGAAACTATTTCTTCTAGTAAGTGAAACAATCTCTGCAGACATTTAAACGAAACCAGGAACGGTGGGGTGGAAATCAACAACTCTCTCCCTCATTTCTACAGCCAAAAGGACATCAAGGAATATGATAGACACATGCAGCTGAGGCACAGACCGTTATCTGACTGAATGGCAGAATAGGTTCAAACCCTGAAAAACCTATTCTTGTTCCATATTCTGGTATTGGGTCAGATTTTAAAGATCAACTCTGACTGAATTTATATTGAAATTCCATAGCTGTACAAAATAATACTTCATACTAAAGATATCATCTTTGTGGGAATTTACCCTTAAATACAAGTTGATCCAAAAGTCAATGGTGAAGAGAAAGTTCACCAATTTATGAGTTAAAAAAAGGCTCATGTCAGACTTGAGTCTATGCCAGAGAACAGGCTACTATTCATCATACCTACCTAAAGGACTGAGAAAAAGGGTGAGACCTGAAACAAGCCAATAACATAGGAAAGATTGATCAGCTAGAGCAGATAGAATGCAGACAAATAACATCAACTTGAGAGACAGAGGTTGCAAAGCATCAGATCACTCAGGATTAAGAAATATCAGGACTATACCTCAAACGGTCACAAGTAGTAGTGTTGGCTGTTATAGCCAAAACAGAGTTAAAAAGATCTGTCTGTGATAGCTCCAATATTAAGATTATGTTTGCCGAATGATTTTGGGGGCTTACAAAAAAAAAGAAAATACCAGCCACGTGGTTCAAGATTGATGTAAAAATACAGACTGTGAAAGAAATTTAGAACAAGAAGCTATTTCTGTACTAAGTGTTCATAGTCTGCTCTGATATGTAGACACATCAAGCAATGCTAACATCAGTAACCTTGAGGAGTGATTAATTCTGTGATTACATGTATATTTCTAAACAGCTGGGGTATCAGTCTCAAACTGAAGCTTTTATGATAGCCGCTACCAACCTCAGGACAGGCAATTCGGCTTGTCACTCAAAACCATCTGAATGCAGCAGCCAAACATTCACCAGTTGAGAGAATTGGCTATGGAGGACAGGCTGAGTAGACTGGGACTTTACTCGATGGAAGTTACAAGAATATGTGGGGGACTGGGACAGACAACAAAAACTAAAGTTATACTGAAGCTATATAATACATTATTTGGGGCCCATCTGGAGTAATGACATCAATTCTGGACATCACACTTGACCAGAAGTCTCAAGATCTTGAGAGGATGCAAGAAAATTCAATAGTATGGGCACTGGGGTTAAAAGACTTTACATACATGGAAATAACAATGGGAAAATTTTGTCATGACATTACAAATCATGAAGTATTGTGATAAAGTAGGAGGAAAGGTTTCATGGTGAGTTGGTATCTCGAGGATACATCTATAAATGCAAGTGCCAAAAAAGCCAAAGGCAAGAGGAGTTGGAATAAATGGTGTAACCACTTGCTGGGATTTGGACTTCTATTGTCTGCAGGATGGCAGGGCAGGAGAAACAAAACGGGGAAAAGAGTAGAACAACAGGGCTCATTGGATATCACTTTCAAAAGAGACAGCATAATAGGCTGACAGATAGAAAGAACTGTGGATGCTCGAGTCAATGATAACAGTGTGAGGCTGGAGGAACACAGCAGGTTAGGCAGCAGAGGAGCAGGAAAGTTGAAGAAAGGTCCCAACCTGGAACATCAACTTTCCCGCTCTTCTGATGGCCTGCTGTGTTCCTCCAGCCTCACACTGTTATCAGCATAATAGGTCCTTGCTTCCACAAAACTTAGCAGACATCCTGAAGTTCAAAATAAGGCTTTGAAAACACACGTTTTTCAATCAAACTTGTCATCAGTAAGCCATCTTCTGCTCATTTTAAGTTAATGTCCTATCAATGACTGTTGATTATCACGACTGTTTGAGGAATACATTTAGTACTTACTGTTTACAGAATATAAAGGGTCTTTTTTTTTTAAAAAAAGTTACGTCTGGGAAAATGGTCAAATCTTGTGCAAAATTACATACACTTACGTGCTAGAAATGGAAACATTCATCCATTAAAAACCAAAGAGGATCAGAGCGTCCTGAATAGACAAAATGTGCATGCAGCTCTAAGTTTCAAACTAATGTTTTAACATGCAAAGCAGCAAACTGTAGTAATCAGAGTAGCTTAGAAAACCACAGCAATATGAACGCTATTCACTACAGCAGTTTTTTTTATTTTTAAAGATGATTTTAAAATCTGTACCTGAATAGATTCAGACAAAATTCATAATCAAATTAGCCTATAAAAACTTGAGAGTATTTCAACATTGATACTGTTTCAGTTATTTTTGTTGAAGTGCAGTAGTGGAAATTGGGGAGGAAACAGGTTTTCTTATTTTTAAAAAGGTGTGCCAGCAGGAGTACACAAGTTCTTAGCTGTAGAACAGAATTTTGTATCCAGCACACTCATGCATTAGCTCTTAAATTTCACTGTATCCATAACGTGAAGATGCCTAATGGTATCACAGTTACTTCACCACTGGAAAAAAAAACAGGGAACAAGGAGCAAGACAAACAAAATTAATAAGATTGTAATCCTAATCAAAGTAAAGAAAAAGAAAATTGGTACTGTGCCAACTTCTCCCATAATCACTGTATTGATAGTTGCCTCAATACCTTGCATTTGTAAAATTACCAGTTATGTGGATGGGTTATTTGTTTAATTCAGAGGCGATTAAAAGAACAGTCTTCAAAGTAGTCTTGGTCAAATTCAGATCATTATGAATATTCACAATCAAAAGAAGCTATTGACAGCTCTCATCAAGAATTCAATGAGACTAATTTTTAAATTTACTACCAAAATGTTCTGTACTTGAAACCAGTGGTATACTTGTATTCAAATAAAACCACTTTTAGCATGGTAAGCTCCTTGCTTCTTAGGAGAAATCATGCACAATGAGCTTGACATTAGGGTCATAATTGAGCAATTTGGACACAACAATGCAAAACTGTGTTAGACACGTAATTAAATAATTTCTAAAGCAGTGCAAGAGTATTTTAATACAGGATTTAGGGGAAAACAAACTAATCACATAGAAATGCCAGTGAATAGAAACACTCTCTCAATCATGGGCCCCTCCCCAATTGTTTGCTTTCCATAGCGGAAAAATTTATTGAACTATTTGTAACTTTGTACCATTGGCTTTCAAAAGATATTGACATTTGACCCAGTAGTACACAGAGGAGAAACTTCAAGATCCAACATCTTGATTAAAATGGATTTCTGGATAGTTAATTGTCAGTTACACTTCATACACAATTCAAATTCCAGAATAAATAGTGGGACGATGGAATCATGGGATGAGGCATAAGATGTGCTTTACTGAAATGGTCTAAGATTCACTCATGCCTTTCAGAGAAGGCAATGTCCCAACTTGAATCAGGATGGCCTACATGTGACTTCAGACCTACATCAATGTGGTTGACTCTTAAAAGTACTCCGACATGGCTCAACAAGCCACTGAGTATTAAAATGTGACAGAAGAAAACCCCCAAAAGAATAGGACCGATGCATCACCCAACCTAAGAAGAGTGATCTGGAAATGTGACAAAATTGGAAGAGTAATTTGCTGTAGACAGCAATATTTTAATATTCATATTCTGTAAATCATACATCATAGGTCACGTTCCAGACTCTTCCATCAATTCATCTCATTGACAGAACAGATGCAGAGGTGGAGGGGCAGTGGTAATATAATGGAAGAGGTTGCGCCCATAAGCATCTTGAAAGTGACTGTGAATTTATTGCTGCTTCATTGCATTAGGTCAAATGCATGCAAGGAAACTTTATACAATTCTAATGGCCCATCTAAAGCAAACTTACTTAATCTCTCCCAGAGTCTTGCTAAGAGCTGAGCCAACGCTGGAAATGGCACTGGAGGTCTTAGATCCAGCAGTGGAAAGTGTTGCATGCGTCTTCTTGTACCTGCATTTAAATTTTGGATATTATGCATAACATTAGATTTACTTTCAAATATTCAAGTAAAGCTTTTTTTTTAAAAGCAGAATATATAGAGACTACAAGTTGGAATCTTACACTGTGCCTTGATGGGATAGTAACTGGTAATAGAAGGGGTAAAAAGGCCAAACAGTACTGCAGGTAGTTTTCAACATGTAGAACATGCAAAGGAGAGAGAAAGAAATATGGAGGAAAACTCAAAACAAATATAAAGAAAGATTCTGTACAGGTTAAAGGTTCAGCAAAACAGATTGAAGAAAAAAATTAATTATGTCTGGAGAAGAGTAAAGTAAAATAAAATGACAGAAAAGGGTATAAATATGGGTGGCTATGGATAAGTTTACTATTCAGCAATTTATTGTGACAAACTACAGGATTTGTCACTCATCAAAAAAAAATTCAATTAGCATTCGTCTCATGCATTGCTCCACTTTATTTACTGGTTTGTTTTGCTTCCAAGACTCCAAATTCCTTCAGTTTCTTTGCAGACCTCATTGCTGCAGAAGGCTCAGGAGGCCAAGTCATGGAATGGGTTTAAGACAGGTTCTTAATTAATAGGGCTATCAAGGGTTATGGAGAAGGTAGGAGAACGGGGTTGAGAAACACATCAGCCACAATCAAATGATAGACCAGACTCAATAGGCCAAATTACCTAATTCTGCTCAAATCTCTTATGGTCTTATGGTTACACAACATAAGCAGGCCTGTGTTTCCATGCTTTATATTCTCCATTACCAGCTGATGACAAACAAAGATAAAATCTTCGAACATAATTGCTTTATCCAAGACAATTTACTCCCTTCAGCAAACCACAATTTTGAACCATTGTCCTACAAACACCATTAACATTTGTAGAAATTAACTGCATAAATGAAAACCAAAAGTCAATTTCTTATAAACATGGAGCAGTAGTTCACTTCTTTGCTTTTACAAACAAGACTGTTTTGATAACTGTGAAGGACGACAATCATGAGGAAATGCCAGCAAGCCCCCAACTCCAACTGATAAGGATAAGGAACAAGAAGCCCCACAGCCAAACAAGAAACAGACCCAGCATACAGATCCCACAAGTGGCAGCAGCCAGCAAGAATGGCATCATGAACCTCCAAAAAGACATGACCAGGCAGCTGCCATGGTGCACCCAGGAATAAGGAACAGCCACCTGAGCAAGTCCAGAGCCCAAACAGGAAAGGACCCCAGTGCAGAACCCAAGGAGTAGATTGCCTGGCTCCACTCTGATGGTCCACAACAACTGATACCATTAGAAAACAGTTATATACTTGAAAATTTTACTTTAAAAAAGAGTTACTCCATTTACTGGTATAGGAATTCAGCCATTTAAAGTACAGATGGTGTTGTATTTCAAATTAAGAGGGACTAGGTACCATGTTTTAATCTGCTACTGCCAACCATATGGAACCAAACTTCTGTTTAACCACTGGTGGCTGTGTTTGTCAATGCTTCACTTAAGTCTTTTCATTTGAAGGTGCAATTTTTAGCAACACAGCCCCAACTTTAAGTGAGGACACTGAACACAGTACTTACAATTTTATGGTTTCTCAGAGACATTATGAATTAGTACAGATTAAAGAAAAAGTTCCGCACTGCAGTCATGTGCACACCAGGAATGAGGGTGACATTAATCTAACCTCATTTCACATTTCTTGTTGGCAGCTAACACAAGAGACTTGTAGTATTAAGAGCATGAGGATGACATTTTGCACACATCTGCTCTAACATTCAACGAAATCATGGTTGCTTGGGGTCCTTACTCCACATGTCTTTACCTTATTGCTTAATATCTTCTGTTAACAAAATCTATAAACGTATCACTTTAAATTTAAAATCAACAGCATCAGCTGCCATTTACTGAACAGTACTCCAAAAGTCTAATAGAACATAGCACAGGCCCTTCGGCCCACGACGTTGTGCCATGGAATAATCCTAATCCAATCTTTGATATCTTGTCTGTAGAAATATTGCCTAATTTCACTCCTGAAAAGGACTGGTTTTGATTATTCAATGACATCCCTAAACCATGAACTCAAAGAATACAGCTTCCTTGAATCATCCCTATCTGCTCTCCTTAATATTACAATAGCAATAAAGCTCCACAGATCCAGATGAACCTGAGCCTTTGAAAAGTGGGTCACAGCTCAGCTTGCAAGGATTTATAAAGTAGTCATAAATACCTGAGATCTGAAAACTTTGTCAGGTTCCCAACAGCTTCTATTGAACGAAACTATATACAGCTCTGCTGGATCCCTTCCTTAATGACCACCCAAGTCGGTGAAATCAAGTCCAGAAAGTGTTGCTAGGCTCCTGACTCTTTTCCAAAGCAAAGTTTTGCAGCAATTAAAACATCATTAATTCCATTTCTTTGCTCTCAAAACACAATCTTGTCTTTTTCTCCAAAATCATTTGATTTTCCGCATACAATGGGTAGGTCACAGCACATACTAAACTGCTAACTTAAACTTTCAAGAAACCACAAGTATAGAAAAACAGTTCACTGTCTTCCAGTTTTCCACAGTCCCTAAAGATGTACTACCAACAGTATCATGAAAAGTTGAATTAATTAACACCTTAAACTTCTAGATTCTAGTGAACACAGCCCAAGTTTGTGTAAGCTCAATTTTTTTTTAAAAAACACATTCATGGAATGTGGGCATCACAGCCTGGGTCAGATTTGTTGCCCATCCCTAATCACGCTTCAGAAATTGTTGGTATATGAGCACTGACATGTGCCAGCACTTATTATCAATCCCAAATATTCCAAGAATATATGAAACATTATTGTCTCCCTCCCTGGAATGATGACAATTTCAGAGTTGATCAAACAGTTCCTGGTAAGAGATGCTTTTTGGCCACTCACATTAATGTCCAGTGAATCAATTTTGCAAGAGTTTGGCCTCAAAGCTTGTGGCACCAGTTTCAAAGAGGACACCAGCGTGCTTTCCACAGCCCTCCCACGGTGTCCAAAAGATAGAACAGTGGCACGGCTGGAGGAACTTTCTTATATTACTTAAGTTCCTGATACAGAGTGCAGGTCTCAATACAGTACCAGAAAGTGCTGTCACACCTGCTCTGTACAGGCAGTCCTTGGGTTGCAAATGGATTCTGTTCTCAAGCTGATTTCCATACAGTTTGGAACACAATTCAGGACAATATAAAATACCTGTTTGTAAGTATGAGGAAACTTGAAACTGACACCTCTGTAATGGAATCACATTTGTAAGTGGGAATGTTCAGATATCAGACCTAAGTTGGGGACCATCATACACTAGGACTGTTGTCAACTTGCATAAGTCATGGTTGTCAAATACACAGCATCAGTTTGTAGAAGGCTAAGCTAACTCAGCAGTCCAGTGTTGGATCTCATCATTAGCCACCATTTTAAGAAAGGTAGCTAACAAAGCTTGATGACTCTAAGCCTGATAGAGATGAAATGAGACATTTACTGTAGACATTTTCACTAGAGACAGCAACACCTCCAGTCTTTGCAAAAACTCCCGACTTGTACGCACTGCTAATGATCACCATGTCAACTGATACTGCTTGCTCTCTAATACATTTTCAGTCATGGTCAAGATACAAGTGCTCCCTTGCTTCCTCCTCACAGCAACTACTTGCTATTTAGGCAATCCTTTACAGTTGATTGGTAGTTAACACAAACTACTACCGGTGACAGTTAATTAACTTCAAGTTTCTTCTAATGATTTAAAAGTTGTCAGTTATATCCAAAATGTGAGTATCTGATACTAAGTAGTAGATTGAGATCTCCAACAATTTAGGCTTCATTTTAACCAAAAGATACAAAAAACTAAGACAAGTGGAAAGTTAATAACCATAAATAATTTGTTTCATGCATTACCAAGCTGAATCAAAAATCTTCATCCAGTTGATTCCTTTCACAATCACCTTCAGACACTAGGTTGAAGATTTGCTATAAATTCTTGTCACGTAACAGTAGAAAAACAAAAAATGACCCAACACAATCTCCAGGCAAGATAATAAAATGTGAGGCTGGATGAACACAGCAGGCCAAACAGCATCTCAGGAGCACAAAAGCTGACGTTTTGGGCCTAGACCCTTCATCAGAGAGGGGGATGGGGAGAGGGAGCTGGAATAAATAGGGAGAGAGGGTGAGGCAGACCGAAGATGGAGAGTAAAGAAGATAGGTGGAGAGAGTATAGGTGGGGAGGTAGGGAGGGGATAGGTCAGTCCAGGGAAGACGGACAGGTCAAGGAGGTGGGATGAGGTTAGTAGGTAGCTGGGGGTGCGGCTTGGGGTGGGAGGAAGGGATGGGTGAAAGGAAGAACCGGTTAGGGAGGCAGAGACAGGTTGGACTGGTTTTGGGATGCAGTGGGTGGGGGTGGGGGTGGGGGGGGGGGGGGGAGAGAGCTGGGCTGGTTGTGTGGTGCAGTGGGGGGAGGGGACGAACTAGGCTGGTTTAGGGATGCAGTAGGGGAAGGGGAGATTTTGAAACTGGTGAAGTCCACATTGATACCATTAGGCTGCAGGGTTCCCAGGCAGAATGAGTTGCTGTTCCTGCAACCTTCGGGTGGCATCATT
This sequence comes from Stegostoma tigrinum, assembly GCF_030684315.1. Lineage (NCBI taxonomy): Eukaryota > Metazoa > Chordata > Chondrichthyes > Orectolobiformes > Stegostomatidae > Stegostoma > Stegostoma tigrinum. The sequence goes on from NC_081372.1 coordinate 29,011,209, forward strand.
GTGGCAGTGCAGGAGGCCCATGATGGACATGTCATCTAGAGAATGGGAGGGGGGAGTGGAAATGGTTTGCGACTGGGAGGTGCAGTTGTTTGTTGCGAACTGAGCGGAGGTGTTCTGCAAAGCGGTCCCCAAGCCTCCGCTTGGTTTCCCCAACGTAGAGGAAGCCGCACCGGGTACAGTGGATGCAGTATACCACATTGGCAGATGTGCAGGTGAACCTCTGCTTAATGTGGAATGTCATCTTGGGGCCTGGGATAGGGGTGAGGGAGGAGGTGTGGGGACAAGTGTAGCATTTCCTGCGGTTGCAGGGGAAGGTGCCGGGTGTGGTGGGGTTGGAGGGCAGTGTGGAGCGAACAAGGGAGTCGCGGAGAGAGTGGTCTCTCCGGAAAGCAGACAGAGGAGGGGATGAAAAAATGTCTTGGGTGGTGGGGTCGGATCGTAAATGGCGGAAGTGTCGGAGGATGATGCGTTGTATCCGGAGGTTGGTAGGGTGGTGTGTGAGAACGAGGGGGATCCTCTTGGGGCGGTTGTGGCGGGGGCGGGGTGTGAGGGATGTGTTGCGGGAAATACGGGAGACGCGGTCAAGGGCGTTCTCGATCACTGTGGGGGGAAAGTTGCGGTCCTTAAAGAACTTGGACATCTGGGATGTGCGGGAGTGGAATGTCTTATCGTGGGAGCAGATGCGGCGGAGGCAGAGGAATTGGGAATAGGGGATGGAATTTTTGCAGGAGGGTGGGTGGGAGGAGGTGTATTCTAGGTAGCTGTGGGAGTCGGTGGGCTCGTCCCCTCCCCCCACTGCACCACACAACCAGCCCAGCTCTTCCCCCCCCCCCACCCACTGCATCCCAAAACCAGTCCAACCTGTCTCTGCCTCCCTAACCGGTTCTTCCTCTCACCCATCCCTTCCTCCCACACCAAGCCGCACCCCCAGCTACCTACTAACCTCATCCCACCTCCTTGACCTGTCCGTCTTCCCTGGACTGACCTATCCCCTCTCTACCTCCCCACCTATACTCTCTCCACCTATCTTCTTTACTCTCCATCTTCGGTCCGCCTCCCCCTCTCTCCCTATTTATTCCAGAACCCTCACCCCATCCCCCTCTCTGATGAAGGGTCTAGGCCCGAAACGTCAGCTTTTGTGCTCCTGAGATGCTGCTTGGCCTGCTGTGTTCATCCAGCCTCACATTTTATTATCTTGGAATTCTCCAGCATCTGCAGTCCCCATTATCTCTGATACAATCCCCAGGCAATCCTTGTATCTGGGGTCTAAGATGCACATCCTGTTTGGCTAGGATGTTGAATAGTCTTTTAAAAGAGAAAAACACAACATATCAAATCAGAAATCATATAAATGCCATGTGCCAAAGTTCAATTCTAATATTTATTTGGTAGTGTGGCGTATTGCTGAATGGAGAAATGCTGTCAAAAGGTTTTTGCCTTCCACTCATCTGGACAAATCACAAGTAATAAAAGGGAAAACATTTATACTTGGAGAAGACAGCGCTCATGAATTAGCAAGTGGACGCTGGTTGGTAGAAAAGGTTGCCATGGAGAATGCTAGTTAGATGATGGCTGACAATTAATTGACAAGATTTGTTTAAATTTACATGTCCTGATGAATGCAAGCTGAAATGCTCAATAAACTGTCTTTTTCAGCAATATACAATTTCTATTCAGTTTAAAATTAGTCCCAAATTGCTAGTTAATTTCCTCAGGATGATAATTTAAAATACCTGCAATAGTTTATTTGTGTGTCGACTCATAGCTGTGTACAGTGTTGTAAGTGATCTATGAAAATTTGGTTTGAGAGGATGGAAAGAGCAGATCTCCATCAACAGAAATCAGGACTGGACCATCAACTTCACATGGCATTCTGCAATTGCACTCTGGGACAAATGAGGATTCATCCCAAACACTACAAGAACATAATAAACAAACATTTATGAAAGCAATATGTGCAATTATGATGTATTACTGTAGTACCCAACATTATAATAAATTGCATAGATATTATCTCTATTTTAAAAACTGGAAAGACACCATTTGGGCTAAAAATCCAAAATTAAAAATCCAACTTGTTGAAAGGCTAGGGAACTCAAATCAACATTTAACACGAAAACTACCATAGACTTGTCCCATCACATTTTTTGATGAGCTGAATCTACTCAACTGAAATTCATCCCCAAATTAAATGTCTGTTACTCAAAATCAAGTTTTAAATAAAATTTCACATGAAACATGATTACAACATCAATTGTTATTTCTTGTATTTTGTTAACTTTTGACTTGATCGTTGCCTAGTTTTTCAAAAATCTCAGTTTGTAATTTTGTACATAATTAATATATTTTGTTATGTAAAGCATTCACAGTACTCTTTAGTCAGAAATGCAATTGAATGATCTATTTTGGCATCGTCCAGTTGTTCCCATCACAGATACTAATCTTCAGCCATTTAGATTCATTTCACATGAAATCAAGTAACAGTTGGAGGCAGGATACGACAAAGGCAATAGTCCCTGACAATATTCCAGCAACAGTAGCGAAAACTTGTATTCTAGAACTTTCAGCTCCCCTGACCAAGTTGTTACAACACTGGAATCGACTTATGGGAAATTGTCTGAATATGCTCTGTACACAAAAAGCAGTACAAATCCAAACCAGCCAATTACTGCCCCATCAGTCTACTCTTCATTATCAATAAAGAAATGAAAGGTGTTGTAATCAACAGTTTCATCAAGCAGCACTTGTTCAACATAACATTCTGTGATGCCCAGGTGGTGTTGTGCCAAAGCCACTCAGCTCCTGACCTCATTAAAAGCCTTGGGTCAAACATGGACGAGAGAGCTGAATTCCAGGTGAGGTAACAGGTGACAGCCCTGGACATCAAGAAACATTTGACTTAATGGGGCATCGAGGAGCTCTAGCAAAACTGAAATCAATGGTTATTGGGGCAAGTTCTCCACTGGTTGCCATCATACCTGGTGCATCGGAAGGCGGTTGTATTTGTGGAGCTCCATGACATCTCTGCAAGAGTTCGTCAAGGTAGTGTTCTCAGCCCAACCATCTTCAGCTGCTTCAATGACCTTCCCTCCACCCTAAAGGTCAGAAGTGGGTATTTTTGCCAATTATTGCATAATGTTCAGTGTTATTCGCAACAGATCAGATACCAAAGCAGTCTGCATTCAAATGTAACAAGATCTGGACAATATCCAGGCTTGCACATTCGTGCCAAATAAATACCAAGCTTTCACCATCTCTGATAAGAGACAAACTACCACCCTCGACATTCAATGGTATTATCATCACTGAATCCCCCAATAATCAACACACTTTAGGTTGCCACTGACCAGAAACTCAACCACATTTGCCCCATAAAGTGGCTATGAGTAGCAGAGAGACTGTGCAGGAATACTGTGGCAAGTAATTCACCTCCTACTCCCTACTGCCTGCCCACCAACTACAAGGCACAAGTCAGTAATGTGATGAAATAATCCCCACTTGCCCAGAAAAGTGCAGCTCCAGCAACACTCGAGAAGCTTGACACCACCCACAACAAAGTGCCTGCTTGACTGCCATCACGTCCAGAAGCACTCACTCCCTCTACTGGAGACGTCAGCACACAGTACTACTATCTACAAGATGCATTGCAGAAATTCACCAAAGATCCTAAGACAGCACTTTCCAAACCCACAACCACTTCCATTGAGAAAGTCAAGTACTGCAGATACATAAGAACACGATCACCTGCAAGTTCCACTTCAAGCCACTCACCATCCAAACTTGGAAATATATTGCTTTTCCTTCACTATAATGTGTCAAATCCTGGAATTCCCTCCCTCAGGGCAATGTGGGTCAATCCATAGCATACAGACTACACAGTCATTCAAGGCCACCATTCACCACCTCCTTCTCAAGGACAATAGGGATGGGAAATAAATGTTAAGTAGGCAGCAACACCCATGTCCCATGAGTGAATAAGAATGACCCACAGTAATATGGATCAATCTTTACTGCCCTCTAAAAGAGCCTGGGAAGCCATTCAGTTCAGGTGCAAATATGGATGGGCAACAAGTACTGGTATTATACTCACGTCCTGTGAATGAAGAAAGTAAATTCGTTAATCATGATACATCTGAAAGAAAGTTGATTTTGTTCTGTATTAAGAAGGTTTTTAAAAGCTTAATTTGATGTTGGGGAAAAACAAACATGCCTGGAATAAGCTTATTCCTGCAGCCTTTTTTGAAATAGCATATTAGCAACACTCTAAACTGTCTAGTACTACCACTGCATCTGAATGAGCATTGCAAGATTATGGCTGGTACCTCCATAGTTTTCACTCCTTATCCATTACCCTTGAATGGACCTCATCCAGTTCTGGTGACTGATGAATTTTATGCATTTTCAAGAAGATTGTACAAATGGAGACTGTAGTAGTAGCTAGGACAACAACTATTTGAACTGAGGGTGGCAAGGTTGAGCACTTTCAAGTTCCAGGGCATACCAAATCACTGCATTTCAACAAATGACAAATACTCTGATTTCTGAAAGCAAATGCAGGACTTGTTGATAAGTTTCATAAAAGGATTGGTCAGCAAGTAATGCCAGCCCAATTACTTCCTCTTTCAACTTTTATATAATCTAGCATCTCAAGGACCTCTTTTACTGTGCCTTGGGTAGCACTTTCTTCCTTGAAGACAGATGCAGAGTGGTCAGGTCAACCATTCCCCCATTCTATCAAAAAGCTTTTCATAATTTTAAAGACCTCTATTAGATCATGCATAGCCTCCTTTCCTCAAGGAAAGATCTCAATACCCTTGGATGTCTGCTACTCTCCTTGCAAGTCTATATGTCACTTTAGAGTTTCAATTTCCTTCCCTTAAAATTACTAGAACAACACAGTACTCAATATGGTCTAACCTTGTTTTGATACAAACCCAGAACTTCCCAAGTTTTGAATTCTAGCTCTCTAGAAACAAATCTCACTACTTTTGTTTACTAATTTGTGTACTCTGATTTTATTCTTCTCTTAACCCACATGGACTTGCACCTGCCGTATAATAAGTAATCCTTATGATGCAGCTACAGGATGATGGTAAGAGGCAGCTAACGTGGAGCATAAATACCAGAAGAGACCAGTTAGCCTAAAAACCTAGCTTCTTTGATAAACAAAGTAATGAATACTCTGACCAATCCTTTTATGAAACTTATGAACAAGTCTTGCATTTGTTCTCAGAAATCAAACAATTTGTCATTTATTCAAATGCAGCGATTCAGTATGTACTGGAACTTGAAAATGCTCAGTCTTTCCACCCACAGTTCAAATAATTGTCCAAGCCAGACCACTTCAGTCCCTATTTTTTTTTTGAAAGTGCATTCCAGATCCTGCCAAAAATACATTTATCAGAAATGTCTACTACAAAAGGTGACTCCTGGAAGTGCATCCCTTACAGTATTCACTTGAAATCATCATACAGTATTTAGAACTGAAGCTTTAAAAAATATAAATAAATTGAGAACCTCAGCAGATTAGGCAACACTTGTGGACTGAGGAACAATAATATTTCAGGTAAACGACCTTTCATCAGAACTGGGAAAGTTAAAAAGTGTAACAGGATTTAAGGAGGTGAATTGGTGGAAATAGGTCAAGGAGGAAACTTTGTGATCAGATAGAAGGCAAGAGACATTCCATACCAGTTGGTTATGCAGAGCCAAAGGGAATTCTATTGGGACATGACTGGTCACTTATTTTTTGAGTGTTAACTTACCCCATTACCATTACCTTTGACTTCGCACTACCAGCTGTTTTGACCCACAATGTCTCCTGTCTTACACCCTGAACAGAGAACTTCCTTTGTATTATTTTTCTACCATGCCCCATTTCAGCCACTTAATATCTAACAATCTATTCCAATTTTAAGTGTTCCCAGTTCTGATAGAAGGTCATCAACTGTCTTGTCTTCACAGATGCTGCCTGACCTGCTGTGTATTTCCTGCAATTTGTTTTTGTTTCTCATTTCCCAGCATTTTCAGTATTTCATTCTTGTTCAAAAAAAAATAGCAGGGGAAAAAGGTGGAGAAAAAAGTCATGTAACTGAGCAGGTTTAGCTGAAGAAATCTCAAACAAACAACATCAAAATCCGCAAGGCTATTATTTTAAAGTTAAAATTAATTTCTGATCAGAATACAATGCTACAGCAGACAAAGTCTTCATTCTCCAGACAAAAAAAAATTGCGAAATGCAAATCAAACACAAAAACCATCTTTTAAAAATGATTGGTGACAGGTAAAGTGCATTATTGGCAGGAGAATTTGATCACTCATCAGAATTACACTCCTTTTCACATGTTTTCAACTGTATTTGATGATAACATCTGTTACCAAGGGAAACAGAACACAATGATTTTTCTCCTGGAAAATGGGGTTATTTGTGAAATACACAAATTCTGATAGAAACTAGACATGAACAGATTTTGAATTTTTTAAAAATACTTCTTAATTTAGCCTCCGAACCCCAAAAACCTTGAAATATCTGAAACTGCACCAACGCAAGATTTCTCCTTTGCAGGAATCATTAATTCCTCTATGAAATGCAATCTTCTGAATTTGGGGAAACCCCAGAGTACACGGAAAAGGGACACTTTAACAAGCACAGGAATAAATTCCAGCTACTCTGATGGCAAAAATTGTTCAACCAGAGCCACCAGCCCGAGAACTGCTAAGTAGAGTTTGACTGGGCAACAGGAAAGAATACGACCAAAATTAAAGATGCAAAAAATGATAATTCCTCCATTCCAGAATCTGAATTAGGGATTAGCAAAGCTAGAAAGGCATCCCAAGCTGAATATGGAGTGGACATTGATGTAGGGCTAAGTTGTTTACGTCAATTTGAAACATACAAATGATGTCTACATATCAGAGGGCAGAGACTAATCTATATGTTGAGATGGAACGATATTGTCACTAACAATGAAGACGATTTATGTAACGTTTTGATAAAGGAAAAGTTCCATTACATATGGTGAGATGGGGGTGGAGGGATGAAAACAGCAGTGGCCTTCAGGAACTTGAGGTGGAGGAACATTTAACTCATTGTGACTGTTAAACATCTGAATGCTTGCGATGAAACTCCATACAAGATAGTGAAATGTACTATGACACCTAGCAGGATCATGTTTATTGCACTATAAAAAGTGTGTGGATCACAAATTTGTATAACTGAAAATTCAACAGGAAACACTAGAAAAATCAAGAATATTTCCAGCTTGCACTCCCTTCATTCAAAAAATTTTGGGTCCCTTTGAATTTTGACCAAACAGGGTTTAACAGTTGCATATGTCACAATTAATGTAAACTACTTTAAATTGAAATTTCAATTAGTATTGCAGCCATTTGTTGCTCTTTTCTGTGGACTAACATTTGGAAAATTGTTTTAACCACTTGCATTCACCTCATGCATCAGTCAGGGGCTGATTATTCCCATCACTTGTTGCAACAGCCAGATGCTGTTTAAAACAAAAAAAAAACAAAAAGAGAAAATTGTTATATTATGTAGGCATCACTAGTTCCTTACATGCAATTCTGACTCCATGAGCAGCACCACTGAAATTTATCACAAAAGATTCTACAAAGCCTTTACACAGCAGAGCAAAGAAAGCCATTTTAACAGTTAAAAAGCTGTGGTAATTTCAGCAGCTGACATCATAACATGAACAAACGTCATGACATCAGCACAGAGACACAATGGAGAAGCACAGCACAGCAAATACTTCTGGCTTTGAGACTGGGTCTCCTGATTCAATTAGAAATTAATGCCCTATCCATTTACAGTCGAGGTCTCAGAACTACGTACACCATATTTATGTTAGAGCGAGGCTCAACTTTGTGGCTGCACTGCTACCTCAAAATCAGAAGGTTGTGTGTGAATTCCACTGCAACGATGACAACAAATGAAAATGAGTATCGGAGAATTGAAGTGGTGGCCAAAGAGACAGTCCATTGAGAATGAATACCAGCTCTAGTAATCTATGTAACCACAGGAGAGAATCATACACATAGTTTTACTCAAATATCAAATATTTTAAATATTAAATTACCAAGAGCTTATACAGTGCAAACCTAGATCTTAATATTTTGCGCTAAAATGTAAAGAGAGAATAACATTTTATTGCTGTAATTGAGTTGAATCATCCAGTTCTATATATAGTTAGCATAAGGTAAACTAAACCAATTTCCCACTTCCCCCTGACAAATTTCCTTTAATATTAGTTGCCCAGTTTAAGACAATAGATACATATACACCATACCAAGCAAGAAGGAAATTTGCATTTCAGGGAAACTTATTTGTAACAGAAGTTGTCAATTAGCCATTCAATCCAAAGTTTGAAATTAATCAAAAGAATGTTACACACCTCAAAAACTTCAATCAGTGCCTCACAGGAAGTCAATTAAAATCAAGCTGTTCATTTACTTCTGTAAATGAAGTAACCACTTTATTCACAGAATGGTCCCTAATCAGCAGATAAATGAAATCACCAGTTAATCCGCTCGACGACAGTAGTTGAGGGAAGAATTTTGACCAGAACATTTCTGTGATCTTTCTGTAAACAGTATCAAACGTTCTCAAACACCTACCCAAAAATTTCAGAGCTTGTGCCCTGATTTAACATTTTAATTAAAATGCTACTTAGGCCCCTCTAATGTTTCAACACTTGCTCATACAAAGAAGCGTTCAAGTCTAGACTGGGGTTTGAACATTGGATCCCAAAAAGGGAGAAGTGCCATCAAGTAAGCAAAGCTGGCAGAGCTGGCAAGGCTAATAACCTCCAATGACAAAATATGTCAAAACTGAAAGTCATTATTTAATTCGAGTCATGTTTTCACATGAACCAAACGACATATGACTACTTTTAGCTCAGCTAATCTTTTCTCAGAGGATATATCAAAAGAATAATTTGTTAATCAAAAAATGTAAAGGAGTGATCATTTGTAAGCTTTTATTTTGCCTCAACTTGTGTACAAAGGCAAAGTGAAGCCTTACATGGGGATATTGTCACACAACAGCATCTGCACTATTGCTTACACAGCAATAGTGACTACACTACAAAAGCAATTCTTTTGACACAAGAGACTTTGGAATGTTCTTAGAGAAGTTAAGATGCTCCTTGAATTATGTTTTTTCTTTGTATACAGTACAGCCTGACGCTTAATTTGCATGAATTTTTTAAGGTACAGTGAAAAGTCATTCAATTTTCAGATGCATTCTCATTATTTTATATTTTGCCCAGAATCAATTAAGTCACAAACCAGGCTTTTAAGATTTAATACAACAAGGTGTGGAGCTGAATGAACACAGCAGGCATCAGAGGGGCAGGAAAGGTGATATTTCAGGTTTGGACCCTGCTTTTCTGAACAAGGGTCCAGACCCGAAATGTCAGCTTTCCTGCTCCCCTGATGATGCCTGGCCTGTTCATCCAGCTCTGCACCTTGTTATCTCAGACTCCAGCATTGGCAGTTCCTACTCTCCTCTTAAGATTTAATAATGAATTTAAGCCATTTAAAGTACATGGCAAGCTTTTTAGAACTTCAATTCTGCTCCCTTTCACATTCTTATAGTTTTCCTCTTCAATACAGAATGGTCTAGATCTTGCAGGAGTGGGGTTTCTCTTGGTATACTCCGACAAATTTGAATGGTTCAGGGGCAGGTGGAGAGCTGTACAAGCTGAACAAGTTACACCCTAACAGGACTGGGGCTGATTTCCTCACAATGGGATTTGCAAGTGATGTTTGAGTGGATTTAAACCAAATTATCAGGTGGACTGGAACCCGTGAGATATCCCAAATTGGAAAAAAAAATAAAAAGTAAAGAAGTTTCCCCTGGTTGATGAGACTTGGATCAGGAGCACAATTTTAAAATATGGGAGATACCACTTTCATCTGAAATGTAGAGATGTGCTCCTGGGATGCTGCTTGGCCTGCTGTGTTCGTCCAGCCTCACATTTTGTTATGTTGGAATTCTCCAGCATCTGCAGTTCCCATTATCTCAGATTACATTACTCACAGGGTTATGGAAACTCAGCCTTTGAGTATATTTAAGACAGTGACAGATTTCTGATTCCCATTGGCTTACAGGGTTATCTAGATAGGTAAAGGGCAATGAAGTGTTTGATCAGCCATGATGGTACTGAATAGCAGGGCAGGCTCAACAGACCAAGTAACTGACGCATGGTCCTTCAAGTCTTTTCCACCAAACTGTCCACTTGAAATTTTTTGTGGCATTGCTGCCAACAGTACATCAAAAGCAATGGAACACCTGGGACTCCAGTTAGCAGCAGAATCAACAATCTGTTTTTAACTAATGACATTTAAAGGACTGAGAAGGAACAGTGGGGAAAGAGGGTGAATTGGTGGAGTCAAGTCAATATAAAAAGGACCAACAGGCCAAAAAAGATTAAACTAACAGAAGCACAAAGATAAACAAATGTGAACTGGAAAAGCTCTTCTGAAGGAATGGGCACATTTAAATTTTTTCTGTCTGGATCAGAGACAGAGGCATTGATTGGCATTGCATGAACAAAATATTTACATGGTTACTGATGAGATTGAATAAACTTCTGTGGTTAGTTTAATGAATGGTTACTGGGCAAATTCGGCAAATTCTTAAAAATATTGTGCAGATTCTTTGCTGGCTTGTCAATTTGCACAATAGTAACACACATGTTGCGCGATTACTCCCCCCCCCGCCTTTGCAGAAAGATCTGGCTCATTAATGTAATCTGGAATAGAATGCCTTATGTATTAGTAGAAATGTCAAAAATTGTAGGGGCAAAGACAGTAACAGTTTTAGGCACAAGCTAAAGTTTTCTATTTGGTGCAATGAAGACCTACCAGGTTGTGGATAGAGGTTAAGTGAACCTCCATGTTGGGTCAGTTAAGTCTAGTCAATTCAGTGCAGTCCAAGGACTGAATTACAAGCTCTTTTTATATATGGCTGAACTGAACAGTGAAAAACGTCATCCTTAGCTGCTGAGTGGATAAGAATGTGTGTTTTTGATTAAATAAGGCAACTGATTTAACTAAGAGATAAAGGTGTAAAGCTGGATGAACACAGCAGTCTAAGCAGCAGAGGAGCAGGAAATGTGACGTTTCGGGTCTAGAACCTCTCACATTTTCTGAAGGGTCTAGACCTGAAACATCAGCTTTCCTGCTCCTCTGATGCTGCTTAGCCTGCTGTGTTCATCCAGCTCTACACCTTGTTTTCTCAGATTCTCCAGAATCTGTAGTTCCTACTATCTCACTACAATTGGTTTTAATGTTAATTTCAGGGAGTAGTTTGCAACGTGATGAGTAAACAAGGTTCTCCGAACAGATAGACCCATAATTCTGTCCCAGCTCACTTGCACCCATTTCTAAACTATTGAAAGATCACTCACACTTTGGACTGAGTGATTGTCTTATTCAAATCTTCAATTTTTTCCAGATGCTACTTTTGTAGCTATAAAGAGAATTTATTCAGCAGATCATAAAATTATTTCAAAAGAAGAACAAAGGAAAACTTTATGAAAAGGCTGTAATGTTGAAGATGACACTAATATTATTTCAAAGGTGCAGCTTTGACAGTCCTAGTTGACAACTTGCATCAAAGATTTTGGCCCGAGTGGGAGCTAGTTTAAGCCACCAAACCTTCAGTTCTTCCCTTGTTCAAAATTTATGTCAACTCATTCTCAATGTTTGGAAAGGCTCATAAGACACATACATTTTAACTCTTTTCTTTTAAATTTACTTACTGGAAATTAATTCAACTTTTAAAAATACTGAAGCCAGTGACTTCAAAACCACAATCAAAAGATGGCTAAACATTTACATCACTGTACCTTCTACATTCCACAGCACTCAAGCAGACAATCTGTCTGCATAGCTTCATCAGAAACAATCATCTTGGATGAGTACAGATAGGGGCCAACTCCTACCCTATTAGCAAGGCATCCTGACGCTAACCTGGATACTTAACTGTGTGGGGACAAACCACCATTTGTAATCACTTGAACAATGGGGCTCTGACTCAGAAGAATGCATACAGACATAATTCAATCATCTAAACCAGATGAATAGCATCCATGAGCCTTGGCAATATTGAATCACTGAGCAGTTGGAGTGATAGGATCCATAAAACCATACGACATAGCCCTCTGTGTTTAAGCACTATTTTCTCTGCAAAGCAGTGTAAAAGAAAGTGAGGTGCTGAATACGATTATGAGCAAGCACCTCCTTTCTCCATCAAGCTTAAAAGGTTTTGAGCCCAGTCTGCTGTCTTGACTATACATGATGTGGAGGTGCCAGTGTTGGACTAGGGGACGAAATCAGAAGACACCAAGTGATAGTCCAACAGGTTTACTTGAAAACAAGTTTTTGGAACCTGAAGGAGGGCTGCAGCTCTCAAAACTTGCGTTTTCAAATAAACCTGTTGGAGAAGGGTCTAGGCCCGAAACATCAGCCTTCATAACCCTCTGACGCTGCTTGGCCTGCTGTGTTCATCCAGCTCTACACCTTGTATTCTCTGTTGGACTATAACTTGGTGTTGTGGGATTTCTTTTCACAAAATCCCACCAGTGTGGAAACAGGCCCCTTGGCCCAACAAGTCCACACTGACCCTCACAGCATCCCCCTCAGACCCATCCCCCTACAACCCACCTAATCTACACATCCCTGAACACAACAGGGTAAGACCATAAGACATAGGAGTGGAAGTAAGGCCATTCAGCCCATCAAGTCCACTCCGCCATTTAATCGGGGCTGATGGGCATTTCAACTCCACTTCCCTTCACTCTCCCCGCAGCCCTTGATTCCTTGGGGGATCAAGAATTTATCAATAAGACATTTAACGTCCCGGCCTCCACTGCGCTCCGTGGCAATGAATTCCACAGGCCTACCACACTCTGGCTGAAGAAATGTCTCCTCATTTCCGTTCTAAATTGACCTCCTCGAATTCTAAAGCTGTGCCCACAGGTCCTAGTCTCCCTGCCTAACGGAAACAACTTCCCAGCATCCACCCTTTCTAAGCCATACATTATCTTCTAAGTTTCTACTAGATCTCCCCTCAAACTTCTAAACTCTCATGAATACAATCCCAGGATCCTCAGCCATTCATTGTATGTTAGGCCTACCATTCCAGGGATCATCTGTGTGAATCTCCGCTGGACACGCTCTAGTGCCAGTATATCTTTCCTGAAGTGTGGAGCCCAAAATTGCATGCGGTATTCTAAATGGGGCCTAACTAGGAGCTTTATAAAGTCTCAGAAGCACATCGCTGCTTTTATATTCCAACCCTCTTGAGGTAAATGACAACATAACATGCGCTTTCTTAATCAAGGACTCAACCTGCAAGTTGAGGTAATTTAGGTAGCTTAGCATGGCCAATCCACCGAACCTGCAGACCTTTGGATTGTGGAAGGAAACCCGAGCACCAGAAAGAAACCCACGCAGGCACGTGGAGAATGTACAAACTCCTCACAGAGTCACCTGAGGGTGGAATCGAACCTAGGACCTTGGCGCGGTGAGGCAGCCGTGTTAACCACAGAGCTACCGTGCTGCCCCTAACTTTGACTATAAATGTCACAGGCAAATTTTGAAGAACTTGACTCAGCAGTTAGAATTTCCAGAACGACAAATAAAACATCAATATACAGATGTAAAGCGTGTTAGCACCAAACCCCAAAGAACCAGCATTTAGCCTAAAGCCAGCCAAGTCACTACCCTTCAAGACCTTGATACCACTCCAAACTTTGCTGGACTTAAGTTGCTTAATCTACCCTCACACTTCACTGCATTTGCACATGCATGAAATTCAAGTGTGTGAAAGTTAATATTGTTTATTTTACAGCTATTTTATGGTATACAATAAACATGATCCTTTAAAAAGCATAAGCAGCCTGAAATGAGCCCTTTATAGTCACATCACAAATATTTAGACACTCAGCAACTTGACGTAATTTTATATTTCAATACACGCAAATGTCATTTTAAGTGCAATCAAAGATTGAACAAAAAAAAAAGCCCTCTCTTTACATGCAAGCTTTTCCTTTTAACCACAGTTGTATTTCAGACTCACTCAGGTCTCTGACTAACATTTTAGACCTTTCAATTCAATTTGTACTTCCTTCCTAACTTTACGCCATTTTCAAACCTTCACTTTGATCCAGTCTCAGTTTTAACAATGAACTGCAGGGCATGGCTTAGGCCACTCTTGGAATATTGCATGCAACTCTGATCTCCCTGCTATAGGAACAATATTGAGAGACTTCAAAACCCTTTCAAAAGATTTACAAGGATGTTGGCGGGTTGTAGGGTTTGAGCTACATGGAGGGCCATTTTCCCTGAAGCATTGGAGGTTGAAGGGTGACATTTTGGAGGTTCATAAGATCATGGCAGGCACAGACAGGGTAAATAGACAATATCTTTTCCCTGGGGCAGTGAAGTCCAAAACTAGACAGCAGAGGATTAAGCTGAGGGGGAAAAATTTTAAAGGGACCGAAGGGGCAACATTTTCATGCAGAGGATGTGCATGTACAGAATGAGCTGCCAGAAGTTGTAGTGGAGCCTGGTACAATTACAACATTTTAAAGGCATTAGGATGGGCATATGAATAGGAAGGGTTTAGAGGGATATCAGCCAAATGCTGGCAAATCAGACAAGATTTATTTAGGATATCTGGTCAGCATGGATGAGTTGGATCAAAGGGTCTGTTTCCACACTACATCTCCATAATGCTATGAAGTAATTCAGTGAATATAGTTAACCCTCTTGTTGCTTAACTAGTTTAGTTAGTTAATTTAATGAACTCAACCCACACAAACACTTTTGCCTCTCATTTTGATACTTACTCAAGCTCAATAAATAGCTTTCTAATTGGACTGAGTGCTGGTCAGTTTTTGAAACTCCCATCATGCTGTACGGGCTAAACATTTCCCCCTCCACCTCAAATCAACACTACTTGAACAGATTTTCTAGTCTCCTATCTTTGTGGTGTTGGCAATAGTTTGCCAACCAAGTACTGCCATCTGAAGGAAAACTCCAACGCTTTTGACATGTACATAAGAGACAGTGACATAAGAGAATGACCAGAGAAAGAGAAAGGATAAGGCCGATCAAGGACTGTAAAGGGAATTTGTGCATGGAGCCTCAAGAGATAGGAGAGATCCTTAATGAGTACTTGTCTTCGGTATTCACAACCGAGGGTGACCAATTGAGGAGGACAATTGAGTGGTCCAGGAAATGGCTGATGAAATTCAATGTGAGTAAATGTGAGGTTTTGCACTTTGGAAAAAAGAGAATGCAGGCATGGACTATTCTCCAAACGGTGAGAAAATTTGCAAATCAGAAGTGCAAAGGGATCTGGGAGTGTTGGTCCAGGATCCTCTAAAGGTTAACTTGCAGGTAGAGTCTGTAATTAAGAAAGCGAATGTAATGTTGTCCTTTATCTCAAAAGGGTTGGAATATAAAAGCAGCGATGTGCTTCTGAGGCTTTATAAGGCTCTGGTTAGGCCCCATTTAGAATATTGTGTCCAATTTTGGACACCACCCCTCAGGAAGGACATACTAGCCCTGGAGCGTATCCAGCAGAGATTCACACAGATGATCCCTGGTTTAACGTATGATGAACGGCTAAGGATCCTGGGATTGTACTCAATAGAGTTTAGAAGGTTGAGGGGAGATCTAATAGAAACTTACAAGATAATGTATGGCTTAGAAGGGGTGGACGCTAGGAAGTTGTTTCCGTTAGGCAGGGAGACTAGGACCCGTGGGCACAGCCTTAAAATTAGAGGGGATAAATTTAAAATGAGACGACATTTCTTCAGCCAGAGTGGTGGGCTTGTGGAATTCATTGCCACAGAGTGCAGTGGAGGCCAGGACGTTGGATGTCTTCAAGGCAGAGATCGACAAATTCTTGATCTCAAAAGGAATCAAGGGCTACAGGGAGAGTGCAGGGAAGTGGTGTTGAAATACCCATCAGCCATGATTTAAATGGCGGAGTGGACTTGATGGGCCAAATGGCCTTACTTCCACTCCTACATCTTATGGTCTTGTGGTTTTATGGACAGTGTGAAACAAGCTGGTAGGTTAGAGGTTGATGTTAGTAAGGAAGATGTACTAGGAATTTTGAGGAAATTGAACATAGCTAAGTCCCCTAGGTCTGATGGGATTTATCCAGGGATTCTATGGGAAGTGAGGGAAGAGAGAGATCACTGGGCCTTGGGTGACCATCTTTTCATCCTCACTGTCCACAGGTATTGTGCCGGAAGATTGGAGAGGGGCAAACATCATTTCGTTGTTCAAAAAAGGGAATAGAGAAATTACAGGCCAGTTAGTCTTACGTCAGTGGTGGGCAAATTAATTGAAAGGGCTGAGAGACACCATTTATGATCACATGGAAAGGCACACAGTTTGATTCGTGATAGTCGGCATGGATTTGCGAGTAGATCATGTCTCATTAACCTTACTGAATTCTTTGAAGAGGTGACCAAACGCATGGATGAAGATGGAGCAGTAGATGTGGTATACATGGATTTAAGCAAGGCATTCGATAAGGTTGCCCATGATAGGGTCATGCAGAAAGTAAGGGGGCATGGGATAGGGAGAAATGTGGCAGATTGGATTCAGAATTGGCTGATCCTTAGAAGACAAAGGGTGGTAGTGGATGGAAAATATTCAACATGATGCTCAGTTACGAGTGGGGTACCACAAGAATCTGTCCTGGGTCCTCTTCTGTTTGTGATTTTTGTAAATGATTTGGATAAAGCAGTGGAAGGGTGGATTAGCAAAGTTGCGGACGATACGAAGGTGGGTCGCGTTGTGGAGAGTGCAGAGGGCTATTCTAGGTTACAAAGGGACAGTGATAGGATGCAGAGCTGGGCTGAGAAGTGGTCGATGGAATTTAACCCTGAAAAGTGTGAGGTGATTCATTTTGGAAGGACAAACTTGAAAGCAGAATACAGGGTTAACAGAAAGATTCTTGGCAGTGTGGAGGAGCAGAGGGATCTTGGGGTTCACGTTCACAGTTCCCTGAAAGCTGCCATCCAGGTGCATAGAGCTGTTAAGAAGGTGTATGGTGTGTTGCCTTTCAGTAAAAGAGGGATTAAGTTCAAGAGCTGTGAAGGTATGCTCCAGCTATACAAAACCCTGGTTCGACCACATCTGGAGTAGTGCGTTCAGTTCCGAGGGCCTCATTACAGCAAAGATGTGTAGGCGTTGGAAAAGATGCAGAGGAGATTTACCAGGATGTTGCCTGGAATGGAGGGAAGGTCTTGCGAGCAAAGGTTGGAAGAGCTAGGGCGTTTCTCTTCAGAACAAAGAAGGATGAGAGGTGACTTAATCGAGGTGTACAAAATGATCAGAGGCATAGATAGAGTGGGCAGCCATAGACTTTTTCCTAGGGTGGAGGCAGCTATTACGAGGAAGCATAGTTTTAAAGTGAGTGGAGGTAGATGCAGGGGAGACATCAGAGGTAGGTTCTTTACTCAGAGTGGTAGGGGCATGAAATGCATTGTCGGAGCGGGTAATGGAGTCAGCCTCATTAGGGGCATTTAAGCAGTTATTAGATAGGCATATGGATGATTGTATAAAGGTGGGGATGGAGGTCAGATCGACCTTAGGATTAATGTAAAATTTCAGCACAACATTGTGGGCCAAAAGGCCTGGCCTGTGCTGTACTGTTCTATGTTCTAAGCGCTGTTTCTCTTTTCTTTTACCCAAGGACACCAAGGCAGTAACATAAGAACAAATTATTGCCTTGTTCTATTAATTTTCTTCCACAGAATTCAGTCTTTTTTCACACAACAGACTCGCAGGTTATCACTTGAACACAGTTTGTGTACTATTTCGTGAGCTAGACACAATGACAGCAGGCTGTCTGTTTTAGGAGGAGATTTATCTGAAGTAACTACCTAGTCAAAATAGGCTCAGTTTTTTCATTAGTTTATTCACTTACTGGATGTGGATATTGTTGGCTATGTCAGCATTTATTGTTCACCCCAAACTGCCCTGAGAAGGGGGTAATGCACTGCCTTCTTAAACCATTGCAGTCTGTGAGATTTTAGGAGCGAGTCACAGGATTTTGATTCAGCAAAGGAAGGGATAGGTGATAGTTCCAAGTAGTGTCTGTAGGAAGCAAGCAAAGTGGTAGTGATTCCATCTATGGGCTGCCCTTTCCCTTTCAGGTGGCAGAAGTTGCTGGCTTGGAAGCCGCTTTCTAAGAAACCTCACTGAGTTGTTGCAGGGCATCTTATAAATTGGACACAGTGCCGGAGGGAGTAAACATGGAAAGCTCGAACAGGGGTGCTCTATCCTAGATGATGTCACGCTTCTGGAGTACTGTAGGAACTGCACTTATCCATTCAAATGGAAAGTATTCCATCAGGCTCCTTGTGTTTTGTAGATAGTAGGCAGGAACTGAAAGACAGGAGTTGAGTTAACTGTCTATTTACCCCACACGTGCCAGGTGAAAGTGGCCCAAGCAAAAAATATGCACATTTGGCACCATGTTGTTGTCAAGTAACAACTTGCCAGCAGCAAAAGAAACAGTGAAGGCTTGGATAATTCCTATTGACTCTTGGCTGGGAAGCCAGATGTGGTCCAATATTGACAGGGGCACTGTAGCAAACTGTTCATCCCATAAGCTTGTTTTTATTCATTAAAGTTACTGCAGGAAAATCCAACTTTTCTTGTTCTGACTTCTTCTAAAAGGCACCGAGAATGGGAAAGGACAGGTCAAATATGAGATCTCCTCAAAGAACAAACCATTTATTATGTCTAGTAATCAACAAGCTGTTCAGTGTTCTGGGGTGGGCGAGAGAGAGAAAAAAAGAGAAGGGCATGGTGGGGGTGGGAAAGCAGAGTGGGAGAGCAAGAAGCACAGTGGCTACAGGGTACAATGAGAGCAATAGAGGCAGGGAGCCCGAGAGACTGAGTGTGAGTGTGAAAGGAAGGAGATAAAAAGAGGGAATAAGAGAATGAGATGAGAAAGGGAGAACATGCAAGCATCTTCACATTCAATTTTCCCCCCACACAAACACTGCCAATTAAGTCTCAGCAACATTCCACAAATACTTTTGGTGATGTTAATTGGTGGTTACAAGTTACCCAGAATGAATTCGTACTAAAAAGGGCACTCATCTGATGACCGTCTACTCAAATAAGCAGTTGGGGTCCCATCACCTAAATAAC
This sequence comes from Stegostoma tigrinum, assembly GCF_030684315.1. NCBI lineage: Eukaryota > Metazoa > Chordata > Chondrichthyes > Orectolobiformes > Stegostomatidae > Stegostoma > Stegostoma tigrinum. The sequence continues at coordinate 29,030,424 of NC_081372.1, forward strand.
TAAAACACAACACTTCCAACAATTAAACAGCATTAAAACAAGCTAACCACGATCATTACAAACATTTGTACTGCTGTTTGTAGCAGCTGTGTACAAACTGGCTACCATGTTTCCTACACTCTAACACTGGCTACACTTAAGTACTTGCCCCTCCACTTTCACTATGCAGTTCTCAGATCCTCTGTGGTCTTGAAAAGGCATGAAGTAAATGCACCTGTTTCTTTTTGACCAAAATCCTGGTGAAAATGTACACACTAATAATTGTGTGTATGTAACCTGTCAGCCTGAACAAGCCCATGTTTTGCACTTCCATGTTTTGTAGGTGACAACGTACATCTGCAGGTGTTGGGACACCAACGGCACAGTATCTTGGGGATACTGTGCTCCAAATGTTTGACTAATTCATCATATTTCAAGTCTGCACTCCCACCTGGGGGTTACTGAGCCAGTGCCACAGGCAGACGTGCTCAAGTATTTCAGCCTCTCATGCTCACGTCACAAGTCTATCATAAACGAAGGAAACAGACCTTTGGTCAAACCACTCCATGCTAAACAAATTCTGAGTAAACCAATCGCACCTAGCTTCTCCTGGCCCATATCCCTCCAAATCTTTCCTATTCATGGACCTCGTCTTTTAAATGGTCTAACTGTATCTGGATCCACCATTTTGTCAGAAAGTTCATTCCACACACAAACCATGCTGTGTTTAAAAAAAAATTCATCTCATGTCATAGTTAAATCTTTCTCCTCTCACCTTAAAAACATGTCCCCGAGTCTTGAAATCCCCCATCCGAGGGAAAAAGAAATCATGTTCATACCATCTACATGTCTCATTATTTTATAAACTTCTTTCAGGTCGTCTGTCAACCTCCTATGGTCCAGTGGCAAAAATATAGAATCCCAGCCTATTCAGCCTTTCCTTATAACTTAAACTTTCCATATCCAACAACATCCTGGCAAATCTCTTCAGAACACTCTCCAGCTTGATCATGTACGTCTTATAACTGGGCAACCAGAACTGGACACAAAGTATCCCACAAAAGGCCTCAATGTCCTGTACAACTTCAACGTGACTTCCTAAGGACACTGCAATCAAGGCAAGTGTGCCAAATATCTTTTTAACCACCCTGTCTATATGTGACAAATTTCAAAAGAATTATGTACCTCCATCCCAGTTCCCTTTGTTCTACAACATCACCCATGACCCTACCAAAACTGTATAAGCCCTACCCTTGTCTGTTGTATCCAAATGTGATATCTCATTTGCCCAGGTTGAACTCCATTTGCCGTTTTTCAGCCCATTGACCCATTTGATCAAAATCCCTGGGTAGTCTTCACTGTCTACTATGCTACCAATTTTGGTCTTTCGCAAACTTACTAAATATACCTTCTACATTCTCATCCAAATAATTTTATATAAGTAACAAATGAAGACCAGGAACTGAACCCCATAGACCACCACTGGCTAAGGCCTCCAGTCTGAAAAGCAACCCTCCACCATTTCCCCCTGTCTCCTGCCATTAAGCCAATTATGTATCCAATTGGCAAACTCACCCTGAATCCCATAAGAACTAACTTTACTAATTAGTCTACCATGTGAAACCCTGTCAAAACCTTTACTGAAATCCAAACATCTACAGCTCTGCCAATCTTTTTGGTAATTTCCTCAAAAAAAAAGTTTATAAGGTACTATTTTCCCTCACAGAAAATCATGCTGGCTATCACTACCCAATTGTTGCCTCCCTAAATATCCATAAATCCTACCATTTATAATCACCTCCAACAATTTACCCACAACCAAAGTCAGACTCGCAGGTCTACAGTACCCAGGTTTCTCCATACATCCTTTAGGAGGTAAAACATTTGCCACCTCCAGTCATCAGGCACCTCACCTGTACTCATAGATGAGGCAAATATTCTGCAAGGGGGTCACACAATTTCCTTCCTTACCTGGCACAAGTTTTTGCAATATCGTCCCAAAGATTTACCCACAAGTACTGCAGTATATGACATTTCCAGCATTACAGAAGGCTCAAGATTCGCATAGCAAAGAAGCACAGGTATAGCCTAACTTTGGCCTTAATTTAATTAAATTACTGTACATTGTAAACTAAAAATTGGGGACAGCTCAAATTTACATTGGTTTTCTTACAAGTTGAATGATGAACTATAGTTCATTAAAATTTTAACTCCCAACCAAAAGAGCTGAAATGGTATGATGTCACATGACAAATGCCCAGTGAATTTCACTGTTACTCTGACACAACAGCAACAAGTGTTAGTAGTCTGAATTTGACATATAATGTTAGCATTACTTCTTAATGAACCAACTTTGGGCCCCACACCTCCGCAAAGACATACTAGCCCTGGAGCGTGTCCAGCAGAGATTCACACGGATGATCCCTGGTTTAACGTATGATGAACGGCTAAGGATCCTGGGATTGTACTCAATAGAGTTTAGAAGGTTGAGGGGAGATCTAATAGAAACTTACAAGATAATGTATGGTTTAGAAGGGGTGGACTCTAGGAAGTTGTTTCCGTTAGGCGGGGAGACTAGGACCCGTGGACACAGCCTTAAAATTAGACGGGGTAAATTTAAAACTGAAAGCAGACGACATTTTTTCAGCCAGAGAGTGGTGGGCTTGTGGAATTCATTGCCACGGAGTGCAGCGGAGGCCGGGACGTTGGATGCCTTCAAGGCAGAGATCGACAAATTCTTGATCTCAAAAGAAATCAAGGGCTACGGGGAGAGTGCACGGAAGAAGTGAAGTTGAAATGTCCATCAGCCGTGATTTAAATGGCGGAGTGGACTTGATGGGCCGAACGGCCTTACTTCCACTCCTATGTCTTATGGTCTTATATAAAAACATAACTGTGTCATCATTTGAAGTGAAAAATTAGGCTAATGCTTCGTTAGACAAGTTCAATGTTCAGAACAAAAAAAGAGCATGAATACGGGATCAGAATCCCTAGATCAAATCTGAAAAGTTACACATAAGTGGAGTGGTCTATTTATGTGCTGCAGTTTCTAATACCTTATTATTGAATTGAAACTGTCAGCTGATGCCATTGTTTTTGTTTCTTCCAACCTGGTTGGTAGTTCACCAGTGTCAGTCTGGATACTAATCCTGGAAGGTGAGTCAATCAAATCTTCTGGGACATATTGAGCGAAAAACTTACTTGCTAGCATTTTACTCAATCACCAAGCTACTGCACCGGAACACCATAGTTAAGTGTAGAAAAGCCTCACCAATAAATTTAAAATTTATACTAACAGAGCGCACAGTCAACCCATTTTGCTCAGACCAAAGAAAAAAAGGTACGTTAAAAAAACAGAAAGCAGCAAACTCAATGCAATCAAAATAGGTACAAATAAAACTGAAATAAACAGCACATGAAACAAACAAAAGCTAAAGAATTTATGTCATAAAATGAAGTAAAAGCCTTTACTTGGAGCGAGTGCGGGAAGAAAACAAATTGTCTATCCAAAAGATTTTATTTAGGCTGTCCACCAATGGAGTAAAAGATGAAAATGTCTGAGCAGATTCTGTGTTTTTAAGAAGCTTAAATTACATTGGAAATTCACCGAACCTACTGGGAATACAGCATAATTTCAAGTATTTTTCCAGAGCAGGTGTTACTCTGATCATTTGCAAATCAAGTGAGCCAAATGACAATAGCTGCAGAAACTATCTACGTGAGCTAGCGTATACTCCATTAAAAGGACACGCAAAATCTTCACAAATCAAGATTAAAAAAAACAAAAACAGTTCAAATGTTATTCAAATTTCAAGGAGCTACAGGAAAATGGTGGTTTCACAACACTAACTAACCAAGCACTGTTCATATTAAAATGCCTGAAACAAGTGATCCTAGCTTTCTAGCAGTCCAAAGATGGGACAAGAGCATCTAATTTTTATTTTAAGAAAAGGGTTTTGTTCATAATTCCAAATCTTTAAGAGATTGTGACACTTTCCCCATTGTGATTCTTTAACTGCAAATATTTTTGGACCAGCCTATTTAAAAGATGTTATACATACCTCTGAGGCTGATGGAGCATGAACTCTGGACCCCTAGCTCAGAGGTAGGAACACAACCAATGCAACACAAGATGCTGAAACTTAATATTATACACATTTTTTAAAAAAATCAACCCTGCTCAGAAGGGTTATGATATACCTCTGGAGCAGGGGGAAGTTGAACACAGCCCTGCTGGTACAGAGGTAGGGATACTACAACTGTGCCATACTTTTCTTCACATGTTCATCAATTTAGGACTGATTAGATTGTGCAATGTGAATCAACCTAGCAAGCTGCTATATCACACAATGTAACAAGTTTGTTGTAAACAACCTAGGAATGGAAGATGATGCAATATACAACATGAAAAGTCCAAATTGTCAGTAGATCCTTTATCTACTGGAAATGTTTTTTTTTCAATTTCCCACTCAAATCAAACTAAAGCAACGACTTTTTTTGGACAAAAAAAATCCAAAGCAGTGTTTTCATGAAGGCTCATGCTCCTTCTTATTCAGCAAATTGAACAGTTCAAAGAGAAAATCAGAACAGGTTAATAAAATTGCTTTTCACCGTAAGTATAACACACAAAGCACTCAACAGGTGACATGGACATGCCATTCTTCCTAGTTAGTTACCAAAGTTAAAAACAATTTGAAGAAAGATTAATGTACTTATCTGTAGCAGCATTTCCAAAACATGATTGAAATGTTGTTGCATTTATTAAATAACGTGACAAAAACAGAGTTTTGGCCATTGGGTGCGACATTTTTGTCTTTACGTAAGTGCACCAATTATGCTGCTGAACTGACTGTTCTATAATGTGAAAAAAGTAATTTAGCAGCTTAAAAAGTACAATTATAACAACTCATAGGAAGGGGAAATTCTTTAAATAATTTGAACTGAGCTAATCAGTGCCAGTAGCAAACAAGAATACCTTTGCAACATGGAGAAAACAGTGAGCAGACAGAAATAAAAAGTAAGGATGCACAATTTTGTTTGTCCTTGACATTGATTTTTTTCACTTCGTCACATGAAACACACACACACACACGTTATTCAACTGTCTTTTCTAAGATTACATGCTGCCTATGTATCCCATTTTGTAAAAGCAGAAAGAAAGCTGTTATCACGCTCATGAAAGGAAGCAGTTGCTTGGATGGAAAGCCCCTGCACAACAAAGTTTTCATTTTAGTTTGAAGTTGTTCTGTTCTTTGCAGCAACCCTCTTCTGCTACATTCTCCCATAGCCTTCCCTTCACGTAACGACTAAAAGGATGAGCAAATGGTACAGGCCTTTATCCTCGCTACTGACACAAACTTCCACAGTGCCCCCACTCCTGGCCAAGGTCCCAGCCTCCACTTCACTATCCCAGGTCCCTCAAAATAATTCACAGAGACAGAACCCGTGAAAATACTGTAATCTTTACAATAATTGTTATGAGAAATAGCAAAGAAAATAAGTTACACCCAAAACTATCCGCAGTCTATTCTCTGGTCTGAAGGAAATTGTTAATAATTCTATGCATGAGTAGATCCTAAAGCTAAACTGCACAGTACATTAACATTGTTGGTAATGAACAAAGTTGGAATCTACAATTAGCTGCAAGAGTTTTATCCTTGTGGGTAAAAGACTGAAACCTAAATTTCCAAAAACAGTTTCCTCATGTTGGAAAATTCAAAGTGATAGTCATGGCCATAAAAATTAGCACTGAAAGCGGATGCTCGACAGAAGTTGGCGGTTTAAGCACATTGATGAAGCACAATAAAACGTTGTTCACTAAACAAACAAAATTAAAAAGCCCGATATTGAGCTGAAACTAAAAATGTTTCACTGTTCAAAAATACTACATTTTAGTATTCTTATCGATTGTACATCATGTAATTCACAAATGCAAATCCTAAGAAGGGGAGGAAAGGGCAGGGCACCAACCAGCTAATAGCAAGCAATCTCTTCCACATATGTCTTAGACACTGAGTGCACTCAGTCAGATACCATGATACTATTCATAAAGAATGGTAAACAAAGGAGAAAATTCTAGTTCTACATTCCAACTACTCACGCATTGGATGCTTGTACATCTTGCCAACTTTTGCTTAAGTTTTGCTTGAGCTCAGTGAAAGGTGTCAATCCCAACTTTCTTTTGATCTCGGAAGCATGTTTTTCTTTGGCAACTAGCACCTGTCGCAGTGTTGCTATTTCATCTTCAACCTACAGAAAAAAAGTCCACAAAGTTCACTCTCAAATAATCAACTGCTTTTTTCAGTAAACACATATGTAAGGAGGCTTTCCTACTAAAGGCAGCAAAATAAATTTCAAACACTTGGCTTAAGTGCCTTTTCCACAATCCTGATAAAATGTTTATTACCAATCCCTATATTAATCTGTACATAGTTCATGACCCCCAGATAAGGAAGCAACATTTGGAACAAATCCTTGAAATGAATATTATGTGCAGAGGTGGTTTTGGAAATCACTCAAGGTAGTCGCAAAGCCACAAAATGCTCAGTGAGCATTAAATATTTGCAAATTTCTGGTAAACAGAATGTTCACTGCAAAAATTAACATCAGATTCAATTCTGAAGCACACAAATATCAACTGTACAGATCATTCTACAAAGACAGATATTCAACCAGCACAGGGGCTTCCTTAAATAAACTGGTTCAGCAGGAGGACTTTCACTGCTCAAAGTTACAATCAATATCCAGCGATGAAAACATAATCATCTTCAATGCAATACTAATTTGCAATACACTTCAAAGGTCGTTTCCTCTAACAAATTCCCACACGAAAACATGCACCTTCTCTAACACACATCAAATTCTATTGAACTCCACCTCATAAAAACAGCAATGGAGTAATTTTAAAGTTGCTCATTGAGAAAAATATATGAAATTTGAGGAGGAAAAAGGCTACTTCCACATAATCAAACTAAAAAAGCCTGTCAGATCTCCAAGAGCAGTACGGCTCCCCGCAGTCAGTTAATCAATTACTCAGGGGGCCAAAAAGGAAAGGGAAAAAAAAAGTACAGGAACATCCTGTTACTAGCCAAGGGAACAGTTGCTGAGTCTATGTTCCTTCCTGTCTCCACCCAAAGAAAGTGATTCATGTTAGAATAAAATTCAGAAAGTACTAGCAACCAGGCATTCTCTCATTCAGCTGATATCATGTATGAAGCAGACTGAGTTTTAGATGTTGGAAGATAAATTCAGATAGGTAGGACCTTCAGATCTCACCTGATGTGTGGGCACAACCATTTCAGTAGGGATTGTATATGTAGCAACCAGGCATAAAATCTGAATTTAACCTTCTGTTCCCCCTGGCCTCAAGCCTGCTCCAGCTTAAGAGGCGCATGACAAATCAACCTAATGCAGAACAGATCAGGTATAAAACCAGATTTATCCATATACAATATCACCACATTGGGTTGCTATAATTACCATTGAATCTACTGCAGAACAAAGCCAAATTTTCAAAATTTGTAGAGCTTCAAAAGCAAATACCCACTTAAAAATAAAGCATCAATATGGCAACAAACAGGCAAGGGGAGGGGTGTAGATTCAGAATTGGCTTCAGGAAGCCATTTATCATACAGTATCAGCACCAGAATTTCTCTTCCAGATTCACAAGGAAGAATTAAGTCTGGAGTCACTAAAGAATAAAAAGTTGATTGCTACAATGGAGTAATTTTAAAGCTGCTCATTGAGATAATCTTGCAGGATTCTACAGACTTGAACAGTCCCTGCAGATTAGAGGGTAGCGAATGCCACTCCGAAGTGTGTAAAAAGGAAGGTGGAGAGAAAACAGGAAGTTACAGACTGGTGAGCCTAATATCGGTAGTGGAGAAAAGTCTCAAATCCATTGTCAAGGATCTTATAGCAGAGCATTTAGAAAACAGTAGCAGGATCAGACAGAGCAAGCATGGATTGATGAAGGAGAAATCATGCTGGACAAATCTGTTGGCATTCTATGAAGAATTAACTCAGTTGACAAGGAGGACCAGTTGATGTAGTATATTTGGACTCTCAGAAAGCACTTGACCAAGTCCCACATAAGAGATTTTCGTGCAAGATTAAAGCGCACGGGATTGGGGAAAAGTGTACAGAGATGGATAGGAAACTGGTTGGCATTGGAAGAAACAAAGAGTAGGAATTAATGGGTCATTTTCAAATTGGCAGCAGTAACTAGTGGGGTGTCACAGGGATCAATGCTGGGACCCCAGTTATTCACAATAGCTAATAATGATTTGGATAAGAGAACAAGATGTAACATCTCTCAGTTTGCAAATGATAGCAAGTTGGCTGGGAGGGTGAACTCTGACGAGGATGCAGAGATCCTTCAGCATGATCTCAACAGGTTGGGTGAGTGGGCAAATCAATGGCAGATGCGGTATAATTTGGATAAAGGGGAGGCTATTCACTTCGGAAGCAAAAACAAGATGGAAGATTGCTACCTGAATGGCTGTAATTCGGGGGGGGGGGGGGGGGGGGGGTGCACAGTCGGACCTGGGCGTCCTTTTTGCACCAGCGCTGAAGCTAAGTATGCAGGTACAGCAGGCGGTAAAGACAAGTGGTAATTTGGCCTTCATTGCAAGAGGTATTGAGTACAGGAGCAGGGATGTGTAATTGCAGTTGTACAGGGCCTTGATGAGACCACACCTGGAAGAGTGCGGGGCATTTTGGTATACTTTACTGAGGAAGGACGCTCATGGTCTCAAGGGAGTGCAGTGAAGGTTTACCAGACTGATTCCAGGGATGGCATGTCTGATGTATGAAGAGTGATTGACTAGGTTGGGATTGTTTTTGCTAGAGTTCAAGCAAACTAGGGGGGCCCTCGTAAAATTCTAATGGGACTGGACACTGTAGATCCAGGGAGGATGTTCCCAATGGTGAGTTTGTCCTGAACCAGAGGTCACAGCATGACAGAGGGATGGAGATGAGGAGACTTTGTTTTTTCCACCCAGAGAGTGGTGAGCCTGCGGAAGCAGTTGATGCCAAAAGACTGAACGTATTCAAGAGGTGACTCGGTATCGCACTTGGGAGCGAATGGGATCAAAAGGAAATACAGCCAGTATGAGGCTAGAGTTGGATGATGAGCCATGATCATGAAGAATGGCAGAGCAGGCTCAAAGGGCCAATTGGCCGCCTCCTGCTCCTATAATTTCTATGTAACATCAGATGTACACAATCATGCACCATGGAAACAGACCGCATGGTCCAACTAGTCTCTGCCAACTTGGTTCCCAAAACAAGGTTGTTCCACCTGTCTGCGTTTGGCCCACATCCCTCCAAGCCTTGCCTATTCAAGTACTTTTCCAAATGTCTTTTAAAATGCTATAACAACTGTACTCTCACTCAGCACTTCCTCTGGCAGTTCATTCTTTACAAAACCACTTCAGTTTACCAAAAGTTGGCCCTCATCTTTTTTAAAATCTTTCTCCTCACCTTAAGAATATGCCCCCTACTTCTGAACTCCACCTCAGGGAAAAGACCATGGCTACTCACCTTATCCATGCCCCCCGATGATTTGAAAAGCCTCTATAAAAGTCACCCTCAACCTCGTACGTTCCAATGAAATATGTCCTAGCCTATCCAGCCTATTTTTATTGCTCAAACACTCCTTTCGAACCAACATCCTGGTAAATCTTTTCTGAACCCTCTCCAATTTAAGAACATCCTTCCTATAGTGTGGCAATCAGAATTGTTAGGGAAACAAGAATTAAATAGGTTAAAACGCGGTCTTCAATTTTTTTTGAATTTTTTGAAGTTGAAAATGTATTTCAGTCTATTAGGTAGATTAAGCAATCTATTGAATCAGCAGTGTTATTCCACAAGATGTTCATGCAAAGCCTGCCCTGGTTACTAATCTGTGGCACTTGTCTCTCATTCCCACACCCACCCCACCCCGAAATCCTTGTAGGCAGCTAGAATGATATGATACACACCAGCAATTATTCAAACTGTGAGGAAATTGAACATACATTTAGACAATAATGCCTCTTAATTTTTAGTTCCACATATTACTTGGAATTTGGAGAAGTATGCCAAGCAGATAGGATCAGAATTGTTGCTGCTGATTAAAAAAAACATTGAGGAATCTTGATGGATGAACAGTTTCTATTTTGACTGTACAACTAAAGAACAGCCTATCGCAGGAAGTGGAAACAGAGCACAATGCTGTACTGAACTCAAAAACTACTTAGAATTTCAAAAAGAACACTTTTCTTTTACACAGGCCAATCTGCACTGAGACAGTGCCATATTAGAAAAACCCAGAAATGCGTATCATTCCATGATTATCAGTGATATTTTTGCCACGATTGGATTGTCTACATTTTAGAAACAGACCGCGCAGCAATCATGCAAAATAACTAGCAACAGATCAAAAGTCACAAATCCAGCAATGATTGCAAAACATCATCCAAGCATACATTGACATTTTGACTTTAACTATCAGATGATGACGATATGGAGGTGGTAATTGAGAGATTCTGGTTTTCCATAGTTAGGAACAGCCATTAGTTGCAGTCGCACCACACCCAACTTAAATATAACCAACTCATTAACTTGCAAGCTGTCAAATTCAAACAATCATGTTGCACAACCCCAAGTCAGCAAGAGGAATTACTCAATTTTCTGGTAAACTGTTAGTGATTATTTGATTAATTTATTTAAAACTTCAACGCATAGCCAAAAACAAACAACAATCTGGTAAATCAATAAAAACGTCAATGAACAAAACAATTAACAGGTGATTTCATCGGCACGAATCTCAAGTAAATATTTCTAAAAGCTATTTGTGATGTTCACATATTGAGCTTGACTTTAACTCAGCTCAAAACCACAAAGTTACATAAAGCACATTACTTTGCGACTCAGTTAAAAAGGCAATAAAATTCAGCAAATATCTTGAATCACATTGTTATTCATGTGCAGAAGCAAGCCATATGGTCCATCATGCCTGCACCAGCTCTATTATTTACTGCCAATTTCCTGTCATTTCCCCATATCCCTTCACACAATTATCATCCAAAGAAATCCAATGCCCTCTCAAATGCCACATTTGAACTGCCTCCGTGACATTTCCAGGGAAGGTATAACAAATGTCATAAATTAATATCTTATACAGCATTACATCTTAACCTTGTTACCTACTTTATAGAACACTAGACTAATGACAAAACACTTGGCACAAGCCCCTGTTGGTCCAGCCTTTTAAATAAAAAGTCACAGCACGGATTTCAAAAAATCCCCAAAGAAAACTGCACTGTGACGTGAGAGTTCCACTGACATCAGAATTGTGTTTACTTCATACTGTCAACTGTACCTTGCAAAGTTCACTGCGGAGCTCCTCAGTTTCAGCTTCAGATAGTACAACAACTCCATCTCCACTTGCAGGAGTATCTACAGGCACATCAGTCATGTTTCCAGGCAGACCTTTGTTGGGAGAGGTAAGGTTGATATCTATAACAGGCAATCAAACAAACAAGTAAACAGCTCGAAACAGGACTCAAGCTCTAACAATGAACCCAAGCACGACTGCTGCAAACAGGGGGACAGCATGCCACCGTAAGCACACTGAGCCGGGTACAAAATCTTGCATCAATTATTCTGCTCTTTAGGCATTCATGCACAGCTAGCTAATAAGTAGAAGACTAACATTTGGGAATGGAACAGGAAGAAGGTGCGAATACAAAAATTTTGCTAAAACAGTATCAGAAGAACACAGATTGAGTGTTCAGAAAAATAAATAGAAGAGGACAGACGGTAAAACTTATCCATTAATAACAAAGAAGGTTGAACATTTTACAATTTTTTTGCCCACACAAAGCACAATACACAAAAATGAAGTAGAATGTACAACTGTGTACCACCCACAAATAATATCTGCCTAAATGTAAGGAGGGTTCTTGAAGTGCGATGGCACTGCCCCTACTTCTGGGCCAGGTGGTGTAGGTTCAAGATAAAGTGTGGAGCTGGATGAACACAGCAGGCCAAGTAGGATCTTAGGAGCACAAAAGCTGACGTTTTGGGCCTAGACCCTTCATCAGAAAAGAGGGATGGGGAGAGGGTTCTGAAATAAATAGGCAAAGAGAAGGGAGGTGGACTGAAGATGGACAGAGAAGATAGGTGGAGAGGAGTGTATAGGTGGGGAGGTAAGGTGGGGATAGGTCAGTCCGGGGAGGACGGACAGGTCAAGGGGGCGGGATGAGATTAGTAGGTAGGAAACGGAGGTGCAGCTTGAGGTGGGAGGAGGGGATAGGTGAGAGGAGCTCAAGACATGAGTCATAACGTCTAAACAGGGTGGTAAAGTCATCTAAATTTTAAGAAATCAAACTGCAGACCCTACATTTCCTACCAAATTATTTTGACCATATGAAGGGTCAATGCATTATTTGTAATTTTTCCAGAGTTTACAATTTTATGGACATCTCATTACACAATTTAAACATCACACTTTACAGCAGAGCCTTTTGATCTGAGTGTGTAAGAGTGCCACTTATACCACAATTAAGTCAATCAGACAAACAGATCCAAGTCTACAGTAGATCTCAATATGACAACAAACTTGTCACAACAAATCTGAGCTCAGGATGGCAGTCAGGAATCTCCATTTCATATTGCTACACTCTGACCTATACAAGGAACAATATATACTTGTACGACAGAGGATAAACCAATTGGACTGAGTTTTGAAATCACACATGGTTTTTTTTCTGATTGTTGGCTAGCCTCACACCAGAATAAAAGCAAGATGCTGAAAGGACAGCTTAACACATAGCATGATTTAACATTTAGACAGGTAACACAAATTAGGAAATAAAAATGAAATTAAAAGAAAAAATCCTGATATTCTACCAAATCTGAAAGCTTTCATTCACCAATTTCAATTAGAAAGGCATTGTGTGTAATACTAGGAAACTAAATCACATTTCCAGTTCGGGAATTTCTTTTTCACAGCTGAAGAAAATGTTGTATCTATTATTCAGTGTTGTCACAGCTTTTCTGTAAAATGCAATCTTTGCTGTTTGAATGTTACAACTATTACCACACTAAACTGTGGCAAGATAATAGCACTATTGTAAAGCCCTCACCGGAAACTTCTTGTAACAATCACATTTAGCTTTCTGAAGGACATTTTGCAAAGGAAATTCAGCATTGTCAGGTCTTCTTAAACCTCCTTACAAAGGCCTATTGAAACAAGAGCTCAAGAAACACTTGTAGCTTCAAGAACCTCATTCTATTGAGAAGTCTTCACATTTAATAAATTATAGACAGTTTGTTGGTGTTCAATATCTCTACTTGCTTTATTGTGCTAGAAAGAAATCATTATTTGTGGGCACATCTGCAATGTCTCAGGGATTCTAAATGAGCACTGCTAACTTCCTATTGCACCCAACACAAAATTGAACATAAACATACAATCAGCAGGCTAGTTGTGTTGCATGTAGAGCTTTAACAACTGGAATAAAGTCACCAACAATAATTACAATTATGCTCCCACTTCTTTGGATAAGCATATGGATGATGATGGGACAGTGTAGGGGGAGGGGCTTAGATTAGTTCACAGGTCGGCACAAAATCGAGGGCCGAAGGGCTTGTTCTGCGCTGTATTGTTCTACGTTCTCTTGCAAACGCCCAAAAGAACCAACTTTCAGAATTCCACCATTATCAAAGAAGCAGACTTTTGTTGATCTTACACTGTCATAAGATGAGTCACTGCTTGTTCTGACTTGCTGACAACATTGAGGCTTTTTCACGTGAGGATACGTTTGCATTTAGATTGGAGTGAACTGATAGTGAATCAGTGCAGAACAAATTCAATAGTAATTATGCTTCTTTTACATTAATGGGTTCAGAAACTTAAACAGAATTCTCAAAATGTATCACATATTAAAAAAAATTAAAACACAAATGCAGATGGAATTTGTTTTTGCAATGTTGAACTCTTGTTCCACAAACTAAGCAGTTCTTCTAATACAAGAGGGGGAATGCCACAATTGCAAAGTTCAACACAATGCAAAGATTTCTCTATGCGGATGCAAGTTATTAGCATTGGTTTAGAACAGTGAATATTTTAGTGTCGAGTTAAGGAGCAGCATCTCTTTAAATTTACTTCATTTCCTTACGAATTAAAGGCAATTTTAAGTAAAACAAGTAGTCATTTTATGTTTTTGTTTCAATTGGATAGGCTGACAAATCATACCACCTCAATTGTCTGAAGTATTTCATCACGTGTTTCAGAGGCTTAACCGATAAATCACTTAATGGATTATAACAAGTTCCGGTATCTATTCTGCTAAAGATGACGATATTTGTGCGAAAAAGTTGCCTCCAAATTTTCATGTTCTCAAAGAAATACTTGTAGATTGCTTGCCTTTCCAGTCACATCTTCGTCAGTTTTAAAGACTTTCTTGTTTTCCTGCTCTCAAAAACACTGTCAAGCCACAGCCGTGCTTCAAAACAAGAGCATTGGGAAGGATCATTTTAAAGGAAGGCTCAACTTTTACCACTATGGGTTTGTGGCAGGAATAATTTATTCTTAACATATTTCTCGATTTTTCCATCTCCCTATAAAAAAAACTCCATTTTACACGGTGGACAAATCAAACATGTTTTTGGTAGAAGATCAAAGCACGGATGAAATCAAATAGGATCGGAACTGCGTTGGGGGGTGGGGGGAAATCAAAATAAACTTATGCCTTCCTGCAACCTGCATTCTGTTTCAATTTTCTCTTCGCTAAACTTCGACAGAGGAGTGTTACTAAAAAGAGAAGAGAAAGAAATGGAAGGTTCGTTGATTAGTTACCACTGCCAGCGAAAAACTACAGTAATCTCAAGTACAGCTGATGCGGCTTGTTGTTCTGAGTTCAGCCTTGGCCTAAGCCCCTTCCTGTGCCTGATGCCTGGATCCCTGTGATTTCCGGCTGGGGCAGCAGCCAAGCTTGAAGCGCACACATACTCGAACAAACGTTTCTGAAATAATTAACAGATGCAGGAACAAGGGCCATCTGCGCGTCGGAATGGCGACGGTTCTGTACCTTGGTCGGGGGCATCCATGGAGAGAGGGAGAGGGAAGGTCGAGCTGCAGTAACTGTGAAATGATGAGCAAGTCCGGGGAGGAAAAGCAGCCAAACAGCCAGCCGGGCGCCCACTGCACACGTCAGCCGTGCACACGTCAGCAGCCAGGCCACGTGACACCCCCCGCGCTAAAGGACAGGGACCAGTTGCAAAGTCAACAACAGTAATCTTCCGAGATAATGGGAACTGCAGATGCTGGAGAATTCCAAGATAATAAAATGTGGGTCTGGATGAATACAGCAGGCCAAGCAGCATCTCAGGAGCATTGTGCTCCTGAGATGCTGCTTGGCCTGCTGTGTTCATCCAGCCTCACATTTTATTAACAGTAATCTTCCCCCAGCTCTGACACCGAGGGAAGGGCAGCGCTCAACCTGCCCCACCTCCAAAACTCAGGAAAGGCAAATTTATTCCACCCCGCCCGCCCAACCGATGGCGCTTAAAGCAATCCAGCTTCCCATTGCGAAACTCAAGCAGAAACATTCAACGTCTGTGTGTAGGGAGATGGGGCAAACCTTACATTTCCCGCCCCCTGGATTCCTGAAAGCAACCAGGTGCTAAATGTGAAACTCGAGCAAAAATACTCTGTATCTGCGAGAATCTTTCAGATTTACTTTTGTTCCACCACCCCCTCCCCGTACCCGCCTTATAATAAAGCAGCCAACTGCAAACGCCAAACAAACAAAAATACTCCGTATGAGTGGAGAGAATCAGGCTAAACCGTTCAGTTTTTTAAATTTCTTGCTTCCCACTGCCAAAGCAATCTACTGTAAATGTAGAACAAAAAAATTCCATATCTTTGTATCTAAGGGTTTTTTGTGACTTTTTTTAAACGATCGAGGGGGAACATGGGCATTAACACGACACATTTGAGCTCCCATTAGAAAATCTTTCAGAATTGGAAACTAAACAAAAATGGCAAATGTGTTTTGTTTTATAAAAAGAGGGAATGGCTAGCTTGCAGAATCAGCCACGTAACTGATAAGTTGACATTCCAATATTTCTCAAGTCAGCAACCAGTTCTGAAGAAGGGTAATAGCCAAAAAGTTGGCTGCTCCTTTCCTCCAGACCCTGCCTAACCTGCTGTGTTCTTCCAGCCTCCTGTTTGTCTACATTGTCTCTAGCACATGCACCTTGCCTGGTACACGCTTACCAGTAGCTAACCTTCCCCTTGCTTCCTCCAACTGCTATTTATAAAATTGCCTTACAGGTGTAAGTCTCAGGTGGGCACACTCCTATCTCTAATCCCTCACATGCCATGAGAATAAGGATATGGAGGCAAATAAGTGCAATGCTGTTTTTGCAATGGGAGCTGGCAAGATCAGAAGCTGGTGCTTGATCATTGACAACGTACATTATTACCCAGCATCCTTTGTATATCTTAATTTAGGAACATCTTCCCCACTCCCACCCCAGTGTCCTACTTTTAATCCTAAAGAATTTATGTTCATATTTTGTTAACAGTTAGCCTCAACTCCTGCTGGTCAATCACAGCAAGGAAGAGAGCACAGGATAACGAAGGAGAGGAAAATTATGAAGAAGGACAGTAGGGAAGACATTTCTTACTTTTCAAACTGTAACTGCAACAATGAAGATAAGGAAGAGGATAGTAAAAAAAGATTATGTAACATGATTCTGCACAGTCTATTTTCGTTTTCAATATTAGCTTCCTGTGGTACTTGCTTCCTCATTTTCAAGCATTTGTACAGAGGCAGTTGCATGATATGAACAGTGGTGTGGCACCTGACGAATCACAGAAGACAAAGGACAACAAAATGAACCTGTGAGTGCCACCTTCTCATCAGAGACTGAGGAGAATTCCAACAGCATCAGTATTATGGGACCCCTGAATTAATTATTCCACACCTGAAAAATATTGCACTTCCATGCAGGATCTCAGACCAACCTAAAACCGATTGGGGCATCTGGTTGATGTTATTCTTGAGTCTGTAGCTCATATTATATTCAAATCTTTGACTTTATTGCTCTTAGAGGGATTGGCATCCTCATCAGAATCTGTAGTGTGTCCCCACGTTGAAACATAACTCGGAACCAATCAGTGAAAGAGACCAATCAGCAGGCAAGAGAATACTATTAGATCCTGGAATACCTGTGCAAGTATACCCAACATAATGAGAGGAATAGAAAATTAGAATGGAAGTTGGGAATCGGAATAGTCACAGATCTGTAAATAAGCAATCTGCAATTATATAATAATTTATTATATAAACTGTCAATCCCTAAAAACCTGAGATGTCATTCAATACATTTGTTCTGCTAAGCAATTTTGAGTGTCGATGACATTTCAATTTCTTCCTGTTCTGTTGCTAAGCATAGGGCGCCTAATCTTTGACCACATGGCTGAGAATTGAGAGATCAAAGCTGTTATGAATCATTGCACCAAACAAATGTTGTCAGCACTTTTGTAACACTCCAAATCTTTGGCACCATATTAAAGAAGTTAGCTCAATAGAAGCCCACTCTCCCTCCAATTAAAAACATGCACTTCAATCTTTCCATCAGCAAAACTGGAAATGATGGACCAAGAATTAACTGTTTAACTGTAGTACTTTAAGAACTGTAGAAGTTTCAATTTTTGTGACCTAAGTTCTGAAAAAATCTCAAAATTGACTAAATAGGTGGAAAGCAAAATACTGTGGATGCTGGACATCGGAGTTAAAGTAGAAAATGCTGGAGAAGCTCAGCATCTGTGGAGGGAAAACCAGACTTAATATTTCCAGTCAGAGTCATGTTGAACTTGAAACATTAATTGTCTTTCTATTCCCACAAATGCTGCCAAACCTATTAAATTTCTCCACCAATTTCCATCAATCCAGAACACAATCTGCAGACAGGAATTTCTCCAGGGTCCAGGGTAAAATTGCTCCATCAAATACCACTATTGAAAACTGTCATTAGTTACTCTTCAACTGTTGTTTTGTGGAATAGCTCTGTGTGTAAATTAGCTGCAATGGTTGCCTGTTCAACATCACCTTAGATAAACTTATTGTATGTGACAAGCTTTCAATGTCCCTGAGAAAAAACACGATATGGAGTAAGTTACTTTCCTTCTTTTTCCTGAATTCCCATCCAGAACAAGTTTCCTGTGGATGAATCAGAAGGTGCAATGGTATGGCCTGAACAAAAAGCACTTGTCTTTCCTTATAAGAAAGGGTGCAGCCAAATTTCACTAAATTAATTCCTGTGGTGGAAGAGCTATGAGGAAAGACTAAGTAGAATTTGCCTTCATTCTTTTGGTGTTAGAAGAATGAGATATGACCTCATTTAAACAAACAACATTCTTGGAAGACTCCACTGAGTTGATGGAGGAAGAAAGTTTCCCGTAACTGGAGACTTTAGAACCAGGGATGAAGCCTCAGAATAAGAGCAGACCATTTCACTGAAGTCACAAAGAATTTCTTTACTTGGAGGGTGGTGAGTTGTTCCAATCTCTGACCTAGAGGGCTGCAGAGTCTCACTCCTTGAGTATGTAAAAGACTGAGTTTTTTGGATTTTCATATCTTGAAAACATCAAGGAATTGAACATAGAACAGTACAGCACAGTACAGGCCCTTTGGCCCACGATGTTGTGCCATGGAATATTCCATATCCAAAAGTAAAATAACCTAACCTACATTCCCCTCAATTAACTGCTGTCCATGTGCATGTCCAGCAGTCGCTTAAACGTCACGAATGACTCCGATTCCATGACTACCACTGGTAAACTATTCCATGCGCTCACAACTCTGAGTGAAGTATAGAGTGCAGGAAAATGGTGCGAAAGATCAGGCACAATGGATGTGAGTTTGCTGGCTGAGCTGGAAGGTTAGTTTTCAGTTGTTTCGTCACTTTTTTTTAATTTGAAAAAATATACTTTTTTCATAAGATGCAAAAAAAAAGACATATTTATACACCTACCCAGTCATGCAAGCTGCTCCGGGTTACCCAGGGGGTACATACACCAACTAAAGGAAAAAAACAAAGAAGAAGAAAAAAGCAAAGAAAATACCCTGGCAGTCGTCTCCTGGCACAGTCCCCATTGGCCCCCTGTCCAGCTGGGGAAGGCGCCAGCTGGGCCCAGTTACCAGATAGGGCCCTTTTTTCTATTCTGGATGAGGGGTTTCATACCGTGGTCTTTCCTCACCGCACCTTGGTGGCAGCTGCCCCAAGCTTTAGCGCGTCCCTCAGCACGTAGTCCTGGACCTTGGAGTGCGCCAGTCTGCAACACTCGGTCGGGGTCAGTTCTTTCAGCTGGCAGACCAGCAAGTTGCGGGCGGACCAAAGAGCGTCTTTCACCACATTGATGGTCCTCCAGGCGCAGTTGATGTTGGTCTCAGTGTGCGTCCCGGGAAACAGACCATAGAGCACGGAGTCACCTCGAGGGCAGCCTGCGGTGGCGCAGAGATTCCGGGCATGCATCAAAGGATCTCACTGGCAGAGCCCCTCTCACCGCCAGCCAAACAATGTCCTTGTGCTTGTTTGAAAGTTCTGGCGATGAGACATTCTGCCAAATGACTTTGGCAGTCTGCATGGGGAACCACACAACAGGATCCACCCTCTCCTTTTTCCGAAGGGTCTCGAGGATACTACGTGCTGACCACTGCCTGACGGTCTTGTGGTCAAAGGTGTTTTGTTTCAAAAATTTCTCCACGAAGGACAGGTGGTATGGACGGTCCAACTACTCGGAGCATTCTGCGGCAACGAGGCCAGGCACATCCTTCACAACACCAGGAACAGGTAGAACTTCAGTAAGTAGTGATACTTGGTGTTTGCGTACTGAGGATCTACACACAGCTTGATGCAGCCGCACACAAAGGTAGCCGTCAGAGGGAGAATGGCGTTCAGTACGCCTTTTCCCCCATTTTCCAGGTCTTTGTACATGGTGTCCCTGCGGACCCGGTCCATCCTCGACCCCCAAATGAAGTGGAAGATGGCCCGGGTGACTGCAGCGGCACAGGTCCAGGGAATAGGCCAGGCCTGCGCCACATACAACAGTACCGAAAGCCCCTCGCACCTGACAACGAGGCTCTTACCCGCGATGGAGAGGGACCGGAGCGTCCACCTGCCCAGCTTCTGCTTCAGTCTGGTGATACGCACCTCCCAGGTCTTAGTGCACGCCCCAGCTCCACCAAACCAAACACCCAGCACCTTCAGGTAGTCTGTCCTTACGGTGAAGGGGATGAAGGAGCGGTCGTTCCAGTTCCCGAAGAACATGACCTCGCTCTTACCCCTATTGACTTTGGCACCCGAGGCCAGTTCAAACTGGCCGCAGGTGTCCAACAGCCTACTCACCGACCGATGATCGGTGCAGAAGACGGCATCCTGATGGATGCAGCGAAGGGCTCCACACAGCACACGAACAAGGCAGGAGAGAGCGGGCAGCACTGCCTGACTCCAGATCTAACAGGAAAACTATCTGATTCCCATCCGTTGATCGAGACTGTGCTAACGATGTTGGTGTAGAGCAGCCGGATCCGATTGCGAATGCCCGAATTTCCCCTGCCCGAAGCACACTATCGTACACCTGCAGCAGGTCCTGGCCGACCAGGTCCTACAGAGCGGAATATAGCTCGAACGGTAAGCCGTCTCTCCTGGGAGTCTTAATCCCCTCGAAGGACTTGAGGGCTCTGGTCAGCTCGTCCAGGGCTACCTGACCTACGTAGGGCA
Source organism: Stegostoma tigrinum (assembly GCF_030684315.1). Lineage (NCBI taxonomy): Eukaryota > Metazoa > Chordata > Chondrichthyes > Orectolobiformes > Stegostomatidae > Stegostoma > Stegostoma tigrinum. Next base: position 29,051,187 of record NC_081372.1, read on the forward strand.
ACCTAAAGTCTGCTATGCCTGTGGTAGGTCAGGTCACGTGGCGGCCGACTGCAAAGCCACCATCTGCAGGAACTGCAGGGAGGAGGGACACCTTGCAAAGGATTGCCCATGAGAGAAAAGCTGCAACCTTTGCTGGGAAGCGGGCCACCTCTATAGGGAATGCCCGCAGCGGGGTACCACCTACACCCAGGTCGCCGGCAGGGGCAATGCGGGGCCAGCACCCCCGGAGGAGAGGAAGGCACCAGGGCCCTGCAGGGACCCCACTAATGTGCAGGAGGGCCAGGACGTGCAGGGGGGCCCAGCCCCGCAGGATGGGCCCGAGGCCAGCAAAGCGCTCCTGCAGGCTCTGCTCCCCCCCGACAACCCGGAGTCGATGGAGGCGGCGACAGGCGACCCAGGGGAGTGGATGACGGTCCAGAAAGCGAGGAGGAAGGTGCGTCGATAGGCCTAGGAACCGCAACCATCAGGCGGGAAGAGGCAGCTACAGGGGGGCTATAAGAGCTCCTCTGACGAGGGGGATTCGGAGAGGGCCCGCCCGAAGCAGAAGTTAAAGATCTCGAGGGAGAAGGAAAGCAGCACCCCACTTCCAGGTGATGGGAGGCGTCCTGAGGCTCCCTCCGACACCCAGTCAAGTGCCACTGGGGCACTGGAGGGCCCCCCAGAGCTTCCAGGCGGGAAGGAGGAAACAGCGCGTCCCCAGCCTGACCCAGAGCCGGACCCTCCTGCCTCCGCACCCCTGATGGGGGGATGCCACCCGGAAGGCAGCACGGACGGTTTCCTGAGCCCGGAGAGCGTCCAGCAGTTAGCCCGGGCAATGGGCATGAAGGGACAGATGGAGGGGCTGGACCTTGGACTTGGGGAGGGTACTGCGGTCACTGCCCACAATGGGGGTACGAGTTGCGAGCATTAATGTGCACAGTTTCAAGTCCACCGCAAGATGTGTATCCACGTTGGCCTACCTGACCACCATCAAGGCGGACCTCCTGTTTCTGCAGGAGTGCGGGATACCGCACCTCGGCAGATATGGGAAATGGTCCAGCGCCTGGACCTGTGGGCCTTCGATCTGGTCGGGGGGGTAACGACTGTCGCTCCTCGGGCCTGGCTATTCTGCTGCGGGGGCGCGACTTCATCATCTCTCAAGTTCAGGAGGTGGTGGGGGGGGGCGCCTCCTAGCGGCTGACGTCACCTACAGGAACGCTCCCCTGAGGCTGATCAACGTGTATGCCCCAGCGGTACAGAATGAGCGGTTTGCCGTCCTGCAGCGGCTTCCACCCCCGCTGGCTACGTCCAGGCCGGTCATCCTAGGCGGAGACTTCAACTGCATCATCGATGCAGATGGAAGATCTGGCGTAGGGACAGCGGGTGGGGGGAGTCAACTGGACGTCACGTCCAGATTCCTGATGGGCACGGTGAAGGACGCCAAGCTGCTCAACGTCTTCAGCACCCCTGCAGACGGAGCGCAGCGGAGGTACACCTGGTCGCGGCCAGACGGGTCTATCCGCTCAAGGATAGACTTCCTGTTTTGTCACGGGCGTTCTCGGTCAGGTCCACTGGCGTTGAGCCGGTGTTCTTCTCTGACCACTGCCTCCTGCTGGCCGACTGTCACTTACAGGACGACCAGCCGGCCAGCAAGGGGACGTGGAAGCTCATCACGACTCTGTTGACCCTAGAGAACGTCGAGGACCTTAAGAGGGGGTACGCCAGTTGGAGAACCGTGAAACCCCTCTTTGAGTCTCCGGGCGACTGGTGGGAGACGGTGAAGGAGAACATCAAGAAGTTCTTTGTCCTCAAGGGTGTTCGGAAGGCGAGAGAGAGGTGAGGAAAGCTGTCGCGACTCCAGAAAAGGGTGCAGAAACTGCTCCTTCTGCAGTTGATGGGGGTCGATGTCACGGAGGACCTCTGCGAGGTGAGGGGCCAGCAAGCCTCGCTCTTCGCCGCGGAGGCCTCCAGGATAATCTTCCGATCCAGGGTCCGCTCCGTGGAGCAGGACGAGACGTGCTCGCGATTCTTCTTTCAGAAGGTGCACAAAGAGAGCTCTGTGCTTAGCCTGCTGAAGGAGGACGACGGCTTGGTGACGTCATCTCGGCCCGACATTTTGAGGATCAGCAGATCCTTCTATGCTGGACTGTACGACACAAGGCCCACAGACAGCACGGCCTCCGAGTCGTTCCTGTCATCTATCACGGAGGTCTTAGACGACGGCACGAGGGAGTGGCTGGACCGGCCGATATCCCTGGACGAGCTGACCAGAGCCCTCAAGTCCTTGGAGAGGAATAGGACTCCCGGAAGTGATGGCTTACCGGTCGAGCTGTATTCCGCTCTGTGGGACCTGGTCGGCCAGGACCTGCTGGAGGTGTACGTTAGTGCGCTTCGGGCAAGGGAAATGTGCAAGTCCATGAGGAAGGGCATCATCACCCTCATTTACAAGAGGAAGGGGGAGAGGGAAGAAATTAAGAATTGGCGTCCCATTTCACTATTGAACGTGGACTACAAAATTCTGGCCAAGGTCATAGCCAACCGGGTCAGGTCTGTCCTGGAGTCGGTGATTCACCCTGACCAAATCTGTGCTGTGCCGGGCAGGAAGATCGCTGAGAGCCTCGCGCTCATCAGGGATACGATCGCCTACGTACATCGTGCGGGTGGATATCTGCCTCGTCAGCCTGGACCAGGAGAAGGCCTTCGACAGGGTCTCTCATGCTTACATGAGGGACGTCCTCTCCAAATTGGAGTCCGGGGAGGGCATCCGCAATTGGATCCGGCTGCTCTACACCAACATCGTTAGTGCAGTCTCGATCAACGGGTGGGAATCAGACAGTTTTCCTGTTAGATCTGGAGTCAGGCAGGGTTGCCCGCTCTCTCCTGCCTTGTTCGTGTGCTGTGTGGAGCCCTTCGCCGCATCCATCAGGAAGGACGTGAGCCTGAAGGGCGTGACTATCCCAGGCAGCGGAGGCCTTCAGGTCAAGACCGCCCTGTACATGGACATTGTCGCCGTCTTCTGCACCGATCGTCGGTCAGTGAGTAGACTGTTGGACATCTGCGGCCAGTTTGAACTGGCCTCAGGTGCCAAAGTCAATAGGGGTAAGAGCGAGGTCATGTTCTACGGGAACTGGGACGACCGCTCCTTCATCCCCTTCACTGTCAGGACAGACTACCTGAAGGTGCTGGGTGTTTGGTTTGGTGGAGCTGGGGCATGCACTAAGACTTGGGAGGAGTGTATCACCAAATTGAAGCAGAAGCTGGGCAGGAGGACACTCCGGTCCCTCTCCATCGCGGGTACGAACCTGGTTGTCAGGTGCGAGGGGCTTTTGGTACTGTTGTCTGTGGCGCAGGCCTGGCCTATTCCCTGGACCTGCGCCGCTGCGGTCACCTGGGCCATCTTCCACTTCATTTGGGGGTCGAGGATGGACCGGGTCCGCAGGGACACCATGTACAAAGACCTGGAAAATGGGGGAAAGGGCGTACCGAACGCCACCCTCCCCCTGACGGCTACCTTTGTGTGCGGCTGCATCAAGCTGTGCGTAGATCCTCAGTACGCAAACACCAAGTGTCACTACTTACTGAGGTTCTACCTGTCCCCGGTGTTGCGAAGGATGGGCCTGGCCTCGTTGCCGCGGAACGCTCCGAGTAGTTGAACCGTCCCGTACCACCTGTCCTTCGTAGAGAAATTTTTGAAAGGAAACACCTTTGACCACAAGGCCGTCAGGCAGTGGTCAGCACGTAGTATCTTCGAGACCCTTTGGGAAAAGGAGAGGGTGGATCCCGTCGTGTGGTTCCCCACGCAGACTGCCAAAGTCATTTGGCAGAATGCCTCATCGCCAGAACTTTCAAACAAGCACAAGGACATTGTTTGGCTGGCGGTGAGAGGGGCTCTGCCAGTGAGGTCCTTTATGCATGCCCGGAATCTCTGCGCCACCGTACGCTGCCCTCAAGGCGGCTGCGTGGGGGACAAGACTGTCGATCACCTCCTTCTGGAGTGTCCCTATACGCAGGAGGTCTGGAGTTGGGTGCAGTGGTATTTGTCGAGGTTCGTCCTGAGCAGCTCCGTGATGCGCCACTCCATGCTCTATGGGCTGTTTCCCAGGACGCACACCGAGACCAACATCAACTGCACCTGGAGGACCATCAATGCGGTGAAAGACGCTCTTTGGTCTGCCCGCAACTTGCTGGCCTGCCAGCTGAAAGAACTGACCCCGACCGAGTGTTGCAGACTGGCGCACTCCAAGGTCTCGGACTACGTGCCGAGGGTTGCGCTAAAGCTTGGGGCAGCCGCCACCAAGGTGCGGTGCGGAAAGACCACCGTATGAAACCCCTCGTCCAGAATAGCAAAAAGGGCCCGATCTGGTAACTGGGCCCAGCTGGCGCCTTCCCTAACTGGTCAGGGGGCCAACGGGGAGAGGACTGCCAGGGTATTTTCTTTGCTTTGTTTTCTTTTTTTTTTCCTTTTAGTTGGTGTACGTACCCCTGGGTAACCCGGAGCGGCTTGCATGACTGGGTAGGTGTATAAATATGTTTTATTTTTTGTACATCTTATGAATAAAGTATATTTTTTCAAAAAAAAGTGATGAAATGTCTGAAAACTAACCTTCCAGTTCACCGAGCAAACTCACATCCAGAACCTCAATCTGAGTTACAAATCTTCTCAAAACTCGCTATCAGACACAATCTCATTGACTGGTGAAGTGAGTTCAAAGGGCTGAATGATCTACTCCTGCTCCATTTTTCAAGTTCTTATGTACAGTCTCTAACCCTGTACTTCTAACTCTGTGAGTACTTAGCTATATTAACACAAAAATCTCAAGAGCATTTTCTGAATTTTTCAGAAAGTTTCGTACAATTGTCACAATGCAACTTTTACAAAAAAAATACACTTTATAACTGAATCTGATTCCCCGTTTCATTATGCTCCAAATTGCATAAACTCCTCCTATGAAATGGAATGATCTTAAGGAAAGAATGGATGTCAGCTGTGATAATGGTAAATGGAAAAGAAGTTGCGGTGATATGTGGGTGGTTAAAATTAAGTAACGGAAAATGCATATAACTTTTTTCCATTTCAAACGGGGCTAGCCAGAATGCAGCAGAGTATGGAGTCGGGGCAAAAGCTGGGAGCTCAGCTCAGCAATTAGGAGTTGGATCTGAAAAGACTTTCAAATGTCAGAATAAGGCCAGCAGTGAGTACATACCTGGAGTGGCACACGGTCAGTCAAGCAAATGTTTAGAGTCACAGAGGTGTACAACACAGAAATAGACCCTTTAGTCCAACTTGTCCATGCCAACCAGATTTCCTAAATAAATTTCGTCCCATTTGCCAGCATTTGGTTCATATCTCTCTAAACCCTTCCTTTTTCATATACCCATCCAGATACCTTTTAAAAGATGCAATTGTACTGGCCTCCATTACATTCTCTGGAAGCTCATTCCATGCACAGACCAACCACTGTATGAAGACGTTTCTCCTCAGGTCCCTTTTAAATCTTTGCCCTCTCACCTTTAACCTATGCTTTCTACTCTTGGACTCCCTCACCTCAGGGAAAGGCTTTGTGTATTTGACCTATCCATGCCCCTCATGATGTTATAAAATTCCATAAGGTCACCCCTCAGCCTCCGATACTCCAGGGAAAATGGCTCCAGCCTATTCAACCTCTCCCCATACTTCAAACCCTTTCATGCTGGCAACAACTTTGTAAATATTTTCTGAACCCTTTCAAGCTTCACAAAATCCTTCCAAAAGCAAGGAGACCAGAACTGCATGCAGTATTCCAAGAGTGGCCTAACCAATGCCCTGTACAGCCAAAATGACCTCCCAACTTCTATACTCAATGCACTGACTAATAAACTCAGCCGTATCAAACACCATCTTCATTATCCTATCAACTTGCAACTTCACTTTCAAGGAATTATGAACATGCATTCCAAGGCAACAAATGTCTTTGGTGGTGGGGTTGGATTGTAGATGGCGGAAGTATCGGAAGATGATGCGTTTTCTCCGAAGTTTGGTGGGGTGGTATGTGAGGACGAGGGGGATTTTCTTTTGGCAGTTATTGCAGGGATGGGGTGTGAGGGATGAGTTGCGGGAAATGCGGGAGACACGGTCAAGGACGTTCTCGACCACCTTGGGGGGGGATGTTGCGGTCCTTGAAGAACGAGGACATCTGGGATGTATGGGAGTGGAATGCTTCATTCTGCGAGCAGATGCGGCGGAGGCGAAGGAATTGGAAATAAGGGATGGAATTTTTGCAGGAAAGTGGGTGGGAGGAGAGTGCACCTAGGATACACCTCCGACCCCCCCCCCCCCCACCCCCCCCCCCCCCACCAAAGACATTTTTCCATCCCCACCCTTGCCTACCTTCCAGAGAGACCACTCTCTCCGGGACTCCCTTGTTCACTCCACACTCCCGTCCAACCCCACCGCGCCCGGCACTTTCGCCTGCAACCACAACCACAGGAAGTGCTACACTTGCCCCCAAACCTCCTCCCTCACCCCCATCCCAAGCCCCAAGATGACTTTCCACATCAAGCAGATGTGCGTTCACCTGCACATCTGCCAATGCGGTATACTGCATCCGCTGTACCCAGTGTGGCTTCCTCTACATTGGGGAAACCAAGCGGAGGTTTGGGGACCGCTTAGCAGAACATCCATGCTCGGTTCGCAGTAAACAACTGCACCTTCCAGTCACGAACCCCCTTGCATTCCTTAGACGACATGTCCATCCTGGGCCTCCTGCAGTGCCAAAATGATGCCGCCCGTAGGTTGCAGGAACAGCAACTCATATTCCGCTTGGGAATCCTGCAGCCCAATGGTATCAATGTGGATTTCACAAGTTTCAAAATCTCCCCTCCCCCCACTGCATCCAGGACCGGCCCAGCTCGTCCCCGCATTCCTAGCCTGTTCTTCCTCTCACCTATCCCCTCCTCCCACCTCAAGCTGAACCTCCATTTCCTACCTACTAACCTCATCCCGCCCTCTTGACCTGTCCGTCCTCCGCGGACTGACCTATCCCCTTCCTACCTCCCTACCCATACTCTCTTCTCCACCTTTCTTCTCCTCTATCCATCTTCAATCCGCCTCCCCCTCTCTCCCTATTTATTTCAGAACCCTGTCCTCCTCCCCCGTTTCTGATGAAGGGTCTAGACCCAAAACGTCAGCTTTTGTGCTCCTAAGATGCTGCTTGGCCTGCTGTGTTTGTCCAGCTCCACACGATGTTATCTTGGATTCTCCAGCATCTGCAGTTCCCATTATCTCTGCATTGCAAGGCATCTTTGTTCAAGAACACTCCCCAGGACCTTACCACTAAGTGTATAAGTCCTGCCCTGATTTGCCCTTCCAAAAAGCAGCACCTCACATTTATCTAAATTAAACTCCATCTGCCGCTCCCCGGCCCATTGGCCCATTTGATCAACATCTTGTTGTTCTCTGAGATAACCTTCTAGACTGTCCTCTACACCAACAATTTTGGTGTTATCTGCAAACTTACTAACCATACCTCCTATGTTCACGTCCAAATCATTTACATAAATTATGAAACGCAGTGGAACCATGACCGATCACTGTGGCTTTCTCTCTGTTGAATTGGTGCTTTAATTTCCCTTTATTTGTCTTTACCACTTCTTGTACTTGTCGAATAGTTTGGTAAGCTTGTTTTTATTCTCATTTTGGGTGTAAAATGATATTGCGACATTATTATTCAGGGGAAATAATTCATTTAAAATGCATTTCCAATTCACTCATCCTCCAATTTAAACATTGCAAGTCCCCACAAACAGCTGTGGGATAATGATCATGTTGAATGAGGGGTAAAAATTTGATAGGATGGTAGGTTTAACCCCCCCCCCCCCCCCGCTTTTCTTTGAAGTAGTGACATGGAATCTTGAGCATCCAACTAACAGGGCAGATTAAGGTTGATTTAACATCGAAAGTGGAAGACAGCATTTCTAGTAGCATTCAGTGCTGCATTTTCTTGTACAGCTGTTGCTTCTTTTACCAATAAACTTAAATCAGTGTCTTCTGATTCTTGATCCTTCCACGAGTGGAAACAAGTTTTCCAACTTATTTTGTCCATACTCTTCCTGGTTTTGAATGTCTCTCTATCAGATCTCCTCTCGATCTTCTCCGAGGATAGGAAAGATGTTAAACTTGAAAGGGTTCAATAAAGATTTACAGGGATGTTGTTGGGATTGGAGGGTTTGAGCTATAGCGGGTGGCTGAGTAGGCTGGGGCTTTTTTCATGGAGTATCAGAGGTTGAGGGGTGACTTTACAGAGATTTATAAAATCATGAAGGGCATGGATCGGGTGAGTAGCCAAGGTCTTTTAGCCAGGGTAAGGGAGTCCCAAACTAAAGATCATAGATTTAAGGTGAGAGTGGAAAGATGTAAAAGATGTAAAAGGGGTAATATTTTCACACAGAGGGTGGTTCTTGTGTGAAATGAGCTGCAGATATGGGCCAAATATCTGCAGATCAGTTTAGGATATCTGGTCAACACAGATGAATTGGACCGGGGGCTCTGTTTTTGTACTGTACAATTCTTTAACTCTATGACTCTGCCCTACATGCCATCACATTTTAAGTCAGATTCCTTTTCTCTTTGCATCTACCACCCTTTCTATTCATTCAGATTTGCCATCGCTCTTTTGCATTAACACTCACAGTGTGACTCAGTCTTTTCTCCCCTTGTCCAGTCCCAGCCCACTTGTATCTGTGATTTCTCTGACGCCTTACGCTAGTTTCACAGTTTCCAGTTTGCAGTCTTCAGCCAACTCCTCTTTACCGTGGACGTGCAACTCCTTCACACGTTCGTCCCCCACTAGGATGGTCTCAGGGCTCTCTGCTTCTTTCTGGAGCAAAGGCCTGAACCGTCCCCACCCACTACCACCCCCCTTCCACTTGGCTGAGCTTATCCTCACTCACCAATGTCTCTTAGCTCCTCTCATTTTCTTCAGGTCAGAGGGGTGGCCATGGATATCTGCATCAGACCCAGTTATGTCTATGTCTTCATGGGGTATATGGAACTTTCCTTGTTGCAGTCCTATTCTGGACCCCAGCCACAACTCTTTCTGTGATATATCAATGATATTATTGGTAGTGTTTCCCTCTCTCATCTGAAATTGGAAAAGATCTTTGATTTCTCTTTCAAATTCCACCCTGCCCTCACTGTCATCTGGTCTACCTGACTCCTCCCTTCCCTTCCTTGACTTCTCAGTTTCCATTTCTGGGCATAGACTGGCCACTAATATCACTATAAGCCCACTGACTCCCACAGCTACCTGGACTATGCATCCTAGCACCCTGCTTCCAGTAAAGACTCTGTTCCATTCTCCCAGTTCCTCCATCTCCATTGCATATGATCAGATAAGGCCAACTTAGACAAGGAAGCCTCAGAAATGTCCATCTTCTTCCTCAGCCAAGGATTTCCCAGCACCGTTGTCAACAGGGCCTTCGACTGGGTCCGACCCATCTCCTTCACTTTGGCTCTCAATCTCTCTCTTCCCTCCCGTAATATTGATACGGTTCCCCTTATCCTCATCTATCATTTCACCAGCATCCACACCCAGAATATCATCAGGCACCAGATGTGTCACCTTCGGCGAGATGCCAAAATCAGACACTTACACCCTTCCTCTGCCTTGTCTGCCTTCTGCAGGGACTGTTGCCTCTGGTCCATGCTTCCTTAACTCCCAACACCTCCCACGGCCCCATGGTACTTCCACCTGCAACCGTTGACCTGTCCATTTACATCCTCCCTCTCCAGTATCCAAGGACCCAAACGTACCTTCCAGGTGAAGCAACACTTTACCTGCACTTCACACAATCTAGTTTACTGCATATACTGCTCAGAATGTGGTCCCCCCTACATTGGGGAAATAAAGTGTGGACTGGGTGACCAGTTTGCAGAACATCTATGCTCTGCCTGCAAAGAAAGACCCTGAGCTTTAACACAACACCCTGTACCCTGGCCAACATCTCTGTCTCAGGCTTGCTGCAATGTTCCAGCAAATCTCAGCACAAGTTGGAAGAACAGAACCTCATTTTCCACTTGAGGACTCTGCAGCCCCCTGGGCTCAATATCCAGTTCAACAATTTTAGGGCCTAAACTCTCCCATGTCCTAGTCCCCTATCCCACACATCAGGCCTTGTTATCACACAATCTGCCATTACACACAACTTATTGTTAATCACCAACAGTACCCATTAACAGTTATTCACCCTCCTTGCCACATTGTTGTCAACTCCTTTGTCTGTTCAAGTGTTCTTCTCTTTCTTTGGGCTGTATCCCCATCTATCATTTACTCCTTAACCTCACTCTGTCTTCTGCATATAAACCACATATACTAGGAATGATCACTGGACTCAAAACATTAACTCTGATTTCTCTTCACAGATGCTGCCAGACCTGCTGAGGTTTTCCAGCAACTTCTGTTTTTGTTCCCTCCCAGTTCCCACCATCACCACACCATAACATCAGATTTCACTACTTTGTACAGAGATATTATGTGCACAATTATGTGTGGTAATTTGTACAAAAATACTAATTTTGTATATCTTGCAGAATTGTGTTATTTATTCAAGAAATAATGTACACAAATTATTAAAGTCAAAGTAGTACAAGGTACTAATTTCCTTCACCATTTGAGGCAATCCTGAATCACATTCACCAAACTGCTAGTAAGCTAATTAACCTCAAACCTAATGTGACAGACCAGAAAACCCTGATTTCCTATATTGTGCCAGCTATGATGGTGCATAAGTATATATCTGAAGTCTTGGGAGGAGCGGGACTGTGTTCACTGGCCATATTTTTGATTTCATTTCTGATTTATTCTTGATGGCTTCAAATAAATAAAAACTGCAAGAAACCAGTATTTGATTCACTGCCACCTACATACACTGTAGCACAAAGTCAGGACACAAAATTTAGAAGTATTGTGAATGGTGACAAAAATAGTCATCAACTTCAAGAGGGCATAAACTGGCTACGTGGCAGATGAAATTCAATGCAGGAAAGTGTACATTTTGGTGGGAAGAACAAAAACATAGTAATGTAATATATGGGATCATTTCTCAAATGAGCGCATAGTTAGAAAGACATGTGGGTACATGTGCACTAAACTTTCAAGGTTACAGGGTAGGTTAAGAAAGTGATTAAAAAGAAGTTATGGTGAACCTTTACAAAACACTAGTTTGATTTCAAATAGGGTATTGTGTCCAATTATAGGAACCATACTTTAGCAAGGATGTGAAGATTTTAGAAGAGATACAGAAAAGATTTACACCTCCAGGCATAAGGAACTTCAATTACGTAAATTGTTTGGATAATTTAAGTTTCTTCTCCTGTAGAAGAGACAGTGAAGAGAAGATCCAAGATTTCATGAAGTTTCTAGAATAGGCATAGAGAATCTGTCCAGTCGGCAAAAGGGTCAAGAACCAGTCACACATATTTAAGCTAATGAAATGTGAGGCTGGATGAACACAGCAGGCCCAGCAGCATCTCAGGAGCACAAAAGCTGACATTTGGGGCCTAGACCCTTCATCAGAGAGGGGGATGGGTGGGGCTCTGGAATAATTATTTCAGCTGTTTGTCAAAAGAACTTTCTGACACACGAGAAGAAATCTTTTAAGACAGTAAGTGATTAGGATCTGGAATGCATCTGAGAATGTGAGTGAGGCTGATCTAATTATTGCTTTCAAAATTGAATTAGACATGCACCTGAACAGAAGGAATTTGCATGGCTACTAGGAAAATACAAAGCATGGAACTAGCTCAGGTGCTTTTGCAAAGAGCCACTGCAGATTCAACAGGCTAATTGGCCTTCTGTTTTGTTCTGATTCTATGATAAACTTCATTTACAATTTCATTGTCATCTTGAATTAACTATGTGGTTCAAATGCAGCCAATCTCTGTTTTCATCAATATCTGTAAATTATGGCTGTTGACTGTCTAGTCAAGTTTATGAAATTATATTGTATGCAAATTTATCACCATGTTAAGAATATATTCATGAAGAAAAATATAAATTCTGATCTGTGCTTTATTGTAGCTAAATGAGGAACAGGACCTCAAATCTAAGACTATAATCATGGTTTCTGAGGAAGTCAAAATTCCCACATTGCTATATGCGTCATAAGCTTGGACAACCTACAGCTGGCACGTCAAAGTCCATAAAAAGCGCGAAAGCAGCGCTTTTGCAAAATCCTCCAAATCTAATGGCAAAGAAAGATTAACGCACAATAGTAATCTCTCCCAAGCTAACTTGTTCCTATTGGGGCATTTAGTCACTGAAAACCAACTGGGTATGTTGGTCATATGCCTTTATATATTTTAAGACTAATGTTTGTCAAACTGGTGCTGGCCGCACTTCTTCGAATCTTTCAAATTAGCATGAAAATGTTTTATTTGTGAGATAGACAGACAAAGCCCGACTCTTGTTTGAAAATGACTTAAATTGATTTAATGTTTTTATTACTCAGGATGTCTCAAAGTGCTTTACAACCAATACTTTTTTAAACTTTGTCACTGTTGCAAAGTAGGAAATGAGGCATCAATTAGTGCAGAGCAAGTTCTCACAAATAGCAATGTGATAACAAATTAACCTGTTTTATCATAATCTCAGTTATGACTAAATATTGGATAGGCACCAAGAGCACTCCCCAGCTCTTCGTGGAATAGTGCCATGGGATCATTCCAAGAGGAAGAACCTAAGTTTAAAAAAAAGTAATAATTGGAAATGAAGGGACTGGTCATACTGAAATACTATTTTAAAATATACAAGATGAATCATTCACAAGCTTTACAGGATTTTCCTTTCAGATTTATGCCCATTTGAGAAGTTAGTCTAGACTTGTGCTTAACATTTCTTCCAAAAAAAGTACTTCAAAATGTGCAGCTCTTCTTCATCTTGCACACTAGTGCCAGCCAAGATTTTGGATTCATATTTGTCAAGTGGCATTTGAACCTACAACTTCCTAACTAAAGCCATGAGCTATAACTGCCAGTATGGTCATGAAATTTTGAACAGAAAAATTTAATGTTCAGGGAGTGTTTCTTTTTAAGTTTTATTTCAACTGTAAACTGCTCTTAAAGTTATTGAAACATTTAAGAGAATTAGTACTTTAATCTGTTTGATCTGTCTCACTCAATTATTAGATTAGATTCCCTACAGTGTGGGAATAGGCCCTTTGGCCCAACAAGTCCACACTGTCCCATGGAGCATCCCACCCAGACCCATCCCCCTATAACCCACACAGCCCTGAATACTACTTGCAATTTAGCTTGGCCAATCCACTTAGCCTGCACATCTTTGGACTGTTGGAGGAAACCGGAGCACCCAGAGGAAACCCATGCAGACATGGGGAGAATATGCAAAATCCACACAGACAGTTAACCAAGGCTGGAATTGAACCTGCGTCCATGGTGCTGTGAGGCTGCAGTGCGAACCACTGTGCCACAGTGCCATCCCAATGTTCCTACATCATGTTCCTACATAACCTGCAATGGTAAATATGATAGGACAGGCATTCTGAAACAGGCAAGAGAGGAATGCACAGGAAGGATTCAAAGGATTTACCAAAGATTCTGACTGAAATTACCCTCCACTCACCCCTTCCTCACTTATTATCACTTACAGGCAACATATATTGTGGGACGATTGAGCTTTGGGGAGAGAGCTCAGTGGACCAAATAAGAGTGAAGGATATGGAGCATATTAGAAGTTGGAAGTATCCCAGTCTGTTACTATGTAACTCATGTGTCAGCTCCCACAGCCTGAGATTGTTGCCAGTGCAAAGCAACATTGCCCTCTTTGAGTAAGGTGTAAAGCAGGACATAAACGTGGACACAATGAGGACAGAAATGTGCTGGGTGTTGTAATTGACCTAGATACTGATGCAGCAAAAAGCTGAACACACAGAAACTGTGACAGAGCTTAGACTGTATAAAAGAGGTAAAAAATAAATTAACATGTATATAACATTTCCAATGATACACATAGAATTCAATTCAGTTGCTGAAAATTAATGATACTGATGTGGGTGGAGAAACCACTTGTCAGGCTGACCTTAACATCATGCATCATGTTGTGTGCAGTTGTATTTCTAATGGCTCTATCATTCCCAAAGAGGATTTCAATTGAATAATTCTTTGAAAACAAACTGAAGAAAGAGAGAAATATTCCTTGTAGTGGCTGCTGTAGAAATAATGCAATTCTGTAGAAAATGGCATCAAAGAGCCCTGGCTAAATTGCAATCAGGGAGAAAAGGCTGCATTGGTCGAAGTCATACCTTGCACAAAGGAAGCAAAATATGGCTGTTGGAAACCAATCGTCTCAAGCCAGGACATTACTGGAAGATTTCCTCAGGCTAGTGCCCGAGGTCCAAACATCTTCAGCTGCTTTGTCAATGATCTTTCTTCCAAGATAAGGTTGGTTGCAATGTCACTGGACTAATAATCCAAGACCCATGGGCTAACATTCTAGGGATGTGGATTTGAATCCAATCAAGGCAGATGGTGAAATTTGAATTCAATAAAATCTGGAATAAAATGCTAGTCTATGGTCAGTGTAATCATGTTATTAACAACACCTCTGGATTCACGAATTTCCTTTGGGGAAGCAAATCAGCAATCCTATCTGCCCTGGATAACGTATGATTCCAGGCGCACAGTAATGTGGGGTCGATTCTTAATTGCCTTCTAAAGTGGCAAGTCACTCATTGTATCAAACTGCTACAAAGTCTAAACAAAGGAGTGAAACAGATGCACTACCTGGCGTCAGTTTAGGCATAGAAACTACGATGGCAAACACAGCCTTTCGACACTGCCAAGTTCTCCTTAAGAACATTTGGCAGCTTATGCCAAAATTTGGAGATCAGCACAAACTAGTCATACAACACAAAAACAAAGTTGCTGGAAAAGCCCAGCAGGCCTGGCAGTAACTGTGAAGGAAAAAAACAGAGTTAACAGTTGGGATCCGATAATCCTTCCTCAGAACTAATGGTGGCTGGGAAAACGTTAGTTTATATGTTGAAAATAGGGAGGTGGGTGGGGTAGGGAATAAATGAAAGGATAGAGCCCAAAGAGAGAGAAAGACAGTTGGACCAACAGAGGAGTTGCTAACGATCAGGCTGAGAGAGTGAATAGTTGTTACTGGAGACTGTTAGTGACTAACAACAGGGGATGTGTATTGGCAGGCTATGTGGTAACAAGGCCTGGTGTGTGGGGTGGGGGGCTGGGACATGGGAGAATTTAGGCCCTAAAATTATTGATCCCAATATTAAGTCTGGAGGGCTGTAGGGTTTCCAAGAGGAACAACAGTCAATCAACAGCCTGATATAGTCATACTCTCAAAATTCATACCGTATAAATAATATCCAATACACCAGCATCACCAATCCACAGCAGCACAGACTCATCAGAGGTAGCAGAGCAGTAGGTTTCAGTCAGGGAGGAGTATTCAACATTGAACTGGTCCCCATGGAATCTCATGTTATTGGCAAATATGGGCAAGGAATCTTCCTGCTGTTTGTGAACAACTGACACTCCCCTCTCACCAACCAAATCCAGCCAGTGAAGCAATGAACACCACCCAGGAATCAGTGAAGGTGGCAAGACACAGAATGAGGGCTTGGTGGAGAACTTCAATGCTCATCACTGGAATGTACCATTAACCAGAAACTGAATTGGACTGGGCATATTAATACCAAAGTTACAAGAGCAGGTCAGAGATTTGGAATTTGAAGTCAGTAATTGACATGTCTCACCGGTGCCTGTCATCACCTGTGAGGCACAAGTCAGAAATATGACAGATTACTGTCCGTTTGCTCGGATGGGTACAACTCCAACGATACCCAAGAAGCTCAATGCCAGTGAGGACAAAGAAGTTTGTTCAATTACCATCCATCTAATACCTCCAACATTCACTTAACACACCCCCCCCCCCCCACCCCCACCGCCATTGATGCACTATGGCAGAAGTGACTAACATTGACTAGATGTACTGCTATATCTCATCCTGACTCCATTGGCAACACCTTCCAAACCAACGACTTTACCACATAACAGGACAACGGCAACAGATGCATAAGAACTTCACCACCTGCAAGTTGCCCTCCAAATTACACATCATCCTGGCAGAGAAATGTATCACTGTTCCTTCATTATTGCCAGATCTAAATCCTGGAATTCTATTTCTTAATAGCACTGCACCGGTTCCTACATGCCAAGGACTGCAGAGGTCACAGAAGGTAACTCACCAGCACATTCTTCACGAGAATTAGGGAGAGACAATAAATGCTGACCAAGCCTACAACTCTCATGCACCCGACGTGCAAATAAAAAGAAACATGAGGACCGAAGATGTGGTTTTTCGCTGTTGGTATAGTGCTACTGTTGCAGTTCTCATAATTTTAATTTCATGAGTGATGTAGGTGATTTAGTGTTGGTAAATTATGTCTTTTCTTACTTAAAAACTTTTAGTTGAAGACTACCAACAGAAACACAGTCAGACCAAAGTTCCAACATTATTTTAATTGCACATTATTTTTAGTACACATTAAGTAATTTGGATATAGAACAGTTGAAGCCCACTGTCTATCATCCACAAATATACAGAGCCTTGGTGAGATACTATCATACTGTCAGGGTAATGGTTCAGGAATATTGATGTGAATGCATAGATTAGGACAAAGGATTGAATTTTTTTTGTTGTTTGCTACCAGAGATTCCCTCAGTGGCTCTATTGGATTTAATTCATTCAAATTGAATACTGGTTGTGACATAAGTGGTCCTTCAACATTGATCAAGGAAATGTTTTTGAAGACGGAAAGATGACAATGTTGCGTTACATGCCAATATTTCTAGAGATACGCACAGGACCATTTGAAAACTTCATTGGCGAAGATGAAAGAATTGGCAGACAAACATGCTACAACAAGAACATTTCAAACAGAACATAGAATGTTTGTGTTCTAAATTTTGCAAAGTGAATCTTTGAAAGTCAGATTCGGTGGTCCATAGAAGGTAATTAAAAGGGTGAATATTGTGACGTATCTGGTAGATATTCCTGATCACAGGAAAAAGAATTGATTATGCGTCATCAACATATTAAAGTGATATCATTGATGGAAGGAAGATGAGAAGTATGTCAGATGGTAAGAGTGGTGGAGCTCAACAGAATAAGTAAGAGTCAGGTAGAATGAGAAGTAGGCTGTTCGCAGCATGAGTTTCATGAAATCGAATTAGCCAATACTGAAAAACTGGCACAGAGAGGCACCATATTCTTGTATTTAAGGAAGGACAATGGGAAGATTTAGTGAGGTTATTTAGGAAATTCAAAAAAAATGTAGACGTATACTGGAATGTACGCAGTTAATGTGACATAATGTCAGTCTAGGGGAATAAATTTACAAAGCCATATTGATAGACTATGTGAATGGGCAAAACTATGGTGGATGGAGTACAATGTAATTAAGTGTGAGGTTATCCATTTTGGACTGAAAAAATATAAATCTGTGTATTTTCTAAATCGCACAAAGTCGAATACAATGGACGTCCAAAGATACTTGAGGGTTCAGGTGCATGGATCTTTAAAATGTTGCAAATGGCCTTTATATCTAGAGTACTGGAATGCAACAATGCAGAAGTTATGGTGCAGTTATATAAAATCCTGGTTAGACCCCACCCAGGATACTGTGAGCAGATTTGGGCACAACACCTCAGGAAGGATATGTTAGCCTTGGAGGGTGTACTGCATAGGTTTACAAGAAAGATACCTGGATTTCAGTCATTAAATAAGGAGGAGAGATTACCCAATCATGTTTTCTCGAGAATTTAGAAGTTTAAGAGATGATCTGACTTAAGTCTTCAAGATATTAACATGAAAAGACAGTAGATAGAGATAAACTATTTCCACTGCTCGGGGATTCTAAAACAAGGGGACAATATTGTGCAAATTAGGGTTATACTGTTCAGGAGAGATGTTAGGAACAGTTCTATACATGAAAGGTTGTAGCCATTTGGAACTCTCTTCAAAAATGGCATTTTCAAATCTGAGACAGATAAATTTTTGTTCAGCAAGGGTCCTGAAGGTGCATTGGGTTAGGCTCCAAATCAGCCATGATCTCACTGAATGATGGAACAGGCTCAAGTGGCTGAATGGTCTACTCCTGTTCCTGAATCATGACAAATAAAACAACATCCTTATCATTAAAGCCTGGAAAAGCAAGATCAGGTATGAACAGGGATTCAATATTGCAAATAAGTCATTGAACCTAGTCAAAGCAGTTGGAGTTCACATTTATTAGTTCCGAACCTGGATGCGTCAACTAAATTCTGTACAGATTATGCAACAGTAAATGCATTAATGAAAAAAGAATCATATCTATTTCATTAGTTGGAAGATGATATCCAAAGTGCCTCATTCCCAACCAAGATTGATTTTTTTGAAGGGGTACTGAATAGTACCATTAACATGAAAAGCTTTAGAGGTATCAGCTACTATTAAGCCACATGGATTGCATCAATGTTCAGTCTTTCCATTTGGCTTTAAAATGCCCAGTAATGTTCCAAAAGCTTAAGCATAAAATTTTCACTAGTATGCCTTAGCCAGTAGTTTATTTAGTTGACATGGAGACAGTAGGGACCGCAGATGCTAGAAGCTAGGGCCAATAAATATGGAGCTGGAAAACCTCAACAGATCAGAGAGCATCCAAGGAGCAGCAAGTCAATGGTTCAGGCCAAAACTCTTTGTCAGTTCGGGGGAGGGGGAAGGGAGCACAGAAATAAATAGAAGGGGTTGGGGCTGGGGGAGGCTAGGTGGAATGTAGATTGGTGGATGTAGCTAGTGGGTTATTGTGGTTGGTCAGTGGGAAGAGTTGGAGCGGATAGATGAGTAGGAAAATGGACAGGTTGGGGGTGGAGAGATTTCGAAGTTGTGAAGTCAATCTTCAGACCATTGGGCTGTAAGCTGCTGAGGTGAAATATCAGGTATTGTTAATCTAGTTTAGGTTTGGCCTCACTCTGACAACGGAGGAGGCCAAGGATGGACGTATCACCAGGAGAGTGGGAGGGGGAGTTAAAGTGGATGGCAACCAGAAGGTTGGGTTATTTGGTCCATGCGTGCAGAACACAGGTGCTTCACGAACTAATCCCTGAGTCTGCATTTGGTCTCCCTGCTATAGAGGAGACCACATTGGGAGCAACAGATACAGTAGATGAGGTTAGATGAAGTGCAGGTGAATCTCTGCCAGATATGGAAGGATTGTTTGGTGCCCTGGATGTAGGTGAGAATGGAGGTGTAGGGGCAGGTGTTGCCCCTCCTGTGGTTGCAGAGAAATGTACCGGGTATGGTGGATGGGTTGGTGGGGAGTGTGGAGCTGATGAGCGAGTTGCACACTGAACAGTCCCTGCAGAAAGTAAACAGGGGTGGGGAGGGAAATATCTTTTTGGTGTGGGGTCTGATTGGAGGTGATGAAAATGTTGAAGGATGATACATTGTATTTGGAAGTTGGTGGAGTGGTATGTGAGGACTAAGGGGACTCTATCTTTATTGTCTGATGGCAGAAGCATGGCAAATGGGGGAGATATGTTGAGGACATCCTTAATAACAAAGGAGGGGAAATTACAGTCTCTAAAGTAGGATGAGATCTGGGAAGTCGTAGAGCAGAATGCCTCTTGCTGGGAGCAGATGTGGCAGAGGCAGGGGAATTGTGACTATGGGATAGCAGTTTGCAGGAGGATCAGTGAGATGAGGTGTAGTTGAGATAATTGTAAGAGTTAATGGGTTTGATGTTATAATATACAGCAAAACCAGGGAAGAATATGTGAAGCAATTAGATAACTTATTTGAGCAGTTACAGTTAGCTGGCTTGGTGACATATCTTGCCAAGTTTGGATTCATGAAAATAATACAGTGCTCAGCTAAGGTACACAGCAGGTCAGGTAGCATTGGAAGAACAGTAAAGCTGATCTTTCAGGTTGGGACCCTTCTTCAGAAATGGCAGGGACTGTGGGGGAGGGAGGAACTCAGAAGTAAATAGATAGGAAGGGTAGGGTGGGGAAGGTAGATGGGATGGTGATAGCGAGTGCAGGTAGGGGGAGTTGAAATGGTTTGCAACCAGAAGGTGTTGACATTTGTCGCAAACAGAATACGGGTGCTCTACAAAGCAGTCTCCGAGCCTCTGCTTGGTCTCACCGATGTAGAGGAGGCCACATCGGGAGCAGTGGATGCAATAGACTACATTAATGGATGTGCAGGTGAACCTCTGTCTGATGTGGAAGGTTTGTTTGGTGCCTAGAATGGAAATGAGGGGGGAGGTGTAGGGGCAGGTGTGGTTGCAGGGAAAGGTGCCAGGGGTGGTGGAGCTAGTGGAGAGTGTGGAGCATACAAGGCAGTTGTGGACAGAGCCGTCTCTACGGAAGGCAAATAGGGGTGAGGGGTGAAATATATCTTTGGTTGAAGGGTCGGACTGTAGGTGGCAAAAGTTGATGAACTTTCAAGCTCCACGTGGGAGCACAAGGCAGTGCTGGTACAGTCATTGATGTAGCGGAGGAAGAGGTGGAGGATAGCACCAGTGTAGCTGTAGAAGAGGGACTGTTCCATGTGTCCTATGAAGAGGCAGGCATAGCTTGGCGCTATGCAGGTTCCCATGGCCACCCCCTTAGTCTGTAGGAAGTGGAGGACTTATCTCTTCATCTCCAACTGCTGTTGCGACCTCTCCACCTCTCTCACTCACCCCAACCTCTCTCCCACGGAATGTGCAGCCCTCTGCTCCAACCCTAACCTCACCATCAAACCAGCGGATAAAGGGGGGGTTGCGCAACAGTGGTATGAGGCAGTGACCATTACACCACCGAGGCCAGGTGCCAAGTCTCTGACACCTCCTCCAACCGCCCCCTTGATCATGACCCCACCCCAACCACCAAAACATCATATCTCAAACTATTCACAACCTCATCACCTCAAATGACCACCCACCCACAGCCTCCATCCACCCGTTTCTAGCTGCTTCCAAAAACTGACTGTCCCAGCTGACCCATTGTGTCTGCTGCTCCTGCCCCACTGAACTTAACGCCGCTTACCTTGACTCTGTTTTCTCACCTGGACAAGGAACACACCACCTATGTCCAAGACACCGCCAACCTTCTCCAAGACTTCCAATTCCCTGGCCCCCAACACCTCATCTTCACTATGGGCATCCAATTCACGTACACTTGTATTTCTCTACGCGCATAGTCTAAAAGCTGTCCTCTTCTACCTCTCCCGCACGCCTAACCAGTCTCCCTCCATCGACACCCTCATCCGCTTAACTGAACTCACCCTTACCCTTAACAACTTCTCCTTTAACTCCTCCCACTTCCTACAGACTAAGGGGGTGGCCATGGGAACCTGCATAGTCCCAAGCTATTAAAATGTGAGGCTGGATGAACACAGCAGGCCAAGCAGCATCTCAGGAGCACAAAAGCTGACGTTTCGGGCCTAGACCCTTCATCAGAGAGGGGGATGGGGGGAGGGAACTGGAATAAATAGGGAGAGAGGGGGAGGCGGACCGAAGATGGAGAGCAAAGAAGATAGGTGGAGAGGGTGTAGGTGGGGAGGTAGGGAGGGGTAGGTCAGTCCAGGGAAGACGGACAGGTCAAGGAGGTGGGATGAGGTTAGTAGGTAGCTGGGGGTGCGGCTGGGGGTGGGAGGAAGGGATGGGTGAGAGGAAGAACCGGTTAGGGAGGCAGAGACAGGTTGGACTGGTTTTGGGATGCAGTGGGTGGGGGGGAAGAGCTGGGCTGGTTGTGTGGTGCAGTGGGGGGAGGGGATGAACTGGGCTGGTTTAGGGATGCAGTGGGGGAAGGGGAGATTTTGAAACTGGTGAAGTCCACATTGATACCATATGGCTGCAGGGTTCCCAGGCGGAATATGAGTTGCTGTTCCTGCAACCTACGGGTGGCATCATTGTGGCAGTGCAGGAGGCCCATGATGGACATGTCATCAAGAGAATGGGAGGGGGAGTGGAAATGGTTTGCGACTGGGAGGTGCAGTTGTTTGTTGCGAACTGAGCGGAGGTGTTCTGCAAAGCGGTCCCCAAGCCTCCACTTGGTTTCCCCAATGTAGAGAAAGCCGCACCGGGTACAGTGGATGCAGTATACCACATTGGCAGATGTGCAGGTGAACCTCTGCTTAATGTGGAATGTCATCTTGGGGCCTGGGATGGGGGTGAGGGAGGAGGTGTGGGGACAAGTGTAGCATTTCCTGCGGTTGCAGGGGAAGGTGCCGGGTGTGGTGGGGTTGGAGGGCAGTGTGGAGCGAACAAGGGAGTCACGGAGAGAGTGGTCTCTCCGGAAAGCAGACAGGGGTGGGGATGGAAAAATGTCTTGGGTGGTGGGGTCGGATTGTAAATGGCGGAAGTGTCGGAGGATAATGCGTTGCATCCGGAGGTTGGTAGGGTGGTGTGTGAGAACGAGGGGGATCCTCTTGGGGCGGTTGTGGCGGGGGCGGGGTGTGAGGGATGTGTCGCGGGAAATGCGGGAGACGCGGTCAAGGGCGTTCTCAATCACCGTGGGGGGGAAGTTGCGGTCCTTAAAGAACTTAAGTCCCAAGCTATGCCTGCCTCTTTGTAAGGCATGTGGAACAGTCCCTCTTCCGCAGCACTATCCCCCACCTCTTCCTCTGCTATATCAATGTGTGTATCAGTGCTGCCTCGTGCTCCTGTGAGGAGCTTGAACAGATCATCAACTTTACTAACACCTTTCACCCCAACCTCAAGTTCACCTGGACAATCTCTGATACCTCCCTCCCCTTCCTGGATCTCTCTGTCTCCATCTCGAAACAAACATCTACTTCAAGCCCACGACTCCCACAGACAACTTGACACACCTCCTCTCACCCACCTTCCTAAAAGAATGCAATCATCGACTCCCAATTCCTCTGCCCGGCTGCACCTGCTCCCAAAATCGAACATTCCACTCCCGAACATCCCAGATGTCTCTTATTTGCAACTTTCCCCCTTCGGTGGTTAAAAATGCTCTCAACCACATCTCTTGCATTTCCCACACTTCTGCCCTCAAATCCACTCCCCCAACAAAAAGAAAGACAGAAATCCCTTGTCCTCACATATCATCTCACTAACCTCCATATCCAACGTATTGTTCTGCGCCACTTCTGCCACCTACAATCCGAACCTTCAACCAAAGATATATTTCTCTCCCCACCCCTATTTGCCTTCCACAGGGATGGCTCTGTCCACAACTCCCTCATCCGCTCCAGGCTCCCCACTAGCCGCACCATCCCGGCAGCTTTCCCTGCAACCGCAGAAAGTGCTACACCTGCCCCTACACCTCCCCCTCATCTCCATTCTAGGCACCAAACAAACCTTCCACATCAGACAGAGGTTCACCTGCACATCCATCGATGTGGCCTACTGCATCCACTGCTCCCAATATGGCCTCCTCTACATCAGTGAGACCAAGTAGAGGCTCAGAGACCGCTTTGTAGAGCACCTGCATTCTGTTGGCAACAAATGACAATACCTTCTGGGGGCGAGCCATTTCAACTCCCCCTACCACGCCGTGGACAACATGTCCATCCTGGGCCTCCTGCAATGTCACAGTGACGCCACCCAGAAACCAGAGGAACAGCACCGCATATTCCGCCTCTGGAGCCTCCAGCCCAATGACCTATATGTGGATTTTACCAGTTTTGAAATCTCCCATTCCCCCTCCGGCCCCATCCCATGACCAACCCTCCCTCTGATCCCCGCCTCCTTGACTTGACACAATCTGTCCATCTTCTCTCCCTCTTAACCCACTGACCAATCCCGGCAACTCCCTGCCTGCACTCACCTACCACCATCCCACCTACCTTTCCTAGCCCCACCCCTCCTCTCTCTATTTACTTCTGAGCTCCCTTCCCTCCCACCATTTCTGAAGAAGGGTCCCAACCCAAAAAGTCAACTTTCCTGCTCCTCTGATGCTGCCTGGCCTGCTGAGTTCCTTCATTTCCACACTGTGTTAACTCTGACTCCAGCATCAGCAGTTCTTACTATCTCTTGGATTCATGAAAGCAAGGGCAACTTTGGATTGGTGCAGCGGCTCAGAGGTTAGTGCTGCTGCCTCAAAGTGCCAGGGACCTAGGTTTGATTCCAGTGTCAGGTGACTGTCTGTGTAGAGTTTGCAAGTTCTCAACGTCTCTGTGTGGGTTTCCTCCAGGTGCTCTGGTTTCCTCCCACAGTCCAAAACGAGCAGTTTAGGTACTAAATTGCTCTTAGTGTCCAGGGATGTGTAGCTTAGGTGGATTAGCCATAGGACGTGTACTATAACAGGAATAGGACAGGTCTGGGTGGACACTCTTTGGAGTGTTGGTGTGAATTCAATGGGCAGAATGATCTGCTTTCACACTGTCAGGATTGTGTCGTTCTATTATCTAGAACCCATTGTAGGGCAAGAGTAAGAACTGCCATGTGAAAAGGAAATGAAAGCTCTGATTAAATTTGCTATTTCAAAAGCTAAATGGGAAACAATAAGATTTCTGGGTATGTGTGATTGGTATGAGGAATTTGTGCCTAACTTCAGCACCTTAGTTGCACCCATAACTGCACCTCTAAAATATTTATCATGAAAAAAGGAAAAAGTTGTCTGGCCAAAAGAAAGCCAAATTGCTTTTGAGAAGCTGAAGACAATCCTAATGACTGAATTGGTTTTAGCTGCCCCTGACTTTACTAAACTGTGTAATTGCAATTGATGCTAGTGACATTGGTGTGGATTCAGTCTTATAGAGTCATAGAGTTGTACGTCATGGAAACAAACCCGTCAGTCCAACTCATCCATGCCAACCAGATATGCTAAATGAATCTTGTCCTATTTTCCAGCATCTGGCCCATATCCCTCTGAACCCTTCCTGTTCCAGTACCTATCCAGATACCTTTCAAATGTTGCAATTGTACCAGCTTCCATCACCTCTTTTGGCAGCTCCTTCCATACACATGCCACCCTCTGCATGAAGAAGTTTCCCCTGAAGTCCCTTTTAAATCTTTCACCTCTCACCTTTTACCTTAATCCTATGCCCTCTAGTTTTTGACTTCCCTACCCCAGGGAAAAGACCTCAGCCATTCACCCTATCTATGCCCGTCGTGATCAGTAAACTTCCATAAAGTCACGCCTTCTGAGAAGCAAAAGTTTTTTTTAAATTGAGGCATAGACCTCCGCCAATGGAATAGGCGAAAAGATGTAGCAGATAAGAATTCTGTGATGCATAACTTAGTAGGAATGTTATGCTTATCAATATTTGTATAAGGGACATTTTAAGTCATGCTGCTATAGTGGTAGCAAGGAACTTCAGATTATTGCAAGATGATAAATTAGAAATTGAGGAGCCAGTGTGCTACTTTTCTCAGAAATAGAATCAGTTTCAGCAGAAGTACTCTACAGTGGAAAATAAAACTCTGAAATGGTTTTTGGCTCTTAAGCATTTTAACGTTTATGTTTGCAGCAGCCACAAAGACATGCTAATATACACTGAACATAATCCCTTGGCATTTGCAGAGAAATTTAAAACTTGAAATGCAAGATTATGCCAAGAAAGCTTGTTAATTCAATCTTGTAAGAATTGTTCATAATACTGAAAAAGATGACAATTATAGATGTATTATGAAGAACGTAATAATGCTGAAATACTTTGAAAATATGAGAATTGGACAAAAAAATTGTGTAGTTCCTGCATAAAAAGTGAGTGGGTGTAATTTTCCTGTGTTTTCTTACGTATATGTCATGTTTACCTTGTGCTCAAATGCCACTTTGTAAAGGCATTTCATCTCTCCAAAGGTGGAGGCAAGGATAGCTTTTAGAACATAAATTGGGGAAAATGAACCTCCAGACACTGCTATATTGCAGAGAATATGCTAGGTTTTCTTAATCTAAAATTTAAAGTTCAAAAATGAAACTGTGTGATGTTCACTTATTTGTTACACAAGGTCATGTTACTTTCAGAGAAGCAGGATTTGATTGCACCTGACAATCAGACACCAGGTGCCCTTGATATGAAAAGATGCCTAGCAACAGCTTTTGGATATTTAAGATACAGTTTATCACAGACGTGAGAAAGGGCTGATGAAACAGACTGCCAGAAAGCCTAAAAGCAAAGGCAAAATTTTGCTCTTTCTCACTGTCTATGGCTGAAAAAAATCAACTTTGAAAGATTCTGAAAAGGGGAACCACTCGCTCACTAATGTACTGAGATGCAATTATCTGGCTACTGAATTATAGATCATCTATAGCTCCACAGTTAACAACAATTGGGTATCATCATCAAAAACCAAAGTAAAATCATAACATTTGAGCCTTATGGTTTAGATGCTTGATTCACAGAATTTGATCCTTTTTGCCTCTTTTTCCATCCTTAATATTTCTGCAGTGCTGTCTGTCTCATTCCTATTCATGAATCAATGTGTCCGTGTTTGATTTTAAAGTGAACTTTGTAGTGATTGTAACGTAGCCAGCCAGGTGGACCTCATAGAATATGAGTTCCCTGACTGGAGCTATTAAACTGTTCTAATCAGGGGGCCCTGCCTGACAGATATAAACAGGAGTGTCAGAGTTCTGTTCACCCTGACAACTGGCTCTGAGGATGCTAGATCAGTGTCAAGGACTCGCCATGAATAAATATAGCGTGACCTGGTGATGGGTCCCATTGGAATTAGTTCAGTGGCGATGAGAGTAGGATGCAAGAGTGATTGCCCTGAGCAAAGGGCGCCGCCTGATACTGGCTGAACTCCACCAAGGTCATCAAGGGGTTTTAAAAATGTTGATGATAAGTTACATGTGGTGGCCAGAATTGGATGCAGATATAGCTGCTTTGGTGGAGCAGTGCCCAGAATTCCTAGAAGGACAAAAATTACCACCAGCAGCTCCCCCACATGAGTGGGAATGGCCAGATAAACCTTGGAGTGGATTAAACATTGACTATGCAGGGCCCTTTCATGGGCTCAATGTTCTTAGTCATTATGGATGCCCACTCAAAGCGGCTGGATGTATATAGAGTTCATTCGTCAAAGGTGGGGATAATGATTGGAAAATCTGCACATATTTTTTAGAATACATGGACTCCCAGAAATGTTGGTCATACATAATGGCCCATTGTTTAACAGCGGGGAATTTGAACATTTCCTAAAGTCAAATGGTATTCATTATATTAGGACAGTTCCATACTATTCATCATCCAACCATCTGGCAAAATGGGCAGTCCAAACTTTGAAGGCAGGTTCAAACAAACGACCTACAGCTTCACTAGATAACAAACTGTCCTAGGTCCTATTTGATTATGGGACAAC
Source organism: Stegostoma tigrinum (assembly GCF_030684315.1). Taxonomy (NCBI): domain Eukaryota; kingdom Metazoa; phylum Chordata; class Chondrichthyes; order Orectolobiformes; family Stegostomatidae; genus Stegostoma; species Stegostoma tigrinum. The sequence continues at coordinate 29,078,487 of NC_081372.1, forward strand.
TCTCGTCCAACTACAGGGACAGCTTCTGCAGAGTAAATTGGGAGAAGACTCCAACCCAGGTTAAATCTAATCTCTCCAGACCCCATGTGGGGGGAGAGTGAAATGACATCAGGAATGCCAATGCTGGACACAAGACACTGCTAAATGAAAAAGATGGTTTACTTCAAGGGGCGGAGTTTGGTGTAGGAACTATGGGAATGGCTCTGCCTGGACAAGAGACATAGTCGATGTGAGGTCAGGTCTAGTGACGTATAAGTTTTGGGTATGTGCAACAGTCCTGAACAAACGCATGGACCATATGAAAACTGAAAATATGCAAAATGGAGCAGGATCAACACGTGCCTGGCTCCTTGACTGTCTTTCAGCTGTTCTCGAACCCATGGGATTTTCCTCTCTGTCAAGCATTGAAGATACCTCAGAATCTGAGATGGACACAGTGAATGTCACCGCCTTGACACCTTTTCCACTTGAAGAGGAGAACGAATTTCTTCTGGGACAGTCTGGGAATGAGAGGCGATATAATGTACATTATACACTGCCTGTATCCGAGGCACAGTTGGAAGAACCTGACCTGGTGCTAAAACAAAAACCAAAAGAACTGTGGATGCTGTAAATCAGGAACAAAAACAGAAATTGCTGGTGCTACTACACCCCAGCAGGATCTACAACAAAAAAAGAACCAGCCTAAGTCCTCAGGCTCAGAGTGAGGGATGAAGTCATTGTAATAAGGTCAGCCAGGTAAGAACTCATAGAATATGAATTCCTGATTGGGCTTGTTAATCTGGTCTAATCAGGGAGCCATGGCTGGCAGATACAAACAGGAGTGTCAGAAGAAGCTGGAATCAGTGTTCAGGTCTTTCCACATGTAAATAAAGAGTGGCTTGGTGAAGGAATACCGGCCTCTCTAGAGTTATTTCAGATATGGTTTAAGATTGTGGCATAGTAGTGATAGTAGCTAATAATTCCGTTTGCCACTTGTAAAATGAGAAGCTGATTTATAATTTTTTTGTATACTGATGAAATGAGATGGGAATTTCCTTTATCCTAAATATCAAACAAAGTTAGGCAAATTTAACCAGCTTGATGATTCAAATGGTCATTTTTACATTTGACAACCTGTGGAGTAATCAGTCAGGTGAACTCCTTCCATTGTAACCATGACAGACTTGTGTGTGTGTGTGTGTGTGTCAGAGAGACTGAGTTGATGCAGGCAGGGATTTTTGTACATAAGATTTTTATATACAGTGTTTGGATTTCAGAATACGGGTATATGGAGCCGGTCACTTTTCTGAATGCTTTAAGTAAAAATTAGGTCTTCCCAGAACAGTGACCTAATCCAGTATATGTCTGAGAGCAAGATGGTATCTGGAATGTTAATGAAAGATTGATTTTACTGTAGTGATTTATGGCCAGTGTGGTAAACATTGAGTGCCATTAGCTTGTTTTTTGTTCAGGACAGTCAAGAATTGACTTTTGCTTTGAGAACAGTGATTAAATGTTTTGTGCAATTTGCAGGAAAATTTCAGTGTGATTTGACCAAGTTGAGAGAATGGGCAAATGTATGGCAGATACAGTATAATGTGGATACATTTGAGTTTATCCATTCTGGTAGCAAAAACAGGAAGACAGATTATGATCTGAATGGCTATGAATTGAGAGAGGAGAATGTGGCATGAGACCTGGGTATCTGCATGCATCAGTTTCTGAAGGTAAGTATTCAGGTGCAGCAAGGCAAATGGTATGTTGGCTTTTATAGCAGATGGATTTGAGTACAGGAGGGGGGATGTCTTGTGGTAGTTATACAGGATCTCAATGAGACCACACCTGGAATACTGTGGGGAAAAAACCCAAAAATTGCTGGAGTAACTAGTAGGTCTGGGAACATCTGTGGAGAGAAAGGAGAGTTAACCCTTTGAGTCTAGTGACCCTCTTTGGAACTACCATATCCTTTGATCCCTTTAGCCAAAGTGCTCTATCCAGCTCCAGTTCCGAAGAAGGGTCAAAGGACTCAAAACATTATCTCCACTTTCTCTCCACAGATGTTGCCAGGCCTGCTGAGTTTCTCCAGCAATTTCTGTTTTTGTTTCAGATTCTCGGCATCTACTGTCCTTTTGTTTCATCCTGGAATATTGTGTAGAGTTTTGGTCTCCTTTATCTGAGGAAAGATGTTCTTACTATCGAGGGAATGCAGCATAGGTTTGCCACTGTGATTCTAGGATAATTGGTGTGATATATGAGCAGCGATTAAAACAGCTAGGAATTTATTTGCTGGAATTCAGAACAGTTGGGGGGGGGGTACCTTGTTGAAACCTATAAAATCCTAACAGGATAAGATTGGACATGTGCAGACAGAGGATATTCCTGATGGCAGGGGAGTCCAGAACCAGGTCTAACAGTCAAAGGATATTGGGTAAACTGTTGAGATGAGGAGAAATTTCTTTACCCAGAGTGGTGAGCTTGTAGAATTTGTTACTACAGAAAGCAGTTGAGGCTGAAACATGGTATGATTTTTGAAATCATTCCACAGAGGCCAGTATGTTTTGGCCTCAAGTGCTTTCTGTGATAACAAATTTTACAGGCGCACTAAGTTGCCCTTTAATGATACGTGGAGAGCACTAACACTGATCCAGCTCCTCTCAGAACTCTCTGATTGTCCTGTTTTTATCTGTCAGCCAGGGTTCCTTGATTGGACTGGGTTATCAGCTCAAATCAGGGAACTCATATTCTATGAAGTCCATCTGACTGAACTCGTTACAATCGCAACAATTTAAAGAATGAGTTTGATATAGCACTTGGGACCAAAGCGATCAAAGGTTAGAGGAAAAGTGGGAACTGGCTATTGAGTTGGATGATCAGCCACAGAGTAAAAGCGTCAGACAGCATGGAAACAGACCGTTCAGTTCAACTCGCCCATGCTGACCAAGTTTGCCAAACTAAACCAGTCTCACGTGCCTGCTTTTGGCCCACATCCCTCTAAACCTTTCCCATTCACTGTACCTGCATCTAACGCTTCCTCTGGCAGTTCGTTCCACACATGAACTACTCTGTGTGTGAAAACATTGCCCCTAATGTCCCTATTAAAATCTTTCTCCTTTCACCTTAAAACTATGCCCTTTAGTTTTGGTCCAAAAAACAAAGCTCCACCACCAAACCCTATCTCCTACTATCAGGGCAATTTGAATCCAGTTGGCAAGCTCTCCCTGAATTTTCCTCATGTTTAGTAGTTAATAAACTACTTAATTTTGTTAATTCAACAAAGCAAGATTAAATTGTCTCCTTTTAAAACATAAATTTATTTGAGCTTGGGAGAAAGGTATCTACAAAGAAACAGATCTGTTTTTAAATTAAACTTGTTGTGACCAAATGAAGCAGGCCAGTTTATCCTTCTTTAGGTTAATGATTTGAGGTATCCCACCTGGATCAGTTACAAACTGGGGTCTTTGGGTGGTAAATTTGGGACTGTGGTTTGATCTAACAGTTGAAGCAAAAGAATTCATGTGTCGCGTTGTTGTGAAACTAATTTTAAAGGAAAAAATTGCTAAGTGCTTTGAGATGGCATTGCTAAAGTACAGTTGTGTCTACGTTTGACGCCAGAGGGTACCAAACAGAATTAGAAGTTAACTTTGAGGATTTAGTGAGGCACTTCGGATTGGAACTTCCCCAAAATCCACAAAATCTAAAATGTTTAAAGAAGTGGGTAATGGCTATGGACAGAAATTGAGGAAGGTGAGATAAAAGTACCGAGTAGTGGTAGAGAAGCTAAAACTGAAATAGCAGAAATTAGAAGATCAAAAACAGAAATATGAACGAGATGGGAAACAGCAAGGAGAGGAGAAATTTCAGGGATAACCACTGGAAAGGATGTAAAGCCAAAATAGCTCAAGCTGAGATTTCGGAACCCAACTGTGTCTCACAGAGACATTATTGGCTCAATTTTGAGGACCTACACAATTTGGTTCTCTCATTTAATTCCTCATTTTGAGGATGCAGGGATAACATCTTTCTTCATCATTTTGCATGTGGGTGACAGAGCATCTAAACTTAATCTTCCAACATTACTACTCCAGAGTAAGCATCATTTGCTTGCTCTTGCCTGAGGAAAATGTCACAGATCTATGGGTTTTTAAAGTATGTACAAGTTAGGGTCAGAAGTATACTGGCACAAATTCCATACCTTTTGACAATGGTCTGATGAGATATATCTGGATTTCGAAAGGCTGAGGTAGCTTGCTGTTGACTGGTGGGTATGAGCATTGGAGACAGAGGCCACTTCCAAAAAAACTCTGAAATAATTCTGCTTAAGGAGTTTAAAAATGTCAACCCCTTTCCAATAAGAATATACCTCAGAACAGAGAGATTGAATCAAAACAAGCAGAACCACAATGGCTGATGAATATGAGCTATTCCACAAACCACTGCTCCAGAAGAAACCTTTCCTAATCACCCGTAACCAACTGGAAAGGATAGAGGTGGAGAGAGTAATAGGAAACTAGCTACTCATGAGATGGAACAGGAAAATGCTGGTGGCTCTTCTTGGGACAGAAAGGGGATGCTGAGGTGAAAGTTGACACCAAGAAGTTTGTCCATTTTAACTGCTGTTAGGTCGGGCATATTGGGCCAAATGCTCGAACCATAGGAAAAACAAATGGGATTTATCAGGGTACATAATCCCAGTGCAGATGGCATAGCAGATTCTTGTAAAAACACTCAAGATAAGGTTAAACAATTGCTGACTTACATGAATTTCGCATCTAAAAGGGTGACCATATTTCTGAGTGAAACAAATAAGCCTGTTGTGATTTTGGGGTCTGCCAAACTGTACAGCTGGGAAGAGATATGAACTTCTCACCAGATAATGCAGTAAATGCCATCGTGCTTATAAAAGTAATTGAAGGAGGGTACATGTCTTCCTTCCTTTACTGGGTGTTTCTGGTGTGTGATCTTTTGTTGATATTAGTGATCATGGGAGTTATAGAGTTTACTTGTGGATGGGATCAACCTGCTCCTTGGAAATGACCTGGAGGGATCAAAGGTCGCAAGAAGCCCATTGAGCTCAGGGTGACTGAACAGTTTCCCTGCCTGACAGTTACGCTGAATGCGTGGTCACACAGTCTATACCCTGACAAGCTCAGCCAGTGACGGCTGGAGTGGCAGTGCATGCAGACATGCTTCTGTCTAGTTATACAAAACATTTTTTTCAGGAAATCTGGAAGATGCCAAGGAGATAAAAGATAGAACTTACTTGGTAACTCAATTGTAAAAGCGTTTGAATTGGGGGGCTCACATTGAAGCTGATATAAAAGTACTGCCTGAATGCAGCTATCTCAAAAATGAAGTGCTGATGTGGAATTGGAAATCCCCTCACAGTCCTGCAAATAAAGCGTTGACAGTGATCCACCAGGTTATGGTGCCGTCAAAATACATAGGAAATTATTGCAGCTTACTCATGAAATTCAGATTGCATGTCAGTATACACAAACCTGCATCAACCAGCATTTTCACTGGCCAAACGCTAAGGATGTAGAAGAGGTCCATGATCTATGAACATCCGACTTACTAGCATTTACTTAGGAATGCAAACCCATACACCGGTTTAATTTTAAAGACCTGACGTATGGCTGTTTTCTTTACTTACAAAGGCTGCTTTACTTTCTCCTGCATTATCTTCTGTCTTGTTTACTCCAGAGTGGAACCCATTCTCAATCCTGTAGTGATGTAGATGTAGGAGAGACCTCTCCCATTAGGCAACATCCCAATCAGCTATGTGCAGAAAAGCTGCCCTGAGTTTGGAAGGGGATTAACTTCTTGCCAGAGCACCAATGAATGGAGATTAGCAGCAGGAGCTGGAGCTCCTCAGTTGTATTCATGCTCAAGCTGGACAGTGCCACATGCTCTGCATTGACTCTGCATTTACATTGAAAAATTAATGCAGTTAACTGAAATCTGATTCACCTGTTGCGAAGTGGCATAAGTTGGGAACTAAAGCCACCTTACAATACAAAGACAGATTTAATCAAGTGTTACAAGGCATGTTCCCCAACATGACCACATGAAGGAAATATCTACCTTCCGGATAGATCATACCAGTGCCAAGTAATGCCACTTGGACTCTGAAATGTCCAACCATCTTTCTAAGATTGATGAACCAGATAGTGGAAAATATACCTAATTGAGGTCAGTACCTAGGTGACATATTAGTGTAAGAAATGCAATTTAATCAATTGGAAGCTCTTTTCCAGAAAATACAGTCAGCTCACGTAGCAGTGGTCAATCTCAGAGAGGATGAGTTCACTAAGATCCTATTTACCTGTCCAAGGTATGTAGTGGGTTAAAGCCAAGTACTGTTCAGGACAGCAAATATAAAAGCTGTAAAATAACTATCCATTCCCACAAAATTATGAGAAATTACCAGGTTCTTGAGAATGTGAGAGTCCGACTGAAAGTTTGTCCCAAACTTCAGTATGGTAGCTGCAATACTGACAAACGTACAATACCAAAGAAAAGGTAATATGGACTGGGAAATGCAAACCTACTTTTGAAAAGCTGAAGGTCACTTTAACATTTGTGTTTGTGCTTGCAGGTCCAAACTTACAGCAAGCATTTAAAATAGCCAATGATGCAGGTGACTCCAGGGTAGGGGTTATACACTGTCAGACAGACTATCCGAGAACTGATAGACCAATCGGTACATCTCCAGAAGCTAAACAAACATTAGACACAGTTCTCCACAGTAGAGAAGGAAGCCTGCAGTTTTATTACTGGCTCCCATACACTTTGAGATGTATGTCTGAAACTGGGTGCAGAGAGACCACAGTCTATACTGACCACAACTTTTTAGCTTTTGCGGAAAGTTTTAAGACTGAGAATGCGAGATTATTCAATTGGAGTTCATTCCTTGAAACAGTTCACGTAAACTGTTGCAAAATCAAATGTGATTGCAGACAACCTGTCCAGAATTGAGAGACCTAGTTAGAACTGGAAAGAAGATATTGACCGAGGCTCAGACAATTTGTGTTTGTGTTTTACTTATGCATATTTAATTATTTTTCACTCTTTGTGATGAAATGCGAATAAATGTAATTGAATTTTTCTTAATGCAAGGGAAGTGTCAGGACTGCAAGTCAGAATTCAGATATACTATGGAAATTTTTAATGCGCAATTCCATCCTTTTTTAAGAGGGTTGCTGCAGCCAAAATTGCTATAGATGTGGAGTAAATGGTTATCTGGAGAGACAAACCCACAGAATTTCACATATATGGATAAAAATGGAACTTCACACAGTCTTTCAATGGAAGGAAGAGGCAAGTCAAAACAGATGATCACTTGAGAGAGTAAGGGGCTGCTGACCTGATGCTCAACAGCAAGCCACTCCCTGTACACTATGTTGCAAACTGCAGACATATTTTTCTCCTTTTCTCTTGAGGAATATACAATCACCGGGGTTAAAAAGCCAATTTCAAATCTAGTAGTGTGTTCTTGTCAGAATGAACACTCTAAGGTGTACCAGTGTGACTTAAAGCATAACTGTCCTGTGACGGCCTTGTGGTATTATTGCTTGACTATTAACCCAGAGACCCAGATAATCTTCCGGGGACCTGAGTTTGAATCCTGCAATGGCAGATGGTTCAATTTGAATTCAATAAATACCTGGAATTAAGAATCTATTGATGACCATGAATCCATTGTCGATTTTCAGGAAAAACCCATCTGGTTCACTAGTTTACACCTGTATTGCAGGTAAAGATATTCTCTCACTCCAAAGTACTGAAAACCAGTTTAAAACCAAACATGGCAACAAAACACGCTTGTTTCACCCTAAAACTGGGGAATTCAATCATGACCAAAAGGAATCAGAACTATGGAATGTCGATCAATCTACAAAATTAAGGAACTTGAAACCATCTGTTGCAACCAACCTTTCTGTAACGTATAGACAGATGATTAAAGAAAGTGAGCCGGGTTATCTCTCCTAAATTGGGAACATGGAATTGTCTATTGCAACAATAACTGATCATTGCCTGGGATCTAGCATAAAAGAGTATATAACTGAGTTGAAGAAGAAAGGGACTCTTTTAGTATGTGTTTGTATGCTGTAAATCAGTTGAAAAAGACAGTAATTCTTTTATTGATGTGTGCTTGAGTGGAGTCGGCAGGGACTGTTGAATTTGTGTGAGATTGAGTTGAAGCAGGCAGGGATTGTTGTAGGGAGGTGACGGCCTCGTGGTATTATCGCTCGACTATTAACCCAGAGACCCAGATAATCTTCCAGAGACCTGAGTTTGAATCCTGCAATGGCAGATGGTTGAATTTGAATTCAATAAATATCTGGAATTAAGAATCTATTGATGGCCATGAATCCATTGTCGATTTTCAGGAAAAACCCATCTGGTTCACTAATGTCCATCAGGGAAGGAAACTGCCATCCTTACCTGGTCTGGCTGACATGTGACTCCAACCTCACAGCAATGTGGTTAACTCCCAACTGCCCTCTAGGCATTTCGGGATGGGCAATAAATGCTGCCGAGCCAATGATGCCCTCATCTCGTTAATGAATGAATAAAATATTTGTGCGTGTGAGACTGAGCTGAAGGAGGCAGGAACTGTTTTATTTGTGTGTTATGAAGTAGGCAGGGGCAGAGACTATTGTATTTGTGTGTGTTATTGAGTTGAAGGAGGCAGGGGCTGTTGTATTTGTGTGTGTGTGAGAGCTTGAGTTGAAGGAGGCAGGGACTGTTGTATTTGTGTGAGAGAGAGATTGAGTTCAAGGAGGCAGAGGCTGTTGTATTTGTGTGTGAGAGAGAGATTGAGTTGAAGGAGGCAGGGGATGTTGTATTTGTGTGTGTGAGAGAGATTGTGTTGAAGGAGGCAGAGACTGTTGTATTTGTGTGTGTGAGAGAGATTGAGTTGAAGGAGGCAGGGCTGGGTCTTTGCCTTACCCACAATACCAGGCTGTGGTTTCCGCTGGTGAGGGGGAGTAGGTTCCTGGTTACTCAGGGCTGGGAGGAGGAGGAGGAGGAGGAGGAGGCAGAGATAGCTTCTCGGGATCATTTCTTTTTCCCTCTTCACTGGTTTCGGGGCCCTTTTTCCGCTGCTACACACACATACATGGGTTGATCGGTGAGTGAGTTGGGCGGCGATCGCTCTTTTATTATTTTGTCTGTGTGGTTTTTTTTTATCCGCTCCGCTCTGGCGGTGGGCGGCGGGTTCAGACCCGGAATGAGCGCAGCCCGAGCCCCGGGATTTTTTTTGTTTTGGGGGGTGGGGTGAAGCGAGGCCCAGGGCTCCATTCCTGCTGCGTCAACGCCCGTCTCTCGGCTCCACAGAAATAACCCCCCTGTCGACCTGGAGCCAGCTCTCCCCTCGGCTTGATTCCCCCACCTCCCCCCACCGTCCTCTGCTGCCCCCTTCTCTCTCCGGCCCCGGGGCGGGTCGAAACGTTGCAGAGTGAGGGGGAGATGGCTTTATGAGGCCGAGTGTGCGGCCTGGCCTGGCCTGGGCATTGTCTCCCACCCAGGCCTGACTTTGTTTGGAGGGAGCTGGGGTGGGGGTTTGCTGGCTGAGGGTCGGAAGGGGGTTGGGGGAGATTATTCCAACCACCCAGATTTAAACCAGCAAAACCTCTTAATCGTCTGCCTGTTGGAAGACAAATCGTCACCTTGTTTGGTCTTGTGACTTTTAGTTCTAACGGTTAATAGATTTGTAAAAAAATATTTTTGGGGAAGAAACTCCAACCACTTTTTCTTTCAAATTCAGTTTTTATTCCGCAAAACTCCAGATTTTTGGAAGAGTTGGAGATGTAACTATTAGTCTGTACACATGATTTCGCCCATGTGCCGCTTCCTCTTTGTTGATCGTAAATAGAGGGGGAATTAATTTCTTTTGCTTTAAATCTGGGCTGGAAAAGGTGGGCTATCTCTGAGTAACAGGTAGCAAAACATCTTGAAGTGCATCCTAGTTTGCGAGGATGGTGTTTAAACGTAAAGAGCAAAGTCAGATGTATGTATTTACGCATTGCTTTCCACCATGAGGGAAATGCGAAGACCGCTTTTTGTAAAAAAAAATGCAGATTGGTTTAATGTGTTTTTTCCCCAGATTAAACCTTCACGATGTTATTAAATTATTAATCCTCTTGATTATACGCGCGATTCTATTACATAATCGGTGCCCACTGCTTTACTATTACGTTGCTCACAAGTGGATCATTCATGACAAAATAAAGCTTTAAAGTGTTGGAAATGTTTAATAACGTAGTAATACGTTGCAAATCGTATCCGTAAAAAGAAAATGAAGATTACTTTAGGAACTGTAATGGCTATACACTTCGCAAGGTTTGATTGTTTTATTGCAGGAGTTTCACTGTGTTAACAAAAGTATTTAAAAAAACACGAATCTGTCTCTTGGGGGTTTCCAGTTTCGTAGGAAAACTTGGTACTTTGGCTGCTGGGCTTAGCTTGGGTGCTGTTTGCCCACATCCTTCATTCTGTTGGTGCAAATGTGTTCCAGCAGTTCATGCACACATTTGTGGGACTGTGGAGGCAGTTGCATCCTATTCAACCACTTCCTGGTTGGAGTTTCTAGTGACAAAACATGTCCCTGAAAGGGCTTCCTTATTCTATGAAATGTTTTGTGTTGAAGACCTGAGATAATTCATGAAATATTCTTGATTTCACAGTTGATATTTAATGAAAAACATACCTTTTGAGTACTGCTTTATGTAAGGAATATTGTTTTGTGATACCTGATTTTAATAATTTATCAGAAATTTCAGTCTTTGAGGATCTTCTAAACACAATAGAAGTAACTTCAACAGGCACCTCTTGACTAGTAATTTGTGCAAATCGGTATACAAAAGTCAAAACTTGTGGACTAAATTTTGGGAGGGTTTGAAATTTGTAGTAATTTTGTGTAATTTGCATTGTGAATGTTTGTTTAAGCTTCATATATTGAGGATTTTGGAAAATGTGGCCACTGTAATGTAACATACTGGTACTCACGTACAGGTGATTATAAACTCAAACAACAGAAGTACGTTTACAGGAGATGGGATGTGGTGGTTATCTTTTTCCAAAAAAAAATGGACTAAGGAACTACTAGCAGAGTTTGAGAAGTAAACAAACTTCCGTACTTTGCTTGCTCAGCAAAGTTGGCACAGCGTTTATGATGGTGTTTAGGATCCTCCGACCAGCAATATTGATCTGTACCGCACATCGGAAGGCCTTGTCAATAGATCACAGTTAGGCTGTTGGTATCAAGTAAATGTGCCTAAACGCAGGATCTACTGTATAACTTTTTGTCCATAACCAATTTCTTTCATTCTACGTGTGAAAACTGCTGAAATGATTGCACCATTGGAAGTATTATTTCGTTTGTTGCCATTAACAAATATACTATATGACAAAACTGCCAGAAGCTTGGGAGACCACGGTGTGGTTCTGAAGCTGCCCCGTGGATGCTGTTGAAAAATGAATGTAGTAAATTGGTGCCAAGATTTGAAATGTTGTGAAACTGTGTACATCTTCATATTTTATTCTATGTTTATGATGAGAATATTGACCTGGTATTTGTGCTGTGCAGTGAGAGCAACAGACGTTTGGCTAAATAAATTAATAAGTGAGTAGAATGAGAACTTTGTGATCCAATAATACTCCCAGATAAAGGAGGGGGGGAAATATGTTTGGAATGCAGAGTATTTGAACAAATATATTCTAAATGTTTTTGACATGAGGATGTAAATATTACAAATTTCTGAGCATTTTAATCTATATTTTACTTCCAACTCTTCCCCCCCCCCCCCCTCCAATATTTGTGCAACTGTTGGCTTTTATTCCAGCTTTTACTCCCACAGGTAGTAATGGCTGTTGACTCTCGTTTTCAGGTGATGAAGTAAGGTGTATGCTGCACCTACGTTTTGGCTTGATACATTTCTGCATCATTACAAAATATTTGAACTGTGACTATCAAGTGTCAATTGTATTTAAGACAAGAATTAGTCATCAGATTGGCTCGTTGAAATAAGAATTTGGAGAGATTGTTGACATTGGATTTCAGTAGCCTGGTGTCCTCTGTGTTTGCTTGAATTGAATCTGCCCTGACCTTCTGAAGAGCATCTCACCCAGATCATGCTTCCTTACCCTACCCCGTAACCCCGCGTTTCTAATCCCACCTATCCTGTATATCTTTGGAGTATTGGAGGAAACCGGACACATGGTGGAAACCCATGCAGACATGGGGAGCACGCCCAAACTCCATACACAGTCATTTAAGGCTGGAATTGAACTTGGGTCTGTGGCACCGTGAGGCAGCAGTGCTAACCACTGAGCCACTATGCTGCCCTATTTGTCATTGTGGAAGTAAGCACATTTTAAACAACACTTACTGTAGTGTGTCAATTTTAGTATGCCTTAAAGCACCTTCAAGGTTTAGTGTAAATTCTGACAAAAGCACAGCAGCCTTTAATTTATACTCCATGTCATGTCATCTGTTGTTTGATACATCAAACTGTGACACAGCAACTTTAAATGCTAACTACCACTATCTCTGAGAGGATCATTGACTATGAACAGTGATGTTTCAGACTCTCCATGCCATTTTTAATCTCTATGGTCATGCTGAAGAAGAAATTCTTAGAGTTAAAATAAAGACAGATGAATGTACAAATACTCGCCCAAATCTTTTCCACTTTGGGACTTTGTGGTAAAGATATCTTATAATTGTGTGTGACTGGGAGTTTCCCATTACAAATTTCCTGCTCAAAATGGAAGGAGTGGGGGAGGAAACCATTGTGACTGGATCACACTAATAAGACCCTGCTAACTGTGACAGTTCAGTTTTTAAACTCATGAATATTTTGAAGAACTAACAAGTTAAAGTGTTAGTTTTTCATGTTAGTTGGGGCTTACAATAATGTCAATTTATCAATAGGAAGCTTAAAATTTTCTGTGGTTTTGAATAACTGCTTACGGGTCATTACTTGTTTGGGCAACAGCAACAGGTTCGATTCCACCCTCGGATGACTGTCTGTGTGGAGTTTGCATGTTCTCGTGGGTTTCTTTATGGGTGCTCCGGTTTCCTCCCACAGTTCAAAGATGTGCAGGTTATGTGGATTGGCCATGCCAAGTTGTCTGTCATGTTCAGGGATGTGTAGAATAAGTGGGTTATTGGGGGATGGGTCGAGGTGGGATGCTCAGAGTCGGTGCAGAATAGTTGGGCCAAATGGCCTGTTTCCACACTGTAGGATTCTGTGATTCAGGGAGAAACGTAGATGTAATCTTTGATTCAGATATGTAATTAAATCACTCCAACTACTCAATTAAGCCAAACTTGTTAGATAATGATTACAAGCACTTATTCAGTCAACCAAAGATAAATTAATATTTTTATGTCCGGGCAAATGTTGCAAAGTGAATTGGAGTTTAAAGTAATTGTAACACTACCTTAATTTCTTAATTTAAACAAGGTTTTTTTGGGTCAGGACTGTGGAAATTTTGTAGAAATTTTTGTAAATTCTTGGACCAGTATTGTCTTTCTGCTGTTCTTCTTACTTTGTACTTTTGTTTGCTATGATGTATCATTACTTTTTTTTTAAACCAAGTGTTTAACAGCTCACTATAAAACCATTTTGAAATTCTTGGATTTTTCCCTTGGGTCAAACTTTTCTGCCATCACCCTCTTTGTGTTAATGGAAATTGGCAGCTAAGAATGTCACATCTTGTTGCTTGAATATCTCCAGGATAAAGTGCAGAATAGGGGAAAACAAGCAATAAAGATCAATAGTTCTAATTAAGGGAAAAGAGAAATATAAATGAATATTTTGCGAGGCTTTTCAGTAATCTATTGCACAAGGGAAAGCATGTCTCAAACTTGATTGAGTTTTACGAGGAAGTAATGAATGAGGCCAGAGCAATGTCTATTGTCTGTATGGACTTGAGTAAAGCCTTTTAACAAGGTTTCACATGGTGGACTAATAAGTAAAGTTACATCATGTGGAATTCAGGCTGAGCTTGCTAATTGGATGCAAAATTGGCTTGCTGATAGGAGACAGGGTGGTGGTACAGGATTTGTTTTTCGGTCTGGAGGCCTGTGACCAGTGGTTCTGCAAGGATCTGTACTGGGCCCAGTTTTGCAGTTTTATCTAAATGATTTGGATGAGTACACAGGAGGCACAATTAGATATTTGTGGATGATACCAAAATTGGTGGTGTAGAGGACAGTCAAGGTTATCTAAGGTTACAAAGAGATCTTGACCAATTGGCTGAAATGTAGTTTAATTTGGATAGATTTGAGGTATTGTATTTCGGTAAAACAAACAAAGATAAGACTGAGTTTATGGTAGGGCCCTGGATAGTATTATAGAACAGTGAGACAGAGGGGTTCGGGTACATAATTCTTGGAAATTTGTGTCACAGATGGACTGGCTGGTTGAAGCATTTAGCATGCTTGCCTTCATTTGGTTGGATCTTTGAAATGTAGGGATTGGGATGTCATGTTGAGGTTGTACAGGGTGAGGCCTTGTCGGGAGTATTTGTGTGCAGTTTTGGTCACTCTGCTTTAAGAAGGATATTATTAAATTGGAGAGGGTTGAGAAAAGATTTACCAGGATGTTGCCATGATCAGATGACTTGAGTTATAAGAATCGGCTGGATAGGCTGGGACCTTTGACCACTGGAGGGTAGCAGATTAATAGTGACCTTTATAGAGCTTTAAAAACCATAAGGGGCATAATAGGAAAAGTCCACTGCTATTCATCATGAGGGTGGGTGAGTTCAAAACTAGGGGCCATATTTCTAAGGTGAGAAGAAAAAAATTTCAAGATGTGGAATGAACTGTCAGTGGAGGGAAGGTCTTAGGAGGAAAGGCTGAGGGACTTGAGGCTGTTTTCGTTCGAGAGAAGAAGGTTGAGAGGTGACTTAATTGAAACGTATAAAATAATCAGAGGGTTAGATAGGATGGATAGGGAGAGCCTTTTTCCTAGAATGGTGACGGCGAGCACGAGGGGGCATAGCTTTAAATTGAGGGGTGAAAGATATAGGACAGATGTCAGAGGTAGTCTCTTTACTCAGAGAGTAGTAAGCGAATGGAACGCTTTGCCTGTAACGGTAGTAGATTCGCCAACTTTAAGTACGTTCAAGTCATCATTGGGCAAGCATATGGACGTACTTGGAATAGTGTAGGTTAGATGGGCTTCAGATTGGTATGACAGGTCAGAAAAACATCGAAGGCCAAAGGGCCTGTACTGTGCTGTAATGTTCTATGTACGTGGTGGATGCAGGTACAGTTAGAACATGTAGAAGATGTTTGGATAAGCACATGAATAGGAAGGATTTGGAGGGATATGGGCCAATTGCATGCAATTGGGTGAATTTATTTTGGTAACGTTGTGTAGTCCAACCTGTCCACAAGGTCTGTTTCCATGCTATATAACTCTGACCCCAGCGTGTCTCAAGTTTGTTATTTCTTCTGAAATTTTTCTGGAAGACGTATTTGAAGAGGGTAAATTGGAAAAACAAGTCATTAAATCTGAAGTCAGTTGCGTTTTTTTCCAAAGTGAACTTTTGAATAGTTACCTTTTTTTTAATATGCCCGAACTCATTGTAGAAGCTAGTGCTTTCTTGGTCAATATTGGAGAAGTGAAATTGGTGTTTCTCGTTGGATATTTGTGGCCTTGTAAGTTGGATTGCCGAATTTTAATCTATATTCTTTTAAGGAACTAAATCAGTTCATTTATGGTTTTCAGTGCCTCGCTTCTGATCGTTATTTGTTTTCAACTGAGTTCCCCAAAGATGGGAGGTGACAGTATGATCATTCTGCTATAAATGTACATAGTAGCCTCCAGTATGGAATGCTTGTGTGATGTAGTTGATGTGCATATTGCACAAGTGTCTGTTCCTCTGACCATATTCTACAAGGGTTGTCATTGTCTGGCAAGAAATGCTTCTTAAAAAAAGAACTTATTTTCTTTGACAGTTCAAGCGGTTTCTAAGGTTGGAAGGTTAAAATGCTTACTCGAGAACATGTATTAAATTGTTCGACTTTTTCAGAACAATCTGGAGAAGATGGGTTGCAGACATTACCAACAGACTGCATAAAGTTCTTGGGTGCCTGGACCTGCAATAGCTCCTGGTTGGTTGCATGACGAGCTGTTGTGGAGCTTTACTTATTGTAATGACAGATGGGTGGACTACGTGCATCATGCTGTTATGGCAAATACGTAATCTCATTTATTGGGTAGATTGCTTGGAAAAATATAGCTTTTTCCTTGATCGGAATAGTTTGTAAGGCTGTTTCTTCTCTCGTCTTGAGAGAACTTATGTTTGGGTACAGTTACATATGTTCTGGTAAGTCCCCAATGCCCTTCCCAGTCAGCTTTCTTCATATATGAACCAAAACAGTAAAAGTCAACAGGCTGCTTCAACAGTGATCTGAGGACTTCATAACTGAGCCTGATTCTGCACACAGCTGACATGTGTCTGTATGTTTGCACCCAAGCAAAGGTCATTGATTGAATTCATTAACATGAAATCTGGTTTTGGTCCTCCTCACGTGTTCACATTCCACACCTAGTCACTGACCTCGAATATAATGACCTCTTGTAATTGAAAAAGCTTTGTTTTTAAGGGGCGTTGTAGTATGACCACTTCAATAGGCCATACAAGGGACTAAAACTAATTTTGTGCTCTGATATGTTTTACTGTTAAAAAGGTGGTTAACAATTTCCTTTAGACAAAAAGCCATTTCTATGTGTTATTTTTCTTTTAAAGTCTTCTCAGTGATGCAGAAAATTCTGGATTTGATGAGTGGGAGAATTTTAGCCTGCATTTGCTTTTGGATTGATGCCTTAATCTGCATCTAAACTTAGGGTGCCCTGAATCAATTTATAGACAGTCACTATGGCATTTTATAAATTCCTACTCTAGAAATAAAACAAATCTGACTCCAACCAAAACACAAACCGGTGTAATACCCTGTTTAAAATCTAACGTGGTTTGTTTGGCCTAAAATGTCACCACCTCTTTATACTGATAAAACCTTTAAAAAGAAATTCGAGGATTTACCTGTACATGTTAATTCATTAAAACCTTCTAACTGAGGATTAAACAGCATCTTAGGTTTGTTTAGTACATCGTCATCAATTGTGTGACCTTTTGATCTTTTACTCATAAATTCTGTGAACTCTGTGCTCCTTAGCCCCTTCCTCAGGTGAGGTGACAATGCTCCGAAGCTTGCGTTTTCCAATAAATCTGTTGAACTATAACCTGGTGTCATGTGTTTTCTCACCTTGCCCACCCCAGTATAACACTAGTACTTCCTCATCACATCATAATTAATTCTTAGCTTTAGAACAGGAAAGATGATGAAAGTTTTCAATGAGGACAAGAAAATAGACAAGGGCAGTCTGATAGCATCAGTAATTATTAATGGTGAGCGTCATACAGCACAGAACCTGCCCTCTCAGCTTGTTTTCTCTGCCACCCAACGAACACCAAACCAGCCTAAAACTATTTATCTGCCCTTGGTCCATAGTCTTCTGTGCCCTGGCATTTTAAGTGCTGGTCCAGATGCTGCTTAAATGTTGCAAGAGTACCTTCCTCTTCACCCTCTCAGCACATTCCATATCTCTACCACCGTCTGGGTGAAAAATGTTTCATCAAATCTTTTCTATACCACTTATTCACCCTTAAATGTGACCTCTGGTCTTTGACACATCTGCCATGGGGAAACTATTCTCATGATCTATCTATATTTCTCATTATTTTGTATACTTCAGTCAGATTCCCACTCAACCTCTTCTGCCACAGGGAAACAAACCCATCCTATCCAGTCTGTCTTCATAACTGCGACTTTGTATCCGTGGGGACATCCTGGTGAATCTCCTTTGCATCCTCTCCAGTGCAATCATGCCTTTCTGATAGTGTGGCAACAGAAGTGCGCACTGTATTCTATCTGTGGCCTAACCCATGTTTTATACAGTTGTAACTAGACTTCCTTACTCCTATATTTTATGCTCTGGTTAATGAAGACAAGCATCCAGTATCCTTCATGCATTCTTCACTACTGTATCTCCTGTACTGACACCTTCAGGGATCTATGGACTTGTATACCAAAGTCCCTTTGTTCCTCAAAATTCCCAAGGGACCTATCGTACATTGTGCATGCCTTTCCCGTATTAGACCTCCCAAAATGCATCACCTTGCACTTGACAGGATTACATTCCATCTGCCACTGTTCTGCCTAAACTACCAGCTGATCAGTATCGGACTATAGCCTGAGACTATTCCCCTCATTATCACCGACAGCACCAATTTTTGTGCTGTCTGCAAATTTACCAGTTACACTGTCCGCATTCGTGTCAGAGTCGCTAATGATAATAAACTGCAAGGATTCCAGCACAGATCCCTGTGTTATACCACTGGGTCGCAGGATCACGAAAACAGCCCTGTATCGTCATCCTTTCTTGCAATTTACAAGCCAATTTTGGATCCAGTTTGCAAGCATAGCTTGGATCCCAACACCTCTGACATTTTGGACCTTGTCAAACGCCTCACTGAAGTCCAGGTAAACCACATCAACTGCATTCCCTCATCAAATATTTCATTATCTTTTTCAAAAAACTTGATTAAATTAGACAAGATTTCCCTGTAATAAATCTGTGCTGACAGTCCCTGATCAATCATGCCTCTCAGAACTCTTTGCAATAATTTTCCTACCCCTGACGTCAGACTAACTGGTCTGTAACTACCTGGCCTATCTCTGCTGGCCGTCTAGCACAAAGGAACCACCTTAGCTATTTACCAGTCAACTGGCAGTTTTCCTGTGGCCAGTGAAGTATTAAATATCACTGCCAGGTCCCCAAAAGTCTCCTCCCTTGCCTTCTATAGCAGTCTGAGCTGCATTTCATCAGTCTGTGGGGATTATAAAATGGCTTGTTTTTTTTTCATCCTACCTGCCAAAGATATCTTGTGCATCCCCCTCCCTGCCCTCTTTTAATTTAGTTTTTAAGTACACCCCCTGCAGTCCCCTCCTGAAAGGGTTCCCTGTTTTTAATAACAAACAAAAACAGAAATTGCTGGAAAAGCTCAGCAGGTCTGACAGCATTGGTGGAGAGCAAATCAGAGTTCACATTTCAGGTCGAGTGACCCTGAGGAAGGTTAACTCTGATTTGTCTCCATAGATGCCGCTAGACCTGCTGAGCTGTTCTAGCAATTAGTTTTTGTTTTTGATGTACTGCATCCACAGTCTTCGGGTTTCCCTGTTTTTAGTGCGCTGCACCTAACATTTTACTTTAATGAACTCTTGGTGTCCAGGGTTCCATAGATTTGCTGCCCTTGCTGTTCACTTTTTGAGGAGTATGCTGATCCTGAATTGTCACTGTCGTAAACTCTCAGGATACTTAAAAAGGCTCCCACCTTCCAAATGTAGACTTAGCTGTAAGTATCTGCTCCCAGTCTGCTGTCAAATCCTGTCTAATGATATATAATATGGCCGTCTTCCAATTTAGATACTTCGACACTATACACCCGCTTTTCCAAAATGACTTTGAAACTTTGTCTTATGGTTACTGTCCCACAAAATGTGCTCTCACCAATGCTTCACCCACTTGACTGGCTTCTTTCCCTAGGATTAGGCCTAACACTGCCTATCTTTAGGAGAACCATGTATGTAATGGCATGAAAATATTCTCCTGGATACACTTCTAAAAATTCCAACCTGTCTAATCTTTTCATGTGAAGGTGATGTAAGTTAATGTTAGCAAAGCTGAAGGCTACACCTTCAGAGATTTGTAGTCAAATTTGAGTGTTGATTTTCTGTGCTTTACTTTTGAACTTGGGCAGTATTGTGAAAATGTTGAAAATAACAGCTGTCAATAACTGTAAATACACCATCTGGTGCAATATTGAATAATGCAGGCCAAGCGTTCACTATCCACTGCCTCCTGCCAAAATGTTCAGAATGGTGTTGAATGAGTCAAAGCTTTGAATACTCTTTTGGGGCTGTTCAAAGTTATGTCTTCATATTTGTTTGTCAATAGGAGGGATAGCCCTTGGCAAGGCTTCAGAAGATGACCAACAGCCACGCAACTGTTTCTTGTCTGAATCAATGTCTTTCTGTTGCAAAGGAAAGGAAGACACTGGTTTAGCTACTTAATGAGACAACTGTAATGTCATATCAGTCAAGTCCTGGATTATAGCAGATTGTTATGAAAAACATCTCCCTTTATTGCTTTCACAAAAAAAACCTGAGTGATCCTTTGAAATGGTAAATTGTATGGCACCCTTGTCGTGGTGGAGAATTTATTGCAACCATACAATATTTGCTTTGTGGTGAAGCAGTGTTTAAAAGTAACTGATACATCCATCACTTAAGTCTGTGTTTGAATGGGCAGCAATTTATATTGACCAAAAGGACTAGCCATGATTCCGTTGCATTGATGTCAGTTTCAGACTTGCTAGTAAGACGATCTAAATGTTTATTTTGGGCAGGAACAGCTTATTTACAAAGGTTCACACCTTTTAAAGTTTCATTTTCATTCAGGCCACCTCTGTATTCGGTCCTTTGTTCTAGTTTACCTACTCTGGAGTATTGCATTCTGATCACCTTGTCCAATTCATAGTCCCATGTGACTTAGACTGTGATTCCTTGTCATCTTGGGACCTGGGATAGGGGTGAGGGAGGAGGTGTGGGGACACATGTAGCATTTCCTGCGGTTGCGGGGGAAGGTGCCGGGTGTGGTGGGGTTGGAGGGCAGTGTGGAGCGAACAAGGGAGTCACGGAGAGGGTGGTCTCTCCGGAAAGCAGACAGCGGTGGGGATGGAAAAATGTCTTGGGTGGTGGGGTCGGATTCTGCCATCTACAGGAAATGCTACACTTGCCCCCACACCTCCTCCCTCACCCCTATCCCAGATCCCAAGATGACATTCCACATTAAGCAGAGGTTCACCTGCACATCTGCCAATGTGGTATACTGCATCCACTGTAACCGGTGTGGCTCCCTCTACATTGGGGAAACCAAGCGGAGGCTTGGGGACCGCTTTGCAGAACATCTCCGCTCGGTTCGCAACAAACAACTGCACCTCCCAGTCGCAAACCATTTCCACTCACCCTCCCATTCTTTAGATGGCATGTCCATCATGGGTCTCCTGCAGTGCCACAATGATGCCACCCGAAGGTTGCAGGAACAGTAACTCATATTCCGCTTGGGAACCCTGCAGCCTAATGGTATCAATGTGGACTTCACCAGCTTCAAAATCTCCCCTTCCCCCACCGCATCCCTTAACCAGCCCAGTTCGTCCCCTCCCCCCACGGCACCACACAACCAGCCCAGCTCTTCCCCTCCACCCACTGCATCCCAAAACCAGTCCAACCTGTCTCTGCTTCCCTAACCTGTTCTTCCTCTCACCCATCCCTTTCTCCCACCCCAAGCCGCACCCCCATCTACCTACTGACCTCATCCCACCTCCTTGACCTGCCCGTCTTCCCTGGACTGGCCTATCCCCTCCCTACCTCCCCACCTATACTCTCTCCACCTATCTTCTTTTCTCTCCATCTTCGGTCCGCCTCCCCCCCTCTCCCTATTTATTCCAGAACCCTCACCCGATCCCCCTCTCTGATGAAGGGTCTAGGCCCGAAACGTCAGCTTTTGTGCTCCTGAGATGCTGCTTGGCCTGCTGTGTTCAACCAGCCTCACATTTTATTATCTTGGATTCTCCAGCATCTGCAGTTCCCATTATCTCTAATGGAATGTAATGATGGGTATAATGCTTGAAGGAAGTTTGTTTTCTCTCTCTATTTACATATTCAGCCTTCCCCTGAAGTCCAGCCTGTTCGCCCGGAATGGATCAAATGTTGCTGATCATTTTCTGGCGGTGATGGTATTGGTTTTGTCAGGATTTACAAATTTTAGTGCAATTAACTGAATGGAAACATTACTTGTGTACAAGGAAAATGACATTACTTGGAATATGCCTGTTGTATATAACAAAAAACAAACACTTGAGTATCTTTGAATGCTTGGAGTGGTGTAGTAAAATTAGCTTGCTGGAAGCATATTTTTGAGCATCAACAAATAGCCCTCATTGTACACCTCACAAATGTGAGTGAAGAACTAATTTTATCCTCTCTAGCTAGCTTGTGACCACATTGGCACATTGCTGATGCTAGAGGAGGAAATTGTTCCTAAAGGTTAAACTTATTCTTACGCAGAGCTGTGTAATGTTAGTTGATGGAAAGGTTAGCCATCGCAATCGCTTAGTCGATTTTTCCTCAGTTATGTTTTTGCTTTGAAGCAGGAGCAGACTAGAAATCTTAATTGGAATAGCCCATTGTTGAAATTTGAAATACAACATTACAGTCTCACTGTAGGTGAATTCTAAACAAACATTTAATATTCAGACACGTTCTGAAATGCCTAAAACAAAGCAAGGATAATCGGAAGACTGCAATCTACTGTTTTAGCAAAATATTTCATTTGGATGTCACTACGATACAAGGTTAATTCTGTCCTGTTGGTTGGATGTCTAAGATTGTGCAGCATAATTTGAGAAAACACATGGAAGCCAGCATTTACTTTTAAACCAGCACCCCTCAAGCAAATCTTTTGGACATTTGTCACATTGCACTTTGAGGGACCATGGATATGTGTATGTTTAGTATGGTTCACTGGTTAGCACTGCTGCCTCAGTGCCTCCGGTTTGAATCCAGCCTGAGGTGACTCTCAGTGCGGAGTTTGCATGTTCTCTCCGTGTCTGCGTGGGTTTCCTCCAGATGCTCCAGTTCCTCCCACAGTCCAAAAATTTGCAGCTTAGGTGGATTGACCATGCTAAATTGCCCATAGTATCTAGGAATGTGCAGGCCAGGTGGACTAGCTGTGGGAAATGCAGATTATGAAGGTGAGGTGGGGTCTGGGAGGGATGTTAAAGAAAAGGGTGGCATGGTGGCTTCATGGTTAGCACCACTGCCTCAGCACAAGGGGCCCAGGCTCGATTCCACCCTTGGGTGACTGCGGAGTTTGCCCATTCTCCCCGTATCTGCATAGTTTCCTCCAGGTGCTTTGGTTTACCCCCATGGACCAAAGATGTTCAAGTTCAGTGTATTGGCCATGTTCCATTGCCCCTTAGTGTCCAGGGATGTGTATGTTAGCCATGGGGAATATAGGGTGGGGGTGTTGGCCTGTATGGGATGCTGTTTGACGGGTTGAGTGTGACTAGTTGGACAGAATGGCTTGTTTTCACAGTGTGGGGATTCTGTGGATTTAGTCGCATTTTAGAAGTATCTTAATCATGCAAGGCATTGATGTTTGAAGATAGGAGCGTAAAGACATTTTTTTACACATGGAAACTGTTTAGTCTCCTCTGTCGTTTCTAAAACTTTAAAATGGCTGTGTTTATGCGTTCTAATAATTGTTTCGTACATTTCCCTCCATTACAAAACTTCAGAAGGACCTTTCTAGGTTATAAAGTGCTGTGGGGTTCCCTGAAATCATGAGATTTATGTTATAAGATGTAAGTTTATTGTGATTAAAGGACGTTTAGCACAGATTACTGGTGATTTCGGCTGATTTTCTTAGTTTTGTATACAGATATATTGTATGACTATGTTGTCAAAGTAGTGTAGATTTAACCGAAGAGACTTAATATTGAGAAAATATTCGCAGTGTAAAACAAAAAAAATCTGTTGGAAGAAAAGTGAAGTTTGTGCTTTCAGGTTAGCCTGTAGTATGTTGGTTTTATTTTCTCAATTCTTTCATAGAATATGGCTTTCGCTGGCAAGACCAACATTTATTGACCATACCTAATTGCTCTTGAAAAGATGGTGATGAGCTGCCTCTTGAATCATTGCAATCCTTTGATGTGGGTGCATTCATGGTGCTGTTAGTGAGGGTGTTCCGAAATATTGGCAGTGACAGTGAAGGAGTGGGTTTTGGGGGTAGTTAATAGTTAGGAGGGAAAGTTGCAGGTTGTGGCATTCCCACATGTTTGCTGTTGCCTTATTCATTCTTGGTGGTAAATTTACAGGTGAGGAGAGTTCTGTGACTACTGCCATATATCTTGTAGATGGTACACTGCAGCTACCATCTGCCCATGGTGAAGGGAGTGAATGTTTGATGTTAATGAGGTTAGGCAGAGTCCAAGTATATACTTTTCTCGAAAGAGTTTTACTTAACCTCTCATGTCATAAACTCCAACAACACTGCTTGTTCCCCTTTTATCTACACGGAATAAAGTTCACACTTAATTATCCCTTAATTAGCGTATTACCTTCGCCTGTTTCCAATTTCCATTTGGTTTCGGATGTCCATTCCGGACTGTACTAGATTTGAAGGGTGCACACTTGTCCAGTGAAGTCCTACAACAGTGTCCTGGAGCAGGGATGTTTGATCTGCAATAAGCACTATTTATGGACACCGGTCCGATCCAACAATTGGTAGCTTTCTGCCAATGCATGAAGACTTCAGTTTTACTCAGACTTCTTTCTTCAGTGCTCCCTCTGAAATGATTAACCTTGTGATAGTAAACCTGAATATAGAAATATTCAGGGCATTTTTGCAGTTGTTTGTAGTAATTATACTTTGCATACATTAATGAAATTTTCAATATTTCAACAATGTTAGTTAATAAAAATGTGTCAGTCATTTTGTTTAGATACTGTTTGCTGCTGTTATTTTCTTTATGGATGAATTTTCATTGTTTATACTTTGCATTAAGAGTAAAACAACTGATACATTGAATTGAAATAGAATAAAAGCAAAAGATGGTCACGATAATCGGCATTGTTAGTAACATGTTTAATATCATGTTCAAATTTGACTTCAACTGAAACCTGTAGCATACTCAGCTTTTTGTTACTTTGTGCATGACTGCTGATTGACGTTGTATCGTTGGTGCTATTGTACAAAAATGACATATTTGCTGATTATACATTTCATTCCAGGTGGGAGTCCTCTTCATTTCAAAGCACTAGTAGATTGTGAACAATCCTGGGACACAATGGGGAGAAACTGGCACTATGTTGATGAAGGAGAGGGGCAGCGAGACAAAGAAAGACAGTAAGTATAATAAATAAGTTGAAGTACAGTGAAGAAGTTACAATATTATTTAAACTAAGTGGCTTTTTTTTTAATGCAGAAAATACCGGAAAACCAGGAAAGTTTCGATCATAATTCAAGTAGATTTGCTACTTCTAAACATTTATCCTCTATTCATTCATATATACTGAAATGGCTCTAATATCCATTTCTTAAGTACGCAACCATGTGTTCTAAAGGATTGCAATGCATTAAAGTGAAGACCAGCCGCGACAGTTATGTTGTTGGAAATGATCAGCTAGTTGGCAGAGTAGACATTAAAGCTTACAAAGCTGTTTGCTGGAAATGGTATAACGTCTCATTGGAACAGATGCATGGTACTGTTGTGAGCTACCAAATTGATGCTTTGCCACATGAAGAATTTCTGAGAATATTGTTGAAATGGAGGCTACCATTAGGAAACTTAACGTACAATGTTTTTATGGGTTATTTATACGAGAATAGCCGTTCACTTTTGTTGAGCTTGGTTCTAGATGAGTCCATAGCTGCTTTCATTTGGTATCAAAGACAGAAAGCATCAAATTCTAAGTCGCCGCCAAGGAAATTTGGCACAGCTAACTGATCAATGCATATTTCAACACGAAATAATCCTCTCTTTCTCCACACAACCATATGGATTCATTTTGTTTCCACTGAGAGGGCGTATATCAAACTGATGTACAGAATATTAGCATTACCTAGGCAGGTTTTTTTTTTCCCTCAAGTTTGAAGTTAAAACTCTGCTTGTTTCTTTGAATAGAGAAATGTTTTCAGAAATATTTTGTTGATGTGGCTGTTAAGGTGTGTGACCTGGCTTTGAATATTTGACTCTGAAATGTGTGAGAACAATCCTATGCTGGCCCCAAACATGTACTTTCCAATAGTGATAGCCAGGAATTCGTGAACAACAACCAAGAGTGGAAACACTGAACTTTTTTTCTTTCCTTCCTTGTAATTTGACCATGTACAGGCCACCTTTCATACCCTTGTTACTAATCTGTGACAAAACAGCTCCAATTGTAACCTGGATTGAACGTGAGCGTTTTATTGAATCATGAAGCTTGCAGACACTGATGCTTGTTTTAATCATAACTTTATACAGTCCTTCTTGGATTTGAAAAAAAAACCTTCTCATGTCCATTAGTTGTGAAGAAATCATGATTTTTTTCCCTCTGTTCATAATTTTCCGTTATCGCTTGTGGTTGAGCCGTATAAATGAGAACTGAACATTGACTGTCATCCCATGTTTTTGGTATTGTTTTAAATGTGCTCACTAGAGGTACTGTTTATCAGATATTCTGACTTTTTTCCTTTACAAATATTATTTTCAAATTGTCGCAGTAACATTTGGAATCAAAATGCTGTCCATGTCAAATTCTGTGCAAAATGTCCAATCCCCATGTGGTCTCTGGTTAGTCATTTTAAAAATGTGAAACAGTGGGGGCTAGAGACGAATATGTGTACATGTTGCAATGTTCATTGATTAAGTTACTAATTAAGGGGTGCTATTTTTTGCAGATGTTTTCTTTCTGGCCTTAAAGGTGGGGTGGGGGGGGAGGGAGATTTGACGTGGCAAATTTGAAAAGTTGGCAGGTGGGCTTGTTACCAGACCTGCCTGTTGACAGCAGTCCTCTTAAGATCCATCTAACAGCAGCTGAATAGACTTGGTTTGCAGAAAACCATTGATGTAATTTTAAGACAAGTAACTTTGAATATATTAGGAAATGTATTTGCATTTGGATTGCCCAGAAAGCATAAAAAAAAGTTACATTCAAGGGTTAGGCTTGGTTTTGCATAGTCTGGCTAAGCCTTCTCCGGGGGCTCTTAGAATTCTGTTGCTGTTCAAGGTCAATATCAGGTACAAGCCAAAATAACTCTGTAGCCCAGGAGCTATAGGTTGTCCAGCTTTTAAGATGTTAAAAATTAGACTTTAAGGACTTGTTAAAAATGCGTGATTCTTCTTTATGACTGTTCAAATCACAACCTTTACTCAAACTCTGCCGTATGTGTGGCCTAGCAGTTTATCATAGTGGTTGTGAATTAACCCTGAGCTGTCAGCAGACTTTTGACCTTGTCAGTCCGTCAGGTGATGGCTAATCCTGATTCTGTCTGTATGTGATTTGATTAGGTATGGGATCTTCTGATTTAATGAGTCTTTAAAAATTCTTATTGATTCATTTTACTTTTCCCATCTTGTACGTTATGTGGGTGAAGTCTGCGATGTGTGAAATTGGAATGAATGGTATTAGAAAATTGGACTGAGATCACTGGGGGTAGGCACTGGTGCACCAGGCATTAATTGCTTTACAGTTAGTGCGAAGAAAACAAGGGTTAAACAAATTAATTTTGTAACAGTTCCTGTGGAATACAAATCATGGCGCATTGGGAGCTTGCCATCATCCTGCTACATACTTCTGTGTTGACATTTTTTAGTAAGTGTTGACATTGATCATTTTTGGAATACAGTTCAGTGCTGCACTTCAGAAGTGTTTCATTAGCTGTAAAGTGCTTTGGGAATCCCCCTTGGGTCATGAAGAATGTTATATAAATATATGCTGCTGTTTTAACTTAAAGGTAAACTGTTTGCTGCAGTTGATTACTTTTCTAGAAAGGTAAAGAGATTTGCCTTCTTTTGGTGCTTTCATGGCCTTGGGATATTTGAAGGATATCTGATAGTACCTTCGAGCCAGTGATATTTTTTGTGTTGTTACTGTTATATTATGTGGAAATGAATGATTATCAGAAATGTTATCTGCAACACTGCCTGCTGTGTTGTTAGTGACAAATTTTAATATTTTCTCAGGCAGTTTCCCAAGTTAACAATGGTGTAATCAAACATCATGGCCACAGGAAGTGTCTGTATTAATGCAGAAAATAACCAAATGCTTGACCAAGTACAAGTTATTAAACCCGTGTGATAGTCATTGTAAAGATGTGTCTCAGATGCATTTTGTGTATGATAAACCTCAATTGGGCAACTAAATTAAACTACGGTCAATGATATCATCTCAAACGCATTCATCTTATCAACAGTGCAAGTCTGGGACAAAGGTGACATTCCACCTGCCGAGAGGTGCTCCCACATGTCAGAATAGTTTGAATTTTTTAAAAAAATAGTTGAGGTGAGGTGAGAGTGACTTTCCTTGACATCAGGCTACATTTGACCAATTGTGACATCAAGGATCCTGAACAAAAGTAGTCAATGGGAATCAGAGGGGAATCCCTCCACTGGTTAGTGTCATACCTAGCCCAAGGAAGGTGATTGTTATTGAATGTCAGTCATCTCATTGCAAGACATATCTGTCGGGTTCCTCAAGGTAGATTGATTGTTATTGACCTCTTCAGGAATGTTATTACACATCTCTGGAGCAGGTGGCACTTGAACCTAGGACATGACTCAGAGGTAATGGTCCTCAGGGTCGATGTTTTCTAATTTACCTGCCTAGTGATGCTATTACACACATCTGGAGCAGGTGGGACTTGAACCTGGTTCTTCTGGTTCAGAGGAAGGGATTCTACTACTGCAACTCAAATCCCCTGAGTTCCTCAGGGTAAACCAAGCCCAATCATAAGCTGCTTCATCAATGAGCTTCCCTGTATTACAGGGTTAGAAATTGAAATTATTTTTGATGTTTGTCATGTTCATCATTCATAACTAGTCCGATTATTGAAGCAGTCTGTGCCCAACTGCAGCAAGACCTTGAGCTTGGGCTGCATCAGTGGCACCACATTCTCAAAAATCATTCCATCCAGCAATACTCTGTCACAGCATTTTGTACTGCCTACAAGAGGCCCTGCAGAAATTCACCAAGACATCTTAGCACTTTCCAAACCTACAGACACTGCCATTGAGAAGGACAAGAGCAGCAGATATGTGGGAACATGACCACCTGCAAGTTACCTTTTGAGTTACCTTCCAAGCCACACTCCATCCTTTTGGAAAAATATCACTTTTTTCATCCATTGATACCGGAAGTCCTGTAACTGCCTCCTAATTGGTATTGTGTGTCTGCCTACGCTATATGGACTGCATAACTCCCAAGAAACCAGCTCACCACTACTTTCTCAAGGGAAACTAGGCATGGTTAATAAATGCTGGCACAACCGGTGACACCTACAACTCATGAATGAATTATAAATAAAAAAATGACTTTGACCATTTTTAAAGATTGTTGGGAATTATGGAGTGTGAAAAGTTGCCTGATATGCAATTGTTTGCACACTCAGTGAAACTGAAGTCCTTTATCATTTGGCTTTTTGGAAAGTGAGGTCAAGAGTTTAATGTGTGCTGTGATCTACCTGCTGTTAAACAAAATGAAATTACTTTGGATAAAAGTCAAATAAAGTTTTTAGGGAGATGAAAGATGTTTCTCTGCCCTTTTAATTGCTGGAAAACCATGCCTCTGTTCCAGTATTTGCTTCGCAGCCCTTTCTAGTCTTGGATCTGTGAAAACAGAAGATCACAAATTTGGCGCAAGAAGAAACCCCAAGAGCTGCAAGTGTGTCTCCCTCTTTTAGTGGCTGATTCTTGGAACCAAAGAGTTGCATTGATCAGTATGTTAACGACCTTACTGCTGATGAGCCAAGATGCTGGTCCAGCTTTTGATTTCAATTCAAACTGAATACTTGCATCTTTCTTCAGTATACGGCTGTTAACAATGTTCATTTTGTGAGAAGATGCCCATGGGCTCTGAGGATTCAAGTTCTATCCTCTGGCTAAGTGTCTGAAGCAGGTGTTTTTTATTTTGGTCTTTTTTAAGAAAATATTAATCTGCAAAGCTGATCATCCTTTTGAGGTGTATGTGTGTTTGAGAAAAGGGGATATAATGCCAATTCCACTAAGTTTAAATAGTTTTGTTTTATAATCTTATTTCGAGTTATTTCAAGGAGCCTGGTGCAAGTCTTTTTATCTGGTCGAGTCGGGGAACTTCATTGCCAGCCCATGCCTCTCATCACAGTTGAAACAGGCTCTATGCCTGAAAAGAAACCAAATATTCCACAACATGAACATTTGATTTAAATAAAATTGCTTTTATGCCCTTCTAAAATGCTGGGAAATTGCATAATTTTTACTTGATGTCGGTTGTTTGTGGTCAGCATTGAATACTTGTAGGCCAGTAGCAATATTGGTTAATTCAAGAATGTGTGATAATCACCCATGCCAGCAAGCCTCTGAGACGTAAAGATTGACTTTATTGTCTGTGGTTAAAAATATTCAGACTTGGCTGAACTAAATTAAAAACAAACACAAGATTAGTGCTTTATTTATGATGCTACTTCAGAGCTTCATTTCATAAATATTGAATTTTGCTTTCAATGGCAGATATTGTAACTCGGAGAAGATAGAAGTTGTACAGGATTAGTAAAATGTGAGATGTTTTAGGTTAAAAGCGTGTAGTGAAAGCTGAGCTTATTGGCTGTCTATCCTAATACTACAGTTATAACCCATGTCTACTTTATGAAGACACAGCCAGAAAATGCTGAGTAGCTTGGCATTTGAGTGGCCCAAATGAAGAGGATTCATGGTTGGGATGATTTCTATGGAATTAATAGATGTTAATTTTGGAAGTGGAATGACATCACTTTCTGTTGATGCTTTAGGATTGTACTATTTATGTACTGTAGTGGACACCGAAATAAACATTTTAAAATCCAAATGACAAAGTTAAGCCAGATCCCAGGAAAGAGATTAGTGTTTTCAAAAGTTGATTGGAGTAGACTGCTCACAAGTAAAAAGATGTCTGACAAGTGGGAGGCATTCAAAAGTGTGATGACGAGAGTTCAGAAGCATTTTTGCTGTTACAGTGAAAGGTAAGGCTGGTAAAATTAAGCAGCAATGGATCAATAAAGATATTGAGGTTCACTTCACGAATAGAAGAGCTTTTTTAAGATATGGACAAATTGGTTCAATTGAATCTCTTAGTCAGTGTAAAGAGTGTAGGAGAATTTTTGAGAGAAGTCAGAAAGGCAAAGAGCAGATATGAGATAGCGCTGGCAAATAAAGGTAAGGATAATCCAAAGCGATTCTGCAAGTGTGTTAAGACCAGGAGGGTAACGAGAGAGAGGGCTAGCCTTTGGAAGATCAAGGAGGTCATCTTTGTATTGAATCCCAAGAGATGAGAGAGATACTAAGTGAATATTTTGCATCAGCTTTCACAGTGGAGAATAAATAGAGTCTAGCAAATGCAGAGAAATAAACTTTAATGTTTTAAAAGCAGTCCACATTACAGAATAGGAAGTTCAGGAGATCTTAGAGAATATAAAGGTGGTTAAATCTCCAGGACCTGATGTATCCCAGAATGTTGTGGGAAGTAGGGGAGGAAATTAGAAGACCCCTTGCAGAAAAATTGGCAACATCTGTGGCTACGGGTGAAGTGCTTGATATCTGGAGGTTTATCATGTTGTACTTGTAAGAAAGGTTGTGAAGAGAAACCAGGGAGTTATAGCCCTGTGAATCTGACTGCAGTTGTGTGTAAATTGTTGACCTGTTTTTAAAAAATAGGATTTATGGACATTTAGAGAGGCAAAAATTGATTAGGGAGAGCCAGTATGGTTTTGTGCGCGGAAAGACATGTCCCAAACTTAATTGAGTTTTTTGAGGACGTTACCAGAAAGGTGGTTGATTTTAGTAAAGCTTTTGTCAAGGTTCCATGTGGTAGACTAATTAGTAAAGTTTGTTCACATGGAATTCAGGGCAAGCTTGCTAATTGGATACATTTTTGGCTTAATGGTAGGAGAGAATGGCTGGAGGTGAAGGGTTGTTTTTAAGATTGGAGGCTTGTGACCAGCAGTGTTTCACTGGAATGGTTCTGGGTCCTCTCTTGTTTGTAATTTATATAAATTAATTGGATGAGAATATAGAAGAAATGTTTAGTAAGTTTGCAGACGACAGCAAAATTGGTGGCATAGTAGGCCGTGAAGAAGGTTTTCTAAGATTACAAAGGGACCTTGATCAAATGGGTCAATGTGTTGGTAAATGTGAGGTATTGCATTTTGGTACAAAAAAGGGTAGGGCTTACGCAATTAATGGTAGTGCCTTGGGACAGAGGGGTGCAGGTACCTAATTCTTGGAAATTTGTCACGTATGGACAAGATGGTTAAAAAAGATGAAGGGTCTAGGCCCGAAACGTCAGCTTTTGTGCTCCTGAGATGCTGCTTGGCCTGCTGTGTTCATCCAGCCTCACATTTTATTATCTTGGAATCTCCAGCATCTGCAGTTCCCATTATCTATGGTTAAAAATCTGTTTGGCACACTTGTCTTCATTGCTTTGAGTGTAGGAGTTGGGATGTTATGCTGGGGTTGGACAGCAAATTGGTGAGGCCTCTTCTGGAGTACTTTGTCCAATTCTGTTCGCCCACTTCTAGGAAGGATATGATCAAGCTGGAGAGGGTTCTGAAGAGATTTGCCAGGATGTTGCCTGGATGGAAGGATTGAGTTACAAAGAAAGGCTAGATAGGCTGGGACTTTATTCACTGGAGTGTAGGGGTTTGAGAGGTGACCTGATAGAAGCTCATTAAATAATGAGAGGTATGGATGGATTTAATAGGGTAGTTGTCTTTTCCCTAAAATAGAGAATTTCAAGACCAGAGGGCACATTGTTTTTAAGTCTCTCTCCTCTCACCTTAAACAATGAGAGGCAATTTATTTTAGAGAGTCATTTGTGTGTGGACTAAACTTGGGGTCGAAGTGGTGGATGTCGGTATGGTTACAACATTCAAAAGATATTTGGATGCATATGTGAAAAGGGAAAGGTTTGGAGGGAGTGGGCCAGGAGCTGGCAGGTGGGACAAGTTTAGTTTGCGAATATGTCCAGCATGGACTGGTTGCACGAAAGCATCTGTTTCCGTGCTGTATGACTCTTACCTAATGCTTCTATCCAGCAATTATGGCAACGAAAACAATGCAATGTGAATTGCTACAAATTAGTGGAAGATTTTGTGCTGTCATTTATGCTTTGCAATGACAGCAGCTCACCCACAAATAACATGCATTGTGAAGCTAATGCATTTTCATAAATTGCCAATTAAACCTTCAGTTGAAAGTTGGGGTCCCTACTAAACTCAAGTATTTTGTTAATGAGCTAATGAGCATGTTTTAAATATTTGGCAATATCCCCAGTTTAAATAATTTTCTTCCCATTGTGTGTATTTCTGATACATGCTATTGCTCATCCTTCGTGTTGAGCTATGTTTGGTACACCAAGCACTGCTTAATTCTTGTGTGAATTTCATGTGTATTGAATAGGTTCATCTATTAAAAATTCAAGGTATTGAAATGCAAACACAGGAATTGGGTGCAGAAGTAGGTCACTGGGCCCTTCAAGATGGCTCCACCAGTTAACAATATAGTTGATCAGAACACCACATTGACTACTTAGCACTTAATCCAGAACCTCTGCATCTTTACCTTAAAAATAACTCAGTCGCCACCTTTTGAGGAAGAGTTCCAAAGATTCAAGACTCTCTTATTTTTAAACACTGACCCCTCGTGCTAGATTTTCGCACATGAGGAAACTACTTCCCACGTCCACTTTATCAAGGCCCTTCAAGACCTTTTATGTTTCAATCAAGTCATGTTTTCCTTGTCTAAACTCCAATGGTTAGAAGTGTAATCTGTCTGATCTTCGCTGGTAAGAAATCCACCTGCAGTAGGTATTAGTCAGGCAAATCTTATCTGAATTGTTTTCAGCATGTTTATGTTAATCCTTAAATAAGGTGACCAGTATTGTACACAGTGCTCTCGATGTGGTATTATCAATACCCTGTATAACTGATGCATGATCTCCCTCCTTTGGTGTTCAGTTATCCACATATGTTGGTATTGCAGTGACTTATTGTTCTACCAAGTTCACTTTGAAATGAAGAGAGTGAGAGAGAGTCTTTGTGTGAGAGACGGAGACAGAGACAGAGATACAGGCCATGCATGTGTGACTTTGGGGGGAAAAGATGAACAGACTGTAAATCTCTTCAAAGTTATAATTGGAGAAATGCCCTTTTCCTGTTTCCTCTCTGAGGACATCACTCTGTATTTGGGTAGAAGTCAATAGACACTGAGAGGGGTGGCTTTACTGAGGTCATTATTTTATCATTGAGTGTTCCTGGATGTATTTTCTTTGAAAATACTCCAAAACCTTGGATAAACCACTGATCCAGCTACCTTTTTGGAGCCCTGATTTTTTTGATTGTTTACATTGATTAAAATTCCCACAATGATCACATGCCTTTCTGACAAGCTCCAATTATTTCTTCTTTTGTAACCCATCCTACAGCGTTCCATTCCCCTAATTGATGACTTGTCTTTAGCATTTCCCTGCTCTCCCTCGACCACTTCTTACATTTTAAGAGTCCTGAATTTAGGCCATCTCTCTCTCTATTGTGGTTATACCATCAGTAATTAACAGGTCTATCCTATCACATCTTGCGACCTTCACTTAATTAATGCTTTAATGCCTCCAAACCTGTCAATACTGCGGTGCCAACTATGTTACCTGTGTGCTGGCTATCAGCTGTTAGTTATTTTGATTTGCGCTCTCAGTTCATTTGTTTTGTTCTGAATGCTACGTGTATTCAGTTACAGGGCCTGAGCTTTGTGTAGAGCCAGAGGGTGGTGAATCTGTGGAACTCACTACCACAGAAGGCTGTGGAGGCCAAGTCACTGAATGTTTTTGAGAGAGGCAAATAAGTTCTTGATTAGGAAGAGGATCAAGAGTTAGGGGGAGAAGGCAGAATAGAGTTGAGAAACAATCCAGCCATGATTGAATCGTGGAGTCGAATTGATGGGCTGATAGGCGTGAAATTGGGCCTATATCTTACGGTCAAAGTTTGGTAGAAAGCATGGAACAGGTTTCTGTCTTGAACAAGAATTGTTACTTCTGTGCATTGAGAGTGTATTTACAAGCAAGCTATCAGATATGATAATGGCATATACCACTTCTAACTAAAACTCTAATCCCTTATAAACTCCCCATTTACTTACACATACACATGCAGACACACGTGCACACACAAATAGGGAAGATAGATTATTCCTGGAGGGGGAGAAGGTTGGAAAATGGTCTTTGCTTCCTGATTTCTTTGTTGACATGAACCTACTTTGGCTAGCCAGGTCTTTTGTGTTCAGTTTTAGAATCATAGAAGTGTAAAGCACAAGAACAGACATTTTGGTCCAACTGATCAATGCCTAGTCCAACATGCTAGCATTTGGCCCACAACCTCCTCAAACTTTTCCTATTCCAGATGCCTTTTAAATGTTGTAATTGTACTAGCCTCCACTACCACGTCTGGCAGCTTATGCTAGACAATGCAGAACCCAGTAATGAAAAGGTTGCCCCTCAGATCCCTTTTTAAATCTTATCCCTCAACCTTAAACTTATGCCCTCTAGTTTTGGATTCACTTACCGTGGGAAAAAGACTTTGACTATTTGCCCTATCCATGCATCTCATGATGTTTTCAACCTCTATAAGGTTACCCTCAGCCTCCAACACTCCAGGGAAGATGGCCCCAGCCAATTCAGCCTCTCCCTCTTGCTCGAATCCAGCAATATCCTTGTATATCTTGTCTAAATCCTTTCAAGTTACACAACATTTTGCTATAGCAGAGCGACCAGAATTGAACGCAGTATTCGAAAAGTAGCCAAATGAATGCACTAGATAACAGTGTGAAGCTGGATGTACACACAGGCCAAGCAGCACCTTAAGAGCACAAAAGCTGATGTTTTGGGCCTAGACCCTTCTTGAGAGTGGGGGTTGGAGAGAGGGTTCTGAAATAAATAGGGAAAGACTGGGAAAGATGTGTAGAGGAGAAGATAGATGGAGAGGAGAATATAGGTGGGGAGGGGATAGATCAGTCCGGGGAGGTCGGACTGGTCAAGGAGGCGGGATGAGGTTAGTAGGTGGGAAATGGAGGTGTGGCTGGAGGTGGGAGGAGGGGGGGACAGGTGAGAGGAAGAACAGGTTAGGGAGGCGGGGACGAGTTGGGCTCGTTTTGGGATGCAGTGTGGGGAGGAGATGAGCTGGGCTGGTTTTGGGATGCAGTGGGGAAGGGGAGATTTTGAAGCTTGTGAAGGCCATATTGATACCATTGGGCCGCAGGGTTCCCAAGCGGAATGAGTTGCCGTTCCTGCAACCTTTGGATGGCATTATTGTGGTACTGCAGGAGGCCCAGGATGGACATGTCTAAGGAATGGGAGTTGGAGTTAAAATGGTTCGTGACTTGAAGGTGCAGTTGTTTATTGCGGAGGTGTTCTGCAAAGCGGTTCCCAAGCCTCCGCTTGGTTTCCCCAATATAGAGGAAGCCACACCGGGTACAGTGGATACAGTGTACCACATTGGCAGATGTGCAGGTGAACGTCTGCTTGATATGGAAAGTCATCTTGGCGCCTGCGATGGGGGTGCAGGAGGAGGTGTGGGGGCAAGTGTAGCACTTCCTACGGTTGAAGGGGAAGGTGCCGGGTGTAGTAGGTTTGGAGGGGAATGTGGAGTGGACAAGGGAGTCCCGGAGAGAGTGGTCTCTCCGGAAGGCAGACAAGGGTAGGGACGGAAAAATGTTTTGGGTGGTGGGGTCGGATTGTAGATGGCGGAAGTGTCAGAGGATGATGCGTTGGATCTGGAGGTTGGTGGGGTGGTACATGAGGACGAGGGGGACTCTCTTTTGGCGGTTATTGCAGGGGCGGGTGTGAGGGATGTTTTGCGGGAAATGCGGCAGACACGGTCGAGGGCGTTCTCGACCACTGCGGTGGCGGAGGGGGGGGATGTTGCAGTCTTTGAAGAACGTGGCCATCTGGGATGTGCGGGAGTGGAATGCCTCATCCTGGGAGCAGATGCGGTGGAGACGAAGGAATTGGGAATAGTGGATGGAATGTTTGCAGGAGGGTGGGTGGGAGGAGGTGAATTCTAGGTAGCTGTGGCAGTCGGTGGGCTTGAAATGGACATCAGTTTCTCGCTGGTTTCCTGAGCTGGAGACACAGAGGTCCAGGAAGGTGAGGGATGTGTTGGCGATGGCCCAGGTGAACTTGAGGTTGGGGTGGAAGGTGTTGGTGAAGTGGATGAACTGTTCGAGCTCCTCTTGGGAGCAAGAGGCGGCACCAATACGGTTATCAATGTAACAGAGGAAGAGGTGGGGTTGGGGGCCAGTGTAGGTGCGGAAGAGGGACTGTTCCACGTAACCTGCAAAGCCCTATACATGTGCAGCATGATGTCCCAACTCTTATACTGGAGTTTCTGAAGAATTGCCTAGACCCGAAACGTCAGCTTCCCTGTTCCTCTGATGCTGCATGGCCTACTGTTTTCACCCAGCTCTACACCTGGTTATCTCTTAAACTCAACATACTGACTAATAAAGGCAAGTGTACCAAATGCTGCTTTTACTACCCTGCCTACTTTCAAGGAACAGTGAACCTGTGCCCCAAGGCCGCTTTGTTCAGCAGCCCTCCCCAGGATCTTAATATTAAGTATATAAGCTCTGCCCTGGTTTGCCTTTTCCAAAAATACAACATCTCATGTTTATCTAAATTGAACTCCAGCAGGCTAGGGAGGGACAGATGGCCCATCTGATGAAGGTCTTTATTGCAAAGTTTTCACTGATTTATAAGACCCACAGAGCAACTTTTTCATCTGGGAAATGTCTCTGATATATCAATTCACCTGACACTGGAAAGGTAACTTGTTTTCTTCAAGTTGAAGCATTTTTAAACTGCAGAGAACTGGCAGATTCTACTGGGAAGAACAACTGTGCACTCTTCATCTTTCTGTACGTGTATCTCCACACTTTATTTCCAGTTCTGTCTTGTTCAGTTAGTTGAGAACCAATTGGCTCCAGTTTTAAACAACTTCTCAGCTTCTGATTTGTCTACACATTGTAGTATCCAAGAGATGCCGAAATAGAGTACACAATAAGTATGAAATGCTGCAATTTTCACACCCTTGCTTATAAAAACAGTTCTTTCTCTTTGCAGTTCACCATTTTCAAAGATGCATAAGTAAATAGACATGATTCTTATATGGTTGTGACTCTGACCTGAAGATACTACTGTTTGGCAAAATAAATCATTTTTGTATGCAAATCCTTTCTTATCCATACAAGTGTGGCAAATTTTAAGGAAGTACCAGTATAGATGCTGTTGCCATTTTTTTAAAGCACAAGCCATATACTTAAATATATGGTAAATGGGTGAAATAAAGCTGGATAGCTTAGTTTAATGATCAGATTCTGAAATCATTGTGTCTGAAATTAGAGTTTAGTGCCATACCTGTTTAAAGGTAAGCAGAGATGAAGTGTGGATTGGAATTTATAAGGAAAACAATTACCTGTTGGAGTTAAAATTGGAAAATGTAGGCTAGAAAGCTTACTGGTAAATCATTTTAGCATTTGTGGTGAATTTTTCTGAAATCTAGTCTAAATAAGAAAAATCTCCTCATTGTAGCAAAGCTATGTGAAAAGTGATCACAATTTGTTTGTAAATTATTCCATCAGTAACGTTGGCTGCAAACTCTGCCTAGTTACACTTAGGAAAATTAAAGGAAGAAGTGATTAAAGCCAGTTCAGTCTGTTTGATAACGCAGTGTAGAGCTGGATGCACACTGCAGGCCTGCATCTCAGGAGCACAAAAGCTGACGTTTCGGGCCTAGACCCTTCATCAGAGAGGGGGTTGGGGAGAGGGAACTGGAATAAATAGGGAGAGAGGGGGAGGTGGATCAAAGATGGAGAGAAAACAAGATGGGTAGAGAGGAGAGTGTAGGGGTCCCCTCCCTACCTTCTCACCTATACTTTCCTCTCTACCTATCTTGTTTTCTCTCCATCTTTGGTCCGCCTCCCCCTCTCTCCCTATTTATTCCAGTTCCCCCTCCCCATCCCCCTCTCTGATGAAGGGTCTCGGCCCGAAACGTCAGCTTTTGCTCTCCTGAAATGCTGCTTGGCCTGCTGTGTTCATCCAGCTCTACACTTTGTTGTCTTGGATTCTCCAGCATCTGCAGTTCCCATTATCAGTCTGTTTGATGATTGATGGATGTGTGTTGAACAGTATACCAAGACAATACTTTTAATTTTTAGAAGTGTGATATGTGGACCTTTTTACATCCACAAGAACCAATGGACATGACCTTAATTGAGCTGTCATATTTACTTGATCTTTGATATCAACAGTAATTCATATTTATATTGCCCCTTCAGTTTCGTAAGATGCTAGAAGGGTGTTCTGAAGGGTGTCATCAAACAAAGTTTGACACCTAATCACATTCCTAATGTTTTCCTGGTGGATGTTGGTAAGGCTCTTGGAAGTTGGGTGTGCGTTACTGCAAGCAACAATGCTAATTAGTGTTCTTAATGGTGGTAAATCTGTTTGATTTGCACAGAGGTTGCGACCAGTGTCACATCTGTCCCACAATGGAAAGAACCTTAATTTTTGAAATCACTGAAGACACTTGGGCTGAGGACATAATCCTGGTGAACTCCTTCAGTGACATCCTGCGGCTGAGCTGATTGGCTTCCAACAATCGCAACCATCTTTCTTGGTGCAATGAATGACTCCAACCAATGAAGAGCCTTCCTTTGGTTGCCGTTGACTTCAATTTCCCTATGTTTCTTTGATGCCACTCTCTTAAGTGGCTCCTCTCTCCTTAAATTTAACTCCATTGTTGGGACTAAATCCATTATGAGGTCTGGAGCCAAATGGCCATAGTTGTATTCATATTATCAGTGTAAAATTGTCCATGTTCCCTGTTATGCTTATAAAAGAAAATACAAAATGTATCCAGCCAGTGGGTCAGCCTAAAACAACAAGTATGCAATGTTTTGTTATAATCAGAAATGGCTGCACAAATTGTCAAATGTAATATTTGTTCATGTCTTTCAAGTGCGGAATTATTTCAAAATATCTAGTATTTTGGAATGCTTTGTTTATTTGCATTTCTTGTTTCATTCTGTCCTGTGGCTCATTCACTGTTGTTAGACATGACTTTGATATGTAGGAATCGGTTCTGTCCAAACCACGAGCAAGTTCAAGACTTCCACTTGTTTTGAATTACCCAGGAGCTTGGGGAACCTATAAGTAAGTCCCCATCATTTGCTGTATGGAAATGCCTGGATGAATCAGAATTGACTTGCCAATCAATCAGTGATTCCTCCTGCAATATGGATTGTTGTGATTGTTTGAAATCGGTGTTCTTCCGTTCGTCCTGATGAGTGAAAAATGAAAAACTTCAGCAACATCTCTCCTCCCAGCACTACTCAAGTTCTCTACTACCAGTTGACTGTTCATTCTGTTTGTTTTGTTCAATGCATTGATGCTTTCTCAAATGTGAATATTTCACATGTAAGCTTTGACTTGATTTTCTTGCTTTAATTATTCTGGATGTGAGTTTGCTCGCTGAGCTGGAAGGTTCGATATCAGACGTTTTGTCACCATACTAGATAACATCATCAGTGAGCCTCCGACGAAGCGCTGAACATCAACTAGCCACAAAACGACATGACCCACTATCACTCGTATCCTTTCAGACAGATGAGGAAGGACACTACTTTGATTGGGACAACACATCCGTCCTAGGACAAGCCAAACACGCACGAGAATTCCTAGAAGCATGGCATTCCAACCGGAACTCCATCAACAAACACATTGGCTCCAAATCAATCTACATCCCCTGAGAAAAAGAACAGGAAATGACATCACCAATGCAGGAAATGACATCACCAACCCAAGGAAACCTAACCAGATAAATAGAAAGCGGGACATAACACCAGCGCTGCTTTGGAGGCTCACTGATGATGTTACCTAGTATGGTGACGAAACGTCTGAAAAACGAACCTTCTAGCTCTGCGAGCAAACTCACATCCAGAACCTCAACCTGAGCTACAAATGCTTTAATTATTTATACTGAGAACTTCACAATGGTCTTAGGTAATTAGTTTATACTCAGGTGGACAGTTGAATTAGATGTGCATAAACTGTAAAATGTCCGCCTCAATAATAAAATGCAACAAATATTCAGGTGTGGAAGCAGCTATGGAGAGTGGTACAGTTCAAATCTTGATGACGAAAGGTAGGTGGAGGGATAGGAAATGTTGAGTAAGCGGGGGGCTGCACAATTGCTTGGACAGGCTAGAAGAGTGTGCAAAGAAGTGGCAGATGGAATATATTGTCGG
This sequence comes from Stegostoma tigrinum, assembly GCF_030684315.1. NCBI lineage: Eukaryota > Metazoa > Chordata > Chondrichthyes > Orectolobiformes > Stegostomatidae > Stegostoma > Stegostoma tigrinum. The sequence goes on from NC_081372.1 coordinate 29,119,683, forward strand.
CAAGTGTTAGATTATGCATTTTGCTACGAAGAATAGAGGGATAGAAAATTTTCTAAATGGGGAGAGGCTTTTAAAGCCAGGAGCACGAAGGGACTTAAAATTCCTAGTTCAGGAGTCTCCTAATTTTAACATCCAGGTTTAGTTGGCACTTAGGAAGGCAAATACAATGTTAACATTCATTTAAAGAGAGCTAGAATAGAAGAGCAGGAATGTACTGCTGTGGCTGAATAATGCTGTGGTCTGATTGTATTTGGAATTTTGTGAGCAGTATTGGGCCTTGGTATCTAAGAAAGGATGAGTTGGCCTAGGAAAGGCACCCAGAGGAAGTTCACAAGGATACGTATGAAGAGTGGTTGAGGACCATAGCTTTGTACTGGATGGAGTTTAGGAGGCTGAGGGGGGGAAAATCTTCTTGAAACATGCAGAGTGCTGCCAATCCTGGATAGAGTGGGACTTGGAGGAGATGTTTCCTCGAGTAGTAGAGACGAGGACCTAAGGGCATAACCTTGGAATGAAGAGGCAATTCTTTTGAACTGAGCTGAGGAGGAATTTCTTCAGCCAGAGGGTGGTGAATCTGTGGAATTCAATGCTGCAGAAGGCTGTGGGCGCCAAGCCATTGAATGTATTTAAGACAGAGGAGGATGGATTCTTGATTAGTAAGCCGATCAAGGTCTATGGGGAATCTGTTTGAGAAAAATTAGCCATGATCGAACAATGTAGCGGACTCAATGAGCCAAATGACCTAATTATGCTGCCGTAATGAATGGTGTTATGGAATATAACTTCTCAGAACTTGAAGATCAGGATCTGGCAAAGCTGGGACTTAGACAGACTGAACATGTTCTATCCAAGCAGGATTTGCATTTGAGCTCTACCCAGACTGATCAGTTGTGATATAAACAAGGTATAGAGTTGGTTGAACACAGCAGGCCAAGCAGCATCAGAGGAGCAGGAAGGTTGACGTTTTGAAATTTTCTGATTTCTGAAGAAGGGCCTAGGACCAAAACTTTAGCCTTCCTACTCCTCTGATGCTGCTTGGCCTGCTGTGTTCATCCAGCTCTATACCTCATTATCTCAGATTCTCCAGACCCTGCAGTTGCTACTATCTCTGGTTGTGATTCTGGATTTTCTAAACCAAAAGCCTTTCTCTCTATTGCACTAATTTCATCTTTTCACTACCAACACAATCCCACCTCCTTTTTACTTTTTGACTGGTGAGCTGTTTGCTCATATTGTGAAGGGCTGAAAATAGAGTGCCGGGAGATGGGAACATGAAGGGGACAGTGACAATAATGAAGGAAACAGAGATGGGAGTGAAAAATAGAAAGCAAAAGTGGAGGGAAGGGAACCAGAGCCTGCAGCAAAATACGGTCATGGTACAAAAATATTAAAAAGATACAAGGCACTATATCTAGAGTCCACAGAATATTTGTAATAAAATGGGTGAATTTACAGCACAAGCCTAAATAGATTTAGGATTGTGATTACAGGACATGGCTGCAAGGTGACCAAGGTTCAGAACTGATTATGTAAGCCTAATCAATGTGTAGGAAGGAAAGGCCATTCTTGCTAGTGGGTTTGAACATAGGAGCAAGCAAGTCTTGGTGCAGCTATATGTACCTTTGGTGAGACCACACCTGGAGTATTTTGTGCAGTTTTGGCCTCCTTACCTAAGAAAATGCATACTTGCCATCCAAAGGTTCACCAAACAGATTCCTGTGATTTGTGTTAAATTAGAAGCTGAAATGCTCTTCATCTGAAATCCAGCTTGTGTTGAGCTTCATTTGAACAATGCAAAGAACTGTCTTTGCCTGCACTGGTACCAGCTGTCTCAGCCTGCACCGACACATTTTGCTCTTGGATATTAAAACTGTCTTAACTTGCAGGAGCTGTATCCCTCTATTCCCTTCCTAGGTGCTGCTGGTATGCCTGCTTCACCACCACCTTTGGCAATGTGTTCTAGGCGCTCTCCACCATTTATGTGAAAAATGTACCTCGCACAATTCTTTCAAACTTCCTTCTCCTGGCACCTTGAACCTGTGTCTCCTAGTAATTGACCCCTCCACCCTGTTGAAAGAAGCTTCATGCTTTCCACTGTATCTGTGCCATTCACAATTTTCTAAACTTGTATTAGGCCACCCCGCAACATCGTTTGTTCCAGTGAAAACAAACCCAGCCAATGTAACCTTAATACATAGCTAAAATCCACTCTCCTAGGCAACATCCTGGTAAACCTTATCTGTACCCTCTGCGGAGCGTCCACATCCTTCTAGTACTATGGTGACCAGAATTGTACGCAATATTCCAAGGGTGGCCTAAGTAAAGTTCTGTAAAGTTGCAGTATAACTTGTCTATCTTTGTCTTTAATGCCCCTTCCAATGAAAGCAATCATGGCATAGGTTTTTTTTTAACTACCTTATCTACATGTGCTGCCATGTTCAATTATCTGTGGACCTGCACACTCAGATCATTCTAGGTATCAATACTCCTAAGGGTTCTGCCACTCACTGTAATTTCCACTCGTACTTGACCTTCCAAAATGCATCACCTCACATTTGTCTAGCTTAAATTCCATCTGCCATTTTTCTGCCCAAACATCCAACTGATCTATATCCTGCTGTATTCTTTGATATTCCTGCTCACTATCTGCAACTCCATCAATCTTTGTCTTGTTTGCAAAGAAGGGTCTAGGCCCGAAAGGTCAGCCTTCTGCTCCTCTGATGCTGCTTGGCCTGCTATGTTCATCCAGCTCTACACCTTGCTATCTCTACTAATTAGACCAGCTACGTTTTCCTTCGAATTGTTTATGTAGATCATGAACAGCAGAGGTCCCAGTACTGATCCCTGTGGAATGCCACTAGTCACAGCCCGCTCTTTTCCAAAAAGCACCTTTCCACTGCTACTCTGTCTCCTATGTCTAAGCCAGTTCTGTATCAGTTGTGTCAGCTCATCCCCGATACCACGTGACTTTATCTTTTGCACCAGTTTGCCATGAGGGACCTTGTCAACTGCTTTACTGATGTGCATTTAGACTGCATTTGTCAATCATCTTGTCACCTCCTCAAAAATACTGGATCCAGTTAGTGAGGCATGACCTGCCCTGCACAAAACAATGCACTTTATAATTAATCAGTCCATTTCCATCTAAATGCTTAAAGATCTTGTCTCTGAGAATCTTTTCCAGTAACTTCCCTACCACTGACGTGACACTGACAGTTTGTTCTCTTGCCTGCCTAAATATTCTGGGACAGATTCCCTCAGGGCCTGGGGACTTAGCTATCTTAGTACTTTTTAAGATGCACAACATCTCTTCCTTTTTTAATAACAACTTGGCTTTGAAATTAGATACCTGCTTCCCTGAGATCATCCTTCACCAATTCCTTCTCTTCAGTGAATAGTGCTGCAAGGTGTTTGTGTAAGACTTCGTCTACCTCTTCTGGCTCCATGCATACATTCCCTCCTTTGTCCTTGAATGGGCCAACTCTATCCCTGGCTATTCTCTTTGCTTTTTGTATATGTCTACAAAGCCTTAGGATTATCCTTAATCCTGTTTGCTGACAAGTTTATGACCACTTCTAGCCATTCTAATTCCTTCTTTGTTACTTTACTTGTATGATTCAAGGTCTTTGTCAGTGCCCATCCTCCTAGACGTTTACGTATGCTTCCTTTTTCTTTTTGACCAAGTCATGCAAGGGTCACAAAACTTGTCTTACCTGTCCTTCATTCTTGCAGGAGCATGCTGCTCCTGAATCCTTACCAACTGGACATGTGGGAGTATTTCAAATGGCAATGTAGATTTACACTCAAACAGCTCCCTGCATTCAATACTCTCCAATTCCTGCCTAATATTATTGCAGTTTGCCCTCCCCAATTTAACACCTTTACCTGAGGATTGCTGTCGTCTCTGTCTAAGAGTATCTTAAAACTCATGGTATTATTGTCGCTACTCCCAAAATGCTCTCCCACTGAAACTTCCCTCACTGGCCCTCATTTACCAAACCTAGGTCCAGTATAATCCCTTCCCTGGTTGGACTGATTACATACTGTGTCAACATACAACACCAAGGATATGATAGTGACCATGCAAGCAAAGTAGTGAATTTAAAATGGTAAGAATTTGGAGACTTGGATGTTTGCAGATTGAACAAAGGTATTCCACAAATTGGTTATTGTGTCTGAATTTGATTTCGGCGATGTAGAGGGGTAAAACATTTTTTGATGAGTGAATGCATCATAAATTGTAAGGTAAGTTGCAGCGGTGTAGGAAAGCAGTGATTAAGGCTTTGGATGAAGAGAGAGAAGATAATGGGAAAAGTATTATAACACCTTTGAGTGCTATGGGAATGGGACAAGGTGTTGAGGGTGATTGAGCTGCCAGGGAGCCAACAGTGCTGTCAAAATGCTAATTGGACGAAAAGTGTTACAAGCAGCAGAGTGGAGATGACTGAAATAGCAAAGGTTGATGTGTTGAATATGGAAGCTAATGAGTTTGAAAGTCACTACAAGGGGAACACTACAACGGGATGGAAATCATGAGAACTGAAATGTAGGAAATGGTCAGAAACAGTTGAGGACTCTGTCGACCGTGGTTGGTGAGATCCTCAGTGAGATGAAAAGAAGACATGTCAGAACCTCTTTTGTAGAAGGTGACATGAAGAGTTGCAGTGGAGAGACTTGAATAGTAGATTAATTGCTGAAGGAGGCTGGGTGTGAGGAAGTGTTGTCAGCATAGTTGCAAATAGCCTATTCCCAAGCAACAGAAACAGAGGTCAAGGAAGGGATGGAGCTATTAGATTGATCGTTCAAAGGTGAGAAGGGTGAAGATTTGAAGCAAAGCTGAAGTTTTGTTGGGGTGCGTTCCCACCTAATAGTTTACCCTGTCCTACTAATTCTTTCATGGGCCATGCTAAAATCTGCTTTCTAAATGCTTACCATTAAACAGTGTAAGGGACTGTTGCTTTTCATGTTGTTTTGAATAGCAAATTGATTTTAATGCACTGTATGCTGCAGTACTACAAGTTGTCTTGCTGTGGAATGCATTTTGAATGGTAGATTATTAAATGTTCAGTAATTTCAGTAATGTTCAGTGTGTGAATTTATAGTTGATTCTGTTTAACATGCGACATAATTTTCACCGAATGTGAAGCTTTCTTGTCCTTGCCTGCTTGGAGTTTGGATTAGAATTCTGATTTTATTTTACCATTCATGGTGTGCAAAGTTGATACTCATTTTCTTCACTCTTTCCTGATATTAGGATTCAAAAGCAACAGCAATATCTGTCTATGAACAATCGGAAGGATGACATGGAGATCACTTCCCATTATCGTCACTTACTGCAGGAATTGAATGAACAGCGACAACATGGCATCTTGTGCGATGTTTGCATCATTGTGGAGGGAAAAATCTTCAAAGCACATAAAAATGTCCTGCTTGGTAGTAGTCGCTACTTCAAAACTTTATACTGTCAGGTGCAGAAGATGTCCTCAGACCAGGCCACTGTGACTCACTTGGACATAGTCACTGCGCAAGGTTTCAAAGTAATCATTGATTTTATGTATTCAGCACACCTTGCACTGACTAGCAAGAATGTCATTGAGGTGATGTCGGCTGCAAGCTATTTGCAGATGACAGACATAGTTCAGGCATGTCACAGTTTTATCAAGGCAGCTTTAGATATCAGTATTAAGACTGAGCCATCAGAGGATATTATGGAGTATGATATGGGAGCTCCCTCAAGCAGCAGCATTGATATTGTGACACCAGTAGCAGTGGGCAGGAGCACTTCTCCCTGGTTGGAAAGACGACGAACAAGCCCTGCAAATTCTTCTGGAGATTCGGCGATTGCAAGCTGTCATGATGGTGGGAGCAGCTATAGCAAAGAGGAACACGAGCAGAAAACTGACAGTCATGATGACATCTCATCGCAGTCGCTCTGGTCCAGTGATGTTGGTTACAATTCATTTAGAGTCAAGGAGGAGCAGATATCTCCTTCGCATTATGGAGGTGCTGAACTGAGAGAATCTCACATTGGCAAGACCATCACTTCACAGAACGCCTTTTCTGATCAGGCCCCTGAGGTGTGGCAGCTGCCCGGTCGAAAAAAGAATCGTAAAAATAAGCAAACTGTGCGCCATATCACACAACATATTGAAGTGGACAGTAGAGCCAGTTCCCCAATGCCATCGATGCTTACTGTTACAGGATGGCCGTACAACAGCCGGGATGGATCAGGTAAGCTAAAGACTAAAATAAATCAATATTTGCTTAAAATGCAACCGTTATTACCAATTACTACATCTTACACCACAGAGCAAAATTATTTGTTGAGTAATACTTGGGCTTTTTAATTATTGTTAAACTAGCGCAGCTCCTCATCCCCATGCCTTACAAAATATTATGTTACACTAAATCTGAAGTAATATGTTAATTTTGCAGCTTTAAAGTTTAACAGTTGAACCATGTCCTCGTGGTAAGAATTGATGAAACATCTGTAGTGCTAGGCACAAAGTTGGCACATTAATAGAAAAGTTCCATTGAAGCTACACACATTGACACACAACACTCTGTTTTTGTGACTGCAAACAACATATGTGCACAGTGCCTGTTTCAACTCAAGAAAATAACTGACAGCCATTTAATATTTTGGGTCTTAGGGAAATACCTTCAGCAATCAGAGTCAACCTGGCTGGTTTAAAAGTTAAGGAAAACCTGGCTGTTAATATCAGTCATTAACTGATGCTTTCTGTGTGATAGCATTGGATTCCAATTAGTGAAGATGCTCAGCAATTCAGCACTATTTATATATGGTATAACTGTTGGTTGTCCCTGCATTTGTTTTCTTGCAAATTCTCCCGATGAGTTAAAGTTAAATTGCATAGAGAAAATAATTGTTGCTGAAACAAGACAAGTTCTGTACTACCAAATGACTAATGGCTAATTTATTGAATTTGACACGAATCATGGTAGGGATTTTCAATTTTCCATTTAAAGATTGCAAACTGAATTTTTTGTCATTTCAGCATGTGAAAAGATTTCACTATGGGGTATGTTGTCTGGACTGCAACTTACTGTTAACTTGCCCAAATTCTGATGTGTTGAATTCTTGTGGATCCTATTTTAAAATTTAAATGAAGTGATTGTTAACCATTCCTTTGAAAACACTCAGGTGTCCAAAGTTTAGTGTTAGCATTGTCGAAGCGGACTGAAATTTGGAAATTCCATTTACTTGTCTGCTGGACAACTGTTGGTTATTACAGAAGTTAAGTTCAAATGTGTGAGATTGTCATTTGATTATTCATGCTTCGTATATTTATCTCTTCTACAATGAATCACAGTGAGATATTTTAACCTGTGTTGATTTGAGCTGAACAAGTGACTGATTTATTTTGAATATTTGTTAAACTGGTTTTGAGACTTGTTTGTTGCTTCATTTATATACTTTAGTTTGTACATAAACGTCTTGATGTTGAGTTGGTGTATGCAAAATACGCATTCTTTAATCTCCTTTACTCTGTTTAAATAATTACCTCCCCTATCAGTTTAATCGCATGGAATAAACTGAGTCCCGCAGTCACATCTTTTGCTGTTTTTTGTTTTCTCGGAAATAGCTCTGGGCTAGGCAGCCAGGAATGAATTCTTTAACACCATAGAAGCTCTTCCTGTCTGAATGTTCTATGAATTTCCATCTTGATTCATTGTTTTCAGGTGATGAAAATATTCAGACTTTATTTCAAATACTCTCTTTGTTCTGCCAGTAAGTTATTTCAAATAAATCTTTTCAGTTTGCTCATATTAAAATAGAGATTGGTAACTCAGGATCTCTCATCTGAATGAATAGAACTGTTTAACAATTGATCGACTAGTTTGCATTTGGTCATTCCAGTGTATGGGAGACTACACTGTGAGCATGATACACTAAACTCAAAGTACTTGACTAAGTACTAAGGTGCTTCACTTTGAGTGATTGAGGTCTTGGATGATGGGAATTAATTCTGAGGAAGGGTCATGGGATCCAAAGCGTTAACTCTGTGTTCTCCTCCACAGATGCTGCCAGACCTGCTGAGCTTTTCCAGCAACTTTGGTTTTCTTCCTAACTTAGAGCATGCACTGTTTTTGGTTTTTAATTCCTGGTAACGATTACTTTTAGTTGATCTCATCAATTTGTTTTGATGTACAGTATATATATTCAATGACAGGTCGGCACAGCATCGAGGGCTGAAGGGCCTGCACTGTGCTGTAATGTTCTATGTTCTATGATGCAAGCCAGGTAATCGGGGTGAAATGAGGCCAATACTTTTACCACAGACTGAGAAAAATACAAGAACAAATCAAGGAATGACAGGGCATCAATCAGGAAGAGGTCAAAGCATCATTCCAAGAATTGAAGAATGACAAAGTAGTGGGGTCGGATGGCATACAAGCAGAATTATGGACCTGTCTGGATGAATGTCGGATCCAGGTCCTGAAAAACGAATCACTTACACTTTGAAAGACAAAATCTCAGCCACTGAGGCAAAGCATGTTGGCAAAATATTCAATGGAAAGACAGACATTCAGCTTGTAAATAAAAACAGAAGAATTATATATGAGACATGAGAAAGTTTATGGAAACCTATGAAGGTCAGTTTGATTAATGGCCAGAGGAAACCTGCAAGTACAAATTTGGTTTTCAGGCAACTGATGGAGAACTATTAGGAAGTCCAGTGCAGCAAGAAGTTTGTATTCATTGCTCTAGGAAAAAGTTTATGACCGGGTGCTTAAATTGTCTTCTATATTTGACGTAGCTGTGTGCAAGTACCATTTATATGTTACAAAGTCGCACCTGTGTTGAGTTAACCTAGTGCCTAATGAGCCAGTCGTTTCAATTTTGTTGTTTGTCTGAGGAGAGGGTATGTCATAATGTTCAAAGCTGTCCAGCAATGGTAATTAGTACATGTCAGGCCACCTCCGAGTGAACTTGTACAAATTTGCCATGCGATTGAGGAAACATCTAAGTTAGGAGTTCTTTTTGTGAAATAAGTGTGTTTGTTATGTCAGTCAATAGATTTGCCTCATTTGAAAGAATAGTGAGGAAGATGTAATGTTATGATAGTGGTAAAATATGAACAATCGATTCTTGAATAAAACAAAGAACTGTAGATGCTAGAGATCTGAAACAAAAATAAACTGGGTGAAGTTCAGTAGGATTAATGGGGAGAATTCAGTGATGTTTCGAATCTAGTGACTCTTCATCCGAACTCATCATTTTTTTGACTCCTGTCATCTGATTTTCATATCTGGGACTTTGATGTATGGAGTAGTGTTATTCTTTTTTAAAACCACTTTTAAAACGATGCAGCAACCAGCTGACCATGCCTAGCCTAGTTCCGTGAAACAGCTGGTAATCTTCCATCTTACTGCCTCCCTCTCAAAGGACATGACCGAGTGATAGAGCAATTTGGAGATACATTAATCCACCAAGAGCAAAACGTCAATTGAACAATCATGGTCTTAGGTTAAAACCTAACACTACAAATTCACTAAGGGCTTTTATAATTGCTTATACTTAAAAGTGCTTGGCATATCCCAGTTTCAGACTTTACACCGTTTCTTGTGAGTTTGATGCCTTCAATTTTTAAAGCATTTGCTACCAATAAAATGGATTTTCTTTTCATTCAAGTAATCCTTGTAGTTGGTTCCTTATTTGATTCTGGTGGACTAGCAAGCTACATTGTTATTTTCACGAAGAATGGCTGCACTGCGGAAGGAATTGAAGATGTTTGGTGTAGCCAACCAAGAAAGTGAAAGTATGGTAGCAGATTCACCCTGCCCTCCTAATTGTATCAATAGAATGACACGAATAAATGATTGAGAGGAAACCTCACATTGCTCCTGTCTGGGAAAGAAAATAGCAAGTGAATGCAAAAGATGAGACTGAACCACCTTCAGCCCGAATTGCTTACTGATCAATCCATTTTGGCTTCCTTTGGAAATTACCATAATTGCAGATGCCAGACTTCAGCCAGTTTGGTTCACACTAAGTTAAATCAAGTGACCGCATATCACGTTGGATGTAGCCAAGGGTGTAGAGACCCATAAATGTCCCTGCTGTTGTGCTGAAGTTCAATGCTTCAGAGTTATGCCGTGCTTCTAGCAAAGTTGTACAGGCAAATCGGCTTGGAAATAAGTTGTGTTTCTTCAATGCATTTTAATGTGATTGAAGAATTATGGAATAATATTTGTAGACTCTGAACTTTCCCTACCTGTGTTGGCTATAAAATGATTCCGCCCCCATCACGTTATATCTGGTTATTGTGCAATTTTCTTATAACGTGAGATTGAATGAGAACAGAATTATCACGTTATGTCAGAATCGGGTGTACAACATTTGCTTCTGCTCAAAACGATTTCAGTATTTATCAGCCATGCTTTGTGCCCAAGAAAAGGAGGAAAATCAAGCTAGCCAATGTGTGCTCTGTGAAATTACTCTGGAGCAATCTGCTGATTAAATGTGTTGGTGATATGATCAAGCAATGTAACTGTCCATTAATCAGAGTCAAAGCTTGCACAAAGCTGCTTGTCGTTTTGAAGCCATTCATTGCAGCTGCAGAGCATCACTACAGGAATTCCTCTGGGCAGTGCCCTAGGCCCAGCCATCTTCATTCAGCTGTTTTATCGGTAAACGAAGTAACCTGGAGGCATCTGTCCTTGCTATGATGTGTGGAGTAATTGCTGCCTACCACTTAAGTGTCAAGTATTGAACTTTCCTGACAACTGGGGTCTCAAACCAACTTCGACTGATTCAGTCGTATTACCATTGCTGAAGACCTCAACATCAAATCTTGGAAGTCATTAAAACAAAGCCAAGAAGTGCAGATGCTGAAAATCTGAAACAAAAACAGAAATTGCTCGAGAAACACCACAGATGCCGGCAGACCTGATGAGTTCCTTCATTTTGTGATTTTGTTCCTGGGAGTCAGATTGGTGAGAAATCCAAATGGATCACCCACTGATATTTCAAGAGGAAACTTGGAATGAGCAGTAAAGGCTGGTTACTAATTTCTGCATCTCATGAGTGAATAAATATTACTTGATGTCCAGTTAGAAGAAAGCTTTTGGCTATTGTGAGGGGGGAAAAAAAAATCTGGTGTCTCAATCAATAATTGTTTATCGATAAAGACATTGATGTCTCATTGTTAAATCATGTCCTTCGTTTCCAGACGATAAGATTAACAGAATTAGCACATCTGTCTCAACAGTTGCTCTGATTGTAGAAGTTTTGTCAAGACTGGAAACATGGATATCTAAGTTAGTCAAGTATCTAAATTGATAAAAGTTAAACCTGGAAATAGGAACATGGACTTTGACTTCAATGTTTTTTCAGCATCCAGTAGTGGCAAAATGCAGAATATTTGATTGAATTGTTGAACAGTGTTGTATTGCTTAAGGATAGGCAAATTATTATAAAGGTTTTCGTGAGTTCAAAATATTGACCCAAATCTGTTCTAATTGGAAGCAATTAAATACAATATATGCAGGTGTAGTCTTAAAGACTTTGACTAATATTTAGGCATGTTTTTTGCATATGGTGAAAATTTTCTGATCACAACAGCTGCTCAGGAATGCCCCTCCAAAAATGTGCTTTTAGCTCGTACTTAGAATCTTGTGTTTTGCTGATTTGTTTTGAGATGTACTGCAATTCCCAAACAATCGATAATCTACCTAATTTATAATTCCAGAATTTCACTCATTGCTAGGGTAATTCAGTCAGGTACAACTATCTGAAATAGTTGACAAAGTCTTGTACTTGAGATATTCCTGCACAGTACTTCATTAATGCAGTTGATTATGCACTCCTCCAGGGTTTCTTTTGTAAGAGCCTTTGTTTCACTCTCGCAATATACAGTAAGTTGTTTGATGACAGTTTGAGATGGTGAAATTAGTTTTTTAAACCAATATTTTATCATGAATGGTGCACATGCAGTCTTGCCAGTTTCCAACTTGTCTTTATTGTGAATAAAGTCCGTGTCTATTTTTCTAATTCTTTTGGACCTAGTTCCTCTGACACTAAACGGTTTCACACTTTGCCACCTCCTCTTCTCTGTCTCTGCTCCCTTTCCCTATCCTTAATCGCCTCCCACCACTTCTGTCTTACTGCATTCCTACCTGTTTTGTGTTTCATTCACAAGGACACCCACAGCTGCACTTTGTCCTCTCTTCATTCAGATATAGTATGCTTTTGATTCTTCGTACCGAAGTGCATAACCACACACTTCCTTAGATTAAGTCTATCTATCAAGTTTTTGCCCACTTGAGCTATCTGTATCTCCTTGCACATACCTTAATGGCTTGATCATAACATGCCCTGCCACCTATTTCTATATTGCCAGCCAATTTGGGTATGTTGTCTGCCTCTTCTACCAGTTGTTAGTGTCGACAGTAAATAATTGAGGCCATAATTGCATCCGATGCTGCAATCTTGTTCAACAGCCTTTAATATGGCATGTTATCAAATGCTTTCCGAAAATCCTAACACAATATGTCTACCAATTCTATTTCATCAACTCTGCTTGTTATATCCTCAAAGAACTTGAGAAAATGTGTCAAACATGGTTTTCCTTTTCAAAACCATGTTGATTCTGATTGTGTTAAGTATATCTAAATGTGCTGTGATGATTTTTTTTTCCTTCATAATGGATTCTTGACATTTTGCCACCAAGCAGGCCTATACTGGCCTCCTTTCTGTGTTTTTCCTTTGCTGAACAGGGCATCATGTCCTCCAGGATCTTCCTGGAACGTAGTGAATTCTGGAATATTTCAACCAATACCTCCACTGTTTCTCCAGTAATTTCCTTTAAAACCCTTGAATGCAAGCCAGCCATTCCTGGTGACTTGTCTGCCTTCGGTCCCATTAGTTTGTCAAATACTTTGTGTCTTGGGATAGAAATTGTTAGACCTTTCCTTCCATTAGCACCTTGGCTTATCTAATACCTTCAAAATGTTCATAGTGTTGTCCATGTCCAGACCAAAGCATAATACTGGTTTAAATTTTCTGTAATGTTCCTGTTATTAATTTCCTAGCCATGTTCTCCAAGGGCCCCACAGTCACTTCAGCCACTCTTCTTTTGTGGTGTAAAGATGTAGTCATGGGGGCTGGTATAATTACAAAATTTAAAAAGCACCTGGATGGGTGCATGAATAGGAAGGGTTTAGAGGGCTGTAGGCCACATGCTGGCATAATGGGATTGGATTAATTTTAGGTTATCTGGTTGGTATGGCTGGGTTGGTCCAAAGGGTCTGTTTTGGTGCTATAGAATTCGATGGCTGTAAGGTCTTGCAGGTTGTTCTTTTATTTCTTGCCAATCTACTTTCGTCATTAATTTTCAGCCTTGTGTTACCGTTTTTGGGTTCCTCAAAAAGTTCCCATCCTCTGGCCTAGCACTACTTTTCTTCGTGTTATCTATTTCAGTTTTTGATTAGATAATCTCCTCCACCACTGTGAATAGTGGGTGACTTATCCTTATTGTAGAATTCTTCTTTTTGACTGGAAGCAATATTTGCTGAGCATTATGAAATATCTGTTTAATTATGTGCCAATGATTTTCTCCTTTGTCTGTTTCCCCAGCCCGCTTTAGACAGTTCTTTCTTGATATCTGTGTGTAATTGGTCTGATTTAAGTTGAGGGTAACAGTTTGACATGAGTGGCTTCCTCAAATTGAAATTGAAATTCAGAATATCCTGTTGTTGACTTGTTTTCCTATCCTTGCAAAACTCCATTTTCTTTGAGGCATCCAGTTCGGTCTGATGAAGATCGTAGTTGTTCACTGTGTAATGTTTATATGTATAATTTTAATCTTGTGCTTTTTAGTGAAGAGATTTTGAATGAGTGGCATGTGGATTTTGGTCTGTGTGTAAGGGAATTTAAGCATTAACTTGTCTGTATGTCTGGAATAGTGATTTGTTTTGAAAATATGTTCAGGGAGACTTTCTTTCTATGTAATGGAGCATTGTTTGCAGTGTGTGTATTTTACAGCCAGACCAAGTAAACAATGAAGGACATTAAATTTCTAGTTGCAGGATCTAGTATCCTTTCTTTTTTGCCTTGGGGAAATCACCCATTGCTTGGAAGGCCTTTTAATTTTCAGTTTCCGTAAGTCCTGGTAGATGTTAAATATATGCAACAGTTTTCCTTGAAGAAAGGAGATAGCTTAGACGTGTTGGGAAATAGTTTGTCTCTGTAAGGAGTTTAGTTTAAAAATTCCAGACCAGAAATGTTTGGTTATTTGAAGCTGAGAAAGTCTAAGTTCATTGACGTAAATGCTCAAAGAAAAGGCCAAACTCCCTATTGGCTTCATTTGGAAAATTGATATCTGAAATCCCTTTCACATGGCAAGTATAAATTCTGTTTAGCTTTTTAGCAGCAGTATTAGCCCCTCTATATTGTCTTTTTAATATTCAACTATGGCATGTATCCTTATGTTGCTTGTTCAGTGAGCAGAAAGCAAGTCTGTTAATAATTTTTACTTTTGATAGATTCAGGTTTGCCAGTAGGAACTACACAAACAGCAATGTTAGTTTGTTGATAAGACTATTTCTACTGCTTGGTGCTGACTTCTGAGCTCGACTTAGAATAGATTTATAACGCTTCAAAATGATGAAACCATTGGGAATTGTTAAGTGGGAAAGAGTTCGTGGTCAGGAAATTCTCCTGGCGAAAAATGGCATGGAAGAAGCAAATGGCATGGAAGAAGCAAATGGTTTGACATGAGGAAATTCATGTGACTTGAGTTGGTCATAAGGACTGAAGCTGAGACTTTACTGAAATATGACATGTCAAGGAAAATAGTTGATAAGCATGGGGAAAAAAAAGTAGAGTCAAAGGTAATTTGGATGCAGAATGTTCAGGAGAGGCCTGGGATCCTTAATGCCAGACAGAAGTAAACTGACAGCTTATAATTTGGACTTCAATGTCAGTCGATTATTTTCTCAATAGTTTGATCCTTGACTCTCGCTGTTTCTGCTCAGGTAGTGCCAAAGCGTACATCTTACAGGATATCATATCTTACTGCAGTCTCAGAATTGAATGAAAACTTCTCCTCATCCCTCTGCTTTCAACTTATGAATCCACCTCAATCGAACTCTACTATCGGCTTGTGGGTATGCTATTGGCTTCCACACCTGACTTACTTTGAAACTCATTGCCAAATCCCTTCAGTTAGGGTTCTGCACTTGCTTAGGTACTGAGACTGCCCTAATCAACGTCATGAATTACAATCCATCAGACTACAGTGGTGACAAACTATTCTTTTTGGTCTGGTTGCAGATTTTGCGACAATTGACCATTTCCTCCTGTGCTGTCATTCTTCTGAGTGTGACTGGGCCCACCTTGCTGCATTCTTAAAAACTACTTGTGCCCAGAGAAATGTCAGCATTGGCTTCTTAGCTGATCATATGTTATTGCAGATCACCCCTAGGCCCCCCCCTTTCTTTTCTGTTGTCATCTATATGCCACCTCAACATCATCTGAGAACAGCATCAGTTTTTTGATTCACTGATCAGATGTGGACCTTGTTGTCAGCACAAGTATGACTTTTGCATCCTCAATTGCCGTTGAGTGTGATTGGGTGAGTACCTCCTTGAACTGTGGCAGATTGTGTTAGATATGCCCGGAGTCCTTTTGGGGATATTCTAGATATTTTGGCCAGGTGAAAGTGAAGGACTGGTGGCATGATGACTCAGTGGTTAGCACTGCTGCCTGACGGTGCCAGGAATCTGAATTCAGTTCCACCCCTGGGTGACTGTCTGTGTGGAACTTGCATATTCTCCCTGTGTCTGCGTGGGTTTCCTCCGGGTGCTCCGGTTTCCTCCCACAGTCCAAAGATGTGCAGGCTAGGTGGATTGGCCATGCTAAATTGTCTGTAGTGTTCAGGGATGTGTAGCTTGGTGGGTTGAAGGGGGATAGGTCTGGTTGGGATGCTCTGAGGGTTGGTGTGCACTTGTTGGGCCGAAGGGCCTGTTTCAACACTGTAGGGATTCTTTGATCTATGAACAACAGTATTTAATGTGGGGCATCTGGAGGTTTTGTGAGTCCATTCTGCTTGTTAGGGGTTGAGTTTGAGTCACTAAAAAGTTCTGTGTTTTTTGCAATTCATTTTGTTGGGGTGCACACTGAAACCATGTTTTTCTAATGGAGAAAGTGGATATTTAAGATGAGGTATTCAATTTATTGAGCTGTGGAGAGTGTTCCATCACAACACTGATGCATGCATTGAGGATGGTGGAACTGTGCTTTGGTGCAGCTGCCCTTTTAAATATTAAGGGAAGCTGGTCAGATTCTGTGTTTGGTGATGCCTCGCGTTGGGTTACTTGCCACACTTCCAACAGAAATGCAAAAGTTGTCCAGATCATATAGCAGTTTGTGCCTGTTTGCACTATTATCTGAGGAATTTCAGGTGGTACTGAACACTAATTAATGCTGAATATCTCTGTCCATCTTAATGGGTGAAAAGATTTTGAGGTAGCAGGTGAAGATGGTTGGGTTGATAAACGGTCTTGAGGAACTTGTGCCATAATTTTGTGGGAATTTGATAATTGGCCTTGGAAATATAACTTGCCTTCCTTTTTGTTCAGTGATAACATATCTTTCCACCACCTTTCCTTTCCCTTCAATTTTCTCATATGTTAGATGGCTTTGGTGTTGGATGAACAGAAATTTTCTTTCAACTAAATACTCAGAAGACCAAAGTTATTTTCTGTGGTCCTTGTCACAAATTTGGCCATTGAATCTATCTGTTTCCTTGAACGATCTGATGCTGAATCACAACGTTGTAACTTTGATAACTACATTTGACTGTGATCAGATATTTATACTTTGACAAAGATGGTAATAAAACAAAGAACTATGGATGCTGAAGATCTGAAAGGTACATGAGCAATTATTTCATGAGAAACTCAACAGGTCTGGCAGCATTTGTGGAGAGAGAATGCTATTTTGAGTTCTCCTTCAGAATGAGAAGCAGCTAGCTGACAGTGGAAGGTGGTGTGGTGGGTGGGTGATGAAGAGAGAGCGCGAAAAGGACTTGCAGGCCAAATGATTGTTGATAGTAGGCTAGGGAAGAGCAGCTGGGTAGGTGATACAAAGGATAATGAGTACTTGAAAATGTATTGGTTATACTAAAGGCAACATATTTTGTAACTGGATTATGCTTAACCATATATCTTCACACCTTGCTGCAAGGACTATCCATAATCCCCTTGACTGCCTGCCTTGTTTCTCTGTTTCTCTGGGCTCCATCTAACCATCAATCCATTCTCATAGTTCAAAATACTTGTAAAATTTGTGGTTAACTACCCATTTTGAAACTGTCTTTTACTCCCGAGTGCAGATCAAGAATACCATGGCCACAGTACTGATCCTTTGAGAATCCTGCTGTTGTACTATCTTCCAGTCTGGAAAACAGCCATTCACTACTGCTGTTTTCTGTCATTCAGCCAACATGTTATCCATGCTGCCAGTGTTCCTTTTATTCCATGGATTCATACAACTCCACCCCTGCCCCAGGTCATCTGTTGCTGAAGCCTTGATCTGTGCTGTTGTTATCCTTCAGTTTTAGTCCAGACCTCCCATGTTCCATCCTCTTTAAATTGGAGCTCATCCAAACTCATCTATCCAAATCTCAACTTGAGTTCTGATTATCTGTCACCCTTGTGCTCATTGTTTACCAGCTAACCACTGATTATCAGACTTTTAACACTCTTAATTCTTTTTTGTATATTCCTGTATGGATCTCCTCTTCCTTATTTCTGTAATTACCTCCTAGTTGTACAACACAGAGACTTTTTTGAATCAAATTCTGGCATATTTGTATGTTCTGAGGCTTAGTTTGGGATGGATTATTCAAATAGTGTTAAGAATCCATTTTTAAGAAGAACTGTAAGGCTTTTCATTTATCATTCATGTTACTGACACTAGACTTTATTTGTCATATGCTCACCCACATTGTAATTAATTGATATTGTGTTTTTTCTTGCACTTTTGACGATGCTAACTTCAACTTCATTTACACTTGAATCAACTGCATGGATTTTAGAACAGTCATGTATAGTAAACTATTACCAGAACTCGGGGGCAGTTTAAAAAGTCAGGTTTCCGATTTAATATGCTGAGGAATGTTTTTCAGCCGATCATGAGTCTTTGTAATTCTTTGCTTTAGTAAGAGTTTGAGGTGGTGTCATTGCTTTTCTCGCCAGAGATAGATAACTTTTGACCCCTTGTTTTCAAAATTTTTCAGAGGGAGGCAAGAATATGGATTTAAGGCCACACCTTGGGTCAGCCACGATCTTATTAAATAATGGATCAGGTGAAAGGGGCCAAGTGGTAGCCACTTGCCCTTGATTCATTTCTTTGTAGAGCTGACATAATTTTGTAAAAAATGATAACTGTAATTGTATAATACATTGTACTGTAGGTTTAACTTAATTTTAAGCCACAAGTACAGACTAAAGTCTTGTCTATAAACCATCAATTTAAATGCCACTGCAATGATCACTCATATTTGAAGGAATCTGCAGTTAGGACAACGCTGCTGTAGCCCTGCTCATTAGTTGTGAAGTACACTGGGATATAATGTCTTCCTTTTTGAAGTGTACAGTGGGTCCCCGGTCTATGAACGCTTGTACTGAAGAAGGCAATCTCATGCAGGAGTGTAATTTTAAAGTTGTGAAATATGAGCGTTTCTTATGATTGGCTCCATTATATTCTCCTGCACATTCCAGAACAGAACCCATTTGCCACCTGGGACTACCCGTAGTTACTGTGGTAATGTTGGCAAGCATGCCGACTTCCCAAGAACTTTTAGAAGATGCAAACATGTTCTCCAAGTTTGATGTACTGAATCTATTTCATTTAAATAAATACTGAAATAGACAATATTTGTCATCAGTTTACAAAAATGCCATTGGTAAATAATGAAATCCAGTATCTGCCGTATCCTGAAATGTTTACATTGTTTTCTTCAACTAATGCATTCAATTTATTTATGGTGTCAGTTAAGACTTAATGTAACACTCTGGCCCTTGAGTCAGAAGGTTGTCTCATCACATCCAGCTTTAGAGATTTGAATGCATAGTTGAGACAAACACTCCAGCACAAAACTGAAGGAGCATTGAACTGCCTTCAGGGATTGTATTTTAGATGAAATGTTAAACTGAGGCCAGAGATAATGGGAACTGTAGATGCTGGAGAATCAAAGATAACAAAATGTGAAGCTGGACGAACACACCAGGCGAAGCAGCATCTTAGGAGCACAAAAGCTGACGTTTCGGGCCTAGACCCTTCATCAGAGAGGGGGTAGGGGAGAGGGTTCTGAAATAAATAGGGAGAGAGGGGGAAGCGGACCGAAGATGGGTAGAGGAGAAGATAGGTGGACAGGAGAGTGTAGGTGGGGAAGTAGGGAGGGGATAGGTCAGTCCGGGGAGGATGGACAGGTCAAGGAGGCGGGATGAGGTGAGTAGGTAGGAGATGGAGGTGCGGCTTGAGGTGGGAGGAGGGGATAGGTGAGAGGAAGAATAGGTTAGGGAGGCGGGGACGAGCTAGGTTGGTTTTGGGATGCAATGGGAGGGGGAATGAGCTGGGCTAGTTTTGGGATGCAGTCGGGGAAGGGGAGATTTTGAAGCTTGTGATGTGCTGCGAAGCGGTCCCCAAGCCTCCGCTTGGTTTCCCCAATGTAGAGGAAACCACACCAGGTACAGCAGATGCAGTATCCACATTGACAGATGTGCAGGTGACCATCTGCTTGACCCCATCCCAGACCCCAAGATGACTTTGCACGTCAAGCAGATGGTCACCTGCACATCTGTCAATGTGGATACTGCATCTGCTGTACCTGGTGTGGTTTCCTCTACGTTGGGGAAACCATGCGGAGGCTTGGGGACCGCTTTGCAGAACACTTCTGCTCGGTTCGCAACAAACAACTGCACCTCCCAGCGCGAACCATTTCAACTTCCCCCTCCCATTCCTTAGACGACATGTCCATCCTGGGCCTCCTGCAGTGTCACAATGATACCACCCGAAGGTTGCAGGAACAGCAACTCATATTCCTCTTGGGAACCTTGCAGCCCAATGGTATCAATGTGGCCTTCACAAGCTTCAAAATCTCCCCTTCCCCTACTGCATCCCAAAACCGACCTAGCTCATCCTTGCCTCCCTAACCTGTTCTTCCTCTCACCTATCCCCTCCTCGCACCTCCATTTCCCACCTACTCACCTCATCCCGCCTCCTTGACCTGTCCATCCTCCCCGGACTGACCTATCCCCTCCCTACTTCCCCACCTACACTCTCCTCTCCACCTATCTTCTCCTCTATCTATCGTCGGTCCGCCTCCCCCTCTCACCCTATTTATTTCAGAACCCTCTCCCCATCCCCTTTTCTGATGAAGGGTCTAGGCCCAAAACGTCAGCTTTTGTGCTCCTAAGTTGCTGCTTGGCCTGCTGTGCTCATCCAGCTTCACACTTTGTTAAACCGAGGCGTTGCCTCTTCCCTTGGGGCTGAAAGATTCATTAACGTCATTAGAAAGGAGTTCCAAACCAATATTTGCAATCCTTTGCTATTTGTGGGGCCACCCTATGTGCAACTTGGCTACACACTACTTAAAAACAGTAACTACTTAAAAATAAGGGGTAGGCCATTTAGAACAGAGTTGAGGAAAAACTTCTTCACCCAGAGAGTGGTGGATATATGGAATGCTTTGCCCCAGAAGGCAGTGGAGGCAAACTCTCTGGATACTTTCAAGAAAGAGATAGATAGAGCTCGTAAAGATAGTGGAATCAAGGGTTATGGGGATAAGGCAAGAATGGGATACTGATTGTGGATGATCAGACATGATCATAATGAATGGTGGTGCTGGCTCGAAGGGCCGAATGGCCTACTCCAGCGCCTATTGTTTATTGTCTTCAACTTATCCTCTCAAGAAACATAATAATTTATTGCATACTGTTCTTGCGGAAAGTTGATTATAGACTCAAGAACTAGTACTTTAAATCAGCAGTTCTGTGACACCAATATTCCGACTTGTCTACCAAAATGCTGGAAGTGGATAATTGCTTCCATTTTGGCAGTCATTCATGTAGAAATTATTCAAGTGTGCTTCAGAGATGCATCAAATCATACCACAAACTTGTCCACCTCAATAATCCTTTGACATTCTTATGTTAATGTTTTTGATGTTTACTTGAACGGCATTAATATATTTTGCATAAAGATTAATTTAAATAGGCTAGTTAAATTTCTGTAAATTAAGAAAATCTCATATCTTACTCACTTGCTTGTGTTTCCTAGGTGCAGATGTCACTGAACCAAGTAGTTCAGATAATCGAGGAGACAGATCCGATTTCTGTCAGAATCCAGAGGAACCACTAACCGGTGTAGAGTCAAATTACCTTTCTCAGTTTGTTGCATCCGTTAAAGAAGAACAGCAGGCATCTACAG
Source organism: Stegostoma tigrinum (assembly GCF_030684315.1). Classification (NCBI taxonomy): domain Eukaryota; kingdom Metazoa; phylum Chordata; class Chondrichthyes; order Orectolobiformes; family Stegostomatidae; genus Stegostoma; species Stegostoma tigrinum. The sequence continues at coordinate 29,141,146 of NC_081372.1, forward strand.
TGGCCAATTTGAGAGCTGCACTTCTGAGCAAGCATAACTTCTTATCTGTCAAGTCTGATCAACCAGGAGATGATAATCCTATTATTTTTGAATACTTGCCTAAAGGTACAACTTGCATTTTAAAAAAAATCACAGTTTATGCTAAATTGGACACAGCCTGTTAAAAAGTGATGGAAGGAAATGGGTTTAAAATTCTCTCTGTATGTGTTGTAGGCAAACTTGTTTTTTGACTTTAGCTAACAAAAAAAAGAGTTGTTGCTCTAGTTGGATATTCTGCCACTCCTCGTTGATGTAATAACTGATTTTAGCCTGAGAGATAAGCCAGAGGGTGTGTTCGCTTGTTCGCCCGATATGTTGACTGTTAAGATGCTTGTTACTACAGCAGGCCATCTGAATCTATTTGCATTAATTCTGATTATTGGACCCCTACGGTGCTCCGTCTTGTATTTGGTTGTTTTAAGGTTGGAAATGCTCCTAAAGCTCTCCTGGTTTTTTTAATGAGCTAGCTTATCCTGCTGTTTTCCCTAACAGATTAGTTGTCTTTTATCTCATTAATGCTTGGGAATTTAATCAGGCTAACTTAGTCATCATATTTGTTACTTATTCTTAAAAGTGACATAAGATGTGTACTTTGCTTTTTCTCTTGCCTGTCAGTAATGTCATGTAAATTTATTTGCTGGAATAATATCATATTTATTGAATAGTTCCTATTACTGTGTAAAATTAAATATTCCTTACTTTTCTAGTGATTGCAGCAGTGAGCGGTTTTGTGTTTTTGCAACATTTGAGTCCATTGCTAAACATTAAGTTTCTGGAAGTAATATTTTTGCGCAATCTCTAGAGTAATTGAAATGCAAAGGTTTTGTTTAATGAATGGAATCCGAATAGGTACTACATTCATGGAGTAGGGGAAATGGATTGTGGTGATCAAGATAGTTACATGGAGTTCCATGCTTTCTTTGAATTTGCTAATAGAAGTGAGGACAGCAAAAGGATTTCAGACACATCTGTGAAATCCAGTAATCCCTGGACTTACAGACTGTTTTGGTGGAAGGATATGATTGCAGTTATACGTCACATAGCTTAAATAAAGTAGTTGATCAGATGTGCACTCTATCTTCCTTTTTTATCATCATCCTCTGACTTACTTGAAGGAATTATGGGTCGGGGGAGGTGAATATTTACTAAGCAAAAAATGACAATGAAAGCCATGTGTTGGAAAAAAGATAAGAGAAGGCATGGGAAAAGGTTTTGGCTGTGAATTTGTGAATAAGCTGAGTAAACCTTATTTCCCTCATCAGTGAATGTTGAAGGTCCAGGTGAGTAAGATATTTGCTGATGAGAAAATGAGGTAATCTTGGACGTCACAGAAATGATGAGGTCACAAAAAAGTCAGCCATAAGGATGGCTGTAGAACCTGATAAGTTGAGGGAGAGGGAAGCTGGTCGCCAAATTTGCTGATACTTAATGCAGAAGCGCGTGGACCTTTTCCAAGAACTTTAAATGAAAGTTCTTAAGGATAGAAAGAGGTGAGGTGCAAGCAGAGAAGGGACTAATGGGATAAGAGCAAATGCAAGGCATTTGGTATTCAAGAATATGTTACCACTGATTATTTGGATTGCCCAAGTGGCATAAGAGATTTTTTTTCTGTGAAGAATTTCGTCTCTACTAGATAACAAATTGTGGAGCTGGATGAACACAGCAGGCCAAGCAGCATCTTGGGAGCACAAAAGCTGACGTATCGGGCCTCGACCCTTCATAGACCCTTCATCTGTTCTGATGGCTGTGTTTCAAGTCATGGGCTGAATTTTGATAGGTCAGCCCATGAATAAAATGGTCAGAATGGCCCTTCTTAATAAAGGAGTAAACATCTTCTGAGTTTGTGGTGAGAGTTGATCCATGGGCACAGTTATGTTGTTAAATAGGCTAATTGCATACTTGAGAGGGAAGAGCTGATTGCTCAGAGTAAAAAGTGCTACGGATAAGGCTTTTGTGGTTTACGATTTGCTGAAGGATGCCAAGTTAGTTGCATTGGAAAGGCTGTCTCATTTATGGTTGCTTCAGGTCTTGGACAGTGCTGCTGTGGAACAAGAGATGTCAGGAGGCAGGTAGGTAATAGTCTAAGTTTAAAACTGATGTACATTCAAGCTATACTTGTCAATGAGCACCAAATCTGGGTTGATTCTACTTTTTCGCACTGAACAATTTCTTCATTTTTCAGATGAAATGTTCATCTGGGGCCCACTGATGGAGTGATATTTGATTCAGAAACCACTAAAAGATATGGTGTTTGATAAGCTAAACTGGGCAGCAGCTAAAGCTATGCTGGATCTGGGACCCAATCCTGGAGCTGGTGAAAGAGTGAGCTTTGCTTAGGCGGTCAGTAGGTAACAAAACTGTGCCTTTGAAACCTATAATGCAACAGTCAAAAGTTCCCTACCAAAGGTAGATAAGGATAGAAATTCAACAACATGTGTATTACAGTTCCAGGAGCCATGCTGGAAAAGAGCCTAATGAGCAAGAATGGTGGAATTTCCATGTTTAGACAAGAGAAACTGGAGTCTAGGTGTTTCCTTCCGAGAGGGAATTGCTTTTACAGGATCATCCATGAAGCAGCAGCATTGTGAGCGACTAGGGTTTGATGAAGTGATAGTTGGGAAGTGGGTTTGGAAAAGAAGGATTGTGACTAGCAACAGAGGAACTTGCACTGCAGAATGCAAGGTTAAAAACTAATGAGTTTTTAAAATTAAGTTTGCCATCTATGACTTACATTACTTAGGCTTGTTTGTTTTATTAAGGAACAGAAATATTTAAAATTAAATGCTTCCTTAAAATTTATTTACTATGATGACCAGCTTCAAATGTGGAATCAGATTCTTGTAAGAGAAAATTACTCTGAAATGTTTTCTGTACGTTGAGTGCGGGGGTGAAAGAATCTGGTCCTTTGCTTAAATTGGATTTCTCTATTGTTGAAGGAAGGCTTTTAACTAATTGTTTAAATGAGTTTGTGAATAATTAATCACCATAGTCACATTAGGAACAAAATCTATTGTGTTTAAAGTCCGACTGCAGCAGCAATGTTATTGTGTAAGGCATGTGGCTATTTTCCTTTGGAACTGTAACCCCTGCATTGTACTTGGCCCCAAATTTCCATCCTTCCGTTTGAGTTAGGAGGATATGATGAAATTGGCTAGTTACTTCTGACAATTGTTGATGCTTGGGGCCCTCTGTAGGGATAAAGTGGCTTGGGGGGAACAATTTTCTGCCAAGATTTAGTTCTGGCCTTGGCAAAGTTTAAGACTTTTTAAAACTTCCCCAGACATAACATGCAAAATTGGTATAATTTGTGAAGTGCCTAAGCTCAAAAAGAAAATGGCCATCTTGTCAGAGGTGCCCTGCTGTGGGAAGCATAGATTTTGCAGTTTCCAACCGGTCAGCTTATTAATGTCCTAGTCTGTCAGCCATAATCAGTCCATTTCTGATGTACTTATATCTCCTTGCATGGCCCCATGCATTCTCCTCCAGCTGAAGGAAACTTAACAGTGTTATACATTTTGTAGTTGGCACACAAATGAGCAGACCTTACGCATGCATAAATTTGTTCAACCTAGCACATGAAAGTGGGCTTTAAATTTATAACTTGATTGCAATGGACCTGCTATTCTACCACATCTAGAACTTCAATATTGCCAAGAAGAGGGAGGAGCTGCCAAAGGTTGATGTCGTACTCACATCCAAGGCAAATGCAAAACTTCAAAATTTGAAACAGTCTTAACAATTTATATTTAAGGAGAAAGAGTGTTGACTGGTTGTCAAGTTGAAATTGATTGGCTGAGGTATTGCTGCAGAGATACCAATGGGAGCTGTGTGTTCCCTGAGCTGTAAAATAGTACAAAAGCGTATTCCTTTTAATTGCATAGAATGGGTCGCGTGGTATGAATGCATGTCAATTGTAACATAAATGAACCACCTTTGAAATGTATTATCTTGTATTAGTTGCTAGTGTTATTCTAACATGCATGATACACAAGCAAGTGTCACCCATTCATACAGTAACACCCAACAGGTGGTTGTTTTGATTATTGCCAGCTTGGGTCAGTTGACTATCATCTGTATCCTGCCTATTCCGAACAATTAAAGGTACAAGTTTGACTTGAAAATTGCTGAGACTTGTGGCCTATGCACTTGGCATCATGCTGTGACTGAAATTTATACGTGCATTGATGAATGATTTTGTATGGTAGGCAAGATGCCCTTTTAGACTGGTAGCATCTTACTATCATTCGTGTAGTCATTTGGATAATAGCAGCATGAAGCCTTTTTATTCCTTTAACGAGTTAACCCTGAAGGTCAGAGGACAGATTAGGTGGTTATGGGGTGCTTTATTTTATAAGCCATGTAATAGTTTAGAAGAGCAGGTATTTTATGCCGGACATAGACAAAACACTTATTAAGCCACAGCTAGAAGTCTGTGTAGTGTGTTCTGGTCATGCATTATAGCAAGGAGCGATAAGAGACATTTCAGATGAGATTTGCAAGATACTGTCAAGAATGGGATGTTCTAGCAATAAGGAAAGATTTTGTAAGCTGCTGGAGAATTTTCAATTTTGTTGAAAATTGAGGGTATAGGTAAGGAAGAAAAATTTTCGCTGCTTTAAGGAGGGTCAATAACTGGGTATCATAGGTTTCAAGCGAACAGTTAAAGAAAAAATGGGTTGAGGAGAAACTTTCCGCCAAGACTGGAAACATACTGAACTATGTGCCTGAAAGAATGGTAGGGACAGAAACTGCCATTGTTTTTCAACATTTGGATGCAGACTTGAAATACCTTTATCTATAGGGTTAGAGACAAGAAGCTGAGAAGTATACTCAGAATAATAGCCCTTTGTTGATTTTGAATAGATGAGATTGGGTTACATTCAGTGATTAAAATTTACAGCTCAAATATAATTTCTAGTTTTAAAAACTTAATTCCATACTGTCACTTTGAAAATGTCTTCCTGCCCTGAGACTGAAGAAGTCTTATTTTTCCAACCATTGCTGACAAATTTGTAAAAATGGACCATAACTTGTCCACAATATCAAACCAGGTTACTTGAATGTTTTGGTGCCATTGTCCTGTTAAATGCCTTGCCATGATTACCGACAGCTCTCCCAAATTTGTGATAATTTGAATCGCACTAAGGTAGTTTAAATAAGCTACTGTATTACTAGAAGTTGTATTGGAGCTTTGATTTTGATCAACAAATGTAGCATATAACACTTACACCATACTTGTAACCACTGAAAAATATTAGAGACAAATTATTTATCGTACTTAGTCAAGAGCTCTAGGCTTTTTAAAAACTATTTGACCAACTTAGAAAATGTTCATTGCTTGTACTGGTCAACATATGGCTTATACGTGCAAACAGGAATGGACTAGAGTCATTTGTTAACAGGCATACTTTACTTGAAAGACAGCTTGAAGGAAGTTTCATGTTATGGTGTAACGATGAAAAGAAAATACTCAAATCAGAAGTTCACTGTCATGCAAACAGGAGTGGAAGACTTTGCCTCATGATGTTTTAGTGTTTCATTGTGTTGATTGCAACTATGCTGATATCAAAGTGTGTAAATCTATCTTCAGTTCATATTTCTAAAAAGTCAGCTGTGTACAAGTGTCTTTTGGTATATGCATTCCTTGGACATATTGTGTGTCTGATTATCAGCATTCTTCATGTAAAAGTCAGATCGAAACAAAGCTCAGCTGATTATAGGTAATAGCTAGCTTTGCATCAATGTTTTGAATACTACAACCTTTTCAGAAAATAAGAATGTAGGTTATAGTCCAGGTGACTAATTGGTGACTTTACTGTATTTGTCAGAAATCTAGACAATAAGTTAGAACTATGGAACAAAAAAAAGCTTTTGAAATGTAGATTGTGTAGTCATTTGTGAAAAGTTCTGCAGATCTTTCGAAGATAAACAAAGATGCCTGAGTTTACAAGAGCAAAAAGAACTCCCAAGATTGAACAAAATGTGACACGACAAGAGAAAAGGACTTTGACCATTTGGTTGCAGAGTTAGAAACCTGCAGTCATGTCTTCTGGAAGGCAAAGTCAGGAGCAGAATAAAGAGGGCTCAAGCTCTGTGCAGTTGGATGACAAATGTCACAGAGTTGTTGCAGATGTGCTACAGTGGACATGTGAGGGTGGCACAAGACAGGCAAATGTGACAGCAGATCTCCTGGTCGGCTTTGCTGCAAACAACAAGTGGCAGAAACTAATTCTCAAGTTAATGATTTTGTCTTTAGGGTACTAAATCCATTAATATTGTTAAATGCAGTTACATCAAGCCAAAAGGATTTTCTCTTTGCAAGTCACTTTTAGTACAAACATCTTTTACTGGCAGGGCATTTTTTTTTTGTTGGTAAAAGCAAGTTACAAAAATTAAGTCACGTGTTTAGTATGAATTGTTATGGTGGCGTTCCTATTTGGGACGAGGCATTTAGATTTGCTTTGTGGCACACCGTTGACTAATGTTCCAAATGGAGTTTCCATCATTGTATTATTCTGATGTTTTTCAATATACAACCACTTCTAAACTGAGGTGCACAAACCAAATATAATAGTTGCTTTGAATTGGAGTATTTGAAATCCTGTGGATCATAGTTTACGTGAACTTCAAGCAATCTAAGCTAAATTTATGAAAGCGTTTTCAGGACAACTGTCAATATCAGTCTAAATTCAACTTTATCTACAAAAAGCACATGGTTTTGTGTACTGTTATAAACAGTGTGTTAGCAGATTGCCTAAAATATCTTTATTCATGTTCCTTAGTTGCACAATGTCCACACAATTTGGCTGATAGTCAAAAAGTATTATTCTCATTTCAAAATTTGAAATATATTAAAGCGTTTCTGGAATGTTGTTGCTAAATCAGCTGAGTTCACCCTCCCCGGCCTTAAAGCTCTTCTGCAGTGGATTTTATGTATGTGTATATTGGCCATGTTTTAATACAGGTTGTTATTGAAGACCTTTGTGAAAATCTGTTTGAAACTTGAGGACAGAAGCTTTATCTTTCGGCTGAAATATGCTAGCTATACTCAGTTTGATATCTATGTATTTGTGTGGAGCTGAGACTTTGGCAAGTAACAAATAAAAGACTGATGAGACTTTGTATTATGTTCTTGTGTGGAAGTATTTGGCATTTTCTGATTTCAGATGAGGGAACTTTTAGCTTAAGTTCGTACTGACACCTTTTCAGCAATTTCAAACCTCATATTGTATGTACTATTTACATTCCTCTGGCCAAAATGCCTGACTCGTGTTACCACTTCTGTTGAACTGTGGTTTTTTAAAACCTGATCTGTCATCTCTTTTAATAGTTTAACCAATTGGATCTTAAAGATAAATTAGTGGCAATTGAATGACCGATCACATTATTCGGGAATGTTTTCTATTATGTTAAGAATACAAGGGCAGTTGAGAAATTTTGAATGCTAACTCTCCTATTCACAGGTTGATAACTGACATTTGGGCCATGTCCCTAACTTTTGTTAGCGTTTCCTACAGCGTATCTATTAGATAAAACATTCAGTTTGTGATTTTTAATTTAGGCTGCTGGGCAAAGGTTACTGCTGGAATTTGCATAACATTTTCTTAAATTATGAAAATTAAGCATGGCTTTTAGATGCCGTCTAAAGATTTGTTGTAAGCATTTGTGTGCCAAGTTGAAATGTCAAATTTGTATGCTTGAGTGTACAAAGTTTACTTCAAAAGTCATTGCATCATCTAGGTAACTAATTTTTAAAAGGAATATATAATATTTTAAGAATAGTTGTATTTTTGACTGTATTGGCAAACTGAACATGCCAATTTGTGTTCTTCTAATCATAACAGTTTAACACCTCGACTGCTGTAAGACACTTAGTATTTTTTGAAGCTATGGGCAATTCCTTTCAAACTTTAGGATCTCCTTTCCTCTTACTGACAGAAGAGAAACTGAAAAACACTTTACTGCAGTGTGGTTCTTTTTGTGGAAAGCCAGCTGGTGCTAGTTTACGTGGGTGAGACTCGTTTCCTGTGTTCCTCAGGGCCCGGAAATAGCTTGAATCTCACAGAAGATGCACATGATTTCCAACGGAGAGACTTGTCTCCACTGACTTCCCAGTTTTCAGAACAGTGTCTTCCCAGGATATTGCAATGTGATGAAATGTTACTTAAACAAATGTCGTGTAACTCAACTGATGGACCGTCTCAGGTAAGAGTCAATACGTATTTGAGTTACCAAAACATTTCTTTAGATTAAAGAGTTATTAAAATGTAAAGAAGTTTGGGAGAGGACTGAGATTTTGTAAGCATCGAATAATCTTAGTGGTACCCAAATTTTTGTAAATATGTGCATGTTTGGAAAATCTGTAAGATTGCACTCGGTTTTTTACAAAGAATTATTATTTTTAGTAATATCATCTTTCTGCATTTATTTTCATTAATATAAATCATGGTTCATATTGTTAATTTGCACTATTTTGCAATTGCAGATCAAGATGGATAGCACAGGGGGAATCATAACATTATCGAAGTATTACGAACTTTCCAATTCCGGTAAAGTCGCTATTGCTTTAAGCTTGCACATTTTTTCCCTTTGAAACATTACTTCAGTCTAATACATGAATTTCCTTTCTTAGGCCTTGATGTCAACTTTGCAACAGATTTCTTGAAAGGTGAAGATTTAAAAATAGGGAGCAGCTTTATTCCAGACAAGGTTTTAAAGGATTTCGTTTTCCCATTGCCAATTACAGATTGGCATCAAGAAGAGCTAACCTGTAGATTCTGCAAATTAGGGTTTGACAGTCCTGAAAAGCATAGGGAGCATGAGTATCAGCATGCATTAATAATGCTATCAGTTGATACCTCTGGTTATATAAGACCAACCCTTACAACTGCAGGTATCCATATCTTTCCTGGGCAAGCTTTGCGGTATCAGTGCCCAAGGTGTCCTGCCAGCTTCACATTGAAGTCAAATGCTGAACGTCATGAGAAAACTGTCCACTGCAAACGCAAAAACTTGCACTGTTCATTTTGCCTGAAATCTTTTCGTGACAGAACTGATTTAAATCGTCATGTAACATCTGTACATTCATGTGAACGTGCTTTTGCTTGTAGTAACTGTGGAAAGAGTTTTTGTATACAGAAAAACTTAATGAATCACATTAGAATTTGCCATCAGGACAGTACCCAGGTAGATATTGAACTTCCTGACCAACCTTTGGTTAGTAATGACCTAAAAATTGAGGAGCAGCTTGAATGTTACAATGATACAGCGGTACTTGAGTCTCTCCAGCAACTGCCCAGTTTACAGTCCAGTGAAATTGAATTTTCAGAGTAACTTAATATATAATATCTTAAATTTTGTTCTAGCATTTCTTTTTTTGCTTTGTCAATATTTGGATAAGACTTCAACATGTGTATGCTTATTATATTTTGTTACTTGACATAAAATGAGGTCTTTACAAATCATTTTAAGAGAAATAGATTATTCTTTTCTTATTGTACACTTTGTACTTGCAGCACATCGACTTTGCAGAGCAAAGTAATTTTTTAATTGTTAAGCACTTTTATATAATGGCTGGAAATAGATGGATATATTTTATTAGGTTTTAACTATGTAGTTAGGAATTGTTCATGTTTTATCTTTGTCCTAATTAAATGGCACTTAAGGGCATCGCATAATGTTTTGCCTCACTATTCATATTGTTTATTCACTTAAATAGTTGGTTAATCTTTCTTGTTTAAATGCAAAGTTTTGGACAAAAAGTGGTTTTCTGAAATATTTAATTTTGATCTCAGTGCATATTTACCCAGTGCATAAGTCTGGTATTCAGTACACAAATTCCTGACTAAAAATTACATTATGTGCAGGAAGAATTTGTAAATTTAATTCAATAGTGAGTATAATATATGTTCAGTTTGTTAACGTAGCTGTCAGTACATTAGTTGAATAATATTTATCCCATGTAATGTGGTTTCTAGTTATTTATAAGTGATCTCTTTTTTAAACTCTTGTAAAGCTCACCATTAGCTACATTGACATTCAGGGGCTTCTTTGTGTTTTCTTCAATGGGATATCCACAAAGTTCAATCTTCCTATTAGTGCAGATCCTTTCGTAAATGTGATTTGAGATTTAAATTTATTAATATCTCTGTCGTTAAGCTCTTGCCTTTGTTTAGTGTCACCAAAGTAAGGATTCTGCTTTAATCTCTACTTTAGAGTTGGTTTGCTGGAAAATGGTGTTTTGGGCCCCAAACTGATTAACTGTGAACTAGTAGTTGACTTTGTGCCATTTATGTCAACAGTTTTTTTACATTAATGAGTATTTGTAATTGACAGCATTTCAAGTTTTGTAAATTTGTTGACTGTCATATGTTTTGTTCTAGAACTGTTTATGCTAACTTTTTTTATTATTGTGAACTGCAGTCTATTTCCACAATTTAGCCAAGCAGTTAATTTTTAGTCCGTTATTTGCAATAGTAATGTGACCTGGACATGGCTGTTTCTATAGCTATGCAATTAAGGCAAGGCAACAAAAGTTAGAATTTATATTTGACTGTGGTGTTTGCCACAGCATTTTAAGTTGTTACATGTACATTATGAAATTCTCTATCTATCTTCACGGAAGGAATGTCATGTTTTTTGGTAGAAATAGCAAAATCTATCTTGCTGTACACTGATATATTTGATCATGCTGTTTTAAATTGCTTTGAATTCAATAAAATTTAGAAATCAACAATTTCTTGAATGTAATGAGTTCCAGTTCTTGTCCTCCCTAAATTGTTTGTTTCTTAACAGGGCAACTGATTTTAACTGCATCCAGGTATTTTATTAGGATTTGACTATGTCATGTTGGCAGTAATGCTGTTTATGTTACAAGTTAACATTATGTTCAGTGCGTTGGTACAGCCTGACATTTGGATTTATGAAATAGGAATGAAGTTGTTGATGTTTTACTGATGTTTTCTACACAGTTGACATATGTATGTTCATCTCTGTTTTCTGCAGGTTGAAGTAACGCCAATAATTTCATAGATTCAACTACCTGCTACTGTTAGTTACAGGATGCTTGTTATTGTACTCTGTGGCACAGTATTTTTGCTTAGTCTTGTTTTGAACAAATTATTTGTTAGGAGCACTTGGCAATAATTTAATTTCCCTTAAATCAGGTTGACAGAAAATAAAAAGAAAGTTCAATAGCACTTAGGTTTTTCAAGACAAATGCAGTGCTTTGGGACATTCTGATGTTGTGAATGGCACTACATGAAAACAAGATTGTTTCTTTCATCCTCTAGTAGTATATTTGTACTAGATTAAAGAACTAAACCAAGTCAGTAAGACTAACAACTATCGAGGTCATTTATCTGCTTTTCAAAATAAATTATATTGTGCAAAGTAGGGAGGCGAGTGTAGACACTGCACCATTATATTTCTAATTCGCTGGGTTGTCCTCATTTGCACTTTGAGGACCATGTGGTTTGGTAAAAGCCATTTTTGGCACAGTTATGTTCATGTTGGAAAAATGCCTGAATTAAAATGTCATGATCTTTGAGCATCGGTGACCTGAGAGGTACTTTACCTAGTTGGAATATAGATCGATGTTTTCCATGTCCTATGTCAAGTCTTTATGGAGCTTCAATATTTAAAAAAAAACTTGAACTTTCCTTCCTCTTGGGTTGTTTGAATTTTTTTTTGTAGTCATTTGTTTTTTATGCAGCTGTTGGTGCAATAGTTAACTGTTTCAGAGACCTCCTTAACCAAGGCTGTGTCATCGATCTGAGTGTCCTTGACTGCATCCCACAGTATGCTGCTTGCCATGAGCTCAGCAGCACTCCATCCCTGCATGAAGTAGAGAAGGCTGTCCACCGGCTGAAGAACAACAAAGCTGCTGGAGCTGGCAGTATCCCTGATGAGGCATTGAAGTGTCGAGGCAAAGAGTTCCTGCTGCAGCTACACCTTTTGTCTACCTTATCTGGAAGGAGGAGAGGATCCCAGGAGAGCTCAGAGATGCCACAGGTCAACATCCCCAGCATCGAGGCACTTGACCATCTTTGATCAGCTGTGATGGGCTGTCCACGTGACCAACACGAGACTCCCAAGAGGCATTTTACTCCCGGCTCCAAAACAGCAGGTGAGCGCCAGGTGGACAGAGGATCGTCTTCAGTGATAGCCTCGAGGCCTTACTGGCAAAATGCGGCATTCTCACCGACACTTTGAACTTCTTGAGCCAGTGATTCCGAAGTGGAGGAGGAGCATCTGGGAAAGTATCAAGCATTCCAAGACTTGCCAGTGGGGGAAAAAGGTGGAAGCCAGGTGAAAACTGCATAAGGAGCACACTTTCACTCTAATACCCCACTACCCCTTGCCGCGACCAACTTTTGCCCCAAGTGTGACAGTCTTTAAAAGCCACATGATACTGAAAAACCATGTATGGACTCCTGCTGGCAGTCATCCTTGTCTGCGAGGGACCTTCACTGAAGATGAGTTAGTGGTTTATTTTAAAGTGAGATTGGAAAAGTGTAGCCGTTACCACCTTGCAGTATGTGGGAATGAGGTTGTTGAGGTGACCAAGTTTGTGCTTTCCTCCTTTACAGGATCCTTGTGAATTAACCCATTGAAATTGAAATTGGAAATACCTAACAGTGCCATTAATATCTGAAAACGGCAAAATTAGTTGCCATTTTAAAGTTTCATGTTCAACATGTAACATTAAGAGCTAATATTAACTTGTCAGTCAGTTTGTTAAACAGCGGGTTTGAGTTTTTGCCCCTTCAGTTCTGCTGTTTCCTTAAATCAGTAGAAAAGGTGAGGCAATTGAAAGCCCAATGAGCACTACCAATAAAATTCTTGTACTTGTTGTGATCACTTCCATATGTTCATTATTCAGTTGTGCCCTGCTCTCAAGATTCAATCACTCCTGTCAGATGTGTGTTTGTAGGTTGTTCTGGCGAAGGCTCTTCACTCATTTTCTTTGGTGCACAGATAGCAGCACACATTAAAAGTCTCATCATATCCAAAGAAGTACTTTATTTAGTATTGAATAAATTAATGCACACCAGTTAAGGAAATAAATGAATCACAATGTTTTTAATGCAATTTCATGAAAATGAATCCTTGCACGTGTGTTTATTGGACACTAAGCTTATTCTTTCTGTCATAAACCCATTCAGTCATACACCAGATCTCCTGAGGCTTCTATTATATGCGGTACATTTTTAATAGAAGGAAATAAACTCTGGTTTTCTATTTTGGCTGTGTCAATTTGCAGCATCATGGAAGAATTTGATATTTGCAAAAAAATGGTTTTGCAGAAACTTAAGGCATGGTGTCATCTAACTATGCAATTTAGAGTGCACAAATTCACATTTTCATCTTAAGCAGAAAGTCAGTTGCATAGAATATATTAGACCAATTGACACATGAGGTAGACAAACATGCGTTTACATTTGTTTCTGTATCGTGGTTATTCCTGGAATAGGTCACCAGTCTGTCACTGATACAAAAACAGAAATGATTAGAAAAACTCAGCAGGTCCTTCAGCACCTGGAGAGAGAAAGTATAATTTATGTTCTGGGTCCAGTGACCTCCTTTAGAACTGTCATTGCATGACTGTACTCATAAATCATCCTATAAACTTGTTGCAATTTATTTGGTCTGTTTTGTTGAATCAGCTTCAGGGTTAAATAAGCCTTTTTCTAAAAAAAAAATGAAACAAGTCTGCTTTCATTCACTTTTATTTCCCTGTATATATGTGTTTATCCAAAAATCTTTCTCTGGCTGCCTCCTACTCCCTTGTCAACTTTCCTGAACCTAACTTCTGTAATGGTTTTCAGTCTATATCTGTAACTTAATCACAAATATACTTTTTACAAGGACATACTGCAAATAAATATTTTTTGTGTTTTCATGGCTTGGCCTTAGTGTTTTTTTTTTCATGACCTGTTCCTCCTCCTCCTTCCATCAGTGGTCTATAAATGGCATCAACTTTTTTGTCTAAACCAACAATTGGAAGTTTAGGCTGGATTTTTCTAACGTGTTAAGTTATCTTAAACTGTTGACATGGCAACAATAATGTAGCACCATTGATTATGAAGTGTAGCTAAAGCTTTTAATTTCTTCCATGGGACATGAGCATCAAAGGTGAGGCCAGCATTTGTTGCCCACCCCTAATTGCCCTTGAAGGTAACAGTGAGCTGCCATAGAGTGCCATTGTGTCTGTATTTTCACAGTGCTGCTTTTGAAAAGGCATTCTTGGATTTAGACCTAGTGACAATGAAGGATGAGTGAAATTGTTCTAAGTTAGACTGGTGTTTGGTGTGGAGAAGAATTTGTAAGTGGTGGTATTCCCATGTGCCTGCTGCCCTCATAGGTTGTAAAAGCTGCAAGTTTGGAATTTGCTGTCAAAGCATGTTTGGCGAGTCCTGTAGTGTATCTTGTAAAAGGTAAACTTCCTAGTGCCTTGGTGGGAGTTAATGTTTAAGATGGTCGATAAGGTGCCAATCAACAGACTGCTTTGCCTTGAACAGCATTGAGTTTCTTGGGTTGTTGGAGCCTCGTAGATGGTGTTTGGCTTTGGGATTGCAGGAGGTGAGTTGCCAGTGTCTGCTTGCTCTTGTGATATTCATTGGCTGTTCAGTTCAGTTGATTCCCTGGATGTTGCACAGATGGTAACCTTGTTTTCAATGTCAAGGGTATATTGTTAGATCCTCTCTGTGGAGCTGGTCATTGCCTGACACTTGTGTGGTATGCATGGTACTGGCCACGTATCAACACAATGCTGGATGTTCTGCAGGTCTTAACTGCGCATGAATGTAGAGTGTTTAAAGTTTGAGTAATTATGAATGATGCTGAATACCGTGCAATCATTGTCCAGTAGCTGCCGATGATTTGGTCTAAGATACTACCCTGAAGAACTCCAGTGATGTTCTTAGGGCTGAGATAATAGTCCTGTAATAAGCAGTCAATATCAGCTGTTGGCTATGAAAGAGCAAGGAACCAGTGGTAGTTGTTTTATTTATTTATGTATTCAAGAAAGATTCTTTGCATTCTTGGTCAAAAAAGGGGAAGATAATTAAGAATGTTCTGTTGGTCAACAATTCCAGTCAAAGGTGGTTGATTTTGGTTGAACTTCAGGAAGGACACTTTTTTATCGCAATCAAATGTTTTAATAACCCAAGATCCCCTTGCATCCCTTTCTGGAAGGGATGCTAGTTAGTAACTAGAACTGGCTAATTTTATGTTTTGACTCTGTTTATCTACCCATGCCTTCCTGACCCAAGTGTACAGAAGACTACTGTGGCACTTTTATCCCCATCACAGATGAGATCAGTTAACTGGATACCGCGAACGGATTGCCTGAGAACTTCTGTCTATTGCTGAAATACTTAGTAATAAATTAGCTTAAACATTGGGTAACTTTCTCCCAGTTATGGACTTTGCTGTGATAAAGCTGTAATATTGTTTGAGTAAGAATATATGCAATATGTAGTCACCTAAGTGAAATATGCAAGGATTTTTAAAAAATCTCCAAATCACTGTCAGGGCAGAGGTGAATCGTAGGCATTGATTGTGCAGCTGGTGGTAAATAAATGAGCACAGTGTGCTGTGAAGTGCTTGTGAAGATGGCATTTTTTTTTTAATCCCTTCCCAAATTTTAGCAACTGGCAACATCTCCAACTGGTGTGGCATGTTAGTGTCATCAGTCCCACCTGTCTGTTATATTGATTAGTTCCTGTATTGTTGGTATTCTGGTTTGAAGTACTGCATATGTACAGAGACAGGAATCATTTTTGTATTTTTTTAATTGCTTTCCTAAGTTTTTGACGGGGATTGTGAAGATTATGTCCACTTGTCCAACTTGTGTTGCCAAATGTTTTTTCTGTTGTATCAGTTTTCTGTAGTCAGTTGTAGCTTAAATGAAGACAATTTCAATAAATCAGCATGTTATGCATCCTGTTTTTCAACTCTTGGTTGGAAAAAAGCTAAGGTGTTTGCTCTCCCAAATACCTCATTACGAAGTGGATCTCATGTGGAAAAGCTCAACTGACAACACACTTTGTTTCTCCTTTTTCCAGTGTTTAGATTCATGATGCATATTGTCACAACTAGCCAGTTTTATTATTGGGCTGGGGGAGTTGAGATAGCTGAGAGTTTTGAATATCCACAGTTTGTTGGTCGATTTTTCGCAGCTTGTGTTTTCTTTGCACAAATAACAGCTCACCAAATGTTCAATCTCCTTTCTACATACTATCAATTGTTGGAGATTTTGAATGATAGACAGAATTTTCTTTATCTGTCTTTGTCTAACTTTCATTTAATTCACTTTGTTTATTTCTGTATCTGATTTGACTGCTAATTCATCCTGCTGTGTCATTGTCATAGAATCATAAAATTCCTACAGCCTGGAAACAGGCCATTCGGCACAACAAGAACATACAGGCCTTCTGGAGATCATCCCACCCAGATCCATCCCCTAACGCTATATTTCCCGTAGCTAATGCACCGAACCCTGAACTCAATGGACAATTTAACATGGCCAATCCATCTAAATTGTATATCTCTGGACTGTGGGAGGAAACTGGAGCACCTAGTGGAAACCCATGCAGACAGTGGCTCGAAGCTGGATTTGACCCAGGATTTCTGGTGCTGTGACACAACAGTGCTCACTGAGCCACCGTGGTAACCTGATTCTTTCGATGTTTGTTTTTTTTTTCAATTTAAGGAAGACACTTTTGATTACTAAGTTCCCAGATGTTATCTTTCGCACACCCAGCCACTATCAGCTCATGCTTCATGCTGTTATGCCACAATTATTATGCTCTCCCAAAATGCCATCTGCTGTTTTGCTGAATGAGTTGTCTCATTCTCACAAGGAAAATCAGTACGTTAGTGTTATTTATTTGCAAGTTGCTAACTACTACTGATCACAACCATTGGGAAAGGTCAGGCCCATGGAGTGGTCACTATGGTACATTTGTATTCAGGTTGTTTAGTGGTAGAATTTTAAAAGGTCAGGCCCATGGAGTGGTCACTATGGTACATTTGTATTCAGGTTGTTTAGTGGTAGAATTTTAAAAGGTCAGGCCCATGGAGTGGTCACTATGGTACATTTGTATTCAGGTTGTTTAGTGGTAGAATTTTAAAAGTACTGGGGTTGTTGATTTTGTTCACCGAGCTGTTAGGTTGGTTTGCAGACGTTTTGTCACCATACTAGGTAACATCATCAGTGCGCCTCTGATGAAGCATTGCTGATCTATCCCACTTGTTATTTATGTGTTCCATTTTGATGTGGTGATTGGCCTTATTTCCTAATTTACTTCATAGTGGTTGGTATATGGGGTCTAGCACTAGGTGTTTGTTAATGGAGTTCCAGTTTGGGTGCCAGGCCTCCAGGAATTCCAGTAAATGTCTTTGGTTGTTGCCCTAGGATGGTTATGTTGTCCCAGTCGAATTGGTGGTCTTCTTAGTCTGAGTGTGTGGAAACAAATAATGGTTGGTTGCATTTCTTGGTAGCTAGTTGGTGCTCATGTATCATACACCAACCACTACGAAGCAGAACAAGAAATAAGGCCAACGACCACATCAAACTGGACCATGCGACTAACAAGCTGGACAGACCAGCAATGCTTCTTCAGAGGCGTACTGCTGATGTTACCTCTGGTGGCAAAATGTTTGCAAACCGACCTATCAGCTCAGCAAACAAATCAACACCCCATTCACAACCTGAGCTACAAGTCTCAGAAACTTTAAAAGTACTCTGCTTCAAGATTACTTGGTCAAACCATAAAAATTGACTACAAGTTAAGCAATGTACTCGCCAGAATAGAATCATCATAAAATCCCTATCATGTGGAAGTTGGCCATTTGGCCCGTTGAGCTCTACACTGACCCTCCGAAGAACATTCCACCTTGACCTACTACCTTTACTCTATCGCTGTAACCCTGTCTTTCCCATGGCTAGTCCACCTAGCCTGCGCACATCCTCGACACCATAGACAATTAAGCATAGACAATCCACCTAATCTGTACATCTTTTTGGACTGTGGGTGGAAACCCATGTAGGCTTAGAGTGAATTTGCATTCTCCCGAGGGTGGAATCGAACTGGATCCCTGGCACTGTGAAGCAGCACTGCTAACCTCTGAGTGTAGTGGTCCTTAATGAAGTTGAACATATTTTACAGCAGCAATGGTGTGTATGTCTTTTTAATTGGTAATTACTGATTTTTGTTAGTGAATTACAATCTAATCCTGTTTTTTTTGGAGTGGCACTCAAAATTTATTCCAACCCTAAAACTATCTCAAATTTGCCATTGACCAATGCTTCAATTTATGTGACACATTTTCAAATTTGAAATGTCCATGGTGGGCATCATTGGAAGTATTAGGTACATACAGATACCAACAAGTCTTCTGGGCCATCCAGCGTCACCTGTAACACAGGTGAACACCACCTGTGGGCGATTGAATATGAATAGACTACCTGATGGCTCTTTCAGCAGGCATTGCTTTCCAAACTCATCACCTTCCTCATTGCTAGTGGATTTCGTGGGCCTGTCTCCTTTGGCCTAAAGATTAGCATCTGTTTCAGCCTGTACTGAAATAGTGGGCTTCAAATGCACTGCCTCCAGGCTGGTTTGAATGAAACAACACTGCCGTTCAATAAGTGCGAACACAGAAGAAAGCTGCCTCCTGCCTTTGACGAAGTGACCCAGAAACAGTTTCTTTTTTTTAAAAAAAAATTCCCATTGGCAACCCAATACTGAAGACAGAATGTGATCTGAGAGATCAAGAACACTTTCTGACAAGAGCAAGCCAATAAGATCCACGAATACTTGGCTGTGCAGAGCCTATATTTTTCTGGGAAGTGAGCCTGCAGGAGATAAAAGTGATACCAAAATTTTATTAATCTTGAAAAGGAAGTGAGCTTGTGACAACTCATGAATTATAAATTTACGATCTATCACAAGCAAGATCTTTGCTGGGGTGTCACTGGATTACCTCCTTTCAAATCTGTAAACTGTTTTGCAGGAATTACAATGCGCGTTCAAAGTATCATGGGAAACTGCAGATATACTTACAGTTCAGTAGATCTAAGGGAAAAGCTGTAAACAAAACCAGGCTCTGTCCATGATCTTCAGTAATCTGATCAAGACTTGCCTCAGTCAGTGGGAAGCTCTGCAGAAGATCCTGGCTTCTGTTGGTGAATACATCGGGTTGTGCAACCTGTTCATGACCAAGTAACTTCCATTGTCTTGGTTGTGGATTGGAATTTAACTTTTTCAGCAGATGTGTGCTTCTGCCTTGTCTCAGTCTTTCTAGTGACTGTACTGCACAGTCAAGGGTGCCCTTTGTCTTGAGGTCTGTATTTATTACAAGTTGGATGCAAGTTATTCAACCTCCAAAGAGTGTCCCTTGATCTGTTACAAGAAGCCTATCAAGCTGTACAAAAAATGAAAGAACAGAACAAAGCCTGAACTGACACATGTCACCTTGCTAAACTTAAAAACTTTTGCCTCTGTGCAATTCATATCCCTCCATGCCCTGCTTGCTCTCACATCTCTCAAGATGCCACTTAAATGTTGCTATTGTATCTGCTTCAGCCTCCTCCTCTGGCAGTGCACCTCAGGCACTCACCATCCCTGTGTGAAACAAAACTTGCCTCTCGTGCCATCTTTGAACTTTTTCCCCTGTAACCTTAAACACGTCCCTTAGTAATTGATGTTTACAAAAACTCTTGACTGCCCATTCCGTACTACATCTGAATGCCAATAAGATGTATGTCGTCCTCTAACCAAAACCAGTGCTTGCACAAAATATCTTGACTCCATAACGTCTTGTATCATGGTTACGATTGTTCCTGGAGGCAGTCACATACTTCAGCTATTTTGATAGCCATTTGAGTTAGCACCCATAAACAGGAGACCCGACACAAGATTTGGTGCATGAGCTTCTCCTTTGGGAAACTTCTTAGAAGTGCCTTCACTTAGTGTCACCGAGGAAAGGGCACAGTCTCCAGTCATCCTCCCGGTAGTCTCCTGTGGCTGCAGAATTGAGGTGATGTATTGCTGACTCTGTGGAAGCTTGAAACATACTGCCAGCATTGACCGTGGAAAATTCTACAGGCATAATCAAGATGGATTGCTGCACAAGTACCTAAGCATCCTTTAGGAAGCAAGGGCCCTGATTATACAAGTGATCTGTCTCATACGGCAACTGCAACAGTCAGGTCATTGCATTAGAATGCCGAACACTTTCCTTTTGAAGTGTACTTTATTCCCAGTTTGTGACTGGTCAAAGGTAATGGAGCAGTCAGCAGGAATGTTTCAAAGATACCCTGAAAGCTGATTGAAGAACATTAGCCTCGACCCCAACAGTTAAGAGTGTACACTGGATTGTCCATAATAAGTTATTCTGCTTCAGTGATAAAGGCTAACACTTTGAGCAGCACGCTCAACAGGCTGACTCTCAACTTACTGCTGACAGGGAATATAGTTTTGGATTATTTTCTTCGAAAGCTTTTTTCTCCTTTTGCCTTTTACTGTCTATTTTCCATCAGCTGTGACTTCTCCGAGTGTAACGAATCTTTTCTCGTATACCTCTGTCTTGTGCATTACAAATCATTAGTGTTTATTTTTCAGATTTGATGTGGTAGTTGCAAAATATGAATTGATTCTTTTTGTTTCTTGAAACTATAAAATAGTGAATTCAACCACTTGGTGACCAACTGTCTCCCAAGTGTAGTAGAATAATACTTTTTTTGATATGTCTTGTTTTCCATCAAATTGAAAGGTGTATTAAAAATATTTTGGTATTTTGAGTTTTAAAGTTGGAGTGGATAGACGTGGGTCAGTTCTGTAAAGATACTTCTCGTACATACAGGTCAGATATTCATTCGTATCAGTGATTTAAGTGTGTTGGTTCTAAGAAGGCATGTACCTCAGTTAAGGGCATAACAGAACTCCTGTAGTCTCTGTAAAAGCGTATTGTTGGGAAACTGGTTGAAATTTTGGTTTTGTTGTCGTTATTAAGATCTTTCCAACTGCCTGATAAACATGACAGGTTTGTTGTTTGTGGCTCACCACCACAGGAATAACTGCAAAAATTAAGTAATCTTTTATTCTGGAATCTGACTTGTCCAGTATTACCATCAGCTGTGATCATAACTGCATCATTTCAGGTTTGAAACATCTGGTATCAAAGAATCTTCAAATTTCACTGTTCCTAAAGCAATCATTTGGGTTCATGTGCTAAGATAGATATTTCAGATTGTCATGATAATAATTGAACACATCTTTGCAGCAGTCATTTAACATCTGTTAACAACGTTTACAATTGTTGAGCCAGTACACTACACTGGGACCAAAGTAGGGTGGACTTTGTTCCATTGAGTAAGCCAAAATCCAACAATATCAAGGAAATAGAATCAAAGCCAAAAGTCAATTGGAGAAATAAACCATGGCTGTGTTTCAACAGCCTTTCAAGAGCTTTTCCTCTTCTGTATCGTCATTTTTTGACGAGTTCATCTCCGTCAAGTTGTGCGAATGAAGTTAGTACTTGTGACACTTCTGTTTGTTATGAATGATATTTTTCTACACACCTGTTCCTTCTAGTCTGCCTCACTATTCCATGTTAGATAGTTACTGTCCTTTTGTCTTGAATATCTAGATGAATCTGTTATTTATCTAGCCATCTATCCACCCAATCTTACACCACCTCCCACAAAGATTTCACGCACTTTATGTTCCTAAGTTTCTGTCAGTCATAATTGAATGTCTGAATCAATATGAAAGTTCTGGGGCAGCCTGTAATCTGTCTGTCTTGCAACCTAAAATCAAGTATTTAAATGAGACTGACATGATTGATTTTAATAAATATGTCCATTAGAATGTGAGCATGGTATTAGAATTGTCTGCAAGGTTTATTTTTTCCCACAAACAATATGTACTATATATGCAGTTCATAATTTTCTAGCTTGTATTCATGTTCCTTTGTAGGTACCCATGTACACACACAACATTTATGCGCTGATGTGCACAATCTGGGAGTACTAAAACTAGTATAAATTTTCTGCTGTAATTATCCTTTGCAGTTTATCTTCAAATCTGTTGTTTTGAATTGATTAAATGCTTCAAAAATTCTACTTGACTTACTTTGTTACTTTCAACCTTTCAATGGACTGTTATGTATACGTGATGTATGTTTGGCTCTGTTGGCAACAGTACTTCTGTGATTCTTGGACCTCAGTAAATGCTGACAGTTAGTTGCAGCCCCACGTGTGCTGCCGTCTTGGTAATATTTTTAATTAACCTACTCAGATGTGCTTTGACACACCTGTGGATAGGTGGGACCTGAATCTGAGCCTTCTGATGCGCAAGTCGTGACACTACCACTGTGTCACAAGATATCCCGGGTGCCGTCTTCACATGAGAAGTTAATGTTCAACTGGTACTAGTTAAAGCAGGGGTTTGAATTTCTTCTGGGATTTTATGAAAATCCTCCCTCAGACTACGAAATAAAACAAACAGGTTGGCCATCTCATTTGCTCTATGTGGAATCTTTAATTTGCATAAATTGATCGTGCAGCCATAAGCAGCAAAATGTAACTTGGTAACAAAAAATTTCAAAATAATGTGCAATGTGTTAGAATGCCTGAGGGACACAGGCTTTGTTGATGCAAGGTCTCCCTTTCACTTTTGTTTCTATTGTACAGTATGTTAATTAACATTTTTAAGTTTAAGATGCTTAAGGGATTGTACCTTGTCCAAGTTTAGAGCTAATTGGTTTAATGTAGTCCAAAAAATTACTCTTGCGTATTCTCTGAGAGAGCCCAAACTGTACAGAATCTGTTCAGTACAAAACTTCATTTTAAATGTTGGCGCTCACTCGGCAACTGTTTTAACAAATATACTGCATAATAATTCAAGGTAACTTTTCACACAGTAAGTTCAGTATTATAAGTTAAGTGCATTGGAGGGTCTCAAATTCAGGCCTTTGGCCCAAACATAGGGACACTGTTACTGTACCACAAGACCCATTTTGGCACCAATTTTTTGGGTTGTTTTGTTTATCCAAAAATGAGATGAATTACTTCAACCTTCTTTTCGGCTTTGGCTATTATCTATCAGTGCTACTGTGGGCATCGATTGCGTCAGCAGCAATTTACCCCTTGCCTATGCTAAACTAGCTCTATTTTGAACTGGAAAAAAAACAGCTCCCCGTGCTTCGTGAATTATTTCTGTGCTTTTAGTTTTCATTTGAAGCAGGTGCTTAATATGAAATTTAGTTTGTTGATTTTTGTTCTGTTTCCTCTCAGGCAGTTATTCATGTCAAAACAACTAGAAATTGTTCAGAGAGACTTTTTATACTTGTGTATTTTTTGAGGAGGTGCCTGTCACTGCCAGTTCTGTAACCCTTGGATTTACTGTTCAAATAAGGAGTTTTTTTGAGGAATTGTACTTTTCAATGTAAATTCCCATCAGTGCTTAAACAGTACAGGTATTTCTGTTATAATGCATGTTTTGGTAGCACAAATGGGCTCTAACACGATTGAATAGTGGATGCTGTTCGGATTATGTGAACGTATTGCTGTACAATATAGCAATTCTTTTCCTCTTGCGATTTCCGTTTAATGCAATATTTCAGTGGTGATTTTCTGTAGCACAGGGTTGCAAAGAATGCAACTATAGTGTTATAGGAGAACTGCCTATAGTTTCTTAAAAGCCGAAATAGAAAGGTCGCTGTGAAAATAAATTTACATCTGTAATGTTGTGAGTGTAATTGAAAATGTAATTTTACTTTCAATTTAATTTTGATACTGCCTACAAATTAGAAACAATGAATAACCCATTCTACAAAAATGACTAAAGTAATAACCTAATAATGTTTCTTACAAATAAGTCCAAAAAATGATTTTTTTCTCCTAATTTTACAGTTAATGAATTTACTGTGATAAGAAAGAAGTTCAAATGCCCATACTGCAGCTTCTCTGCTATGCATCAATGTATCCTGAAGAGGCACATGCGCTCTCACACAGGTGAAAGGCCATACCCTTGTGAAATTTGTGGCAAGAAGTTTACACGGCGAGAACATATGAAAAGGCACACCTTGGTAAGCATTATTCTTCTTCATCAGCACTGAATTTATGAGGTGCAGATTATATAATTAAAGTTTTAAAATTAGTTCTAAGGTTATTCAGATGTGTTACAAGAACATGAGCGTGGCCACAGGGAATTATTTGAAAAATTTTGGTATTTTTGATCCAGTGAAATTACAAAACCAGTAATTATTAAAAGAAATGGGTGCTATGCCTAAATGTTCAACATTTGCTTGCATTGATCAAAACTAGACTATTGAACATTAAACACAGCATCCACTTCATGGGAAATTTTCATGTTTGCTATTTTTTTTTAAATGTGCAGATTAAATTTGAATCCTGAAAAAAAATGTTTATGGTTAAATTTGCACTAAGATATTGCAATCTTTGGCTTCACTTAAGCATTTTCACACCTTGAGATATTATTTAAGAATAGTGAATTAAAGTTATTTGTTAAACCTGCAGATTAGGCTAGACAACTCATAGAGTCATAGAGATGTACAGCATGGAAACAGACCCTTAGTTCGAACTTGTCTATGCTGACCAGATATCCTAAATTAATCTAGTCCCACTTGCCAGAATTTGGCCCATATCCCTTTAAACCTTTCCTGTTCAGATGCCTTTTAAACATTGTAATTGTACCTTCCTCCACCTCTTTCTCTGGCAGTTTGTTGCATACACTTATCACCCTCTGCGTGGAAAAAGTTGCCACTCAGGTCCCTTTTAAATCTTACTCCTCTCACCCCAAACCTATGCCCTCTTGCTTTGGACACCCCTACCCTGGGCAAAAGACCTTGAGTATTCACCCTATCCATGCCCCTTATGACTTTACAAAGTTCTTTAAGGTCACCCCTCAGCCTCTGATGCTCCAGCGAAAATAGCCCCAGCCTATTCAGCCTCTCCCTACTAGCTCAAAGTCTTCAATTCCATGTTATCGAAAGTAAAATCAACAAAATAAGTTGGGAAGAATGACCTGAGTCTATGATTCATGGTAAAATGTGTGAATTATGTTGCGTCTCGAATTAAAATTCAAGCTGCAAGAACTTTTAACTAAATATTTTGTAGTTTACTTTTGGATCAATACTTTTGTTTCATTCTGTTATGGGCTGTGAACAAAGTCAGAATTCATTGCCTGTCCCTGATTGTCCTTGAGGAGATAGTACCTTTTTGAAGTGTTGCACTCCTTGTGTGTAGAAACACTCATTGCTGTTATGAAGGAAGTTGACCTGAAATGTCAGCTTTCCTTTACCTCTAATGCTGCCTGGCCTCCTGTATTCCTCCAGCTCCACACTGTGTTATAGCTATATCATTCAGGCATGTTGTAACTAAGCATCACTGTACCCTCACCCATCAGCCATGTGATCTCCTGATGGAGAATAAATTTTTTTTTAAATTGTGCTAATTCGGGGAAAATAAAACTAGACATTTCCTTCTTCCCTCAGGAAGGTGATCAAAAACAAACATGATCTCAAGATAATAGTGACTACAGGGCACGTTATTCAATATTCTGTCCACCTTGCTATGGAGATAGGCGTTCTCCCGGAGCATGTCCAGTTCCCCTTTTAGAGTGTTGCTTTGTCAGTTTGTCCTCAAAAGAAAAGCCAGCAATGTTTCAAATATCGCCGACTCTGGAAATAAAGGTTCATTGTGTCCAACCTAACCTCTTGCTTAAGTAACAGGTACTTATCCTCCAGTCTTATTAATTCAAGTATTCTGTCAGCTATAAACAGCTTAATCCCTTAATCATTTTAAATGTATGAAGTCTTCCAACGTCTTTGTAATTCTAGAGTAAAAGAACCCAGTTGGTTGAATCAATGCCAAAAGTCAGGAGTTTTCAAAATGAGTATAATTCCAGTGGCCCTCTAAAACCTCTCTGAGCCTCTGTTTCCCTTCATGTGAGGAGACCAGAACTGAACATTGGACTGACCCAACCAAGGTTTGTTTTTCTTTATTCACTAATGGGATGAACATTTGTCATCCATCCCTAATCACCCAGAGGATAATTAAGAGTTTGACCACATTGCTGTAGGTCTGGAGTCACATGTAGGCCAGACCAGGTAAGGAGGGCAGTTTTCTTCCCTAAAGGACATTAGTGAACGAGGTGGGTTTTTCCGATCATTACATTCTTAAATACATTTTATTGAATTCAACTTCCACCATCTGCCAGGCAGGATTCGAACCCGGGTCCCTAAAATGTTAAGCTGGTCTCTGAATGAACAATCCACCAATAACACCACTAGGCCATTGCCTCCCTGTTCCATGTTTTTCATGTGGAAATTTATGGTGGATTATTCAAATGGTAGATTCGGCACACAGATGTTCACGACCTAAAATGCTGAGTATTTCCAGCATTTTTTTTTGTTTTTAATCATTTGACAGCAACATGCATTGTTCACTAATATTTCTTAATGAAACTGGAAACCGAATTCTTATTTATTTTTTTTTCTTCTTTTCCCCTCTCCCACCATCATTCTGGCTATTCTGGGATGAAACAATTTGGCTATAATGCCCACTGCTACTACTAGCAAGTTGTGGAAACTACTTGTAGGGTCAGTAGGTGCCGTTTTATGATTTGTCCACTTCTTTTTTGGGCTGCATTCAGTGATGATAAACAAATTGTATTTCTCAGCTTAGATTTACAACTATTAAATGCTATCACCTTATCCAGTGGTTCAAAAAAATATACTGAGAGTAGCTGAATCAGATCTTGTATCTAGGTTACAGAGTGGGACAATAGCCAGTCTTCATTCTATTATCTAATGACCCTGCTTAAGTGTGCCTGTGGATGTTGAGGGCAAGGAGATCAAGTAATCTGCTGGCACATGTCCTGAGTGACATATTTAAATGTTTACCGCATCTGTGGGATTTGGAAGGTGCCTGTAAAACCACACTGCAGCAAACTTTTAGCAAAAAAAGTTTCTGAAATTTTCTTTCCAATCAGGTTTAGGAGGTCACTCAAAAAAGTAAATTTCAAGATTTTATTTCCACTAAAGGCATTTTAGGTAGAATTATTTTTTAAAGGAAAAACTAAACACAATTTGTTTCATTTCTTTAGGTCCACAGTAAAGACAAAAAGTATGTTTGCAAAGTCTGCAACCGAGTCTTTATGTCAGCAGCCAGCGTTGGCATTAAGCACGGCTCTAGACGCCATGGAATATGTGTGGATTGTGCAGGCGGAAGTTTGATGTCTCAGCTAGACCAGGATGGTGCAGATGAGTCTCCAGATGGATTGTTTGCTGCAGAGAATCCGTACCCAGATGAACATGGGGAAATGCAGTATGCTGATGAACATGGGGAGGGCCCGTACCCCGACGATCACGGGGAGGGCCCGTACCCCGACGATCACGGGGAGGGCCCGTACCCCGACGATCACGGGGAGGGCCCGTACCCCGACGATCACGGGGAGGGCCCGTACCCCGACGATCACGGGGAGGGCCCGTACCCCGACGATCACGGGGAGGGCCCGTACCCCGACGATCACGGGGAGGGCCCGTACCCCGACGATCACGGGGAAGGCCCGTACCCCGACGATCACGGGGAGGGCCCGTACCCCGACGATCACGGGGAAGGCCCGTACCCCGACGATCACGGGGAAGGCCCGTACCCCGATGAGAATGGGGAAAGTCAGTACCCCGATGAGAATGGGGAAAGTCAGTACCCCGATGACCATGGGGAAAATCAGTACCCTGATGACCATGGGGAAAATCGGTACCCTGATGATCATGAGGACAGAGAAAGGGAGGTTGATGAAGAAATGGCAGATGGTGAGGAGATGAAGTGGAAGGATGACGATGTTATTCCCCAGGCTGATATAGTTATTGAAGATGATAAGGAGGTGATTGATTCCCAGCAAGACCAAGAGAATCAAGAAATTCCTGTGACAGATGATAAAGATTTTGGATGGATTTCGCAGGAAATGTAACCTTTTGGGTTACTTTTACATTCTAGAGTGCACCATAGTTCTTTAGAGTGCTAGCTGTTTCACTAATGTACATGTTAAATTGTAGTCGGGCAGTTTTACAAGAACATTATATTTACAAAGAATACTATTCAGAAAGATATTTACACCAGTGATTTTTCAGGTTCATTGTCCACTTGTGAAATTTAGGATTAGATGTTAAAATCTGGGGCATTTTACCAGTGGTTCTATACACCTTTCTTTCTTAAATTTCATAATATTTTTGAAGAATGTTGGGAAATTTAGAAATTTCTAATCATTTTGTGAGCTGTTGTTGTCCTTTAAAATATTATCTGGATCTGGATCCAGATTGCCCACTATGTATACAGGATCCAAAGCATATTGCTAACTGTTGCAAGATAATGAAGCAGCCATTGAGCAACAAAAATTTTATCTAACTACTTGCTTCATAATTATCAATCCATAATAGTGCAAATTATCATTCCCTCCGGCAGCCCAAAGTGCAAATTGCTGTGAAAATCCTATCATTATATGCGTTGGTAGATTAGCCATTACTGACAATTAATGCATTAAAACAAGAAAGGTGTACATTCCCAAACAAAAGATTCTCCACTTTGCAAACTGATGAGACATTCCTTCATTCTGTAACGTCTCTGTGCACACAAATTTTACCATAGGTTTAGTTTTGAGTTAGTGCATTTTAAATGTTCATAATGGGCTTGGCTGTGGCGGGTGTGAGTCATGTGCTGCGTTGTTCTTTTAACATTTCAATGTCTATATTTTTGACCTCGTGGAGATTAATTTTTGGCTGTGTCATGACATGAAGCTTTCACAAATTTCAAAGCTGTGCCAGATCTCTCTGCTCTTTAGACAAGGAAGTAAGGAGTTAACTTATTTGTTGCATTGAAAAAAGGTAGCACATGCTTTTTTATTAGTTATAATATACACTAAATACTGAATATATACCAAATTATATGTTTTAATAGAATTTACTTTGGATATTTTACTGATAATTTTTGTTTATCGTTTAGAAGATGCAAAAAAAACTGGAATTGTTCAATATATTTCAGAAAATCAAATCTTATCATGTTTTGGCTTGTTAGTGGTAACGTGCAAATCCTTACTAAATTAAGCCATAATTGTGGTTACTTTTTAGAAATCTATATTGTATTTCCGATTTCTGCCTTTTACATTAGGAGTTTTGCCTGATGAAAGTTTTTAAGAGTGCTGTGTGAGTATGCTCTCATATATTTATTTTTTTTCAACATGCTTTCAGCTGGATTTGTTAAAAGTGCTTAAAGCTGTTGAAATCTTCTCTGCTTGGAATATTATTCTATATGATACTGACTTTGTAATTATAAAACCTGTGTTTGTATTCAAGATGTGTTTAATATTCAGAGTTAGTTATGAGTAGTGGGAGAAGATGACTGTGCATTGTACTGATCTCTGTAAATGTAGTAATTACATTTTTTTAGGTGATTATGCTTTCTGTATCTTGGGCATGCCAAAGGTCTGCCTAAAGTTCATGTGCTGGGAATAGCTTGGATATACTCACACCCGAATCAATCTTAAATAAACCGGGAAGTGCTGCCAAAGCAAACCAATTCTCTGCTCGTTTTGAAGCTTTTCTGTAATGTGAGCAGTACATTCCCTAAAATATACAGAGCCGATGAAAGTGCCATATGTATACCTTTATACGAGTGGTCATAAGGCACTGCTTTTGACAGCATACGTAACATAACAATTGTTGACAAACTGCAAACTGTAGAATTTGCACAGGGTAAAATAATGAAGGATTGTCTTGTATCATGATGGTTCTACTGTTGCACTGATCTTTGTTTCAGTTACATTATACTCGTGTGCAAGCTAAATTGCTGATCTACACACTGATGCATTTATATTAATGCAAAAAGGTGACTTTGAATCCATTGTTTCAATTTAGGCATTTTGAAAATTGAAGCCATTTTCTACATGGAATCATTTACTGGACGCTCTGGATTAATGTAATGAGAACCATAGTTTGCTCTATCTCAGGAATCTGCACTTCTAAAGAATCATGTCAGTCATTTTTTAAAATTTAAATATCTGTGACAGTACAAGGACTTCTGTTTTGGATGACATAAAATCCTGTATTAGCAATACCCACAAGTGGCTGTTTTCTCATAGTGAAATGCTGCATTGTTCCTGTTTAATCACTAGAATGTCTTTTAACAGATGTTCATACTGTGAAGAAGGTTTTCGAACTACTCGTACTTTGATTAGATTACATAAATGTGGCTTAGCAAGATGTGAAAGCACTTAAATTCTTTGATTCCATCTTAACACAAGTAATTAACAACACCTACAAACTCATCAAAGCTTACTCAATGTAAGCAACTGTCTGATCAAAAGAAAAAAAATAGAAAAAAGATACTTGCAAGCGATTTCAGTGAATTCATCCAAACACAGTCCGTTTAATGGTCCAAACAGCTGAATGTCACTGCAGAACAATATCGCAGAGGTGTCTCAGCAAATCACCAACCCACTAGATTTTTGATGAATGGCCCTTATAGAAGCAGATGAAGAAAGAACATTGCATTTCCAATTTAAGTAAAAGCCTGATTGTAATATTCAGGTGGCATCATCTATGGCCAAGATCACCAGGTGCAATGTGTGCACATGTACAAACTCAGTACAAGGAATTCGCAGGGTTTGTCTGCGCTAGTTTTCTGCGTGAGTATTATGATTTAGTGCTGTTCTGTTGTCTTTTCACCACGACTTTACACTTTGTTTCTATTCAGATAATCTTAATGCCCTCTTGAAAGCTTTTGTCAAATTTGTCTTGATCACACCTTCAGACCTGAAGTACTTCCTGTATGGAAAAGGTTTCTTTCTCGCATTGATTTGTTGCTTTGCAGATTACTGTAAACATGTGCCCCCTTGTTCTTGATCATTTTATGAGTGGGATTAGTTTCTCCTTAGCCCCTCTGCACAAACTCATGATTTTGAGATTTATATCAAATCTCTTCTTAGCCTTCTCTTCAAGGAAAACATGTCCAGTTTCTTGAAATTGGTTTGACAGCTGAGGTTTCTTATTCACCTCTTCTGCACAGTGACCAGTTCGTTCATGACCTTCCTGAAGTGTAGGACCCAGAATACACGGTACTCCCGCAGAGATCAAATCTAGTATCTTGTACAAACTTAAATTAGCCTCCTTGCTCTTCTACTGTATGTCTATTAATAAAGCTTAGGGCCTGCTTTACAGCTGTCTCTCGTGTGTGCATTTATGCTTAGGTCTCTCTGCTACTGGACACCTTTTCACATTGTGTCCATTATTTTACATTATGTCTTATATTTTTCTTTCATTAGTTCATGCAATGTGGGTGTCGCAGGCGGGCCAGTATTTATTGTCCATCCCTAAATGCCCTTGAAGGGAGTGGCTTGCTCGGCTATTCCAGAGGGCTGTTAAGAGTCAACCGTATTCTTCTAGGTCTGGAGCCTTATGTAGGCTGTAACAAGTAAAAATGGTTGGTTTTCACCAACTGAAAAGTGTCCTTTAATCATAGGACACACTTTTCCTACCAATGATGTTAAACTGACTGGCCTGTAATTGTTAGGCTTATTCTTTCAAGCTTGTTTGAACAATGATGGTCCTCGCCGTCATTCTAGAGACTAAGGAAGGCTTGAAATATCATGGTCAGTGCCTCCATAGTTTTCAAACATTCAGTCTCTTCAGTATCCTTGGATTTACCACTGGTCCTGATGCCTTGTCAACTCGTACAGTCAGTCGATCATTGTTGCCTCCTCAACAATTTTAAACCTTCCTGGTGACTGAATTCTCCCCTTTGGGACATGCGGGAGGGAGAGATGTTCCTGGATGCTTTGCTTCAGGAGGTGGTTGCACCTGGTATTTCAAATTTAGTCTGTGATCCAGAACAGCATGATGTGATTGCACGTGAGGCAGATAGGGAGATCCTGAATTCAGGAACAGAGGAGCCTCAGCTTTTAACTTTGTCCAAGTATGAGGTACTTGCTCCCTGTGTGGATGAGGAAAGGGGTTGCAGGGAGGATGAGCCAATTGACCACTGCACTGTGGTTCAG
Organism: Stegostoma tigrinum; assembly: GCF_030684315.1. Taxonomy (NCBI): domain Eukaryota; kingdom Metazoa; phylum Chordata; class Chondrichthyes; order Orectolobiformes; family Stegostomatidae; genus Stegostoma; species Stegostoma tigrinum. The sequence goes on from NC_081372.1 coordinate 29,173,272, forward strand.
GAGGCCATTCAAGAGGGGAGAGCAAAAAGACAAGTGGTAGTTGTAGGGGACTGTATAATTAGACGGATTGATAGCATCCTTTGCAAGCAGGATTGAGAGCCCTGTATGATTTGTTGCCTGTCCAGTGCCAGGGTGAAGGACATCTCTGTGAAGCTGGATGACCACAACAGCAGATCACAGCACATCCAGCTTCACACTGTGTTATCAGATTCTCCAGCATCGGCAGATTCTACTATCACCGAAGGACATCTCTGACTGGCTTAAAAGGATATTAGAGAGGGAGGGTGAGGATCCAGTTGTGGTCCATGTTGGGGCAAACAACATAAGCAAGGCTACGAAGGGGGACCTAATTTGAGGGATTAGCAAGCATTAGGAATAAAATGAAGGAACAGGTCCTGAAGGGCTGTATTCTCCAGATTACCACCCAAGCCATGTGCAAATTGGCATAGGGGTAAGAAAATTAGAAGAGTGGCCACATGGCTAAAGGAGTGGTGTGGGAAAGAGGGATTCCATTTCATGGGGCTTTGGCATCAGTTTTGGAACAGGAGGGATTTGTACTGTTGGGGCAGTCTCCACCTGAACCCATCTGGTACTTGTGTTCTAGTAAAAGGATAAATGTGGTCACTAGGACTTTAAACTAGTGAAATGGGTGGGGTGGGGGGGGAGCGGAGGATGGGAGAGGGGGTGCAACAGAAGGGGAAAATGATGCGAAGAATAATGGTAAATAGAAAAGGAAACAGCAGGTAACATTTATGCAGGAGGGTTTAAGTACATTGACTATGAAGGAAGTTAAGAGGAAGGAAAGCTCAGGAGATGTTATTAATCAAGATGTTAGAATTCAAAAAGAAGATAGAAAAACTAGCATAAAGGCACTTTACCTGCATGCTCATAGCATTCAAAACAAGGTAGATGAGTTAATGACACCAATTATCGCAAATGAGTATGACTGAGTACCCATTGCAGAGACATGGTTACAGAATGGTCACAATTGGGAATTAACCATCCATGGGTATTGGACTATTGGGAAGGACGGACAGGAAGGTAAGGGAGGAGGTGTTGCTGTGATAATTAAGGACAACATCAGGGCAATAGTGAGAGTTGATCCAGGTTCTGTGGAGAGTAAGGTTGAATCCATTTGGGTGGAAATTAGAAACTCAAAGAAGAAAAAGTCACTAATAGGCGTAGTCAATGGGCCACCAAGTAACAACATCACATTAGGATGGGCAATAAACAAAGAAATAACTAATGCCTGTAAAAATGGTACAGCAATCATCATGGGGGATTTTAATCTAAACATGGATTGGTGGAACCAGGTCAGCCAAGGCAGCCTTGAGGAGGAGTTCTTCATATCCGCAATAGCTTTCTTGAGCAGTATACAATAGAACCAATGAGGGAGAAAGCTATCCTAGATCTGGTCCTGTGTGATAAGACAGGGATAATTGATCTTATAGTTAGGGATTGATTTGGAAGGAGTGATCACGATATATTGAATTTAGAATACAGATAGAAAGTGAGAAGATAAAATCTAATTTCAGGGTCCTATGCATAACCAGAGGAGACTACAATAGGACGAGGGAGAAGTTGGCTACAGTAGAGTGGAAGCAAAGACTCTGTGGTGGGACAGTTGAACAGTGGAGGACTTCCAAAGCAATTTTTCAAAATGCTCAGCAAACGTATATACTAGCGAAAAGGAACGACTGTAGGTAAGAGTAATCAGCCATGGATGCCTAAGGAAATAAGGGAGGCCACCAAATTGAAAGATCAGGTTTACAAAGTGGCAAAGACCAGTGGGGAAAGATTGGGCAATCTTTCAAAGTCAACAGAGAGCCAACAAAAACAGCTATTAAAAAAGTACTCAGATAATGGGAACTGCAGATGCTGGAGAATCCAAGATAATAAAGTGTGAAGCTGGATGAACACAGCAGGCCAAGCAGCATCTCAGGAGCACAAAAACTGGCGTTTCGGCTCTAGACCCTTCACCAGAGAGAGCGCCTGAAACGTCGGCTTTTGTGCTCCTGAGATGCTGCTTGGCCTGCTATGTTCATCCAGCTCCACACTTTGTTATCTTACTTTTTTTTATAAGATGGATTATGAGACTAAGCTAAAGTAGCTCAGAATATAAAGACAAACAGCCACTCTTCTTTGTTTTCTATATTTTAGAAACTTTTGCTAAGATAAACATTTGGTCCTTAAAAGGATGAGAAGGGGGAATTTAATAATAGGAAATGAGGAAAAATCTGAGGCATTGAACAGGTATTTTGTGTTGTTCTTCACAATGTAGGGCTCAAATAACTTGCCAGTAATTGATGATAGAGACTAAGGTAGGTGAGCACCCAGACATGATTATTGTCATGAAAGAGGCCGTGTTGCACAAGCCAATGGAGCTAAAGGTAGACAAGTTTCTTGGCCCTGATGGAATGCATCCCAGGGTCATAAAGAGATGACAAGAATAATAGTGAATGCACTCATGGTAACTTTCCGAAATTTGCTGGACTCTGAGACAGTTCTAGCACATTGGAAAACAGCCAATGTGACGCTACTGTTCAAAAAAGGAGGTAGACAAAAGATGGGGAATTATACCCTGGTTAGCTTAACTTCTGTAGTGGAGAAAACGCTTGAATCTATCATCAGTGAAGAAATAGCAAGACATACAGATAGAAATCCTCCCATAGGATCGACAGTATGGGTTCATGAAAGGCCCGGCATGTTTGACTAATTTGCTGAAATTCATTGAAGACATTGAGTGCGGCGGATGTGGTGTATCTGGATTTCCAAAAGGCTGTAGACAAGGTGCCAGACAAAAGGCTACTTAATAAGATAAGATAAAGATTGGTTAACTAACAGGAAGCGAACAGTGGGATAAGTGAGTGCATTTCTGGTTGGCGAACAGTGACTAATGGTGTGCCTGAGGGATCAGTGCTGGGACCGAAATTGTTTATAATTTACATTGATGATCTGAAGTTGGGGACCATGTGTAGTGTGTCAGAGTTTGTGGATGACACTATGATGAGTAGTAGTGCAAAGTGTGCAGAGTACTCTGGAAGTTTTCAGAGGGATATAGATAGTTTAAGTGAGTGGGCAAAGGTCTGACAAGTAGAATTCAATGTAGATAACTGTGAAGTCATCCATTTTGGTAGGAATAACAGGAAAAGGGACTGTTATTGGAATGGTAAAACATTGCAGCATGCTGCTGTACAGAGGGATCTGGGTGTCCTTGTGTATGAATTTCCGAAGGTTGGTTTGTAGATACAAAAAGTAATTGAAAAGGCAAATGGAATTTTGATTTTCATTGATGGAGGGCTTGATTTAAAGCAGTCAGATTATGTTTCAGCTGTCTTGGGTGTTGGTGAGGCCACACCCGGAATACTTGTATAGTTTTGGACTCCTTACTTGAGAAGGGATGTACTGGTCCTGGAGGGAGTGCAGAGGAGATTCGTTTAGGTTGATTCCAGAGTTGAGGGTTGGCTTATGAGGAGAGGCTGAATGGACTTGGAATGTATTCATTGGAATTTTAAAGAATGAGGGGTGCCTTATAGAAACATATAAAATTATGAAGGGAATGGATAAGGTAGAAGCAGAGAGGCTGCTTCCACTGGTGGGTGAAACAAGAACAAGAGGGCACAGTTTGAAAATTAGGGGGAGCAGATTTAGGACTGAATTGAGGAAGAACTTTTTCACCCAAAGGGTAGTGACTCTGTGGAATTCCCTGCCCAGTGAAATCGTTGCGGTTTCCTCATTGAATGTTTTTTTTTCAAACTAAGATAGATAATTTTTTGAATATTAAAGGAATTAAGGATTATGGTGAGAGGGTGGGTAAGTGGAACTAAGGCCATGAAAAGATCAGCCACGATCTTCCAAAGTGGCAGAGTGGATTGAAAGGACCAGATGGCCTACTTCTATTCCTGGCTCTTATGTTCTTATGTTTTTATGTTCTATGTTCTTTGTCATCATTGCTTGGCTCACATTGCTTCCTCGGTAAAGACAATTGCAAAATACACCTTTAAGCCCAGCTACATCCCTTGCTTCCATCTGTAAATCTTTTTTTGGGCCCTTCTTACTTCGAGCAATTTACCATTTTTGTATCTGGAGATGATTTTGGCATTCTCAATTATGTTAGCTGCCAGTTTTGCTTCAATCTGTCGAGCTCAGCTCTGTTCTTGCTACATTAAAGTCAGCTGTCCCACAGTGAACTATTCTTCTGGATTGTTCATGGTTTTCTGCCATCATCCTAATTTTGTGGTACAATGATCACTATCCCTTAATGAGCCCCCCCCCCCGCCCCTGTTCACATTTGACCTACTTAGTCCACCTCCTAAGAACCATATCAAGCAACCTTTGTTCATTGGACTTCGTGGATCAATTTTTTGTTATGGAATGTGCTTATTGCATGCTATCACAAGATTTATTGCCCATCCCTAATTGTCCATTAGCTGGGTTAAGAGTCAACTACATTGCTGTGGAGTTACATATAGACTGTACTGGGTAAGGAAGGTAGATTTCTTTCCCTGGTGAACCAGATGGTTTTTCACGTTAATTGACATCATTGCTGTTAGGTTAGTTTTTAATTAAATTAAAATTTCACCATCTGATTTGGTGGAATTCAAACTCACATCTGCAGATCAGTAGTCTGGGATTTGAATGATCTAATCCAGTGGCAGCACACAACCACTTCATATACTGCTGTGGAATATTCTCCTAAGCACAGTGCAGGATCACAGCCATTCTCTGGCCTTCGTACAATCACTATCCCAGACTGCATTCAGATCATTAAAGTCACCCAGTCTAACTAAGTGGAAGTCAGCAGAGTAAAAGATGACAGAGACCAAGTGAGAAGGTGCCCCACTGAATTGCTTTGATTCAGAAAGCTTGGATAATATGTTTAGCATGGCATGAGGACTAAACAAATTTTAGAAGTAATGTCAATGCCTCATATCTATGTTATGGGAATATATTAGGGAAAGGGTTCATTTAAAAAAAAATGTGAATAAGCAGTTATCTAAGTTAGATACAAATGGTTAGCCCTAAAACTGAAGGCATTACAATAAAGATGAGAACGTTCATCTTTAAGAGGGTAGTGAATCAGTGGTATTTTTCACAGAGGACTTTAAAGGCTGGGTCATTAAGTATACTAAAGGCTGAGATTTTTTTTAAATTAGAATCAAGCATTATGGGGAAAAGACAGAAAACTGGGGTTACCAGATCAAGCATCATCTCTAAATAGCAGAGCTAACTCAACAGGCTGAATGGCTTACTCCATATTCAAGCCTTCTCCTACCTCTTATCGTTTGATTTGAGCTAGACATTGACTATTAAACAAAGAAACTTAAATTAGTAAAAATAAAGTTCCAGAATTGTTTGAGGACGCACTTTGTCGCAGAAGATGGAATTAATAATTGGAGCTGTTTTCTGGATACTGTAATGAAGATGACGTTCTGGAATCTTTCAAGAGGTTTTCAAATGGAAACTGTAGGTTTTCATGAACTATGAACTGGATGTGCTAAATTGCCTCCATCTGTACCCTTGATGTTAACATGTTCATATTATTGCTTACAATATGAATTATTAATTGAAGATAGTTAAGATTTAAGTTTATTTTTTAAACTCCTCTTACTATTTCCCCTTCATTTCCTCATTTGAGGTTTTGATTTATGTCTGAAATGTGGTTTAGAGGATGCTGATCATCTGTCAGTCCATTCTTCAAACAGCCAATACTCATGTTGGAAATTGTTGGTAGGCGGTTCAACGTGGTTTTATCACAACATGTCTTACTTGATGTTTATTGCACATACTTCCAGCAGAGCTGGCTGGTCAGCAGTTTGTATAGAATTATAGTTGATTATCAAAAACATAAAAAATAGGAATAGGTCACACAACCTTCTCAGGATTGAATATCCAGGTACAGTACCTCAAACCAAGTAGCATTGACTCCAAGGCCATGCTAGATTTCATTTTGGGCTGAGGGCAGTGGAGGTTGAGCCACGTCAGATAGCAGTGAGGCTCGTTTGGAGCATCGGATTGAGTGGCGCACAATATAGTGAAGACACTAACAAAAACAAAGTTGCTGGAAAAGTTTAGCGGATCTGGCAGCATCTGTGAAGTTAACGGTTTTTACCGTTTAGAGTCTGGTGACCCTTCCTCAGAACTGATGGTGGCTAGGAAATGTCAGTTTATATGCAGAAAATTGGGAGGTGGGTGGGGTAGGGAGTAAACGATAGGTTAGAGCCCAAAAAGAGAGAAAGACAGTTGGACAGACAAAGGAGTTGCTAAGGATCAGGCTGGGGGGAGGATGAATAGTTGTTCATGGGGACTGTTGGTGACTAACAACAGTGGGTATGTAATGGCAGGCTATGTGGTAACAAGGTCTGGTGTGTGGGGTAGGGGGCTGGGACGCGGGAGAGTTTAGGCTCTAAAGTCATTGAACTCAATATTAGGTCTGGAGGGCTGTAGGGTCCCCAAGCAGAAAATTAGGTGTTGTTTCACCAGCTTGCGTTGGGCTTCACTGGAACACTGCAGCAAGCTAGAGACAAAGACGTTAGCCAGGGAGCTGGGTGATGCATTGAAGTGGCAGGCAACAGGTAGTTCAGGGTCTTTTTTGCAAGCAGAACACAGATGTTCTGCTAAGTGGTCACTAAGTCTATGTTTTGTTTCCCCAATGTAGAGGAGACCCCATTGTGAACAGTGAATGCAGTAGACTAGATTCTGGGAAGTGCAGGTGAAGTGTTGCTTCACTTGGAAGATATGTTTGGGCCCTTAGATACTGGGGTTGGGGGGTGGGGGGGAGAGGTAAATGGGTATTGCACCTTCACCAGTTACAGGGGAAGGTGCCATAGGGCTGTGGGGAAGTGTTGGGGGTGAAGAAAATGTGGACCAGCGTGTCCCGGAGGGAACAGTCCCTGCGGAAGGTGGAGAGAGGAGGGGAGGGGAATATGTGGTGGTGGCATCTCGCTGGAGGTGGCGGAAATGGCGTCTGATGATCAAGTGAAGACACGAACTAGCCACACCCTGCCAATGTAGAACCTAGTTAAATTTTTCAGCCAAGCACATGTATTATTGAAACAAAAATTATCAATATGAAAAAAGAGGTATTTCTGGATTAGTCATACACAAGAGTGGCCACTGCACCTCACAGGTAAGCAAGGAGGAGTGTGTAGAGATGGCAGGTCCAGGAAGCCCAGGACTGCTAGGAGCTGTCTAATAGGTATGAAATGTTAGATGCCTATTTAGTGAGAAACATGATTGAGTCAGTAGTGGATGACATGAGGGAAAACTATAGTACCATGGTGCCCAAGCTTACTCTGGGATGAGAAAGGGAGGCTGGGATGAAGTCATAATAGTATGTAATTCACTAGTTTGAAGGATAGGCTGTCTAGTTTGCAGCCAAGATGGTGAGTCTGGTATAGTCTGGTTCCTGGGCAAAAGAGTTCAGTACATAAAGGAACGACTGGATAAACTTCTCGAAAGGGAGGGTGAACAACCAGTGAGAGTGGTTCCTGTGGGAAAGAAGAACATAAGGAGAGACAACTTGGAAGTACCAGGGAGGGTGAAAGTGAGAAGATGGTGAATAGAGTGAAGGTTTCAGTGTTGACAGTGAGCAAAGAAATGGTTGCCTTCCGATGGGCTAGAAAGAGATAAGAACAGGGTGAAATTGGATGTATGTAAATGCATGGCATATAGTGAACCAAATTGAGGAACGGGAAGCAGAAATTGCCCTGGTGGTGAGTATGACATATTAGTGTTCACAGAAATGTGGATCAAGCCAGAACAGAACTGGAGACTTAACATAGGTTCAGAGATCATCGGAAGTGCTGATACTGGAGAATCTGAGATAACAAGGTGTAGAGTTGAATGAACACAGCAGGCCAAGCAGCTTCTGAGGAACAGGAAAACTGATGTTTCAGGTCTGGACCCTTCTTCTGAAAATTATCTCATGGAGACTTAACATCCCAGGTTCGCAGGCTTTTAATACAAAACAAGGTGGGTAAAATGGGAGATGGTGTAGTGGTCTTGGTTTAAAGATAATATCATTGCCCTTGAATGTGATACAGTTCCTGTATTAGAATCTGTATGGTAGGAGGTGAGAAACAGGAAAGGACCTATTGTATTTTTATGGACCTCTAAACAGTGGGGATGATGTAGAGTCCGCATTTGTAGGCAGATCACAGAAGTCTGAAGATAAGGAGGGTTGTGATAGTTGGTGATTGTCAATTACCCTAGGAAGGACAGCAATTCCTAAAATGTGTGCAAGAGAACTGACCAAAACAGTACATTTCCAGTCCTCTTGGGGAGTGAGCTGTGCTCGATCTGGTCCTAGGAAATTATGCAGGTCAAGTAGAGAACGTGTGGGTTGGCGAGCATTTGGGAAATAAGTAATCATAACAGAATAAGGTTCAATATTAAGTTTAAAAAGGATAAAAATCAATGATCAAAATACAATTTTGGAGAATAACATCTGAAGTTGAACTGGATTACCTTGATTGGAAATGCATTTTGGTGGATGAACAATGGGAGAATTTCAAAAGGGAGATGAAGAGAGTACGAGCTAGTTGCATATGTAAGAGAAATGAATATAGGGTATCCAAAGCTGGAGTATTCTGGATGACTAAGGATATTGTTGAGAAAGTAAGAAAGGGAAAGGAGGCACATGATGCATACTGGAATAATAGCAGTTGAAATTAGGATGAGTATCTGAAATGCAGGACAGAGGCTAAGGCTAAAATAAGAAAAGCTACGATGAAACATGAGCAAAGGATGTTTGGTTATGCTAAACCAATAGTAAAATGTTCTTCAAGCATATTCATGGTAAAAGGTTACTGAAGGGTAGGGTGAGGTCCATAAGGGACAAGCAGAGTAAGCTACTCACTGAAACAGGATTTGGCAAAGGTACTAAGTGAATGTTTTGCTTCCGTCTCTGCCAACATAGCAGATGGTGACAAAGTGTGAAGCTGGATGAACACAGCAGGCCAAGCAGCATCTCAGGAGCATTTTGTGCTCCTGAGATGCTGCTGGGCCTGCTGTGTTTATCCTCCTTCACACTTTGTTATCTTGGATTCTCCAGCATCTGCAGTTCCCATTATCACTATAGCACATGGTGACAGTGGCCTAGCTGAACATTTGTGTTGAGCAACTGAACAGTATAGTGATAGATTTTTTTTTAAAAACGGGGGGATGAAAGGGCTGGCAGCACTTGCAGGCAGAGAAGTCACCAGGCTGGGAAGGGATGCTAGCTTGATCGGTGAAAGAGTTAAGGGAGCAAACTGGGGAGCTGTTGACAGAAGTTATATCAGTGGTAATGGGAACTGCAGATGCTGGAGAATCCAAGATAACCAAGTGTGGAGCTGGATGAACACGGCAGGCCAAGCAGCATCTCAGGAGCACAAAAGCTAACATTTCGGGCCGAGACCCTTCATCAGAGAGGGCAATGGGGAGAGGGAACTGGAATAAATAGGAAGGGGGGGGAGGTGGACCGAAGATGGAGAGAAAACAAGATAGGTAGAGAGGAGAGTATAGGTGAGGAGGTAGGGAGGGGATAGGGCAGTCCAGGGAAGATGGACAGGTCAAGGAGGCGGGATGAGGTGGTAGGTAGGAAATGGAGGTGCGGCTTGAGGTGGGAGGAAGGGATGGGTGAGAGGAAGAACAGGTTAGGGAAGCAGAGACAAGCTGGGCTGGTTTTGGGATGCAGTGGGGGGAGGGGACGAGCTGGGCTGGTGTTGGGATGCAGTTGGGGATGGGGAGATTTTGAAGCTGAAATCTACATTGATACCATTGGGCTGCAGGGTTTCCAAACGGAATATGAATTGCTGTTCCTGCAACCTTCAGGTGGCATCATTGTGGCACTGCAGGAGGCCCAGGATGGACATGTCGTCTAAGGAATGGGAGGGGAAGTTGAAATGGTTCGCGACTTGTTTATTCTGAACCGAGCATAGATGTTCTGCAAGGCGGTCCCCAAGCCTCCGCTTGGTTTCCCCAGTGTAGAGACAGCCACACCGGGTACAATGGATACAGTATACTACATTGGCTGATGTGCAGGTGAACGTCTGCTTGACGTGGAAGGTCATCTTGGGGCCTGGGATGAGGATGAGGGAGGAGGTGTGGGGGCAGGTGTAGCACTTGCTGTGGTTGCAGGTGAAAGTGCCGGGTGTGGTGAGGTTGGAGGGGACCGTGGAGTGGGCAAGGGAGTCACGGAGACAGTGGTCTCCAGAAGGCAGACCAAGGGTGGGGTTGGAAAAATGTCTTTCGTGGTTGGGTCGGATTGTAGCTGGTGGGAGTGTCGGAGGATGATGCGTTGTATCCAGAAGTTGGTGGAGTGGCATGTGAGGACTAGGGGGATTCTCTTGGGGTGGTTATTGCGGGGGCGAGGTGTGAGGGATGAGGTGCGGGAGACATGGTTGAGGGCGTTCTCGACCACTGCCGGGGGGAAGTTGCGGTCCTCCTCCCCACCAACCTCATCACGCCCGCTTGACCTGTCCGTCCTCCCCGGACTGACCTATCCCCTCCCCACCTCCCTACCCATGCTCTCCTCTTCACCTATCTTCTCCTCTATCCATCTCCAGTCCACCTCCCCCTCTCTTCCCTATTTATTTCAGAATCCTGTCCCCATCCCCCTTTTCTGATGAAGGGTCTCGGCCTGAAATGTCAGCTTTTATACTCCTAAGAAGCTGCTTGGCCTGCTCTGTTCATCCAGCCCCACACTTTGTTATCTTCAATTTGCAGGTTGTTTGCTTGCTTTGGGAATACTCAAATCCTTGTTGCATAGCTGAATAAGAAGGGGAATAAACACTCATTCTGTTTGGTCACCTAATTCTGGGGACTTTGTCTGTATGAAATTTTTTCTTCTATGCTGGTTTGGTGTCCATTGGAGGAGTGTCCAAAACAAATACGTTTGATTGTGCCCAGCTCTGCTAAGAGCAGATCAAAGTCATGCTGCCATCTACTGAATCCAGGAAGAAGGTAAATATTTTCTTTCTTCAGTGCGGAAAGTAGCAAGGCCTTTTGACTGCATTGCTGGAAAGCAGCCACAAGTCTCCAAATCTGGCGGCTATTACTATTTTCACAGACCTTTTGTGCTTGAAGTAACTGGTTGACCAGTGCTCCAATTTCCAGGTGCAAAGCATTACTTCAAAGAGTCGAGGTGACAGCCTGTGGGTGTGGTGCAAGCAGGTCATTAGGGAAGTCTGAGAAGGACAAAATTGAAATTAAGTATATTCTTAAGCAGAGCTAAAACAAATGTCAGTCCTTGGCTGAAAATTATTTAGACAGTCATCATTGTGTTGTTGCTTGAGCAAAATGCCATTACCAGCAGAGCACCAAATTAATATTCAAAACTGGTCCAAAAATGTGCAGCAGATGGCAGGATTGGCAGCAAAATCCAATCCCATCGTGTGGCAATATGAGAAGAGTAACATGCGGGAAGACTTCTCATCAATGTGGAGCAACCTTGAATAAATATAGAGGCCTGAAGGTAGGCCATATTTTTCGTGTCCAGGCTTTGACTGATGGGATTAAGGTACTAGGTTATAAAATGAAGAAAACAATACGTATTGCATTCAGAGATCTTGGTATGATTTTGGAGGATTTGCAAGACATTTGTTATATTTTGACCCCTTGCCATCACCAATGTGCTGTAATGTTCAGGACTTTCTCTGTGGGCATTAGCTCATACAGCTCCGATTCTCACCTCTTTACTAAAGCCATTTCCAAATCAAGTGGAATGTCTGTATGAACAAAAGGAGCAGGAGTAGGTCGTCTGTCCAGCAATAAAATAATGGTTGATTTGCCCTGGCTTTGACGTCTTTTCTCCCAGTTCCTGATGGCTCTGAACTTCACAATACTTAAAATCTATCTACCTCTTCATTTTGCCATCCAGCCTCCACAATTCTCTGGAATAGGGATCTCCAAATACTCTCTACTCCCTGAGAGAAGGAATTCCTTTGTAATTCAGTTTTAAATGACTGTCATCTTGTTCTATAATAATGTCTCATCATTCCTCCCCCCGACTACAGTGGAAACATCTTAGATTTAGTTTATTTATTTGTCATGAGTATTAAGTATGGGAATATGTAAGTACAGTTAAAAGTGCACAAAGTCTGTTCGCTGGTCCCCACTAGGCTACAAAAAACCAGAATTAAAAGATTTTAACAGAGCCAAAAGGTAAGCAAGAAAAACAAATGTCCAGATCTCAGATCCCAAGTCCATTTCCACAATGGTGCAGGCCTCTTGAGGTAGGTAGTTAAAAGGGTGAGGTGTTAGGAGGGATAGACTTACTACAGTGAGGAGAGGGAAGAAGAGAAAAAGAAAAGAAAAGGAAAGGAAACTGGCGAGCAGAGTGGAGCTCTGAATGGAGTGACTTACCCTGCTGCCATCTTGTCAGAAAATCTTCTCCATATTTGCTCTGTCCAGCCCTGTCAGAATCGTGTACATTTCAATAGGATTAGCCCTATTTCTTCTGAAACTTAATGAAAAAGGACCTATCCTGCTTGCTGTTCTTAATGGATCGATACCTTCATTCCAGAATCAGTCTTGTAAATCTCTTTTGAACTCCCCCCAATGCCTAAATAGGGGCACCAAAACTGCAAACAGTACTGCAGGTGTGGCCTTCCCAACACCTGGTCCAGTTTTAACACAACTTCCCTTTTTAGTCTGCAACCACCAGCAATGCGAGCCAAATCCATTTACAATGTTAATTGATGGCTGCATCTGCATGTTAACTTGTGTTTCATGCACAAGAACAATCAGATTCTTCCCTTCTGCACCAAATTGGAGTGACTCTCCATTTAAATACTCAGACATTTGATTATTCCTATCATGTGCATGACCCTTCACTATCCTACATATCCTTGGAATTCCATCGGTCAAGTTTTTTGCCCACTCACTCAACCTATCTATAAACTTCCTCGCAGATTCCTAAGTGTTCATTGCTATTTTTGCATCATCAAATTTTGACACACAATACTTTGCTGCATTATTAGTATAAATAATAAATATGAGAGGTCCCCAGCATCGGTCCCTGTAACATTTCTGTAATAATGACTTTCCAACTTGAAAACAGCTCAATAATCCCTCTCTGTCTTCTGTGTATTAACCAATCCTCAGTCCATGTCCACACATTACCCTTTATATCTTATGCAATAACCTTTTATGTGACACTGCATCAAGTGCTTGGAAATCCAAATACAGTACACCTACAGGATCACTTCTATCCACTTGCACTTTATACACTTCAATCTAGCATGATTTCTTTTTCACAAAACTTTGTTGACTCCATTTGATTGTGTTATGCTTTTCTAAATGTCCTGCTACTTCTACTTCTTTCTTAATAATGGAGGCTAGCATTTTCCCAATGACACATGTTGAGCTAAAAGTCCTATCGTGTTCTGCTTCCTGCCTCCCTTTTGTCTTGAATGATCCAATGAAATCTTCCCAGAATCCAGTGAGCTCTAGAACATGTCAGTCAATGAATCCACTATCCCTGCAGTCACTTCATTTAAAACTCTTGGATTCAAGCCATCAGACCCATTGACTTGATTGCTTTAGACTCATTTGTTTGTTGCATACTTTTGTCCCTGTAACCTTTCCTTCCATTAGTTGCTCATCCATTTGATCGACACAAAATATTGGTTTAAAATTAACTACCATATCCCTGTTCCATGTTCACCAATTTACCAGTCATGTTCTCCCAGTGTCCCGCACTCTAGTTCGCTACTCTTGTTATATTCCTGTGGAAGTTCTGCTCTTTTTATATTTCTTGCCAATTTACATTCATAATCAATTTTCTTCTATATTAGCTTTTTAATGATCCATTGCTGGTTCTTTAAATCATCCCAATGCCACTAGCTTTTGCTGCTTTTTCTGCCTTTGATCTTGAGTGGATATTTTCCTTGAATGCCTTTGTTAACCATAGGAGCAACATCCTCAAAACTGGGTTCTTTTTGATTGGAATCAATTTTTGCTGAGGATTATAGAATATCTGCTTTACTGTCTGCCACTGCTCACCTGACCTGCTGATTCTATTTTTTCCAGTTTGCTTCAGTCAACTCTTTCTTCATACCTCTGTTAATGCCCTTATTTAGTCCCTCAAACTGGATTTGAAATTCCACCATGTGGTGAGTGCTAATCCCTAGAGGATCCTTAACCACACCATCTCTTATCTCACCAACTCCTACCTCATGACACATTACTAAAAGAGACTGTTGCTAGATAGGTTATCCAATGAATGTAGGAACTGCTGATGCTGGAGAATCTGAGACAACAAGATGTAGAGCTGGATGAACACAGCAGGCCAAGCAGCATCAGAGGAGCAGGAAAGCTGACGTTTTGAGTCTAGACCCTTCTTCAGAAATGGGGGAGGAGAAGGGGATTCTGAAGTAAATAGGAAGAGAGGGGGAGGTGGAGGCAGATAGCAGATGGATAAAGGAGAAGATAGGTGGAGAGGAGACGGACAGGTCAAAGAGGTGGGGATGGAGCCAGTAAAGGTGAATGTAGGTGGGGAGTTAGGGATTATCTATCTTCTATCTGCCTCCCCCTTTCTACCTGTTTATTTCAGAATCCCCTTCCCCTCCCCCATTTCTGAAGATGTGTCGAGACCCGAAACATCAGCTTTCCTGCTCCTCTGATGCTGCTTGACCTGTTGTGTTCATCCAGCTCTACACCTTGTCTCAGGTTATGCAATGTATTGCTTTAATAATCAATTCCTGATACACTCTACAAATTCATCTTCAGTGTTAGCCATCTCCATTTGATTTGGAGACAGTGAGGACTGCAGATGCTGCAAGCAAGAGTCCCAACCATTTCCCCCTCCATTGACACCCATTCGCTTGGCAGGACTGGTCCTTACCCTCAACAATTTATCCTTTGATTCCTTCTACTTTGTATAAACCAAAGGGATGGCGATGAGCAACTGCATGGGTCTGAGCTATGCCTGCCCGTTTGTAGGATTTGTGGAAGAGTCCATCTTCTACAACTGCACCAATGTCATCCCCCACGTCTTTCTTCATCATATTGATGACTGCATCAGTGCTGTCTTATGCTCCCACGAGGAGCTCAAGCAGTTTGTCAGTTTCACCAACACCTTCCACTTTGCTGTCAAGTTCATCTGGACCATTTCTGATACCTTCCTCCCCACCCTGGCCCCCTCTGTCTCCATCTGTGGAAACTGACTCACCACTGACATCCATTTCCAACCCACTGACTCCCACAACTTCCTTGACTGCATCCCCTCTCACCCACCCTCCTATAGAAATGCTACTCTAAACTCTCAATTTCTGTGCCTCTGCCGCATCTGCTCCCAGGGTTAGGTGTTTTACTCCAGACCATACCAGATATCCTCCTGTTTTTGGGACTGGTGTTTCCCCTCCTCTATAATTAAGGATGCCCTCAACTGCATTTCCTCCATTTCTTGCACTTCTGCCCTCAAACACTGTCTCCCAGCAACAATAGGAATAGAGTCCCCTTCATCCTACATACCAGCCCACCAACTTCTGGATCCAATGCATCGTCCATCGACATTTCTGCCACCTACAATCAGACCGCACCACCAAAAAGATATTTCCCTCCCCACTGCTGTCCACTTTCCACATGGTCAGTTCATTACATGACTCCTTTGTCAGCTCTACACTCCCCACCAATTCCTCCACCACACTCAATACCCTTCCCTACAAACATGAGGTGCAATACCTGCCCCTACACTTCTCACCTCCATCCAAGGCCTCAAACATTCCTTCCAGATCTGGCAGAGGTTCAGCTGCACTTCATCTGACCTGACCTATTGTGCCCCTTGTGGTCTCTATATTGGGGAGACCAAATGCAGATTGAGGCACTGATTCACAGACCATCTGCATTCTATAAGCACCAATGAACCCAATCTTCTTGCTATCCATTTTAATTCCCCCCCCCCCCCCCCACCCCTCACCCCGGGTTATATGTCCATCCTTGGTTTCCTCCACTGTAAGAGTGAGGCCAAACATAAACTGGAGAAACAACAGCTGATATTTTGCCTTGGCAGCTTACAGCCCAATGGCCTGAATATTGACTCCAGCTTCAAAATCCCTCTTCCCCCCAGCCTTATCCCCACGTCCAGCCCTCCCCCCTCCTACTTGCCTCCCTGACCTGACCTAACGTAACCTAACCTGCCCATCTTCCTACTCACCTATCCGCTCCACCCTTCCCACTTACCAATCACACTAATCCCCTACTTGCTTCCATCTATTGCCATCCCACCTACTCTTCCCCAGCTCCACCCCCTCTGTATATTTACTTCTGGTGTCCCCTCCCCTTCCCCAGTCCCGACAGTGTTTTGGCCTGAAATGTTGACTTTCCTGCTTTTTGGATGCTCTTTGGATCTACTGTGCTTTTGCAGATTCACATCTGTTGATTGTGTCCATCTAATTTGCCAGATGACAATCACCTTCTTACATGCCTCCATTACTTCCTGGTTTACAGTTTATGCTATAGAGAGATGACTGTCTGGGGGCCTAGAGATGACTCACATCCTTCTTCCCTCACTATTCCTTATTTTCATCCAAACTGTTGCCACATTACAATCAATTGCACCCAGGTCACCATTTACTATTGCACTGATACTTTCCTTTATTACCAAAGCTTACACCACTTTCTTTTCATTTTGACTATATTTCTGGAATATTGAATACAATATCCTTGAACTGTCTGTTCCCACTCCTGGTCACCTTGCAACCACCATTCCATAAGAGCTGTCAAATCATATGCCCTCAACTCATCTATCTTGTTGAAATACTGAGGTATGCACTCAGATAAAGAGCCTTAAGCTTTAGCCTTTTACCTTTAGGACTTTGGTTCTAATTTTTGCTGCACTCTGCTGCTCTTATTTTCTACCCCTTCTAGTTTGATTATTGTTAGCCTCTCCACTGCTCTGGACTTCTGCTCTCTCAATTCTTTTATTTGTTTTTTTTAAAAACTTTCCTTCAATTGAACTATCCTCCTCCATGAATTGATTTAAAGCTCTACCTACAAGCCCCAGTTATACAATGGGCAAGGTCACTGGTCCCAGCATGGTTCAAATGAAGCTTATCCCAATAGAACAGCTCTCTCCACCCCCTAACCAAGTGCAAACTATTCTATGAATTGGAACCCTTTCTCCAACACCAAATCTCTGAGCCATATATTTACTTTTGTAATCTTATTCACCTTACATCAATTTGCACATGCCTCAGGTAGTAATCCAGAGATTATTACTTTTGTGGTTTTGCTCTTTAAGTTTAACCCTAAACTGCTTGTAATCCCTCAGTAGAGTTTCTTTTCAAGTCCTATCTATGATGACAGTACCTGCGTAAACAACAATAGTTGGATCCTTGCTGTCTTCAAGTTCCTCTTCAGCCCAGAAGAGATGTCCTGAACTTTGGTAGGTAACACAGTCTTCGAGACTATCTTTTCTGCAGTGAATAGTATTAGTAACTACGAATAGTATCTTCTGTATCCCCTATTACTATGCTGCTTTTCTTGTGTGTGTGTCTCTCTCTGCCTCTTCCGCCCCCCAAACTGACTAACATATTTCTTAATTTCTGAATGAATGTTTGACGCTGTGTGAGCCAAGTCTATTTAAAAATGTGTGCTGTAAGCTGCAGAGCCTCAGATTCCTCAATCAAGACGTAACGTCTCATGTTCCACCAGTAATACCTTCCTCCTTGTGTTTGAGAGCAAAATGTGACCGTGTAGTGGAAATTGGGCTCGAGGCTCACGTTAATGCTCTGACAACATGGATTCCAATGTGTTGGCAGCTGATGGAATTTTAATTCAATTAATATGTTGAATGCTCGTTTGGGTATTAATAACCATGAAATCATCATTGGCTTGTAAAATTTCTTTTTAGAGAAGGCAATCAGGGATCCATATCCAGTCTAGCCTACATGTGACCTACAGCAATGCTGTTAACTCTTAACTGCCCTCTGAAAAAGCCCAGAGAGCCAATCAAAGGGCAGTTAAGGATCTTGTGAAGTCTACATATGAAAGAGTTAATGCTGCTGCTGTTCATTTAAGCTGTAAAATTTGCTGAGGTTGGTTATGTCTGGGTCAGGATTCGGGAAGGTTGGAGGAAACGTGTTGCTGGAAGCTGGCATTAAGAAATACTAAAGAGTCTGTCTTCCTGTAACACATAGAAAAAGAAATAGAAGTTAAAATAAACTCCTGAGTAAAACTTACCTGACTCAGTGGATGCACTGTCCCCTTCTCCCTTTATTATTTGGAAGGATTATAATGAGAATTTTATGATTTCACTGACAGTTACAGAATGTACAGTTGGAGAAGCAGCATGTTCTGATGAATGATCTACCTGTATGTCCCTTCTTACTGCATTTATACTGTGCAATTACCTTGATTCCTTGTGATGTCTTGTGAGAACATGTTATTTCTCAGCTCAACAGAGTGAGCTGTCAGTCTGAGATACTTATACTGCCTGGAACCATCTTTAGGCTAGTTCCATGAGCCAGGGATAAGTCTTACGTCATCAAACATCCAGTGGGAATAATGTACATGTGGAAAGCCTAGCCTATTTTGTCTAAAATTTTTATTTGCATATTCATTTGAATTATGGCTAGATTATTTCCAAGGTCTTTATATTTTCCTTGTGTATTTCCCTATTAAAGGGCCACATCATACAGGGAAAATTACTTTGGTAAGCCAAAGGCAAAGGTGTCCCCAGCAATTGCAGAATTTAGATGCTGGAACCCTTTCAGAAACGATAAAGACAAGATGACTGCCCTTGAAGAGATGTATTGCAAATTTTGGAGATACTGTACCATAACAATAGATCATGTGGATTCCGGCTGCAATGCAGATTAATTTAGGTGCAGGATGCCCAATCTGAAGGCTCTAGTCAGGTAACAAACCAATGAACCATATAGTAAATAATGATATTCTAGTACATACCTTACAGTAGTATCAATATTAGTAAGGCTCCTATTTATAAAAATGGCATATGCATTTTTGGCCATCATTCTTCTTCTACCTTATTACTTGTCACTTGGAAAACAGAAACTAAAAACGAGATTTTAACCAAACAATGTCAGAGCACAGAACAACGTTTTCCAGATCTTAATACATAGAATTTTCAAAATACTGAAATCAGATTTGTATACAACTGTAAAAATGGTAGGAATCAACAGGAGCTTTGTACACTCAATCTCGGAACATAGGAGCAGGTGTAGGCCATTCAGCTCTTGAGCCTGTTCTGCCATTCATGGAAATGATAGCTGATTTGTGGCCTCACTCCATATACCTGCCCCGGCCCATATTCTTTAATAAGTACGATGAATAAAAAAAATCTCTCTCCGATTTAGAGATGTGTTTGGTCAACAGATCATCTCTTGCATTTTATTGCATTAGTACTTGGGAGGCATAACCAAAACATGACCTATCACATCCGCAGTATTGCTCAGTTATTAAGTGCAGTTTCATCTTCACAGGTTTGAAAATGGACAACTGGGCTGCTTTAAAAGTTTAGTATTATCATTAACTATGTGAATTATCTCACTCTTGTGTACCTTTCTAAAAATGTAATTCTCTTTGAAAGTACTAGCATAGCTATTCACCTGAAATAATGAACTAAATATTAGAAGTTAGACTAGATTTTAGAAAGAACAAAGTCACAGCTTTGTACCTAGAGAGGCAATATTAATAAATGAATATCTTCCATTTATTGCGTGATGCTTACAAATTAATTATTTCAGTAATCTAGAACAGAGGTGCATAGATTTTAAAATATTAAAGCCAACATAGAACACCATAACTTCTGTGTAGGTGTGCTGAATTATTGGGTAAAGACATTAAGGTTTCATTACACGTGGTGTATGTACTTGGCTTGTGTATTCCCAATAAGCCACTTGCAACTTACGGTTCTGGTATTAATGGAATGAATTTCAACTTTCCTTGAAGGAAATAGTAGAATACTTAAATAAATTCAATTTATAAATAATGTCAATTCTACTGTTCTGTCATCAAGTTTGTACGTGGTATGAGAATCCCCTGATAATACAAGAATAAGTTATAGGAGTGCTCGTTACTTATCTTAGGATGACTCTGTGACCCGATTGCTCCTAGGTACACAAGCCTAACACAGTGTGGGGAAGGTGTCAGGACGCGAGAGAAATATTGACGAGGTTGTGGAAATCAGAATTCAGAGGGTGGACACAGTGTTTTTCACCTTTTGATCATATGAATTAGATTGGGTCTCTGAACATATCCAAAGATTGCAGTCTCCAAGGAACCACTAACTGTGGAACTGACTGACATGCAATGATTTCTCAGAAGTGCGTTGCCGATGGTTCTAGGGGAGCAGCAGAAAAAAGGGTTCCATTTATAAGAGAATACAGTACTGAAGTTAGTGATTAAAACTAAGCTGCTTATCAACATTCAAGCAAAGAACAGCTGGCTGAAGTAAAGAAAATTAGAATTGTGGGAAGAATGTTTACAAGTCATAAGAACTTTTTGAGGACAATTATCAATATGTAAAGTATCAGCTGTATGTTTAATTTCACACATACGTTATATAAGAGACGTCATTCATTCCTGACATGACTTAGGGTAGTTTAAGTGCTGTGGGCACATTGAAAACAGAAGTTAATAGTTTTTGGTACATGATTAGGATGAAAGTGACTCCAGAGAGTTGTAGGAGGGGCAGTGTAATCAATGGGAGGACCTTTGACAACAGAAACAAAGTACTTGGAAAGACTAGAAAGCTCAAGGTCAACTTTTTAAGGAGACCATGGTAGTGAGGGTTTCAGGAGAAGGAATGATTAGAACTGTTGGTGTGCATTATGGAAACGAGGGAAATAAGTGATTAGGAATTAGGTGAGAGGAAGGTAGGAAACAGGTCTATAGGTGAATTTATAGAAGATGAAGGAAAAGACTGCAGAGAGACTGGGAATATTGTTAGTTTAACAGACTATTGAGAAGTAAAGGTCTGGAAGAGAGTGGCACTTTAATGGTTAACAAAGTTGGATACCATGCAGTCCATAAGTACTTGACTCTAAATATTAGAGGAAACATTGACTGTCGTGTGGCCTTTAGCATGCTGAAAACAAGTTTTGTGTTGTCCTTACTTCAGGTGGGCAGGAGTAGCAGAAGGATTTGGCTGTGCCAATAAAACCAGTTTTTGTACAGGCTAGTTCCATTGGCACTATGATATTTTACAACTGTTTTGCACTATTACAGCCAGATCGAACTGAGGTTCTGATGGTACCAATTTGCACCTTTTACTTCAGAGCAAACCATTTCAAAGCCTAAGGAAAGAATATTTCATTCTCTCCGCATGCTTCACTAATGATGAATAATAAGGGAAGGCTCAATGAAACCTTCCTCCTTATAGAGTAGGGCTTTTGAATATCTCTGTTCACTCGTTTTGAATCCTATAGCACAATTAACATAAGTTCACTTTTCTGAGTAAATCTTGCCAACATACTCTGCAAAACATTCTAACGAAAGATGCTTTAAGTGTCAGTTCTTTCCTTTACATCACCCAGCGATGTGCTGAGTGAAAATTGACGAGGTGTGAAATACTAATTAGATTGCATCCAGAGGGAAGCTGTGTAGTTTGAATGTGTCCAGATCCACCTTCTTGTCTTGAAGGTCTTACATTATGCAAACCTCAAACCCAATTCTGTGCCACCTATGTGTAGCTCAGCCATGGTCCTGGATTAAAAACTCTGGGGTTAGGGTTTGTAAACTGATCTCCCTGCAGAAATGCAGCTTTAATGTCGATTGATCTACATGCCTAAGCATGTGATGCCAGAAGATCAAAATTGATTTTCCTGCTGTCGCTGAAATTTTCCCGCTGTCGCTGAAATTTTCCCTGGTATCGTCATCACCCAATTTTTCTGTCATGCCACTAGCCTTTACTTTACCTTAAGTGCCATCAGGAGACACCTTTTCAGTGTATATCCACTGCTGTGGTAAGGCTGTTATCCCTTATCTGGCACCACTGTATACATCCCAAATCCTGAAAGACCATAAGACAGAGGAGTGGAAGAAAGGCCATTCAGCCCATCGAATCCACTCCGCCATTTAAATCATGGCTGATGGGCATTTCAACTCCACTTCCCTGCACTCTCCCCGTAGCCCTTGATTCCTTGTGAGATCAAGAATTTATCAATCTCTGCCTTGAAGACATTTAACGTCCCGGGCTCCACTGCGCTCCGTGACAATGAATTCCACAGGCCCACCACTCTCTGGCTGAAGAAATGTCTCCTCATTTCCGTTCTAAATTTACCCCGTCTAATTTTAAGGCTGTGCCCACGGGTCCTAGTCTCCCTGCCCAACAGAAACAACTTCCCAGCGTCCACTCTTTCTGAGCTATACATTATCTTGTAAGTTTCTATTAGATCTCCCTTTAAGCTTCTAAACTCTAATGAATACAATCCCAGGATCCTCAGCCATTCATTGTATGTTAGGCCTACCATTCCAGGGATCATCCATGTGAATCTCCGCTGGACATGCTCCAGGGACAGTATGTTCTTCCTGAGGTGTGGGGCCCAAAGTTGGACACAGTATTCCAAATGGGGCCTAACTAGAGCTTTATAAAGTCTCAGAAGCACATCACTGCTTTTATATTCCAACCCTCTTGAGATAAACGACAACGTTACATTCGCTTTCTTAATCACGGACTCTACCTGCAAGTTAACCTTTAGAGAATCCTGGACAAACACCCCCAGATGCCTGTAATTCTCTACGGATTTTCTCACCGTTTAGAAAATAGTCCATGCCTGTATTCTTTTTTCCAAAGTGAAAAGCCTCACATTTGCTCACGTTGAATTTCATCAGCCATTTCCTGGACCACTCTCCTAAACTGTCTAAATCTTTCTGCAGCCTCCCCACCTTCTCAGTACTACCTGCCTGTCCACCTATCTTCGTATCATCGGCAAACTTTGCCAGAATGCCCCCAGTCCCTCCATCCAGATAATTAATATTTAAAGTGAACAGTTGCGGCCCCACGGGACACCATTTGTCACTGCCATTCTGAAAAAGAGCCTTTTATCCCAACTCTCTACCTTCTGTCAGACAGCCAATCCTCAATCCAAGCCAGTAGCTCACCTTGAACACCATGGGCCTCCACCTTATTCAGCAGCCTCCCGTGAGGCACCTTATCAAAGGCCTTTTTGGAAGTCTAGATGGATAACATCCACTGGGTTTCCCTGGTCTAACCTACTTATTACCTCTTTAAAGAATTCTAACAGGTTTGTCAGGCACAACCTCCCCTTACTCTCCCAGCTCTACAGTTGATTTGAATTTTTTTAGTGAACATGTCTCCTAATTTATTCAGGATCACCAAGACTTCCTGAGAACATGGGCTTCTGCTCCTATGGTATTCTTAGTCTGTAATATATTTATTGTCCTTGTTAAATTGTGCCCTCTATCTTGACTTCAATCTCTTTTGGGATGGTTTGATCTTTCCTTTCTATTAATAGGATATCTTTCATCAGTTTGTGATTTTTTTTTAGGGGCATGTTTGCTCCCAGACTCACCATTTGAGCTTAAACTGCTTTCAATACAGAGGCCTAGCCTCCTGTACCTCAACCTATACATTCAGCTACCTTTTTATATTTTCCAGGGGCTTCCCTGCTCTACTTATAATTATTCACATTTCTCCATTGACTGGTCCCATCTGGTAAATATTAAACTGCTGTCTCCACTTTTGGCAGTTGTCATTTGGGACTAATGGCTTCATACTGACTGCCAGAACTAATCTGTCCATCATCAGACAAATTGACAATCGTTACGGTTTGATTCTAGTAAATGTGTGACGTTTAAGTCTGGCAGTTCCTTGTTATTTCCTTTCACTACTTCAAAATCAGCATATTTGTTACACTTTACAAGATTTCTTACTACAGGTAACAAAAGTTTGCTTTCCTTGCTGTGCGGTTGTTAGCTTTCAGTCTTTGCCAATTACTTTCCCCGGGATTCTCCATTAAGTGCCACTCTCTTATATGAAGCCATATTTCTCTGACTTAAATTGGTTTCCAATGGCCTTATCTTACATCCTAAAGCTCACTGAATTCTTTTTGAGGCTTTGGGTTTAATGAAACTGCTCTATGAGCAATGCATTCTAATGGTCTGGGAAAGTCAAGCTCATTGGTACTTCTTACTGAAGGTAATGGCCAATCACTCATTACTGATGAAATGTTACATTTCCTGCCAAAAAAATGATACGGACTTTATCTCCAACCACCTGCAACTAATTCTTAGCATGTAATACCCATGCGAATGCAACTGGTAATTTACAGTTTGACTGATCTGCCAAAATTTTACGCGATATGGCCTGATTTCTTTCACCTACCCCAGTCTTACAAGGACTTTCTACTGTTGTATTCATAATACTTGTTTGTATATTCACTTTCTCTGTGAATTCATAATTACAAATTCTATGCCCATCGGTGAGAACTTTTGCCAGTGGTCTGAGTCAGAATCATACAGAACGGAAACAGGTCCTACAATCAAACTCATCCATGCTGATCAGACATCCCAATGTGACCTAATCTCATGTGCCAGCGTTTGGCCCATATTCCTCTAAATCCTTCCTATTCATATACCCATCCAGATGTCTTGCAATGCTGTGATTGTGCCAGCCTCCACTTCTGGCAGCTTGCTCCAAACACATGTCTCCTCTGCATGAAAAAGTTATCTCACTGGTCTTTATAAAGAATTCTGCTCTCACCTTAAACTTATGCCCTCTAGTTTTGGACTCTCCCACCCGCGGAAAAGACATAGGCTGTTCATGAGACTGCCTCGATGCAGGCTACATGCAACAGTACAAAAGAACTGTCACAAATACAAATTAGGACAGAAATGCCACTGATAAGTTTGAGAAGCAAAAAGAATTTGGAATATGGAGTTTTATAAAATCATGATTCTTATTAGTCAGAGGTTGGTACTATTTCAGCCAGTTTATTCCACACAACAGATGATGTACATCCATGGTTTAATATTGCACAATTGAAAAAGGCTGCTACCAATGCATTCATATTTGGGCTGAAACTTATAATACTCTCTCTTACACAAAATGTTCCTATTCAATGTTTGCTTTCAAATATTTTACTATGACATTTGGAACAGCTCATAACTTCGTAGTACTTTGACTCACACCTAAATTATTGTTTCAGTACACCAAATATTCTGGGGTTCATCTTGTAAATTCTGAATTTTCTTTGCTTCTCAAAATTATTGATAGCATTTCTGAATTTGTATTATTAATGGTTCTCCTTTTTTGTACTGCTTCATTTGACCTGTATCTTGGCAGTCTGACGAATTTGCTAACATTACGTCCTGTGATCTCTGTTATATGATTGATTACAGAGGAGCCAGTGTAGAGTGGGGTGGACAAAGTCATACGTCACCCGAGACCAGGTTATAGTCCAAGAAGTTTATTTGCAATCACAGGCTTTCGGAGCGTTCCTTCACCTGATGAATGAGCAGCACTCTGAAAGCTTGTGATTTCAAATAAACCTCTAGGACTATAACGTGGTGTCGTGCGACGGATGACTTTATCACCAACTGACCTCTTCTTGCTGCAGGAAAGTAGCGCTCATAATGTATGTATGTTGATTCTCAAATTCACCACCATCAAAACTAGAAGTCTTTCCACATTTGATACTTTGGCACAGCCAAATAACATAAATGCAAGCACAGATTTGGGTAATTTAGTTTTTGCAGTTTTGCTTATAACCTACTGAATTCCATTACGTATTCACCCATTGTTGGCTTTGGTAAATAAGTAACTTGGGTCCATTCATTCACAGCTTATAAAGCTCATTTTCAGAAAATGGGGTGGGTAATTTTACCTTGAAATTTTACATCTTGACTCAACAATACTCTGCTACTAATGTTATCTTCTCAAAAGATGGCTTGCATTTGAACAGAATTTAAATCCAAGCTTTTGAGAGCTTTATTTCAGTTATCTGCACTCCAGAAAATTCATACCCCACTGATTACCAGCTTCCAATATCTTTACTACCAATTCACACTCAGTTAACCCTTAATATATCCATCAACTGTTCCCACTTCCTGTTACATCTCAGGCATTTCTTCTGACAATATCAGGTGGTGATAAGTCCTCGTTCTCCATTCTCCGAGAAGGAACGTGCATCCACCCTCTCGAGACTCCTCAGGACCTTGTATTTTTCAATCAAGTAACCTCTTGGTTTTTTTTTAAACACAATGGATATATGTCCAGCCTGGCCAACCTTTCCTCATAAGACAAACCATCCATTCTAATATTCTAGTAAACTTTGCACTGCTTTAAATGTATTTGCATCTTTCCTAAAAGAGAAAACCCATATAGTACACAGTATGTAAGATGGGCTGTCACTAATGATCTATACAACTGAAACCTCCTTGCTATTATATTCCATTCTGCTCGCAAGAAATGATACTCTATTTGGTTTTCTTATTACTGTGACATCCAACATACACTCAGTCACGTGATCTGTCACCATTTAGGTAATATGCTTCCTCCTTATTCTGCCTTTCAAAATGGATATTTATCCTACATTATATTGTATTTCCAGATTTTGGGCCACATACATAATCCTAGATAAATTCCTCTGTTGTATGCTTACATCGTATCCTTGTGTCAGTAAAAACTACATTGTGGGTCTATTTGTCCAAGTCATTTATGACTTGGAAACAGTTGAGGACCCAGCACTGAATACTATCTTCTGTTGAGGCTGTCAATTCTCTGTGAAAGTACAGAGCTTCGAGCAACATGTATCATTGAACCAGAGGCTATGAATTCTCTAAAATCCATTTCCAGGTTTAATTCATTAGTTATATCAGAGTTATTTTGGTATTTTTAATTATTTAGTTGTAGGAGAGTTCTGAAAGTACTTGATTCGACAAATGGCATTCCTAACAGTAGTATGTGTAATACTAAAATAAGCCACAAAAAGGCGCTAAGCAATTTACATTTGTCTGAGCAAGACAAAAATTCTTTAGTCTGGAGAAAACTATACCTTTAAAATGTTTCATTATTTTCTTTGAGGTAGAACCCCATAGATTACCAGTCCATTAAAATGTTAATACTTTGTAGATTAAGAAGAAAGTTGTGAAATCATATTTCCTGCTCTCAATCTATATGAACCTGTTTTCAAAATAAAACCACAATATGATTTTGTATGAATCCAACAAGCATGAGGAGAAACTGATGCGTGTGGGTGTTTAATGTTAAAACTTAACACACAGTTATGGCGAAAAATTAGTTGTTCTAACTACATTCTGTACATTTGAACATTTGTTTGCGATTGAAAGTAAAAGTGTGCTGAAGAAAGGCAGCAGATTTGGCAGTATCTATGCAAAGAGAAACAGTTAATATTTTTGGCCCGATGAGTCTTCTCTGGAACTGATAATGCCTGAAAAATGGTGCGTTTTATGCTGTTTTTGTGTTTGAGCGGGGTGGCAAACAGACCATGAAGGACCCACAGCAAAAGATGAATGCTATTAGGAGTAAAGATGAGATCTAGATACAAAATAGGCATTAATGATGGGTGTGATATTGTCAAATGTAGATTGGCTTTCCTGAAAACAAACCCATGCAAACAATACACAGGGAGAGAAGTAATGAAATGGAGCACGGTTCATTCTATGAAGTTGCTGAATTCCATGTCAAGTCCTGAAGTCTATAATGTGACTAAGTGGAAAATTACGTGCTACTTTTCTCATGTCTGTTGAGGTTCACTGGAACACGGCAATATGTCCAGGATGGAAAAGATAGCACAAACACAAGATGGTGTATTGAAATGGCAAGCAACCGGAAGGTTGGGATCGTTCTTTTGGACAGAACAGATGTGGTCTCAATCTGTGCTTAGACTCACCAATGTCTAGGAAAGCACGAGACCACACTTTAAGCAGTAAGTGCAGTCGACTGGATTGAAACATTTACAAGTTAATTGTTGCTTCATTTCTGGTTTTAGACATGAGATGAATAAATATCAGCAAGGAATTCTGCTTCAGCTTTGAAAGTATCTTGGAAATAAACTTTTGGAATATTAAAAATGTTTGCCTGGTTGTTGTAAAATCTTCATTATAGTTTGTCTCTATACTGTGGTCCTGATCTGTTTAGGGCCGACACATAGGAGGTTATGCGCATATCGTTACTGGTTTTAAAACGAGCAACTGCAATTTGGGTTCCAGCTAAGTAACCATTCATTTCCACTAGACAAGACAATGTATATTAGAGCCAGAGAGGAACACCGTATATGTATGCAATCGAATGCCACTGTTAGCTGCTGATAAGTCAGTGTGTTGAATGTAAAAATTATTCCAACAAATTTATTAAGTCTACTAAAGAGTTAAATTCAAGGCCAATTGATGGTAAGTACACATTTTCCAGGAAACTCAATATCACTGCTTCAGATTCAGGTGTCAAATCAAGCTGTGATGCAGCTTTGTTTTGTTTCTAATTAATAAGACCACCATTAAATCATGTTGGTGTTAATGTTGCAGGTCCTAGTTGTCTACAGTGTTGGTGTTTTGTAAGACCAGCTCTCCTCACCAGTGTTGTTTTTTTTTTAAAAAAAACTCATTTGCCATTTAAAACAAATGCTTTGAGGATCTTTATTTCTTGCATGTTTTAAAAAATATATGGAACCCAGCATTACATTGGCACGTAAACCTCAGCAGTAGGCATTGCTGATCATGGAAGACATGACACAGCATTACAGGTGTATGTACACAAATAAGAGGTCCTTCCCATGCTGGTTAACTTAGTAATTCTGTTCCTTTGTAAAATCATGAGGATTTTACATCCCCACTGAAAGACAGTATGGAAAATAAATGCTGCACCTCTCCAACATTAATAAAAAGCACACTATACATATCCATAACATTTTTCATACAAAAAGTGCATTTTCCCAAAAGGATTATGATTTCTTCACCTGTTCAATGATTTTTTTTCTGAAACCAAAGTTGGTACAACTGCTGGTAATATACATTGTCTTCAAAGCAGAAATAAAGTTCTCTTTTGGAATGTTTACTGCCACAATTATGCAATACAAATAAGTTTGGCAATAAAACAAGCTTCGTTGTGGGTTGAAGTTTTCTTTGCATATTGACATATGAAAATTAACCATTAATCATTTTTTCAACATACAAAGAATTAATCTAATGAAAGCTGCAAAAGTTAACAGTTTACATTCATTTGCTTATGTCACCAGTTGTGGTCAAAGACCAGTTTAGAGCTACTTATGCAAGATCTATTTTACAGGTAAGCCCTTTTATCAAAAAAAATCCAGTATATAATTAAAATATTAGAGTCTCTTTTTCCATTTTACAGTTGTTATAAACATTTAAGTCCTGAGAATACAGCATATAAACTGTCCATGGAGAGACTTACTTTGGTATGTTATCTCCAAATACTACAATATGAACACTGATAAGATATGACTGGTTTTCTTCACTAGCTACAGAAACAAATGGTTCATTGGGGCTGGATTCTGTAGGGATTATGGAGGGGCCAGTATGCCAACACACCTTTTAAAAATAACTTCATATCTGAGTACCAGAATCATTTTAAAATGTTGGTATACAAAGCTATGTTTTCTTTGTACGGAAATCAAACAACATTTTTGTCAATATTTATCATTAAACTGCCATCTACTACAATATGTTTAAACCCTTCAATAAGTGATCACTCACTGGCCAGTGACTACCTGGATTGGAAAGAAATCTTAAACCCTGTGTTTCATTAAACTGCTGAAGTTTTAAGCTGCCATTTCTATTCACTGTTAAAACATTTGGCAGAAACTTATGCCTGAAGACCCAAATTGGTAAACTGGTTTGAATTTAGCTTAATATCCTGGTACTAAAAAGAAGGTGCAGCATTCTCTGTTGGTCACAGTTAGTAACAGTAACCAATCAAGAAAACAAAACGAAAATGCAGTGGTGAGCAGATACAGTTATGCAACAGCTTAAAGAAAAAGAAATTGTAATAGCAACCAGCACTGAAGAATGGACTAAACACTGTGAAAGGAAGGTTCATACATTCGTGAAAATGGGTCATAAATACAAACCCTTTTCATCAGTTTTTTTTCTTTTCAAAATACTCAACTAAAGCTATGCTACAAATCTTATTTTACAGTGAAGAAACATTATTTACATCTCACATACTTCCTCACAACTACATCATGTTGCACCTTTGGCAACCTCCATGTGTTTCTAGAATTACTCATTGTGCAGTACAGCCTAATGCAATTCAACAAGATTTTCCCATTGGCACATCCTGAATTTT
Organism: Stegostoma tigrinum; assembly: GCF_030684315.1. Lineage (NCBI taxonomy): Eukaryota > Metazoa > Chordata > Chondrichthyes > Orectolobiformes > Stegostomatidae > Stegostoma > Stegostoma tigrinum. Next base: position 29,203,510 of record NC_081372.1, read on the forward strand.
CCAGGCAGGTCTGACCCTATGTTTAGTTCCAAATTATTCATCAAATTTTATAACAAAAAAAAGTTTAAAAAAGAAACTCAGGACAGCAATATACAAGTGTTTTCACCGTAAAAACAATTAACATTTGGTTAAAAGATTTCCCCCCTCCATATACTATCAAAAACCAAAACTGTAAAATTTACAATTTTTAAAATGCAGTAAAAGCAAAGCTGTACAGCAAACAAATTCAGTTTGCTTTATTTGTTTTTTAAAATCTGCATGTGTTTCCTGAAACAATACCAGTCTCCTGGTTCAGCAGTGGAATGAAGATTCCATTCTTCTCCAAAAGTGAAGATTATTTTTAAGGGAGACAAGAGGGCGCAAAGATAGCAGTCAAAATGCCTGCTGTTTAGGAATTTCATCAAATTGCCAAAGATTTAATATAAAAAAAACCCCAGCAAAACTGCCAGCTGGTTCGAGTGCCATTAAAAACACAGCAAGTTCAAAGAAAAACTTAAAAGCAAAACAGTCATCATATTTTAAAAAATTAATTTTTGATTGCTTTCACACATAATTACAAGTGCGTCATTCAAACAGAATCATGCAATTAGCATTCCCTGCTATTAAAATACTTTGTCCTGTTCTTATTTTAATTGATTGTTCAGGAAACAGCGTGCAGTCAAATCTTAGAGTGTACAAAATTAAGAAAGTGCCATTTTTTTCAGTCAACAAACCGTTGGCAGGCCTTCTTCCAGCGGCAGGCAGTGCACCACATATCCCTGTTCTCCATTCCGTAAACTTTTCGGCATTTCTTTCCTTCCCCTCTAGGCTTTCTGAAAGGAGATGCAAGTAAATTTGTGAAACACACCTTTGGTAAGTTCTTAAACTGTTATTTCTGCTATTTAACATCATTATGAGAAAGCTGGGCTAGTGCACAGGCCACCTTGACACTCAGCTGTCAGCGACAGAGAACTTAAATGGTTGCATTTCGTTTGGAGTCTGGTAATTTATTGTTGGCTTCCAATTAGTGGAGAGATTGAACCTTTGGAAATTCCATGCATGTCATTTCAAAACTTAAGGTCTGAATAGGTTATTAAAACAAAATGCGGCTTCAAGTGATGCTTCTCAGTGAACAGTGAGAAGTTTACTGTTTATGGCCAAGCAGCAAAATTAAAGCAAATTGGTTTCTCAATTGTGTGTTGAAGCTACACCTAATAGTCTATAAATTAATTCTGCCCTGCTCATTATATCATGTGGTTAGGCTTTGATTCATTTCACTGATGCAAAGAGAATTCCTCCTCGCCCCACCATTTGAGGGTTTGTTTTTGTCAAGATGTCTGACTTCCAGACCACTAGACATCTAAACTTGCTGTTACTAATTATCGTGAAGAAAACTAAATTTACGAATGGTTACTGTTTAAAAATGTCATAAAATAGAATCCCTTACATCCAAAAATATTGAACACAAAATAAAGATAGTACCTTGTTCCTGTCCCTGGTTTCGGGGACGACACGAGAGAAGTATGTACCTTTAAGGATGGGTGGGAAATCTGTCGCTTCTCAACAATACTGATTGGACGAATTTGTGCTAGAGGATCCTAAAGATAACCAGAGGTTCACAATCAGTCCCAGTTTCCACACAGTGTTATACCAAGTACAAATAAAAACAGGAATGAATGTGGCTGAAATGTCAACTTGCTATTTCTCTCCACGGATGCTAACCACCTCAGTGTTCTAATTCCTGCATTTTCTATTTTGTTTCCTAAAGTGCAAGTGTGGACTGATAGTTAGACAGAGGATCTCTACTCTGATTCCAACACATTTGACACTCATTTCCCAAGTATTCATAAACAAAAACATGTTCTAAAGTTACTTTGAGCCATTGGTCAGATCAATCCAACTTTATGCTACTTACATCAGTTGACAGAATTTCTACATTAGATTCTTTCGAGCCCTAAAGAACTCCTTGGAAACCTGCAGCTGCAAATCTAATTTTATTTTTCTTTCTCTTCCAAGCTGATCCAAAGGTTAATGTCCAGTGGGATTTGCATCCACCTGATGCGATGTTCATCCACTGCTTTGTAAATAGCAGGCTCCACCTCATTAATATATTTTGGGTGAGCTCTGGGGCAGCTGAAATGCTTCTAATTGGGATCTCAGCCAGCTGGGGACAGGAAATGATATTCTGCTGGTAAACTGTAAAAGCCTTCCAGTGTGTTAAAAGGTACAGGCAGACTCCGTTTGTAGACTGTCCTCAAGAGGAGTGAAAACTGCAGGCTCAATCAAGGCTGCCTAACTATACCTTGGGCAGGGGAGAGAGAGTAGGCAGTATAAAGGGTGCTCAAATTAACTCTCAGGTCAAAATAAAAGAAATATTCAACACCTTTTTTTTTAAAAACAAAATCACTGTAGCATCAATGAAAGTAATGCGTCACCTGCAGCTCTGTCACAAACGATACAAGAAGCTAGACAAATCTCAACACTTTTTTCTTTTTTGTGATCTCCAGCTTACATTGCATTAAAATGTTTTAATAGCTTCTTAAGGCTGTGAGGCTTCCACATACCCCATAGCCTTCATGCAGATCTATATCTTTTACACTTATGAATACACAACTTGTACTTGTTGCTTGCATCTGGCAGCATCCTCTTTATTATGGTGACACCTGGATTTCCTGCAGGCCACCTTAATGAAAAGGTGATTTTTACCTCTTTTCCACCTCTTAGAGGGAGAGTGAGCACAGAACAAAGGGAGCAAGTTTGTATTAACAAATTTTGACGTATGTTTCTGTATCTGCAAACGTCCATTCAATTGCCTCCAATGACTCTAACAAATCCCATGGACAGAAGGCAGTTAACATGCCAGGCCTGAGGCAGCTGTGGTTTGTGATAAACGTGTGCATAACTGTCTGTAAATAATCGAGTCTTCAATTTATTCCTTCGATACGTGACTCTTCCTCCAGAAACAGCAGAATAAAGCAGAAGCCCGAGGTTATCTGGCCTCTTCAGACCTTGAGTTGAGCAGCCCGGGGACTATTTCTTACATCTGTGCTGTAAAATGAAATCCGACACCAGGATGGCAAACCAATGAGAGGGTGCGTCTTGGATGTGGTGTCGAGCAGCAGAAATGAAAAGGACACTGCAGAATAAGTTTACAACACTGCTATCCACATGGCACTCCAAGGACATTGGCACTCCCTTAAAGCTCTATCTGCAAAGTTGTTCCATCAACGTACAGGTGGCTGTCAAGAATGCCTGGGGTGTCAATTTGGGAAAATCAGGTAAGTCTTTTTGTGATGCTTTTTTTGTGATGTTCCTATGAATACTTGGAACCATTCAGCCTACTTTACTGAAGATAACTGCCATCTTGAGCCATTGTCTATGACAAATTCAATAATAAATTTAGAGGTAAGTGGAATCTTTTGGGCTAGTAACAAACATATCCTTTAACTATTACCTCTGACAGTTGGATGTATAGCAGAAAGTATGCAGGCAGCACCCAATTTCCCATGGAATATGGCAATAGGTACAGCCTGCAGCAGATCTGTGATCATTATAATGAATGATAAGAGCAATTATGATCTGAAACAGCCACCAGCAGTTTGATCCCTCGGTTGATGTGGTCTATAAGCATTCTTGCAATAATTAGCATAATTTGGTGATAGCTAAGTGAAGCCCCTGCATTCACTGAAAGACAGTAATTACTATTCTTGCATTTAATTAGAGCTTTCAACAACCATCTTTGTTTTACAGCCAATTACATATTTCGGAATTATAATCACAGTTGTAAGATAGGTGTCATTAGATCAGTTAGGCAATCAGTTTACTCTCCCTCCTCTTTGAAACAAAAATATTCTGGGACAGTTCCCATGGGGAAACCAACCTTAGTTTCTAAACTTTTTCTTCATCTCACATCTTAAACAGTATTACCAACTGTGTATATCTTAATTAGGTCCTAATTTCATGTCTCACACTTCAGTGAAGCATTGAACTAATGAGGATTCTGGTCAACATCTGTTCATCAAAATCACCATCAAAATAATATGTGATCATGAATTTCATTTGCTGTGTATGGTATCTTGTTGAGTGCAAAGTTGCATTCATCTTTGTCTACAATAATTTTAAAAGCAACTCCTTGGCTTAGATTTCCTGAAAGGCTCTATGTAGAGCCTATGTTTAAAATTATAATTATGTCTTGCCTTCAAAATCCCCATGGCTTCTCCCGTCTTTGACATTGCACGTACAAGCCTGAAGCAAATTATTGACAATGAAACACAAAAGGGGAGCATTATCCAATGAACCTAAATAATGTACGAAGGAAAACATCACAAATATCCAAAACATCAAATGAAGAAGTTACGCCCTCTTTACAGAAATCTGTTTCAACAGATCAGCACTTAGGTATCCCATGATTCAAGTAATTATAAATGAGGCTTCAACTTTAAGAACAGTATTTTTTAAGTGTTGAATGCCAGAATGAGATATTTTACATGAAGCCAATGGTTGTTGGCTTGTTTTCACTATTTAATCAATAACGAACAGACAGACAGTCTGTTGGACACATTTTGTGCTGTTCATTGAACCTTGGAAAATCAGCTCTATGAACCTAGAAAAGGCAGCAATAACATGTCAAGCAGCAGAATTCTCATACATGAATGAGGTCCACAATCAATGCTGAAAATAGCACATCAGGCTACAACTTTGTCCCAGCTGGAGTTCTAAATTGTACTGAAGGCATGTATACAATGAATACTAAACAAAGACTATATTGTACGATAGTGATAATGGGAACTGCAGATGCTGGAGAATCCAAGATAATAAAATGTGAGGCTGGATGAACACAGCAGGCCAAGCAGCATCTCGGGAGCACAAAAGCTGACGTTTCGGGCCTAGACCCTTCATCAGAGAGGGGAATGGGGTGAGGGTTCTGGAATAAATAGGGAGAGAGTGGGAGGCGGACCGAAGATGGAGAGAAAAGAAGAAAAGAAGATAGGTGGAGAGAGTATAGGTGGGGATAGGTCAGTCCAGGGAAGACGTTAGTAGATAGGAATTGGAGGTGCGGCTTGGGGTGGGAGGAAGGGATGGGTGAGAGGAAGAACCTCCCACCCCAAGCCGCACCCCCATCTACCTACTAACTTCATCCCACCTCCTTGACCTGTCCGTCTTCCCTGGACTGACCTATCCCCTCTCCACCTATCTTCTTTTCTCTCCATCTTCGGTCCGCCTCCCCCTCTCTCCCTATTTATTCCAGAACCCTCACCCCATCCCCCTCTCTGATGAGGGGTCTAGGCCCGAAACGTCAGCTTTTGTGCTCCTGAGATGCTGCTTGGCCTGCTGTGTTCATCCAGCCTCACATTTTATTATCCTATATTGTACGATACTCACTTGTGAACCTTTAAAAATTACAGGTGGAGACTGCAATGATATGCTGAACCCAGTACCATTTGGCATAAATTTTGATGATAGAGGGATGCTCACAGGGGCTGTAGCCTGTAAAACAAAAAAAAACTAGAGCTTTATGTCTGCGGTTGTAACAATGAATGGATTAACTGAGTTTCATACAGGTTTCCACAAAGGACCTTAATTAGGTTGAAAACAGGGATGCGTAGAACTGACATGCAACCAACCAAGTACTTCTGAACTAGAAACGGTAAATGCAGGTAATATTCAGCAGGCCTGCTGGGCATTGCCATCATTTTCAGTTCAAGTTTCTGTTTTTAGCATCCACTATATTTTGCCAAAGGACTTTTTAAATGTGATCACTGCTGTGGTGTAAGGATGGAGAATTTAACACAGCAAAAATAATTTACCAATATTAAAATTTCAAGCTTGGCCACCTAATCGTTGCTCATGTAAATCAGCATTTCATTTACCTTTTTCTCCTTTTGCCCACATTTCTTCAGAATGAAATTAGACAGGTGGGAGTATCTGTAAGGACAGGACTTCAAGGACCGGTATTTCACCATGATATCGGTGCGTATTTGAGATTTTTTTTGTTGTTGAGATTTTGTGTTCTCAAATTAATATGTAAATGTACAGCATTATAATTAAAGTGAATCTAAAAATTAGGGCCCAACAATTATGTAATTGGATATTAATGTATGATTAACACCATTTGTTTTCAATGGGTTAACGACAATGCTAAACAAGAGAAAATTTGACTTCAGATGTACATGTTAAATGACTGTTTACATTGGTACTCAAAGGGACAGAGCAATTCTATCAACAGATAGCACAAAAAGACTGAATAGACAAGTTCCCACAGGAAAACATGAATTCAAGTTTTAACATGCAATCTTTACAAACAGGATTGTAACACACACCGTAGCAAAATAACAGTTCAAAACTAAACAAAATAGCCACTGTAGGTATAGAGTGACCCGAAGGGAAGTCAGAACAGTCTTCACACGGAAGTTAAAGTTCTCTGCCAGAGTCCACATATTCATTTAAAAAGAATTAGATAGCTGCTTGAAGACAATTAGAGAATCTGGGAGTATATAACACAGTTCAAAATAAGTGGCTCAAGTGGAGTCTTAGTGGGGCAAGTATTTGTTTTCTATGCTCCAACAATAGTCATTATTTCATATTTTTGTTTCTTGGTAGGGGATAGAAATAACGAGCATTTGGTTAGGTTCCATTTTCTGCAGAGCCTCACTGCCGATCAGCATGATAATAGCTAGAGTAAGGAAGGAATCTGTTTTATAGCTTAAGTTTTGTTCGCAGAACTTGTGGCAAGATGCTCAAAGTGAAGCACTCTCTAATTAGACAGTACTTCAATAGAATTATTTCACTAAAATAGCTTAAGGCACAATCAAATACATAATAAATATACTACTCATTCTTCAGAATCTGTTTATTTCAGTGGTAACATCTCCTTTAAATCAGAAGTTTGAAAGATCAAGTTCCATTTGAGGACCTGAGGATATTAACCTCGCGGGACTAGAGGTATGCGACACAGTCAGAGCTGCTATCTCCTATAATTGAGATGAGAAAGTAAATGGATTTAATAGATCCTATGGCATGGTTGGAAGGGACGTTTCTTGGACAACCGCATTTTCTTAAACATTAGCAATGAAAACAGTCAAACCATTTCTTCTTTGTGGCTCTTTAAGTGTAAATGGGCTGTCATATTCACCTGCAGGACAGAAACTACATTTCTTAAATAAACTCGTAACTGTGAAGTAGTCTGGCATGTCCTGACGATGGGAAAAGATGCTCTACAAAAGCAAGTTTGTTCTTAAATACTTTCCAACTATATTCAAATAATTATTGTAAAATTTGTTGCTTTGATAACTGGACAGATGAACCAAATGAAGAATGTAAAAATGTCTGCCATCTTTTCATCATGCTTTAATGGTTTCTTTTTTCTGATCACTTACCTGATAAGCATGGTCAGTGCGTACATGGTACAAGTTGGTTGGTGCAGATTGGCTCAATGGGGTCACTAATTTCTCCTCACACTTTCCCAAAGTTGGATCTGAACATCCAGAATCCACATTAGGAAAAACTGGTGGCATGGTGGTAGTTGGAGACATTGGTGTGAGGCTACTCAATCCATCAGTTAATGAATCTACATCTACATCGATCTCAGAGTAGTAGAAGTCTTCTTCACCATCACAGTGATCAGAGTCGCCATTATGCCTGTAACATATAACAGGTATAGATCATATCAGTTTTTCAGCATGTTTTGACATCTACTGATACAACTTCGTAATTAGGTCAAAACATTACTACTGAGTTTCTTTGCAAGAATTGGAAGTGAATGTTTAAAAAAAACTCTGCTCTGCTGCACAGATTTTTAGGTTTTGCGTTCCATCCAGTATATTCTGTTACGAGAAACCAGAGTTTCACTTTGCTTTTCCATTGCCTTTCTCCAAGCAACTCAAAATCTTTTCTTTAACCTGTCTGTCTGGATCGTTGAATGCAATGCCCTCACCCATTAAGACTTACTCTCTGCAATTCATGTCTTCCTACCTCCTGAAAACCTTGTCCTTTAATCATGACCTCAGTTTTTTTGGAATTGCTTTTCCTCTTCTCTGCCAGTTCCAATTCTTATATCAAAATACCCCAAAGTGCTTTAAGGTTTTTGAATCAGTAAAACCCAAAACATACGAGCTTTAAATTATGATTGGCTGGAGGAAATATTTTGCTCATTTTTGTTTTATTTACCTGATAAGCTTGATATTACCTGTGCATTGGTACAGACTGGCTCAGTAAATGTAAATTGGTGTTTATGTTTAACATGACATTATACACAATTTTTTAAAAGTATTAAACCATGCTGAAAAATATTTTTCAAGATCCAACAGTGCAGCATTAGCTTTTAACTTCGTTGACAACCTATCTGTAAATAGAGAAGAAATAACAGTGGCTGCAATTTTTATTGGTCGAGAACATAAACACTGAGGCACTGAGACATACGGCATGGAAACAGACCCTTTGGCCCAACTCATCCATGCTGAACAGAAATCTTATCACTCTAGTCCCATTTGCCAGCATTTGGCCCATTTTCTTTCAACCTTGCCTATTCATATAGCTGTCCAGATGCTTTTAAATGTAATTGTCCCACCCTCCACGACTTCCTCTGGCAGCTCATTCCATACATGCACCACTTTCTGTACGAAAACGTTGCCCCTTAGATCTCTTAAACATTTCCCCTCTCACCTTAAACCGTACCCGTGTGTTTTAGACTCCCCAACCACAGGGAGAAAAAGACCTTGCTTATTTACCTTATCCGTGCCCTGATGATTTTATAAACCTCTCCTCAGCTTCTGACAAAATCCAGGGAAAATAGCCCCAGCCTAATCACCTCTCCCTATAGCTCAAGCCCTCCAACCCTAGCAACATCTTTGTAAATCTTTTCTGAACCCTTTCAAGTTTCACAACATCTTTCCCATACAGGGAGACCAGGATTGAATACAGTATTCCCAAAAGTACCGAATCAAATGTCCTGTACAGCCACAACATTACTTCCCAACTCCCATACTCTTTTGGTCAGTGCATAAAGGCAAGCATACCAAATGCTGCCTTCACTATCCTATTTACCTGTGACTCCACCTTCAAATAGCTATGAACGTGCACTCCGAGGTCTCTTTGTTCCACAACACTCCCCAGGACTTTACCATTACATGTATAAGTCCTGCTCTGATTTGCCTTTCCGAAATGCAGCATCTCACATTTTTCTAAATTAAACGCCATCTGCCACTCCTTAGCCTATTAGCCCATCTGATCAAGATCCCATTGTACACTGAGGTAATCATCTTGTCTATCCACTACACCTCTAATTTTGGTGTCATCTGGAAACTTACTAGCTGTTCCTTCTATGTTCATATCCAAATCATTTACGTAAAAGGTGACAAGCAGTGGACCCAGATACTGGTTCTTGTGGCACACTGCTGGTCTCTGGCCTCAACTGAAAAGCAACCCTCTACCGCTACCCCCTGTCTTCTTTCTTCAAGCCAGTTCTGTATCCAGTTGGCTGTTTCTCCCTGTATTTCATGTGATCTAACCCTGCTTAACTTGATTGGTGTCACCACAGAGATGTTGCACCAGCTGCATTCAAGTTTCAGTCAGAGCTTTCTTCAGCTCTCCCTCAGAATCTATTCTCTATTAATGCTCAGGGGTGTGTTTGGGGCAGAAGTGAAGGGGAAAGAGGAAGATCTGTCAATCAGTCGGACATTTGGTCTCTCAAAGTTTCACCAGGACTTGAATGAAATGAGGAATAGTAAACATACCTCCCACTATCACATCAAGGAGATTTGTTCAATCTTTGGTTGGAATCATTCTGGTCCTGTGGAAGTGGGACCAGGAACAAATGTGAAGTGTGCCAGAAAGGGGAGAGATGATTCCGGTTTCCAAGCAAGCTTGCTAGAAGTTGGTGAATAGCAGCCACTACCCTCCTGGCACTATCAGGCAGCTGCTAAAGGAAGGATTCAGCTCAGCTTCTTCCTGAATTGGAGCAAATCCTCAGTGGGTTCACATCACATCAGGGCCCTGGAACTGGCCTCCTGCTGGCAGGCTGGGTGGACATTACAGCCAGACGTTCCATGGCCCAGTGACACACATTTCAGACAAATTTCAACCTGCAATCTAAACAATTCACGCAGGAGCGTTTCTTTCCCGCTTCCCCCCTCAGTTTATCTGTTTCCCATTCAGTCATGGGATGTGGGCGTTATTGGCCATCCATTGTTGCCCTTGAGCTGCTGGTGAGCTGCCTTGGCTTTGGAAGCTGCTGCCTAAGGATCCTGGGTGAATTTCTGCAGAGTGTCCTGTACATGGTACATACTGCTGCTACTGCCAGTGACGGAGGCACTGATGGTTTGAGCACGTGGTGCCAATTAAACGGGCTGTTCTTCCTGGTTGAGCTTCGAGTGTTGTCCAAGCTGCATTCATCCAGGCAAGTGGTGACAGATGGAAATTACTATCTTAAGGTTTCCAATCTCTAAGCTGTTCATGTAACCACAGTGTTGATATAGACGGTCATTTTATACAGGTTTCAGAAGGTGCCTCTATTCTGAACCTCCCTCATGTTCTCCTTTCAGTCTGAGGTGGTATTGACCTTTCCCCATGGGGCTGTTGGCTTTCTAAAGCTACGGGCCTTCTGATTTACCCTGCAGCCTCAGGAACCTCCAGACCGTGGGCACCGAGTTGGCCAATTCACGGCTGACCTCCTGGAAGATTTCTTCAGACTGTGGGTCAGAATCTGGAAATGGTCCTGATTCTTGAAAATAAAGAATCGCCTTACAATTCAGTCAAGCATGAGAGTTGGCTTTTTGTAAGAGGTCTTCTCCTTTTCCCATTTCCCCACATACATTGAAATTTATTAGCTTCTTTTATCAGCTTGTTCTCTCACCCTGGGTTTTTGTATCCAGCTGCTTAAAATTCTGCTCATCCATTCCTTTAACAGTTTGCCATTTAGTTTGCAGTTTATCCCATTTCTTTGAATTAAAGTTTACTGTCATCTTTCCCATATATCAGATCCAAGATGGTGGTGGAGTAGGGCTTGTCAACTGGAGCTCGTCCACTCTGTACATTTCTTTTCTTTCTTTCTCCCCTTGTGTATTTTTTCCCTTCCTTCCTAGTGATGTCCTGAACTCTGTCTCGTGGCAGCCCAGCGTGGCCTCAGCATGGGCCTCCAGCCTCGAGCAGTCTGGAGTCAAGGCCCAGTGCAGACCGAGTTGGAAGGGCTATTATTCTGAACTCGCTATTTCTTTATTTTTCTAACCTTTTTCCCTTAAGAATCTGTACCAATGTACCTTTGTACCCAAGATGGCACCATAAAGTGGTAACTTGTAAACTTTTCACTGTACTCATCTGCATATGTGACAATAAAGCTAATCCTATATCTAAGGCTCTAAAATCTGATTATATCCCCCTGCAATTGTACACAGTCCTGTTTGGTACCGATACTCTTTTGGGTCATAAGCAAAACGTAACAATGTACCCTCAAGTCTGTGTTACTATTTATTTATTGATAACAGTTTTAGACTCTTGGATGGCACTTTGGAGGAACTGGTGCTTAACCTTTTTATTCCCACTAGAAATGAATCTATTAATCATCACTCTCTTTCTGGCTTTTAAGCAGCTTCTAATCTATTCTGCCATAATCCCTACAGACAGAAGATGTCCCTTGCCCAGGTTATTTTCAGATTTATTGCCATATGCCATGTTAATTCTATCCAAGACTGGGAAGAACAGCACAGTGTTGTTTTAAAGATTTGTGTGTTATTGGTTGCATGACAGTTTTCTGTGTCACATCTCACAATTCTATGTCACTGTTAAAAATGCAGGTAAATTGTGGTGTTGCTTGTACACAAACTATAAATTGCCTGAAAGGGGTTGTTAATTTTTCTTTATTCCATAGTTGGTAGTTGTTTTACTTTTCTGTAATGTATAAGAATTTTTAGATGTGAGAAATGTCAGTTTGCAATCTGTACAAGTTCTATTTTCGAGGTTACATTTAACCATAGTACTTCGTGAATGGTAGGCAGTTTAAAATAGTTTTACTTGTAACATGGTAATGTTGCCAGATAGACGTGAATAGAGGAAGTGACTTTCACACCTAAATAACAAACTGAGGTCAGAATTCAGCATCATTGTTACCTATATATCAAGTACTGTAATTAATTTGGGATAATTTATTTGGTCAACAATGTTACACTGTCTGTTCAAGGGTACATACCATTGATCAGGTGAAAGGAGAAGAATGGGCCCATAATGTTCACTTAACTGCCAAATTTATTACAGGTCTCCACAATGAAGAATTTCAACTGTACAGGTACAGATTTCATCTATTAATGTTCAAGTTCCGAACCAAGCAGCTACCAGATAACTTATGAATTCAAACCTATCAGTCTCAGACTGTACTCAATTTGAAATTCAATTAATGATTCAAGAATCTCTCTTGACACAGGTAAACACTATTTATTTGAGAAATTTCAGACCTACCCCAAATGGAGTGTGCGAACATGCTTTTGTATCCCTGATGATGTACTCAGAACTTTCCCACAATTCTTCCACAAACATTTAAACATGACCTTCATGGAGTTCTGCAAGAGTGGAACAGACAATAATATGAAGAGAGTATTAATACTAATACCCAGTAACAACCAGAGGGGCTGCATTCCCTGTAAATTTCAGTAGTGCATATAGTTAGAGTCAGAAGGGTGAGAAGACAGCTTCACTGAGTTTGGCCTTTCAGGAACAGTCAAGAGGTCAATTTCTTATCATGAGGCATGTCCCTGTTTCAAAGATAATTATAAAAATCCCACTTTCTCACTGAAGCAAGCATCCTTCCCGGGTGTGACCTGCTGGTAGATATGCAGGGTAGTTCATCTGATCTATCATTAGTTACACTAAGTATTTTCAGAGTTATCAAAAAGATTGTTACTGCAGGTTTACAACATCTGCAGTTCAATGGTCCAGCAGCGTCCTGAAATATGATCAAGAGGTCTCCAAGTCTCTTTGAAAATTTCACTGACGTTGCCAGAAAATTTGAATGTATCCCTGAACTGGTTAAAATTCACTTGAGATGACCGATCCCTCATACCCAGTGTTGCTGAAGTGCTAATGACGAGAAAGGATTTTGTGACACCATCAACTTGCCTGCTCTCAGGAATTGGGACAAAGGAGATTCGGTTTAGATGGGGTCGAGCCCTGTTCAAACACAGCTCGAAAGCAGGTACGAAAGATGAGGACAATCTTGGCTCCAAGGAAAAACACTCTTCTGCTGAACATATTGTAATGTGTTATTTTAACTGGAAGTGAGTTACTGTACTGCTCACCCTTTAGTTTCTTTATCCTCATCACATTCCATTGAAATTGTGAGCATGGATTTAACAGTGTCCCATGGTTCAACTTGGATAGGGTGCAGTTTCCAACAAACATTAAAAACTTGATATGAATTAACATAGAAGGGGAACACTGCTTTATAAGGATCTGGGATAAACTTTGGCTTCTGGGTGAAATCCTGCCAAGTGCAGGATAGCCTTACCTACACCCTTAGGAACTGCTAAGTACACACAAGTCAAGATTCTGATTTTGCTTGTTCATAGAAATACAAGAAGAAGCCCAATGCTCCACCTTCTCCATGAAAATAATTAAACCATTCAAAGCCTTCAATTCGTCTTGGACATAGGCCAATACATGACTGCAAGCAACTAGAAAGGATTTCTAAAATATGCACTTAGGTTTCACCAACATTTAGGCGATGAATGCAGTTGGTCTATTCTGAAATCTTCTAAGGCGGACTTCATTTTACCTGCTGGCAGTTTCTAACTGGTTCCTAACTGGCAGCAATATTTCCCAATTGCTCACACAGAGTCATGAAGTCATACAGCACAGAAATAGACCCGTCAGCTCAACTTGTCCCTGCCGACCACGTTTCCTAAACCGAACTAGTTCCATTTGCCTGCATTTGGCCCATATCTCTCAGAAGCCCGTCCAAATAAATGTTCTAATTGTACTTGCCTCTACCACTTCCTCTGGCAGTTCGTTCCCAAAACAAGCCACCCTTTGTGTGGAAAGAGAAGACGCTCCTCAGGTCCCTTTTAAATCTTACCCCTCTCTCCTTAAACATATGCCCCCTAGTTTTGCACTCCCCTATCCTGGGGAAAAGACCCTGGTTATCAACTCCATGCTGCTCGTAATTTTATAAACCTCTACAAAGGTCACCCCATCAACCTCCTAGGCTCCAAGGAAGGAAGTCCCAAGCTTTCCTTGTAACTCAAACCCTGCAGTCTCAGTAACATTCTTGTAAAAAACACTTTTGCTTTTTACACACCCTTTCCAGTGTAATAACATCCTGTAGCAGGGTGACCAGAATTGTGTGCAGTACTGCAAATGTGGCCTTACTAATGTCTTTACTGCTGTAACATAGCATCCCAACTCTTGGACTCAATGCTTTGACTGATGAAGGCCAGCTCCCAAATGCCTCCATCATCCTGTTTATCTGTGTGCTACTCTTGATGAACTATGTATCTGCACCCTTAGATGTCTGTTTGACAATATTCCCCAGGGCCCTGCCATTAACTGTGCAAGTCCTGCCCCAGTTTGTCCTACCAAAATACAACAACTCCCATTTATCTAAATTAAACTCCATCTGCCATTTCCCTAGCCCACTTGCCCGGTTGATCAAGAGCGTGTTGTATTCTTAGCTAACCTTCACTGTTTAGTAGCAATTTTGATGTCATCCACAAGCTTACTAACTGTGCTTCCAATATTCTCATCCAAATCATTTATATAAATGACTGAAAGCAGTGGACCCAGCACCAATCCTTGCGGCACACCACTGGTCACGGGCCTCCAATCTAAACAACAACCCTCTACCACCAGCTTCTGTCTCCTGCTGTCAAGCTACCAGCCCAGCTCTTCCCCTCCACCCACTGCATCCTAAAACCAGTCCAACCTGTCTCTGCCTCCCTAACCTGTTCTTCCTCTCACCCATCTCTTCCTCCCACCCCAAGCCGCACCTCCATCTCCTACCTACTAACCTCATCCCACCTCCTTGACCTGTCCGTCTTCCCTGGGCTGACCTATCCCCTCCCTATCTATACTCTCCTCTCCACCTCCCCCTCCCCCTCTCTCCCTATTTATTCCAGAACCCTCACCCCATCCCCCTCTCTGGAGGGGGGTCTAGACCCGAATCGTCAGCTTTTGTGCTCCTGAGATGCTGCTGGGGCTGCTGTGTTCATCCAGCCTCACCTTTTATTACCTGGTTTTGTATCCAGTTGGCTAGCTGTCCCTGGATCCCATGTGATCTAACTTTACTAACCCGTCTACCCTATGGGATCTTGATGAAAATCCACGTCACTGCTCTGCCTCCATCCATCTTCTTGGTCACCTCTTCAAAAAAGACTCAATCAAGTTTGTGGGACATGATTTCCCATGCACAAAACTATGCTAACTATCCCTGATCAATTGTCACCTTTCCAAATGCATGTTGTTTAGAATGGAACATGAAATGTAGAAGTGCAGGAAGAAGTATTGTTTTGAAGCTGTGGTTAACAACACAGTTTGAGTAATGGAAAAGAATGTTGCCCTATCCCAAAATCCAGCCTGCATAACACAATAAAACTGCTTGTTATCACAGCCCCCAGGAAAACCCCAAAAAATATTCCATTGCCTGATCAAAGTTTGTGAAGAATTCTGTAGTCTCTTTGTAATTTTATTCAGAGGTTTGTCTCTGCATCTGATTTACAATAAATACACAAAAATCAAGACCTGTAGCACTGAAGTTTCTTCAATGTCAGCGTCTTTCCTCCACCACATAGTATAAGCTTGAGGCATGAATGGTTAAAATTCTTGCTCTGCAGTGTTTTAGCCGCATGCATGTAAAACAGGCTAATATATATTTGAAAAATAGCAGTGACTGTAAAAATGCAAAGCATTCCGACCTTCCCACTTTAGCTTAAGTATTAATCTGGTTGAGGAAAAAGCAAAAGATGTCTCCTCCCATTGTCAACAAAACAAAGTAGCTGGAAGGGGTTTTTGTGAATATGAAAGGCAGAGACAGACATACACAAAAAAAACTCAGAAGTGAACAAGCCAGTTCAACAGCAGTAAGCTGTTTTGTGGTTGGTGTAGAAATTACATTGCTGGGGCACTTCCAAGTGCCAGCCATCTCACAACCCTCACATTAGGTTCAGTGGAGATATAAACAAACACAGCAAGTGACACACATACATACACACGAAATAATTTAAGACCAGCATGAAAGCTTTATGTAAGGGAATTATCCGTGTTTTTAAAAAAATCAGTGCTACTAAATTGCATTGGTAGCTAGATAATGAAGTAAAGCAAAATTCCAATCAGTGCAGAATTATGTGTGGATGGCTTAAGAAGATGGATATCAGTTATACAACGATAATAGGTGAACCTCATTAACTACCATTTCAGCTCAATATTTTTTAAAAACAAGACTCACAGAATCAATTCCTTGTTTTAAAAAAAAAACTTGCTAAGAATCAAGTAAAGTTTACTGCATTTCCATTAACACATTTAGGTGCGGTGACTTCCCTTAGAGTAGATTTTATGGGACATGCATGAACGAAAATCTTGATAGTATCTCACTGAACCGAAAATGGAAAAAGAGAGTTGGACTAATTGCATTCGTCTGCAATAGGTTGCAAATTCACTCGAGTAGTATTTAGACTCAGAACATTTTTGTTTGACAATAGGTGTTCACTAGCTACGAAATTTTGAAGTAGGCTGCATTGCTGGAACACAATACGCTAACAATGTTATCAAGTGTTGGCGCAAGGACAAATAGTCTGCAGCTGATGCTACATCGCAAACTTGAGCATTGTGATTACAGAGATAATGGGAACTGCAGATGCTGGAGAATTCCAAGATAATAAAATGTGAGGCTGGATGAACACAGCAGGCCAAGCAGCATCTCAGGAGCACAAAAGCCGACGCTTCGGGCCCAGACCCTTCATCAGAGAGGGGGATGGGGAGAGGGAACTGGAACAAATAGGGAGAGAGGGGGAGGCGGACCGAAGATGGAGAGCAAAGAAGACAGGTGGAGAGAGCGCAGGTGGGGAGGTAGGGAGGGGACAGGCCAGTCCAGGGAAGACGGACAGGTCAAGGAGGTGGGATGAGGCCGGTAGGTAGCTGGGGGTGCGGCTTGGGGTGGGAGGAAGGGATGGGTGAGAGGAAGAACCGGTTAGGGAGGCAGAGACAGGTTGGACTGGTTTTGGGATGCAGTGGGTGGGGGGGGAGAAGAGCTGGGCTGGTTGTGTGGTGCAGTGGGGGGAGGGGATGAACTGGGCTGGTTTAGGGATGCAGTAGGGGAAGGGGAGATTTTGAAACTGGTGAAGTCCACATTGATACCATATGGCTGCAGGGTTCCCAGGCGGAATAGGAGTTGCTGTTCCTGCAACCTTCGGGTGGCATCATTGTGGCACTGCAGGAGGCCCATGATGGACATGTCATCTAGAGAATGGGAGGGGGAGTGGAAATGGTTTGCGACTGGGAGGTGCAGTTGTTTGTTGCGAACTGAGCGGCGGTGTTCTGCAAAGCGGTCCCCAAGCCTCCGCTTGGTTTCCCCAATGTAGAGGATGCCGCACCGGGTACAGTGGATGCAGTATACCACATTGGCAGATGTGCAGGTGAACCTCTGCTTAATGTGGAATGTCATCTTGGGGCCTGGGATAGGGGTGAGGGAGGAGGTGTGGGGACAAGTGTAGCATTTCCTGCGGTTGCAGGGGAAGGTGCCGGGTGTGGTGGGGTTGGAGGGCAGTGTGGAGCGAACAAGGGAGTCACGGAGAGAGTGGTCTCTCCGGAAAGCTGACAGGGGAGGGGATGGAAAAATGTCTTAGGTGGTGGGGTCGGATTGGATGAAGGGTCTAGGCCCGAAACGTCAGCTTTTGTGCTCCTGAGATGCTGCTTGGCCTGCTGTGTTCTTCCAGCCTCACATTTTATGGCATTGTGATTACAATTGTTTTTAAATTTTAATATTCTTTACAGGCAGGGGTTGTTTTATGTTGATACATACTTTATCACATTTTCAGTTTCCTAAACTATCTACACATTTAATTCATTCTGTAAACATTCCTCTCCATCCAATTGTGCTCCATTAACAATTGCATAGCCTTCAGCTATTACCACCTTGTATTATCAGTGAATTCTCTCTTTAAGCCCCTCAGATATGCTTCATTGTCTATCTCAATGCTAACCACCTGCTACTCCCCATTGAATTTTTTTTTCCACAGATGCTCCTTTATTTTAAAAAATTCTTCTAGCTCCTGAAGTGTTTTGAAATATTTTGCTACGTTCTACATAACTGTAAATTGTTATTCAAGAACGATCGAAAGCAGACAGAAACTAGGCAACTAATTACAAAATCTCCCAAATGACGAAATGCATGAAGCTCATGATGACAGCAATGACATTTTATCCAAGGTAAATAAAGCCTGTACTTTATATGCATCACGTGCAGTAATATAACACATTCTTCAAAAAATTCTATTCTGATGAAGGGTCTAGGCCCGAAATGTCAGCTTTTGTGCTCCTAAGGTGATGCTTGGCCTGCTGTCTTCATCCAGCTCCACACTTTGTTACCACAAATAATTACTGCAGCGAAGCCTGTCCATCATCTACAAGGTGTAAGTCAGGAATGTGATGGAAGGTGCCCACTTGCCTGGATGGATGCAGCTCCAACATCACAAGAAGCTTGACACTATCCAGTCCACTTGATTGGCACATTCACAAACAATCACTCCCTCCACCACTGACACCATACGCACTGCAGAAATTCATGAAGGTTCCTAGACTGCACCTTCCAAATCCACAATGACTACCAACTAGAGGGCAAGGACAGCAGACAATATGGGTACATCACCACCTGCGAATTGGCCTCCATGCACCTCAACCATCCTGACAGCATTGTGGGGTGCTGCTAGCCCAAATGGACTGCAGCAGTTCAAGAAAGCAATGCGTTACCACTTTTTCAAGGGCAAGCAGCGATAGGCAATAAATACTGGCACAGCTAGCAGCACCCACATACTGACAGTGAATAAAAACAAACAAGACTATGCATTCACCGGAAGGAATCAGGGCTGTTATATCAATAATAAAAAGAAAACCCATGTACTTGGCGTATTCCTAATAAGCAGAGCTGTTCCATATCTCATGTGGCTGATTACTTCATAAACTGACCTGACAAGAACAAGGAGAAATTTTTTTTCTGCCTTGACTAATATTTTTTAATTCAAAATAGCTTGTGGGCATTCCTGGCTGGGCCAGCATCTATTGCCCATCCCTAGTTGCCAGTGAGAATGTAGCGGTGAGCTGCCTTCTTGAACCGTCGCAGTCCACATGCTGTTGGTTGACTCACAGCACCCTTCGGAAAGGAACCAAGTTTGTGAGGAAGAAGAGTCTCACCCAGTAGTTTCAAAGTAGAATTTGCACACAACCAGTGTTGCAAAGATAATTATTAGAGAGAAGAAGGGAAAGAAAGCTTTAAAAAGCAAAGTTTAGTGATTACAATTTTCATATCAAGTCAATAAGCAAAATCCAAATTGGCATTGAGTTAGTTTGTAAAAAAAGCTTAGATGGTACAGTAGTATAGCAATTTACAGAGGAAATTGGTGATATATCTTGTTATATTGATTAGGGATAGTAGGAACTGCAGAAGCTGGAGGACTTGAGATAACAAGGTAAGAAGCCGGATGAACACAGCAGACCAAGGAAAGCTCCTCTGATGCTGCTTGGCCTGCTGTGTTCATCCGGCTTCTTACCTTGTTATCACTGAACAGGCACAGCTCTGAAATATAACTCAAACCTTTCTTTTTCTGGGAGCAGGCTCTTCAAACAGGAAGTGAGATGCCTCTGGTTCGTCAATGCCATCATCTAATTGTCCTGTTAATGGTTTGGAGCTATCAGCTGGCAATGGTGGCGATGGTGTCGATGGGTTGGAGTGGTCGCTTGGAATGTCCCAACTCCAATTCCCACTGGTAGTGCTGCTGCCATAGCTGGCAGACAAAGTTGGCCCCTCCTTTGAGACTTTACAGTTATCTGGAAAACAAAAGCACACAAGTCTTGTATAACAAAATAATGACAGACACCAACATAATCAATGTTGCAACAAAAACAGACACACAATATGTTAGTATTTTGAAAATTACATGTACTACTGCGTGGACTAGTATACCTCAGAAAGAAAATTACTGTAACAGTGTTTGTAGTGCAGCCAAGGTTAAGCAACCATCTCCTCTAAGTGTTTTCACTTATACTTCTTTTTTAATCAGCCTTTGGAATTTGCTTCCTCAGTGAGCAGTGGAGGCGGGGTCATTGAATATAATCGAAGTGGCATTAGACTGATAGTTCATAAACCAAAGCTGTGTGGGATGGGGTGGGTTGAAGCTGTATTTGATCAGCCTTGATCTTAGCAAATGACCAATTTTATACACACATCTGTTAGAAGAACTGTGCAGTAGCAAGTCAAAAATATTGCTCCTATAATCTTCCCTTGCCAATGTAGGAATTTGCAAAATGGAAGATAGGCAGCAGAGGTTAGAAATTCATTGGGGTGGTTTGGAAAATTCTCCATTCCCTACGGTTATACAATAATAGAAAATAACTAGTGTTCATGATAGCTCCCTAATACCAACCATCTGTACAATAGGTAAAAGATATTGCTAATTCAAGCTAATGGCTGCGAACAAAACACAAACTGCAAAAGCAATTTAATAATTATGCTGCACGGTATTTCAAAAACTAAATGAATTCTCGAGGGGGGCACAGTATTATATTGACAACAAGAGAAAAGCAGACTGTCAAACTAAGTATACTGGGTCATGCTATGAACAAGGCAACAAAAGAATAAGAAGAGTGCCTTTCATTACCCACGATCTTTCAAACAGCTTTATTGTCAATTTAGTGCTTACTGAAGTGTGGTCACTGTTATTGTTCATATATATGCAGCAATCATTTTGCATGCAGCAAGCTCCAATAAACTAAATTGGATAAATCTCTATTTTTTGATGTTGATTGAGGATTAATTGAGATTGGGATTCCAAGGGTAATTTCAGTGGTCATCTTCAAGATGGTGCCATGTGATCTTTTAATAAATCTGAGAAGATATTCAGGGCCTCAGTTATAGACTGGGTGGAGAAGGTGCAGCTTACAAGCAGATATAAATCATTGGAAAGTTGTTCTATAACTTTGAATGCAAATGAGAGATCCTGATAAGGCGCTGTCATGTCCAAACCTGATCATATTTAGGTAACTCTGCTGTGTACTTTAATTACTGAAGTTAACCTGGGTTGAATGGGTTAGTGAAAGTGGCATATAGAATTTGGTAGTAGCATGTTAAATTTATCATATATAAACAGCTACAGTTGGAAAGTATATTCTGTCATACTTTACACATTTCCTTTTTCGTCCACTTAAAATTGGATTTCAATTTAACACAATCTTCATTTTCGTGAACATGTTATCTTAAGACAAAACTCAGCAGTTCTCTTAAGTACCTCGTTGTAATATCTTGACTACAGGTCAAAGCAATGACTCATTCAGAGTACCAAGGAAATTTTTTCCACTGGGGAGTATTTCATAGATAAGAATAAACTTCCAAAACTGCATAAGTGTTTCAATATTATCAATGACCCTGACAAAAATAAAAATAGAATTTACTTTAATTGTCAGTCTTAAACTTCTAGAGAAGACATCTGTTTGTTAAATGTTGCAATAAGCAGCTGATTCTGTGAAGAAAAGGTAGGGGGTGGGGGTGGGGGGAGGGGGGAGAGAGGGAGAGAGAGAGAGAGAGGGAGAGGGAGAGAGGGAGAGAGAGAGAGAGACTTTGCAGAACTTAATGATTCTTAACCTTTCAATTGCATTTTCTGTCTATAAAGTTCCTCCAAAACACACACAGTCATTTTAAGCATGTTTCCTCAGAAACAACTTTCAGTAATAAAGCTTTTATTTAAGAAGCTCAGCTAGAAACAATATTCTTAACTGTAGCTAGTGTTTGTTTCAAAATCCCAACTCCCACCAAAAAAAAACTGTGATCCTGTGTAAACATAAAATATCCAATTTTTAAAAATATGTTGGGGGTAACTTCTTGTAAATGCACCATCTGTGACTATTTTGGTGGCACAAAACGTAATTTTGGTAGTGAGTGGAGGGCAATGAATGGATGCCAAATTGCAACTTGTCAGGTTCCCAATGCCCCATCTGACTCTGCGGAAACTTCAGGCTCCCTAAGGGGAAGCATTTAGCCTCAGGAGAGGCCTTGTTCCTGTGGCCCAACTGAAGTCTGGATTCACTTTGTGAAGAATAGTCAGGTCAAGAACTCATCTTAGCACCAACAGCATTTCAGTATGCTGCGTCAGCAGAACTATTTATTACAGAAACAATGTTACAGTCTGTGCGACATTAGGACAACACCCAATGTGGCATACAAATACAATCAAAGTTTCAAAGCCTATACCTAATGTGTGTGTTCCTGAGGGTGGGCTGCGCACCAGTGGACTGGTGGAGAGACTGGTCAAAACTGCAGCTGCCATAACTTCATCCATGTCAGCTTCTTCTGAAGGCTTCCTGTAAAAACATGAATTACATTGTAAATAAAACTGTTTAAAACTACTACAAATTAAACAAAAAGCTTTTCAGTTGTCTAACAAGTTTACAATGCAAATAGCATTGTCACCTTATGTTCACATTGCATCTCCTCTACATGGTGAATATAATCAATGAAAACACTCATGACTTTGAACTTTTGTTGACTTTAATATATGTTTGTTCATTTAGTATCATCTAAAGTATTCATAGCAAAAATAGATTTTTAAAAAGGCTATATGCAGGACCAAAAATAAGATCACATTTTGATATTCATTCTCTTGTTACATGAATTTCATAACCTTATTGTATTATCTAGTGTGCTGAATAACTCACTGCTTCACTCCTACTCTGTGGGCTGTACAGCCCGAGAACTTGCACTTCCTCTATTAACTTTGATCATTTCATGCAGACACGTATATAATTACAGAACTGTGAATAAAAGTGCATGGACAGCAATGCTCTGATGCCTTTCAGAGAATACCAAGGAGCCCAATCTGTGTAATATGTTAATTTGGCCACAAATAATTCATCCTGTCTTCTAATTTAAGAGGTCATATTTACACTTCGAGATGCAAATACAACAGTTGTGTTAATTCAAGTCTTGATAGAAATCATGAATTTCAGGTGTTTTACCAAACGCAGCATTTCTCAACTCTTCGCCCACTACTTGTGTAGGGTTCTCCACGTGCCAAATTGACATTTGACTGCTCTGATTTAAATGTTATTATTCGCACTTTAAGGAAAAGGATTGACACACCAAGCTTTACAGTCACACTAACAAACAATAAGACCTTAGATTATATAGAAAAAACACTAACCAATCACTTCCTCTTGGGGAGGAAATACAAATATCAATAATACCCATAAAGTTTCACTGCCAAGAACTGAAATCCTCATATATGTCGTGGTAAATTCCCCTGTTTTGGTGGGATGTGATTAATAAGATCTTTGAACCAAATTTCATGCAGGCAGAACCAGAAGAAACGTGGGCAAAAATCAAACCGGCCATGCCTCCTCACAGAAAATTTATCTTTGAGGGGGCACTACTGGCTGCATGGGTCAAATTTTAGACTAAATATTTGCAAACACTGTCCCACCCATGACATCCCAGGTCCGGAGAAAAAAGGGAAACAATGTGTTTAGAAGGGATTTCCTTTTTTAAAAATTGGGGTAACTTTTAGAACACTGTCAATTAGTAAAAAAAGGTTGCCAAAAGGCTAATACAAAAGTAAGCAAGAAAACTGAAGACATGGCAAACGAGACATTACTTTTTCAATTTAAAGGCATTTATAATGGATTTTGGTGGTACAGAATTATTATTGCAATAAAAATTGCATAGGCATTGAAAAATTGTGACATTAGAGCAATTTTATTCTGCTGCGTGAACTAGTAACTTCAAGTATTTATCCCAGGGAGATAGGAAATGTTCCCAGAACCTGCCACCTACAATGTGACAGTCAAAAAGTTCTTTACCATTTTCTGAAATATTACAGTTGCATACCAAGCAAAAATACATCCAAGTCGAAAAATGCCACAAGCCTGGATGAATTTCTAAGACATGGTTATCAAAGACAAGTCCCAAAGCACAGATTTCTGTGATTCCTCAACCTAAACTGCATTTATAGCATAAAGCATTGTGAAGTTGTTTCCATATTTCGCTAATTAAACTTGTTAAATGAAAATACAGAACGTAGAACAGTACAGCACAGTACAGGCCCTTCGACCCACGACGTTGTGCCGAACTTTTACCCCTAACCTAAAGTCTATCTAACCTCCACCGCTATCTTATACAATCATCCAAATGGCTATCTAATAGCCGCTTAAATGTCCCTAATGAAGCGAATTCCACTACACTCTCCGGCAATGCATTCCACGCCCCTACCACTCCGAGTAAAGAACCTACTTCTGACATCTCCCCAGTATCTACCTCCTTTCACTTTAAAACAATGTCCCCTCGTAAAAGCTACCTCCACCCTTGGAAAAAGTCTCTGGCTGTCCATTCATATCTATACCTCTGATCATTTTGTACACCTCTATCAAGTCATCTCTCATCCTTCTAAAGAGAAAAGCCCTAGATCTCTCAACCTTTCCTCGTAAGACATTCCCGGCAAATCTCCTCTGCACCTTTTCTAACGCTTCCGCATCTTTCCTGTAATTAGGTGACCAGAACTGGACACAATGCTCCAGATGTGGTTGAAATAGGGTTTTGTATAGCTGGAGCATAACTTCACGGCTCTTGAACTCAATCCCTCTATTAATGAAAGCTAACACACTATACACCTTCTTAACAATTCTTTCTGGGTGGCAGCTTTCAGGGAGCTGATGACATGAACCCCAAGATCCCTCAGCTCCCCGCATTGCCAAGAATCTTTCCGTTAACCCTGAATTCTGCTTTCAAGTTTGTCCTTCCAAAATGAATCACCTCACGCTTTTCAGGGTTAAACTCCATCTACCACTTCTCAGCCCAGCTCTGCATCCTATCACTGTCCCTTTGTAGCCTAGAACAGCCCTCTGCACTCTCCACAATGTGACCCACCTTTGTACCGTCCGTGAACTTACTAATCCTCCCTTTCACTGCTTTATCCAAATCATTTACAAAAATCACAAATAGAAGAGTACCCAGAACAGATCCTTATGGTACACCACTCGTAACTGAGCACCATGTTGAATATTTTCCATCCACTACCACCCTTTGTCTTCTAACGATCAGCCAATTCTGAATCCAATCTGCCACATTTCTCCCTATTGCATGCCTCCTTACTTTCTGCATGAGCCTACCATGGGCAACCTTATCAAATGTGTTACTTAAATTCATGAATACCACATCTACTGCTCCACCTTCATCCGTGTGTTTGGTCACCTCTTCAAAGAATTCAGTACGGTTAGTGAGGCACGATCTACCCCTCACAAATCCATGCTGACTGTCACGAAT
Source organism: Stegostoma tigrinum (assembly GCF_030684315.1). Lineage (NCBI taxonomy): Eukaryota > Metazoa > Chordata > Chondrichthyes > Orectolobiformes > Stegostomatidae > Stegostoma > Stegostoma tigrinum. Next base: position 29,228,981 of record NC_081372.1, read on the forward strand.
CAAACGGTGCCTATCCAAGTGATCATAAATCCTCTCTCATGTCAGTGGTGGGCAATTATTGGAAAGGGCTCTCTAAGACTAACTGGCCCGTAATTTCCGTGGTTATCCCTGTTCAGTTTTTTGAACAACGGAATGACGTTTGCCTCTTTCCAATCTTCTGGCACTATACCCATGGTCAGTGAGGATGAAAAGATCATCGCCAAAGGCCCTGCGATCTCGTCCCTCACTTCCCATAGAATCTGTGGATAAATCCCATCAGGCCCGGGGGACGTATCTATCTTCAACTTGGTCAGAATTCCTAACACCTTTTCCTTACTAACATCGACCTCCTCTAGCCTACCAGCCTGTTTCACACTGTCCTCCTCTACATCTAGGTCCCTCTCAGTTGTGAATAGTGAAGAAAAGTATTCATTAAGGACCTCTCCTATATCTTTAGGCTCTGTGCACAAATTCCCTTACAATTCTTGATCGGCTCTACCCTTCTCTTGTTCTGCACATACGTATAAAAAGCCTTGGAGTTTTCCTTGATCCTATCCCCCCCAAGGTTTTCTCATGCCCCCTTATAGCTCTCCTAAGCCCTTTCTTCAGCTCCTTCCTGGCTAACTTGTATCCCCCAGAGCCTTTTCCATTCCTCTTTTCCTAAACTTTACATCAGCCTCCCTCTTCCTCTTAACCAGTCATTCGACCTCTCTCAAGAACCACGGCTCCCTCACTCGACCGCATCTTCCCTGCCTGCTAGGGACAAACATATAGAGCACACGCAGTATGCATTCCTTAAACAATCTCCACATTTCTGTGGCGCTCTTCCCTGACAGCATCGGCTCCCAATTTATGTTTCCCAGTTCTTGCCTAACAGAATTGTAATTACCCTTCCCTCAATTGTAAACTTTACCCTGCCGTACGTACCCATTCTTATCCATGACTATCATGAAAGAAACAGAGTTATGATCGCTACTGCCAAAATGCTCTCCTACCAACAGGTCGAACACTTGACTCGGTTCGTGGCCAAGCACCAAATCCAAAGTGGCCTCTCCTCGTGTTGATTCATCTACATACTGTGTCAGGAATCCTTCCTGAACGCACTAGAAAAAATCTGCTCCATCAAAATATTACAACTAAACCGTTTCCAATCAATATGTGGAAGGTTGAAGTAACCCATGACTACAACCCTGTGACTTCTGCACCTTTCCAGAAAGTCCATACAGTCCATTCTGACTGCAGAATGTAGTGGGCATGCTTTGCACTGGTACAAGACTGGACTGTGAACTTGGATTCAGTTTGCACTTGTAAAGTAATGACTATGCAACCAGAAAGACCTGAGTAAATCAGCCATGTAAATACCACGGGCGCAAGAGTGTCATCGGCTGGCAATTCTGCAGACAGCAACTGACTCCCTAAAGCCAGTCTGCCTTCAACAAAAATACAAAATCAGGAATGTGATGGAAAACTTACCTTTTACTTGGATGAGTACAGCTCTGAAGGCACTCAAAAAACTCAACACAATTCAGGTAAAAAAAATGTTTGTGCAATTGGTACACCATTCACCATCATGAACATTCATTCCTCCTATGCTTCAGGACGGTGGCAGAATTGTACATAATTTACAAAATGCTCTGTAGCAACTCACTGAGGCTCTTTTGATAACATCTTCCAAGTCTGTGATTTCTCCCATCCAGTAGGACAAGGGGCACAGACATATGGGAATCACCAGTTCCTCTCCAAGTCATACATGATCCTGATTTGGAACTATTTCACTGTTCTTTGATTGTTGAGTCAGAATTCTGAAACTCCCTTCCCTCATAACCCTGTGGGTGTACCCAAACTGTACTGCTACAAGGAAGCAGCTCATCACTACCCTCTCAAGAGCAACCAAGGACGGGAGAAATGTCTATCCACTTTGTTAGTGACGCTCAACATTCCATGAATCAAATAATAACAGCACACCAGCAGCAACCTTCCCTTCAACCTGCTGCTCCTCAACAATGCAGGGGAAAAGAAATCCAAGCTCCGGCTCACAGGAGATCATATCCCCAACACAGGCTCTACAGAGAAGCAGCTTTCTGGATACGACTAGGCACCAGTGCCTCAAGGAAGCTCAGGTTGTACAGTTAGCTTGTTGCTAGCATTTTCAGTTTCCTTTCAAGTGGACCAAATGGGCATGAGTTGGCACTAGCAATAAAGTTTGTCACAGCCCCAAACACCTTCAGCTCCAGATTCTTTCAGGGAAATTACTGTAACATTGAGATAATCTCACATTCAGTACACACAAATTCATTCTCCAGGTGGTGAATGTTATTTTTGCCAGGCCAGCACTAGTTATATCTGGTTCTTTGCCCTGAGATTAGATGCTCTGTCAGGATGTTCACAGGATGTGCGAGTCACAGACTGCCTACATGGGATATCCAAGTGCCTTCAGACCAACCAGTAGAACTAACCAACCAAACAGGACTTCCACCATCAACATTCAGTTTGTATTTAATAACTATACCATTATTATTGTTACACACATTGATGCAAAATATTCATAAACTGGCATAATGCCTTCAATCTACACTACCAAATCTCCCACAGATATTCATATTTTAAGCAGAATCAGTGGCAGTTGCTTGGAGACAAGGGCTGTTCATTAAGGATAACAAAGTGTGGAGCTGGATGAACACAGCAGGCCAAGCAACATCTCAGGAGCACAAAATCTGACGTTTCGGGCCTAGACCCTTATTCAGAGAGGGGGGTGGGGAGAGGGAACTGGAATAATAGGGAGAGAGGGGGAGGCAGACCGAAGGTGGAGAGAAAACAAGATAGGTAGAGAGGAGAGTATAGGTGAGGAGGTAGGGAGGGGATAAGTCAGTCCAGGGAAGATGGAGAGGTCAAGGAGGTGGGATAAGGTGGTGGGTAGGAAATGAAGGTGCGGCACCCCTGAGCACCAAACCATCATCTCCAACACCATCCATGACTTCATTACCTCAGGGGACCTCCCACCCACAGCCTCCAATCTCACTGTTCCCCAACCCCACACGGCCCATTTCTATCTCGTTCCCAAAATCCACAAACCTGCCTGCCCTGGCCGACCTATTGTCTCCGCCTGTTCCTGCCCCACCGAACTCATCTCCACCTATCTGGACTCCATTTTCTCCCCTTTGGTCCAGGAAATCCCTACATACGTTCGTGACACCACCCACGCCCTCAACCTCCTCCAGGACTTCCGATTCCATGGCCCCCAACACCTCATTTTCACCATGGATGTCAAGTCCCTATACACCTGTATTCCGCATGCAGATGGCCTCAAAGGCCCTCCGCTTCTTCCTGTCCCGCAGGCCCGACCAATCCCTCTCCGCCGACACCCTCATCCACCTAGCCGAACCCGTCCTCACCCTCAACAACTCTTTTGACTCCTCTCACTTCCTACAGACAAAGGGGGTGCCCATGGGTACCCACATGGGCCCAAGCTACGCCTGCCTCTTTGTAGGTTACGTGGAACAGTCCCTCTTCCGCACCTACACAGGCCCCAAACCCCACCTCTTCCTCCGTTACATTGATGACTGTATCGGCGCTGCCTCTTGCTCCCCAGAGGAGATCAAACACTTCATCCACTTTACCAACACCTTCCACCCCAACCTCAAGTTCACCTGGGACATCTCCAACACATCTCTCACCTTCCTGGACCTCTCAGTCTCCATCTCAGGTAACCAGCTAGAAACTGATGTCCATTTCAAGCCCACCGACTCCCACAGCTACCTAGAATACACCTCCTTCCACCCACCCTCCTGCAAAAATTCCATCCCCTATTCCCAATTCCTCCGGCGCATCTGCTCCCAGGATGAGGCATTCCACTCCCACACATCCCAGATGTCCAAGTTCTTCAAGGACCGCAACTTTCCCCCACCAGTGGTCGGGAATGCCCTTGACCGCATCTCCCGCATTTCCCGCATCACATCCCTCACACCCCGCCCCTGCCATAACCGCCCAAAGAGGATCCCCCTCGTTCTCACACACCACCCCAACAACCTCCGGATACAACGCATCATCCTTCGACACTTCCGCCATCTACAATCCGACCCCACCACCCAAGGCATTTTTCCATCCCCACCCTTGTCTGCTTTCCGGAGAGACCACTCTCTCCGTGACTCCCTTGTTCGCTCCACACTGCCCTCCAACCCCACCACACCTGGCACCTTCCCCTGCAACCGCATGAAATGCTACACTTGCCCCCACACCTCCTCTCTCACCGCTATCCCAGGCCCCAAGATGACTTTCCATATTAAGCAGAGGTTCACCTGCACATCTGCCAATGTGGTATACTGCATCCAGTGTGGCTTCCTCTACATTGGGGAAACCAAGCGGAGGCTTGGGAACCGCTTTGCAGAACACCTCCACTCCGTTCGCAATAAACAACTGCACCTCCCAGTCGCAAACCATTTCCACTCCCCCTCCCATTCTCGAAAGAAAGCGTATTCCAAACCATTAAGGATCTGGAAAGACTACTTTTGGGAAAACTGTAGTTGCAGTGATTTCAGGATCAGAAGGCACTGATTTAATATGTTTGGCAAGAGGAACAATGAGGACATGAGAAATTTTTCATTCAGCATCTGATTAAGATCTAAAATGCACTGGCTGACAGCATGTTGGAAACGGGTTCCCTTGAGGAATTAGATGGTTTTGGGCTATTAATCCTGCACGTTTGTTTACGGAGAATGGGGAAGAGGCAGGAGAATGGCATTAGATGAATTGCTTATGTCCCGGCACAGATACAGTGGAGCAAACATCTTCTTTCCATGCTGTAGCTATTAGGTGAGTGGTTTGTCACAATTCCCACATTCTGGCTTCCCCAACAGACCACTCATCCACACCTTCTAATGTTGCAGTTTCACCTTGTACGCTTGTTTTGAGGCACTTACTCACATTCCCTGCTGATGCTCCTCCTGGATTGTAGTCATTTAAAAAAAATCATTCACAGAATGTGAGCATCTCTAGCTAGGCCAGCATTTACTCCCCATCCCTGATTGTTAATCAGTTGAGAGTAATTCATACTACTGTGGAGTCACATGTAGGCCAAACCAGATAAGGATGGCAGTTTCCATCCCTAAAGGATATTAGTGAACCAGATGGGTTATCTGGCAGTCAACAATAGATTCACAATCATCAATCGATTCTTAACTCTAAATTTTTATTGGAAGTCAAATTCCATCACATGCCAAGACAGGATTCAGACCCAGGTCCCCAGAACAGTACTTGGGTTTCTGGATGAATAGTCCAGCGATAATACCATGAGGCTATCGCCTCCAGCATATCAGACTCATTCCTCTCACCAGTCATCCACAAACATTGTTCTTCTGTTCTCTCAATACTTTTCACACCCATAACTACTGTTTCTTGTCAGGTACAAGAGCAGTGAAAGGTAGAGAAGCAGGGCTGACTATATCCAATCATTACAGCAACTGCTGTGGATGAGGCCATAATGGAGATGAACGAGGCGTGTGACCATGCATGACCACTGAAGAGTTGTGTGTTCCATTACATGGACACAGACATCACAGTCATATGGCATGCAACGCTCATTCATGTTGACTCAGTGTCAGCAGGTAATGAACAATTATGATCTATGCAAGGTCGATTGAGATCCTCTCACTTTGTCAACTAGCTGATTAGAGTTTGTGGCAGGCTTTTTGTGGGGGTAGAGAGTATCACTTGGACTCTGGAGAGTTAAATCTTGGCCATTAACTTCATTCCAGCGCTCTATTGCCTTCCTCATTGTCACTTGCCAACTGTCCTTCAGCCTTGGGAAAAGTGGTACAACCAGAATAGTAGCTAAGCAACGGATGCCAGTGAGAGTAGAACGTTAACAGTGGAACTGCTTTCTGCTGGGCATACTAAGTTCAGCATTAGTGTACCAGATGACTGTCAATGCCTCAGATTAAAGTGACGATTCTAAGTGAGTAGTTGCAGATCGGCTCATCATATTGGACTCTTCCTCTGGCTTTTCCTCTCGAATTACCCTCATTACATTCTCACTACGGCAGCTCCAATTTTATTGGCTGCACTGGGTTATGCAGAAGGAAATAGACGTAGCCGTTTCAGCTGAAGGGATCAAGGCTGATGGAGGCAGGGTGGGATTAGGTTATTGAGCCCAGGCAGAGCAGGCTCAAGGGTTGAATAGCCTAGCCCTATTCAGCCTTCTACGCTTCTAAGATGTAGCACATCTCAATTGTCCTGAACATATTTGCTGTCATGCATCTGAGTTGCACCATTAGCATCAATAGTTTGCTTAGAGATTCCTTTTATTCTCAGGTAGATTTGAATGTATCTTTCCTGACTGCCCATGGTAGGGGTGCTAACAGGGGTCATAAGCTAAATCCTTAATGGAGCAGTGATAATGGGAACTGCAGATGCTGGAGAATCCAAGATAACAAAGTGTGGAGCTGGATGAACACAGCAGGCCAAGCAGCATCTCAGGAGCACAAAAGCTGACATTTCGGGCCTAGACCCCCCTTCAGAGAGGGGGATGGGGAGAGAGAACTGGAATAAATAGGGAGAGAGGGGGAGGAGGACCGAAGATGCAGAGAAAAGAAGACAGGTAGAGAGGAGAGTATAGGTGAGGAGGTAGGGAGGGGATAGGTCAGTCCAGGGAAGATGGACAGGTCAGTCCAGGGAAGATGGACAGGTCAAAGAGGCAGGATGAGGTGGTAGGTAGGAAATGGAGGTGCGGCTTGAGGTGGAAGGAAGGGATGGGTGAGAGGAAGAACAGGTTAGGGAAGCGGAGACAGGCTGGGCTGGTTTTGGGATGCAGTAGGGGAAGGGGAGATTTTGAAGCTTGTGAAGTCCACATTGATACCATATGGCTGCAGGGTTCCCAAGCGGAATATGAGTTGCTGTTCTTGCAACCTTCGGGTGGCATCATTGTGGCACTGCAGGAGGCCCATGATGGACATGTCATCAAGAGAATGGGAGGGGGAGTGGAAATGGTTTACGACTGGGAGGTGCAGTTGTTTGTTGCACAACCACTGCCTCATCGTGGGAGCAGATGCGGCGGAGGCGGAGGAATTGGGAATAGGGATGGAATTTTTGCAGGAGGGTGGGTGAGAGGAGGTGTATTCTAGGTAGCTGTCGGAGTCGGTGGGCTTGAAATGGACATCAGTTACAAGCTGGTTGCCTGAGATGGAGACCGAGAGGTCCAGGAAGGTGAGGGATGTGCTGGAGATGGCCCAGGTGAACTGAAGGTTGGGGTGGAAGGTGTTGGTGAAGTGGATGAACTGTTCGAGCTCCTCTGGGGAGCAAGAGGCGGCGCCGATACAGTCATCAATGTACCGGAGGAAGAGGTGGGGTTTGGGGCCTGTGTAGGTGCAGAAGAGGGACTGTTCCACGTAACCTACAAAGAGGCAGGCATAGCTGGGGCCCATGCGGGTGCCCATGGCCACCCCCTTGGTCTGTAGGAAGTGGGAGGAATCGAAAGAGAAGTTGTTGAGGGGGAGCACGAGTTCGGCGAGGTGGATGAGGGTGTCGGTGGAGGGGTACTGGTCGGGCCTGCGGGACAGGAAGAAGCGGAGGGCCTTGAGGCCATCTGCATGCGGAATACAGGTGTATAGGGACTGGACGTCCATGTTGAAAATGAGGGGTTGGGGGCCAGGGAATTGGAAGTCCTGGAGGAGGTGGAGGGCGTGGGTGGTGTCACGGACGTAGGTAGGGAGTTTCTGGACCAAAAGGGGAGAAAATGGAGTCCAGATAGGTGGAGACGAGTTCGGTGGGGCAGGAGGGCGTGGGTGGTGTCACGGACGTAGGTAGGTAGCTTGGTTTCTAAGTCAGACTTCCAATGTGAAAGGAATCACGTTGCAGATCCCTACAGTCCAAGGTTACATGGGAGAACCATGGCACAGTCTTTCCTTATTGACATTCCAACATTTGAAGTAGTTGGTTCTTTCCTGATAGTTTTATGATGATGCTTCCATAGTGGCTCTCACCGGACTCCTTCACATAGTGAAGCTTAAGCGTTCAGGGTGGGTTACCACTATTTCTGACTGCTCTATTTGGTTGGGAACTGCAGGCATAGGATACTAACGCAATGGCAGTTCAGAAATCATTGACAGGCCTAGAGATCAAACTTCCAAATTCTTGATACGCAACCAGACTCTGAGTGTGCCCAACTGTTAAAAATTCTGCCCATTAATTTTAAAAATTGCTGCAAGAGAAGGCTAAACAGACTGGGTGAATATTCCAGCTGTGGCAGTACTATTAACAACTTCAATTTATGTAGTGCCTTTAAAGTACCGAATAGTCCCTAAGTGCATACTACAACCTATAGGAGATTTGTGCTGTGCTGGTTAACAGTACAGCCACACTTGTACAAGAACGCAGTAACCCCACCCACTGTGATATCACTGGGATTCAATCAGAGTGAAGAAAGAGCTCGTGTGAAATGGTGTTACGGCACTCCTTACTGTCTCTGTGGTAATACAGGACACAGTCATGTAACTTATATACAGTTGCAATAAATTTTATTTATTTCATTCAACAAAGGGTCTTCCCCTTAGATCGGAAAGATAGATATCCACTTTAGACCACTTAGGATTTTAAGGAAAATTTTCTTGAGCACCTATTCAACATCCCCTTCCTCAACACAGCACTCCAATTCATGCAATAATCGCCACAACCCTAACAGGGGCTGAATTTTACTGGCATGGTGTTGCAGGCAGTTCCTATTTGTTCAGTCCCTGAAGCCCCTTGAAGAAACATTTGTGGCTCACTGACCATTTAACAAGGTCACACACAGCACCAATCAATGGTCAATCTAACCTCCCGGTCACCACCCGTTTCAGGTCCCCGTCCCACTCCCTCTCTGACATGTCCATTCTCGGCCTCCTCCAGCGTCACAGCAACTCGGAACACAAATTTGAAGAACAGCACCTTATCTTCCACCTAGGCACCCTATAGACCAAAGGACTCAACACAGAGTTCTCCAATTTCAAATAAGCTTGTCACCCATTCCCCTGCACCCCCTTCCAGCCCCACTTCCTCCATTCCATTCCACCTTCTGACCCTCCCTTCCGGCCACCAACTGCATTCATCCCTCCTATCGACCAAACAGGTCGCACCTAACACCAGTGTCCACCTCTCACCAACATTCCACTTCCACCCCTTCACCACCACCACCCCCTTTATCTGCAGCTCCCCTCACCCCCATCCAGTCCTGAAGAAGGGCTGTACCTGAAACGTTGATTGCTCCTTTCTTCCCGATGCAGTCTGGCCGGCTGTGATCTTCCAGCCTCCCGTTTGTCTACCTTGGAGTCCAACATCTGCAGTCTCTTTGTCTCTAAGAAACATGTCACATCAGAATTCCACCTCTGGGAGGAATTGAAGGGGTACACCGCCACTAACATACATTCACAGAAATACCTGCATAAGGTATACACACACAATAAAACCTTCTTAAGACAGTCTGAATTTGCAGATTCTCAACAGGAGTCCTTGAAAATGTGGGTAAACATTGCTGACTCCAGATGTTCATCATACATCTTGGCTAGAATGCAAAAATCTGTTGGCTCCTGAACAGAAAACTGATTTTCATCTGGAATTGCACCCTTTGCCCCATTACCGACCCAGTCCAATCATACAGGTTGCAAAATGTTATGAACCATCCACCTTCTTTCAGAACATCGTAAGAAATAACAGTAGTCAAAAACTCCAATGCATTACATCCTTTTAAAAGAAAAGCAGAAACCATGATCTAAGGTTTCATATACAGTGTCAAGAGAGGGGGTTAGTGGGTGAGGGTTGGTGGGGTCTAAGCCAGAGAGAGATACTGTTGCTATAGTAAAGGTACCATTGGCATTAACAATAAAAGGAGTTCAGACAGCACACAGTCAGACAAGCAGCTCAAGTATTTATTAGAACATCCCACAGTAATTGCTATCTTTTTGTCTTTCCCACAGTACCACAGCATCAAATCTTGCCAGCAGTACTCCACTGCATTACTTTCAGCTGTCAGTACATGAAGAAAATGAAAAGAATGCAGGAGGTAGGTACGTTGACTGGGTGGTGATGATTGCTAGGGGGATTGCAGGGGGAGGACCTATTGATTTCCTCTAGCATGCTCTGTGTCTGAACATTATACTTGCTGATTTTGCCCAAGATCTCTACTCACAGAGCAGGAGTGTTTCAGTGCCAATTTTTTTAAAATTATTCATTCATGGGACGTGGGTGTAGTTGGCTTGGCAGCATTTAATGCACATTCCTAAGTTTCCTTAAGAAGATGACAGTGAGCTGCCTTCTTGAACTATTACAGTTTTTGAGGCGTAGGTATGCTCATTTTGATTTTAGGTGGGGAGTTCTGGATTTTGAGTCAGTGACAGTGAAAAAAAAAGACAAAAACACTTCCAAGTTAGCAAAGTGAGCAGTTTGGAGGAGAATTTGCAGGTGGTGTGATATTCCCATGTTATCTTTTGCTCGTGTCCTTCCAGATGGTAAAGGCAATGGGTTTGGAAGAGGAGGAATTGCCAACGTGCATCCTGTAGATGTATACAATGCCACACCTGTCTATCAGTGATGAAGGGAGTGAATGTCAAAGGTGATAGATGGGGTGCCAATCAAATGGTCTGCTTTGTCCTGCACAGTGTTGAGCTTCAGTACTTTTGGAGATCCACTCATCCAGGCAGGTGGAGAGTATTCCATCACACTCCTGATTTATACCTTGTAAATGCAGGACAGGGATTGGGATAGAGGTATTACTTTTCTTATAGCCATACTATTTATAATGACAAGTTCAGGTTAATTCCTTACTTGGATGGTGACAGTGCTGCATTCAGTGATGATGGTGCCAAATGAATGTCAAGGGATGATGGTCAGAATTTCTCCTGTTTGAGATGGTCATTACCTGGCTCTTAGCAGTTAATAATATCTATGTCAGACATCAACTCAAACCTGGATATTGCCTATGTCTTGCTGCAAATAGACACAGGCTGTTTCAGTTTCTGAGGAGTGACAAAAGATGTTGAACATTGTTAACTGCACAATGAACATCGCCAGTTCTGACCTTATGATGGAGGGAAGGTCATTGATGAAGCAGCCAAAGATAGTTGGGCTTAGGACACTACCCTGGGGAACTCCAGCAAAGATGTCCTGGAACTGGGATGACACACTTCTCACAACCACTGCCAATTTGCTTTGTGCCAGATATGACTTTAACCGGCAGAGAGATGTCCCCCACCAATTGCTTCTGACTCCAGTTTTGCTAAGGTTCCTGGATGCTACACTTGGTTAGCAACGTACCAGGGGCCCCAGGTTCGATTCCACTCTTGGGCAACTGTCTGCGTGGAGTTTGCACATTCTCCCAGTGTCTGCACGGGCTTCCTCCAGGTGCTCCAGTTTCCTCCCACTGTCCAAATATGTGCAGGCTAAATGGATTGGCCATGCTAAATTGCCCACAGTGTTCAGGGATGTGTAGCTTAAGTGGGTTATAGTGGGATGGGTCTGGGTAGGGAGCTCTGAGAGTTGGTGTGGGCTTGTTTGGCCAAAAGGGCCTGTTTCCATGCTGTAGGGAGGCTAAGTCAATGACCATCCCGAAGAGGAGATAATCTAATTATTTTCCTTTGCCATTTAGTGGCATTACCATTGATGAATCCCCCATTATCAACTGGGGGGGGGGAAGGAGGGTCACCAGCCACGATTGAATGGTGGAGCAGATTCGATGGGTCGAAATGGCTAAATCTGTCCAATATTTATGGTCTTATTAATCAATCAAAAACCAGACAAGACATATACATACTATGAAAAGAAGAGGAAGCTAAGAACGAGAGAGATTCCGTAGCGACTAACTCATCTTCTACAAAGGCACATGTCAGGAGTGTGATCGAATATGCTCCACTGCCTGCAGCTTCAATAACATTCAAGAATGTTTATGCCACCCAGAAAAAGCAGCCCATTTGACTGGCACATCACCCACCACGGTCAACATTCACTTTCTTCCAACACACAGCAGTAGCCGTGGCTACCATCTAAAAGATGCAGTGCAACAACTCATCATGGCTCCTTCAATACTCTTTTCAAACCCTGACCTTTACCACTGAGAAGGACAAGAGCAGCAAATATATGGGAACACGACCATCTGCTAGTTCCCCTCCGAGCCACAAACCATTCTAACTTGGAAATATATTGCCATGCTCTTCACTGTAGTTGGGTCAAACTCCTGGAAATCCACTTCCAACAGCAGTGTGTGAGCGTACCAACAGCCCGAGGACTGCAGTAAATCAAGAAGGCAGCTCACCATCATCTCCTCTACATCAATCAGGATGAGCAACTTGCCAGCAATGCCCACAGCCAATGAATGAATAAAAAAAAATCTAATGTCAGAATCATCACCTCCAAAGGAACAGCAAAAATGAAAATCCTCTCTTTAGATAGGCAGCACTGTGGCTCAGTGGTTTGCATTGTTACCTCACAGTGCCAGGGGCCAGGTTTCAATTCCAGCTTTGGGTGTCAGTGTGGAGTTTGCAAGTTCTCCTAATATCTGTGTGGGTTTCTTCTGTTTCCAAAAATGTGCAGTTTAGATGGATGCTAATTTGCCCCATATGGTCCAGGGCTTTCCAAAATAGGTGGATTAGCTATAGTAAATGTAGGGTGACAGCAATGGGGCAGGATGCTTTTCAGAGATCAGTGAGACTCGATGGGCTGAATGGCCTCTATCTGCACTGTAGGAATTCTATGATTCTATGTTGTATTACTCCTCTGGTTAAAATAATACTAATCCTATTACTTTACTACCCATCAAGACAGGCAGTGAGCACGGCTGTGTTATCACCCTCAATCTTTTCTCCAACTTCATCGCCACGATTCTTCAGCTTGCCAACAGCAAGCTTGCCAGTGGTGTGCACACTGTGTGCAAGACAGGCAGAAAACTTTTCACCCAGAGACAGGTGAAATCCAAGACGAAAACAAATGACTCAAGGCTTCTTTGAAGAGAACACCCAGAATAAGTGAAGAAAATGAACTGGAGATAGGAATTCAGCGATCTCAAGGCCAAGGACCAACTTCACCTCTTGGAAACAGCTGCCAAATATGTGGAGAAGCCACTACAGAATTGGGCTCATTAGACATGTGAGGACCTAGTGAACCCAGGAACAGTGACACCAAATTTCCTGGGTGGACAGTCATATTTGTTAGTGATTGCTGATAACAATGACAATTATTCATTGGAGTATGCAGAAGTATTAGAACAGCTTGTTAGCATAAGTTGGAAGTACTGATTTTGCAAACTAAATTCAAGAGTTCTATGCCCTCAAAGCTCAGACAACTCCATCATGTATTTGTCATAATATTCTTTAAATACTGATTTTTTTGCCCCCCTGTTCAGTTTTGGAAAGAGTGTCTTTGTTGCTGTTACCCAACTCAAATTCTAACTCCGACTAAAATCTATTACCGACACTCTGATGTATATGCCAAGTGATGCAATGTTGTCTGAAATTTGTTTAACTGACTCACCTAGATTTCAGGAGTACAACCACAAGAGCAAAAATCTTGGATTATCTGCTGCAGATTAAAAGTCAAGCAAGCATGTTATTCTATAAATCATAGAACGTTTATTGAACAATAGCAAATTATCCTCGACTGTCATTCCACTTTTGGGCAAGCATCTTGTCACATACACCTGGATTATTAGGCATCGAGGAATGTCATAGTTTAGGGTTCATTCAACAAGTGTGGGTCACACATGGTTAAATCCATACTTCTCCCATACTATCCCAAGTATTTCACCAGACAGCAAGAAAAAAAAAAGTAGGCAGACAAGGGGATAGTAAACCAGGGAAAAAGAAAAGCCAAATAGGGTGATAATGAGGCCAATGGGCGGTGAAAATGGGTTGGCTGTGCTGGAAGTTACCCATGTCATATCAGAACCTGGGATGTGGGGATGGGTAAAAGAAATCATAGGCCTACAATCCTATAGTGCAAAAGCAGGCCATTTGGCCCACCAAGTCCAAATCAACCCACTGAAGAGCATCCCACCCTATCCTTGCAACCCTGCATTTTCCATGGATAATCGACCTAGCCTGCACACTCCTGAGCAACTTAGCCTGCAATCCACCTAATCTGAAACGTGGTGGTGTTCAGGCTCCAAAATTATCAAGTAACATCAAATCTTTCTAGACAAATCTTTCTAGATATTTTCCAATCAGTTCAGATCTATTATTACACACCTCTGGAGCAGGTGAGATTTGAATTTGGGCCTCCTACTTTAGAGGTACGGCCTCTACCACTGCACCACAAGTGCCTGTAAAGCTTAGTATATGTGTCCTTCTCTCTGTTGCAACAGACAATATAAGTCTCAACAAATGGATTTGGCATTTTGGGGAGTTTGCATTCTAAAATCTTGTATCTACACATTTCAAAAACTGGTCTACTATCCCCTTGTCTGCCTACTTTTTTTTTCTTGCTGTCAACTCAAGTCCGCAAAAACTTTTATTAGTTGTATTATGGCTTCAAAGGGAATATAATGTCCCATGGTGCACAATGGAGCTTTACTTAGATGAAAAAGTTACACTAAAGGAGGAAACATTAGGAGGGCAGGTGACCATAAAAGCATTGCAAAAGGTATTTTGCATTTGAACTTGCTATATTTTACTATTTTATCACAAATATGAAACAAAGATACAAAATCTGAATGGAAAGTGGGGAGTAAACCTGGTGACAGAATTCATCTGTATACATTATCCCATTAGGCTCTTCCTTATACCCACCCACCACCTCCCCTCCCCCATCTCTCTGGTGTGGATTCCCCAAATATTACAGCATGTGTGTGCGCAAATACGCACTCAAACATACACATAATTTATTGTTTAGAAAAGGTAAATCAGAACTTGCTTTAAAAAAATTGAACTTGCAAACGATTTGCAGTGAAAAGTATTCCACAGACAACACAACGACAAAATCTAGAAATCCACAGGATATCCCCCCCAGATGGTCCATGCAATATAACCAGCGCAAACTGGTTCTGACTGCAGACTGAAGCCAAGCAGCCGAAAATCTTGGCAGGATGCTGACCGCAGCATTTCAAAATGCTAAAAAAACATTTTCTAGGTCAACTGGTTGATCTGCTGGCCAAAGGGGAGTTCACAAAGCTGTGGAACCTGACCAAAGAAAGAAACAGCTTATTTCTCATCTCAGCTCCAATAATGAAACATTAAAAGTAACATGCAAATATTAAGGCAGAGTTCTAATCTCTTCACAACATCTCTCCACCAGACTCGGAGCAGTTTTAGCAACCTCCCACATTAGCTCCTCCCCGACCAATGTTGACTGGCTGCAATTTAAAACAAACAAGGTCACAGTATTGACAGCCACTGCCTCAGAGGAAAAAAACAGGCTTGCTGTATGTAACTGTCTCTATTGGTTGGCTTGCAGTCAAAGTAAGCCTTTAGAAGTATAAAAAGCAAACAGTTGGCAGGGCTCAAACTCCTGCAGCTCACTTGCTTAAAAGCAACTTTTCTGTTCCTTTGCAGCTGCAAAAGTGCTTTATTTTTTAGAAAAATGTCACATTTGCCATTTTTCCCCCCCCAAATAGTACATATCACACAGATCAATACTATAAACGTGTGGTGCAGGCTGGGCTACCATCCATTGTAAGTATTTTATCTTTGCTGAGAATTGTGTCCAGACCTGTTCTGCAGTCTGTCACTGAAATAAAATGAATAACTCTTTCGGTGCCAAGTGGTTGAGCCATCATTTCTTTATTACATACAGCAATACAGATCTTTTCAGTATGAATTTCACAGCAGTATTACCATGGATCAGACCAGTAAGGCACAGTCCACCAAATCCAATCACTTTGAAGGCAATTGACACAGCTTTAGCTATTTTTGATCTCCTGCACAGCTACTGCAAAAAGTCTTAATATTAAAGAAATATGCAACTGTGCAATACTAGGAAACTGAAACAGAATTAAACAGCACAGAAGCAGCCATTTGGTCTATCGTATCATGCTGATTCTTTTAAAGAGCTAATTAGTCCTGATGTCTGCAATTATTTTCTAATTTACGTATCCAGCTCCCTCTTGAAAAGCTACTATAGGATCTACTTCTGCATCCCACACCCTCCCTTTTAGGAAGTGAATGTAAATCCAAAAAATTCAACTTCTTTCAATTAAAGTGAATCTGTTTCCTATGGTCGCCAACCCTTCTACCAACAGACACCATTTCTCATTATTTACTCCTCCAAACTTTTTGAAACCATGTACCAGAATTAACTTTCCCTATTTGAAGAAGAAAAATCCTAACATCTGCAGTCACTCCATGAAATTGTGATTCCCTGATAGCATTCTAAAGCATTTCTTCACTCTCTCCAAGCCTTGGCACCTTTAAGGTATGCTATACAGAACTGAATAATGCTGATCCTGACAATTAACCAACTATTTAAATGGGTTTAGCATAAATCTGTGCTTTTGTATTTTACGCTTTCTACCTGAAGATGGTCAGAAGTCACATCACCTGGAGAAGGAGCAGCACTTATGATTTCAAATAAATCTGTCGGACTATACCCTGTTGTGCGAGTTCTGACCTTGTCCGCCTCAGTCAAAAATCAGCACCTCCACATCATGTCTACTTGTACAGCCCTAGATCCTACACACTCTTTCAAAATAAATGGAACGTCCCTCTCAACCTGTTCTGTCAACTTCAGAGGCTATTACATGGGAATCCTTAGTTTAAAATGCTTTTTCTCATTCTTTCTCTAGCATGCACTACTTCATATTTATCTACATGGAACTTCACCTGTCTGTTTCACTATGAGAATCATAGAATCCCTACAGTGTGAAAACAGGCCCTTCGGCCCAGCAAGTTTACCCTGGTCCTTGGAGGATCTCACCCAGTCCCATCCCCGCGAAGCTACACATCCCTGAACACTACGAGTAATTTAGCATGGCCAATCCACCTAACCTGCATATCTTCGGACTGTGGGAGGAAACCCACACAGACATGGGGAGAATGTACATGCTCCATACAGACAGTCGCCCGAGGTGGAATTGAACCAGTGTCCTGACGCTGTTAGGCAGCAGTGCTAACCACAGAGCCACCGTGCCACTCTTTACAATGGAAAAATAGTAATGTGCACGTGCAAATCAGCTAACTCAGTCGATTAACACAAAGAAATTTTGATTTTTGTTTCAAAATTTTTACAATTACAACCAATGCAAACTGTGTGCCAGAAGCAGGAATTCATGAATTTGGTCCTAACAATCTAAGTATATTTCATTATTTTTGCAAACTAAATTTTCTAAATCAAGATGCATAAGGGAAAACTCCCATTTATTGAAATTTATTTGACAAAGGAAATGCCATGGCCATGCTCATTTTTCAGTGAGATCATCACTTTGTAACGAAAGAAACATTTTGTTTTGTGTTGTATTCCATGATATGCTATAGGAGACCAATTTGAAACCAAATGCAGACCAGGTGACCGCTTTGCAGAACGCCTCCAGTCTATACATTAGCATGACACCAACCTTTCCTTGGCTGATCATTTTAACATAGTATCCTGCTTGCATGGCCACTTGTCTGTCCTCCAATGCTCCAGTGAATCACAGCACAAACTGGAGGAACATCTCATCTTCAGACTAGGCACTTTACAACCTTCTGGACTTAATATTGAGTTCAACACCTTCAGATTGTGAACTCACTCACATTTCTTCCCTTTTAGCTTTATTTGTTGCATTCTCTGTTACCATGTCATCTCTCCCCTCCACTCTAGTGGGACTGCCTGTTCTGACTGTCTGGCAGTTAGCCGCACCACTGTTCTGCCATTCTCACATCCCGATCACTTAATTTGCGCTATCAGTGGTCCTTCTCCCCCAAAAGTCCACAACCCCACCATTGCATAAATGCTGTCCCCTCCACACTTCAAGTCAGCTCTAATGAAGAGTCATCTAGATTCAAAACATTAGCTTGCTCTCTCTCCATGGATGCTGTTTGACCAGCTATGATCTCCAGCATTCTTTGTCTTCAGTACAAATTCCAGCATGAACAGTAATTTGATCCTCCAATGTCTACAATGGTCTGCTACCTTTCAGGCTACAAAGATATAGCAACATATAAAATGATATATAAATGACAGTCATTGATTCTAAAAAGGATTATTTTCTTGAAGGGTCTAGGCCTGAAACGTCAGCTTTTGTGCTCCTAAGATGCTGCATGGCCTGCTGCGTTCATCCAGCTCCACACTTTGTTGTTATCTCGGATTCTCCAGCATCTGCAGTTCCCGCTACATTTGACTAGATTTAGATGCTGTGATGAGGTGCAGCTTTTCTGTTCACTTCAGTATATGTGAGGGTTACAGTTACCAGGTTAATGTATGGCTATTCAATGAATCAAACTGCACCAACCCACGCCCATTTCTGCAAAATTATTAGCCCTTAATTGTGTTACTAACCATTTCTGCTTATGTGTAACTGCACCATGAACAATACTAGCTTGAAACAAAAACACCTGCACTAAACACCGACTGAGAATTACTGATATAGCCGTATAAACTAACATACATAGCTCTTAGCTTGGGCCACAATATGATGCACTGGCAGGGTTGTAATGTGGAGGACAGAAATAGTTCCTAAATTTATTCTTGCTTTTAACATGTAACGTGAAAAATAGTGACAATCCAAAAGTCATCTTGTTTGCATTTCAAATTTATATTATTTATAAACGAAACTACAACACACCGTACAGTTAGGATAAAGCTATAGCAATTATGCATCCAATTGTTGTCTGCATGTTGTTAATATGACATTACTTATTGGGGAAGAAAACGTACTTTCTAATCAAAATGTCCTTGAACCTAGGCCTCCTGGCTCAGAGTTAGGGGTACTACCACTGCACCACAATAGCCCTTAAAACTGATTTTGCTGAATTCACTTCTCTCCACCATTGCAAAAGGTAATGGTTGTGTACTTTAGAATCATGAAGAATTAAATTAGATTGCAATCATTCTGACATGCTTCACAAGAGATGGAAATTATTTTAAATGCAAATGGCATTACCGAGCAGTGGAAGTGCCTCAATGCCAGAATTTGACAGAAGTGGTAGCATTAAATTGTATTCTACTACAACACTATTGTATAACGACAAGGTAGTGCCATGTGGATCCGAACATACAGGCCTGTGTAACACTAAGTTCTTGATTATGACTGTGTCAATTAGAGGTGCTTTATTGGGCAAGGGCCAAAGACATCTACATTGGACAGGAACTGGGAAATGTGGATTGGAAGCAGTTATTTGAGGGCAAATCTACATCTGGCACATGGGAGGCTTTTAAAAACCAGTTGATTAAAGTGTAGGGCATGCATGTCCCAGCAAAACCGAAGGGTAGGAACAGCAGGATTCAGGAACCATGGATGACAAGGGAAACTTGTAAGCTTAGTCTGAAAGGATAACGGAAGCATACAATGGGTCCACGCAGCGACAACTGACAAAGCCTTGAGGTGTATAGAGAAAGTTAAATGTGGAATTAAGGAGGCTAAAAAGGGGCCATGAAATGCCTTTAGCAAAGAAGGTCAAGAAGAATCCCAAGGCATTTAATGCATATATTAGAAGGAAGAGAGTAGCATGGGAAAGAGCAGGCCCACTCAAGGACAAGGGAAGGAAGTTTTATGTGGGGCCAAAAGGAAGTGGGAGAAATCCTTAATGACTGCTTTGTATTGGTATTCACCAAGAAGGACATAACTGATGTTGAGGTTGGGGATGAGTGTGTGAATACTCGAGAGAATGTCAATATATTGAAGGAGGAAGTTTTAGGTATCCTAAATTGCAGGAAGGTAGACAAGTCCCTGGGGCCAGATGCAATCTATCCCAGGTTACTGTGAGAAGCACAAGAAGAAATGGCTAGGGCATTAGCAGATATCTTCACAGCCTCTTTAACCGCAGGAGAAGTTCCAGAAATGAGTTAATCTTGTTCCTTTAAGAAAGGATACAGGGATACTTCCAGGAAATAACAGGCCAGTGAGACTGACTTCTGTGGTGGGGAAGCTCTTAGAGAAGGTTCTCAGGGACAAGATATATGCACATTTGGAAGAAAGTGGACTGGTTAGTGACAGGCAGCATGGTTTTATATAGGGAAGGTCATGCCTCACCGGCCTGAATGAATTTATGGAAGAGGTGACAAAGATAATTGATAAGGGAAGGGCTGTGGATGGAGTTTATGAAATGCCTTAGTAAAGCCCATATAAAGTTGCACATGGCAGATTGGTACAAAAACTAAAATTACATGGGATTCAGGTTGGCCTGGCTAGATGGATTAAAAACAGGCTTGGTCATAGAAGACAGAGGGTAGCGGTGGAAGGGTGTTTTTCAGAATGCAGACTGGCAACGAGTAGTGTTCCACACGGATTAGTTTTAGGTCTTCTGTTGTTTGTAGAATTTATAAATGATCTGGAGGTAAACCTGCGTGGTCTGATAAGTAAGTTTGCTGATGACACAAAGATTGGTGGAGTTGATGATAGTGCTAACGATTGTGAGACAACAGGATTTAGATAGATCAGCAACTTGGGCACAGAAATGGCAGATGGAGTTTAATCCAGGCAAATACAAGGTGATGCAGTTTGCAGGATTAAGTTTAGGTGTGAATTATACTGTAAATGGCTACATTAGGAACACTAACATTCAGGCAGATCTGGGCGTGCAGGTCGACAGTTGCCTAAAAGTAGGCAACATAGGTGGCCAAGGTGATTGTGGAGGCATATGGCACGTCTGCCTTCATCAACTGGGGCATGGAGTATAAGAGTTGGTAAACCATGTTGCAGCTATTTAAAACACTTGTTAGGCTGCATTTGGAGCAGTGTGCAGCTTTGGTTGCTACACTACCAGAAGAACGTGGAAGCTTTGGAGAGACTGCAGAGCAGGTTCACCAGGGTTTCGCCTGGTCTCGAGGGCATAAGCTATGAGGAAAGGTTAAAAAAGACCAAGATTGTTTTCGCTGGAAAGACGGTGGCTGACAGGAGACCTGATAGAGGTCTACAAAATTATGAGAGGCATATATAGGGTGGATAGTCAGAAGCTTTTTCCCAGGGTTCAAGTATCAATTACAAGGGGGCACAGGTTCCAGGAGAGAGGGTGGGAAATTTAAGGATGATGTGAGAAGGGGATTTTTCACACAGAGTGGTAGGGTCCTGGAATGCATTGCCAGAAGAGGTGGTGGAAATGGGCACATTGGTGACGTTTAAGAAGCATACAGATATTTACATTAGCAGGGAGAGAATAGAGGGTTACGGACCAAACAAGGGCAGAAAGGTTGTTTTTTAGGTTAGTTAGGGCATGATGATTGGCACAGGCTTGGAGGACCGAAGGGCCTGTTCCTGTACCATGCTTGACTTTTGATCTTTTAGATACTGGAGTGTAATCCCGGATGTAGTTGGGAGTGTGGAAAATTTTGTTACAGGATGCAACTGATCAAGGTATAAAAGTGGTAGTCTCCCCATCTCTGAGCTGAGGGGTCCAGGTTCAATTCCAACCTACTCCAGGCGTGTGTCATGACACCTCTGAACGGGTTGATTAGAAAATATCCAGAAGATTGACCAGTTTAAAAAAAAAGCAGTCCCATATGTACAGAGGCATTTTGTATACAGGTTGTAGCAGATGAATTTTATCCACCTGGACTCTTGTCTCCAGCCCAGTCACGTCTTGGCGTGCTTATTTGTAGCTGGGCGGTGGGGATCCACAGTGCAGGGCTCTCTAAGCAGGAGTCCTCTGATGTCCCACCGGGGACTTGGGGTGGAGGGTGTTGCATGCAGCAGTCTTGTCTAAATGCAGACCGCGACGATTCATGGATTCCCAGCCCAACTGTTTATTTTGTGGTGCTGTGGACTATGGTTGTGGGAAAATGCACCCCCTTTTTACTTTGAAAAATCATTTGTTGTGTTATTGGTTGCATTTCAGACCTGTGCTGCCGACCTTTGGACATTTGAGGCAGAGGGATATGGATCAGAGGATCTCTTCATGGATCTGCTCCTGGGCCAGGCCAGGTTGGTTATTAACACGAACCAGGAACTGGGTTGTGGAGGTGGTCATCTCTGCCAACTCTTTGCCCATCTTCCACGGTTACGTTTGTGCCCCCGAGAGGGAGCACGTGGTGTTGACCAAATGATCTCAAATGCTTTTGGAGAGTGGTGGGCACCACAGGGGATACAGTGCTTCATTTCCTCTGTCTCCTTTTGATTCTGCTCCTTCTCACTCTACCTATACCTCCCTCACTTTTGATGGTTTGTGTTGCTCAGGATGGTCTTCGCGTATAAATGTCTAGCTGGCTGCACCAGTGATTTACTGGTGGTGGTTTGAAGTTGGAAAAAAATGAGATGATGATTTGGCGGCGGGAAAACCAGTTATGTGTAGGAGCACTTCTGGATAAAAAGGAAAATAAAATAAAGCAGACCCAGCCCTTTGCGGACATGATAATATGTATATCCAGTTGGCTACACGGGTCTTTTACAAGTGGCCATTAATAGTTAATGACAAAATAAGCCACTGATTTGGTGATGGGGATAAAAAGCTGCTCAGTTGTCTGTAAGATCACTTCTGGATATAATGATATTAAATAAAAATGTTTAAAAATAAAGCAGCGGACAGAGGTTCTTGATGTGCAGTGGTAGTGACCCTACTTCAGAACTAGGAGGCTTGGGTTCAACTCCCACCTGCTCCAGAGGTGTTTAAAAACATCTCTGAACAGGCCAATTAGAAAACATAA
Source organism: Stegostoma tigrinum (assembly GCF_030684315.1). NCBI lineage: Eukaryota > Metazoa > Chordata > Chondrichthyes > Orectolobiformes > Stegostomatidae > Stegostoma > Stegostoma tigrinum. The sequence continues at coordinate 29,251,679 of NC_081372.1, forward strand.
AGCAGACCCAGGAATGGGTTGGCAGAATTGTCTGTACCAGGCTGGGACTACCTTGTTTGAAATATGAATGAATGATTTGAAGAGAATGTCAGTGCCTGATTAGTAAGTTTGCGCATGACACAAAGATTGGGGGAACTGAGGATAGCGAGGAGTATTACTAGAGGATACAGCTGGACAAAGGCTGGAAATGTGGGTGGAGAATCAACACGTGGAATTTAATCCAGATATGTGTGAGGTGATGCATTTTAGAAGACCTAATGCAGGAGGGAAGAATGCTGTAAACAGCAGAACCCTTAGTAGCATCAACTTAGAGGGATCTAGGGATACAGATCCATTCCCTGAAACTGGCAAGACAAGTGGATACAGTCAAAAAGACATGTGGCATACTTTCATCAGCTAGGGCACAGAGTATAGAAATTGGCAAGTCACATGTTGCAGCTGTATAGAACTATAGTTAGGCCACAATCGGAATATTGCATGTTGTTCCAGTTGCCACACTACAAGAAGAATGTGGAGGCTTTGGAGAGGGTAGAGAAATGGTTTACCAAGATGTCGCCGGGGGGGTTTGAACAGTATTAGCTATGAGGGAAGATTGGATAAACTTGATTTGTTTTCACTTACTATCGAAGGATGAGAGATGACCTGACAGAAGTTTACAAAAATATGAGAGGCACAGATAGAAATGGATCACTGGAGTCTTTTTCCTAAGGTAGAAATTTCTAGGGAATGTAGGTTTTAAGATAAAAGGGGGCAAGTTTAAAGGAGATATGACAGGCTAGTTTTGTTTTAAACACTGAGGGTGGTAAGTGCCCGGAATGTACTGCCAGAGCAGGCAGATAAAGTAGCAAAGTTTAAGAGGCACCTTGACAGATATATGAAAAGGCAGGGAACACAGAGGGAAACAGGCTGGGTAGTTTAGAAAGGCATGGTGTGTCGAAGGTTCTGTTCCTGTGCTGTATTGCTCTTTGTTTCCTCTATGTATGCCAGGAGTAGTGGCTCCATTTTGGTGTTCAACAATAAACAATGTTCTCTTCCAGTCAGGTTTCTTGAGTTAATACACACAGCCACGACCGGAAAAGGTGGAAGTAGTTGCAGGGAATATCTGAAGAAGGGTCCCGACCTGAAATGTCAGCTTTTCTGCTCCTCTGATGCTGCCTGTCCTGCTGTGTTCCTACAGCTCCACACTGTTATCTGTGAATCAAGTATTGGCAGTTCTTATTATCTCGCAGGGAATATCAAAATAAGATTTTTAAAAAAAAGAGTATGAATAAGGAGCCACTGTAAAACTGAGGTCAAATGAGGTGGAGGGGATTAAAATCCTAGTCACTGAAGCCACAGCTGACCAAAGGGTAAATGGTTCTCAGAGGCACGTCTTACCACTGTTAGGAGATCATTGCAGGAATTCCACAAGAGTGCACTCTAGCCACAAAGTTCAGTTACTTCTAAAGTGACCTTTCTTCCATAATAAGATCAGCTGTAAGGCCAGATGCCAATGGTTCTAAAGAGTGCAACTCAATTCACAACCCCTCTGACTATTCGGTAGCATTTAAAAAGTGTTCACAGGATGTTATGCTATACCTAATTTCTCTTGAGAAAATGCTGGTCAGCCACATTCTTGTACAGCAGCAGTTCCTGCAGAGAGTGTTGGAACACCCAAAAGTGCTGTTAGGAAGGGATTTTGACCCAGTGAAAAAATACTGCTCCAATTCCATGTTATGCAGCTCGAGGGTCGACTATAGCTGGTAGTGGTACTTCCATGCACCTGCTGCCATTGTTCCAGGTTGTAGATATCAATGAGTTTGGAAAAATTTGTCAAAAAGAACCATTCTGACTGCTGCAATGTGTCCTGTCGATAGTTCATAGCTTCTACTTCATATCAGTGGTGGTGCAGAAAGTCAATGTTAGATGTGATGGATTGGGGGTCAATCAAGTGGGCCTGATGGCATCAAGCTTCTTGAATGCTGTTGGAGATGTACTTGCACAGGCAAGTGAAGATTCTTCCGTTATACTCATGACTTTTGTCTAGTTGATGGTTGTTCTTGTTGATCTGATTTTGTGAAGTCAGGAGGTGAGCTGCTCACCACAGAAATCATTGAGTCTTGCAGCCACAATATTTATATTGCTGATCCAGTACAGTCCCTAAAAAGGTAATCATGGGGAATCCAGTAACAGGAAGGTGACTAAATGTCAACAGACAATGCTTAAGTTTTCTCTTGCTAGAGGTTGTTATAGACTGGCACTTGTGTGACATCAATTTGATTTGTCACTTATCAACCCAAGCGTGCTACTGTCCAGGACCCACTGCATATGGGTATGGACTGCTTCAATATCTGAGGAGCTCCAAACTGTGATAAACATTGTGCAAGCATCAGCAAACACTCCCACTTCAGATTTTATGATGGAAGATCATTGTTGAAGCAGTTGAATATGGGTGAACTACCCTCAGGAATTTATAGCATTTTTGTGGAAGGACTGAGATGATTGGCCCCCAATAACCACAGTAATCGTCTTGTGCGCTCGGGATTACTCCAACCAGTGGTCAGTTTTCCTTGATTACCAGTCATACCCACTTAAATGTTATCTTGAGTCAAGAGCAGGCATTCTCACCTCACTTCTGGAGTTCAGAAAACAAAGTTAATGTTTTGAGGCCGATGTGATTCTTCTTTGGAATTGAAGAGGCCCAATTATTTAATAAGTTAAGGAAAGAGAGATTTTTAATTAGTAATGTCATCAAGATAAATAGAAAAAGTGCAAGAATATGATATGGAGTTAGATGATAATCCGTGACCTAGAATGATACAGCAAGCAGGAAGAGGCTAAATGAAACAGTTCTGCTTCTATGAATGTCAAGCTGACAGATCTGTAGAGAGAGATGAGATAATGGGAACTGCAGATGCTGGAGATTCCAAGATAATAAAATGTGAGGCTGGATGAACACAGCAGGCCAAGCAGCAATGTAGATCTCACTTGCTCTCTCTCAGCCTCTCCTTTCTGACATAAAGGGCTTACATTTTCAACATTCTAGTCTGCAGGCACGATTCCAGAATCCGCAGGACTTTAAGACTACCCATGCATCCATATTCTTTGCAGCCATCTTTTTGAACACTCTAGGATATAGATAATCTGGTCCTGGGGATCTTTCAACTTGCACCATTTTGTTTGCCTAATACTACTTTTTAAAATTAATACTAATTTCTTTCAGTTCCTCATTGTCTCTAGCCTCCTGGATCTCTATTATTATTTATAGGAGATTTCTTTTATCATCATCCATGAAGACAGACGCAAAGTAATTACTTAATTTCTCCGCTCTCTTGGTATTTCTGTTATAAATTCCACTTGCTGTCTATAATGGACCCAAATTTAACTTATATAAAAAGGAAAAGATTAGCTAACTAAAGAAGTTTTTGCAATCCATTTTTATGTTTCTTGCTCATTTACATTAATATTCTATCCTCCCTTTGGTCCTCTTTTGCTGAATTCAAGTGCTTCTGATTGTAAAGCTCATTACTTTACTAGCAACTTCACAAACCCTGCTCTTTTTGACTTAAATCAAGAATATGATGGAATATTTACCACTTCTCTGAATTTGTTATATCTGTAAGATGTCTATCACCACTCAGGACAGAACAAATCACCAGATGTTCATTGCTAATCACTGAACCATTCCTTCTATCAGTGGTGTATCATGGTTCTTGTATGTACCATCCTGAGGATATATTTTAGGAGCTCACCAAATTATTTTGGAGGCACCTTCCTCATCAGTGACCTTTACCAACAAGGACATGACTGACTATCAGTGATGGGGGAAGACTATTACCAATTGTCAATACCATTTTAAATTATATAGATACTTATTCCCAGGTTTTTGCTTTAGTGCAGTAAATACTGTTATAAAATTATTATATATCATTCTAGGTCACGGATTATCATCTAACTCCATATCATATTCTTGCACTTTTTCTATTTATCTTGATGACATTACTAATTAAAAATCTCTCTTTCCTTAACTTATTAAATAATTGGGCCTCTTCAATTCCAAAGAAGAATCTATATATATATATAGATATTATGGTTACTTTATTGTCACCTGGTCAATGTTGTGTATTTCTACAGTGAAGTAGGAATTGTACCCTTTTACAAGTCCCTATTGTGGGCTTCTTAGGCAACTACAAATGGGCTGTAAATGAGGAAATGGAGTCCAGCTCACATTTACAACTTTAAAAAAAGTATTATAAAGACTTCTATCTAATGTGACTACAATACCCACTAAATTATACATCATATGAGAATTATGGCGAGATACGATTAAAGCTAAGATGCCACCACATAGTCAACTTAATAATTTTCTTTCTGCAGTAAAACTGAGTCATGCCTTTCATTGGGACAATGATTCACACTAGCAAGCTGAGAAACACTTTGGGGAACACTTCCCAAGGACAACAGTGCTCTGCAAATGTAAACTTTTCTTTTTAAGTGTGGCACTTGAAATTTGATTTAAACATTTTTATACTACAATCACATTTTATATTCCAACCTTTGACTAGAACATTAATATAATAACCAGCTTACTAACATCTAACAGTATTTACTGCACTAAAGCAAAAACCTGGGAATAAGTATCTGTATGTCATAATTTAAGATTTATTTAATGTATTGTCACTTGTACCTAGGTACAGTGAAAAGTTGTGACTGCAAAGCAAACTGACTTCAGCAAACCAAAACCCCAATCTAATTGCCTGAGAGGAATCACCATGTTGGTGACTGTTGCAGATTTCTCATTTAATAATGAAGAGGCAAAATTTATAGCTGCAAATGACACAATAAACTCTTTAAAATACTGCAGCGCAATGAAAGATACAGATATATGCCTTCCTGAAACAGTACAATGTATGAACTACAAAGGAATTCACCTGTTAGTTCTATCATTTTTGTGGGTTTCAGCAACTGTCTTCCATTTACTACTGACATTATATTCTGTTCTCACATTCATCTAAAGTATCACTCAGCAACACAAGTTGGGACATGTTATGTTTTGTGTTTTATTTGAAAAAATATTACTTTTTAAATTGCCAGCATATTTCAAGGCACAACATGGTCACCTTTCTTTAAAGAAAAAACAAGTGATCCACAGACATTTTAAAAGTAAGGCAGCGAAATGTATGGAAGTACCAGTGAGAAAATATATTTCTTGTCAGGAACTGAGTTATAAGTAGGAAGGCAAGCAAACAGTCACACGCACCTTGAAGCCACCCACTCTTGCAGCCTATACATACAGCAGTGGTATGGCAAATAATCAATTTGTTTTCTCAAAGAGATAACTGTAGAACAGTGGATGCAATAGCTATCATTTTCCAACATTCCCTGGATTCTGGAGCTGTTCCACCAGCTCAGAAGCTAGAAAATGTAACACCGCAACCCTAGAAGGGGATGAGAAATGGGGAACAGTTAGTTCCCAATTAGTCTGACCTCAGTTGTCAGCAAAGAGCAGGAATCTATTTCTAAGGAAGTCTTCATAAAACACTTAGGAAATCAAAGTCTGATTATTCAATTACTATGATATATGAAAATTGTGTTCAACAAATTGGAGCATGTATCTAGTAAGATAGGTAAAGGGGAACTGGTGACTAATATATATGGTATTTCCAAAAGGGATTTAAAGTTTAATATTAAAGTTAATACACAAAATAAGGGCTCATGGAATTGGAGGTAATCTTTTTCTGAGACAAATCCTAAGGATCAACTTACCAGCCATCTCAGAATCCATCGAACACAAGTGGAAGTTAGTCCAATTGTGACCTACAGATTCTACCACGTGGCCTACGCGATGCCTGTAGCTGCCAATGAGTTGTCTGAGGTTTTATGGACTCTCCCAGACATGAAATTCACCTCTGCGCTTCCCCCCCCCCTCAAAAAAAAATCCCTCAACCTGTCTGGTGCCTTCCCGAATGGACCACTTACATTCTGGTTGATCACAGGCTAGGGTTTCCGTGGCTTAGTGGGGGATGTCTGGCCTCTTTGGGAGTGCTTCGGGATATTCACATGGAATTTACAACCTGAGTGTAGAGTAGTTTCTTTGAGAATCAGGCATCATTAAGTTATTGTGCAGTCTTTTCCCTCACCTTTTTCCCCACATACTTCCATATACTTTCCATTTTCAGTCCTGTTTGATTCCCTTTGAAATGATATTAAACCGGTGTAATTGATCAATTCTGGTAAAATAATCCGACTATAAATAGCTACATAAAAAAAGAACCAAGTCAAAGGGGCATAGACTTGACCTTATCAGTCTTATAACCAGTTTAGCCATCCATTACCAGTTGTGGCTGGATCACATCAAGTGTTATTTGGATTGCACTCTCCTCTGTCTTAAACCGTACACTGTACTAGGCTCCATACAGTGAAATGATTGTTGTCATGCCTCACAGACAAAATGTCAGTACACTTTTTAAAGAGAGAGTTACAGTTCTGATGTAATGCATGTTTCTTCAATGTGAACTGGCATTAACGTGATTGAAGAATTTAGACCGCTATTTGTAGAACATGAACTTTCCTTATCTGTACCGGCTAGAATGCAATTCTGGCCCCGTTAGTTTAAATGGCGCAGCTACCGTGCCATTTTCTTATAATGCGAGATTGAACTAGAATGGAACTATCGCGTTATATCAGAACCTCCTGTATGTACAAGTGTGCCTTTAAGAGACATGTGAATATTATCATCACTATTTCACAGCACGAGACCTGCAGGTATAAGGCCTCTGGTAACATGTTACCAGAGATCACTTGTAGCAAGAAATGCTGATAGAAGCATGATGGGAACTTAGAAATTGCTGTGCTTGTGAAAGCAATATTTGTATAGGTTAGTAAGCAGTAATAAATGTCTGTGGATTCTTCAATTCCACACTATCCACACCCAGTTTTCTTATGTCACAATGGATAACCTAAGCATTGCTGGATCAAATAAAGATACCCTGGTGAATGCAAAATTCATATGATTACAGCAGTGGCTGACTATAAAATACTCTAATATCCTGCTGGCAAATATTTAGGAAAACTAATTGAAGTTCAACCAGACAACAGTTTGGACAGCTGAGAAGTCAGATAAAGGGGCAGTTCCATTACCCTTTACACATCAACTTCTGTATGTGTACAGACAGCCACACAGATAAGCAGATAGAACTGACGACCCAGAAAACAGCTAACCAAGTTAAAAATAAAAAAGCTGCAGTCCATTTCTGAGCAGAGATGCTAGAGAGCTGGCAGCCTAGGACACTTTGTTCTGCAAGTTGATACAAAACTAGCCATCTCTCTCAGAACAATACCAGCTGCAGGGTCTGTCCTGAAAGAAGAAGCACTCTTAATTTCTGCAGACAAAGTCAAGGACCATTTCCAGTTTACTCATACTGTTCAACATCTTCGAAGAACGAATCACGGAACACAACAACCTCATTAGGATGAATATCCAGTGACGTCATTACTGAACTAATTCTGTTCAAACAGCTTACGTATTTCTATTTTACAGATGAACTGATAGAGGATCCCAAGAAAAATCTTGCTTGCCATCAACTTTGCAGAATTAAGAATAACTTTTCTGTGCAACGGTCAGAAAGGCTTATTGAGCTAGTTACTGATTCTACGCTAATTCAAATTTTTATAGAGGGTCTCTTAGGCAAGAAAAGATGCCGTACCAATGATGCATTACCTGAGGATGGACACAAGTACGAAGCCGTAGTGACAAATCAACAACAATTACATACACGTTTTTGGTGCAGCCAACACTCTTGCTCTGGTCAGCAAAATGCAACAAATCAACAAAGTTTGCAACAGAAGAAGTTTGCATAATTGACCTAAAAGCTGTCCAGCACTTTTTTGGTTAACATCTGGAAAGCATGTGGCACTGTGGTATACTGGACACATATGTGGAGCAAATCTGGCTCTAAACAGCAAACTCAACCCCAGATTGAAACATGACAGCAAGGCAAGCCTAACATGAATAAGCGCAAACACATCAATGAAGTTCAGAGTCAACCAAGTGAAAGGAAAGTTTCAGAAGATGACTAAGCTTTCCACATTGTTGGTCTCACACAACATGATGATGATAATCTACAACAATCAGAAGCTTTTACAACCATAACGTATTCTGAAAAAGGTATGGCATTACATTCTGAAAGCTAAAATTAACAATGACAGCTACAGCTAACGTCATAATACCACATCTCCTGAAAGACTTCAGCAAGTTGTACTCCATGGTACAATATATGAAAGACAGCGGGAGGAGGCGGCCCAGTGGCATCATCGCTAGACTACTAATCCAGAGACCCAAATAATGTTCTAGGGACTGGAGTTCAAATCCTGCTCTGGAAGATGATAGAATTTGAATTCAGTAAAATATCTAGAATTAAGAATTTAATGATGGCCATTAATCCATTGTTGATTGTCAGACAAGCCCATCTGGTTCACTAATGTCCTTTAGGGAAGGAAACTGCCATCCTTACCCAGTCTGGCCTACATGTGACTCCAGACCCACTGCAATGTGGTTGACTCTCAAATACCCTCTGGGAAATTAGGGATGGGCAATAAACGCTGCCTAGCCAGCAACACCCTCATCCTGTAATGAATAAAAAAGAAAGACTCTCTCAGTGCATAATGGATACAAATCCTACGCACTGCAGAATCACACAATGCTGTACTGGTATCAAGTTCGTCTTGGCTTCCTGAAATCTTCTAGCGGCAGTTGCAGAACTACCAGGATGCAGGGATTTCAGTATAGTCAGAATTCAGGAGATACAAACCAACTCACTGCAGTCAGTTCACAATCTCCAAGCATATGACTTTGAAGTGAGATATAAATCAGGATAATTACAGTTGACAGACTGAGCAGATTACCAAGCACATGTAAAGACCAAGATACTCCTCTTGATTTACATGTGGCTGCTAAGATTATAAAGGTTGAAGAAGTTTTCAAGGTTGATGTGTTACACTTTAGACAAAGCCAATGAAAACAGTTACAAGTGGCATCTGCTGAATTGCAGCAGATAAATATCCAGTACATGGCGAAAACTACATCCTTGTGACAGAAAGTTATCATTGACCAGAAAGAGTAGACTAGTCATATAAATGCATTGGATGCAAGAGCAAGTTAGAGGCTAGAAATCTTGCAGTGAGTAATTTAACTTCTGACTCTCCAAAGCTTGTCTGCCATCAACAAGGCAAAAGTCAGGAGTGTGAGGAATACTCCCCATTTGCCTGAACAAGCATAGCTCCAACAACATTCAATAAGCTTGACACCAAACAGGCCAAAGCAGCCCACTTGAACGGTCACGGAAGTAGTGCCATTCAGTTCCTCTACCACCGATACTCAGCAGCAGCAGTGTAGACCATCTATAGGATGCATTGCAGAAATGCACCCAGGCTCCTTAGACAGCACCTTCCAACCTACAAATCACAACGATTTGGAAGGACAAGGGCAGCAGACAGAGGAAAATACAAACACCAGCAAGTTCCCCTCCAAGCCACTCACCACCCTGGCTTGGAAATACATGGCTGGTTCTGCAGTGTTGCTGGGTCCGAGTCCTGGAACTCACTTTCTAATGGCACTTTGGGTGTACCTATATCAAATGGACTGCAGTTGTTCAAGAAGGCAGCTCACTGCAACCTTCTCAAGGACAACTAGGTGGGCAATAATGCCAGCAACACCCACATCCCATGGAGTAAATTTAAAAAGTGAGTGTATAGAATTAAAAATAGAAAATAAAGAGATGACAGAAGAACTGAACTGGTACTTTGCATCAGTCTTCACCACGGAGGATACAAGTGGAGTTGAAATGCCCAGCTATGATTAAATGGCAGAGTGGACTCGATGGGATGAATGGCCTTACTTCCACTCCTATGTCTTATGGTCTTAAGTAACATCCAAAAGTAGCAATACTAAATCAGGAAATGGAGGGAAGAACTCGGAAAAATTAATACCCCGTCTCTGGTGATTGTAAGTAAATTTTTGGAGTTGTAAACTGAAAGTTATACCATGGTCTTCACAGATTTCATCCCAGCATCTTAAGTGAAGTGTGAGATAGTTTTAATTTTCCAAAACTCCCTCAATTCAGGCCAGGTGTCATTGGATTGAAAATTAGGAATTGGAATTCCTTTATTCAAACAAGGGAGACAGAAACAAGAAGCTACAGGTCTATAAAGTTAATATCTGTCATTCAGAACATATTAAAAAACTATTATGAAACATGTAATAACAGGGCATTCAGAGAAGTTCAAGGTAATTAGGCAAAGTCAGCATGGTTTTAGAAAGGGAAATCGTATTTAACCAAATTATTGGTGCTCTTTGACAAAGTAACGTGTGCTGTGGATAAAAGTGAACTGGTGGAGGTTTGAACTAAAACTTCATAGAAGATTTCACAGAATCCCTACAGTATGGAAACAGGCCAATCAGCCCAATAAGTCCACAATGACTCTACAAACAGCAGCCAACTCAGATTCACCTCCTAACTCTACCCTGTAATCCTGTATTTTCCTCTGGCTAATCCATGTAATCTACACATCCCTGGACACACTAGGTAACTTGGCATGGCCCTAACCTGCACATCTTTCAGATCTGGGAGGAGACTGGAGCACCTGGAGGAAACCCACAGACACGGGGAGTCTGCAAACTCCATGGCTGGAAATGAAACCATGTCCATGGTGCTGTGAGGCACTAGTGCTAACCAATGAGCCACCATGTCGCCCCCAAATATTGAGAAGGTATTTGTTAAAATGCTACAACAAACGACACTGTGGAAAATAAAGCCAAGGAGTACAGGGCAGCATACTGAGAGGGACAGAAGACTGGCTGATTAAGAGGAAGCAATGAGTAGGTGTAAATGGTTCTTTTTTTGGAGTTGGCAAAAATTAACGAATGGTATGTCACAAGAATCCAAAGTGAAACATCAACTGTTTGCAATTTATAAAAATCACTTGGGATAAAGGAACAGAAGGTGTGTGCGCTGGAAGTGCTGGTTACACAAAGAAAGAGCTAGGTAGTTTCTAAGTTAGTTGAGAAGTTGAGAGGTGGCTTCAAAAAGATATGAGGTTAATGAGTGGGCAAAGATCTGGCAAATGCAGTGTAATTTGTAAAGTGTAAACATGTTACATTGTTAATTTTGATACGAAAAACAAAATTAAACATAGAATTTAAATGGTGAGCAATTGAAGGCTCTGAAATACAGTGGGATTTAAGTGCCCTAGTAGATGAATAATGGTAGGCTACTTTGCTGGGACAGCAGTTAACTTTTATGGTGGGGAATTGAATACAAAGTAGACAGGCTGTGCTTCAGTTATACAGGGCAATGGTGAGACCACAACTGGAGTACTGTGTACATTATTGGTCAGCCTATTTAACAAATGCAAATGCCATTGGCAGCAGTTCAGAGAAGACTTGCAAGACTAACACCTGGAATGGGTGGGTTGTCTTATGAGGGAAGGCTGGTCAGTCTGGGCTTGAATGTGCTGGAAGAGTAAGTGACTTGAATGGAACATGTAAGGTCCTGAGATTCTTAGTGGTAGATCTGGAGAGGATGTTTTCTCTTATGGGAGAAATGGTACTTAATGTTTAAAAATAAGGGATAACCCATTTAAAACAGAGCTGAGAGAAAAAGAATTCTCTTAGAGGGCTGAGTCTTTCGGACTGTCTTTGTAAAAAAGGTAACGGAAGCAAAGTCATAGAATCCCTACAGGGCAGAACTGGCCATTCGGCCAATCAAGTCTGTACTGACCCTCCAAAGAGCATCCCACCCAGATACCACCTCCCCAACCCTAGCCCCATAACCCCACATTTTCCATGACTAATCCCCTCGCTTGCACATCCCAAGACACTACGGGGCAACTGTAGAATGGCCGATCCACCTAGCCTGCACAGCTTTGGTTTGTGGGAGGAAATCCATACAGACATGGAGAGAACGTACAAACTCCGCACAGACAGTCGCCCAATTCCAGAACTGAACCTGGGTTGCTGGCACTGCAAGGCAGCCATGTTAACGGCTGAGCCACCACGTGGCAAGCATTTTTAAGGTGGAGGTAGATGGATTTTGTTAAGTAAAGGGGTAAAAGGTGATCAGAGGCAGTAAGTATGTGGATCTCAGCCCCTCCTTCACTCTAGCCCACCCTCGAACGACAACCTGGCATTGATTTCTCCATATTTCCTCAACTGGATCCTCATCACTGCCTGTACTATCAATGGGCAGGTGTGTCTCCTCTTTGGCTGGTGCCATGTAAATTGGCAATGCCAGAGTAGATTGAACTGCCACCCCTGGGTTGGCTCAGCTTTTGATAGGCTGGGGTACACAGCCTGTTCTTTCACAGAATGTGAGTATCACTGTCAAGGCTAACATTTGCTGTCCATCCTGAAAGCCCTTGAAATGAGTGGCTTTAATAAGCCATTAGCAATTGCTGGGAAACCGAGGAAGGCAATATGCCAATGCCATCAGCCATGTTTGGGACTTTGACAGTCTGTTCGGAACAGGCTTGGACACAAGCACACCCCCAGGTCTAGCATGTTCCTGGCAGGGACTCCCTTCATTTTCATATTAAAGGCCGTAGGCTCTCAGATAACAACGAACAATTACTGATGGTCAATTTTGCACTGCAGTCACAGAACCATTCAGAAAAACCGCTCTAGCTCCTCCGATCACGGGCTCCTTCCTTCCTGCTATTGATCCTCCTTTAATCATGAGAGACAGCATGAGGGAGCAAGACAGAGACAGTGGCGTGACAGACAGCGAGAGCGAAAGCAAAAAAGAGAGCGAGAGCAATCACGTGATTGGAGCAGCAGATTTCTCCTCCTCACTAGCTATTCCTCCAATCACTGCTCTGCAATCTCACTTGATGACAAAATAAATTTACAATTTTTCTCAAACACAATATTAGGCTAATTTTAGGCCCACCTGAGATGGTTCTGAGAGGTGACATTACAAACTTTTCACTGCAGTCATTTGAGACCACGTTACAATAAAGGCTATTCTATTCTCTTCTATCAGCTCTGGAGATTGGAATAAGTGTGTGTAAAGATGACAGATTTCAAAACGCCAATATTGCAAAGGTGTCAAATGTTGGGTGTTTCTCATCCCTGGTTCATTGATCAAAACCTGTGAAGGAAATAATGAAAAGTCATTTTGAAAAAAAAACACAATTGCAAAATCCAGTTCTGTATATCCTCTCAATCTTTGAACAGGGTCCATTCCAAGACTACATATCTTTTCGCAAATCAGTCCTTAAAACCTAAATTGGGACAAGTCTGCCGATATCATACTAGACGTCACTAATTTGTCAGGAGATTTTGCCATGATCATCAACATGATTAATCCTCCTCCTCCTAAACTGTCAGGTGTGTTGAAGCCTCACTGACAACACCACCTCTAAGAGAATTCAATGGCTCCTCTCAGGGGAGCAAGTGCCAAAGCATCAACAAACTGCAAAGACATCACCAAGTAATGAAAATTAGGTCAGTGCCCCAATGTCTAACCACAAACCTATAATTAGACAACTGTAAGTTTAATCCAAAACAGCAAGTCTTCATTTTTATATTGTACAAGAATATTTATGACGGCAAGCTACTTCAGATCAAGTCATGGACAGTTACACAATTTTGATTAATCCTTTTGAAATGCTCTGTACAAACAATTTTTCAACTACAAAAAATTCAACTTCAGCTATTTCCAAATCATGCCTGAACTACGGGAGCAGCCTCAGGAGATTTCTGGGGAGAAGTCTCAAAGGGAGAGGGCACATTTGCGCCAATCTGGGATTTGCAGGATAGTAAGGGGCCATAATGTAAGCTGAACATCTAAGGATATGATAAGACAGTATACTGTCTCAAAAATCATGCCTTTAGCTTATTACAATCTACCACCCTTCTCCAGCTGGCAAATCAATTCTCTCCATGTAGAATAAGACCAGGATGAAGCATCACAGTAGCATGGTCACAGAATATACTCTGGGCAGGAACATTCAGTGTCCGTCATCAAGTATAGATTTATAGCACCACAAGTGAATAAGCCCTGAAGGACATGGGAGCCAGACTAGATCTGTGGGAGAACCAACACGATGACCTTATCCTCACCACTTACTGACACAGATACACCTGCCTGTGATAGTACTGGATGCATACAGCAATTGTAAGCCTTCAGAAAATGAAATTCCACTTTCACATGGAGGATGTCTTATATCATATTGTGTGGCATTCAGAGTACTAAATAACATATATTCCAATGAGATTAGCAATGCAAAAGCAAGCATCAATAGAGGTCTTGGAGGCCAGCAGCAACAGAATTATATCTCAACAAAGTATGTAGCTTCATCTGGCATATCCCTCACATTACCATTAAGCCAGGCAATAAACCTTATATGATGAGCAGTGTAGGAAAAAGCAGCAGCACCAGATCTACTGAAAAATCAAGATGCCCACAGCACACAACCACACACACGCTAAATAGAGCGAAAAGCACAGTTATTGAGAGGGCTACACAATCTCTCATCCAACAAATCTGATCAAAGCTCTGCAATCCTGTCACATCCAGTTATAAATCTGTGGTGTAGAATTAAACAGTAACAGGATAAGGCTCTGTGAACAACCCCAGCCGCCAAAGATGGTGAGAGTCAAGCACGTGAGAACAAAAATTAAGGCTCAAGTATTCATACCATAAAACTGGTCAATGGATGATCTATCTAAGCGTCCTAAGGTCCCTACCATCACAAATACCAGTCCTCAGGCAATTCAATTCGTGCAATGTGATATTGAAAAAGCACACAGAGCTCATTGTATACTGCAAAGGCAACAGATTCTGACAGTATTCTGGCAGTAGTGATGCAGAACTGTTTCAGAATTGGCCGTGCATTTAGCCAAGTTGTTTGAATGTGATTAAGCCTGACATACATCTAGGTATGACCCACCCATAAAAACCTAGATAGATCTATCCAGTGACCTATCCCTCCATCAGCTGACTTTCAATGTTGCAAGTAAGGAAAAGTGTTATCAACAATTGTTTCAGGATTAGTTGAGAAGTTAGTCAGCCAGCCAGCCAGCAAGTGGCACTTGATTCAGTATGGCTTTTATCTTGGGGAGGGATATTTCAAACTCAAGGATACAAGTCACACACTATGACAATAGGCGACAGGAGGTTTGCAATTCTGAGCACCCAGTTCAGGTAGGACATTTCAGTCATGAAAAACAAAGGATGCATTGGAGATTTGTCAGAACTACATAGGTATAAGGAAAGTTAAAAACAAGGATTGAAATATTAAGACAATTTCTGTTGGAAAAGTGGAAGTTACAGGATGGGGCTTTAGAGATAAGATTTGCTTGTCACTACAGATAGCTCAAAACATTTGTCGAATTGCAATATTTGCTTAAGGTACGAGGATTTTGTTGGATTCATATTCATTTTCAACCAATTATTTCTTGCATCACATTCAAACTATATACATTTCTCCCAGCATGATACAGATACATAGTGAATGAACTATGACACTTCATGCTAGTACTTTGAAAATCATGCATATCACCATTTGAGTTGCTGAACAAGTCATGCTAATTGCCCGGGACCATCAAATGGATCTTCCTGCTCTTCTTCATCAGTAGAAACTTTAGCATCATCATTCCTGAAGTAATAATCCTCATCACCATCCTCCACATTTTGGTAACTATTTTTTCCACAGTATTTCCTTCAAATTCATGCCATGTGTCAATGACCCAGTGACACAATAGGCTGAATTTTGCATGCTATCCTCAGGTAGACGCATCCCCAGATTAAGGTACTGTATTATTTGGTAATGTGCATACCACTTCCCACTAACTGCAAAAGGCCACATGTTGGGTGGGGTCACTGATCCAGGGCCCAATTAGAGGCTTCATCATGACGTCACTGATTTAATGGGCAGCTCAACAGGCCAGTATTCAATGTTTCGCCAAGCAGACTTATCCCAGTTAAAATGGGGCCGTGTCTGTCTCTGGGCTCCCAAAGCTAATTAAAAGATCCTCTCCACAGTTTTAGTGATAATGGGAACTGCAGATGCTGGAGAATCCAAGATAACAAAAAGTGTGAAGCTGGATGAACACAGCAGGCCAAGCAGCATCTCAGGAGCACAAAAGCTGACGTTTCAGGCTGAGACCCTTCATCAGAGAGGGGGATGGGGTGAGGGTTCTGGAATAAATAGCGAGGGGGGGGGGGAGGCGGGCCGAAGATGGAGAGAAAAGAAGATGGGTGGAGAGGAAAGGATAGGTGGGGAGGTAGGGAGGGGATAGGTCAGTCCAGGGAAGGCGGACAGGTCAAGGAGGTGGGATGAGGTGAGTAGATAGGAAATGGAGGTGCGGCTTGGGGTGGGAGGAAGGGATGGGTGAGAGGAAGAACAGGTTAGGGAGGTAGAGACAGCCTGGGCTGATTTTGGGATGCAGTGGTGGTGGGGGGGGGGGGGGGGGGGGGGGAAGAGAAGAGAAGAGAAGAGCTGGGCTGGTTGTGTGGTGCAGTGGGGGGAGGGGATGAGCTGGGCTGGTTTTGGGATGCGGTGGGGGAAGGGGAGATTTTGAAGCTTGTGAAGTCCACATTGATACCATTGGGCTGCAGGGTTCCCAAGCGGAATATGAGTTGCTGTTCCTGCAACCTTCGGGTGGCATCATTGTGGCACTGTTGGAGGCCCATGATGGACATGTCATCTAAAGACTGGGAGGGGGAGTTGAAATGGTTTGCGACTGGGAGGTGCAGTTGTTTATTGCGAACCAAGCGGAGGTGTTTTGCAAAGCGGTCCCCAAGCCTCCGCTTGGTTTCCTCAATGTAGAGAAAGCCACACCGGGTACGATGGATACAGTATACCACATTGGCAGATGTTCAGGTGAACCTCTGCTTAATATGGAAAGTCATCTTGGGGCCTGGGATAGGGGTGAGGGAGGTGGTGTGGGGGCAAGTGTACCATTTCCTGCGGTTGCAGGGGAAGGTGCCGGGTGTGGTGGGGTTGGAAGACAGTGTGGAGCGAACAAGGGAGTTATGGAGAGAGTGGTCTCTCCGGAAAGCAGACAAGGGTGGGGATGGAAAAATGTCTTGGGTGGTGGGGTCGTATTGTAGATGGCGGAAGTGTCAGAAGATGATGCGTTGTATCCAGAGGTTGGTGGGGTGGTGTGTGAGAACAAGGGGGATCCTCTTGGGGCGGTTGTGGCGGGGTGTGAGGGATGTGTTGCGGGAAATGCAGGAGATGCAGTCAAGGGCGTTCTCGACCACTGTGGAGGGAAAGTTGCGGTCCTTGAAGAACTTGGACATCTGGGATGTGCGGGAGTGGAATGCCTCATCGTGGGAGCAGATGCGGCGGAGGCGGAGGAATTGGGAATAGGGGATGGAATTTTTTGCAGGAGGGTGGGTGGGAGGAGGTGTAGTTTTGCCTCTCCACAGTTTTGCCTCTTTACATTGACCTCCTCCTTGGTGTCCTGCCCAAGATGCCAGCACATTCTCCTTCTCTGGGGCGTGAATGTCCAGGTTCAGCTGGGACTGCCAGCTCTTGGTCTACCTGCATTACCTGTTGTGGCCACTAGTCCAGCTGGTGCAGTAGTGTTCAGAGTCGCTGACCTTAATTCCAAAAGGCAGCTTTTCCTCCTGAAGACTGATGGAAACTCCGCCTGATTAACTATAGGGCTGGTACTTGAAAAAGTAAAGTAGGGCAACCCAGTGAAGCAGGCACGGGTTCACTGCCATATTTATATTGGGAAGTAGGAAGTCCCACCACTGGCATGCAATCGAGCTTCATGTTGTTAGTGTTCATTTCTTAGCATCAGGAGTCGGCCATTCTAGATCTGGCTGATCATTTCCGCACTGTGGAAAATCAACATTATCTCCATATCCTTGATGTTACTGGTCTCTAGAAAACTGTTGATTTCTTTCTGGGACCTTCACAATGATGGAGCTTCCACAGACCCCCGAGGCAGATAAATCCAAACATTCACCATTCATTATGTGAAGAAATTCCTACTCACCTCTGCCTTGAAAGGCCTACCCCTTATCCTGAGATTATTGTCCTATAGTCAGGGGAGTTTCGTATCTATACCCTACTTGTCATACCCTATAACAACTTTCTAAGTTTAAATGAGATCACTCTCTCTTCGTAGTTTAATTTGGTGAGCCTTCACCCTTAGATAAGGAGATCAAAATTGTACACTGATGAGGTTTCACCAAGGCTCTATACTATTGCAGAAAGACATCTTTACTATCCTATTGAAATCAACACCAATATTTTATTTGCCTTTCTAATTGCTTGCTGCACCTGCATGTTAGTCTTCAGTTACTCATAGACAAGGGAGACCCAAATCCTTTGGGATACCTGCAAATCTTATTGTCTCATATCTTTCTGACATAGTCTTTATGAGATTTATCAGCAATTTACGGATTTCCTCCAAGTGCTGAAAAACACCCATAAAACAAGCAGGAATAACTGCCACATCAGTGACGGCCAATTTCATATCAATAACTGCATTAATGAGGTGGGATTGGAATGTTTCTGGTAACTGCCTTCATTCCTCCAACACTTTCTCATCAACATGGATAAAAATGCCTTTCTGGAACTTCTCTTTGGGGAGAGCTTTGCAGTTGAACATCACTATCAAAAGTAATTTTGTGTCATCTTCAATACAAGCAGGAAACATTGTGAAATATACCTTTTCCCGGCCTGTCAGCTTTACAAGGCTCCCTCCGCCCCGCCCCCCTCCCCCCCGGCCAATCTTGCTAATGGTCTTGTTTGCTGGCATATCAAAATTTATCAGCATTTAGACCATATTCTCAATGCAGATCAATTAGTACACATTCTCCCATGCCAGGTGCCAAATGTGTGATATTTAGTAACTTTATCATTAGTTTGAGGTGACAAACACTGTGAAATTTGCAGTTTGTGACAGAATGCTGAATCGTGTCCTGTGTATCTAGTGTACCAAACAGTGCTGGCTTTGTGTTCTGGGATACTGTCTTTGTTTCTATGAGGAGAGAGTTGGATGGCTTTGAGAGTACTAATATGGTCATTTTGTCAGCTCATTAATATAGTCTACCACTTTTTAATCCAACAATAGTGTACTTCTTATTCTTTTTAGAAAGTATTGTGACAGATCACATGGTACACTTAGTCTTGTTAATAGGCTGGGTAACTGCCACTAGATTTGGGAGTGAGACAATATAAATCTTGCTTTTCTATTCACTCGCAAGATCGGGGCATTGCTAGCTAGGCCAGCATTTATTACTCATCCCCAACTGCCCAGGCAGCAGTTAAGTGTCAACCAAACTGAAGTCACATGTAGGCCAGACCCAGTAAGGTCAGCAGATTTCCTTCCCTAAAGGATATGCCTGAACCAGATGTGTCTTCCCGACAATTGGCAATGGATCTGTGGTCATCATTAGACTGTTAGTTCCACATTTTTATTGAATTCAAATTCCACTACCTGAAACAGTAGTGATAATACCAGCAGGCCAGCGCTCCCACATTTGTGTCTTTACATTAATGAACCGAAGTAACTATTGACATAATTAATCACCACAACACGGTTCGTATCTGAAAAGCTAGGGATGACTTTTAACTTTTACGCTGGGTGTAAGAAAAATTCATCCCTTAAGAGCAAAAATCATGAAGTCGATTCATACATAATTATTTATAGTAAATTGTCAAATGATATATATTGTCACAAAACATGCTGAGCAGTTTATTTTCGTATGTTCTGTTCACGTGACATGGACAGCACTGGCAATGCCAATATTTATCCCTAATTATCCTTGAGAAAATGGCAGCAAGTTGTCTTTTGGCAGAGCTATATCACATAGAACACAGAAAAGTATAGCACAGTACAGGCCCTTCGGCCTACGATGTTGTGCCGTGGAATAATCCCAATCCAAAAATAACCGAACCTAACTTACATTCCCCTCAATTCACTGCTGTCCATGTGCATGTCCAGCAGTCGCTTAAATGTCACTTATGGCTCTGCTTCCATCACTACCACTGGCAAAGTATTCCATGTACTCACAACTCTCTGGGTGAAGAATCTCCCTCTGACATCTCCTCCATACCTTCCTCCTAACACCTTAAAACTATGCCTCGTGGCAGTCAATCCTGCCCTGGGGAAAGGTCTCTGCCTGTCAACTCTATCCATGCCTCTCATTACCTTGTACACCTCGATCAGGTCACCTCTCTTCCTCCTTCTCTCCAGAGAGAAAAGTCCGAGCTCAGTCAACCTCCTCAACCTGGTAAACCTTCTTTGCACCCTCTCCAAAGCCTCCACATCTTTCCTATAATAGGGCAACCGGAACTGGACACAATATTCCAGTGTGGTCTCACCAGGGTTTTGTATGTTAGACATCAAAGATCAAATGTTGGTTAGACAGAATCCTGGTGTCTGTTCTTCTACTTGAAGTTTTATTCTGACGTACCGCCAATTCCAAACTCACTGATTATCCCCTTCCCCATCTCTAGATATACTCATTACCCTGTGCTGATTGTTATGGTATATCTCTGGACCAGGTGGTATTTGAACTCAGGCCTTCTGATTCAAAAACAGGGACATTATCACCATGCCAGAAGAGCCCTTCCTCCATATGCATACCGAGGCAAGTTCTTACCCAATGGTCAGTGAAAATTTCCACTCTGATCTTATAATGGAAGTAAGGTCATTCATCAAGAGGTGTAGATGTCTGGGTCTAGGATACTGCCCCAAAAGATACTTGCACTGACATCCCGGGGGTCATAACATTGGCCTTCAAATTGGCAATTATCTTCCTTAGTGCTAATTATGACTCTACCCTCTCCCCAAATTTCCAGTGATTTCAATTTTCTCAGGCCTACCTGATACCACTGTCAGTCAAATATTGCTGGGATGGACTTTTACCTCACCTCTGAAATTCCAATCATTTGACGATGACTGTCCACAATGAGGTCTGGGGCAAAATGGTCCTGGATCACCTGGTTACGTACTAAATTGTAACTCACCGGAATGCATTTGACTTCAATAGGCCAGTGGTAGTATAGGCTGATGCAGGAAAATATCTAAAGTAGGCAATTTTTATTTCAAAGTTGTGTTTTTTTGGCTGGTTAGTGATACATCCTTGAGCAAAACAAGTAGCTGAAAATGTGTTGACGTGTACAGCAAATGAAAAGAGCGACCAAATATAATAAGAAACACTTCAACAACTTGATTTGTCTTTATGGTATTGACTGTGAATGGGGCGTGGGCGTGAGTTGGCGGGGGGTGGGTGACAGCAGGGGAAAGGATACATTTTATTTTAAGTAGTTCTGTGGTACTTTTCTTGTTGCAGGTGAGAGCTTTTCTTAATTGGCCAGGTAATGAAATGGGTTTTTGCTCAGTTCCTAACTGATTTCGATGTACAAGTTATCAGCAGATTTAACATAATTGCAAATCAACCATTATTTATTTTGGGACCCAAAAGATAACCTAGGCTGTTAAAGAGGTGCTGCTTTTGAAGTTGCACACAAGATGTGAATTGTAGATACCAGCCATAAGCAAAATTTAGTTCTGGCAGTTGATTAGCTGTGATGAGGAAAAACGTGCATTTATAAAGTAATGTCAATGACCAGTGATATCGCAAGGAGTTCTGAGCCAATTAAAAACTTCTGACATTATTGTGCTGCAAGAAATTCAAAAGTTAATTTTTGTACACTAAGATCCTACAAATAGAAATGATAACCTGACGATCTCTGTCTGAGATGCTAGTAGAGGGATAAATACAGTCCAGAATATAATTCCCCTGTCTGTCTTTGAAATAGTGCCATAGGATCTCTTGTGTACACAAGGCAAATAAGGTCTCAGTTTAATCTCATCCAAAAGACTGCACTTCTAACAGCGTAGCACTCCCTCATTACCGCACTGTAACATTATGATTGATTTTTCTGCTCAAGACTTGCGTGGAATCCAGACTCAGTTACTATGAAATGAGCTCTAGCTGATAGATATGAGAAATTCGCTGGCAAGTAGGAAAAGGGATGAGGTCCTCAAGACTGATTATAGGGAGTTAGGCAGAGGTTAAAATGCAGGACCTCAAGGTCAGTAACTTCTGGACTAATTCTGGTACCACGTTAGCGGGAGTAGGAATAGGAGGTTTTGGCCGATGGATGCCTGGCTTGAGAGCTGGTGCAGGGATAAGATTCTTGGATCATTAGGATCTCTTCTGGGGCATGTGACCAGTACAAGAGGGATGGTTTGTCCCTGAACCAGAGGTTTACCAATAACCTGGGGGGAGATTTGCTAAAGCCACTCAGGAGGTTTTACAATAGTTTGGCTGGAGTGAAGGTGTGCCTTGGGATCCAAAGCAGCAGGGAGAGGGAAGAGAAGGTTGAGGACAGTTCCGAAGTTAATAACAACAAGTTATATAGTAAAGACAGCGATAGTAATTCCAGTAGTAGATACAGCAGGCAACAGCAAAGCAGGAAGCAAGGGAAGGCGAGATTAAACTGCATTTATTTCAATGCAAGAGGCCTGGCAAATAAGGCAAACAAACTCAGGGCTTGGATGTCTACATAGGATTGGAATATTGTTGCCATTATAGAAACATGGCTGAGGGAGGAACAGGACTGGCAGCCTAACATTCTGGGGTACGGATCCTGTAGGAAAGAAAGAAGGGGAGGCAAGACGGCGGGGGCGGTGGGAAGAGTTGCATTTTGATTAGGGCGAACATGGCAGTACTGAGAGAGGATATTCCTCAGGGTTCGTCCACTGAATCCACATGGGGAGAACTGAAAAATAATAAAAAAAGGAAATCACTTGATAATATTGTACTATTAGGGCTCCCAATAGTCAGCATGACATCGAGAAACATATATGTAAGGAGATCAGAGAGAGCTGCAAGAATAATAGGGTTCTAATAGTTGAAGATTTTAACTTCCCTAACAAACATCGAATTCCAGAGAAATTTGTTAAGTGTGTTCAGAAAGAATTTCTCATGCAATATGTAGATGGCCCTCCTAGAGACAGGGCAAGACTTGTCCTTCTCTTGGGAAATAAGGCAGGGCACGTGATGGAAGTGTTAGTCGGGGAGCATTTTGGGACCAGTGACCATAATTCCATTAGTTTTTTGGATAGCTAGGAACAGAATGGATCTGGTCCACAAATTAAAGTTCTAAACTGGGCAAGACCAATTTTGATGGTCTTAGACAGGAACTTCCAAAAATTGTTTGAGGGGAGGGTGTTTGCAGGCAAAGAGGCGTCCAGGAAGTCGGTGGTTTTCAAAAGTGAACTAATGAGGGTTCAGGGCCAGCATGTTCCTGTCAGACCCAACGGTAAGAGTGGCAGGAGTAGGGAATAGGTAGACAGGGTGGTAAAGACAGCTTTCAACATGCTTGCTGTCATCAGAGCACTGAGTACAGGAGTTGGGACACATTGTTACGGCTATATAAGACATCGGTATGGCCACATGTAGATTACCACATGCAGTTCTGACTGCCCTACGATAGAAAGGATATTATTAAAATAGAAAAAGAGTACAGAGAAGATTTACTAGGATGCTACCTGGACTGGAAGGTTTGAGTTACAAGGAGAGGCTGGACAGGCTAGGACTTTTTCCCACTTGGAGCATAGGAGACTGAGGGATCACCTTATCGAGGTCTACAAAATCACGATAGACATAGATAAGGTGGATAGCCAACAGCTTTTCCCCATGGTATGGGAGTCTAAAATAGATGGCATACGTTTAAGTGAGAGGGAAGAGATATAAAAGGGTCCAGAAGGGCAATTTTTTCCCCCTCACAATTGGGTGGAGTGTGTCTGGAACAGGCAGCCAGAAACAGTGGTAAAGATGAGTACAGTTTTGTCATTTAATAAACATTTGAAAGGTTTATGGATGGGATAGGTATGGAGGGATATGGACCAAATGTAAGCAAATGGGACTAGATTAATTGTGAAAAACGAGTGATTATGGACAAGTTGGGCCAAAGGCTTGCTTCCACATTGTAAACCTCCATGACTCTAAGATAATAGAGCTAAGTGGATTTCATGGGGAAGAAAGAGAAGGGACTTTGCAGAACGCCAGTCTTCTTTTTAAAACTTGCACTCACAGGGGAAAAAAATGAAAGTGAAGTCGCAGAACTTAACATCACTGCGTGGCCGGGGCGTGGGGAAAGAGATTAATTTGGTTCAATATTAATCAATAGTTCTTTTATGGCAAAATGAACAGGAGTAAACTCAGTCCATTGCATCTGCATCTCCAGAGTGAGAAGCACTGCACAAGCATTTGCAGTTTTGCTGACCCAAGGGATTGAACTCAAATATTTGTTTTGAGTTTGAACAATAACGGTCACCAGTGACATAGTGTGTTTATAGCATCCGTGTGTCAACAATCAAGCCCAGCATTATATACAGAAACTGTTCAGTTTTAACATTGGCACAGCTCTCAAGATCTCACCCTTTATTTCGTGTTGTTTATGTAGCTTTCTAAATCAATGAGCTCCATTTAAATGCTCTCCGCAAACTTTACTATCTCACAGTTTTGCAATAGTTAGTAAATGATCTACCTCAAACTGCTTTACCCAACTACATTCAAAATTCTGTTTCGGCATAAATTTAAGTGGAGTAAATTTGACTATTTTAACACCTTAAATACATGCAGTTCCTTTTTAATGTAGAAAAGGTAAGTTATGAGGCAAAACAGTAAAACTGTACAAGCAACTGTTTCATCCAATACTTTTTTATGGTAAACCCATCACATTATTTATGGTTCCGTATATACACACAGTACCAAATCAACATATCCAGCTTCCCACTAGTAAGCTTGAAACACAGAAGAAAGAGCGAGCTTTTAGGCATTTCAAAAATAAAATCTGAAAGTTTAGCTTTGATTACAAAGTGACAGAGGATAAAGCAAACATTAACAACAGCCAGAATGCATATTATAACCTTCTCTTTCCAGCACAGCTATATCATCTGAGTGAATGTTTTACATCAAAGGAAAGGCACTCCTCGCAATGTGAAACCAGAAAAATCCTTTTAAAAAGGTTACTGGTGCCATATGTATCTGCACTCGTAAGAGTGATGTTCTGCATTAACCAACATTAATCAGTTCTAATCCCAGGCTTGCCTATGTTTACATACCTGAGCTCAATTTTTCCTTCAGCAAAAAGTCTACATTAGCAGAGTCTGATTATCAGGTAGAAATGAAGTGGCTTAAAAGTAAAAATGATGCCATTTTCTTTTCTTTCTTTCTGCTGATTTTTAAAAGTCATGTGCTTCTGCCCAATTCCTTTTTTGCTGCTGAAAGGAGTGAAGAAAGCTACTTTTCTGATCAGAGATAATGGGAACTGCAGATACTGGAGAATCCAAGATAACGAAGTATGGGGCTGGATGAACACAGAAGGCCAAGCAGCACCTTTGGAGCACAAAAGCTGACATTTCATGCCTAGCCCCTTCATTGGAAAAGGGGGACGGGGAGAGGATTCTGAAATAAATAGGGAGGGACGGGGAGGCAGACTGAAGATGGATAGAGGAGGAGATAGGTGGAGAGGGGTGTATCAATGGGGAGGTAGGGAGGGGATAGGTCAGTCCTGGGAGGACAGGCAGGTCGAGGGGCTGGGATGAGGTTAGTAGGTAGGAAATGGAGGTGTGGCTGGAGGTGGAGGGGGGGCGGGGAGATAGGTGAGAGGAAGAGCAGGGTAAGCAGGCGGGGACGAGTTGGGCTGGTTTAGAGATGTAGTTGGGGGGGGGGGGGGGCTACTTTTGTTCTGTTTTCTTCCGTTAAAGGAGTTTGTGGATAATGTGAATATGTCCTTAATTAACTCTTGCTTCTGTTCATGGGTTGGTAGGTGATACAGCAAGACTGAGTGGAGAAGTACAGTTATCTACACACACAGCCTGTTGAAAACCTCACGTGGGTAATCATGCTGGATACATGTGTCCTCCTATTTCAGAGCTCTGCCATTGCTATGAATTTTCAATCAACCCAATTCCATAGAATTATGGGGTTAAACACTTTGTTCCTCCCATAAAACTCACCAGAAGGAATTTAACAAAAAGAAGCACCTGAAAAATATAAATCTAGCCACCAGCTGTCTCAAACTCCCTCCTTGGGCCATATTACACCTCTCAAAACTAGAAAATCCATCATTTCAACCAAGCTTTCTGTAACCTCTGGTAGCTTTGTTGAAGTGACTTGGAATCCACTCCTCCCCCTAAAGGTGTAAATGCACACAAATGTCAACACAGATAGTTAAGCAAATAAACACGCCTTAATTTAGCGGAGCTAACTTTACAGGATGATCTTCGAAGCATACATAAGAAAAATTGACAATTCTAAAGCAATAATTTGGCACTATGTACTTAACTATCAGAACTCTATAAATAAATGTTGGTTTCAGTGACATCATCACCTCATTAACCTTAAAAACCTTCCAACATTAAACCTTCCACTTCCTCCGCACTTCCTCCAGAGTTCTGTTTCTAATGCAACTGAACTCCAAGGTGTTGGGCTAAATCTATTGAGTACTAAATAAACCTTTTAAAAACTTTGTACACTATTCAGGCACCAATACTTGACATAAATAGTAGTAAGCTACTTAAATGAGGAAGAACACTTATTTAATAAAATTGCAAGGACAAAACCAGACTCAGATCAGCAATTCACAAAGTTGATATTTATCAACATTTTCCTGAGCCCAATTGGTGGGGGAATTCCCATGACATCACTCACTTTCCTTTTGTGCTCCTAGTGAGACAATAAAAAGTACATCAGAAACCAGAAGGCAAGAGTGCCCAGCTTTATCAGATTCTTATAGTGGAAACTAAAGGATTAAAAAAAACTTATAGGTGAGTTTAAAGCTGAAGTCTGAAGTTCAAATAGTAAACAACAGATGAGTTGAGGAGCCATTTTCCAGAGAGGTTTGGACAAGCTGAAATGGATTTATTTCAGTGCAAACCAAAGCTCTGTCCAAAATTGTGAAACAAGTTCCCCAGAAAAAGAGAATCACTAAGAACTCACTTAACAGAGGGATTCTACAGCTATAATTTTCCTCACTAATGCTATCTATAACTAGTCTGCTGTGCAAGAAACAATCATTTCCAGGCTGAGTACTAATATGGGAATGATGTGGCAACACAAAAAAGTAATGATATAATACAAGTGCACACTTTTAAAAGGATAGAAAAGGAACAGGGAATGGAAGTGTATTGAAGGCAAGGGAAACAGAAGCCTCAAAAGGAAATCTAAACCTGCCTAGCTTTTCACAATCATTACCAGTCCACTGTAATAACTCTTGGAATGAAACATAGCAGAAAGAGACGCTTGCTTTGCCTTTGTTTACCCACAGCAGTAACTGGTACAAACAGCACTGACTTACACCAAACCAAAGATGTTGCATATTGAATGTAAACAAAATATAGCGATCAGTTAGTATTTGTAAAGTTCTGATCTATATATACACACGGGTCATTCCGTTCAGCAGCTGTTTGAGGCTCTGTTGGAGAGTTGGACTTCAGCTGTCATGGTGGAACTAAATACAGCATTGAATGCAATGCAGAATGCAATGAGAAACTAAGGAGCATTTCTTTTTGCAGTTCTTATTAGGGGTGAATATCACGAGTGAACAATAGGATCAGTTTAGCTTTCTATGCTCTTTCACTGCCCAGGTCCACAAGAGAAGAAGATGGGGCCAATTGACATGCAGGACATTTTATACTTCTCAATGAAGTAAATTCTTCAACCATAACAAAAGGGTACAACCGGTTAAAAATAGGATAGAGGGGAGAATTAAATTATTTGAATAATTAACTTGTTCTGTAATATTTTCCTTTAGACTCCTAGCTGGTTGACAGACCTCATTTTTTTTAAAGTTTCTACATGCATACACAGAATATGTTACAAAGGCATTTTTATAAAAGGAGTGTGCAAACATGGCAATATCCAGAAGTAAAAATTACTTGCAGTTTTATTCCTTAGGCTCAGCTTAATAAATATTCTTCACATGCAGGTAAAACGCCAAATTTTATTGGTGAATGGGCAAGAAGTTCTGGTCCACCATCTGTACCCCGAGCTCCACAGTTAAAAGGCAGTGGGAAGGCGCTTTCCTCTCTGCAATCTTGAAGTGTCCACTCTTCACCCCCACGCATCCCATATCACAGCCCAGGAAAAAAGTGGTGCCAAATGTAAGCGATGCCCTCTAGATGTTCTCCTGAAGGCTATCCAGGACAGAAGGGAACTTCTTTCCCCAACAGATTGCAACGAGGGCTCATCCCGACTGCTAAAGGCAGCCTGAACAGAGTGGCTGCAGACATCAGTGCCCACTGCAGCTCAGGGGAACCTGGCTCCAGTGTTACAGCAGGATGAATGATGTGCTGAGCTCCAATAGGGTATGTGCACCTGTCTACTCATTTCTTCATGCTCCTATGAGGGTGAGTGAGCATTGCAAGGTTGCCACAAGAGAGGACTGTCACAAACCCTTTATTTGCTAGGCACCTCTGTCAAATGCCTCACATGCAATCAATGTCACTTCATTGTGCCAACCAATGTAGCACTACTGACACCACACATCTGCCAGGGTTCACATCTAGTAGCTTCTCAAAGGTTTGCATGGGACAAGGACACAAGTCAAAAGATGGCCCTTTGACTTGAGCACCCTTTTGAGTTCAATCTCATTTGCCTGCCTCCATCAGGATTTGTGGCAACAGGCAATGTAGCTGCCTCACGCATGTAAGCTTGTTGGTCAAGCTTCATTCCCAACACTTAATAACAAGAAGCCAAACTGCATATGATTGAGACTTCTCATTAGCTGACTGATAATGGAGAGGCTTCAACAATGACACCAATTGTATGTACAGGAAAAGCATCTTTTCTGACAGAGCCAATTTGGTGAAAATGTTTGTACTCACCAGAACTTGCATTTTCCCTCACACCTCGTCCCCTCTCATCACGTGTCTTAGTTCAGAATAATACTTTATTAACCATATTTGAAACTTAATATACAGAGAACAACATTAGTGGGTGAATAAAATAAATTCAAAGTCATTAAAGATGAAGGACAGGAGATATGTCAAGGCTGTAGCATGAAGCTCCTGGATCACTTTCTGTCGAAAGCTTTGGAAGTTTGAGCAGCTTTGATTCAGAGTTTATGAACTGAAAGCTAAACTGCAGACACTGTTACACATTAGAAAGGAGGGGAGGTTTCCTGGATTCTTTGTGCCAGAAGGCAGCCACAATGTTTAGGAATAGGGTCTTCTGACTTGGTGTGTGATTGAGAGGAACAGGTAAGAGAACCGAGGGCAGGAGTGCCAGTGTATTGCCCAAATTGGTTTGAGGTAGGTGAACATGTTGGGTACAAGGTGGATGAGTATACAGACCGTGTGCCATGATATAGGAAGCCATTAAAGTTGGGGGAGCGAAAAGGAATGTAGTGGTAGGGGACAGTATAGAGAGGGCAATGGACATCACTGTGTTGCCTGCCTGGTGTCAGCATTCAGGCCACCTGCTCAGGGCTGGAAAGAAACACACAGTGGAAGGGGAGGACCCAGTGACAACAGTCCATGTAGGTACTATTGACATTGGCAGAACTAGGAGAGGTTCCTGGTAGTGAGTACGAGAAGCTAGGCACTAAACTAAAAAGTAGAACCTCAAAGTTTTAATCCCTGTGTTATTACCTGAGCTGCATAGAAATTAGCAGCATAAGATTCATAAAGTTAGAGAGTAGATAGATGATTGTTTTGATAAAGGGACTGCAATAATCACAGGCGACTTTTGTAAATGGCAAATATTTGATTAACAGTAATAGTCTGAATGAAGAGTTCATAGAATATTTTCAAGCTATTTTCTTGGAGCAGCACATTTTGGAACCAGACAGAGAGCAGATTATATTATGTTTTGCATTATCTAATCTGACAGGAATAATTAATAACCTCAATGCTGAGGCACTCCAAGGCAAATCAGTGCAATGATGGAATTTTGCATCGAGCTTGAAAGGGAGAAGAATTGGTCCAAGTCCAGCATTTTAAACCTAACTGGCAACCAAATGGGCATGAAAGCTGAGCTAGCTGAATTGAACTGGCTTTCTGGGTTGGGAATGGATCAATACTGACACAGTGGTAGACATTAAAGGGGATATTTCAGAATATTCAGAAAAAATATGTTTCTAAGGTAATTCACCACCTCTTCAGCAAAGGAGTTAGGGAAAGTATCACACTTAAAGAGATTGCAGGAGAATGGCACAAAGGTGAGTGGCAGGTAAGATTACTGGTCAGAAGAACAGCAGAGAATTACTGAAAGGTTAATCAGCAGAAAAAAAAACCGAAGTATGAGAGGACATGAGGAATGTAAAAAACAGCATGAGTTTCTACACGTATTTAAAAGGAAAAGACTAAGTGAAGGCAGTGTTAGTCCTCCACAGAATCAGATTGGGAAGTTAATAGTAAATTATAAGGAAATGGCTGACAAAACGAATGAAGTGTTTGCTTCTGTCTTCACCACAGGTTAGTATGGAAAATGGAAGTTCACGGTGAAGTGAAGAGCATATTAGCATGGATAGAACATGGGCTGACTGGCAGAAAACAGAAAGTATGCATAAAAGGGTCTGTCTGTCTGAATGGCAGGGTGTGACGAGTTGAATCCATGAAGGACCTGTGCTGGGGTCTCAATATTTCACAATTTATATCAAGTATGAATTAGATTGGTGGGGGGGGAGGGGGGGGGGGGGGAGAAAGGCAAGATAGCTAAGCTGATGACACCAGGATACATTAAAAAAAATTCTTGTTGTGAAGATAACAAAAGTAAGTTGCAGATGAATATCAATAAGTTGAGTCAGTGGTCAAAATATCTGGCCATGGAGTATAATATGGGAAAATGTGAAGTTGTTCACTTTGACAAGGGTATGAAAGGAGTACAATCTGAATAGAGAAGAATTGTGAAATTCCAGTGTGCAGAAGAGTACAAGTGTTTTATCACATTAGACTAACGAGCAGGTACAGCATGTAATCTGTAAGCCTAGTAGGATGCTATCCTTTCTGACAAGGGGAATGCAACATTGAAGGATTTTGTACTTCAGTTATGCAAAGGATTGATGAGATGACAGTGTGTGCAGCTTGGTCTCCTCATTTAAGGGAGACTATAAATGCACTGGAGGCAGTTCAGAGGAGGTTTGCTAGATTTATACTGGGAATGTGTGGGTTGTGTTATGAGGATAAGTTAGATAGGCTACGGTACTTTCATCCTAGTTTAGAAGACTGAAGTGTCCAAGATCCTGAACAGTCTTGACAAGGTGAACATAGAAAGGATATTTCTTCTTGTGGCTCAGTCCAGTACAAGGGGCACGGTTTCAAAATTAGGGATCATCCTTTCAGGATAGAGATGAGGAGAATCTTTTTCTCACTGAAAGTTGTGTAGTTTGGAACTCTGCCTCAGAAAGTCGGGGGGGGGGGGTCACTGAATATTTTTAATTCTTTGACGGTTAGATTCTTGTTAGGCAGGTGGATCCCAGGGTAGATGGGAATATGGGATTCAGATTAAACATATCAGCAATGATCTTATTGAATGAGGAAACAAGCTCAAGGAATCAAATGGTCTACTTCTGTCCTATTTTGTATGTTTGTACATAAAGATTCTAAACAGGCTACCTAAGCTTCAAAATAAAATTAAAATACACTTCTAAATCATAGGCTTTCAAATTTGGGATTTGGGGCTTTTGGCCAGAAGACATCCCCTGAAATAGCCAGATTCATGTCAATCTAGACTGGGCATTCTGGTCAATTCCAAACTATGTTTTGTTAAAACATACTGGATACCTGACAGAAATTTCAGAAGGAAGAAGTCTGTAGGACTCCTCGACGTATCAATATTGCAGAATTTGTACTCTCCCAAAGTAAAGGTACAAAACAAGTCTACAGACTTCCCCATTATAACTTTGTTGTGATTATAAACTCCACTGAAAACAGAAAGAATGTGACTCCCTGTAACCTTATATGGCTTGTACATTATTCAAGGTAATCAGGCTACCTTCAGACCAAGCTACTATTTTGGAAACAGTGGCTTAAGTTAGGTCATTTGTTACGCTATCTTTTACAATGAAGGGAAATTCATCTTTGCACATCCAAATTTTAAGTTCAAGTTTCCAATGGACACAATACATGAAGTCAGATCTGAGGTTAAAAAAACAATTGGCATTTTTACTTAAATGCTGCGTCTTTGAAAACTACTGTCCAGACAGCAAGTCACTACAATGCTGCCTTGCTTACTTGAAACAAACAGCCCAGCAGTTGCAAACTATGGCCCTGGCAGTGAAGCAAACTTAAATTTAGAGCTGAGGCCATTGACCTTAATTCTATTACATTGCTGCAGACTCTAGACAGTTATTTCTGTCTTCCTGCTGACCATGAACAACTGAATCTTCTGAAGATGCAATGGACAACCATAACTAGTAACTTGCAATAACTGGTAACCTGTCAGGCTCTGGCCAGTTATAAAGAATGATCCTCTTACAAGGTATTTTGTAAAACTGTTCCCTTTTCCAGTTTAGTACTAAAAGGAATTATAACATTCACAAATCGTTATTTCCACCGCCCACCCCACCCCCACCTCAGCAATATCTGTGACTATGATCAGAAAGAAAAACATTAATTTCATAATTTTACAGGTATCGCATTGTTTGTAGGTTTACAAATTTAAGTGCAGGCTGGAGAACTGACAGTTCTGTGATTTTCAACAGCGCTGGGAATCAGGTGTGCTAACCTCCGTGCAAACCCACTTTCAAATAAAATACTGACGTTTAAACTAGTTCCAATAAAATAGATAAATTCAGAAACTTCCACTACTGACATTTGGTATGGGCTTATCAAGTTTTTTTAGGTGTGAACACATCAGATGTCATCCAATTTACCTTGGAATTAATTTAGTATAACCATAAAAAAAATTTAAAATGGAACTTCTGACAAATAAATAGCATTTTGGTACAGAGTTAATTGGGGAGAAAGCAGTGGACTGGAACAAAATTGATCATTCTTTCAAACAAACAGTAGACATGATGGCTCAAATGGACTCCTTCAGTGCTATAAGATTCTATGAAGGTACGATTTGGGAGGAACAGGGTTGCACTAGGTCAACTAAGAAGAAAACCACCAGGATGAACAGACCATGGTCTGATTGTTGTCGAGTCAAGCTGACTCCGGAGGCCTTTAAAAGTGGTGTGTGAAGTCGTTGTGTGAAAGTCCCAATGCGCACAGACCCCATTTTTGTCAATGGGGAAGAAGGACAGGAGCATAAATCATTGTCAGAAACTTCACAGCTAAAGGATCATTATTCAATTTGTGGTTGCTTTAAACTGACCTTATGTTTGCTGTATCAACGGTCTAAATGTGCAAAGTAGGAGTCACAAATTTATGGGGGAAATGTAAATGTTCATGAAGAGCAGATGATATGTGGAAATGACAATTTACTAAAATCACCAGCCCTTGAAATATTAAAGAAACTGGCTGCAGTTGTCAGAGCAGAAATTACCAGCTGCTGATCTATTTTAATTGGCAAGACGTCTGGTGTAACTTAAAAACAGGTATCTGTTCCTGCATTTTTAATGGACTTATTTGTTGACATTTCTCAATGGCTGTTATTAAAGATCAACCCATAAGACCATAAGATAAAGGAACAGAATTTGGCCATTCGGCTCCACCATTTGATCATGCCTGATATGTTTCTCAATGCCATTTTTCTGCCTGTTCCCCATAATGCTTGATCTCTTTACTAATCAAGGACCTATCTATCTCTGTCTTAAATACACGTTACGACTTTGCCTCCACAGTCTTCTGTGACAATGAGTTCCACAGATTCACACCCTCTGGCTGAAGAAATTACTCCTTGTCTTAGTGCTGAAGAATCATCCCTTCACTGAGGATGTGCCCTCGGGCCCTAGTCTTTCCCACTAGTGGAAATGTCTCCCATGACCACTATCCAGGTCTATCAGTTTTCTGCTTCTTAAATGGATAGTTGTCTGATTTCTAAAATGTTCCAAGAGTTCTTATTTCAGCACAGGGAGCCCAGATCACATTTTAATTGATTGTTTTAAGGGATTAATAATTGATTAAATGCTTTTGATGTGGTTGTGGAAAGAAGTTGTTTATTTCTACAAACTCGAAGGCCACTTGAGAGGATTTAAAATCCTTTGATGAATTTTCATTCATAAAATCCTTTCTGTATCAAGAGTGAGTAACAGCTCCACTAGATTGTTAAAACTTCAATTTCCAAATGGCTTCTAAGATACACCCATAATGGATGTCGCTTGAGTGGTTATAGAGATGGCATGGAAGGGGGTGATGAGATATCATAGAGTGGGTAAGATGGGTGACAGCTAGAGAACCTAACAGATTTTTATTTAAAAATTGAGACAAAAATCCCAGAAAACCAATATGTGTCTTCCAACCAGCTCACTTCAGCACTTACCTGACCACAGTCACTTCTGATTGACCTCTGGGGTTGGTGGGCCCCATATTGGAACCACCCCCAATCCTTCAAGACAAATCTAATCCTACCTAATACACAGTCACCTGACAATATACCATTGGAAACTTACTTCAAAAGAAAACGGAGGGACAGCAATAACTTTGTACAAGTCTTTCCAAATTTGACAACAGAATTAGCGAAGTAGCAGAGAAGGTGCATGCAAGTAAAAACTGATGAGTCCAAAAAGTAAAACAATTAAAGGTTCAGAAAGTCACCAACTGTTCAACACGGCACCACAACACAGCCAGCTATCTAAAATCACTTAAAACTTTAAAAAACTTGTTTTGAGCAGTTGGGTTATTTACAAGTGCCGAATTTAATCCAGTTCTGCACTTCATACCACCCTGTTTCCATACTGGAGGGAATCTAATCTAATAGGTACCATCAATGATATATTTAAAACAATGCCACTATAACATGATGTCTCAAGGATGAGATTAATCTCAATATCAGTTAGTTTGTAAACCTGGCACCAAAACATACCAGCCTGTGTTTTTCCCACTGCCACTGCCGCCAGAATTGTGGGAAAGCAGGGACATTCCCCTCCTGACTCAATGCAAACAACAAATTAGCTCATGGCCAGCTCCCAAAATGTCACCATCTAGGCATGGAAGTTCTTCATTCGTGGTAGGATGTGGCACAAAGTGGAGGCTACCACCACTGTATGGCTTGTCTCACACAGAAGAAAATGCAACTTGTAAGTGTTTGAGACAGAATATCTCTTTCTTCAATGAAATCCTTGGACAGCCATTTAATTGTTCACCCCACTCTATTATCATACTATGCAGGATGCTTAAAGGATCTTGCCATCACAATGACCAGGCTTGCAGGATTAAGAATGACAGCGTGGCTAACTAAACTAGTCCATCATCATTACTCCATTTAAAGACACCTGTCTGAATCTGGGTAGGAAGGCAGGAGAACAACAAATTATAATTATCAGTGTAATTTACAGGTAACAATAACTGAAGGCACCCAATATTAATAAAATGCATTTTACTGTATTACAATCGGACGTTCCACTGTGTGGGCCAGATTTATGTCTTTTGAAACCAAAATACTGCAGTCAGTAAATGGTCACTGATAAGTCCAGCATTTATTGCCTATCCCAAATCACCCTTGAAAAGGTGGTAGTGAGCGGTCATCTTAAACTGCTGCAGTCCATTTGCTGTTGGTACATCCATAATGACATAAATATGCGTCTTTCAGGATTTCATCCAAACAACAGTGAAGGAAACACTACGAATATTCCATCACACTCCTGACTTGAGCCTAGCAGATGGTGGACTGGCCTTGAGGATTTAGCAGTCAATCCTTCCATCAGTGTCAAACAGTGTTTACATGATGCACTCTTACAATTCACAAAGGTTCGACCAACAGTGCCTTCAAAACCTAAAACATCCACCTTCTAGAAGGATAAAACCTAAGCCTGAATGTGTGTGGACATAAATGGCTTTGATAGCGACAGGAGCAGCAGCAGGCAGCCGGGGGGGGGTCATTGGGGGTGACGTCAAGCCCTTTTGAACACAGCCCAGCATGGCTAGGCACTAGTGGACTATGGTGTTGAACTGTTAACCGTATTTTTTTGTTTTTCCACCTTTTAGTCGTAAGAAGGCGTATAATGTTTATCTTTTTAAACATTGTTAACCTTATTTTTACGCTTTGCAAATAAGTTTCTGTACCTAGGTACCTTTGTACCTAAGGGGGCGCCGTAAGAAACATTAAAGCTAATTCAAGTCAATTCGTCCTTCAGTAAAAATAAAAAGCTTTTGTGGATCTTCAATTAAACTAGATGCACTACCACTAAAAAGGTGGAGAACCTACATCCATGAATGACCAGAATAAACTGTGAATGAAGAAATAAAAATAACTAAACTGTGGACAGGACCTTATAGGGGTCTGTGCAATCAGACCACATCTGACAGAATTGGGCAAGAATTGTGGCAAAGCACATTGAAATCATCTCCCTCCAGCTTTTGTTTTTTTTTAGAAGCAATCTGGCAAGATTCACAACAGACAGTGGCAAAATGCCAATTGACGGAGTTAGCACTTTGTTAACACCACAACTCAGCTCATTAATAATCGCACACCCGCCTAACCAAACTCAAAACAAGCTAGATGTTGCAAAAGCCTGACAAAGAAACCAGAGCAAGTGGCTGACAAATTCAGTTTGCTGTTCGCTCCATCCTCCATCTTGAACACTGATTATGCCCTGAGCAGATTCTGCTCCAAGGGCACCAGCATGTACCCAACATCTAGACTTTGGTACCTGGCATCTGCCTACCCATCATGACCTTTGTGGCACCTCCCCAAAACACAGGCAGGCTGCTCATGAGGCACAGAGGGGCATATCTGGGCTCAGCAGCAACCACCATTGTGAAGGCTGCAGGTGGGATATGCAGACCAAGATCCATCTCACACAATGGACTAGGTTGCATCTTGCAGATTCTTTTTGCGCTCACTCATTTGCTGCCTACCTGCATCCTAGCACCATCTATGCCTTAACTTGAATTGTCTAATTTGACATGCTGCTAGAAGGCACACTGAGACAGCAATCTAACACCTACAATATGTGCCAGCTATCTATGCAGCAAATACAGTGCATGTTCACTCAACCAAATGGAGGCGGCAGAAACTGGCAGGAGCTAGTCCTCAGTCTAATCAAGAGGGGTGTTATTGTTACAATCAGTCAGTCAGTCATGGGCACAGTCCATTGATTCTGTTCAGTCAAGTCATTAAGTTAGGGCACACAAGGTCGAGGCATCTGCACTAGTGCAGTTCAGGGGATGCTCAATGGGCAGGTCTGTACGGCCAGCACAACCAAGCAGGGAATTGCTTATCATAAAATCAGGGATTTGCAAACAGAGCAGTTAAGGATCTGGTGAGTCATCTCCAAGGGCTGACAGGTAGAATCAGTTGTGAGTGAGTACAGTCCTGGGGCTCTGTCCACAGATAGTTCTAAAGTGGATTATGTCTGCTGTGGGTGATTCAAAGAGGGAAGCATTTTGGAATTCAAAGCTGGGTGTGCTGGAGACCAGCAGAGGAATTTATAGTTAGACTAAGTATTTAATTGCCTGACTTTTCCTATGTAACTGTTTACTTGACTCCACAACAGAACCCAGTGAATGCGCCAATTTAAATGGAGCTCCAGGTGAAGGGAATTTGTCCAGTGGAATTTTAAATATCCTGGGCAGTTCCTTCAGAGACTGCTGTGGAAATCCTGCAGGGTCCCCATGCACAATTCTATCTACAATTCAGGAATGATTACCTGGCCATTGGAAACCCCACATCAAGAGAAAAGAGATGAGACATGAGAAATTCAAACAGCTGTTTGTCTAACATTCTGGCACAACTAAGATGGGTGTTTCTGGACAAAAACTAAAGAAATTGTGGATGCTGGAAATCAGGAAGAAAAACAGAAAACTCAGCTGGCCTGACAATATCTGTGGAGAGAAAGCAGGGTTAACATTTCAGATCCAGTGATCCTCCTCCAGAACTGTTGCAGCTGGGAAAAGGTTGATATAAATGCTGAAGAAGAGGTTGGCATAGGGGCGGAATAGGAGATGGAACCCAGTGAGAGAGAGAGACAATTGGGCAGGTAAAGGAGTGGGTAAAGGTCAGCTAAGAAGAATGAATAGCTGCTAATGGGGACCGTTAGTGGCTGACAATAGGTTGTGTGCAGTGGGAATCCATGTGATGACAAGGCCTATTGTGTGGGGATTGGGGTAAGGACATGAGTAAAGGTGTTTATGCCCCCGAGTTGTTGAACTCGGTAGAGTCCGGAAGGCTGTGGGGTTCCCAAGCGGAAAATGAGGTGCCATTCTTCCAGCTTGCATTCAGCTTCTCTGGGGCACTGCTGCAAGCCTGAGACAGAAATGTTGGCCACGGAACAAGATGGTACACCAAAACTGCAGACAACTGGAAGCTCAGGGCCATTTTTACGGACAGATCATAGGTGTGCTGCAAAGCAGTTGCCTAGTCTGTGCTTTATCACCCCA
The DNA here is from genome assembly GCF_030684315.1 of Stegostoma tigrinum. NCBI lineage: Eukaryota > Metazoa > Chordata > Chondrichthyes > Orectolobiformes > Stegostomatidae > Stegostoma > Stegostoma tigrinum. Next base: position 29,290,131 of record NC_081372.1, read on the forward strand.
ATATAGAGGTGCATTAACACAAAAGTGGAGGTAAAGCACTTCTTCACCTGGAAGATGTCTCTGGACCTTGGATAATGGGGAGGGAGGTGGTCAGCAGGCAGCTGTTACAACTTCTCTGATTGCATGGGAAGGTGAGATGCAGCTGTGGGAGGGTGTTGGCAATGGAAGAGGAGTGGATCATAGGTGTCCCACAGGGAATGGTCCCTGTGGAAGGCTGACAACGGAGGGGAGGGAAACAGGTGTCTGGTGGTGGCATCCTGCTGAACGTGGCTGAAATGGCGGCTAACGATCCTTTGAATGTGGACGCTGATGGGGTGCTAGGTGAGGGCAAAGGGAACCCTATTGTTGTTGCAGAAGGGAAGACAGGAGTTTAGGTCATAAGTGTGGGAGACTGTCTTGAAAACTGTGCTGGGAATCCTCGGTTGAGGAGGAAAGTAAATATACCGGAGGGTCCCCTCGCTGAAGCTGGCACCATCGGAACAGATGCAATGTAAACGGAGGAACTGGAGAATGGAATATAGTCTTCACAAGAATCAGGGCATGAGGATGTATGGTCAACTGTGAGAGTCAGTAGGCTTGCAGTGAAAACTGGAAGGCAGGCCTATCCCCAGAAATGGAAACAGATGTCAAGGAAGGGAATGGAAGAAATGAACCAGGTGAAGGCGAGAGCACAGTACAAGTTAAAAGTGAAATAGGTAAAATTTTTCCAATCCCGATGAGAGACGGACACAGAATCGATAATGTCAGTAATTGATATAGCAGAGAAAGAGTTGTTGGTGGGGGGGCAGAGTACAACTGCAACAAGGAGTGTTCCACAAACCCAACCAACAGACAGTATAACTGGAGTAACAAAGTTTAGAGCTGGATGAACACAGCAGGCCAAGCAGCATCAGTGTCCACCCCTTTGACCCAAAGGAAGTGGGAGGAGTTAATGGACATGTGCAATTGTTGCTTAGGGCTTTGGCAGATGCAATTGTTCAGCAAATAACAATATCCTTTGAGGCCTTCTATGGAAGGCATGCTGGACCAGGGCTCTAGGTACCACATGTGACCTAAAACAAGCATTGTTCCAGAATCAAGACAGCCACACTGGAAAGTTTCTTCCTTTTGCAGGCTGTTCATCAACTACTCAAAACAATATCCAAAGCAGACACTGTAACTAGACAATCAAAACGCCAGGGAAGGGGTGTCCAGTGAATAAGCAGTTATCATAAGATGTGTCACTGCCAAGAAATGTTCCGTCAAAAAAATTCAAACATCGATTTATTGACCCCTTACAAATGTGCAAGCATCTATAATCTGCATCCTCAAATCCATAAAAATGATTAAACATGAAGCGTTCATAAGGCAGAGGTACATGGAAGAGGAAAGGTGACTAAAAGCAAGTTCGAGGGAAAAGAAGAATCAATTACATACATATCTACCAAAGCATGCTTTACACACTGACAGAGTTGTGAACACAGTCCAGTCCATCACGCAAGCCAAACTTCCCCCCACTGACACCATCTATACTTCTTGTTGCCTTGGAAAGGCAGCGAACATCAAATACCCCTCCCACCCCAATTATAATCTCTTCCACCCTCTTCGATTGGGCGGAAGATACAAAAGCCGAAACTCAGGTACCAACAGATTTAAGAGCAGCTTCTTCCCTACAGTTATTATAGAACTGTCAAATTTTTAAATTTAATGTTGATTTTGCTCTTTGTGCCCCTTCTGTGTGGCCATAACATTGTATTCCTCTTTCTTTATTTACCCTTATGCAGTTTGTGTGGTATGATCTGCCCGCACTGCATGTAAAACAAAACTTTTTGCTGTACTTGGGTACGTGACTATAATAAATAAAATCAAATCAACTCAATAATCTTCCTTTGATGCGCACATACACAGCAACTTGTGAGACAGCATGCAGCTGCTAAACTGCCCTCTTTAAGGCACGTAATGAAATGAATACAGTGCTCAACAAAAGAAAATCTGGGACAAACACTGCAGATGGGTAAGTGAAACAGCATACAGTTTTGAAAACATTCTGCAACATTACTTTCATTCCCTTAAACTGCTGGTCTATAACACAAAACAATTTAAAGGGAAGAGGGGTCAGTCAGTCCTCGATGTGCTATACTATGAGATCAATCTAATTAGTTGAGCGCAATGAGGCACATAGTACAGTGAGTTGAAACTACTTAGGAAGGCAACAAACCTATCTGAGCAATTGACTGAAACAATGGACTAGAGCCAAAAATATGGTGAGGATAACTAAATAACATTCCTAATTAGGGACTGGGAAAGAAGATAGATAAAAGTGGAATGAAATAAGGCACGAAAAAAAAGCGAGTTGAACAAAATGGGTACCGGATATAACAAAAACAAAGTTGCTGGAAAAGCTCAGCAAGTCTGGCAGCATCTGTGAAGGTAAAAAACAGGGTTAACACTTCAGGTCCAGTGACCCGTCCTCACTGGACCTGAAACATGAACTCTGTTTTGTCTTTCACAGATGCTGCCGGACCTGCCGAGCTTTTCCAGCAACTTTGTTTTTGTTCCTGATTCACAGCATCCACAGTTCTTTCAGTTTTTACTGGGGGCTGGAGATGCTGGACAAGAATTCCATTTCAGCCTTTGATTTATATATATAGATCTATAAAAATTCCTAATGCAATAACATGCACTTGAAAAATGATACTTGAGAAAACTATTATTTCTGTAATTATGCTGCATGACATTTTTCAAAACAAGCCAATGTTTGACTATTTTAAAATAAGACAGATTTAGAGTGAGCTACAGAGACATTTCCCCCCCCACCAACGAGTAACAAGGGAAGAAATCTTTGTAAAAATGCTCTTGACCAAACCCAGAATTAAGTTTGGCACATTTCTACTTTCTGCAGTGCCAATATCGATTTTCATTCTTGCCTTAAGCTGTCCTCTGTAGACGTCTGTTTCTTATCCCAAACCATCCCTGAGGGGCTGAAGGGAACAGTTAAGAGAGAGTACTGTGTATGAAAGATACTCAGCATTGATGAAGATCTGACCCGAAAACAATCTGTAAAGTAGTTTTCTTAATCAGGCAGATTCCTCCGCATTCTCACCTTCCACTCTGCAAGAACCATGTTAAAAAACGTTACCAATAATCTGTGCGAGAAACTAGTTGAAAAAGTTTAATCCATGTTGTTATTCACTCGCACATGACCCATTGACTCACCCAGCACTACCACACTGGCGAGGAAATTCAACCACTTGGGGAAGTTTCTTCTGAGGCAGAGGGGGAGATTTCCTGATTCAAGTTGCCAACTTGTAAGCAAAAAACCTAGGCCTGTCATTTTTCCCGTACCATTTACTGTTAACGCACCTTAAATGATCACTTCCCAAGTGCATTTCTGTATTCCTGAAATGCCTAAAATGTCTTCAATATAGTTCAGTTCCTCATTGTAAGGGAACTGCCTGATGACTGGTCTCTGATATGCAACAGAACTTAAACATTGTGTGTTGATAATCAAAACTTTAAATGGGACTATTCAACAAGTACGCACTTCAACAAGTTTCTTTTTTCTCTCCTCTGTGAGCCTCGCCAGGACTATGATCAGTCTTGACACAGAAAGCAATTGGCAATACTTGTGAAGCTCCATTGTTAGTCAAGACTTGTACTTGAACCCAAAACTGTCTAGCTGAGATTCCAATACTTCACAGTAGGACAGCTACTAAAGATTAAGCCTTCCATCTTTTGTCTTAGGAACAGGATAGCAGCCAAATAAGTTTCTGTCTATGACAAAATGGAAACAAAATTTCAGTAAAATTCACGGAGTTTGGCAATGTAAATTCAGTTTAGACAGATGAGATTAAAGTCTTTTTTGTTACAGAATCTAACAGTTCCAAAAGATTTTGGCAGCTTTAAACAAGAACTACAGACATTCATTGATTTGTCTCTACAAATTCCTGACTACTTGAGGAATTTTACATAATAAATTTTACAGCTAAGGGATTTCCATTATGGCTCAGGGATAAATACAGCATACAGCATTATGCTGACCATAAAATGGTCCCAGATCTGAACTTTGTTCAGTCTTTGAGTTTTAAATCTCCATTCAAGATGATTTCAGAGATAAAAACTAGACAGGATTAAAAATCTCTACCCTTCTCCCAAATGCTACAGAATTGAATTGGGTTGGAAACAGGTACACACCAGTCAGAGACCGTCCTTCTTTAGATCCCTAGCACAAGCCCATGAGATGCTGGGCATAATGAGCACTGTTGGAGGTAATATTCTTTAAATAAAATACCGAACTCCCTTTCGGCAATAATTAGTTACACAGAATGGGTTGTCCCTTCACCTACATATCAGCAACTACCATGGCCCAGAGTTTTACCCTCCAGTCAGGAAGGAGCAATGAATTATATTTTTGGTTCCACAAATCTGGCCCAGGTAAAAAGTTCCCCAAAGTCTGATTTTCATCCTAGGGTGACAGGATCCCAGGGTATTTGGGTCAGGTCTCACCCCTCACAGGTCACACTCTTCATATGCCCTATCCATGCCAGCTCCTAGGCCTTTTATACTTATTCTGCCATTGTATGGCTCCTCACCACTCTCCCATGGTCGCTAAAACTGCCATGCAATCTATGTCTCCCTACATAACTCCCTCGACGCCCTAATATCCTCTAAACAATGCTATGCTTTTGTACTCAATGTCTTGGCCCTTTATAACCTCTATGCTAAACTAATCGCCTATAACTTTATACTCTATTTCAAACAAATTCATTCTACGAAAAGCATCCCAATTCAAGTTCTCTGCTCCCTCTGCCAACCCCCAATAGAAAGTAAGGAATGGGAGGTGAGACTGGTTTAAGTGGATATTACAGAAAACCCAATGAGCAGTTTTCTGACATTCACTGTCAACTTCATTCAAAGATGATCATTTATTGTAGGTAATAGAAGCTTGTCAGCACAGATCACAGTCCAGCACTGCATCCAAGGCAGCATGGCTCCAGGGGAAGAAAGTTAACAGAAATGCAGGAAAATTAAATCAATTCTCTGACTTATGCAATGATGCAAAGATGCAATGAGAATACTGAAATTGGCCAATTTAAAATAAGTCCAAACAGTTCTGAGATGATGTTTAGATCATCCACCTAAGGGAGTGTGAGCTACACACTGAAAGTCTGGCACTAAAACCAAGTTGCCAGTATTATTTAAATCCACTGAGGGCAAAACAATTCAGCAGAACATAGCTCATTGCTGTTTATGCCTTTTCAGAAATAAATTCTCTCTTATTCTACCCTGCACAGTCAAATGTCTGCCAGCAAGCCGAGATGAGTCCAGATTTCAAGAATGCCTATCAAATTATTTTTAACTGAGACTCCAAAATGAGTCCTGCAAGTCAAAACTTCAACTGACAGAAAATATCCTTTGTTTATGAAATATCACCTTGGAGGATAATGACAGGAGACAACAAAATTATATTAGAGGTAAGAATACACTGCTATAATATCGCAATAAATTAATGCAGCTGCAAAGGTGTGAAATTAAATAGTGATTACTTCATCAGCAGCAATGCATTCTACAAAACACTAAATGCTCTCTTAACTCATATTTTCCTACTACTGCTGCGAGTTTCTCCCTTTCCTCTTCGTCTCCTGAAGCTGGAGGCAAATTATAGTCCAAAAGGTGCTTGCATCCCTCTCTTCTATTAAAGTTGATTACTCTTCATGCACAAGCCAGGGCAGTACTAGCTGATAGAATATTCTATCTATAGCAGTAACACAGTTAGGCACAGTTCCAATGTCTATTAACACTTAAAGAAGAGCAGGAAACACTGACGTTCCCTCCTACAACACCACTCCTCCAACCCTAGAAGGAATACCGAGGCTAAAACAAGACTCTTCAATGCTTTCTCTCAGCTGGGCTCAACAGTCTGAAAGTGAAAGTTACTACTGTCTCAGGAGGACCATAGGGTGCCTGCTCATTACAGAGAGTCTGACTGGCACAGTTCAATCTGAGGATCACCATACCCCTGGTGAAAGGGAAGGCTAGGAAGGCAGGAGGTTTATGCTAACCCCAGCTGGAATTGAACCTGCACGGCTGGCATCACTCTGCGTCACAAATCTGTCATTTCAGCCCAACTGAGCTAAACCAAACCCAGCAATACAATAGTCTAGAGCTCCAATCTAGAGTCTTTTAGGTTTGCACATACCTCGTTGCCCTGCAACGTACACTGTGTCATTCAACAAGAGTCTTTTTTGGACTTCACAGAGGGGTGCTGGACAGGGGTAAATCTGCAGCTTTTATGTTCAATGTTTATCAAGAGAAGTTTTTTCACTTAAGAGCAAAGCAGTTTTGTACAACTTTGGCATAGCATCTTTTCATTTCTGAGAGGCAAATAGCAAACCACAGTGTGGTTTGGTAAATGTTACATGCAACATCTCAAAGTAAGAGCAAGGTTCAGTCTGCAAGATAGCCTGCACAATATCTAAGCCCTCTTTTACTCCACAACATTAACGGGCCAAATGTCTGCAAGCAATGGAGGTAACTAAAGTAAAGAAACTTACAAACTCATTTTAAAAGGGCCTCATTTGAGTTCATTTTCGTTCTGAGATGATGCTAGCATAGGCTTGGGCCTGCTGGCTCCGGAACGTTCACGGTGGCTGCAAAAGCATGTGAGTACTGAGGCTAGCGGATTAGAAACCCAACTTGTTAGGTGCTCTTGAAGCCCTCGAGGTTTCAAATTTCTCATGCCATTTCTGTGCCAATTCATGCTCCCATCCACCACTCCGGACACTGCATAGATAATCACTTAGTGTTAACCATGGGGAAGCTCAAAGGCAATATGGAGATGAAAAACTAAACTTCTAACAATCTAATGCAGGTCTCACTCATGCAGACTTCATAGTGAAAATAATTCTCATCCTTGAAAGATAGTAAATGCTACTAAAATGCAAGTGATAAACTGCTATAAAAACAGAAAAAAAGCCATGCATTCATACTTCACAAAACACAATTAGTCCTTGAATACCACTTTAACTGATCAGCCAAGCATTCACATTGCCAAATTATTAGTCCTTGAGAAGAAGTGTTAAGAAATACCTCCATTTAATACTTCATAACGCACACAAGATGGCCTTTCAATCAAAGCAATTAAGCAGAGGGCTCCTGTTAAATTCTTACTGACAAAGTCAGCAAATTTTAATCACACTTAAGGAGCAGGAGATAGAAAAATCTTCATGTCATACCACTTAAGAAGGCTTCATCTTCCTTTCAATAAATTTTACGTGTACTTCGTCAATGTATGACTCTACATTGAGTTGAGGCTTTTGGACAACTCAAAATGAATACTGTCTGAATTCAACATGAAGTTCAAATGGCCTTGCTGACACTGTTTCCCTCTTCAGTGTGAGTCAATGCACCACAGTCCCTCTAATCTAACCAAGGCCCCATTTAGTTTTGTTTAAGTGTCAGAACTTTTGTAGAATTAAAAATATGCTGTCAATAAAATACTAAAGGGATCAAAAAGTGACATGTTCAAATATCAAGAATTATGGCAAAAAATAAAGGGCATGGTCGGAAAATAAGCACAGATACACTTACGGAGAGGCTCAATGCAAACTTCAGAAGAAGGGAATAAAGGATTATGCTGACAGCTGGATATGGAAGGATGGGACAAAGCTCATGTACTGCCCAAACACTTCCATGCACTGATTAGGTCAAATGCCCTGTTTCTCTAATTTATATTCTCTACTGTATAACATGACATCCAAAGGGTGCAGATCATTTGTTTATTGTAAGATTATATTAAGATAATTTCTAAAAGTAAAACTTCTAGTAAACAACTTTTTTTAGTAAAAGGAGAGAAAGAAAAGAATCAGTTTTGGAAAAACTGCTGTGTAGCTGTGATATGGAAACAAAAAAAAAAATTGTGTTAGCAATACAGTGCAATGATCAAATCTAATATTCCCTTAATCCCATTCACATTGTCAGAGAACATCCCAACCGAGACCAGGAACTTTGATGAGGAACGAAGAAACCACAAAAATGAATTTTAACATTTTACTGATCTTGCATCTGCTTCAAATATTTAGATATAGATCCCAGGCAGTTATTGGAATTTTAATGGATTCTAAGACTAGCAACAATTTTAAGAGACTATAACTGAAAATTTCAATTCTAATGTAAAAACTATCAAAAAAGCAAAGCACAAGAAGCTTGATTCAAAACATGCTTGCTCAATCACACAAAGTGATATCAATGACAACCTACACACAATACTATACTTTTAGAAACCATAAATAAGTTGCTCTTACAGTCAGGAGTTAAAGCTTTTAGCTCAATGCCTATAGGTTTTTTGAACAAGGACTGAGAAAACTCCAACCGTCACCCCACATGATAGAAAACAGTGCTCCTACAGGAATGAGTGCCCATCTCTTGTAACATAGCAAAACAAAGCCAGAGTGTATCATCTGTATGAAGATAGAAACCACACACTGTGTTGTGGTTATGGAAGTGAGGTGATAAAAAAATTGCTACATGCAACTGAACAACTCAAGTTACAATTGATTGTATAAGGATTATATTGTATATAGTATAACATTGCATAAATATTACTAGCATGTTTCGCCATGATCTTACTGCTGGCAATGCGAGAATATGCAGTTTCACAGGGCTAGCTCATCATAATGTGTAATGCGCAATATACTCTTCCGTTGCTAGGTAGCATATCTCATGGACCTGGGCTGTCCTTTAATATTAGGAGATCTACTTGGTGATTAGTTAAGGGACAATATTCTGCTGTTGTGGGATATCCTGTATAACAATGATAAAATGTGATTTTTATATTAGAATTTTGTGCGCATTTATTGTGTGCACACAAGCTCCAGACCCCATAAAAATTATTTATTCCAATGGACTACAGCTTGTTTTAATTGTGATCTATATGGAACTTAAAAATATGAATAACCGTGGAAGGAAGTACTGACAGGCCATTTACTACATTATTTCAATTTACACAAGTTGGACTAAAGTACAGCTCATTTCTTTTGGACAAGGTCCAGAAGAAGAGTTGCATTGAATAAATTCCTACCTGAAGGCCAAACTTTGATGCAAAAGAAAGACTGCAAAGTTTTCATGCAGCAAATCAATGGACTCTAGATTATTAGTGGCAGACATATTAGTACTAGCAAGCACGAATTAAGATTAGAATTGAAAATCCATTTTAAAATATTGTCTCTATAATGCAAGTTTAAGATTTGTTCTGATATAGTTAGTGCCAAGTACATTGGAGAGTCTGTAATGAATTCAGAAGTGTATAGTTACAAAATGGAAACTGTCCAGTGCAGAAAAAAAATAGCGTATATGAATATATAATTCCTTCTACATCCTCGGGATGGCCCAAAGCTCTTCACAGTCTATTAAGTACTTGACAAGAGTAGTCAGTATTGAATGTAGAAAACACAGTAACCAATTTGAGCACAGCAAGGTTTACTCTCTCACTTCCAACAAAACAGCATGAAAATATTAACCTTAATTATATGCTGAAGTGTAGGAGTAAGACTTGAGTTATTAACCTCCTGACTCAGGTGAGCAATGCCCCGCAGCCAGTGTGACACTTTTGGCCCTTTGTTTCCATGACATTTTACAAGTTAGAGCTTCAACATGTTGGACCACTACAACTCATTGAAATATGTATGCACCTTGATTAATGTGGCTAACCAATCCAGAATGACCGAGAAATGTGAACCTATTCAATTTGCAGAAGGTGGTGCTGGATGTGGAATGGATATGTGACGTACCTACATAAAGTTTGCATAATGGCTCAGTGGTTAGCACTACTGTCTCACAGCGCCAGGGACCCGGGCTCGATTCCACCCTCAGGCGACTATGTGCACAGTCTTGGAGCTTGCACATTCTCTGTGTCTGTGTGGGCTTCCTCTGGGTGTTCTGGTTTCCTCCCATAGTTCAAAGATGTGTGGATTAAGTGGAATGACCGTGCTAAATTGCCCACAATGTCCAGAGGTGTGTACATTAGACGGATTAGCCAGGGGAAATGTAGGGTTATAGGCAAAGGGTAGGGGGATGGGTCTGGGTGAGATGATCTTCAGAGGGTGGTGTGGACTTGTTGGGCCAAATAGCCTGTTTCCACACTCTAGGGATTCTACGATAAGCTAGAGTCACTAGGTTCTGCAAAGATAATTCATAAATGATAGATGTTCCAATTATCCTTTTGTGATCCTAATGCTTAATGTTGACATTTCTGTTCCTGGACAACAGCATGGCTATGGATGAAATCAACTATCTGCCTCCCCCTCTCTCCCTATTTATTTCAGAGCCCTCTTCTCCTCCTCCATTTCTGAAGAAGGGTCTAGGCTTGAAATGTCAGCTTTCCGGCTCCTATGGTGCTGCTTGGCCTGCTGTGTTTATCCAGCTCCACACCTTGTTATCTTGGATTCTCCAGCATCTGCAGTTCCCACTGTCTCTGATATCATTTATTAAGACCAACTTTTGTTGTCACACAAGTTGATTTGGATGTTCATCAATGGCAAGAACAGAACAGCAATCCAATGCCACACAGAATTCCACACTTTCCCATGTATGCAAGAGCAGCATGAATCAACGTGCACTCCAACTTTTATTATCACAAATCAGAAATATACTTTGTTGGAAAAAGGATCATATGCTCCCTCAACACAGATCTGAAATGTACAATACCGTCCCTGACAAGAAATCTGTCCAGATATCGCTTCAATTTTTTGTTTATAAACAGGGATTATTTGAAATGTGTCTTGATATTAAACTTGGCAAACTATAAGAATGCAGCATATTGTCCAAAGAGAGACACATTAACCGAGTAAGAAATAGGCAACTATTCAAAGAGAAGAAATGTGAAGATAACAAATGTGATAAATGTGAAGAAATGTGAAATACAACAGTGAAAGACAACTCATAAAACAAGTTGCATTTGTGTGGCATAATTAAGAATTATAAAGTTACCCTCAAGGTGATTTTCAGAAAGGTTTCAACCATCAGACCAACAGACTGAAAGTGAGACATTGGGCTGAATTTTATAAGAAATCAGCTAACCTCAGTTTTTTTTTGAAGAGGTGACAAAGGTGGTGGATAGAGGTAAGTCAATGGAAGTTATTTATATGGACTTCCAGAAGCTTTTGATAAAACCCTACAAAACAGACTGTCAAGATAGAAGGTCACAGAATTGACAGTAAATTACTGCCATCAATGGGAAATTGATTGAGTGGCAGGAAACAGAGAGCTAGGACAATGGGTAAGTACTCAAATTGGCAAGGTTGACTGGTGGTGTCACACAGAGATTTGTGCTGGGGTCACAATTACTCACTACATTCATAAATGAATTGGAAAATGGCATGAAAGTCAAGTATTCAAAATATGCTGACTGGACAAAATTGAGCAGCATTGTAAGCCGTGTTGATGACAGCATAAAATTACAAAGGAATATTAATGATTAGATTAATGGACAAAGTTGTGGCAGACAGATTTTAATATAAGCAAGCATGAGGTCATCCATTTCGGACCAAAAAAGATTAGGGTATTTTTCAAGAGGCACAAAGTCAAATAAGGTGGATATCCAACCAAATTTGGGGGTTCAAGTAGATAGCTCTTTAAAATGCCACTAACAAGTACAGAATATAGTCAAGAAGGCTAATGGAATGCTGGCCTTCCTATCTCTGAATGGCCGTGTAAGAGGATACAGGCATTATGCCGCAGTTATACAAAGCCCTAGTTAGACTTTAGTGTACTGTGAGCAGATCTGGGCACAATACTTAAGGAAGATGTTTTGCCCTGGAGGGAGTTCAATGCAGGCTTACAAAGATGACACCTGGATGTCAGGTGTTCAGGAGAAATTAGTCAAATTAGAGCTTTATTGCCTAGAATTTAGAAGATTAAGGGGTGATCTAATTCAGCTTTTCAGGATATTAACAGGGAAAGACAATGTAGATAAACAAATTATTTCTACTAGTTGAAGATTCTAGAACTGTAGGTACAGTCTAAGAATTAGGGCCAGGCCATTCTGGACAGCGATGTTCAAAAGCAGTTCTACCTGCAAACAGTAGTGGAAGTTTATATCTTTCTTCTTCAGATTGTGGTTGATGCTAATTCAATTGTTAAATTTAAATTGGAGATATTCTTGCTTAGTAAGAATGAGACTTCTAAGGGATATGGGCCCAAAGCAAATAAATGCAGTCAGGCCATAGGTCAACCGTGATCTTATTGAATAGTGGACCAGTCTCAAGGGACTGAATGACCTACTCCTGTTCTCTCTATTTCTAAGTGTCAGTAAATTTGGAGAGTTTCATGGAAGGTTTCTCTCTGTAATTTCTCATGTTATTTTCCTAAACTTACCTTATTATCAATGCAATTATGCTCCTATAGCATCCACTCACAGTATTTTCCCCACTCGTTGCAGGTGCAAATATTCACCACTGTCAGGACCTCCTGGGATCCCTGGTACCACACCATCTTTAAAGCCCTGCCATATACCTGGTCAGGCACCTTCAGACAGAAGCTGCCCTGCATAGTTTGTGCAAATTGTCACAGACATGTCAAAGGGGAATTAGTCCCCCAGTTCAGTGACACTAGGAGGTCGAGACGTACAGAGTGGTATAAAGGAGGGTCTTCATCTTCCTTCAGAACTGGCAGCGGACAGAGCACACCAAATGTTGGCAGCCAGCTCGGAGGGTGTAACCTGGATCAATACTGTTTAGTTGGTCTGTACAAATGCACAGCAATGCCAATGAGAATGTCAATGGTGTTCTCCACTCTGCCAGGATAAGTACCATGTTCCTTTCTCCCTGCCACCTCACATTCACTCTACATTTGCTACCTCACAAATCCTACCAACAGTCTACCACTCTCACTAATGCATGCAGCATTTTCCCCACACTTGCCTCCACCCACTCAATCCTCCCAACTACTACCCTGCAAGGCTTCTGTACAGTCTACACACTCACTGGGGACACCTCAACACCGTTTCCCCGTCATGCAGCAACACCATCAGCTGCGCTCCTCACTTATATCATGCTCAATTCCTCTCTGTCTCATTCCAGGAGAAACAACCCACAATGCAGCAGAAATGGTCACAGGTGGCAGAGGCATGCCTGATATTTGGCTCCTCACCCCTGATGAGGAAGGCATCTGACTGTGTAAAACTGTAAGAATGTAGCATATTGTCTGAAGAAGGGCACATTAATTAACATATAGACAGCCATTCAATGTACAGAAATATGAAGCTGTGCACACAGGGAAATACAATGATACAAGGTCATGCCCAAGCCCTTGGATGGGGTGTAGGATTGAGCCCCAGACTTAATGTGCTGGGAACTCCTGATTTCACCTTACTGAGGACAAGTCTCTGTAAATGTTGAGACAAAGCCAATTGCGGTATCTTTGCCACGTAAGCTGCGAGCACGTGGTGTAGATGTGACACTGTTTTGCACAGTGGCATTCAGAAACAGGTCCACCCTCTCGGCTGATCTTTCCTGACAACCAGGTTAAGTTGCTGGAGTTGGGGCAAGATTGTGGCCTCCATGGTCACATGGAAATCTGACCCGATGTGCTGTGGTAAGGACTCACATGTGCCAATTGCTACTATCTTCTTATCGTGGTGTCATTATAAAGGAGACTGGATCAGAGGCCCAGCAGCTGCTTGTCTCCCCATCCTTGTTGTCAATGCAGAAGCTGTAGTCAAAGGGACTCCCCCTCCACACTGAGGTGGTGCAGGTGTGACCAGTTTTGTTTTCAAAGCTTTTAGCAGTGCTGCGAACACACCTGCAACTCTCTGCCCATTACATGCATCAAAAGGCAGTCACTCTATCAGTGATGGAGGGCCTCCTATTGGCCCCGACCATTAATTAACCAACGATTTCTCGGAAAACTGTGCCCAATAACTGTTTAATAGGGCTGGGCCTTATTTTTGATCATTAGCCCAAAAGAAAAATCCTCCCAAAAGGTCCCAGATGTCCTGTAGAGGGCAACATGCTGAAAGGGATCTCTAATTACTACAAGTTGCTGCACAAAAAGCCCGTGAAAAGTCTGTGGTCACTTATCAGACCAATGAACAGTGAGCTCAGTTTGTTTGCTGTTGTATGCAAAACCCAGGCCAGTCTCTATGTACTTAAACCCAAGAACAATCGTAGTGTTGTTAGATCATTGGGTGTGTGCCAGTAAAGAGTGAGAAAAGAGGCAAATGGGCAAATCTGCAGGAAAATGACACAGACACAAAAACCATCAAGAAAAAAATGATTTAGGTACAGTAATCAAAGAGAGCGACCATGATACACTTGAATAAATTAGAACTGAGAGGGAGGAGGTACTAACAATTTTAAAGGGCTTAACATTGGATAAGCCCCATGCCAAGGAGAGATACCTCCTTGGTAGAGGAGGAGACTGCAAGGGTCTTGACATTAATTTTCAAATCCTCTCTGGATACTGGTGAGGTGCCAAAGGATTGAAAGACAATCAATGTAGTACCTTTAAATCAAAAAAAAAGTGGTACAGATAAATCGGGGAACTACAGTTTAAAATCAGTGGTAGGGAAGTTTTGGGAAAAATTTCTAAGGAACAGAACTTATCTCACATGGAGGGACAAGGACAAGAAGCAAGTCAACATGGCTTTGTTGGATGGAGATCATGCCTGGCAAATGTGATGGAGGTTTTTTTGAGAAGGATGAACAGAGGTGATGCAAGTGTGGTTGATGTTGATTCACACAGACTTCAGTAAGGATTTCGGCGGGCGCGGGGGGGTGGGGGTGGTGGTGATCAAAAAGTAAGAGCCCTTGGCATCCAGGGCAAATAGATTCCAAAAATGGCTTCGTGGTAGGAGGCAGAGGGTGATGATCGAAGATTGTTTGTGATCTGAAGCCTGAGTACAGTGGGATATTGCTAGGTTCAGTGCTGGGTCCCTTGCATTTTGTAATGTACATTAAGTTTGAACACAGGTTTTAGTACGTTTTACGAGTTTGTTCACGAATGGCAATAAAATTGGTGGTGTCGTAACTGGCAAGGAAATCTTTAGATCATAGGAACATGTAGACAAACAGGTCGAATGGGCAGAATAATGGCAGACAGAAATTAATTCTCAAAAAAAAAGTGTGTAATGATGTGTTTTGGGAAGCCTAACAGGACAAGCCGACATACAGTGAATGGCAGGATCCTGGGTAGTACTGTGGATCAGCAGGACCTTGGAGTACACATACATAGATTCTTGAAGACAACAGGCCATGTGCAGGGGCTGGTTCATGTAGCATACTGGATACTTACTTTATACCTCAGCTAATAAAGATAATGCAACAGGGTTTAGAGGAGATTTGAGGTTTTCCTTAACACAGAGGTTGGAAAGTATCTGGAACTCAACACCTAAAAAGGTGATAGAGGCAGGAACCAGCATGATATTTAACCAATATTTAGATGAGCACTTTGAAATGCCACAGCATACAAGGCTACTGGCCAAGCATTGGAAAATGGGATTGGGATAGCTACATCATTGATGGTTTGTGTGGGCAATGGGCTAAAGGGCTTTTTCTCATGCTCTAAAAACTCTATGGCAAGAGCTAAGATGTTATGAGGAAACCATATAGGCCATCAGTTAGGCCAAAATCAGAGCACTGTGTGCTGTTCTGGTCATCACACTTTGGCAAGGATGTAACTCTTATGCAGAAGAGATTCACCAGGATGTCGTTCAGGCTGCAGCATTTCAGCTATCAAGACAGTCTAATTAGATTAAAGCTGTTTTCCTTGCAACAAGGAAGACTGAGAGGGGACCTGATTGAGGTCTACAAAATTATGACAGGGTTGTTGGGAATTAATGATTTCTCCTCTATAGATGGATCAGTTACTAGGGAGCACAGATTTAAGGTAAGTGGCAGAAGATTTTGATAAGGAAATAGTAGGAACTGCCGATGCTGGAGAATCGGAGATAGGAAGGTGTAGAGTTGGATGAACACAGCAGGCCAAGCAACATCAGAGGAGCAGGAAAGCTGATGTTTTCTGACATTTTCTGAAGAAGAGTCTCGACCCAAAACGTCAGCTTTCCTGCTCCTCCGATGCTGCGCGGCCTGCTGTGTTCATCCAGCTCTACACCTGGTTATTTTGGTAAGGAGAATGCGTTTTACCCGGGGGGGGGGGGGGGGGGGGGGGGGGGCAATCCTGAACTAAATTTTTGAAAGGATGGCAAGGAAGGAACCATCACATTTATTCATGTTAAGCTATTTGACTGGAGTTCTTTAAAAGAAATAACCTGTACTGTAAATAAAAGGAGAACCAGTGGATGCTTTGTATTTATATTCCCAGAAGCATTTGATAAGGTGCCACATAGAAGGTAACTGCAGAAAACAAAAGGTCATGGTGTACAATGTGACATATTAGCACAGATAGAAAACTGGCTGGTTAACAGGAAGTAGAGAGTAGGAATAAGTGAGTTCTTTCAGAGTGGCAGGGTGTTAAACGTAGTGTGCCAGAGGGGCTGATGCTGGGGCCTCTTCCCGCCCGCCCCCCGGTCTGCAGCCTCTCATCCTCCCTGCCTTGCCAAGCATGACCTGAGGCACCATCTCCAGCTCTGTACCAGACAGCCTTTGCTCACCAGGTTCCACACTGCCTGCTTGAGCAGCCCACTGGTTCCTAGCCAATTCACAGCCTGACATTAGCATTTTATCAATTGGCTGCGGTGACCCTTCTGGTTGGTCACCACCACCTCCAGGATTTGCTCAGACATAGTGGAGTTGTTTGTCTTGATTGGCTGCCAGGCCAAAGGCTTGCGGAGCACCTCCGCGTATGTATCTTTACTGCAGACTTTACGCTGGCTGCATTTCTTTCCAATAATGTTCCCCACATTAGTCTGAGGGCTCAGCGGCCACTGTCCTTTGCCCAGCAATCCTGATCAAATTTAGCAGCTCCCCATGTTGTTTCGTTCTGTATGGGCCCAATCACCTGTCACGTGAGAGAGAACGATGGAGGGGAGGGAGGAAAGGATAATAGCCCCACACCCTACCAGTTAGAAGAAATGGGAGGAAAGTTACCATGCTGCAGCCAGCCAAGGGAAGCAGATCCACCATATCTGAGAGGATTTTGGAGGCGACGACAACAATACAAAGGGATACTATCAAGCAGCATCTAAAGATATTGCCAAGTCGACTGGATGCTCATGCAGATGATCTGCAGCCTGGTGAGTGAAAGCTCCCTGATGCAGACCTCAGGCTGAGGTGCCTTGGGCTCCGATCTCAGGAAGTCAGGCATGGGGAAAGGCCATAGTTGGGAGATTGAGCATAGGGAGAGGCTGTGCACAGGGACAGACCTTGGCAAATGGCACCATGTAACTAACAATTGAATGAATCTTGCAAAGCACAACTAATTACAGGCCCTTTCAAACAGGGCACTGTTAAACAAGGAATTAGTGGAATATTAAATAATACAGTATGTTTCATCATTCATTTCACAACTGTCATTGAAATCTTTGCAAAGTAGTTACTGTGGGTCAATTGACCAAATATAGCAACACAGTTTTAATAAGCAAATTAGTGTAAATTAACTAACTTATATTCAGCTAATGCATCAATGGAGCCAATCTACCTACCATTTGTAAACTGCAACACCAAATAATATCAAACCCATCTTAAACAGGGCTTTGTATTTTTTAGACAATAACTTGTTTGTTTCAATACATGTTTGATTATTTAATTATTGATGGATTTAATTACTGGGGTTGAGAAACAGTTTTATCAACAGTGACAACAAATATCCCAGTACCACTCATCCTTTCTAACACTTATTAACATGATTAGGCTTTAAATAAGACAGTCAATGATGTGATCAAGAAAAAAAAAGAATGGAAGGATCATTGAGAAGTTGACCCCAAAAGACACAGCACAAAGTGCCAGCATTAGTCTAAGATTCTTACTTGTTAGTTAGAAGAATTGACCAGTTTAAACTAAATTGATTACAATCTGTGCAAAAATGTTAAAAAGGAATTTTCAACAAATACAATAAGGAGTTTGCTTGCTAGTATTATACGGCATAGATCTAAGGTCTTTATTTAATCTTGGGGAAGGGGATGAATGACAGCAGGCAGTATTCCACAATCTTGGGGAAAGGAAAGAGAGGGGTCTAAGGGATAGTGTTGTGCTTATTCCACATCTGATGCACAAACTGTACTGCAGGTCAACATAAGTTAAAGAACACCAACAACATAAATAACCAGAGCAGTGCCTTTCAACACCAGCAATTATGTAAATCCTCCCATATAAATGGAATGGGAAGTCTCTTCTCACCAATGCTTAAAGGAATCAATGTATGATTAGTTCGAATTTCAAATCAGTTTGAAATCAGCATAATACCACACTGAAAGTGAAACTGAATGTAGCTGTGCCTATATAACAATGATTGATTTTCATTGTTGCATCATGCTTTCCGCTAATTAATACTCTTACTCAGACAACAGTCCGAGCATCAGTGGAAATAAAAAAATGGCTAATGGTTGAAACCGGCATGCGTGAAACCACTAAGTGGGTTCCATCCTAAATGCAGAAGTGCAAGACCAGAGACAAACCTCAAACTGATTCAATGCTCAAAACATCACAACACAAGAAGCACCAATATTCACACACACAAAGTGCAGCTCTCTCACAGCAGCAATGTGTGAGAGCTCACATTGAAAGGAATAAAAAGACCTCATCTCATCCCAATGTCTGCTTTCATGAAGCTACAATCAGTAATAGGATTATCCCAACCAAGAAGCATGTGTTTTTGAATTCCTCCAGGCTGGTGTCATTTAATTTTTAAAAGGGCTTCAGCTGAACGAGTATATGGGGCCTGGTTCTTCTCCGAGTGAGCACACAAACTCAAATTTTAACTACAGATCATTTCAGCTACAAGTGAAGGAAACCAATGGTTGAAACTGACTGTGCCTCTATGAGGAATGGGATTGGATTTGACGTGTGGGTTATCTGTTGGACACTGTGCTAACAGGAAAACCTTTTTTTGGGGTTGGCTATTTCATTCAGACATTACGTCTCTAACCGAAGAGTAAATGATACTGAATAGCAGAGGTTGAAAAAAACAAACAAAGTTATACATAAAACATGGAATATAGTCAAATTAATCCACACACAAAAAAAAACAGCCACAACTAGAAGATTTTCTTCTGTCGTGCCCATTTGAAACTTAAGCACACAGGACTGACATTAACTCATTTGCAATGTTCCCAAGTACCACAAACTAAAATAACTACATTGTAAACAATGCACAATTGTTAGTTTTTTTTCTGGTTAATTCTCACATTTACTTAACAATTAAAAGACCCATGTGAAACGTAATCATATGGCAGGAGAAGGCCTATTTAAAGCAGTAAAACATTAGTGAAATTTCAACGAACAAGGTGCTATTAGTCTTCCAAGTTAGGATGGATAATGTTGCTTCGTTATCAGAAAGGTTGATCCAGACTGCTTTTTGGTGACGACATATTGGACAGAATTATTAAAATAAAAATATAAACCAGGCACAAAAGCAAATAAATGCACAAAGTTTCAAAGATATGAAGTTTATAAAAAGTTTTCCTTTCTGGACTGTTGCTAAATATAAAAGGGGTTGAAATTTACTCGAAAAAGGTTAAAATGTTATGTGCTTAGCTTTTACAAATTATGACTTTTATTATATGTAATGTTAATGACCTCATTCCTCAATTCTCAAGATAAGAAAGGGTAATTACATTTTCAATTACATTGAAGCAAGAAACATGTAACCCTTCACAACACTCAACTCACTACTCCATGCTTGGCAAAGGTTTGTGGCACAAACAACAGAAGTAATCAAAGAATAGCTAAAATAAAGTCAAATCATCTTGCAGACAATATCACCAAATCGGTTAATTATTGACAATACTATGTCATGCCACAAACCTCTTTATGGTATAGTCAGAAAGATAATGTTCAGTAATTGAACTATTTATGTTGACTCAACTTGTATTCATTTTGTGTCTTTCACATCTCAGTGAATCCAAAAGCATTTCACAGTCAGTGATGAAATGTAGCAATTGTTCTAACTCTTGGAAATATGACATCTCAAAACAAAATAGTGATAAAGGCCAGATATGGTTATATATTAGCTAGGTCATCAGGAAGAAAACCCTGCTCCCCCAAATGGAGCTATGGAACCATTATATCCATGGAAAGGTTCAACAATTCATCCGATGGCAAAGTTTACAGATTCTGTGTTTTTTTAAACATTCTTGGTCATATACCCAACTGATCTGATTTGTTAACATGTGTACTGACTTAAAATATTTCATATCAATGTTTTCCAATAATTTAAGGTAACCCCACAATGTAAATTTGCCATGTTGCACTAATTCTCTTGCCAGTGGAGGTGCAACTGTTGATAGAAAGTACAGACATCACGTGATAAATTTGCATCGGCCTCAGAACAATAGAACTGATGATGGAAAAACACAAAAACTTTGGAAAAACTGCATATTTAAAAAGGAGGTGGCATTAAACCTGAATACCTGGCCCTCTAAAGACACTTCACTGGAACAATAAATTTCATTTTGGCTTGTAGGCTAAGTTCTGAACTTTGTAACATGGGCTCTAATATATGCAGCAGCTGACGATGTCAACATAATTTTTTCCAATATACATAGACAGGAGTTCTGAAAGGGATGGGGCTTCAAATTCAAATTAGTGAACGTGGTTAATGCAAGCTACCTCTGCTACAATGTTTGTTTGATTTATGGCTTTATAGCTGCTTATGTTGAGATGTCTTATGTCAGATGGTGAAATAGGAAACCAAACTCCAATCTTTTACTTTATACTTGATTTCATGGTCCAAAGACCTGGGTTCAAATCCCACAATGGAAGCTATTGGAACTTAAATTCAATTAATAATTTTGCATCACACACTAGTTTCAATAATAACAACTATCTTCGATTGTTGTAAAAAAAGCAATCTAGTTCACTCAAACTTCACGGGGAAGGAAATCTGCTGCTCTTACCTGGTCTGGTTTCCATGTTGCTCCAGTCCCCAGGGAAATGCAGTGGAGTCTGAACCATGTTCTGAAATGGCCTAGCCAGTCAGTTCAAGGGCAATTACAAATGAAAAACAAATGCTCGTTTTGACAACGATACCCACATCCTATGAAATACTGCAAACGTTTTACCAACTGGCACGTAACAGACCAGGAGAGTGCCAGTTTATCAAATATTCCGGATGATTAAGAGGTCCACATAAACAATGTAAAAACTCACACTAAGTAATAGAAACTCAAAGCGAGGGTACACACGTCACTGTCTTATTTAAGTGAGCTGAGCTGTAAATAAAGTAATAATGCAATTTTGCCTTAAATAAAAAAAAACAACTTACCAGAGGGCCTTCTCATTCACACCCTTATCTGACTACTAGACATCGTGGTAGATCACCGTATTTGATATGAAATTGACTCAAATTTGAATTAACAGTTAATAGTTTGTATGGCTATTCAATTGAACAAATACATTTACACTGAGGTAAATACATTTTTAAACCTATAACAATCGGACAGAATAATACAGTAAACTTTGCAGTATTTGAAGTGGATAATTTTTGCCAGTTTATCAAGAGTCCTGGCTCATAGGGTGCCAGTTAAAACAAAGTTTGCCATAACAAACAAGTTACTTAATGAATATCCTTCAATCTCTGTCTCCTTAATATGATTAGCATGCCACTACAGAGCTTCCTTTTTTCTTTAAACCAAAAAAACTTTATAACACAGACAACATTTTAAAAAAAATTAAAGAAATAAAGAAAAATAGTTTTTCATATTCTGTACACCACACATTACAAGATCTTCTCAGGTCTTCAGTACTCTCTTTGAGAGAGTATTTCATCTTATAAAACTAGCTGACAATGGACAAATTGATTTGATCCATTTCATCCCAGAGACTTCTGTTCTTTTAAGAGTCCATTTTATGCTAGCAAGGTCAATCCTTAACCTTTTTGTGCTTTTTTTGTTGAAAAACAGTTTTCCCACTAGAAATGATTATCGATTTACAATTCAACAAACAAAATATTTCCAAAAAAGGTCCATTACACAGACTTACCCATAAAATGTTTGGTAAGGAAAACCCCACATTTATTTCTCAATTATTTCTCCAGAAGTAGTTTTAACCACATTTTTATTTTGAGCTCCCTAGGCCAAGGAACAACAACAACATTCTCCATTTTCACTCACCATGAATATTATAAAACAAAGTGCACTCAAATGGCCAGTGATGGCATATCATATTCTTAACTTTATACACAGACTGTATTCCACATCATATTTCTGGAATTGCTTTTTCTTTAAAGAATAAGAGTCATTATAATACTAAGATGGCTGCGATGGTCAGATGACTTCTGTAATTTTTGCATTCTCAAGTCATTGGAAGATTTACAATTGAACAACATTGTCTGGTCATTCAAACAAGGCACTTCACACAAAGATGAGACCATATAAAGATACATACCTTACACTGGTTGTGAATTTATCAAAAATTCTACATCTATGGACTTCTGAACCAACTCAGAGCTTGATATTTAAGCAACGAGAGCTGCAGGAGCCAGTTAATTATGAGGTGGTGTGAATGGCTAACATTAACATCCCATTCTTCAGCAATGGCTTTGAACTTAGTACCATTCAGAGGGAGCTGCAGAAGTATCAATCAAGTGGACACCTTATCAAAACTATCTTCAGGTAGCAAATCATATTACCTCAAAAATCAGGGAGAAACCCTTTGGTCTGCAAACAACACAGCAAAAAAGCAGCAGCCGACAGCAACATGCAGACCTTAGCACTGGGGACAGCAATACGAGGGGCTTTCTTTCCAAGTGCACCATCACGGCAACATTCCCTTTCTCTGCTTCCTTCCTAACAAATGCAAATGTCCAAGATGTACTCATTGACTTTTCCAACCAACCTGTTCAGAGATGTCAAAACACACTCTGGTGCGGGTGGGATCTCAACCTTCACGCTCAGATGCAGAGACACTACCATGATAGGACAAGATACACCCAAATTATTTGATCAATGTCCTTCACCTGTACATCCTTAATACAACAATTGACTAGATGCTGCCATTAAAAAAAGACAAGTATTAAACTAAACAAAATACATGGCTTGCTTACTAAGTTTAAAATGATACTGTTACAAATGATGTCTATACCAGTAATTTAATAGTTGCCTGAAATAACTGACTATAAAAGGTGAAGCAAAGGTGGTGTAAATGTTGGAAGATTGTAGTGTAAACTAGTTGATACCAAAATCAATGCCTCATTTTGTTACCCGTTTATTTTTTTCAATTCAGAGGTGCAATTATCTCTGCTCCACCACATCATCATCCGAGGTCCACCTACTTTCAGTTGCTTCATCAATAATTTTTCCCTCCATCAAATGATCAAAGATCAATCTGGTTGCTGATATATCACCTCCACTTATAATTCAGATTATGAATTGACCAGGCTCAATGTTAGAACATCTGGATAACATCCCACCTTAGGCTGATATGGGGAAAGTAACATTCATATCAATTGAGTACTGACTATTTTCAGCTCCATCAATCTTACCTCAAACTGGACATTGAATGCTATTAGTATTGCTATTGTTGACATCTTGGAAGTCACTACTGACCAAAAACTGAAATAGTTGAGACCAGTTACTAACTCATTGGCTGGGTAATCTGCAGTGTATGGCTTGCTTTCCAAATCCCCAAAGTATCATAATCAGCCACAAAATGCAAGTCAGCATTGAGATGGGGTAATTACTAGTAATTGTTACAGCTTCAAGAATATCCAAGATACTCAATACCATCCAAAAATTGGCAACCCAGACATCCAGTGTGCTGTCTGCTATTGTTGTCCCATGGATAAAGTGTTCAACCACTGTTCCAACGCTTCAACATTTCTTCAGCAGAAAACCCAACCCAGGATCACAACAGCAAAAGGCAAATGGGAACAACAATGCCTCTACATTTCTCTCAAAACACATACGACAATCAACTCAGACATATGCTGTAATTTCTCCAGTGGGGAAAAGTATGAATTTTAGAACTCTTTACCTAACAAACTTGTGTGAACACATTTACCTCAGATTCCACAGGTTCAAAAACAAAGGTCCATATCACTTTCTCAGATCAAATAGAAGTGGACAATGCCAGCCTTGCCAGTGACTTCTATTTCAAGAAGTATTAAAAATAAGTATGCGAAAGAAGTAATGAAGATAAAAGGCGGTTGTTGGGTTTAGGAATACTGCTTCACTGGCAAAATGAAGGGGAGAAATGCCTAGGGAGAAAAAACGCTGTGGAAGGAATGGGAAGCTGCTTAGTGGTCAGAGGATTATGTTAACACTTCTCAGGAACAATTCCTGCTGTACATGTCTATACTTAATGCTGTCTGCAAATGTTAACGTTAAAGAAACCTTAATTTTCCCAACTATACCCAAATTCAAATTATGAACCTCTCAGTTCACAAGGCACCTTTCAGAAGTTACAAGATATAGCTACGCTATAACAGAGTTACAGATACACTTCAGATGCTGCAGTACTCGCATTAAAGCAGGATGAATACCAAGCCGTAGCCCAACAAGTAGGCCGTCCTGGAGCAGCCAGTCTCTGTCTTATTGTAGAGATATTCAAGCGTTATGTCCAATTTAGATTACACAATTTTAATGCACTTTCTGGGGAAAATAAAACATTGCAATGACCAAAAGCTGAAGAGTATATACACTGTAAATATCAACCTTCAGGATTTAAGCCACAGGTTTTAACAATGTGAAGAGATGATCTAGCTTTTAGTGGTCGTTTAAAGAGTTGTTGGGGCTAGGTATAATTGGAGTTCTATCAACGCTTTTACAATACTGGAAGCCCTTGCCCACTAGTACAAGTAAAATCCATGCTGTGTGTAATTTTAAGTTGATGAGGCGTACAACACAGAAATACACGTTAAGAACTTTCAAGGAAAATCAAAATGCTCATGCACCTTCTTATCAAACTGCTGCACGCGGACACACAAGTCTACCTATATTACAGCATATTAATGAAGCACTGTAAATGGACACATGAAGCTAAGGTGCACTGACAAAGTAAATAAATCATTAAAATAGGGAACCAGAAAACAATAGACATTCGTCAGATGATAAGAATAGCATGAAACTATGCGAGATAACAACTTAGTCAAGAATATGGAGGCTTCAAAGATAAATAAGAATCCTTCTTATTTTTCCAATGCACGATTTAGTTAAAATTCCAGATGTTCCATGCACTACATCAATTCTGCGCATATGTAAGCTGGTAGAATGCTACAAATTTAAAAACTTCCAGAATTTTTTTTGGATTTAATTTAATACAATGTAGAACTGATCTCCAATGGTATTGCTCCATTAATCTTTTGTCTGGAGCATTGTTTTGGCAATAACATAATCCGACATCTTCCTTCTTGGCATAAGTTCCTTCATATAATTCAGATTCTACACCTACAAACAAAATTCCTGAAGAGAAATACTGGAAGCTAAATTTAAAACTAACTAAAGAGAAATAATTCTGTAAAATGGCAATTGCTTTAAAACTTCAACCCTTTTTCCTTTTGAAATAGCATGATTATCAATGCAGAAGAAAAAAAAAATCAATTCAGAAATCACTGCTTTTCTTTCCTTAAAATGTGAATTCTAAAATTGACTGGATGGTACTGCAGAAACACTTGAAACTCTTCAATACAAGGGTACTTTTACAAATTAGTAGCAGAGTCTATGGAACAAGATTGGAACTTGCTCTACTACATCTACTGACTGGCAGTTAGCAGTAAAATGAACGCTTTGACTGGCAATTGTAAAGTTGTGAGGCATAATGGTGATGTCCCTGATCACTGTGATAAAGTTAGCTATAAAGCTGGCTTATTCTGCCAAGGTACATGTCATCCCCCATTCTCCTTTCACTTGGTTGCCAATCTTTTGAATAGTTTGACATGCCTGACCATTGGATGCTCTGGTGCAATTATGGTAGCGGTGGCATGAACAGTCAGAATCCATCTGACTTGCAGAAGTACTTCTCTGCATTTTTAGCTGGATCTCCAATTTGGATGGCACCAGCAGGAGTTGGCCCCAGGTGAATTCTGTATCAGATGCAACTCCCTAACAGTGTTGAGGCCTGGGCACTGACCTCTTTAGGCATTCTCATGAGTTCGAAGCTCAGATACATGTCTTCACTCTCTCTTAGGGTAGTCAAGGTCTTGAAGTTTCTTCAAATCGCAGTGTGGAAGAGACAAAAGAATATTCTTCATCAACAGTTTTTGGATTATGAAGTGCATGAGTTTTTTTTGAATAACGAACAAGATTTGAAGTATAGCAAATTATTAGGAGCACAGGACATTACAACTGTTAAACAGCGAGACTTTACCAAATTTAACACGCAATTGCAAATTAACAAAAGAATTTTAAAATGTAAATCATAAATATTGCTGATTTCAAAGCCAGCTACAGATAAATCACTTACCACAACTGGAATACTGAAGTGCAGTGAGCTGCTTCTGCCACCAGAATAAATTAACCAGCCACATAACCAGTTCTCTCTGCTTTTATAAACTTTTAAGACTATGAGTTTTAGTTGCCTTCTTTCTTGCTAAGATTTGAAAGGTTGATCACTAAGTTTTCCAACCAGCCCAGTTTGTTGATGCTATTGCTTCACAGCAAAGAAGTATTGCTTCACTGCTTCACTGAAACAACGTGCCTTCAGCAGTCACCTCTTTCTGGCAGCCACCTTCATGTGCACAGGCTAACTACTTCATTTCGTATGTCAATAACTTCAACATTCAGGTGGATGCCAATTACTATTAGAAATGTTGACAGTGCAGTCATAATAATAGCAGCTAGCACAAAACGCTGGCGACAAGTCAGGACTGACTGAAGTACCCTTATGGCCAGCTGATCCAAATAATGAATCAAAAGTGACAAATCAATGTTACACTAACGTCTGATCACAGCAATATGCCATTGAAAATTTGAGTGATACAAGACAAGATCAAAGTACACCGTGTCAGAACTTAGAAAAATGGAGAGCCAAGTGATTTTTACATTTCAGCGGTTGCTAAGTACAATGGTATGTTTGCTCGAGTATCGATTACACTTGAACTGATAATTTGTCGTCTATAACAGGATCTAAACTCCTGAACACAGAAGGTGGGCGTTCCCATTTCGAGTGGGAAAAAATGGGGGGGGGGGGGAAGAAAGGAACATTTGTTCAAAACGCTCAGAATATGTTATGTGCCATGGTTAGTTCCATTTGAGGATGTACTCTGACTTCATCCGATCTTAGATATCCGAAAAGCAGCTCGGATCGCTTCTAAAAAAGAAAAAAAAAGCCTACCTCTGAGGAACGTCGATGTTTGCCGAAGGAAGGAGGCGTTTCTGTTCTGACACCGAGCCAAGGGGGAGGGTCGAGTGCTCCTTCTCCGCCTCGCGAGTTCTGTTACATTTGTTTTCCAGATACCGGTCTTCGGGTTTTTTGGCTGTCAGGCCGCGTGGCTCTGGGGATCTTAAAGGAACATCATTCTTTTCTCGTTCTTGAAATGCCACCACCGAGTCACTGCCTTTGCAGTTCAAAAGCATCTGCAATTTTATAAAACCCAGAGCTAATGACATCTCTTTGTTTTCTCCGCCGCGGCAAATGAAGCCTTTCCCAAAAAGAAACCCCCCCCCCCCCGCCCAACCGTAAACATCCGGAATGCAGGCAAATCAACCTAAAACGTTCGGTTAGTTTTCCTATTGCAGGCCTGCCTGTTGCCAAGCTAAACTGGACAAACCCCAACGTCCAGACATTGAAATGACAAGTCCACAAGTGGCAAAGTTATTTAGACAGTTCACCCCAAGGAATGTGCTGTATCTCGATTGACAGGTTTACTTTCAAAAACAGGACCGAAACTAATAATACAGCCGTGTAACATTCAATGTTTGGTTTCGGCGTTTGGTCTTGCTGGAGGTGGGCATTTAATTATACCGGTTTCCTTGCCCTACTCTCTTTAAACTTTGGACGTGCACTTCAGGCGCCATCTTAGTTTCAATATATATTGCAAATATAAAAAAGTAATATGTCTGATTGGAAAAAAAACAAATGAAATCATGCATCGACTTTGCATTCGGTGGATACCATTTAACCTTTTGTGCAATTAAAATGAATAATTGTTTAAATACCTTTTGATTATATCCGGATTTTCCTTTTCCAGATACTTTGACATCGATGCAGATTATTTCTTCTTCTGCATACTCTCTGAGTGAGCCATCATCTAACATGATTGTGTATAAATTATTGCCCGCAGGGTCGTTCTTACAAGCCTGAATCACTCCAGAGACTCTGACTTCGCCGGCTGAACTTGGCGCGCAAACCTTTGTACCTACAACTTTATGTTTTTTGGTAAGGCGTTTGGAGCTCATGGTCTTGCTTTTTGGGGGGGTTTGCGGAAGGAGACGGGGTGAACTAAACTAGGCGTCTGTGGTTTTTTTTCCCCTCACGGAAGAGGCTAATATAATTTTACATTCGTGTGAGATTCTGATAGTTGCAGGCACAGAGAAAGGGAGAAACCGCCCCTCCACTCTGCGAGCCGGCGTTCCTGCTGATTACAATTGTTATGCTTCTCTCCGTGCCCGGGCTGAGCATGGCCCCGCCCCTCCCCAGGCTGGGCCCCGCCTCCCATTCACACCGATTGGTGGCTGCATATTATAAACATTCTATTAAAGAACGCTGACAGTGGCAACAAGGCGCGCGGCTGGTGTAGCTACTTGTCACTCAATGCCGGTCCGGTGCAGCTCCCGGTGTTCGGGCAGCGCAGTCTGCAGACCCACTGCCCCACCTCGCCCCTTTCCACTGTCACCACCCCCTTTTACTCCCACTTCACTTCTTTCCAACCCCTCCTCCCGCCCTTTTTAGCTCCCCTTTTCTAACTCATCTTGTCTCCCTCCTTTGCACATCATCTCGCCTTCCACCACTTCCCCTTGCCCCCCACCTTGCGACCAAAGTTGGGTCAAAACATTTCAAAACCAACTAATTAACTGCCATGTGCCTATCACGCATTTCCAAGTTTGGCTCCGCCTGTTTGATTTATTTTTAATCCAGTCTCGATACGATTGGATTTTTAGAAGTTACGCCTCTTCTATTTTCGTTGTTTTCATCTCTCCCTTTTCAAGCGATCCCTGGTTCTCAGTCTGATTGTTACTCACTCACTTAGTTGCTTTGTCCACCTGCAACTTGCTGCCGCTCAGCTTGGCTTTCCACGTCGAGGATTGCTCCGGGGGGGAAAAGTTGCACGTTAAAAAACGGGGCTGACTCCCCACCCCCTGCGATCAGCCTGTGGGCAGGAGTAATAGAACGGACTGCAGAGCGCGCCGGCCGGTTTCTCCGCCCATCAATCATAGCAAAGAGCTAGCAGTGACTTGACACTGTAATGTTTACAGCACGTAGTGCACGTCGCTATTCAAACGGAGACCCAATAGATCTGCAAGCGGCCGGAGGGAAAATGGCAGCCCTGTTGAATCTTGCTCGCTTAACTTTTCTTAAAATATTAATCAAGAGTTTGCATCATTGCGGTATGAATGCAGTCCTTGTAGGTAAACTCAGACTTTTCCTCACTATGTGGAAAGCGAGTCAGAGTGCCTAACCAATTTTATTTGACTTGTGAAAGCTATGTGGTTTAAAAACGTGATTAGATGACAGGCGAATAAATTATATTTTGCATAAAATTAGGTTGCACTGATATGACAGTTATTTTATCTGTTCTAGTAAGTACATTTCACATAGGTTTTTAAAAATAGCATTTAACGTTAAGGTGAAGCGAAATTTGCTGACTTGTATATCAAAATATTAAAACTTTATCTAACCCATCAGGGGATTTTTTATACCCCTATTGTGAATTCAGTGATATCATGAGACACTATAATGTATCAAGAAAGTTTACATTACAAGCTATTTGTTTAAACTAAACGTTCCTCTAAATGTTTTCCACCGTTCAAAAGTCTTTACTGTAGAATTGCTGGGATGCGATGGGATGAAATATCTGGACAATTGCATATGAATGATGGGAATTTGTTTCTATTTGTGTTTCTAAAGTGCTACTCTTAATCTGGAAGCTTTTCTTTGATATTAGGTCTCGATTTGGAAAATTGTGCGTTTTCCTTAACGAATACAAATTTTAACGCACTTACTACTATTTTATTAATTAGTTCACCCGGATTTGAACACTTCTTGTAGGGAATCTGTAACAAGATATGGGTTACTTGAAATGGTCGCTAAGCTAAAGGTACATGGGGAAACTGGTCTCCACTGTTATGGTAAGTCGTTATCCATTAAGGGTAGAATCAAACGACAAAAAAGTGAATTGTCTCGATTATATAATGCTACCCATACTTCATTTTCAACCCCAGTATCATTTTCTTGTGTGTGTGGAATTTATGATTTTCCTTTAAAACAAACCACTAATTTGGTAGGGTTGCAATTAATTTCGCTTTAAAATAGCACTACTTCTGACGTTTAACCTTGGCAACATTACATATTGAGAATCTATTAGTACCGATCATTCATTGTGTGTCAAAATGTGCTAGAAGTTAATTTTTACACAAAATGTGAATCATGTATTTAAGGAAGGCTTTTTTTCCTCCTGGAGGTATGAGGCTGAGGAGTGACCTTTAGAGAGGTATATAAAATCCAGGGGGTTGGGGGGCCGTTGTGTGGGGAAATGCACAGGGTGGATAATCAAGGTCTTTTTCCTGGGGTTGGGGAGTCCTAATCTCAAAGACGAGAGGGGAAAGATTTAAAAGGGACCTGAGGGGCAATTTTTTTCATGTAGAGGGTGATACATGTTTGGAAAGAGCTGCCAGAGGAGGTGGTAGAGGTGGGTCTAGGTACAACATTTAAAAGGCATTTGAATGGGAACATGAATATGAAGGGTTTAGAGGGATAGGGGCCAAATGCTGGCAAATGGGACTAGACCAGTTTAGGATAACTGACCAGCACAGATGAGTTGAATTGAAGAATCTGTTTACATGCTATATGAGTGACTCTAGAAATAATGGATGTATTGTTGGTCATTTGTCAGGATTCTATAGATTTTGGGATAGTTCCCATGGATTGGAGGCTATGGATTGATTCCGGAAGCAGAGGCTACAGTCTAAGGATATGGGTAGGCTATTTGGGACTGAGATGTGAGGATCCATTTCTTTATCTAGAGAGCAGTGAGGAACCAGTGGATGTGGCTTACTTGAACTTCCAGAAGGCTCTCAATAAGATCCCACATAAAAGATTAGTATATAAGTCAAAAGCGCAGGGGATTGGAAGTAGTGTATGGACATGGATAAAGAATTGTTTGGCAAAGAAGAAACAAAGAATTGGAATAATCCATTTTCTGAGTGGCAGCCAAATGCTAATGGGAAACTGCAGGGACCACTGCTACTCCAGCTACTCACAATACATGATAATGGTTTAGATGAGAGAGCTAAATATAATACCTCCAGGCATGCAGACAACATAAAGCTGAGTGGGAGGGTGAACTATGAGGAGGATGCAGAGACGCTTCGGTGTGATTTCGATAAATTGAGTGTGTGGGCAAATGCATAGCAGATGAAGTATAATATGGATAAATGTGAAGTTATTCACTTTGGTAGCAAAAACTGTAAGAGGAGTTATCATTTGAATGTTGATAGATTAAAGAGGAAACACCGTAATATCTGGGAGTTTTTGTACAATAGTCGCTGAACGTGAGTATGCAGATGCAGCAGGCGGTGAAGAAAGCAAATGGTACGATGACCTTCATAGTGTCAGGATTAGAGTACAGGAGCTGGGATATCTTGTTTCAGTTTATACAGGGCCTTGGTGAGAGTACACCTAGAATATTGTGTGCAGTTTTCATCTTCTTTATCTGAGGAAGAATAATCTGCCCATGGAAGGAGTGCAACACAGCTTTATCAAACTGATTCATGGGATGGCAGGACTGATGTATGATGAGAGACAGGATTGGTTAAGCCCATATTCACTGGAGTTTAGAAGAATGAAAGGGGAATCTCAGAAATATAGGAAAGATGTTATGGTTGATAAGAGATTCTGGAACCAAGGGGCCACAGTCTAAGGATACAGGGTAGACCATTTAGGACTGAGATGAGGATAAATTTCTTTACCCACAGACTGGTGAGTCTATAGAATTCTCTGCTGTAGAAAGCAGTTGAGACCAAGACATTGAATGTTTTCAACTCAGAGATAGTTATAGTTCTTAGGGCTAAATAGATCAAAGGTTCTGGGGCAAGAAAAGGACCAGAGTACTGAGTTGGATGATCAGCCATGATCACGTTGATCAGGCTTAAAGGACCAAATGGCCTACACCAGTTCCTGTTTTCAATGTTTCTGTATGTAAGGTGCCTGCAAATGTTTATGTCTTAACCATTGGTATTTGCAAGTTTTGAATGTGAAATTTTGATGACAAGTATCTGAAACTCTTATCATGGAATTTGGGAAAAACCCAAAAGTCAATATTGTTTTCGAGAATAATTTCAGAAACTGCCAGTCTGATGGCACATTTAAATGTATATTAGACTTTGCTGTCTTTATCTTAAGCTGCCCCAACCTTCATTCACCACCTGTGAGCCCTGTGCTCGCTGATTCCCCCCATCCGTCACCAAATACCTCCTGCTTCTTCAACACCTCCAACTTGAAATTTAACCGTCCTTTTAGCCCCTCCAAGGTCTGGGCCTTGCCTATCTCAGTAACTACCCACAGACCTACACTGTCCAATATCTCTGCTCCTCCAACTCTCAAGTAATGTCTAATTGTTCCACACTAATGGCCACACTGCCTAGGCCCTGTACTCTGGAATTCAATGCCTGTGCCTTTCTGCCACCCTGTCTCTAGCCTTCTTTAAGACACCCCTTAATAGATACATTTTAAGTGATTTTTTTGGGCATCTAATGTCAGGTTATGTAGCTCAGTGTCAAATCTTCTTTGATAATGTACCGGTGAAGCAGCTTGGAATTTTTTACAGCGTTAAATGACCATGTAAATGCAACTTGTTTTTCTATATACACATCTGCTGAACAGGTGAAAGGAATACAATAGGCTTTCATCCCATTTTAACGGTAGTGTCTTTTGATTAGCTAGGAAATTGTCCATAATTCCTGCAATTGATCATGGTGCTTGCTAGAAAAACACAATGAATTAGATGTGGCTACAAAGTCCTGCATTACATTGCATGCTGACATTCTCTGTCCACGTTCACTTGTGTAATATGGTGGAGGATGATCGGCAATCTCAGCTTTGCCCATCTTTGCTGGAAGGCAGGCTCCTGCCAGTCTTTATTTTCAGGAGTATCAATTCAGTTTCTTGAGAATATGAGCCCCAAGTTCAAAACTGCTCATGGTGTGAGCACATAATTGAGAGGTAAATATTTGATAAAGAAAATGCTGAATTGATGGTTGGCTGAGGTTGATTTAAGCCATATAGTTGTTACAAAAATCTCTACTCTACATTTCTTATGTACTATTCAAAATGGCCTGTGAAGAAAAAATTGAAGATGTCATAGAATATTTCAGTGACTTCACTGTCAACAATATATAGTATTGATATTAAAAGGAAGTTTTGAAATTTCATTAAAAGTATTGATACACGATGGGGTCACTAATTTGTGAATTATGCTGAAAAGTGCATATCCAGAGGGGGAGGGAGAGGGAGAGAGAAAGATTGTAAATCAAGAAATCAGTTTATCCTTGAAGAAAATTTAATAGGCTGCAATCTGTCTTGAAATATGCTGCCTAGTTAAAACTTTACTTCCCAGTTTCATTAGTCAAAGCTGTGAACGGGCATGATGTTCACCCACATGAAATTAATTTGAACTCCTATTTTAAAGAAATGGTAGAAACTGGAATTTGGAATAGATAAAGATTTTGGAGGAACATCGTAAGCGTTACATTGAATTGCAAAGAACACAGCATAAAATACATGAAACCACATTTGGTCCAACCAATCTATGTCATTTATTCAGGACAATCAAGGCCAGTTTTGAGACATAATAAGGACTCCCTTTGATGAGAGCAAGGACAGCAGCATAATTCTCCCCAGCACTGTGAAGAAGCGACTTGATCTTGCCAAGGTCTTGCAAGTGAGACTGAATAAGAAGGCAAGAGTCCACAGAATCTAGGGTAGTTTGGCAGATTGGATTCCCAGTTTGCTGAGTGACAGGAGACAGGGGGTGATGATCTAAGATTGGCTGTTGTGACTGGAAATGTGTGTCAGGTGACGTCCTGCAGGGTTTGCTGCTTGTTTGTAGTGTACATTATTGACCTAAACTTGAATACATGAGGTTTGATCCGTATGTTTGTGGATGACATGAAAATTTGTGGTGTGCTAAACAGCAAGGAGGAAAGCTTTAGATGACAGGACTCTATGGACAGTTTGGTCACATGGGCCAAACAATGACAAATGGAACTTAATCCTGAGAAGTGAGAAGTGATGCATTTCAGGAGGACTAATGTGGCAAGAGAGTATAAAATGAATGGTATGAAATACAAAGAATGAGAGGCACCTTGGTGAGCATGGCCACAAATCCTTAAAGGAAACAGAGCAGGTGTTTAAGAAGGCAAATGGGATACTGACCTCTTTTTATCAAGGCATTGAATACAAGAGTAGGAAGATTATGGTTAAACTCTGTAAGACATAAGCTAGACCACAGCTGGAGTTCTGTGTGCAGTTCTGGTCGCCACACAATAGGAAGGATGTGATTGCATTAGAGTGGGTGCAGAGGAAATTCACCACCATGTTGTTCAGACTGGAACTTTTAGCTATGACGAGTGTCTAGGGGTTGTTTTCATTTGAGCAGAGAAGGCTGAGGGGATGACCTGATTGAGTTCTGCAAAATTATGAGGGGCATAAAGGTAGGCAGGAAGAAACCTTTTGCCTTAATAGAGAGGTCAGTAAGTGGGGCCATATGGTTAAGGCAATGGGCTGGAGATTTGGAGGGGACTTAATGAAAAGTATTTTCACCTGGAAGGGTGGTAGAGGCGGGAACCAACACAATAATTAAGAAGTAATTAGATGAATCCTTGAAATGCCATAGTGTACTAGGTTCTGGGCCAATTGTTAGAAGATGGGATTGGGGTAGTTAGATGCTTCATAACCAGTGCAGGCATGATAGGCCAAAGGGCCTCTTTTGATGCTGAACAACTCTTGCTATCACTAAAGAATGCATGGTTGGTAGTGATGAGGTTAAAGAAGTAGTTTAGTTGTATCCTGTTCTTGGATACAGTGGAGGATGCAGGAAGCAGTTTAACACCATAAACAGGTCAGGAAAAATAAGCACAATTGCTGATTCACATTGTCTGTGATACATGACAACCAACTGGACTCTTACTGCCAAACCCTGTTTAGCTATTCCATCACATCACGCCTCATTCCTATGTAAGTTTCAAGAGCATACAGGTTTCACTTTTTATACACCTCCTCCTCACCACCTTCCCTACCCCACCATTTATCCATCCATCTCACCACTCACCAGATCCTTATGTGGTGTGATGCATCTATCTCTCGGAGAATTCCTTGCATCCACAAGGTGAATAGCCCTCTTTCATTCATTTGTGGTCAAAGGACACACAAAGCCCAAGAGAGAGGTAGGACTGGAGGTGGATAGCCACGAATTGTGCAGCTGACAGATGCAGGGCAGGAAGTGATGGAGATAAGTGGCACCTCTGCATGCATGTTAATCAGAGATGGAGAGACTAGGAACAAGTAGTTGACTGGTGACAGAATTAAAAATATCTCTGACACATGTTGACTTTATTTCTTAAATGGCAGATCAACGAAAAGCCTGTGGCTTTGTCAGGATTAATACAGATCTGTTTCTTTTGTCTTTCAGAAATTGCAGCCATGGAACCACAATCTTTAGACATGCCTGATGACAATTCCTGAGAGCAGCTTGTATCTTCTGAGGATTGATCATCAGAGGATTACAAATAAGCTCTAGCACAAGTGGAGAGTTAAACAGGAAGTTGGGATTCACCAAATGGTTCACAAATCAAAGGTAATCACAGACCCTGGTGGCAGCGACAGCTGCAGAGAGCCATATAGTGGGGAGGGACTCCTCTTTAAGCTTTGTTCAGCCAGTGCAGATGTTAAAGCCTAAAGGCCATCATTGTAGAGGAGGAGGATGATGAAGCGACAGCTGTAACTTTGGAAGGAATTGACACATGCTACACCATGATCCACAGTAGCTATGAAAATCAAGAAGGCCTGTTCCAAACCTAGTGGAGAAGGATCCCTGCAGTGCGGAAACAGGCCCTTTGGCCCAACGAGCCGATACTGACCCTTCAAAGAGCACCCCACTCGGACCAATCCCCCTACTCTATACCTGTAACCCTGCATTTCCCGTGACTAATGCATCTAACCTGCACATCCTTAATCACTATGGGTAATTTAGCATGTCCAATCCACCTAATTAGTACATCTTTGGACTGTGGAAGGAAACCAGAACACCCGGAGGAAACCCATGCAGACACAGAGAGATCGTGCAAACTCCATTCAGTCAGTCGCCTAAGGGTGGAATTGAATTTGGGTCCCTGGCTCAGTGAGGCAGCAGTGCTAACCTCTGAGCCGCTGCGCAGCCTAATGC
The DNA here is from genome assembly GCF_030684315.1 of Stegostoma tigrinum. Classification (NCBI taxonomy): domain Eukaryota; kingdom Metazoa; phylum Chordata; class Chondrichthyes; order Orectolobiformes; family Stegostomatidae; genus Stegostoma; species Stegostoma tigrinum. Next base: position 29,326,755 of record NC_081372.1, read on the forward strand.
TTCAAGCCTTTGCAAAATGCCTGTCTCGAACTGGGTGACCACATCCATGGAAGTTCAAGCAAAGCTGTCAGGTGAGTCTGTACAGCCATGGTCGCAGCAGAGACTCAGTTGAGGTATCACTTGCTTCAACAAATGTGACGGATACTTTATCCTTGGGGAGATGGTGGTGTAGTGGTAATTTCACTAGACTAACAATTCAGAACTTTAGGTTAATATTCTGGGAGTATGGCTTTAAATCCCACAATGGCAGATGGTGAAATTTGAATTGAATAAAAATCTGCACCAAAAAAAAATCTTGTCTAATGATGACTATATAACTACTTTCAATTGTAAAAACCTGTTTGATTCATGAATGTCCTTTTAGAGAAAGGAATTTGTCACCTTACCTTCATGCGACTCCAGACCCACAGCACTGTGGTTGATGCTTAGCTGTCTTCTGAGCTTGGGACAGGCAATAAATGCTGGCCTAACCAGTGATACCCGCACCCCATTAACAAATTCTTTTTAAAAAGTGTCACTGCTCTGCAACAAGCTGCACCCAGTGGTGCGGTATTTGCACAAGGGAGAGATGACAGGGGACATGGAAATGGTCAAAACACCCCAGCCATAACCTGTCCAATCACCCAACACCCAACATGCTGCTTCAACTCCAAACAATTGCATTAGGGGCTGTTAACATTTAAATATATATTTAGATAATTGGTTTCAATAAAAAGATCTATATCTCAACATTTCACTTATTCTTAACAAAACAAGTCTTTATCTCTATAAGATAGTTAAACAAAACAGTCACCATTAACTTAACAAAGTGATTTTTAACAAAGTACATTATGCATTCAGGTTCAATTCTTACTTTCCCCAAGAAATCTCTTGTAAGACGAATCAATCTTTAAGTTATTTACTTGTGTAGTGATCACCCATAAGTATGCCTTGGTCCTCCAGAGAATCCTCTTCAGTCAAAAGTTATTCTCAAAGGTAAATTTACATTTATTTTCTCTTGACTGTGGATGTCATGATCCCTTTTCCTGGTTACATTTCCTGTCTTTGCAACTTATTCTGCTTGTTGTTTTCTTTTTCCATAAATACTGTGAAACCAGTATGAATTATTCCCACTGCTTCAAAGTAGGCAATCTTCCAGCTTCTAATCATCAGAAAATTCAAACTGAGATTCAGGCTCAACTGCATTCCATCGAGCCATTGATAAAGTCAGAGTTTTGTTTGGCTTATAGCGCTGGCCTATCTAATGCAAGACTATCAAACTCGTTTAATTTGGAAAATTTCTCTTGGTGAACTGCAAGCCACATGAAATCCAAAGCGCAACTAAAAATCTCTCCCAGCAAATACACAGATAATTTGAAACCAGAGAACCTTCCCTAAGTTTCACACATCCCTATCGCCAATGAAGTCTGCTTGGAGCTGTCTTCAAACTGACCTTTAGATTAATTATTCCTCATTTTTAATTTCTGCTTTGACCTGATGAAGGGAATAAGTTTTTCAACTTGCATGGACTACTGAATGTTTTTAACTACTTTAGTTCCAACTTACTCTGTGGTCTTCCGTTTGTAAGATGTGTGCAGTTGATTGCACCCACTACTTGTGAGAAGCCACTTGGGGCTGCGAACCAACTAGCCTGGAAAGTATCTGATCTGTGACCTGCCTTCTACATTTATGTGCAGCCAACTGAGACACTCTTTATGTAACAGGTGACCTCCAGGAAAGAAGCATAGGCTTGAGATCATTCGGGTTTTGAACAGTTGCTGGTAGTATATGATCACCAAGTCCAGAAGCGAGGATCTTTTCTTCTGGGTGGAAGTAAATATCTGCCACCACCTGCTGTGCCAATCTTAGTCTGTAGAGGCACTGTTCTTCAAATAGTTCATACTTCACTGCATGTACTAAGCTGTTACATAGGTTGTGCCTCCTGCTACTTCAGTCCTTCTGTTGTGCTCTTCTCTGTTGTTCTCCACTTTGTTTTCATTTCTTTTGGGCTCCTTCAGGGACTACCACAACAACCTTTCTGCTAATGATGGTTATTTTCCTTTTGAAATTCAGAATTTCAATGAAAAGTACCTGATGCATCCTTCCTTCCTAATGTTGCCTGTTTGAAAGCTTCCAAAATACACGTGTGTCAACACACATTCTCAGCAAAATGTTTGTTGGAGAGAACCACAAAAGCTGCTGTAAAAGCATCTTTATTCATATTGGAGAATCGGAACTTAGAGCATCTCAAGAAGTACAAATCACTCTTTCCTCAGTTTCACTGATCAGTTTCCTGAACTGCTGGAAAATTTCTTTTCAAATCCGTGGTAAAATTTCTTCAAATAAGCCTCGTTAGCATATGCTTATGAATTATCTGTCCCCGATGAACAGAAGATTTGCACATCCCCAAACGCATTTTTGTTGAACTCAAAAGAAGGCATGGTGGAGGCAGAGTATGATTGGGTTTGAGAATTTTGGCAATGTTATCTTCCAGCCTCCTACAAATGACCCATGCTCAGGGTTTGGTGCGGGCTCTGTGGGAAGGGAATACGATGTTGGAGCCCTCCATTTAACCTCTTTCCAATGTCCTTGTGCTTCTAGATAGTAGAAGTTGCAGATTTAGAAGATGCTGTCAAAGGAATCTTAGTGAGCTGCAAATCATAACAACTCACTGGATGGAAAGGATCATGCCAGCCCCTACTATTTTTGCCACATGTTTTAAATCCATGTTAAAAGTATTGGTTATTTGTGGATCCACTATAATATATTTAGTTAATTCTTAAACCATCACCTAAAATTGTCTGAAGGGCCTGATACCTCAAAGCACCTGGAATAATTGACCAGTATTTTCTTTTTGATTGTTTAGGTAAATATACCTGCTTTAAATTGACCAGGCCATAACATTATTCAGTTCTCCAGCTGTGGTTGTTGGAAGGCTTACCTTATGTATTGACAATATGTAGAAATAAATGATTCTATATTCACAGAATCCCTACTGTGTGGAAACAGGCCATTCAGCCCAACATGTCCACACCAACTCTGAAGACCATCCCAGCTCCCTACCCCTGCATATCCTATGTCCCTGGATACTATAGGCAATTTAGCATGTCCAATCCACCTAAACTGCACATCTTCAGGCTATAGGAGCAAGTCAGAGAAAACACAGATGTGGGGAGAAAGTGCAGACTCTATACAAACAGTTGTCTCTGGCTGTAATTGAAACTGGGTCTCTGGAACTGTGAGGCAGCAGTGCTAGCCACTGTGCTGCCCATAGGGCTTGGAGCAGAGTTTTAGTCTACTGAGTTCTCTATGTTAATTCATAAATTGCATGATCTTTCTTCATATTCCTTAATACTGTTGCTTTTCAAGTTAGTATCAATATTTTAAGCATTGACATACATTTGAAACTTCTAATATTCCAAAGAATGCTTCTGCATAACCTGTTGGGAAGTCAGTTCTGCAATGTGAAAAGGTAGAACAGTGTCAATCCATATATCATTACACATACCATATTTGGAGGGTACTAGCTATATCTTGATGCTTTTTCTGTTGTTTTGCCTCCACACTGAGACCACTAAAAACGATCCAGACATCACCATATCTTGCTACCATAACTATTGGACAGCTCTAATATTTTACTTTTCTGAAATGTTGGTGGTGAAAGCAGTTGAACCAGAAGGAAGAACCACTTTTACATGCAGTGTTTGTCATCTTATATTCATCTACATAAAGCATTGGGGAAATGTGCCTTTGATTATGAATAAAAGAACATCTAATTCAGGTAGCGGTCAAAAAGACTGATTTCAGATTCTGTTGATGAGTTTCAGCGAGATATACATGCAGAGATACCCAGCTGAACAAAACCAATCATGGATAATAAACTCTTTCCTTGATTCTGCTCCAACAGATGCTGCCAGACTTGCTGAGCTTCTCAAGCAATTTCTGTTTTTGTTTCACTGTTTTCCTTGTTGCATGAAGGAGTTTGCTTTTTAACAGTGCAGGCTGGTGTGAAACCAGTTTGATATTTATGTCGGTGAATTTGCACCTGGCAATTCCCACTTTCCAACATCTGAAAAACCAGCACCTGAAATGCAATAAAATTTTAAAACGTTGTTTAAAAAAAATGGGATTGGCGCATTTATTCTGGAGAAAAAGTTCACTTTCTGATTGGACAGATGAGCAAGTTTGACTTAGTCTGAAGAATAAATGGTGCTTTTAAGTATACAAAGTGTGAAGCTGGATGAACACATCAGGTCAAGCAGCATCTCAGGAGCACAAAAGCTGACGTTTCGGGCCTAGACCCTTCTTCAGAGAGAGGGGTAGGGAGAGGGTTCTGAAATAAGTAGGGAGAGAGGGGGAGGCGGACCGAAGATGGATAGAGGAGAAGATAGGTGGAGAGGAGAGTCCACCTACTAACCTCATCCCACCTCCTTGACCTGTCCGTCCTCCCCGGACTGACCTATCCCCCCTCCCACCTCCCCACCTATACTCTCCTCTCCACCTATCTTCTCTTCTATCCATCCTCAGTCCGCCTCCCCTTCTCTCCCTATTTATTTCAGAACCCTCTTCCCCATCCCCCTCTCTGATGAAGGGTCTGGGTCCGAAACATCAGCTTTTGTGCTCCTGAGATGCTGCTTGGCCTGCTGTGTTCATCCAGCTTCACACTTTGTTATCTTGGATTCTCCAGCATCTGCAGTTCCCATTATCTCTGGTGCTTTTAAGTAGTCTGATGCCACATGGTTACACTGAAGGTATTATTCTAATTATTTCTAATTGAGATTTATGTATTCTCCATTACTCGGTTTTTCATCTTTACTATTCCAAGAATTTTGCCAACATTTCTTAACTTTAAAAACACATTATTGAATTCTTAAAATCAAACTTTAATGTATTTGTTAATAGTGCTTTAGAGTGAAACCTTCTTGCGCTAAGCAAAAGAGATAGCTCCACAGAGATTTCTTTAGAAATACAACAATAGATTCAAAGGCACAGAAAGCAAATAATTTGCCTACTGTCCTGTTTTAATTAGAAATCAGTGATTGCTCACAAAGACATTGAAATATAGAAAATAGGGGCAGAGTTAACTATCAAGCCCACTCTGCCATTCAATATCATCATGGCTGATCACTCTTCACGTCATACTCCTGTTCTTTCCCTATACCTTTAGACAGCGTTTGCTTCTAGAAATCTATCAATTTCTTTCTGAAATATGTTCAACTATTTCTCCTCTCCAATCTTCTATAGTAGAGGCTTTCACAGGTTCACCTCCCACCCTCTGACTGAAGCAGTTTCACCTTAACTCAGTGAAAAGTGGCTTACCACCTTGCCATGAACCTCCCTGCCACGAAATATCATTTCTTCATCCAGTCTGTCCATCTGTGTCAGAGTTTTACACTTTTCAATGAGATTCCCTCTCATTACTCAAAACTCCAGCGAATACAGGCCCAGTCAAACCAATCTTTCCTCATAAGACAAGCCTGCTATCCCAGAAATCAGTCATGAACTTATGCTGCACTTCTTCTCTGACACGTATATTTTCTACTGTAAGGAGACCAAAACTGCACGCAATACTCCAGGTGTGGCCTCCCCAATGCCCTCTACATCTTAGCATGACTTCCTTGCTTTTTTATTAAAGCCCTGTTGTAAGGAAAGTCAATGTACTATTTACTTGTTGCACCGACAAAACAAAAACAAAAGCTGTTTTTACACATTGGTTGCACCTAGAATTCAGAATATATAATCTTCCTTTAAATTATTCTGTTTGATTCCTTTGAAAAACAGACACACAAGTACGAAGTCAGTTTGCCTATGGTAAGGAGTGTGAGGAAGGGTCACTAGACCCAAAATGTTAACTGTGATTTTTCTCCACATTTGCTGCCAGACCTCCTGAGCTTTTCCAGCAATTTCTGTTTTTACGAATTTTGGATGTGATTCCACATTCTACAATTCAGTTGATATAAACAGCCTGTTCTACTGACTGATCTTCAAAAGTAGCCTTAATTTGGTTCAATTAACTGCAGTCGAATCATATTATTTGATTCAAGATTGCCACTTTTTAATTTTTCATACCCTTGCCTTCTGTTAAATCTCTCTCCATGAAGATTGATGTATAATTAAGTAATTCATGAGGAAGTTTTTTTTTACTTTAAGTTTTCGGTTTGGATCTAATGTTGTGACTGATATTATACTCCACAATGGACTATCAACATGGCATCAAATCACACCTCACAGAAAAGAGGGCAAGAAGACTTGATGGAGACACAGGGCAGAAACCTAGTGCTTTGGGTTTTAATGAATAATAGGGAATGCTTCCAGATCCTAACTCCTGCTGTGTGTGACATAGGCCTGTTGGCCAAATTTAACAAGATGTAGCCATTTACCATCCACCTTTACGTTTGCTAAATGTCAGGCAGATCTGGGGGGTCAGAGTTGGGTAGCTGTTTCAAAGGGTACCAACCATTCATGATTTTAGCTTCATGGACAAAGACTGCGCTGACTGTGAGGAGAGAAAGGAAGGAAAATAATGGAGGCTAAATAAGGAAGGGAGCTCCAGTGCTGAATTAAGCTTCACTGTAGAGATTATGCAAGAAGCATGGAGGGTGTGCAGGCATATGTTGTTTCCAGACAGTAGGTAGAGGAGATCAGCAGCACAGACTAGGTACAGTTGGAGGTGATACAGATCTTCAGCTGCAGTGTATGCAATGCTCCTTCAATGACCTGAGATCTGGGAAAAAGTAACATTAACAAAACTTGTAGCATGTGTGTCACAGAAGTGAACATTGATGACCTCAACACAGCAATGATGCAGCAACCTCAAGACCCACCAAAACTGAAACTTGTATTACTTAGTGCAGGACAGACGGGACCCTTCAGATTCATGAAACTACTATTCTTCATCCTAAAATGACAGAGTACACCAGAGAGCTTAGCAATACATGCCAGGAGCAGCATCTGGCATACTTAAGCATAAATTGTCAACCTGGTGAAGCTACTACAGAGGACTACTTGCATCCAAAAAAAAGTGGCAGTACCATGTAATGGACATGGCTAAATTATCTTTCAAAAAGACTTCCAAAAATACTTCAACCCTCTGATCAGGGAGCCCAACATATCAATGCAAAACATTAAACTAAAGCGTTTGCAACTATATTCAGCTGAAAATGCCGAGTGGATGAGATGATCCATTTTGGCCTCCTCTCAGGATTTCCAGTATTGAGCCAGTCTTTAGCCAATTTAATTCATGCTGTTACTGGCGGGAGAGCGACAAAGGGAATGGTTCTCTTTTTGTTCACTTCAGCTGACCAAAGAGAGCGTGGCTATGAAAGAAAAATGTTTTATTCCCTGAGTGCTGTAACTGTCAAGAACAAATGACATGTGTTCCTGTACTTGTTAGAAGAAAGATAAGAGCTTACGATTCATCACCAAAATATGTCAAACTAAACCCACGGTCACATTCATACAGACTGACACACACTCAAGAAAAGAGTGTGACTATAAAAGGAGCCATATTTAGGTATCATGATTTCAAGAACTGTTACACTTGCTTCTTCCTGGGATGAAAACTTGAATTGGTGCAGGCCTTGTCATTATTCTCTGTCTGCCGAAGAAATGAGTTGGTAACTTCAGAAGGATGGACTCACTGTTGATCTATGTTCACAGTAGCAGATTTCTCTTATTCTACTCCAGTTAATGTGCAATTGTGAAGCACTGGGAAAGCCTTGCTGTGGTTTCTCGAGCAGAGAATTCAACGCTAATTCTGCCGAGATGTAGCTTCGAACTTGAGTTTCTCAGGCAGTGTGTTTTCACTTTTCTGGCAAAAATGTTCCTGTTTCTGTCTCAAATATACTTTTTTTTAAAATCCCTTATCTGAAACCTACTTTCTGATGGGTGGATCTCTTTCCATTGTCTTCATAAATAGTTTCTTATGGTTAGATCATTGTCACTTAAAGGAATCTGGGCATCACTGATTCAAGTCGTGATCAGAGATAATGGGAACTGTAGATGCTGAGAAATCCAAGATAACAAAGTGTGAAGCTAGATGAACACAGCAGGCCAAGCAGCATCTCAGGAGCACAAAAGCTGACGTTTTGGGCCTAGACCCTTCACCCTAGATGAAGGGTGTAGGCCTGAAACATCAGCTTTTGTGCTCCTGAGATGCTGCTTGGCCTGCTGTGTTCACCCAGCTTCACACTTTGTTATCACTGATTCAAGTACCATTTTCATAAAATCAAGCTTTCATATATGTTTTCTGGATTTTAAGTCTGTAGAAGAGGAGTCTGTAACAGTATTATGAATCCAGTTTTCTTTTAATTAGCTAAAGAAATGCAACCATTACCACATGAAAGGGCACTTGCATTTTAATGACTTTATCAAGACTTGTCCAGACTTGAAGATTAGCTTAGTGTTCTTGCAGCTCTATATGAGTTGGTAGGAAAGAACAGGTCAACTGACCTCTGTGTTTCACAGAAAAGTGTCCATGTCAGATTTATACTGCAAAATTGAAACACACTGATGATCTGAAGAACATCAAGCAGTTTTTTTTAAATTCCACTGACATCAGGTCTTCACAAACGTAAAATAACTTAAGATTAGAACCAGGAAAACAGAACATACACATAAGATTAAACCTCTTGGTTGAGAAATTCTTTGTCTGTCGTCTCTTCATGAGTCCTCTGCCTGATAAAGACACCCTTCCTCCAGAGATGGTCCATTCGTACTGTCTAGATCCCTGCTCTGTGCTGTCCCTCATTGTTGATGTCTGCTGCTGGAGGCCCCTTTACACACTTCCCCGCTTGAGATTTTTTCCTGGTTGCCACACATTGCAGTGACCAATTACTAAGCAGTTGTGTCATCAGCAAATTCAGTTGTGCCATGATGACTAGAATGGTTAGGACCACATAAGTGACAATGTTATCTTCTTGCATCCCTGATCCAGAAAAATGGTAAAGAGTTGGGATGATATCTAGCATTTGCTCAAAGGGGTGTTCTCTTATCTGTTGTGATACATTCCACGTTTCCAGGCTGTATGGTGGAAGACCCACATTTGGGTCCAGGTCAGTCAGGTCTCCAAGAGTTGGATGATTGGCAGTCACCTCCCAACAAATCATCACTGTGTTGCTTTCAGGGTGGGAGTCAGTCTCCTCAGATTGGAAGCATCCCCTTGAATCAATAACATACAGATTACTTCAAGCTTCATCATTGTTGTCTGACTGCACTTTGCTCAAGCCATCATGCATTGACTCTTCTGTATACCACTGAGTGAACTGCTTGTCTCCACATATCCACCATTGGCCTCAAGCAGCTTCCCCTCTGTAAACCCTTTTCGCAGGCTTCCCTCCATCACTGGCTCAACAACTTTGGCGTGGCCGCTCTGCTTGCTCAATCTGTGGGATTCAGCATCCCAGGCATCTTGTGCCTTATCCTGCCCCTTGATATTCCAATTTCAGAGGAATCCCCTTGCACTGATCAGAAGGTTCATCCTATAGACTTCCAAATGTCTTTCTTTTGAGCATTTCTGGCTCAGTCCTTTTGGCCAGTGTCTCAAATACTTGGTTTTCTCTTGCATAATATATACTATCCACTCATTCACCTGGACATCCAAATCAGGAGGCATATTGAGAAAAAGGAGATGGTCCATGGGAAGGATCCAAAAAGAGAAATTGAAGAGAATATGTCCATGAGTGTGGAATGCATTAACCAGCTCTGGAAGGCACAGTGCACAAACAGCCAGGCAGAATATGGTTGAATCCTTTGCATTATCCATTACCCTCAGCAGACTTGGAGGTGGTACAGTTCTTGGCAATGCCACAGATGTTGAAAACTTCCTCATAAACTCAAAGTTGCTCCCTTGATCATTGTGAATTCGACATGGATTGCTGGAACTGACAAACTAATCATGCATGATCACTCTAGCTATAGGTGAGGCTTTTTGATCATGGATGGGAATGGCCTGTGAGGATTTGGTGAAGACTTCTATGAGTACAAGAATGTGTTCTGTCCCATTAATGCTGGGCTCAAGGATCATTAAATCCATTGCTAGGACAGAGGTTTTTTGGCGACTAGGCTAGGGTGAAGCTATTTCTCTACTTTGGCTAAAGTAAACCCGTTGTGATTTTAACAATCATCATCAATATCATCCCCAGACTACTAATGCTGCACTCTGGTTAGTGCAGTTGTCTTTTCTGATGTTTGATGTCCCATTTGATTGATCACTGCTGCCAACCCCACATGCTTGAGGCTTGAAGGAAGGGATGAGCTGCATCATCTCTTGTGGTGATGAACTAACTGATCAAGGACTCCACCTCCTCCCTGGTTCTCTTCCAGCACCTGTTTGGTCTCCCTCAACAGCCAGACCTGGGTTGGTGGATGTTGGACCTTCCAATACTGGTGTAATTGGTTGATGTCCATGTCAACCAGCTGAAGATGTTTGAGGTTGTCTTTCACAATAGGTGGCAAAGGTGAAACTGTATATGGCTCCACCTTGCTGTAACTGGTTTGGATCTCTCTTGCAGGTTGTGATACTGCGCTGAATCTTAGTCTGAATGGAATCAGGGTCAGATTATTGTCTTTGACCCTATAGGCAGAAGAGATTTACAAGGATAATTCCAGGCATGAGAAACCTCAATTAGCACAAAAGTTTGGCCTGTTTTCATTGGAATGGATAAAGCTATGATGGTCCTGCACAGACAGAGAGAAACTATTCCCGCATGTAAAATGACTAAGAACCAAGGCACTGAAGAAACAGATACAAGGTCATCTAAAAATGTTTCACTCAGTGAGCAGAGATGGGATGGAATACACTTCCTGGGAGTATGATGGAGGCACAGTTCAACTGTGGCACTCAAGAGGGCATTATATGGTTATTTAAATAGAAACAATTTGCAGGGTTATGAAGAAAAGGCAGGAAGTTGGCAGTACCTCAAAATGCTAGTGTACACGCGATGGACCGAATGGGCTCTGACAGCACCAAAACAATTCTGTGAGCTGTGGTATGAACGTAGTATCAGTCACAGCACTGTCCAAATGAACTGGAGTGAGTTTCATCCCATGGTCGCTCTTCCAACTAAGGGCATCAGCACTTGATACAACACAATGTGGAGCTGGAGGAGCATAGCAGGCTGGGCAGCATCAGAGGAGCAGGAAAAGTTGACATTTCAGGTCAGGACCTTTCTTCAGAAATGGCTTCAGTACTTGCATTTCTTTTCCCCGAGTTGTCCTGATCTGGAACTGAAACTGAAACTGAACAAGTTCAATTGCCTATTGGGTGTCTGTTCCTCCACGTTTAGCAGATGTTTGAAAGTAGCTGATTGGGTCGTTGTCTGTAAAACTTTAAAATATGCACCAATCAGAATGTCTCTGAATGTATAGGAAGTAGCCAACCCGAAGTTAGCAGTTTGAGCTTCATACTGAAGTAATTCTGCAGATTCCTACTGTTTGGCTTGAGGCTCCAAATGACAATAACTTTTTTAAAAAATCTTAGACCTGTGATAAAATCATTCCTACTCCAAGGAGACTGCTGTTGATTCCAGTATGGAAGTGATTTGGCAATTTCGGAGGCCAAGGACAGTTGATGAGGCAGATTTTTGCTTGAAGCTGCAAAGTCTTCTCTTGCTGGTGATACTTCATGAAGTTTCACGTCTTTCCCACTGGCTCCTTCAACATTTTCTGATTTCATCAGCAAGTCATGGAGTGGGTGGCCTGTTGTAAACAGCTTTACATCACCCTCCAATAGTAACTAGCTGGATCAAGGAACTCATGCAGTTCCCACTCCACCTTCGCACTCTGCCCCACCCCCACACACATGCTCACACACACTTCTGTACCCCTTGGATTTTCTCATCATCAGGAGTAATGCCTTCCATGGGAACACTATGGCCAAGGTACCATTGTTTTCTCTCAAAACTGGGACACTGTGATTTGACTTTCAAGTTCAATTCCAACAAGCAGATTAAGACAGTGCTGAGACTTGCAAAGGTCTCCTTGAAGGTAGAGATGAAGATGAAGACTTCGTCCAGATTCACAGGAGGGACTGGAAATGAAGATTGCCAAATGCTTTACCCAACACATGCATGAAGGTGGTAAGGACATTACAGCCAAAATGGATTTTTGTGTATTCGTAAAGTCTCCAAGTGCTCAGTGATAATGCCATCTTGTCATTGTCTTGCCAGCCATGAGTAGCTAGTTATAATCACAGACCAAATCAAGACTGTAAGACATGTTTCACCTTTGAGAACTTGAAATGTTTCTTCAGTTCTAGGTCAAGGGTCAGCATCCTTATGATACTATGAGTTGAATGCCTGGTAATCAACACAGATCCTCATGTTTCCACCTTTTTCAGAAAGACTATGGGGAAGGTGTATGAATGTGACACCCCAGGTGACCCCTTGCTCCAAAGTCTTCTGCAAGTCCTGACTACAACCCAAAAATGGAGTAGCATCCAGTGGTAAGGAATCTTTACTTGATTTTCATCTTCAGTTACAGTGCAGTGCAATACCAGACAATGAGATCCAGTTGCATCATTAGTTTGTACTGGAAGTTGCATGTACTTTGTGAAAGTAGAAACAGGCTGCTTCTTTGGGTCTCGTCCAACTTGCCAGTGTACGTGTTTGCAATTAAGTTGGAGATAATTGCAGGCTTAACGACAGGCATGGGCATTCTGAATTGGAGGTGAACATCTTTGTCAATCAAATTTTCAATTTGCATAGATAACAACCTTGTCTCCCACCATGACAACAGCAGCTCTCAGTTATACTGGAAGCTCTGCTACGTATGACATATGACACTGTAGGAAGACCTGTTGCTGACCAGTTGAAGATGGCTAGAATGTCCCTTCACAAACAGTGATGGTACAGTAGGTAAAATAACAGCCTGATACCCTGCTACTTGAGCCATTCTAAGGTCCTGCACAGATTGATATATCTCAAGTGTCTGGAGTAAGTTCAAACACCCTAATCCCCCTCTGCTAATCGAATAATGTACTGCTCATACCAGTCATTGTATGTGCTTTCTATGGATGCCAAGCTATCTCTTCGCATATTCCATCCCAGCACCTTGGGTATACTCAACATCCTTATTTCCATTGGATTATTTTTCGGGTTTTGATACCAGAAACCCTGGATTGTGAAAAAATGTGCTTGAGGACAGACAGGGAAAGGTTGTTTTAGCTATTACATAAGGACGTAAGAACTAGGAGCAGGAGTGGGCCAGCTGGCCCCTCGAGCCTGCCCTGCCATTTAGTAAGATTATGGCTGATCTTTTTGAGACTTAGTTCCACTTTCCCACCCACTCACCATAACCCTTAATTCCTTTACTGTTCAAAAATTTATCTAGCCTTGCCTTAAAAACGTTAAGTGAGGTAGGTTCAACTGCTTCACTGGGCAGGGAATTCCACAGATTTGCAACCCTTTGGGTGAAGAAGTTCCTCCTGACCTCAGTGCTACATCTGCTTCCCTTTATTTTGAGGTGATGCCCTCTAGTCCTAGTATCACCTGCTAGTGGAAACAACCTCCCTGCCTCCACCTTATCTATTCCCTTCATAATCTTATATGTTTCTATAAGATGTCCCCTCATTCTTCTGAATTCCAGTAAATATAATCCCAGCCCACTCAGTCTGTCCTCATAATCCAACCCTCTCAACTCTGTAATCAACTGAGTGAATCTCCTCTGCGACCCCTTCAGTTCTAGTACATCTCTTCTCAAGTAAGGAGACCAAAACTGCACACAGTACTCCAGATGTAGCTTCACCAGGACGCTATGCAGCTGCAGCATAGCCTCCCTGTTTTTAAATTCCATCCCTTTAGCAATGACAGACAAAATTCCGTTTGCCTTTTTAATTACCTGCTGCACCTGCAATCTTACTTTTAGTGATTCATGCACAAGGACACCCAAATCTCTCAGCACAGCAGCGTGCTGCAATTTTTTTTACCATTTAAAACAGTCCATTTTGCTGTTATTCCTATCAAAATGGATGACCTCACACTTATCAATTAGTAATCCATCTGCCAGACTTTTGCCCACTCACTTAGACTATCTATATCCCTCTGCAGACTTTCAGTGTCTTCTGCACACTTTGCTCTGCCACTCACCTTAGTGTCATCTGCAAATTTTGACACACCACACTTAGTCCCCACCTCCAAATCATCTTTGTAAATTGTAAACAATTATGGTCCCAACATCGATCCCTGAGGCACACCACTAGCCACTGACTGCCAACCAGAAAAACACCCATTTACATGTACTCTTTGCTTTCTACTTGTCAACCAATCCTCTATCCATGCCAATACATTACCTGTAATACTGTGTAACTTTATCTTATGTAGCAGCCTTTGGTGTGGCACCTTGTCAAATGCTTTCTGGAAATCCAGATATACCACATCCACAGGTTCCCCATTGTCCACCATGCAAGTAATGTCCTCAAAGAATTCCACCAAATGAGTTAAATATGACCTACCCCTCATGAACCAATGTTGGATGTTCCTAATGGACAATTTATGTCCAGATATCTTGCTATTTCTTCCTTAATGATAGATTCAAGCCCTCCACTGTTCCTCAGTTGACTCACCATAAAGTTTTTGCTCCCATTCTACCTTAGCTAACTCCTCCCTCATTCCTTCATAGTCTCCTTTGTTTAAGCATAGGACTTAGGTACTGGGTTTAACCTTCTCACACTCCATTTATATTTTAAATTCGACCATACTGTGATCGCACCTTCCGAGAGGATCCCTAATTGTGAGATCACTAATTATTCCTGTCTCATTACACAGGACGAGATCTAGGATAGCTTGCTCCTTCGTAGGTTCCATTACATATTGTTCAAGGAAATTATCGCGGATGCATTCTATGAACCCCACCGCAAGGCTGCCATGACCGACCTGGTTAGACCAATCAATATCTTGATTAAAATTCCCCATGATAATTGCTGTACCATTTTTACATGCATTAGCTATTTCTATGTTTATTGCCCGCCCCACCACAACGTCATTATTTGGTGGCTTATAGACCACACCTGTCAGTGACTTCTTCTCCCTGCTATTCCTAATTTCCACCCAAATGAATTCAACGTTTTGTTCAGCAGGACCTATATCATCTCTGGCAACCACCCTGATATCATGCTTAAAAATCAGAGCAACGCCACTCTCTTACTTTCCTGTCTGTCCTTCCAAACAGTTTGATACCCCTGGATATTTAACTCCCAGTCATGACCATCCTATAACCTTACAGAGGATGTCTGATCCCAGCAAAGCAGAAATCCAGATTAAGGAAGAGACATCAATCAGGTGAGACAAGATTCTTTGAGCAGAACTGGTGAGTACTAATTAACCCTCTCCATTCCTCAAGTCAGTGAGACATAAAGCTTCACCTTGTCAAATTTTACACTTACTGTAGGGCAAGTGCCTATTGCTCTACAAAAGACCTTCTCTTCCAGAAGCTATCTTATTCACTGCCTGGATCTCAGACTCAGACGTGGTGGGACCTGGATGTGTAGTAAGATTAGAAATTCATAGTGAAGGGGAGGCAGTTAAGGCTAGGAGACTGGAAATTGTTGGAATAACTGTGGGGATCAGGCGAACCATGTATGTAGGCCTGCCTTATCTGTGTTGCCTTATTACTTGTGGATTCCAACTGACATTCCATCCTTTGTATTTTGAATCCCCCCCCCGCAGGGTTGCAGATTCTCCAACATACAATGTCCCCTACACTGTTCTTTTCACCACTTCCTAACATTCCACTTACTGTCATCTGTTGTGTGCTGAAACAATTGATTAACTCCAGAGATGCTGCCAGACCTGCTGAATATTTATTGCATTTTTGGTCTTCAATTCGGATTTCCAGCAATTGTAGTATTTTGCTTAGAGTCCTTAAATTTACTTCAGGCACTTGAATCTGTGTAGAACCTTAGACTGGCTCAAGTAGCAAGTAATCAAGCTGTATTTCAGTGGAACATAGATGAAGTTTGAGCCTAGCACATAAGTTAAAGAGAGCAATTTAAATAGATAAGATAGGCAAGAGCATGGCAAGGAATGAGGGAAGACTGTTCAATTGAACTATTTAGTTCAATGCAAGAGGTAACACAAATGAACTCAGGACATGGATGAGAACATGGGACAGGGATATTAAAGCTATTACAGAAACTTGGCTGAAGGAGGGACAGGACTGGAAGCTCAATGCTCTGGGATATAGATGCAATGGGAAAGAAATAAAGTGAGGCAAGAGAAGAGGGGGAGTGGCATTTTTGAGTTGTGAACACATTACAGTAGTACTCAGAGATGATATTCCTTGGAGAGGGAGCATCCACTGAAACTGTTTGGGTGGAACTGAGAAATGTGAAGGTGATCACTTTAATAGGATTGTACTATAGGCCCCATAATAGTCAACAGAAAATTGAGGAGCAAATATGTAGGGAAATTGCAGTTATCTGTAAGAATAATAGGCTCAGAATAGTGAAGGATTTTAACTTGCCAAACATAGACTGGGAATGCCATAGTGTTAAGGGCTTGGATGAGATAAACGTTGTTAATGTGTTTAAGAAAACTTTTTCTGCATCAATATGTAGATGGCTGTCCTAGAGAAGGGGCAAAACTTGACCTCTTGGGAAATAAGACTGAGCAAGTGACTGAGGTGTTAATGGCAGAGCACTTTGGGACCTACAATCATAATTCTATTAATTTTAAAATAGTTACAGAAAAGGAAAGACCTGGTCCACAGGTTAAAGTTCTATTTGGGGCAATTTTGACAATATTAAACAGGATCTTCCAAAAGTTGATTGGGGGAGGTTGTTCACAGGTAAAATGATATCTGGCAAGAATGAGCCATTCAAAACCAAGATAATGAGGGTTCAGGGACAGTATGGCCCTATTAGTGTGAATGGCAAGGCTGGCAGGAGTAGGGAACACTGGATGACTGGATATTGAGGCTCTGCTCAAGAAAAAGAATGAGGCATATGACAGCTGGGATCAAATGAATGCCTTAAGGATATGAGGTATGTATGAATACATTTAGAGTCATGGAGTCATAGAGATGTACAGCATGGAAACAGACTTTTTGGACCAACTCGTTCATCCCAACCAGATAACCTAGATAAATCTAGTCCCATTTGCCAGCTTTTGGCACAAATCCCTATAAACCACTCCTGTTCATATACCCATCCATATGCCTTTTAAATGTTGTAATCATTCCAGTTTCCACCGCTTTCTCTGGCAGCTCATTCCATACATGCACCACCCTTCTGTGTGAAAAAGTTGCCCCTTTTAAATCTTTCCCCTCTCACCTTAAACCGATGCCCTCTAGTTTTGGACTCCCCCCTCTCCAGGAAAAAGACCTTTTCTATTTACCCTATCCATGCCCCTTGTTATTTTATGGTCACTCTTATGGTATATAAGGCCACCCCTCAGCCTCCAACACTCCAGGAAAAATAGCCCCAGCCTATATAGCCTCTGTTTTTGGTTCAAACCATCCAACCCTGGCAACATCCTTGTAAATCTTTTCTGAATCTTCTCAAGTTTCACAACATCCTTCCTATAGTAGGGTGACCAGAATTACATGCAGTATTCCAAGAGTGGCCTACCCAATGTCCTGTACAGCCACAACATGACCTCCCAACTCTTATACTCAATGCACTGTCTAAGAAAGGCAAGCATACCAAATGCCTTCTTTTCTATCCTATCTACCTGCGACTTCACTTTCAAAGAACTATGAACCTACACTCCAGTAACCGTTCAGTAACTCTCCCCTGGACCTTAGCACTAAGCATGTGAGTCCTATCCGGATTTACCTTTCCAAAGTGTAGCACCGCACATTTCTCTAAATTAAACTTTATCTGCCATTCCTCAGCCCATTAGCCCATTTGATCAAGATCTCATTGTACTCTGAGATAACCTTCTTGGCTGTCCATGACACCACAATTTAGCTGTTATGTACAAACGTATTATCCATACCTCCTACATTCACATTCAAATCATTTGTATAAATGACAAAACGCAGTGGACCCTGTACCGATCCTGTGGCACACCGATGGTCACAGGCCTCCAGTCTGAAAAGTGACTTAAGAAGGAAATCAGGAAGGCAGAAAGGGCACATGAGATTGCTTTGGCAGATAGGATAAAGGAGAATCCAAAGAGATTCTACAAGTATTTAAGAGCAAAGGTAAAACTAGGGAAAGAATAGGGTTCCTTAATAACCAACGAGGTTGTTTATGTATAGAATTACAGGAGATGGGTGAGATTCGAAATGAATATTTATCGTCAGTATTAACAATGGAGAAGGACATAGAAGCTAAGCAACTTGGGGAAATAAATAATGATGTCTTGGAAAAAGTCCAGATTCTAGAACAGGAGGTGCTGGAAAAGAATAGATAAAGAAAAAAGAACAGATAAATCCCAGAAACTAATTGACCTCCATCCCAGGACATTGACAGATGCTAGGGAAGAAATTGTGGGCTCCTAGCCGAGGTATTTGAATCATTCACAGCCGTGGGTGAGGTTTTGGAAGACTGAAGGGTGGCTAATGTTGTGCCATTATTTAAGAAATGCTGCAAGAAAAAGCCAGAGATCTACAGACTGGTGAACCTAAAGTCAGTAGTGGGTAAGTTGTTGGAGGGAGTTCTGAGAGACAGGATCTACACACATTTGAAAAGTCAGGGACTGATTATGGATAGTCAGCATGGCATTTTGTGTGGGAAATCATACTTCACAAATTTGATTGAATTTTTTGAAGAGGTGACCAAGAAGATGGATGAAGTAATCGACATTGTTCATCATTATATAAACAATTTGGATGAGAATATAGGGGCTATGATTATTAAGTTTCCAATTGATGCCAAAAGTGGTGGTACAGTGGACAGTGAAGGAGCTGGTCTAAGAGTACAACAGGATCTTGAACAAATGGGCCAGTGGGCCGAGGAATGGTAGATGGAGTTTATTTCAGATAAATGTGAGGGGTTGTATTTTGGTAAGGCAAACCAGTGAGGACTTACACTGTTCATGGCAGGACCCTGGGGAGTTTTGTTGAACAGAGACACCCAGGGGTGCAGGTACAAGTTTCTTGGAAGTGGCGTCAGAGGTAGACAGGATAGTGAAGAAAGTAAATGAGGGTCTAGGCCCGAAACGTCAGCTTTTGTGCTCCTGAGATGCTGCTTGGCCTGCTGTGTTCATCCAGCCTCACATTTTATTATCTTGGATTGTCCAGCATCTGCAGTTCCCATTATCTCTCATAGTGAAGAAAGTGTTTGGCAAGTTGCCTTCATTGGTCAGAGCACTGAGTACAGGGGTTTGGACATCATGCTGTAGCTGTACAAGACATTGGTGAGACCACATTTGAAGTACTGTGTACAATCCTGATGATATTATTAAACTGGAAAGGATGCAAAAAGATTTATAAGTCTGTAAATGAAGGTTTGAGTGAGAAAGAGAGGTTGGATAGGCTGCAACATTTTGCTCTGGAGCCCAGGAGGATGAGGGATGACTTTATAGAGGTTTATGAAATCATTAGGGGCAGAGACAAGGTGAATAGCACAGGTCTTTTATGGTGAGAGGAGAAATAATTAAAAAGGACCTGAAAGACAACTATTTTACACAGAGTGTGATGTGTAATTGGAATGAGCTGCCCCAGGAAGTGGTAGACACAAGTACAATTAGAACATTGAAAAGACACTCGGACAGATTTGTAGATAAGAAAGGTTTAGAGCGATATGGGCCAAACATTGGCAAATGGGACTACTGGAAAACTGGTTGAAATGGACGAGTTGGGCTGAAGGGGCTGTCATGAGGGGCCCTCATTCTGTCCAACAGTTCATTTTCAATTAAGTATCTTTTGACAGTCCACAACATTGGTCTGTTCCATTCTGACAGCTGTATGGAAATTATCAATTTGTCTGAACAATTATCAATTGTGTAGTTCTTGCTTTGGTACCAGAATTAATATCTTTGCTAGGAACTAATGAGGAGTTTTTTAAACTTTTTATATCATTCCAGAAAAATCACAGTGCCAGGTACAATTTTCCTCTTACCTCATGAACTTTTTTCCAGATTGGATTTCTGCCGAGATCTCCATGGGGTGGACAAAATCACTTCCTGATCCAGAATTATTTCTGCATCATCTAACTTGTTCTTTATCACTCAGAACATTTTTACAAGTTCATCTGCTGTTAGAAACTACTACAGTTGAATCTCTATCCTTGAAGATACTTTATGCTGTTCACATGATTCAATCTGTCTGTTTTACTTAATAAAATGAAATAACATTTGTGCAACTTACCTAGGGCCTGGAGATAGGAGACATATGAAATAATTATGAGAGAAACAAGTAGAAAAATTACAAACACCAGTGTAAAAATGTAAACAGTCAGCAAAATTTACTAATAGGAGAAAGACAGGGAACCAATCCAGTCACCCTGAAAATGTTTTGAAACACCTATTGACTGCAACTTTGGCTTGTCAGTAAGGAGTATCTAGTCTGTAACATTGTGAAGACATAAAAATTACTTATTTCAAAACCTGATTAAGCTTTCCATAAAATTATCTTTTGTACACTCATGAACTTTTTTAGTCAAATGTCCCAGCCTATTAATGGCATAGAATTTGATTTCTTTCCACAATTACTAATCTTTCAGACTGAAGGGATTTTATTATAGTTTCCAGCATGCACCAGTTTGTTTTTCTCATATATTTGTCACAGCCCGAAGAAATTATGAAGATGTAACAGTAGCTGTGTTCATTTTTCTGAGTTTGAGTGTGCAGAAGTAAAAACATTTGAACTTTCCGTTGCAAAATTCTGGTTGGAAAAGTACCTTCACGTGCTTATGTTTATCTCAGATGGAGAAAGGGAGTCTGGCAGAAACTTAAGCAATAGATTCCTTACATTGGATTTTTCTCAGGCTGATTGATTGTTCATATGCATTTTTATATTAGCGCCGTGGTGAAATATGTGCACCTATACTGGCTGATTTTAAAAAAACATGAAAAAGAGATATTTGAAGCTGTTATTTGTGTGCAACAAGCATGTGATGCATCCTGTTGATCTGATGTCATGCAAGATTAGCTCATTATGATAACCATTTGGCCAGTGAGTGCTCAGCACATGATAGACTGAGTTAGCTGCTGGTTTATTAAGTGTGATGCGAGATTCCCCATAGTCCAGGGAGCTGTTGATTGCACATATTTGGCCATCCACACCCGTTATTTAAACCTGAGGCATTCAGGAACAGGAAGGAATTCCTGTCCCTCAATGTGGCATTTGTCTGCAACCAACAGCAATGAGAGCTGCCACCATACAGCTTTACAATGAGATGGTCATTTGACCCACAGATGTCGTGTCTTTTCATGGTGTTTTTTTGTATTCACTCATTGAATGTAGGCATCACTGTTGTTTATTTCCCATCCTTGAGAAGGTGGTGGTGAGTTGCCTCTTGAGCCGCGACAGTCCATGTGCTGTAGTAGATCAACATTGGTGTTAGGGAAGGAATTCTAGGATTTTGAGAGGGAACAGTGGGAAAGGGGGTGAATTGGAGTCAAATCAGATACAGAAGGACTACTATGGCACGAAAAGGTCAACCAAACATAAATGTAAAGGTATAGAAAAGAAGTAGATAGAAAAATAATCTTTAGAAGGAGTGAATACATTAAATTGTTTGCTTTCAGATCAGAGGTGTTGATTTGCTTTACTTTAAAGAATTAAGACATACACGTTGCTCCTGATCAGTGAACTTCTCTGGTTAGTTGAATAAACAACTTAAGTAATTTCTGAAAAACATTGTGGAAATGCCATTTATGTACTCGGTGACAAAAGACCTCTTTTGATGCCATGTCTCTTGACACCTCTGAGAAGTCACTAAATGCCACCAGAACTAGCATCGAGCAGACCACTGGACCCCTGAAGCTGAGAACTATATGCCTTGACAGATTAGGAGGTGCTGCACAATATATGGCTACACGCTGCATACTTCACAATGTGTCATTATTGAAAGACCAGTCATTCTCACCAGCAGTTGTGCCAGAGAGTCGAACTAAAGAAGAGGAGAAAGGGGGAAATATAGAGGACCATGGTAAGCACCAGATGAGTTCAGGAAGTGAGCCGAAGCCCAGAAGAGATGCTTGCTGCCGTCTATTTGGAAGTTGCTTTAGAACGTAGAACATAGAACATAGAACAGTACAGCACAGAACAGGCCCTTCAGCCCACAATGTTGTGCCGACCATTGATCCTCATGTATGCACCCTCAAATTTCTGTGACCATATGCATGTCCAGCAGTCTCTTAAATGACCCCAATGACCTTGCTTCCACAACTGCTGCTGGCAACGCATTCCATGCTCTCACAACTCTCTGCGTAAAGAACCTGCCTCTGACATCCCCTCTATACTTTCCACCAACCAGCTTAAAACTATGACCCCTCGTGCTAGCCATTTCTGCCCTGGGAAATAGTGTCTGGCTATCAACTCTATCTATGCCTCTCATTATCTTGTATACCTCAATTAGGTCCCCTCTCCTCCTCCTTTTCTCCAATGAAAAGAGACCGAGCTCAGTCAACCTCTCTTCATAAGATAAGCCCTCCAGTCCAGGCAACATCCTGGTAAACCTCCTCAGAACCCTCTCCAAAGCATCCACATCTTTCCTATAATAGGGCGACCAGAACTGGACGCAGTATTCCAAGTGCGGTCTAACCAAAGTTTTATAGAGCTGCAACAAGATCTCACGACTCTTAAACTCAATCCCCCTGTTAATGAAAGCCGAAACACCATATGCTTTCTTAACAACCCTGTCCACTTGGGTGGCCATTTTAAGGGATCTATGTATCTGCACACCAAGATCCCTCTGTTCCTCCACGCTGCCAAGAATCCTATCCTTAATCCTGTACTCAGCTTTCAAATTCGACCTTCCAAAATGCATCACCTCGCATTTATCCAGGTTGAACTCCATCTGCCACCTCTCAGCCCATCTCTGCATCCTGTCAATGTCCCGCTGCAGCCTACAACAGCCCTCTACACTGTCACCGACACCTCCGACCTTTGTGTCGTCTGCAAACTTGCTGACCCATCCTTCAATCCCCTCATCCAAGTCATTAATAAAAATTACAAACAGTAGAGGCCCAAGGACAGAGCCGTGTGGAACCCCACTCACCACTGACTTCCAGGCAGAATATTTTCCTTCTACTACCACTCGCTGTCTTCTGTTGGCCAGCCAATTCTGTATCCAAGCAGCTAAGTTCCCCTGTATCCCATTCCTCCTGACCTTCTGAATGAGCCTACCATGGGGAACCTTATCAAATGCCTTACTGAAGTCCATATACACCACATCCACAGCTCGACCCTCATCAACTTTTCTAGTCACATCCTCAAAAAACTCGATAAGGTTTGTAAGGCATGACCTACCCCTCACAAAGCCGTGTTGACTGTATTTGATCAAGCCATGCTCTTCCAGATGGTCATAAATCTTATCCCTCAGAATCCTTTCTAACACCTTGCAGACGACAGACGTGAGACTTACTGGTCTATAATTGCCGGGGATTTCCCTATTTCCTTTCTTGAAGAGAGGAATTACATTTGCCTCTCTCCAGTCCTCAGGTACGACTCCAGTGGAGAGCGAGGATGCAAAGATCTTCGCAAGTGGCGAAGCAATTGCATTCATCTGATCGTGCTTGCCCCACATGGCTGATATTGAGTAATTCCTTGGACATGCTGTGTCAGGATCTCCTGACTTAATCCTGTCTCCCTTGCCCTGACTGAGAACTGTTTCCCTGAGACTTTGCGACGCGACTATTTGGTCGAAACATGTGTTTGTTGCCACAGCTGCTGACAAACCCTTGACTGACTGCTGGTAATAACAGTGCTAAGCTGCCTGGCTTATGCCTGTGATAAACAACCAGGCAAGACAGGAGCACTGTGAAACATTAAGTTCTAGTTGAGACATCAAAGTGCAAAAATGCCAGAGAAAGGCAGAGATATTGTGGCAGAACACGTCTCAGGTGCTGAAAAGCTTGCAGAGTTCTTTCAGAAAGCATGTACTTTGCAGACAGGCAATTCTGCATCTTGATGTAGCATTTTTATCTAACTTCTGGCTCATTTTGCTACATTTGCAAATATCTCATGAGTTAGACATGAGTTAGGAAGCATGGACTGGGAGCAGTTGTTCCATGGTAAGGGAACTATAGACATGTGGAGACTGTTTAAGGAACAGTTGTTGGGAGTGATGAGTAAATATGTCCCTGTGAGACAGGCAAGAAGGGGTAAGATAAAGGAACCTTGGATGACGAGAGCGGTGGAGCTTCTTGTGAAAAGGAAGAAGGTAGCTTACATAAGGTGGAGTAAGCTAGGGTCAAGTTCAGCTAGAGAGGATTACATGCAGGCAAGGAAGGAGCTCAAAAATGGTCTGAGGAGAGCCAGGAGAGGGCACGAGAAAGGCTTGGCAGAAGGAATCCGGGAAAACACAAAGGCATTTTACACTTACGTGAGGAATAAGAGAATGATCAAAGAAAGAGTAGGGCCGATCAGGGATAGCATAGGGAACTTGTGTGTGGAGTCTGAGGAGGTAGGGGAAGCCCTAAATGAGTTTTTTGCTTCTGTCTTTACGAAAGAAACGAACTTTGTAGTGAATGAAACCTTTGAAGAGCAGGTGTGCATGCTGGAATGGATAGAGATAGAAGAAGCTGATGTGCTGAAAATTTTGTCAAACATTAAGATTGACAAGTCGCCAGGCCCGGACCAGATTTGTTCTCGGCTGCTTTGGTGAGATCTGATCCAGCATCAGCCCCTGGTGCATTGTTGCCACGTGACAGACTTGCTACAATGTACAGTGTATCAGGTGGTCCATCATCTACTCTCAGTCATTTCAAACCCTTCCCTGTGAAGATTGCAATAAAACAAAATCTATTCCATCACTATGCACTTACCAGTATCATTCTTTATCTCCATCAAAACTAAATAAGCTTCACAATGCTATTAGGCCTTTAATTGGAGTAGATGCAATGGGTTGAATGGTCTCCTTTTGTGTCATTACTTTTCTATGATTCTATGAACATGATTCTTAAAGACTGAAGGAGAGAATTAATTGAGGACAATGTTGGTGTTTTGATTCCTCTTGCCATTCTGT
The DNA here is from genome assembly GCF_030684315.1 of Stegostoma tigrinum. Classification (NCBI taxonomy): domain Eukaryota; kingdom Metazoa; phylum Chordata; class Chondrichthyes; order Orectolobiformes; family Stegostomatidae; genus Stegostoma; species Stegostoma tigrinum. The sequence goes on from NC_081372.1 coordinate 29,351,809, forward strand.
CTCTTTAGATTAAATTAGATTAGATTCCCTACAGTGTGGAAACAGGTCCTTCGGCCCAACAAGTCCACACCGCCCCTTGAAGCATCCCACCCAGACCCACCCCCCTATAACCCACACACCCCTGAACACTACGGGCAATTTTAGCATGGCCGATCAGCCTAGCCTGCACATCTTTGGACTTTGGGAAGAAACCGGAGCACCCAGAGGAAACCCACGCAGACACGGGGAGAATGTGCAAACTCCACACAGACAGTCACCCGAGGCTGGAATTGAACCCAGGTCCCTGGCGCTGTGAAGCTGCAGTGCTAACCACTGAGCCACCGTGCCGCCCTCTTTATTAAACCTTTTTCTTTGTTTTAGATTCTCTTTCTTTTATCCTACTTTTAACTACCCCGTCACGTACTCCACATTCCTACTGCCCTGTGTAAAGGGGTATATATCTCTAAGTTCCACACTGAACTTTTCCATAACTGGCAGCTGCTTATAAAGTTGCTCAAGCAGCTGTAGCATATAAAATAATAAGTTTCACCCGCTGAAATTCTCTACATTGTCTTGAGCGCTCTGTAATTGTAGATAAGTGTAACATTTCAACATTCCTTTGTCAATATTTGCAGTCTGCGACACTTGAACTTTTATTGTAAATCCAGTTATCAGACATTTCATTGTATCTCTGAGCAACTGTTTCAGATAACTATACTTATTGCTTTTCAGTTTTGACTGGCATGATAAATAAACCTTTCTTTTAGTGCTGACAGTTTTGTGCCTATTGTTTTTCACTGGAGCAGCATCTTGATACTGATTGTTATATTCTACTGCCTCTATAGTGTCATCTTGCAAAATGTCACAATTCATAATTATGCCTCTCAGGCAACATGTTCGATATTTCTACCACCCTCTGTGTGAAAAATATCTTTCCCAGATCGCCTCTAAACCACTTGCTGCTCACCTTAAACTTATGCCTTCTGGTTTTAGATGCATCTGATTGGGGGAGAGATTCTCACAATCTACTCTGTCTACACCTCTGATAATGTTGTATACCTCCATCAGAAATAGCCTCAGTGTCCTCTGCTCCAAGGAAAACAAACCTCACCCATCCAGCCTCTCATCATAACTGAGTCTTTTCATCCCAGGCAAGATCCTGGTGAAATTCCTCTGTACCCTGTCCAGTGTATTTGAGTCCTTGTTATATTGTGGTGACCAAAATTGCAAATAATATTCCATCTGTGGCCTAAACATCATCGTATAAAGTTGTGACAAGATTTCCTTGTTCCAAGTATTTTATATGTCTTTTTCACCATCCTGTCTACCTGTGCTGACACCTGCTGGGATCAATGGATTTATACACCAAGATCCCTTTAATCCCCAGTACTCCCTTGGGACATACAATTCATCTGGTATATCCTTCCCTTATTAGACCTCCCAACATGTATCACTTCGATTGGGATTGAACTCCACTTGCCATTGCTCTGCCCAATTTACCAGCTGGTCAATATCAGACTGCAGCCTGAAACTATCTTCCTCAGAATGAATCGTGCTACCAATTTTCATGTCATCCACAAGCTTACTAATTATACCTTCTAAATTCAGATCCAAGGATCCTAGCAGCAAACCCTAAGATTCACTGCTGGCCACAGACTTCCAATTACAAAAACAACCCTCTTCCATCACTAATTGTCTCCTATTTGTAATCCAATTTTGGATCCAGTTTTCCAAATTGACTTGAATTCTATAGGTTCTTACCTTCATGACCTTGTCAAGGGCTTTACTGAAGCTTATATAAACGACTTCAACTGCACTACCCTCACCAACATATTTAGTCACCTTTTCACAACTCAATTAAATTAGTCAGGCAGGACTGTGCAGTCGAACAAATTCATGCTGACTATTCCAGATTAATACTGTCTTTCCAAGTATTGATTAATTGTTGTGTCATGGAGTTATACAGTATGGAAACCGACCCTACGGTCCAACTCATCCATGCCGACCAGATATCCTAAACTGATCTAATCCCATTTGCTAGCATTTGGCCCGTATTCCTCTAACCCATTCCTACTCATGTACCTATCTAGATGGTGCTGTCCTTCAGAATTTGTTTTCAATAATTTCCCTGTCATTGACTGTAATTACTCAGCCTATCCCTGCTGCCCTTCTCGTTTATAGGATCCACATTAGTTATCCTCCAGTAATCTGGCACTTCACCTTATTTTCACTCTTCTCCTCTTCTGTTTGGAGTTGATGTGTTTTATAGTTTTCTTTTCCCTTTGAAATCAGAGTTAAAAAAGGAAATCACAGTAAACTCCCGAGTTTTCAAACAAGTAAGGTTTATTATCATATCTAAAACACAGGAGAATGTTTCATAAGACACATCAACAAAGACATGCATTGAAGAAAGAAAAGAGAAAGGAAATGTGAGAAGTTATAAAGTACAAAATATCAAAGACATCTAAAATAGTCCATTAGAGAGCCCAATAAGTCAATGTCTAATGGCATTTCTTTTAGTTGTTCCTTTTGCAGAACCTCAGATGGAGTCAAATTGCTGGTGAATGTCCAGTTGTTGTAAATTGGAAGTTGGTTTACTTCAGTGACAAAACCCAGGATTCTTTCCAAAACTCAGCCTTTGAGAGTGGTTGAGATCAGAGGGCACTATTATTTGTAGCTACTTTCAGCTGGCGTTATAAGCTGACTGACAAAAGAAATCAACAACTGCACCATGAAAGGCTATTCAAACAAGCCAGCAGTTTCAGTCCAGTTCAGAGGTGGCTGAAGAAGACACCTTGTCTACTGTTCCCTTCATTGACTTGGCTAGATTATTTGTGCGATGCAAGGAGTGTGTCTTTCTAGAAGGATGAAAAATGTATTTGACCTCTGGTTACTACTGATAGAACATTTCAAAAATTAGGGTCAATTGGCATCATGTGATCAGTGATATCCATGATCTAAGTTCCACAAAAGTGTCAACTTTTAATTAAAATATCAATTTTGGATAACTGTTCCTGCTGTCTGTTTGATTGTCTTCTAAATCCCAACTTGCTTCTATTTTTGGAATTAAATAAACAGTTTAAAATATAACCACTTATACAAAATCATTAACTTAATATTTCCATGTTATTTCGATATTGACACTCTATCTATCTTTTCAAGAAACGTGCCCAGGTCATTGAGATGCCAGTGTCTATTTTTCAGGAACAATAGCAGAATGCAGTTATGCTACAGAAACTCTAAAAACATTCACTCTGCATCCATTGCATTGCAAATGGACCAATGTATCGATTGCAAAATTAAATGTAATAGCAGTTTGCAAACAGGTGAGTCATGCCTTTGACCTTTCGATGATAACAAATTCACACACCCTGGGCTTTGTACTAGTCATTTTTCAGTTGCAGCTAATGTCTGGTGAATAGCATGTGATGGCAAAGAACATAGATCATGTGAGACCCTGCCCACACCAGACTGCCTGTTTGCCAGGTACTCTCCATCGTCTCCATGTCTTGTATTACCTTGCACTGCCCTGACAGCCCATTTACACTCATCTTCTTGTGTGAAGACCCAACATATTGATCTTTGTCTCCAACTTGTCTCATTGCCTTTCAAACCCTAACATTATAAATTACTGATGCCCTTTGTGGTCCTGCATGCCTCTCCTGTGGAGGATATGCTGTTGGTCACTACCAATATGCCCTCTTCCTGTAGCCTACTATGCCCTCTGTTCCTCGATCACAACTTATGCCTTGATCTTCGTCCCTGTCACTGATCTTGTTCCCAGCTTGTCATGCGGTTTCTCCTCCCACCTCCTTGACTGTCCCATGCCCTTTGGGCAATGAGCCCTCCTTTGCTCTGACATCCTCCTTGAACCCTTCCTACTGTTTAATGCACAGACTCACAGGGTTGCTTTCATCAAAATTGTCTTCAAGAAACATACCCTAGTCATCACTGACCAGAATCCTGAGCATTGAAGTTTGCAGTTTCCCCAACTGATGACAGGCGATTTCCCTGACTACGTCTGATGGTCCTTCAGGGTTGACCACTGGCCACTCCATGGGCTGTAGTCAGACATATCACCTGATTGCAACTCTACTGAGCAGACCATTGACCATGGCCAAGCCAATGGATTGCTTATGGACTGAGCCTAAGACTTATATGACCTGGATACCCTGACTGACAGTTGACTGAGGACTGATAGTGGATTGAGGACTACCTCCCACCTTTCAGGATCACAAGTTAGGCCGATATTTATTGCCTATCCCTAATTACCCTGAGAACGTGGTGATGAGCAGTCTTCTTGCACTGCTGCAGTCCATGTGGTGTAGGTAAAATCAGAGTGCAGCAAGTGCCTTAATGACAAAGGTCACCTTTACTACTCCTCTTGAGTTCAGCTCTTTTGGATATGTTTGGGCTGCAGTGAGGTCAGGAGATGATTAAGTCTAGTGGAAGCCAAACTGGGCATCCTGAGCAGGTTATTGTTGAGTAAGTGCATGTGACAGCATTGTTGATGACACCTTCCATCCCTTTGCTCATAATTAAGAGTAGACTGATAGGGTTGTAATGGGTCAGGTTGGATTTCCCTTGAATTCTGTGGAAAGGACACACATGATCAATTTGCTACATTTCCAACACTCGCATCAACTTGGCAATATACTGAAACAGCTTGGCTAGGGGTGTTGTAGTTAAGCAGCACATGCTTTCAGTACTATTCCTGGATTGTCGTCAGGACCCATAGCCTTTGCAGTATCCAGCATCTTCAGGCATTTCTTCAAATCATGTGTGTGAATCAAATTAACCAAAGGTAGATATTTGTGATGCTGGGAACCTGAAAAGGAAGTTGAGATGTATTGCATGTCTGAATGAAGATTGTTGCAAATGCTTGAGTTTTGTCTCTAGTGCTAATGTGCAAAATGGGCTTCCCCATCACTGAGGATGGAGGTATTTGTGAATCTGCCTCCTCTGGTGAGTTGCATAATTGTCCAGCACCATCTATGACTCAATGAGGAGGGACTGCAGAACTTAGATCTGATTCACTGGTTATGAGATCCCTTCTCTCTGCCAATTGCATTTTAATTATGAAGTTTCACATCCATGTTGACCCATATTTTAGCTTCACCAACCTGACACCTCACTTTTAAGTGTGCCAGGAACTGCTCTTGGCATTGTTCAACTCCATCTTTGTTTACCGAGGGTGATCATTGGCTTGGTGATAATGGTAGGGTGAGGAAAAGCTGGGCCTTATGGCTATGAATTGTACTTGAATATAATTCTGCTGTTGCTGATGACTACACATCTTGAATTGCTTGATCTGTTCAAAATCTACTGCATGTGATACTGTAGATAAAGTCAATATAGTCCCACTGGACCATAGGGCTACTTTCTCAAAGAGATAACTGGTGATGGTTTAAGCTGAGGATCACCATGCCTCAGGTGAGGGGAGAGCTTGAGAAGGAGAGTCTTTCATGGTAATCTCAGCTGATATAGGAATTGAATCCACACTATTTGCAAAACTTTGCATGACAAAGTTGCCATCCGGCCAAGTGAGCTAACTGACCCCTCTATTGTGTAGTAGCACAGATCGTGATGGAGCAACCCTCAATATAAAAGCAGAAATTAGTCTCCAAAATGACTGTCACTCTACTGATGGTTGAGTGTCATAAGTACTCAATAATGTTACAGGGATTTAGTCAGAATAAAGAGAAGTTTGTAAGAGACAGATTGGAAGCTACAATGCTTCTAATAGTCTTTCTACTTGTGTAGGATATAGCCATGTAATCTGTAAATAATTGCAGGAATGCAATAAACTCCATTTATTTAAAACAAGGCCCTTCTTGTTAAACCAGAAAATTGACATCCCAATCCACAATTCACCACTTCAGGCTTGATTGAACTTATAGATAACATACTGAGCAATGGTGACTCACAGCAGCAAATCCTACACATCTTCTGGCAGCATTCAACAGATAGGAATACTTCAGAGAAAAATACAGAAAGCATTTCAGACCTGACAAAAGATTTTCAGGGACAGAAGCAACCTGCGTCTCCAAGACAGAGGTTCATTGCAAAGTGCTGGTCTGTGGGAGTAGTCCTGAGTCCATATTGAGCCAATGTACTAGCTTGATTTTAAAACCAAAAATTTCTTGTGAAAAAGGGAAACCCTAAACGGTGCAGTAATTCAAAAATAAAACACGTTGCAACTCCAGCAAGGCATTATTGCTATAGCACATACATACCACAAGGCAGAATATAAAAATTAAAAATAATTTTTTTTATCAAAAACAAAACTAATAGGGCTGTGAGAGAAGATCACATATTCTGGGGTAGGGAGCTGGGGATATCTTTAATCAGGGTGCTTAAAGGTAGGTCTGTGTTGGACATTATAAAGAACAACCTGAATGTGGACTAACTCAGAATTTTTCTGGGAAACAAGAAGAATGCAGTGAGAAGCATTATGATGCTTCAAAGTACGGGAAAAATCACCATTCAAACCATGGAGGTTTGGGAAACCTTGACTGCAGCTGTGAAACACTGGAAAATCCTCCACTATAGCTGTGAAGCACATGAGAATTGCCAATACAGCTGAATTTTTTAAAAAAGAAGACAAAATATCTAATGACATGAGGAAGCTATTGCAGCACAAAAGGTAATGACAGGAAGGTTTAATGTTATAAACAGGCCAAATGGAACACAATTTTGGGTATCCTGGGGATGGCACTCTTTGAGTTGAGGAATAACAGAGGCTGAACAATAAAAACACACATGTACACACCTGGGAGAAGAATAGATAAGTTATTGCTTGTAAGGACTAAATGGAACATCAGACTTATTCAAAGAGATATTGCAAGTCTTTGACAATTATTTCAATCACAGATCAAAAATAAATCTTATAACGGCAAGATTCACAAAAAAACGCAACATCCGGGTGAATCATAGATGATTTCTATAGGTTATTGAAAACATGCAACAATGGTGACTGAATGTCAGAATTCATAAAAGATTTCTGTTTATATTACTAATGAATCTTTGTCAGATTTATTACAGTTCAAAGAAGACCCGAACTCGAGAAAATATTTTTCAAATGGTGAGTGATCAGACATCCAGAAGCAAAACAGATCATTCTGAAATGGAGGGGATACAACTTGGAACAGGAGATCAAGAGTTCCTTAAAGTTTAAAACTGCAAAAGCAATGCTAGATAATTCAATACAACAAACAAGTAGGACATACACTAATACTGTGCAACAAAGAAACCCCACAAGTATGGACAGTCCCAGCATTGAAAACCATATGCTTTTTTGGATGTAAATAAGTTACTTTCAAAACAAAAAGTCCTGAAGAAGGACATGGCTGCAGGAAACAAGAATACCAAAGAAATACCCACAGAAAGAGATCAATAACACAGACAGTCTCTAGAAGAAGATAAACCCAAAATTTTCCTATGGGATATCAGTGACCCAAACCAAACATTTTGGCACATAGACATTTATGTCAATAGGCATCTCATGGATTTCAAATTAGATACAGGAACATGTGTCATAATCTTATCATATGGAGGCCCTTAGTTGACAAACTACCACTTATAGTTGATAGAAGTTCAACTACACAGTCCAGGACATTGGCACTTAACATAAGAGGAAAGCTACAAGCATCCTTCCAACATAGAAGACACCTAAACTAGAAATCCATAAGTACTTTACAACCAATAATTTTGTTTCTTGATTAGAAAGGCATCTATTGACCTCAATCCTGAACAGGTGGAAGGGGCCAAGAAAAGTCAAGTAGAAATCTTGCTGACCTTCATCAACTCATGGCAGAACCCAAACAAAACACAGAATCTCCTGAGGTTAGTGACTATGGAATAGAAAAGTTGTTTCATATGACGAATGAGATTAGAATAGGTGACTACAGTGGTGTGATGGAGACATTTTCACTACTATCAAAACCAAGGGGAATTCAAATTCTAAAAGGCAAAAGCAAAGTTCGAGAAAAATTGCAAGCAAAGAGACAGCAACTGAATTGACTAGACCACTCAATAGGATGTATAGTGAGAATGGAAGGATCAACAGCAATTGCTCTCCTGTGTGCTTACACTCTCCTTTGAGCTGTGCCATTAAGCCTATTCACCTCCTGAAGTCGATCAGGGTGCTGGACTGTTGGGAGCTTTCACATGCTCCTTAAAGTTGGGTTTTGAGGTGAATGCAGGACTAGGAATGAGGCATGTTGATGACTTGGCCTCACCAAACAACCTGTAATTTACCATGTGGTATTACCTGTCAATGGGACAGATTGAAGACTGATTTAGCAGCCCAAGCTGTTATTCTTGAAATGTTAATGGTCATTAGCAGCAACAATGATGAAGGACATGGCTGAGATGGGCTGAGAGGTGGCAGATGGAGTTCAACCTGGATAAATGCGAGGTGATGCATTTTGGAAGGTCGAATTTGAAAGCTGAGTACAGGATTAAGGATAGGATTCTTGGCAGTGTGGAGGAACAGAGGGATCTTGGTGTGCAGACACATAGATCACTTAAAATGGCCACCCAAGTGGACAGGGTTGTTAAGAAAGCATATGGTGTTTTGGTTTTCATTAACAGGGGGATTGAGTTTAAGAGTCATGAGATCTTGTTGCAGCTCTATAAAACTTTGGTTAGACCGCACTTGGAATACTGCGTCCAGTTCTGGTCGCCCTATTATAGGAAAGATGTGGATGCTTTGGAGAGGGTTCAGAGGAGGTTTACCAGGATGCTGCCTGGACTGGAGGGCTTATCTTATGAAGAGAGGTTGACTGAACTCGGACTTTTTTCATTGGAGAAAAGGAGGAGGAGAGGGGACCTAATTGAGGTATACAAGATAATGAGAGGCTTAGATAGAGTTGATAGCCAGACACTATTTCCCAGGGCAGAAAAGGCTAACACGAGGGGTCATAGTTTTAAGCTGGTTGGTGGAAAGTATAGAGGGGATGTCAGAGGCAGGTTCTTTACGCAGGGAGTTGTGAGAGCATGGAATGCGTTGCCAGCAGCAGTTGTGGAAGCAAGGTCATTGGGGTCATTTAAGAGACTGCTGGACATGCATATGGTCACAGAAATTTGAGGGTGCATCCATGAGGATCAATGGTCGGCACAACATTGTGGGCTGAAGGGCCTGTTCTGTGCTGTACTGTTCTATGTTCTATGTTCTATGTTCTATGTTCTATAACAATGGTGAACCTTTTGTGTGAGTGTAAGAAACAAAGCTAAATTGTTAGCAGCACATTTAGCAAAAATTGCTGAGTGGACAATACTACCTAACTTCTCCTAAAATCACACAATCATTGTCAGTGTCCAGCCTGATCGCCATGTAACGTTAGGACACAGCTTAACGTACTGGCCAATGCTAAGACAATGGTTCTGAAAACATTTGGGTCATGGTACTGATAATCTGTATTACATGAAATAGGCATATAGAAAGGTGATTGTTTGCTCTTGTGATCCTAATTTAATAATTAAATTCAAAGTTTCATTTTGAAAGCAAAACAAAGGCCACCATGGGCACTGAAAGTGTTCCTTCAGGATGCTGTGACTTCCTTCAGAAAGTGGCCTCCCTCCTATTGACCTCTCAGCTATACAGCTTCCACTGTCACATCTGAAAACTTAGGAACGCCTTCTCTTCCCTCATATTCCATTTGGAGTACTTCTATTACATCAACACCTGACTAGATAGTTATCACCTTGCAATTTGCAGGTCCCTTTTAAGAGGATGAAGTCATCTCCAAGAGACCTGGAATACCTGAATCGCGTTAACTATGCAAACTGCTGGGTCTCCATTTGGGCATTCAGTCAGTCAGCAACATGGGCCACAAGTAGCTGAATGCCACAATCATTTAGATGAGGAATGGCATGATAGTTGAATTGTTGCACGGTCCCTGCTTCAGATGTAGGCTGATTAGGAATTACATAACTAAAGATACTCCAAAACAGGAACAAATCACATTTTTGCCTTGTGTGTTAAGCAATCAAAATTTCTAAACTTGTAATTAAAATTGCATTATGTACTGATATATTTACAAATCCTGATTGTATATTAGTTTCAAAAATTGGTTGAAATTCACATTGTTAAATAGAACTTTGGAAGTGTCATCATGTTCGTGTAAAGCTGGATCTGGTTTCCTCAGTGGACAGGATATAGCATTTAATAGCATTGCAGAGAAATATTAATAAATGAAAATTGCTCCTCAGGGAGGGGAATATTAAATTGCTTTTGTTGACTTATATTTTGCCAGTTCTTTGTACAGTATTTATTTTTTGTTGAAAACTGAACATAAAAGCACTTTGGAATTCTTTCTGTAGATTCAATACAGTGAGTAAGTATCATTCTTTGAGTACATTCAGGAATGTGTTTAAGATCTGGAACTTTGGCATTGAATAACAGCATAATTTTTTATGGATTAATCAGACATTCTTTCTTCTTGTTTGACATAAATTGATTCTTGCCTCTCCAGAAAAATTGTATTTGGAAGTGTTCTGTTAGTATCACATATAATTTCAGGGCTTACTATAGCTTAATATGGATAAGTTTCAGCTTTCATCACCTTTATCTTTGTATATTGAACAGTTCAATCATGTGGTGATATGATATTCATTTACCTTCAAAAGCATGATGGGGATTTTATTGTTCTGCTTTTAAAATACTCATTAAATAAAAAGCTTACCCACAGCTTTGGAAATTGACAATTACATAATACTCTCTGCCATGTTTTATTTATTAGTTTTGTTCCTTAGGTGGGTTATAAGAAGAAAGAAGTTGCATTGATTACCTTTCAAAAACATTGCAACAAATGAATTCAGATTGTTACGGAAAGGATTTTCTAAAAGTGACGACGTTTTGGACTGGTGCTTATTTTATAATACACGCAGATAAAGAATTTGCATTGATAAAGTGCCTTTTACAACCTCAGAATATCCCACAATGCATTATAATCAATTGAGTACTTTTGAAGTGCAGTCCCTCTTGCAACATGCACACACAGTCATACAAACAGTAATGAGACAAACGATTGGATATTTAATCATCTGTATTTCAGTGTGCGTTGAGGAATAAATATTGGCCAGAAAGCAGTAGAAATCCCTGTTGATCTAAAGGGTCATCAAAAAGACACATCCTTCAGTACTCCCCCATTACTGCATTAAACTATATGTTTGGATTATGCATTCAAATCTTTAGCATGGTTTACAATCCATTATCTTCTAACCCAGAAACAGAAGTCCTACCATTGAGTTACAGCTCTACTTTCCATCATCAACAAAGTGACGAAAGTGTGATTGTCAGTTCTGTCAAGTAGCACTTGCACAGCAGTAATCGGCTCAACTATGGTCTATTTGGGTCTACCAGCAAGATTTGGCTCCTGACCTCCCATTTCAGCCTTAGTTCAATACTTACGCAACGAGAATTGAACTCAACTTGAGCAACCATATAAACACAGTGGCTACAGGGACTGGGAATTCGGAAACAAGTAACTCACTTCTCGACTCTGTAAAACAAGTTCACCACGTGTAAAAGTCAGGAGTGTGATGGAATAGGTTGCATTTGTCTGGAAAAGTGCAACTGCAATAACAGTCAAGAGCTCAACTTCATGCAGGATAAAGCAGTCCATTTAATTTACACATCATCCACCGACTTGAACATTCACTCTCTCTGCCACCAACATAATAAACAAAACAAAAAAGGCACCAACACATGGGAATACAACTACCTTTTTTTTTCAAATCACATGCCATCCTGGCATGAAAGTATATCGTTGTTCTTTCACAGTTGCTGGGTGAAAATCCTGGAACTCCCTTCCAAGTAACATTGGCATACCTACACCGCGTGGATTGCAGCTGTAGGGATGGGCAACACTGAGCCTTGCCAGGAATGCTTACATCCCATAAAAGAATAAGCAAACAAAGATTGGTAACTTATTGAAAGGGCTTTTCTTTTGTAGCGATATGTAATGAATACAAATACAGCACTTTGCTATCATAAAAGCATTACATAACCTTTCCATTGTTACTTGGGTTGCTATTTGCTGCAGAACTGGGCAAAACAACAAAGGCTTTAAGTTTTACTACGTTTCTTAAACTGTAACAAGGAACAACATTCAAAAGAAATTCTGATAATATTAGTTATGATTGTCTATAAATAATCTAGATATAACAACATAGATTTATTTATTTAACAGGCAGAGATGACTGATATTGTAAAAGTCAACATATCAAAAATATTCCTGTTTCGTATTAAAACAACAAACAGCTGCTGATTCTTGCACTGTCATTTTCTTTCTTGGTTTCAATCAGCATTTTGTTGCTGTATTCCTTCCAGATGGTACATGCCTGCAGATATCTGGCATAGTACTCTGTTTATATTCCCTTAATTATTCCAAACCTTGTCTAATTTAAGTTTTCAGTCATAATTTATTTGCCTTAGCATTTTCAAGTTTGTTCAGTTGCATGCACTTTCAGACATTAAAAACTTTGATAAAATTACTTTACCAAAATACAGCTTGTACAAAAACGTAAATATTTTGTGAGAGATAATCTGAGTATAAAACAAAATCTGAAACATAAAAATAACATTTATTGTACAATATTTAAATGCTATTGAGGTATATGTGTGGACAATGATCACCTGTTTAAAAGCTACAGCTCAAAAACTAAATGAGTTCATTTGTCTCATACTTCAAGAGCCTATTTCAAATAATTAATAATTTAAAATAACATGAAAGCAATATTGTCAAAATATATTGTCTTAATTGACTAATATTTTGTCCATATATTTCTAAAATCATTCCCTGGGCCCAGTTATCATATTACCAACAGACTTTCAATAACGTTTGAATAAATGATTGAAAATCTAAGATAGTCTAATTAAATTGTTATCCTTTCTCCACCACTGTTATGCAACTATCCAAAGTAACATTTATCGTTGAACTTATTGTAACATAGCTTGTGATGTGATATAAAAAACAGATTGCGCTTTTATGCACGAACTCATTAGAAATGAGCAGATTTATCTTTAAGAAATATTATGATATGAAAAAAAAACTATTTTATTGGAAACAAATGTTTCAAAACTAATTCCAACAACAGAATATGGCATTTTAACATTACAGCCAATGCAAATAAGTTGTAGTTATCAAATTTACTCCAACAGGAAAGAGATGGACTGCATGAATACGTACAACAGTTGTAAAAGTATAGCTGCAGACCTGCAGGTTATTTGAATGTAGGTCTGGATATTGATTCATTGAATTAATTTTGTTAAAGAATGCCTTCATTTTGCTTTACTACATAACACATCGAATAAGAACATCATATCGTGCTATGAACTTTATTAAGAAAATAAGATTGCAAGGTTGTCCAGAACAGTCACTTATTCATAAGCAACTTCATGCCTGAGAAAACATCTCTTTCTAACAGATCCTCTAACTTTTAAACCATGTGATGGTGGAAATACAACTTATCATTTAAAGAGAAAGATCATTTTTGGGATTATTGATCTGCAATATAAGGTTTACTTCAAATCTTTTCAAACAGTAAGATATTTTAACAATTTAGGAACAGATGAAGCTGCGCTGATAGTGAATAATGGAAAGTTAAGCACAAACAGCTCAGAATTGTTTGGAAGATTGCTGCACCCCTGTGTAAGTATAACAGTGCAACTTTTCCTTCTCACCCTCAAGCTCCCACTCTAATGGGAAACGCATGTGTAACTGTTTATATTGGTTTCATATTTAAACACTGCTTTGTGTAAATTTCTTCTGTCTTTTTGTTTTTCTTTCAAGATAGGTCCATCAGACTCTTGTACAACTATTGATATGGACATTAATTCATTCTGACCTGTTCCAGATTGTCTCCTGCTGTTTCCTGGTTTATTTGAATGATGTGCTATCTTGTACTTAGGTCAAAACTTTTAGATGCAGCAGGCTTAAAAGGTACTCGTATTAATTGAGATTTTTGTAATTTCACAGTGATACTCCCACAATTTAAATATAAACTCACCTGCACTAAGCTTAACCATCTTGTAACGGCAGAAGCAGCAGCTCCATTACTTCTACTCACATTGATGACTTGTATATACACTTGTTTTATACCAGGTTTTGTATTTTCGTGCCATCAAATGAGCGGCTGCATGTTTTCATGGTAACGATTCTGACAGAAACCAACATAAGTTTCAGCACTGGGCCTAGATCTTCCAATCAAACTCAGAATCCCTAGGTACCATGGGTACAGAGGGTGGGCTGTCAGCTAAGTATATGCGTGTTTAGAATAGGTTGAAGGGGAGTTAGTTGGGAACTACCAAGTTGGATCTTATTAGGAGGTAGCTTTCAGATTGGAAAGTTTGGTGTCAGAGTTCGAAATGCAGGTCCCTATGAGGCGCAGAAAGAAAGCTCTGCTGATTGCAAAGTCGATTGTGGCAGGGTGCTGAATCTAGGCCAGAAGGTCAAGGTTCAAATCCCATCTGCCCTAGATATGTGGCATGCTCACATACAGTTTACTGGCCAGCAGAGCCAGATGACTGGAGGGTGGCCATGATTGCCAGATGTGCAGGCAAATCTACAGGAAAATATAAGAATTGGCTAAATGTCCAATATGAGGGACAAAGACCAAGGGTTGTGGATTAGTAACTGGGGATATGAAAGTGGAGAACTAGAAAACAGTTCTACTACTGATTTGGGAGCTACATTTAAGTGGAAAAGGTCACATACAGTTTCTGTCAATGTCAGCAACTAAAATACACATGGGCCAACTGAAGTTTTCAGTCTACTAACACACACTTTTCTTATCATGTTCATTCTCAGAACTATCTGTTTTATGACTTACTTCAAATATGTAACTGTTCAAATGTCTAGCATATGTCCTGACAGGAGTAGTTCAGAGAAATCTCAACCTGAGAGGAGGCTGCAGGTTCAGGCCCGAAACGGCAGCTTTTGTGCTCCTACGATGCTGCTTGGCCTGCTGTGTTCATCCAGCTCTACACTTTGTTATCTTGGATTCTCTAGCATCTGCAGTTCCCATTATCCCGAGATAGTATGGGTAATGGGGAGCTTTCTCAAACAATAGATAATAGGAGAAGTCCCCAAAATTGCAAAGTGTTTGAGGATACTAGTACAATGGCAGATATGTATCATACAAAGGACTAAACTAAAGAAGCTACAGAAGTGGAAAGAATCCAAAGTCTATTAAAGCTGATGATAGTGATTAACCTGCACTGTCACACAGGTGGATCTATACCGAAACAGCTTTCCAGATGGGACCTATAAAGCCAAGGCTGGGTTGGTAACGAGAGGCTTTAAGGAAAGTTTAGGGAAAAGATGGATTGGGGAGATTCTCCTGGTGCTGGGAAGGAAATTTGCAAATATGTTTTAACTACTTTAAAATCTTTTCATGAAACATACCTCTATAGATATCAAAGTAGTGTTCCTTCTGGGCAATCTGCTCGAGGGGAAAGTAGTCTTACAGATCCCAAAGTAAGTCCAGGAGTACAGGAAAGAAAGCAAATGTGTTTATGGGTTAAACTGCTCTGCTGATGTAAGGTATTATTCAGAAAGAGGAGCTTTGATAACTTTAAGGTGCTCATAACTGAAGGCAGACCTGATGATGTCCTAATGACAAAGTTATGGAAAACTTCCAGCCATCTTTACGATGCAGGTAACTGTTTTTTGTGGGGGTGCTGGGGGAGTTGAGATTGTGCACCGTTGACTAAGGAAATATTATCAGTCAAATTCAAATATGTGTTGGTTTGGAAATGAAGCAGGGTGAGGCAAATGTAATTCTGCAAGAAACATACTTGGACAATTCCAATTCTATTGCAATTTGCCACACTCGGAGTGGACTGAAAGGGAAGGCTGCTACCATGGATGACATAGAATAGCTCAGGAGTATCACTGGGTCAACACTGCAAATTTTGCAGTGCTGAAGCTTAGTCTGGCCATGAAAAATCCAAAGGTGGATGATACCATGGCAGCAAATATAAATTTAACTTAAATGAAAATAGAGAAGTGTAGACCGAAGTGCTCCATTTTTGGTGATCCCAATGTTGTGACTTTTATCATTTTTAATGATGTCTTGCATGTAAATCTTGGTGGTGGGTTTTCCAGTGCAGGAGGGTTGTGGTGTTCCTTTTGGGAGAAAATGGGAAATGTTGCCTGCTGGCATGGGAAGCCAAGAAAATAAGAAGAGTGGTGGAACTCTGTCTGTCATTGATAATGTTGGTATGGCATCTATTTGTCTAAGATTTTGGGAGATGGGTTACAGGTAAAAAGATCCGAAAGAACAATCCAAATAGAACATTCCAAAGATAGATCCTTGTGATAATGTATGTTCTACAAAAAGTGTTAATGATAAAAATGCTTAGTTTACATAGAGCCAGTTTGAAGGAAAAAGGTGGAGTGGAGAGATATCTATTGCCTAAAGAGGATGGATCCTATCATCAACAGTCAGAATGTTTCAATAAGAGGAATGCCTCAACTAAAAAATTATTGAAGCTTCAAGAAGAAGGATGATTCACCATCTAACAGTGGGTGTCTGATTTTGTTTTCATAGCCACATACCCTTGGAAAATTACAATTTTTTTCTGAAGGAAAGGGAGGCTGGTCAGAGCTGGATTTTCAGGACGATTTAAGGAGCAACCAGAACCGCCCCTGAGTTGATTCAGAGCAAGTAATGCTCATTGGATTTTAGTGTTTAAATGCTGATTTCTCCCCTTTCCTTGCTACATTCCCACCTGAGTGCCCTGAAAGAGAGGAAGTGGATACTGTATGCAGTGGAATGTCTTATTCCGCCTCCAACACACTTTAATTTAGGACCCTCCCTTTTCTCTCACCTTTGTTGTTATTAAACAGCTCCTGCTGGGCTGCGTTTGTAAATTGTCCTTTTAACGATAAACACAGGTGATTGGTTATGGTAAAAAGAAAATGCACAAAGGTGCATAATAGCATCTCTGGATGGAAAAAAAATAAAAAACCGAATTCCAAGGAGTGTTACAATGCAGTGGTAATGTCCCAATATCTCACAGAGTCAAACAGCATGGAAACAGACCCTCCAAGCCAACCGAGCTTCCCAAACTAAACTGGTAACATTTGCCTGTATCTGGCCCATATCCCTCTCAACCCTTCCCATTCATGTAGCTGTCCAAATTTCTTTTAAATATTGTAACTACATGTGTTTACCACTTCCTCCGGCAGTTCATTTCACACATGATTCACCCTCAGTGAAAAACTTGCCCCTCAGTTCTCTTTTAAATCATTCTCCTCTCACTTTATACCTAAACCGTCTAGTTTTGAACTCCCTCACCCGCAGGAAAAGAGCTTTACTCTTTACCTTATCAACGTCTCTTATGATTTTACAAACTTCTATAAGGTCAGCCCTCAATCCCCTACGCTCCAGTGAAAAGAGTCCCAGCTTATTCACCCTCTCCTTAGAACACAAACACTCCATTCCCAGCAACACCCTGGCAAATCTCTCCAATTTAATAATATCCTTCCTTTAGCAAGGCAACCTGAATTGCACACATTACCTCAAAAGTGGCCTCACCAACATCCTGAATAACCGCAACATAGCATCCTGAATTCTGTACTCAGTGTTCTGAGCCATGAAGAGTGTGCTAAGTGCCTTCTTAACCATCGTGTCTACCTGTGATGCAATTTTCAAAGAACTATGTACCTGAACCTCCTAGGTCTCTCTAGTGTTTGACAATAGTACCCAGGGCCCCACCATTACCTATGCAAGTTCTGTCCTTATTTGTTTTACCAAAGTGCAATATCTTGAATTTATCCAAATTAAACTCCATCTGCCACTCCTCAGCCCATTGGCCCAATTGATCAAAATCCATTGGTATTCTAGATAAGCTTCTTCACCACCACTTTACCACCAATTTTGGTGTCATCTGCAAATGTACTAACCATGCCTCCTAAATTGGCATCCAAAAAGTTCATGCCTAGTTTTTCAATGCCCCTCTCCTTTCACCCATCCCCACAAGAGCTGAACCCTTTGTCACCTGGTGTAAGAACTAGATCACGGTGAGAAAGCTGTCATTGAGAAGGGCCTCCTCCACAGTGGTGTATAGCCACTTCCCAATGATGAGGCACAGGCTGGGGATGGCGGATGTTTAATTCTGCACTAAGAAATTGTGAGGAAACTTGTTAAGGGCCAGCATCCACACGAAGGAGGCCTAAGTTCAATTCCCATTTACTTCAGAAGTGCGTTATTAACATATCTGAACAGGTTTTTTTTTAATAGCTGAGTTCTTCCCCAGTGAGTTATTGGCTTCCAAACAGGGAAGGGTTCAGGAGGGATAGGTGGAAACTAACGTTTGTGCTAAACCATAAGCACTTGTAAATCTCTGAATATGTTTTTCTGCCTATTTCAACACATGGATGTTGGTGTATGAAATAGGGTGGGGTGAGAGTGGGTTGGATAAAGAACAGGGGATGTCTGATCCAGAGTGCAGGGGTGGGGGGATGGTGGTTATGGGTTGAGTGGATTTGGAGTGAACCTTCTCTCAGCCAATATGTGTTCATGTAGATGTCCACTCGGGTTGGGTCTGGTGGAGTCTGTGTGAGTGACTGGCAAGGCAATGAGTGTTTGAGACGCAGTTGTACAGTTAGCGTGGAATTACAGCAGGTTTTAAATTTTCCAACTTTTCTTGGCTAGCTGAAAGGCTACATCAGTTGGACCCTTCTGAAGTCTCCAACAGTAATGCAGAGGTGGAGACTGAGTCAGAGAGTTTCAGTGCTGGGTAATTGCCCATTAAAAGTTTCAACTTCCAGGCCAATTGCTGTGTAGTGTATCAGAACTACTACATGGCCCTGACATACATCTTGTTGGGTACATCCAGTCTCCAATTATTCAGAGACTAGAAGATCTAGACTATTGTGTCAAGTAAATTACAGAAATTTACCTCTTCATGATGAGTATTATTTTTTTCCTTTAAAAGTTATGAACATTAAACATACTAATCAGGAAGAAGTCATTTTCAATATCAGCTCCTCTATTTTTTTGTAAGTGTACATCCACTAGTATTGGCAACAAGTTCATCAATACTATTATGTGTTTTATATTTCAGACACAGGATCTAAAAATTCTACTATTGCATAAGACATCGGTCATGGTTTTTCTGAAATGATCAAACTGCTTCATATAACTCAGACCTCCTCCTTTTAAGAAAAGGGTATTGTCAGTTCAACTTCAACCACAAGTGGAGTTTTACTCCATCTTATGGAATGCTCATCTACAGTCCTGTTATGTAGACCTCTTTGCCATCAGCTGATGTTAGCACTCGTGTACGTGTACAGCTCTGCTGCAGTTCATTGATACTTTCATAATAGTTTTCTGTTTGTGCCTCATGAGCAATCTTGTGTATTTTGCCACTCTTAATAGCAAAATTAATTTTCTTCCATTTCATGTTAATTGCTTCGTAGCCTGGGTCAGGTTCTTCTTCCTCCTCCTCTTCTTCATCTCTTCCTCCAACTTCATTTCTGAATTTCATTTCCCAGATCCTTTCATTAACTGAAGCATAATCAGATTCGTCACCTGTTATCTGATTGCCTGAGTGCCACCGTGGGCTCTTGATGGACTCATATTCTGACTCTTCTTCATTTAAATTCCCAGTGGACCAGAAGTGATGATTTAATTTGCCTCCTTTTTGGAGTCCTGTATTCAGTGATAGTGCTATTTCTTTTCTGGGACCTTTTTTTACCACCTTTGAATACATTGCTGCAATCTGTAAGAGAAAATGTATATCAGGTATAGAATATTGCTAGGATTGATTCCATGAAGGAAATAACTTAAAACTAAAATTTGTGGAACATGAAGTCTCATATCACAGGATTTGATCAGAATTCTTCTCTGACATTTGCCCTGATCCAGGGCTTGTGATTAATGATAAACAATTGCTTAAAACATCCTTACAAAATGTTAGTTGTTCATGATTTATTGATTGTCAATGTTAAATGACCGGCTTTGACACCTCTATTAAAATAATAGAAAAAAAAACGAATCCTACAAATTTGGCATGTTCACATGGCTCACATCAAAGGAATGATTCCTATTCTGCCAATTACGTGGAATGATAAATAATAATATGATAACAACTACAGCTGAGTTACTGCATCAAGATTCTTTTAAGTGAATGATACAAATTAAACAGTGAATCAAGAAAGCAATGTTTGTAGTGAGGTATAAATTCAGTATTGCAGTCCTAATTGATTTTTCATTCCAACTGGGTTATGTCCTAATGGCCGACCCTTTATTCTCAGACAATGAACACCTGTTCTTAAGTATCCAGCTTTGACAAATAGCTTCTCAGCATCTACCTTGTCAAGCCCTCTAAGACTTAGTTACATTTCATTATGGTCACCTCTCATTTATTGGAAGTCCAGCTAAAATAGTCCCCTTCTGTTCAATCTATTCTCATTGCTTCCTCGGATGCATGGCTCATTCAATCTAATGAACCTTTGTTGCACCCCTTCCTTCAGCGAGGACACCAAACTGTATTTAATATTCCAGCTGCAGTCTCACTAAGACAACCTATAACTGCAGCAAGATTTTCTGATATTCTGATCAGTTTGGATACTTTTTTCCGATCCTGATCAAACAAAAAATGTGTTTACTTTTATAGGAGTTTGCTGTGTGGAAATCCGGAGCAGGAGTTCTTTCAGCTGATGCAGTCCACTCCAGGAGAGAAATGCATGTGCCCAGCAACAAAGTGGCTTGGTGCTGAAGCCAATCGTCATAATATTTTCTATTGCACTTCAGAACTTTATGACCTTGATGCTGCTTTCTCAACCACTGAAAGGTATAAAGGTAAGGATGGGGTAGGCTAAAGGTGTGTGGAAAGATGAAGGTATTGGGATGGAAGGTGGGTAAAGGGGTGTAGGGTGTCAGGTGAGTATAAAGGTGTGATGTCAGTGAGGCGAAGGAGGTGCTGCCAGGTAAATAAATGAGTTGGGGTGGCAGGGGGTGAGCAGGTAATGTGTCAGGTAGACGAAGGGATAGGGTGGCAGGAAGGAGAAGGAGTAGGTTGGTAGATTGCAAGTTACATTCAGAGCAGATCTGGGATTGAGTAATATCTGGGGTTTGGGTGATTTGCTGGTTGTTGAGGCAGATCTGGTTGGGGGAGATGGTCTTGAGGGTCACGGGGACGGTGATTGGGTCAAGTCAGGTTGGGATGTGAGGTATTTGAGTTTGTGGTCTGGAGGCAAGTTGAGCCTGGTGAGGTGCTAGGGGTGTGGCCGGTTGTTTGAGGTGTGTCTGAGGGTGGGGATGAAGTAGGAAGGAGCTGGGGGAAGGCAGGTTCACAGGTCTGGTGACAGGGCAAGTTTCAGTCTGGGGGAATAGCCAGGAGTCAGGTCGAGCAGGGTGGGTATCGGGTCATGTGAAGTGGGTGAGGGACAGGAAGGAGTGGTCAAAGATTTTTCAGTCTGCGGGTGGGAGAAATGGCTTCCCTTGGGGTAGGCCAAAACTGAAGGTCAATGGTGAGTGGGGGTCAATGTAACAGTTACCCAGAAGTTGGAACAGGTTTTAATTCCTCTGATATTTCCTTAGTGACTACTTAAATTAAGGCAGTCAGAACCCTCTGAAGTCTCAGAGTTTGAGGACTTTATCAGAGACCTTCAAACACTGGGTAACTACCCTCAGCAGTTTCAACTTAATGGTTCTTCCTCCAGTGTAAGCTATATCAGGATGTTCACATGGTCCTGATGCTCAAAATTCGTGTTTATGCTTCTGCGACAACTATCTTCCCATTGGAAGATTTGGGTTACAACTGAGTAACTGCAATAAAGGCTAGCATGCCACTTGGCTTCCCAATTGTTTGCTGCAACTGCATTTTGACTTTGTGATTTGTACAAATACCCTTAAATCCTTCTGCATAAACCAACAGAAGTATTTGGGTGCTTATTGTTTAACAGTTGAAAACACATGTAATTGTCACATGCATCACATCAGGTCTGGAATGTTGGCCTCTGGGAAGCTTGAACCTGTTGCCCTAAAAGTAACTAATTAATGCTTTTTGGACTTGCCATGTGACCAAATAAATTACACCATAATCCTCCTTATCAATATCGGTGGTTTAGATATCAATTAAAGTGCAACTGTCATGACAATGGTGCTGTACATGCGTTGATTTATTAGTACATACTGGTCAATTTATTAAATGGGATTGCACCAAAATAATGAAATGAAGTTTGGATTTGTTCTTGTTGAAGGTAGTTATATAATGGAATTAGCTACCATACGTTGTTATTGAAGCAGATTCCAATAATTCAATTAAAAGATAGATCATTGCTTGAAAAAGAGGAATACTAGAAGGGTGCCAGCATGAGAGTAAAACCATCTGCAGACTGGTATTGGCTTATTCATTCTGTGACATTTTCTAATGTTTAACCAATTAAAGTATTACGTTTGAGTTTGCCCTTTTATTTTGGTCTTTGGACTCTTTCCTTAATATAATCATATTTAATGAAAAACAGAATTGCGGTTTGGAACATTGTTTGGATAGATACGCAAATACTGTCACACTCCCAAGGACCCCAATTCTTATTCATCAGGAAACATGATTTCAACTTCTTAAAAAAGAAAACTTAGCAGCGTTTTCTCTAAATTCCATGTAGCCTGACCAACAGTGTCTGTAAATTAACATTAGTAAATTAATAACCGCAAAATAAAACACAGAATTCTGAGTGAAATCTGATGACCATCCAAATTCCCTAAGATTTTGTTCCAAACCTCCTGGGTCCAGAGAACAAATTTGAAAGGTTACTTTGAGTGAGATATTTTTGGATGTTTATCTGACAGATTTAGTTCTTAGGACATCCAGGGACAGCTTGTCCTGAATTATTGCTTTGGTAGAACTTAACAAGTTTATGTGACAACAGATGCAACATTTGCTGCATCATGAACTTTTGTAAATACATATTTGGATAGCCCATGTTACTGTTTTAAATACTTTCTGTGATAATATCAGTAAGAATGTTAACTCAGCTCTGCATTGCAGCTGTGGTTTCATATAATTGATTACAAACCTCATCTCTTGGATTTGCATAATATCTGCTACATGGTTGTAATTAGCCAATTGACTGCAATTAGAGATTGGCAAGAAATTGTATTTGAAGAAATCTCATGGACAGAAGAGGTTTTCCACAAAGACCTTCCAATACCTGGTATTGATGAACTTTCTTCTTCAATTTGAGACAAAATACCTTACATGTGACAGTGGAGTCAGAAATGGACAGAGGCACGTTGGGGGTCAAAACAAAAACTTTGAAAGACTTTTGAAAACAAAGAGGAAGTTGTTCAGAGGCAGTTCTAGACAGCGGATAATGGCTACATGATTAGACTCTGATGTTGCAGGAGATGTGGCAGGGAAAAAGAACCAGAATCAATTTTGATGAACTCAACAGTTAACTGACATGTGCAGATCAGCCACACATTTTACATATATTCTGGTTTTATTTTTTATTGTTAGTATTTTTATTTTTTTAAAAAAATTTTACCTTCCAAATGATTGATCATGTATTATGACTTTTTAAAATTTACATGGTTCTCCGTCATAGTGGCAGGGGATCCTCAGAACAGAATCCTCAGTTCAGAAAACAAAGCTCCCGACACCAAAGTTTTTGCAAAAACTACATTGCCAAATCTAAAAACTTCTCTCAAACACAGTTATCTCCAGTGGCTTGGGCATATTCCAAAGGAACAGTTAAATAAAGAATTTGCAGATTTAGACTCAGATTTAAGGATATTTTCCAGGAGGACCTAATAGTACTGAACACCAACTAAAATAAAAATGATTTTTGTTCCTCAAGGAATGAAGAAGAAAATTCTCCCTTAACAGCTTCATGCGTCTATAATGTCACTTTCCTGTACAGATTTAGGCTCTATCAAGCTGTCCCATTCCTGTGGCCCATGTCAAAATTATACAATAGCCACATTAAGTAGTTGAAGGAAGTTTTAATAAAGCAATATGGGAAAGAATGGGGTTAGAACTCCTACTGGTGTGGAAGATAAACACCAATAAAGATGGTTAGATTGGATTTCTCATTCTGGTGTTGTCACTTGTATGTAAGTCTATGTAGATCAAATTGCTGGCTAAACAACTGAAAATTTAACATTTTGAATATGGTGATTTATATCTGTAAGAAATTATTCTTCAAACACATTTTAGAAAATAGAATATATTTGCAGGAATGAACGTAAAATACAATGCTGCAGCGCTTTGGATAGTTAATAATCATTTGGTGTTACAGAGCTCTAAAAAGACACAACTAATGAAGCTTCTTTACTCAGAGAGTAGTAAGGGAATGGAACGCTTTACCTGCAACGGTAGTAGATTCGCCAACTTTAGGTACATTTAAGTCGTCATTGGACAAACATATGGACGTACATGGAATAGTGTAGGTTAGATGGGCTTCAGATTGGTATGACAGGTTGGCACAACATCGAGGGCCGAAGAGCCTGCACTATGCTGTAATGTTCTCTGTTCTATGTTCACCTTGCACTCAACTGGACTATTTGTAAAAATTACCAAAGTAAAGGGAAAAAAAACATTTACGCTGTATGGGAGAAGAATACTGATTAATAAGCAAGAGGACTGTTACTGGTAAAGGTGTTGCCGTGGAGAATGCACCAATGAATGCAAATTGCCAAGTTTTGTTTAACTTTAAACTTGCCCTGAAAAATTATCTAGAGAATGGATGTCACCTATTTTGTTAAGGTGAAACAAGCGTAGTGTATGCACATGCTCTTGTCAGCAAAGAATGGGACCTTAAATATTAATGACAGTAGCTTCCAGTATAGACAAGTATGCCACAATGCAAGCCCAACTGACAATCATAACTGGGTTGTCAGTGGCATCTGTTGCACACTCAGGATTATTTATCAAATGTTGTCCAATTATGGAATCATATCTGATCTGGACACTGTGTCATGAGTTTTGCAAGCTGATTGGGTAGATTCAGTATCTTGCTTGTTACAAACACTTTAAGGGATATGCTGTTTGACCTAATTTGCCGGTCGTTGGGTTGTATGACCTACATACTGGAAACAGACTGGCACTGAAATTCATATACCATTATGAACCCCATTAGCTAGTGCATTATCCATGTCTCTGCTTCTACCAATCAGAGTCCCATTGCCAACCAATCAGCACTCTCCTGCCATATAGAATAACTGTTATTTTCCCTTTATCTGGACATGTCTTGTGAATTATCTTGATGAGTACAGGATGAAAAGATTTGATTTATTTGATATTATTAACAGAGTCAAGCTGATTACAATCTGTTTACTTTTCATTTATGCCAGAGGAATACTTAAATTCATAAATTCCCATACTCTGCTGTTTGAATGGAGGAAGCAGTTAATATAAGCTACAAGTATTGATATCTCGATAAAACCAACAAGATACAGGAATCTGTCATGCACCATTTGATTGATAACACTAATAGATAACACTTATTCTACTCGTATTTCACTTGCAAGTTTTGTTCTTTAACTGATAATTTAATAGTCCATGTGACAATTGTGCTTTCATTTCTGGCCTAGAATGACTGAAAAATTAAAATGGAATGTTGTTTTGTAACAATCAATCAGTCTGTTCCTGTTAATTCAAAACTTCTCCAAACTCCAAAGTTAAAAGCTTTGCTGATACTGTTGTAAAGGTACAAGAGTGATTGCTGTAGAAAACACAGCTGACATACATTTTGTTCTGGGATCTTGGCAGAATTACCACAGCATTGTTAGGGCTTTGAAATAAATTCACAATTTATATTTGAAGCCCAATGGACCACTTGGGCATTTTTTAAACTTGACTTATGCTATATTGGCATTGAAAATCAAGTTTCTGGAACAGATCTCTTGGCTTCAATGTCTTTAGTTCAAATAGTTTTGTCTCTAGAGATAGCCCACTATTTAAGTGGCTGCGTGAAAGTAGCAGTCTACTCATATTCTAAGAATGGGAAATTTGCTTTCCTTCTTGCTTGTGGCATGTATGAATCAGAGGTGGAACAATAACATTAAATTTAATGACCTTGAAAAGAATTCTAATTCAAAACACCATTATTAAAAAGAATTACCCATTAAATCTAATTATGCTTATCTAGTATTCTGATGGAGAGAAAACCTGTAGTAATCTTTATTTATATACATATATATATGTATTTATGATATGTTGTTAACACAAAATTATAGCAAATCAAATCCTAGAATGGGATTGTGGAGTTTTATTGCGTAGTAAGCTTATGAAGGAGTTGGGATAGATCAAAACAAAATAAATACCTTTCATTTGCCTTAGGACATCACAAAGCTGTACAATGAATGAAGTACTTCTTGAAATGTAGTAATTATTGTAATGTAGGATGTGTGTCATCAATTTGCTTATAACAAATCCCCATGATTGACAACAACATAAACATTCATGTCATTTGCTTTGCTACTGATGATTGGACCACAGAGGTTCATCTTCCCATCACCTTCCCATCCACTCCCACAATATTGAGGATAGATGGGAGCTAAAACTGGCAGTTCACCCAACACATCAGCCATGATTTAAATGGCGGAGTGGACTTGATGGGCCGAATGACCTTACTTCCACTCCTATGTCTTATGGTCTTATATCAAAATAACTAATTAAGGATTGAATGAGCTTGTTGAAAGCTCAACTGATCCTAGTATTATATCAAAAGGTCTGGAGTTCATGACATGTTTGAACAGGTTGATTAAAAATAATTACCTGCCCATTCCACAATGTGGTTGAGGTGGGCAGGTAGGTGGGAGGGCTTTGTTTTACAAACTTTTAAAAAACACATGGGAAAGAAGCTGGTGGGGTAGGGGCCATGGAGAAATGCCATCTTCAAAGGGTGCCTTTTGCACATTGTGCGTACACCCCTAGAAAGTAGCGCTCTTCCTGTCCTTTCTCCCCACACAGCATTTGAAGCCCCTCCTTCTTCCTTGCTTGTCCCTCTCTCTAAGGTCACCTAACACTTCCTGCCCAATGCCCTCAACTTACCTGTGTTAGGGGATGCACTGGACTGTATTTTTGGGTTGCCTGCCATTCTGGCAGCACCCATGACAGAGCTGTGGGGCTGCCAAGACTGCTGGAGCTGCTATACAATCTGATTGCTGTCACTTTGTCCCTCTGTCAACTTCTGCCTAAAGCCCCTAGCAAGTGGCCTGAAACTATACCTTTAGACTTAGAGGCAACCACGCATAAATATGGCAAGTAAACAATTAGAGAGGTAAAAACAAAAACAATACGCCGACTCAGTTATAAATGAATATTGATAGGTCATAAGCAAACTTACAACTCTGTCAATAAATGTAGTTCAATAGCTAAATGTGTAAATAAATTGACGGATTCAGAGATTGGGAAGTTACAAACCTCTTCATCTGTGAGTGAGTGGAGTTGTTCATGCGATTTATTGAAGCTGTAACCTTTTCCCTGTAATTTGTAAAATAATTCTATAAGTACAGTACAACAGAACATTTTAACAGAATTCAATGCTCCAAAACATGCTTTATAGTTAGCTACAATTTACAAAGAGTTGAATTTAACTGTACAACCTACTTCAGAATTGACGACATTTATACTGTTATATCCTGTACCATACGCCGGTGCTTGAAGTCTTTCTGTATAACCAGCTTTTGAAAAGTTAGTCATTCACAGCAAGTGGTTTTCACTAGATGGGCCAGCATTTATTGCTTGTCCCTAATTGCCAAGAAGGCAGTTATAGGTCCAACTGCATCGCTGTGGATCTGGAGTCACCTGAAGGCCAGACCAGGGAAGTATGACAGATATGGCAGCACGGCGGCTCAGTGGTTAGCACTGTAGCCTCACAGCGCCAGGGACCTGG
The DNA here is from genome assembly GCF_030684315.1 of Stegostoma tigrinum. Classification (NCBI taxonomy): domain Eukaryota; kingdom Metazoa; phylum Chordata; class Chondrichthyes; order Orectolobiformes; family Stegostomatidae; genus Stegostoma; species Stegostoma tigrinum. The sequence goes on from NC_081372.1 coordinate 29,379,651, forward strand.
GTTTGATTCCACCCTTAGGTGACTGTCTGTGTGGAGTTTGCACATTCTCCCGTGTCTGCGTGGGTTTCCTCCGGGTGCTTCGGTTTCCTCCCACAGTCCAAAGATGTGCAGGCTAGGTGGATTGGCCATGCTAAATTGCCCGTAGTGTTCAGGGGTGTAAGGGTTATAGGGGGATGGGTCTGGGTGGAATGCTCAAGGGGTAGTGTGGACTTGTTGGGCCAAAGGGCCTGTTTCCACACTGTAGGGAATCTAATCTAATCTAAAGGACATTCATGAACCAGATGAGGTTTTATGTGAATTGACAGTAGTTATGTGATCACCGTTATGCTAGTTCTGTATTCCAGATTTATTGAACACAAATTTCACCATATGCCGTGGAGGGATTCAAACCCATATTCCCAGAATATTGACCTCAGATTCTGGATCACTAATCCAGCGATATTACCACTATGTTTGCCTGTAACAAAATAAAAGTCTGTATAAGAATTCATTTGAGAACTGCAAAGAGGCAGTACAATATTTATAGCAGTCAGGAAAGTGTGATAATCTTAGTCCAGTTTAGTACTGCAGAGCTGGTCACTCATACCTATTGGCAAGTCCTGAAATTCAATTTAGAAGCGATTTAGTACTTTGCACTTTGTTCTGATAGACTTGATCAGACTGTAGGAAATAAGGAAAAATCTTCATTTTAACTGAAGGCACCTTTTGAAAACAGAAATAAACCAGCAAGTTTGGTGGGAGGTCATGGAAGAGGTCAATGTTTCCTCTGTCACTGAGAGAACCTGGCATTAATATGATGGAAAGAGTCAGACCTAAAGAAGCCTCTAAGAAAAAACTACAGATCAATTGCCATGCTAACATAGGTGTCCCAAGCACATATTTTGGTGTTTCTCAATAATCTGTTATTTCTTTCCTTCTACTCCATTTGGAGCATTTAACCATGCTGAATGCTCAAAATGCAAGGGTCATATCATCACTGCACAAATATGATCTGCAGCTGATATCTAAAATTATCATAAAACTGAAATCTTAAAGAACCATTCACACAGCATATCCTTTCAATATAGACAGAAAAAAAATCTCCTTGTTAACATAAGGAATAGACTGAAGATTGGGAACATGTTTTCAGGAACATGGAAAAGTACAGCACATAAGGTAATCATCTGGCACATCAAGTGTGTGCCAACCCTTCTGAAGAACAATCTTCTTAGTCCTGTTCCCCTACTCTTGCCTTGTATCCCTGTAATATTTTTCTTTTTCATGTAAGCAAGTCATTAGTAAAGCAAATGGAACATTAGAAAACTTGTAATTAGGAAGGCAAATCGAAGGTTGACCTTTATTGGAAAAGGCCTGGCGCATAAAAGTAAGGAATTATTTTTTACAACTATACTGAGCATTAGTGAGATCATATCTGGAGCCCTATATAGTCTTCTGGACTCCTTTGGAAGAAATTTCTTAAAGGTTCCCTGGTTTGATTTTCTGGGATGACGGTTGTACCGTTAGGGCCTATAGTTATTCGAATTTAGAAGACAAAAATAATCCTACTTAAAATTAAGATTCTGAGGGTCTTGACCAGGTAGAAGCTGAGTGGGAAAAAAAACCCTACGGATGCTGTAAATCAGAAACAAAAACAGTAATTTCTGGAAAAAAAAACTCAACAGATCTGGCACCATCTGTGGAGAGAAAGCAAGAGTTAAATTTCAAGTCTAGTAAACCTTATTTGGAACAGTTCTGGTTTTCCAGCAGTTTCTGTAGATGCTGAAATGATGTTCCCATGTGAGGAAGTCTAGAACTGGGTGTGCATCTGTTTCATAATAATGGGGCTCTCATTTGAGTTGGAGATGAGAACGAACTTCTCTCAGAGGGCAATCAATCTTGAAATTCTCTGTCCCAATGGAGGCTGCATCTTTGAATATATTTAAGGCTGAGTCAGACAATTCTTACAAGACAATCAAGGTTATTAGGGGCTGACAAGTAAGGGGAATTGATGCCACAATCAAACAGCCATGATAGTATTGAATAGAAAGCAGGCTCAAAGGTTTGAGTGGTCTATTCCTGCTTCTACTTATTATGTTCTTATCTTGTTAAGTATTCTGACCCCAAGGAAGTTCTTTTTATTTAAAAAAAACTGCTCAGACATGTTATGAAGCACCTCCTGGGCAGGGAGAACTTGAACTTAGACCTTCTGGAGCTCTACCAATCTACCATGAAACCCCTTTCAAAAAGATTTATGTTAATTTTCACTTCTGGAATATTAATTACTGTCTCATCCCATCTACCTTTGTATTAGAGATAATGGGAACTGCAGATGCTGGAGAATCCGAGATAACAAAGTGTAGAGCTGGATGAACACAGCAGGCCAAGCAGCATCTTAGGACCATCTACCTGTGTGTCTTGTCTTAGGTCAACAATGGTAATATTTCCTTATGTGGTTCAGTATCATATTGTGATTCATTATGCTTCTGTGAAGGACATTTGATCACATTAAAGATACTATAAAAAAATTCAAGTTCTTGTTGTTATAACAGGGTAGCAATCTAGCTATTTCCCCATTAGCGCATTTTACCGTTTCTTAAATGAGTGCGGGGTTCTGGCCTCCATTGCGCTTCTTGGCAATATTTTCCAGCTGTTAAATCTGTCTCTGTGCAAAGAAATAGCCCCTTGACATCGAACCTAAATCTGCTTTTCCTAAGCCTGATCTTATCTGAGCCTTTGAGTGTAATTCTCCTTTTGACACTTAAACGTGTCAAAGTATTCAAAGAGCTAAATCGTAAACCATAGAATGGGCGTTAATCTCATAAAATATTCATGACCTAAAATGGTGAAAAACAGCACTAAGTTACAAAGATTTTCATGTTCATTCATAACGACAGAGCAGGAGATTGGTCGGTTACTCCTTGCTGGACAAAAAAACCAGTGTGGGGCTTACTAGTGATCTGTCCTGGTGAGTGTTATAACTGCCAGCTGCCTTAATGCTACAGACCTGCTCTAGGGGTTTCCTCAGACATGGTGCTGCCATCTGCACCTAATGTTGGTAGATTTGAGTCCAGTGACTTGTGTTATGGACCAGACCGGACCAGACCCCCTCAAGATACATTAAGCAGATAGCACATTCTCTAAGGTTTTCTTATTTTAAAGACAAGTGCCAAGTGTTTCATTTTGGAAGCAATTCAGTTGGTCAGACTACCAGGTTTGAAAGAAAAGCCACTATATCCATACACTATAGTTAAAACACAGTAAAAGAAAGATGACATTTTGGAATAACTCTATTGGAAAACTTAACAGAATAATAGGTTATTTAACTACTAAACAGTAACTGTTCCAATGTACTGACATCTCATAAACACACCCTTGGCTTGGCAAAAAGCAAGTGCAGTAAAATGGATTGTCTCACAGACCAGTCCAGGGAGAAAAAAATAAATCGAGAAAACTGTGTATGTGTGTGTGAGAGAGAGAGAGAGAGAGAGAGAGAGAGAGAGCGGGAGACTGGCAGGGAGAGATATTCTACAGTTCGCAGATAATAAAATGTGAGGCTGGACGAACACAGCAGGCCAAGCAGCATCTCAGGAGCACAAAAGCTGACGTTTCGGGCCTAGACCCTTCATCAGAGAGGGGGATGGGGGGAGGGAACTGGAATAAATAGGGAGAGAGGGGGAGGCGGACCGAAGATGGAGAGTAAAGAAGATAGGTGGAGAGAGTGTAGGTGGGGAGGTAGGGAGGGGATAGGTCAGTCCAGGGAAGACGGACAGGTCAAGGAGGTGGGATGAGGTTAGTAGGTAGCGGGGGGTGCGGCTTGGGGTGGGAGGAAGGGATGGATGAGAGGAAGAACAGGTTAGGGAGGCAGAGACAGGTTGGACTGGTTTTGGGATGCAGTGGGTGGGGGGGAAGAGCTGGGCTGGTTGTGTGGTGCAGTGGGGGGAGGGGACGAACTGGGCTGGTTGAGGGATGCAGTAGGGGAAGGGGAGATTTTGAAACTGGTGAAGTCCACATTGATACCATATGGCTGCAGGGTTCCCAGGCGGAATATGAGTTGCTGTTCCTGCAACCTTCGGGTGGCATCATTGTGGCAGTGCAGGAGGCCCATGATGGACATGTCATCTAGAGAATGGGAGGGGGAGTGGAAATGGTTTGCGACTGGGAGGTGCAGTTGTTTTTTGCGAACTGAGCGGAGGTGTTCTGCAAAGCGGTCCCCAAGCCTCCGCTTGGTTTCCCCAATGTAGAGGAAGCCGCACCGGGTACAGTGGATGCAGTATACCACATTGGCAGATGTGCAGGTGAACCTCTGCTTGATGTGGAATGTCATCTTGGGGCCTGGGATGGGGGTGAGGGAGGAGGTGTGGGGACAAGTGTAGCATTTCCTGCGGTTGCAGGGGAAGGTGCCGGGTGTGGTGGGGTTGGAGGGCAGTGTGGAGCGAACAAGGGAGTCACGGAGAGAGTGGTCTCTCTGGAAAGCATTCCGGAGAGACCACTCTCTCCGTGACTCCCTTGTTCGCTCCACACTGCCCTCCAACCCCACCACACCCGGCACCTTCCCCTGCAACCGCAGGAAATGCTACACTTGTCCCCACACCTCCTCCCTCACCCCCATCCCAGGCCCCAAGATGACATTCAACATCAAGCAGAGGTTCACCTGCACATCTGCCAATGTGGTATACTGCATCCACTGTACCCGGTGCGGCTTCCTCTACATTGGGGAAACCAAGCGGAGGCTTGGGGACCGCTTTGCAGAACACCTCCGCTCAGTTCGCAAAAAACAACTGCACCTCCCAGTCGCAAACCATTTCCACTCCCCCTCCCATTCTCTTGATGACATGTCCATCATGGGCCTCCTGCACTGCCACAATGATGCCACCCGAAGGTTGCAGGAACAGCAACTCATATTCCGCCTGGGAACCCTGCAGCCATATGGTATCAATGTGGACTTCACCAGTTTCAAAATCTCCCCTTCCCCTACTGCATCCCTCAACCAGCCCAGTTCGTCCCCTCCCCCCACTGCACCACACAACCAGCCCAGCTCTTCCCCCCCACCCACTGCATCCCAAAACCAGTCCAACCTGTCTCTGCCTCCCTAATCTGTTCTTCCTCTCATCCATCCCTTCCTCCCACCCCAAGCCGCACCCCCCGCTACCTACTAACCTCATCCCACCTCCTTGACCTGTCCGTCTTCCCTGGACTGACCTATCCCCTCCCTACCTCCCCACCTACACTCTCTCCACCTATCTTCTTTACTCTCCATCTTCGGTCCACCTCCCCCTCTCTCCCTATTTATTCCAGTTCCCTCCCCCCATCCCCCTCTCTGATGAAGGGTCTAGGCCCGAAACGTCAGCTTTTGTGCTCCTGAGACGCTGCTTGGCCTGCTGTGTTCGTCCAGCCTCACATTTTATTATCTTGGAATCTCCAGCACCTGCAGTTCCCATTATCTCTCTTCTACAGTTCGCACCCAGCTTTAAGACTGCTGCTACTGAACACTAAAAACTAAAATGCCTGGTTCTGTGGGAGCTTGCCCCACCCATTCAGGGTGCTTCTATTATTCCTATGCTTTTAAAAAAAAACAAAGGCTTCACAAGCTTTATTGGCTTTCAATCAACAGCTGGGTACCTCTGCCTTAAAACTTCTCTTCAAAAACAAGGACAATAATCATCACTTAAAACCATAATATTGTCACTCAAGCCAGGTGAGTGGAATTTTTCAATTGCTTAAGTTGGTAATTCTTATACAGAGTTATGGTTTGTACAAACATTGTAAGTTTGGCTGGCTGAACAAAACTACTGGTAGGTAGTTACAGATCAATTAATCTGAATGTTAAGAAAAAATTGAAACCACAAACTATAACAGGTTCCACCCCCCCATACTTACTGAATTTAATCTGGAAATTTGCTGTAACTGTTCTGGTGCTTTAGAATGAGGAATGAATTACAATGCTTTTCTTAACAGTGTACAATCTACAATATAGGATATGTGGATTTTTTAAACATTCTTGGGAAATGGGCATAACTGGTAAGGCCAGCATTTAATGTCCATTCCTTAACATTCATAGAAAAATCATAGAATTCCTGGTGTTGAAACAGGCCCTTTGGCCCAACAAGTTCATACCGACCCAGAGAGCATCCCAGCCAGACCCATTCCCCTATAAGCTACCTAATTTACACACCCTTGAACACTACAGACAATTTAGCTGGCCAATCCACCTACCCTGCGCATCTTTGGACTGTGGGAGGAAACCAGAGCATTCAGAGATAACCCACGCAGACACGGGGAGAATGTGCAAACTCCACACGGACAGTCACCCGAGGCTTGAACTGAACCTGGGTCCCTGGTGCTGTGAGGCAGCAGTGATAATCACTGAGCCAGCATACTGCCATGTTCTTGAGAAGGTGGTAAGGATCTGCCCTCTTGAACTGCTGTAGTCCTTGTGGTATTGGTACAGCCATAGTCAGTGCTTGGTATTTGAAAGTACCTGGTTAGATAAGAACATTACCAGTATTGTGCTGCATGACGGATTGCCCAAACTATAATTTTCAAAATGAGATGTGTGCAGATGGTCAGATCCACCGACACATTTAATGGAAATGTCTATTTCACAAAATCCCTGCAATGTTGGTAAAGGCCATTTAGCTCAATGCGTTTGCGCTGACTCCAAAGAGAGGCCAAACCATTCACACATTCATATGCTCTTCAACTTCAGGAATACATTCAAATCTTGTGCCTTCGAATTACATGGAAGTTACAGAAGCATATAATTTATCTTTCTCATTATTCAATGCCTTGGACAATCAGTGTTGGCTTATCAATTAATCAATATCCTTTTCTTCTGTAGTATAAATTGTTATGATTGTTAGAAATTTGGTACTTGTGCATTAGCCCTGATGAATGCAAAATAAAATACTCCAGCAATGTGTGTCTCTTTTCGGTAATAATCAAGTTTTGTTTTATCATGCAACTGATCTGTCTGTTTTTTTGATCATTATGCTCTGGTAAAGTGGATCTGTGCTCCTAAGCAAAGCCAACAAGGCACAAGCAAGATGCAGCAGAGGTGGGTGGGCAGCGTAAGAAAGATGAGTGCAGTCATCATACTTTGAAGCTGTGAAACCCAATATTGAGTCCTAGAGACTGTAAAGTTCCGAACTGGAAAATGAAGTATTGTTCCCCCAGCCTGTTTGAGCTTTGTTGGAACACCATAACTGGATAGAAATGTTAAAATGGGAGCAAGGTGATTTATTGAAATAGCAAGGTACTGGAAGTTTGGGACTCATTCTTACAGATAAATTGGAGGTATTTTGCAAGCAGTCACCCTGTCGGCATTTCGTCTTAACAATATAAAGACGATATTATGAGTAACAAATACAGTAGACTAGATTAAAAGAACTACAGGTAAAACACTGTTTCATCTGGAAGGCATATTTGGGGCCTTGGACAGTGAGGAAGGAAGGGGAAATGGGTAATTGTTAAACCCTCTGTGATTGCATGGAAAGGTGCCGTGGGGGGAGTGAGGGCTCTTAGGAGTGATGGAAGAGTGGACCATGGGATCACAAGGGAGCAATCCCTACAGAATGTTGACAGTGGAGGGGAGGGGGAAGGTATGTTGGTTGGTGGCCTCCTGCTGGAGGAGGTGGAAATGGTGCAAGATGATCCTTTGAATGTGGAGGCTTCTGGGGTGGAAAGTGAGGACAAAGGGAACTCTTTTGTCCTTCTGCTAGGAAGGGAAGGGGTGAGGGCAGAGGTGCAAAAAATGAGCCTGACACAGTTGAGGCCCTGTCAACCATGGTTCTTGTGTAAGGAAAAGAAGAGGACATGTCAGAAATACCAGTGGGAGGTGGTATCTAGATACATTGGCTTTTCAGGGTTATTTGAGGAATACCAAGTACTCCTCAGATCCAAAAGTGACAGCTTTTGTCTCATTTGAGAGTTTGTGCAATAATTCAGATAATTCCAGATAATTCTGATGCACTTCATTTTTGAGAAGTGTCAAGTCTCCAAGTTGAGCAAATGCCTTGGGCCCTATTTACAACATTGCTGATAAATTAATCAAATAGCACATGAAACAATACAGGTTGAGCAAGCTCTATCACATTTGTGCTATCCAGTGGCTATACAAGTTGTATTTTCCATTAACAGGTTGCTAATCAGACAAGGAAAGATATGAAGCTAGTTTCCAGGGCTTTACTCTTGGCCTGAACATTGACTCATGGCAAAAAGAGCTTGACAAATGTAGTAGATGAGAAAAAAAGCAAATTATGATTCACATACAGCCTTTATGACATTCAGGAAAACCCTAAAGACTTCACAGACAGAAACCTTTGAAGTGCTGCCACTGTTAGAATGTGAGGTGAGGGAGAACAGTATTTGAACATAAAAATGTGAGATATAACAGCAGGAATAGGCCACATACTCTCTCAAACCTACTTGGCTGTTCAGTAAGATCCTGACTGATTGGATTTGGGCCTTAACTACACTTTTCTGCCTGTTCCCCATAACATATTCAATTACTCAGTCTGCACAGCACTCTAGGGTACAGAATTTCAAAGATTCATAGCTCTGTGAGTTAAGAGATTCCATTTAATCTCCACATTAAATGGGTGACCACCCTATTCTGAAGCTGTGCTCTCAGTTCTAGACTTCCCCTCCAAAAGTAACATTCTCTCAGCATTTATCCTGTCTAACCCGTTCAAAATTTTATATTTCATAAGTTTACATTCCATTCATCTAAACTCTGATGAGACTTCCAATCTACTTAACCTTTCCTCATTAAACAATCATTTCCATCCAGGAATCAAGTTCTCCAAGGCCCAATGTAGGTGAATTATGCCTTAAGCATAGAGAGTGACATTGTGCCCAATATTCTAGGAATGGCTTTATCAGTGCCCTGCATACGTGTATCAAGACTTCCATGCCTTTATATTCCATCTCCCCTACAATAATGGCCAATGTACCTCCTGAATTACTCACTGAACTTGCATTCTAACTTTTGTGTCTTATGTATGCAGACACCCAGAACCCTCCCTGTTCTCAAATAAAAGCAAAATATCGCAGATGCTGGAAATCTGGAACACCAGCTGCCAGAGAAACTCAGCAGATCTGGCAACATCTGTGGAGAGAGAAAAATAAAGTTAACGTTTCAAGTCTGGCGGGCCTCCTTCAGAACGTTTATGTTCTTACTCTCCTTTTCGTTTTTTTTTTATTTTTGATTCTCCTACTACTTTGGCTATCTTCCCAATATATACCCCATCTGCAAATTTTTTGTCAAACCACTTAACCTACCTATATTTATTTGCAGGCTATTTATTTTCTCTATACAACTTGTTTCCCCACCTATCTCCATAATCAGAAAATTTAGGTGCAATAAACTGAATCATTTGATCCAAGTCATTAATGAGGATTCTTAGTGGTTAAGCCATCAGTATTGACCACTATTACAGTTTACCAATCTGAAAGTGATCCATTGATCTATATCCTCTGTATCCTGTGAGCTAAGGGTTGGCGCAGTGGCACAAAGGTGTGGCATGGTGGCTCAATGGTTAGCACTGCTGCCTCACTTTACCAGAGACCCAGGTTCAATTCCAGCTTTCAGTGACTGTCTATGTGGAGTTTGCATGTTCTCCCAGTATCTGTGTACATTTCTGCCAGGTATTACAGTTTCCTCTCACAGTTCAGTGATATACAGGTTACGTGGATTGGTCATGCTAAATTGCCCATTGTGTGCAGGCTAGGTGGATTAGCCATGGCAAATGTGGGGTTACAAGGATAGGCTGGGGGAATCTGAATGGGATCCTCTTCAGAGGGTTAGTGCAGACTTAATGGGCTAAATGACCTCTATCTAAACTGCAGGGATTCTATGATGGCCAATCCTCTAACCATTCTAACATACTACTCTGGCATGATGAGCTCGTATCTTGTGCAGTAACATCTTATGTGGCATCTTATTGAATACCTTCTCCAAGAGCCCTACATCTACTGCTTGCCCTCTGTCCAACTTGTTTCTTATATCTTCAAAGAACTTTAATAAATTGATCAAACACAATTGCCCTTTCACAAAACCACGCTCACTCTGATGTATTACCTGTATAGTTTTCTAAATATCCCAGTACCACTTAACAATAGATTCCAGCATTTCCCCAATGAAGTTGTTGGATGTAGGAAGTATTGGTTACTTTAGGAGCATTGAATTATTTCAAACACTTATCTAACTTTTATTGTTGAAAAGAACCATTTCATTCAAAAACATTTAATTGAACAGTTTGAAAGATATACACGTTTGTGCACTGGATAATGTTTTTCTTTGGCTTCATTAAACAGTTAAAACTACAATAAGATTTACTTCTTTCTACATTCTTTTGGCACCACTTGACATTGTCCTTGGGGCCTTGAAGGTACTAAATAAGATTTATGGTGTGAAGAGAGAGGTATAATGAGGGAAGAGAGGGCTGAATGGTAAATCTTTGATGTGCAACATATTTCCGGTTTCTACATTCAACAGTACAAGTTCCTCATTTGGATTCTGCAGCTTCTGAGATTTAGTTTGATGGTAAAAATTGCGGTCAGTCATGCATTGTGATTAGAACTTCAAGACTGGGCAAAGAAATAAGAATGAAATGGACCCTATTACTGATGTTGTAATTAGGGGTGGAGTCTTGTTTTTTTGGTGGTTGATTGTGAGGACTGAGGAGTCGGAGGTACCTTTGCTTGAGGGCAGATTGGCTGTTCTTGCATCATTACATTTCTCTCGTGTCATTGTAAAAGCATATGCTGGTAAAATAACAAATTCTAAGGGCAGGCAGAAAATTCTGCCACCCACCATGACCCACTTTCAGCTGCCATATTTAAGAGGCATCCAGACAGCACCTTACTCTCTGTAATCCAACAGCATCACTCGACCTCTACTCATCAGCCCACCTACCCCTGGAGGTGTCAGAGAATAGGCAAAATGTAGCATCCACTAGAGGTTCTCCTGAAGGCTGATTAGGAGAGAAGTGAAGTTCTTTTCCCCATGAATAGAAGGCAATAGAAAGCCATCCTGACTGACTAAGGTAGCCTGGACTGAGGTGGCTATGGAGATCAGTGGTTGCTGGTGGCTCAAGAGACCTGGTTCCACTAGTGCAAGAGGAAGAATGGTCTACTATACTCTGCCACAGTATACGCCTACTCAATGGAAGGCAGAATACCGGGTCAATGGAAAGATTCTTGGTAGTGTGGATGTGCAGAGGAATCTCGGTGTCCATGTACATAGATCCCTAAAAGTTGCCACCCAGGTTGATAGTGCTGTTAAGAAGGCTTACGGTGTGTTAGGTTTTATCAGTAGAGAGATTGAGTTCAGGAGCCATAATGTCATGCTGCAACTGTACAAAACGCTAGTGCAGCCTCTTTTGGAATATTGCGTGCAGTTGTGGTCGCCCCATTACAGGAAGGATGTGGAAGCATTGGAAAAGGTGCAGAGGAGATTTACCAGAATGTTGCCTGGTCTGGAGCGCAGGCCCTATGAAGAAAGGCTGAGGGACTTGGGTCTGTTCTCATTGGAGAGAAGGAAGCTAAGAGGGGATTTAATAGAGACATACAAGATGATCAGAGGCTTAGATAGGGTGGACAGTGAGTCTTTTTCCGAGGATGATGACTTCAGCTTGTACAAGGGGGCATAGCTACAAATTGAGGGGTGATAGATTTAAGACAGATGTCAGAGGCAGGTTCTTTAATCAGAGAGTGGTAAGGACGTGGAATGCCCTGCCTGCCAATGTAGTGTGCTCAGCCACATTAGGGGCATTTAAACAGTCCTTGGATAAGCAGATAGATAATGATGGGATAGTGTAGGGGGAGGGGCTTAGATTAGTTCACAGGTTGGCGCAACATCAAGGGCCGAAGGGCCTGTTCTGCGCTGTATTGTTCTATGCTTTGTTTGCCTAGGAGACTATCAGGATATGGTTGCCATGCAGAGGATAATCACACACAACATGCTAGGCAACTCTATGAGACATCTTGAGTGTAATCAGTGTCTGTCATTTCATTGCACCAAACAGTGTAGCATGAGGTTGCCTGATGATGTTGCCTCTTACATATCTCTTAGTTGTGATGAATGGTCAATGACCTGAGAGTATGTGAGATGCTGAATGTTGTAGCTCCTTTTATATTTTAATTCTGAACCCTGACAGAAAAAAAAATTGGGTGGAGGCTCTCTTCTGAATATATTTTGAAGGGGTTTGACTGGACTCTTTTTTCCAGATTCTTACTGAATTCAAATTTCACCATCTGCTTTGATGGGATTTGTACCTGAAACTCCAGGACAGGAACCTGCAATTCTGGATTTCTAGTACAATAACAGTACCATCATACTGCTGCCTTAAAAAATATAATTGAGTCACTTCTTCTAATTTCTATAAATAGCCTTCGAGATATGGAGAGCAGTAATGTTACTTGAAATTAAACCTACATGCCATTTGATTTGGAGATTACTATATTATCAAACCAGCCGACATTGATCTGTGTCCAAAAGATAAGAACTTTTGGCTGGAAGTACAGGGTGATCAAGGACATCTCTCATTCTGACTGATTACCAAAGTTTAATTTCTAAATATCAATACATTAGTGAACTCCGATAGAAACATAACCTAAAGGGTCCACTATGCATCCATAGGCTTTGAAATTCCCAAAATTTCAGTTTGTTCTTTTTAATGTATTTGAAAATCCACTATGAACTTATTTACCTTTTTCTAAATCAATAAGTTCAAAAATAATCTGAGACTGGAATTTACACTCACTGGGAGTAGGATGGCAGACAGCAAGGTGGACTGGCGTCATAAAATTGGACATGTTGTATAGTTTTGGCCTCTTTAATTAAATATTGCCTGGCAGTACAGAACTGAAAAATTCCTAAAACAGGGATAAGAAGTTGAAGTATTTTGTCTTGCATTCATTATCAATTAAGATGCAAGAAACAAACTTGAAAATAGAGGCACCACTTTATGCAGGATAAATGTGTTTTCGTAATGATGCCCCTTTTTTCAGGGCTGATGAGTGCAAGACAAAAAGCTTTGTCACAGAATCCCTACAATATGGAAACAGGCCGTTTGACCCACCAATTCCATACTGGCCCTCTAAAGAGGGTTCCACCTAGATCCATCCCCTACCTTTTCCATGTAACCCTGTATTCCCAGGATTCCCTGGCTAATATACCAAACCTACACATCCCTGGACACCATGAACAATTTAGCATGACCAATTCATTTAGCCTGCACACCTATGGATGAGGGGAGGAAACTGGTGCACCTGGTCGAAACCCCACACAGACAGTCACCTGAGGTCCTTGGCACTGTGAGGCAGCAGCACTAACCACTGTGCCATTGTTCCGCCCATAAGGAAATTTGGACAGGCTAAGCCTGTTTTCACTACAAGTTAGAAGAGCAAGGAGTGATTTTATTTAATTTTATGACATTTTGATTCGTCTTGACAGGGTGGGCATGAAGAGGATGTTTACTCTCGCAAGTGGGTCCAAAACTGGGGTGCATATAAAAATAGGGAGTGGTCCTTTCTATACAGAGGAAAGGGAACTTTTTCTTCTCTCTCACAGGGTTGTATACATATGAAACTTTCTGCCTTGGAAGGTGATGGAGGTAGAGTATATATTCTTTTAATATATTTTTAATGCTGAGATACAACCCTGTAAGACAGGGGAACCAGGAATTATGAGGAATGAAGGGGAATTTGGAACATAAACAAAAGTAAGCTTGAAGGGCTGAATGGCCTACATGTGCTTCTAATTCAAATGATCATATGTTAGTATTGCCATTCCTTCTTGTCCTTACCTTGCCGCCATCTTAAGTACAGCATGTGAGATGTCAGTGGCCTGTCTGCTTGTGGGCCAATTAATGGCCATTTAAGGGCCTCTTCCAACTTCTGCTGCATTTTTCTCTTGATGGACAGACAACAGTGTCAATTCTGAAATCATATACATCTCACTGCTTGGGCAGCTTGCATACAAGGAAAACAAGGGTACCTAAATCTCCATCCTCTGGTGCCCTCTCTCACGATTAACAACACAATGCCCCTCTGTGTACGCACACACCTCCGTGTCTATATCTCTTTACTCCACTACCCATCCATAGCACACAGCACGATAAACATTTTCTGTCACTAAGTAACTATCGCAAAAGAAAGACCTTGGGAGGAAACAAGGAGAGGAAACCAGGCTCTAATAGAAGTGGGCGAATTTGGTTTCTGATTCCGGACTGACCAAAGTCAAAGTCATGTTATTTTCTTTTTAGTTTATAGTTCCTCAAATTTGAACTCTTGAAAAGACAGGAAAAAGTTTATTTACAGCAACGGTACAATGCTGAAATGTAATCTGTATAGCTTCATAACTACAAGTAAATGTTGCTACTGCAAACATCCCCCCTTCCCCAAAAATTATTACTCAGAGTTGTCAAAAACATTTTACAACAGCTGTATTCTGGCAACAAAAATATCCTTTGGCATGATAAATAAATATAGAATACTTAAAATGAAAACAGGCTGGGTATTTGATTATATCGCAGAAGTTGCTTAGTTTGGCATCACTCTATATTCACACACATCCCACATTCACACTTTCACTTGTGCTCTCACATGTCCTATAATTAGAGTTTAATATTTGCTGTGGAATTTTGCATTGCTGACATATCTTGGACTTTCAGGGTAAGGGAAGCCCATAAATCACTTGACCTTATACACAGTGTAGGAATTGAAGTCCAAAATTGAAAATGTGTTAACATCAGAATGAACTCTGAAAAAGGTGTCTTCAGGTCATATCTTTGTCATCCATCCAACCCAAGCACTGCCCACCACCTTTGCTCCTATCAAGAAGGATCAGCAGTTCTCCATTAGACTGTCACACCATTGCTAAACTGGCAACAAATGCAGAACTGTCAAAAGAGCAAGGGTTGAGATGAATGAGACAGAAAGTTCCCAGAAGTCAATACTTATATTTCTTTAAACTTCAATATTAAAACTTTGATTAAAAATGACTGTGGTTTTGTGGTTCAGTTCTCTGAGTAAATTTAATGTAAAAGTAAGACTTTGATTATAGGTCACATCAACTCTTTCCTTAACCAGCAACATTTCAGCTCTTCCTTGGCAGAATCTGTGTTCTTTCAGTCTGATTACAACCATTAATGTAAAAGAGTTCTTACTCAACATTTTATGAATGATTTCTTCATTTTGCAATCATATTCTCTGACTTCTCACAAAAACCAACCAGTTTCAAATTCCCCAATTCTCCTCAGTTGCTATTTTACTTTGTTACAAACTCTAATATATGCTATTTGACTTATAGGCCTTCAAAATGTCCCAATTGCTCAGGAACCATTTATTTCTGGCATTTCTTTCAGTTATTAATATTTAAACAACTTTGAGAACAATGCTGAGGAATTTTATTTGCAAGTTCTTTATGATTCTCTTTTTTGCTTCTCTGCTCACTTCAACCCAGGAATTAATAACTTATTCCTCCATTTGTCAGCTGCTGGAAGATGTATGAAGGAAAATTTTTTAAAAAAAGGTTGGCTAAACAAACAAATTAGCCTCTAGTGTTGCCAAATTATTGTGGAAACTTGAATGGCTCACTTTCTCTTCCTCAGTGCAGATGTTTTGCATCCTGCTCAAAGCTTGCATATCTCTCTTATCTTTACATTCTCAAACTATTGTGTTCTGGGCTATTGATGTATTAATACTGGTGAATGTTCTGTCATGTTTATAACATGATAATATTGGAACAGGAATGGACTAAGGTGCAGGATCTTATCACTTAGAGCCTACTCTGCAATTCAATAAGATCATGGCTGATAGTGGTTTCAACTCTACATTCTTGTCAACCTCCCATAATCCCAGATTCTTTGTTGATCAAAACTCTGCCTTGCTTGCCTACCCTCAATATATTCAATGACCTAGCCTCTTCTCGTCTCTAGGTTAGAAAATTCTACAGACACAACAATAACTCTTGTCTTAATGTTAAAGGAGAGGCCTATTAATTTTAAACTGTGTCCTCTAGTTCTAGTATCTCCCAAAAGATGGAAGTCCCTCACTGTATTGATTTTATCAAGTTCCCAAGGATCTTACATATTTCAACGAGACCACCTCATTCTTCAAAATCTAAATGGGTTTAGGCCAAACCTCTAACCTTTCCTTCATAAGTTCTCTATCCTAGGAATCAGTTATGTGAAACCTTCTCCAAATTGCATCTAGAGCAATGACATCTTTTTTAATAAGTTGATCAAAACTCAGTACGCCAGATGTGATCTCACTAAGACCCCGTAAAATTGCAGTAAATTTTCTTTGTTTTAAAATTCGTTCCCTTTGCAATGAACAACATTCCATTTGCCTCCTAATCACTTGCTTAATTGCATAGTAACTTTTCGTGGCTTATGTACCAGGACCCAGATTCCACTGTACCACTGAATTCTGCAATTCCTCAGTCTTAGGTAATGTGCTGCCTTTCTACTCTTCCTTCCAGAATGCACAAATTCATGATCAAAACATTTTCTACATTTTATCTGCCAAATTTTTGACTACCTACTTATTTGTATTTTCTGAAGAAGGGTCTAGGCCCGAAACATCAGCTTTCCTGCTCCTATGATGCTGTTTGGCCTGCTGTGTTCATCCAGCTCTACACCTTGTTATCTCTTGTATTCCTTTGTACGTTCTTTACCTCCTCTTGAAAACTTATTATCAACCTCCCATAATCCTAGATTCCCTTGTTGATCAAAAATCTGTCTTGCTTGTCTACCTTAAATATATTCAATGACCGAGCCTCTTCTGCTCTCTAGGTTATTCTGGTGTCACCAACAAATGTAGCTACCAAACTTTCAGAGCCCTCATCCAAGCCTATAGTACAGATTGTTAATAGTTGATGCTTCAGCATTAATTGCGAAGGTACTCCACTTCATACAGCCTCCTAACTCAAAAAATACCCATTTATCCATGTTTTGCTACCTGTTAACTACCATTCATTTCCCCATGCTTATATGTTATCACCTACACCATGATTTTGCGCAATAAACTTTGACGAGGCACTTTAACCGATGCCTTGTTGGCAATCCAAGTATACCACATTTAGAGGGTTCCGTTTATCTAGATAAGTTGATATTCCCCCAGTGAACTTCAATAAATTAGTTAAACACAATTCCTCTTTCACAAAGCTATATTGACTCTGCTTAGTTTCATTCTGGTATTCTAAGTATCCTTCTAAAATATTCTGAGTAGTGGATTTATACCAGTTTCTTTATGCTAGGTCTTAGGCTCATTGACCTACAGTCTTTGGTTTTCAGTCTATCTCCTTTTCTAAATTAAAGTATTACATTTGCAAATTTCTACTCTGCTGCAACTCTTCAGGAATTTAAGAAATTTTTGACTGCTGTGTCTGCAAACACTTCTTTTGAGACTTTAGAACTAGTCAGCTTGTATCTCCAATAGTTTTCCTAGTACTGTATTTTCTGGTCAAGGTGTTCTGTTTTAATTCTTGCCTTCAATACACCTCTTGAGGATAAAGTACCTTTGAAGTTTTCTAAATTGTCTACAGCCGCAAGATACCTCTTTAACACTTCCACCATTTCCTGATTTTCCATAACTACTCCCCAAATTCAATCTCTGCAGAAGTAATACATGAACTAAGTTTAAAAACAAAAATTGTTGGAGAGAAAAGGCAGGTCTGGCAGCATCAGTGAAGAAAGAATTAGTTAACATTTCAAGTCCAATATGATTCATCTTCAGAACTAGAGGAGTCACATTGGACTCAAAGCAATAACTGATTTTTTTCTGCACAGATGCTGCCAGACTTGCTAAGTTTCTGCAGCAATTTTAAAACTTCTAGAAACTCTTACTATCTGATTTTATATTTCTAGCCAGTTTTTCCTCATATTCTAGTTTCTCCCCCCACCTTTTTCTTTGTCATTCTTTTTTTAAACTCTATCCAATCTTCAGACCTAACACGGACATTCTTAGATTTGTGCAGTGTTTCTTTCCATTTGATATTATTGTGAACTTCTTTATTTATCCATGGAAGATGCTTTCTTCCAAAGCCTTCCTTTCACTTGGCCAAATCTTTGTTGATGTTTATAAGTGCCTTCTTAGAAGGTCTGTCACTGTATTTCTCTCATTTTATCTTTTAACCTGGTTTCCCAGTTCAACATTGCCAATTCTGCTCTATAAGTCTTACTTAAATCTTTATTTAAGTTTAAAGTATTACTCTTAGACCCACACTTCTCATCTTCAAAGTGAATGTGAATTTCTACTGACATAATTGCTATTGTCCAGAGGGTCCTTACCATGAGGTTATTGATTAATCCTGTCTCACCGCGCAATACTGGGTTTAGAATAGCTAGCAGTGATTGGTGCTGAATGAAGTGCACTAAGAAATTGTTCCAAAAATACTGTGATTCCCTTTTCCAGGCTACTTTGCCAATCTGATTTGTTCAGTTTGCATGTTGATTAAACATACTTATTATTGCAGTATCATAGTTACGTAAAGCTACCTTGCATCATATTGCATTCAATAGTATTTTGGGCCCCATACTTCAGGAAGGACACTGGCACTGCAGCGTGTCCAGCGGAGATTCACACGGATGATCCCTGGAATGGTAGGCCTAATATATGACGAACAGCTGAGGATCCATACAATGGATTGTATTCATTAAAGTTTAGAAGGTTGAGGGGAAATCTAATAGAAATTTACAAGATAATGCATGGCTTAGAAAGGGTGGATGCTGGGAAGCTCCATTAGGCGGAGAGACTAGGACCCGTGGGCATAGCCTTAGAATTAGAGGGGGTCAATTTAAAACGGAAATGAGGAGACATTTCTTCAGCCAGAGAGTGGTGGGCCTGTGGAATTCATTGCCATGGAGTGCAGTGGAGGCTGGGATGTTAAATGTCTTCAAGGCAGGGATTGATAAATTCTTGATCTCGCAAGGAATTAAGGGCTATGGGGAGAGTGCGGGTAAGTGGATTTGAAATGCCTATCAGCCACAATTAAATGGCGGAGTGGACTAGATGGGCCAAATGGCCTAACTTCCACTCTTATGTCTTATGGACAATAACCCCAACATACTGCAGCTATGACACATCACCTGCCCTGCTATCCTTATTATATGTTGATTAATTTATTTTCCACAACTCACTTACAATAAATAAATCCCATTGCTAATAAGCTTTACTATTACTAGCATACTTTACTATCAATAAAACTTTACAATTCTTCATAAATAACCTGAGTTACCTGAGGTAAACAAGAAAAATGCTCATTAACTAATGACTTACCTGTTTCTCTGTGACATCACATGTTGGCTTTCTCAAAACTCAGTCAATTTGCTCAGTTACAAGCCAATTTATATGATTTGGCCAGACATTTTGAAGGTGTCCCACTCCTTTTCCTCACACCTCTTTAAATGGCGTCCCACTGCTTTATCCTTTTGAGATTTTTAGAATTGTTTCTTCACTCTCACTCCTTGTGCACTTTTAAGTTGGTTCCTTCTGTTCTCACCATTCAGGTTCTTTTAATTGATGCCCCACTTTTTAAACAATATCATTGAGCACCCTTTCTGCCTGCTATTTTAAATGGTGTCCCATCACACGATAACAACACAACGATTATTTACCATGTTATTCCACCTCTTGTTGAAGCACTACCCAGTGCAATATACTTGTCCTCATTTACAAACCTTCTATGGGCTTTTATAGTCACCTCTAGTTTGCAGGTGCATCCTGACATTCCTTTGAATCTATACTCTTGTGTATATCTCCAACTGGAGTTCCTCATCTGCTGAAGGTGCATTTGACTTTCTCACTTCTCCCCTCTGGCAACCTCACTACAATTGAGTGGAAAGCAAAGATAGCAATCCCATAATTCCCTGATTTCCCAGCTGGCAACTTGGACTCGGAATATTGAATCTTTCATATCTAACTGACAAAATACTAATAAATGAAGATTATGTTCTTCGAGCAGTTTGGAAACTGCACAGGCTAATGGGCAAAGGGAACTAATGATGTTCGTATGATAGCCTTCTGACTAATATATTAGCAGAGGCAATTTACAGAAAATGGAACAAATTTTTCGTAAGGGTCAGTGACAAATAATTATTGCAGTGGATTCATTCACTAATCTTATCGTAATATGTTCGAGATTCATGAGGCTTTTAAATTTTATTTTGAGAAATTATGTTGATAGTTTGATTGTCATTTCCAAACTGATCAAAATTGTAACAATGGATAACAGTATGGGCTGGGGATCATTCTACCACTGATTCCTAACTTCTGTTACTCATCAAATTTTCTAAGCGGCAAA
The DNA here is from genome assembly GCF_030684315.1 of Stegostoma tigrinum. Lineage (NCBI taxonomy): Eukaryota > Metazoa > Chordata > Chondrichthyes > Orectolobiformes > Stegostomatidae > Stegostoma > Stegostoma tigrinum. The sequence continues at coordinate 29,399,938 of NC_081372.1, forward strand.
GTATGACAAGAAATAAATCAAATTATAACAAGCAATAAACCAAAATTGGTTGCACAAGAAATTTTAAAAGATTAATTTCAACATAAACATAAGGGCTCTGTACTGTTCATCTCAGCCAAGTTTAATTGATCAGCAATGCTCCTTAAAAGGTTTGTGTCTTATTTGTGCACATACCTTAAAACAGGCACTATCAGCATTTGGCCGTCCTTCGGTTAGATTTGCACATGGAATTCTCTCCTCCCTACATTCTTTTAGGGATTTTGTTGCTTCATACTCTGTGATAGACTTCAGGCTGCCTTGTATCGCAGAACTGTGATTCTGGAATGTGAAACAGATTGAAGGGTGCTGCCAACATCTGATTACCATTTTAACAAGAAAGCCATTATGCCAAAATGGAAAAAAAATGAGATTTGCAAATATGCTTGCATTTTAAAACAAAAAAGAATAAAATATATAAGGATGCTTTAATTTAGAACTATGCAACTTGGCTTGCATTTTATAATCTTCATTGTGAGTTTTAATGCAATAGAATCAAGATGTTCTAATTATGAAATACAGAAGACAAACAGTTCCTCTTGGCCATTTCTAAAAACGCATCTTAATTACAAAGTGGCAGTATACACATCACTCTGTGTTAGTAGGAGAATAGGCAAATAATTCTGTTTGAGTTCAATGTAGTTCAATAGGAATTCCATCTGCTGAGTGAATAAATTCAGGCATTGATAATCTATCATCAGGGATGTGAGTGTTTTTGCTAATTCATAACTATAGAACAAAATGTTTGTCAAACCAATTCACCCTTTTTACAGGAACCGAGGAAGAAAGGCATTTCTTCTCAGTTAATTTGATGTGAAGTAACAAGACATCACTGTAACCAATTTGTTATGGATGATGGCTATTAAAAACTAAGAAGGACAGTAGAGGAAATAGCTTACCAAAGGGGCAAAGTTCGAATGTAAAAGGACCATTATCATTGTCTGATTTCTTCTAATAGGTGTTCAATTAAGTAATTGCAATGGAAATGGCAAACATAGCCCTGATGAGCATGTCGTGAGATGACAAAGGATTGTTGTTTGCATTTCAGAGACCTTTCATATGATTCACTAGATCTGATATGTCTACCTGAGGATTATTGCAGTGAAACCATTTTGAGAGCAAAGGCATAAAGTTTTAATGGATAACTCAATTATATGTTGCTTTGGGATAGTAAATGTTATGTTTTAAAATATGAGTGTGTCATGTATCACCCTTGACCAAGGAATTCGAATGAGAATACAACTTCTTTCAAAGCATCAGTTACACTGTGTGTACTATGTTTATGCACATCAAGATTGTGAAAATAATCCCGATGCCATCATACATCTCCAATTTGAAATCACCAGGCACCTAACAATTTGTTTTGTACAGCTGTTTAAAGGGTGTATAATTGTACACTTTCATTGAACAAAAATTAATTAACTTGTGAAATTAACATTGTAATTTTAAGTAAGGAAAAAAATGATATACCTCAGTCTGTAATAAAGTAGATTTTTCTTCAATCCTTAATTGTTTCCCATAGTTTCTAGGTCCTGGTAACATCACATTACCTTTCTTTACATTTGTTCTTGGTTGCTGTTCCTGTACACCCTCCAGGTTTGGCAGCCTTTCTTTCTTCTTCATTCTTCGAATTGAGGCATACTCTGGTGCGTCCATGTTTCTAGGCGACTCCTGAAAACGTTGTGTCAGTGGTCTTTGAGGCGTTAAAGATGCTCCTATTTCATTAGCTCTATATTCAAGCTTTGATTGCCTAACACTTTGAAGATTATTATGATCTACTTCATGATTGGTTCCAACACTTTCATACAACGAGTCTTCAACAGAGTTCTCCTGACAAGGATATCTTTCCGCATTGGCATAAATACAATCCATATCAGTTGTATTTCTCAAAGCAGGCAGCTTTCCACCTTCGCAATTGTTTTCAGGAAGTCTGGGTAACTCTCGGGGCTGTTGAATTCTTGAATTTCTCTCCTCACTTGCTCCCTCCTCCAAATGTTCTGTTCCTAGCGGATGTAGGTAATCCATACTGGCTGACCAACTTCTGAGACCATCTACACATCAAGTGATAATATCAAATAATTATATTGAAAAACATTGTACCATGAGCAATTCTTTCTTACAATCTTTTAAGGAAAGAGTTTATGCCAGATATTACTGTTGCTAATCCAGCAAATTTATCACTGGGATATCAAGCAGGGTTTGGCAGGCAAGTATGTGTAGGTATCCAAAATTTCAAGAAATATTTTGAGGAGATTTTTGAAAGTAGGAAGGGATAGACATTGAACAGTACAGCACAGTACAGGCCCATCGGCCCACAATGTTGTGCCGAACTTTTACCATAATCCTAAGGTCTTTCTAACCTCCACCCTTACCTTATACTGTCATCCATTTGCCTATCTAATAGCTGCTTAAATGCTCCTAATGAGGCCAACTCCACTACCCTCTCTGGCAATGCATTCCACACCCCTACCACTCTCTGAGCAAAGAACCTACCTCTGACATCTCCCCTACATCTACCCCGACTCACTTTAAAACTATGTCCCCTTGCAATAGCTACTTCCACCCTAGGAAAAAGTCTCTGGATATTTACTCTATCTCTACCTCTGATCACTTTGTACACTTCTATCAAGTCACCTCTCATCCTTTGTCATTCTAAAGAGAAAAGCCCTAGCTCTCTCAACCTTTCCTCATTCGACCTTCCCTCCATTCCAGGCAACATCCTGGTAAATCTCCTCTGCACCCTTTCCAACACTGCCACATCTTTCCTGAAACAAGGCATGAAACATGTTGGAAAAAATTCCACAGAGCCCCAGGACTAATGTTTGAGGGGACAGAGACAACATGTTGTGGCAAAGGCAGGGCAGACATGGAGGTGGGAAGCACAGACTGTTGAACCAAGTCATTAGTTACGCAGCCAAAAACAGGTCATAACCAGTTTTTATCCAAAAACTCTTTGTCAGCAAATGTTCAACCATTTCAGGTGAAGAAAATTAAAGTCAGGGCAAAGGGAGGCGGAGTTATATCAATAATAAAACAATACACTTTTGTTGAATGTGAACTTACATTGAATTTTGTCATTGGCTACGGCATCCAATCAAAGTCAGGTTACCTCTGGATGATAGAGGGCATTCTACTCATTGGGTTGAATTTTACCAAAATAGTCAATTTTGGGGAGTTAGAACATAGAACATAGAACAGTACAGCACAGAACAGGCCCTTCAGCCCACAATGTTGTGCCGACCATTGATCCTCATGGATGCACCCTCAAATTTCTGTGACCATATGCATGTCCAGCAGTCTCTTAAATGACCCCAATGACCTTGCTTCCACAACTGCTGCTGGCAACGCATTCCATGCTCTCACAACTCTCTGCGTAAAGAACCTGCCTCTGACATCCCCTCTATACTTTCCACCAACCAGCTTAAAACTATGACCCCTCGTGCTAGCCATTTCTGCCCTGGGAAATAGTCTCTGGCTATCGACTCTATCTATGCCTCTCATTATCTTGTATACTGGAGGGTTTCTCTCCATGAGCTCGAGTGTGTTATGTCACCCAATTATTTGCTGCTTACCTCATTAACTGTGCACTACAGCTCAGTGGTACCCTTCTCATACTATCCCGGTGGTGGAAGTACTCACCACGGCACAGGTTGGGATTTGTGCCACCGGTGTCACATTTAATTTTCAAACACGCACCAGTTCAATTGTTCTCAGCCACAAATAGCCCTTCACAGCACATGTAGTGCGGGGAAATTAAAAAAAATGCTTCTGAGGGCACAGAGATGGGCAGAAGACACTTCCTTGGAAACAGAGGCATACCTTTGTGAATGTATTATTACTGAGTGTAATCCCTGTCTAAGCAACTGTCACTCTAAGTGCAGCTACACAGGCTACCTCTCCTTATAGATTTTGAACATAGTAAAGTCCCCACCCCCGACCTCATCCCAAGACCAGCACCGCGCCCCCCCCATCCCCATTTCATTGACCTGACCATCTTCTCTACCACCTATCTGCTCCTCCCTCCTCACTGGCCAATCCCCACCCCCACTTCCTACCTACACTCACCTTCACTAGCTTCATCCCCGCCTCCTTGACCTGTCCATGTCCTCTCCCACCCTATCTGCCCCTCGCTCCTCACTGACCAATCCCCATCCCCACGACCGATCTACACTCACCTTTACTAGCTTCATCCCCTCCTCCTTGACCTGCCCGTCATATCTCCCAAATATCCACTCCACTATCTACTGTATCATCACCCCCACTCTTCTCTATTTATTTCAGAGCCTCTTTCCCCTCCCCCATTTCTGAAGAAGGGTCTAGGCCCATAACATCAGCTTTCCTGTTCCTCTGATGCTGCTTGGCCTGCTGTGTTCATCCACCTCAACACCTTGTTAACTCTGACTCCAGCATCGGCAGTTCCTATTAACTATGCAGAGAGACGCCTTTGTCTCCAGGATGTAGCCATCCTTTTAAGGTATCCAACCCTTGCAATGAAGCAGGATCACAAGAGTTCTCAAGGATATAGGCAATGAGGGCAATAGACTCTGCTCTCCTGTATATCCTCCACATCCTGAGGGGACCTTTAATTGCAACGTCTTCATGTGGAAGCTAATGGGCAGCTACTGAAAGTTGCTTCTGGTCCTAGCCTTTCTGACACATCTGCTCTGCCTCACTATTTCTGTGCCTTAGACACGTGATAATGATCCTGCTGTGGCTGGATCCATTGGTCACTTTTCGAATGAATCAATGTGGGGAAAATACCAGAAACAGAACTGTTTTAGTAATGTGAGCATTCTGCATGTACATCACTCATAAATTACCATTTAGCCAAACCCTTGAAACAGTGTGATATGGAGGACTCTGATAAGAAGGACAATGGAATGCATCTACATAGGTTTACATGCTCATCATCGAGAATCTAATTTTCCCAACCTTGCTCTACTTTTCCAATTGACTCACCATTACACATGCTGGGGAAAATTCAGCCCATTCAATCAAATCCTTCAAAAGAAACCTATAACCTTCATATTGTACAATATAATTGCTTCTCTGCTTTCAAGTTTTGCTTCTACTGCCCTGGACCGCAAATCATTCCAGATGAATGGCTTGTCCATCATCTACAAAGCAACGTCAGGAGTGCAGCTGAATACTCCCCATTTGCCTGGATGGGTGTAATTCCATTAACACTCAAAAAGCTTGACACCATCCAGGTTAAGGCAACCCTCTTGACTTTCACCACATTCACAAAAATTCACTTCCTTCACCACCTACGCTCAGCAGCAACAGCATTATTTACCATCCACAAGATGGACTGCAAGAATTATTCCAGGGTCCTTAAACAGCACCTTCCAAATCTACAATCTCTACCACTAGAAGGACAAGAGTAGCATACCACCATCTGCAAGTTCCCCTCCAAGCTACTCACCATCCTTCAGTGTTGTTCCTTCAGTGTTGCTGAGTCAAAGACCTGGTACTCCCTCCTCAATGGCATTGTGAATGTGCCCATACCAAATATGTGGCAGCTCACTACCACGTTCTCAAAGGCAATTAAGGATGGCCAATAAATGCTGGCCCAAACAGTGACACCCATATCCATAAATAGATTTTTAAAAATCAACTCCACATATATGGAGAGCAGCTTTTAGACATCAGCCTTGAACTTGTATCTTACCATGTCTCCTTCTCTTGTAATCTTCATTCAACTTAAAATAGTGTTCAGGAATAAGCATTTTTATTCCTATGAGTGTAAAGTGTACCACTATGGTTCACCTCCTTTCAATCTTAAAGAGCTCAAGTTTGTTTTGACTTTTCTTCCTGACTTTGTCCTTTTACCTCTTTCTATTTATAATAAAACACATTTTGTAGTTTACTTACTTTCACCATGGTGAGACATTCTGCTAAGATTGCGTACTCCCAGTTCAGGTGTATTAACAGGTCGAAGCTGGTGCATGTGCCCTACGGACTAAATACAATAAAATTTAATTAAAACATATTTGGTCCAATTACTCTATTATTTTTATTCACCATATGTTATATCTAAAACTAGGATGGAGACAAAGGCTTAACAGACTTTAAAAACGGGTAATTCATGATCTGGTCACCCTAGGTTTAGTGTTCATCCACTCAATTCCTGCAAACCACCCACTATTTTGTCTCTGGACACAGTTTTGATCGTGGAAACAATTCACTGTCCTCTGAGGAAACAGGAGTTTATGATGCAAGTTACAGGCGTTACCTTCCTTGAAAAAAGTTGAAGACAATACTCAACTGTGTCAGAAAGTGGGGCTAACTTTTCATTCAGACTAACTGTGACTCTGATACTTATCGTCCTGAGCTTAGGAAAACATTAATAGAGTTGAGTTGCTGTAAAAACTATCAAATTAAAACGGTGGTTGAACAAATTGGAGAAATACAGTTTACAATTTATTTCTATTGGGTTCACAGTTAAAAGTACTTACCATACCAACTAACTTCACACCATCAATCTTTACTTTCTTTTCTTTGTTGTTCCTGCTGAATATAGAAGATACAAATTTGTTTAATTGCATTCAAAAAAGTTCAGGAATACCTATTTTCCCTCATTTAAATAGCAAAGACTTCTTTTCTCATTTTGAATGTCTCATTGGACCTTTTCCAACAAAAATTATGAGAAAATCCAAAAGTCTTCTGTAGGCATTTAAGTTGTAGAATGTTATTAACTGGATGGGCTGTACTTATTCATGCCCTACGAAGGGAAATTAAACATGGAGCTGGAGGGCATGGCAGAGAGACTAAGTAGGCACTTTTCATCTGTCTTTACTGTCAAGAAGATGCTATCAAAGTCATGTCAGAAAGAAGGCACAATATTTGTGAAATTGGATGGATCAAAAATTGACAACGTGGAGGGATATTGTTCCTCACTTAGGTTTGTATTTTTGAGAATCACAAATTTATTCGTAACAACTCCAAGTGGAAGCATGGTTTTCCATAGGAGTTTTAAGCTTTAAAGCTATAGTCAGCTTTCTAAGGAGAATTTTTTCCCAGAAAGCCAATGTAGAAGTTGAAATACTGTCCCATAACATGTAGCATTGTACATTACTAGCTGAAATAAGTTGAAAAACACAGCAAGGAAAGTAGCAGTGAAGAAAACAAAATCTTTGCTTGCAAATAAATCTTGATAGCAATTTAGTGTACATTACAGGTTAGATAAACATTTCTCAACTTTTTATAAATTCATTGACAGGATGAGGTCCAGCATTTATTGCCCACCCGGTCAACTGCATGTGCCTGGAGTCACGTGTAGGCCAGACCAAATAAAGATGATTGTTTCCTTCCCTAAAGGACATTAGTGAATCAGATGCTTTTTCCTCTGACAATCAACAATGGTTTCATTAGAAACTTAATTCCAGATTTTTATTGAATTCAAATTCTACCTTTTGCTGTGGCTTAATTATGAATCCGGTTCTTAGAACATTACCTGGATTTCTGGATTAATAGACTAACGATAAAACCATTAGGCTATTACCTCCCCTAATACTGTACTGTAAGGGTCAAGTACTTCAGAGGACAGAACAACAGAAAATTCTCTTTAAAAACTAAGTCCACAACAGCTCTTCTAGTACTATGGCTACAAGCTGCAGCAAAATTTAAAAAGAAAGATTCAAAAGTACAGCTCCTTTTAGTATGCTAACAGAGAATGTTTTAAGAAAATGATGGACTTCGACTGCAGAGTGCTGACATAATGGTACTAACACTAGCAGCACAATCATTGAGCCTCGCTGAAACTGTGATGACATGAGTTCACTTGATGATCTGAGAGGCAGGATGATGTGAGATGCCAGGAGCAACCAAGAAATCAGGGAATTTAAAATGGGGAATTGGTATTTTCCGTAAGGAGAGAGTATGTAAAAAAGGAACTATTTCAATGTGAAGAAACATTAAAAAAGGGAGACTTAAAACAAGGGCGCTGTATATTAGAAAAGTGGGTATTTAAAATTAATAAGTCATTAGGGTCAGATGAGATGCATCTGAGGAGGCTTACAATTGTTTGGGTAAAGGTTGAACAAACATTGGCTGTGATCCTCTGATCCCACCTGTAGACACAGATAGTGTTCGGAGATTTGAGCATTGTAGATATTATGGCTTGTTGAAAAACGGTCCTAAGGGTTATGATTCCAATAGCCATTATTATTGGAGAAATCAGATCTGAAACTGAAATCTGGCTTGGTGCATTATATTTGGATTATATTTGATTTTAATGAGGTAGTCTCTCACTGAAACAGATGCATACACTATTGCAGATTTGGGTTTGACAAGAAAATTGATTTATTGTGATGAAGAACTGAAGAAAAAAATGGAATAATCTGATCAATTTGTATATAACACAGGTTTAAATGTTTTGAAACATGGGTCAAAAGATAATCCCATTAATTCCTAAAACACTCTTTTACTAATCCCTAAAACACTCCTTTACTAATCCCTAAAACATTCTTTACAGGTCCCAAAGACACTCTGAAATACTCGTAGCAAAGAGAATCTCTTTTCTATCACCTCTATAGGCTTAATTTAATTGTGACTTCAACTCCCAGTTTGGAGAATCTGGACCCTTCATACAATCTATTTTTTAACTAAGCTAAACTATCTTTTTACTTCCTTTGGAGAAACTGCGTTACACTTCGATCTTCAGCTAAACGCCCTGCATAACTGCCCCAGAAATGTTACTCTTGAGATTTTGGGTGTTTCTCCTCAACTTAAAATTAAAGGACCAGAATCTGCCATCAGAAAATCTGGAGTACTCCGTTGTATACTTCATTCATCCACAAACTCACCGAATCTAAACAAAACCTATTAGTTCTTGGAGGTTATCTCTCTCAAATTACTGTTTTAAAATCAACATGGTACAGAAATACTTACAAGTTAATCATTAAACTCCTTCAGACACACAGAAAATCCGAATGCCACCAGTTTAAATTTCAAAAATCCAAACTTGGAATAACTGATATTAAAATATACATAAATCACACACCTTACATTACAGGACACACCCAGCAATTACAGGTCAGTCACTTTTGCCTCAGTTATGGGAAAGCTTTCAGAAAAGATAATCAAGCACAAATCTAATAGTTACTTGGCCAAATGTGAATTAATTAAGGAAACAATCTAAAGGCAAAGATAAAGGCAAAAATGAGTCCAACTAACTTGATTCAGTTTTGTTGATGAGGTAACAGAGAGAGAATTTGATTAGGGTAAAGGTAAAGTTAACATAGTTCCGGAGGACCATAGTGCTGTTCTCTCATTAACAAACTATATCTGCTGGTGATTTAACCAGAGGGGCATCATGTCTCAGGTGAGAAGAAAGGCTGAGGAGGCAGGGCCTCATGGTGACCTCAGTCGATGTGAGACATCGAACCACGCTGTTGGTGTTATTATACATTGCAAACTTGCTCTCCAGCCAACTGAGCTAACTGACTTCATTAATGCAGTTGATGTGGTGCTATGTGAACTAAAAAAGTGCACAATTCAAAAAGAGATGGAGCATCAGATGGACCTGGGAGTATACGTGCATATATCATTGGCAGGGCTGATTGAAAGGCTGTACTGCTTGGCCTCAACTGGTGTGCTGTGTCCAATTCTGGGAACTACATTTGGGATGGATGTGAAGGCATTCGACACAACACAGACTGAATTTGAATAAATATTCCCCCAATGTGGCTCCACATGTTCCAGCTGCAGGAGAGGATTTAGACATTCTTTTGGCCTCTCTAGTTTGAAATTATCAATTTGGTGCCATTAAAAACATAAACTAGAAAGGAAACAGAGAGGAAGGCAAAGAGAAAGAAAGACAGAATTGAAGAATAAGATGGAGTAACAAAGAGTACAAATCTTAGAGGCTAATCAATTATCTTCTAAACCAGTCTGCTGTTTGGGTCCTGTTTTAATTATCATGCAATTTCATTTCTTAATGCAGTTGACAATCAACATTTATTTAATTAACATTATTTGTATCACTGCTTTTGCCCCATACTTATTTCTCATTTACCTGTCTCTCTTACAAGTTAATATTCTTCAATGTCAAGTGTTGCATATAGGAAACATGAGCATATACATACTTGTAAACTGGAGTCAGAGATAACACAGTGTGGAGCTGGAGGAACACAACAGACCAGACAGTATCAAAGGAGCAGGAAAGTTGACATTTCGGGTTGGGACCCTTCTTCAGAAATGGGGAAGGGGAAGGGATCTGGGAATTAAATGGAGGGAGGAGGGGTGGGGATGGGGAAGGTGGGTGAGATGGTGATAGTTGAGTGAAGGTAGGCAGTGGTGAGGATTGGTCAGTGAGGTGGGAGGAGCGGATAGGTGGGAGAGAAGATGGACAGGTTGTGTTGGGTCAGAGAGGTAGGAATGAGAGGGAGGATTGGTCATGGGATGAAGCCAGTGGCAGGGGGGGCGGGGGGGGGGGTGCGGTGGAGAGATTTTGAAACTGGTAAAGTCTACATTGAGACTATTGGGGTGTAGGGTTCCCAGGTGGAATATGAGGTGCTGTTCCTCCAGCTTCTGGGTGGTGTCATTGTGACACTGGAGGCGGCCCAGGATGGAAATGTCACCCAGGGAGGGGGAGCTGAAGTGGTTCATGGCTGGCAGGTGTTGTTGTTTGTGGCACAAAGAGCGCAGGTGCTCTACCAAGCGGTCTCCGAGTCTCCGCTTGGTCTCACGAATGTACAGGAGTTCGCATCAAGAACAGTGGATGCAGTAGACCACATTAGCGGATATGCAGGTAAACCTCTAGCTGATGTAAAAGGTTGTTTTGGTTCCTTGAATGGAGGTGAGGGGGGAGGTATAGGGGCTGGAGTAGCACTTCCTGCAGTTGCAGGGAAAGGAGGACTAGTGGCTTGTGTTGGGTAGGCGAGGGAGTCGTGGAGAGAGTGATCCCACAGAAGGCAGATGGGGTGGAGAGGGAAAAATATCCTTGGAAGTGGGGTCAGATTGCAGGTGGCGTAGAATCATACGTTGAATTCAGAGGTTGGTGGGGTGATACATGAGGACAAGACAGATTCTGTCTTTGTTTTTGTTCGCGCTGTGGGGATGTGAAGGCAGAGGTGCGGGAAACGCAAGAGATGCGGTCAAGATCATTTTCGACAACTGAAGTGGGGGATGCTGCAGCTCTTGAAACACAAGGACAGCTGGGATTTTTAGGAGTGGAATGCCCCATTTTGGGAGCAGATGCGGCGGAGGTGGAGGAATTAAGAGTAAGGGGTCGCAGGAAGGTGGATGAAAGGAAGTACAGTCTAGGCAGCCGTGGGATTTGCTGGGCTTGAAATAGATATTGGTTTCAAGGCAATCACCTGAGATGGAGACAGAGAAGTCCAGGAAGGAGAGAGAGGTATCAGAGATGGCCTAGGTGAACATCAGGTTGGGGCGAAAGGTGTTAGTAAAGATGAACTGTTCAAGATCCTTGTGGGAGCACGTGGCAGCACAGATACAGTCAGTCATCGATGTAGCGGAGGAAGAGGCGGAGAATATTGATAGTGTAGCAGCAGAAGAGGGACCATTCCATGTATAATATCCACGCATTATATCAGAACCTTTGTAACCTCAGTAAGTTTCAAACACTTCACAGCTACTTTGTGGATGAAACTGAATGCTGACAGTAGGAGTCTAACTAGCTGGCTGCAGAACCGGCAAGAATGCAATGTTTTCCTTCGGGAATACTCACTGGATCAGGCGGACGTCAGACACTTATCTGGTCAATACTGGTCCTTTCCCAGGATTTAGTTTCATTTCTCCTGCCCTCATCCCACAATAAGTACTGGCTAATCAGAGGCCAGGCAGATATACTTTGCCTTTGTCCATTGCGGGGATGGCTGCTGTTGGTAATCCATTTGCCAAGGACCGAGTATCAATGAGGGACCAAGGTCACAGGTAAATGACGGCAGGATCTGCCTGAAGCCTGCGTCAGGCTCAATGCAAGCCAACTTCCTACTTGCCACTGTTTGTATATCAATGGCCCACTTAAGGATCTGGTTGCACCCAATTAGCATTCGGCAGACCCTGATCCTTCCAGGCAGAGGCAGAAAGACGTTGTGGTTTCTGCCCATCCAACTGAATATGCCTATGCCTTCTGTCTCATTTCTGGGAGGAGAGGCATTAAACTCTGCTCTGTGCCTCAACACTCAGTTCAAATTGGGAGAAAACAGACAATAAAAAAAATTGTTTCTACCTTCCTGGAAGGCAAAATCATTAATAGTAATAACATTTAATGGTCTAAAGAGAAATCTGATATCAAACTGCTCTGCTATAAGCATATCTTCCATGCTCTTTTGGTAATAACCATTCCCTGTTTCAGGGAGTGGGCAAGTAATCCACTTCAAAACGGTTGCTATTGGACCCAACCCCAAGGTAGTACACAAGCATTGCATAGACTAACTTGCCTTCTAATTGCTCTCCTTCACTGCTGCATCGGAAAAGAGGCTGCTATCTTCTAGACAGTTTAGAGAAGCCCGGGAACAGAATTTGTGATGATCTGCTCATTCAGGTCTGTATTACCATTATCAAGCCCACAACCTCTTTTGAAATAAAGTTCATAAACATATTGACACTGTATGTACAAATGACACTGTTATGTTTGAATATATTTCCTGATTCTTGTCTGTGTTTTCTAATTCCAAGATGCTGTTCGATAAATGTTCCACATGGACAGAGACAACTTACTGTGATTGCAGAGAATGGCTCAGCACATTATGCGGACCTCGCTCAATATAGAAGAAATTACATTCATTATAAACTTCAAGATCATTGTTGCTCCCTTGAAACTGTCACAAAATGTGATGTCAATTTTATAAATGGTTAACTCATTCATGAAATTTGCAGCCGGCAAGAAACGTAGATTATTTAATGACTGTAATTATAGGGGCTTCAGTGAGCAGCAGATGGATTTGAAGAACATTTTCATATTAAGTATGAAAGAAACAATTATAATCTCCTTACAATAAAAACAGAATTCCATGCGATAACGTAAAAAGCAAATGTTGCTTCTACAGATTTTATGAACCTAACTGTGGCACTAAAGAAGCCATTAAATACCTCATTTGGAACCCTTATCAAACACAGCGATTAATGAGGGATTTGCTGACAGAACAGATGCTGGGAATTGTGGACCTCTTAAAAGTTGCTGTGTCTTCAATGCCAATTAATATTTGTTTAGTTTTGCACAGTGGGTAAAATTGAATCAATCAACCTTAAAATGCAGCTGCTAAGTTCTGTGTTTATGTTATATGCAAAGTAAAAGCACTGGCAATGCTTCTCTTCCCCTTTACTCTCAAAGCCTTAACTTCTTTATATTGTTTTGATTGTCATGTCCCTGATGTACATCTCACTGCACTGCCTCTGCTTCCGTTGTCTAGTGAAATTCCAAAATAATATGGCTTCTGTTGAAACCACGATGTGATCTTGTTAACTGACTTAAGGTGCAGTCATTACTTGCATTAATTCTGCAATTTTACAGGTTTGATCTTCTAGTGGTAAACCAGCTTGTCACAAAGAGGCAGATTTTGACTTTGCAACATGCTGTAAAGCAAATGGTGAAAATTTGGCAGTTCACTTTATAAATTTCCTTAAATTTTACTTCAATTGATGTCAATGAAAGTAATGTCACGCCAGAACCATAAAAATGTGGCCAGAACCACAAAAATGTGGTTGACCCTTAACTGGGAAATTAGGACAAGTAATAAATGCTAGCCCAGTAAGCAATGCTCACATCCCATGAACTAATAAAAGAACAAAAAATCCTGGCAAGAGATTAATTAGATCTGATATCTTCATTGTTTTAATAAACGCACATGGTCCCTTAAAGGTTTCACAAGCTGCCAAGATAAGTAATTAGACTGATTGCTGAAATTAAAATAATTACAAAATAGAAGTTTTGAGGCCCATGTGATAGACAGACACAGGAAAAAAATTTGACTGCAAATTAGTCTTCAGATTGCAAACAAACATACAGCCTTAAGAATTTGGAGCAGAAGTAGGCCATGTGGTCCTCCGAGCCAACTCTGTCATTTAAAAAGATCATCGTTGACCTATCTATGATTTGAATTTCACATTCCAGTTTACTCTCGACAACTTCTCATTCTTCTGCCTAACAAGAGCCTTTCTACTTGTAACTTTAAAATATTCAATCCTCCTCAGCCTCTGAAGCAGACAGTTCCAAAATCACACAACCGTTTGTAAGAAAAGAATTCCATCATCACTGATGCTTCGCCGTCACTTTCTCCAGGGCAACAGGGGCTTGGTAATAAATGCTAGCCCAGCCGATGGTGCTCACATGACATGAATGAATTTTTAAAAAATGGAAGTCCTAAAAGAGTGGCCCCTAATTTTTGAACAGTGTCCCCCGACTTCTGGACTTACCCACTAGAGTAAACATTCTTTCTCTGTCCACCTCGGCAAGATTTTTTTGGGATCTTATAAATTTAAATCAAATTAACCATCATTTTTCTAAACTCTATTGAAAAGAGGTTCGGCTTGTCCAAAACTTCCTCAGAATGGAACCCACTAATTCTGGGTATTAACCAAATAAGCTTTCTCTGAACCACCTCCAATGCATTTATATTGTTCCTTAAATAAGGACACCAAAGCTGTGCACAGCATTCAAAATGTGGTCTTCTCAAAGCTCTGGCAAACTGATGCATAGCATCCCTACTTTTATGTTGAATCCCTCTCGTAATGAAGGACAGCACCTCAGTAGCCTTCTTGATTATATTCTGTACCAGACTACTAACATTTTGTGATCATGCACCTATATTCCTTTGCACCTCAGAATTCTATAGTCATTCTCCTTTAAATAATACTCTACTCATTGTATTCTTTTCACAAAAACGATCTTTGTGCATTTATGTAAACTGTCTATATCCATCTGCAGATAATGAAATGTGAGGCTGGATGAACACAGCAGGCCCAGCAGCATCTCAGGAGCACAAAAGCTGACGTTTCGGGCCTAGACTCTTCATCAGAGGGATGCAATCTAGTTATGTCTCTTTCACTACATATTTTCCTAATTATCTTTGCGCCATCTGCAAAATTTAGTCCCACCATGTATTTGAACCTCTCATTTAAGTCATTGATTTAATTTGTAAAAAATTCAGGGTCCATCACGTCCTGCAAATCTGAAAAAGATTCCTCTCTGATGAAGGGTCTAGGCCCGAAACATCAGCTTTTATGCTCCTGAGATGCTGCTTGGCCTGCTGTGTTCATCCAGCCTCAATATCATCCAGCTCCACACTTTGTTATCATTTACGTACATTCTGTTTTCTGCCTGCCACTTCAATTGATGCTGGTATACCCTACACCACAAGCTCCTATTTTGCACAATAACCTTTCACATGGAAGCTTGTCAAATGCCTTTTGGAAACCGCAGTACAGCATATCAATGGGATCAACATTACCCGGAGTGTACATTACTCTTTATAATACCTTTAAATTGGTTAAACACAATTTCCCCTTTCATCCCAATCACCTTGGGTTTCTCCAAGTACTCAGTAATAATACCTGTAATAATCAATTCTAATATCTCTCCCATGGCTATTGTCAAGCTAACTGTGTTCTAGTTGTACTGCTTGAAACTGGTTTGTTTAGTTTGTAGAGTGATTGATCAGGTGATGGACCTTTTCAAAACAGAGGGCTGGTTTCCTAGTATTTCCTGCACCAACTCCATTTTGATTTAGCCTCTGCTTCTTCCCCTAAGCTTTCTTATTATTGTTATACTGTCCATCATTGGCAGTGTTTGTTATTTGTTAATGGGCGATTTGGTGATGGATATTTAGAAATATTAAAAGGCTGGCCTCTCAATGATTCCCCTATCTTGGTTTCTTTGTCTATTTGTTTTTGTTGTTGTTATGCTGCCCCTGGTGGACAGTGCTTGCAATTTGGTGCCAAGCAGAAATTGCTGGAGATGTTCTGCAATTTGGTTGTTAAGACCCTTTTCAGGGAGAGGAATATATGTCCGGTGGTGGTGGCATTCTACAGGAAGTGGCAGAAATGGTGTCTTATGATCCTTCGGAGGTGGATGTTGGTAGGGTGGTAAGTGAGGACTGGGCCCTTTGCCGTTGTGAGGGGGAAGAGAAGGAGTGAGAATAGAAGTGTGGGAGATCGGTCAGCCATGACTTAGGGGCTTGTCAACCACGGTTGTGGGGAGTGTGGTTGAGGAAAAGGATGGAAGTTTCTGAGCACGCTCCACTCCATTATCAGCATTCCGCAGGAATGATCCCTCTGGGGCACCTTGGTCCACTCCAAAAACCTCCCCACAGCACCACCCATCGCAATCATAGAAGGTATAAAACCTTCCCGTTTACTTCCTCCCTCCTTACTATCAAAGGCCCCAGTCACACATTCCAGGTGAAGCAGGATATACCTGTAATTCACTCAATCCGTTCTACTGTACTCACTGCTCACGATGTGCTCTCCTCTACAGTGGGGAGACAATATGCAGGCTGGGTGACTGCTTTGTGGAACACCTACATTCTGTCTGCAAAGGTGACCGAGAGCTTTCAGCTGCCTCTCCTACACACCACCATGTTCCCTGGCCAACATCTGTCTCACGCTTGCTGCAGTGCTCCAGTGAGGCTTGGAGCAAGCTGGAAGGACAAAATTTCACTTTCTGCTTGGGCACCCTGCAGTGAAGTTGAATAATTTCAGAACCTGAACATGTTTCATATCTTTTACCCAACCCCATACCCCAGGACCTGGGGGGGTGGGGGTGTTTTCATTTTCACCTACTTATGGTCTCCAATAGCAGCTCTTCTTTCATCTTACCATTATCCATCCCGTTGCCTGCCTGTCTTTTTCTCCATCTGCATTCTGTCTCTACCTGTTACTTACTCCTTTTCCCATCCTGTCCCCCTCTCCCACCAAATCTGTCTTCAGCATAAATACTTAGCTGTCATTACTTCTGAAGAAGAGTCACTGGGCCTAAAACATTAACCCTGCTTTCTCCCCACAGAAGCTTCCTGATCTGCTGACGTTCTCCAACCATATCTGTTTTTGTTTCTGATTTCCAGCATCCACAGTCCTTTGTTTTATTTTGTTAGAATTTGGCAGATTGGGCGAGTTGACAATTTGGTGGTGGAGGGACGTTGCTAACCAACTCCATTTTGATTCAGTCACCTCCTTTGAATCCTCCCCTTTACTGGTACATTGCTTCTGGTAGGTCGTGCTTATAATTAGGTAATTTGATGGAGGATTATTAAGATGAAAAAAAGGCTCTTTTCCACCCTAGTAATGTGTGGATTAGAAGGGGGAAAGAGTGAATTAGTGTTTGTATTGCACTGAGACATAGTGTTCTTTGGAAGGCAGACTCACTTCTGCTTTGTGTAGCAGCTTAAGAATAAATAACAAGATCTAGAAAAAGCGCCTAATGAGTGGTTAGTTTCTTTATATTTGTCAGATAATCACCTTCTTGGTTTAATAGTATTGTACAAAGAGCAATACACCCCACCAAGACCTTTCATCCCACCATGACATGGCACCTTTCTAAATGAAAAACCTTTTGGCTTTATGCTGCCCTTGTACTTCTACACCCTGTCTATTCATATAACCGTCAAGATGCCTCTTAAATATTTCTATTGTATCCACCTCCACCACTTCATTTGGCAGTGTGTTCCAGGCAATTACCGCCCTCTTTATTTTTAAATTGCCTCTCACATCTCCTTTTAACTTATTCCAATGATTCCTTGTAATTGACATGTCTATTCTTGTCAATAAAGACCCTGAATATCCATTTTATCCATGCCTCTCAATTCTCTAAACTTTTATCAGGTCATCCCTCATCCTTCAATGTTTAAGTGAAAACTGTATGGTAGGCTGGCCACCAGAGTGCATGTCAGAGTGAGGCTATGTTCACATTTCTGACTTTCTGTTGAGATGTCTCTTCTCAGTCTCTTAGTTCTTTTTCTGAGATTAAAGCAGTCAACCTGTTTGCACCCTAAAAGGAATATGGCATTCAATGAAAAATGGGCAAACTGCACAGTATTTATTCAACAAAGCTAAATCACCAGTTAAGAACAACATTTAAAATAGTAAAAGAATACAATCCAGCCAAGTTGAGCATCTTCATGGCTTTATTTAAATAAAAACCAAAAGAACTGTGGATGCTGTAAATCAGGAACAAAAACAGAAGTTGCTGGAAAAACTCAGCAGGTCTGGCAGCAACTGTGAAGAAAGAAAAGAGTTAACATTTTGGGTCTGTTCATTTTCATGGCTGTCTTTGGAATGAAATCTTAAAATCTCCTCCCCACCCATCACTGTACAATTTTGTTAATTGTTGAAAGCAACAGTTATCAAACTGTTTAACATTGTATTGAAAATCAACATGAAAATATTCCTTGCAGAGGTCATACTGAAACTTCATAGAATTGGCAAGAGACCAGAATATGAATTAGTGAAATTTATATTATTATCTTTTCTATTATATCAAAAGATAGATTTTTGAAAACAGCAATTACTGCCATTAATTCCGTTGGAGTTAATTATGAGTGCAAAATGGCATACTCTGTTCTCATTCTTCAATATTTATGCTGTCCTTTTAAAAATAATGAACAGCGATCACTTTTGAACAATGGCCTAGATTCAGCAATGGCAATGATGGTGAAACAAACAGAACAGAACCTTATTGGGATCTGAACAATATGGGTTATGGGGAGATTTGTGGCAAAGTCGCACAAAAAGACATGTCCATTTCAACACTCTTTCCTCACCTGGAGCAGCACTAACTACTGTGTCAGCCAATTTCATCCAGCAGAATCTTTCCCGTTGCCTCATTTCAGGAGAAAATGGCTCACGGCAGCGCTAAAAGAGTCATATCAGATGCTGGGGTGCCCAAGTTTGGCTCCTCCACCCCGTGAGGAGAAGGTCCTGAGCATGACCATCCTGGATAGCTGACTGACTGTGCCCACATCGCCAACGGATACTGTAGAGCGCCATTGAGTAACTCTACAGGAATGACTTGATTGAGTACACTTCTCCTTTGACTTTGAGACATGGCTATTTGATTGACGCACATGTTGTGTGTTTACAGCACAGGCTGCTGGCACATGGTATTGATGTGAGGTTGATAAAGCATGCGCTGTGTATCAAACTGTCCACTCCCTGCTGACAAGCTGCCTGGATTTGCATCTGCATTGAACTGCATGGCAAGACAGAAGTCTGCTTGGGCTTTTAAACTGTGGCTGAAGAGGCAATTGCAAAAAGGCAGGGTAGAGATCTTGTGAACATCAGAGTAGGTGCAAAGTTGGTGAGTGCTAAGATGGTGAGTGAGCAGCCCTAAGACTCCGATCAGTGAACTGAGCAGCTATCTCTGCACTGAAATGTATCCTCACAGTAGCATTACAAAGAAAGGTGCCAGTGCATTCTGGGAGTACAGCATGGCAGCGCAGAGGCAAACTGTCAGTGGATTGGTGATGTGCCATGATGTGGTGAGGCTGGTGCTGGTCAGATGTCAATCTCCGTGGGTGTTGGGTGCATGCAGCCAGTGCCCATGGATGTGCCTGAGATATTAGCATCAGGCGACTAAGATGGATGTCCGGAGAAACCAGCAGTGAGCTGGAGTTGCCAGGTACCCATTCAAACTTTCATGTTAGGAATTCTTGGTGTGTCATTTCTGCCACTGTGCCAGCTTGCATGTTAATGAGGCTAAATTGAAGTAATAATGAGGGTGGCAATGAGTGATAATCTCTGAGAAGAGACTTCTTGCCAGTTACTAGAATCTTGACTCAACCTCCAGGACTTGGTTGGAAAATGCGATGTTTTGGTTTCTATGTTGTTCCCAGGCCTGAGAATTATTCCACCAATTTTTTTTTAAAAACAATTCACATCTTCTAAAGCTTTTAACATTGATCTATATTATAGCTTCCATCCTAATTCAACCAGTATCATTTATTTTGACACTTGAAAATTGCAAACATAATTGAAGAAATATTAAGTGCTTTTAACTCACTGCTTTGGAGTGAGTGAGAATATTTTTCAGTGATTGAGAGCTTTACTATGCCTGCTGATATCACCACTTCTGCAGGTCAGGGCATCCCCTTGGCATGGTGCTAGGTTTAACTTGCTACCAGAAAAAGAAAACCACACCATAGAGATCACTAGATCATTACAGGCAAATTTTCTTCACAAGCAGCAATGAGTGCTGTTGCTTTTCCACCGACTGCAAAATGTACTTGGAGGTTGGATCTACTTGTTTACCTGAGATTTTCGTAGCTACAAGGGTCAGCAAATTTACTTTGGCATTGCTTCTAACTGCATAAACTCCACACATGAAGAATTTGTGATACTTGCGCTGGAACAATCTGAAAACCGGGAGAGATTTCAGGTGGGTAGAGATAGAATATTCCTGTCTTATGCTATGTAACAGTGCCCTCAGGTGGCTATCATCAGTTCTTATTAAATCTGAGACATCAGAATCAAAATTATTGATGAGATCCTAACCTTCATTCACCTTAAGAACGGAAGAAAGACTTGTCATTTTTAACATAACTATTATTAAATAACTTCGGAGAAAATCCAGGTTTTAATACATGGCAATACAAAACAGATTTTTTTCTTTCAGATCTCATGTATCCTTGCTTCATTTTTACATTTTACAAAAGAAGCTTCTATTTTAGCAACCTCAGATCAACTCAAACAATCAACTGACTTTTCTGCCATTCAACATGCCTATGATAGATACTTGCCTTCTAAAATCATCAATTAATTAACTTATGTCCAATTTAAGGGAAATTCTATTCTACTGTATTCTAATTAGGAATGGACATCAAATGCTGGTCTTCTCTCTAACACTGACATGCCATTAAAGAAAAAAACCCTTACTACTTCCCAAGTGCCTAGGTGTTTATAAATATTTTAATTGATATAAGTCCATTGTGTTTTGGAACAGCACATTTCACTTCTTTCTAACACTGCATGAATAAATTTTTATACAGATGTCTTTTGATCAGCTCACCGTGAACTTAAGATGGTGTTCTTGGAATTTCAGCATATTTCTGAATTGGACTATTGGGACCAGAAAACAGAAATGGGAGAATCTGAGATAATGGGAACTGCAGATGCTGGAGAATTCCAAGATAATAAAATGTGAGGCTGGATGAACACAGCAGGCCAAGCAGCATCTCAGGAGCACAAAAGCTGACGTTTCGGGCCGAGACCCTTCATCAGAGAGGGGGATGGGGAGAGGGAACTGGAATAAATAGGGAGAGAGGGGGAGGCGGACCGAAGATGGAGAGTAAAGAAGATAGGTGGAGAGAGTATAGGTGGGGAGGTAGGGAGGGAATAGGTCAGTCCAGGGAAGACGGACAGGTCAAGGAGGTGGGATGAGGTTAGTAGGTAGATGGGGGTGCGGCTTGGGGTGGAAGGAAGGGATGGGTGAGAGGAAGAACCGGTTAGGGAGGCAGAGACAGGTTGGACTGGTTTTGGGATGCAGTGGGTGGGGGGGAAGAGCTGGGCTGGTTGTGTGGTGCAGTGGGGGGAGGGGACGAACTGGGCTGGTTTAGGGATGCAGTAGGGGAAGGGGAGATTTTGAAACTGGTGAAGTCCACATTGATACCATTAGGCTGCAGGGTTCCCAGGCGGAATATGAGTTGCTGTTCCTGCAACCTTCGGGTGGCATCATTGTGGCAGTGCAGGAGGCCCATGATGGACATGTCATCTAGAGAATGGGAGGGGGAGTGGAAATGGTTTGCGACTGGGAGGTGCAGCTGTTTGTTGCGAACTGAGCGGAGGTGTTCTGCAAACCGGTCTCCAAGACACCTCTGCTCAGTTCGCAGAGGCTTGGAGACCGCTTTGCAGAACACCTCCGCTCATTTCGCAACAAACAACTGCACCTCCCAGTCGCAAACCATTTCCACTCCCCCTCCCATTCTCTAGATGACATGTCCATCATGGGCCTCCTGCACTGCCACAATGATGCCACCCGAAGGTTGCAGGAACAGCAACTCATATTCCGCCTGGGAACCCTGCAGCCTAATGGTATCAATGTGGACTTCACCAGTTTCAAAATCTCCCCTTCCCCTACTGCATCCCTAAACCAGCCCAGTTCGTCCCCTCCCCCCACTGCACCACACAACCAACCCAGCTCTTCCCCCCCACCCACTGCATCCCAAAACCAGTCCAACCTGTCTCTGCCTCCCTAACCGGTTCTTCCTCTCACCCATCCCTTCCTTCCACCCCAAGCCGCACCCCCATCTACCTACTAACCTCATCCCACCTCCTTGACCTGTCCGTCTTCCCTGGACTGACCTATCCCCTCCCTACCTCCCCATCTATACTCTCTCCACCTATCTTCTTTACTCTCCATCTTCGGTCCGCCTCCCCCTCTCTCCCTATTTATTCCAGTTCCCTCTCCCCATCCCCCTCTCTGATGAAGGGTCTCGGCCCGAAACGTCAGCTTTTGTGCTCCTGAGATGCTGCTTGGCCTGCTGTGTTCATCCAGCCTCACATTTTATTATCTTGGGAGAATCTGGTTATGTTTCATATAGCAAGCCTGTCTGAGGCAACATTTAAGTGACTTTTCTAAGAAGTACAATAAGCAGACGTTCCTGGCCTGAGGGAAAACCTACTCCAATACAATCCATGTAAAATACCAAACACTTTGGATGGCAAAGAAGAGACTACTGAATACTGGATGTTAACTTCAGGCAGAAGATACTAGTCTTGGCAGTATATATGTGGACCAGGATTTAAATGACAACTTGATTAATCTGATTTTTTAAACTGTATTGTTCATTTAATGTGTCAACATTACTATCGTTTGTTCACACCTTCTGTTGTTTGTACAGTGCTTCAGGCTAACTTGTTAACTCCCCATTCCTATACTGCTTGCACATGGTTAACATTTTTAGACCCAACTAGAATATACATTTGGACAATTTTTTGAGGAAAAGTAATCTGCAATCTGTTGAATTATTTGTCTTTGGTGGGTGCTTCAAATGTTTAACAAAAAGAGTGACCATTCTAGCCAGTGTCACCCTCATCTCCAAACAAGCTTTGAAGCTTTCATCCTGAAATGGCATGACCCAACATTTATGAAGAGGTTGTAATAACCTGATTTAGAAGTCTTGAACGAAATAGAAGCTGTTACAAAATCACTCAATTTTGCACCAGGAAAATGTTATGAAACATAGAAAGCTAGGGAGAAACCTTTCTCATGATATCAGGATGGGGCATTAAGAGCCTTCTTTCAGCTGAAGAAGCTGCTGGCTCTGGGTGGGTGTTGGTGATAAATGGGGAGACCGTAAGGAGTTTGATAGAGAATACGGATGTAAAGGTGAAAAAACAATTGCAAACTGTCAACAATTGAACATCAAGTAAATAGAAAATCCTGAACCATTAAGATACTGATTTATTTGGAATAAATTTGATGCTTCTAGCCTAAGACTGAATATGTTCAAGAGTTGTAACGGGGGGAAATGCAATGGATGCTAATGTAATAAAGTCTGTGTCAATTGTTAAATTTAAATCTGAAGCTGGAATCTGAGTTGCAACAAAGGAAAGTATTAGCTGCCTGGTTAAAACATTCTAGTGTTGTGCACGTACAATGGAGGCACATCATCAGTGATTTCACCAATCTGTGGAGGATGTTTTCAGAGTGATGGTTTTTTGTGTGCAGATGCATGTCAATTTTATTTTACTGTTTATTGCTAATGTATGTCTGTTGTCTTGTGCCAATTTAAATATGGTTGTCTCTCAGAAATTAATGCTTTTCTTGTGTATTGTTGCTTTCAGCCTAATGGAAGTTAATTTTATTTGACGATCTAGCGAAATTTTCAAATTCTGCTTCTGTGTTTTGAAATGTCCGACAGATCAAACACATTGAGAAGGTAATGTTAACACATGACTGTATTAGCCAATCAAAAAGTTAGTAAGAAAGAATGAAAAAATACCCTTGAAAAGTATAACGTAGCCGTCCAGAGCATCACTGCTGAATGTCAAAGTGAGCTGCTTAGAAGAATTGATCAGTGCTGCTTTACTTTGTCTCAGTTATAGTGAGAAAGAAAGGCCCTGTAGACTTAAGTCCTCACACTTCCTCCCACTTTGCACACCCCCCATGCCAAAATTCATGCCACCTCAAGTCACTTTGTTACTACCCTCATGCCAAGCTATGTTTCTCTATGCATCTTTACGGCTCCTCATGCCCTCCATGCCAAGCTATGGCACTACCATAACTCAGTCACCCATTATGCATATATAGAAGCAATGAGACCTATAGTGAAAATATCATAGTGCAATAAAACACTTTTAAAAGAGGCAATACATTCATAACATCCACCACATTAAAATAAAATCAATTCACTGCTATCCCAATAAAAGTATCAATCATCCAGACATTTAGAGTTCAATACCTAAAACCTCAAGTGCCTTGAAACCACTTAACATCACGTAAATAAACATTTTGAAATTGAAAGCAGCCGTCAGACAGCCAGAGCTGTCCATCAAACGGGAGCTCAGCTGTTTTAGCTTCTGATGGATAGCTGTGCTTTCACCCAAGAATGCATAATGAAGCTTAGCTAGGAACCTGGCCATCCATTAGCCTGTTAAAACATCTGAACCCATAGAAAAAAAACTTCTTTATGGACAACTGATGCTCCCTGATTTTTTTATCAATTACACAAAATTTATTTATACAACATAGTGGCTTCAAGGGCTTGCAGCTTTGTTCTGAATGACTGACACTTTTACTACCTTGCAGCAAAAGGAATTTTCTTTTAAACCGTGGGTAGGTAAGGAATGACATTTTAAAACCTTACTTTTAATACACTCGATTATCAGTCTTGAGTTAATTGTTTTTATGCAGTGTGTAGTGGGCGAATGGGCATGCTAGTGTCATAGCTGAGTGTAGGGCGTATGCACGGCCTAGAGCTTGGGTAGTGGGTCATAGTCTGGCATGGGGCTGGGGTCCATGAGGAGGGTGTTTTGAACTTATAACTGACAGGTTTGCTTGGGAGGACTACAGTTCATTACGTCTTAGAGTTGCCATGGAGCATAATGTTTTGAAGACCTGGCCTGATTACATGACGATTGCTGAGGACTAGGAGACACATATGCTCTCAACAAATACAGGCAGATTGAGAGTGAACGATGTGAGTTCACAACTTGAACGAGCTCTCGTCTTTAACCAATTTCACTTGCCATTTTTAAAAGGTCTCCCACGTCATTCCAACTCAATGAAAAGCCAAATGCCTACTGCCCACACCGTGGATCAGATAGTGTACAGACCAAGCATATGTGGTTGGTCACAAGACCATCTGCATCCAGAAATAAAATGTTTCTCTGCTGCACCCTGAAAGCTCTTCGGCTACATTTTCCAATCGCATAGAGTTCATTGCACTCATAATCCTCTTAGGATGTATCCATTCTTGTTTGGTTTTCATCTCTATGAAATGGTTTATGTTCTGCAGCAAGGCTAAAGTTGCAGAATAAGTCTGCAGTTACTGACTGACTTGTTCCTGAAGAGAAGTGATCGAAGCCCTGAAAACAGGTAATCTCACACTAATTGAGCTTGACACAATTTTCAGTGCAATTCCAGTGTAATATGTCCCAGAGGAGTTCCTCTGGCCTTGTTGCTTTCTTATGCATTGATTCCTAGTACTTGTATTGTAACCATGGGAGAAGAACTGTAAAAAACATTGGGTAGATTTGACTTGATCGGGAGAATTTCTGTTGGTATCAGGCAAAATAAAGAGGTACTGCCTGAAGTGGGGCCAGTACTGCGATTAGCAATCTTAGACAAGTTGCTTCAACAGGAACATGCTCTTTGCTTGCATGCAGCCAAAAGCTTGGCTTTTACATATATTTACCAATAAAATCTTGCGTAAACCACCACACTCAGACAGTCATCCCAGTAGGGATCACTTTGTCTACGCTGAACAGTAGTGGAAAATGCAGAAATGCAGACGGAATGAGAAACAGTTTACCAAAAAATAAATGTACAGTGGAGCTGAGGTAATTTTTATTTCTTACCTCTGGCAGTTATTGCAGAGAAACATGAGCAGCACCAGTAGCAGAAAGGCTCCCCCAGCCACTAAAAAACCACAAACCAGAATTTGAGGCTGGTTTTCCTGTGCAAATCCAGTCTCCTTTTTAAACACATGCAGAGGAGAAGGTGCCATAATCTTCTCTTAGTTGTGCCCTGTTAACTGTGAAACAATAAAACAACATGTCATGAGTCTGCCAAGTAGCCACATTTTACAATTACTGCAGGGATATCAGCATTTGACCTATATGTTTTCTTTCTATTTTGAGTCACAAGTTAAACACTAGCTGAAATGTCAGACAGTGTCATATCAAAGCTACAGATCTATTAATGATTTCACTACAACATCTTAATTGTTTTGTTAGCTGTGGCTTTATGGAAAGTGTTCATGCTTATGAGTTATAAAGTTTTGTGTTCAGGTTCTGTTCCAGGGCTGCACTGAGCATAAAAGTCAAGGCTGGTACTCCAGTGAAGAACTGAGGAAGTCATGCAGGGTTGGAGACACAGTCTTTCGGATGAGGTGCTAAACCAAAGCCTGTTTGGGTGAAGCTAAAGATTCTGAAGAAGAGCAAGGCAGTTGCACTTGGTGTCCTGATCAATATTTATCCTTCAATCGTGACATGAAAACAGATGACCCAATCTTTATCACATTGCTGTTGGTGGAAGTTTGCCATGTCCAAATTGGCTGCTGCATTTCCCACATGACAACAGAGGCTAAACTTCAAAGGTATGTCATTGGCTGTAAAGCTTTTGAGATGTCCAATCATAAAAAGCTCCATGTAAATACATGTCTTTATTTTATTTGCAGTGTTTAATCAAATTCAAAAGTTGCATTTAGGTAATTAATCCATCAAATTATTCTGACATCTATTTTAACTCTGCTCCGCAGTGCCCTTAACCTGATGGAAATCAGGCAGGACAGAGCCATTAAAATGAAAGGTGAATTTACCCAGTCGTTTTGCTGCCCAATCTAGGAAGCTGCCATCTTAAACTGCATGCATAAGGATTTCCACTTCAAACAGATGAAATCTTCTTTGAAGATGCAGATTGAGCTCCAATGATGTTAATAGAACCTAGTCATCCATTCTAACTATAGACCTGAATGGCTAAACCCAGGTGTCCTTTTCTGCCAAGTACAACCAATAAAGGCCAGAAGACATCCAGTGTATTTACTTTATATTTTAGTTTAGTTTTCTGGGCCAGGTTCAAGCATTTCTTTTGTCCCTCTTCATATTGGATTCATCTCATAAAAGGAACTGTTAGCCATTGTTTAGCATGGCAACCACCTGCTACTTTATGTTAATTTCTAGGCTGCTGCTTGTTGCCAACTTCTTGACTGATGTTAATGAAGCTCAGAGATAATTGGTTCGGTCTCCTGGTACCCACAGGTAATCACTTTGCCATTTTTCACCAAATAGTTAAAACTAGAGGTCAGGTTTCCAGCAATCTTGCTTGCTTTTTGGTACCTCTTGATCCCC
Source organism: Stegostoma tigrinum (assembly GCF_030684315.1). Taxonomy (NCBI): domain Eukaryota; kingdom Metazoa; phylum Chordata; class Chondrichthyes; order Orectolobiformes; family Stegostomatidae; genus Stegostoma; species Stegostoma tigrinum. The sequence goes on from NC_081372.1 coordinate 29,427,442, forward strand.
ATGTATAGAAAGGGCTCATCTGGCCTTTTATCGTAACTATCCAAACTGTTTCAAATTACGTCACATATAGTCAATTTAGAAATATTGTTGCAGCAGTATCGCCAGTGGTTACTATTAAATTTTGCGGCTGAGAGTTGAAATGTTCAGCATGTGAAACAGTTTGCAAATTTCTGAAGATAATTATACTAAAGTGTTGTGATAAAGTTGAGGCAAAAGTAATTTGAATACACAGAAAGTGCAAACAAAAACACAATGTTCAGTCTCTTGCATTTATGGGCTATGCAGGTACACAACATGGATGCTGTCATTGTCACACATGCTGCTTTTAAATCTACGTGTCTAGTAATTTGTACGTTCATGCCAACAAATCCTGCTGAATGGATTTAGGATTTATCTAACCCATGATACGATTGCTAAGAATATATGTTTCCAAACTCTAAGTACATATTTTAAATTAGGCCAAGCAAGCATGTAACAAATAAATAGGATTGAATTGCACTTCAATGCTACCATTCAGGGGCACCATATGGACACTCCTCATTCATCAAATTATCAAAGGTAATGACCAGTCGTCTCTGTGTATGTTCCATGCCATCTCCTGTCAATCACTTTCAAAATCATAGGAAATTAATCTCATCTCAGACAAGGTTAGACAGGATTTTGTTGTCTAAATAAATGTTCACTGAAGTGGATCCTGTGAAGACGGCTTAAATGTGTATTATTAAAAGCTTACTAAATTTCTGATGTAAGGCTCAGAATTCATACCAAAACAACAGATATGTGCTGATTACAAGATGACAAATCTGCTACACTGTGCTATCATTACATCAAAATAGCACCAAAGAAAATTAAGTGGTTTTCCCAGAAATCAAGCAAATCCTAAAATTTGTACACTCTATTCTACTTGGTACAGAGTTCACTAGTACTTTTGTGAATTTGTCCAGAAAACTATGGAGTCTATGTGCTAAAATAAACCCTTAGGCATTGTAATCCTTGGCCGTAAGCCAGCACTAAGCTGTCTAGCTACATAAAGGTCAGCAGCCTGATGGAGCTGAACAAAACAGCAGTAGGGAATTGCATTGACTTAAGGAAACTAACTTGAACTGATTGAATGCTGGGGTTCAGAATCGATGAGTTACTTTGACATCTCCGAAGACAATCATTGCCCTTTTGGAACTCTACAAATTACAGTACTGAAATTGACCATCCAGCTCAGTGTCAGCTCTTCAACTTAAAATTGTCTAATCTCAACATATTCCATGCCCTTGATTTTATATTGTTTAGCATTTTTACTTTACAATAATTTACTCAAATCCTGAGCAAAGGGCTTCAATATCCAATCTTGCTTTAAAAAAAATGATGTTCTAACATGCTTGGAAACATTTTCCTAATCTTCCTATTTTACTCCCCAAGTGATGCTCCCAAGTCTATAGTTAATGATCATTCTGGAAGCCAAAACATGTTAAAAAGAAATAACATTGCACAAGATTTCACAATTAAGTAATTAATTCATTGGGAAAAGGTAACTGAATCCAAATTATTATTTTAAAGAAGAGATGTGAATCATTCCTACTGCCTTGGTTAATATTTACTCCCCCCGCCCCCCGCATCAACATTATATAAACAGAAACACAAACAAAAACAGAAGTTGTTGGAAAAGCTCGACAGGTCTGGCAGCATCTGTGGAGAGAAATCAGAGTTAACGTTTCGAGCTGAGTGACCCTTCTTCAAATTTTACTCAAATTGGTTTCCACATTTCCTCCATTGCAACAGTGATTCTGGTAGACTGGTTAGTAAGGTTAGATCACATGGAATACAGGGAGAACTAGCCATTTGGATACAGAGCTGTCTTGAAGATAAGAGACAGAGGGTGGTGGTGGAGAGTTGTTTTCAGACTGGAGGCCTGTGACAAATGCTGTGCCACAAGGATCACTGCTGGGTCCACCGGTGTTTCATCTTTTAAGTAAATGATTTGGATGTGAACATGGGAGATATAGTTAGTAAGTTTGCAGATGATACCAAAATTGGAGGTGGAGTGTACAGTGAAGAAGGTTACTTCAGAGTACAATAGGATCTTGATCAGATGGGCCAATGGGCCAAGGAGTGGCAGATGGAGTTTAATTTAGATAACTGTGAGGGCTGCATTTTGGGAAGGCAAATCAGGTTATGACTTATACCCATAACGTTAAGGTCCTGAGGGGTGTTGCTAAACAAACTGACCTTGGACTGTAGGTTCATAATTACTTGAAAGTGCAGTTGCTGGTAGGCAGGCTAGTGAAGGTGGTGTTTGGTTTGCTTGCCTTTATTGGTCAATGCGATGGATGTAAGGGTTGGAAGGTCATGTTGCAGCTGTACAGCACATTAATAGGGCCACTTTTGGAACACTGCATTCAGTTCTGGTCATCCTGCTATAGGACTGATGTTGTGAAACTTGAAAGGGTTCAAAAATGGCTTATGAGGATATTGCCAGGGTTGGAGGATTTGAACTAAAGGGAGAGGCTGAATCCGATGGGATTATTTTCTCTGAAGTGTTGGAAGCTGAGGGGTGACCTTACAGAGGTTTTTAAAATCATGAGAAGCATGGATAGGGTGAACAGCCAAGGTCTTTTCCCTGGAGTGGGTAAGTCCAAAGCTAGAGGGCATAGATTTGAGATGAGAAGGAAAAGATTTAAAAGGGAGATAAGGGCTACTTTTCCACAGAGGGTGGTGCATGGATGGAATGAGCTGTCAGAGGTAGTGGTGGAGGCTGTTACAATTAGAGCATTTAAAAGGCATCTGGATAGGTATATGAATAGGAAGGGTTTAAGAGGGATATGGGCCAAATGGGCTAGATTTAATCGAGGATATCTGGCTGGCATAGACAAATTGGGCCAATGGGTCTGTTTCCATGCTGTACAGCTCTATGACTCTATGATTCCACCTCAACAGTGTTTCATCGGGTATCAATGACTTTGACACATCCTGTGGTCATGAACAATGCAGTATAAACGCAAGTCATTCAATTTTCAAGGACTGTGCCAGGATTCTGCCAGTGTAATGCTTAAAATAAATGATAACACAGTAGCTTATTATGTGACTCCTGAAGTTTTTTGTGTATGCAATGTTTTCCATGTTGGAACCTGTAACTGACTTGGCCAGAAAAACCTGACAATGCTGGGGAAAAAAACACATTGCATTAGAGGTGTCCCAGTGGCATGTCTACATTCGAGATAGTCACCTAGTTATTCTTTTCTCAAATAATGATAGACTAACTATGTATGTTTTTCCATCTCAATTTTAGGCTCAGAACTTTGTACGAAATAACAACACATCAGGAATGTAAGTGATGTGACCCACGTGCTGCTTCATAGCTCGCATGTTAAAATTAATGGATGAAAATTGTACTGATTGCGATTCTTCCAGTCCTAATTCAATCAAAGTGCCAAAGGACATTGTTTTCCCCGACACTCATGTGTTTGATATGTGAAGAAATACTGACATCTGTGGTCTGAAAGAAGAACAGCACCTTTTAGATTTTATTCTCAACTTGGGTGTCTTTTCAAACACGTGAACTGACTTTTGAAGCAATGGAATTGAAAATCAAGCACAGAACAATTTTCAGTGAGTTCTTGCAGTCTCTCAGTTTCAACAGAGAGATTTGGTAGGCAATTCCAATCATGGGCTGGGTTTGGGATTGGGCGTGCAATGTTTTTGGTTGTTGGATGTTCTAACATCATATTGCATTAAAGCTAATTTTTAAGTCTGGCCTGGTTGACGCATGCTCACATTGTAAAGGTTTATTAATGACAGATGCAAAGATCAGACCCTGGGCAAGGTTCCACAGTTTATGTGGTTCCCCGCATTGTCAAGCTCCCAGGTTAGGAATGCTGAACTGACTCCCTTTCTTTATTCACCCACTCCCTCAGTCCATCATAACAAGCTTCACTTACAAAAGAAAATGATTCACTTTCTAATGGATGCTTTGCTCCTAGACCAAATGAACTTATGTGAATGTGAAAACAATTAATAAAAAAAACACACAAGTTAGAAATGAGAAGTGAGTCCAAAAAAAGTTGAAAAGGTAAAATATATATTGGTCAGCACTGGAGTCATTTGTGATGTATTGGTAGAGTCGAGTTGTGGCTGTTACTGTGGATGTTATTGGTAGCATCAATATTGGTAATTCAATAGTGAAGTTTGAGATTATTGGCTTTGCGGGTTGATTAAAATTCTTTTGTCCAGATTTCTAGCTAGCAGCACTCAAGAGGGGAGAACATCTCTTCTCTTTCTGTACATTCAACACAGGGGTACCTAGTTGGTGGTGCTTCACATGTAAACTTCACAGCACACCAGTGCTTGAACTCAGGCTAGTGCACATGGGCATCTCAAGCTGACTCGCATATCTCCCAGTAGAACACCTGCTTCCATTGGCACAGGCAGACCAAGGTTGTACTGGTTTTTAACTCCTGCTCTTGTGTATTCTTGACTGGGGAATACTTGAAACATGTCTTTTTCTCAGACTGCTCTTCTTTTTTTCCTATCATGTTCACTGTCTGAGATCATTTCCAAAAGATTACAATACAGTTTGTAATGCATTTTATTCCTTTGAAGCGTGACACCTGCAGGTATGATATTTCCAAGGTACTTTCCAGACAGCCACTGGATTTACGGTCACTTTAGTCTATCAGTCTCCTTTTATAAGTTCACTATGTTTTTAGGTGATCGGGGCTTATGGTCATCAAACAGAACAGAAATTATTCAGAGTACACTACATGAATTATTTGAGTCTTTTCAATTGAGATAATTGGATTACTAAATTCAGTGAATCATGATGAAGTTATTAAGAATCTTCTTCAAAGCCTTATTCAGATGCCTGACACGAGGACAATAAATTCAGGCTTGCAGACTTGAAAAGTATCAAGAAAGTAAAGCTGCCCTGACATATTGTATGTACAACATATAATGTTCATAAACTTCCTCACTCATCACAAATCATTTTCAGCAAGGACCAATCTTTATTCTAACCTTGGTTTCAGTGGAAAAGTTGTTGCAGCTTTTCTTCACGACTATTATGTTCAAAAATAAGTCAAGGCTGTGAGGCCCAGAAAGTATTTTCCCTCTCATTGTGAGGTCAGCACACGAACAAACTAGTCTTTGCATCTCAAAAGGAAAGTTTGAGCCTTCCCTCTCCCAGGCTTCCCCATTACTAGCTCACAAGTGAAGACCCCGTGTCAGTCCCTTCAATGAAAGCTGTCTGGATGGGATCCATTCCTAGTGATGGCCATACTGTCTCACATTGCATTATCCCCTGCAGCTTCTTGCTGGGATACTATATCAAAGGCCTGCAGTTCTAGTCTAAGAATGTTTTGGTCCTTGTGCTGCTAAGATCAGAAAAGTTTATGTCACACTGCATGCACCTGCTTAGGGTTAAAATCAAGGCTATTGGTACTTCATTCCCCATTGCCCAAACAAATCACCAGGAAAATAAGAGATAATGGGAACTGCAGATGCTGGAGAATTCCAAGATAATAAAATGTGAGGCTGGATGAGGAAATCACCAGGAAAATCAGATGGCCAATTGCCTCAGGAGCAAATAAGGATTAGAAGCCCCCTGGAGCTTGCATCACCCTCACTCCCCACTCATTCTCGGTCCAACGGCATGACCAATGCTGACAGAAATTAGATGTTAACTTCAGCACTGAATCGGATTAGTGATTTTCCACTGTTTCACTATATCTAACAGCTGGATTTTCTCTTTTTTGTTGCTGTTGCAATCTCTTTTGTGTTCTGAAGTCATTTTATCCCATGTAGTTTCTGAAGCATTGTAAAGGTAAACCATTACACAAAGTCAATATCTATCTCAATAGGGCATTTCTACACAATGTAGAATGAAAGCTGGAATCTAATTGGAGTCTGAGCGATGTGGCAATGGCATGATTTTTGGAAAAAATGGATGTCAAAGCTGATAAAGTCAATTTCAATATTGGGAGTATATCACTCCAGCCTTTATGCTGTCCAGGAGTGGTATGGCAAGTTTCTATCTCAGTAGAGGAAAGTTACAAATTAAGGAAGATTATTGTTTGCTAAATTCACACCCCAACCTACTATAATGGCATTCAGCTTTCTTTCTTACCAAATTCACCAAAGAAGCTGGACATCAAGAAAACTCAATGTGGAAACTAGTGCCACTCAACACTTGCTCCAAATGACCTCTATGTTACATTCAATCAAGCTGCAATCCAGAGCATGAACTACAGTCATCAGGCACACACCCATCTAATCTATGGACATTAGCTTCTGGATCTGCCAATCCATCACAACCACCAAAGCAACTCTCTGACACACCAGCAGGCCACTTAGGAAGATCAGCCTCTCATTGCAGGGCACACTAGCAAGGAGCATGGAGATACTGTAGCATGGATACTTTGCACAGACTGCCTCTCAGGGATGCTTGTTTGCTCTGTTAGTGCTACTAACGTAGCACCTACCTACATGATAACAGCATCTATACCTTGCCAAGCTATGCTATACAATATCTGTTGATGCTTTCATGCTTCAGCCAAAGGAAAGCTCTGTTGCTTATTGTGGCCTTTAGTACAGTCATGCAGATGGGTTGCTTGTCAGTATGGATCTGTCTATGAAGGAAGAAGGGGAAGGGTTAAGGGCAGGGGCATAGATGGAGATGGACCTGTTTCTGTACGCAACACCAAGGCATCATCCATAGCATGTTCCAGCTGCCTCCATGGCCAACACACTGCACATTTATTCAAACAAATGGCCATGGCAGAAACTGGTGGGAACTCATTCTAAGTCCAATAAAGGGGATCTGTCTGATCTTTCACAGGGGTCCTGAAGTGGGTGGGCAGAGGGCATAGAAGCAGTGGTAAGAGGTGGGGGGGGGTATCACTGCTAGAAGGAATGGAGGAGTCAAGGCTGTGAGGGGAAGCTGAAGCAGTTGCAGAGGTGGAATCAAGGACAATGATGGTGGAAGAATCACTGTGTGTTGGGTGCATGGAAATTCACATCAGAAGGCATGGTAGGCTGCAGGAGGGCAGGAGGGGCTGTGCATAGGTCGCAGTGATCACGCGATGACCCTCACAACAAGGGTACAGAGCTCAGCAGGGTGGATATTAATCATAGCATCAATACAATGTGGAAGCAGACCACTTGGCCCATCAATTCCACACCCAACCTCTGGAGAGCATCGCACCCAGACACACCTCCCACCCCATCCTCATCTCCCACCCTATCCCCATAATCCTGCATCTCCCATTGCTAATCCACCGAGCCTGCACATCCCTTGACATTATGGACAATTTAACGTGGCCAATCCACCTAACATGCACATCTTTGGATTGTGGGAGGAAACCAGAGCATCTGAAAGAAACCCATACAGACTTGGGGAGAATGAGTAAACTCTACACAAATCACCCAAGGATGGAATCGAATCCGGGTGCCTAGTGCTGTGAGGCAGCAATGTTAACCACTGAGCCACTGTGCTGCTTGTTAATCAGGTACAATTATTGTGTTCGGGGACAGGGAGGACAGTTGGATCTAAAGTTTAATCTGGTGTGTCTCCAAAACTGAGGTGGGGAGAATGGGTGCAAATGGGTTGTCTGGGTACTACAAGGGAAAAGTGGTCATGGGGACATCTGAAGAATTACCCAGCGACTATCCAAGGTCCATTCGATGGACTGAAAGGCCAGTTTCATGCTGTATGATTCCATCAATCTATGAAAGTGCAATCCAGGCCACCTCGTTCTGTTCTTCAGATGTGAAGTGCTACCGGAATATGCCTGGGACTGTGGATGCAAAAGTGTTAGATTTATGGACTGGGAAAGTGTGGGATCCACATTTGCTGGATCATTGAAGGAACAAATAAATAATGAAGCCATTTGCTACATTTAAATTGCAATCATCTCCTTGCCCATTTCTCTGTATCCAGAGTGAAGGTGCTTACGGGTCAGATGCTGGTCCAAGGCGATGTGAAATATGCCAGTGGTGTTTGCAAATTGAATTTGGGTATCGCAATAATGTTGAAGCAAAGATGGTATCAATGACCATACCGGCTGAAGGACAACCACTATTTGTCCAACGTCCAAGGGTCCTGTATGAGCCACACCTCAATTCTTTACCTATCGCGTATGTGTAATAAAGTTCTGTATTAAGTGCAGTGGGTAGTTGAGCATTTGAGGGGTTCTGATGGTCTAACAGTTTTATCACTAGACCAGAAATCCAGGTAACATTTTGGAGACTCGGGTTCAAATCCTACTATGGCAAGCGGTGGAATTTGAATTCATTAAAAAAGAAATATGGAATTAATAGTCTAATGATGACCATGAAACTATTGCCCAATTGTTGAGAAAAATAGACCATCTGGTTCACTAAAGCCCTTTAGGGAAGGAAGCCTGCCATGCTTATCTAGTTTGGCCTAAATGTAACTCCAGACCCACAGCAATGTGTTTGACTCTTAATTGCCTTTTGGACAATTAGGCATGGGCAATAATGCTGGCCGAGACAATGACACCTACATCCATAAATGAATTAAAAAGGGACTGATGTGTCTCTCGGGTAGGAATGGTGTCACAGCACTGTAGGTTCTCCCTTCTTGATGACATTGTTGGTCACTCAGCTGGTGTGGCACCTTCAACAAGTTACTGCACAGGCCAAACCTGAATGTGGATGGATCAGGGAGTGACATGTCTCGTGGTGGTGAAGTGATGAGGGTACACCATCAATTATTTTTGTTCTGAGAAACTCTTTTGCTTTTCATTTTTGGTTCTTTCCAAGGAATAGGCCCTGCTATAGGTGCATGATGGTCACTGTGGATGCCTTCCTAAGAAGGTGAGCACGGCTACAAAGGGAGGAAACAGAGTCAGCAGCAAGCTCAAGAGCAGCAATGGGCCGCCGTGGAGGACAAAGTACACCCTGTCCAGGGGGAGGTCATCACTGCATGGTCTCTCATGATGTATGGAGTGCACTGGAAGCTCAGGGTTATCTGCACTTCACTCTAGTTCCTGGGCATGAGTGAGGCACACTGTCAAAGCAGGCTCTGTATGTCCCAGGGCACAATGATGGAACTGTACTGGATGCTAGAGCTGAGGCTGTCATCTCCCAGTGGCTGCGAAAGCCATTGCCAGCTTGTATGTCTAAGCTATTGAATTTGTCCAGGAAGTAACGTGTACCCTATGAGCTCTCTCTTAGTCATACACCCAATGCTGCATCAGGGCAGTTTTCTGTGTGGGCTGCCCCAGTTCATTTCATTCTCCCATGGCGAGGTTAGTGCTGCAGACCTGGCAATAGGATTCAGCACCATTAATCATCCCCAGGAGCAGAGTGTCATCAACTGCATAAACACGGCAATGACGGGATCATACTACAACGCTGTGGAATTCAAAACCAGGAAGCGGTCCAGTTGATTAATCTGTAATCACTGTTACCATTTCTGATGGGCTGTGCCCACTACACTGACAAACTGCTACAACTCCTACATTCTACAGCACTCTCAGGTACCTGGTGGATATCAAGGCTGTTTACTGGAGGAGGAGGTTACCCACAGACCATGCCTCTGACACCATTGAATAACCTCCTGATCGATGATGAACTCAGATACAAGCTTTGACTGGACTGTGGTGGAGGACACGATGGGCCTGTTGAAGATAGGATTTCACTGAATGGGGAACTAGCCTGGAAAAGGCCCTTCCAGTATAGTCTGGATAGACTGTGTTGTATCACCCTGGCATACAGTACTCTGTACAATTCGAGCAAGTAACAATGTGATGTGTTGGATGCAGGGGAACGGAGAGGAAGGGAGCAGTCTTCGAAGAGGAGGATGATGACATTGGGAAGGAGGAAGCTGTGACTGTCTAAGACAGAGTGCAGATGCATTGGTGCTACAGGCCAGACAAAAAAACTCATTAACACATGCTTCCAACAGATAAGAGCTGGATGCAGCAGACAACCATGGACTGTAAAATAATTGCTAGTTATTGTGCCAAGACCTGGTTTGCATTGTCGGCGAGATTTTATTCTCTGTTCTGTTTGTTGTTTGTTTTGGTTTCTGTGAATAAAAGTGCATGTTTGGATTTGTCCAACTGCTTGCCTGTTGATACCTCTTTCCTGGTAACTGAGGAGATGTGGATCTACAGTGGGCATCAGCATGGCACTAACTCACAGCATGTGTCAGCACTGCAGAAGCATTAAACATTTAGTTGAGTACTAAAGCAAATCTGCTAAATGACAATACATTAACTGACATGGAATATGGTATTTTTGCTTCAGCACAATGAATTGCTAACCACAGTGAGTTAATTTGACTGCTGTTAGCAATCCATCCAATCTCTACCACCTTTTGTCTGCATTTTGCCTGAATTATATCCCTTGCCTTGCAATGGCAAGAAAGGGGATAGAAAGCCAAAGACCTGAACTCAATTTTAAACCATGCTGTTGTTGGAATAACTTAAGAACTATCACTACAATAAAACTTTCAACTTTTAATTATCACAACAATGGAAAATTCCTTGAAACGACACAGGTTATATAAATACTGTGTATCTTGACAGTTGCACATTTGTAAAGACCTACTTTCCAAGTCCGTGGTTTCGGCTTTGTTGCATTTAGAAATGCTATGAATTTGGGACAAAACAAGATGCCTGCACAGATAGGGCATGATAAATTCTACCTGCAAAAAAATGTAATGTGCATGAATGTGGTCTAGTTTCTGCACAACCCTTTCAAAGATTAGGTTGATTTCATGATGATTTGCACAGAACCACTTCCTCTGTCAAAAAAGACTCACTCAAAATAAATTGATCATAATGGAACAACAACCAATGTTCAGATTTCTTTGCTGCCTAGGATGCCATATAGAAGAAATGGTCAGATTCATGAGGAGAACGCAGTTTATTCGATGCTGGGAACAGTCAGTGTAATAGGGTAAAGTGGATAGCTTCACCTGAAGAGCTAGCACAGGCTCACGTATGATAGGTCTAATGGCATTCTGCACTTTAAATTCTGGTTCTACCAAAAGCATTGAGAATACATGGAGCTGTCAGCTAGTTTGTGCCAAAAACACTGGGTTCGCTCTCTGCTCTGGCTGACAAGACTTGGGGCCTGCCATATGAAATCACAGCACAGGTCATAGTTTAACAGCCTTTGGATAATTGTGGGTGCTATCTAGAGAACATGAATTAAGAACACATTATTTTGACTGTGGAAATAAAACTAAATGACTTTTGTATCAAGCAAAATGTCTGTCACATTTTAAACAAATCGGGCATTTTCTGTTATATAAATTGACCTGTGCTGAAAACAGGCTGAAAACTGATTCAACAATTATAACATAGCCAATCAATCAGTCTATTATGGGGAAATGGTTTCTCCTTTTCATCAATTCAGGCACCAAATTAAATATCTTTGGAGAATAATCTCCTCTGTGCATTAATGGCAGCAACATCTTACTACTTAAACATTTAATCATATTATTTTCCCTACACTGAACACTCCAGGAATTTACTTGCAATTGGTACATGATTTGCATCCAAGCATTAAGTTGATATTGTCTCTTTGTTAAAAGTCTCAGTCTTTTAGAAAATGTCAGTTTTTCTGTACTGTTGAACAAGGTGAAGCACTTAAAAATAAACACGGTCAAATTAAATTCCGTTCCCAAATATCCCTGTTGCACGTATTCATGAAAGCCTTTGATTATGCAAATTATGTAAATTTAAGCTCTAATTGGTTTGTTTCTTTTGATGCACGTATTAAAAAAAGGTACAAATCAGGACAACAAAATGTCCTTTGCACGCAAAATGGGGATTCTCCTCTGCTGCTTCAAATTGCCATATAGCCTCCATTTTCTCTGCTGATCTATTTGGCACCATCACTGGGCAGACCCTTTTGGAGTAGAGGAATGAACACAAACTTAATTTCTCAATTATATAGACATTGTCCATTCCCATCTGAAATAAAAGCAGAAAATGTTGGAAACACTCAGCAAGTCAGGCAGCATCAGTAGAAGGAGGAACAGTTAATGTTTTATGGACCAGGTGGGTATTTCCAGCATTTTCTGCTTATATTGCAGATTTCTAGCAACTGCAGCAGTTAATGTGTTGCATTTATTATCTTTTGTTTCTTTCTTATTAGTTATAGAATTAAATAGTGTGAAAACAGATCCTTCAGTCCAACTTGTCCGCACCAACCAGGTTTCCTAAACTGTCCTAGTCCCATTTGCCAGATTTGGCCCATATCCCTCTAATCCCCTCTTATTCATGTACCCATGCAGATGCCTTTTAAAATGTAGTAATTTTATCAGCCTCCACCACTTCCTTTGGCAGCTCGTTCCATACTTGCACCACCCTCTGCATGAAAAAGTAGGTCTGTTTTAAGTCTTCCCTCTGCCACATTAAACCTACGTCTTCTAATTTTGGTCTCCCCCACCCAAGAAAAAATGTTGGCTGTTCAGCCTACCCACACCCCGCAATGATTTTATAAATCTTTCTAAGGTCAGCCCTCAGCCTCCGATACTCCAGAGAAAAAAAGCCCAGTCTATTCAGCCTCTCCTTGTAGCTCAAAGCCTCCAACATCTTTCCTATTAGCAGGGAGACCAGAATTGAACACAGCACTGTTAAAGTAGTCTCATCAATGTCCTGTATAGTTGCAACATGATTTCCACACTCCTATGCACAATGTAATGACCAATGATGGCAAGTGTGCTAAATGCCTTCTTCACCACCCTGTGTACCTGTGACTCCACTTTCAAGGAACTATGAGCCTGCACCCCTAGGTCTCTTTGTTCAGCAACACTCTCCAGGGCCCTTCCAGTAACTGTATACGTCCTGCCCTGGTTTGCCTTACCAAAATGCACACCTCATATTTATGTAAATTAAATTCCATCTGCCACTCCTCGGGCCATCTGATCAAGGTACCGTTTTACAACAGAAGCGGAGGAGCAGGAGTTCAAAGCTTATGAAGCCTCAGTTTAACGGCTCATCTCAAATGTAGCTATATAACAGAAAATCACCTGCCTAGTATTATGACACAGGGCCAGCAAGCCAGACTAAATCAGACTCTCTACCATGGAATATCATTACCCAATGAAATTAAAATATTCAATGGTTCTGAAAATTTCCCAATTGTTCCTAAACAGACTTGATGAATAACTACATCAGACCCAAATTCATAGCTTAAACAGAAATTAACAATTTATCATTAATACTTAACATTAGCAGAGCAAAGCTAAACAACAAAGTAATCTAAGATAATAAAATGTGAGGCTGGATGAACACAGCAGGCCAAGCAGCATCTCAGGAGCACAAAAGCTGACGTTTCGGGCCTAGACCCTTCATCAGAGAGGGGGATGGGGGGAGGGAACTGGAATAAATAGGGAGAGAGGGGGAGGCGGACCGAAGATGGAGAGTAAAGAAGATAGGTGGAGAAGGTGTGGGTGGGGAGGTAGGGAGGGGATAGGTCAGTCCAGGGAAGACGGACAGGTCAAGGAGGTGGGATGAGGTTAGTAGGTAGCTGGGGGTGCGGCTTGGGGTGGGAGGAAGGGATGGGTGAGAGGAAGAACCGGTTAGGGAGGCAGAGACAGGTTGGACTGGTTTTGGGATGCAGTGGGTGGCGGGGAAGAGCTGGGCTGGTTGTGTGGTGCAGTGGGGGGAGGGGATGAACTGGGCTGGTTTAGGGATGCAGTGGGGGAAGGGGAGATTTTGAAACTGGTGAAGTCCACATTGATACCATATGGCTGCAGGGTTCCCAGGCGGAATATGAGTTGCTGTTCCTGCAACCTTCGGGTGGCATCATTGTGGCAGTGCAGGAGGCCCATGATGGACATGTCATCAAGAGAATGGGAGGGGGAGTGGAAATGGTTTGCGACTGGGAGGTGCAGTTGTTTGTTGCGAACTGAGCGGAGGTGTTCTGCAAAGCGGTCCCCAAGCCTCCGCTTGGTTTCCCCAATGTAGAGAAAGCCGCACCGGGTACAGTGGATGCAGTATACCACATTGGCAGATGTGCAGGTGAAACTCTGCTTAATGTGGAATGTCATCTTGGGGCCTGGGATGGGGGTGAGGGAGGAGGTGTGGGGACAAGTGTAGCATTTCCTGCGGTTGCAGGGGAAGGTGCCGGGTGTGGTGGGGTTGGAGGGCAGTGTGGAGCGAACAAGGGAGTCACGGAGAGAGTGGTCTCTCCGGAAAGCAGACAGGGGTGGGGATGGAAAAATGTCTTGGGTGGTGGGGTCGGATTGTAAATGGCGGAAGTGTCGGAGGATAATGCGTTGTATCCGGAGGTTGGTAGGGTGGTGTGTGAGAACGAGGGGGATCCTCTTGGGGCGGTTGTGGCGGGGGCGGGGTGTGAGGGATGTGTCGCGGGAAATGCGGGAGACGCGGTCAAGGGCGTTCTCAATCACCGTGGGGGGGAAGTTGCGGTCCTTAAAGAACTTGGACATCTGGGATGTGCGGGAGTGGAATGTCTTATCGTGGGAGCAGATTCCCCTGCACATCTGCCAATGTGGTATACTGCATCCACTGTACCCGGTGCGGCTTTCTCTACATTGGGGAAACCAAGCGGAGGCTTGGGGACCGCTTTGCAGAACACCTCCGCTCAGTTCGCAACAAACAACTGCACCTCCCAGTCGCAAACCATTTCCACTCCCCCTCCCATTCTCTTGATGACATGTCCATCATGGGCCTCCTGCACTGCCACAATGATGCCACCCGAAGGTTGCAGGAACAGCAACTCATATTCCGCCTGGGAACCCTGCAGCCATATGGTATCAATGTGGACTTCACCAGTTTCAAAATCTCCCCTTCCCCCACTGCATCGCTAAACCAGCCCAGTTCATCCCCTCCCCCCACTGCACCACACAACCAGCCCAGCTCTTCCCCCCCACCCACTGCATCCCAAAACCAGTCCAACCTGTCTCTGCCTCCCTAACCGGTTCTTCCTCTCACCCATCCCTTCCTCCCACCCCAAGCCGCACCCCCAGCTACCTACTAACCTCATCCCACCTCCTTGACCTGTCCGTCTTCCCTGGACTGACCTATCCCCTCCCTACCTCCCCACCCACACCTTCTCCACCTATCTTCTTTACTCTCCATCTTCGGTCCGCCTCCCCCTCTCTCCCTATTTATTCCAGTTCCCTCCCCCCATCCCCCTCTCTGATGAAGGGTCTAGGCCCGAAACGTCAGCTTTTGTGCTCCTGAGATGCTGCTTGGCCTGCTGTGTTCATCCAGCCTCACATTTTATTATCTTGGAATCTCCAGCATCTGCAGTTCCCATTATCTCTAACAAAGTAATCTAACTAATGTTTATGATTTAAACCCAATCTTCTTTGATTCCAGCCCCCACCCTCATACATAGGCACAATTAAGGAATAAATAACAAAAAAAATGTTGTTCACTTCAGCAGTTTTGAACAATGGTTGATAAACCCCCATGCAGTGTTTAGATAATGCACTGTTCTCAGACACATGGGAGTGTATACCTCTGAAGTCACTGGTCAATGCAAACAGCTTCCACAGATGGGTTGACATTCTTACTTATGTCTTAACGACTAGGGTTCTTTTCCTCAGAATTTTTAATAATTTGTATACTGGATATAATCCCGAATGCTATCAAAACTCCAACCAGCAGTTTTTGCAGGCACAAGGCCTTCTGCCCAAAACCCAGTCCAAACCAATTCAATAGTTCACTTTCTTTTTTGTTAACATTTTCTTTTTTTGACTGAGCAGCATCAGCTTCCTTTTGATTGACCCCTCTAACATCTGAGAGGTTGCCAGTCCCTGAGCGTAATACATATCAGGTGCCAAGCAGCTTTCTTAGAACAATAATCAACCTGCAATTAACTTCCAGGCCAGTTCCCACAAACAAACATCAGTAATTGAGCGCCGAATTTTGGACTTTGAACAGCAGCTTCATTAAGAACAAACAAACATCAGTTTGTTCTTAATGAAGCTGCTGTTCAAAGTCCAAAATTCAGCACTCAATTTCAGCCTACAGTTCAAATGATTATGAGAAAAATAAAGAAAAATAGGGATGGTGTCAACACAAATAAGTCATCTTAAATGATGTCTTTAAACCTCAGGAATGTGGTTTGAACCCAAGATTGCTTTCCCCCAGACGAAGGATCAAACCATGTTACACGGATAAAAACTCACCAGTTAAGAGCTGTTTGGTCCATTGAATCAGCTTTGCTATTTGATAATTCACCATTAGTAAAGAATCTATCAACCTCTGCCTTAAACATATTGAAGAACCCTAAACAGACAAAGAAATGCATTAACACCTGGCACTACACTGATGTTTTTAGTGGATAAATGATGTAATAGACATGATGTGGGTAAGTGCTTTGAATGCAATTCTGAAACTAGGTGCAAGTTGTGCTGGAGCTTGTGTTCATTAAAACACAGTTCAGGTTTCTGCTCATACTAATTTGCATAATCACAAGTGTAAAATCTTTCATTGGCCAGTGTTATCTAACAGCAGAATAGAACACAATAATACTTTTCTTCATGTAAAATTATTCATTAATAGTATTAATGACTGTTGATCTACTGCTGTTTTATTAATCAAGCTGAAGAATGTGTTGACTATAAAACATAAGATAATGTCTGGCCTTCAACTTGTGTATTACATGATTTTAAAACACCAAAATTGACCTAACATACTGTGTTGTACTATTTAATAGCTTCATTCATGTACACCAGCCATTTTCTGAGTAAATTGACAACTTCAAAAAGGGCAGAAAGTTTGCAGAGGATTCACCTGTGTTTTTTGAAAATTATTTTTTGAAGTGTGAGAATCATTGGTAAGGCCAGCATTTGTTGTCCGTCTATACCTGTCTTGAAAACTGAATGGCTAACTAGCCATTTCAGAGGGCAGGTGAGGGTCAAACACAAAGCTGTGGGTCTGGAGTCACATGTAGGCCAGGCCAGAAAAGGACAGCAGATCTCCTTGTTGAAAGAGCGTTAATAACCAAATAGGCTTTTACAGCAGTCAATGACAGCTTCATGGTAACCATGTGGAATGAACAGATTGATTTATCATGAATGACTAAACGGTTTAGGCCTTTATTCATGAAATTTAGAGAAATGCAAATTAGAAGAATTAGTGGAGCATACAAGATTCTGGGAGGGGGCTTGACGGGGTAGATATTAAGAAGGAATCCCACTCATGGGGGATTCTCAAACTTGGGGGCATAGTTACTAAATAACAGGACATTCATTTAAAACTAAGATAAAAAGGAATTTCTTCGCCCAGAGGCTATTTTTTGACTAGCATTCCTTAGAGAGTTGTGGAGACTAGGTCAATTGAAATATGTAAAGTGGAGTTATATTTGGAGTTATATTTGTGAGTAATTAGAGAATTGAGAGCTGTGAGGAACTGAGTGCTTCATATCTGCCTTTACATGGGAGATGCAAGAACAGAACTCAAGAAAGTAGAATGTGAAATTCTGGAGCAGATTGATAAGAGAAAAGTGAGGAGGTTTTGGCAGATTTGAAAGTCGACAGATCCACAGGTTTGAATGAGTTTAATCCCAGGCTGCTGTAGGAAATGAGGAAGGAAATTGCAGAGGCCCTGCCCCAAATTTTTAAATCGTCTCTGCCACAGCAGAGGTGCCAAAGAACTGGAGGACAGCTAATGTAGTTCCACTTTACAAGAAGGGCTGTACAGATAGACTTCCTGGTCAATAGCTCCCTCGTCAAACACGAGTGGTTGGGAAGCTATTGAAGGAAATAGTGAAGGAGAAAATTAATCTCCATTTTGAGGAGCAATATTTGATCAGGGATAGTCAAGATGGCTCTGTCACGGGGAAGTCATGCCTCACAAATCTGGCAGAACTTTTTCAGGAGGGGAGCATAGGGCAGTTAATAGAGTTTAAATGGATTTCAGCAAAGCCTTTGACAATGTCCTGTGTGGAAAACTTATAAAGAAGGTAAAGGTTCCTGGGATCCTGGGTAACTTGGCAAGATGGACCCAGAACTGGCTTAATGACAGGAGGTAGGGAGAGGTGGTGGTGGTAGGAGACTGTATGTGACTGGAGCACGTGTGCGGTGGCATACCACAGGGATTGGTGCTGGGTCTCTTCTTGTTTGTGATATTCATAAATGGTGTAGATGAGAAGTGAGAGGGAGGAAAATTTGAGGAGGATCATTTTTACCCAGAGAGTGGTGGGTATCTGGAATGCACTGTCCGGCCGGGTACTTGAGGTGGGAAACCTTACTACCTTTCAAAAGTATTTGGATGAGCAATCGAAGTGTTATATCATTCATGGCTATGGGTCTAGTGTAGGTAGCAGTATATTTCAGAAGTGCAGACTTGATGGGCCAAATCATCTATACTTTATGATTCAATGATTCTGATGTTGGCATGAAAGGCAGGTTGAAGCATTAACAGATCATCTATAAGTGTAATGGCAGGGCAGTCTTGAGGGAATACTGACCTTCTATTTATATGTTATTATCACAGACACTCATTTTATATTCCAGATGTATTATTTACATTTAAAATCCACCAGCTGTCATGGTGGGATTTGCAGTCAGAGCTTTAGCCAAGGCCTTTGTGTCAGTACTGACATTACTACTAAACAATTATTTTACTTTTCTAGAGATTAGAAGAGTAAGAAATTGTTTGACTGCAACATACAAGATCCTGAGGCATCTTGACAATACGCATGTGGAAAAGATGTTTCCTCTTGTGGGAGAGCCTAGAACTAAGGGTCACTGTTGGAAGTGACCCTTCATTGAAGACAGAATGAGAAGAAATATTTCTCAAAGTGGATAATGTGTCTTCAGAACCTTTTTGCTCAAAAGTGGGGAACTAGGGGAGGCTAAAAATATTTTAAAATCTGATGTCAATGGATTCTTCATAAGCAAGGGCATGAAAGATTATGGGATAGGTGAGAAAATGAAGGAATCAGGTCAGCCATGATCTTACTGATTTGCTTAAGGAGCTGAGTTGTGACTGTTTGAAAATAAAATGTTTGCAAGTCCTTTTCTAATATGATAAATTTTTGTTTTTTTTTAAATGAGCCTGTAAGTGCCTCTGCACCTGTGAAAAAATAATCACAATTCCAAAAGCCTGGATGAAACTGCCACAAATTACCACAATCAGTGGAAATGTGCCTCCTACTTTTTCAATCTGGGAGCGTGGCTATTCTTTCATAGGGCTGGCTTTAAGTAAAATGATTTTCAAACTAATATTAAAGATCTCAGACACTCAATAAACAGATTCTTTACACTAATGCAGCTTATATCACATAGATTCTGTTTAAAAACTGAGGGAAGCAATGTTAGAACTTCCCAATACAACATAATGTAAGTCGATCCATTTCTGTAGGTGTAGATTGAAGCCTTTAGAAATAACCTAAATGGCTGAGAAACAGTTACATGAATCACTAAAAGTAGCAATACAAGTTGATAAAGTCACAAAGTGCACAAGTATGATTCATTAATCAAGGAACAGACAGTCTTGTAGATGTTTCTATAAAACATTGGTGAAACCACACTGTAAAGACTACTGAAACACTGGAGAAACTATACAAAAATTTTAAAGCATTACTAGATTTGGAAGGATGCAACTGTCAGGACAAGTTGAGAATGATGGAGTCCATTTGACTAAGAAGAGGTCTGGTAAATTCTTTAGTATTATGCAATGGATCCAATCGACTGAACAGACAGAAAGTATTTCAACTTGTGGCTGAGACCAGGACAATGGAGCATATATAACTGGATGTCACCAGCAAATCTTTTAAAGCACCTGGGACAAATTTCTTTGCACAGAAAGTAATGACAACATGGGGCTGATTGCTACATGGTATCGCTGCATGGCTGCATTGCTACATTTATGGGAGGCTTGATAGCAGCAAGTGGAAAACTTGGAGAATACTAGGCAAAATGTGGTAAGGTAAGTAGCATCGATGGAGATTTGTGTGGATGCTAAGTACTGCCGTGGAATAATCATATTGAATACAGTAGTAGTTGGCTCCTATGTATTTTTATGCACAAAGTGAGATTTTTATCCAGGCAAATGGATTTTTAAATACTTTTAAATATTTATTTCTCAGTACACTTGATTCATGTTGAGCTACTGAGACATTGCACCATTCTGCATCAATATATGGATGAAATCAGTTGCTTGCTGAAATTTGACATTTTAAATAGGTGAAACAACAAGAATGGCCTAGGGTTCTGCTGCATTCCAGTATTAATAAATATTGACACCATTTATCATATCTTGTTTCTGTACACCCATTTCTCACTTAAACTACTGCTGCTGTCAATGAGACTATCAATATTAATTAGAGGTTACAAATGTTGTTTTCAGTCTGCGCATTAACTTTGCAAACCTGCTTTTAACTGGACATCACAATGGAATTGCTCTAACTTGGAATAAGGTTGTACAAGGCCCTGCTCATATAGCAGGGCAGTGGTTGCATGTTTGAAAATTGAATATCCTTGAAGTTCCAATTTTCATACTTGTTAATTTTTTTTTTGCTATGCTGCTTTCAGAAGCAGTGGGAAGATATCTTGCCCCTGGTGTGCATGGATCATATTAACAGATCTCATAGCTAATTTCATGAGTTTTCACAAAGATTAGTTCACAAAATCTTATTATGAGTACTTAGCAAACCACACTGACTTCATACTACTTGAACTCAATGGAGAGAAAATTGAGATGTGTTAACTACTGTTTTACACTGCCACAATTATGTTAAAAAAAACCCAGGGTCTTTAAGTTCCAAAGTTTCAGAAACCTAATCAGTTAGGAGTTGATTGTAATATTTTGATAACATCTATAACTATTTTGCTGCAAATATAAAAGATACACAAGAAAAATGAAATGCGCTGATGGAATTTGGATCTTCATTAGATTTCTGCTTTTACTAATTGCAGCATTCTACTTCGATGTCTACTTAAATCATGTTGAGCATCCTGCCTGTGATGGATGTTGTATGCTTGTGATATGATCAACGGCTGTTGAAAGCATCTGCACTTACGGCTGCGAGATATCTTTGGAAGAGAGTTATTGTCATGGCATAGTTTCAGGGGAGCAAACAAGGAGGGTAAAATCTGAATGAACCTGATTGGAGGGAAATAGTGTGAGGGGGAATGGATGAAGGGGTGAGGTGAACGCGAACAGATCAAAAGATGGGAGGATAGACAATCTGACAAGCAAAACATTTAAAGAGGAAATGATAAGGACTACAGGTGGTGGTGTTCCCATATACCTGTTGCCCTTGCCATCCTAGGTGGAAGAGGTCATGAGCTCAGAAGATGCTGTTAGAGGAGGCTTGATGAGTTTGTGCTGTACACATTGTATATAACATTACTGCTGCTCTTGTGTACTGGTGCAGAAGGGATTGAATTTTGAAGATAGTAGACATGGTGCCAATGAAGCAGGTTGCATTGTCCTCCATGGTGCCAGGCTTCTCAAATATTTTTGGAGCTGTATCCATTCAGGCAAGTGGACAGTATTCCATCATACTCGCGACTTATGCATTGTATATGGTGGACAAGTATTGGAGCAAGAAGAAATGAGTTGTGTGCCACAAGTTTCCCAGTGCCTGACTTGCTCTTGTAGTCAGAGTAGTGATATTGATGGTCCAGTTCAGTTTCAGGTCAATGGTAACCCGAAGATGTTGACTCTGAGGGATTCAGTGATGGAGCAGTGAGGGACAAATGGTTAAATTCTCCCTTGTTCGAGATGGTTATTACCTGGCTCTCATGTGGTGTCAATGTTACTTGCCAGTCATCAGCCCAGTTATCCAGGTCTTTCTTCATTTGGACAAAGACCAACTTCAGTACCTCCGTGGTGGTGAACGCTGTGCAAACATTCTTACTTCTGACCTTATAATGGAGGTAAGGTCATTGATGAAGCAGCTGAAGATGGTTGAGTATTGGATGAGAGTTTGCTTGCTGAGTTGGAAGGTTCGTTTTCAGACGTTTCGTCACCATTCTAGGTAACATCATCAGTGAGCCTCCGGTGAAGCGCTGGTGTTATGTCCCGCTTTCTATTTATCTGTTTAGGTTTCCTTGGGTTGGTGATGTCATTTCCTACGCTGGATATGGATGATCTCCAACAATCACACTCATCTGCCTTAATGATAGTTATGATTCTAACCTGTGGTGTATTCCCACCTGATTCCTATTGACTCCAGCTTTGCTTGGTATCCTTGAGGACATGGTCAGTCACTCTCACTGCACCTCTAAAGTCTAACTCTTTTGTTCATATTTGGATGAACGCTGTGATGAAATCAGGAAATGAGTAGCTTCGGTAGAGCACAAACTGCATCACACAGCAAGTTATTCCTTTACAAGTGCTGCTTGATCATAGTATCGACGCCCGCTTCCATAATTTTATTGCTAATAGTTAATGGGCAAGTAACGGGCCAAACAAAAATAGAAATTGCTGGAGAAATTCAGCAGGTCTGGCAGCTTCAGTGGACAGAAAGCAGTGTTGACATTTTGAATCCAGTTCCCCTTAAATCATCAGCATCCACAAGTTTGATTTATCCTGTATTTTGTGGACATGACATACCCAGGTAATTAACGGTTTGGCTAGGGAAATGGCTACTTCTGGAAAACAAGCCTTCAATATTATTGATGGAATGTTGTCAGGACCCAAAACCCTTGCAATGTCTTTTGTCTTCAGCCACTCTTTGATATCATAGGCAGAGAAACAAATTGTTTGAAGACCAGATACTCTGATATTGGGAATCTCAAAATGAGACACAGATGGATTATTCACTCAGTACTTTTGGCTGAAGATGGATGCAAATATTTCATCCTTGTCGTTTTCAATAATTTACGAGGCTCCCTATCATTAAAGATGGTGATATTTGGTCACTGTCTGCCATGGCAGGTTTGAACCAACAACCCCAGATCAATAGTCTGGGTCCTGGGTTCGAAATGTAGAGCCATTACCACTATGCCATTGATTCCTGATATGTATTACTTTTGTGAATGCTATGGTCTGATGTTTCCTGTCAT
This sequence comes from Stegostoma tigrinum, assembly GCF_030684315.1. Lineage (NCBI taxonomy): Eukaryota > Metazoa > Chordata > Chondrichthyes > Orectolobiformes > Stegostomatidae > Stegostoma > Stegostoma tigrinum. The sequence continues at coordinate 29,450,405 of NC_081372.1, forward strand.
GCTTTGAGATTTTTGACAAATTTAATCCAGAAAAAAAACTCATATCTTTTATATATAACTGTTTTACAATTATTTCCACAGAGGTTAACTCCATAAAACACAAATTTTAGGGCTATGGCGATTATTTAAAACATAAGGCATTTGATTCAAAAACAGAAGTTGCTGGAAAAGCTCAGCAGGTCAGCCTGGCAGCATCTGTGCAGAGAAATCAGAGTTAATATTTTGGTCTGGTCACCCTTCCTCAGAACTAATGGTAGCTAGGGAAATGTTGGTTTATGTGCAGAAGATAGAGTGGGGAAGGGGGTAAGAAGTAAATGGTAGGTGGAGGTAGAGCCCAAAGAGAGAGAAGAACAGTTGGACCGACAAAGTACAGGCCAGTTCTGGGGAAGGGTCATCGGGCCCAAAACGTTAACTCTGATTTCTTCTTCACAGATGCTGCCAAACCTGCTCAGCTTTTCTAGCAACTTCTGTTTTTGGAAGGACAAGTAAGTGGATAATGATTTTGCTAGGCGAGTAGGTGTTAGTGGAGTCTGTTAGTGGTTAATGATAGGTTATGTGTAATAGTAGACAAGGCATGGTTTGTTGAAATGGGGGCTAGGACACAGGAGAGTTCAAGCCCTAAAGTCATTGAACTCTATATTGAGTCCAGAAGACTGCAGGGTCCCCAAGCGCAAAATGAAGAGCTATTCTTCCAGGTTTCACTAGGCTTCACTGGAGCATTGTAGCAGGCTGAGACAGAGATATTGGCCAGGGAACAGGGTGTGTGGCAGGCCACTGGAAACTCAGGGTCTTTTTTGTGAGCAGAATGTTGATGTTCTGCAAAGCAGTCACCTAGTCGATGCTTCATTTCCCCAATGTAGAGGAGACCGCATTGTGAGCAGCAAATGCAGTAGGCTAGATTGTGTGAAGTGCAGGTCAAGTTCTAATTCACCTGGAAGGTATGTTTGGGCCCTTGGCTACTGAAGAGGGAGGAGGTAAATGAACAGGTGTTACACCTTTGGTGATTGCAGGGGAAGGTGCTGTTGGGAGTGAAGGAAGAGAGTGGACCCGGGTGTCCCGGGGGAATGGTCCCAGTGGAAGGCAGATAAAGGAGGGGAGGAAAATATGCGTCTGATGGTGGGATTCTGCTGGAGGTGGCAGAAATGGCATCTGATAATCTTCCGGATATGGATGCTGGTGGGATGGTAGGTAAGGACAAGGGGAACTCTATCACCTGTTGCAGAAGGGAAGAGAGGGGTGCGGGCCAAAGTATGGGAGATGGGTCAAACCCGGTTGAGGGACCTGTCAGCAACAATGCTGGGTAATCCTCAGTTGAGGAAGAAGGTGGACATTTCGGAGACTCCTTTGTCGAAGTTGGCATCATTGGAATATAAGCGATGGGGATAGATGCACTGGGAGAAAGGAATAGAGTCTTTACAGGAAGGAGAATGGGAGAATGTATAGTCTAAGTAGCTGTGGGAGTCAGTGGGTTCATAATGGATATTAGTGGCCAATCTATCCCCAAAAATAGAAACAGAGATTGTGGGTAAGGGAAGGGAGGAGTCAGAGATGGACCAGAAGAAAGTGAGGGCGGGGTGGAAATTGAAAGTGAAATTGATATCTTCAGTGCTGCTTCTTTCTCTCATTCAGAATTGGAAAAGTTTATCGGTTTCTGGGGATAGACTGGCCACAACATCTATCAACCCACCAATTCCCACAGTTACCTGGACAATACATTTCTCACTCCCTGCTTCCTGTAAAAAATCTATTCCATTCTCCCAGTTCCTCCATCTTCATTGCATATGTTCTGATGATGTCAAGGGAGCCTCCGAAATGTCCATTTTCTTTCTCAACTGAAGATTCCCCAGCACCATTAATGGCAGGGTCTTCAGCCAGGTCCAACCCATTTCTTCCTCGTCGTCCCTCGCCCCCTCCCTTTCCTTCTACAATAGCTGTTCGGTTCCCCTTTTCCCTACCTACGATTCCTCCAGCATTCAGATCAAGAAAATCATTTCTGCTACCTCCAGCGAGATACCACCATCAGACACATAATCCCCTCCACTCCCTGGTCCGCCTACCACAGGGACAGTTCCCCCAGGAAACCCTGGTCCACTTTTCTTTCACTCCCAACATGACCCCACAGCCCCACAGCACCTTCCCCTGCAATCGCCAAAGGTGTAACACTTGCTTGTTTACCTCCTCCCCCTCAGTATCAGAGGGCCCAAACATACCTTCCAGCTGAAGCAGCATCTTACCTGCACTTCATTCAATCTAGTCTACTGCATTTGCTGCCTAATAATATGGTGACCTCTACATTGGCCTTACGAAATGGTAGACTAGGTGATCGCTTCACAGAATACTTATGTTCTGCCTGCAAAAATGACCCTGAGCTTCCAGTTGCCTTCCACTTCAACATACCACCTTGTTCCTTGGCCAATATATCTGTTTCAGGCTTGCTGTGGTGCTCCAGCAAAGCTCAGTGTAAGCTGGAAGAACAACACCTCATTTTCCAAATGGGGACCGTGCAGCCTTCTAGAATCAGTTTTGAGTTCAATAACTTTAGGGCTAGAACTGTCCTGTGGCCTTGACCCCTACCCCACTCACCATGCCTTGTGATCCCTTTGTCTGCTATTACACACTACGCATTGTTAACCACGAATAGCCTCCATTAACAGCTATTCAGCCTCCTAGCAAGATTGTTATCCACTCCTTTGTCTGTCCAACTATTCTCTCTCTTTGGGCTCCATCCCCACCTCTCATTCACACTTTACCCCCTTCCCCCACTCTATCTTCTGCATAAAAAAAATTTTCTTAACTACCATCAGTTCTGAGGAGGGGTCACCTGACCCAAAACATTAACTCTGATTTTTCTTCGCAGATGCTGCCAGACCTGTTGAGCTTTTCCAGTAATTTCTACTTTTGTTTCCATTTTACAGCATCCACAGTTCTTCTGGTTTTTATTTAGCATTAGATTTAGTTGAACTGGCTGAACGTAAAGCCTCGCAACATTGTTTGCATCTGTTTGTACCTCAAGACTAAAATCATTGTCTTATTTATGCAAAGGTCTCTAGTTCTTATGGTACACAACCTGAAATGGCAGTGGCTAGATCAGCAGCATAAACAGCAGTAAGTAACTGCAATGATAAAGCACACTAAATACAAATGACAGGTTTGTAAATGTTCAAAGCCATTTTGGCAATCCCTGCTCCACTTCTTTTCAGCAGAGTGAGGTAAATTGGTCTCTGGTGTTTCCATGTATCAGATCACCTGAGATAATGGGATATCACAGCACTATGTAAATGGGAGATAAGAAGGTACGGTGTTGGATGAACACAACAAGCCAAGCAGCATCTTGCTGCTTGGCCTTCTATGTTCATCCAGCTCCACAACTTGTTATCTCGGATTCTTCAACATCCGCAGTTCCCATTATCTCTGAAACCATGTAAATGAAGTGGCTTTCTTTCTTTCCTGAACAAATTTTTCTCCCCAGCCTAATATTTTTCTAATATACTATCAAGTCCCTACAGCAAAGCATCACATCAGATTATATTTGCATAAAATCCTTCTGTTTGGTATGAATTGCAGATTAACACATTGCCTGTTGCAAATTTCACTTCTGATTTGCATCATGTCCTTTACAGAATTTGTACCAGCTGTCTACACATGACTCAACTCGATGGATGACAGATAACCACAGGGTCATGCATCTGCTCTGAGGCACTGCACACTGAGGTGCTACTGCTGCAGATAAAAACGAGAGCAACATTTGGTGTCTGGAAGGCAAGAACTTTCAGCTAGGCATATTACAATTTTTATCTGAACATTCATAAACACCACTCCCTTTGTAGTTGGTGTTTGATAAAGGGCACGTTATTTCTAAAGACTCTTTGTTAAGGACAGTGAAACAAACTTGTGCTGCTTCCAAGTTCGTTACGAATAATGACAGATCTTTTCCACTGATTAACTGATAGAATTACAGAAAAATTAGCATTTTTTTTCCGCTGAGAATGCTGTGAAGTAGCACAGCATTACTACAACACAGCAATAGTGCTGGAAGCACAAGTCCTATGTGGGCAAACTATATCACTGAGTCTGTAATGTCAGCAAATTGCATCTATGTACATACTCTCCTTCCCATTATATCATTTAAAAACTTGTTTATATGGGGTATGTTTACAGCCACCTTCAGTTATCCCTTTAAATCTTAGGCCTTGATTTGCACAGATGAAGAGCCTTGCCTGTTATAGGTGGAGTCACTATACACTATTTCCTGATCAACTCTAAAATGGTGTTGGGTGGGGATAATGTGGTCAAACACTGCACTGTTATCTTAGCCTCATTTCTGTCATATCTGGTTGTATGAAATCCTCACCTCAATCAGTTTGGCAAAGCTACATCAGGTGAATTAGTTGCCCCACCCTCCTTTTAGATAGGGATTTAAAAGACTTGACTTGTGCAGTAGAGAACAAAAAACACTTGTTGCTTAGAGAGAACAGGGTCTTGTCTTAAATAAGATATAATTTATTACATGATAGTAATCAGATACAAGTTAGTGATCTGATAGACATTGTTATTGAGTCTATGAGGGAGATTGAAATGATCTGCCCACCTCCTTCAAAATTGAGTTGTTCTCCTGCCCAAGTCAACATTATATGTCACTTGTGCTATGTTAAAGCACTCCTCAGCATTAACCTTTTTAGAGCCTTTCATTGATGCTATCATGGCAATGGCAATGGATTAGTGATCCAGAGACCCAGACTAATGCTCATTGGTTCAAATCCCATGTGACAGCTGGTAGAATTGAAATTCAATGAATGAAATCTAGAATTGAAAGCTACACTCTATAAAAGGTGACCATGAGCCTATCATTGATTGCTGTAAACCCCATCCTTGTTTATTCATGTCACTTAGGGGATGAAATGTGCCATCCTGACCTGGTGTGGCCTAACTAGGAGTCCAAACACAAAAATGTAATTGACACTTAACTGCCCTCTGAAATGGACCAACAAGCTACTCAGTTCAAAATCAAATATGGATGGACAACAAATGCCTACCTCACTGGTGATGCCTGTATTTGCTGAAAGAATAAACTTTACACAGAATTTATTACTACCGCATTTTGAAATATGGGCGGTCTGGTGGTTTCACTACTCTGTTTGAATGTGTTCATCTAGGATTTGGAAGATTGGTGGTCTTTTATCTTCAAGTTTGTTGATCCTGGTCCTGTTTTTAGAAGTGTGTTATTGGTGAGTCATTTATATGATGATGTTCCTTGTTGGGTTTGTCCCAATTATGTCTTTGCGGCTGATTGATCTGTAAGGGTTAAGGTTCCTGTTGTTTGTTTGTGCAGCTATAAGTACATGGGGTGAGCCACTCAGGACTAAGATGTGGAGAAATTTCTTCATCCAGAGAGTGGTGAATTCTCAACCATAGAAAGTGGCTGAGGCCAAAACACTAAATGTTTTCAAGAAGGAGTTAAATTTTGTTCTTGGGGCTAAAGGGGTTAAAGTGTATGCGGCAAAAGCAGGAACAAGGTACAGGATGATCTGCCAAGGTCATACAGAATGGTAGAGCAGGCTCAAAAAGGGTGAATGGCTGAGACTTGTTCATAACTTCTTTCTTAAGTCCTTCGGCTGCACAAATGATATACGATCCTCTGCAGCCTCTTTAATGACTGTACTTTTCTTATTAAAAGTCCACTATCCATTATCGGATGCCCTTTGCCAAATGTTCAAATGGGCATAATGGGGACTAACAAGAAATATCATCATATCAGATTAATTTTGCATAAAATACTTACGTTTGGTAAGATTAGCACATTAACATGATGCAAATTGCACTTCTGATTTGCATCATCTCCTTTACAGAATTTGATGAAGACCATTATAGTGAGTGGCCTGCTACTCCTGAAAAGGCTATTCCATCTTACATTCATCATTAGAGTCACATGGACTTAACTGCAGGGTCAATTTCTTTGGTACAATAGGAAACTGAGTCTTCAGGTTTTTACCTGTCAGCATGTCTGACATGGATAAGCCACACACTGGAGTGGGATGCAGTGGTATTTCAGTAACATGGTATAAAAGTTGAGATTTTTCCATGAAAGTCACTTAGCTGTTCAGATTTCATGTCTGATTTCCTCATTTGACAGCTTGTACCTTTGAGAACTTGTGACACTCAATTCCAGAAATGACCGCAAAATAGCTGAAACAGTTGTTAACAAACTGTAGTCTATTATTGGCTACATCCAGATCAGGGATCCCTTGTGTAGTGGTCATTTCCGAGACACTGACCACTCCATCAATAGTGGGAGCTGGTAATATTTTCACCTCTACCCTCTCTGAAAAATAGTCAATAGCAATATGGTAAATCCTTTGATCAAATATGAATAGACCTGTTCCCACAGCCTGGTGGGAAAAGTGTTAGGTCTGAGTGGCACACACACTGCTCAGGCCTGTGAATAATGCAATTAACAGTGTTTCATCAGTCCTGATCTATTGTCTGTTAATATACATCCACCACGATATCAAGTTTAAAATTAGGGAGATGTCCTTTGACATAAATTTCTTCTTGTCAAAATATTTGGTTTCAATTACCTAATTCCCTTAGGAATACATTTGGCTTTTCTTCTGTTGTCACTTGTTTAACCTCATTAACTTCTTTGTGTTTATTTCACATTTTGCTATGCTTGAAGATTTCTTCAAAGCTCACGGGAACCTGCACCACTGCTCACCATGTTGTGTGATGGATCCTTACCACCAATCAAGTTGGAGAAAGATAACAGAAAGGTCCTAAAAAGGCTCATGTGGCAGAGAAAGAAAACACTTGATAGTACACTGACAAGCAGTTCCTGTCTTAAACAAAATGTAGTTTATTGCATAATAGCAATCAAGTTTTAATTATATGATTAAGATAAACAACAAACTTGTTACTAAGATTATGAGGGAGCCCTAGATAATTGGGCTATGTCCTTCAATAAGATCATGCACAACCCTTTATCATCCTTCCCATTTATTTGATTAGTATTCTCTCCTATTCTGAAGTCACTTGCTCTTGCTCAGCTAGCCATGATCCTGTCTAAGTTCTCCTCTTGGACCCAGGGATGTTCACTGTTCTCCTGCTACCCAGACTGGGAGCTCCCTTCAGTCTTAACAGCGGAGACAATTTGGCTTTCCTTTGTTATTGTTACATAGGATGTGCACATTGTTAGTATTTGCTGCCTATCCTTCATTATCCATTAATAGATTGCTCAGCCAATTCCGAGGGCAGTTAGGAGACAACCACATTGCTGTGGGTCTGGAATTACATCAGTCAGACCAGGTAAGGCCAACGGATTTGCCTTTCAAAGAGGCATTAGTGAGCCAGATGGGTTTTTATAAATTGTAACAGTTTTTCATGATCATTGTTATCTTTATATTTCAGATTTATTGATTGAATCCAAATTCCATTTGCTAATATGGTGGTATTGGAACCCATGTTCCCAGATCATTCCCTGACGCTGTGGATTACTAACCTACTGACATCACTGTGGATTACTAACCTACTGACATCACCTCCTCACCACCATTTCAGTGTCAAAATCCAGACCTGTTCTCCCACTTGAATCTGTTTGACATTATATTGGGTGGTGCACAATGCACTCTGCAGGATTAACCCTTTCACAGGGTAACACCTTATACAAAAATTACCACTCAAACCGAAGGTAAAATCAGCCCGATAGCTTCTTGCTGCTATTACCGCGATGAAAAATCACTCTCTGGCCAATTCCAATATCAATTTCTAATAAAAACAGTAATTTCTGGAAAAACACAGCTGGTCTGGCAGCATCTGTAGAGAGAAATCAGAGTTAATGTTTTTGGTTCAGTGACTGAAAAAGCATCTCTGCAGATGCTGCCAGACCTGCTGAGTTTTTCCAGCAATATTTATTCTTGTTTCTGATTTCCAGCATCCACAGTTCTTTTGGTTTTCAATTTATAATACGCAATTTCTTTAAATTTTACATTCTAAATAGGAGTTCAAATAGCAATCTAATAGGAGACCCAATGGACTAGGTAGAACATAAGGACTTCATGCACTGAAAACATGTTACACTCCATCCAAGATTTAAAAGGGACCTGAGGGGCAACTTTTTCACACAGTGAGTGGTTCATATGTGGAATAAACTACAGGAGGAAGTGGCAGATGCAGATACTGTTACAATACTTAAAAGACATTTGAATAAGTACATAAAAAAGAAATTTTTGGAGGATAAGGCCGAGCGTGGGCAGGTGGGACTAGTTGAGTTTGGGATTACGATTGGCACGGACTGGTTGGGCCGAAGAGTCTGTTTCAGTGCTGTATGACACTACGTCTCTGAGTCGATAATACCACTTTCACATCTCACTTTATTTCCCAGTTAATAAGTTCCTTACAGAAATTCATTTTAAGGCGCAGAAGTCTAATTTTAATATTTTACAGATGGTAGCAAACTATAAAATAATACGCCATGAGAGATGCTCCTTATCTGAACAGGACCCAGAAACCTACATGGGTTTGAGCAAATAATCCAGGCAGACACTTCAGAAATTGCTGCATGGCTGGAGGTGCTGTCTTTTTCAAGAGGCATGCTCTGTCTGCCTGCTCAATTGAAAGTCAAGGCTCCATAATATCATTTGGAGATGAGCCGCCAATTCTCCTAGTGTCTATGTTACAATGTTTTTTCAGCGAACACCACCAAAACAGACTGGTCAATCACCAAATTACTGCATGAAGGAACTTCTCATCCACTTGCTATGTTTACCTGCACAACAATAGCTGCATTTTATATTCATGAATTGTAAGTGAAGTGGTTTGGAATATTTTTAGAAATTATGGCATACTTCATACATTCAAGTTCTGCTTTACAAAAAGTAAGAGCTGCCCTCTGATTCATACTAACCATTATAGAAAGCAATGGTTACATGGGTTAACCTATTTTTTCAATTTCTCACAAAGAATACTTGTTCAACAGCCTTAAAATGAATCAACTGTGTCAGTGACTAAACACAATAGGTCCAGGAATACTGGGAATTTCCACCTAGCTACTATAAAGGATGAAACTTTTGATCCTACCTCGAAATTTGGAAACTAGCTTCTGTCTCTTTGCTGCTTCTTATGGATTAGTTCTGTTGGGACACTGCAATTCTTCTCTGTTCCATAATTGATCTGATCCATGTATCAAAGGATAAGAGCTTCAAGAGATAGTTTTACCGTCAGCCTCACCATAATTGCTTACTGCCCTGAACTGCGATTTCTCAGTGAGTTCAGCAGGCGACATCACCCCAAATTCCACTTCTCAATCTAAAATATTCTGATCTACACCAGAATTTCTACTTCCACTGCTGTGCTGCAAATTCCCCGTAAGTGACACTACAAAAGATCTGCTGGCATTATAAATAAGTGATGCTAAAACAGTGTTGTCCACTCTGTTAGACACAACACTTGTGTGGCTGATTGGGAATCCAGATGTGACTAATAGCATTTCAGATTAGTAAATAATAAAAATCAAAGAGCACACTGTTATTTGGCATGTGATCTCAAATCCTATATTTTCATAACACATATAATGAACTTTAAACCTCTTGTGTGTTTTTTGGTAGAATTGTAGGTCAAAACATGGAATGCTTGAATATCTTTTGATCATTGGGAGATTTATTTCTTTCATTTCAAAGTGATGCTAGAAATAAATATACACATGGAATGCATTTATCTATGTTGCGTGGATGTATATGAGGTATTTTTAACCAAAGTTAGTGTACTTCAGTAAAATGGTGTCACCATAACCACATTTGTAGCTAGTTGGCAATATCTGCTTGACAGCACTATACTAAGTGGTGTTCTTGTTCTAAAGCATTAAAGCTGTCATTAAAATCCAAATTTGATGATAATCCATTACCTATCTACAGTTAAATAAAGAAGATCAATATTCTTTTAGTTTAGTAGCACAATACTTCAACCATAGGCTTCACAATACTCCTTCACTTCAAAATTATTTGGAAAAACGTGTCCCTGTTCTTTGTCAACAAAATGTGAGGCTGGATGAACACAGCAGGCCAAGCAGCATCTCAGGAGCACAAAAGCTGACGTTTCGGGCCTGGACCCTTCATCAGAGAGGGGGATGGGGTGAGGGTTCTGGGATAAATAGGGGGAGAGGGGGAGGCGGATCGAAGATGGAGAGAAAAGAAGATAGGTGGAGAGGAGAGTACAGGTGGGGAGGTAGGGAGGGGATAGGTCAGTCTAGGGAAGACGGACAGGTCAAGGAGGTGGGATGAGGTTAGTAGGTAGGAGATGGAGGTGCGGCTTGGGGTGGGAGGAAGGGATGGGTGAGAGGAAGAACAGGTTAGAGAAGCAGAGACAGGTTGGACTGGTTTTGGGATGCAGTGGGGCGAGGGGAGAACTGGGCTGGTTTTGGGATGCGGTGGGGGAAGGGGAGATTCCAGGCCCAAAACGTCAGCTTTTGTGCTCCTGAGATGCTGCTGGGCCTGCTGTGTTCATCCAGCCTCACATTTTATTATCTTGGATTCTCCAGCATCTGCAGTTCCCATTATCACTTCACATTAACAATTCTGGTTCTTATTAATGTGGCAGTAGAAAATTGAAATCGTGCAGAATATTATCTCTGGTCCCATCTCTGTTCCTCAATTCCATCAGATTACCTGTCCAGGATTAAGAATCAATAACCTCTCTCACATCTGGGTCTGCAGTAACCTTGCAGCTCTCTTTCTGTCTTAGACAAATGGTTTTGTAATATATGCTGCTAAATCTTTCAGATTGGAGAACACACGAAAGTGGATTTACCTCCTGGTCTTCTGCGTATTCAAAGTAGTTTAACAATTTGAATAGCAACTTGCATTGATAACAGTATCTTTAACAAAGAAAGCAGAGGCATGATCAAAGAAAACAGAAACTGAACCAAAGAGGAAGGTACTAGAATACTTGGTCATTTCATTAACAGGAGTCTTAAAAGAGTGTGAGGATGTTGAGAGCTCAGTGGGGTGTAGAAGAGGATATCATGGTGAGGTGTAGGAGACGATGTCATATTATCTGGGTGAGACAGATGAAAGCACATCATCAACAGTGTGATGAATGGGGGAAACACACAAGAGGCCAGAGTCAGAAGCAGGGAGAGCTTACGGAACTGTAAGAGATGTTAAAAAGTGGCAGAGCCGTGAAGGAATTTAAATAAAGGATGGTCAATTTTAAACAAGGGTGAAGTTTGATGCAGGAGATCATTGCAATTGTCAAGTCTGGAGGTGAGAGAGGCGTGAATAATGATGTCAGTATCAGATGGGCTGAGACAGCATCGGAAGTTTTTGATGTTACATGTTGGAAGTAAGTGGATATTTATTACAGCAAGGATATGGGGTCATAGGATTTAAATCCATATTTTTCAGACTGAAACAGTGACTGGGGAGGGACTGGAATTAGTTAGAAGGGTACAACTCGATGGTAGGGAGGAAAAATTATGGTTTTGATCTTTCCAACATTTGGTTGCAGTGACTCACAGTTCATGCAGTTCTTGATGTCAAAGTCGAGCAGTTTGACAACAGAGGGAGTGAAAGAATCAATAAAAGTAATGGGGAGGTAAGGCTGGATGTTGTCGGCATACATTTGGAAGCTTCAACGGTGCAGTCATTGTGTTCTGCATCTTACTTAGTTAAAACTACATTGGACATTGCTGAAAAAATGAAAATATTCAATGCAAGTTAAGAAATTGTCCTCAAAATCACAGAGTGTCATCTCATTCCAGAGATAGTTTAATTTTTTTTACAAATAATTCCTACTGTCCTAAAAGTCACTGTGATTCGGGGAACTGAGTTCTGACGGGAAAGGTTAACTTTGATTTCTCTTCACAGAAGCTGCCAGACCTGCTGAGCTTTTCCAGCAACTTCTGTTTTTGTTACTGATTTAGCATCTGCATTTCTTTCGGTTCTTATTGTGAATTAAAACCTGAAAGTTTAGCAGCAGGTGACCCGAGGGAAGAATGGTTTTGACCACCATAACCAAGGTACAACTAGGTGGACATCGTGATGGGGTTACTTTCGGTCAGAAGGTCATCTTGAAGACAACTATAATGCTAACATGAATAACGTGGTTCAGCTATAGATAGTTTCTAGTGAGCAGGATAGAATGGTAGCTAGAGAATACTTTGTTGTTTGATCTTCCCAATGTTTATTTGAAGGAAAATGTACATTCACTACAGGATGTTGAACAAAGACAACTGGGATAAATGATGGCGAGATAGAATTGGGTGTTGTGAGTGTAAATATTGAATCTGACACTTTGTTTTTGGATAATGTTGATAAGGTGAAGCACATATGAAAAACAGCAGGGATCAAAGACAGATCTTCGTGGGAGACCAAAGGTAATAATCAGAGTGTGTGAAGATAAACCATTAATTGATGGTTCTCTGACAATGATTAGGTAGATGGGAATGGAATCGTGATGACATGAAGGTGACTGAGATGCGTTGTCTGAATTTAAACTTTCACAAGACAACAAAGATTAAAAGTTCAAACTTTGATCAAGTAAAAGGCCAGTTTTAAGATTTGATATGAGATTTCGTCACTTAAAGAGTGGTTCACTCCTGAAATACACATTCAGACAAATTAGTGGCAAAATATTTATGCAACAGTTAGGTGTAGTAATTCAAAAGTATAAATCTTTTTACTTGGCATAACTAAAATAAATAAAATATCCATCTGTATGTTTTGCTGTAATTTTTTTGGTGAGACAAGTTATATTAGGTAGCAGTTATAAATTGCTGTAGGAATCAATTTAATGATGTCTCTTAGTTTGACTTGCTAGTCTAGGTGTTTTAATCTTTTTTGTATTATAAAATTGCTGATTGTTGAAGCTGATCACATTGCATCAAGGGCAACAGGGCATCAGAAAATCAAGTGAACAGATCAAGCAGCTCTATGTCTTATTAACAAATCTCGTTTGTGAAGTGAACAGCGCAGACATCAAGAAGCACCATGTAAAATGGAATGGTTAAATTCAGTGTCAATTTAATGACTGAAAGAGGAATAAAGAGATGGAAAGAAAGATTAGATTAGAGAACAGAAAAATAATGCAGAAAAGTTTCTCTTCTATTTTAGTTTCTATATTTTTAAGCGGTCATATCAGTAATTAGGATCTGAAGAGCTGAAGCTACATCTGCAATAGTTAGCTTCCAGCATTATAAATGTTGATTTATAATAATTAGATGTTGTATTGTTAATAGGATTAAAGACTAAAATGGGCAAGATTAATTTTCAGTGGCAAATTTAGTTTCATATCCACTACACAAAGATCTGTAGCTCGGGTTGCAGTTGGCATTGTTGGTTGGTTCGCCGAACTAACTGGTTTTCATCCAAATATTTTGACTCCCTTCTAGGTGACATCGTCAGTGCTGTGAGCTTCCACTGAAGGTTCACTGACGATGACATCTAGAAGGGAAATGAAATGTTTGCATGAAAAACAGTCAGTTCAGTGAACCAACCAACAATTCCAAATACAGCAATAACATTCAAAGAGTTGTCATGATGAACCAGACACCAAGATGCAGTTTTCACAATGCTAAAAGCAGAACAGAACTCCCACAGCAACATTTCCATATCTATATTCAACTGCATACCTGCCCCTCCCTAGAAATTCTTGGACATTTGCATTTAACAACAGCAAATGCTATGAGCATAGCCATTAGGACAGATGTCAGAGGTAGTTTCTTTACTCAGAGAGTAGTAAGGAAATGGAACGCTTTGCCCGCAACGGTAGTAGATTCACCAACATTTAAGTCGTCATTGGACAAGCATATGGACATACATGGAATAGTGTAAGTTAGATGGGCTTCAGATTGGTATGTCAGGTTGGCACAACATCGAGGGCCGAAGGGCCTGTACTGTGCTGTAATGTTCTATGTTCTATGTCCTATTATTTTGACAATACATTATGGGCCAATATCACATAATTAGGTGCAATTTGTGTTTGCTATTTATTTATGGATTAAAACTCAAGAGTGATCCATCACTGAAAACTACCAGTCACATGTGTAGTTAATTTACCGAATGCATGGCTGAGGTGAACTGTACTCCAGAACTAATACGTTTATGTCAAGAGAAAAAAAGCGAGATTATTTTTCATGGAAAACACACCTATGGGACCATTGTGAAAAGTGGTACTTAGAGACCTGTTATAAAGATATCTAATCCTCTTGAACATTCATATAATCTTCAAAACACAATGCAATAGCACTATTATAGATAACAAATTGTGAAGCTGGATGAACACAGCAGGCCAAGCAGCATCTCAGGAGCACAAAAGCTGACGTTTCGGGTCTAGACCCTTCATCAGAGAGGGGGATGGGGTGAGGGTTCTGGAATAAATAGGGAGAGGGGGAGGCGGACCGAAGATGGAGAGAAAAGAAGATAGGTGGAGAGGAGAGTATAGGTGGGGAGGTGGGAGGGGATAGATCAATCCAGGGAAGACGGACAAGTCAAGAAGGTGGGATGAGGTTAGTAGGTAGGAAATGGAGGTTCGGCTTGGGGTGGGAGGAAGGGATGGGTAAGAGGAAGAACAGGTTAGGGAGGGAGAGACAGGCTGGGCTGGTTTTGGGATGCAGTGGCGGGGGAGAACGGGTTGGGCTGGTTTTGGGATGCGGTGGGGGAAGGGGAGATTTTGAAGCTTGTGAAGTCCACATTGACACCATTGGGCTGCAGGGTTCCCAAGCGGAATATGGGTTGCTGTTCCTGCAACCTTCGGGTGACATCATTGTGGCACTGCAGGAGGCCCAGGATGGACATGTCGTCTGAGGAATAGGAGGGGGAGTTAAAATGGTTCGCGACTGGGAGGTCCAGTTGTTTATTGCGAACCAAGTGGAGGTGTTGTACAAAGCAGTCCCCAAGCCTCCACTTGGATTCCCCAATGTAGAGGTAGCCACACCGGGTACAATGGATACAGTATACCACATTGGCAGATGTGCAGGTGAACCTCTGCTTAATATGGAAAGTCATCTTGGGGCCTGGGATTGGGGTGAGGGAGGAGGTGTGGGGGCAAGTGTAGCACTTCCTGCGGTTGCAGGGGAAGGTGCCAGGTGTGGTGGGGTTGGATGGGAGTGTGGATTGGACAAGGAAGTGGAGATAGTTCACATACAGCATCAGATAGACTTATTGACCATTAAATTGACATTGTTTTAGTCTCTGAAGCACTTAACTTTCAGTGCCAGAAAATTTCTTTGGTAGTAATTAACACTAGCATATCTTTCACATTGTATTTAGGTAAGTCAATCTTCAATTTCTTTATCTAATGAGAACAGAATAATTGAGTTTCATTAAAATAAACACTCATGATTGCACTTTTTCATCATTACAATAATCATTGGCCAAAATCAGCTTCACGTTATATCTAACCAAAAACTGGCGCCTTATTTAGCATTGATTGCTCTCATTCACTATCTCAGTTTTGACTAACCTAGTTGATTACACTTCACTTCTGTAAAATAATTAGTTGATATTAAAAGTGACAAAACATCATCTGGTCTGATTGAACATATAGCCAATGCCTTTATACAGACAAACATTGATTCTTTACAACATACACATCTCAGCCAATATTTTAATAGCATGGTTTTTCCCCGAAACATTAACAGATTCTGGAAGATGATTTACTTGTGAAAGAAAATACTAAATGTCCTGCTACAGTACTTCAAGTTTAAAATAAAACAAGAAAGGGTATAAGATAACATCCAATTGTCTTACAAGCCAATTCAACCTTACAACTCTTAACTATTTCTGAGATCTAACAAATATGTTTGGTAAAATGTATAAAGCTTCAGATAGCAACTATTAGCTTCCTGCATGTTACTGAAAATTTACTGATCACTCTCATGGTCTTCGTGAGGTCAGCACAAACTGTAAAATGAAGAATACAGATTACTGTTTTGTTTAAAATGAGATCCTGATCCTTGCCCCATGAGCCTTAAACCTTGTGTGAACTCAGACCCAAATGATGTTACCTCATTAATAATCTAAAAGTTCTATGAATAAGTGACTGTTACCAATCAATAGTAGAACTGATTCCTTATTCAATGGGAGAGCTGAGAAGAGGATACAGTGAGAAAAAGTTCTGTCATATTATTTTCCTGGATAGAAGAAGAAACCATTCTTATAACCTGTTTGATCCATCTGAATTTTATGAATGACAAAAATTTAAAACAATAGAAATGCTAGCATCTTGAAAATAGACATCTTTACCACAAGTAATTTTGAGGCAGGCACTGCATAATAATTAAAAAGGCGATAAGTATTTGGAAGAAAAAAGTATCACAGAATTTGAGGAAGGGCAGGGAAGAGTTAGAAAAGATAAACTCCAGTTGATGAGCTGACATCAGCTCGGACACGATAGGCTTACAACTCTTCTGTTCGGGAATTCCAAAATTAGTATAATATTTTCCAAATAAATAATTTTCAATAAGAAATGCTAATGCAATGGATTTTCAATGAGGAATTCTTAGCTGAATGCCCCATTCATTGAGGACCAGTATGTTTTTATAATTGTTGATGCTCCTAAGATTTAATTTAGAGATTGATAACATCTACACTTTGATGTGGGTCACACTGTTTTTGTCATGATGAAGCGCACAAAAATAAATCTGGTTTTCCATTAAACTACTCATGAAAATTTATTTCAAATTATGACTTATTGAGGAAATTCCGCTAAATCTATGATTGCATTAATTTTTAGTAATAACATAAATGTTTTTCAATGTATAAATAAAACAAAAACTTCAGTAACAATTTTAAGGAAATGGAAATAAGCCTAGTCTAGGACTATTATGGATGATGATTTTACACAAACGTTTAAAAGATTTGTTTCTAATGTTTCTCTGTGATTGTATATTGAATCAGCAACTCAGTTAAAATGACATTCATTAAAAAGAAGAATTTTATAAAGAATTGTTCATTTGTTTTTATCACCAACAGTAATTTCTAGTCTGGAGTGAGGTAATCTGTAGTAAGGATTTGATGACAAGATTTTGTAAAATTCAGTAAGAAAAATATCTTATTTAGTGGCATGGTGGAATATTAAATTGAAACATTAATTCTTATCTAGTTCCTAAAATCTACCCTGATTTGTGCTTAGTCCATTCCTATGAAAATGCAGCTGAGATTAGCAACTCAGTAGCACCCCACTAACTGCAATTTCATTCTTGTCTGCTTCTTATTGTTGATTTTAAGAGCCAAGCTAGAATTGACCTGTAACTAGACCACACATGAAAGTGGTGTAAGGAGGGACAGTGAGGACCTTTTTTTTAAATAATGGCTGACATTTTCGAGTAACAATCTTCAATAAACATTTCAAAACAAACACTTTTTTCTGAAACTCTCAAAAGTATGGAACACCTAAATATAAATGTAATTTATACTCTACAATTACTAAAAAAATGTTAGTAATAAATACAAAGTTATTGGAACTAAAATTAAACTGCAGTATGCGAATTTGAAGAAGACTAGCTTTAAATAACACCATGTAATGTGACCCCCAAAGCTTCACAAGCAACAATTTACAATTAAAGTCATAACTGCATGCCAGTGTATGAACAAAAATCTTGACCTGATTTTATCTTTAACAAACTGGTTAATGCCTTTGCTGACGTACCTGAGGCAGAAATTCAGTTGAAGGCACTAATACATCAGAAAACCAAACTTCTCCTTCCAGACTGCAAACCTCTAAACCAAACAGCTCAGCTTTTAGGCACTTTCTTATATTCTGTCTCTGTTTGAGATTTTCATAGAATACTTTTCATTCTTTAAATTGAACTGAAATATAAGCATTTCCTTAACATTAGCATTTTTCAGATGTATAGCAATTACAGTCCACATTCAGATTCTGATATTTGTCACATTCTTCTCCTAATAAATTTGTAAAATTAAGGAAGCCAACTTTTAAAGTTGGGTAAACAAGATGCAAATTTTACATTTCTGCTTGCATTTAATTCCAAATATTCATGGACTGAATTCTGTTCTTCGTTCTCATGCTCTGCAGTAACATATCAAAGTGAGCTTAACAGTCTCTGTGTGCAAGTTATACCATCTTGGAATGAATGTAACAACTATCTTCAAAGTGAACAACGCATAAAAGACAATCTCACTCCCATGAAACTGACCTGCCTTTGTATGCCAGTTCCTCTAAATCATGGCTTATTTTCCTATGAATGTGAATCATTGACATTTAAACCCACAAAACAGCCTGTACTACTTCTTTAGAATAGAGAAAGCTGTTGGGTAACCTAAGAGAAAACTTTATGACTATGGAAAGATTTGAAGAGGTAAATGTGAGAAAGATTATTCCATTTGCAGAAGATTCTAAAACGGAAGGCTCAATTATAAGATTACTACTAATAAATTGAATAAAATATATCATGTTCAAACTTGGAACTTGCCACTACATAGAGTAGATGCATTAAGGATGAATTTAGTAAGATGAGGGAGAAAAAAATTATAATATTTTACTGTGTTAGCTGATTGTGAGGGAATCAATTATCAAGGCAATAGTAACAGGACATTTGGAAAGTCCAAACTCAGCTCATCAGATTCAGCATGGTTCTTTGAAGGGTAAATTATGTTTGATTAATTTGCTCTGGTTCTTTGAAGACTGACTAGACAAAGTGGATAATGGGTGTCTTGCAGATGTGGTATATCTGGGCTTTCAGATGGCATTGGATACGGTGTCACACAAACAGTTAATTCACAATGTGAGCTCACTTTGGGTTAAGATTGATATATTTGCTTGAAAGGAGGATTGGCTAGCCAACAGAAAGCAGAGAGTCAGGATAAATGGGCCTTTTTCTGGTTGGCAAGCTGTCACTAGTGGGGTGTCACAGTGCTCAGGTCTCAAGCCCCAACTATTATTAATATACATTAATGACTTAGATGCAGGGATACAATGCACCATGGCCAAATTTGCAGATGACACTAGAATAGGTGGGAAAGTAAATTGCAAATGGGTATTGGATAGGTTAGGTGAACAGGCCAAAATTTGTTAGATGGGCTTTGACATGGATAATTGTGAGGTTAACCAATTTAGTTTGAAGAATAAAAAGGCAAATTATTTAAATGGAGAAAAACTTCAAAATGCTTTAGTGTAAAGGGATCTGGCTGTCCACATGTGTGAATCACAGCAAGTTAACATGCAGGTACATTAGGTAATAAACAGGTAAAAATGGAATCTTGGTGTCATTCAAAGAATGGAGTATAAAAATGGGCAAGTATTATTGGAATTTGTATCAGCATTAGTGAGATTGTATCTGGAGTACTGTGTACTGTTTTGGCTCCTTACTTGAGGAAGGATGTAACCATATTGGAGGAGGTTCAGAGGAGTCTCACTAGATTAATTTTTAAAAAATGGAAGCTTTATCTAATAAAGAAGAGATTGAGAATTTAGGCCAATAATGGCTACAGTTTAGATAGATGAAAGGAGATCTAATTGAGGGATAAAAGATGCTAAAGGGGATTCATAAATTAAATGTGGAGCAGATGTTTCCCTTGTGGGGTGATCTGGAATGCAAAGTCTTTGATAAGGGGGAGCAGACTCTTCTGGAGTATTGTGTCCAGTTCTGGTCATCCTTTATAGGAAGAATATTATTAAGCTGAAGAGGGTTTGGAAAAGATTTACCAGGATGTTGCTGAGAATAGACGGCTTGAATTATATGGAGAGGCTGGAACTTCTCTCACCAGAGCATTGGATGTTGAGGGGTGGCCTTATAGAGGTTTATAAAATAATGAGGGATATAGGTAAGGTGAATGACAGGTGTATTTTCTTAATGGTCGGGGATTTCAAGATGATGGGGCATATTTTTAAGGTGAGAGAAAAAAGATTTTAAACAGACAAGGGGGCTACATTTATATATAGGGAGTAGTTCCGGAGTGGAATGAACTTCCAGGGGAAGTGGTGGAATCAGATGCAGTTACAACATTTAAAAGGCATTTGAATAAGAGCATGAATAAAAAATGTTTGGAAAGATATGGGCCAAGTGCAGGCAGGTTGGCATGGACTTTACGTGGAACAGTCCCTCTTCCGCACCTACACAGGCCCCAAACCCCACCTCTTCCTCCGGTAAAAAAGAAGCTGATGAAGGGTCTAGGCCCGAAATGTCAGCTTTTGTGCTCCTGAGATGCTGCTTGGCCTGCTGTGTTCATCCAGCCTCACATTTTATTATCTTGGAATCTCCAGCATCTGCAGTTCCCATTATCTCGGACCCAAACTAAAGGTCTGTTTCCATGCTGTATGACTATCACATTATGGAAAGTTCTTTGTTTTATTGTACTGGCCTGTGTTGGCCTGTTGCTATGTTGTGAATTATGTGTAGTTAAGATATCATTTCTTGGGTAGCACTTCGATTTTCCCTAATTAAATAGAAATTAACACTGTGTTGAGAAGTTGACATTTCCTAATCTCAGATAATTGAAATGAATGACTTGATCTGTAACTGCATTCAATAGCACAAGCGGAAAATATCGTTTTGTCGTCATCACCTGATCGTTTGTTTTAAAAAGGCTAGTTATAAGTAGACGGAGTGAACAATACAATGAAGGAACAACCATATCGAAGAAGAACAGAACACCAGAAAACAGCTGCACATGAAAACGCTCAGAATTGTTGCCTGTCGACATCAATGAGATGCTGCGATTACAACAGTTTCATTAAGACTTCAAAGCCGAACAAACAGGACAGGTTCATGTTCGAGAACTTCTTCAATTTTCAGAAGGATATTCGAGAAAAATCAGTTTTAAGCAGCTTCTGCTGGCGGGTAGTTAACTATGTTGTAAATCGTGTGGTATCGCCGTTGTGTACTCTGATGACAACGGTCTGCTTTACTTGTATTTGCATAAAATGAGTTCTCTATTATTTCCAAATTGAATTGGTTAATGCAGAACTGCATATTTTTAAACGATGCTGTATATCCATTGCTATCTACCTATCCTGCTTTTGTATATGTACATAGACCGGGATATCTGGCTGTCTAAAAACACACACCATTAAACGAGAAATGAGTTGTTATACAGTCACACAGTCATACTGCATGGAAACTGACCCTTTGGCCCTAGTCCATTGCCGACCATGTTTCCAACTTACTGCTGGACATTTCTCCCAGCACAGTTAACTGACGGATGCCAAGGAATTAGTTCCTCGTAATATATCAAAGAGTTAACAGGTTAAAAACTTCACCTCAATTCTGGCTCTAAAGCAGTTCTCTTCCGAAGACAATGCGATTGACAGAAAATTGGGCCATTGCAGTGCACACAAGACTGGTAAATGGAATACTCACAAAAAGAAATCTTGTAAAAGTGATGAATCGCCTCTTGATGTCAGCGTCATATACCTTTCACTTTCCCTGAAGTGAATACTTCTAGTGCAAGAGCATTGTCCGGTATTAGTTCCAACACATTTATTGCTTCGCATTCTCAAGTTAGGGAATAAATAACGCACTTTAAACGCTCGAGGACAGTAATAATCACTTCATGCTGTACGGATGTTCAGCTTTTAGCTGGCGTATTCACTCGTCTTTCAGCAAATAGAACTCATAAACTATAATAGGAACACTTGCAATG
This sequence comes from Stegostoma tigrinum, assembly GCF_030684315.1. Taxonomy (NCBI): domain Eukaryota; kingdom Metazoa; phylum Chordata; class Chondrichthyes; order Orectolobiformes; family Stegostomatidae; genus Stegostoma; species Stegostoma tigrinum. The sequence goes on from NC_081372.1 coordinate 29,471,992, forward strand.
AAGCGACAGCGCGGCGAGAAGAAAACTGCAGCGTCCCCTACCGTGATTTCAATTAGACAAGTCAAATATTCAAATCAGCCGGTCTGCCGGTGGTTTGTTACCCGCCTTTTTAAATGGCTAGCGAATGTTTTCACTTCCATCAATCTTCACTACACTGCACAGAAATATGAAAAAATATCAAATTGCATAATTCTCGAGCCATTTAAAAGAGAAATGAATCCATGTCTATATAATACTGTGGCTAATTGTGCTTGGAGATAAAGACACATGCTTTACAGTCTGTCAGTAGCCTTTATTCTCGACGATATTACCTGTTTATTTAAAGGGGTTGAGCTTAGTTTAAATTCGTGCCGATCAGAACATTTAGTATTTGAAAGATCTCAGAATAAGGAGTGATCATACACTGGAGTGTGGGAGAATTTGGATTCATTAAATAGAATACAAAAAAAACCCCCTGAAAATCTCAGCACCCCAGGTAGCATCTCTGGAATGAAGCAAGTCATGTTTCAGGTAGATGGTCTTTCATTAGAACTGTGGAAGAAAGAGTTGCAGTTATATAAAAGATGTGACATGTCTCTCTCAAATACTTTTTATGGGGGATATGAAATACATCGGACTGGCATAAAAACAGTACAGCCTAGGTGTCTGTTTCAGCAGCACAATGAATCATTTTGAAGCGCGATTATTGGTAGCTAGGTAGGTAAATGAAGAGGCATGACAAAAGGCCCATCAATTTTTGATGTGATATTTTTGAAACAGGAGAGAATCAAACTATAGTAAATGGCACTGAAATGTTGGAATGAAAGTTTCTGAGTAACACATGGGCAGGGTGGAATAGAGGCAGCCCTCATGTATGACAATCAGTTAGTGTGTGTGAAATACTTCAAATAATGATAAGCAACATGCAAAAAATAAACATATATCACCAGCTTCTAATGCAAATGTGGCAATGGTACCCTACACGGCAGTGAATATATATCAGTCATGTCCAGATCTGAACAGGGACTGTCAAGTTCTCATATCTGGCCCTGCCACCAAGTCACCATCATCACAAGACTGGGAAATGGACTGCGGTGCAACCCTGCATATGAATTCATTTAATATGGGGACCTTGGGAACCTTCATTTTACATGTAATCTTGACAGGTTGGTGATCAGATTTCAGTGACATGTCAAGCCAGAATGACCAGGACTAGCTTCCTTTGTCTTTGAAGTCAGCAAAATGCAGTGTTCCTACAACTATCCTGTTATTCAAGTCCCTTTGGGCTGCTCTTTATCTGGTAACTCACCTGGCCCTACCAGGAACAAGGGGGCCCTGGCACTCAAGGGGGTGTCAGAGCACATAAACCTCTCCACTAATACCTGTGTTGGGATGGAGGATGTTCTGGGCAGCAGCATCTGTGATTGAGAATATCTCTTCAGCATATCCTCTGACCCACTTCTTCCTGTAACCTACCTCCAGCTGGATTATGATCTTTATGGTCAAAGAAATAAAACTCTAAATTTTGAAATTTGGAATGTTAGAACATTCGTGAATGACTCAGGTCTCACCATCTGAAAAGAAGCACTGAAATCCTAACACATGAGTTATCAAGACCCAAATTGACATTACTGCCTTTGGTGAGCTCTGCCTTCCTGGGCAGGGGCAGGTGAAAAAACAGACAGTGGGATATACCTTCTACTGAAATGACAATACTGACAGTAGCCCTCATATTCATGCAGATGATTTTGTAGCAGGATCTTGGGTGCATTGTCAGACTCTCCAGTTGCGTAAATGAAAGGCTCATAACACCTCATCTCCACTTTAGTCCTGATCATCTCCTCTTTAGTCCTGATCAACATGCCACAGTCATCAGCACTTATGTCCTGATCCTTGATTCAAATGAAGGTATCAAGGAAAAGTTTTATTTTGACCATGGTGAAGTTTTCACAGCCATCTTGAAACTTTAATGCCAAGGTTGGCCCTGACTGTAATATTTGAAGAGGAGGTACTGAGAGCAATGGCAAGGGAAAGACCAATGCAAATGATGTCCTACTGATGACAAGTCTGTTTAAGATGGCCTCCTTATAACAATCCAGTTTTTTGCAAGAAGGACAAACATGAAACCACGTAAAGCATCTGGATTAAAACACCAATATATTCTGTATTGTGTTTTTTTATCTCTGACAAAGTTCTAAGTGATGTCACTATCACTCAATTCATGCAGAGAACTGATACTTACTGGTTAGATCATCCACTGAGCATAAAGACTCTACAACTGCCAAATGTAAGAGGAGGAGCATCAGATTTAAGCCTTAGAACAGCTCACAACTAATATGGAAGATCTGGTTGCACCCAACTCAACACAGTGGGATCAAAAGAAATGAGTTGTACTCGATATGTGTCCAGTTCATTAAGTTTGAACATTGCTTGCACCAAGACTTGTTCGATAAAAATGATGCAGAGACGAGTGACTGCCTGAAAGAGAAGCAAGCAGCCTTTTTTGCCTGTGAGAAAAGGCAATGTCACAATTCAAGAAGCAGCATTCCAATCCCTCAAAACTGAAGGCCAAAGACTAATCTAGAATATGAAAAAAACAAATGATACAAAGAGGTGATCTGAGAAATCCAACAGTATACTGACCACTACAATGTGTAAAGCTTTTTGAAGCTGCAGGGCATTTAGAGACAAAGGCCAAATGGATAAATCCACTTTGTTTGCAGAATCGTGTCTCCCTACTTAAGGCTGACAATGCTAGAAAAATATTTCAACAATTTCTCCACTGTGAATTCACAGTGATAGTTGTTACTGTTCACATCGTGCTTCACTATCCTGTGGTAGAATCTATAGGCAAACCACCATAGATAGGGGAACTGCCACAAGCAATCAAATGGATGGAACACAACAAAGCCTTCAGCCCTAATGATTTTCTAGCTGCAATCTTCAATGATGGTGTTTACATCAAAATTCCACGCATTCATTCTATGGATTTGGAAGAAAAAAAGGTCCTCAACTTCAGAATTATTTTAATTATGAATATCATCAAGTTTGGAGAGAAACCATGCCATCAAAAGTATTAAGGCATATCCCTGCTATCCTACACTGCTAAAAGGAAAATTTTGACATGGATTCTTATTTTCTGTGGCTGAGGAAATCCTGCAAAAGATGAAGATGTGGCTTAAACCTTTCAGAGGAACGTCTGTTATGACTTATGTTGCTGGGAAAATCCAAGAAAATAGTTGAAAACAAGGCAGTAAACACTTCATGGCACTTATTGAATTGTTGAAAGCATTTGATAAATCACCAGTCTTTGCAGACTGTTCTGCAGAGATTTGGGTGTCCAAGAAAATCCATTACAACCATGCAAATGCTTTGTCATGATATGACTGCAGTCTCCAATGGGGAATCTGAAACAGATCTTTCATATTCCAGACTAGTGTCAAACAAGAGTGTGCCAAGGAATCATTCAAAATGGCGACAACCTGTCTATTGAGCTGCATTACACTTCAAGTCCAATTGTTTTAGAGAAGAGGCAGGGCAGCAGCAGAGTATGAAAGAAGAGGAAGCAAATCCTGCATTTGAGACACTGCTCCCTTGTGATTTTTGGTTCAGGAATCAATCTATTCAGTTACATGAAGATCCACAGCAAAATCTCAAAATTCTGAGTAGATGGCCTTTTTTTGAATTGAGGGATAGCCTTTGATGTGAATATATGATCCCGGGCATTCATAATACTACTTGGCCACATTTATGCCATGACACACTTATTAAAGAATAGAAAGAAATACAAACATAGCAGAAACCAATTTACCAAATATGATAGAGAAATGTTAAAAATAGTTAATATCTGCATGATTATCCAATCTCTGTGGTTCACCAGTCTCACATTGATGTGTGGCTCTTAACTGCTACTGAAGTCATCCACAAGGCTCTTGGTTGCAACAATAAGCTGCAAAAAAATGTTCTGCAGTGATGTGAGAATGTGACCATAACTTTCTCAGGTCAGCGAGAGTTGAGGTAATAGATGTTCCCACAATCAAAGAATGATTATGTGAGAAACACCTTTATTTCATATTCATGAATTTAAGTTGCTGACACCAAAGGATATTGGTGTTTTGGTTGAGAATAGAAGGATCAAATAGGGATTAAAACTGGACCATTCTATCTATTTGTACCTGCAAAATTCATAGTGTCAAGTCGAAGCACATTTAGAACCAAATTACGTGGGATTTGAAAACCAATTATCAGAAACCATAGCTTCATATGACCCATAAGCTGCAATTGGAATAGTCCTCACTAGGATTCTGTATCTATTGGTAGCTAGTTGAAAACTTTCTCACTTTGTATTCAGCCAGTCAAAGAAGCAACAAACAAAATGCGTGCTCTTGGAAAGTCAAGAGGAGTTTTGTTCAGTTGTGAATGACCAACTGTTTTAAGTATGAGAACAAGTTCGGGCAAGCAGAAAAGTACAATTGAGGCTGGTTTGACTTTTGTTCAAGGAAGAGGCAGAGTCCTTAGACTATCCTGATGAGGTCGAATGCTGTAGAGTGATTGGACATACATGGTGAAAAAGAAATAGTGAGGGCTAGGAAATTGGAAACTGTTAAAATTATGAAAAAATATAGGAAAAGGCATGGATGTATGTGGGAGGAGATTGAACAAAGCAAAAACAAATCACTTTTCCATTTATACCGTCACTGAAGCAGCAATTTGTGCTGAATTTAGTTTCTACATTTACATCTTCGGGATTTTTTAAAGTTTCTTTACTTGTCACATTACTATCCCCCATTGCCTCACATCATCCCCCCTTTTGTCATTTGATTACTTCTACCTTACACTATATTACAGACATAATCTCCTCTCCATTACTTATCGTCCCCAGCTTTCTCAGCTGTTTCACCCGTGCCACATTAAAAAAAACCTATTCTGATCATCCATTTGAAACATTCACTGCATTTTTCAGTTGCACAAATGCTGTCTGACCTGCAAGTATTTTGAGCATTTTCTAATTTCATTAGCCTGGTATTTACTTAGATTAGCTAGCGTTGTTTTGTTAATGCCATACAATGTATCATTGGATTCAGCTCTTTTGGACCAATACATGGAAAAGTGTCGAAGCTCCAATAAAGAAACAGAACCTGTGGCCCAACCAATCCATATCATGGCTTGCTTTTCATGCAATAAAGTTCTAATCGCAGTGGTCTCCAATTCCTTAAGTCTCAGAAATCTCTGTGTAAAGAAATTTATTTTGCTTTGTCGTAAATATTTTGCATTTAATCTCAAATCTATGGCCTTCTGTGCAAGACTCATCAGCCGGTGGAAACTGTCTACTTTTGTCTACCATGGCCCACCCTGTTATAATGATGAACATTTCAGTCACATTGCCTGCAAGGGTTGAATGAAAATAACATAGTTTTTCAAGTCATTTTTTACATTGGTATTTTCATACGTCAGACAGTATCCTCATGAATCTATATTATGATATCTCCAAAGCCACAATATCCTTCTTTATTATAGGAGGTCCAATACTGTACACAATACTCTCACTGAGGTTTTATTGAGGCTTTGTAAAGTTTCATTATTATCTGACAAATTTTATGTTCTATACGCCTAGAGTTGAGCTTAGGTATCCTTCAGTTTTGTTCGGTCTTTAACAATCTGAGGACATGCATTTGATATCCATTGACCCTGTGCTTCCAAATTCCACTGCCCTTCTGGAGCACCAGGTCTTCTTCCATTTAGAATAAATAATTGCTGATTTTTCATCTTCAGCAAAATATAACCATATGTGAATTCCACCTGTTACTTTTAAGTCCATTGCTTCATTTATGTTCCTCTGCAGTTTCCTGTGGTTTTACAAAATATAAAACTACAGACTTAATCTGCACCATCTGAAATGTTTGAAATCACCTCATCTAGGCTAATCTCCAAATGAACATTGTCCTTAACTCCAAACCGTTTGTTTAACTTTTCTGAACAATCTTTATTCCTAATTCAATTAACCTTAGTTCTTCACTAGTAATCTCTCATATCATATCTTGTCAAAAGGATTTCCCGGAGATTAGTGCAATCTATCACATTTTTCATATATGTTATGTTAGTTATCTCTTCAAAACATATAAGCATTATGATTAGATTACCTACAGTGTGGAAACAGGCCCTTTGGCCCAACAAGTCCACACTGCCCTTTGAAGCATCCCACCCAGACTCATCTCCATCACCCTATAACCCACATACCTCTGGACACTATGGGAAATTTAACATGGCCAATCCACATAGCCTGCACATCCTTGGACTGTGGGAGGAAACCGAAGCACCTGGAGGAAACCCATGCAGACATGGGGAGAATGTGCAAACTGCACACAATCACCCAAGACTGGAATTGAACCTGGGTATCTGGTGCTCTGAGGCTGCAATGCTAACCACTGAGCCACTGTGGCACCCCATGAAGCATGGTCATCTCTTTTGAACATTGCTGGCTGTTTCAAACTATCTTCTCTTTGTCTAGATAATTAAAAGTTACAATTAAACATTCTCTTGACCACACTGAACTAAATAACTTGGACTAGCTTTGTCATCCATTTCAAATATGGGTCTTTTGTTAGTCACTCTTCAGACATCTGCTATATTTGTTCATTTAATTAACTCCTGAACTATAACCTCTAGGGCCTCTGGGCTTTCTCCCTCAACTCCCTCAGTGTGTTATGATGTGCCTCAGCAGGTCCAGTACTTTGTCTTCCTTTTATTTATTTAATTTATCAATTTTTTAAAAAATCTGCATCCATCAGATCTTTGTTCATTTCAATCAGTTCAAATTTAACCTCCCTTTGTTAACAAAGAAAAATGCAATGTATCCATTAGATATTTCTGTTATTTTTGATCATTCTCAAATTGACAAATATGTCCATTCATGGTCCCATCTAACTTTTTACATTCTCTTTTACTGATATGTTTGCAAAATACCTTACTTTTTTGATGCCTTTGTGAATATATTTTCCTTTTTGTACTAAACACAAATGCTTTCGTATCCTAGTTGTTTTTGTAACTTTCTGTCTTTGATTTCTTCTCTGTAAGTATAAAAATAAAAAATAAAAACTCTTTCAGGTGAACAGAAACCAGACAGTTGGGCAATTAAAATGTCCCTTATTATCTTGCATGCAAGTTACCCAGATTTCACTAATGGAGTTTCTGGTCTCTGGTTTGTTGAAGATCAGAATATCTCATATCAGAATGCCTCGGGAGGCCTGCTCACTGACTCCGTGGGAATTGCCCAAGAAGTTAAACTTCCGATGAGTAATTATCTCACATGCTGAAGCCTCTGAAAAAGTCTTCAGCTATGTGTTAAAGTTTATTATCTGGATAGTCAACCACGATATGTTAGCAGAATTAAAATGGTTGACCCTAATCAAAGCTGAGAAAGTATATTTAAGTATGTAGAAGTCTGAAAAAAGCATGGGTCCTGACTGCATCTCTAACTTTCAGCTTTATCAGCCAGCACAACAGAAAAGAGAAGAATGACAAATGATGCATTTTTACTTTCCTTTCGCTTAGCTTTATGGAGCAAGGAGAGAAACAATCCCAACGCACATCATCACTATTTCAAGTATCCAATTTACACAGTCTGGAGACTTTTAGTGATTTAAACATGAATCAGGAATTCTTCACAGATATGGAAAAGGTACTGGTGTTGGCGGATTTTTGTGCACTTGCTGTAGAATGGAGAAATAGTGTGACAGAGGTCCTCCTCAACTGCTTTGTGAAACCTGATCTCAGGAGCCCAGTGATGAAATGGAAAATATTTCAGTAGCAGACACAGGTGGATAAATCAATTGTGAGTTGCAAGCAGTTGATGCACTGTTAGGAAATATTCTGCAAAAGATTTTCTTTTCTGCAGACTGTGTGAGCAGCATGCAGCACCAGCATCATATGCAAGCCAGACCACAGGCATACATATGGTGAACACAGTTGTAGTGTCTGTTACAAATGCACCTACTGATGCTGTTCAGTATTTGGAGACGGAATGTGAAGTACGGGGGGTGGGGTGCTGGTGGTGGGATGTGTGCTTGTGTAGAGGCATTAAAGCCCCAAAAATGGCAACAGGTCAGTTACCTAACATGACCATGCACTCTTCCAAGTATAGCCTGGGAGGTTTTCCAGGGAAGTGGGGAGGCCGTATGGAGCTGTCAGACAAATAATGAAAATAGTCAATCAAGGCAATTAGCTCAGGATTTAACTCAACATTTGGACTTTATGGGTCAGCGCATCAGTTTTCTGAATTGTGTGGAGCTTGCCAGATCCAATCAGTCAACAGTACAATGTAGGGAGTGCCATTCTAATGAAAGGGACAAACTTTAAATAGTGAAACTGAATAATTGTTGTCACCCCTGGGTGAGAGGCTGCTGATTATAAAACTTCTCCTCAAAGTGCGCATTTACTGTTTGACATTGATTTTCCAAATCTGTCTTGGACTTTACTCACTGTGATCTGCATTTCCCTTCTGTCAACCTTTATTAAAGAGTGGAAACAATACATGCAAAGCCCTTAGGCCTCCGATATAGTACAAGAGAAGCAGCAACACCAATGGGTTAGAGACCCTGGTTCTCATTTCCATCCTGTGATTCTTGAAGCTGCAGGAATTAATGTATAGTTCAAATCTGATACCTGTTACAAGTCCCTTGAACTAGGAATACTTCCTTTGAAATGCATGTTGTATCTTCCCGCCCGACCTCTAATTGCTTGGTGAACCTCAAGCCTGATTTGTAGAGCTATGTAAAATGACCTACCTGAACAAGTAGGTTTACAAGCAGATTTGTCCTCCCAGCTCTGTGTACCCATTATGGTGAAACTTCTTTCTGTGTTGAAAGGTTGCCTATTTGATCTAGCTGTAATTACAGTCATTCACTAGTGAAAGCATAATAGTATGAGAATCACATCTCCCAGTTACCAAGCCTAAGTTTCCAGGATCTTGTGTACTCCCAACCAGCTCTGATTCTTTAATTCCAAATTTATCTGAACTTCGGTATTTGACTATGAATAATAAGTAAACAACATCATAAAATAAATGTTTTATATTAATAATGATAACATAGAGTCATAGAATCATACAAGACAGAATCAGACTCTCCAGTCCAACCAGTCCATGCCAAACATAATCCTAAACTAAACTCGTCATACCTACCTGCTCCTGGTCGATGTCTCTCCAAACCTTTCCTATTTATGTACTTATCCAAATGTCTTTTAAATGTTGTAATTATATCCACATCCACCACTTCTCTGGAAGTTTGTTCCACACCTGAACTACCCTCTGTGTAAAATGTTTGCCCCTCATGTCTTTTTAAATCTCTCTCTCCTGTCACCTTAAAAATGCACCCCCTGGTCTTGAAACCCCCCATCCCAGGGAAAAGACAACTACCATTAACCCTATCTATACCTCTCATTATTTTATAAACTTCTATAAGGTTGCCTTTAAACAACCTAAGCCTCAATGAAAAAAAAAATCCAAGCCTATCCAGCCTTCATTCCTATAGCTGAGCAACAGAACTGGACAAAGCACTCCAGAAGAGGCCTCGCCAATGTCCCGTACAATCTCAACATGAATTCCCAATCCTGTACTCGCAGGACTGAGCAATTAAGGCAAAGGTCCTAAATGCCTTTTTAACCATCCTGTCTATATGTGGTGCAAACTTCAAACAATTATGTACCTGAACCGCTAGATCCCTCTGTTCTTCAGCAATATCCAAGACCCTACTATTAATTGTATAAGTCCTACCCTTGTTTGTTCCACCAAAGTGAAATATCTCATATTTCATATACGACTTTAGGATGGGAATAGGTCTCTCAATCTGATTCCACTGTGTGTGTATTTAAACCCCCAAGCATTATTTGTCTGGTTTATTTTGCCTCAAATAACAGCCATCAAAACAGAGAGGTATTTAAAAACAAATATACAGAATAAGAATACCACCCATTTTTGCTGGTTTTACCGCACTGACAACTATACTTCCTAATTGGAGACCTCATTGATTTACCAAGTTAGAGAAGTATCTAACAGGGAGATTAATTAAAGAAATAACTTATTTGTATACAGCAGCATCTTGGCCCTGGTTGAGCAATCATTGACAGATAAATGATGCATGTTGTTCCTTACACTTTTTATTTTGCAGTAACTTGCAGTAATTAGAGACACAAAACAGTGTGGTGCCCTCTACAAGTGATCTTGAATTTGTGAGAAAAGCAGGCAACGTTGTGCCTCCTTAATCAGTGAGACTGAAAAATCGTTACTGAGACAAGCAGAGTTTGAAAAGAAAATGTACGTTAGAATATTTAATTCAATGTCAAGTTGTTAACTGTACAGAAAGTGAAACAAAATTTGGGAAGAAAGAAAGGGATATAAGGGAAAAATTGTGAAATAAACATTTCATTTTAATTAATTTATTTAAAATCTCCAACATTTATTAAAATTTGAATAAATGAGATTCCATATTTGTAAAAGTTAATTTCCAGTGACAGAGAGGTTGATTGGAAGTAATTAAAACTTGCCACATGTTTATAGCTCACTTACATTTGAACAATATTTCTTGGCATGATTTCTGTGCATTTAGTAGCCAAGTCCAGCAACTTCACAATCTTTCCATACTTCAATGTTTATCTCTCATAAACTATCAATGCAGCAAGCAGGATGCCTCAGTCACAAACTTCTTGATTCCCATGTTTAATTGCACATATATGGTCACTTACTCTTGGCATCTGATTTATTCCTTAATAACAATGAATGATTGTCGTTTGAATTTAATGACAAAAATAATGTTGCGGCTATTTCTTTTGCAGACCGTGCTAAAGCGTATCACTAAGAGAGGTACTTCTGTAGTAAGTCACATTGAATAAATAGTCTCTAACTTCAGGGCGCATCAAGTTAGACCACTTCCCCGCAGGAAGTACCTGAGTAACAAGCATAAATAAACACGCAGGATTAACAACTAAAAAATGCACACATCATCAACACTTCAAATATTATTTCCACACAAAGGAGTTAAGGGCTTGGTATCTGTCATTATGCAGTTCCATATATTATCACCATGACACACACAAAATATAGCTGGATTTTGTTTTATTTAACTGCGTACACAAATGCAAAGCTCCAGTTTCATGATCTGTGCTCATTTTGGGAGATAGGCTATGTGTAATCTATTGGTAGCATAACACAGCAACAACTTTTCAAACTTAAACACATTATGTTTGAAAAATACTTTACAAATGACTGCTTAATACGATGTAGAATTGAGATACAGGTTTATTGTACGGACCAGTTAATAAAACCAGCTTACTGTGCTGAGTCATCAATATCTTGTCGCGTCGTCTGCTTGCGGCTGATTTCCTTTTTGTCAGTGTACTGAACGTACTGGATGTGCAATTAATAACAACTGTCACATTGAATAGCCAAAATTCTTAAAGAGCTAGTAAAACTGTTGCTTTGTTGCTTCACTTATAAATTAAAGCATGCTTCACCGCCTGTACTAACAGCATGACCAAAATCTACCTGGCATTTAGATAAATAAAAGCAAAATGAGTTTCTTCAGCTGGATATCATACCATCTGTTCTGAAACTAAATTGGGTAACAGGAAGGACAAAAAGTTTGTGAAAAATGTTTTAAAAGTAGTTGAGTATTGTGTTTGTGTGCACGGTTAAATAAAACACGTTGCAACTTTATTTTGCATTCTTCATGGCTGAAACGAATGGAACTGCACTGTGACAGATACCAGCTCCTTAGCTCCTTTGTGTGTAAGTTCATCTTAATAAATAAATTTCTTAACTTTCAATTAAATGTTTAAATTTATCTTTTGAAATATAGAGTTTAGGTAATGTTTGAAATGTTGATGATATGTGCGTAGAATTGGAAGTCAATTGCTCAGTTTAAAAAGCAACAGTTTTTCTAAGCAGCACAACAAAATGTAGGAAGATGTTACTGATCACGGAAAACTACAAGATTAATGCATCCATGAATATTTTTAAAAATCATGCCATATATCTCACACTGATAAAAGTGTTGATTTGTACCAAGTGGTGCAGAGTCTTTACTTAATGCAATTGCGTAAGAAACCAAGAGCCATTAGATAAATAAAAGAATCATTATTTTTGGAAACTGTCAAAATGATGTCTTACAATGGTGTAATTGTACAAGTGAAAAAGAATGCTTATCGGTTCAAGTCCCAGGCGAAAGTGATCTCACATTATATGTTTTAATCTTATGTTAATCTGCATTTGTAGGAGTTGCAATTTCATGGGAATGCAATGCTGTCCCTGAATAAGTAGTTATTGCGCAATAGGGGATGCTGTTAACTTTCTTTGCTTGACAAAAAGGGTGCGATAGCAGAGTTAAAATTATAATGGTGGATTTATCGCACCAGTCTACCTCATTTGTCACCCAAGTGCATGTTGCTCCTGGAGGTTTCATGCCCAGGCAAAGCAGGTGCTAAAATCACATGGTTGCTTATGAATGTTTGCAAATTTGTGTTCTATGAAATGCATAGTATGCTAAAGCAATTTTGATGGCTTTTAAGGTGGATTGTGTGCTGTGAACCCTCTGCTTTGCAATCTCTGGGCCATCAAAAGTTGTGATAAATAGTAAAACTAAAGCTGTAATAGGCATTAAATAATGTGAATTGCGTTTAGTTTAGTGCTAAAACTACAGGATGAAAATGCTGAGTCCCTAAACAAAAACAGATTCCAACTTGAGAATGTGTGGTTGATTTGAGATTAGCCCTTGGGCCTCCTTACCATTTTTGCATGGGCTGCTAGCACCTGTTTTGCCTCTATAGCACTAAAATTAACATTTTATTAAGATCAAATTTGGCTCTCCATGTCCTACTGACACAATGGTGAGCCAGTGATGGGGGTGGGGGGTGAAGTGGCAATAGACGGAGGCTGATTGTGTGGATGGTGGACACACTGCTTAGACTGCAGGTGAATACTGAGGGGAGGAAGGTTTAGCACTTCAGTCAATCCAAACTAACATCTGAAATCTACGTATGGATGTAGCATAGCCCTATGTCTATGATGTCCAAAGATGTGCAGGCTAGGTGGATTGGCCATGCTAAATTGCCCATAGTGTTTAGGGGTGTATGGGTTATAGGGGAATGGGTCTGGGTGGGATGCTTCAAAGGGCTGTGTGGAATTGTTGGGCCGAAGGGCCTGTTTCCACACTGTAGAGAATCTAATCTAATCTAATCTAATCTAATCTATGTCTGGGTACTGAGGATACTTGCAAACTAGCCTTTGCCAAGTGGCAGACACTTGAGCACTGTAGATACTGAAAGCATCATACAGTTTCTCCACTATAGATACTGAGAAGCAGCAGTGTGTACTATCTACAAGAAGCCCTGCAGAAATTCACCAAGGCTCCCTGGACAGCACCTTAATAATCAACAATTGCTGCCATCTAGAAGGATAAGGGGAGCAGATATGTGGAAGCAATGCAGCCTGCAATAGCTTCTACAAGCCTCTCATCACCCAGACTTGGAAACGTATTGCAGTTCCTTTAGTTTTGATGAGTCAAAATCCTAGAAATCCCTTCCAAATGCGATTGTGGGTGTACTACATCAAATGGACTGCAACAGTTCAAGAAGGCAACTCATGACCATTATTTTAAGGGCAACTAGGGACAGGCAACAAATGCTGGCCCAGCTAACAGTACCCATATCCCGTAAGTGAATGAATTAAAAGGAAATATAACAATGATTCCCAAAATTGATTCATTTTGCTTTTGTTTTCCAGTTAGAAACAACAAGATGCAACAAGGACCAATTTCAACTCCCACTTTTATTTGGTCAGTTTAATCATTTAATTTAAGAAAAGAAGCAGGGAGCAAAACAAAATTGTATAGATCATCAAACCCATTTCCTAAAACAGTTTCTTTTATTGTGGCTACTATCCATTCTACTTGATTTCTTGAGGGAGACAACACAAATGCAGGTAAGATTTTCAATAAAGTCTGTTTTATTAAATTTATCCCAATTCCCAAAGTCAATAATCAACAATTCAGGTTATTAATCCACATATACCATTAAACTCTGATCAGCTGTAGCCAACAAAAGATTATGGAGATGAAAGTGTTATCAATCCTGTATGATTCTATGGCTCCAGTGCTTACTTTGGCCTTTGGTTTTATACAATAGCAAGCATGTTCTGAAGGAAAGGGGGAAGGGAAGGCTGTTGAATAGGTTGCATTTCAAAGCCTTCGACTAAAATTACTGACCTCCCATTTTCACAGTTTGATTGGTTTGATCATACAAGATAGTGTGGTATGTTCAAGTACCTTCAAAAACACATGCATCAATTTACTCCAGGATATATTCTCTTTCCAGACAATATTCCCTGTTGTATTAACGATTGCTGTCACTCACTGAGGACCACTGATTGTTTTTATCCATTGGTAAGAGATAGTGAAAATTATTTTTCTCACCACTAACTGCAAATGTTATTCCAGTTTCAGTTGAAGTATCTAAAAAGCCTGTTCATTATTAAAGAATCATAGAATCCCTACAATGTGGAAAGAGGCCATTTGGCCAAATGAGTCTGCACCAAGTCTCTGAAGAACATCCCACTCAAAGCTTTCCTGACACTATCTCCATAGCCTTGCACTTACCACTGCTAATCCATCTAGACTACACATCCCTTGACACTACAGACAATTTAGCACAGCCAAGCCAACTTACCTGCACAACTTTGGACGATTATTGAGACCACATTTTTGATACGTGTACAGAATGCAAATGTTTCTGATGTACCTTTGATTATAATTTATTTTACTACTTAGTAACTTATTTACATGTATTTTTAATTTAAAATTAGATATTTCGTTTTTGGTAATGAATATGCTGTGTGTGCTGGGTAATGATTGATGATACCAAAGTTATTAATGTAAGATTTTCTGCATGCACTGAACAGAAAACATTCTAATGATTCCAAAATATTATTTAAAACATACAAATCCTGAAATTAAAGAGAAATAAGTTAATGTGAGAATGTCTGCATGATTGAAAATGGTCTTCCGACTAATTTATTAAAAACATTAAACCATTCATTTTAGACAGGTTAACACCTCCAATAAATTGGCAGAGACAGGAATTTCAGATGAACATATTGGCTACCGAACCAGATTTAATTTCAATGCCAGAGTATTTCATACCAATTTTGTTTGGAGAATTGCTATTTTGTTCAATTGAAATTGTCGCAAAGGTAGTAATGGAGAGACTGGGAAAAATATTTTAAGGCAGAAGATTGTGTTTAACTAGTGTATGTGATGGGCCCCAACTGTACTGCCATATTAGCTAGCAGTTAATTACAATTACGTTTAGCTTTAATTCTAGTTTACTCTTAAGTGTATATTTATACACAAAATTCCAACTACCAAAAATGTAACAAACTAAAATCCATATGTAACAACATTAACCACCACTTGCTTATTTCAAATATTTCTCTGAAATCCCTCAAGTTTCATCCTTTGCGCCAGTTGTGACATCTATATTTATGTATGAACATTGCATAGGTCATTTTAATTAGTGAGTAGATAGTAGAGTAGATCAGTAGATTATCTTAATTCAGACAAACAACAACTTGCATGTATTTGTGATAATGGGAACTGCAGATGCTGGAGAATCCAAGATAACAAAGTGTGAAGGAGGATAAACACAGCAGGCCAAGCAGCATCTCAGGAGCACAAAAGCTGACATTTCGGGCCGAGACCCTTCATCAGAGAGGGGGCTGGGGAGCGGGTTCTGGAATAAATAGGGAGAGAGGGGGAGGCGGACCGAAGATGGAGAGAAAAGAAGATAGGTGGAGAGGAGAGTATAGGTGGGGAGGTAGGGAGGGGATAGGTCAGTCCAGGGAAGACAGACAGGTCAAGGTGGCGGGATGAGGAGGTAGGTAGGAAATGGAGGTGCGGCTTGGGGTGGGAAGTAGGGATGGGTGAGAGGAAGAACAGGTCAGGGAAGCAGAGACAGGCTGGGCTGGTATTGGGATGCAGTGGGGGGAGGGGAAGAGCTGGTCTGGTTTTGGGATGCAGTGGGGGAAGGGGAGATTTTGAAGCTTGTGAAGTCCACATTGACACCATTGGGCTGCAGGGTTCCCAAGTGGAATATGAGTTGCTGTTCTTGCAACCTTCGGGTGGCTTCACAAGGTTCAAAATCTCCCCTTCCCCCACTGCATCACAAAACCAGTCCAGCCTGTCTCTGCTTCCCTGACCTGTTCTTCCTCTCACCCATCCCTTCCTCCCACCTCAGGCCGCAACTCCATTTCCTACCCACCTCCTCATCCCGCCTCCTTGACCTGTCCGTCTTCCCTGGACTGACCTATCCCCTCCCTACCTCCCCACCTATACTCTCCTCTCTACCTATCTTGTTTTTTCTACATCTTCGGTCCGCCTCCCCCTCTCTCCCTATTTATTCCAGTTCCCTCTCCCCATCCCCCTCTCTGATGAAGGGTCTAGGCCCGAAACGTCAGCTTTTGTGCTCCTGAGATGCTTTTTGGCCTGCTGTGTTCATCCAGCTCCACACTTGCGTGTATTTAGTGCCTTTAAAATATAGTGACATACTTTCTTTTAAATGAAGATATTCATTTTACATTTTAGGTTGGACAAAAATTCTGAAGTAAGACTGCAGTGTAGAAATAACTATGCACATAACACAACACACACATAGTTTTGTGAAGTTTATAATTTGATGTGAAAAATGGTGGGGGAGTAAACGCTGAACAAGTCTTGTATCAGTGTGTTTGTATAGCATAACAGGATAGGAGATTGCTGCAGCACACTTGAGAAGTCATTAATTTTGAATGGCCACAATATATGATATCTGTGTAGTATTTTATTTTTCCTTTATATGGAGAGGCATGGATACCAAATAAATATAACATCTCTCCAATTATTCTCTCAAATTAACATGCCTGGCAACCAAAAAATTGCAAACAAGCTGCTGAACAGAAGACAAGTTGCTATTGCCCACTTCATCAAGGCAGTGACACAGAGGTGAATGAGCCTTCAAGTTCTACAGAGCTGCAGAATTTTCAGAGGTTTCAAGTTGACTGCACACCTATGGTTACTTGTTTAGCTTTGTTTCACCCATGGGCAGAATTAAAGCATGGACCCCAAAGAATTGAACATAATTTTATTTTGAAGTGGCTTGCTGTTTTGAGGGTGGATGAGAGGAGAACTGATGCCTCTGCTTTCTGTTCCAATACTCCCTGCTGAGTGCATGTCAATTGTGAACACTTTATATGTGAGCCAAAGAGGTCCCACACCTAGCACGATAGTTAAGGGCATTCTCTTTGTTCCCATGAGCTATGGCTGTGTCAATGGCAGACATGTGGGGCAGTGGACTATCATCATTGTCAATGGCAGACATGTGGGGCAGTGGACTATCATCATTGTCAATGGCAGACATATGGGGCAGTGGACTATCAACATTTATGTCGCCTGATAGATTTATGGGATGTCCATATTTATTATGCAAAATAATAGATTGGTGTTACAAGGTTTTCTTTCTTGCTTACTTACAAGTTGACATATAACTGACCCAAATAAACCTCGCAAAACGTGTGCCAATCGTTCTTCTTAGGCCTACAGAGTACGCCACAGAAGAACAGGCACTTGCTACAAAACCATGACAGTAGGTCCTCGGCTGAATTCTTACACATTACTGTATGTAGGATCATTGAGTAATGAAAGCCACCAGGGGGCCTCATGGGTATACTTTTACAATTCTTATTTTTAAAATATTTTTGGAAGGATAATCAAAGTGGCGTCTCAGAAACGTAATGAAATCTACAAGTTTGGAGAAGCAGTGAAGCAAGATTGTTCAATGTTTAGGACGTAGCAACGAGGAAAACTACTTTTGTTTTTAATGCATTTACCCTCCGGGGCTACGGTTGCTACGGTGACTATTGTTATTAGGAATAATAGGAAATAATGCAGAACACTGGAACTTTGTGAATCATCAATTTACATATGTCGAAAGTTTTAAGAGGTATAGAAGAAAACCCTTTCATATATAAAGCAGGAAGATGCTGCAAAATAAAGTCCACATTTGCACACTGAAACTTAAGTAAATGTTAACTTTTAAGCTCCCCCATGCTGCATTTGGGAACTCAACCTTGTATCCTTCAAACGAGTTTCTGAAAAGATTTGGTCGAAATCCTATGCTGTTTACAAACCAAAGGAAACCTTTCAAGCAACGTGGGTCGGACATGAACACTGCTGCAATGTCCTGGCAAATTTATATGGGTATAAATGCATGAAGCTTCTGTCACTGGGAATGCTGTAATTCCGCTGCAGTTACCTTGACGTTTAGATTTACTGGATCAAGTTTAAATTCCTGCGAAATACTTACTGAGCTGGTTGGAATTTAGGAGTTGGGAAAGCATATTCCTTTATTTCAAGGAACGTGAGTTGAGAAAAGTTTTGATTTTTTTTGGTGGGGGTGGGAAATCAAAATGTGCCGGGGGCTTGAAACAAGACATTGATTGATATCGATAATAAAGGGGATGCCTGGCGATTTCCTCGTTCTCGAGGAGATTGTTGTCTTTAAGTGTACAACTTCCGTCCGTTAGTGACCCTCCCTCTCCCACCCTCTCTCTCTCTGTTAGCCTGGCATATTGATTGAACTGAACTTTCTAATCCACAAGGCAGCTCCAAGCACTCCCTCCACTGAGTTTGCAGCCTCCGACACAGAAAGCACCTTCCAGCCCAGCACTGAAAGCTGATTACGTTTTACTTCTCTCCCCATGTTCGTTATGCTGCTGGGCCAGCCTCGCTGACTGCTTTGTGTGTCAACAACAGAGTTTTTACTTCGTTATTTCATCCCCGTTGACCTATTCTCCCTTTATTTGAGGATGAGCTGTTGTACAGGGCGGTGTACTCTCATCTTCCTATGTGTCGTTCAGCTGGTGAGTGTAAAATCATTCTAAAGATGTCACTTATCAATGTGGAGCATTGTCTCCTTGAGTAGGTTTTTTTTAAGTCGGTTGTTTTAATATTTTTCTGATTTATTTATCAGAACTTCCAATCAATCAATTGTTGAGTCAATGTATATAATCCAATTTATTTTTTGCAACATGATGAAATTGCACTAACTCATGGTAAGGTTCAAAAGCGGGTTGGAAAACAGCCGACAGGTTTATTCATGCCTTCAAACAGAAGTCTGAGTATCTCAGTGCGAAGCGTTGTGCTACAGGAGCCTTTGCAATGTGTGGACCCCTGTCTATCGATATCATGCAGTGGGGAAGCAATGACTGAAGCAGCGCGTTATTGTGGCACAGCGATTTGGGATTAGTGTTGTGTTGTGTCTGTCCCGGGTTTGTCCGGGAGGTTTGGCGCATCTATCGAGCTGGCTGTTTCTCTCTTTTGTTCCAGCGAACAGAAAGGGTGACGCAAGGATCCTTTTCAGCGAGAGAGAAAAAAAACATTGGCAAGGCGGTATCCTTTGCTTTTAATGAACAACCTCATAGTATTTCAAATTCGTGCAAATCCCTGAATCGACGCGACAGCGTGTTCTGCACAGGGTACGTTCAGAGTGAACCCTTCAATTCCAGTGTAAAGCGACAGGTCCGCGCCTTAGACTTGGTCATTTGTCACTTCAGGCAGCGTGAGATAACATGCGGTTCCACGCGTTTGGTATTGGGGTTTTCATCACTGTCATCAAAAAACAGCATTTACCTCCCCCACAACCACCCAAAAGCATTTCAAACGGTTGCCCCTCGCACGATGCAAAATCACAGTTCTCTCCCATCATCGCGTTTCTAACTACTTTTAGCCACTTGGCCTTCTCGGGTTAATTTCACAACTTCAAAACTAACCAGCGCTTTGAAGTGAGAATGCCATTCAATGGTTGGTTCAAAGTCATTGAAATATCTCAAAATCAAACTGATCACGAGGAGCTGATGAGAGAAGTCTAAGAACTGAAAGTAAATATGCTCAAATTTAATTACAGTGTGTGTGATCAGAAAGGCCTTTGAACAGTTTTTTTTCAAAGGATGCTGGTCCTTGCTGCATTGTCAATGGTCCGGAGAGATACATATATTGAAAGGCATGGGAGTCTGTCACAAGAAGAGGCAACAGCAGCTACTTTGATTTGTGTCCTAAATGTAGCAACATTCAAAGAGACATTTGCTCATAATTCAATACTAAATGTGCAGTCTCATTTGAAGAAGTCATAATGATGGTTACCCTAGAAGATGAAAATATCACACTATTGCCCTCTGATGTAACAACAGATAGTGGTGGAGAAACTCAGCAGGTTTAGCAGCATCTGTGGGGAGAAATGAACAAGAGTCAGATTGGAGTCAAAATGTTTACTCTGCTTCTCTCCACAGATGCTGCAAGATCTGCTGAGTTTCTTTCACATTTTCTGCCTTCCTTTCAGATTTCCAACATCCACACATTACTTTTATTATAATGCACTTTGAGGAGTTTATTTGTCCTACCGAGAAGAAACTTGACACCTGGTGCTGTCCCTGAGATGGAAGGGCTCCGTGGTATCACCGGTTTCAAAAAGTAGAAGTTGTTTTGATGTTTAGCAAATTTTTTTTACTATTTGAACATGAAGAGGCATACTTGTTGAATTACTGACTAAACCAATTCATGAATGTATTCTGCACATCAACCTTGTGTGATCAATTCTGCAAAGAAATATGTAGCATTTTAGTCTGAGTTTAAGGATATAGTATCCATATTATTTATAGTTTGGAAGTAAATTAATATTTGGTTCACATTGTTTAATGTACAATTTTACTGGGTAGTGTTGGGTTAGAGGACATTTTGAACATTTTCTTCTCATAAAACACTGATTCTGCAGAAGACATTGGTTTCTATATTTAAATAAAATAACAATGCATAGCCCCTAAACATTTTGATCCTGAAATTATGATCGAACTTGGATGGCTAAATTGCCCATGGTGCCCAGGGATGTTTAGGCATGGGAAATCAGGAGTAGGATAATGGGTCCAGGTGGGATGCTCTTCAGACGGGTAGTGTGGACTTTTGGGCTGAATGATTAATTTCAAACACACTACATTGCCATCATAGAATCCCTGCAGTGTGGAAACAGGCCCTTTGGTCCAACAAGTCCACACTGACCCTCAGAGTATCCCACCCAGACCCATCCTCCTATAACCCACCTAATCTACATGTCCCTGAACACCATGGGCAATTTAGCATGGCCGAATCCACCGACCCTGCACATCTTTGGAATGTGAGAGGAAACTGGAGCACCCAGAGGAAACCCATACAGACATAAGGCTGATGTGCAAACTCCACACAGACAGTCGCCTGAGGCTGGAATTGAACCCAGGTCCCTGGCGCGATGAGATGGCAGTGCTACCCACTGAGCCAACGTGCCACCCCAAATGTGAGCAAAATTGTTATATTGCTTATTATTTAGCATATTCTTTCTTTCTTGAAGTTTAGCATGGCACATTAAAGGATTAAAAATGGGTTTCATGAACAGAAAAACATGCCTGCACTTTTAATGTTAGAGATTTTATTAATTTTGTCAGATATAATGCTTCCTATTTAATGGATTAAATACATTCAATTCAAGTTCAGTCATCTTTTAGAATTTGTTTAAATGTTCAATTTATTGATCCTTTCTAAACTTGACTGTTGCCGTATGGTTAAATAAAGATGAAGTACTGGGAAACTGGAGATCTGAAATAAAAACAGAAAATGCAGGAGAAACTCAGTAGGTCTGGCAGGAGCTGTGGACAATTAACATTTTGAGTCCAATATGACTCTCGACAGAACATTGAAATTGAAACCGAACATGGCTGTTTTGGTTCCCAATATTCCAGGACTTGTTGAGCCTCACAATATATGTTGAAAACTTAATTGTCAGTGTTCTATGATCAGGCAAACTGCTTTCATCAATAGTGATATAATATACAATGTTGGGAATCCGAAAGAAAAGGAAGGAGAAGAAGTGGAAAAGTAACCGATCAAAAGTCAACTAAGATTGTTGAATTCATTGGCTCATTATTAGCAGGCATTATTAGGGGGGTCACTTTCTAAGGATAAGGGGCAGGCCATTTAGGACTGAGATGAGGAGAAATTTCTTCACCCAGAGAGTGACGAGCCGGTGGAATTCTCTGCCACAGGAAGTGGTTCAAAGGTCAAAATATTAAATATTTTCAAGAAGGAGTTAGATGTAGTTCTTAGTGTTAATCAGATCAAACAGGAGGAAGCGAGAACACAGCACTGAGTTGCATGACCTGCCATGATCTTATTGAATGGCAAGGCAAGTTAAAGGGCTGAATGGCCTACTCCTCCTATTTTCTATGTTTGTATGTGATCTTATTTGTTTTATATATTTTGGGTTAAAATTGCTTTCTTTATGAAGGATAGAACATTCCCCTCATTACTATTGAACCTGCTAACTAAATTACATGAGCAGAAATTGCAGTTTGGATTTTAACTAACAGACTGATTTTATTGGAGAAGGCAGGTTGGCGGCCCTGTGCCTTACGTACATGTCTTGGTCTGTCTTGAGAGCCAAACCTCATAATGAATATTACAAAATCTGTCCAGGGTGGGTAATCCACCCACCCCAGCCAGGTTCAACATTGCGTCTGTCTTGAGAGCCGAACCTCATTAATGAATATTACAAAATCTGTCCAGGGTGGGTAATCCACCCACCCCAGCCAGGTTCAACATTGGGCAATCTCAGCAGTAAGAATGATCAGGAAAAGGATAAGTAGAGGTATGTAAAAGTGTGGTGGTTGTGATCACTGTAGTTGGGAGGTGGGGTTATTGGATGTTTTGTAGGACTCGAAGAAAAGCTCCTCTACTTACTTGTCCTCTGCCTCGACAGTCACCTAATCTCAAACATTCAAAAGGCTGTTAAAATGATGTATTTTGAAGGATCGAAAGCAAAGCAACAAGTTCTTTGTTACAATTTTAAATCCATTACCACATTACTTCCAGCAGTAGGGGCTCTGGAATAAGAACTAAAGTTGGTTGCTATATGTTACAAAACCCATTGTTATTGCAAATCATTACCAGGCTATTAATGGCAGAAAATTAAATCAACAATGTGCGCATCCCAATAAAAGGAAGCCCTCACTGACCATTCACATGTATTTGTAAGTATTTGCAGTCAATAAATGTTTGATTGCTAGACAACAAAGTGTGAAGCTGGATGAACACAGCAGGCCAAGCAGCTTCTCAGGAGCACAAAAGCTGACGTTTCAGGCCTAGACCCTGCATCAGAGAGATGAAAGGTTTAGGCCCGAAGCGTCAGCTTTTGTGCTCCTAAGATGCTGCTTGGCCTGCTGTGTTCATCCAGCTCCACACTTTATTATCTTGGATTCTCCAGCATCTGCAGTTCCCATTATCAAATGTTTGATTGCTGTCTGGTGAAACATATAGTTTGATGTTGTTCGACATGCAACCACATGTGAGTAACCTGAGGGATATTGAGGGAATTTCTGGGATTTACAGTGAGAAGGAAGAGAAAGCAACTATGTCTGAATAATTTGGGGCAGGCACATCCCTATGGTTATGCCCATGACCAAAGAGAGTTCTTCGATATAATTTGTAAGTTGATTTAACTTCAGGATATGGTCTTTAGTAAATCACACACAAGTCTTCGAAATGACCGTGAAGCTCACTGATGAAATAATAAAAGCGTGACAGTGTGCACTGTAAATATTGTGGTGTGGTACAGTGAATATCCGTGTCAGCATACATCATTGTCAAAAACATAACGTCATACAGGCGAGGTTAAGTCTCACTAATATTTCAAACTGTGGCAATTATGTGACTATTGATATAATTAAGATGCATGCTTTCAAGAAATGTGGTAATTATTTAATGGAGTCAATGGAAGTTTTGGACTGGGTTCTGCCAGAACTCCACTCATTGGAGGCCCAGAATCATTGTGGATGCAGGTCATAGTTGAATGATGACTGAGGGGTATTATGGAAAATCGCAGGGTGTGGTTGGCAGCAAGATGGCTCACAGCAATTTTCCCCTCTCCGTTGCTGAGCCTCTTCTTCCTGTTGCCAATTTCCTTAATCAGGCAGAGACCCTTTGAATGAGAAACTCCCTGGAGATCCACAATAATCCTGAGAGGTTGTTGTGTTGTGGCTCCCAGCTTGGAGACTGCTCTGTCTGCCAATGGATGAATATCAGCAATAGTGGGCTGAGTTCCTTCAGTGGATAATTGTTGGCAGGTGGGAAGGTTATCTGCTGGATTAAATATCAATTGTGGACTTGTATTGTACTTTCTCGCTGCATGTTGTGTTTGTACTTTTACTAATCTTTTATAAATTATGATCTATTTTAGAAGCCAGATTCTATTACAATTATGACTTGATTGTTATGGACTGAAATCATGGGACTTATGATTAAACAGTTTACTATCTTTTCTGCGGTATCCCTTCAATGAGAACAGACCAGTAATAGTTCATTACTCTCCGTGGTTTATTGTCTAAGTGTAAGATGTGGCTTTATTTTAATTAAAAGGAACAATGAATGTACTTGCTTCAACAACATCACTGAATAAAAACCATGTAAATGCCCTGTAAATGACTGCTGTGGTTGTTAAAATTATGCTTTCACACTGCTCTTACGTATGCAATTCTGGAAAATTAATTTAAAGACACAAGGAAAGAGCTTGGATAATCTTAGGAATTCCCGAAAGGCTTCACAGCCAAATAATTACTTTGGGTGTGAAATTTCTGTTATTTGATTTTTATAATTATGTATATATTTTATTCATGGTTATCATATATTTAATGATGAGGGAAATATATACTGGTAGTACTAGCATGAACGTTTTTCATTGTAAAATCATGGGATGTGGGCAGTGCCAACAAGGCCGCCCCAAACTGCATTTGAGTATTTTGTTGAGGGCCACTTTTATGAACCACTAGAGCCCATATGCTGTAAGTACACCCGTAGTGCCAAGAGATAGGACCTTCTCCTGGATTTTGACCCAGAGATGATGCAGTGATGCTATTATATATTTTTATTCCAAGTTGTTGTGTGACATCGAAGAAAATTTGCAGTTCTTGTGTACCCATGTATCTGCTGCCTTTGCCCTCCAAGGTGATAAAGGTTATAGTTTTTGAAGGTATTGTCGAAGGAGGCTTTGAGAGTAGTTTCAGTGTATCTTTTAGATGTTACAAACTGCCACTGCCTTGATGGTGAAAGGAATAAATGTGGGTGGAATACTCCCCAGCAGGCTGTATTCTCTTGGCTACTGGTGAGCCCCTTGAGTGCTTTTGAGTTGTGTTAATTCAAAAAGATGGAGCATATTCCATCATACTCTTAACTTATGCCTTATAAATGATGGAAAGGCTTGGGACAATCAGGAGATGAATTACTCGATTATGATTTCCTTGCCTCTCACCTTACCTTGCAGGTGCATTACGGTCAGTGTAATTAAGTTTCAGGTCAATGTTGAGTTGTAGGATTTGATGTCAGGGAATCCACCATTGAATGCCAAAGGGATGATGGGCAAAGTTAGACTCACACATGGTGAAAGTTGGCATTGTTTGGTGGCATTTGCATGAATGTTACCTGCCACTTACCAGCCCAAATCTGAATAATGCCAAGCCCTTGCTGCATATAGGCGTGGACTGCTTTATTTTCTGAGGAGCCATTTCAAGCCCATTTGATAAACCTAAAGTATGACTTGTTGAAGAATTGGTAAAGAACAAGAAAGTAACCAATAGTGTACAATGTTTTCTTGTTTAGAAGCGGAATTCCTCCTGTTTAACCTTCCTGAGAGATAAACACAGTATAACCATTGCATCTCAACTAAGAACCACAAAATCATGGTTGATTATAACTTTAGCCAATTGCAGTATATGATCATAAGAAACTTAAAAAGTAGAAGTAGGTTTTGTGGTCCAAAATGGCCACTTTACTATTTGATAAAACCATGACTGATCTTTTACTTCCTAGTCCTAATGCACATCCGCTAGTTGATTGTCAACTTGTGATACATCTTGGTCAATTTTCCTTCCCATTGTCTTCAATAGAATTCCACAACTGGTCATTTTTCATCCCTTCTGAATGAAATATCTCCACAGAGGCTGGTATCTCATCAACAAGTCACCCTTTATTCATGCATGAACAGTCTTTGACTCTAGTGAAGCCTCTTCAGCATCAGCTCTTGGAGTGTTGAAATCTCTGACACTTTCCTTTTTGTCTGTCAGCCAGGGCTCCCTGATTAGACCAGTCAGGGAACTCATTCTATACTGGTTGACCTCGTTACAATCACTCTGAATCTGAGGACATAGGCTGGTCCTTTTTACCTGGAGAGTCTCCTGGGATGTTTTAGCACTCTGTCAGATTCCTCCAACTTGGCTTCTGATACAGGTGGTGTGTATCGCACAGAAGCTTGCTTCTTGTGCCCGGAACGCCTTCGTAGAATTTCAGTCTCTTTTTCTGTCAGTGAAGGCATCGAGGCAGTTACTTCTGTCATTAGATTAGATTCCCTACAGTGTGGAAACCAGCCCTTTGCCCCAACAAGTCCACAATGCCCCTTGAAGGATCCCACCCAGACCCATCCCCCTATAACCCACATACCCCTGAACACGACGGGCAATTTAGCATGACTGATCCACCTAGCCTGCACATCTTTGGACTGTGGGAGGAAACCGGAGCACCCGAAGGAAACCCACGCAGACATGTGGAGAATGTGTGAACTCCACACAGACAGTCGCCCAAGGCTGGAATTGAACCCGGGTCCCTGGTGCTGTGAGGCTGCAGTGCTAATCACTCAGCCACCGTGCCGCCCATCATGGAGAGGACTCATTAACACTTGACAGAGAGGGTGCACCTGCAAGGAGCCTTTCTGACTGTTCCGAGAAGCAAGGCATGTTTTGCTCCCACACTGTTTGAGACTTTGTGGCTTTCGTATGGCCCATGTGCTTGTTCAGGATTGTCAAACCGACCATCATTTTATACGTCACTGTCCTGACCTCACATTAATGATGTCCATGTTTGGACTGCTCTTTCAGCCAGACCATTAGGTGACAAGTGATATGGAGCTGTCCTCATATATCAAATTTCATTAAGTCGAAATGTTCATAATGAAATAAAGAGATGTTGGAGCATTTCTTTACAAAATGCAGCATTGACATAAAATAAAACATTTCCATTCCATGACTGCTGTAATGCTTTATTTTGTATCTCATAGTTGCATCCATGAGCTCAAGACAGATCTTGTATTGTATAAGCTTTGCAATATTTACAAAGTTGCAAACTGTGTGTGACAGCAATATCTGTTTAATCTTGTCAGTTAGAACAAAATACAAAACCATTTCTTACATGTCCATTGAACTGAGAAGTAAACCAATTAGCAATAACAAGAAGTTCTGGAAGTCTGAAAAATACAGTAACCTGGAAATTTTCCATGAATTATTTACACTACCTCTCATTGTGCGTAATTTTAATTGACACAAAAGCTTAGTGGGCAGGGGCAGCAAGTAATGAGGAAAGTGAATAGGATGTTTCCTTTCTTGTGAGAGAATTTGAACACAAAAGGTAGGGAAGTTATGCTTCACGTATGCAGGTTGTTGGAGCACTGTACACAGAACTGTCCATCTTATTAGGAAATATTGCAAATGCATTGAAAGCAGTTCAGAGAAGGTCTACTAGATGAATACCTGGAATAAACAGATTCTCCTGTGAGGAAAAATTGGACAGCTAGACTGGAGTCTAGAGGAAGGAAAGGTGACTTGATTGAAACAGATAAGAAGGTCTGACAAGGTAGAGGTGGAGAAGATGTTTCTCTTACAGGAGAGTCAAGAGTCATGCTTCAACTATTTAAAGATCAGTGGTTAGCCATTTCAACAGAAATGAGTAAAATATATTTCTCTCAAACAGGCAGGAATCTCTTCCTGAGAAGGTGATTGAAGCTGAGTTCTTGAATATTTTTAAGGCAAAGGTGGATTTATTCTTGTTGAGCAAAAGGGTGCAGGTTATCAGGAGTAGGCAGGAATGCATATGTGCGGATACAATCAGCTCAGCCATGGCGGAGCAGGCTCGAGGGGTGGAACGGCCACTCCTGCTCCTTGTTCGATATTCATATGTATATATATTCCAGAGGAAGTTAGTCCTACTCCGAGATTCCCTAGCTGATTTTGGGCATGGAGATATTATTTTATGAGGAGGGGTTGCTTAATTTGGGCTAGTACTCCATGGAGTCTAGGAAAATGGGAGGAGACTTTAGTGAATGATATAGATTCTTAGGAAGCTTCACAGTGTGGATGCAAAGAGGTTGCTTCCCCGTTTAGGAGAGTCTAGGGTCAGAGGGATATAACCTCAGAATCAGGGTGACCTATTTAAGACAGAGATGAAAAGAAATTTCTTTTTTCAGAGAGTTGTGATTTTATGGAATTTTTTTACTGCAAATGGCTATTCAGATTGTGTCATTCAGTATATTCAAGGCCGAGATGGGTTCTTAATCAGCGAGGAAATCAGGGTTTAGGGTATAAGGCAAGAAAGTGTGTTGAAGATGATCAGATCAGCTATGATCTCATTGAATGGTAGAAAAGACTTGATGGGTTGAATGGCCTCTTACACTCCTATGTCTTCTAGTTTTACCGTAATGAAGTACAACACAAGAGCAATCTATGGTTGAACATTACCTGTAATGTGTATTTAAATAAGCAAGGTCAGCCTTGTCAACTGTCCCAACAAACTAAATACATTGGCCTTGAAATTACATTGAATGAGTATAAATATGCACTGAAATCAGTTTTAAAGTAATCTTTTATCTGTTACTTTTTGGCATGTTACCCTAAGTTAAAAAAAACAGATCAGTTAGAACAGAAGCATAGAAGCATTGAATGGTTGCAACCCCCAAGGAATCCATGTAGCCTGCCGTGTCTGAGCTGGCTCTCTGCAGGAGCAACTCATCAAGTTCCACTTTCTCACTCTTTTCCCGTAACCCATTTCATTTTTTTATTTCTTTGTGTCTATTCAATTCAATTTTGAAAAAAAACCACAATTACATCTGCTGTCACCACAGCCTCACGTAGTGCCATCCAGTTGCTAACTCACTGGAACAAAGGTTAGCCTCTTATTACAGCTATTTTGTTTTGCCAATCAATGTTTTTTATGGATGTGAGTTTGCTCGCTGAGCTGGAAGGTTTATTTTCAGACATTTCGTCACCATAGTAGGTAACATCATCAGTGAACCTCCGACGAAGCGCTGGTGTTATGTCCCGCTTTCTATTTATCTGGTTAGGTTTCCTTGGGTTGGTGATGTCATTTCCTGTTCTTTTTCTCAGGGGGTGGTAGATTGGCTCCAAATCAATGTGTTTGTTGATGGAGTTCTGGTTGGAATGCCATGCTTCTAGGAATTCTCGTGCGTGTCTCTGTTTGGCTTGTCCTAGGATGGATGTGTTGTCCCAATCAAAGTGGTGTCCTTCCTCATCTGTATGTAAGGATACGAGTGATAGTGGGTCATGTCGTTTTGTGGCTAGTTGATGTTCATGTATCCTGGTGGCGAGCTTTCTGCCAGTTTGTCCAATGTAGTGTTTGTCACAGTTCTTGCAAGGTATTTTGTAGATGACGTTCATTTTATTTGTTGTCTGTATAGGGTCTTTGAAGTTCATTAGCTGCTGTTTTAGTGCGTTGGTGGGTTTGTGGGCTACCCTGATGCCAAGAGGTCCAAGTAGTCTGGCAGTCATTTCGGAAATGTCTATGATGTAGGGGAGAGTGGTTATGGTTTCTGGGCCTGTTTTGTCTGTTTGTTTGGGTTTATTGCTGAGGAATCGGCGGACTGTGTTCATAGGGTACCCATTCTTTTTGAATATGCTGTATGGGTGATTTTCCTCTGCTCTGCGTAGTTCCTCTGTGCTGCAGTGTGTGGTGGCTCGTTGGAATTCCAAATTCAAAAAGAATGGGTACCCTTGTCCAAATCATTAATATATATGAATAGCTGGGGTGGCAGCACCAATCCCCGTGGCATCCCACTCGTTATTGTATGCAAATTTGAAAAGGACCCATGAATTCCTACTCTTTGTTTCCTCTCTGCCAATCGGTTTTCTATCCATCTCAATACACTTTCCCCAATCCTATGCACCTTAATCTTACACAAATATCTGTTATGCAGGACTTTGTCAAATGCTTTCAGAGAGTCCAAATAGACAAAATCGATTGGCTCCCCCTTGTCAACTCTACTACTTACATCAGAATTACAACAGATTTGTTAAGCATGATTTCCCCTTCATAAATCTATGCTGATTCTGTCTGATCCTACCGTGGCTTTTTAAATGCTCCACTATAATGTCCTTGAAAATGGATTTGAGAATTTTCCCCACTACAGATGTTAGGCTCAGCGGTCTAAAATTCTCTGTTTCCTACCTCCCTTTTTGAATATTGGAGTGACATTAGCCACCCTCTAATCTGCAGGGACTGTTCCAGAGTCTATAGAATCCTGGAAGATGACCACCAATGCATCCACTATGTTTAGAGCTACTTCCTTACGTACTTTGGGATGTAGGTTATCAGGGCCTGGGGTTTATCCACCTTCAATCCTATCAATTTTCCCAGAACCATTTCTGTACTAATATTGATCTTCCTCAATTCTTTCCTGTCACTAAATCTTACATTCCCCAACATTTCTGGTATCTGATTTGTGTCCTAGACAGAGCTAAAGTATGTATTCCATTGCTCAGCCATTTATTTGTCCTGTATGTTACATCGCCCTGTTTCTGTTGCATCTGTAGATATCTTCACATATTTATAAAATCTCTTAGTGCCAGTCTTTATGTTCCCTGTGAGTTTTCATAGTGTATTTTCCTCTTCTTAGTCAATCCCTTTCCTTTTTTGCTGAATTCTAAACTGCTCCCAATCATCAGACATGTTTTTTTTTTGGCCAATCTGTCTGCTTCTTCCTTGGATCAGATACGATCTCTAATTTCCTTTGTCACCCATGGATTGGCCTTCTTACCCATTTTGCCTTTGTGTCAGACAGGGATAAACAGTTGCTTCAGTTCCCCTATGTCTTTGATGAATGTTTGCCATTGCCTATCCACTGTCATCCCTTTAAGGAACTCTTCCCAATCTATCGAGGCCAACTTACGACTCATATCTTCGTGGTTTCCTTTATTAAAATTCAGCACCCTGGACTTCGAATCAACTCCTCACTTTCCATCTTGATAAAAATACAGGAAACATAGAATAAATGTTAATTCTCCCAATGACAAATGACAGTAAATGGAAGTAGCCTCAGAAATATTTTCCCTTTAAATGAAAGTCTAGACTGTTATCAGAGAGCTGACATTTTACTGAAATTGAATGAAAATTAACTGACAGACATATGCAACCTCCTATAATGCCTGTGGAGTTTAATTACTTATTTCATTAAACAACCCCATCTATGAGAAAATTACCTTTATGATGTTGTAGGGAGCGAGCAGACAGGAAATTATGTCCTCGTATTAACTGCAAAATCATCTGAAGAGTTTGGTACTGCAAGATTTTATAGGAGCTTAATTTTTTTTCAGGCCAAGCCAGGACTGTGATTAGGAGAATTTAGAGGATACTGAAAGACTACATGTTGGTTATGAATTAGATGGTACCACAAACTATGTATCTTATACTGTAAGGTTAGCATGGGATTCATCAACAATTTTAATCAAAACTTGTAATTATGTTAATTAAACAATTAATATTTTGAGGATTTAGTTAGCATGAATATGACACTATATCTCTTAGTATACGGTCATAGAAAAGTAGATCCAGCTTGCCCTTGGGAATTTTGCACCATTATATGTTGTGACGTTGTTCATGGATCGTTTGAATACTTGAAGTGGAATTTTTGATACTTTTTGTAATCTTTCTGTTACCTGAACATCACAATAATCTTATATCACTTTACTATGCAAGTATACTTAAAGCAGTATGTTATATATATGTTAAAAATAAGATATAGGCCTCACAATTATGATTGTAATATAATTTGCATACCACTATGCAAAATTGTGTTAAAATGCTGTTGCATTTATTTATTCCTTCCCAAAATGCCTTAGTTGCTATTTTCTTATGGTGTAAGTGGAATACTTGATGAAGGTGCAAGTATGTTATTGATTTGTTTATCCTATCATCTTTCCTCTTAAAAACCTTTCCTTCTGTCACTCTTTCACATGTTAATAAGAAGTATTTAATGTTCATTAGTTGCAGTAGTGAATTTGAAGTATTAATGTTCATTAGTTGCAGTAGTGAATTTGAAGTTCTTGCTAAAGCTGCTTTTGATGAAGTGTTGCATTATAAAACTTCTATGCACTTTGACTCTCGGGTAACGAATGCTTTGAACAAGTGACCTCAGCATGCTTCAAACCTACCTGTCTCTTGTTACAATGTCCAAGCTTAGCATCAAAGATACTCATAACTATTCCTTTCATCATAAATATTTTGTGAGGTGGGTGATGTACATTTATTGCCCATTCCTGTATGTGGATGAAATCTTTAAAATAATGAAGGGTCTAGAAGGCTTAGTGACTTTGAAGCATATCATTTAATATCATGCTATCCTTTTCTGTACTGTTGCAACATAGCCCATATCCAGCTTCCTGCTAAATACTTGCCATAAATTTGTACTCATTGCACAAGCTGAAAACTTGTTCCAAATGTTCATAATTCTCTAAGAAAAGAGAAATTTCCTGAGTAGGCTATTTCAAAGGTTTGATAAGTCAGCCAAACAAAATGAACTAGAAGGTTAGCAGTTAATATTTATCAGGTTTCCTCCTTTGACAGAACCTAGTGAACCAGATGGGTTTTAACAACAATCTGGGAATGGTAATTTTCATTTATCCATGTTGTTAGCTCACAAATTACAACATTTATTAGATTCACTTTGACATGTTGGGGGGATTTGAAATGATGGCTTATGGGTTGTTATTTAGGTAACATTCCATATCATGTCCATTATAAGAGCACCAGACATTAAAATTTGTGATTACTGAAGTAAGCCCTAAAGTAAAAAATACTGCAGATACTGGAGATGAAACAGAATGTGCTACAATTACGCAACAGGTCTCGTAGCATCTGTGGAGAGAGAAACTATTAATGTTTCAAGCTGAATTTGATTCTTCTTCAGAACAGAAATAAACTTGTTGGAGGATCCTGGGACCACTTGGAAAGGAAGTTACTGACCTTCGAAGAGTGGGCAAGTTCTTGAATGATGAAGGACTGGAAATTGATCTGGAAGTTTATGACCATGGAGAAATGGCCATAAGATTTGTTGAGTGGAAAGGCTGATTTTGTAGCTTCTGGGTCAGAGTCAGTCAGTGATGGGGGTTGGCGACATCTTCAGTTTTCAATAAAGTGGAGTCCAGATTGTTTAAAAAAAATGAGGATCCAAGAGAAAACTGAGAAATATGGCTAAAAAAAAATCACAGGACGAGGCTACGGAATTCTGCAATCCGTGACTTGCTTGCTTTAGGAATCCAGAAATAGTTTTTAGTCCTTTGTACACTATTAGTGAGTGTGTTAACTTAGAGTCATCAATAAACATATATTTCCATAAATAAGCAAAAAGGAACGTGACGAAAAGCTCAGAAAAGAATTGTTTTCAACTTTTTTTCCAGAAGGTTTTATAAAATAACCTCGTGATTTTCATCACTTTGGTTCAAAATAAGGTGTTTTGATAACAGAACTTTCAACACCAGTCACGAGCAATCCATTCTTGATATATAATCTTTGATTTCTGTTCTAGTTGGGAGCTATAAGCAAAGGAATTATGGATGTAGCTGTAATAATGCAGTGATCTGCCTCTCATGAATTTTATCATTCTGAGCAGTTTTTGATAGGAATTATTTAACTTTGGGTGACTTTTCAGTAGGGTGGGGATGGAGAGTTTGAGTTAATGTCAAGACTATGTGACCTGAGTGATTCCAGCACTCAGGTCCACAGAATCTCTGGCTTTCCTTCATGGACACTTCAGTCAAGGCACCCAGCAGTAATGTCATCACACTTGCAGCATGTATCAGTGCTTCAATTGGTGCCATTCATGCTCTGGTTTCTGCCATTTCCATGCATTTAAAAGGATTAATGATCACGCTGATAAAGACTTCAACAGTGTCACAGACCTCTTACTGTTTGCTCTTCAGCGAATTAATGGCAGTGGTAAGCCATAGCCCAAAGAAAGTAAAGTAGAGATTCCTCTTTCAGAATGAGAGAACATCTATTCTCTTGCCACTCCTTCAAATAATGCCCACCATGGTACCAGCAAGCCAAATGATTTGTACCTGATTGAATCACAATTATAGCCAATAAACTATAAGATATTTACATGTACGAAATTGATAGATAACTACCCCATGCCAAATGTAATGACAGACCGTGCAGGATGGATAATGCTCTCATGATTGGAATTGCGTGCAGATGTGCCAGTTTTTTCAATATCTAGACTCTGCAGAAAAACTGTGAAACTTAGCAAATTCATCAAAAATATTTGCCAATTAAAAGCTGCATTAGGTACATGTAGTATTGTAACATATGTGGAGCTTTAAGAAATACATATATGTATGGCATTCACCACTGCTTGATGCAAATGGTGTACAAAGGGTAGAGTATCTTTACATGAAGAATTTTGGTCACATTTAAATGATTGTCTTTTTTGTTTTTTCTAGCTTACTAATTTTGTACAGCAGCAACCACTTGCATTATCTTGTGCTATAAGACATTTTTGGAAAGACTTAACATGAGCTATAATTAACTGAAATTTAAGAGACTAGACAAAACACTGAATTGATAAGAAATTTTTTGAGGCAGGCGTTTACAGGTGGGAAGGGAAATAATAAACTGATGAGGATTATGTTGGATGTTCCATGAGGTAGGGCCTAGAAAGCTGTAAAATTTGCTACCATAGATTTTCTAAGTTAGCGTACACAAGATTGTACATTTAAACCAATGGCAGATTTTGGATAAATTCATTGCATGTATCAAAATCTTGTGACATTTTCCTCAGATGCTACTGATTTATTTTGAAGTGATTCCTGGTTGGAATCTAATGTCATAAACAATTTTCAGTTTATCAATGTTGTTATCAATCAAGTTAACATATTTGCCTGCCCAGAATAGATGATGAAAAGATGCTAATATAACATTGCTGAACTTTGTATATAGCCTAAGAGTTTAGACATAGAATAGACTCTCCAGGTACACTCTCCATCCCGAATCAATAGAAGACACGGCTGAACATTTTAAATACATATTGATTTTGTAACAATTGAGTTAGTGCCTGTCTTGCACACCATTAAATTTCTGGTTTGAATTGACACATTGCTAAAAGCTGCTGTGCTCTTTGATGAGCTTTATCATGGATGAATTGATTATGGATTTAAGATTTACCATAGATGAGCATTTTAAGGAGATACTTTAATATGTATTTTTTGTGTGTATTTTTGTGCAAGTATATCATTTTATTAACATAATTTTACAGCACAGATAAATGGTGAAAGACATTGACTGGATTGCTGAACAGAGAACATGTATAGAGGTAGTGGCCTGAATAGTCTTCTTTTATGTGGCAGAGGCTCTATGGCTCAATGACGTTTTGTTCTCCAGTCTTTTATGATAGAATAAGATTATATACTGGACAACCACTTATTCAGCATCTTAACCAAGTGAATATTCCTTATATGTATTCAAAGATTCACTGGTAGACATAATAACTATACTTGATCCTCTTTTTAACTGAGGTCCACGTGGGTATGATTTTGAGCAAGGGTCACCAGACAACCACCAGGAACAGGGACCAGGTGTTTCGGTGCACAGGTAGTTTTAGGATCTCAACAATCGTTCTGGCTAAAACCAGCTAAATTAAGACAGACACTGTTGAGAGGGTCACCTGTTGACATATTGTTCTAATCATACAGATAACTATATTAACCTGCTCTTCTGATTGGGCGAAGAGGATACCAGCTGGACCCTCATCCTGTCCTGAAGTGATTTGATCAGAAATGTATTTTCAAGGATATATTTACCAGTACATTCCTCTGTGTTGTATTTCTGTAAGCCAGTGTGTCTTGGTTTATTGCTATCTCTGTTGTATATGTATCTTCATATTAAAACTCTTTGTATTTATTAATGAATTTCTTTAGAATTGAAAATGTATGGAAGGCTGATGGGTTTTATACTGTAAGAAAGGGTAGGAGAAACAAGCGAAGGGCAACTCAGGAAAATGTCTCATTCAACAAAAAATTGAGGGTGTGGTCATGTTTGTGGAGAAGTGATATCGATCAAATGTGGGTGTTCCTAGCAGAATATAAATCAGCATTTCTGAATGCAAACAAGACACTGGAGTTGGTATCAAAATGGAAGACAAAGTTCATGGTCTGAAGTTGTTAAACTGAATATTCAGCCCATAAGCTATAAATACCAGAACAGGAACTAAGATGCCATTCCTCCAGCTAACTTTGGACTTCAGTGAAAGGCAGTAGCAGACCGAGGACGGAAATGTGAGTATGAGTTAAACAGCATGGAAACAGACCCTTTGGTCCAACTTGCCCATGCCAACCAAATTTCCCTGAATATGTTAGTCCCACTTACCTGTAATTACAAGGTGTAGAGCTGGATGAACGCAGCAGGCCCAGCAGCATCAGTGGAACAGGAAAGCTGACGTTTCGGGCCTAGATCCTTATTCAAAAAAAATTTTACCTGTGTATGACCTCTATCTCTCTCAATCTATCCTAATCATGTACCTGTCCAAATATCTTTTAAATATTGTAACTGTACCTGCATCTACCGTTCCCTCTGGCATTTCATTCTACATACAAAGCACCCTCTGTATGAAAACGTTGCTGCTACAATCCCTTTTAAATCTTCCTCCACTTGCCTAAAAAAATTGCCTCCTAGTTTTGAACACACCCACCATAGAGAAAAGACATTTGTTATTCACTCTAATCATGTCTCTCATGATTTTACACTCCAGTGGACAAAGTCCCAGCCTATCCAGCATCTCTTTATAACTCAGTCCTTGCAACATCCTACTAAATCTTTTCTGAACCCTCTCTAATTTAATAATATTCCACCTATAACAGGGCTACCAGAACTGTACACAGTACTCCAAAAGTGGTCTCATCAACATCCTGTACAACCTCAACATGACTTCTGCACTCTGATTCTAAATGGTCTGAGCAATGAAGTCAAGTGTGTTAAATGCCTTCTTAACCATCCTGTCCACCTGTGACACAACTTTCAAAGAACTATGCACCTGAACCTCTAGGTCTTTCTGTTTGATAACAGTAGCCAAGACTTTACCATTAATTGTATAAGCCCTGCCCTTTTTCATTTTAGCCAAATGCAATACCTCACATTTATCCAAATGAAACTTCATCTGCCACTGCTCATCTCATTGGCCCAATGATCAAGATCCCTTTGTAATAAATAACCTCCTTCACTGTCAACTATACAACCAATTTTTGTGTCAACAGCAAAAATACAAACCACGTCTCCTAAATTGCCATCCAAATCATTTATATAAAGGGCAAACAACAGTGGATCCAGTGGATCCCTATGGAACACCACTGGTCATAGGCATCCAGTATGAAAAACAACCCTTCGCGACCACCCTCTGTCTCTTACTGTCAAGCCAATTTTGTATCCAATTGGAAGCTGTCCCTGAATCCCATGTGGTCTAATTTTACTGATCAGTCTAGCGTGTGGAACCTTGTCAAACTTTTTAGTAAAGTCCATCGAGACAATATCTACTGCTCTGCTATCATCAATATTTTTGGTTACATCCTCAAAACACTCAATCAAATTTCCCACTCACAAAGCCATGCTGCCTATCCCTAATCAGTCCTTGCCTCTCCAAATGCATGTGAACCTTTCTTGTCAGAATCCCCTTCAGCAATTTATCCACCACTGATGTCAGATTCACCTGTCTATAGTGCTCAGACTTCTCTTCACAGACTTTCTTAAATTAAGGCACAACATTAGCCACACTCTAATCTTCCACAATCCCACGCACAACTGTAGATGATAAAAAATATTTCTGCTAGAGGCCTTGCAATTTCTTCCCTAATTCCCCACAACATCCTGGGATACACTTGATCAGATCCTGATAAGTCATCCACCTTTATATTTTTTAACACCTCCAGCTACACAGATACCTTACAAGGGTTTGGTCACTCATCAGTTGGGGCTGTAATTCCAAGTGTAGACTGCAGACCATGATCAGACCTGGGGTTCTGCTGACTGAAAGCCAAGGAAGGATTACCATGGGCCACCACTGTGGGAGGGAAACTGGATAAATCAGTTATGACGATTGGAGTCAATATGCTGGAATGCAGAGGGAGTAATCATTGTGAAGAGGGAAACTCATCCTAAAGAAGTCGGAAATGATAGTGCATTGGAGGACATTAGTTGCAGGGGTGGAAGATGGGAGTGTCATCCAGGGTCACCACCGCCTTGGGACAGTGCATTGCAATGTTTGGTATGAATAAATTGCAGGGCTTAGGCTCAGGTGATAATGTTGGGAAGTGAAGACATAAACAGAAATGTTGTAAGGGAGTGCATACAAGTTCAGAACTGATGAGGTTGCCAGCAAGTGCAAGGAAGAAGGGAACAGAAAATGGGAACATTGGGTGGTCATTTAGCTTATTAGTGAATCTGTGGCTTACTCTATGAAGCATAAGCTGGGTTTTCTTCCATTCTCATCTGAACCACAAATGAGCAATGGAAATGGAAATTATTTGCAAGCTCATCTGGAATGGACAGATTAAGTTTTTTTTCAGTGTCTGAGCACACAGACTGCACTTGTCAACAATGTGAGGTCCTTCAAGGGGTAATTGCATTTATCAGGCACTTAGACAGTGCAGGATGAATTCATTTGTAATCACTGCATTTTACACTTCATGCACCATTACAAATCCTGCTCAAAGCAATCTTCAACACATAATTAGTCATTTCAAATTGTTCATAGTCATCTATGAGAAGCAAAAATAGTCTCAGGTGAGCATAAGTGCCACTGCAGACCCCAATTCACGAAGACAGTCTAAGATCTCATAGGCTGCAGAAAGGCACAGAGCTAAACTCTTTTCACCTGGTACTAAGGTATTTTCCAGCAATCTATAACGTGCAATGGGGGTTTCTTGCGGGTGTGGCTTGGAGTTGACAAGGAGGACATTTAATAAAAGGCAATACATTAATCATGGGTGACTTTAATCTTCATGGAGATTGTTAAAGACAAATTGGCAGAAGTAACCATGGGGAGGAATAATATGTTACAGATCCAACCATGAACCAGTCTACTTTGGATTTGTTATCATGAGGCAGATATAATAAATAGTCTGAGAGTAAAAGATTGTCTTGAAAACAGTGACTATAAATTGGAGAAGTTAGCATTCAGATTGAGAATGAGAAACTTGGGTCTAAAACAAGTGGGCTAAGCTTTAAATAAGAGGATTTACAAAGAAAAGAAGACAGAGTTGGCTGGATTAGACTGGGAATGGAGTTCAGCAGCAAAGATAGTTGAGGAATAATGGCAGATATTGAAGAATATAGTTCATGATTCACAACAAAGATATATGCCAGTGAGAAAGAAGGAGCCTCAGAAGGAGGCTGTAATCAAGCAGTAAAGTTAAGAGCAACTTCAAATTGAAAAAAAAAGTAATTCTAGCGAAAATTAGTGGCAATACAAAGATTTTAGAAAATTTTAAAAGCTGAAAAAAGATAACCAAAAAAGGGAGAAAATAGTTTTTTGGTGGAGGCTTGCAAGTAATATCCAGATAGACAGCAAGAACTTCTTAAAACATATATAAAGAAAAAGAGCCTCTAAAGTGAACATAGCCCCCTCAGTGAATGATGCTGGGGAAATAACAATGAGGAGCAAGGAAATAGCAGAGGAGTTGATTACTTAAATTCTACCTTCTTCAAGAGAGAAGACACTCTCTAATAATATTCTAAAAATATTAAATAATCTCAGGAGAAAAAGAATGAGCATAGAATATCAATACAATAACTATCACCAGAGAAAAAGTACAGTGGAAACTAGTAAGATAAAAAGCTAATAAATCTCCTGAACCTGACTGGATGCATTCTAGGATACTAGAGGAAGTAGCTTCAGAGATAGTGGAAGCACTGGTAGTAATTTGGCAAAAATCTTTACATTCTGGCAAAGTTCTAGAGGATTGGAAAACTGCCAACATAGCATTCATTCAAAAAGGGAGCGAGATTTATATAAGGTAACTGTTGGCCTGTTAGATTAACATTTTCTTATTCATTCACAGAATGTGGGTGTTATTGGCTAGACCAAGATTTATAGCCCATCCCTAAATGCCCAGATGACAGTTAAGAGTCAGCCTTATTGCTGTGGGTGCGGTGCCATGTGTAGGCCAGATTAGGAGGGCAGCAATGGTATGTTTCCTTCCCTAAAGCACATTAGTGAACCAAACGTGTTTTTACAATGATGAACAATGGCTACATAGTTACAGTTAAGCCAGCTCCCAGAAACTAAGGTGAAAGGGAGATGGGATAGTTGGAGGTGGTGCACCACCACGGGAGAAAGACTGAGGAACCTATTCTTTGGAATTGGGATCTGTAGGTGTGGGTGAGAAGCCATTACAATTGTGAAGGACAGTAACAGTAGTTTCAAAGCAGTAAAGCATGATGAGAGGGGAGTTTATGCATAGTATGGAGCACCCTGACTTCAAGACGGCACAGTGTATGACTACAGTTGGCACAGTCACCGCACGTGTCAGATGCTGGGGGGAGGGTGAAATTTGGGCAGGTGAACACCCATGTAGGTGGGTTAGGTGGGGAGCCAGAGACGTGCAAAGCCTATAGAGTTCACAAGAAGGGCTGCCAGAAAGATGATCTGGATGTTTGGGGTCTAACCAACACATAGGCAGGGAGGTTGGAGGCCATTGCTGAGGAGTACTCAATATCACTTGCCATCTTGCAAATTGAATGATCATAACAAATTGAATAAATGCAATGGAGAAGAAAATGGAGTGGCCAGGGTAAGTGCCAGAGATAATGGGAACTGCAGATGCTGGAGATTCCAAGATAATAAAATGTGAGGCTGGATGAACACAGCAGGCCAAGCAGCATCTCAGGAGCACCTGAGATGCTGCTTGGCCTGCTGTGTTCATCCAGCCTCACATTTTATTATCTTGGCCAGGGTAAGTGACTAGACCTATGATGGTGGGCTGCAGGACCCACAAATGTGAGGATTTTAAAGAGAAAGACATTACATACAGATCCATGCGCTGCAGTAGGCACAGACCTGAGGGTCCCTAATCCCTGGACATCCTAAAGCATTGACTTCTCGTTTGCTGTGCACCTCCTTGCCCACACATCAATGATCACTTCATTCACGCCAATGTTTTTTGACAGAGAGGCCAGGGAAAGAATAGGGATGTTGTCGGACTTAGGACAAGGCTGCCACCAGGACCCATTACCCTTTGTACAGTATTCATTTTGGTTCCAAATGCAGC
Source organism: Stegostoma tigrinum (assembly GCF_030684315.1). NCBI lineage: Eukaryota > Metazoa > Chordata > Chondrichthyes > Orectolobiformes > Stegostomatidae > Stegostoma > Stegostoma tigrinum. Next base: position 29,513,426 of record NC_081372.1, read on the forward strand.
AGTAGACACCCAACAGAGACATCAATCCATGGCATAGTCTGTGTGACCACGGAGTTAGGTATCACACTATATTCAGAATCATACAGACACTTTAACCAATAGACATAAAGTCTAAATAGTGAATTTATAGAAAAATAACAAATAATGTAAATACATTGTCACCCCTTCCACCAAATTGCCATTAATAGGCTTTCTTCTTCACTCTCCCATTACATTACTGTTTCCATAGCTTAGCGGGGATGGAATTTGCTCAGCATGGGAGCCTGTTGGCCCTGGATATGTTGTTGGGCAACTCTGGGTGTTTTTTCAGAACATCCCTGACATGCTGAGGGTCTTCTTGTTAGAGGCAAGTGAATTATCCATGGATACAACATCGAAAGTTTGGAAGTGGGTAGGAAGAGTGGAAATTGAGGGCCTGGCTACCTCTGGAGTGTCCGGAGAGGAGACTTCTGAGGGGGCTGTGTGTGGATCCTCCTTTGACTGGATACCTCCTGGCATTGCCCTGTCTGCTTGTGAGGAACAGACACCTATCAGGTTCCCCATGTCCCTGTCACACGGCTTCGGTCCTGAGGATCAGTAGCTGAGGGGGTGGAACGCAGATGTGTGCTCCTCATCTGCCGACCCTCATGGTGTTGGGCCTGGGTTTCCATGGCAGTCACCAACCTGTGCGTGGAGGCAGCCAGGTGGTCGCTGACCTGTCCCGCTGCAGCCTGTGGGCAATGAGGCCTGAAGTGACCCACATCCCTGCCTGCTGCTTCTGTTCCTCCATGTGCATGCAGATGAAGTCCCAGATTGTAGACACCACAGGCTTCTCTCCAACTTGGGGCAGATTAGGTGCCTGGTCTCCGCAGTCATCTGAGTTCCAGTAGCCTGAGTCATTTCTTTCTTTGTCAGCTACTGAGCTGTTGCAGTGAGTTTGGGGAAATAGGAATGAATGAGGCAACATATTGCAGGTAATAGTGAGAGTGGCAGAGCATGGGCCTTAGTGGGAGGTGGGCGCAATAGCAGAGATAGAATGAGTGTGAGGTTGCAGAGAGAAGAGTGTTGTACCAGAACATAGACCTTCTTTCACCACTGCTGGTGGTTCCTCTGGTCTGTTGAGTCCACACTAAACTGGGTGGCAATCTCAGACCAGGCGGCCAGGGTCTCATGGTGCATGGAGAGAAGGAACCCTCTCCTCTGCTCTGCTGTCTTGACCAAGACCTCCAGGTCTCTGTCAGAAATTTGTGGCATCACCTTCTGCTTCTCTGACGTGTTCAGATTCTGTCCTTTCCTGGGCAGGGTAGCTTCAGAATGCCAGTGCACATCTGGGCATACAGCAGCCTTTTAAGTAGAACTTGGGGCATGAAGGATTCTGATCTGTTGGCTGTTTTCCAGTCAGTGGCACATGATAAAGGTGGATGGAATTGGACATGAGGGAAGCTATCAGGTGGGGCAGGGTTGTTCATGAGATGTGTTTGGTAAGATACAGCAAACACTTCACTGGACCTCATGGCAAGAATCATTCTGAGAAAAACTCACACAATTCATACTTAGCCAAAAAAAGTAAGATTCAGTACTGTGCTTCTTTCTCCTTCAATGATGCAAAACCTTGCTGAACTTCTTCGGCATTTGCTGTTCTTCTTTTCAGTCGATGTTAGTTCAATGAAGTGGTTATTTCTTGATTGTAAATTTGTTGCTTGAAAGCAATCCCTGTCTGTCCCCAGAAGCAAACACAGCTATTTTTGTTTATTTTTTCTCCCCTTTTGCCAATCAGTAAAAGTTAATGTTTTCAACCATTTGGAGGGTTTCTAACATGTGACACTGCCATATTGAAAAATAATAAGTTGTTTTGCTACACTCGGCATTAGGGAGATATTAGCACTCCCTTACACAGGATTATAGAATGCCGAGGATCGTAGCCTATGCAGCTTGATTCTTGCAGCTGTAGTTACTAAAGTTATCAGACAAATGATAATGTGAAATTGCAATACATTTATGTGTTTGAGATTCTAGTAGCAATGAACTGTCACCCATGCTACCCATGTGCCCTCAGAAGCTTTTCTTTTCAGTACACTCTTACAATGTGTAATGTGAAGGGCTATACATGGCTGGAATGATTGACTTGTTGCACAGCTGGGCTTTAAATATGGCACCAGTGGCAGAAATACTAGCCATTCCTAACATCAGCAAGTGGCAGCAGAGAGGTCTGGTGAATACACAATGAGGGAAGCAGCAGACAATTGTGTGAGGTAACTTCTAGAGCTCACAGAGACAAACCCACTGAGAAACGCCCAAAATTGACTCTTTGCTGACTTTTGGTATATTTCAGCCCAATGAGTCTGCCAGGGCAGCCCTGTTTGTGGATTTTGGGAAGAGTGTAGAAGTTGGCTGCACAGGTTGAGTGACAATAAATGGCAAGCTGTGGAGGGAAGGTTTCCCAAGGAGATGAGGTCAGTGCCAGTCAATGGTGGAAACAATGGCGTGATATTCATTGATGGGGTCCTGCTGCCTTATTCAGTTTCACTTTACAGTTTACTTCCATTCCACAATAGGACATGATATTCATCTTAGCATTTATTTATTTTGTTATATTCCACTAGTTAGGTATTTGTTATTGCAAGAAACTTGTGAGTTTTCACAATATTTCATGCAAGTTCAGCTGGATGGTTAAAGGACATTTGAGAATTGGCAGATATATGTGTAACTAAAGTGCTATCATGTTAATGCGCAAAGCTTTTAACTTACACTAAAAAAACTCTGCAACTGTTAAAATATTGTATTTCTAGGTAGAATTGCAAGTTTTATTACCGTAATATATGCTGCAGTCAGTTGTTGTGACTTCTCCAAACAGGGGTTTAATTATTTAAGACGTTGACAAAGTATTACACCGATTATATTTTACCAAGTTACATCTGCACTACTTCTAAAACAAATTGGTGGAAAACTGGTATGATGTACATAAATGTGACATTAAACAAGGATAACATGAAAGATGCCTAGGAATGCATGAGTAAGATTCAGTTACTTGTGAGGTTATCTCATCTTCTTTTCCTTCACAGGATAAAGCTCTGTCAGGAAGCAATTGCTCATTAATAGTTTCCATAGTGACAAGTGATATACACCAGAAAGTTGAATCTCAGTGCTATGTCATGTCAACATGAGCTTCTTGTTATCACTTTGATTCTTTCCCCACGTGCGCTGCAAATTGTTTTATTCATCCTGGTGAGCTTATTGTTGGATCCTAGAGAGACATTGACTGGTTTTGACAAGTTTCTGGGGCCCGCTTTTTGTTTCTAATGCTTCAAAAGAAAAACAATATAAAAATGAAACATTATGTACTCATTAGCATAGATGGGATAATATCGTCTGAGAATAGAGACTTAAATTTTTAAAAATATTATGTGTACTTTTATGAATCATTAGTGAAGTCTTATCAAGGAGAAAAATAAGATTTTCACTTTGATGTTTATCTCATATTTCTATTTGCTCTTAGATTATAGAAGGAGGGCAGCATTTTTGTGTTTTCCTTACATGTTTACATCTTGCCCCAGAGTTGGTGGGAGTCTCCAAGGTGTGCATTTTCACCTCATCCCCACATGTCCCACATCACGCTACCCCACCATGCAAAACCATTCTTCAAGTAATCCCAAGAGATGTCCCATTTTCACAAGACTTCCTTCCCAATGTTCCCAATACTGGAACCTCAATCAAAGTAACATTCCAACACTGCAAAATACCAGATCATCTTTCTGGTGCACTTTACCCTCAGGAACATTCCCAATATTGTTAATTTAAAACTTGGTAAAAGTACTTGGGATAAAATCTTTGCTCTTGCTAACTTCCAAATCATGATGAGATCAGCTAGTATACAATGGAAAAATCTTATAGTAGAAAAGAAATGTGTCTTCTACAAAGTAATGGGATTAAAGTTAACTCCCATCAAGACCTTTACCACTGTGGAATTCTTCATAAAACAACCAAGAAAAGACCAATTTTAATGAGTGGGTTATTGCTGTCTTTTTTGGAAACTAATTGCAACTCTGTAGTACAAAATGTCTGTTAGGGAGCCATTTTTAAACATTACTGCATTTCACACTTCCATTCAGTGCATACAAAGGCTTTCAATTCTTTCAAGGTCCTGAAGGTCGATAGTTTGTAATTCCAGCAGTAATTCCAAGATCGCAGCTGCCACTGTCCTCAATGATAGGAGCTTGCATGGGGTCATGAAGTTGAGATGAGATGTGTAAGAGCCTACAGTGCATGTTAGCCCGTATTGTAGTACTTAGCCAGTACTTGGGAAGCAATTGTCTATGTGCTTCCTTCCTCCCCAGATTCCATAATTGTCTATCACTGTCTCTTGGGTAAGGAGAGAATTGCAATTCTTTCCATGTCCTCTCTTCAGGTTTCCAAGCTGCTTCTATCACCTGTAACTCTGTCCCTCCCTGTGAGCCTCCCATGCCCAACTGCAAAGTGATATGCCTCAAATTACAACCAAAAGCAGAGCAATGTAAAGGAGGGTGGAGCTGGATGAACGCAGCAGGCCAAGCAGCATCTGAGGAGCACAAAAGCTGACGTTTCGGACCTAGACCCTTCATCAGAAAAGGCGGATGGGGAGAGGGTTCTGAAATAAATAGGGAGAGAGGGGGAGGCAGACTGAAGATGGATAGACGAGAAGATAGGTGGAGAGGAGAGTATGGGTGGGGAGGTGGGGAGAGGATAGGTCAGCCCAGGGAGGACGGACAGGTCAAGGGGGCGGGATGAGGTTAGTAGGTAGGAAATGGAGGTGCGGCCCAGTCCTTAGACGACATGTCCATCCTGGGCCTCCTGCAGTGCCGTAATGATGCCACCCATAGGTTGCAGGAACAGCAAGTCATATTCCGCTTGGGAACCCTGCAGCCCAATAGTATCAATGTGGATTTCTCCAGCTTCAAAGTCTCCCCTCCCCGCCGCATCCCAAAACCAGCCCAGCTCGTCTCTACCTGCCTAACCTGTTCTTCCTCTCACCTGTCCCCTCCTCCCACCTCAAGCCTCACCTCCATTTCCTACCTACCAACCTCATCCCGCCCCCTTGACCTGTCCGTCCTCCCCAGGCTGACCTATCCCCTCCCCACCTCCCTACCCATACTCTCCTCTCCATGTATCTTCTTGTCTATCCATCTTCAGTCTGCCTCCCCCTCTCTCCCTATTTATTTCAGAACCCTCTCCCCATCCCCCTTTTCTGATGAAGGGTCTAGGCCCGAAACTTCAGCTTTTGTACTCCTAAGATGCTGCTTGGCCTGCTGTGTTCATCCAGCTACACACTTTGTTATCTCAGATTCTCCAGCATCTGCAGTTCCCATTATGTCTGAGTGCAAAGGAGTTGCATACTTTTGAGCCAACAGAACCTAAATGACTTAAATGAAGAAAGTTTATTACATTGATCAACTTTAATATTAGGACATTTACTAGTGCGAGGTTGGGACGCTACCTGTTGATATTAGTGAATTAATATATGCAAAAATATTTTTGCAAATGTTAATAGAACATAAATTGAGAGAAAGAACAACATAATTTACAGTAGAGATGTATTTGAGAAAAATTGATCTACGTGATGTACTGCCTGTAATGCGTTGCCAGCGGAGGTGGTAGACGCAAACACGATAGTGTCTTTTAAGATCTATCTGGACAGGTACATAGATGGACAGGGAGCAAAGGGATACAGACCCTTAGAAAATAGATGACAGGTTTAGACAGAGGATCTCAATTGGCGCAGGCTTGGAGGGCCGAAGGGCCTGTTCCTCTGCTGTAATTTTCTTTCTTTGTATGATGGGCTGGATTTTTGCAGAATTTAAAGGACTCCTTTTCTAACAGATTCACTGTTAGCTGGTTGGTGAAAAGAGTGATTCATACAGGAGGGAGTCCGAAAACTCAGCAAGGCCAATGGAACTCAGAGCTGAGTTCAAGCGAGCTCCAACTTTAGCTTATTCAAGAACTTTAACCCACAGTGGACAATCACAGATTGTTGGGAGTGGATGCAAGCACTCTCAAAGGGCTGTGAAAGTTTGTTCAGAAAATTTTTAGATGTCTTTCAACTTTATATAAAACAGTCTGCAGCTTTCAGTGAAAATGCTTATTAGATATCCCCCTGTTGGACTGCTTTGATTGACAGGTGTGGGATAGGAAATAACATTAGCATCTGGCTGTTTGTTGGTATTGCTCATTGAGCCATTATGCTATGAGAAATGCTTGGCTGAATTTTAAAATATGCAATGGTCTGAGCTGTAGGTTCTGAGTTCACAGTTTGATTATGAATTTAAAATATCTGTTGAAGGATTATTTGTCTCTGATGTGGGGTTCCAATAGATGTATGTCTTATGTAACAGATAAATCACTTGTGATTTTAAATCATAGAATAAGTTTTTTGTCTGAAAGCTTTTCACAGTTAAATGTGTAGGAGTGAAGGTTGTATTAGATTGTTAGAAGTATATTTGTTTCTCAATTTCACTTCGCTCCTGAAGTCTGTCGATAGTGAATAGCTTTGGAAATGGTATCAGGGCATAAGAGGCCACGAGGAATCTGTGTGGGACATGAGTTGACATTGAATCGGAATGGTTGATGTGAGGGAATATGGGGTGAATGGCTTTTGTTTTGGCAGCAAAGCGACTGAGAAGGTAGGAACAATCATAGGGGAGAGTGCGAGAGCCTGTTAGGACCCAGGACTGGAAGGCCTGAAAATCTGTAAAATAACTGAGACAAAATTCCTGAGAACTGAGGCACGCTTTACAACTCGTCCATTTTGGCATTCTCCACTCTCACGAGCCCCCAAAGTAGGTTTTAGGGTCAGTGGGATAGACCTCTGTTCACATCCTTCCCCTGAGAAAACTAAGTGTCTCAGGGCATTTTTTATGCAGCTGGGTGCAATTAGTTGGGTACCTACTTCGGTGGACAAACAATGGTCCAATTTCTCATTAAGCGTTGAACAAATACAAGTGCAATCAAACTGGAGTGGGCCATTCTGTGATAAGCATTGTGATAACATTTAACATTGAAACCTTCTATCAAAATACCACCTACAAATGCAATGGGTAATCACATGTATTTTCCCAAAGGAGCAAATATTCACTTGATAGCTATTGATGAAATCTGTGTGAGAAAGTTGACTTTAAGTATTAATGAAAAAAAGTATGTAAATTATTTTAGATTTTTGATATCTTTGAATTGAAGTATTTGCAAGAAATAAAATTATGAATTTGATTTATATCAACAACACAAGTCAAATTTTTCACTGCACCAGTTTTAATATTCTGAGGAACACATTAGGACTTAATTTCTCTTTTCCTCTGCATTCTTGTTCAGCTCATGTTTTGGCACGTGCGTTCTTATTTTATTGCTCTGTCCTCTTCTTTATCTCCTTGCCTTTCATGCTCCCTATTCTCAGCCAAATATTTTAGCCAACTTGACCTTACTCTCCAGAAAATTGTTGTGAACCCTCTACCTTGTCATGTCTCTCGTCTTTCACAAACTAATTCATAGTGTTTTAGTTAATTCTGAATTGTTCATTATTTCTAACTCTGTTCACATCACTGAACGAGTATCTGAAGATATCAAGATGCTTTATTACATCACAAGTACTATTTTATTGCTTATTTATATTTGTTTCTCTGCTTTTTGCATTTTTGTCTCATTAAAAAAATGACAGATTGCGAAGATGACCAGAACTATGTTAGAATTGTGAGTTTTATAAGATTTGATATTTTAGGCAATATCGTTTGGTTTATACGGTTTTCATAATTTGCCGCTGTAACTTTAAATGTAGAGAAAACGAAGAAGATCATGAGTTCTGTTCTGGAATTGATCTGACCATAAGTCTGTTTGGTTGTTTGAGATAAAAGCTGGACTCAGTTTTCTTTACTGAGAGGGAGATGCTAGGTATTTATGTTATTTATGCTAGGTAGGCAATAACAGTAATTTAAGAATCTACAATGAGTAGACTGTGAATCTCCCAAAGTCCTTGTAGGGTGTTTTGATATAGAGCTGTAAACAATGTGCTGTAATATATATGTTTACTTTTAATATAAAAAGCAGTTGGGATCATGGGTAACTAATCAGAATTGCTGCTTAGGTTAATGTTTCATGTTGCCAAATGGAAGAGAGCAGAAAAAACCATTCTGAGGTGAGCTTACAGGCTTCCCCATAACCCCATTTATAAAACAGACTGATGGCAATGTTGAGTCTTGTCTGCATTGTCAGAAAGGTAGATAGTGAGAGACAGATGCAGCTAGGCCTGCACCTGCAGCAGAGAAAATGCTGACCCCATTGTTCACAGCATGGAATACAGGTGGGAGCTCATGTTCACAATGAAGATCAAGTTCATGAGTTAAAAGAGACTAGAAAATTTGCTTAATTTGGAGCTAGAGGAGGGAATCTATAGCTAATTCTCACAGTGTTTCTGGGTTTAGAGTTACCCAACTAGGAAAATAAACAGGAAATACTCCTTTAGAAGCTGGGACCAGCTGTGAACTGTTTGCTGTAAGATCTATAACTCTTTGAACAATGTGAGATGTAGTATGTATAAGAGGGGGTATTTATTTATGAATTTAAAGTAAATGTTGGTTCCTGATAATTCGTAGTGATTTGTAAAGTAAAAGTTTGAAACCATGATTTCTTGACATAATCCTTTTAGCTGAAAATTAAAAATTCTATTTAAACAGTAGTTGGTCTCTACAGAGATTATAAAAATTCCTATTGTTACTGACCATAAGGCCACATGATATAGGAACAACAGCAGGCCATTCAGCCTTCTGGGTGTGCTCCAACCTTGAATAAGACCACGTCTGATCTGGTAAGCTTCAACTTGATGGGCTGAATGGCCTAATTCTGGTCCTATATCTTATGGTTTTATGGCCCACTTTTCTGTGTTTTTCCCCCCATAGCTCCTGATCCCCTGATTGATTACAAACCAATTTATCACAACTTTGAATACACTTGACGACTCAGTCCTCTGTGGTAAACAATTTCCTTGATCCTCAGGAAAAAAATTCCTCATCTTTGTTTTGAATGGGTGACCTATCATTCTGAGATTATGCATTCAGGTTGTAGACTCTCCCATAAGTGGAAACAACCGTTCCATATCTGCCCTGTCAAGTCCCCTAAGAATTTTGCATGTTTCAATAAGGTTACCTTTCATTTCTCTTAACTCTAATGATCACAGGCCCAACCTATTCATAAGACAGTCCTTCCATACCTAGCATCATCCTAGTGAGCCTCCTCTGGACTGCCTCCAATGCAAGTATATCTTACACTCGATAATAGGCCCAAAATTTGTTCTGTCTAGCGCCTTGTATAGTTTGAACAAAACCGCCTTACTTTTATACTCTATTCCCTTTGAAATAAAGGGAATTTATTCTATCTGTCATCTGAATTACTTGCTTGACTTGGAATCTAGTTTTTTTCTGATTTATGCATGAGAACTCCTAAATCCCTCTGTGCTGCAGCTTTCTGCAAGCTTTCTCCATTTAAATAATATTCAGCTCCTCTATTCTTCTGGTCATAGTGCATAGTCTTGCACATTCCCACATTATATTCCATCTGCTGAGTTTTTCCCTACTCGCTTAACCTGCCTATATCCTTCTGCAGAATCTTTCTGTCATTCTAGCATTTGTCTTTCCAACTGTTTTGTGTCATCCACAACCGTGACCATTCACTTTCCTTATCCAAGTCATAAAAATGTATTGTAAATAATTGTGGCCCTGCCGCTGATCCATGTGGAACTCCGCTAGTTACAGGTTGCCAACCTGAAAAAGCCCCCTTATCCCAACTCCCCACCTACGTCCGTGACACCACCCACGCCCTCCACCTCCTCCAGGACTTCCAATTCCCTGGCCCCCAACACCTCATCTTCACCATGGACGTCCAGTCCCTATACACCTGCATTCCGCATGCAGATGGCCTCAAGGCCCTCCGCTTCTTCCTGTCCCGCAGGCCCGACCAGTCCCCCTCCACCGACACCCTCATCCGCCTAGCTGAACTCGTCCTCACCCTCAACAACTTCTCTTTTGACTCCTCCCACTTCCTAAAGACTAAGGGGGTGGCCATGGGCACCCGCATGGGCCCCAGCTATGCCTGCCTCTTTGTAGGTTACGTGGAACAGTCCCTCTTCCGCACCTACACAGGCCCCAAACCCCACCTCATCCTCCGGTACATTGATGACTGTATCGGCGCCGCCTCTTGCTCCCCAGAGGAGCTCGAACAGTTCATCTACTTCACCAACACCTTCTACCCCAACCTTCAGTTCACCTGGGCCATCTCCAGCACATGCCTCACCTTCCTGGACCTCTCAGTCTCCATCTCAGGCAACCAGCTTGTAACTGATGTCCATTTCAAGCCCACCGACTCCCACAGCTACCTAGAATACACCTCCTCCCACCCACCCTCCTGCAAAAATTTCATCCCCTATTCACAATTCCTCCACGTCCGCCGCATCTGCTCCCACGATAAGACATTCCACTCCCGCACATCCCAGATGTCCAAGTTCTTCAAGGACCGCATCTTTCCCCCCACAGTGATCGAGAACGCCCTTGACCGCGTCTCCCGTATTTCCCGCAACACATCCCTCACACCCCGCCCCCGCCACAACCGCCCAAAGAGGATCCCCCTCATTCTCACACACCACCCGACCAACCTCCGGATACAATGCATCATCCTCCGACACTTTCGCCATTTACAATCCGACCCCACCACCCAAGACATTTTTCCATCCCCACCCCTGTCTGCTTTCCGGAGAGACCACTCTCTCCGTGACTCCCTTGTTCGCTCCACACTGCCCTCCAACCCCACCACACCCGGCACCTTCCCCTGCACCCGCAGGAAATGCTACACTTGCCCCCACACCTCCTCCCTCACCCCTATCCCAGGCCCCAAGATGACATTCCACATTAAGCAGAGGTTCACCTGCACATCTGCCAATGTGGTATACTGCATCCACTGTACCCGGTGTGGCATCCTCTACATTGGGGAAACCAAGCGGAGGCTTGGAGACCGCTTTGCAGAACACCTCCGCTCAGTTCGCAACAAACAACTGCACCTCCCAGTCGCAAACCATTTCCACTCCCCCTCCCATTCTTTAGATGACATGTCCATCATGGGCCTCCTGCAGTGCCACAATGATGCCACCCAAAGGTTGCAGGAACAGCAACTCATATTCCGCCTGGGAACCCTGCAGCCTAATGGTATCAATGTGGACTTCACCAGTTTCAAAATCTCCCCTTCCCCTACTGCATCCCTAAACCAGCCCAGTTCGTCCCCTCCCCCCACTGCACCACACAACCAGCCCAGCTCTTCCCCCCCCACCCACTGCATCCCAAAACCAGTCCAACCTGTCTCTGCCTCCCTAACCGGTTCTTCCTCTCACCCATCCCTTCCTCCCACCCCAAGCCGCACCCCCATCTACCTACTAACCTCATCCCACCTCCTTGACCTGTCTGTCTTCCCTGGACTGACCTATCCCCTCCCTACCTCCCCACCTATACTCTCTGCACCTATCTTCTTTACTCCACATCTTCGGTCCGCCTCCCCCTCTCTCCCCCACCTCCTTGACCTGTCCGTCTTCCCTGGACTGACCTATCCCCTCCCTACCTCCCCACCTATACTGTCTCCACCTATCTTCTTTACTCTCCATCTTCGGTCCGCCTCCCCCTCTCTCCCTATTTATTCCAGTTCCCTCTCCCCATCCCCCTCTCTGATGAAGGGTCTAGGCTCGAAACGTCAGCTTTTGTGCTCCTGAGATGCTGCTTGGCCTGCTGTGTTCATCCAGCCTCACATTTTATTATCTTGGAATTCTCCAGCATCTGCAGTTCCCATTATCTCTTATCCCAACTCTGTCTTCTATATCCTATATCCATGCTAATATACCTCTAACACCATGGGTTCTTACCTTAGTGTGGTATGTTATCAAATGTGTACTACACTATCAAATGTGTGGTACCTCATCACAAACTTGACTGGATGGATGTAAAAAGAATGTTTTCTCTTGTGGGACAATCTAAAACTAGGGGTCATAGTTTAAAAATAAGGAGTCGCTTATTTAAGACAGAGATGAGGAAATATTTTTTCTTGCAGAGGGTTGAGTCTTTGAAATACCCTGTCTCAGGAGGCAATGGATATAGAATTGTTACATAATTTTAAAACAAGATTCCTTATTACCGAGGGGTAAAAAGTTATTAGTGGTATGCGGGAATGAGGCTTGAAGGGCTGAGCAGCCTGTTGTTGTTCTTTGCATGCTTTGTAAGCCTACATTTCTCATCTCCCAAGTCCCCTCACCTCATTTAATTAGTTTAAAGCCCTCTCTGCAGCTGTAGTTATTTGAGTTGCAAGATCTCTGGTTCCAGTACAGTTTAAGAGAAGCAGTTCCCACTGAAACAGATCCATTCTACCCCAGTATTAGTGCCCGTGCTACCCACAAACATTCTACCCACCCCATTCTATGAGCCACACGTTAAACTCCTTGATTGTATCTCTCCTATCCCAGTTTGTCCATGCCTCAGAGAGTAATCCGGAGAGTAATCTTGGAAGTTTTCCTTTATACTTTCACTACTAACTGTTCAGAATCTTTCAGCAGAACCTCCTTTCTAGTCCTACCAATGTCACTGGTAACAATGCAGATAACACAGATGCTTCCATGTTTGGCTAATTTTAATGGTACTGTATGTAAGTACTTTATGTACTTTATGTACTTTATGTACTTCAGTGCTGTATACTTGCCCTTATAACAGGACATTTTGCTTTGTGTTCTTTCAGCTTTCTAATCCTTTGTGAGGATCTGGAATCTCTCCATCGTGAATGCTTATCTCTGTTTTTGGGAAGTAAATATTCCCCAGCACAGTAACTGACATGTTTCCCTGTGGAGAAACAGTCTTATAAAGCTCTGGAGACTAATGCAGCAGAATTAATATTGAAACTATTCTTAAAATAATTAAATGATGTGTATGTTCAATTTATTATAAGAATTCTTAAATTTATGATTGCATGTTACAAGGCAATAACATTTAATCTAATTGTGTAAACGAGCCTTTCTTAAGCAGATGTTGCTTTCTGGTATTTATGAAATAGTTAATCAGTACCAGATGGGAATCTAAAGTTAAGATTAACCAGATGTGGAAGTATCTGAAAAAGATCCTCACTTCCAAGTGATTCAATCACTAACATTTACTTCTGCATCTTATTAGCACTGAAGACTTCATCATCAAACTGCAAGCACACTGAGGTGATGATAGTAGCTAGAAAGTCCCAGGCAAATATGTGTGTACTGCATTAAAATACCAGAGCATCATTTAAAGCATGTCAAATCCCAGGTGAATTGATAGAAATAAAGATGAGTAGATTAGATCAAAAGTTGAAGTTCAGGAATCAAAATGGTTATGAAGTAGAGCTGGAGAGAAAAAGAAATAGCAACATCTCTTAATATGGAAAGATAAGTCAGAAAGTACAGATATTGGAAAATATAGCTCAAAAATTTTGTCCTAGCAATAATAGAGGACACCTTGAAGATAAAAATAGAAGCAGAGGAAGAAAAACCAAATGGATGGATAACATTGAGAAGAAGAAAAACCAGATGGATGGATAACATTGAGAGGTGAACTGAGAAAGGCGCGACAAAAGCTAGAGCGAAGTAAGGCAATAGAAAGACCTCCGCAAGGGCAGTGTAAAGCAAATGAATAGTCATATTAATTATTGACTCTCAATCCAGTCAGTTTATACTTCACTATCAGAATGGGTTGTAACAGTGCTAATTTTCTTTTTACACAGATTGTGGAAATCACTGGCAAGACCAGCATTTGATTTCCATCCCTAATTGCCCTTGAGAAGTTAGTGGCATGTTGCCACCTTGAACCATTGCCGTGACTGAATTAGAGGTGAACCAATGTTGTGGTTGGGAAGGGAATTCCTGGATTCTAACCCTATAACAGTGTCTGAACACTTCAAGTTTGGATCCCACGACAGTGAATGGTGAAATTTGAATACAAACAAAATCAAGAATTAGAAGTTAAATGATAACAATAAAACTATCCTCAACTGTCACAATAGCCCAATTGATTCACTAATGTGTTACAGACAAGAATACTGCTGTCCTTACCTGGCCTGGCCTATGTGCGACTTCAGAGCCACAACAATGTGGTTGACTCTGAACTGCCCTTTAAAATGGCCTAAAAAGCCACTTGGTTCTATCAAGTTGCTTAACAAGTCACAGGAAAAAAATGAAGGAAGGACAGCCTGGCATCAAACTAAGTACCTAAAATGACAACAACAAACTCGGCAATGCTCTCCTTACTAACAGGTGGGTGCCAAATTGGGAGTGATGTTTCAAGTCTAGACACTCAATAGACTGACACAGCCAGACTCACAGATTTGTACCTTACAGACTATGTTCCAGAGAATACCATCCTTGCGTATGTTCTGTTTCGCAGGCAAGTCACACTCAGAAGAATTGGTGGTACAGTGGCATATAGTCAGCAGGGAGTTGTTTCCTTAAGAATCCTCAACTTTGACCCCGGATCCCATGATGTGTAACAGCATTGGGTCAAATATGGGCAAGGAAATCTCTTGTTGATTAGATACCATTCCCTCGCCCCACCTCAGCTAATGAGCTAGTATTCCTCCATGCTGAGCACAAGCAGCAAGTAGTATGCAGAGTTAGGTGAGCCCACAACCATTAGGTCGAATCTAAGATCTGCAGTCCTGTCACATCTAATCGTCAATGGTGGTGGACAATTAAACAACTCACTAGAGGAGAAGGCTCCAGAAACATCCCCATCCCTGATGATATAGGACCTACAATGTCAATGCAAAAGATAAGGCTGAAGCAATTCCAACAATGTTCACCTAGAAGTGCCAAATGGATGATCCATTTGGTCTCTTCCAGATGTCCCTAGCATCACAAATGTGGCCGCTTCAATAATACAGTTCACTCTGTGCTGTCAAGGAATGGCTGGAGGCATTGAATATGGAAAGGCTGTGGGTCCTGACAACATTTGGCAATAGCACTGAATGCATGCACTCCACAACTTGCTGCTCCTCTAGCCAATCTGTTCTCGCGCAGATACAATATGGGCATTAACCCAACATTGTCCTTCACACAAAAAGCAAGTCAAGTCCCAACCTGGCCAATCGGTGTCCCAACAATCTACTCTTGATCATCAGTAAAATGATGGAAAACATCATCAACAGTGTTATCAAGTAGCACATGCTTAACAAAAATCAATGCACTGATACTCAGTTTGGGCTCCATCATGGTAACTGAGCTCTTGACTTCATTGCAGACTTGGTTCAGAAATGGATAAAGTGACTGCCCTCGACATGAAGACTGCATTTAGCCAAGTGATGCGTCAGAGAGCCTTAGCAAGCCTGGACTCAGTGGGAATCGGGGGGAAAGCTCTCCACTTTATGGAGTCATATCCACCATGAAGGAAGATTTGTGGTTATAGGAGATCAGTTATATCAGCACCAGGGCATCACTGTAGGGGAACCTCAGGGGCCCAAACATCATCAGCTACCTCATCAATAACCCTCCCTCCATCATAAGATCAGATGTTGAGATGTTCATTGATAACTGCAAAATGTTCACCATTTCTGTCACCTCAGATACTGAAGCAACATATGGCTAACCACAGCAAAAGTTGGATAATATCCAGGTTTAAGCTGACAAGTGACATCTAGGGTTCATGATATACAAGCTAGGCAGTGACCACCAGAAATAAGAGAGAATCTAACCACCACCCCTTATTTAATATATTGCCATCATTGAATCTCCCACTATCAACATCTTGCAGGTGGTCATTGATGTTGGCAGCATCTCTGGGGGCCGTGAAATGGCCCTAGAAGAAGCACTTCAAGGAGCTTGGAATGGATACCAGGGTTTATCTAGCAATCTCCACATGTATCTGTGAGATTGGATGAATATTAAGTGATGTTCTGGGCACCCTCAAAGAAAGTCATGGAAATGCTTTGAGAACCACTTTAAGATAAGGGTTGATTTTAGCTGACTGGCTAAAACTCAGGATGAATGTTTAAAATTGACTGTCATTCATCTCCCAACACCATATACCAATCCTCTCATTTTAATTTGGCCACTTCTTGGATATTAAAGGGCACCAGCCATTGGAGACCTCAATTAGATATGTAAACCCAGCTTCAGTGTTTAAACTTTCAAAACAGTATTTCAGGGAGGCCCAGCGGCATTCTGACAAGTCACCTAAGAGCAGAGCTTGGTTGGACATTGAACAGTATTCTCATGCAGAGAATGTTAGGTTGGATGCCAGTGCATGCTGTGAATGCTGATTTGCTGTTTATCTTCAACTCATAAAGTGCTTAAATATTGCCCCTGGTTTTCCAGAGAAGGTGACACTAGGCCTTCTACTTGAGTTGCATTAGCCCCTGTCCTTATTATGTGCCTGTGATGGTGTCACATAGACAATTTCAAAATATTGACTCAGTGATGGTAAAGGAATGGAACTGGGATAGTTGTTAACTTTGAGGGGAACTTGAAGGTAATGGTCTTCTTCTAATATTACTGTTTTTGCCCTTTTTGGCGGTCAAGTTGTGTTGTGCTGTTGAATCGAACTTCATAAATTATTGTGTTGCAACCTGTAAATGTACATATTGTCGTCTCATTGCATAGCCAGGGACATGATCAAATGAATTGCCTTATCTACATTGCATTGAGTTTGAATTAGTGTAGCTTTTGTTTTAAAACAAAATAAGGAATTATATCCATCATTTTACTTCACAGAATGAAAAATACTGGCATGGAAACCTAGATAGACTGAATACTTTCTGTCCCTCTCACAAATTTCAAATTTCTTTTATTAAACATGAGCAAATTGCAACAGAATACATTAGGAGGATGAAACAATTTTCAATTGATTTTTCTTGCCTTGAGACGTATTTGATCTTTCCATGAAGATTAACTTACATAAGATAAATTTCTAACAGGAACAGTAATTAGTCTTTATTTGATTGTGTGATGTTCCTAGTAAGAAAGTTCCTTCCAGTGACTATCTGATCAGTGGTCTGAATGGAATAACCCTGATTAACTATTAAACATCTTAATTATGTTCCAGTCCTCAGACTGCCTATGAACAATGATAGAATCTATTGGTATTAACAAAACCAAAAGGAAAGAAAATTAATAGTACAGTTGAGGAATTCTACATTGTAGAACTCCTGCGATTGTTTAAGATTCAGTTCTGTGTTCGCATATGTAAACTTTACAGCAGAATTATGTACTTAACAATGGTTAGCAAATGCCACAATTCCACAAGGTAGAACTATAGCTTACCTTTGGGTTTAGTATAAAAGATTATTGTAAATATAAATTTATGACTAACAATATATTTCCATTTGCAACTTTGTCCCATCATTGTATGCCAAATATTAATTGAAAGCTAACAAATATAGTATATTCAGTAATGTCCAGAAAAATGCCACATTAATTCAGCTAAAGCTATATTATACCCCTCCCAAGTGTTCAAGGTAATTTGAGTGACATTATTTTTAAGTGCTTTACCTATGTCTCATCGGATAACCCAATAGTTGGGAAGTGTTCATAGCTAAAATGTAACTATCTGAAGAAGCCTTAATCTGACTGATTCATCCATGATATTTTTGCATGTTGCAGGATAACTTTCTTGTGGTGTTCAGTCTGGTTCAAAATGAATGTTCCCAAAAATCCCTGTTGCAGCTGTAGAATTGTCTGAGCCGGCTGCTTTCAATTAGTTTTACCTTTAGTTACTGAAGAAGATAATGAAATTCCAGTTTAGTTTACATTAAGAACTGCCAAATATCTGAACATCACATCTATGCACAACATTTTATTAAGCATGATGGTAGGAGGCCTTCAGATTACAGTTTATCTTTTAGAGATGTTGGCATTTGTACAGTCAGCTGATTCTGAGTCGATTGGGGGCTTGCTGGAGGAAATAGAGTCATAGAGATGTATGGTACAGAAACAGACCCTTCTGTCCAATGTGTCCATGGTGACCAGATGTTCTAAATAAATCTAGTCCCATTTGCCAGCATTTAGCCCATATCTGTCTAAATTTTTCCTATTTATATACCAATGCAGATGCCTCTTAAATGTTGTAACCGCACCAGCTTCTACCACTTCCTCCGGCAGCTCATTCCATACACACACTACCCTCTGCATGGAAATGTTGTTACTTAGGTCCCTTTTAAATCTTTCCCCTCTCATCCTTAACCTCAGACTTCTAGTTTTGGACTCCCCCATTCCGTGGAAAATACCTTATCTATATACCCTATCCATGCCCCTTATGATTTTAAAAACGTCCATAAGGTCACTGCTCAGCCTCTGACATCCTTGTAAATCTTTTAGATTTTAGATGGTCAGCATGGACACATTGGATGGAAAGGTCTGTTTCTGTACTATACATCTTTATGATTCTATTTCCTCCAATGACCCCCCAATCTACTGAGAATCTACATCCTTGCAAATCTTTCCTGAATCCTTTCATGTTTCACAGCACCCTTTCTATAGCAGGGAGACAAGAATTGCACACACTATTCCAAAAGTGGCCAAACCAATGTCCTGTACAGCTGCAACATGACCTCCCAACTCCTATACTCAGTGGACAGACCAATAAAGGCAAGCATACCAAACGCCTTCTTCACTACCCTGTCTACCTGTGGTTTCACTTTAAAGGAGCTATAAATCTGCACTCCAAGGTCTCTTTGTTCAGCAACACTCCTGAGGACCTCACCATTATGTGTTTAAGTGCTACCACGACATGTTTTTCTAAAATGCAGCATCTCACATTTATCTAAATTAAACTCCATCTGACATTCCTCAGCCCATTGGCACATCTGATCAAGGCCCCGATGTACTCTGCGGTAACCTTTCTTGGCTGTCCAGGTCCCTTTTTCAATTTTGCATTCTCAATTCAGTAATTAATCTCAAAGCAATAACTGAAGTTTGTTTTTGAGCCAGGAAAAGAGAATGTTTATGGCTCAGCTGGAGTTCTAAGTCCTGTTTTGAACACAGCACTGCATACACTTCGTTACTCATTGGCAGAGCTCTGAGCCGGTAGTTAAAATGTAAAGAGCCAGAAAGGGAGAATCTTTGTTTGTTAAATAATTAAATTACGCCCAATTTGGTTTCCAAAGTGTGAGTAAGTTCGCACAGTGTTCTGGTGAGTCCAAATCACTCCTGAGACTTTAGTTTCCAAAGCCTGATTTCACACCATACTGAATGTAAAGCCATATTTTATCAAACCCAAATAATATGAAATTACCCCTCCAAGGAGCTTCGCACTGGAATCAGATCAGTTTGTGGTTGAATGTGCATTGTATAAGTTTAGTGTTGGTACAAAGCTGGAATCTATTTTGTGCTTAGTCAGCTTTCAGTTGAATGAGGTTACATCAGAGGAGATGGACAGTAAGCTTCCTATTTCACTCAACTGTTTCTAAATCTGCATAATGAAGCCAGCATGGAGTGTGTATGGGCTAATGCCCAGGAGTGTGCCCTCAGATGTTGGTATTCAGGATCCAACGTGGAGATTCTTTGGACCAAACAGTGAGCTGAAGACTACAGGTACCTACTCTGATTTCCATGGTGAGATTTCTCGATTTCTGGATTGTTTGAAACATTTGGTAAGATGGAAAGATGAATATTAATAAGGTGTTTAACAAAAAATAATCCCCTGGCTTGGCAACTCGCTGCTTCCTGGCAAGAAATTCATTACCCTGCTCAGGAAAATCATAAAAGACAGTGCAAATATCTAGGAATACTTTTCATTGTCAAGAAGGCCGTAGTTTGTCATCTGATTTTGCCACAAATCTCACCATAGTCCTCATCACTCCGACTCCCCATAAGATTCATGTATTTTGTTGAAACCTTTCATCTTGCACTTATTGGGACATTTCGCATGAATGCAAGTTTGAGGGGAAAACCAACATTTACATGGCATGAGAGGAGTCTATTGATTTGTTGGAAAGTAGGCTATGATTTTTCGAGGCATTGCCATGGAGAATGCACCCATTAATGCTGACTTCAGTTAACAGCCAGGTTTGTTTTAACATTTTAAATGGTGCAGATGATTCTGATTGGTCTGGGCATTGCCTTGAGACCCAAACCAACGAATCAACTTTGTTGGTGAGGTGAAACAGATGAAGTGTGTGAATATGTTCTTTGTGATTGCAAAGAACAGGGTCCTTGTCACTTCTAGTATGAGCAAGTACACAACAGTGCCAGTTTGATTACAATCCTAACTTTGTTGTTAGTGTAATTCCTTACACCTTCAGGGTTATCCAGAAAATGCTGTCTAACTGAGCATACACCTGATATTGGACTGTGCGCTGTGAATTTGCAAGTGTGGCTGGTTGGGTGTTTGTTGCGAACAGCTGAAGGGACACGCTGTTTGATATGATTTGGCAGGCTATGGGATGTATGGGCTACATATTTGGCACTGAAATTCATAGACCACATTACTCATTTTTATGATAGGCACAATGTGTTTTTGGCTCGACAACTGTATCCTGTTACTGATGAGCACTACTTGTGTTGCTACTGTTTAGCAGCAATATGAAACTCTTAACTTCAGCAGTTGCTCAAACCTTTCAAACAGATTACCCCAGAAGGGTATGGTGACGTAGATTAGTCCCTTATCCAGACAAAGAGTGACCACTTGCCTTCATTGGTCAGGACACATGTTGGGAATTCTACAGTTCCATGCATTTCAAGTTTGCCTTTATCAGCAATCTTATAAATATGACCAAAGTCACTTCCTCACCATGCTAACCTCATTCTGAAATAGAGCACATTTAAGCCATCTGATTGAAGAGTGGCTACCCTGTTCGGATCATTTGTGACTGTATATCACACAAACTCGTGGCAGGCCCTAGGGTGTTCACTCTTTGTACCCCCTCTCCCAGACGTGACAAGAGCCAGTCTCCCCGCTCAGGTGTGACCCTCCAGGACCTGATGTTACCTATCACCAATCAGAAAGAATCACCACCTGGCTCCTAACCAACCAAACCACTCTTTCATTGACTTTGCATCCTACCTATCTCACGCACCTGGCCCATTATGAACTTCATGCAGCTGGTACAAAACCCACATTACCCAATGAACATTCTAAACTTTCACCTACCTGGCACTTTAACCCATTAACCAATTGCTACCCTAACCCAACACTTACATCCTTCACTTTTCACAGGAGCTGTCAAAGTGTTTGACTGTTCTATTAGACATTTAAGTCACTGAGCACGACATACAGGCTGCTATAAAAGGAGATGTGGCTCCTACGAAAATCTTCTTTGCTGCTGGATCCATGGAATCTTCGACAGGATTCCCCTGTCCAGGAATCACGGAAGATATCGGAAGATGCTGGGATAATTTTTATTTTTATTCACAGGATGATGGCATCACTGCCCAGGCCAGCATTTACTGCCCATCCCTAATTGCCCAGAGGGTAGTTAAGAATCAACCACAGTGCTGTGGGTCTGGAGTCACATGTAGGCTAGACCAGTTAAGGATGGTAGTTTTCCTCCCTAAGTAACATTAGTGAACCAGAGGGATTTGCCAAACAATCAGCAAGAGAATCATAGTCACATTAGACTTTTAATTCCAGATATTTATTGAATTTAAATTCCACCGTCTGATGTGGTGGGACTTGAACCAAGGTGCCTAGAATATCACTTGGGCCTCATGATTCGTAGTCTAGCAATTATACCAGTAGGCTATTACCTCCCCAACAGGTTAGGGTTGGAAATGGCAATTCCAATCCTGATTGGAATATCCGTATATTGATTTTATCCAATCCAATGCAATAAATTGTTGGCAGTTTATTTAGCTAATGAAACAGATAATGCCTCTCGTCCAGAAATTGTGGACTTTGCGAATATATGTTTGCCAGCGAGTTTTGAGAAGATTTGTAGCTCAGGTTGAGGTTCTGGATGTGAGTTTGCTCGCTGAGCTGGAAGGTTCATTTTCAAATGTTTCGTCACCATTCTAGGTAACATCGTCAGTGAGCCTCCGACGAAGCGCTGGTGTTATGCCCCGCTTTCTATTTACCTGGTTAGGTTTCCTTGGGTTGGTGATGTCATTTCCTGCATTAGTGATGTTATTTCCTGTTCTTTTTCTCAGGGGATGGTAGATTGGCTCCAAATCAATGTTTGTTGATGGAGTTCCTGTTGGAATGCCATGCTTCTAGGAATTCTCGTGCGTGTCTCTGTTTGGCTTGTCCTAGGATGGATGTGTTGTCCCAATCAAAGTGGTGTCCTTCCTCACCTGTATGTATATCCATCAACAAACACATTGATTTGGAGCCAATCTATCATCCCCTGAGAAAAAGAACAGGAAATGACATCACCAAATGCAGGAAATGACATCACCAACCCAAGGAAACCTAACCAGATAAATAGAAAGCAGGACATAACACCAGCGCTTTGTCGGAGGATCACTGTTGATGTTACCTGGAATGGTGACAAAACATCTGGGAACAAACCGGCAAGCTCAGTGAACCAGCTTACGTCTGGAACACAATAAAGACCCACTCTCTTGTGGACCGAGAGGAGGAGAGTGCTGTCTTGGAGGTGAAAGGAGGACGTTGGGTTGGATGTGCACCCTTGCGACCAGTGGATCTTAACGCTGGCTTCGGCCTAACGCTGGTTCAGGGGAGCAGCCAACCTGCGACGATGGCTGTGGCAAGTGCTCGTGCCCCAGGTCAGGGGGTCCGGAACACCATCCATGTTTCTGTAAAGAAGGTGGATGAAGGTGTACCTGTGGACCGCACCTTCTTCGTGAAGAGGGTCCTGTTGGACTGTTGTGGGTTCGCTGCTGCGGACATTTACTGCCTGCAGGATTTCCCCGGAGGAGGTTTTTACGACGTGACCTTCAGGAGTGCCAAGCTTTGCGAGTGCTTCCTGGAGGTTTTCAAGGAGAAAGGAGGTGAGGGTCCCCTCTCTGTATTGACCGCTGTCCCGCTGTTTGTGATGCCAGCACAGAGGAGCCGTACGGTGACTGTACATATGTACAACCCACATGTGCCAGCAGTTGATGTCCTGACCTTCCTTGGAAGGTATGTGAAGGTGGAAGGGGACCTAACTGACATCATGGACCCCTTTGGCATCTGGACGAGTAAGAGGCAGGTCAAGGTGACGCTGAGGATGGGCGCGGACGGGAATGTCGTACACCCGCCGTCCAGCTTCGCGATCGGCGGGAGCAAGGGCTACCTGACCTATGCAGGGCAACCTAAAGTCTGCCATGCCTGTGGTAGGTCAGGTCACGTGGCGGCCGACTGCAAAGCCACCATCTGCAGGAACTGCAGGGAGGAGGGACACCTTGCAAAGGATTGCCCACAAGAGAAAAGCTGCAACCTTTGCGGGGAAGCGGGCCACCTCTATAGGGCATACCCGCGGCGGGGGACCACCTACGCCCAAGTCGCCAGCAGGGGCAATGCGGGGCCAGCCCCCCCCAGAGGAGAGGAAGGCACCAGGGCCCAGCAAGGACCCCACTAATGTGCAGGAGGGCCAGGCCGTGCAGGAGGGCCCAGCCCCGCAGGATGGGCCCGAGGCCGGCAAAGCTCCCCTGCAGGCTCCGATCCCCCCAGACAACCCGGAGTCGATGGAGGCGGCAACAGGCGACCCAGGGGAGTGGACAACAGTCCGGACAGCGAGGAGGAAGGTGCGTCGACGGGCCCAGGAACCGCAACCATCACGCGGGAAGAGGCAGCTACGGGGGGCTATAAGAGCTCCTCTGACGAGGGGGATTCGGAGAGGGCCCACCCAAAGCAGAAGTTAAAGATCTCGACGGGGAAGGAAAGCAGCACCCTGCTTCTAGGTGAGGGGAGGCGTCCTGAGGCTCCCTCCGACACCCAGTCAAGTGCCGCTGGAGCACTGGAAGGCCCCCCGGAACTTCCAGGTGGGAAGGAGGAAACAGCGCGTCCCCAGCCTGACCCGGAGCCGGACCCTCCTGCCTCCGCACCCCTGATGGGGGGATGCCACCCGGAAGGCAGCACGGACGGTTTCCTGAGCCCGGAGAGCGTCCAGCAGTTAGCCCGGGCAATGGGCATGAAGGGACAGATGGAGGGGCTGGACCTTGGACTTGGGGAGGGTACTGTGGTCACTGCCCACAATGGGGGTACGAGTTGCGAGCATTAATGTGCGCAGCGTCAAGTCCACCGCAAGATGTGTGTCCGCGTTGGCCTATCTGACCACCATCAAGGCGGACCTCCTGTTTCTGCAGGAGTGCGGGATACCGCACCTCGGCAGTTACGGGAAATGGTCTGGCGCCTGGACCTGTGGGCCTTCGATCTGGTCGGGGGGTAACGACTGTCGCTCCTCGGGCCTGGCTATTCTGCTGTGGGGGCGCAACTTCACCATCTCTCAAGTTCAGGAGGTGGTGAGGGGGGCGCCTCCTAGTGGCTGACATCACCTATAGGAACGCTCCCCTGAGGCTGATCAATGTGTACGCCCTAGCGGTACGGAGTGAGCGGTTGGCCGTCCTGCAGTGGCTTCCACCCCTGCTGGCTACGTCCAGGCCGGTTATCCGAGGCAGAGACTTCAACTGCATCATCGATGCAGATGGAAGATCCGGTGTGGGGACAGCGGGTGGGGGGAGTCAACTGGACGTCACGTCCAGATTCCTGACGGGCACGGTGAAGGACGCCAAGCTGCTCGACGTCTTCAGCACCCCTGCAGACGGAGCGCAGCAGAGGTACACCTGGTCGCGGCCAGACGGGTCTATCCGCTCAAGGATAAACTTCCTGTTTGTGTCATGGACGTTCTCGGTCAGGTCCACCAGCGTCGAGTCGGTGTTCTTCTCTGACCACTGCCTCCTGCTGGCCGACTGTCACTTACAGGACGACCAGCCGGCCGGCAAGTGGACGTGGAAGCTCAACACGACTCTGTTGACCCCAGAGAACGTCGAGGAGCTTAAGAGGGAGTACGCCGGTTGGAGAACCGTGAAACCCCTCTTTGGTTCTCCAGGCGACTGGTGTGAGATGGTGAAGGAGAACATCAAGAGGTTCTTTGTCCTCAAGGGTGTTCAGAAGGCAAGATAGAGGCGGGGAAAGCTGTTGCGACTCCAGAAAAGGATGCAGAACCTGCTCCTTCTGCAGTTGATGGGGGTCGATGTCACGGAGGACCTCCGCGAGGTGAGAGGCTAGCAAGCCTCACTCTTCGCCGCGGAGGCCTCCCGGATAATCTTCCGGTCCAGGGTTCGCTCTGTGGAGCAGGATGAGACGTGCTCACGTTTCTTCTTTCAGAAGGCGCACAAAGAGAGCTCTGTGCTTAGCCGGCTGAAGGAGGACGACGGCTCGGTGACGTCGTCTCGGCCCGACATTTTGAGGATCAGCAGATCCTTCTATGCCGGACTGTACGACGCAAAGCCCATGGACAGCACGTCCTCCGAGTCGTTCCTGTCGTCTATCACGGAGGTCTTAGACGACGGCACGAGGGAGCGGCTGGACCGGCCGATATCCCTGGATGAGCTGACCAGAGCCCTCAAGTCCTTGGAGCGGAATAGGACTCCCGGAAGCAACGGCTTACCGGTTGAGCTGTATTCGGCTCTGTGGGGCCTGGTCGGCCAGGACCTGCTGGAGGTGTACGATAGTGCGCTTCGGGCAGGGGAAATGTGCAAGTCCATGAGGAAGGGCATCATCACCCTCATTTACAAGAGGAAGGGGGAGAGGGAAGAAATTAAGAATTGGCGTCCCATTTCACTATTGAACGTGGACTACAAAATCCTGGCCAAGGTCATAGCCAACCGGGTCAGGTCTGTCCTGGAGTCGGTGATTCACCCTGACCAAACCTGTGCTATGCCGGGCAGGAAGATCGCTGAGAGCTTCACGCTCATCAGGGATACGATCGCCTACGTGCAGGACAGGCGGGTGGACACCTGCCTTGTCAGCCTGGACCAGGAGAAGGCCTTCGACAGGGTCTCTCATGCTTACATGAGGGACGTCCTCTCCAAATTGGGGTTCGGGGAGGGCATCCGCAATTGGATCCGGCTGCTCTACACCAACATCGTTAGCGCAGTCTCGATCAACGGGTGGGAATCAGACAGTTTTCCTGTTAGATCTGGAGTCAGGCAGGGCTGCCCGCTCTCTCCTGCCTTGTTCATGTGCTGTGTGGAGCCCTTCACCGCATCCATCAGGAAGGACGTGAACTTGAAGGGCGTCACTATCCCAGGCAGCGGTGGCCTTCAGGTCAAGACCTCCCTGTACATGGACGATGTCGCTGTCTTCTGCACCGATCGTCGGTCGGTGAGTAGACTGTTGGACATCTGCGGCCAGTTTGAACTGGCCTTGGGTGCCAAAGTCAATAGGGGTAAGAGCGAGGTCATGTTCTTCGGGAACTGGGACGACCGCTCCTTCGTCCCCTTCACCATCAGGACAGACTACCTGAAGGTGCTGGGTGTTTGTTTTGGTGGAGCTGGGGCGTGCACTAAGACTTGGGAGGAGCGTATCACCAAATTGAAGCAGAAGCTGGACAGGTGGACGCTCCGGTCCCTCTCCATCGCGGGCAAGAACCTGGTTGTCAGGTGCGAGGGGCTTTCGGTATTGTTGTATGTGGCGCAGGCCTGGCCTATTCCCTGGACCTGCGCCGCTGCAGTCACCCGGGCCATCTTCCACTTCATTTGGGGGTCGAGGATGGACCGGGTCCGCAGGGACGCCATGTACAAAGACCTGGAAAATGGGGGAAAGGGCGTACCGAACGCCACCCTCGCCCTGATGGCCACCTTTGTGTGCGGCTGCATCAAGCTGTGCGTAGATCCTCAGTACGCAAACACCACGTGTCACTACTTACTGAGGTTCTACCTGTCCCCGGTGTTGCGAAGGATGGGCCTGGCCTCGTTGCCGCGGAACGCTTCGAGTAGTTGGACCATCCCGTACCACCTGTCCTTCGTGGAGAAATTTTTGAAAGGAAACACCTTTGACCACAAGGCCATCAGGCAGTGGTCAGCACGTAGTATCTTCGAGACCCTTCGGGAAAAGGAGAGGGTGGATCCCGTCGTGTGGTTCCCCACGCAGACTGTCAAAGTCGTTTGGCAGAATGCTTTATCGCCAGAACTTTCAAACAAGCAGAAGGACATTGCTTGGCTGGCGGTGAGAGGGGCTCTGCCAGTGAGATCCTTTATGCATGCCCGGAATCTTTGCGCCACCGCACACTGCCCTCGAGGTGGCTGCGGGGGGGGGACGAGACTGTTGATCACCTCCTTCTGGAGTGTGCCTATGCACAGGAGGTCTGGAGGGGGATGCAGTGGTATTTGTCGAGGTTCGTCCCGAGCAGCTCCGTGACGTGGGACTCCGTGCTCTACGGGCTGTTTCCGGGGACGCACACCGAGACCAACATCAACTGCGCCTGGAGGACCATCAATGCGGTGAAAGACGCTCTTTGGTCTGCCCGCAACTTGCTGGTCTGCCAGCTGAAAGAACTGACCCCGACCGAGTGTTGCAGACTGGCGCACTCCAAGGTCCAGGACTACGTGCTGAGGGACGCGCTAAAGCTTGGGGCAGCCGCCGCCAAGGCGCAGTGGGGAAAGACCACGTATGAACCCCCTCGTCCAGAACAGAAAAAAGGGCCCGATCTGGCAACTGGGCCCAGCTGGCGCCTTCCCCAACTGGTCAGGGGGCCAACTGGGACTGTGCGGGGTGACGACTGCCGCGGTGTTTTCTTTGCTTCGTTTTTTTTTCCTTCTTTGTTTTTTTTCCTTTAGTTGGTGTATGTACCCCCTGGGTAACCCGGAGCGGCTTGCATGACTGGGTAGGTGTATAAATATGTTTTTTTTTTGTACACCTTACGAATAAAGTATATTTTTTCAAATAAAAAAAAAGGTGACGAAATGTCTGAAAACGAACCTCCCAGCTCTGCGAGCAAACTCACATCCAGAACATGTTTGCTAACCCAGGGACAAAGTATTGGAGCATTTTGCCAAAGTGCTACGCCCAATCAGGTACTTTCTTGGTGCAAAAAAGTAAATTTAGATAACATTTTGCAACTCAAAAATGAAACTAGGGAATAAGATCTATTCTTTCCCACAGATATCATTAGTCCTATTAATGAATTCAATGTGAAACCTCATGGAAGAAGATTTGTTACTTAAAGTAATATGTGATGGGATTTCAGGCAAAGCTGAGACCAGTCTTTCCTTAAATGGAAGAGAAATAATTTACACAAAATCCAGATTGGTTGCTATATGCGGCTGACCATCATTTAGAAAGAAATGTGCAGATTGGCTTTGAAAATTTCAAGAAAAAGTTAATGTTAGATTTGCTGACAATGTCACTCAGGCCTGACCTTTCGGCTTATGAGAGATGCATTCCCACTGTGTTGATTGTTTGTGGAAGGTAGCGGAAGTGGTCCTTGTGTCAGACCTAGAGTAGGAGTAGACCTGGTTATGCAGCAAAGTACACTACTAACGCACAGAAGTTTGGGCCCAACGCCCAAACTGTGATCAGATGCCCTGTTTTGAGAATTGATGTGAAGAAGGTGCACCCTGTAATTAACTTAATCATTTGATTTAATATTTTCAGCGATCAGATAAAATCTAGGTATTGCTTGAAGTGGCTGAACAAAACTCTAGGACCGAGTAAGTTCGAAAGTCAAGATTGAGATACAGATTAAAAGTTAGAAACAGAAAATTAGTAAGGTGAGGTACCACATCTATGTGCAAAGAACAGTTGTAATTGGAACTCTCTTCCACAAATGAAAATTGATGCTAGAACAACTGTTAAATTGAAATCTGATAGTTGCTAGATTTTTGTTTACCAAAGCTCTTAAGAGACACTGCCTGTGTAGATTTAGGTCCAAGATCATCTCATCGAATGCCAGAATGTACCTGTGAGTCTAAATGACTGACTGCTGTTGTTATGTGTCTGTCAGCTGAGTTTACATGTTGTGTCTGAAAAACCCAGGCTAGTATTCTAAAGCGTCACACTGAATGGTGATAGTTCTGTTGAATAAATATATACAAGGGAAGTGTGTTTATCTGCATTCAATGAGTGTATGAAAACTGTGGTTTGTAAAATTAATGTGTGGTTAATACAATGTCAATATCACTAAACCTAGGATTGTTCAATGCTTTCTATTAGTCAAGAGTAATTTTAATGATGATTTATCC
The DNA here is from genome assembly GCF_030684315.1 of Stegostoma tigrinum. NCBI lineage: Eukaryota > Metazoa > Chordata > Chondrichthyes > Orectolobiformes > Stegostomatidae > Stegostoma > Stegostoma tigrinum. The sequence continues at coordinate 29,542,518 of NC_081372.1, forward strand.
ATTTTAAATGTTAAAGTAGTAGTGGCTGCCCATGGCTTTCTGGAATGATATTAGCTGCTATAATAATTTTTCTATAGTGTCACTTACAATGCCTTACGAATAAAATTACCGGTGATGTTTTTTAAGACCATAAGACCATAAGACCATGAGACATAGGAGTGGAAGTAAGGCCATTCAGCCCATCAAGTCCTCTCCGCCACTTAAATCATGGCTGATGGGCATTTCAACTCCACTTCCCTGCACTCTCCCCATAGCCCTTGATTCCTTGTGAGATGAAGAATTTGTTGATCTCTGCCTTGAAGGCATCTAACATCCCGACCTCCACTGCACTCTGTGGCAATGAATTCCACAAGCCCACCACTCTCTGGCTGAAGAAATGTCGTCTCATTTCCGTTTTAAATTTACCCCGTCTAATTTTAAGGCTGTGCCCACGGGTCCTAGTCTCCCCGCCTAACGGAAACAACTTCCCAGCGTCCACCCCTTCTAAGCCGTACATTATCTCGTAAGTTTCTATTAGATCTCCCCTCAACCTTCTAAACTCTAATGAGTACAATCCCAGGATCCTTAGCCGTTCATCATATGTTAAACCTACCATTCCAGGGATCATCCGTGTGAATCTCCGCTGGACATGCTCCAGGGCTAGTACGTCCTTCCTGAGGTGTGGGGCCCAAAATTGGACACAGTGTTCTAAATGGGGCCTAACTAGAGCCTTATAAAGCCTCAGAAGCACATCGCTGCTTTTATATTCCAACCCTCTTGAGACAAACGACAACATTACATTTGCTTTCTTAATCACGGACTCTACCTGCAAGTTAACTGTTAGAGAATCCTGGACCAACACTCCCAGATCCCTTTGTACTTCGGTATCTTCAAAATAAGAGTTAAACAAGTTTTAAAATCAACTAATATGTATTTCACTGCAAAATAATTATGGTATGTACTCATGTGAAAAATCAAGCTTCTGCGACCACATTTCTAGTCAAAAACTATGGGGTTGACTTATACATGAATAATACTTTTCGGGGCTGAAATTCACCATCTCACTTTGCCTCACAATATAGAGTTTCCAGGCCAGAAGCTTTCTGTACTTGCTGTTTCCTTCAAAAGTAAAGACAAAAGGAATCAAAAATTATGTTTTGTATTGAATTTTCATTTATGCAATAATAACCTCCCTTGAGAAAGATGTTAATTTTTTAATGTTAAATTTAAATGTATGAAGTTCAGCAAAAGTGATATACAAAATTTATATTTTTTTCAGTTTTTAACCAAGTACAGAAAAAATGCTTCCGAGCATTAGAATATGAACTGAACATGCATTAAAAATCATAAAATGACCTAGCTCATCATCTTCTGATCAAAATCACTTATCCCAATCTTGATCTTCATATGAATCACCAGCATCACCATAATCATCAAACATGTTGGAATCATATCATTCCACGAATGGTTATCATCTGTCCCATCAAGTGCATTGGATAACTTGGATTTCTCAAATTGCCTAACAACACTGTCCGTATTGTAGAGGGGTCTGGTTTGCAATAGAGTATGATGCCAACAGCATAGATTCCTTTCCCATATCAGCTAAGGTTACCAAGAAGGACTCTCCTGCTCTACCTCTCCCATCATATGAAGCATGGTCACCCTCAGGTTAAACCACCATCAGCTCTCTCCAATGAAATCAGCCCTGTGATCAGCAGAACCATGGGGACTTTACCTTACCTTGGTAGAAATTCAATAAATTCATCTTCCTTTATAGTGAACATGGCTGACTGCTCCTTTTGGGATTCCTGTTTTGGAATGGTTTTGAGATGGAATGTTACCATTAAATTAAACTTTGTCTTATCAGGCTTACACAACAGCGCAATTGTTAATCTACACCTTTCATGGCCACTTGCATTCACCAATACTGTTTACTTTCCAACCTTGCTTGCATATGACAAACTGACATGCCAAAATTCATGGTTGTCTCATTGATGTTCCAAGCATAGGCTTATGTATATCCATTAATTTGGTGATGACTGATTACAAATTGCTGAAATGCGATAAATGTAACAAATCTGGTACACTATCCAGGGGTGGCTTTGAAATCTGCAAAGCCTAATTTTCTGGTTCATTTCAGGGAAACAATTTTGATAGACCTGCAAGAAACTGAATCAAGTCTGGTGATTTTTATTGAACTGTTTTGCAACTTAATCTTCCAGTTGTTGTCACTTGCTGGACTTTCCTCTCATTATGCCTTTTATTCTTAAACTTTTGCTTAAAATGTGTACAAAGCTTCTTTCAACTTCCAATATTCTGTCTTTGAATTCACGGGCTGCTGCAGAATTATTTGTTTCCTGTGCAATCGCAACAGGTTTAAGTTTGAACTGGGCTGTGTATCTGCTGTCGCCTGCCAATTTTGATGTTTCTACGCTTGATACCATGCTGTCATTTTACAGGACAGAACTGAAGGGAATGCCTTGGGTTACCAGTGAGTTGATAACCTTGAGAGCATGTATTGACATCCACAGTCAAAATCCTGGAACTTACTCCTCTAAGAAAGCAGCCCAGTACCATCACCTCAAGGGCAACTAGAGATGGACAATAAATGCTGGCCCGATGAATTGGCCTATTATTTCCATGAATGAATAAATAATAACTTTTGATTCTATTTAACATGGTCAATTCCATGTGCTGCTAAGTTTTTAAGCTTTTCTATAGTACTCCACAGTGTAGGAGCTCTGTAGTTTGAGCTACTGTTTCTTTATTGAACGACCCCTTGTCTGCCTCCAAGCTTTGTACCTGTGACCCACTTATACATTTCAGGTGACTTTTAGACAAATTAAGGATTTCTGTTCTAATGCTCAAGATATGTGAGATCAACAAGTGATTTCACCTCTTGAAAGCACTAGATCACTTTCGAAAATCCATGGGGATGACCCATTTGAAAAAGTCTCCCCCTTATGTTGAATGGTCAGAAACCATGAGGAAATGCTCCTTCAATCATACGCTACTTCTATCTTGGATTTGCTGCAGAGAGGTTTATTGTGATCCCCCTGATTTGGAGCACTAGTGAGAAGGTAAGTGGTAGCATTTAGAAAGCCTGGAAGAAGCTGAGTTTCTAAGGCCACAGGTCGTAGCAACAGGGAAAATGGGAGGTGAGGAGGACTGCAAAGGAAAGGGAGAGGCTGCAAGGTATAATCAGAACCTGCAAATGGGGGCCAGGTTTTGCAAAGGTGTATGAAAGGCCCTAAAAGGGAATAAATGACTGCAAAGGAGACAGCGGGACCACAAAATTTCTGCAAAGAGGAGTGAGCACCCACACAAGGCACTGTGTGGTTTTAAACAATCAACAGAAAATATATAACTATCTGGGAACCAGGAAAACTAAGGTGGTGAATTCTTACAAATAAATGTGGAGCCTGTAAACTAAGGCTACAGGAATTCAGGACCTACTAATGGGGCATTTGAGTCATGCATACTATTGTAATGAACCATATCAATTGGATCATTTAATATGGAAAGTTATATTTCATAAAGATTTACTTTAATATGTCATAAAAATGCACCTGATACATAGTGAATTTATTGACGCGCACTTGCTGTTAGAGACAAAACTTGCAACTATTTAGCTGAACCCTCATGAGTGTTCAAAAGGTGTGTTTAAGGTGATAGGTTTTTGTATGTAGGTATATGTACAGTTATTTTATAAAAGCATTAAGAATGACTTGTGTCAGAGATAGCAAGAACTGCAGGTGCTGGAGTCGGAGGCAACACAATGTGGAGCTGGAGGAAAAAGCAGGCCAGGCAGCATCAGAAGTAAAGTTGACGTTTCAGGTCGGGACCCTTCTATTTTCCTGCTCCTGTCATGCTGCCTGGCCTACTGTGTTCCTTCAGCGCCACGCAGTGTTATCTATGCATTACTTGTGTATTGGTTTCCCTAACTGTGTGTATGAAGAAAAGCAAGCCACTCTTCAGAATCACTCCAATGGGAGGCCACTGCTTTCAATGGTGTCCTTTTTAACTTCTATTTCCAGTTTGTGTTTCGAAAGAAATGGGAGTGCCGGTCCCGCCCTTTTGCAATGCTGGACTGAAGTGTCTATGGTGTGCGCTAACTGAAGAATGCTTAAAGTGATGCAAGCAGCTCATTTGCTTTAATAAGGAATGTAATGATTAGAAATTGCACGAAATCCAAGTGTAGAGTGGAACTGGTCTCTTTCTCTAATTCAGGGGCTTCCTCAGCCTCAAAGTTTAATGGAGGATGGAAACCAAAAGAATTGCAGATGCTGTGCATCAGGAACAAAAACAAAGTTGCTTGAAAAGCTCAGCAGGTCTGGCAGCATCTGTGGAGGAGAAAACAGTTAATGTTTTGGGTCCGGTGACCCTTCCTCAGAACTGATGGTGGCTGGGAAAATGTCAGTTTATATGCAGAAAATAGGGAGGTGGGTAGGTTAGGGAATAAGTGATAGGATAGAGCCCAAAGAGAAAGCAAGACAGTTGGACAGACAAAGAAGTTGCTAAGGATCAGGCTGGGAGGGTGAATAGTTGTTAATGGGGACTGTTAGTGACTAACAACAGGCGGTGTGTAGTGGCAGGCTACGTGGTAACAAGGTCTGGTGTGTGGGGTGGGGGCTTGGGAGATGGGAGAGTTTATGCCCTAAAATTATTGAACTCGATATTGAGTCCGGAGGGCTGTAGGGTCCCCAAGTAGAAAATGAGGTGTTGTTTGTCCAGCTTGTGCTGGGTTTCACTGGAACACAGCAGCAAGCCAGAGACAGATGTTGCCCAGGGAGCAACATGATGCATTGAAGTGGCATTTAATGGAGTGCATTTAATGGAGGATGGCCTGAAGATTCCTAGCCTTGACCATGACTCAGCATCCGAAAGCATCACTATCCTTCCCTGGCATCCAACTTATCCGAGTCCCTCTCTCATTTACTTTAATCTCTATGCAGCAAAATTTGTCCTGCTTGCCTATTTCTGTACCATGAAGGAAATCAAATTCTGGCTGTAGGCCTATAGCATCACCTGGGAAGAGTTTGTCCCATCTGCCTGAGTCCTGTACAACTGGGAGTCCTGCAGACTGCTCTGGTCTGTGATTAATTTTCTGCCGATCTGTTGCTGCTTCACCTCGGTCTCTCTCTTTACAATCACAACTCCCTTATTAAACTGGCTGTGTTGTACTAAACTGACGCCTATTTAGTTCTTCCTCATGTTAGTTGTATACTCCTCTGTGGGCCTTCACACACACCACCTTCAGATTCTATATGAGCTTTCCCATTCTACAGTTCAGTGCATGGGTATGCCTCAACATCTGCCACTAGCTGGCTGTTAGCACCATCAAGTTCAGATTCCTGGATTCACCTCAGCCACTGACCTTCATTTCAAGTTCTAACCACCTGCCTTGGGTTCTGTAATTCTGGCCAGTGTTGCCACCATGTACTAATCTGTGATCTGCATTCATATTAATAAACAGCATTAGGATTTATTGAACATAACCATATGCAAAGGCTGGTGAGAGAGGACATCTTATTTAGAACTTTACAGACCTAGGCTCCTGTTCCACGTGACTTGTCATCACTCTGATAAAGCTCCCTGAGTGAAGATGTAACGCCCTTTAATTTACAGCCTGAAGGAGCAGGAGTGTGCCATCTTAGGCACCAGCCCCACTCCCACAATTTAAGCGGCTTCACTGCTTGTGATTGTGATCTCCTTGTGTTGTCTTCACCCAGGAATCATATTAGCCCCTTGACCCAGATTTTCTTCCAAAGCCATGATCTATCCTCCCTCAACAGCCATCACGTAATTGTCTACTTGTTGTGATTACTTCAACTCCCTGGCATTTGATCTATCATCTGGTCCGTGACCTCCATCCAAACTCTCAAACCCATAACCACCCCAATGCCCTCTTCCCCAGACTCTCCCCAGCTGTAATCACGTTCTTCTCCTGTCCCCACCTATTGCTGTACTGTACAGACATTCTCTCTCAAACTGGTCAGCTCTGAAAGAAGAAAATTAAACAGCCTATAAGTAAATCCATGATAAACCCAATGAGATGCTGCAATTTAATTTGGTAGGTATTTTGTGTTACCTGGATTTGCAAATTTCCAGCCTGCTGCATTCTCTCCTTGTTCCTTCCCTGAGCCCAGTTATTTTATAGCCTGCATGAGCACACTTCAATTAAGTAGTTTAGTGACAAATTTCTTTCTCAACTGATCATGTAATGATTGGGAATGTGCCATAAAAGGGACAAACAGGCTGCGGAAGCACTGTCCCTGTAAGATGCAGCATGGAGGTTGTGTGAGAATCTGAAAGGGACCGTGCAATGCAGCAGAAGGCAACAAGTGACCCATCCATACAGAGCAGGGAAAGAACAATGGATAGCACCTCAGTTAAAAATGCAGGCAAGGAACTCTCAGATGAATATGCTGACCCTGCGAGCATTATAATCACCAATGGTCATTTCAGGATTAAATTCGTGAACATTTTTTTGCAGAGAAGAATCTATTGTGTGTTTGCCTCAATTCTACAGTTTCTGGCATTTTGCCACTTCTGGCAATTTTGTACAACTTTAATTCTGAATAACCATCTCAACATTTAAGTTTCTCATGGGCCCATGGGTACTCCTGGGATCGGTCAGTTGGAACTGATGTGTTGTTTCGAAGATTTCAGTGGGGATCGATAAATTGGACTACAGCCTAGGAAGCAGCTTTCCATTTGTTATGGACCAAATGAGATAAGACCCCCTTCAATATATTTTAAGAAGGTAGCCTAGATCCTAGTGTTTTCTTCTTGTAAAGGGAGATGTGAAGTATCATGTTCTTCCAGATGCAATACGACTGGCCAAACTACTTGACGTTAAGCAAAACACAATTTATTTAAACAGTATAGTTAAAATACAACCAAAAGAAAGAGGAATTTGGAATAATTTAATTATTAGAAAAATTAACCAAATAATAGACACAGTACTTATTATTAATTAACTGTTTCAATATCAGAACATCCCATTAACACACCCCTGGGCAAAAAGGCAAATTTAGAAACAGATTCTCACAAGCAGCTCTCCAATCCAGGAAGAAAAAAAATTAAGATAAAATTCAGAGAAAGTAGAAGCTAGGAGACATTCATTGAAGCTTCCAACTCTTCAGGGACCCCGAAGGCTTCTGCTTAAAACTAAACCTAAAAACTTAAAAAAAGAACGAGGAAGCCTGCGAGAGATCTGTGAGAACTAGCCACACCCAGGCTCCTTCCATTTCTCTAACTTTTAAACAAAACCTAAGGACTCACAAATTGTTTACTTCCTTAGAGACAGTTTTTCACCTCTGCCTTACTACGTCTCTTCAAAACAAAACCAGGACAAAATAATCTCTTAAACTGACACCATCGTCATTCACTGGAGCATATTTGGACCAGGTTTCCAGCTGGTTTCATGATGCTGCAGGGGGCAAACATATAATTCTATTGGAAAAGCTTTTCCAGCAACACTTGTTTATTGTTCCTGATTTACAGCATCCGCAGTTCTTTTGGTTTTTAATTCTATTGGATGTGGGATTGGGGTACATCACTTAATTTTGGCCTGAATTGCATTAAAACTGCCAGTGCACGTATCCCTTTCAGTCACATTAGTAAGTAGGCTGAGGGGGCAGCAATTTAAATATTCTTTTAGCTAATGGTACCAGCACCAGTTTTGCCTGCTTCTCCTGAACCAACCTGACACTAATGCCTACCGCTGGCAAGTAGGTAGCTAAAAACACTAGAGAATGATTAGTGGATGCCATAGACCACATATGATGAGTTGATACAATGTTCCTCATAACTAAATTGAATGCCTGCAGTGTATTAAGGTGTAAATGTTAGTGAAAATGAAACAATGACCAAAAAGCATTCAATTTTTACTTTTCTCACTGTTTAAAATATCTGCATAATATAAAGTTCCAATGAGGTGTATGTTTCTAAGATTCAAAGTGACAGTTATAACAGGATAAGAGAATTATGGATGCTGGAGATTTAGACAATTTTTCACTAGTTGATATCAGTTCTGATGGAGAGTCACCAGACTCAAAATGTTAACTCAGCTTTCTCCCCACAGATGCTTCCAGACCTGCTGAGTTTCTCCAGCGTTTTCTGTTTTTGTTTTAAAATGACAGTTGTTGGTGTTATTCTGTAATATTCCTTCATCAGTGCTTTTAATGCAGGAATTGAACTGCGTATTTGAAATGATTTAATCATTTCACTGAATCAAAAGATGAAGGAATATGATGCAAAAATTTCAATTGGAAATATCCCCAGGAGTAATTTATAGATTCATTGGATTTGGGGATCAAGGAAATAGCAAGGGAGTCAAACATATTTTGCATCAAATTCTTTGAAGTGGAAGAGACTTTGATCATTCCATTAATACTAAAGAATATTGGGGAGGAATTAAGCACCATCACAATTGCTAAATAAATAGCATTAGAAAAGCTATTGGCTAAAGGCAGAGAAGTCCCTTGGCCTTGATGGTTTGCTTTCCAGGACTATGAAAGAGGTAGCTACAGAGATAACGGATGCATTGGTTGTAATTTTCCAAAAAAAAGTCAGATTCTGGGGAAGCACCAGACGATTAGAAAACCACCAATGTGAAATCCCTATTGAAAAAGGTTGGGGGGATGGGTTGGGGAAGCAAACAATGAGTAACTATAGGCTAATTAGACTCTCATTATTTGTTGCAAAATATTGGAATCAACTATGAAGAAAGTAATAGCACAACATTCATAAAATCATGATTAACCAAACAGAATCACAACCGTCTCATTGAAGGAAAATTGTGTCTGACTAATTTATTTGATATTTTGAGGAAGCCTTAACCGGAATGGACAGGTATGTTGTATTTGGACTTCCAGAAGACATTTGACAAGGTAACTCACAAAGATAAGACAAGAGCCCACAATGTTGGAGAAAGTTAATTGGCACACATTGAGAATTGGGTCATGGGCAGGAAACAGCAAGGGGGAATATGGGGTTCTTTTTCAGGCTGGTTACACGTGACCAATGGGATTCGTAGCGGTCACAACTGTCTGCAATATACATTTAATGACTTGAAGGAAAGAAGTGTAGCCAAATTTGCAGACAATAATGAATGGCTAGAAAGACAGGTTGTGAGAGGGATACGAACAGCTTACAGAGAGATATTGATAGGGTAAATTATTGGGCAAAATGTTGGAAAATGGAGTATAAAGTGGGAAATGGGAAGTTGTTCATTTCAGAGGGGAAAAGCTGCAATACAAAGTGATATGGGGGTACTTGTGCATGAAAAATTGAAAGCTAGCACATAGGTGCAACATGTAATCAGGAATTCTAATGGAATGTTGGCCCTTATTTCAAGGGATTTAGAATATAAGACAAGGAATGTCTTACTGCAACTATATAAGGTAGTGGTGAGACCACATCTGGAATGCTGCAAGCTATGTTGGTTCCCCTATTTAAGGACAGATATCATTACAATAGAGACTATAATAGAAATTAGAATAAAATGGAAATTTATTATCAAGTGTACTTTTGCATGAAAAATACAACGAAAAGTTTTATAAGTAGCCCCACAACAGTGCCTACGTCAATGACAGAAGTCATAAATAATAATTTTAATAAAGTAAAATTAAGATAAAGCTCATCATATTTCAGTTTTCAGCTCTTGGATTCAGGGAAAGCCAATTAAGGAATGATTGAATACCCTGAAGACTCTGCCGGGATGAGAAAGCCATGCTGGGCCATTGGAGTATTGGGTCATTGAAATATAGAAACAAAGAAGAGAGGAGCAGAAGGAGGCCATTTGGTCCTTCGCGCCTGCTCCACCATTCTTTGTGATCATGGCTGATTGTCTAACCCAATAGCCTAATCCTGTTTTCTCACCATAACCTTTGATCCCATTCACCCTAAGTACTACATCTAGTCACCTTTGAATACATTCAGTGTTTTGGCATCAACTAATTCCTGTGGTAGTTCATTTCACAGGCTCACCATTCTTTGGGTGAAGAAATGTTTCCTCATCTCTGTCTTAAATAGTCTATCCCAAAACCTCATACTGTGACCTCTGGTTCTGGACACACCCACCATGCAAGAGCATCTTTCCTCAGTAAAGGACACCAAAACTGGATGCAATATTCCATGTGTGGTCTTACCAAGGCCCTATACAACTACAATAACACATCCCTGCTCTTGTACACAAAACCTCTCGCAATGAAGGGCAACATACCATTTGCCTTCTTTACCCCCTGCTGGACCTGCATGCTTACTTTCAGCGACTGGTGCACAAGGACACCCAGGTCTCACTGCACACTCCCCTCTCCCAGTTTACAGCCAATCAGGTAGTAATCTGCCTTATGTAAGAGATAACAAGGTGTAGAGCTAGATGAATACAGCAGGCCAAGCATCATCTTAGGAGCAGGAAAGCTGACGATTCGGGCCTAGACCCTTCATCAGAAAAACCTTCTTGTTTTTCCTTCCGAACTAAATAACCTCACATTTATCCAAATTATACTGCATCTGCCATTGATTTGCCCACTTACTCAACCTGTCGAGATCATGCTGAAGGATTTCTGCATCCTCATCACAGTTTAGCCTCCTGCCCAGCTTGTTTTTTTTCGCAAACTTGGAGATGTTAGATTTTGTTCCCCCATCTAAATCATTAATATATGTTGTGAATAGATGGGGTCCCAGCACTGATCCCTGTGGCACCCCATTAGTTACTGCCTGCCAATTTGAAAAGGACCCATTAATTCCTACACTTTGTTTCCTCTCTGCCAACCAGTTTCTTATCCATCTCAATACACTTCCCTAATTCCGTGTGCTCTAAACTTACACATTAATATCTTATGTAGGACTTTGTCAAATGCTTTCTAAGAATCCAAATATACTACATCGACCAGCTCTATCTTGTCAACTCGACTTATTACATCTTCGTAGAATTCCAACAGATTTGTTAAGCATGATTTCCTCTTCTTAAATCTATGCTGACTCTGTCTAATCCTGCCCCTACTTTGGCCAGAAGCCTCTGCCAAAGAAGACTGCCAGGCTGAGACTGGACAACAACCCCTGCTGGGCTGCTGGAATACCTGGATGCCAAAGACGTTCAAACAGAGATGAGATCTCCACACCGGGAGAAGACCACCACACCCCAAGAGTCTTTGACACTGGAGACCACAAGGCTGGGTCAAGACAACATTTCTCCTCATCCAGGCCTAGCTGCACATCTGGAGCTTCAGCCTAAACTGCAGGTCAGGACTGGGGGAGTCAGCTTGGGACTTGTTCCCTGCTCACCAAGAGACCCTGAGCTGGGGTGGAGCCATGTTCAGCTGATCCTCACATTGCTGCTCCTTCACCTGCCACTTTTGAGGCTTAAAAGAAAACTAAACTGAAAGAAAAGAAAAAAAAGAAAAAAAAACAGAAGCAAAAAGAAGAAGAAAAAGAGAAAGAAAGCCGATGGGAGTGGATGAGCACCAGGGTCAGTACCCCCTACTCTGCCGCTATCTTGAAAGTTCAATAGGATGATCCCTAATATGGATAGATTGTCCTATGAGCAAAAGCTGAACAGGTCGGGACTCTGCTCAGTGGAGTTTAGAAAAATAAGAGGTAATTTCATTGAAATTTATAGGATTCTTAAGGGGTTTGACAAGGTAAATGCTGAAATGATGTTTCCTGTCATGGGAGAGTATACAGTTTCAGGATAAAGGGGCACTAATTTAAAAGTGAGATGCGGAAGACTTTCTTCTCTTAGAGGATTGTCAGCACTTGGAAGTCCTTGCCACAGAGGGCTGTGTGGGTAGAGTACTTATGTATAATTAAGCCTGAGAGAGAGAGACAGAGATTCTTGATCAGTAGGACAGTCAAAGGTTACGTGGAAAGAGGAGAAAAGTGGATGTGAGGACTGTTGGATTACAGCCTGATACTCTTGAATGGTGCAGCAAGATCAAGAGGTTGTACAGCCTTCTCCTATTTCTGTTTCTTACGGTCAAAGGCTAATTCCGCCTCCCCACCTCCACCCCATCTGTGGTACATAGTCCTATGAAGCATGCTGTACACTGCTAGTGCAGGATGGATAAATTCATCCAAACTATCATGAGGATCCAGCATCTGAAACCAATGCTTTGTCAGTAGTATGCTTGAGCTCACACTCCCCAGTGACTATTTGCAGGTTAAATGAGGCGCAGGCTGTGTTCAAGTCTATGCTTGTTCATCGACATGTCTTGGCAGGTCTAGTTCTTTGACGCGTATTGGAATGAGTTTTTTGATTGACAAAGAGTTTTCCCAAGGCTGTGTTTTCTTATTTATCGTCTTCACTAACCACAATTCCACAGCGGATTCTTTGGATGCTAAAGTTGCATCAGTCATCAGTGTTATCTAGTTAACCTGTTTAAACTGAAACAAATCCATAGCATCGTAATGATTTGAATCAGTAATTCAGATCTGTATTTACATCTTGCTGAAAATTTCCTTTATTGATAAGTTTAGAGAAACAAACATGAATTCAGATCCAGGAATAGTAAAAGGAAGTGCATTTTATGTGCTTGGGAAGAGAGCAAGAAAGAGAGAAAGAATTGATGCAGAATTGAAAGGTTTCCTCTCTTTCTCACTCTCTATCTCTTTGTTACTGTCATCCTCTCAGAAACAGCACCTGATTTACTGAGAACTGTGGTTCAGATTAAATCTTACAATTCAGAGATTCTCAGGACTTTTAATTACATAGTCTTGATCTTCCATTTTGTACTGGAATGTATCTTCTTTTTCAACCTTATACTGATGTTTATGTGTGTCTTTGCATTTTATTATTTTCCTTGGTGGTTAGCAGGCAATAAAACTTTGTGATTCTTTCACTCAAGAAAAGCATATGATTAGCTCCTTCATTCTTGGACAAGCAAGCTGGGTTTCATTTGAAGTAGGATGTGTTGTGTGCTTAAAGGAATTAAAAATCTTAGCTTTGGTCAACTGAAAGTGTTAAAAGCGGCCATAAATCAACCTCCTCATCTGGTTATAACATTTATTCAACCTTTAAGTGAACTAAGCGGGATGGCATGGTGGTTCATATTAACATTGCCTTTTGGTTCCAGGAACCCAAGTTAAATTCCAGCCTTGGGCAACATTGTGGATTTTTCATGGTCTTCCTATGTTTGCGTGAGTTTCTGCCAGGTGCTGTTATTTCCTTCCACAGTCCAAAAATGAGGAGTTTAGGTTGATTGGCCATGCTAAATTGTCTGTAATGTCCAGGGGTGTGTAGGTTGGGTGGATTAGCCATGGGAAATGTAAAGTTACAGAGATGGGATAGGGGGCTGTGTCTGTGTATGATGCTGTTTCAAGGGTCAGTGCAGATTCAATGGGCTGGATGGTCTCTTTCTGCACTGCAGGGGCTCTAAGGTACAGCGTCAGTAAATTCAAAACAAGTTTTGTATGATTGTATAGACAAGAGTATGTAAAAGTGTTTAAGCAGTGCATTGTATAGTGTTAATTTAGCACAGCACCTAATTGCTAAAATTGATTATAATTAATAAGAGTTCATTGTTAACAAACATTCTTTAAATGTTGAAGTGTATTAAACATGTTCTTCCAAGTGGACTCAGAGTGGAAGTGTAGCAACAAACTCTTTACAAAGCACGTGAACCAATGGGGAGACAAAGGGGGGATTGTGCCTCCTTTGGGAAGTGCTCTCTGTGCATCAGAGGAATCCCCTCACAAAACATACCTTCCAATTTGTGCTTCTACACTTGTTCTCCCAAATTCGTCCCACCCCTTGCCATCACTTTGCCCAATCCTCAGCTTGTTTAATCCATCTGCAGCGTATCATTGTTTCAAGTTGATTAATTTGAGGCGGACCTCTTTCTTGCAAGGTGGGGATGAACAGTAAAACTCAAAAAATCAGCCCATTTCCACAGATTGTGAAATGTTCTATTTTTGCTGGCATTTCAGCATTGCCCTGTACAAGTAATGGCAGAGGGCTCTGACTTGGTTTGCTTTTTGAAAATGGATCATTTTCCAGATAGAGGTCAGTTTAGATTTATTGAACTTATTTACCATGTGAAATAACCACCGAGAGAACAGTGAATGTTGCAAATCAGAAACAGAAACAAAAGTTGCTGGAAAAGCTGAGCATGTCTGGCAGCACCTGTGAAGAAAAATTGGAGTTAACATTTTGGGTCAGGTGACCCTTCCTCAGAATTGGTGGTAGCTGGGAAAACTTCAGTTTATATGCAGAAGACAAGATGGGGGCGCGGTGGTGGTATTGGTGTAAATAATAAGTCAGGATAGAGCCCAAAAGGGAGAGAACAGACAAAAAAATTGATAATGATCCTTCTGGGAGTGTGAATAACTTAATGGAGACTGTTAGTGACTAACAACAGGTAGTTTGTAATGGCAGGCTGTGTGATAACAGATGATAAAATGTGAGGCTGGATGAACACAGCAGGCCAAGCAGCATCTCAGGAGCACAAAAGCTGATGTTTCGGGCCTAGACCCTTCATCAGAGAGGGGGATGGGGGGAGGGAACTGGAATAAATAGGGAGAGAGGGGGAGGCGGACCGAAGATGGAGAGTAAAGAAGATAGGTGGAGAGAGTGTAGGTGGGGAGGTAGGGAGGGGATAGGTCAGTCCAGGGAGGACGGACAGGTCAAGGAGGTGGGATGAGGTTAGTAGGTAGCGGGGGGTGCGGCTTGGGGTGGGAGGAAGGGATGGGTGAGAGGAAGAACCGGTTAGGGAGGCAGAGACAGGTAGGACTGGTTTTGGGATGCAGTGGGTGGGGGGGAAGAGCTGGGCTGGTTGTGTGGTGCAGTGGGGGGAGGGGACGAACTGGGTTGGTTGAGGGATGCAGTAGGGGAAGGGGAGATTTTGAAACTGGTGAAGTCCACATTGATACCATATGGCTGCAGGGTTCCCAGGCGGAATATGAGTTGCTGTTCCTGCAACCTTCGGGTGGCATCATTGTGGCAGTGCAGGAGGCCCATAATGGACATGTCATCAAGAGAATGGGAGGGGGAGTGGAAATGGTTTGCGACTGGGAGGTGCAGTTGTTTTTTGCGAACTGAGCGGAGGTGTTCTGCAAAGCGGTCCCCAAGCCTCCGCTTGGTTTCCCCAATGTAGAGGAAGCCGCACCGGGTACAGTGGATGCAGTATACCACATTGGTAGATGTGCAGGTGAACCTCTGCTTGATGTGGAATGTCATCTTGGGGCCTGGGATGGGGGTGAGGGAGGAGGTGTGGGGACAAGTGTAGCATTTCCTGCGGTTGCAGGGGAAGGTGCCGGGTGTGCTGCAGCCATATGGTATCAATGTGGACTTCACCAGTTTCAAAATCTCCCCTTCCCCTACTGCATCCCTCAACCAGCCCAGTTCGTCCCCTCCCCCCACTGCACCACACAACCAGCCCAGCTCTTCCCCCCCACCCACTGCATCCCAAAACCAGTCCAACCTGTCTCTGCCTCCCTAACCGGTTCTTCCTCTCACCCATCCCTTCCTCCCACCCCAAGCCGCACCCCCCGCTACCTACTAACCTCATCCCACCTCCTTGACCTGTCCGTCCTCCCTGGACTGACCTATCCCCTCCCTACCTCCCCACCTATACTCTCTCCACCTATCTTCTTTACTCTCCATCTTCGGTCCGCCTCCCCCTCTCTCCCTATTTATTCCAGTTCCCTCCCCCCATCCCCCTCTCTGATGAAGGGTCTAGGCCCGAAACGTCAGCTTTTGTGCTCCTGAGATGCTGCTTGGCCTGCTGTGTTCATCCAGCCTCACATTTTATCATCTTGGAATCTCTAGCATCTGCAGTTCCCATTATCTCTGTGTGATAACAGAGCCTGGTGTGTGGGGTTGGGGGCTGGGCCAAGGGAGAGTTCAGGCCTAAAATGATTGAACTTGATATTCAGTTCAGAAGGCTGCAGGGTTGCCAAGTGGAAAATGAGGTTCTGTTCTTCCCACTTGCACTGAGCTTCGCTGAAACACTGCAGCAAGCCTGAGGCAGAGATGTTGGCCAGGGAAAAGGTTGGTATGTTAAAGTGTCAGGCAACTGGAAGCTCAGAGTCTTTTTCGCAGGCAGAACATAGACGTTCTGCAAAGCAATCACTCAGTCTACACTTTGTTCCCCCAGTGTAGAGGAGAACACATTGTGAGCAGACAATGCAGTAAACTAGACTGTGTGAAGTACAGGTAAAGTGCTGCTTCACCTGGAAAGTGAGTTTGGGCTCTTGGATACTGAGGAGAGAGGAGGTAAATGGGCAGGTGTTGCAGGTGGCGGGTGAAGGTGCCAAGGGGCTGTTGAGAATGTTGGGAATGAAGGAAGTGTGGATTAGGGTGTTCTGGAGGCAGAAGGTGGACAAGAGAAGGGAGGAAAATATGTGTCTGGTGCTGGCAGCTTGCTGGAGATGGAGGAAATGGTGGCTGATGATCTTCTGGATGTCAATGCTGGTGGGATAGCAGGTAAGGACAAAGTGAACCCTGTCACTGTTGCAGGATGGAGGAGATATGGTGAGGGCTGAAATGCCGGAGATGGGTTGGACCCAGTTGAGGGCCCTGTTGACAATAATGCTGGGGCATCTTGATTGCGGAAGAAGGTGGACGTTTCGGAGGCTCCTTTGTTGAAGTCGGCTACACCTGAACAAGTGGAAATAGAGGAACTGGGTGAATGGAATGGAGACTTTTCAGGAAGCAGTGTGTGAGGATGTATAGTCCAGGTAGCTGTGGGAGTCAGTGGGTTTGTAATGGATATTAGTGGCCAAGCTGTCCCCAGAAATGGAAACAGAGATGTCAAGGGAGGGAAAGGAGGAGTCAGAGATAGACCAGGTGAAAGTAGGGACAGGGTGGAAATTGGAAGCGAAATTGAGGAACTTACCCAATTCTGGATGAGAGAAGGAAGCAGCACTGGTAATATCATCAATATATTGGAGAAAGGGTTGTGGGTGGGGACCAGAACAGGACTGGAACAAGGAATGTTCCATGTACCCCATGAAGAGACAGGCATAACTGAGCCCCATGGGGCTACCCATGGCCACCCACTTACCCGAAAAAAATGAGAGGAGTTAAAAGAGAAGTCATTGAGGGTGAGGAAGAACTCAGCCAAGTAGAGGAAGGTGGTGACAGTTTAGGCTTTTACTCCAAAAGAAGTAGAGAGCCCTGTGACCATCCTGGTGGGAGGTGAATTTGTAAAGGGATTGCACGGTGTATGATAAAGAAGAGAGAGCTGGAGCCTACAGACTGGAAATTCTGAAACTGGCATAAAGAATCAGAAGGATCACGGATGCACATGGGCAGTGACACAGTCAGTGGAGAAATGGCTGAGTCAAGATAGGAAGCGATGAGTTCAGTGGGGCAGGAGCAGGCTGAAACAAGGCAGACCTGTCTGTGGATTTTCAGAAGGAGGTTATGGGACTATCAGCTTGGAGGCGGTGGGTGGGAGATCACCAGATGAAATGTGGTCAGCTACTGTAGTTGATAAAATGGTTTGATGTGCCATGGTGGGGTCATGGTCCAGGGGTAGATAGGTGGAACTTGGAGGATATCTGAGAGCTGGTGCTTAGCCTTTGCAATGAGAAGTCAGTACTCCAGACTACAGCAGCGCCACGCTTAGTGGTAAGCTTTAAAACAAAGTCAGAGTTGGGTCTAAACACATGGAGAGTGGTCAGTTTGGAGGGTGATAGGTTGGATTGGTTGAGGAGGGAAGAGAAATTGAAGTGACCAGTGTCATGTTGATAGATCTTGATGAACAGATCGGGTGCATGTAAAAGGCCGGAGGTGGGGGGGAGAGTCCAGGTGGAGGGAGAGTGTTGAAACTGGGCAAAGGGGTCTGTGGGTTGGGGAGAAGACTCGTATCCAAAGAAATGGGCACAAAGGTGAAGATGACAAAAGAAGATTTCGACTTTATGCCGTACCCAAAATTCATTAAAGTGTGAGATAAAGCCGAGATCTTTGCTGAAAACAGAAAGGTCAGCATTTCTGTGCTTAGATCCAACTCTGATTTTGTTATTAAGCCTGCCGATAAGAATAGTGCTGTTGAAGTCTGGCTTTCTGACCTCGACATTGCAGAAGCTGAGCCCCAGCTCTCAGATACTACTTCCTATCTTCCCCTGGACCATAACCCCACCATGGCAGATCAGGCCATAGTATCCACCATGGCCACCGACCTCAGTTCATCTGGTGATCTACTCTCTTCATTGACTCCAAGCCTTTAATCCCTCTGGCCTCACACAGCTCGCTACTACCTCCTTCAGGAAATCCACAGACAGTTCTACCAGGGTAGACCCATAAATTCCGCCTGCTCCTGCCACACAGAACTCATCTTTTCCTACCTTGAGTCAGACTTTTCTTCCCTGACCCAGTGACTGCCCATATACATCTGTGATTCCTCTGATCCTTTACACCAGATTTGGAATTTCCAGTTTGCAGGGTCCAGCTGCCTCCTCTTTACTGTGGACATGCAATCCCTTTACAAATTCATCCCCCAGCAGCATGGTCACAGGGCTCTCTGCTTCTTCCCGGAGGAAAGGCCTGAACTGTCACCACCGTCCTGCATTTGGCTGAGCTCGTCTTCACCATCAATGATTTCTCTTTTAACTCCTCTCAGTTTCTTCAGATAGGAGGGGTACCCATAGGTAACCTCATGGGCCCTAGTTATACCTGTCTCTTCATGGGAGCATGGAACATTCCTTGTTCCAGTCCCTTTCCAGCCCCACCCACAGCTCTTTCTCCAATATATCAATGATATTATTGGTGCTACTTCCCTCTCTTGTCCGGATTTGGAAATGTTACTCGATTTTTGCTTCCAATTTCCATCAGCCCTCACTTTTACCTGTTCTATCTCTGACTCCTCCCTTCCCTTCCTCCACATCTCTTTCCATTTCTGGGTAAAGACAGGCCACTAATATCCACTATAAAGCCATCAACTTACACAACTACCTGAACTACATATCTTCGCACCCTGCTTCCTGTAAAGGCTCCATCCAATTCTCCCAGTTCTGCCATCGCATATGTTCAGATGAGGCCAACTTTGACTAGGGAGTCTCTGAAATGTCCACCTTCTTCCTCAACTGAGGATTTCCCAGCACTGTTGTTGACAAGGCCCTCAAGCAGGCCTGACCCATCTCCTGCACTTCCCCCCCTTTCCTCCCATAACAGTGATAGGGTTCCCCGATCCTTACCAGCATCCACATCCAGAAGATCATCAGATGCCATTTCTGCCATCTCTGGCAAGATGCCATCACCAGACACATAACCCCCTGCGTTCCCTTTGTCCAACTTCCACAGGGACCATTCCTTCCGGGACACCTGGTCCTTTACTCCCAATACATACCCACAACTCCGTGGCACCTTCTGCTGCAACTAGTGAAGGTGCAACAGCTACCAAAATATGACCTCAGTATCCAGATGCCCAAACATACCTTCGAGGGGAAGCAGCACTTTCCTGCACTTCCCACAATCTAGTTTACGGCATCCGCTGCTCACAATGTGGTCTCCTCTACATTCGGAAAATGAAGGTGACCAATTCACAAAACATTTATGTTTTGGGCAGAAGAAAGACCGTAAGCAACCTGTGACCTGCCACTTTAACACACAACCCTGTTCCCTGTCCAGCATCTCAGTCTCAGGCTTACTGCAGTGTTCTAGCAAAGCTCAGTACAAGCTGGAAAAACACCTAATTTTCCGCTTGGGGACTTTGCAGCCTTCTGGGCTCAATCTCGAGTTAAATAATTTTAGGGCCTAAACTGTCCAATGTCCCGGCCCCCTATCCCACACACCAGTTCCTGTTATCAAATTCTCTGCCATTACTTTTTAGTCACTAACAATCCCCATTAACAGCTGTTTACCCCCTTAGCCAGATCGTTATCCACTCTCTTGTCTGCCCAACTGTTCCGTTCTTTCTTTTGGGCTGTATCCTTATCTATTGTTTACAACTGACCAGTCTCACCCACCCTGTATTCTGCATAAAAGCTTACATTTTCCGCTCCACCATCAGTTCTGAAGAAGTGTCACCGGACCTGAAATGTTAACTCTGATTTCTGTTTACAGATCCTGCCAGCACTGTTGGGCTTTCCTTGCAACTTCTGTTTTTGTTTCTTATTTACGGTGTGATTTGGAATGGTATCACAGAGGTGCACTTCTATATTTTCACTTCAGATGACTCAAACCCATAATGTAACTCTGTAATTGTTTATTGTGGATTAAATGTACTTGCAAATGTGTCACCAAATATTAAAGGCCAATTTGATGAACATGTGTAAAATTTCGTAAAGCAGAGTTCAAAATCTTAATTTTGTCTTTCAACCATCCGTATGTGACTAATCAGTTTGCTGCATGGTATAGTGTTGTATGTAAAGCATTCTGGGACAGTTTTTTTTGAGAGATGTGGTATTGTATAACATTGACCCAATTCTTACTTTTTTTTGTAAAGAGTGGTTGATATGATTGACTCATTTTTGTTCTTTCATTTCCCTTTAAGCTTGCTGCTTTGGAGAGACAGATCTTTGATTTCTTGGGTTATCAGTGGGCCCCCATTCTAGCAAACTTCTTGCACATCATTGTTGTCATACTTGGCCTTTTTGGTACAATTCAGTACAGACCTCGGTACATTATGGTGGTAAGTAAAGAACTTGCAAATTTTCATGATCATTTGAACTCTAACTAGCCATTGTTATACTGGACAATAACGTGTTTAATCCCAGTGTGGTGTTCTAGGGATTAAATTTTTTATTCATAAACTTAATTTGGAATTCCTACTGCAGAATCACCATCTTCAACACTTCCAATCCAACAGAATGCTTTGTCTTTTGAAAAAGCATACTGGTATGCAGGTAGTGTGTTTCTTATAACTTATAATGGTTGGAAATTTTGTGCATTTGGATCCTGATGTGTGCCTTCAGGAATAAGCTTTCACTTCTTATGTGGAATGGTCACCTGACCCGAAACGTTAACTCTGATTTTTTGCTTCACAGATGCTGCCAGACCTGCTGATCTTTTCCAGCAACATCTGTTTTTCTTCCACTTTTTGTACCTCTTTCCTCCGTGCCAATAATTAATGACAATTTATGACAACTTTATGGTTTTATGACCATCAATACAGATATTTGCTTTCTATGGAAAAGTTACACTTGTTAGGCCTCAGTTGGAGTATTGTGTACAGCTGTGGGTACCACATTATGGGAAAAATACTAAGGAATTGGAGAGAATGCAAAAACAATTGACAAAAATGGTTCCAGAAATGAGTAACTTGTATGAGCATGAGGATCAATTGAGGAAGTTTGGATAGTTCTCTATGGAGAGAAGAAGGCTAAGAGGAGATTTGACGAAGGTTTTCAAAATCATGAACAGACTGGATAGGTTACACGGGAAGAAGCAGTTCCTACTCATAAAAGAAAACAAAAGATTGAGAGGGCATAGATGTAAAGTGATGTGCAAAATAAACAAGAAGGATGTGACCAAAAACATTTTCACACAGCAAGTATGGAATGCATTGCCTGGAACTGTGGTGGAAGCAGTGCAAATGAGGCATTCAAAAGGGGCATTGGATGATTATTTGCATAGTAATGGTGTGCAGTGATATGGGGAAAAGTCAGCACTTTGGTAATAGGTAATAGAACTGGTGTAGGCATGTTGGGTCAAATAGTCTCCTCTATGCTGTAACAATTCAGTGATTTTGTGAATTAATATCAAACCCTCCAGCTGCCGTAGTGGAATTTGATGTGTTCTGCCTGGTGTTTAGTCTATGTTACTGGATTACTAGCTTGATAACATAGCTATAATGCTACCGTGGCATTTTTCAAAGGTTTTTAAATCCATTCTGCTACCACTTCCAGTGCTCTTATAATTTATTCATCTCCCTCACCTCTTTCAGAGGCACTGAGGAACCAGTCCTAAAAAACACGAACCTCTCATAATATATTAGAAGGTCATTAATGCCAACTCAATTGTCAGTCATGATTAGATTTTCCATAACTCCCATTTCTGTTAACCCCTCCCCATCTTCTCAGTGCTTTGAAACTCCAAAATACTGCTCTCAACAACAAAGGTTCCTCTATGGTATTCTATATATGCTGGAAGGGTTACCTATTCTATTATGTTGCATACTACACACATTCTTCTACCATTATTATTGCCACATTTCAAGACTCGCAGAAATCTTCCCTTTGCTACTTCCCATTGCCAACTCTTCCTCCTATTGACCCCATATTCTCTTTCCATCTCGTCACAATTCTGTCACTCCCTTCCCATTTCCCTTTCTTTTTTCTGTTTTTCTGTCTTTTCTAGCACTCTATGCCTGCTTCCCTCCAACATTGTCTTTCACATTCCAAATCAGCACCTAAACATGACATATCCACTCTGCAAATCTCAGACCATTGAAGTGGTGAAAAGGCCAGCACAAATGGTGGACAACCATATCTAATATCCTTACATGCTTATAAACCAGTGGAGCAAGAGGGAAATGCAGGAAATAAAATGCCAAGTGATCTCTAGTGATGTGTTGTCCGGTGTTTTAGTGAGTTACATAAGCTTTTTGAGAAAATTCCCATTCTGCCTTAATCTTGGGATTGCTGTTTTTAGATGCAGTCTACTACCCATCAGTGGGGCTGAGTAGTGGTGCATCAGAGACAGTGCAGAGCAGCAGTTAAATGATTTAAATAGGCTAGACACTTTTCCTGGACCATATTCCTGTTGAATGGGGAGTGAGAAGTGGTTGGAAAGCATTAGTAAATGAATCACTATTGCAGTGAACTTCCTGTCTCCTAAACTCTGCAATCTGCATTTTTACAACCATTCATGGGCCTAACATTCTGGTTTTGTGGAGATCGGTTTGGTGGTGTGACTGGGAGGAAATTCCCAAAATCTGCCGGTAGCTACATCAGCACTAGGTCACATTTCTGCAAAAACAAGACAAAAGAACTGTGGATGCTGGAAACCTGAAACAAAAACAGAAATTGCTGGAAAACCTGAAGGAGTGAGGCAGCAGCTGTGGAGAGAAATCAAAATTAACGTTTTGGGTCCAATGACCCTTCTTTAGACGCTGCAACAGGAATATAAGAGCAACTTCTTTGTCAAGAGAGTGGTGAGTGCATGGGACTCCTTACAACTGGGAGTAGTGGAACCAAATATAATTTAACTGGAGAATAGGTAAAGATACGAGGATACGGAATTAGAGGATTATTATGCTTACACAGTTAGATCAGGAAAGGTGGGAGGAGGCTCAAGTGGAGTGCAAATGCAGTTATGGACTGGTTGATCTGAGAAGATTATGTGCAACACTATGTAGTTTTGTGGAATTGTGAATTAACATGCAAGTTTATTCTCTCCAAGTCAAGGTGAATTTCTCAAATCTGAACACCTCTAACCTCTGATATGAGAATGAACTCTGAGCATACTGCTTCACCCAATAGGGATGCAACCCAGGAAATTGTGGACACACAAATCCTTACCTGCTGTTCCACTGGATTTAATAACAGTGTGCCCTTTTGTTAATTGCTGTGACCATGCTGTCACTTTAAAAAGGGTTATTTTGTTCTGGGTTTTTTGAAGAGAGGTTGTAAGGCAGATCTGTCTACTGGAGTCGGCCTAAGCCAATAGTTTAAGAGCACCTTAGGGTTTGTTTTTAAATTGATGTAACAAAGGAAGGGAAGTGTCCAGTTCTCCCAAATCAGGCTTTTTAGTGTTTTTAGCTGTATCAATCCCAGAGGGGTGGCCAGCTTCAGTAAATGATTCCTAACTGTAACTTTCTCTGATAGATCTCTTCATGTTCTTCCCTCCTGGAGTAGGAAACTGCACATAACAATCCGTGTCTGAATTTACCTTTTTGCCAAGGTGTGTGTTTATGGGACGTTACTATATAGGAACATTTAATTAGTAATGGGTACTGTATCTAATATTCAGTTAAGTTTTCAGTAATGTGTTATTCTAAATGTCTCTTTCTTTTGTGTGTATTTAAACTATACTGCTTAAGTAAATTGTGTTTTACTTAACGTTGAGTAGTATGACCAGATGCATTGCAACTGGTACTTCACATACACCTTTAAAGTAAGAAGAAGTTAGGGTTTAGGCTACCTTAAACTATTCTGAGGGGATCTGGTCTGACCCACAGCACTGTATTTCGTGGGGAGGTTAGGGAAATTGAAAATGATTAATGCTCTGGTCTACAAATCTTGTGCCCCAGGGCTTCAGTGAAACTTGGACACCCTGGTAAAACTCACAAACACACAGAAAACATAGCATCTGAGCTGTGGATCAGGTCTGCCTATACCTAGCACATTGTGATATGTTTTGTTTTATTATTAGTGCAAGTGTTCTGCCATCATATTTCTTGGTGTATTTTACAAAGTGTTTGAATTGTAAAGGATTGGAGGAGTGTTGAATGAGGGTGAGGAGCACCTCCATGTCCTTAGGTTTTTCCTCTAGCTCTGGATGTAAAATCCCTTAATAGGCTTCTGTGAAGAAGAGAAGGAAGTTTTCCCAGTGACTCAGGCCACAACAATTGCAAACTGAAACCATTGAAAGAAATTAGCTATTTGTCTATTTATATGGCTTTTATGGGATTTTTCAACGTGTTTGGACCTTCATGTTTGCTAAGAAGTAACAATAACTATACTTCAAAAGTAGTTCCTTGATTGTGAAATGCTTAAACTCTCCTGGCAATATGAAAGGCACTATAAGAATGTGTTACCCTGGTTCTTATCTTCTTCCACAAACCTGAGTTATCATTTTTTTTATTTCAATTTAATTTTATTTTCAACATCCATTTATGCAGAAAGAAATTGCATTTTTTTTTACGTTTTGCTGAGATTCAAAACTTTAAATTCATTTTATGAAGTTTTTAAGATCAGCATGAAACTTTATTATCAACCATAAAAATGCTATTTTTAAGTTTTCAGATTTAGGGGTGCAATTCTCCAGCATCCACTCCAATCTTCAGAATAGCTGTTTTTGTGCCAATAGGAATGTTGAAAACAAATTGATTTTGACTGTGTTTTTAAACCGCAGGCTTTTGCCAAAATTGCCACAGTAAGGGCCAGAACGCTACTGATCACCATTTCTAACCAATGAAATTAGTTTCATTGCACAATGAGAAATTTGTGCAATTTTCCTGACACAATGATCAAGTATAAAGAAAGTTTACAAATTATGCAACAGAAAAAGAACATACCAGCATTTATTATAATGAGCAGTGTATCTCATCTTGAAACTAGAAAAGCAATACTGTTATAAATCATTGAATGATATGATGAACATTTGGAATTAAAGTCTATTTTTGGCTGCTTTTGTTGATGAAAATATAAAAGTGCAAGCATCCTGCTTATAATGATTGAAAGGGATGCCTTCCATAACAGTGCATAACTTGCAAGGAGGGTGATCCAGTGATATTATTGTTGGATTTATGATCCACAGACCCAGGCTAATTCTTTGGTTCATCGTTTAAACCCTGTTGTGGCAGATGGTGAAATTTGAATTCAATTAATAGGTGTGGTTTTAAGAATTCTGAAGGTAACCATTGAACCATTGTGGTTCAGTACTGTTCTTTCATGAAGGAAAATCTGTCATCCTCAGTTGCCTGGCCTTCATGTGACTCCAGACCAACAGAAACGTTGTTGACTGTTAGCTGCCCTCTGAAGTTTCCTGGCAATCTATGCTGTTTGATTAATTATGAACAATAAATTGCTGCAGAGGCCCAAGTCCATAAAAGAAAAAAGCAAAAGAGAATTTAAAATTGAATTTTCAACTGATGTAATTCCATTTGAACAATGTTAACTTTTATCTGACGCAACATTGCAGTACTAACATTGCAATCATGGTATCTTTAAGATCACATAGGATCTCTGTGCACTTGAGTACAATTGAATATTCATTATTTTCATACCCGTAAATGCCGTTCAACAATTTGCTTAGTGATGTTCATTCATAATTCTGTGTGTGAACATAATGCCAAACTTTGTGCTTTTATTTCTCCAGTATGCAGTCTGGACAGCACTGTGGGTTACCTGGAATGTATTCATCATCTGTTTTTATTTGGAAGTAGGAGGCCTTTCAAAGGTAGGTTGCTTACTTAATTCTAGGCTGGAAGTATTTGAAGATTGTAGTTCATGAATAAATTTTGTGAGCGGTTTGTGGCGTCATTTGTGGTAAACTTAAATGTAAAATTTTTGAGTAATATAGTAGATTGGCACCAACATACGGTCCTTGCACCATTAGGCTTGGGTTTGAATCTACCACAAACCGACCTTAAGCAATCTTAGATATTAGTAGATTTGTTTCTGCAGCTTGAATGTTGGATGATTTCACTTATTTGATGAAATACCAGTGCGGCTTTTTTCTGAAATTGAAATGGGCTAATGCAAGACTGCTGCTCTTAGAAACATGGATTAAAATATGCATTCAGTTATCCTACTATCCCAGTGGAGAGCTTTGTTTAAAGAAGACGCTGGGTGAACACAATATAGTGCTGATTCTCTGTTCTACCAAGCCTTTGAATGCAGCTAATATGAGATTGGTAAAGGTATCTTAAAGTGACATGTGAAGACAAAGTAGATGGAAGTTTTCACTACGTATTAAATCTAACCTGATGATTATTCAAACTGATACTTGAGTATATTGAATAAATAACCTGTTTTATTGTTAGCTCCTGAATAGAGGAAGTAACCAAAATTAGTTAGAAATCAAGTTTATTATGTATCCTCTGCTATAATGGAAAGATAAATGATATTCTTCATAATATTGTATACTCATAAATAACTTGGAAGAAAATTAAGTATATGTTGACATTGATTAGAGCTTTGTTGATCCTCGGTGAGGAAAAGCTTGTGAATTAGGCAATGCTTATGAAATTCTATTTCCTGTCTCTGAAAATCCAGCTAGAAATTATTGACGTTGTGTTTATTTTTTCCATGTATCAAATGCTATTGAAGTATGATGGATGTCACCAGAATTTTTATGCTAGAGGATTACTAGTAATTGCTGGTGAATTCAGGTCTGTCCTTTGCATTTGAAATCTGATTTCAAATTCAGTCCAGAAATAGATGATGCAAGTCTTCTCTATCTCTTTTTAGCTTGCATCTAAAATGAGTTAGAGTACTGGGACAGCTGTTCAAAACAGTCCCAAAGTTGTCATTGATCATAATGTCAGATCAAAATGTCATAGACATGGAAGAAATAGGATAGATTCTTAAGATAGAGCAGACCATCTGGTCATGCTCACCATTCTTGATGCCGGAATAATATTCAGAACGAAGTGTTCCATTTTCCAACCAGTCACCTTGAAAAGAAAGCATCAATTTTAAGGATTTTCTTTGACCTCCTCTATTTATATTGTCCTGTGTAATTCCTCATTATTTGACATGGAGAAGGAAGCACTTTGCATTTGATTCAAGTCCACATAATGTTATAACCATTATTTTTGTAGCCCAGCCGCAAGTTGGTACTAGAAAGGTGAACGTGTAATCTGTCCCACATCTTCTGCTGTAAGTTCGCCCATGAACAGATTAATTTGTTTTCAGTTGGATATCCTTTGCTGAGTAGAGAAGCTCCATATTTACTACTTTGTACCAATTTACAAGACAGTGTACTCTGCTAATAGCATGTTTTGGTTTGCTGTTTCTGTTCCAACATAGCTACAGTCTGATAATAAAATGCTAGTATAGGTAGGTATAGTGTACCCTTCTTGTTTAGTGATAAAATATGCTTGAGCAATAGAACAATTATCAAGTAATTTAATGTGTAACGTGTTGGTCCAGATTAACAGCAAAGAGGTGATTTTATGATCTGGGGTTTGTACTATGTAATTATATCCACTTATAAAACGCATCATAAACGTGGATGTCACTTGCCATAATCTTCTGATTATTAGAAAGAAAAATTATATGCTCTGAATTTCTGACCCCAATATCTACTCTCACTGGGTAACTTCATGCTGAGAGCATTAATTCATAAAATTACCAGTTTAGTCTTTCACCCAAATGCTTCTTTTAGTTAATTGGATGCGAACCTTCTATTAATGCGAATGAAAAGATGAAACTGAAGTTTAATTATATGTTAAGTAAAAGTAACACAATATGCAAAGATGGGGATATTCAATTCTTATTATCAGAAAATGTCAGTGCCATCAGTGTGGTAATCCTATGCTACAAAGATTTCTGAATATAAATGATAGAAAGCATCCAATGTAAAGATACAAGCTCTGTGATGTTAAAGCAACAGAAAAATTTTTACTGGGTGGGTTAATACTGGCAGCTCTGGCAAAGCATCTATCCTGACAGATATATGTGGATGGTCTCCATTATTGAAAGAACCCTTGTTAGTCTTCATACTTCTGAGGTTTCAGATTCTCTGTGCACAATGGCTGGTGAATAAAGATCCCTTTTCAAATAGATTACTGATGTAGAGGAGACCACATTGTGAGCATTGATCGTAGTAGCCTAGATTCTGGGGAAGTATTGCTTCATCTGGGAGCTACGTTTGGGCCCTTGGATACTGGGGAGGGTGGAGGTAAATTGGCATGTCTTGCACCTTCATCGTTTGCAGGGGAAGGTTCCATGGGGCTATGTGAAGTGTGTGGGGGTGGAGGAAGAGTGGGCTAGGGTTGCCTGGAGGGTACAGTCCCTTCAGAAGGCAGACAAGGAAGGAGAGGGGAACATGTGTCTTTGGGGTGGCATCTCACTGGAGGTACCAGAAATGGTGTCTGATGATTGTCTGGATGTGGATGCTGGTGAGATGGTAGGTAAGGACAAGGGGAGTCCTATCGTTGCTGCGGGAGGGAAGGGGGCGGTAAGGGCAGAAATGTGGGAGATGGGTTGGACCTGGTTGAGGGCCTTGTCGACAACAGTGCTAGGGAATCCTCCGCTGAGGAAGAAGGTGGACATTTCGGAGGCTCCCTTGTTGAAGTTGGCCTCATCTGAACATATGCAACAGAGACAGAGGAACTGAGAGAATGGGATGGATTCTTTACATGAAGCAAGGTGTGAGGATGTATAGTCCAGGTAACTGTGGGAATCAGTGGGTTTATAGTGGATATTAGTGGCCAGTCTATCCCCAGAGATGGAAACAGAGATGTTGAGGAAGGGAAGGGAGGAGTGAGATGGACCAGGTGAAAGTGAGGGCAGGGGAAACTGCAATACCTGCCCATTTACCTCCTCCCTCCCCAGTATCCAAGGCACCGAACATACCTTCCAGGTGAAGTGGCACTTTACCTGCATTTCACACAATCTAGTCTCCTCTCTCCACTGGTCACAATGCGGTCTCCTTTACATGCGGAGAATGAAGTGTAGACTGGGAGACCGCTTTGCAGAACGCCTATGTTCTGCTCGCAAAAAGACCCTGAGCTTCCAGTTGCCTGCAACTTTAAAACACCACCCTGTTGCCTGGCCAACATCTCTGTCTCAGGCTTGCTCCAGTGTTCCAGTGAAGCTCAGCACAAACTGGGAGAACAACACCTTTTTTTTGTGGGGGATGGGGACCCTGCAGCCGTCCGGGCTCAATATCGAGCTCAATAATTTTAGGGCCTAAACTCTTCCATGTCCCAGCCTCCAACCCCACACACCAAGCCTTGTTATCACATAACCTGCCATTACACACTATTGTCAGTCACTAATAATCCCCATTAACAGGTACTCACCCTCCCAGCCAGATCATTATCAACTCCTTCGTCTATCCAACAGCTCCTCTTTTTTGGAGATAGTAGGAACTGCAGATGCTGGAGAATCTGAGATAACAAGGTGTAGAGCTGGATGAACAATGGATGAAGAAGCATCCAGGCCAAAAATGTCAGCCTTCCTGTTCCTGTGAAGCTGCTTGGCCTCCTGTGTTCATCCAGCCCTACACCTTGTTGTCTCAGCTCTTCTTTCTCTTTGGGCTCTATCCTTTATCCTATTGTTTACTCCCTACCCCATCCCTCTCTCTATTTTCTACAACACACCAAACCAACATTTTCTCAGCTACCATCAGTTCTAAGGAAGGGTCACATGACCCAAAACATTAATTTTTTCCTTCACAGATGCTGCCAGACATGCTGAGATTTTCCAGCATCTTCTGTTTTGTTCCTGATTTACAACATCTGCAGTTCTCTTAGCTTTTATCCTGTATTTTGGCATCCTTTCTTTGACTTTAAACCAATATTGTATTAAATTAGATTAAATTAGATTCCCTACAGTGTGGAAACAGGCCCTTCGGCCCAACAAGTCCACACTGCCTCTTACAGCATCCCACCCAGACCCCCTATAACCCACACACCCCTGAACACTACTGGCAATTTAGCATGGCCGAACCACCTAGCCTGCACATCTTTGGACTGTGGGAGGAAACCGGAGCACCTGGAGGAAACCCACGCAGACACAGGGAGAATGTGCAAACTCCACACAGGCAGTTACCCGAGGCTGGAACCGAACCTGGGTCCCTGGCGCTGTGAGGCTGCAGTGCTAACCATCTTTGGACTGCGGGAGGAAACCTTCCTTTTTCACAAATTCTATTAAGGTCAGAGAGTTATACAGCATGGAAATAGGGCCTTTGGTCCAACTCATCCTTGCCAACCAGACATCCCAATCAAGACCTAGTCTCATATGCCATCATTTGACCCATATCCCGCCAAACACTTCCTATTCATGTACCCATCCATATGCCTTTTAAATGTTGTGATTGTACCCACCTCCATCATCTCCTCTGGCAGCTCGTTCCATACACGCACCAGCCTCCGCGTGAAATAGTTGCTGCTTAGGTCCCTTTTAAATCTTTCCCCTCTCACCTTAAACCTATGCCCTCTAATTTTGGACTCCTGTATGCTGGGGAAAAGACCTTTAGCTATTCACCCTATCCATGTCCCTCATGATTTTATAAACCTCTGAAAGGTCATCTCTCAGCCTCTGGCACACAAGGAAAAAAAGCTCCAGCCTATTCAGCTTCTCCCTATAGCTCAAACCCTCTAAACCTGGCAACATCCTTGTAAATCTTTTCTGAGCCCTTTTGAGTTTAACAATATCTTTCCTATAGCAGGGACACCAGAACTGAACACTGTATTCTAAAAGTGGCCTCACCAATGTTCAGTACAACTGCAACATGATGCGCCAACTCCAGTACTCAGTGCACAGCTGAACCTCTTTGGCAACACTCCCCAGGACCCTACCATTGTTGTGTAAGTCCTGCCTTGGTTTGCCTTTCACTGTCATAAGACAAAGAACTACCTAGGAGTGATGACGTGTTGTTCTGCTGAAGGTAAGACAGCTGAGTAAGTGTTTTCTCTGTGAAGTTATACACCTGATAGCATGTGGCAAATTTCAGCTTACTGAATCAGTACGTAGCTAGTGCTTGGATTGGCATTGCTGCGTAGTACTGGAATACTACATTTAAAAAAAAAAATCGGTGCAGGTATTTCTATTTTATCGATCACAAGCTTGAATTCCAGTTCTGTTCAGAGAGTCCATGTGACTGTGCTGTGCAATTATTAGATGCAATTAAACTAGTACTGGTGTTTGGTAACCTTGGTGGGTTTAATGTACTTGCCTTTATTTGCATTAATAATAAATTCCTAGATGATCTTTGAGGAATTTCTGTTCTTATTTCTTGAATTGGGGATTTGGGGGATAGAACTGGAAAAATTTGGCACAGGTTTTGTTTTCCAGGTCTGCCCTTTTCAAAGAGTCCGCAAAATTGGCAAATAAATCTCAAGCAAGCAACCTTTTTGAAAATCAAACTTGCAATCCAGTATTTCAAAATAGAGGGGGTTATTTTCTCCTGTGCTGGAGGTAATTACTTAAGATGCTATGGAATTGGCTTTGGACCATTTTTCAGATTTGCAGTTGAGAAGTGGAGTGCTATAGAAGACCAGAAAGTTTCGTCTGGGAGATTAGTTGGGTAATTACCACCTCTTTTAATATTAATAAACTTTTTAAATCTACAAAGCTGGGAATAGTCACTTGAGTTCTTCATGTTATGGAATTGGTAGCATGGAAATGGCTTCTAATTGGATGTGTCTGGGTACTGTGATCCCTAATCATATTTCATAGTATATTTTACTCCATTTTTGTAGGCTGGCTTGAAAGTATCAGTTCCTGGTCCTCCCACCCACTCGACATGAACTTAATTTCAAATTGCTAGCTAATCGTTGCTCTTTAAAGTTAGGTGGGAGACCAGTTTGAATCATTCTAGGAAATGATTAAAATTTGACCAGTAAATAGTCAGAATTGAAAATTCAGGAAACACCTAATTTAGATGAGGCTCTGAAGCATGAGTGAGTTTTTCAAAATTAATACTCCTGAAATAGTACTGAGGATGGGACGGATTAAACAATTTTCTTCAGAATTTTGCAGTACAAGGCTCAAGCCACAGTCCAAAAATGTATTAAATATATCTGATGCCCAACACCAGCCTTAAATAATCATGGATCTATTTGGCGATCATTCTATTGCTCTGTAAATATTTACTTGTGCTCCCCTTTTTAGTGAGACACCTGGCTCACTGCACGTATGTATGGTGACTGCGCTTCACTTCTTTCTCCCAGCTCATAGCAGAGTCATTTGCACACTGCTCAGGTATTTTGTAGGCTCCCAGACTCATTGCTTGGATTAACTTCCGTTTCTACTTTCTGTGACGTGACGATTCTTCACAAAATTTTACAAGGCAGCAGAAAATGAAATAAAACAGATGCAGTTAAAAATTGGATGCCATTTTGGTATTTGCTGGCATGAACCAGTGGTTACCTGCCCTGAATATTTCCCTATGTGACCTTATGTCAAATTTGTTTGATAACACTTCTGTGAAGTGCTTGGGCTGTTTTAATACATTCAAACTGCCATGTGGATACAAATTGTTCCTTCTGTTGAAGAGCCTTTCTGACATTATTTTAGATGTGTTCATACATGCCATTTTAAAAATGTTCATCTGTTGATGTAAATTATGGAACAGATTCTGTTCCGAATTATTTCTGTGCATGCAGATTTGTTGTAGTTTTCTCGAACTATTTTAAGAGGTGCCTTAGTAATTCACTTAGCATTATTTCAAAATAGAATTTATTTTTACAAAGCAGACCTATTGACCATTTACAACACCATACCATCTACACCTCATGTAAGCTCCAACTGATCTTATTTGATCATTTTGTCTAAATTGTATATGTGCGCAGAAATGTTCAGAACATTCTGAGCTGACCTCAGAAAGAGACGTAGGCAGTATTGCACACATTTTATGCACAGGTATGTCTAGGCATGTACATACTTAGACAGTATTCCAGAACATTCTGGAGCTGACAGACATGACCTGTGTTGGGGGTATCTTTGTACATCACTCACCCACATTTATCACTTTGCTAGCCATTCAAAAGCCCTGCATTTGGTTATTAAACACATTAACTGCTTTTTGGGTGATAGGATTGCCACTGACAAAGGTTCGAGCATATTACGGCTGGCAGCTAATTCCCCCAGTTGCTGCTGCCTGTAATGGAGGGATACCCCCTCTGATGCTGTTTGGCCTGCGGTGTTCATCCAGCTCTGCACTTTGATACCTGGCTTGGGTTGGTTGGCTGCACCTGGGGTAAAATTTCCACCCGACTGTAACAACTCCTGGAAATAAATCTTGCCCCTGGAGCAGAAAGCTCAGCAACAGGTTTCCCTCTACCAAGCAGGGACTTAAGTCCCTCAGGGTTCTTGGGAATTAAGTCAGCAGTGACTTTGGAGATAGTCATAGAAATGTTGCTGCCATTTTTAAGTTCCAACCATCAGTTCCATAAAGCCATCATTCCTGATGTTTACCTTCAAACTATTTTCTTTCACCTTCCCTTCCATTGTCTTATTTTGGAACATTGCTAAACCTCTGTTTCCAGTTTTGGCAAAGACTCTCCACTCAATGTCAAGCAATCTTTCTGTTTCGCAGTTGCTAACACATCTGCTTTGACTTTAAAGAGGATTGGAATCCATTTATGAAATTTTCTTCATTACTTTTCTGCAAAATGATCATCATAAATTCCAGGTGTATGCCCAGAGTCTAATTTTGAAACTGCTAGACTTCATTTGGGGTTTTGCCATCTCTCTAGGAGCTACTGGGAGCAGTGGCAATGATATGGTTGGGCCTATGTCAGGGGCTGGCTTTTGATTTGTGGAGGAAAGTAAGTGATGGTATGGTGGGAGCTGTGGGGAGGTGGTTTACTGCGAGACTAAGTGGAGGAGTCAGAAGAAAAGGTAAGGCTATTGAATACCAGTGAAGGATACATGAGGCCCTAAATGGTCATTAAGTGTTCAATTAAGGGCCTCAGTTGATTTCCAGGCAGCACACTCCAGCCAGGATCTCCTTGATGATCAATATCCTCCCCCACCATTTCTAAATTCACCGCTGAGTAATGGGCATTAAATTCCACCCATTGTATGCACAAAAGGGTAAAATTATCTTCTCTGGAGGCAGTGAGCTCTTAGTCATAATGGATTTCATAATGTATTTTTTTCAAACAGAAAAGCATACTTCAATGTCCCTTGTTATCGAAAGAAATTGTAGTATCCATTAATCAATTTTTAAATAAATCCAGCAAAAGTCCTTGATTTTATTCTTGTCTATTAACTAGAGGAACGACCCTGATAATTTCATTTGCATTCATACAATATATAGCACAAATTAATCTGCTAAACGCAGACAAAATAAGAAAAGACACTGCACTTTTGTTCTTCATAGACAAAACAGTTCTGTTCATTCTTAAGTATGCAGTGAAACAGTTAACTATTTTGCCAGGACATTCTGACATTCTCAGTTGACTCAAAGAAAAGCATTTTGTTTCTTTTGAAAAATCAAATGAGAATGAATTACTGTCTATTCAACGAATAGCAATGGGGTCGTTTCAAACATTTGATGTATGAGGAGAATTTTATTGACGCTCAACTATCATTCAGATAGTTTGTTTCCAGTGCTATATATTTAGCCTGTATTTAGTCATTTGCACACTAGACAGGGAGAACATATGAACTGAGTTTGTTCTGTCCTTTTACCAAGAATTTCATTTGCCTCAATATCACCAGGATTATCACTCCGAAATTCTGAAAACATTTTATAAGGATTGTATGTCAAATTGCTTACTCAATTATAATTTTGATGTGAATATTGAAAGATTTTCATTTGTCTTTGGATCATTAACTGGTGAATTTTATAGGCTTTGAGTTTTTTTCACTTCTGTAACAGGATGAAGATATGAATGTAATGATGAAGCTGGCAGTATTCCTTATTAAGGCACAAATCAGATAGCAATTTTTGGTGAATGCACTTAAACACAAAAACCCAAAAGTTGCTAATTGAGAAGTACTGCTCTTCTCAACTACACAAAAGTAATATCCCAGCATTTTGTTCTTTGTTCAAATGTAATGAACGTGTGGGCTTCTGTATTGATATTGTGGCTACAAATTACATGCATGACAAAAACATATGTTTCTCCATTTCAGTCTAAGACTCCATTAAACAACATAGAAAATATTAATTAATTACTAACTCACATGAATATACATACTTTGAGCTGGTAACAATGCATCAGTGATAAACAATGCAAAATACAAAACAAGAACTTAATGTTTTCTCGCACAACATAGCATGCCTACCCAAGTTAAACTTTTGAGATTCGAAATGATGAACACTGGTGTTAAAAGAGAAAGGGATTTCCTTATCTGTGATTTAATACAGGCATTAACCTATTATATTTTGAGTTCATTGATACTTCTGCTGAAATGGAGGACACATGATGCTGTATGACCACATTTATACTGCCTTATAAGTTGCTAACAATGATATCTAAGTTATAGGGTCTTTTTTATTTTGAACTTTTATATTTTATCCTGAGACCAAAATCTTATTCTGGCTTAACTTTACAGTGCTCTGAGTGGAATACTTACGCAAATGTAAAATAAGATGGAAATTTAATTAATTTCATTTCTCTGCTTATTGCAAATATAAAGTTATTAAAATTATTGGTTAAGCATATTTAATGAAACGCTTGAAATTTCAATAATCAATTTGAAATTATATTAATTATT
Source organism: Stegostoma tigrinum (assembly GCF_030684315.1). Lineage (NCBI taxonomy): Eukaryota > Metazoa > Chordata > Chondrichthyes > Orectolobiformes > Stegostomatidae > Stegostoma > Stegostoma tigrinum. The sequence continues at coordinate 29,578,458 of NC_081372.1, forward strand.
CAGTGCATCGGGCTACCACTTCAATGGTTAAGCAATTGATGGATTTGTAGAATAGCATTTGAATTTGCAATGTCGTCTGTAAATTTCTCGTACTCCCACATTCCTACGCCATTCACAATACGTACTTTGTATTGTGAACTTCATTATTTAGTCCTCAAGACAACACAAACCATGAACAATTTCATGAAACTGGTTTTGTTTCTTAATCAGGTGTAACAGAATATAGTGCATTCAGCAACATAAACACTGGAACCAGACCACCCACAACTATGGCAGCAAGGTTCTACAGCAGATAGAGTCCAGTCATAGAGTTATACAGTATGGAAACAGACCCTTTGGTCCAACCAGTCCATGCTGAACATAATCCCAAACTAAACTAGTCCCACCTACCTGCTCCTAGCCTCCAAATATTTCCTATTCATGTGTTTGTGCAAACGTCTTTTAAACATTGTAATGTGAACCACCTTCTGTGTAAAAAAAAACTCATATCTTTTTTAAATCGCTCTCCTCCCATCTTCAATATGTGCCCTCTAGTCTTGAAATACCCCATCCAAGAGAAAAAAACAATAACAATAAACTCTTAATATACCCCTCATTAATTTATAAACTTCTATCAGGTCGACTCTCAAGCTTCAACGCTCCAGTGGAAAAAAAAAGCTTCAGCCTTTCAAGCCTTTCTTTATAATTTAAAGCTTACCCGGCAACATCCTGATAAATCTCTTCTGAACCCTCTCCAGCATAGTAAGATCTTTCCTCTAACTGGGCGACTAGAACTGGACACAGTACTCCAGAAAAGGCCTCACCAATGTCCTGTACAGCCGCAACATGACTTCTCAATTCTTATATCCAATGTCAGAAGTGACAACTTTGGGATGAGATGTTCAACTGAGGCCTGTGTAGAGGGTCTCATGGTAGAAGAGCAGGGGAATACTCGCTTTATCCTGTCCAACATTTATTCCTCCACCTCTCTCCCAAATCAGGCTGTCTGGTGGTTGCCACAATCTTACAGTCGTTTGTTTGCTCACTGAGCCGGTTGTTCCATGGTGTGCAGACACGTCATTACCATTCTAGGCAGCATCATCTGTGTGACCTCTAATCAAAGCATTGGTGTTCTGTTCTGTTCCAAATTTACACGATCTTCTGGTATGGTGGGCCCTGTCCCTTTCAGTTCTGCTTTATAGCAGCGATATGTAAACGGGGATAATGGGAACTGCAGATGCTGGAGAATTCCAAGATAATAAAATGTGAGGCTGGATGAACACAGCAGGGCAAGCAGCATCTCAGGAGCACAAAAGCTGATGTTTCGGGCCTGGACCCTTCATCAGAGAGGGGGATGGGGAGAGGGAACTGGAATAAATAGGGAGAGAGGGGGAGGCGGGCCGAAGATGGAGAGTAAAGAAGATAGGTGGAGAGAGTATAGGTGGGGAGGTAGGGAGGGGATAGGTCAGTCCAGGGAAGACGGACAGGTCAAGGAGGTGGGATGAGGTTAGTAGGTAGATGGGGGTGCGGCTTGGGGTGGGAGGAAGGGATGGGTGAGAGGAAGAACCGGTTAGGGAGGCAGAGACAGGTTGGACTGGTATTGGAATGCAGTGGGTAGGGGGGAAGAGCTGGGCTGGTTGTGTGGTGCAGTGGGGGGAGGGGACGAACTGGGCTGGTTTTGGGATGCAGTGGGGGAAGGGGAGATTTTGAAACTGGTGAAGTCCACATTGATACCGGGGGCTGCAGGGTTCCCAAGCGGAATATGAGTTGCTGTTCCTGCAACCTTCGGGTGGCATCATTGTGGCACTGCAGGAGGCCCAGGATGGACATGTCATCTAAGGAATGGATGGGGGAATTAAAATGGTTCGCGACTGGGAGGTACAGTTGTTTGTTGCAAACCGAGTGGAGGTGTTCTGCAAAGCGGTCCCCAAGCCTCTGCTTGGTTTCCCCAATGTAGAGGAAGCCACAACGGGTACAGTGGATGCAGTATACCACATTGGCAGATGTGCAGGTGAACCTCTGCTTAATGTGGAATGTCATCTTGGGGCCTGGGATAGGAGTGAGGGAGGAGGTGTGGGGACAAGTGTAGCATTTCCTGCGGTTGCAGGGGAAGGTGCCGGGTGTGGTGGGGTTGGAGGACAGCGTGGAGCGAACAAGGGAGTTACGGAGAGAGTGGTCTCTCCAGAAAGCAGACAGGGGTGGGGATGGAAAAATGTCTTGGGTGGTGGGGTCGGATAGTAGATGGCAGACACGTTGGAGGATGATGCGTTGTATCTGGAGGTTGGTGGGGTGGTATGTGAGGACGAGGGGGATTCTCTTTGCGTGGTTATTGCGGGGATGGAGTGTGAGGGATGTGTTGCGGGAAATGCGGGAGACACGGTCAAGGGTGTTCCACCTCAAATTGTAAGGTATTTAAATGAATTTGAAGGTATACAGATACACAGGTGAAAATGTGTGAGACCATAAGTAGGTAAGGTCGCTATAAAAACAAACACAGTTCTTGATTTTGCATCTTGAAGCCAGGGAAGGAGGCATAAAAATTTGAGCTAATACACTGGAAACTTTCCCATGTAGAAATCTATTGACCTGGATATTCTGATGGATGATCATTGGAGCATGGCAGACCAGAGCTGCACATTGGAACCATGCAGATTTCCAGATGCTGAAACTGGAACCTGCTGGAAAGCTCTGTTCAAGTCTGTGAATGTAGAGGTTTCTGCTTCTAGTAATTTAATAGTTACCCAGGAAAAGTTGGAGGATTAAAATCCTAATCTAACTCTTAGATAAATGTTAAGATCACCCTTTGAGACTCCTCGTTCACTCCCACAAATACCCCTCCCTCCCCAAACCACATCTGTTGAACACTGCCTACCCACCTCCCCAAAAGCACTCCACTAATCCAATATGATTCCACACTCTCCTCAGATCTGACACCACCCTCACTGATGCTGCTGGCCTGACATTACATCCTTGCTACTAACAGACGGCCTTTCTCAACTCACCCCCTGAGATGGCTCCAAACTCCACATCCAACTGGCAACCTTGGCACGCTACCCACCTGGCACCCTAATCTTTTAATTAGCTGCCACTCTAATCTCTCACTTTACATATGTTTACCTTTTTACAGCAGCTGTCAAAATGAATGACTGTATTGCTGGATGGTAAAATCTCAGACTGTAACAACTGGCTTCTGTAAAAGGGGACCTAGTTTGGCTTCTACTGTCGATCCTGCACAGTTAGGAACTGTCTGATTTCAGGTTTATGTTCTGCATTTCTGAGGAAGTCAGGATCTGAATTCCCAGCTAGAAATGTGAAGCTTGTTGCTAATGGGGAAAAAAAAGGCACCGAGCAGCAATTTGCCTGTGATTGCCACTGCCCAGAATATCTAGGCTGTAGTTTGAAATTGTCAGAAAAGAAACTCCAAAATGCTTCGGTGCAGAGGGATCTGGGTGTCCTTATTTATGAATTGCAGAAAACTAGTATGAAGGTAAAGCAGGTAATGAGGAGGCAAATGAAATTCTAGCATTTATTACAAAGGAATGGAGCATTAAAGTAGGAAATTGTTGTTGCATTTGTGTAAGGCTTTGCTAAGACTGCATCTGGACTACTGTGCACAGTTTGGTCCCCTTACGTGAGGAACGGTGTAATTACTTTGGAGGCTGTTTAGTGAAGTTCAGAGATATATTAGATAGAGACAACTAGGATCAAATGAATCTCTTAAAAGAGTATAAGGAGTGAAGAGGCATTCTTTAAAGGGAAATCAGTAAGACAAGGAGGGGATACAAGATAACCTTAGCAGATAAGGTTAAGGATAATCCAACGAGATTCTACAAGTATCTTCAGAGCAAAAGACCAACCAGAGGGAGAGTAGGGACCCTTAAAGATCAATGATGTTGTCTTTGTGTTGAACCTCAGAAGATAGAAAAGATATGAAATGAATATTTACTGGGGAGAAAGAAATGGAGGCTACAGAACTGAGGGAAATAAATACTGCTGTTTTGAAAATGGTTCTCGTTACAGAAGAGAAAATGCTAAAGGCCTTAGAAAACATAATGGTGGATAAATCTCTGGGATCTAATTAATGTATCACAGGACATTATAGGAAGTTAGGGAGGAAATTGTGGGGCTCCTAGTCGAGATATTTATATCGCCTCGAACCACGGGTGAGGTGTTGGAGCACTGGAGGGTGGCTAATGTTGTGCCTTCATTTAAGAAATCTTTTAAGGGGGAACCTGGAAACTATAGACTTGTGATTCTGACATTGATGGTGGGTAAGTTGGTTCTGAAAGATAGGATTTACCTGCATATGGAGAGGCAAGAACTGATTAGGGATAGTCAGCATGGTTTTATGTGAGGGAAATCGCATCTCAAAAACTTGCTTGAGTTTTTTAACGAAGTAACCAAGAAGAGTGATTAGGGCAGAGTAGTAGACATTGTTTACTTTGACTTTAGTAAAGCCTTTAAGGTTCCACATGGTAGACTAATTTATAAAATTAAATCACGTGGGATTCAGGGAGAACTTGCCAATTGAATACAAAGTTGGCTTTATGTTTGCAGACAGAGGGTGGTAGTGGGGAGCTGTTTTTTGGACTGGACACCTGTGACCAGTGTTGTTCCACTGGGATCAGTAATAGGTCCACTTTTGTTTGTCATTTCTATAAATGATTTGACTGGGAATATAGGAGGCATGGTTAATAAGTTTGCATTATGACGCCAAAATCGGTGGTGTAATGAACAGTGAAGAACAGAAGGTTTGAGTTAGGAAAACAGGCTGGATAGGCTAGGACTGTTTTAACTGGAACATGCGAGGTTGAGGGGTGACTTTATAGAAGTTTATAAAACCATGAGGAGAATAGACAAGATGAGTAGCAAATGTTTTTTCCCAAAGATGGGGGGAGTTCAAACTAGCAGCATATTTTTAAAGTGACAGGAAGAAGATTTAAAAGTACATGCGGGGCAACCTTTTTACGCAGAGAGTTGTTTGGAATGAACTGCCAGAGGAAATAGTGGATGCAGGTACAGTTACAATATTTAAAAGACCTTTTGGATAAGTACATGAATAGGAAAGCTTTGAAGGGACATGTGCCAAATGCAGGCAGGTGGGAGTCGTTTAGTTTGGAAACGTTGTAGGTGTGGATTAGTTGGCCTGAAGGGTCTGTTTCCAAGCTGTATGACTCTATTAATTCCAAAAGTGAAAGGCTTAACTTGTAAGGAGAGGTTGAGCAGTTGAGGCTTATACTTGCTAGGGCTTAGAAGGGCGAGAGGACATCTAATTGAGGTATACAAGATACTAAAGGGATTGGCAAAGTCGATACCAAGTTGATGTTTCCCCTTGTGGGCAATTTAGAATGAGAGATCATAGTTTTAGAATAATTAGTCGAATTATTAGACACTAATTAGACAAAGATGAGGAGTAATTGCTTCTCTCAGGGGATTGTGAACCTGTAAAATTCACTACCCCAGAGTGGGGTGGACTCAGGGACATTGAATAAATTAAAGGAAGAGATAGATAGATATAAAATTATTAACAATAGACAATAGGTGCTGGAGTAGGCCATTCGTCCCTTCGAGCCAGCACCACCATTCATTATGATCATGGCTGATCATCCACAATCAGTATCTTGTTCCTGCCTTATCCTCATAACCCTTGATTCCACTATCTGTAAGAGCTCTATTCATCTTTTTCTTGAAACTATCCAGAGACTTGGCCTCCACTGCCTTCTGGGACAGAGCATTCCATATATCCACCACTCTCTGGGTGAAGTTGTTTTTCCTCAACTCTGTTCTAAATGGCCTACCCCTTATTTTTAAACTGTGTCCTCTGGTTCTTGACTCATCTATCAGCAGAAACATGCTTCCTGCCTCCAGAGTGTCTAATCCCTTATTAATCTTATGTCTCAATCAGATCCCCTCTCATCCTTCTAAACTTAAGTGTATACAAGCCCAGTCGCTCCAATCTTTCAACGTATGATAGTCCCGTCATTCTGGGAATTAACCTTGTGAATCTATGTTGCACTCCCTCAATAGCAACAATGTCCTTCCTCAAATATGGAGACCAAAACTGCACACAATACTCCAGATGTGGTCTCACTAGGGTCCTGTACAGCTACAGAAGATCCTCTTTGCTCTTATACTCAATTCCTCTTGTTATGAAGGCCAGCATGCCATTAGCTTTCTTCACTGCCTGCTGTACCTGCAAGCTTGCTTTCATTGACTGATGTACAAGAACACCTAGATCTCGTTGTACTTCCCCTTTACCTAACTTGACTCCATTTAGATAGTAATCTGCCTTCCTGTTCTTGCCACCAAAGTGGATAACCTCACATTTATCCACATTAAACTGCATCTGCCATGCATCCGTCCACTTACCTAGCCTTTCCAAGTCACCCTGTATTCTCATAACATCCTCGTCACATTTCACACTGCCACCCAACTTTGTGTCATCAGCAAATTTGCTAATATTACTTTTAATGCCTCCATCTATATCAGTAATGTATATTGTAAACAGCTGCGATCCCAGCACCGAACCTTGCGGTACCCCACTGGTTACCGCCTACCATTCCGAAAGGGACCTGTTTATCACTACTCTTTGCTTCCTGTCAGCCAGCCAATTTTTAATCCAAGTCAGTATTTTGCCCCCAAAACCATGTGCCCTAATTTTGCTCACTATTCTCCTATGTCGGACTTTATCAAAGGCTTTCTGAAAGTCCAGGTACACTACACCCACTGGCTCTCCCTTGTCCATCTTCATGGTTACATCCTCAAAAAATTCCAGAAGATTAGTCAAGCATGATTTCCCCTTCATAAATCCATGCTGACTCTGACATATCCTGTTACTACTATCCAAATGAGTCGTAATTTCATCTTTTATAACTGACTCCAGCATCTTTCCCACCACTGACGTCAGGCTAATTCCCTGTTTTCTCTCTCCCTCCTTTCTTGAAGAGTGGGACAACATTAGCCACCCTCCAATCTGCCAGAACAGATCCTGAATCTATAGAATATTGGAAAATGATTACCAATGCAGCCACGATTTCTAGAGCCACCTCCTTAAGTACCCTAGGATGCAGACCATCAGGTCCCGGGGACTTATCAGCCTTCAGACCTAACAGCCTATCCAACACCATTTCCTCCCTCATATCAATTCCCTTCAGTTCATCCATTACCCTAGGTCCTTCGGCCACTATTGCATCTGGGAGATTGCTTGTGTCTTCCCTAGTGAAGACAGATCCAAAGTACCTATTCAACTCTTATGCCATTTCCTTGTTCCTCATAATAAATTCACCCATTTCTGACTTCAAGGGCCCAATTTTAATCTTAACCATTTTTTTTTCTTTTCACATACCTAAAAAAGCTTTTACTATCCTCCTTTATATTTTTGGCCAGTTTGCCTTTGTACCTCATTTTTTCTCCACGTATTGCCTTTTTAGTATCTTCTGTTGCTCTTTAAAAGTTTCCCAGTCCTTCGGCTTCCCACTCATCTTTGCTGTGTTTATACTTCTTCTCTTTTATTTTTATACAGTCCTTAACTTCCCTCGTCAGCCACGGCTGCCCCCGCCTCCCCTTAGGATCTTTCTTCCTCTTTGGAGTGAACTGATCCTGCACCTTCTGCATTATATCCAGAAATACTTGCCATTGTTGTTCCACTGCCATCCCTGATAGGGTATTGTACCATTGAACTTTGGCCAGCTCCTCCCTCATAGCTCCATAGTTCCCTTTGTTCAACTGCAATACTGACACTTCTGATTGTCCCTTCTCCCTCTCAAATTAAAGGTTAAAGAGTTATGGGGAGAAAGCAGAAATGTGGAGACTGAGATGAGATCAGCCATGATTATACTAAATGGTGGAACAGGCTTGAGGAGCTTACTTGCTTAATCCTGCTTCCAATTTTTATGTCCTTATTCTAACAAATAGAACAACTTTCCTGTATGCTTTATAATGTTTTAGCAGTTTTTTAAGCTTTGAGTAAATATTTAAAACTGTGATATTTTCTGGTTCACACACGTGTGGCATTCTAACATCATTCTATAATTCAGAAAATTACAAAGTGAAGTGGTGATGTCTCAATTATTTGGGACGGAGGAGGTTACATTGTATACCAATTTGTTTTTGCTGCAGTGTAGAACAGTGTACAATTTAGATCATCTTATTATTGGAAAAATATACAAAAGATAATAAATTAGGTACCACGAGATTGCAACAGATTTTCTTCAGTATTTTGCCAGAAGGCAGTCTAATGCACTGCACCTCCACAGTGGGTAGGAGGATGAGGTAATTGTTAATCTCCACCAGTCAGGACAGTGATCAAACCCCAAGCTATTGGCACCAATCTCATGCAAACTCATCGTCAAGATGACTAAGCTAACCAGTCGCTCCAAGGTTTTTTTTCCCCACGGAATTTCTTCATCAAGCACAAGCTGGGTGAATCTAAATCATTTATCTTAGCCTTGTTTTAACACCTCATGATGTTAGTCATTTCAATGTGAGCACAACCTCCCACCTGTATTCCCATGTGGTGAACGATAGCGTCCTGTTGCCAATATGGGAGGGTTTAGACTAGTGTGGTGGGGGCTGGGAACCAAAGTAGTAAGTCAACATGGGGAGAGATTGAAGAGAAGGCTGATATTAAGTCAAGAAGGTCAAACAGAGAGAAGAAGCAGGACCAGGTTAATAAGCAAGGTGGGAATGGTGGTCTGAAGCATACTTATTTTAATGAACAAAGTATAACAGGTAACACAGAGCTTGTATTGGTACCCGGAACTATGAAGTGATAGCCATTACAGAAAGTTGGTTGAGAGAAGGGCAGGAGCGGCAGCTCCTACGTTCCAGAGTTTACATGTTTCAAGCATGATAGAGAGGGATATAAAATGGGTAGGGGAGGATATCACAGCTGCTCTGAGAGGACATCTTGGAGGATTCATCCAGTGAGGCCGTATGGGTAAAATTTAGGAAAAAGAAAGGTATAATCACAATGATGGGATTATACTACAGGCCTCCCAATAGCCAGCAAGAGATGAGGAACAAAATTTAAAAAAGGCAGACTGTGAAAGTAAGTGATTTTAATTTCCCATATTATTCACTGGGATTTTCTTAGTGCCAGGGACTTAGATGGGGCAGAATTTGATAGGTGCATTTGGGAGGGTTTCATGAAACAACATAAAGATAGTCCAACTATGGACAGGGCCACGCAAGACCATGTAGTGGGAAATGAGCCAAACCTGATGATCTAAATTTCAGAGGGAGCCATAAAATATTCTTGACAGTTCGGATTAACAGGAATTCCCAAAGCTTTTTATATGTATATTAAGAGCAAGATGGTAGCTAGTGAATGGATAGATCCACTCAAGGACAAAGAAGGGTGAGGTCCTTAATGAGTCCTTCACATCGGTGTTCATTAAGGAGAAGGACATGAATGGTGACAAATTTAGGGAGTGCTATGTTGATGTTTGAGGGCATGTCAATATTAGGAAAGAGGAGATGTAAGGTGTCTTGAAAAACATTAAGGTAGGTGTGTCCTCAGGGCCTGAGGGGATCTATCCTATGATGCTGAGGGAAGCAAGAGGGGACATTGCTGGAGTCTTGCCACAGATCTTTGTATCCTCTTAAGCTATAGGTGAGGCCCCAGAAGACTGGGGAATAGCCTACAGTGCTTCCTTGTTTGAAGAAGGGCAACAAGGATAATCCAGAAAATTTATAGGCTGGTGAACCTGAGAACATAGAACATAGAACATAGACAAGTACAGCACAGTACAGTCCTTTGGCCCACAATGTTGTGCCGAACTTTTACCCTAAACCTATGGCCTTTCTCACCTCCATCCTTACTTTATAATATCATCCATATACTTATCTAACAGCTACTTAAATGCTCCTAATGAGGCCGATGCCACTACCCTCTCTGGCAATTCATTCCACGCCCCTACCACTCTCTGAATAAAGAACCTACCTCTGACATCTCCCCTGTATCTACCTCCACTCACTTTAAAACTATGCTCCCTCATAATAGCTACCTCCACCCTAGGAAAAAGTCTCTGGCTGTCCACTCTATACCTCTGATCATTTTTTACTCCTCTATCAAGTCACCTCTCATCGTTCGTCATTCTAAACAAAAAAGCCCTAGCTCTCTCAACCTTTCCTTGTAAGACTTTATCTCCATTCCAGGCAACATCCTGGTAAATCTCCTCTGCACCTTTCCAACATTTCCATATCCTTCCTGTAAAGCCTTACATCAGTGATAGGAAATTTTTGGAGAAGGTTCTTAGGAACAGGATTTACTTACATTTGGAAAAGAATAGATTTATTATGGAGAGTCAGCATGGCTTTGTACAGGGAATGTATTGTCTCACAAACTTGATTGATTCTTTTTGAAAAAGGGATGAAGATGGTTGATGAGGGTTGGGCATGGATGCAGTCTACATGGACTTTACCAAAGCATTTGACAATGGTAAGCTGGTCTAGAAAGTTAAGTCACATGGGATCCACAGTGAGTTGGTAAATTGGGTACAAAATTGGCTTGGTCATAGAAGACTGATGATAAATGAGAAGGGATGTTTTACTGTTTGAAGGTCCACGACTAGTGGTGTTCCGCCAGGATCAATGCTGTGACCTCTGCTGTTTGTAATATATACAATTGACTGATATGAAAACGTCGGTGATCTGATTTAGTAAATTTGCAGATAGCACAAACATTGGTGGAGTTGTAGATAGTAAAGAAGGTTGTCAAAGAATACAACACAACATACATCATTTGGAAAGTTGGTGGAGAAAAAATGGCAGAGGGAGTTTAATCCAGACAAGCATGAGGTGCTGCATTCAGGGAGGTCAAATGCAGGAGAGAAGCATACAGTAAGTGTCAGGACCCCGAGGAGTGTTGAAATACAAAGGGATCTTGGGTGCAAATCCATAGCTCCCTGAAGCAGGCAACACAAGTGGATAAGTTGATAAAGAAGGCATATGGCATACGTGCCTTCATCCGGTGAGGCATTGTATTTAATAGTTATGGCAAATGCTGCAACTGTATAAGACCTTATATAGGGCCACATTTGGAGTATTGTGCGCAGTTCTGGTCGCCACATTACAGGAAGAATATGGAAGCTTTGAAAAAGGTGCAAAAAAGGCCTACCAAGATGTTGCCTGGTTTGTAGTGTACTAGCTACAAGGAGAGGTTGGACAAACATGGATTGTTTTTGCTAGAGTGTCAGAGGCTGACAGGTGACTTGATAGAAGTGTTTAAAATTATGAGAGGCATGGCTATGGTGGATTGTCAGTGTCTTTTTCCTAGGGTGGAAATATCAGACACTGATTAAAGGAGATGTGCAAGGTAAAATTTCTATATAGAGGACGGTAGGTACCTGGAACTCACTGTGAGTGAGGTCTTAGAAACAGTTATGACAGCAACATTTAAGAGGCATTTAGAAAGACAACAAATAGGTAGGGATTAGAGGGATATGGATCATGTGCAGGCAAATGCAATTAGTTTAGAATGGCGTCACGGTCTGGCATGGAATGGAATCAGGGTTCTGAAGAAGTGTCGTTGGACCAATAACATGAATTCTGTTTTCTGTCCACAGACGCTGCTAGACCCTACAATTTCTGTTTTTGTTTCTGATTTCCAGCACCGCAGTTCTTTGGTTTGTTTTGGTTGCAATGGCATCATGGTTGGCATAGACATGGTTGGGTGAAGAGGCTGTTTCTGTGCTGCACTCTTCTACGTTCTATGCTTTATATCTACTCTCTTCTTGGATCCTGGAAGACTAAGCATGAATGTGAGTTTTCAAGGATATCGTCAACTCTTCCCCTCTCCACATCTAAATCTTTGCAACATGAATCAATAGGTATAGTATCCTGATGCGGATTATCTATCCTGTATCTAACATAGGATTTGAACATGTGGGTGAACAAAAGATCATGAAGCAGGAATTCTTTATTACAAACATGAAAGGAAGTTAAGGTAGAGCAAGGAACACAGGGTATTTAAGCTTGTGGTTTACATCTAGTTGAGGAATCCTATATCTGTTTCTTCTCCCCTTTAGGCTTCCTTCCCTCAAAGATACCCTTACCTCGAGGGGGTCTCTCTTTGACTGCTCATACAGCCTTGCTCTGTGCTGTTTCTTACTGATGCCATCTGCTACTGGAGGTCCCAGCACAACAGTTTGGGCTATGCTGCCCAGCACTCTCCTTCACCTTCACCACTTACTGCTGGAAGTTCCTTTTATATTGAGTCACCAACTGTTTCTTTTTCCTCTTGGAAATAAAAGCAACTTTTAACAACTTAATGACTTTCTCAACTGTTCTCAGGGTCTTTTGTGATTCAGAGTCTACCCACTATTAGAAAAGAAGCTTCTGTCATTTTCTCCAAGTGGAATCAACTTATGTCTCCTTCCCAGTTAAAATTTCTGGATTCCCTTTAATGCCCCAAAAATCAAACCACCCAAGCTTGATGTCTGGTAGACTTAAGATCACAATACTCCTGTCATTATGTGTTAAATTAAAGACAGGGTTCCAAAATATACCATTCCAAATTTAAAAGATTTTTTTGATAGCATTCACCTTTGCTTAATTCTCAACACTTTGATCACATGTCCTATTACCTTTGGCTGAAGGAGGCTTCTGTTAACTGATGCTCCTTCAGAGCTTTTCCTAAATATTTAAATTATTTTCTGAATTTGTCAGAATTTATGTGTTTTGTATTACCCTCAGCTGCAGGTGTTACTTCATTTCTACTGATGTAGGTAAAATGTCAATATAAGTTTAACTGATTAAATCCTGTGAATGTCTTTGTACAACTCAATATTTAAGACTCCCTTGTGAGTGTTTGCTATAACGATCGTTCTGGTGACACATTCAATATCTGGTCATCTGTTGCAAGAACATTTTTATTCATGATGCACCTAATTTAATCATATTCCCTTAAATCTGGAATCACATTTGCTGTTTTTAGATCAATGTGCATTATTTTACATTTCTCAATATTTAACACCATCTGACAATGGTGGAGTAAACGCTTTAATTTTTTTCTAAATAATTTGCATTTCTACGTAGTTCTCATCATTAACTATTGTATCTGCTACACTCAAAATCTTCACCAGAGGCATTTCTAAAAAAAATTCTCAGATCATTTTAGTACTGTATTGATTTCAGGAGTCAATTTCAGACATTCACCACCCTATGAGAGAAGAAATTCCTTCACTGGTCAGTTTTGAAAGAGTTTCCCTTAAGCTATCACTATATCTCCAGTTTGAGATTTCCCTGATAGTGGAAACATCTCCTGGGCATCTCGCCTGTCAAGCCTTTATCAAAATCCTGTATGCATTAATCAAATCATCCCTCACGCTTCTCAACTCTAATGAATAAAGACAAATTTGTTTCTTGTTCTTGCTCTATTCTTGATCAGTTAATCCCTTCATCCCAGGAGTCAGCCCAGTGAATCTCTTTGGAACAACTTCCAATGCAGTATATCCTTTCTTAAATACAGGGACCAAAACTTTAGGCAATAATCCAGTCCTAATGAAGGGTTTCAGTCTGAAATGTTGACTTCCTTGCTCCTCTGATGCTGTCTGACCCACTGTGCTTTTCCAGTCTCACATCTATAGACACAGTAATCTAGGTGCAGCGTCACCAATGTCCTGCATGTTTTTTGTACAAGTTCCCTATTTTTAAATTCTAGCCTCCTAGCAAAAAAGACCAAAACTCCATTTAACTTGCTAACTATTTGCTGCATCTGCATGTTAATCTTTTAATATTCCCAGAGCCAGGCCCCCCTACACTGCACTTTTTTGGAGTCTCTCTCAGTTAAAATAACACTCTTCCTACTAAAGTGCATGAGTTCGTACTTTCCTGCCGAACAAAGGACTGTCCTCCTGTCCTTGAGCAACTCCAGGTTCCTGACTGCAAAGTGGAGACCGAGCTTTGATTTTCCCAGGGTCATGTCCTTAGTGATAACAGCTGAGCACCACAGAGTGAGGACCAGCTCCTGGCTTACACTGTCAAATGTTGTGTGCAGGTGGCCTTTAGTGTGGTGCCAATGACATGAATGCCAGAAGGTCTCAGCAATGGCAAGCAAGTCTGCCTCTCTGGATGTGCAGTTCCCCAGGAAAGGTACTCAAGAGGCCAGTTGCATAATTTCTGATGTGACGGCAGAGGATTCCATGAGAAAAGATGTCTTGAGCCAAGGTGGATTGGGCACTGTGAATGCTACCTGACAAAGCATTTTAACCACATGAAGGAAGATTCCACTCAGAGTAACCTTTCAGATTAACTTTTCATTGGAACTAGAAATAGATTAACATTTAAGGAGGAGCAAGCAGGAAGAACAAAGGAGAAGGGATGTGATGAGACAAAGGACAGGGGGGGGGGGTAAGATTAAATAACAAATGATTATGTAATGCAGCAGCATCAAAAAGATGGATAAGGAAACAAAAGGTGTGTGCAAATGAGGTGTGTATTGCTGCCAAAAAAACTATTTGACTGCATGATGAAATGTAAAGAAACATACAAATCATACCAACCTGTTTTCTAGTGCCAATTTAAATACTGTTTGTTGTTTCTTTAGGTTTATTGGGATTGATTTTTTTTGAAGATGTGGATGAATTCTTCTCATCCTGCTTCATTGTGAGTTCAAATAGCCCACAAAGCAAAACAAATACAGAGCGTCATGTCACTACATGATTGCACAGCCTAGTAAGAGATGATGAGAATGAAAAAGTTACCACATGGGGTGAAAAGCAAAAAAGAAAGGTAATAATTGGATATGAATGTACTTGAGCACTGTTCTGGTATAAAGACTGGTAAACGAGTGTATACCTTTTCCATGTTTTACTGGTTTTTCCTCCTGGATAGCCCGGAAAACCAGGAAGTAGCTTCTGAAAATCGAAAGCAGCTGTCTAGATATATCTCCAAAGAAGCCCTTGATGAAGAAAAGAAAATTTGTGAACTGACTTTGAACTGTGCTGGGTGGATAGTCTGTTTGGTTCAATCATGCTGGATTGCACTTTAAATAACAAACTGATGTCTTTTTAATTGTAGTTTAAGTCATGTTTCTTGACCTGGTGAAGGAAGCGGGTAGCAGGAGTTAGAGGGTGAGTTTGCAAATGTGGCCTTGCATATCTCTCATTTTGCCTTTCTGATGCAAGTTTGCTCAGCATGGTGAGGTGAAGATTCGGCCTTTATCTATCAATATCTGGGGAATCATTTACTTGCAGCCAAGGTGGTACAATACAAGTCCATCAGCTTCCTTCCAGGGATGAAAAGGTCATCCTGTGATGAGAGGCTGAGTGAATTTGGCCGGTGCTCTTCGGAGTTTAGAAGAATGAATAACATTCTCATTGAAACACAGTATTCTGAAGGGATTTGAAAGGGTAGACACTCGGAAGTTGAATCTAGAACATGAGGTTACAGTTTGAGTCAGGGCACAATAATTTAGACTCAGATAAAGAGAAATCAATTTATTCAAAGGATCGCGAAACTTTGGAATTGTTCAGGGCATTGTCAATGTGCCATGGTTTGAGGATGAGATACATCGATATTTTGTCTGTTACAGAATCAATGGAAATGGAGAGTGGGAAAATAGCGTGAATGGGAAATGGAAAGCTGAGCTGGGGTCGAAGATCTGCTGTAGTCACACTGAACAGCGGAACAGCTCAGTCGGCTGTATGGTCTACTGGTCTATGCCTGCTCCTGTTTCTTAAGGCCTTAACCAATTGCAGCAGACAGTTCAGAGCAAGCATTTAAAATTCAACATTGTATTCGGTATTAAACCTTAACAAATGTAGTTATAGTTTTGTAGCAGCTCCATCTGGCATGGTACACTAATGAAATAAACAACATTAAAAAAATGTTAGATATGCAGATTTAGAGTTTTTACACTAACAGACTCACTTCAAATAAACAACGAACCCATGAAGAAGACTGGAAAATGTCTATGACCAGTTTTAATAATAAAGCCCCTATAACTTAATTATTACAGCTAATTTGCTATTTCATATGACAAATTTAAATGTCATATTTCATTGATTTCTCAGGCACTTTTAAGAATGAAGTAATCCTTCACATTGCTGTGGCAGATTGAGATTTCGTGTTTTGGGAATTCTGGCTAATGTGAACAACGTTGGGGTGAATTTTATCCCTCAAATTCACCAAGATGTTAAAACATTGAACATCTCAGACCCCAACTTCAACCCACTTTGAACCCACCCATTTTGGCTTGAATGAAAATGTGGGAAGGAAGTCAATGCTCTTTGGAGCTGTTTGACCATTTAAATATTGTAGGGAGGCTGCCAATATCAGTGGTAACCTACCATGCAGGTTTAATTCTCACTGTCAGGGACCACTGAGCAGCTGAAGGGAGTTGAAAACACCTTGACTGAACAGATAAGGGCCTCACAGCATTGCTTGAGAGTCAGGAGTACATCTCCTCATTCACCAAGCTTCTGCATACATTAGGATCTGTATCTTCCTTTAGTGTGCTCCCTGACTGGAGCAAAGCCACAAAGAATCAGATTAATGTCCAGTAGGAATCCTGCCAATAAAAATATATATGTTTTGGAGTTAAAATTCAACAGTTTGGGTGAAATCCAAACTTCTAGAATTCCTCCCCTCCCCAAACCCCTCTAGTTCTGTTCTGCTTGATATCTAATGAAGACTAGCCTTGGTTGTGTATGCAGATGTAAACAGTGGGTACAGGTGGTTGGTATGTATATATCTATATGTGTATACAAATTATATCAGATTTTGGCTTTGGAGGAAGGCTAATGAAGATTAATTTTAAAAGAAATTAAACTATAAGGGCAGATAACAATACAATGTAATAATGCAATACAATGTAATCCATGTGTGGAGCTGGAGGAACACAGCAGGCCAGGCAGCATCAGAGGAGCAAGAAAGCTGATGTTTCAGGTCTGCAGTCTTCTTCAGAAATTGGGGAGGGGAAGGGTGCTTTGAAATAAATGGAGAAGAGGGTGGTGATAGAAGATGGTGGAACAGATAGGTGGGAGTTCTCTCCCACTGTATGCAAAATTCCAAATATGACATAACTAAAGTTTTGTACAGCTGTGACATAACTTACTAACTTTTATTTTTGATGCCCTGGCCGATGAAGACAAGCATGCTGCCTGCCTTCTAAACCATCTTTATATACCTGTGTTACCACCTTCAGGGATCTGTGGACCTGTACATCCAGATCCCTCTGTGTGTCAATGCTTCTAAGGGTTCTGCCATTTATTGTATAATTTGCACGTGAATTTGATCTTCCAAAATGCATCACGTCACTTTTGTCTGGTTTATACTCCTTCAGCTATTTCTGTACCCAAATCTGCAATCTAGTTACATCCTGCTTTATCCTTTGACAATCCTCCTCACTGTCTGCAACTCTGCCAATCTTGGTGTGATTCTTAAACCTACTAATCGGACGACCTACACTTTCCTTCAGATCATTTATATAAATTACAAACAACCAAGGTCCCAGCACTGATTCCTATGGGATATCACTAGTTAGTGATCTCTGTGCTGAAAAGCACCCTTCCATGCCCACTCCCTGTCTCCTGGGACCTGCCAGTTTTGTAACCATCTCACCATCTCACCAGCTCACCCCAGAGTGCATGAGACCCTGCCTTTTGTACCAGCCTGCCATGGGGTACCTTATCAAATACCTTACTAAAGTCCATGTAAGCAAAATCCACTGCCCTTCCCTCAACAATCATTCTTTTCACCTCCTTGAAAAACTCAATCAAGTAGATGAGACACAACCTTCCCCGGCATAAACCCATGCTGCCTGTCACTGACAAGTCTATTCACTTCCAAATGTGAATAAATCCTGTCTCTTCTCCAACAGCTTTCCCACGACTGACATCAGGCTCACCAGCCTGTAATTACCTAGATTATTTTAAATGAAGGATCTACATTGTCCATTTCTCTGGAACCTCACCTGAGGTCAAAGAGGATGCAAAGATATCTGTTAAGGCCAAGCTGTCTCCTGCCTTTCCTCCCATAATATCTTGGGATATATCCCATCTGGCCTTGGGGACTTGTTTACTTTAACACATTTCAAGACACTGTACACTTCTTCCTTCATTATGTTGACCTGCCCAGAGTATTCACACACCTTTCCCTAACCGCAACATCTCATGTCTCTCTCTTTGGGGAATACTGATGTAAAGTACTCAATATGGATCTCTCCCATTTCCTCTGGCTCTACACATAACCTCCCTCCTTTATCTTTGAGTGGGTTTACTCTTTCCTGAGCCACTAACTTGCTTAGTACATGTATAGAATGTCTTGGTATTCTCCATACCCCTGCTGGTCCTCCTAACTCTCTGTCTGAGCCCCTTCCTACTTTCTCTATAATCTTCAAAGACTTTAATATAACAAAGTGTGAAGCTGGTTGAACACAGCAGGCCAAGCAACATCTTAGGACCCCAAAAGCTGACGTTTTGGGCCTAACAAGAAGATGGAAATAGGAGAAGATAAGTGGAGAGGAGACAGACAGGTCAAAGAGGCAGGGATGGAGCCAGTAAAATTGAGTGCAGGTGGGGAGATAGGGAGGAAATAGGTCAGTCCAGGGGGGATGGATAGGTTAAGGGGGTGGGCTGAGGTTAGTAAATAGGAGATGGGGCTGGGTCTTTAGGTGGGAGGTGGGGATAGGTGGGAGGAAGGACAGGTTAGGGAGGAGAGGACGAGCTGAGCTGGTTTTGGGATGTGGAAGGGGGAAGGGAGATTTTAAAGCTTGTGAAGTCCACATTGATACCATTGGGCTACAGGGTTCCCAAGCGGAATATGAGTTGCTGTTCCTGCAACCTTCAGGTGACATCATTGTGACACTGCAGGAGGCCCATGATGGTCATGTCATCTGAGGAATGGGAGGGGGAGTTGAAATGGTTTGCAACTGGGAGGCGCAGTTGTTTATCTCCCACTCCGTTCCATTCTCTCAGTTCACATATAAATTACATTTATTCTCTCCATCGCATGTGTCCTGATGAGGCCAACTTCAACAAGGGAGCCTCTGAAATGCCCATCTTCTTCCTCACCCGAGGATTCCCCAGCACCGTTGTTGACAGGGCTCTCAACTGGGTCTGACCCCTCTCTTCCCTCCATAACAGCTATAGGGTTCCCCTTGTCCTTACCTACAATCTCAGCATTCACACCTAGAAGACCATCAGGTGCCATTTCTACCACCTCCAGCAAGATGCCACCACTGTACACATATTCTCCTTCCCTCCCTTGTCTGCTTTCCGAGGGATGTTCCCTCCGGGATACCCTGGTCCACTCTTCCTTCAGCCCCAACACTCCCCCCAAAGCCCTACAGCACCTTGCTCTGCAGCTACTGAAGGGGTAACACCTACCCAATTACTTCCTCCATCTTCAGTATCCGAGGGCTCAAAACATACCTTCCAGGTGAAGCAGCACTTTACCTGCACTTCCCACAATTTAGTCTACTGTATTGGCTACAGTGGGTCTTCTCCACGTTGTGGAAACAAAGTGTAGACTGGGTGACCGCTTTGAAGAACATCTGCAAAAAATACCCTGAGCTTCCAGTTGCTTGTCACTTTAACACACCACCCTATTGCCTGGCCACTATCTCTTGTCTCAGGCTTGCTGCTATGCTCCAGCGAAGTTCAGTGTAAGCTAGAAGAACAACATCTTATTTTCAATTTGGGGACCCTGCAGTTCTCTGGACTCAATATTGAGTTCAGTACTTTTAGGGCCTGAATTCTCACATGTCTGAGCCCCCTTTGCCACACAGGCCTTGTCATCGCATAGTGTGCCATTATACACTATCTATTGTTAGCCACTAACAGTCTCCATTAACACCTATTCACTTTCCTAACCAGATCATTAAACATTCCTTTGTCTGTCCAACTGCTCTTCTCTCTTTTTTTGTCCCCACCTATCGTTTATTCCTTACCCTCTCACCCCACCCCTATCTTTTGCATATAAACCAACATCTTCCTACCTACCATCAGTTCTGAGGAATGTCATGAAGCCATAGAAATTTACAGCATGGAAACAGACCCTTCGGTCCAACTTGTCCATGCTGACCAGATACCCTAAATAAATTAGTTCCATTAGTCAATATTTGGCCCATATCCCTATAAATCATTCCTATTCATATACCCATCCAGATGCCTTTTAAATGTTTTAACTGTACCAGCCTTCACCAGTCACTGGACCCGAAGTGTTAACTCTGATTTCTGTTCGCTGATGCTACTAGACCTGCTGAGCTTTTCCAGCAATTTCTGTTTTTGTAACGTTCGTATGTTGGCTGGTGACTCAAGAGATTTTAAGTTCAAATTATAACATAAGCAATGTGTATTTTTGTCATATAAAAACCCAATCTGATGAATCATGTCCTTTTCAGGAGGAAATCTGTCACCCACATGTGCCCTGGCCCACAAATGTCTCTTGTACAATATGGACTCTTAATGCCTTCTGAATTACAAATGGTCTCAAGTACCTTCTTTCAGCCACAAATATAGCTTTCACATGTAAATTTAAAACTGAAAACCTAAGAAGCAAAGAAGCTTACACGTTATTATTGGGTTATTATAGACATAGGGATTGCCTTGTAACAGGTATGCATGATAGTCATAGGATGCTGCACCCACATACCCAAAACATTTACTATTTAATTAAGAATAAAGACTAATTAATTTAAACTTTAATTTTGGGGCAGCCATTTGAAATATCAACATATAGAACTGAATCTTACTTTTTGTTGGCTGAATGCATGTTGTATTGAGTCTTTGGAGGAATTTCCACCCTGAGGGCTTGCAGGTGTTCTCACCACATCTTATCAAACTTATCTGATTGACTACCAACCTACATCTGCGGCATTCTTACAATCCGTTCCTGACCCATGTGAGTTTCTAAAACAACTCGCCACTCGTTGGATATCCTACGTCTGACCAGTACCTTGTACCTGTGGCATCTTGGATTGTCGGTTGTGCACATGGATACGCAGTGCCCTGTCACTGCCCTGCACAGTTCCTGACATTTACTGTGGACATGGCAGACAGGGGAAATTGGCTCTCTTTTTTAGGAAGGGACCTGGAGGTCTTGTCTGACAGGATAGTGCAGAAGTGGGATTTCTTCCTCCTCCAGGACCAAAGATGAGTCCACAACACCAGACCATGCCAGCCTGGGCTAAGGTTGCTACGCAGGTTCAAGCAGTGTCAGCTGTCTGGAGGAATGTAGGCTACACTAGGATGAAGGTCAATGACCTTCTCCACTCTCAGTGGAAGTGCCACCATCTTCTCTCTGATATCTTGCACTCTAACTCTGCTACTGTAACCAGCTCCCACCAAGGTTCATGCTTTACATTTTCACTATTGTCTCAAACATCTTCCTTCACTTCTTGTTACCCACCCCAACCCTCAACACGATGCATGCTCAGTGCACTGCCTACGCACTCAGTCAGGATACATCCCCTTCTGCGCCAACAGTAACAGCCATAACACCCAATTCCACCTCCCTTAACACGTGCCTCTCTCTCCTTTCAGGAGGTAAACAGGCTCCAGTAGGACACAAAGAGGGAACATATATGGTGGGCTGCTTGACATTTGGCTCCTCTCATCATATGTGGAGGACATCCTGACATCTAAATGGCTGACTGACTGCTTCCAAACCTGTTCACCGGCATCAGAAACTACCTAGACTACCTATGCTGGGGTCTCTGACTGAAGGCTATCCCCCCTGACCTAACTGAACACTGCTGACAACCATGACAAACTTACTTCCTTTGGGTCTGCCCTAGGTGGCAAGGCCACACAGAAATAATATGAGCCCAGTATCTCTGTCTGAAGTGGCAAGATGTACAAAGGAAGGCAGGCAAAGCAAAGCAAGAATGCTGGGAGCATCCAAGTAGAGTTAGTGTGAGTGAACACCATGATAAAGAGCCCAGAGATGTAGCCTGGTCCAGTCTATGGGTGCATGTCCCTGAGCACACAGTATCCTTGCAACTGCATGAGAATGGTAATTGCCAATGTCGTCTGAGGTGCAGCTTTGAAGTGTAGAATTTTCCGGTAATTTGATTGGGGATTTACCTTGAGGATTTTCAGAGGCTAGCAAATATTAGATGCCAATGCCCATGAATGTGGAGTGCATGTGCTGGTGCCTATGGAACGTGCCCTGAATAATGATGCCTGACGTCCGTTGTTTGGAGCAAGCAGTGAATTGAATTTAGCAGATACCTGCTCTGATGTCTATGTCAAGCTTTATGAAAGTTTAGTTTGTTTGGTGAGCTGGGTAAAACAGAAAGCTGAACATTAATGAAGTGAGAGATAATGGGAACTGCAGATGCTGGAGAATCCAAGATAATAAAATGTGAGGCTGGATGAACACAGCAGGCCAAGCAGCATCTCAGGAGCACAAAAGCTGACGTTTCTCTGATGAAGGGTCTAGGCCCGAAACGTCAGCTTTTGTGCTCCTGAGATGCTGCCTGGCCTGCTGTGTTCATCCAGCCTCACATTTTATTACATTAATGAGGTGAGTTGGATGGTAATCCGTCTTAATTGGCAACTCACCACTGCCTAACAATAATCTGCCACACCTCTTGTAAAATGCATAAAAACTAGAGTAAGTTGACCCTGACATTTAGATAGGCATTTCCAAACTTACTGTCCAATTCTACCACAAATCTCCGCATGCCCAATATTATTCAGGCCCTTATATGATTCCACTTATAATGTCATTGTCAGTTGTGCTACAGGTTCGATATTTGCATTCTCCTGAGTTCCCAGGTCTGCTGCTGTAAAGAGGATTTAAACAGTACCATATGGCAGATTCTTATGAGGCTCTGAATGATATTGACCAAGGCACTAAATCTGGGAGAACATGTAATATGTCCAGTAAGGCCTTTCTCCAGGTCAGGAGCAACAAGCTGCATTTTCTAACTAAGTTCCAGATGTTGAGATGAGGTTCTTCTAGGCTGTGGCAAGATACCTAATAACAGGGATTATCGCTTGTTATTGGTGTCATTAAGTTCATGTGTCGCTGCAGTAGTATGCAGCTTCCCATCCTATCACCCACCACACAGAAATAAAACTCAGAAAAACCGGACATGAACATTATGGCAGGATCTGGCGATTCACCTTGCAGCTTGCTCCCCCACACCGTTATTTTAGATGCCTGGAGCAAAAATCTCAGAGCAATGCTCCAGAGCATTGATTACACTCATCCCCACCCCCATCCTGCCAGTCTCTCAGGACCTTTTGTCCCTAGCTGAACCAAAGATAGGAGGCTTCTGCATTTTAAAGCTGCATTTCGGGATGGATTGGCCACTTAAAATGGTGCTGACACAGGGACATGCCCCTCACTCACAGATTCAGCTAGGCTGCAGCTCACTGTCTTAGTGCTCACTCAATTTAAGCATATCTGGATGCTTACAGCATGTCTGCCATCTCTTGCCTCACCTTTTTGTGCTTTATTCCTCCCAGGCCAGAGCTAACAGACTCAGTAGCACTTGTGTCTTGCCTTGTTGTTTAGTGTAGATATAAAGACAGGAAGTTTATGGTTGTTGTCAGCAGTCCTCAGATAAGTTAAGGGAGACAGCCTTCAGTCATCGAATTCCCACAGTGTGGGAACAGGCCGCTCAGCCCAATAAGTCCATACTGACCCTCCAAAGAGCATCCCACCTAGAACCACCCCCCACAACCTTCATTTCTCATGGCTAAAGTGCTTAACCAATACATCCCTGTATACTGTGGGCAGTTCAGCATGTTCAATTCACCTAATTTGCAAATCTTTGGACTGTGGGAGGAAACTGGAGCACTCAGTGAAAACACATGCAAACATAGCGAGAACGTGTAAAGCCCATGACATTCGCCTGAGGTCGGAATCAAATCCAGGTTTGTGGCAGTGTGAGGCAGCAGTGCTAACCAGTGAGCCACTGTGCTAACCTAGTCAGAAAGCTCCACAACACTAAGTCAAGGGTAGCCTCCATTATTTGTTTAGATGCTCGGGCGCTGTCTGTTGACCACCCAGGGCATTTAGAGTCAGGATCCAAGATGGGCTTGACAGGTCAGATAGCCTATTCCAGCTCCTATTTCTTATGTTCTTATGATCCTCTCCTTGGGGGTGAGGAGCTGCATGTTGGAAAGCCAGCCACCCATGTTGTCTCTTATTGCCATGAAATGAGAGCAAAGGAGGGATTAAGTGAAATGTAAGTGGAAGGCTGGTGCAGGTGAGATGTGCTGAGTGGGTGAGTAGAGTTCAGACAGGGTTGGGGCAGTGAAGGTTAGAATGAGTAAGTGAGGGAAGATGTTGCTCTGATTGAGAGAACAGTAGAGAGTGAGCCTTGGTGGCTGGTGGATACAGTAGCGTATAATACAGGTGGATTGAGTGGGTGTGCAGTAGCAGACACTTACCCTGTCACGGCAGAGGAGACGAACAGAGCTTGTCTGAGTACTCAATGGCCTTTTAAGGATGGCATGGGTCCCAGAGTTGCTGATCTATTTCAGAATATCACAGCAGTGACAAGTTCTTCCAGTTATGGTGAGTTGCAGAATTGGGCTATTACCAGATCTAAGGGATGCCATTGGAGCAGGGTAGGGAGCTGGATTTGGGACACTAGCAGGAGAAAACACACTAGGCCTTATGAATAGAAACCCTCCATGAAAGATAACCCTGAGCCAAAAAAAAAAGGCCTTAAGATTCAGCCTATGGGAAACTAATTTTAAAAATTTTATGTTGTTAAAAAGTTAGAAGTTACACAAAACAAATGAAAAGTGTAAGGACTTGAAGCAATCAAATTGAAATCCTTAGCTAGGCCAAAGTGAGAGAATTGTGTACAAAAACAGAAGTTGCTGGCAAAGCTAAGCAGGTCTGGCAGTGTCTATGAAGAAACAAATCAGAGATAATGTTTTGGGTCCGGTAATCCTTTCTCAGAACAGAACTACAGAATGTGTGTATTTAACCATTGTTTGTGGCTTTGTCTTGGAGTTCAAGCAACCAACAAACTAAAAAAATCGTGTTTGTTTGTGGGGAAAAGTTGCTCCTTACCGTCCTGAAGTTTGTGTCCTTGGTCTTTGGGCAAATAATTTAATTTTCCAACTGGCTAGTAGCTCTATATTTGAATAGCCAGCTGCAACCAGTCTAAAGAGATAAGGATATACCCCTGGAAAATCACTGGCCCGTGTAATATGATGTCTGTATTCTCCTCATTGGCATTCAGACCCCAGGTAGACCATGCATGTCACGTTTTCATGGGAGTGTGTTGTGAATAGTAATGGATTATTTGATGAATTACAGTTACTTGAAAGGTTATAAGAGGTTGAATGCTTCTGAATTCCAAAGGACTGCCACAATGTTTGACGGTAACCCACAGTCTATAACTTTTATATTAGAAAATATTAGGTTGTTCCTTTTGAAAACTCATTAAATTATTTTCAGTCTTCAAACACATTCTGTATATACCAACATGTGATGCCAGCCATTAGAACAAAGGAAAGAGTTATCTCGTCTGTGGTTCACATATATCTGCCCCAATTTTGCAAGTTCCTGTTTCCTGTGTCATTTTATAGTCTCAAGAACTGGTAAACAACATGTTCTCAGGGAACTGCTAAATAGATTACCCCCTCATTCCTTTCATTGGTACTTCTGTGATTTTGCACAAGGTAATTGTTACATTTCCTTGAATAATTGTTATTCTATTTCAAAGTAGTTGTTTCTAAGGTAAGCTCTTTGAGTATTTCTATAAGGTATTATATTCTTGCTAACATTCTGCTTTGACTGAGAGAAAATTTTAAGAGCGGCATGTGTTTTGCAGTATTTATTGCTGGTCGTTTCAAAAGTATTAAACCATTTTTGGTTCCTAAAATAGATCATCAACCCTGTGGGAGGAATACTCCCACTCCCCGAATGACATGAGCAATAGTGAGACAGTTGGGAAAATAGGGAGGAATTAGAAGAAATGTAATTCTCAATATTGAGAAAAGGAAGTCCAATTCTGAAATCAAGATTTGAACAGCACGATGAGATTCCAACTCTAGGCCTATTGTATGCAGTAACATGCCTTTGATCCTTAATCTTGTCTCATTGATTTTCTATGTTCTTGTGTGTCAGAGCAAAACTAAATTGCAACAATTCCTGAAGTGAACGTCAGAGTGGATATCTGGTGACTCCAGTTCACTGTTTGTTCCTCTGGACAATAGCCACCAACACCTGAGGGCAGTGATCTCTCGCATGTCCCTATCCACAGAGGTTGGCATTGGACATGTACCAGCCTCACCAAATAATCATGGCACATTTTCATCCCACTTACAATACAGTTCTTCACTTCAATGCTGCACTTTGGACCACACTGGCACTTTTCATTGTCACACTGCTGCCAGGACCCTTTGCACATGGGGACAGGCAGCCAAATCATGGATTGGACAAGAGTGCATTTCAGGGCTTCTCACTGATTCCTCTGCGTCTACTTGGATGAGCTTGGCATCTCTGCCGTTGAGCTTTGCTGTCTCATTCAGTGGTGAAAGGCTCACAGTACTTCTATCTTATTTTGTTATTTAACACAGACAAAGCCAGGCAGCTTGTCATAATTGTCTGTGGTTATCTGTCAGGAGGATGGACATGTTACTATGTTGAGACGGTTACACCTACACCATGTGCCAGTGGTTTATATGGCAACCATACAGCGTGTGCATCAGCCAAATGGCCATATGTCAAAGTCTATCAGGAGTGGTGCTCAATCAAACCAGGGAAGACTTCACTTGGGTTGCCCCAGAACCTAACATAAAGGGCAGCATCCTATATCAGGGCTTGGACATAGTCAGAGGGCCACTTGAAGTGTCTGCAGTCTGAGGGTCTCAACCACCTTGTCATTGACAGAGGGGCAGTACAGCATGAAAATTGGTATTACTAAGCCACAGGTACTTGAAATAATGTTGGGAGATGAAACGATAATTCAAAGCAGTGTGTGGACATTCAATAACATTCAATACTGTTTGGTTTGACAGGGAGTGCAAGGAAGAAAGGAACGTGTGAGTTGGGCACATTGATTACCAACTGAGTCAGTGACTCACTTTGCTGTGTGCATCCTTTGCTGTCTTTCATACTCATGTCAGAAGTCATACGACACCAGTTTATAGTCAAACAGGTTTATTTGGAATCACACGAGCTTTTGGACCTCCACATCATTTCATACTCATGTTTTGTAAGGGAGCAATGGACATGGAAGAGGGCTGTGACAACACCTAGTGTAGATGGAGCAAGTGTTTCTTCTCTACCTTAGCATGAGGGCTCTGCCTGTCAGTGATATGAGAATCTTCAAGGCAATTGCATTAATCAGGCACTTACATAATATAGGTCAAAGACATCAGCAATTGTAACACCCTGCATGGGTAACTCATGTATTGTCTAATCCTGCAGCTTACAAATCCTGATCACAAGCAGTGTTGTAGACTAAAGACAGATATCTCAGTGAAGCAAAAGTAACTGTAGATGACCTTAAAAGTCATAGTTTATAAAGAGAATCCAAGATTTCATAGGTTACCTAAGGCCACAGAAGTGAATTCTCCATACCTTGAACATTATGTATTCACTGTTGTACTCTTATACACAGGGCAACAGGGAGGTGGAAGGGTGTCAAGGAATCAGTAATAATACAGGCCTACAATCTGCTTTTGTATTTGTGCAACATGGTATGTGCTGTTTTCATTGGAATAAGGTTCTTATGTCAAAAATCCACAGACATGTATTTCACCTCTTGTCCGAACCTTGTAGCACAGTACAGTCAGAATAGTTCTGGCTTTCTGGCAAGAGGGGATATAATAATCTATGAAGAGTTGGAGTAGTGGCAGCATTCTTCTGAGGAGGAACGTGAGGATATTAATATCAGCTTCTACTTGATAGAGCAGTGCAGATTTGGGTGCAATCAGAAAGTCAATTCCTAAGTGTTCCCAGAGCAGATGTAATTTTTATTTGTTTACTCCTCACTTACACTGATGCTGAATAAGAGTGGATGTTTTCAACAATTTGAAGGCTTTTCAGTGTGTGATGGTCATATATTGAACAATGAAAAAAATGTGATGCTACACTGGGCATTAGGTTAAAGGTAGCACTCCCTGAGAAAGGGTTCTGAGGTGGGATGATGGTAAGGATGGGTAAACTGTATACCTTGGTTTTAAACAGCAATCCATTTAGGAATGTGTACTTATATTTGAAATGAATTGTCAGCTGTGTTACCTATGTGACCGAGAAACATTCCTTTCTGGTTCCCCTCCTACTACGTACACAGTGAAGGGCTTGGTTACACTTGACCTGATGCATGACCAAAGTGGCACCAGTGCTGGGAATCCAAATCCAATGACAAGTATCTGTCTCTGGAGGGTGGTAAAATAGGACAGGCATGGTGCCGTAGAGTTGAGATTCATGATTAATAAGGTGGGTTCTGGAGAATAACATGAGAAATCTCACTAGCAATTCTGGAGAGAAATGATCCCTGAAAGTTGTCAGAATTGATCATTTCTGATTTTTAAAAAAAACATCAGTTGTGACTAAAGTTCACTTATCTGAGGTGTTAACTCCGTTTCTGCAACTTGCAGCCTCTATATAATTTACCAATGTAACTATGTGAGGGCAAACATAACCGTAACTGGCACAAGAGTGACTCATCTGTGACTGAGAACTTTTTCTTTGCTTGGCACTTTATACAGGTTCACAAGACTGAGCAATACCAGACTTAAAGATATGTATAAGATTATCAGGGTTATCACGGAAAGATTCAGTGCATAAATTTGTCTGAAATTTAACTGCACCTGCACGCTAATATGAAAATCAGACTGTTACTTATCACTGTATAGTGATGATAATCGAGATTGATTGGAAAGATACCTATCTTTACTGTGGGTGGGTGTTGTGATCAATATGTTCGGTAGCCTAGATGGTAATACACTATGGTTTGCATCCCTGAGTAATTCAGATATCCTGGGTCACAATCTATGTCAAGGCAGTGATACAGAAGTTCCACTGATGTGGTAATTAGCTTCCCTGCATATTGAGTTCACAGTTTTGCTCAGTCTTTGAGGTGGAGTTGTAATTCTGCTGAAACTAGAGGTTGAAAATGAGTTCTAAACACAGATTACAAAATGTGAGGCTGGATGAACACAGCAGGCCAAGCAGCATCTCAGGAGCACAAAAGCTGACGTTTCGGGCCTAGACCCTTCATCAGAGGGCTCTCTGATGAAGGGTCTAGGCCCGAAACGTCAGCTTTTGTGCTCCTGAGATGCTGCTTGGCCTGCTGTGTTCATCCAGCCTCACATTTTGCTATCTTGGAATTCTCCAGCGTCTGCAGTTCCCATTATCTCTAAACACAGATTATTCTGTCTTTCAAGTAAGGTTTTAAGAAAACGTATTAAGATTGTGCTGTTTGGAAAAGGAAACCTTGTACCAAACCAGATTAAAGTAAACTAATAATTAAAAATTTATAGAATGATCTTGTATGTATGTAGCACCTTATCACATCTGTCAAACATTCCCAGGGTACTTCATTTGGAATGAATTATATAATATAGCCATTGTTGTAATGTGAGTAATCTTAGCAACTAATTTATGCACATCAACGTCCCATCCCTAGCAAAGAGATAAATGACCAGGTAATCTGTTTTTTATTGTATAACAAATATAGGTCATGGTTTCCAGTACTACTTCAATTGGTACCATGAGATCAAATGCATTTATTAAAATGAGAAGAACAAGTAGACAGGGGTTCAGCATTATCTCCAGTCTGAAGGATCGCATTTCAGACAGTGCAATACTCCATTGAATTGTCAGCCAAGATACTGTTCTCAAGGACCAAAGTCACCCTTGGTTCCAAATTCCAACTGAACCAAACCAATATTTATTTCTTTTTAAATTGTATGGCCTTTCTGTATTTTCATGAAATGTTTTTTAGGACTACCTCAAATCATAAAAACAATGAAAATTTAACTGCAGCCTATTCATGTTGAGGTGGAAGTGGCAAACACAGTTCCTTCCCTATAAAGATGAACCATCCTGATTCTCTGTTAATATTGAACACTAGAGTAGCTTGTGTTCCATTTTTCAGTTTATCTACAGATTATTCAAAATTGATTTGATAAAATTCAACAAGCTACAACCTGAAGATGATGGTAGGTTCAGCAAGATGATATGGTTGCTGGCCAATTCTTTGGTTTTTAGCAAACAAAGGGCCATGTGTTCTGGTGCACTTCAGAACCCTGACGCTAGGCCTGCAGAGGACACTGGCCTCTCTCCATGGTACCTGTATGCTCCACTGGCGCAGCATTTCAAGAGGTAGCCTCCTAATTGTCTTCACTGTTGGATTTTACATGTTAATGGTGGCAGGCAGGCTTCCTAGTCTACAGACACAATCAGAGAGCCGACAGCCATATCAACCAGAGACAGGCTGGTGAATGGGAGGGCACATAAACGTGGAGGCAGCCTCAGACGCTCACAGCAAATTAATGAAAAGGTGAGAAGCTGGTAACAACATTGGGATGGTAGGTCCGCTTGCCTATTAAAGAAGGATTATTGAATGAGGCTATGGTGTATCAACACCTGGGGACATGGAACCTCTTGTTCTGATAGCTTCATGTTCTGTTGCGGAGAGGCCAACTACCTGCACTTGGCAGAATGGGAAACCAGCCCTGTTTCCACCACAGCCCTGGGAATGCCCCAAGTGTGTGAATACACTGGGGAGTCCTTCTAACTCTACACATTCATCTACAATCAACCTCCAACCCAATCTTCATGGGGCTAGGTCAGTCCAACCCAAATTGTCAGATTGTAACAAATGCCAAGCTCAGAAAGAAAATTCCAGGAGAATTTTAATTATTTTAATTGTTGTCTTAAACCACCAAAACTATCTTAAAGAAATTGTAAAACTGAACATGTTCGACTTTGCAAACAAAAGCAGCATTTTTTTTGGACTATTTTAAAATTTAAACTGGTGTCTAACATGGTCTATTTTAACTCTGGTATTTAAAAGAATTCCCTTTCTTTATCAACATTTTTCCTTGCCCTCCTTTAATTTTTCACTGTGGAGTTCGGAATAATTTCCAAAGAAGTGAGTTTCTATTTGAAGAGAGAACGTACATTTTGAAAAGTATCTTAACACATTCTCAGGATGTCCTGATACACCTCCAATCTTCAGGATTAATGTTTAGATAAATATCAGAGTTAATTGGTTTTGACACAGGTGCTAAAGTTTAGCATCAGCTGGTTTGTTATCAATTGAACATCTGGTTTGAGATAATCTCAGGCAGAAAGTCTTGCAATACCTTTCTCTTAAGGTTGCAGAATGCTGGAATTTTACTGCACAGTGCTCAGTTTTCAGGGTTACAAAGCAATTGACTTTTTCAACTCATCTCTTTTACCAGTAGAAATTTCATCAACTGTCAAAACCTGCCAGAGCAACTCAGCATTTGCCTTTTAAACAACAGTGCTGATGTACATCTCCAGCACCTGATTCAAGGTCAGCAGTAAAATATAAAGACTGAGGTTGTCATGTTTTCTTGTGAATAGGCTGTTGGCAGTCTCATGGAAGCTGATTGATTATGCTTAGAAAGTTGTCGTGTGTATTTTGTTACATGCAATACTATATGTATACATAATATATAGGAGTAATATTTGTACATATTCATACATATGTAATGACTGCTGCAACATTTTTTTGCAGTGCAATAATGTGATTCATGTCTGTTTATTACTCGTAGCACAGGTGGGGTTACTGTATGTCTTGTATCTATGGCAGTTATATAGGTTACTGTGATTTTGCTGTGTTCATACTGAACCATAGGACTGCTCTTTCATAAGAGAGAGATGACTGGTGATGGTTTAATTTGTGGGTCACCATGCCTCAGGCAGAGGAAAAGTTGAGAAGGACCTTTGTAGCAACCTCAGCCAATACAGGAATTAAGTCCATATATTGGTGTCACTCTACATTACAAATCAGCTAGTCAACCAATTGAACCAACTGGCCCCCTGTTGCCTGTAATCATATATTTATAACATCAGTTTAAATGTGAGCATCAAAATTGCATTTGAAGGCAGAACAAAAAAAATTCCTATAACATGTTGTCAGCCCAGAAATTAACAAAATATTTGAGTGAATGTGAAACACATTTATTTAAATTTGTTTTTTTAACTTCTGTTTGCTTTAAAAGGTTTATCACTTTATCTGCTAATATGTGTTACCATTGTTTGTAAGCTTGTATAAATTGAAAAATGATAATAATGCAAGCACTAGGTTTTAGGGTTTTTTTGGCACAGTTTGAATGGACTCATTTTAATGTTTGATTGTAGAGGTAAGTAAGAAAAATGTGCTTCAGTCTCCTGGAGTGATGTCAGTTAGGTAGACACGAGCAAAATAATTGAGGAGCGAATCAGTTCAAAGCAGAACTTGGGATCATAGCAAATTTCTTAAAAGTATAGATGCAGATTATAACACACATATTTTCTCTTTGCTGTTCTCACTCCATATGAAGTTGCTAAGATATCAAAATCGTCCATCTGTTCAGTGATTATCTCAAGACACTGACAGACGCCCTCTTATGCCTAATTATTCATTATAGTTCTTGCCAGCTGCTCAGTCCAAATGAGTTTTGTTAATAATTCAAGGACACATGACTTTATAATTGACTGTCATGAAATAATACAATCTTAAATTTTTAACAAAATACATCGATCAGATATTATGTTGAGAAAGGTTGTAATATATTTTCATGGTTGTATCTTCAGTTCAATAAACAAACATTCTGCAAGACAGAAATTACTTCGGAAATGCTGGTAAACAAGACTGCATTGTAATCACTTTTTTTTTAAGAAAAAGCACTTGTTAGTTAGTTTAATTAAAATCTATTTTGTCAGATCACTTTGAGCATTACAAATAATGAACTCCACAGTGTACCCCCCATGAACCTGAATTGCTGAAGCTATCTCATTAAGTAATGTATTGGTTTCCTAAATTAACAAGCAGTCATAGCTTACAGAGCATGCTCCCCAAGCAGGCATGAAAATACTATTTATAATTCCCTTGAGTGGGCTTGATGTAATAATTCATGAGTGAAGAATTCATAAGTGAATTTTAAACTCATGCTCCCTAGAAGAGGTTTACTTTTCCAAAAAAAATGTTGTGTAAAAATGTATCTTGACACAGTGTACAATATATGCAAGTTTTTAGAGTTAGTAAAGCAGAAGGAGTAGCTAAGCTTCGTGGTAAGTTGGATGGATGGATGGATGGACTTAGCTAAATAAGCATCCATAGGAGGCTGAGAAATTGCCTGTATCGTTGCCCTGGCAGCAGCCTTGTGTACAACACAAATTATCCTCTTCTCCCACCCATTACAAAAAGAGGTTAATTTCAACTGTTGTGCTTTTTCTCTTATGGTAAAAGAAAATGCCTGTGAACACTTTATTTAAGATCTTATTTACCTATGCTATCACTGCTTTATTGCATGTGCCATCCATGCTTAATTTCCTTCAATAAAAAACACTAACAAAGATGTGCATTTAACCCCATGCAAAATGTCTTCTGTCTCTAAATTAGTTATTGAAAAATCATTGTCTTGTTTCTGTTATGTCCATCTGCTTCTGTGTAAAGTTTGTGTAGCAGACTTCTTAATTACAGTTTCATTTTGCGAATACCAGCTTCTTGGTTTTGATGTTGTGCTTTCTCGTTGGATATTACAAATGGGATATTGACATGTTGTTTTTCTTGGAGGATTGCAATAGAATAGGAAGTTGACATTTAATGTGGAAAAATCTTTCTATATCTGACATAAGCTTACCTGTTGCTGTCTTACTTCTTTTTAACTATTAATGATTAAAAATTCATTAATGTTTTGAGCCAACATAAAATGTACTGTCATGTTCTGCTCTCATTCATTAGTTTCTAATCCAAAAAAAAAGAATATTTTAATTAATGAATGACCAGAAAGGTCAAGCATACCATCTGATCTTTGGTATGCCTTGAAGTTCAGATGTGTATATATTGTAAAAATTGCAAATATATAGCTGCCCAGTCTCATATTTCAAGGTACTTAAATCCCTAAGGCTGGATTATATTTTTATAAATTCTCCCTGGTGATTTATTTTGGTCCTTTTACTAAATGATGTAACATGCGGTTGTTTCTCTGGTGATAATTTTTTTTTGAGCCGGTGCATGTCAGTGTACACAGCAATGTTGTAGGAGTGTATTAAACATTTGTGTGTGGATCTTTATAGAATGTAACCTTTTTTTTCAATCTTCCTAATATTCTGCCATTTTTTTCCTAACATTACCCAAGTAATCTTGCTCCTATGCTTAATTCTGCAATTATTATTTTCTCCGTCAACTATTGTCACTTTCTTTTTTACTACCGGTCAAATTCATTTTCCTAATCAATATTTCTTTATCTGTCTCTTCTGAACTACTTCTGTTTTACATTTGCTTTTATCTCCCTTATAGTTTCCCCTTTATTTTCTTTTTAATATTTCATCTTGCCCATGCCCTCTCCATTTATAGATGTCGTATTTTGTAATATTCATTTGAATCTTTTTGATGCCTTACATTATGATCTGTTTCTATTTCTTTCCTCATTTGTATTCATTTCTTAATGCCTGTCTTGCTTTCTCCAGTTCTCCAAATCAATTCATCCATCAAAATTGCATGTTGGCCTGTCCAAAATGTTTTATTGCACCAGCAGACTCAACAGGGTTATTACAATAAGTGGTGGAAAGGGAGATTTGAATGCAATATGATATGGGTTTTAGGAAGGATATATAGACTCAGAGAATGACTGCAGTTGCACTGCAGACAACAAATTTGCTTTTGTTTTATATCAAATGCCAGTTGAGTTTTTGCAAGAGATCAAAACCTAAGGCAATCAACAGCTACTACTTCATCTTGAAACTCTTGCTCAACTGAAAGCAGCGAGGGAGTGATTTTAATCCTACTCTAGTTCAGCAGAAACCAGAAATGTTGAACCGGTGCATGCCAGTGTACACAGCAATGTTGTAGGAGTGTATTAAACATTTGTGTGTGGATCTTTATAGAATGTAACCTTTTTTTTCAATCTTCCTAATATCCTGCCATTTTTTTCCTAACATTACCCAAGTAATCTTGCTCCTATGCTTAATTCTGCAATTACTATTTTCTCCATCAACTATTGTCACTTTCTTTTTTACTTCCGGTCAAATTCATTTTCCTAATCATATTTCTTTAATTACACCAGAAAACATTAGAGAAACTCAGCTGGTCTGGTAGCATCTATGAAGAGAGTAGCAGAATTAACATTTTGTGTCTGACCCTGTCATTGGACTTGAAAACATTAACTCTGTTTTTCTCTCCTCAGATGCTACTAGACCTGCTGAGTTTTTCTGAGCACTATCTGTTTTTGTTTCAGATCTCCATCATTTGCATTATTTTGCTTTTATTTTAGGGTGCCAATTAAAGTTGCCATTGTTACTTACCTTCCCTAATGTCATTGATGAATTTAGGTTCTAACTGGCTGAACTAAGCAGACAGGAATTTCACGTGTCCAAATCCTGGTGGTGGACAATTTTACATTACTATGGTTCTGATGATTACATTGGAATCTGCCTGCAATTTTAACTGGCTGGTCTGATTTCTTGCCAAACTATTTCAACAACAAAGTGGATCAGGTTAGAAATGGCCCATAAAAATTAGTTATTTCACTTCATTATTTTTATTGCTAATATTCCACTGCATGCAACAAGGAATATTTTGCCATTCTGCTGCGTACTCATTTCCCAGCTCCACTCTCAACCACTTCCTCACAAATGCAAATCCTGGTAAGATACATTTACTACCCAATTATGAGAATTAACTGGTTTCAGTTGGGACTCTTCAGCCTGCACAAATTTCCACCACTTCCCTATGAGTTTCCAAATCTCACCACTGCTAATCCATCCCAGTCTGGCATGGACAGAATATTATGGCCCATGTGTTTTTTAGATCAGTTGTTTGCTTTTAGAACCCATTTTCTTGAATTGTTAACAGCATGCAGTCTTGATGTTGAAAGTTAAAACAACGTTGGAATCTTAAAAAAGAATAAATTTCGATTGTAACTTTTCAAATGTCTAAATGTTCCAATTCAGTTACTAAGTAGTGAGTAGAAGAGATTAATCTTATGATCTTGAGGCATGTGTATGATTTCTTGGTGGAGGGGTTCAAGTTCAATATTATTTTGATAGGATCTATTGAAATGTGATGAAGTTTAAGCATTTATTTTAATGTATATGAAGTTTTTATGTCTTTTACTTTCAATGAATAGAGAATATTGCTAAAAAAAGACTAATCTTGTCAAAGCTTTTCATTTTGCTCTCATCGGTGCAATTCACATAAGTACAAACTAAAGGGAAAAATGTTTATATTGCTGGAGAGAAGTGTGTTGATTGGTGTACTCTGATTGTTTGAGTCAGTGCTCTGGAGAAAACACCAACAAATCATGATTGACAGTTAATTGCCAGGTTTTGTTTAAATATAAACCAGGCTGGTGTACTCTAATTGGTTAAGGCATTGCTCTGAGAAATTAACTCATGAGTACCTACCGTTTATTTTGTTGAGTTGAAGCAGGTATTGTATTTATACACGTTCTTACTGTCAGCAAAGAAAAGGGCCCTATATTTTTCAGGAAAGCCCATCATACTGTGAGCCTAACTGATGATCCTAAATTGACCATCAGCCTAATTCTTTACACACTCAGGACTGTCAAGCAAATGTTGTTCAATTGCAGAGTCACATCTAACATAAAAAAACTGCATTTCAAGTTTTGTAAGCACAGGTCACTTGGGATCCAGTCAGTACAAATTTACTTTTTTTCAGCAATGCTTAAGTTGTATACTCCCAACAACTATTTGAATAAAGGATATATTGTGGAACAAACTTGCAATTTATGTGCTCTGAGTGTTCTCAGCTCAATATAGCATGAACTTTGGTCTGCTATATTGTGCTGGTTTTCCAAGTGCAGTTCTCCTGAAAATAGTTAGATCGCATCAAAGATCATGACATTTTGAGTAGAAGTGCATTGAGTGTAAAATGAATTTCTGCTATCATTAAAACTGATTCAAAAATTCATTTGGGAAGTCAACCTCACACACAAATTGCTCATGCCCCAGTTCAAAATATTAAGATTGACAAGTTTTTGCTGATTTGCTTGTCAAACAGCTCAAAGGGGAGTCTCAAATTAGGCTTGTTTTATAATATTTCAGACACATTTAAAAAGTTTTCAAATATTGAAACATATTTAATTCACAAAGGAGCTAATACGTGTTCCCCATTGAAATTATTAAA
Organism: Stegostoma tigrinum; assembly: GCF_030684315.1. Lineage (NCBI taxonomy): Eukaryota > Metazoa > Chordata > Chondrichthyes > Orectolobiformes > Stegostomatidae > Stegostoma > Stegostoma tigrinum. The sequence goes on from NC_081372.1 coordinate 29,615,695, forward strand.
TACCTCAGCATAGATTTTTGAAGTTATTTCCAATGACTTAATATCAGATTATTTGCATGGTAGACTAAACACGTTTACTAAAGATGATTATTTTTCGGATAAACACATTTTCCATGGTGCTAATTAATCTGCACCAGGTTACCATTTTCAATACACCAAGGAATATTTCTTAATTGCTTTATTATCTTCACATTATCTGCTACTATGGTGTCTGATGCTTGTTTATGGAAGATTTTCAATTCAATAAAGTACAGCACAGGAACAGGCCCTTTGTTCCACCAAGTCTGCACTGATTCCTAATCCTTATTTAGATCTAGTACTTATTGCCATACATGGTTTCTATCCCTCTATTCACCTCCCATTCACATGTCTATCAAGATATGCCTTAAATGCTGCTAACGTGTCTGGTCATACAGGTCCACAGATCCTTGAAAGTGACAACGCAGGTGGATAAAGCATCCCAGGCACGCACCGCCCTCTGTGTGAAAAATTTCCCTCACATTTCTGCCTTAAACTTTCCCGTCTCACCATGAACCTGTGCTGTCTTTTAGTAGACTTTTCCGCCCTGACTGTCCACCCTATCTATTCCTCTCATAATTTTGTAGACTTCTATCAGGGTATCCCTCAGCTTCCAAATTTCCAGAGAAAATAATCTGACTTTATCTAACCTCTTCTCATAACTAAAACACTCTGAACTAGGCAACATCCTGGTAAACCTTCTCTGCACCCTCTCCAAAGTATCTACATTCTTCTTATAGTGTGTGTGATCAGAACTACACATAATATTCCAAATGTGGCCTAACTAAAGTTTTATGGCGCTTTAACATTTTGCCAACTTTTACTTTCGACGCCCTTGCCAATGAAGGCAAGCATGCTGTATGCCTTCTTGGTGACCGTATCCACCTCAATTGCCACTTTCAGGGATCTCTGGACCTGTATGCCCATAATACCTCTCTATGTTAATGTTCCTAAGGGTTCTGCTGTTTATTGTATAATTCAGACCTGAATTTGATCCTCCAAAATACATCACCTCACATATGTCTGGATTAAACTCTATCTGCCATTTCTCTACCCAAATCTGTAATCTATCAACATCCCACTTTAGCCTTTGACAATCCTCCTCACTATTTGCAACTCCACCAATTTAGGTGTCACCCACAAATTTACTAAACAGATCACCTACATTCTCCTCCAGATCATTTATATGTATTACAACAACAAAGGTCACAGTGCTGATCCTTGTGGAATATCAGCAGTTAGTGATCTCCATTCCAAAACGTACCCTACCATCTCCATTTGTGATTATATAAAGAGGTTTGGTAGATACTTGAACCATAACTTCACTTTAGGAAACCAGTGCAATTTAATCCAGGTTGCTGATTGTCCTCAAAGTGAGAAGCTCCGCCCATTCATGTTTTCCTGTCAGGACAGGCTTGATTCACATTGCATTAGAAAAGCACTATACTTTTATTCCAAATTCTTGCAGAAAACCGTAATGTAATTTAATATTGCTAACTTTATTCTTTCTATCCAGCATCTCACCAGTGTAAAGATCCAGTTCCGTCCCCTAGGCAATGAAGACATAAAGAAAGGGCATGAAGAGACTTGTTTTTTTTGTCAAATTCAAGAATAATGTTTTGCTTTCCTGTCTTTAATTAACATTTAACAAATTTGCTGTCAGATATTATTTCACAAGGCACAAATTCTTGGAATAATTAAAGATTCCATAAAAAGAGCAGAACTATTCGGACAAGTGTCATTTAGTGTTACTGTACACTAGTAAGATCTTCAACAATTACATTTGCCTTGATCTCTCTGCTTCAGTGCACAGTAATTGGTGGAATATTACTTAATTCTGCTGGAAATTTCAGTTAAAGTATCTTTCTGCCTCCTGATTGACAATGCAGGGAGTTTCTTTGTAACTGAAATGGGGAAAAAGAATTAGTATATTTTCTAACCATTATATACTTAAACTGCGGCTTCAATTTCTGAAACCTGTGCTAGCTTTGCTGCTCTTCATACTCAATAAAGAGCCAGTGATATTATATCTTTAACCATTTAGCAGATATCTTAGAAAGTGAATATTTACTTTTTTAAAGTATTAAAATGATGGATTTATTGAACACAAAAGGTTGATTGTCACGTTTCATAACACCAATTAATAGAGAACTACTTAAGCAATTATGTCCCCATAGTTTAGAAAAAGAGCAGTTTGGTGCCCTTGATAAAGACATCAAGGAGTAAAATTTTACAGTTATATCTTCAAAATTAATGAATCTGTAAATTAAAATATAACCCTCCTATGCAGCAACTAACTTACATTTTCATGAAACCCCTGGGACTTAAATTTTACACATTAATATGTTCTGGAATTAATTTTATCAAATTAATGGACACAATTAGCTGGAGTAAACTATTATTTTAATTCAATTGCAGAGAATTTTCACTTAGCTGGAAATTGAAATGAAAATTTATAGTCATGGAATAAATTGTTAATAATTTCCAGAAGTATGGACTGTTGCCTGCATATGCTGCCTTTAAGCAAGTACATCTGTTTGGATTTGATATGCTGTGCTATCTCTCTCCTAGCAGTTGTTTTGCATTGGTTGCCAGCTTACAAATTAGTTGATTTGCTGTAATGTCTGCTTCATATATTATAACGCGTCATACTATTTTAAATAAACTAACTCACCAATTTAATCAATCCCTGATGATCAATTGTTGATTAGAGCATTATCATTAACTTGATATTAACCTGCTGTCTTCACTGCGTAATATTGGCTGATCTGATATTAAAACAACAAATAGGAGCAGCAATTCAGGGAAAGCTCAGAGCAATTTTTATGGCAGGATGGCAGAGCTCTGTATTTTGGGGCTTATTGCTGGAGCAAAGAGGATTGTGGCATGCCAAATAATTTATCCTTTACCTTCTGATCTCAATATTACCCATAAAGAGTTAATATTGCTGTTTTGAAAAATTAGGCTAAAATTAGACTACTTAATGTTGTAAATCTTGAATTTAACCTTGACAAATGGGTTATGTTGCTATTAGCCATTAACTGTGAATTATAAAATCCACAATTTATAATGTGAAAATATTTGCATAACGTACTGATCAACGAGATTAAATAGAGGTTGTTGTCTTATTGTAGCAGCAAAGAAGTAGGATTAGATTTTCCCAGTGATGGCCTGTTGGCTTTCCATCTTATAGTCTTCAGGACATCTGAAGAAGGTTCACTGGACATGAAGCATTGGCCCTGTTTTCTCTCCACAGATGCTGCCAGGCCTGCTGAATTTCTCCAGAAATTTCTGTTTTTGTTTACTTAAGATCTCCAGCATCCGCAGTTCTTTGCTTTATTATCTCATAATCTTGAAGGCTAGTACTCACTAGCAGTTGGCCAGAGACAACTTGCTCAGGGCAGTTTGCCATCTCCCTGCCATTGTAATATTAAAAAGTACGCCAGCCTTCAGCCCCAAAGACAGTAGTTTCTTGGTAGTGGTGACAGGGAAGGTGGAATGATTTCACGGAGGTCAGAAGAGTTCAGACAATCCACTTCTAGCTATTCTAACATGGTGTACTTGTCTATTACATTTGTCTCCTGCCTAATTCAATGTGTGTTCCTGTGTTCAGGGAGAATGCAGCAGCCACACTGTTGGAAGGAATGGCATCATAAAATACTCCTCACCATTTCAGAGCACTTTTGTTCTGTTTTTTTCTTAGTGAGAAGCCTCTTCATCTCCCTTATAATTTGTAATCTGGGGAAGAATAATTTGTTTGACCTGTGATTAACAGTTGAGAAAAATAATTATTTAAGTTGTAGCTGATTAATTTAATTGCAGCTCCGAAACACTGTCAGAATTGCAGTGCAGCAAATAAAGTGAAATTACTGAAATAGAATTTAAAATTATTCTCAGATATAATCAATGCAAATAGAAAAGGAACACAAAACTAAAATTCACTACTGCAAACGTCGTATACAGAATTTCCAGCGCTAATTAATCAATATAGTCATGTTTAATAAATTGTTAGGGTATTGCCACTTTTTCTGCCCATGTACAAGTGTGTGTTCTCTTATTTCACTATAATACTAATGTTGAGATATTTATGTGGGCTCACAGTACTGACAGATAGCTTCATTGATTTTTTTCCACCCATAAAACTTTGTTGCATGCTAATTGAGTACAAGTGTGAACAGTTAATAGTGTAATGAGGCAGTAGAGCAAAGGGGTAAACAAACTATATGAGCAACGGGGTTTCTTCGTAACTGATAAGATTTCAGGATTGATGAAGAAAGCTAGAAAGAATGAAAAAGGAAATATAGAGTGAATTAGAATCAAAGTAGGTGCTGAAATAGAGGCAAAGAAAGATTGAATTATAACAAACGAAATGAAAATAAAGTGAAAAAATTTGACAACATTTCTAAAACATCTCACAGTAATTAACTACAAGCACAAATGAATTGAATAGTTCAAATTCTACTGGTTCTGGGCTAAAGATGTTGCATGACAATGCATTAACTACTCTCACCTCATTTAAAGAAAACAGTAGCTACACTCCATTTCATACTTCATTTCAGTAGCGAATTTAATGGATAATTAATATGAAAACCCAGCAAGTTCTTAGAAGTAACTGCAAGATAAGAGCAAGAAATGGTGTGTAAAGCGAACAGTGGAGAGACATTAAGTGACGAGTTTATTGCTTTGAATTTGCTGGCTGATTTGCATGTTAATAACAGTGTGCATTTTTAACGTGCTGTTATTCTTTCATCAAGATCTGGCCCCATTTCTCTCGAGTTTCAACATAGTATGGCTTATGATCTGAAGAAATTGCATAGAAATTACTGGCGTATATTTGCGTGATATAATAACTAGATTTGTTCCAAGTTTGATCCCAGGGTTCTGCTGTAACAGATGATCTGAAATGGGGCATGGCAATTGGCCACAGTATTTCTGTGTTTTCATTTGTGCTTGTCATACAGTGACAAGTATGACAGGCTGCATTTTTGTCGATAATGAGGGGGTCAGCTTTGGCATACTCCACAGCTGGATAGCCACCCTGTCAAGAATCATACAGGAAAGCTGGTCATTTGGGTAAAGCACTGGATGGTGAACATCACTCCCATTAGTTTCAAAATAAAGTCAGTTGCTTTGGAAGAAGAGGATGAACGTAGAAGAGCAACATTATACTTTGTATTAATGATTTCTACCATTATTTCTTACCTGATACTGATAATTCCATTTAAGTAAATATTTCCACTAAAATAATATAAATAGAAACTCGATACCATGTTTACTTTCACCAACATGTCCACTCATTCATTTATTTATCAATATTTGGACACCTTTATATCAGGTTTCATGTTTTATTATGCTCACAACACATGTATAAGTAGCATTATCTGCTAAATTTTAACAAGTTAAACAAAATAATAATTTAAAACGCTTTATGTTTCAGACAATATTGAATGACAATTGAAAGCATGTAACTAAAAATCACTATTAATAGTTCACTCTGAATATTTAAAAAGTGAATCCCTCTGTTAAATTTAGGAAGCAAATCACGAGCTCAGCATGATTTGACTGCAGTATCATTGCTGAGGCATTGAGTGTGCTTGTTATAAAAAGCTGTAGGACTTTTGTGCGACACAGCTGACAGCAGTAACACAGTTAATGATGCCATCTTTTGATTGACAGGCCTGTTTTAGTCTGTGTGGATTTTGTTGTGGGATTGCACTAGTTATCACTATTTGTTTTCAGACATTTTTGTAAAGTTTGCTATGTAAACTTAAACATTTACAGTATAACCATCTATGTAGTCCGTGCATTCAATTACAATAGTATCAAACATATTCAAACTTGATAACCAAATGATCTTGAAATGGCATGAGGTTCTTTAAATGAATATTAATAATGCCAGCAGCTGATTAACATTCTGAGGAATCAGTTTATGTACGTGTTATTAATCCTTTCAGATATGTTGTGATTCAAATAATATAGTTCATAGCCATATCATGGACTCAGAACTAAATTCTATGTCTGTGATTTGGGACATATTAATAAAAAGATTTGTGTAAAATTAGTAAATAAATCTCACTCATTAAGCATAAATAAAGCAACATTTTTAACATACACCCACAATAAACGGTTGGTAACAGTTCTGACATTAACTTCACAATTGTGGACTTTAGTTTACACAAGAGACTAATGTTTTGGAGGCACAACTTTTCCAGCAAATTTGTCTTGCTTTATGGATTGAACATACTGACAATCGGTATGTGCTTAGGAAGTTGAATGCTACAAATAAATAGGTGACATATTTGCTGTTGTTCTGGTAAAGGGGCATATGTGGAGTAAGGGCAGATTGGATTATCAATATAACTCATACTGATTGTAACCAGTGTTGTTCATCATTTTAATTACAATAATTCAAAATATCGTGTTTAATATATGAGCGTTATGTTTGTTTTTATACAGGAGAGCGACCTCCTGACATTCAATATTTCTGTGCACCATTCCTGGTGGAGTGAACACGGTCCAGGCTGTGTTAGAAGAGAGATGCCAGCTGCCTATGTGAAAAGTTTGGATGGCCATTCCTATATCTCTGTGATGGGTTGCATTATTGATTACCAATATATCGAGGTTATTCACAGCTCTTCTCAAATATTGTTGGCAGTAAGTATGGCATTTGATGACTGCAACACACTTGGGTATTCACACATTGCATTTTGCTGCTAAGTAATGTGGTAAAATCTCTTTGATCCACTGAGCAATATGAAAAAAATGTTTTCCATGCAGTCAGAACTTTACCAAATTATAGACAAATATGAAGAATTCTTTATATTTTTCAAGTTATCTGTGACTATTCGGTCATACTCCACATATGGGGTGGCACAGTGGTTAGCACTGCTACCTCACAGAACCAGGGACCGGGGTTTGATTCTAGTTTTGGGCATCTGTCTGTGTGGAGTTTGCATGTTCCTCCTATTTTTGCTGGGTGCTCTGGTTTCGTCCCAAAGTCCAAAGATTTGCAGATTAGGTGGATTGGCCAAGCTAAATTGCCCTGTGGTGTCTAGGGATGTGCAAGCTAGGTAGATTGATCACGGTAAAAGCAGGGTAAGTCTGTGTGGGATGCTGTTTCAAGGGTTGGTGCAGACTCGATGGACTGAGTAGCCTCTATCTGCACTGGAGGAACTCATGAGGTGCAGATAGAATAAAGTGCGCTGTACAACTATAATGACTCATTACAGCATTCTGTTATAATTATGTTATTTATAAACATTCTAAACCATAAAACATTTATAGCAATAATGATAATTTCTTGCATCCAGTTTAGTGTCTTCTATCTTGTTGTGTCGGATTCTTAATTAAATAAATATGTAATCATAACTCTGCTCTCTAAATAGTTTCTTGCAGCAGTATGATAAGCAAGAAATAGATTATTTTCTATTTAGTTAGTGCCATCCCTGACAGTTTGAAAAGTGAATGTTTAATTACCAGCTATGCTAGTTTACGCAACCATCTATCTTCCTGTTAAAACATTTCTACTTAATAAGAGAACAATAGTTAAAATTTTAGAAGATTACTGTCTCAGAAAAAAATTGCAAATGGATTCATTTTCCTTTGCAGCCTTCACAAAATTACTGTGAATATATATGTAGCTATACACAATTATTTAATCCCTTATTACAACATACATTTGTATTTAGAGCCCCAATACAAATACCTTATAAATCTTGACTGAATGGGAGTTGTTAATCAAACTGTGAACTGACAACCACTCCATTGTGATAATGATAGATTGTGAAATCTGTCACACAGCACAAATCCAAAGCTGGAACGGTGTGAGCTTCAAAGTAGGCACAAGGTGAGTGAGTGCTAAGACTCCAGATGAGTAGCTGTCAGATGTACCCTGACAGCATCTCTGAGTTGGGGAATTTTCCCTGCAGGAAAAGTGTTCTGGCCACAGCATTCCAGTGATAGCTATTGATGCGCTCTAAAGTACAGCAAAGAAATGTGAAATGGTACTGTAAGTGGATCAGAGGTTACTGTGAGGGTATGGTGAGACTGCTGTGTGTTGGGGGCCAAGGGTCCTCGACGAGGGGTACGTGTGTTTCAAGCCCATGGACAGTTCCCTGAGACATTTGTGCCTGATGCCCATGATTGCGGTCCAGAGGAGCAGGTGGTGGGTTGGAATCATCAGATATCCATTCTGATTTTCATGCCAGGAGCTGTCATCATTTAGTTTCTATCCAGTAGGTGGTAGAATGAGAAACTGCATATTAATAGGATAAGATTATTTAAAAATAGGCTTCTTGACAAACTCAGTCAATGCATGGTTAGAAAATTGGGACTCTTTGATCTTAACATCTGGATGCTTCTGCTTGGCCATCTCATATGATTTTCCAAACCTTCTTGCCAAAGCCACGTCATTCTGAGGCTGGGAAGATTTTGCCCCCATGCGTCTGACTTTAATTCTTTCCCTGTAACAATTGAATACCTTAATAATGAACGCAGGATTTTCCAAAATGTGGCCTAATTCATCGCTGAATACCACTGAAAATCAATCACTGATCCCATTGCTGGTTGTGAGATTTTGCTTCATACAAATACACGATGAAGCTAGACTTAGTCCAATAGCAAATTTGAGAACATTATTCCAATTTATGATGATAGTAGATGATTACTGTTCAGAAACGTGAGTTAAGAATTAACTTAAAATCTACTATCATTGAAATATTGATGTTTTCATTAATTTTGATTCAAATGTACAGCAATGGAAATTAAATTAGCTACTCCTGAAAGTGGGGGTGGCTCAAGATATATGACTAACCAAGGCTCATTCACTGTGTTCCAAGCATTATGCTCACTTAGATTCTACATGAGTGCAGTCTGTAACCAGTATTATCCAGTGCTGTTCACTGGCTTAATATTGTGGTTGGCTAGTGGTACTTAAGGGTACTCTTCATCTGTTAAAAATAAGCTATTTGTCACTGTAAAAAGTGGTGTATGTCTTTTGTGAACTGAATCTGGGCTGTAATGTATGGAAAGATGGTTGAACATTTGAAAGAATACACAACAAGATTTTATGAAAAAGCACTAGAGGGTTCGGTACATGTGTTGAGAATAAGAGAGAATTTAGGTATCAGCCAAAGGGCATACATCTTGGAATGTATGCTCAGAATAGATGGGAAGAAGTAGCAAGAGAGGTCAATCTAACGGGAGTAGCCCCACTAGCAAGAACGCAGTGCAGGGAAGAGTTTACTATCTTGTCAAGGTGATTGGGTTCAAACTTTAAATGGCATGGCTTACCAACTGTAGGTAATTGTAATAATCTATCTGTCTGCTCTCCAATAATCACCAGAAACGCTGAGCCACTGCCCTGGACGATTGCCATCGGCTTCATGATGCACGAATCTGTTGTCGTGTGTTTGAGTGACAACATTACTGTTTTCACCTTTGCTGCTTCAGCAGATCAACCCAAGTGCTACAGTCCAGGCCAAGGTGATATATTCTGAAGTCATGGTTGAGATTAGCTTTCAAAATTGCCTGTATTTAAAGATGGAAAGTCATCCATCTCGCATGCTCAACCACTGAAGTAACAACTTCTACGAACACTCAATATTGTGGGCGGCTAGAGGTAGTTAAAGGCAATCTTCACCTCTTAAAAGTAAGATATTTGTTGCTGTAAAAACGGTGTATGTCTCTCTGAATCTGTGCTGTAATGCATGGTTAAGCATGTGAGAGGACACGCACTCCAAATACGCAGAAGAGTCATTGAGGAAGTGTACAAGTTTGTTTAGTTTGGCCAGTTGAAAGACAAATCTCTCACAGCTGCCTGGCAGCTGTGAATAGCTGAATAGCTTTCAGGGCCAGGAGCTCTTGTGGTGCAGTATAGTGTCCTTACCTCTGAGCTGTGTGATCCGGGTTCAAATCCTACCTGCTCCAGAGAGGTGTAATGATATCTCTGAACAGAGGTTGATTAGGCAAATATCGGCAAATCACAATACTGTGAAACAACCCCAGAAAAATAAGGTAGAATTCAGGTCCATCTGTAGCCCTCACCTTTGATGGACTGTAATGCCATTAATGGGATTTGCACCTAAATTAATTAATTGGAAAACATGGGTGATTTACTGGTGGTGGTTTGTAGATGTAAAAATGCCACAGGTGATTTGGTGATGCAATGAACCATTGAGTTGTGGTAAGGAATTCTGGAATCTAAAATAAGAAGAATAAAATAGGATTCAGGAGTCAAGAAAGGGTTCTTGTGGCATACTACTCTTACGAAGTTGGTGTTCAAGTCCTACCTGCTCTGGAGGTGTGTCATAATATCTCTGAAGAATTTGATTAAAATGATCTAGAATTGATGATTTGCATTATGACTCAAGCAATATATATTTGAAAGCTCAGATTATTCTTCATTTTTTAAAAAATTACATGACTTCAAAGAACCAGTAGTTGTAGAATTGCCAACACCATGATTCCTCCAGTGGAAATCATACAAGGATTGTACTGTCACAAAGAACCACCATCGATAGTGTGTAATAGATTCATTGTACCTTCCAATCTAGCAGAGGGCTGATCCCATTTCCATCCAACTTGATGTGCTTCACGTTGCATTTGGTTAAATTCCATGATTCAGGAAGGAATACGATCAAATATTATTTGTTTACAATAAGATTTAGATAATTTACAACACCATAATACCTTGAATATATATATCATTCTTCACAATCAGGAAAAGATATGGGAACAATAATACCTATTATTCAACTTAACTTTAAAAGCATACCACTCCAAATTGAAAATTTGATTTTGAATATTAATTTTGTGTTAACATACTGGAGTTTAATATTATAGATTCATTTTATTAACATTGTGGAAAATGAGTCTTTTTGCCTTTGATCACAGTTATGGGCAAACGTTTCCAAATAACGAATGTGTAGCATTTTTCTTTCCATATCCTTATGACTATGCAAATAGTTTTTAGGTTTGCATGATCCTCTTTTAACAACAGTTCTTTGACAATATATTGGATTGTATTCAAGTCATTTTCAAGGACCAGTATTTTATACCAAAAACATAAGAATCATTTTTAAAGCTTGATGCTAGGTCATAACAAAGCAGAATATAAAGCAGGAATACTTCATTAAGCTGCTCATGCCTGTTCTGCCATTTAATTAGATTGTGACTGATCTGTATTATAAGTCCGTTTGTTCATCTTGATTTCTATTTCACATTACCTTTATCAAACAAAAACCTAACAATCATTTTCAATTAACCTGGCTCTGACCTGTGTGGGAAAGTTCCAGACTTTCACAAACTTCTGTTTGACAAATACTTCCTGAATCACTTCGCTGTAAATTTAAGGTTTTGACCCCAGTTATGGAAACATTAACCAAAGGAAATAATTTACCTCCATCTATCTTTTCATATCCTATTATTATACTGAGTATGTAGCCAACAATCTGGCCATTCAGCCCAAGCCAAAGTTTATGCTTTATTTGAGCTTCTCCCATCTTTCCTCTTCTAAATATATCATTATAAACATTTAATCCCTCATCCCTTGTTTGTAAAGCTTCCCCTTAAATGCACCAATGCCTTCAGCCGCTCTGTAAGATAGCAAGTACCACATTTTTACAGCCTTTTGTGTAAACACACTTCTTCTGAATTCCTCAATAATGTCTTGATGTCTATCTTACATTGATGGCCTCCAGTCCTGTGCTTCTCCACAAGAGGAAACTTCCTGCATTGACTATCAAAATATTTTAGAATTTTAAAGACTTTTATAAAGGTGTAGAATAGAATATCAAATAGAATATTCTTTTATTGTCACATGTACTCCATTGTAAGAGCACAGTGAAAAACTTTTACAGTGTCCGCCTTCTAATGGCGACATCTCAGTTCAAAGTACCTAGGGTCAGTTGTTGAATACAGCAGAGGATTAAAAGTAGTTGCAATACTTACAGTTGAAAAATAAATTAAAAATAGATCATCATTAAAGGATTGACATTGCAGTGAGTTAGGAAATTTCAAATAGACATTACAGTGTCGTGGCTCACGGCCTCCACATGTTGCCTGACCATCCGCACCAGACCCCAGTCCAGTAGCCATCCCCATGCCGCTCCAAGCCCCAGACCACTCCATACCAGCAATCAGCTTTGCCGTGGTAAGTGCCAGGACTGTCTCCTCCCCTGTGCCAATTTCTGTCTGGGACTCACTGCCTTCATGTTGCTCTGGGGCTGCTTCCCCATGCTGTTCTGGGGCTTGCAGCTCATGCACTGTACCAATTATCACTGCTCACACTGTTCCAAGACTCACAGCCCACGCTCGTCACTAGGTCTCGCCGGTCATGGTGTTCTGGGACTTGCAACCCACATGCTGTTCCAGGGCTCGCTGCTGCAGCGGACTTGCTGCTGGCACCTGCCACTGCTCAAGTATTCACTTCCAGTGCTCAGTGGAGAGAAGAAGAAAAAAAGAAGAAAAAAAATGAAAAGAAAGAGAAAGGACAAATAGAGCTTGGACTCCAGCAGGATGTCCTGCTCTGCCACCATCTTGAATTCAAGAGACTTCATCCATGATTAAGACACTGTTAAATATCCCTTCATCTTCTTAAACATGTTTAACCATTTTAGGGGAAATAGCGGTGTGGTGATAATGTCAATAGACAGATACCTAGGCTACTTTTCTGAATAGTGTGGGTTCGAATCCTGCCATAGTAGCTGTTGGAATTTGAATTCTGATTTAATTCATCTGGATTAAAAAGATGATTTCAAAAATAGTGACCGTGCCAACTGTCAATAACTTTTGTGAAACCCATCACCAATATCCTGTAGTGAAGGAAATCTGCTGTTCTTACCTCCCGAGGCCTTACAGTGAATCCAGGCCCACAATAATGTGGTTGGTTCCTAACCACCAACTGCAATTGCCTAGCAAGCCATTCAGGATCAAGGGTAGTTAAGGATGGGCAACAAATGTGGTTTTGTCAGCGATGCCCACCTCTCATTAAAGAATCAAGAAAAAGAATACTTAAATTAAATTAGAGATAACGCAGTCTGGAGCTGCGGGACCACAGCAGGCCAGGCAGCTACAGAGGAGGATGAAAGTTGACGTTTCTGGTCAGACCCTTCTTCAGAAAATACCTTTATATCTTCTGTATTTCAAGGAATACAAAAGCTTATTTAACTTTATGAAGTTAAATTAATCTTAACTTTATAAGCCCAGGTATCATTCTGGTGAACCTGCGTTATGCGCTTTCCAAGGCTAAAATATCCTTCCTAAACCAAACATAATACTCCAGAGGCACTGTAAACAGAACTTGCGATTGCAGCAAAACCTCCACCCTATTTGTACTGCAGCATCCTTGAGATTAAGGTGGATATTCCATTTGCCATTTAAATTAACTTTGTATCTGTCCAACAATTTATTTTTGGTCATGGAACCATAAATCCCTCTACTCATCGAAGGTTAAAAGGTTCAAAAATGTAAATGTAAACATCCACTTGCTAGCCATCTAGCTGACCACATATATAAGATATGGGCTCAATAATATGAAAATCTGGCCCTCCCCTATATTAATTTGCAGAAAGAAAATTAATCTGGAGCTCAATTTGGCACAATGGAAGATGTTGAATCTTCCTTTGTGCAAAGTTCAGCTCCAGCCTAATGTCGAATCTTCCATTTGGAACGTCTCCATCTGGTCAGAATATCTGACTGGTAACAAGGCCAGGGAAGCCTGAGAATATAGATCCTACCTTGTTTTCGAGATTTCCAAATGGATCTTTGAGCCTGAAATTACCTGTCTACACATAATATTTCTCGCCATTTTTTCAAGGCCTTATCACATAATGACCTGCATGAAGGGCATGGCTGGATCTTGAAAATCAAGACTGGATAGGCTCAATGCACCTAATACTGCATACTGCATTGGCGCAAAGCCTGGTCAAAGGGCGAGGCGTATGTTAAGATGATATTTATTTAACCATGCTGAGCCACTCAAAAGTACTATTTTATTTCTGTAGAATTATCGCAGAAGACAGCCACAGACAGCTGTTCGGCTCCAAGTCGAGTAACTTAGTTGTTATTGGAGAATGGATTATAGTTAATGGATATTTGAGCTGGAAATAATTACAAAAGAATGCTACCTTGCACACGATACATTATATTGCAATCTGGAGGAAATTCCAAACTGACACTTGGGTTCATCATGTCAAATGAAGCTCAGTTTAGTACTCAGCTTTGTGTAATCTGATTTGTACTGAGGAACATCACACTGTTTTCTCCCCAACTTTTTTCTGCATTTTTGTTTTGCAGGAACCACTAACTTATGGCACAGTACCATTCCAATATTGCTTGTAATCCATCAGTATTTTGTCCAAAGGATATGCTTTATGTAGAGAACACCTGGATTAGTGTGGATGGTATTCTTCTAGCTGGAGGGCTGTAGTGGTTTAGTGGTAGTTTCCTTACCTCTGAGCCAGGAGGCTTAAGTTCAAGTTCCCACCTGTTTCAGAGTGTGTAATAACAGTGCTAAAAAAGTTGATTGGAAAGTATCTGTTCCACTGGCTAATGGTTGACCCATCTTCGTACTTGTAGCCCATGATCCCCAAGGAAACAACTTATAGTCCCTCAATCATGATTTCGTTGAGTTCAATTAATTTAGCAGAAATTTTTGATTCACTCAAGGATTGTGGAATTTGCTGATCCTGCATTTATTGCCTATTCCTAGTTTCCCTTGAAAATGTGGTAGTGATCTGCCTTCTTAAATTCCTGGAGTCCATTTGGTGTAGGTACATTCACAAATTGTTAAGAAAAAAGTGACACAGCAACATTGAAAGAACATGATACATTTCCAAATCAGGATGATGAGTGGCTTAGAGGGGAATGTACAGAGGGTAGTGTTTCCATGTATTTGTTGCCCTTGTCCTTCCAAACTGTAGTGGTTGTGGGTTGGAAGGTGCTGCTGAGTAGCATTGGTGAATGTCTGCAGTGCATCTAGTAGATGATACACACTGCTGCTATAGAATGTCAATGGTTGAGGAAATGAAGGTTTGCAGATGTGGTGCTAATTAGGTGGGCTGCTTTGTCCTGTATTCTTTCAAACTTCATAAAGTGTTTTTAGCATAGCCTCATTGCAGATCTGCTTAATTGAGAATACCTAAGATGGCTTAGTAAGAGCCCAGCTACCATCCCTTCATCATGGGGCAGGCATCCCAAAACACCAAGAGCTCACTGAATTGCTTTGTACGCCTTGGATATTTAATTGGCAATCATAGAGTGGAGGTGTTACCCTACAATAAGGTACCTAAGGAATCCTTGGTAATAAGAAATGATGCACAGAGTGTATGTAACAATTTAGTTACCTTCAATAAGCAAATTTTGTGAGCTGGTGTACAATTCTTAATTGCACTTTTGGTCAAAAAAAATTGTACAAATGTCAAGAACATTGAGCTAATGGAAAGATAACAGTCATGTCTGGTATTTGATGACTTGATACATTCACTTACCAAATGTACGATTTTATATTTAATTAGAAAGAGAAAAGTAAGATCACTAGACATCTCAAAGTGTTAGAAAGCCGATGAAATATTTTTGAAAGGTAGTCCCTTTGTACTTCATGACAATCAATTAGTTGCACAGCATGCTCCCACAGACGAGAATGTATTAGTGTCTGGGTAATCTGTTTTTGTGAAGACTTTTTGCTTGATAAGTGTTGGCTAGGGTAAAACAAAAGTGGATTATAGAGTCACTATGAAAAAGTATCTTTTTAAAATCAAATTCCTTGGAGGGCAGGTTACTATGGTGCAAAAAAATTCTGTTCTCTTCTGTAATTATTTGCATTATTTTTGTTTTAGCTGTGCATAATCAATTACTAATTTTTACAAATGCACATTTGGCTTGAAGCTGTTGATAATATACTTAATTGCTCCAAATCAGAGCTTGTTGCCCGTTTGAACAGGTTTTCATGTGGGTGTAATTCTTTCACCGTTTGTACCCAAAGCCTCTCTCATAATGATCACTCAAGACTTAGACAAAACGTAGCAGACATTTGTCTGCAACTGAGGAATTTGTGACAAGTATCCACCTTGAGTGTACATTGTGCTGATTTCCTCGTCTGATTGCCTGCTGGCATTGTATTTTCTTGTACACAATGTGACTTCATTTCAAACAGAAATACAGTGCAAATCTGCTGGGAAAATTCAGATTTCTTTCGGCCCAATGCTGTGAAAAGGTTTTGATTGCAACAATGCCTACCAACACAATAGTATATAGGTCAGTGCTGGCTACCTAGGCAACAGTCACAATGCTTTAATTTTAATGCATTTATGTGCGCAGGTTGATTTGGAAGGCAAAGGTAGATGAGAAGGTTGCTTCCTTAGAGCAGAATGTTCCCCTCTCCCTGGCACTGAGAATAATGAAGAGTGTGATGAGTTAATCAGGCAAGAGTTCAAAAATCAGATTCATGCTGTTGAGTTAAACTGTCAGAATTAAGTCCTCCTTCCTTCAATGGAAAAACCACTTTCTCATCATCAGATGGCAAGAAGTCTATTTCCATGCATTTGCATCTCAATCGTTATCCTACACATTGGAATTAACTTCCCGTTCCAATAAATCTCTGCCCGTGTGAGATACTAGGCATTTCGGAATCTCAACCCCAAGCTCATGGCTGTTGAAACAATTGCTGAAAGAATTGTGGATGCTGGAAATTAGAAACAAAAGCAGAAATTGCTTGAAAAATTCAGCAGCATCTGTGGAGATAAATCAGAGTTCATGTTTCGGGTCCAGTGAGCTTTCTCAAAACTGCCTTACGAGGTGAGTCCTCTGCCGCCAATCCAGGCGGCAGCACAATGGTTAGCACTGCTGCCTCACAGTCCTAGGGACCCAGGTTCAATTCCAGCCTTGGGCCTGCAATAGGGTCAGGGTTAGGGTTAACCTTTGTGCAGTTTGTACATGCTCCATGTGTCTACGCAGGTTTCCTCCCACAGTCTAAAGATGTGCAGGTTAGGTGGATTGGCTGTGCTAAATTGCCCATAGTTTTCAGGGAAGTGTAGGTTATGTTGGTTAACTATGGGTAATGCAGGGCTACAGGTACTGTTTAGGGGTATGGGTATGGGTCTGGGTCTGTGTGGGATGCACTTCGGGGGGCGTGGTATCAGTGTGAACTTGATGGGCCAAATGGCCTGCTCCACACTGTAGGAGTTCTATGAGTATGCAGTTTGCACGGCCAGACTCCTTACCTTCACTTACACTGGAACTACATCAGGGGCTTCCGTGTTGACTGAGGCACAGTGTCTCCACAGATCATTACCACAGCACACTGGGTGACAGCTGTGCACTGGTGGCCATTCAGTGGACAAGGCCAAGCAGCATCCATTCTTTCCCAGTTGGCCATTGATAACAGAAGGATAGCCTGGAGCATGTGGCTGTAGGCAACAGTAAAGGGGGACTGAGAGGGTGACTGAAGGCACCTGGCCAGGTGCTATGACTGTGTCAGAGGTGGTGCCTGTGCCAGCAGACCAGGCAGCTGGTCCTATGCAGGTTTGGAGATCTGTGCTGGCTCCATCCAAGGTTTGAGTTATGGTCAATCATGGCAGTCGAAATTAGTCTGGGCCTTGCTGGTTGCTCAGTCAGGGTCCTATTCCTGTGGCTGTTTGGGCTTCCATATCCCTGTCCTGGTCTTGTTTACAGTATTTATATGACTGCTCCAGTTATAGTTCTTGGAGACAATAAGCACCGCAGGAAGCCGGAGTCTGTAGGTGTGAGGCTGGAAAAGCACAACATGTCAGACAGCATCAGAAGAGCAGGAAAGTCAAAGGAAACCCTTTGTCAGGACTGGGGAGGGGAAGGGGAGCCCAGAAATAAATGGAGGGATGAGCTGGGCCTGGGGAAGGATAGGAGAGATGATGATAGGTAGGTGCAGGTCGTGGATTATTATGATTGGTATGTGGGAAGGGTGGAGCAGATACGCAAGTAGGAAGATGGACTGGTTAGGTCAGGTCAGAAGGGGGAGTCCTGGACGTGGGATTGGAGGGATTTTGAAGCTGGTGAAGTCAATTTTAAGGCCATTGGGCTATGAGCTTCCAAGGCAAAAAAATCAAGTGCTATTTCTGCAGTTTACTCTGACAGTGGAGGAGGCCAAGGAATGGGAGGGGGAATTAAAATGAATGGTAACTGGAACGTCAAGTTGGTTGATGCATTGTTGCTGTTAGGGTGAGGGCGTTTGAGGGCACAAGTGCAGGAAATGGAGGAGATGCGGTTTAGAACATAGAATATAGAACATAGAAAAGTACAGCACAGTACAGGCCCTTCGGCCCACGATATTGTGCCGTGGAATAATCCTTATCCAAAAATAACCTAACCTATAATCCCCTCAATTCACTGCTGTCCATGTGCATGTCCAGCAGTCGCTTAAATGTCACTAATGACTCTGCTTCCACAACTACCACTGGCAAAGTATTCCATGCGCTCACAACTCTCTGGGTGAAGAACCTCCCTCTGATGTCTCCTCTATACCTTCCTCCTAACACCTTAAAACTGTGACCCCTCGTGGCAGTCAATCCTGCCCTGGGGAAAAGTCTCTGGCTATCGACTCCATTAATGCCTCTCATTACCTTGTACACCTCCATCAGGTCACCTCTCTTCCTCCTTCCCTCCAGAGATAAAGTCCAAGCTCAGTCAACCTCTCCTCGTAAGACAAGCCCTCCAGTCCAGGCAGCATCCTGGTAAACCTCCTTTGCACCCTCTCCAAAGCCTCGACATCTTTCCTACAATAGGGCGATCAGAACTGGACACAATATTCCAAGTGTGGTCTCACCAGGATTTTGTAGAGCTGCAGCACAACCTCGCGGCTCTTAAACTCGATCCCCCTGTTAATGAAAGCCAAAACACCATACGCTTTCTTAACAACCTTATCCACTTGGGTGGCAACTTTGAGGGAGCTATGCACTTGAACACCAAGATCTCACTGTTCCTCCACACTGCCTAGAATCCTGCCTTTAATCCTATATTCAGCATTTAGGTTCAACCTTCCAAAATGCATCACTTCGCATTTATCCAGGTTGAACTCCATCTGCCATTTCTCAGCCCAGCTCTGCATTCTGTCAATGTCTCGCTGAAGCCTCAATAGCCCTCGATACTATCAACGGCACCTCCAACCTTTGTGTCATCAGCAAACATACTAACCCACCCCTCAACCTCCTCATCCAAGTCATTTATAAAAACTACAAAGAGCAGAGGCCCGAGAACAGAGCCCTGTGGGACACCACTCAGCACTGACCTCCAGGCAGAATATTTACCGTCTACACCCACTCTCTGCCTCCTGTCAGCCAACCAATTCTGAATTCAGACAGCCAAATCACTCTGTATCCCATACCTCCTGACTTTATGAATGAGCCTGCCGTGGGGAACCTTATCAAATGCCTTGCTGAAGTCCATGTACACCACATCCACTGCTCAACCCTTGTCAACTTGTCTCGTGACTTCCTCAAAGAACTCAATAAGATTTGTAAGGCATGACCTGCCCCTCACAAAGCCATGCTGACTCCCTTTAATCACATTAAGGGCATCCTTAATTAAAGAAGAGTGGAAATTACTGTCCCAAATGTAGCTGGATATCTCCAGGACATTCTCCTCAAAAGGTGCAACACCTGCCCCTACCCCTCCTCTCTCACCTCCATCCAAGGCCCAAAACAATCCTTCCAGATCCGCTGAGATTCACCTGCGCTTCATCCAACCTTATATATTGCATCCGTTGCTCCCAATGTGGCCTCCTCTAAATCAGAGAGACCAAATGCAGATTCAGAGACCAGGTTGCAGAGCATCAAACAACTTTACCTTCCAGTTGCCATCTATTTTAATTCCCCCTCCCACTCCCCGATGACATGACGATCCTTGGCCTCTTCACTGTCAGAGTGAGGCCAAACGTAAACTGGAGGAACCACACCTTGTTAACACCTAGGTATTTCGCCTTGGAAGCTTACAGCCCAATGGCCTAAACATTGACTTCACCAGCTTCAAAATCCCTCCAAACCCTGTCTTATCCAATGTCCAGCCCTCTCCCTTCTGACCTGACCTAACCAGTCCACCTTTCTATATACATATCCAGTCACCCTTCCCTCAGACCAATCACAATAACCTCCTACCTGCATCCACCGATCACCGTCTATCCTACTCTTCCCCCAGACCCACCCCTCTTCCTCTATTTATTTCTGGGCTCCCCTCCCCTCCCTAGTCCTGATGATGGGCTTCAGCCCAAAATGTTGACTTTCCTGCTCCTCTGATGCTGTCTGATCTGCTGTGCTTTTCCAGTCTCATACCTATAGACTCCAGTTATAGTTCTACTCAATAATACATAGGTTTTTGATAATAGGGGATTCAGCAATTGTAGTGTATGCCATTGATGGTTAGGTTTTCTTTTGTCCCTTGACATTTATCAGCTAAGTTTGAATATTGTCTAGGTCCTGCTGCATGCTGGTTGGACCAAAGGGTCTGTTTCCATGCTGTATAACTATATGACTGCTCATTATCTGAAAAAGTTTGAATGGAACTGGAAAGTGCACAACCACCAGAGAACATCCATACTTGATGACCTTAGTTTGGACTGTGGATCTTTAACAAAACAGCTGAAGGTGTTTGATCCTAGGATACTACTCTGAAGAAATCCTACACCAATTTCTATTGCTGACTGAATTGGACCTGACAACCCCAGCTGTCTTTCTTTGTACTATCTGTGATTCTAGCTAGTGCAGAGTTTTCCTCCTGGTTCCCATGGATTTCAATTTTCCTAATGTTACTGATTCTACGTTCAGTTAAATGCTGCCTTGATGTCAAGAACAGTCACTCTCACCTCACCAATAGTATTTAACTCTTTTGACCTCATTTGGAGCAATGTTATAATGAAGTTTGACACTGAGTGATCCTGGGAGAACCCAAAATGAACATCAATGAGCAGGCTACTCGTGAGTTTCTGTTGCTTGATATCATTATTGATGACATCTTCCATTATTTTGCTGATGATTGAAAGTGGACTGATGGAGTGGTAATTGGACAGATTGGACTTCTGCTTTTTGTGACGTGATTGGTTTCATTAACTTTATGTGTTGAGAGCCACCAGTGCAAATACGTAATCTATCAATTCAAGATACATGTACTGAGGCTCCAAAGCACTGCTTTTCTGTCACTAACTTCACTTCATTTGATGCAAAAGAAAAAAAATGGCCTATGGCCAGATTTTAAAAGGGTACATCAGAACCTTTCCCCTTGCAAAGTGCAAACATTATTGTCTCTCAATCATTGTAGTATCAATCAGTTTAATTTAACATTAGGTGTAAAAATGCATTTGTAGCAGTTCAAGTGGCATTTTTGCGAATGTACCAGGTACTGACCCATTACCTGAAACTATCAGTTCAATTTTAGCTAATCTTTTTAGCATGAAATTAGTATGCATTCATATTTCAGTTAGCCTTTTATAATTAATTCATCGTCTTTAGAAACAAAAATCTGTTCTGCAAAATTTATTAAGGTTGAGGTTCTACAAATACAAAGAAAACAAGTCTGTAGTCAAAATGCAAAAGGAGACTCAGGAGTAATCACAATAATAATTAATAAACTGAACATTAGAGTAGAGATTCATGTGATTGGCCTGTAATTTATTTGGAACATCAAATAAAATCATTGTTTCAGTGCCGTGATATATATTTCCTGATGGCATTGGAAATGTGCAATTATAGCTAATCTGTCACCACCTTCTTTATTCTGACTTTGTGGAAGTGTAATCCATGCTGGTAAAATGCAAATTGGCTAGAGATCAGATAGGAAAGGATGCATTGTAGTGGTGCAGCTGGGACTAGACAGCTTGTTATAATCAGCTGCAGAGCAAGCTCGTGGTTTCAGGAGTGCCTTTGTGGCTGTGAAATAACTATAGGTTTTTTTGATTTCATAGATGTTGCTAAATCTTATGCATAAACTCCTTGGATGAAATTGTTGAATGTTACATTACCGAAGGAAGGGTTCTAGTCCATCGTGTCTGCACTGACTCCTAAAAAAAAGCTACCCAGCTAGTTCCGCAGTCCAGCCTATCTCTTTAGCCTTCACTTTCAAAAATATATCCAGCTGTCTTTTGAAGCCACCTATGGGATCCTCCTCCAACACTCTTCCAGGCAGCATTTTATAAATCCTAACAACTCTCTGAGTAAAGATGTTTGTCTTCATCTCACTCCTGGCTCTCTTGCTAGCAATCTTGAAATTATGACAGAGTTAGTAGGAACTGCAGATGCTGTAGAATCTGAAATAATAAGGTGTAGAGCTGGATGAACACAGCAGGCCAAGCAGCATTAGAGGGGCAGGAAAGCTGATGTTTCGGGCCGGAACCCTTTTTCAGAAATGGGGCCATTTCTGAAGAAGGCTCTAGGCCTGAAGTATCAGCTTTCCTGCTCCTCTGATGCTGCTTGGCTTGCTGTGCTCATCCAGCTGTACACATTGAAATTGTGACACCTGGTTACTGACATAATCTAATGTAGAATACTTTACCACGGAACACATCATTATTAGGTAGCTATACTTTATGATTAAATTCCAATTGGCACTCCGAGTACCATGTCAAGGAGTGAATATCAAAGGAACAAATGTGCAGATGCACACTATGAATGATTAGACTTCCATGCTGAATTTTCACATCAGGAATTACTGCCTACAACTTGCTGTACTTGAAAACTGATGGGATGAACAGTTTCGGCAGAGACCCCTGTGGCTTCCCACTACATGTTGCCGATGCTCTCTAGAACACAGTCATAGCACACAATCACAGAATCAGATTTCGTGGGCCAAATTTTCAATGTGGGTTTCAGCATCCACCACCCACAGGAATTCTAGGCCCTGATGTCATGCCGCAACAGCATCACTCTTGCAAAAAATAGTACGTTTAAATTTAAACGGTGTAATTGGCATGGAGGCAAGCTTGGTGCCAAATGTGAGAATCTGAGTGCCTCTCAGAGGCAGGAACTGTGCCTGAAGCCAGTGGCTAAGCCAGACCATAGTCATATCGAGACCTGTGGCCACCTTGTCAAGGAAAGCTCATAATTCGTCAGAGAGTCAGGCAGAGGCAATGAAACTGGTTGGTTCCATGCTTGTCCTGGTAGAGGTCAGTCTCACACTAGTTAAGGGGGAGAAATTGGGACTATTTTAGGGGTGCAATTTGAAGGAATTAAACTTAGGGATGTTTGTGCAGGCTCTCAGTATTGTGTTATTGTACACTTGAGTGCAAGGGACCCATTGTGGGTCCAAAGTAGCTTTTCTTGTAATTCTTCATCCAGTTCTCAACCCTACACCACCCAAAAAAGCACGCATTTTCCTTTAGAAATGCTACTTAAATTACTGGTTTGGACCCCAAAGGCCAAATGGCCTGCTTCCACACTGTCAGAATTCTATGATTCTACTAGGAAAGAATAAAGCTCTTATTCAATCAACAAGTCCCTTCTTTCATAATGTTTGTCTTGCAGCAGTATTTTTCAAACATTATTGTAAATAACACAATAATTCCAGTTTCAGAAAAACTCTGTTTCCTGATCCACTGCAGTAAAAAACTTTCTGTACTGTGGTATTTTGTTCCGCAGCAACTGGGAGCTATACTTTGCACAAGGTGTGACAGCATTTATTTCTTTTTGTTGAGATGAGAATATGTCCTTTCAGAAATTAAGATTGAGAACTACTTTGGGTCCCTGGTGTACCTAGATTTGAATTGTCATGAATAGTTGCAGAGAATAATCAAGAAAGCTAATGGAATGCTGGCCTACATATCTGGTGGACTGGAGTTTAAGGATGCCGAAGTGATGCTGCATTTATAAAAAAAACCCGCATTAGACCTCACTTCGAGTTCTGTGAGCAGATCTGGGCACCACATCTTAGGAAGGATACGTTGGCCTTGAAGGGAACAATGTAGGTTTACAAGAATGATACCTGGATTTCAGGGGTTACTTTATGAGGAGAGATTATACCAACTAAGCCTGTTTTCTCCAGAATTTAAAAGCTATGGGAATAATTGGACAAAAGTCTTCAAGACATTAACAAGAAAAGACAGGGTAAATAAAGATTTCCACTGGTCAGTGATTTTAGAAGTAGAGAGCATAATTTGACAATTAAGGCAAGACCATTCAGGAGAGAAGAAGCACTTCTATACACAAGTGGTGGTAGATGTTTGGAACTCTCTTCCAGAAACAGCAATGGATGCTGGATTGGATGATAACTTTAAATCTGAGATGGATAAATTTTTATTCACCAAAGTTATGAAGAGATATAGTTCACTGGTGGATATATGGATGAACAGATCAGCTATGATCTCACTGAATGATGGAGCATGTTGAAGGACTGAATGGCCTACTCCTTTCCTAGAGCAAATAGCTTAAAGAAAAGCCACAAATTTTCGTGGACTTTGTGACAAAATTGAGAGTTTTGCACAATATGCATTACTTGCATTTTCTTGTATTCAACAGTGGCAGAAATAAGGTGTTAGAGTAGATTTGTAGCTCCGGTTGTGGACTTTCTGGTTGTTTGGCTCGCCGAGCTGGTTCGTTGTTCTGCAGACATTTCATTACTCTTCTGGGTAACATCATCAGTGCAGCCTCCAATGCAGTGCCATTCTGTTTTCCTGCCTGTTATTTAAAAGCTGGATTCCACTGAGCTGGATTACCTCCCTTCTGGTTTTCTTTCACAGTGGAGTGTATATGGGGTTGAGTTCTATGTGTTTGTTGATGGCTTTCCTCATGGAGTACCAGGCTTCCAGGAATTCCTGTGCTTGTCTCTGCCTTGCTTGTCCCAGGATCTTGGCAAGCTGCACACACTGACCAAGTACTGAATTTCAACAGCAACCACCTGAACATACAACACACTGCAGCAGCACAGAACTGCGCTAAGAAGAAGAAGAGTATCTTCCAGGTATTCAAAGACAATGGATACCCGAATAACTGGGTCAGAAGATGCCTATTACAGGAATGACACCAGGAACATACTACACGCCCCATGCTACCTTACATCAGGAACACATCTGAACTGACCACAAGATTCCTATGACCATTGGGCATCAGAGCAGCACATAAACCCACATCAATCTTACGATAACTGCTCACCCGAACCAAAGACCCACTACCCACTATGGCCAGGACCAGAATTTCCTGCAGAAACTGTGACAAACACTATATTGGACAAACAGGAAGGAAATTAGCAACAAAGGCACCCAAACATCAGAGATAATGGGAACTGCAGATGCTGGAGAATCCAAGATAACAAAATGTGAAGCTGGATGAACATAGCAGGCCAAGCAGCACCTCAGGAGCTTTTGTGCTCCTGAGATGCTACTTGGCCTGCTGTGTTCATGCAGCTTCACACTTTGGCACCCGAACATCAATTGGCTACAAAAAGACATGACCAATACTCACTTATCTCAATCCACATGGATAAGGAGAACCACCAATTCGACTGGGACAACACTAAGATCCTGGGACAAGCAAAGCCGAAACAAGCACAGGAATTCCTAAAAAGCCTGGTATTCCATGAAGAAAACCATCAACAAACAGATAGAGCTCGACCCCATATACACTCCACCATGAAGGAAAACCAGAAGTGAGGTAATCCAGCTCAACAGACTCCAGAGTTTAAATACCAGGCAGGAAAACACACCGGTGCTTCATCGGAGGCTGCACTGATGATGTTGCCCAGCAGGAGAATGAGAGATCTGTGAAACGATGAACTAGCTGGGCGAGCCAAACAACTGCAATAGCAGAAACATTCACAGGTGCTGGGACCTTGCTGGATTCCCAGTGTCAGTGACATATTTAAAGCTCAGCTGTGCTCCAAGTCACTCACTGTCAGCCACAGGTAGCACATCACAGTGGACGTAATTGGGGGGAAATGAAAAGGAGCAGCTTCTGAAGGCATATTGGTGACATACGTGACACTGTATTGGAAACAGAAGTTCATGTTTATAAATGTATTGCCATTCTACATTATCCCTGCCTGACTGACTATCATTGTCGTTGTTAACTGCAATGGCAAGAATCAAGCTACACAGGTTACCTATCCTTAAAGCTATAGCATGTGCCCCACTCTATCACACTGAAGGCAGTGTTCCTTCTGCTCAATGTCCACATCTGCTTCTTTTTTTTACATTATATAAGAACATAAGAGGTAGGAGCAGGAGCAGGCAATTCAGCGCAAAAGCCAGCTCAGTCATTTAATGCAATCATGGCCGTTCTCACTGTGACCTGAACTAGATGGTGTCAGTTTGTGGCAGCAATTTGCCATGATCATGTGGGGGAAGTGGCAATGAGGATGAGAGATACTGAACCTGCTGCATATTGTCCACATCATGACAATCAGCTGTAATCTCCTCACATGGAGGTTGTTTGACAGCTGCTGGAGTTTGCTGCTGGTCTTGAGGTTGCTGGTACATCCATTACTCCTGTGTTTCTCTGCAGCCTCATCACACTGTAACAGAGCGATAGCTGTGGTTGAATCCATTGGCCATTTTTCCATTGAATATGTGTGGGGAATATCAGAAACAGAATAGGGCTTTAGTAATATGAACAATCAGCATTCCCATCACACACAATGATGGATTAGTGTAATTCTTCTTCCAACGGGTCATGGAATGCCTCCACGTGGACCTTTGACACAGGCACCTCATTCTGAAGCTTAAGCAATGTTGCGTTAAAAACTGTAGGAGGTTGGAACTATGGTGTAGGATTAATGAGAGCATGTTCCCATCCCCCACTCCACTCCACGTCACATCAACCAAAAAAGGCAGAATTTCATGCAAGAGTATGTTGGCAAATATAGACTGATCAAGATGAGAGGAAATCAGCTGCATGTCCTTGAATAGCCTATGGGACCTTGTATTGTTTTTGGGAATTGTGGTTCACAAAATGACACTTTTTGAAGGTCACTTGTGATTGCTTATACCTCACAGAAGTGCCAATGATTGATTTGTAATGATCTATGACATGATCAAGATTGTTTGTATCTCGGATGAGTGTCCAATGTGGTTTTTCACTGCATGTATTTCATGTGCTGGATTCTATGATCAGTGGTGTTCACAACCTGCACAGTGTAAATGCCAATTAATGTGATTATCCCATGAAAGGGATGGCTTGCTGTTACACCCTGTGTCCTCAAGCAGTAACCATCAGTCTACATCACTCCATCCACTCTAAGCATGGTGGCAGCCATTTTCCATTCCATGTACATTTGTGACTTGGATGGGAATGGAAGCCAAAGCAGGTGTCACTGCACAGAGTGAGTTGTAGGCTGAGCCTGGTAATCTTGGTGATGCACTCCACCCCACTTCTAAACTCTTCTTGTTCCTTTCTTTCTTGTGTTACTTTTTGACCCCATCGTTTCTGAGCTTCCATACCTTCCTACACAACTCTTCCATTGATGTTCTACTTTCCCACCATGCTCCCTGATCCCTGGGTGCACAGTTAAGCCATGCCAAACACTGGTGCATTGTCCTCCTGCCAAAACCAGAGCGATAGTGACTGTCAATGACTCACTCTGTCGCAGTAACCCATGTCCTCCAATGTGCTATTGATAAGTCTTATATTCTGACAAACAATTTTGGTTGCCCAGATTGTCCTGCTCAATGCAGCACCATCATAGAGAATGTGAGGAGACATTAAAAGTCATTGTCCATTTTAGTAATGAAACCGTCTTTATACACTGCAGATCTCAGGCAGTGAGAGTTAGGAGCCAATCTATGGAAGTAATTGAAATGCCGTGAACATTTGCAGAAAATAACCAGAAAGACTAATGAATACATCTGGAGGAGTAGAATACAAAGGTATGCTAAAACATGCAAAGCCTGAGTAAGGTCCTCACTGGGATATTGTGAATGGTTTGGAGGACTATATGTAACAAATAATATATTAGCCTTGCAAGGAGTGTAACGCAGATTTACTGGAAATACATCTTATTCCAAGGATTAAATTATGAGCAGAGATCACACAAGGCATTGGTGAGGCCACACCTGGAATTCTGTGTCCAGTTTTGGTATCCCTACCTGAGGAAGGATAGTCTTGTTATAGAAGGGGTGCAGCGAACGTTTACTAGACTGACTCCTGGGATGACAGGACTGATGCATGAGGAGTGATTGAACTGAATAGGATTGTATTCACTGGAGTTTAGAAGAGTGAGTGGTGGAAGGGGGGTGATCTCATAAAACCTATAAAATTCTAACAGGACTAGACAGGTTAGATGCAGGAAGGATGTTCCTCATGGTGGGGTTATCCAGACCGAGGGTCATAGTTTAAGGATAAGGGGTAAACTTTTTAAGGCTGAGATAGGGAGAAATTTCTCCACCCGGAGAGTGGTGAACCTGTGGAATTCACCAGCACAAGAAGTGTTGAGGTCAAAACATTAGGTGTTTTCATGAGAAGGCAATTATAAAGGGTTAAAGGGATGTGGGAGGGAGGGCGAGTTTAGGCTATTGAGCTCAATGATCAGCCATGATCATATAGAATGGCAGAGCAGGCTCAAGGGGTCAAATAGCCTACTCCTGCCCCTATCCTCTATGTTTCTGTTACACAAACAAAGGCTGCATTTTCTGGAAGTTAGATGGTAAAGAGGTGATTTGATCAAAGTTTTCAAAATTTTAAGGGCAACAAATTGAGTAGATAGATTATTTTCAGTGTTTGACAGTGTAGGACTGGGACTATAACTTTCAAACATGGAATTAGGTTACATTTCTATATGCAAAAGGAGATAAAGATTTGGAACCCTCTTCTTCAATGATAAATGATGTCTGATCAATTATTAGCATTAAAGGCAAGATTGATCATTGTTGATAAACCATCTATATTACGTAATACGGGTAAACTGTGTTTTCAATTATTTATTGAACGAAGAATTCATTTGTCCTTCCAGGTGGACATAAAATTTTTTTTGAAGAGCACAGGAATTATCCACAATGGCCTGGTCAATATTTACCCCTCAATTCAGGGCCAGGGACAAAAATCATGAGCACTAGTGCTGCTCCTGTCATCCAATCCAAGTGCAGTGGGCCCCATAGACCCCTTAGCCCTAGCCATTGAGGCTTGATGTATCCGATGGCCAGGGCCCTGCAAAATCAACATTGTGAAAACAGCTTACCTGGTCAGTATAGCAGTATTCTTCTTTGTTGAAACTTGCTGATGGATATTGGATGCTGCATTTCTTACAACACTACTTCAACATGACTTCAGAGGCTGTGACATGCTTCGGGATGTCTGGAATTATTATCTATGACGTTACATTGATAACAGAATATTATGAAGCACTTCAACGTAACATTTGTGTGAGAACATTTTTGCTGAGGGGAATATCTTATTTAGCACATCCTATTGTACAAATCTCATATTAAGATTGGAGAGAGGCAGATTTAAGTCTAAATGTAGAGTTTAAAAAAAGGTTGCAATTATTTCTAAGCTTCTCTTTCTTTTGCAGCTCATTGGATTTGTCTATGGATGTTATGTTATCAGCGTCTTTACAGAGGAAGAAGACAGCTGTAAGTAGTGGTGTGTGAAACTGTTAACTGCTTAATTAGAGCGAGACAGGTTATGTGTGAAGTGGGCCAGCTGTAACAGCTTTCAGTGAGAAAGTGAAGTAGGCTTTCCTCTTGCAAACCCATGTGAATTATAGGTTTCAGCTTCACTGACTTCTGGCATTAAAGGAGAAGAGTTAGCAATCACAGTGCCATAGCAGCTGCAACAAATATATTACTGGTTTATTTGTGTGCAAAACATATGACTTGAATGTAACCAAAAAAAGCTGGAGGGACAAGATTATTCTCTTGATCAACTTAATTCACCAAAGCCGTGTTAAGTTTTAAAAATTGGCAAGAATTAAAACATTGAATTATTGAAACTGATTAAGGGAGATTTTTTATTATTAAAGTCTTTAGCTTCTGCAATTTTCAATGCTTATTTTAGCAGTTCACACTGAATCTGCGCTTAAGCACTGTCTTTTCTTGTACTTTTATGTGGAACGAGAAACAATGGATGCAAAATGTAATGTCATTGTTGCTCCACACATATAAGTCAGTTTTAGTGCTGTTTTACAACAACCACTGACAATGTACTTCTATTCAAAAATGTTTTTTATTTGGAGAAAACAGTGCTATCGTAAAGATAACAGGCAAATTTTAGATAGCAGCAAACAACTGGCTTGATCTAAAACTTCAAAAGCAGGAATATGAAGCTGAATGTTTTCTGTAGTTTGGTTCAACCACCTACATCCCACACTCTGGAACTCTTCATGATAAATTTTTTCATATTGTTTCATTCCTCCAACTGCCATTAAATACAATCATATTTCAACTGCACCCATGGCTATCTTCTTAATTTCTTGCTGACCAAGGTCTAACCCCAAATCATGAAGCAGCTTTGGATGTTTTGTTAAATTTAAAGTTCTATAACTTTAGAGTATAAATGGAAATGGTTGTTGAAATGAACGTGATTTTAGACTTCCCCATGATAATGATAGTGGTGATGAGATGGAAAGCGAGCTTCCTATCCATTCAACCCATTAGGAACAGCAGCTGTTTCTTAAATGAGAGCAGCAGTCCTCTTCATAATATTAAGACCGGGCTCTGGGTGAATGACTTTATTAGTACTAATATGTGAGGAAAAATAAAGCGTAGCATATATGCAGTCAGATTAGAGATGAAAAGTGAGTAAAAAGATTACATTGTAAACCTTTTATAAATGTTATGTCCATGCAGAGTAGATGGTGATACATTGCAGCTTATGTTCCATCTAATTTGTTTCACTTTTGCATGGGTATCTGAGGTCTATGAGTGGGAGCAACTTCAAAAGTGGAAGTCAGTGCTGCCAATGGTGTCTGTAGATCCTTGGAATGACTGCCTTTGGATGAATACTAGTTGCAGCCATTAAATTAGGTGATTCCAGTGGCATTAACCTAATACTTGAGTAGCTGAGTTTGAGCTTCTGGGTTTTACAGATTAACCAAAAGGAGTTGTGTGGTTTCCTATTCAACTGTGGCTTTTGCTTCCAGCATTTGGAGAAAGAGAGCTTTTCCATCCTTCACCTTTTTACCAGTGAGTGCTGGCATCCCTACAGCATTTCAGCTATAACCTTCACAACGCACTCTAGCCCAGTAGCATTATAACACCAGTTTAGCACTCTAACACTGTATTACAAGAATAGCACACTAGGACTAGAACAGCAGACTAGCACACCAGCACCAGAGCTGCAGATGGTCTTTGACACCTTTTCTCTTATATATTCTTGAAAGGCAAAGGCAGACATATCTCTCTGCTAGACTGTTCTCTGCTACCTGTCTTTATGTTCACAGTCTGAGGATATAACTCACAGAAAGTGGTTCATGCTTTTTTTTGCATTCTATTCCTGTTTTTAGAGTATTGCTCTGAAATCCCTTGACACCCTGCTAATGTGACATTCCAGGGGCTCTCATGGGGCTAAATATAATCCACAAGAGAATTTACCAGACTGT
Organism: Stegostoma tigrinum; assembly: GCF_030684315.1. Classification (NCBI taxonomy): domain Eukaryota; kingdom Metazoa; phylum Chordata; class Chondrichthyes; order Orectolobiformes; family Stegostomatidae; genus Stegostoma; species Stegostoma tigrinum. Next base: position 29,647,189 of record NC_081372.1, read on the forward strand.
CACTGAATAACATTCTCAGCCATCTCTGGCTTATATATCCATTCTTAACAACCACATAACCTGCCTCACATAAAAGTTGTGTATGCCCATAAGTAACTCAGGCTATGATGCATTGTCAAGGCAGCAATCCTGTATCTAGAATAGACTATAATAAATTCATCCAGAATTGGACTTTACAAATCTAGAACTTGGCTTATAAATGGACATCTTCCTGAGAATTTTTTTACAAGAAAGTATCAAGGCCATTTGAAAGTGGCTACAAAGTTTACTGAATTTTAGCTAGTATATATTACATTTTATTTCAATAGCAATATACCTGCTTCTCTCAAATTGGGCGTAAATGGTTATCTTGAATGATTTTCTGCATACTTTCATTTCGCAGCCATTCATTTCTCACCTGAAAAGTGGGTAACCATCAGTTGGAATAATGGTGCTTCATTGATACCTAACTCACATCGAATGCTCTTTTTTCAAAAAATAATAGTAAGGTAGCCTATGCTTAGTAGTATTTTAAATAATTTGAACTACTTTAATCTGTCTAAAATAATTTTAAAAGCAGAGACTAAAAGTCCTCCATTAGAAAATTGGCATGGCTCATGACTATGTATTACAAATAGTTCAAAACATACATATATTCATGAATGTGTTCATGCAATTTATGTGTAGTAAAAATCTCTTGTTTCAATTTTTTTCATAAAATATGCTACCCTTTCATTTTTTTTCTTTGGTGAATCTACTGATTTCCATTGGAAATTAAAGTGCGTCATTGTATTACTCTAGGAGATAATCCAGCACCAGCCAGTTTCCACCCAACATAACACCAGGTATTTATGCAACATTTGAACAGATGTCCTTTCGAAATTCACTCCGAGGGTGGTTAGAGAACAGGAGAATGTTTCTTACCTTCACTTTTACTCAAATAATTTTTAATTTCTCACCTAAATTGATGACATCAGTTCGCAGCAGAGAGATGTTGCAATGGACTGACAGCTGCCTACCAATTTGTACTTCTCAGTTTGGACAAGAGGCCAAGTTATTGATTTTCAAAAAAGTAGCAAGAAACAAGTCATATTTGATGGTTTTAACTACAATGGCTGTGTAACAGATGCTTAAACATTGTTACATATCACCAAATGTATAGAGTAGTATTGGTGATTAATAATTGAATCTATGAACATAAATCAAACCCTGAGATTAATTTTCACCTTAAACTCTCTTTGTCTTTCTTTAATATGCATCATTGTTATTCATTAGGCTACTTTTAGGGTGCAATTTTCACCTGTCTGGAAGTGGAGAAAGATGTTGCAAAAAGGGGCTTTAATGGAATAATTGGCCCTGAAGCAATACTTGCCAACTCACAAATCAAGTGTTGTGCCAGGAAGTCTACTTCCTTACTCAGCAGCAATTAAGACCATTAAATAGTCAAATAATGTCTGAGTAAAGACCTCAACTCAGCATCTTCCCAATTACCTGTCTTGCCAACAAGTAGGAAAATTGGCATCCTTCATGGGCCATTAGAGTTATGCCCAGATTGGAAATGATCGACGTTGGGTCATTCAGAGGAACAGATAACGGGAAAATGGATTGGCTTCTGAAAGCTACTCTTTACCACTCCCACCCTCCAACTGCTGTCTTCCTATGAGAAGCTGGAGGAAATGGTCTGCCTTCTCATTAGAACATAGGACTGTACAGCACATGAATGGGGCCTTTGGCCCACAATGTTGTGCCAAACATGACAGCAGATGAAACTAATCCCTTCCGCTTGCCATTAGTCCATTTTCCTCCAATCCTTGCATATTCATATGCGTATCCAAAAACCCCTAAAATGCCCCTTTATATTTGCCTCCATCACCACCTGTGGCAATGCTTTCCAGACTCCTACCACTTGCTGTACAAAAAAACTTTCCCCTCATGTCTCCTTTGAATTTTCCCTCTCTAACCTGAAATGAATGCCTCCTAGTATCAGGTATTTCAACTCTGGAATAGGGATTCTGACCGATAACCCTATCTTTGCATCTCGTTATTTTATAGACTTCTATCAAGTCTCCCCTCAGCCTGCTCTGCTCCAGAGAAAACAACCTGAGTTTTTCGAGCCTTTCCTTATAGCTCATACCCTCTCTTCCAGGCAGCATCCTGGTAAACCTATTCTGCACTCTCCAAAACCGCCACATCCTTCCTGTAATGTGGCAACCAGAATTGAATATATTACTCCAAATGAGGCCTAACCTAAGTCTTATAAAGCTACAATATGACATCCTGACTCTTGTACTCAATTCCCTGACCAATAAAGGCAAGAATGCCATATGCCTTCTTTACCAACCTATCTACTTGCTTGGCAATTTTAAGGGAGCCATTAACTGTATATTTTTCCTTAATATTTGATCTTCCAAAGTGCAGCACCTCATACTTACTCAGATTAAACCTCATCTGCCATTTCTCTGCCCGTATCTGCAACTGATCTACATCCTGCTGTGTCCTTTGACAAACTTTTACACTATCCACACTCCACTGATCTTCGTATCATCTGCAAACTTACTAACCCACCATTTGCAATTTTATCTAAATCATTTTTATATACCATAAGCAGCAGAGGTCCCCATACAGATCCTTGTGGAACATCACTACTTATGGACCTCTACCCTGAAAAACACCCTTCCATCTTAATCTTCTGGGTGAGCCTACAATGTGAGACCTTGCCAAAAACCTTACTAAAATCTATGTAAAGAACATACACTGCTCTAACCTCATTGATCACCTTCGTCACCTTCTTGAAAAATTCAATCAAGTTAGTTAGACATGACCTGCCCTGCACAAAGCCATGCTGACTGTTCCTAATTAGACCATGTTTTTACAAGTGTGCATAAATCCTAACTGTAAGAATTCTCTCCAATAACTTCACAAGCACCAATGTGAGACTCACTGGCCTGTAGTTTCCTGGATTATCACTATTACCCTTGCACAGAAGAACGACATTAGTTTCTCACAGTCCTCCGGGATCTCTCCAGTAGCTAGTGAGGATACAAAGATCTTGGTCAAGACCTCAGCAATGTCCTCACTTGCCTCTCTCAATAACCTGGGGTAGATACTATCAGGCGCTAGGGACTTATCCACCTTAATGCTCTTCAAGAGATCCAACGCCACTTCTTTCTTGATCTCAAAATGCCCTAGCATATTAGCATGCTCCATATAAATCTCACTATCCTCCATATCCTTTTAGTGGGTGAATACCAATGCAAAGTATCGGGATCCCAAAGTATTTGGGATCGTACTCACATTTTCTGCCTCCAAGTACAATTTCCCTCCTTTATCTTTGAGTGACCCTACCTCCTCCCTAGTTATCCTTTTGTTTTTGATGTATCGATAGAATGCCTCGGGATTCTCTTTAACCAACTTGCCAAAGTCATTTCATGGCTCCTTCTTGCTCTCCTAATTCCCTGCATGAGTATTTCCTGCTTTCCTTATATTCCTCCGGGCCCTGTCCGATTTTAACTTTCTAAACCATACATGTGCTTCTTTTCTCCTTTCGATTAATTTCACATCCTCCCTCATTATCCAAGGGTCCCTTACCTTGCCATCCCTATCCTTCCTCCTTACTGGAACATGCCAGTCTTGAACTCATCCCAGCAGGTCTTTAAACAGTTCCCAGATGTCAATTATGGACTTGCCTGATAACAGCTCCTCCCAATTATCACTCCCTAGCTCCTGCCTAACACTGATGTAATTTGCCTTCCCTCAATTTAGCACCTTCCCGCAAGGTCCTGACTGACCCTTAAGATAGCTATCTTAAAACTTACAGAATTGTGATCACTGTTAATAAAATGCTGTCCCACTGAAAGGCCAGTCACCTGGCCAGGCTCAGTAGGCAATACTAGGTCCAATATGGCCCCTCCCCTAGTTGAACTATCCACGTACTGTTTCAAGAAACCCTCCTGAATGCACTTAACAAATCCCACCCTGTCTAAGCCTTATGCTGTAAGGGACCCCCAGTCAATACTGGGAAAGTTAAAGTCACCCACTATGACAACTCTGCTTTTATTGCACTTTCCATAATTTGCTGACATACTTGTTCCTCAATCACTTGGTAGCTGTTGGGAAGCCAAAAGTATATTCCAATCAGTGATTGTACCCATCTTATTTTTGAGCTGTACCTACATTGCCTCAATGGATGAGCCCTCCAGCGCAGATGTAACATTCTCACTGATTAGTAATGAAACTCCTCTGCCTCTTATACCTTCCTCTCTATCTCGAGTAAAACAACAAAACCCTGGAACATTGAGCAGCCAGTCCTGTCCTCTCTCAACCAAATCTTTGTATTGGCCACAACATCATAGTCCCAAGTACTGATCCAGGCTCTAAGCTCATTTGCTCTACCTTTAATATGCCTTGAGTCAAAATAAACACATTTCAGGCCATTAGTACCATCGTGTTCATATACGAGTCTCTGCTTGTCCATTTACTGGTCACCCTGCACCCGAAGAGGTTCCAATGACCCAAGAGCGTGAAACTCTGCCCCCTGCACCCGCTCCATAGCCACGCATTCATCTGACCTATCTTTCTGTTCCTTGCCATTGTTGGATCCCCTAACAAGTAAGCCTTGAATGCTGGTCTCTGGCTGGGAGCATCTTGGGAGTTGATATACTACCATTGAGGCCTGCAGTAGATTGAGAAGCTTGCTGAAGCTCACTGGTTAGCATTTAACAAACCGATTAGCTCATCGTATTGCAAACTTTCTCAGTGAGATTGAGGCTTGTGAGTTCAATACCTAATGCAATTAAGCCCCATACTTCGTCTGGAAAGAGTAAAATTGTGCTCTTGGTTCTTATGCACAAGAGAGAATCTAACCATTTCTCCTTTACATTCAATTTCATTACTATCACTTGATGCACCATTGTCGACATCCTAGGGAGTTGCCATTCATGGAAATTGGACTGGAATAGCCACATAAATGTTGTGGCTACAAAAACAGAACAGAAGCTATGAAATCTGCAGCAATTAACTGATTGTCGCATCCTCAAATTCTGTACACCATCTACAAGGCACGTGTCAGGAATGTATGGACTGCTTTACACATATTGGATGATTGCCTTCCGAACAACACTGTGTGCCATCTACAAGATGCATTGTAGCAACTCACCAAGGCCCTTCAACAGCACCTTACAAACCTGTGGCCTGCACTGAAGGCAGAAGATGTATGGGAATACTGCCACCTGAAAATTCCCCTTTAAACCACAATAGTTTGGGCTTAGAACTTTATTGCTGTTTCTTCACTGTTGGGGAGTGAAAATCCTGGAATTTCCTTCGTGATAGACTGCGGGTGTACCTGCACTAGGGGGACTAGCGTGGCTTAAGAGGTTGGCACACTATCACCTTCACTTTAAGGGGAGTTAGGGACAGATAAATAAATACTGACCAGGCTGTGATACCTATTTCACAATAAAACTAAGATAAAGATTATATTCGGTGACAGATCTTCAATTTTGACTTTATTTTGCAGAAATAAGTAGCTTTAATTTGTAGGAGTGATATTCCCAAGTACCCAGGGCCCTGCAAGATAATTTTATCTTCAGGCATAGTAATTCTATCTGTAACTCTTGAAATTATTTCCTTACGCAGTTCGATTAAATTGTCTTATTTTATTACTGACTTATTGGTTTTGTTGTAAAATCATTGAAATGGCCGTGTACAATTCCATTTCCCAGTTTTGTTTTCACCCCTATCTTTTAATAGATCAATTCTCAAAGAGGGAAAAGTAAGTTTCACTTATTTCCCTGTTTGCCAGTTCACACGCAAAACATGCACTTTTTATTCAGGATGCAAACTGTTGAATTTATAGATCTATTCAAGGTGAAATTCATTATTTATTAATGTATTGAAATAATGTTGTGGCCTCGCTGTCATTTACCCTTCATTTTGCTGCTGCTTTCAACCTGACGGGCTCCTACTGAACCCCCAGCTTCAAGAGTTGTACTGACACCCCAATTGGTTGTGACCCACCCCTCTGGCCATTAATTTTCCAATTTGAGGAAAAATATTGTTGAGTAACCTATTTCTGTCACTTTTGAGCTGGATGGTAGGATTCAGAAAGCTTCCGCTGTCTTCAGGCGGCTTGCCCAAGTCGAACTTGAAAATAAAAGTAAATAAATGGTGGCAATTCTTGGGTTAGTTTTTGGAGGAGCTTGGAAAAAGAGTGACTGGGAAGGGGAGTTTATAAGGAAGGAGAGTAGCGGTGGTTGAGTGTGAAGGTAAAGGAAGGGTGGGTTGCCTACTCTTCCAAACTCCACGTTCAGGAAAATATATCTTGAACTCCTGCATTGTTTACTAAAGACTGCACTAATGCCTTCAAATGGCCAAATTTAGATATGGCTGAGTGCGAGGCAGGCTGATATTTCAGACAAACCTTATGCAGCTATAAGACTACTTACAGATTTGATATGATCATACTTTTTTTATCAGGGGCAGGTTACGGATCCGCTTTTTTATTGTTTATAATAATATGATGGGCATTACACTTTTAATTAATATGTACTTCTTTCCAGCTATATTGAAATAGCTTTGCAATGCCCTGGGTACTTGGGAATATCATTCTTAGACAATAAAGTTACCCATATTGTTGCAAAATAGTAAAAAATAGTAACAAAATTGAAGATCTGCTGCCAATGATTGACTGCGTAGCAGCTGAAAGCAGTGGCATCCTCCCCCTCCCAATTTTATACTGATAAAAATATATGCCTGGTTTAGATGCAGTATTATTTGTAACACGGAATACGTTTTTTTCTCATATTTTCTGTTGTTTTTAATCTTGTTCCTCTTCCTCACCCTTTTTCTCATCCTCTCTCCCCTCGTGCCCTCTCTTCACTTCAACTTCCTTTCTCCTTCCCCTCTCTCTCAACCCTTCCCTTTATCCCATTGTATTGCCTTTCTGCTTACCTTTTGGCTTCTTTCATTTCTGTTTAGCAGTATTCACCCGTTTGAGAAGGTTACAGATTAAAACAGCTCAGGTGAAAGGATTAATGAAAGGGGAAAAAGACATATTTGACTGATTATATCACAATTAAATAAATTGTAGAATTTATTACCTTCTCATGAGGCATACAGCATGTACTTCATCAGTCTGAGGCCCTGAATCACATCAGTATTGTACTTAATTCCATGGGAACTGTCAATGTATCTTCATTATAAATACAGTTCCTGTGACAGAAATTCTTTTATTGAAAATTTTAATGTAGGCTGGATTCTCAGTTTTTGCCTACAGGTATATCCCGTCATGTATCTCCTGTATGCAATGCCAAAACCTCCTAGTAGTATTGTTCAAATATAAGTTACAATTTATGCCAGGGAATTTTACGCTATATTCCCTGCATCCTTCAGTTTGGTTTATGCTGAACAGCAAGTCTTAAATGATTAAGTACAAGCATTTGGACTTAAATTGCAGAATGCTGTTGTGTTCTATGAAAGAAGGTAAGTATATCTTGTTAGAAGACATTGTTTTCATGACTCTGTCAATGTGGATTACTTTTATTTATATGTTGATTTTCCGTCAGTCACAAGTAGTTTATTCCCAAATGGCTTTGTTTACTTTAGCATGTTGTTGAATTGTAATTGTTCAATATTTTAATGTCCAAATGCATTTTTTATTCTTTCCCTCATGCCTGTTGTACTATTTGAAATAATAAATTGTGACATGACATCTATAGTTAATGCTGTCTCTAGCGGATATGGCCACTGACCCAGATTAATATATTTCAGTCTGATTTTTATCATCATATTTGTTTTAGTCTTTTAAAAAAAATGTATACTTGGTTGTTATTGTTAATATGTGGCACATTCTGATGTTTTCAGTTATTCTGATGGATTGAAGTAACTTTTCCCTTCAAAGCTGTTTAGCAAATCTATCAGAATTTGAATTCTGGCTCTTTTTAATTTTCAAAATGGGTACAATATTGATAATTTTTAAATTAGACAAAGAGTCACCCAGTAGAATATTATCATCTGTCTAATCAGTAGATCCAGTGTCCACATGAATATTTACAATCAGGCTGATTTCACATTACTTACGTATCTGATGTTATTGAGTTCTTTCCATATATCATATACACTCTCTAATCTTTAAAACTATATTTGCAAACTGCAGAATTTATTTCCTTTGCATCATCTGCTGAGAAAACTATTACGTCAGAAAGAATTGGGGCTCAATTTTATGATTATTATATGGAGGAGGAAATGCGTTGTTATTTCCTAGGTGGATAATTACATTTGTTAGCAAATGATTGTTGATAATGGCACTCATAAAGAATGAAGGAAGTATGGTTGGTTAACTTTAGTTGCTGGGTCTGACATAAATTCTTCAGATCTGCCAGCTAATGGGAATGATTTGAGAGAAGCAGGCATCAGGGTAAGAGGCTAGAAGTGAATGCTAAATGAGAAAGAGAGAGGGAAAGTGGAGGGATGGGAAAGTGGAGGGATGGAGTGCTACAATACTCCTTCCAGAACCTGGTTAACATTCCAGCTTTTCCTCGTCCACCAAATGTAAGAAATATTAGAAAAGTTATTGAAAACCATTTCCTTGTTATATCCAGCTACATTTTCATTTACTGACGTTGTTTTAGATATTTTCTAATCAACCCGTTTGGAGACCTTGCTACACACCTTCAGAACACATGGGTCTTGAACTCAAGCTTCCTGGCTCAGACGTAGGGACAGTACCACAATGCCACAAAAGCCACATCCTGAGGTTATTTTAATGCGTTCCTTACAACATGTCTTCAGGCCTGTTTAATCTTTGAATTAGTTGTTAGTTTGGAAAGAAAAAGATTACTTGTTTGAGGACCTGTTCTGATTCAAAGATTCATTCATCCTCACAGAAAGTACAAAGATACTGAAGCATAACTGTTTCAGGACATCAGCTACAGCTGCAGTGAGGTATTTGTAAATGCACTATTGTTTGTTATATATTAGTTGAATGCTTACTTGTATTCAAGAATTTTATGACACTTTTCACAAGATGTGGGCATTAACTGGCGGTTCAGTGAAACTTGAATATGTAAGACTGAATGTTTTGATTGGATTTAGAGGTGTTTGTTAGTAATATCTGTCTTTGCAAATAAGAACATTTCCAATGTTTAAAGACTAGGCTAAAATAATCCTACCCTTCACTATTATGCAACAACCCGCTGCGGCCATGTTACATTTCCCATAGCCAAGGTTTGAAGGACAGAACTAGAACCTAGAGAGGAATATTGTAGGGGTTGGTGAGGAATGGCTGTGACAAGGTTTATAACAGAATCAAACAAGAAGTCCAATGAGGGCTAGCTGAATGTTTGGAGTGTTTTTATGCTTTTGTGAAGTGGAGAGGTGAATTTCTCGTTAAACAATGGCAAGTTGCCTCTTACAGGTGATTTACAGCTTGTTAAAAATCGTATTAATGCTTGACATGCCTCATCAGTATTGGGTTTCCTATTTTACCAATTTCGTCAAACAGATATCAGGAATTCTTGACGTGGAAGACACTGCGGTTACATGGTGACTTCATCCTTGTGCTGGCTGTGAGGATCCTCTGTATTGCTCAGCTCTAAACAGCATCTTGGGGCTCGATGCATGGCTACCAGATCCACACATTCCTTGTTCAAGGATATTGACATCTGACATTTTCTAACCCCTCATGACTATCATGGCACCTCTCTGAAACACTTGTAGGCTGCTTAGGAAACACTGACCTGCATTCAGGGTTATGGCAACTAGCATTGAAAGGCTGCTGCAAGGATACTTTGTGTGCATGGACAGGTGCCCAACTCACAGATTGGACCACGCTGCAATCTAGGGTGGCTCGCTTGCATTCAGCACTGCTCTCTTGGTTCCTATAAGCCAGATCCCAGCAACCATGCTTTGCTTTGCCTTGCCATGTGAAAACCTATTAGTCATGCCATACTGATATGCTATTTAACACAGACACACAGTCATCCTGCTTGTCAATAGGTATCTGTTTGTAGGGCCGATGTTGGGCTGTGTGGCACCAACAGCATGTACCAGCTGCCTGTGCAGCAAACGTACAGTGCATTTGTTCAACTAACTGGCCCTGTTGGATAGTGAGCAGGGACTGGTCTTTTGCGCAGTCCAGTTGTGGGGGGTGGGGAGGGGGAGGTTGGGCTGGGGGACTGGTGGTCACTGTCTGTTTGGTGATCCTGGCACCATCTGTCATGGGCACAGTCTGCACACAGACCTGCCACTTGGCCAGGCTCAGTTATCTGCCTGGGCCGCTCGTTGCCAGAGGATCTGTCTGACTGCAATCCAGGGAGTGGGCAATGGTCAGTCCTGCAGCACCAGTATCAGCGGAATCACAGTTTGTTAGTCAGGAGCTGTAAACATACAGGTTAACAATCTGGACAGTAGTCTAGGAGCTGCTCATCCAATTCATCGGAGGTCAGGAATGAATACAGTTCTGGGATCTGTGCATTGATTATTCAGGAGCTACAGGGACTTTGGGAGGTCATTATGAAAAGAGGTGGGGAAGTTAAGGCTATTGGTGAGGAAAGCAGAGGCATTGTGTAGAGGTGGGGACAAGGACGGTGATGGAAGGACACTTGAGGTATAATGGTGGGTAGCTGGAACAGTGTCAGATGGCATGGTAGGTTATGAGGTGTGAGTAGCAGTGACTACAACAGTGACCTCCACAGGGGCAGCATACAGCGTCAGGATGGGCATCATTATTTTTATTCATTCACAGGATGAAGGCATCACTGGCTAGGCCAGCATTTATTACCCATCCCTAATTGACTCATTTCCATGGGTCTGGAGTCGCATGTAGGCCATACCAAGTAAGGATGGCAGTTTCTTTCCCTAAAGGGCACTAGTCAACCAGATGGACTTTCCCTCACAATTGACAATGGTCATTATTTGACTCTTAAATCCACATTTTTTTTGTGTGTTTTTTTAAATTGAATTTAAATTCCACCATATGCCATGGGTGATTCAAGCCTCAGTCCCCAGGACCTGGCCTGGATCCCTGTCTGATGATAACACCACTAGACCATCACCTCCCCTTCCACGATGTCAGGGCTCAGGGAGGACGAGTGGAGTCCGATGTAGTGGGTCTGCACATGAGGCGTTTGGGTGAAAATATGCTGTTGTGGTAGTATGAGGTAAAAAAAAGGTCATGGTAGCTGAGGGAGGGTGTAGCCTTGTGATCAGGCAGAGCCTGGTGCTGACCACACCCAGCATTCCCTGCCATCCCTTGCCATTATGTAGGTGCAAGATGCAACTGAAAAATGGATGGGGCAATGCCAACAGACAGGGTCAGTGTCTCGTTGATGGGCAAAATTGCAGCACCTATGCCTGGTGGTTAATAGGGCATTGAAGGGCCAAATGCATTTAAAAGACCGAGCTCCATTTAATTTACAATTGTTCATCATTCATTTGCTTTGCAGGCAGAGTGAAGGTCAGATGCTGGTGTGTTGCAACATATCTTTTTGTTTGTGATATGAAAAATTGGTACCTCAAAGATGCTGATGTAAGCAGCAAAGTATTAAAAGGAGATCAAGGGGAAAAAGAGACTTGGCAAAATTCAAATTATTATCTGTACAACTTCTGTGAGTCTTGTGCTATACTGCTTCATCATCTGTCCTGAAAATTTAATGATTCTGTCCTGACTGCAATGCAAGTTAAATGATTGATGTGGGTCTGGGATGGAAGGGGGGTTAAAATGCAGCAGGCTCTCCCTTTTTGAGATAATGTGTTGGTCACCCAGACAGCATGGCACCTTCACCAACGTGGTCTCTGATCCGAGAGGCACTTTTGCTCTTTTTGTTTCCAACGTTGGCCATTTCCCCTGAGAGCCCTGTGCCCAGTCACTGGGGGATGTTGGTCACTGTGGCTCCCTCCTTAATGAAGCAGATGCAGGGATCCAAGGTCAATATTACACCCAGGAGCAGCAGCAGACTGCTGCAGAGGATGAGAAGTACCCAGTTCAGGAAGATATCATAGCCACAGACCCTCTTAGGATGTGTGGGGTCTTCAATAGCCCCCAGGTTTTCTGACTCGGCTCCACTTCCTGGGGACAGGAGAGAGACAGTGTTATCATTAGCTCTGTAACCCAAGTCAATGGGAGGGAACAATGCTGGGTTCTGGAGTGGGAGCTGGCAGTAGCAGGAATGGGAAGCCATCCTCTCCTGGAGGCTGTGAAGGTCACTGCCACTCTGAACATCTACGTGATGGGGTCCTTCCAGAGAGTGACAGCAGATCTCTCAGTCACACCTCACCAATGCCTCAGGACAGTAATCGACATCATCTGTGCAAGATCGGTTCAGTTTGGGTCTGCAAGATAGGTCAGTGCTGCAGCCCGGGTAGCAGAATTCAGAAACAAAGCTGGTGACCTTAGCTGCAGGGTACCATCAACTGCACACACGTGGCACTGAGAGGGTCAGATCACAACACTTTGGTGAACATTGCCAGGAAGGGATCCATTTGATTAATGTTCAAGTGATCCTGGATGTCTGTGCTCACCCTAGCCACCCTAGCAGTTGCCTCAATGCCTGCATTCTGGAGCACTTTTGCTCACCTCTGCATTCGACGGTCCAGGTGCAATACTGTGGACTAGGGCTACCCACAGTGAACAAGGGGAGGCAGTGGCCTAGTGGTATTATCACTGGGCTGTTAATCCAGAGACCCGACTGATGTTCAGGTTTGAATCGTGCCATGGCAGATGGCGGAATTTGAATTCAATAAATATCTGGAAATAAAAGTCTAATGATGACTGTGAATTTATTGCTGATTGTTGGACAAACTCATTTGGTTCACTGATGTCTTTGGGGAAGGAAACTGCCATCCTTACCTGGTCTGGTCTCAATGTGACTCCAGACCCACAGCAATGTGGTTGACTCTTAACTGCCCTCTGGGCAATTCAGGACGGGCAATAAATGCTAGCCTAGCCACCGATGCCCTTGTTGTATGAATGAATAAATGAGGACAATGGCTCATAAAAAGCATTGTGCAGTCCCCTGACAGATGCTGAGTGCATATTCAGTGCTGTCAATGCTTCAGCCAGACCCTGGAAAGCAAACACTAGAGCTGCTGAAGATGTGGTTCTGCTGCTTGAACTGGCCCTAGGATACCCTCCAATATGGTGTGGACAGAGTGTGCTACCTCATCCCAGCACACTGTGCATTGCAGAATTGGAACAGTCAACAAGGCAATATGCTGGATGCAAGAGGATGGGACCATTCTTCTGAGGAGGAGAACAATGGTGTGGAGGAAGATGATGCTGTTCATGATGAAGCTTTGCTACATTGAACGCTGCAAGCATGCATTAACAACCTCATTGACAACCTGTTTCAATAGATGAGATCTGGTTGTAACAGACAGTCAGTCACTTAATTATTTGGTCATGATGCCCAAATCCAGTTGACATTGTTGGAGCAAAGTTCACCCTCTGCTGATTCATTGCTGATTCATTTTCCTTTCTGTAAATAAAAAACTCATGTTTGTGTTTATATTTGTTTGATTGATTGCCAGTGTGAGTTGGTTCCTTACTGAACCAATGACAAAGTGCAAGTTGTAAAGACCTTGTCTTCAGTTTTGTGTTTTCTTAAATTATGGACTGAAATGAGCAAAGAACTGTTTGAAGGGATTGCAAGGATTGCTACTTATTCATTGATACTCATTGTGAACATTGTTTGCACAGCTGTGGGTTACCATAATAGCTACAGATGAGCTGGAGTTGAAGAGATGTGTACAAATTGAGCTTTGGTTGGCAACATGTCGCAAATTGGTTTGTGAACTAGTGGCCAGCCACCGATGATAAAGGCCTTCTGCCTCCCAACAATATGATTGGTCCTCAGGTAGCTCAATAGCTTGGGGCTATGATTAAGATGCAGTTTGGCTTTCGGACTACTATCAGTTTAGGAGCTCTTTCTTTGTTCTATAAACTAGTATATATTTCCTACAGAGTGTGTTTCCATGCCAATTAAGGGGTGCCTCAGTGAAAATCTACATCAACAACTGGTCTGGATAGAGCCGAGCTTCCGAAAGCAGTAATTTAGCTTAGCATTTTGTTTTTCAAAGTAAACTATTGAATTTCACACATATGTGTGGCAATTTTCTACATTTTCTGAGTATTTTTCTAACTTTTTCTTAGTTTCTATGTTGGTTGAATGAAATTTGTTTGAAGCAATCAAAATTTATCCCTTAAATTATCTTATGTATATGAGAGCTTAATGTCTCCTCTGAAATTCCTCTCCTTGTTATTTTAACAGAGGAACTAACCCATTTATAATCAATACTTAAGGCTTTGAGGCTGAAAACTAAAGTGAACATGTGGCACAGAGCTTAGCTTCCTGGCTCAGGACTGGAGAAGATCAGTTAACCAAGGGGCTTAGTGTGTTGAGTTGATAGCCTGGGAATTCAAGCCACAGTATTCTCTGATTGTGCCTTGATAGCAGAGGTGCCAAAATATGTTACACAGAAATTGTGCTAGCTAATTCTGAACCAAAATATTCAGGGGCAATATAATTTGAGGAATTAAAGATGGGAAAATTAATGCACTTTGGAATTTATTTGACAGTTTGTTTCAAACCAATATTATATTCAGTTTACATTAAATTTCTGTTATGTTATATAGTCCAAAAGTTTTGGATACTTGTGAGTGGTGAGCAATCTGGCCCACCAGTCTCACACATTGCAAAACCATTGGCACATTGCCTACAAATTCCCAGTGAGTACTGGGGCTGGCCCAGGTGTCTTGCTGCTGCTGAAAAGCTGCTTCCATATGTCAGCATGCTGCTTGACAATATCTCATTGCAGAGTGATAGAATTAAAAAGCTTTTTTTTGAACTTCTAGAGTCGGCTAAAGCGCACAGTGTACCGTACACAGTTCAATTTCAATTTTATAAGGCACGGAGGACTTGGGGAGAAAAGTGTAAGAAGGATTCATAAGGATTATACCAGACTGAGAGCTTATATCTATCAGGAAAGATTAAACAGGATGGGGCTAATTTCTCTAGAAAATAAAAGGCTGAGGGGTGACCTGATTTTTTTTTCTTATTATGAAGTGGTTTAATGGTAATGTCATCTTAGAGAAGGTGTTTCCATGTTGTTGGGCAGCCCAAACTATTGACTGTAAATATAAAATAGTGTCAAGAAATCCAGGAGATAAACCAGGAGAAACAGTTTTACCCAGAGAGTGGTTAGAATGTGGAATTCACGGTCAAAGAGAGCTGAGGCAAATAACGTTAATAGGAAATAGGAAAAACTAGGTACAGAAATATAACGTTAGCTCAAATAGGTTGGGAGCCGGCTCATGTGGGCATAAACAGTGGCTGTTTTGACCAGATGACCTGTTTATATGCTGAATGTAATTGCTTCTCTCTGTGACATAATTCATTTCAACACCTTGAAGTAAATGCATGCCTTCTGAATTGAAAATCATTTTGGAGGATTTCCCATTGTTCTTGGTTATGGTTTCTTGCACTGTAATATGAGTACCAATACCCATTTTCATATATTCAGGATATTTATTCAGGATATTATTACTTTAAACTATGCATTATATTCTATCTACTTATCCAGATTACAATGCCCTTTTAACAAAAATAACAGGTTTCTGCAGCAAACAGAAATCCAGAATAAATCTAAAAAGGACATTTTAAGCAATATTTTCTCCATTGCATTTTACTTCCACTCCTAATCTGCTTTAACTAAAATTACCAATATACCCTGTTCTCTTTTATCCTTAAATAACAACTTCTGATCCGGGCCTGCTATGGGTTATGTAGCTCTCAAATCATTTCTTTATATCACTCAAGGCTGAACTGTTTGAATGCATCATGTTACTGTGCCACCTCTCAGGAAATTTTATTGCAGTTGCATTTCAAACAAGTCTTGCTGTCATCAAGTTGAGGGATGTTTATGCTGTGGAATAGATTCTTTCAGTATTTCCACGTTGTGTCAACATAAGCCCTCCCAGGTGCTGTTTCGCATGGATTAAATGCAGAACGAAGTTCCATGCACCCTATTAAAAAAGTCCCCATACTGTGCCTCTGCGATATTTTCATCTTTGAGGAATTTTGTGGGCTTGTCCCAAATTATGGCAGCTTGTGAAATAAATTGCATTTGTATAGCATCCTAACACTTGCGAAAGATGTTCCAGAGTGCATTGAAATTGCTGATTCTACAGTGCAGACATTTTATGAGCAGGCATAATTTATAGATACCATCAATAAATGGAATGTTTAAAATTATGCTGTTTGATGAGAGAATATTGGCCATAAATGTGGGAGAACTCCCTGCTTGTTCTCAAAAAGTATAATGGGACCATTACTACCATCGTGTTAATGTACCTCTAAAAGGTGGTATTTCAAAAACACAATGCTCCTTTTGTACTGTGTTGAAGCGTTAGTAGTGTTAATGTACTTGCCTTCTAGCTGTACAGGGGTTTTCTGGAGGATGTAACATGAACATGGGGTTCAAGTTCATGTAGGGCCTAAGAGGACACCTTGAGAGTTGGAAAGGGGGCATCAGAGATTCAAGGCCTGAGGCATTGGAAGCAAGTTAGAGGAAAGCATGTAACTTCTGAATTCTGGATGGCCAGATTTCCCAGGTACCAGTTTAGTTGATTGGTTTACCAGCTGGCTTTGGTTAACATTCAGTTGGTGAATAAAACCGAGGCTCACAGCCATAGTGTAATAATCAAAGTGCCAGTCATTAACCTCTCCCTCACCACCACCTCCACTCTGATTTGGTTTGATTTATTATTGTCACATTCAGTGAAAAATGTCATTTTACATGATCTACAGGCAGATTGTACCATACTAAATGTATCATGTAGCAGAACAGAGTGCAGAATACAGTGTTACAGCTGCAGAGAAAGTGCAGAGAGAGACATCAACATTAACATTTGAGAGATCCATTCAAAAGTCTGATAACAGTGGGGAAGAAGCTGTTTTTGAATCTGTTCATTAATGTATTCAAATATTTATATCTTCTGCCTGATGGAAGAGGGTGGAAGAAAGTATAACCAAGGCGGGAGGGATCTTATGTTGGTTGCTTTCCTGAGGCAGCGGGAGGTATAGATGGAGTCACTGGATGGAAAGCTGGTTTGAGTGTTGGACTGGGCTATGTTCATGCCTCTCTAAAGTTTCTTGTGGTCTTGGGAAGAGCTGTTGCCATACCATGCTGTGATGCGACCAGATAGGATGCTTCCATGGTGCATTTATATAAATTGATAAGAGTCTTTGTGGGCATGCCGAATTTCCTTTACCTCCTGAGAAAGTAGAGACATTGTTGTGCTTTCTTGACTATCGTGTTGATGTGGTTGGACCGGGACAGATTGTTGGTGATCACCAGTCCCAGGAATCTGACAGTCTCGACCATCTCCATCTCAACACCATTGATACAGACAGGGGCATGCCTCTTCTCCACTTACTGAAGTCAAGGACCAGCTCCTTCATTTTTTGACATTTGCAGAGAAATTATTGTCTTTACACCATGCTACAAAGCACTCAGTCTCTTTCTTGTACTCTGTCTCATCGTTGTTTGAGATCTGACTTACAACAATGGTGTTATCAGTAAACTTGTAAATGGAATTGGAGCAGATCCTGGTGACACAGTCATGAGTGTATAAGGAGAATAGTAGGATAATGAGTACCCAGCCTTGTGGAGTACCAGTGTTGAGCATTATCGTCAAGGAAGAGTTAACACCTATTCTTACTGATTGCGGTCTATGGGTCAGGAAGTCAAGGATCCAGAAGGGGAGCCATGACCTAAGCCTTGGAGTTTGGAGATAAGTTTGTTTGGAACTATGGTAGAGATGTGGCAGGAGCCTGACATATGTATCCTCATTATCCAGATTTCCCAGGGATGCTCCTTGCTTGCCACGTTTCTGCTCCACAGTTTGAATTAGGAAGGTAGGAAGTAGGTTGGTGTAGTGACCTAGATGTTCCTGGCCAATCCAAACTGCACGTTGAAGTAGTTTCCATATACTATACAGATGCTAGAAATCTGAAATAAGTACAGGGCGTTGGAAATACTCAACAGGTCTAACAGACTCTGTGGAGAGAAGGAGGCCACTTGTCCAGTTTGCACGCACACTGACCTGACATGCCATTTTTATGGGGTTTTTATGTTTTTGTTACACAAACACCGTTAATTGAAATCAGTGAGCATTCTCACCTCTCCCTATTGTGTATTTACTGCCTTAAGATTGCCCAGATTATTTTATTAGAGACTTAAGAATTTGTAAGAAAGCAAGCTTGTACACAATTGTTTGAAATTGAAATTAAACTTGGAAAACTAACTGTACCGAAGAACCCTTTCAAAATAAATTCATGGTGGCATAGAATTTCTAAATTCTGCCATGACTGAAAGATGGGCTTGTTTTTCAGTGCATTCTCATGTTTCAGACTCATCTAAAAGCTCTTCGTACTGAATTATTTACCTTGTAATGTAGTAACTGGTAAAGAAACAAATGTAGCAGAGATCTTACACTGAGGAAATGGCCACAGGCAACTAGTATTTCAGTGCCCTTCAGTGAATCATAACAACTATTAGGTAGAATTGGCAAATGTATGTATATATTTTTACTGTTAGAAAGTGTACTGATGCTTCCATTAGAGTATTTTTGAACTGCTTTCAATTGCTTTTTCTGTGAAATTCAGAATTCCAGGTTCAACTTGTCTAAACACATCCAAAGATTTGTTTTTGTGAATGTCCAGATCTCTCTGTTCCTGTACCCCTTCTGAAAGTGTAAACCAAACAGTTTAAATGGAAATATCACTCATAAAATATTGGAGAAATATCAGAGTGCTAAGGCTTATTGTAAGCTTTACTTCAATGGCATACTTTCTATGCCTGTGTTTTGGAGTATAGTCTCAAGATTCTGGTTCAAGCAATATCCCCATTTTAAAATTGATGGGCGACCGCTTATGCAGTTCGGTCTCTGCAGTACCATGATGAAACCAAAAGAGGTATATTTTGCACTAGGTTTTCATGAAGAGATTTTGAGACAGAGATGCCAAGTGGTGTATTCTAAGCCGATAAAGTAAACAGCTTGTGAGCCAATGAGGTTTTTGTTTTAAATTGGAACAATGGAAGCAGCATGAATAGGTGGAGTCAGGGTCCCATAAACCCGGGGTTAGAGTTTGCTTTCCGTAGTCGTTGTGGTTTTGAAGTTAGCTGCTACAGCTAAAAGCTTGGGTTCTCTCTGTACCAGAATTTTCTCTTGATGTTATTTCTACCTGGACTTGAAACATTGTGAAACAGTCTGTCTTACTGAATTTTCCTTTGCCAAGCGTGTTTATAGGATGTTGCTATATCTAAACAGTTACTGTTTAGCAGTTAAACAACCTTTTATTCTGTTATGTTTTCTAACACCATTAAAGTTGCACCAATTCTTCTTTCTTTTGTTTGTATTTTAACCATAGGGTAAGAATAAAGTGTGTTTTGCTTAAAGCTAAATAGTGTAACCAAATAAATTACATCTGCAACACAGCACCTTACACTTGCCTTTAAGTAAGAAAAAGTTGGATGTAGTTGAGGGGTGTTTGGTCTCATCCATATCAGAATCTATAGAAGGAAATAATGTGAAGTTCCCTGAGGAGATCATTTTGCTTTTCATTCTGGTTTGAGACCAGGTACTGTGTAAATCTACTGCAATGCCAAGTCAGATAAGCACTCGGTGTAACCTGGGGATTCTTTTCAAGTTTGAGCATGGGATCCTGCTCAGTATGCTGTCTAATTTTTATTTGTTATGCAGGGCCATTTTGTTGTAGAGCACAGATATATGCAATTTGTTTGTGCTGCTGCAAATGCAAGGTAGCCCTAAGGAGTCAACGTGTTCATGGTCTGCACAGGACCTTGCCTTGTGGGCCCGTTTCATCCCTATTTTGATGGCCATATAGTCATTGGAGCAGTGTGAGCTCGAGTTGCACTCTGGAATTATACAAAATCACCAGTACAGCTGACTTCAGGGAAATTGCCCAGCAAATTGAAAATTTGGACAGGCATTTCCCCTACATCTCAGAGTTACTTCACGTCAGAGAATTTTGAGGATTCCACTCACTTAAGCTTAATAATTGCCCAGGAAAGGCTTGAGGGTTAAAACATGCTCTAACTCATCACTGACACCAAAACTACACTCTCTGACCACTTACACCCTTAACTCTCACGCGCTCCACCACCGGACCTGATCTGACCTTTGTGGCTGATACCTCCCAACCCCACACAGCGCTCCTCTGAAACACATACTGAACCGTATCCTGCTGGACCTGACCACTGCTGCCTCCAAACACTCAGACCTCTAGGCTCGGCCCAGGTGCCTGAAGGAGGGGAAACATGGTCTTGTCTTAGTGTGCACATCTCGTCCCCATGTGGAGGTCTTCTTCTTCGGTGTCCATGTATTCCAGTGGCCTGGCAGGTAGTCTTGTCCAGAATGGTGGTCTCAGCCTGGAATGGCAGCCTTTGGCAGAGCCACCAGCTCAGTCTTGTGTTGGCTGAGTCTTCAGGGTATTCTGTCATTCCTTCATTGGATTTTCCTGAGCCAGGAGCCATTAACTGAACTGTGATGAACTTAGTCTTAAGACTTGCTTCTTTTAAATTATAAATGAGTTCAGTCATTAATGCAGGCACCATGATGGGGCGACTTATAAAACTTTTCACTGTATTTTTCATGTAAAAGTACTGTTGATGATAAATGTGTCCTCTGTTCATATCTATCTACCTTCCCCAGCCTGATCTCCCTGACCTACAAAAGCATACATCTTCCTACCTGTCACACCCTTTGTCTCACTGAAACAACACCATACCCATCTGGTTCACTTCTTCCCTACCTATCTGCCACCCTACCCCTCACTTATCTTACCTTTCCTCAGCCACTGGCAAAGCGGTTTTGGAACCTTTACCTTCTGAAGTACAACAGCAAGTGCCAATTATGAATAAAGGCCATTTCTCTGCCTATGATGTCACTCCTGAGCAGAGTGGATTTCTCTCCGTTTTCCTCCAAAGGTCCCATGCAGGCCAGGCCAGCCTCAGAATCTTAGCTGGTCTAATGTGGTCTGATGGTAATTAAAAGCTAGATTGGGATGCACTTGGTATGGCTGCTGTTGAATTATTTTTATATATTTTTCCCGGCTAAAGCTTTTGAGAAGCTTAATGATTCTCTGTGCGTTTTGCTCCCTGATGTAAAATATATCATAGAGAATCATGAATCTTAAAACAAAATACCCAGGCAACCTTTTGTGCAAAGCAGTTTTGTACAAGTCCTTCTGTGTATACTTGTCTGGATATCTATGCTTATGTGCACTTTTTTTCATTATGCATTAGAATTGTATGTCTGTTATATGTTTTATCATAAATATTTGACTTTATACCTGTCCATTAACATAAAAGTATGGGCTGTATTTTACATCAGGACAAGGCCATTAATTGGCTCAGAGTGGGACATCCACCTCTGTCTGTAGAGGAAGCCTCCGTTCTGGAAGTTGCTGGCTAATCAAATGGCCAGAAGCTGTCTGGCTCTAGCAGTGTCACAAGGAACACTGGCCACTGCTGGGACTGCATCTAGTTCTCAACAGTGATAGTCTTTGAGCCAATTGTGAAGGTCCAGAGATGAGAGTTCATTGCTGAGGCTGTGCTGGCAGGCCCTCTTGATGAGGCCAAGGTGGGTGGAGTCTAGTGTGGACAAGGCAGGAAGGAGGGAAAAACAGGAATTTGAAGCTCTTATTGCATCTCTGATGGATACATGGGCCCCATCAAAGAGGTGCCCTTGGAGTCCCTTCCAAACTCTAATCCAAATAGTGAAAGCTGCCAGGCAACAGATGTGTGTGTTTCTCCATTGATGGTTAAATCCCAAAGGAGGTGGGAGGAGGTCCTTAAGCAGTTATGAATTAGTCCTGATAGGTCCACAGGCAGGTGTCTGAATGCATGCTCCACTGCTGGCAAAAATGTGGTTTGGGTTGGTAGATTTTGGGAATGGGATGTATGGTAAGCAGCTGAATTTTGCAACCATCCTCACACCCATCATCCCCCCCCCTTCCACCACAACTTGCCTCATCTGGTCTAATTGATCTATTATTTTCATCCCTTTACCATACTGTCTAATCTCATTGCTCAGAGCATTGAGTATAGGAATTGGGGTGTCATGTTATGGCTATACAGGACATTGGTGAGGCACTTTTTGAGTACTATATATGGTTGTGGTCACCCTGGTATAGGAAGGATGTTTTTAAATTAGAAAGATTTCATTAAAAGATTTGCAAGGATATTACTGGGACTGAAGGGTTTTAGTTATAGGGAGAGGCTGGATAGGTTAAGACTTCTTTCCTTGGAGTGTAGGAGATTGAGGGGTGACCTTATAGAAGTTCGCGAAATCATGAGGGGCATAGAAAAGGAGAACAGTAAAGGCCTTTTCCCTTGGGTCAGTGAGTTCAAAATTAGGGTTAAGTTGAGAGGAAAAAGATTTTAAAAGGGACCTGGGGGGTAACTTTTTCATGCAGAAGGTGCATATATGGAATGAGCTGTCAGAGGAAGTGGTAGATGCAGGTACAGTTACAATATTTTAAAAAGATATTTGGATAGGTACATGAATAGTAAATGTTTATAGGGATATGGGCCAAACACTTGTAATTGCACTAGTTTAGTTTGAGAAATCTGATCGGCATGGATAAGTTGAGCCGAAGGGCCTGGATGCATGCTGTATGGCTGTATGACTGGGGTGGCTTGGTGGCTTAATGGTTAGCACTACTGCCTAAAAGTGCCAGGATCCTAGGTTTTATTCCATCCATGGGCTACTATTTATGTGTAGTTTGCACAGTTATGCTAATTGCCCATGGTGTCCAGGGATGTGCAGGTTAGCTGAATGAGCCATTGGAAATGTAGGGTTACAGGAAATGGGGAGGGGGGGATTCTGGATGGGATTCTCTTCGGAGGGTCGGTGGGGACTCATGTCTTAATGGTTTGCTCCCACACTGTAGGGATTCTATGACTCTAAGTAATGGGATTGATTGATGCTGGTGTGGTTAGACAATTAAGGCATGATGTACAGATCTTGTTAAAAGAATCAATGATAATAGCTTGTGTGGAACATTGACTGTTACATCAGTTTCATTCTCACTTAATCACATTCTAATTATTTTTTCTTCTCTCCACCATGTGACATTTCAGCTTGTTATGCACTTTGTTAAGATCAGTTTGAATGAGCAGAAATGTCTTAGATTCACTGACCACCATCTCTCGTCCGTGCTTCTCTAATTGCGTAATAGCTAATTTGCCTTCGTCACTCAACATAACAGAAGCATTTAGCTTGACTTGGAACTATTGGCACCATGACATTTCCACTTTACTCAAAATCTTTTCTAGAAAGCAGACGACAATTTTCCATACTTTTACATAATGAGGAAAAGATATCTTTTTAATTGGAATGTGTAAATTATATGGATGTACAAGGAGGCACATGCCAATAGTTCATTTAGCTGTTTTGTAGAGTGTTAACATGATCTTTCTGCAATAGCATGTATTACATTAAAGATAGAAAAATTTTATATTTGTTCACTTTTGAGAAAATGCATTTTTTCACGCAGAGCTTTAATGCAGACAGGCCTTGATCTTTGTCAGAAAATTAGCAACCATGTTACAGAGTATTAAAAGCACAAAAACGGGCCAATGAGCTCAATAGGTGTTGTGTATGTTGCACGTGAACATCATTTCACTTCTCCCATTGAATCCTATCAATATACCCTTCTATTAATTTTTCCCTCATGTGTTTATCCAGATTCTCCTTGAATGCATGTGTGTACTTCATCTCTGTGAATACTTATGATAGTGAATGCTATATATTCCTACTCTCTGGGCAAAGGACTTTATTATTTGTATTCTTGGTGACTATCTATATTTATGGCCAATGTTCCCTGTAAGCCATGTAGCAACCCAATGGTTTCACTGACACACACAAATCAGCCCCATTCAACCAGGGTTCATGGATTTTAATAAATCAACCATGCACTCCAAAAATAATAATTTATTTATGGACTCCAGTTTTGGCCTCGCCTGCAAATGAAAACATTGCCACTGAATCATCTCCAGCAAATCATTTCAAAAAATCTTGAAGACCTCAGCCTTGTCACTCTAGGACTGCACATCATAGAGAAAAATACCCCCGAGCATTCAATCTTTCCTGCTAATCTCTCAATGTTGATGTCACTCTGTCCTTTGACGCCAATGAACCAAACCACTTTGAAAATCTATATTGATATGTACCTTACATGGAGTGTGCCAGAGTGATCCTTGCTTTATCTTTGTGAACATTACTTCCATGGGAAATAACCATAAGTTGTACATAAAAATGAGAATGAAGGTTGCCCTCTACCTCACCTTTGCCAATTGTATGAGATCTGATTGCACTCCTGAAAAGATCCTGCAACAGTTTTGGATAATGGTTGACTCTAAGCAACAAATGAAAAGTATATCTGACTAAAGGTTACTAAACTATAACCCCTTGTGTCTAGAAGTCTTGAAAGTAAGAGAATAACTTCACTTCAGTTGTGGGTATAAATTCATCCATCTTACACTTTCAACAAGCTATTCTGGGGAATTGAGTTAGAATAAATGTCTAGGCTGCAAACACAGCCCTTGATAGTGCCTATGCTGAATAGACCAACAGGTTTCATTTTATTTTTGAAATGGAAGTTCAAGTCAGATGATAGACCATGCCATCAATCAGGGCTTCTTCAAGTCTTCATGGTGTTAACAGCATTTAGTTTGAATTTGCAAATATGATTAACTGCAGGCTTCATATGACATTGGATTAGAATTAGTTGGTCCAGATCCTTCTCTCCTGCTGCTTCCTACTTGAAGCAATACTTTTTCATATTGGTTGCTAAACATGTGATTAATCTTGTATTTCAGCTTTTATTTATTTTTGTTTTAAATTTACCTTGATCAGTTTGTTATATTTTTATTTATAATTGATGTTTAGTTGCTTTGCTTTAACCATGGAAAGGAGCTCTTCATACATATTATTTATTTACAATTATGTTGTGATTGCAGTTGATTTTATAGGTGGATTTGATTCATTCTCCGTCTACCATGTGCCTCAGAAACCCTCTCATGTACTATTAAAGCCAGTTTATCTGTAAGTAATTACCTCCTGTCACCCTAATGGCGTTTTGTACTAGCAACACGCAATACCTTTAACCTGTCTATTTTCCATTTTAGCAAACTTGTCTGAATATTGGTACTGATTGGTCACAAGACAGAAGCTATACAGAATTCAGTGGGGACAAATTTACAGTATATCCACCATCACTGGGTGCTTCACTGGCTTGTAGTGCTAAGTGAAAAATGGGCATGCCTGAAGTTCCTATTTGCTGCACCTGTATGTGACTCTGTTGAAATCATGGATTCCCCAGCACCAGCTCTACATTTCATTTAACATTCAACTCTTGTTTGAGACTCCAAACCGTATCGCTTTGCACCATATGCTAAACCCAAAGGAGGAAGATTCCTGTAAAGGGATAACCATTTTGCCACAAAGAACAATTGCTCATTTGGAATGCAGAGTAACAAGATTTATTAGATAAAAAACATTAATGCTCATCATTACAGCAGTTGAGGAATAGCTTGGATCAGAGGTTAAACACATGTCAGAATGTCTTTCAGTGAGGTCTTCTCATAGTTTCCTGAATTTGGTCTCTTAATTCATGGTGCCTTTTGAGATTTTAGCCAAAGCAACATAACTTTAACATGCACACAGGCTCCTTCATGGCTTTACAACTTAAATGTTAATTTCCTAGTCTATCTTAACTGCAGTAGCTGCACATTTCACAACTGCTTGCTGAGTGCTTGGTAAAGTAGCTGCACTGTTCACGGCAGCTGCTGAATGAAAGCAGCTTCCTAACAAGGACTGCTTACTTTCTCTTCAAGCTTTTAGCCCTAATACTGATCTGGGTTTTCACCACAACCCTCAACCTATGATAATTATCTGTTGTTTGGAAATGTCCCACACTAGTGCTAATTTCCTAGCAAGTGTTCTATTACCATCTCATTCTCTCCCACCAAGTGCTTCCAGCAAATACCTCTGACAAGTGCTAGCCCTTGATAAGTGCAAAGACCCCTGGCAAACATCTTATTTTTATACCCTTTCTCAGGCAGCTTTTACAACATTCAATCTGAATCTGTATACCTATGCTAATGCAACAAATGACTTCTTCCCAAAAAATTCAATATACTGTGGATGTTGGAGATGTGAAATGAAAAACTTAAAGTGATGGGCATATGGCAGCGATGGCAGATTTGGCAGTATCTCTAGGAGAGAAACAAAACTAACGGTTTAAATCCAATTTGACTTTTTTTGGAAAACTAATGTTTACAATTCTCAACCTATGGGAAGAGTGCTGATTGACTTTCCTACAACATCCTAACCTTACGTTATACTCTATGTTTACAGTTCTAATTTCGGTTTTCAATTATTGCTAATGCTGGCCTCATTGGAGGCCAAATACTGGACGTGTCCCAGTGATGACCTCTTGTGCACTCCTGTTTATTTTTCTTCTTAAATCTACATTATAGAGGTGGAACTTAAAGAAATCTCATTGTAAAGACTTTTTATCATCATTCCAGTAATCAATGTACTAAAATAAAACAGCAAGTGTTAAAAGATCCCTTTAATAAGCATAAGAGAGAGAATAAAGCATTAGTTGCCTGTCCTGACAGACAGTTGTTTAGTTGTGGCCTGTTGTTCCTGATGTATTTCATGCTGGAAATGTTTGTGATGGGCTATATCTAAAGTTAATGCTTAGCTATTTCATTAACATTGAATCAAAGATGTTGATCAAAGTGCGCACTCTAAAAATTAAAAAAAATTGAGGATCAATGTACAATAGAGGATCAGAGCCAATTATTTGTAAGATTTCCAAAGAAATAAACATTTCTTCCACAGTCCTGGGTTAGTACATACCCTTGTGATCCTGAATTTAAGTCAAAAATCAATGAAGAATCAATGCATATGCTACTGCAGGGTTACAATTTAGTATCAGTTAGATGGACTGTGAATATATCCCAATTCTGAGCTTTCCTTTGCTCCAAATGGATTGGAGAATATCCTCAAAAGAACATTATGTGTGTTTATTTTTCATTTGTCTCCATCCTGTCTGTGTTCTTCTGTTGCCAGGCTAAGTACCAATACAATAGATGCTAGTCAGGCTGAATGAAAAGACCATATTCAACAGTTAATTGCATTAAAAATTAAATCATTAAATACTTGTTTTTATTCATTCATGAGATGTGGATGTCACTGGCTAGGCCTGCATTTATTGCTCATCCCTATTTATTAAGAGTCAACTATATTACTGCAGATCTGGAGTTACATATTGCCCAAACCCAAGGAAAGCAGATTTCTTTCCCTGAAGGACTTTAGGTAACTGGATAGTTTTTCCCCCCTGTAAATCTGTAATGGCTTTAGGGTAACCATTAGACCCTTCATTCCAGATGTTTCTTTTATTGAATTTAAATTCCACCATCTGCCATGACAGGATTTAAACCCAGATCCAAAGAATATCACCTGGATCTCTGGATTGATAGTCCAGCAATAACATCACTAGGCTATCGCAAATGTCCTGCAAATTCCAACACGGAGGCCCCTATCGGCAATAAGAATCTGGGGTAGAGGAGAAACCTGTCATTGATTTAATTCTGAAGGCTTAGTAGAACGAGCACTGAAGCACCAAACTTCTAAACAACTAATCCTGATTCCCAGTTGTCAGGCCAGCTTTTACTATCATAAAGTTATTCCTTGTAATTCCTCTGCTAGTCATTCTTTTTGGACAGTGTATTTTGTTCATTATTAACTAGACTGCTAGATGGAATGTCCTCTACAGGAAGTTTTATGTTTGGGAAAATGGAAACTTTCTGTTGTATAATTGCAGCAGTTTAATATCCATCACTCACATGACTCTATCCCAAAGAAAGCTGCATAATAGTTTGTCCATACCTAGTGATTACAAATAATTTAATGTCCATTCCTTTCACATTTGTTTTAAATTCTATTTTATTCTTTGCATTTGGACAACGTAGCAATAAACTCATACTGCCACCAGCAAATATTGTTGTTAGCTCATTTTTATATCTCTTATTTCACTAGAGCTTTTGATAGCTTGCTGGATGATTCTGCTTGTACAAGTTGTCCTTCAGTACCTCACCCTTGGCCATTACTCATGTTAGCCCTGACAGTGATGGTTGACAGTCTATTTGTTTGTGGGGTCTTCAAGGCTGAACCTGATTCAACCTTTAACAGATACCCATTCACTTACTATAGAGGTCGATAGTTAGTGATTTTAAACAAGGAAAATCTTTTCTCTCCAAACCAGAATCAGCAAGTTCAATTTTAATTGCCTGTATCAGATCAGGAATCAAATCTTGCCTGGTATGTCTCACAAATCCAATGTCTATATTCGCTGCGCAATTGAGGAAACAAATTGTTTTAAGTTACGTAGAAAAGGCTTAAAAAGGTGGTCAAGAACATTTATAATCCAGTTTCTTATTTTCTCCACAGGTCTACATAAATGAACAAACTTCACTACAGTACCTCTTTGAAGAAACCATTGCAACAAGACAACAAAAATTTTAAAAAAGCTCACACGTTTCCAAGAATCACTTTGTGAAAGAATTAATGTTTTGCGTGTTGCAACAATTTATAGTCATTTCTAACATAACTGCATTTTCTTTTGGATTACCATAATCCACTCTTTTGCATGCAGGTACAAAGAAGAGTTGCTTGTTCGACATCAGAGATATGGCCATTATACCAATGAATTTGTTGGAGCTAAACCTACATTCGGTTTGCATGGCCATAGATGCGCAGAACAAAATATGCCCATTTTAATAATGTCATTTCATAATTTGAAAATACGGAAAGTAGACTTTGGGTTTTGAAGTGTGATGCTATAACTTTCTATCCGTTAAGTGGTTTTTTACAGAGGAGCTGTTAGCTTTCTGGATCAGAGAAGAAGTATAGCGTTCAACTCTATTAATGTGCCAAGTTGCCAAGCAAAATAAGACATCTTTTCTGACAGAAAATTTGTTTAGCTATAATAGTTTTCCAATTATCAATGTATGTTTATCATTTGTGTGGTAATCAGCCCACTGTTCATTGTTTTTTATTGTGAAGTGTTTTGATCTTCAATACTACAAATTCTTTATTTTCTGCAAGGTTTGCAAGTATTGTTTCATAAACAGGAGATGCTCCTGCATTACATTAGCATTTCATTCAAACCTTTGCTCACATTCCTTTGCAGGGTTTTTGTTTGGACACTTCATTGAGTATGATCAGTTCACCTTAGGCTACTGTACCTTTAATTTACATTGCTTGTTATGAAATGTGGAACCTGCACTAAACTAATGTTCATGTCAATATAAAGATCGGATGAAATCTGTATCTTAAAGATAGTTCTGGATCTAATGGCAAGGAGGTGTGGATATATGTAAGAATTTTCACCAGCACAAATAGGATTAGGGCAGCAGCTGATTTTTTAAAAAAATACCTATTGGATATTAGCAATTTTCCCACTCCACAGTAAATGGTTAACTGTGTAAAGTTTTTTTTGATTAATGTACTGGTCTGTGGTTAATTCATAATCTTGATTCTATGGTCCCATCTGATAGTACTTTCACAACATTGTTAGTAGGAACTGTGCAATATGCTGAAGCTATTTTGTTTAAACATTGGAAAATGCTGAAAGATGTCTGAGTAATGGAAAACACAACACAGTCTAAGGAATATCGTACAAAGAATGCCACACCATCCTGTATGTTACAATAACTCGCAAAGGAGTATACCTAGGCTTCTGGTGGGTCATTTCATGTCTCGTCAGGTGAATAAAATTAGTAATATCATGAACGTATACATTTTTCCAGGAATATGTACTAAACAGTTCAAAAAATAAAATTTTGTGTTTTCAAATTTTGAATGTCATTCATAAGAGTAGGGAGTACTGGCAGATATATGGGACATTACGCAAAAATTATAATTTTGTGCAGAGCATCATAACTCACATTAGGCATTAGTTTGTAGCAGCATGCTTAGTTTTAGACAGTGAAGGAAGTGAGAGTATATACCTGCCCTGAGTGTTTTGTTTTTGTGAAGAAACTTTTGATTATTGTCTGTAGCCAGTTGTCCACTGTCCAACAATGTCTATACTCTGAAAAAAAGATGCCATTGCCTACTGTTGGCAGTGTAATTATCATCTCATTTGCAATTTCTCAAGAGTAAAAAGAAAGTTGTGGGTGGAGGGGGGGATTTAGGTGAAAGAACAAATTTTAAAGTACAGGCAAAGTATCCAAATTTCATCCTTCCTACATTTAGCTATTGTTTGGAGCAACACTGCCCTCTTCTGTACAAGAATTTACACTGAAAGCTTCAATATCCTGCCGTTTATGCTTGAATGAAAACTTTGCATAGAATGCTTGTTCCACACATACTGTGCAGGCTTGTCAATGGCTATGACACTAACAAATGGCTGTCTGACAGAAAATCATTACTGCTCGCGTTATTAATAGAGGCAGGTCAATAGAAGTGGCATCAGCTATATGTCTACAGAATGTGCCATCAAGGCCAGATCAAAAGACCCAAAGCATAAATAACAAATTCGTAATCAGTCAGCTGTAGTAGTACACAGTACAGACCTTGAATAAATATTGAAAAAAACAACTGAAGCTCCTAGGCTGGCATTAAGAGAAAGCTTCAACAAAGCACATTTCATGAAGGTCAGTTGGTCTAATTTGTTTAATATTTTACTAGTTCCATTATTATTGACACATTAATAGTTTGATTATTCTTCCAAAAATAATTATGATTTAGACAAAAAGAAAGTTTTGATCAAAGGATGTGAGAATTAAACATACTAATGCCCTATGAGGAAGTAATCTGGTATAGTGTGGAATTTAGTATAATGCAGGTCAACGTCAGAAACCCTGCCCATTTGAAAAAATATTTTAAAAATATTAAAATATTTAATTGTGTGATTGATTTTATATAGCACCTACAGTACCCATGAATTTGGAGTATGAGGGCCAAAAACTGGGAAGATTTACATACAATGTTGGACCTGGCATTTGTAGACCTGGGCACTAGATACCCAGCTACAAAATAACACAATCTCACTTCTTACACAATCTTGAGGTAAGGATCCCATTGGTTGTATGATAACGGGGGTGCCAGTAGGGTGTAGCTAGGTGAAGCACACCAAAATTTTGTTTTGATTGCTTGGCTGTCTAACACACAAAAATTTCAAACTACTGAGAAATTTTGTTAGAGTTTCAGTTTGTCTGTTAAGGAAGGCAGTCTCTACACAAAAGGGCAGATGCCAATTCTTAGAGAGGCTAATATTAGCTTTTTGAGAACTAAGACATAAGGAAGGAAATAATTGCTCTTTTTGCACGGCTGTTTTGATTCTATGGAGGCAGATAGTGCCACATGATCCCCGACATGGATACTTTTTCAAGAAGAGAAGGTGATGTAGTGATATTAGTAATCCAGAACTCTAAGTAAATACTCTGAGGGCATGGCTTCAGTATTCCATCTAATTTTCCACCAGCTGCATGGGGCTCCGAGGTGGAACAGCAGTCTGTGCCACAATCAGTGTACCAATACTAATTGCCGTGACCGGAACATGAGCGCAGCTTAGATAGAATGTTGCTTGGGTTCAAATCCAGTCACAGCAGAAGGTGGAACTTGAACTAAAAAAAAAATTAACTCTGAAATTAAAAGTCTCATTATCATCAACCTCCTCGAAAAAAAACCTACGTAGATCATTAACACACTTTAGGAATAAAAATCTCATAGCCCACATATGACTCCAGACCCACAGAGATGGATTTGATTCTTAACTGGCCTCTGCGTTACCCTAGCGAGCCACTCAATTGTATTTAACTGCTAAAAAGTAAAAAGAAAATAAAATTGGATGGAAGAACTAGCATCCATTTAGGGACTAGAAACAACACTAGCAAACTCAGCCCTGGTAACCCTGCAAAGTTCTCTTTACTATCATCTGAGGGCTAGTGCCAAAATTGAGAGAGTTGCCTCACAATTGAATTAAGCAACAGCCTGACATTGTCATACTCAATGAATCATTCCTTATAGACAACGTTCAACACAACACAATCATGCTTCTTGCATATGTCCTGTGTCAATAGCAAAACAGGTAAAACTAAGTTGGTAATACAGTGGTGTGCAGGTTGGGGGGTTGCTGGAAGTCCTTAACATTATCTCTGGATCCATGAAATCTCACAATATCAGATCAAATATGATTACTAGCTATCCTGCCCCCTCCCATTTTGAACTTCCCTTGGTGGAGGCACTGAGGATGGCAATGGCTCAGAATATACTCTGAGAGGGGACTTAAACATCCATTTTCAACACTGGCTCAGCAGTACTACAATTGATCTGGCCCAGTCAGACTCAGCTGCCAAACTGGGTCTGTGGCAGGCTGTGAAGGAAGCAACAGGAGTGGATAATATGCTTGACCTTACCTTTACCAATCTACCTGCAGCAGACATATCTTTATATGACAGTATCAGTACGAGTGATTGCTGTGCAATTCTTGTGAGGGCAAAGTCCTGCCTTCACACGGAGGATGATCTTCATTGTGTTGTGTTGACATTGCCACAATCCTTAATGAGATAAGTTTCAAACTGATTAGCATCTCAAGACCGAGCATCCATGAGGACCTCTGGGGCATCAGCCAAATCAGAATTGCATTCAAACACTATATGCAACCTTATGATTCCTGAGGCCACCAAAGCAAGGATTTCTGACTGGACGCACCATGCTGCCACTACTGAAGCCTATATTGCAGCCACTGCATTACTGCCATGGCAAGGAGGGATCGACTGGACCCTCCAAATCGCCAGCACTGAAGCAGTTGCTCAAGTCATTGTCAGTTCAGTTGCCACCTGAAGCCACCACGTTGCCACAACAGTCACAAGGAATGAATTAGAACCACCATGTTGTCACCGCTATAGCCATTGCTGAGACCGCCACACTGTCACCTGGAGGAACAGATTAGACTCACCAACAATGAAGCCTTCGATAAAACCACAGTCACTGGGTCACAAGAAGTGGACGTCTGGGTCCACCATGCTGCCATCACAGCAGCAGGCCCTTGCAACTGCCTTCCTTCACTACAGCCACAGAAAAGAAGGTGAACTTTAATACAAAAGAGAAATGAAAAAACAAACAAAAAAAAGGACAAAGAAGAATGTGGCTGGCCAGTTTAGCAGGGGCTTATGGGCACACAGCCCAAACACTTCCTACTCTGTAACCACTGCCAACTTGAAATTAATGTAGAAGAGAGTGTTGTGGTAGTTAGAGGTCAGTTATCTCAGTCTCAAGATATTTCAGCAATATTCCACAAGGGAGTCTTCTAGGCCCAACAGTCTTAAGCTGCTCATCAATGTCCTTCCATCCATCATAAGGTCAGAAGTGGTGATGTTCACTGACGACTGAGCAATGTTCAGTATCATTCAAAACTCCTCAGATACTGAAGCAGTCCAAATCCAGATACAACAAGACCTGGACAATGCCCAGGTTTGGCAAACAAATGTCAAGTAACGTTCACACCATGCAAGCAGTGGATAATGACCATTTCCAGTAAGAGACAACCTAACCATTGTCCATTGATATTCAATGACACTGCCCTTGCCGAAACCTCTACTATCAACATCCAATGGGGGGGAGTGATCACATTGACCATAAACTAAACTGGATCAGACATATAAGTACTGTTGCTACAAGGGCAAATCAGAAAAGCTACGAATCCTGCAATGAGTAGCTCACCTGCTGATTCCTGAATTCCTTTCCACCATCTTTAAAACAGAAGTCAAGAATGTGATGGAATACTCTCCTCTTGCCTGGATGAGTATGCTCCAACAACAATCAAAAACCTTGACACCATCCAGGAAAAAGTAGTTGCTTGCAATAGCAGCACATCCACTTCCTCCACTAGCAACACTCTGTCGCAGCAGTATGTACCATCTACAAGATGTACTGCTGAGATTCACCAATGTATTTTAGACAACATCTTCCCAGACGACACCCATGATCATCTAGAAGAACAAGGGCTGCAGATATAAAGGAGCGCCATGATCTGCAAATTCTCCTCCAAACCACTCACCATCCAGATGAGGAAAATATTGACATTCCTTCAGCGTTGCCAGGTCAAAATCCAGGAAACAGCCTCATGTGGATACCTATACCAAATGGACTGAAACGGTTCAGGAAGGCAGCACACTAGCACCTTTCCAAGGGCAACTAGGATAGGCAATAAGTGCTGCTCTGACCCTCAACATGCCCATGAATGAATAATTTTTAAGAATCATTTGATGAATATATCTGTTCCATATCTCCCACGCCCCATTCTCTCCAAGAAACCAAATGATGCACGTGGTTTTAACCAGCTAAAAGTGCCCAACTTAGCAACCTTTTTATTCCCTACTGTTGACCAGCAGACCAATTGATCCATTCTGGCTTTGGTCTGCAAGGTTATCAAAAGCCAAGCAGGAAGACATTTTGCACAGATATCAGATCTAAACCTCCTGACTCCATTAACACATTATGATGGTTTGTCAATGATCAACAATTTGCCTGTGCACGTATTGGATTAACAAGTCTTTTTCTGATTTGAACTTAGTTGGTAAGCATGTCATTCTTGATTTCTAGCCAAAATAGATATCATTTATAAAACAAAATATCAGTAAAGTTGTTTCAGGATTATGTCAATGGTCAGAACCAAACAAACGGTATTTTACATGTGTGGATGTAGTAAAAGGAAGTGTAAAGGTGGGTTGCTTATTTTGTCACCTCCCAGTAAACTATGAGTAATTTAACACACTATGAAGTATATTCAATTTAAAAGCAGGAGATTAACAAAATAGTTCAGATAAAGAAGGTACTGATGTGAGTAAGACATAATGACAATTTTTTTTATTAATTCATGGGTTGCGGGTGTCGTTTCTTAGACCAGCATTTATTGCCCATCCCTAATTGCCCAGGGGGAAGTTAAGAGTTAACCACATTGCTGTGGGTCTGGAGTCACATGTAGGCCAGACGAGGTAGGAATGGCAGTTTCCTTCCCCTAAGGGCATTAGTGAACCAGATGGGATTAGGATAATTCAAATCTTAGTAAGGGTCATAAAGTTTACACTCAACTCTGTATCTTTAACTATAAAAATATTAAATTTAACAGGACAATAAGAACACAAACTGAGAAAAGCTACATTGAACTGACTTGGAAAAAGTTTTTTTCTTGGCAGTGTCGCGGTAACAGCATAATATTGTGTAATAATAAACAAGTTTCAATAAATCCATATGTAGCACAATTCTTCCAATGATAAACAGGCTGGAAATGACTGTTGAAAATATTTGTGTACAAATGCTTAAAATGTTCTGACAACATATTTTTGTCCTCCTGTTTATTGTAGGTGGCAATCAGTTTAAAAGCTAAATGTTCTGTTTGAATAGCTGATAGTGGAATGTTGGAAACTAACATATATGTTACCCATTGAAACAGAAAGGTGTACACTATTTAAAGATGTTGAATAACTTTTCCAAAACTTTAGTGCTTTATGCAGTGTGCACTTTGTAGTTTTGAAAGATGCAAAGGATTTTTGTTTATTCATGCCACTCGCTCCTGGCCTTCACCTCTAGTATTGGTTCCACGATGAGCAGGAGGAAAGAACGAGGTCAGTAATATCAGCACATGGTTAACAGTTATGGCTAATATTGATCTCTGCTGCAAAAATGTAGACAGTATTAAAGCGAATAGCATCAATAACACTAATTGGAAAGAAAACAACATTCATCATCAGAAAACAAGCACAGTAATGAGCTAGAGTCATTATTAAATTTTGAGAAATAAAC
Source organism: Stegostoma tigrinum (assembly GCF_030684315.1). Classification (NCBI taxonomy): domain Eukaryota; kingdom Metazoa; phylum Chordata; class Chondrichthyes; order Orectolobiformes; family Stegostomatidae; genus Stegostoma; species Stegostoma tigrinum. The sequence goes on from NC_081372.1 coordinate 29,683,076, forward strand.
GATGAATGAAAAACAAAACACAATAATAGTGTATTGGTAATTATATTCTGGTTTCAGTCATCTTCTTACAATATAGGAATTAACCCGGAAGTGCTGCAGGGCAGGAAACCTACTGATAACCATTTCATCTGCAGATGCAGTTATATTGGTCTGGTATCATGATTGGAAAAGCATTATTTTGATTAGTTAATAATCCTGGCTCATAATTGTGAACATGTAAAGTCATTAAACCATTTACAGAGTGGAGAATGTAAAATCATACAATGTAATCATTGTGTTGTAATTGACTCATGATTCCATCATGTGATATTATAATACATAGTACTAGGTTCATATGAAGTATGCATTGCAGCATTGCAGATCACAACATGCTGTTTATTCATTTTTTTTATGGCACTGTTAGTAGGCAGTCTGTATTGCTTCTTATTTCTTTTTATGTTTTGATGTGTTGAAAAATAATACAAACTCTTTGTAGAAACAAAGCCTTTAACAAAAACTTATGATTGTTAACAGAATTCTAGATACAAAGATGTGGGGATGATGGGATGGTCTTCCCAAGCAATTTACAATCCATCTGGAAAAATAAAATGAACTGTGAAATTTCTGTTTTGTGAATATTTACAACTTTTTAATGTCTACTTGCCATTGTACAGCATTTGTAATTTTCTTCACATATATTAAACTTTGCAGTTGTTTTATATTCAAAATAGTAAATTCATGTTCATTTTCATTATTGCTGAACTTTTTTAAGGGATTTTATGTGTAGTAATTTGGAACAATATCGTTCTTGTCACAAAACAATTTTTGTTAAGCAGAACATGAAAGCAAACATTAATTTGACATTTTTAAGAATTCAATCTCACACAACTGAATGGTAATGGGAATTCTCTCCACAAGTTACGGTAAATTAGCTAGATTTTGTATTATGCTAGTCTTTCTTGCCATATTATTGGAAACTAAACTGGATGTTATGTACTATTTATTGATTACAAATCACAACGTAAATTGATTGTCAGAATTCTTAATAGATTTAGGATTACCTATTAGTTGAGTTACTAATCATTAATTATCATCAATAATCATCATGAACAAAGCAACTGAAGAAAACAAGTAGCAAATATTACAGAGCGATGACTGACAGCAATGGTCAATGTCAGAGACCATAAATGCGAAAGATTTCTTAAGGAATAATTACTTGGATTGTTGACAAATGAACAGCTTTGGTTAGTCTATTTGCACAATTACCAATGTTAAGTAGTTATACAATTCGTCACAAGAATAGTTTGATTGGAAAGCTGGTGTTGGTTTCTTGAGTGTTAGGGCAAACAGTCCTTGGGATTTGAAGGCATTATCTGTATCTATTCTCCCATGCAAGAAGCTTTCAGAGTTCTGGGCCATGGGTAGGCTTGAAGTTTCAATCAAACTCCCATATCAAGGGATTTTGTTAAGGTTGAAGAAATGGCCTTAAAACTTTCTCAGATAAAAGATAATCAATTCCTCTGAGATTGACTACTTTAATATTTTTTTTTGCTCCTTTAGGAATGGCATAACAATGACAATAGTTTAATCCCAAAATATTAATCTCTGAATCATGACACTACTGCTTGTAAAATTTGCCTCATTATTCACAAAATGCATTCATTAAGATCAGCTAAACCATGAGTCTTGTGTTATTCAAGACAAACCTGAGAAATAGTGAAAACAAAATAGAATATTATCAAACTAAATGTATCAGTCCATTTCCAGGTGAGTTTTGCTGAGTACCTGCCAGTATTGATCAGCGCCAAAACCTCATTAGCACTGATCCATGCCAATGCATTCAATACCATGCTTGTACTGAGGCACTATTGGTATTGTTTTCAACTTCAAGGATGTTCTGGTTACACTCTGGATAAACTTCTGTGGTCTCCCAAAGGCAAAATGCACCTGAATCTCCTCAGGGCAAATAATTTGTTGCTCCTAATGGTTTGATGTCATTGAGATGTGATTTAAGTTCAGCATTTTTCTTGTCTCTAGAACTCTCAGAGCAAAATTTCACTGTTTATGAAGCAAATGTGTTATGCATGTGTTACGACTTAAATGTACTTAAAGTTGGCGAATCTACTACCGTATTCATGTACTGTTCATCCAGCTCTACACCTTGTTATCTCAGATTCTCCAGCATCCGCAGTTCCTACTGTCTCTTTTTTAATCCATATTGTTTTCATTAAATTTTGCTAAACCCTGAGGTCAGGTGTTGCCTGTGGCTATTTCAAGTCAGTATTTTTTTTAAGTCCATGAACATCACAGGTATTAAATCAGATGATGGTATTCAGAATTAAGCATTTTTTATAGATGTGTTGTCATGTTTATATTTGCTTCTTGTATTTTGTATTTGCTGTCTGACAACTTTTTAGATTCTTTCCAAACTTTGCTCATGTTGAGATGAATAACCTTTTCATCATAATGAGTATTACAATATGTATAATTCTGCTAAGACACAGTGATGGCTAACTGCACATATCTGTTTAACAGATGACATCGAACAGCATAAAATAGGAGATGTGGAGATCAATGAAATTTTTTCTGAAGTTTGGTGGAGGGGCATTTATACATTGTTAGATGCTTAAAATCTTCTGGCTCCTGGTCAGGAAAAGTCATTAAATTATTGATGTGTAAAGTACTTTTGAAATATGAGACAGTGATTTGTTTTAACCTGTCAATGTACATTACTCATTACATTTACATATTTTTGCATTTAGGAAATTCCGCTATTGCTATGCAATTTTCAATTTGTGCAATTTGGTACTCTGATGTTGCCAAGATCATTAATCTTTATATTCTTCTCTCAATGATGCCCCATCTCAGAACTTGTTACTCGTATAATCCATTTCACAATTACCTGGCATATGAACATACAGAAATTGCTGGCAGCACTGTTATAACAAGGCAAAACTCCTGAAAGTAGACTCAATTGGCAAGAACACATACGTAGCCAACTCCACTGGAACCAAAATTCCTTTATGACATTAAAATAATGTTCCAATAATTTGAATTATTTAAAGAAATTTCACAGCAACAAACTAGCCACACTGGCTCCATGTTTATTCAGTTTGTTTTCAGCTACAGAGGTTATCTTGCTGGCAATGGAGTTAATTTTGTTCAGTAAACTTTAGCCTGAGCATCTTTTACTTTGGGTGAACCTACAACTGCTGTTATCCATAGCATAAGTATGCACATGGCTTCCCCAGATCAAAAGAACGTAGAATCTGCTCCTGCTGTGTGTTGAGGGTGCATATGATTCAAAGAATTAAGACAATCCCATAAGTAACATCTTTCAACTGAGAGGTTGTTTAATAGTAAGAAACATATTAAAGTTCACATACATTCAGTTCAAGTATGCTCATATTTTGCTGCTGCCTTGATATCTGAAAGTTGTTACCATTTCCCTAATTTGTATTTCAAGGAATCTGTATGCAATTGATCCATTTTAGTTTAATTTGTGAATTCTAGAATTCACTCAGTCTGACAATTTCACCCAACTATGTCTCTTTATAGATAACCATAGAATTGCAAAGAATCTACCAGAGAGGAATGTACCATTCAATCCATTGGTCAATGTCAACATTAACACTTCACATACCTGTGTCTTCCCAATCTAATTATCCCATTCCACCTTACCTCTGTATCATTCTATTCTCTTCTCTCTAGTATATTTGTATTGACATTGGTTGGTGAGGGTTTCAAGAACATTAATGAAGTTAGAGAGCAGCATTTCAGGTGGTTAGGAGAGAGCTGATCCCTTGTAGCTCAAAAATGGACATATTTTCATATGTAGGAGTCTGAAACTGATTTCTAGTGGTAAAGGAAGTGACAATAAGTTTGTTTCTACGTTCTCACCAATTGTTGCATCTGCCAAGAGATGGCATGGTTTCAGGTGGGCTGGGGTGAAGAGTAAACATAAGGATACAAACAGTACCCAAAAAAGTATAGAAAAGGCTGGATGGACCAGAGGGTCTTGCCTTGTTTGTATATTCATTCATAATTTAGGAAGAACTAATGTACAGTTTACACTCAATGTATAGTAAATTATACGTAGCTAATGTTGCTGACACTACCTGACAAAGATGTTATGAAATAAGGGTAAATTCTTTCTTGACTTGAGTTGTTTAAATTTTGAGGGCCAAAACACCAAAGCTAAGGACTGGTGTATTGGTAAACCATTGAAGTTTGCTACCATTTAAAATCCCAAATATGAGCTATGTTTTGAAATTGGCCAACGGAGCAAGCAATGAGGTAATGAATCAAAACAATACGACAAGCATTCAACTTGGCAAAAAAAAGCTTAACGTTCTGGATTCATGAACCATAATGTGAAAAAGGTAATATTAAAATAACTCGAGTAAACTGTATCAATATCAATCATTCCCCGTGATGGACACAAAGGGCAGAATTTTCTGGACCTGGCCAGAGCTCTCTGGGCAGGCATTGAACTTAATTGAGTGTGAGGAAAACTTCTGTTTCCAGAAAATTGGTTAAATGTTTGCTACTGAGTTCCCAGAATCTTTCGAGCATGTCTTGTTTCCTCTCTGCAATTGGTGGAAGCCATTCTGATGGTGGACAAGTAACAGCTCACTGAATGAAAAGACTCATAAATATCCCTATTTTCAATAATGGGAGAGCCCAGCACATGAATGTACTAAAAAGACTGAAGCACTTGCAACAAACTTCAGCAAAAAGTGCCAAATGGACAACTCATAGCCTTCTCCAGAGATTACCAGCATCACAGAAACAGCTAGTTTGATTCACTCCACATGATATCAAGAAAAGCAAGAGATGCTGAATACTGTAAAGGCTCTGAGCCATGACAAATCTGGCAATAGTCATGTGACTTGTGCTCCAGAACTTGCAGCGCCCTTAGTCAACCTGTTCTAACTCAGTTACAATGCTGACACTGACCTGACAATAGTCAGAGACAAGCAATTCTGCAGTGAGTAACTCACCCCATGACTCCGCAAAACCTGTACAGCACCTACAAGGCAGAAATCAGAAGTATTATGAAGTGTTTCCCACATGAGTACAGTTCCAAAAACACTCATTTGTGACTTGTAATACAGGAACTAATCTAGATTCCTTCAATACCTCCTTCCAGATCCATGGCCAATTCCGTCCAGATGGACAAAAGCAGCAGTTACATGGTATACCATCACCTTCAGGTTCTCTTCCAAGGCACTCATCATCCTGACTTGGAAATATATCGCCATTCATTCAGTGTTGCTGGGTCAAAATCTTGGAACTCTTCCCTAACAGCCATATGGGTGTACCTTCACCAAATGGACTATAGTGGTTCATGAAGGTAGCTCACTGTGACTTTCTCAAGGGGAACTAGTGATGGACAATAAATGTTGGCCCAGCCAGTGACACCCACATCTCATGAGTGAATAAATAATACATTCATAGTTCACTGGAATTACATATGCAACATAATCGTGTAAGATAAAAATGGGAATGTTGTCCATTCACAAACCCAACGAACCCAAACCAATTCACAGGTGTTCATAAGAGTGATCTCACTCAAATATACAAAGGTCTGAAGGGGTCTGACAGAGTAAGCACTCAGAGGTTCTTTTAACTGGCTGTTTGATTAATTACTGCAGATTAGTATTGACAACATACGGCAAAAATACTGTCTTAAACTATGTGAAGACTGAATTCACAGAAATCATGAAGTGCCTCACTAGGCTTTTCAGGAAGGTTGAATAAACAACCCTGAAGGAAAGAGATAATGGGAACTGCAGATGCTGGAGAATCCAAGATAATAAAATGTGAGGATGGATGAACACAGCAGGCCAAGCAGCATCTCAGGAGCACAAAAGCTGACGTTTCGGGCCTAGACCCTTCATCAGAGAGGGGGATGGGGTGAGGGTTCTGGAATCAATAGGGAGAGAGGGCGAGGCGGACCGAAGATGGAGAGAAAAGAAAGATAGGTGGAGAGGAGAGTATAGATAGGGAGGTAGGGAGGGGATAGGTCAGTCCAGGGAAGACGGACAGGTCAAGGAGGTGGGATGAGGTTGGTAGGAGATGGAGGTGCGGCTTGGGGTGGGAGGAAGGGATGGGTGAGAGGAAGAACAGGTTAGGGAGGCAGAGACAGGTTGGGCTGGTTTTGGGATGCAGTGGGTGGAGGGGAAAAGCTGGGCTGGTTGTGTGGTGCACTGGGGGGAGGGGACGAACTGGGCTGGTTTTGGGATGCAGTGGGGGAAGGGGAGATTTTGAAGCTGGTGAAGTCCACATTGATACCATTGGGCTGCAGGGTTCCCAAGCGGAATATGAGTTGCTGTTCCTGCAACCTTCGGGTGGCATCATTGTGGCACTGCAGGAGGCCCATGATGGACATGTCATCTAAAGAATGGGAGGGGGAGTGGAATTGGTTTGCGACTGCGAGGTGCAGTTGTTTATTGCGAACCAAGCGGAGGTGTTCTGCAAAGTGGTCCCCAAGCCTCCGCTTGGTTTCCCCAATGTAGAGGAAGCCACACCGAGTACAATGGATGCAGTATACCACATTGGCAGATGTGCAGGTGAACCTCTGCTTAATGTGGAAAGTCATCTTGGGGCCTGGGATAGGGGTGAGGGAGGAGGTGTGGGGGCAAGTGTAGCATTTCCTGCGGTTGCAGGGGAAGGTGCCGGGTGTGGTGGGGTTGTAGGGCAGTGTGGAGCGAACAAGGGAGTCACGGAGAGAGTGGTGTCTCCGGAAAGCAGACAAGGGTGGGGATGGAAAAATATCTTGGGTGGTGGGGTCGGACTGTAGATGGTGGAAGTGTCAGAGAATGATGCGTTGTATCCGGAGGTTGGTGGGGTGGTGTGTGAGAACGAGGGGGATCCTCTTTGGGCGGTTGTTGCGGGGACGGGGTGTGAGGGATGTGTTGCGGGATATGCGGTCAAGGGCATTCTCGACCACTGTGGGGGGAACGTTGCAGTCCGTGAAGAACTTGGACATCTGGGATGTGCGGGAGTGGAATGCCTGAAGGAAAGTCTGACATCAGTTTCTCTGGGCAAGTTCAAAAAAATGAGAATAGATGCAGGAGGCAACCAAAGGAAGAAATCTGTAATAATAGGAGCAATCATTGAAAGATATTTATTCTTGGCTAGCTAATGTTTATTACTTGCTTCATTTCTGAAAATTTGTATTGTGAACAATCGGAAACTTTTATTTTACAAGTCCCAGTTCTCACTGATAGCAGCCACAGGAGTAACGAATACAATTCAATTGGTATTAACTTGGTGGGCAGGGGAGAGTGGGGGACTCTTTGACTTCAGACTGTTATTATTTCATGATTGGATTCAGTGGGTGGCATGGTAGCTCTGTGGTTAACACAGCTGCCTCACAGCGCCAGAGACCTGCATTTGATTCCAACCTTGGGCAACTGTCTGTGTGCAGTTTGCACATTTCTCTCCTGCGTGGGTTTCCTCCGGGTGCTCCGGTTTCCTTCCATAGTCCAAAGATGTGCAGGTGAGGTGAATTAGCCATGGGAAATCAGGGTTATGCATATAGGGTAGTGGAATTGGGTCTGGGTAGGATACACTTCAGAGGATCAATGCAGCCTCCATGGAACAAATGGCATGCTTCCACACTGTAGGGATTCTTTGATGCTATGAAATATATTGTCATAGATTGGAGCTCCATCTAGTGGTCTGGTTGAGGATTGTGAGACCTCACCAAACAGTGGCAGATAATCTCATGTGACAATCAGGCTGCTCTCATCCATTAACTTTCAGATTGGCAGACAGGTAGTCAGGCTGCATCTGCTTTCAGGCTGATAATTATTTTCCCATGATGGAGAAGGAAACAAGAAAGCTGTGAATGTATACTGCCACTCTAGACATTTCCTATTCATATTTTTTTCATAAATTAAATCAGAAATAAATGGTTAATTTAAAAACTCCTCAGTGTCCCTACATAGGTCATCTGCTTGTCAGTGAAATAATGAAATATATGCAGCTTGACAACATCATCAATAGATTCCCTGGTGTATATTCATTTTGTACTACTGTTAGAGTGTTCAATTTGTTTATGTATATTTGTTTTAAGACTGTACATAATATTGATGAACAGATTATGGTAATCCCCAAATAGTTTGGGTTGGCATTGGCCCAAGAAACAGCAGGGCACTTCCCAGACCATTGTTTTTGATTAAGTGCCATAAGACTATGTTACTGAAATGCCATTAAATGTTGCAGTGAGGATTTGCATCCATTAGCGCAGAGACTATCTTGGAGCACCTATATTAATGTACCCCAACAGTCAAAATATGTGTCCAACAGTAAGTTCTTTCTCGTCATTAAATAATGACTATTGTGTTTCCTAGTACACTGGAGAGGTGCCAGTTAGCTCAGTTGACTGGAGAGTTAGCATGTAGATCAGGTAAACGCCAGCATCATGGGGTTCAATTCTCACTGGGGCCAAAGCACTTGGCATGATTAGGCAAATTCTGCAGAAGAGAAATATAGAAGGAAAAGTACACTGGAACCCTGCTGAAACTTAAACATTACTAGCAGAAATAAAATGCATCTTTGAAATTCTGTAGGCTAAATAAAGACTTCAAGATTTGTTTCTATTAATAGCCCATGGATCAAGTTCAGTAGAGTTCTTTCCACTTCTAGCCTGTGACAAAAATCTTGACTTTTAGCTATTACAACGTTTATGACAATCACAACTACAGTAATGTGGGATATATGACATCTTTTACGATCTAAACATAAGTTCACAAATATTGGCCAAATAAATAATTTTATAACAAGGTATTATAAGTTCGATACCGAGAAAAATAATTGTATAAACTGATTCGTGACATAATCTGAGCTTTACTGCAGTAATTGGGACTATTGTCTCATCTGTCATCACATGCCTCAGATGTGAATGTTTTCACCCCGTATATTTTATGAATATCTTAAGTTCCTGAATTGGGAAAGTCAGTTGTGATTATAAGCACAACTTCCTACACAAGAATTTGGGATATGTGAGGAGTCATCACTGGACTTTTATATTTGATTAATCCAGTGTTTTGTCCTTTTCAACTGCAAGGGAAGGGACAAGAATTATTAAATTTCTGATAGTCAGGTGATAAAGGAGGAGACCTAAGTCAGATTACTCAGTTTTTGATTTATCCACAGATTGAAACATTGCAAATATATAGTTCTGAAATCTATATCCCCTACTGATGTCAATAATTGTTTCCTCTATAATTTTTAAAAAAGTTCTCAACCATGAGTTCAAAGAGTATTGATCCTTTAGTTCAGGTGATACACCATATCCATTGGGTAACAATCTTGTGTAAATGACAGGCTCTCTGGTAAAAGTTTACAAAAAAATCCTTTAAAACGCAGCATAGTTTTCTTTGAAAATGAGGATGGAGATGTGTTTAATGCCCAAATTCATTGAGATACTGAATAGCAGTCTTAAAAACTGAACAACGTATTAGGATGGTTAAAGGAAAGCTCCAGTGTCAGAAATGCAGACATGCATGGCAGAAAGTAGCCTGCACCATCTTGTTAATTGTGATTATTTCACAACATTGCAAAAAGGAAAAGAACTAGTTGTAGATAGCAACAACTACACGTGCTGGAGTATGAAGCTTGAGGAACACAGCAGGCCAGGCAGCATCAGGAAAGCAAGAAAGTTGACGTTTTGAGTCAGGACATTTCTGCAGAAATGGGGAGGGAAAGGGAGTTTAGAATTAAATAGAGAGAGGAGGGGTGGGGCTAGGGAAAAGTAGTTGGGATGATAATAGATGAATGCAGGTAGAGAGTGGTGGGGATTGGTCAGTGGGATGGATAGAACGGATAGGTGGGAGAGAAGATGGACGGGTCGTGTTGGGTCAAGGAGGCGGGAGGGAGGGAGGGTGGGTCTGGAAAAAGGTAGGTGGGGTTATTGGGGATTGGTCAGTGGGAAGGGTAGGGCAGACAGGCGGGGAAGAAGATGGACAGGTTGTGTCAGGTCAAGGAGGCGAGGCTGGGAGGGATGTTTGAACGTGGGAGGAGGCTGGGGTTGGGGAGATTTTAAAACTGGTGAATTCTATGTTAAGACTGTCGGGCTGTAGGCTCTCAAGGTGGAATATAAGGTGTTCCTCCTCCAGTTTTCGGGTGGCATCGTTGTGACACTGGAGGAGGCCCAGGATGGACGTGTCACCCAGGGTGTGGAGGGGGGTGTTAAAATGCTTGGTGACCGGAAGGTGTTTTCGTTTGTCGCATACAGAGGGCAGATACTCCAGGAAACAGTCCTGAGTTTGCACTTGGCCTCACCAGTATAGAGGAGGTCACATTGGTAGCAATGGATACAGTAGAACAAGTTGCAGGATGTAAAGGTGAACCCCTGTCAGATATGAAAGGTTTTCTTTGGGCCTTGGATGGAGGTGAGGGGGGAGGTGTGGGCAGGTGTCACACTTCCTGTGGTTGCAGGGAAAGGTGCTGCGTGTGGTGTGGTTAGTGGGGGCTGTGGAGCGAATGAGGGAGTCATGGAGTGAGCGCTCCCTATGAAAGGCAGAGAGGAGTGGGGAGAGAAATCCCTTTGGTCATAGGAGCAGATTGTAGGTGGCAGAAGTGGCAGAGGATGATACTCAGATAGCATAAAAGCCCTCCGCTTCTTCCTCTCCCGAAGGCCCAACCAGACCCCTCCACCGATACACTCATCCGCTTAACGGAACATGTCCTTACTCTGAACAACTTCTCCTTTAACTCCTCTCACTTCCTACAAACTAAGGGTTGGCCATGGGCTCACGCATAGGTCCAGGCTATGCTTGCCTCTTCAGAGGACACATGGAATAGTCCCTTTTCTGCTGTTACACTGGCATCATCCCCCACCTCTTCCTCCATTACATTGGTGACTGTATCAGCGCTGCCTCATGCTCCCACACAGAGCTTGAACAGTTCATCAACTTTACTAACACCTTTCGGTCCTGACCTCAAGTTCACCTAGACCATTTCCAATACCTCCCTCCTCTTCCTGGGCCTCTCGGTCTCCATCTCTGGTAACTGCCTCAACATTGACATCTCTTTCAAGCCCACCAACTCCCAAAGCTATCTGATTACACCTCCTCTCATCCACCCTCCTGCAAGAATGCGGTCTCTTTCTCCCAATTCCTCCACCTCTGCTGCATCTGCTCCCAAGATGGAGCATTCCACTTACAGACATCCCAGATGTCCTCCTATTTCAAGGACTGCAACGTCCTATCTCTGCTGATTTAAAATGCCCTCAGCTGCATCTCTTGCTTTTGCCACACTTCTGTCCTCAAAATACCTTCCCCCAACAAAAGTAAAGACAGAATTCCCCTGGTCCTCACATACCACCACACCAACCTCCACAACTAGGATATCACCCTTCGCCACTTCCATCACCTACAACCTGAGCCCACGACCAAAGATATATATCCTTCCCAACACCGATCTGGCTGTCGTATGGACCACTCACTCCACAAATCCCTCATCTGATCCACACTCCCCATGCAGTCCACCACACCAGGCATCTTTCCCAGCTAACACAGGAACTGCTACACCTGCTGCTTACACCTCCCCCCTCACCTCCATCCAAGGCCCAAAGCTAACTTTTCGTACCTGACAAAGGTTCACGTGTACAGCCTCCAACTTGGTATATCGTATCTATTACTCCCAATGTGGCCTCCTCTACATCAGGAAGGCCAAATGCAGACTCGGGGATCGTTTCATGGAGCATCTGTGCTCTGTTTGTGACAAACAACAAAACCTTTCAGTCGCCAAACATTTTAGTTCCCCCTCCCACTCCCTGGGTGACATGTCCATCCTGGGCATCCTCCAGTGTCACAAAGATACCACAACCTGTCCATCTTCTCTCCCGCCTATCCGCCCTACCCATCACACTGACAAATCCCCACCACTTCCTACCTGGATTTACCTATCAACATCCCACTTACCTTTCCCCAGCCCCATCCCTCTTCTCTATTTCCCAGCTCCTTTCCCTCTCCCTATTTCTGAAAGGCTCGTTGTAGATATTCTGAAGGATACCAGGAAGTCTGATGGTGACACAACTGATACTGCAGGAAGCAAGTAAAGTAGTAGACTTTCACAGATGATTATGGTACTATTTTGAAGACTGAGCCTGTTAAAGATGTTACTTTTTTTCACCAATATCATGTGATCCAAACAAAATCTTTGTTTTTCACTGCTAGCTATGACAATCTAATCATGAGCCTCAACATCAGCATATTATCTATTCCCCATTGTTATTTAAGTGAATCAACCTACTGAGCAGTTCTCACAAGAAATATTCCAGTGATTTATTGCAGCTATTTAAACTGGAAGGATGCCAACAAGCAGAACTCGATAATTGCAAGCTCATTAGCTTGCGTTTGCTGATAGTTTAAATGCTTGAAGGTATCATTAGAGACATCCTGTATGATTATTTAGGTAGACGGGGCCTTACTGAGAACTCCCAGCATGTTTTCCATGAAGAAAGTCAATTCTTACAAATTTGCTCTGATTCGTTGAAGCACTCACCAGATTAGTGGACATCAAAATGATGGCAAAATACTGCAGATGCTGGAGATCTGAAATAAAAACAGAATCTTCTGGAGTAAATAAAAACAAAAAGTACTGGAGAAACTCAGCAGGTTTGGCAGGATCTGTGGACAGAAAAACAGATGTTAACTGATCAAGTCTTGATAAGAGAGAATAAGGGAAAGGACCCTTTAGGAGGCAGTGATCATAAGATGATAGAATTTACTCTGCAATTTGAGAGGGAGAAGATAGAATCAGAGGTAATGGTATTACAGCTGAATAAAGGTGACTGAAGAGCTATGAGGGAGGAGCTAGGCAGAATTGACTGGAAGAGGAGCCTAGTTGGAACGACAGTGGAACAGCAATGGCAGGAGGTTCTGGGAGTAATTTAGGAGACACAGTAAAAATTCATCCCTAGACAAAAGAAGCATGGTGCAGGTAGGATGAGGCATCCATGGCTGACTAAGGATGTCAGGGATAGCGTAAAAGCAAAAGAGAAATAATATAATGTGGTGAAGGGCAGTGGGAAACCAGAGGACTGGGAAACTTACAAAGACCAACAGAGGGCAACAAAAAAAGAAATAAGGAGGGAGAAGATTAAATATGAGGGTAAGCTAGCATGTAATATAAATGAAGGCTGTAAGATTTTCTTTAGACATATAAGGGACAAAAGAGAGGTAAAAGTGGACATTGGACCACTGGAAAATGACAGTGGAGAGATAGTTTGGAAGAAAAAGAAAATGGCTTAGGAAGTGAATAATTACTTCATGTCAGTCTTCACGGTGGAAGACATGAGTAATCTCCCAAAAATTCAAGAGAATTGGGGGACAGAGGTGAGTATGATGGCCATCACCAAAGGAAAAATGCTAGTAAATCTAATTGGCCTGAAGGTGGATAAATCATCTGGACCAGATGGACTACACCCTAGAGTTCTAAAGGAGATAGCTGAAGAGATAGTGGAAGCATTAGTGGTGATCTTTCAGACATCACTAGAATTAGTGAGGGTCCCAGATCGCTAATGTGACACCCTGTTTAAAAAGGGAGTAAGGCAAATGATGGAAAATTACAGGCTGATTAGCCTAACCTCCGTCATGGGTAAGATTGTAGAGTCCATTGTAAAGGATGAGATTTCTGAATATTTGGAAGTGTATGGTATAGTATGGCAAAGTCAGCATGGTTTCATCAAGGGGAGGTCACACCAGACAAACCTGCCAGAATTCTTTGAGAAAGTAACAAGCAGGGTAGACCAAGGAGAGCCAATGGATGTTATCTACCTGGACTTCAAGAAGGGCCTTTGACAATGTGTCACACAGGAGGCTGCTGAGTAAGATAAGGGCCTGTGGTGTTAGAGGCAAGGTGCTAGCATGGATAGAAGATTGGTTGCCTGCAGAAAGCAGACAGTGGGTCTAAAAGGGTCTTTCTCAGGATAGCAGCTGGTGACAAGTGGTGTTCTGCAAGGGTGAGTGCTGGGACCACGACTTTTCACTTTATATGTTAATGATCTCGATGAAGGAACTTTGGGCATTCTGGTTAAGTTTGCAGATGATACAGAGATAGGTGGAGGAACAGGTAGTATTGAGGAGGTGGGGAGGCTGCAGAAGGATTTGGACAGGTTAGAAGAGTGGGCAAAGAAGTGGCAGATGGCGTACAACGTGGGAATGTGTGCGGTCGTACACTTTGGCAAGAAGAATAAAAGCATGGACTATTTTCTGAATGGAGAGAAAATTCAGAAGTCTGAAGTGCAAAGAGACTTGAGGGTTCTCATCCAGGATTCTCTCAAGGTAAACTTGCAGATTGAGTCAGTAGTCAGGAAGGCAAATGCATTGTTGGCATTTATTTTGAGAGGACATGAATATAAAAGCAGGGATGTACTACTGAGGCTTTATAAGGCTCTGGTGAAGCCACATTTGGAGTATTGTGTGCAGCTTTGGGCCCCATATCTCAGGAAGGATGTACTGGCCCTGGAGCGGGCTCAGAGGAGGTTCACGAGAATGGTCCCAGGAATGAAAAGCTTAACATATGAGGAACGTATAAGGACTCTGGGACTATACTCACTGGAGTTTAGAAGGATGAGAGGGGATCTAATTGAAATTTACTGAATACTGAATGGCCTGGACAGAGTGGATGTTGGTAAGATGCTTCCATTGGTAGAAGAGACTAGGACCCAAGGGCACAGCCTTAGAGTAAATGGAAGACCTTTTAGAATGGAGATAAGGAGAAACTTCTTCAGCCAGAGAGTGGTGAATCGATGGAATTCACTGCCACAAAAGCCTGTCGAGTCCAGATAATTGAGTATGTTTAAGACTGAGATAGATAGTTCTTGATTATCAAGGGGATCAAGGGTTACAGGGAGAAAGCAGGAGAATGGGATTGAGGAATTTATCAGCTATGATTGAATGGTTGAACAAACTTGATGGGCCAAATGACCTAATTTCTGCTCCTATGTCTTCTGGTCTTAAGTCCAGTGACTCTTCATCCAGAACTGAAAGCAGCTGGGAAATGGTGGAACTCACAGTCTTGCAGTATCTGTTCAAACAGAAATAGAGTTAACATTTCAAGATCCAATATGATTCTTCTTCAGCACTTCAGTACATAGACGCGTTTGTCCAGCAATTTCATTTCTTATTAGTGGACACTGAAAATTGTTCAAAAACCAAAAGAAATGTGGATGCTGTAAATCAGGAACAAAAACAGAAGTTGTTGGAAAAGCTCAGCAGGTCTGGCAGCATCTGTGAAAAAAAATTCAGGTTTCAGGTCCAGTGATCCTTCCTCAAAACGGGTAGTAGCTGGGAAATGTCGGTTTATATGCAGAAAAGAGGGAGGAGTGTGGGGTAGGGCGTAAACGATAGGATAGAGCCCAGAGAGAGAGAGAAGGACAGTTGGACAGACAAAGGAGTTGATAATGATCTGATTAGGAGGCTTAATGGAGACTGTTAGTCACTAACAATAAGTAGTGTGTAATGGAAGGCTATGTGACAACAAGGCCTGGTGTGTGGGGTATGGGTCTAGGACATGGGAGAGTTTAGGCCCCAAAATAATTGAACTCAATATTGAGTTCAGAGGGCTGCAGGGTCCCCAAGCGGAAAATGAGATGTTGTTTTTCTACCCTGCGTTGAGCCTTGCTGGAACAATCTAGCAAGTCAGAGACAGAGATGCTGGCCAGGGAGCAGGGAGGTGTGTTGAAGTGGCAGGCAACTGGAAGCTCAGGGTATTTTTTACGAACAGAAGATAGATGTTCTGTGAACCTGTCACCCAGTCTATGCTTCATTTGTGTTGCTTCACCTGCAAGGTATGTTTGGGTCCTTGGATTCTGGAGTGAGAGGAGGTAAATGGGCGAGTGTTACACCTTCACCAGTTGCAGGGGAAGCTCCCATAGGGCTGTAGGGTGGTTTTGGGAATGAAGGAAGTGTGAACCAGTGTTTCCCTGAGGGAGTGGTCTCTGTGGAAGGCAGACAAGGGAGGGTTGGGGAATATGTGTCTAGCTTCTCATTGGAGGTGGTGGAAATGGTGTCTGATGATCTTCTGGGTGTGGACACCGGTGGAATGGTAGATAAAGACAAAGGGAACCAGATTGCTGTAGGAAGAGGGAAGAGAGTGGGTGAAAGCAGAAGTGCAGGAGATGGGTCTAACCCGTTTCAAGGACTCTGTTGACAACGGTGCTGGGAAATCCTCATCCAATTTTGGACGAGAAAATTAAAAATTGTTCAGCTGGATTTTCAGAGCTTTCAATATGGTTCATCGTAAAGTACTTCTGTGCGAGATAGAATCTTCTAATAGATTGAGAATAGGCTGAATGGTGGCAAACAAAAAAAAGTCAATGGATTTGGATCAGTCTTTCAATTCAAGACAATTTTCTGTTTCTTTCACCTTAGTAATCTTTGTAAATTTGCTTCACCACTGACAGTTGTGCATTTAGCTGATGAGACATCTTGCTCAGAGACTTTCTCACCTTTCCTTAACACCTTCACCCTAAATTCTCCTTCAATTGTCCCTTAAAACCCAGTTCAATGACCAAATCTTTGAATGGCCAAATCTTCTTCTGGAAGAAAATGTCTTCCATTGGTTCATCATTCATTTTCAGATATTCTAAAATTGAATTGAATTAGCTGAATTGTCACATGTACTCAACTGAGTACAGTGAAAAGTTTACAAGGTACCAAGATACAGATTCTTTCATGCATGTTCTTCGGAAAAAAAATAGAAAAATAAAGAAATACAATGTCCAGCATTACAGATCATAGACTGCACCTCCCAGTCGCAAACCACTTCCACTCCCCCTCCCATTCTTTAGATGACATGTCCATCATGGGCCTCCTGCAGTGCCACAATGATGCCACCCGAAGGCTGCAGGAACAGCAACTCATATTCCGCCTGGGAACCCTGCAGCCATATGGTATCAATGTGGACTTCACCAGTTTCAAAATCTCCCCTTCCCCCACCGCATCCCTAAACCAGCCCAATTCGTCCCCTCCCCCCACTGCACCACACAACCAGCCCAGCTCTTCCCCTCCACCCACGGCATCCCAAAACCAGTCCAACCTGTCTCTGCCTCCCTAACCTGTTCTTCCTCTTACCCATCCCTTCCTCCCACCCCAAGCCGCATCCCCATCTACCTACTAACCTCATCCCACCTCCTTGACCTGTCCATCTTCCCTGGACTGACCTATACCCTCCCTACCTCCCCATCTATACTCTCTCCACCTATCTTCTTTTCTCTCCATCTTCGGTCCGCCTCCCCCTTTCTCCCTATTGATTCCAGAACCCTCACCCCATCCCCCTCTCTGATGAAGGGTCTAGGCCCGAAACGTCAGCTTTTGTGCTCCTGAGATGCTGCTTGGCCTGCTGTGTTCATCCAGCCTCACATTTTATTAATTGTAAAATTACATTTCTTGTAAAATGTGGAGCTCTGTTTTTAGCTTAGTGGGACTAGGGATTTTTTGACAAAATGGTTGGTGGCATGTAAGAAGCAAAAGATTGAGGATGATTGCATTAAGTCATCCAGATCCCCATGCATCTTCGAGCTCTGCAACCTCTCATCATTTAGATAATATGCACCTGTTTTATCCTACAAAATTTGGACAATTTCCCATATTATACTCCATTGACCAGCTCTTTGCACGCTCTGTCTACCAACCTATATATGTTTGCAGTTTCCTTATCTTCTCCAGAACTAAATTTGCAACGTTTGTGTTATCAGCAAATTTGGCAACCATACATTCTGTTCCTTCATCCAAGTTATTTATATAAACCGTAAACAGTTGAGATCCTAGAAGTGATCTTTATGGCACACCACTCTTTCCATTATCCTGACCTAAAAAAAAATTGTGCCTACTCTCTGCTCCTTGTAAGTTAGTTCTTTTTTTTTAAACCATTCCAACATTCTACCCACTAAACAATAAGCTTTTATTTTCTGCAATAACCTTTTCTTTTAAGAATCCCAACAGTGTGGAAACAGGCCATTCGGACCGACAAGTCCATATCGACTCACCCCGCGCACCGCACCCCCCAGCCACCCCACTCAATCCCTGTAACTTTGCATTTCCCATGGCTTATCCACCTAACTTACACATCCCTGGACACTATGGGTAATTTAGTGTGACTGTGGGAGGAAACCAGAAAGTCGAAGGAAACCCAGGCAAACTTCACACAGACAGTCCAATGGACCCCAGAGTTTAAATAGCAGGTGGGAAAACACAACAGTGCTTCATTGGAGGCTGCACTGATGATGTTACCCAGCAGGGGAATGAAACATCTGCAAACTAACAAAGCAGCTCAGTGAGTGAACCAACCACAGCACAGACTGTCACCCGGGGTCCCTGGTGCTGTGAGGCAGAAGTGCTAACCACTTAGCCACCATGGTGCCCCTTTGTTGTAACACTTGATCAAATGCTTTCTGAAAATCTAGGTATAGTATATCCACTGATTCCTGGTTACCTACAGCACATGTTGCTTCTTCAAAACCTAAAGAGATTTGGTAAATGTGGAAACTATGTTGACTGTGCCTGATTACCTTGAATTTATTTAAGTGCCCTGCTATAACTTCTTTCACAATAGCCTCTAACATTTTTCTTGTAATAGATGTTAAGCTAACTGGTCCAGTTTCCTGCTTTTTGTCTCTCTACCTTTGTGAACAAAGGAATTCCATTTTTTACCTTCCAATTGAATGGGACCTTCCCTAAATCAAGGGAGTTTCAAAAACCAATGCATCACTTATCGCAATAGACACTTCTTTTAAATTCCTAGGTTGAAGTTCATCAAGACCCGAGCACCTGTCAGTCTACAGCTCCAACTATTTACACAGTCATACTTCTCTGGAGATTGAAATTTTCCTGACTTCCTCCCTTCCATTTCCTGATTTAATTCTGCTTCTGGGCTGTTAGATATATCATCTATAGTGAAGACTGATATAAAATACCTGTTCAATTCATCTATTATTTCCTTACTTTCCATTTCATATTTGCTTCCAATGTTCCTAAATCCCCTCAAAGACCAAACATTTGTCTATCTCAACCTTAAACATATTCAAAAATGGAGCATCCATTACTCTCTGGGATATAGAGCAGTTTGAGTGAAGTAATTTCTCCTTATCTCAGCCTTAAATGATCAACATATTATCGAATGAATCTATCCCCATGATCTAGACGTTCAGGAAGAAGGAACAATTTCTCGCTATCTACCCTATTTAGTCCCTTCAGCCTCTTCTGTGTTTCAATTAGATGATCTCTAATTCTTCTAATCTCCGGTCAGTAGAGGTATAATTTACTCAGCCCTTCATCACAGTACAATTCTCTCAACCTAGACTAGCGAACTTCTGCTATAATCTCTTCAATGCAAGTATATCCTACCTCAAATAAGATTACCAAAACTATGCTCATAACAAATGTGGCTTTGGGAAAGCTCCATACTATTGTAGCAAATGTGCCTTATTCCCTTGCAAGAACGGCCAATTTGACATTTGAATCCGACCATCAACATTTACAAATGTTATGCTTTGTAAAAGATATTCTGCACTTATATTCTTTCTAACACTGTGAGTAACATCACACTTCCCAACATTACATTCCATTTGCCACTTGGTTGCCCATTCACTTCAGCAGCCTATATCTCTTTGCAGCTTTTTGTGTCATCTTGACAGATAACATTCCCACCTAGAATTATACAAATGGATAATGTACAACAGTATACATCTCTCTTTCTTTATTTAAGAATTAATTATAGATTGCCAATGGTTGAGGTCCCAGCACTGATTAAATAGTCCTCCACTGGTCACAGCCTGCCAATTTGAAAATGCTCCATTTATCCCTAATCTCTGATCCTTTTCTATTAACTGAACCCCTATCAATGGATATATATTATTCCTAATTAATCTTTTGTGTGGTGCTTTATGAAAGCCTTTTGAAAATCCAATAAGGCTATATCTATTGTTTTCCCTTTATCCACATCATTAAGTACATTTCAAAATAAATATATATCAAACACAATTTTCCTTTTGAAGAACCAGGCTGATTTTGTCTAATCATACTCTGGTTTTCAAAGTGCATTATTTAGAATTCATTAACAACAGACTCCAGCATTTTCCCAACAACTGATGTCAGATTTACTGATTTGTAATTTTGTGTTTTCACTCTTCCGTCCTGAATAGCAGTGTTACATTTTCCAGCTTTGTATCCATTGGGGCCATTCTAGAGAATGTTAGAAAATCATAACTAACTCACTTGCTATGTCGGTAGCTACCTCTTTTAGAAATCTAGTATGAGGTGATTTGGTAGATTTTAGTCCCTTTAGGTTTCACCAATAATTTTCCTTTGCTGATATTAATGACATGAAGTTACTCACTCTTGGCTATCCTTTATTTCTGATACATAACTAACTTTTCATCTGTGAAGTCTGACACTAAATATTGCTCAAAAACTCCTGCTACTTCCTTATTTCTCATAATCATTTCTCCTGGAACTGCCCCTAAGTAACCGATGTGTACTTTGGGTGCACTATTTTGTGGGTTCAGGAGAGCAGTGAAAAGGTGGTAAAAGGAGGAGCAGGTGTGATTAAAGATCAAAAGGGGATTTACACATTCACAAGAAGCATGGTTGAAATGTTAAATGAATACTTTGAATTTGTTTTTACCAAGGAGACAGATGTTATCTAGGCCATGGCGATGGAAGAGGAAGATCTGTTAATAGAAAGGTTAAATATTCATGAGGAAGAAGTATTGGACAGGCTATTGATACTTCAAGTTGAAATGGCACAAGGGCTGGATGAGATGAATCTAAATATTTTGAAGGGAGTGAGAGTGGAAATTGCAGGGCCACTGGCCATATTCTTTCAATCTTCGCGAGACTCAGAGGAGATGCCAGAGACATTATGCCTTTGTTCAAAAAATGGTTGTAAGAATAAATCCAGCAATTACAGACTAGCCAATTTTGCTTTAGTCAGACTTAGTAAGAACTGCTGATGCTGGAGTCAGAGATAACACAATACAGAGCTAGAGGAACAGGGCAGGTCAGGCCGCATTAGAGGAGCAGGAAAACTGTTGTTTCAAGTCGGGACCCTTCTTCAGAGATGGTGGGGGGGCAGCGAAGGGAGCTCTGAAATAAACAGAGAGGAGGGGTGGGGCTGGGGAAGGTAGGTGGGATAGTGATAGGTGAGTGCAGGTAGGCAGTGGTGGGGGTTGGTCAGTGAGGTGGGAGAGAAGATGGACAGGTTATGTCAGGTCAAGGCAGCTGCAATGAGGGGAAGGGTTGATCACGGGATGAGGCCGGGGTGGGGAGATTTTGAAACTGGTAAAGTCCACATTAAGACTATTGGGTTGTAGGCTCCCAAGGTGGAATATGAAGTGTGCTCCTCCAGTTTCCGGGTGGCATCATTGTGGCTTGAAAGAGCCAAAAAAAACCTTGCACATCAGGCAGATGTTCACCTGCATATCAGCTGATGTGATCTATTGCATCCGCTGCTCCTGATGTGGCCTCCTCTACATCAGTAAGACCAAGCGGAGGCTCAGAGACTACTTTGTAGAGCAATTACTTTGTCGACAAACATCAACACCTGACAGTTGTGAACGACTTCAACTCCCCCTCCCACTCCCTGGACAACATGTCCACCCCGGGCTTCCTCTAGTGTCACAACAATGCCACTTGGAAACTGGTGGAGCAGCACCTCATATCCCACCTTGGGAGCCTACAACCCAATGGTTTCAATGTAGACTTTACCAGTTTCAAAATCTCCCCACCCCCGGCCTCAACCCTCCCTCTCATCCCAGGCTCCTTGACCTCACATGACCTGTCCATCTTGTCTCCCACCTATTCGCTCCTCCGAACTCACTGACCAATCCCCACCATTCCCTACTTGCACTCACCTATCACCATTCCACCCACCTTCCCCAGCCTCGCCCTTCCCCTGTATTTATTTCCGATCTCCCTTACCCCTCCCCTATTTCTGAAGAAGGGTCCTGACCTGAAACGTCAGCTTTCCTGCTTCTCTAAGGCTGCCGGACCTGCTGTGTTCCTCCAGCTCCACACTGTATTATCTCTAGTTTAGCTTTAGTGGTGGGAAGCTTCTAGAAACAATTATTTAGGACAGAATGAGTAGTTACATGGAAAAAGGTGCATTGATTAGAGTCATAGATTCATAGAGTTGTACTGCACAGAAACAGACCCTTCAGTTCAAATCATCCTTGTCGATAAGATATCCTAAATTAATCTGGTCCCATAATGCTCAGATCCCTCTGAATCCTTCCAATTCATATTGCCCAAAGATGCCTTTTAAATGTAATTGTACCAGCCTCCACCAATCCATCTGGCAATTCATTCCATACACACACCACCCTATGCATGAAAAGGTAGCCCCTTAGGTCCCTTTTATATCTTTACCCTCTCACCTCAAGTCTATGTCCTCGAGCTCTGAACTCCCCTACCCTGGGAAAAAATGACCTTAGCTATTCACTCTATCCATGCCCCTTATGATTTTATAAACCTCTATTAGGTCACCCCTCAGTTTCTAATGCTCCAGGGAAAATAGCTCCAGCCTATTCAGCCTCTCCCTATAGATCAAACCCTCCAAACCCAGCAACACGTTTGTAAATCCTTTCTGAACACTTTCAAACCCAGCAACACCTTTCCTGCGGCCGTGAGGTCAGAATTGCATGCAGTATTCCAAAAGTGGCTTAACCAATGTCCTGTACAGTCATAGCACTACTTCCAAACTCCCATACTTCCTGCCACACAATCATGCTAGCAGGTCATTTTTGCTGCTGGAGGCACTTTGATATTATGGTATCACTGTCCTGCAGTGACATGACAGGGAGGAGAGCAGAGCACTGCCAAAAGAAGCAAGAAAGACAGAAGGAAAGGGATTGGGGTGAGATGCTCTCTGCAGGCAGCAGTCAGAAGAGGAGGACTGTCGAACGATGACAGAATGCAGGCTGGATGCTTATGAAGCGTGACAAGGGCTTGCTGTTGGCATGTGCAGGGATGTGGATGAATGTAGGAGTCTGGTGGGGAAGGGCTGGCTGACAGGCAGCAGGTGGCAGGGAGGGAGGCATGCATGTATGGAGTGGGAGAAAAGAGACAAACAATAGCATGATAGCTGTTTCTTCACTTCCATGAAAGCTATGGCTTGGCTATGTGACCATTTTCAAGGCTGAACTTTTCTTAAGAGTTGATGCAAAGGTGCCAGAATGGAGATCATGGTTATGCATGAATATCCACAGAAATCCACCAGCCAGGGAAAGACCTATATACTCCAGTACAGATGTGGGAAAGGAGGCACCTTTGATCACCCTCACGTTATCTTCCAATTGGCGTAATCTGACTCTGTGCTGAAGTAGGTCACTTAGAATGTCTGGAACATAAGTTTTTCTCTTCTGTGCCATATGCCTGCCAAGGAGACATGTCTAAGGACCATGTCCAAGTTCTGTTAAGTGCTCCTTATTGATCTTCCTTATTATTAGCACATCATTTAGATTAATGGCAACCTGGGGTAGAGCTTGTAAAATGTTCTCCATTTGACTTAAAAATTTGTACAGGGTAATGATGCCCCAAATGGCAGTCTCATATATTGGTATAAGCCCTTATGGATGTTAATTGTGGCATACTTCAGTGAATCTTCATCTAACTGCAATTGCACGTACGCATGGCTCATGTCCAGCTTAACGAAGGACAGTTCCTCTCCCAATGTATAAATCCTCTAATTAAGGGAATTGGGTATTTATCCAGCTGCAAAAAACAATTTAACATCTGTTTAAGTACCCATCAGGCTTCAGAATTGGCTTGACTTGTGCTGCCCATTCTGCAAACTGGACTGGTTTGATGATTCCTTTACTTTCAAGCCTTCTGATTTCTGCCTCTACATTTGCCTGTAAGGCAAATGGCACTGGGAAGGCTTTGGCAGAATCGTGGAATTGTTCCTTGGTCTACATACAAGGTGGCCTTGGCTCCTTTTGATAGTCTCTCGACCTTTCTGAAAAACTTTCGGGTTTTTACTCAGGACTTCACTCAGGAAGCCATTTTCTAATTGAAAAATGTTAAGCCAATCTAGGTGAATCTTTCTCAATCAATTTCGCCCCATCAAGCTTAGGCCTGAGATTTTTACTATAATTAGTGGTAACTGATATAGCTGCTTCTCATAAGAGACCAGAACCAAAGTTGTACCCTTAATCCATAATAGTTCCCCAGTGTAGGTTCTCAGCCTTGCTGAGGTCTTGTGCAAACTTAATGGTGGGAGTCCAAGGGAAATTTTGTAAAAGACTGGTTCAGTAATCACTGAAATGGCTGCACCAGTATCAACCTCCATTACAACCAGATGACCATTTAACCAGACATTTATTTTAACAGGTTCTGATTCGGATGTTGCTAAGCAATTTAAATGTTCCAAGCCAGATATAGGTGGGCTGTCCAAGGTGTGCACTCTCCTGGAGTGCTCTTACACCATTTAGGTCTGGTGGGCCTCTTTTGCTGTCTGGCATACTGACAGTACCTTACTGTTCCAAGTCCTGAAGAAAAGTTTAACCATTTGGCTGAGGCTTGGCTTTATTTTGGGGTTTTGCTGAGGCTGATATAGAGTCTCTCTGTTCAGGATATGTCCTGAGCGAGGCTCTGCAATTGCCTTCACTGTAGTGGTGTTCCTCAAACTCAGTGAGCCTGGTAAGGGTGTCCATTTCTATTGGAATAGTTTCCAACTCATATGGTCTACTTACTGCATTTTCCAAATGATAGAACTAATTGCAGTGCCTGTCTGAAATCCAGTTGGGCTTTAGCAAGTAGGTGCTTCAGCATGGTTACATCATTAAGACCACATACCAAACTGTCTCTCAGCATCTTATTAAGGGTTAAATCAAAGTCACATACTTCTGCCAGTCATCTTTACCTAGTCAAAAAACCTGATACGGATTCCCCTGGTTCTTGAATTGCCGAGTAAAACCGAAAGCATCTCAGAATTAGAGGATGCTTGGGGTTGTAATATTCCTTAACTGAATCTGTCAACTCTTCAAAGGTTGTAGTACTTGGTGCCTCAGGGAAAGTTAGGCTCCTAATAACCAAAAGTACCGAATGTCCTCAAGCTGTTAGGAGAATTACTGATTGTTTTTCATCTGCCCCAATGTCATTTGCCTGGAAAAAAACACATTCTTTTCACAGACTGGGCCCAGTCATCGATAGCAGGATCAAACGAGTCAAGCTTCCCAAATAATTGCATGATGCCAGAAATGCTTACCCCAATTCAAAGACGACTGTGGTGAGTGAATTTCTTCAGGAGTGTTTTTCTCTCACCATCACTTAAATAATTCCACAGAAGCCAGTATCCCATCACCAAGTCACCCTACATTTACATGTGAAAAATCCTTGACACTAATCCAGCTTCCTCAGAGTCAGCTCTCAAGGTGAACAGAACCTCCGACACTACTGTTTATATCTGTCAATTATGGCTCCCTGATTGGGACTGTTATTCTGGTCCAATCAGGGAACTCATATTCCCTGGCCCACCAGAAGTCCACTTGACTGACCTCATTACAGTCACTACAACCACCCATTGTCCTTCTTTGTTGAGAGAGCAGCCCAATGGTCCAAATAGATTAAGGCAACTGTACCTTTATTTCAAGTCTTTTTCCTACTGAGAGGAAATGTCCTTCAATCTGGTACTAAGCAGACAACACAAAATTTGGAACTCCTAGTCATGCATTCAGAGAACAACATTTATCCCCTGACTTTGGTGTTGTCAAGGCAACCCATTCCTTTTTCCTCCCTGATTTGAATGATATCCTGCACCATGGTGCCCTGGCCAGTTTTCTTCATTTACCTTGCAGTTTTTGTTCTCACTCACATAGGTAGCAAGTCCCTCGTACCTGTTGGGCAAGGATTGAGGGTCTGCCAGCATTTCACGTTGGATTCTCATACCTGTCTGACTTGCAGTCACAACTTTAGGTGCCTGATACCTGACCAACTTGAAAGTTTATTTAACCCAAATGGTTTGTTTGCTTCCTATAACAAATACCAATATATCCCACTCTCTCACCATTTAAAAAATATTCTGCTTTTCAATTTTTGATGTAAATTCGATGACTTCATACTCCCTGACATTACATTTCAAGTCCCATGTTCTTGCCATTCACTTAAATTGTTTATATTACTTTGCAGTCTCTTTGCACTATCCTCAGAATATACTTTCCCACCTAACTTCAGCTCATCAGAAAATCTGGAAATTATATACTTTTGTTCTTGTGTCTGAAAGTTAACTTTCTTAGATTGTAAATAGCTGAGATTCAAGCAATGATTCTCGCAAGACCCTACTCTTTACATTTGGTCAAATAATCTGTTTATTACTACACTCTACTTTTTAACCTGTTAGTTGATATTCAGTCCATTAAAATAGATGACAACTAACCCCATTGTTTTGTGTAGTAAATTCTTGCATCTTAATGAATCCTTTTTCAATATCTAAATATATCGCATCCACAGAATTTCTAGTATCATCCCTGTTGGTTACAACTTGAAAAAATATTAACAGATCTGTCAAAATCTATTTCCCTTGCATAATTCCAAGATGACTCTGCCCAAAACATATGAAAATTTTCTAATTGCTCTGTTATTTTAAATTTAAGATACTTTTTGTTTGTTAAGCAAAGGTATTAAGGGATATGGGCCAAAGGCTGATGTATGAACTTAGACACATCATAAGCCATAATGCTAATGAATCGTGAACAAATACAAGGGGCTGAATGGCTGACTGCTGTTCCTATGTTCCTTTATTTCCTTTATCACATCCAATTAAACAGATTCTAGTATTTCTCTGCTACTAAAATCAGGTGAGTAGGCCAATAGTTCCTCATTTTTCTTTACCTTACCTTTATTGAATAGTAAGTTTACATTTATTACCTTCCCAATCCATGGGAACTGTTTTACAATCTAGGGTATTCTGAAAGAGCAAAATCAATGCATCCACTACTTCTGCAGCTACCTCTTTGAAAGCTCTGGGAGGCAAACCATTAAATCCAGGGTTTTATTGACTTTAAATCCCATTAATTTAAACAGAACAATATATTTAGCAAATCTGATTTATTTATGTTCCTCATTTTCACTGTATCATTGGCTTCTCACTATTTACAGAATGGTTTAGTGCCTTCTACTGTGAAAAATTGTTTTCATAAATATTTTTTAAAAACATATGAGAATTGAAATATAGTAACTGCTACTAAATGTCTGAATAGACATTTGTTTAATTTTTTGTTTTGTCATGCCCACAACAGGCATGGTGATTTATGAACTTTCAATCCATACCTTTTAAAATTGGTCAAAAGACAGATGTTAAAATGGCTGTTGCAAGTTATTTCAATTTTACCTCACAACCTGCTATGAACCCTTTGCTTTTCAAGACATTCACTTCAACTTAAAACCACTTAAAACTTGAAACCACTCAATAAATTTTAGGCCTGCAATGCAGGAGACCGGAAATCATAAATCAGAGACCGAATAAACTGTAATCTGTTGTAATACATCCCTTTCATCTGTGCTTATGTTTGCATCTGTGACTTGAGTTAATTCAACGTAACTGCAGGAATAAATATCCTTTATGTCAAAACTCATAAAAGCTTGGTGCTGAATTATTTCATTGGAATTTATACTTCAAGAATAAGAAGACAGTCCTTGCATACAAAATATACTGATTATGGATCATAAGAGGATGTAAAGTCTGTCCTTGAAACTACAATTTCCTTATTCCCTGTTATAATTTCCTCCAAAAGATCTAAATTTATTCTGGCTAATATCTTTTCTTTTACTTACCAACAGTGGCTTATAAAACTTGCTTGATATCTCTGGGTAGTTTAGATTTATATTCTTCTTTTGTTCCTTGCATCAATTGCAGCTAATGTTTCATTCACTTTTCGTAATTCCCCTCCAGGCATAACCACAATGCCTAAGTGGCTAAATAAGGGGGTAAAATCCTGCCTAAATAAATTAAACATTGATTTTTGAAGTTCCATGTATTATGAGGTATTTAGCACTCTTCTAAGTGAAAAAGAATTATGGTCTATAAGCCACCAACAAACATATCTCCTTGGGCTAAAGCTAAGCTAAAGGGCTTATGATATAAAATGTTACATGGAACATAATAAAGAAGCTACTGTGGTACATGGAATGTGGCAAACATATTAGGATCACAATTCTTTCTTTAACTTGCTCCTTAAAGAATATGAATAGATTCTTGAATTTAATAGCTGTCACTATAGTTCAATTCCACCAGATTATGTTTGAAAATGTTTAGGAAAAGGATTTACATTTATTGTTTTAAGTGATAGTAAAATAGCAATTAATATATGTTAAATGAAACACAATAGTTCTCAATTCACAGAAATGCTAGATTTCAAGACAGTCCTCGATCCCTCCTACTTGTAGCAGCAAACTGACTAGAGGTTTTATCTGGTGGAAAGATATGGATATTTTATAACCTTTATGAAAGTTTGTGGCGATATAGTGTATCGACCATTAGCACCTTATTCCTTTTATATCAAAGTTTTATTTTATTACTTATGTCTCCTTACATTTTCTTTGTGAACATGCATCTTATCTGGCCAAGGCAAATAGCAAGGGACATGCCAAAATTCATTCTCCATGTGACAAACAATGTTGCCTTTACTTGTCTCTCAAAAGTGACCTACTTGAAACCAAGAATGTGTCATTTGGAAGAACTGGCAGCATTTTACCAAATTTCCAAGTGGTATACAGTAGTAGAAACATTGTGCGCTAATATTCCAGTTCTCAATCTTCTGCATTGTTAAACATGTTTTCGTTTAAATTAGTAAAGTCTCAGTGAATTAACCTGAAATAATAAACTCCTATTTTGAAACTAAAATGAAAATTATCTCTAAATTCCAAATTACCCATATCAACAAAGAAATAATATTCAGTAAGCATTACATTTACTGTTTAAAGTATAAATTTCACAAGTTTTACCAAAGTATTGTTACATGCTGAATAATAGAGTGCAGTTACTTTGTAACATGTACTAGCCTGATTTGGCTCTTTATGTCACCATTTCTTCACTGTCACGGGGAAAATTCCTGGAACACTCACCTGATCAGCTATGTGATGTTCTGACATTACATGGTACATTCAAGAAGGCAGTTTACCACTTCTTTCTCAATGGGAATTAGAGAAAGGGATTAGATGCTGATCTTGCTAGACATGTAAGAACACATTTTCAAAGACAAAAAAAATCAGAAAATATATCAGCTGTTGGTTTTTATAGTCATGCAAATAAATTTGATGAAATGCTCACTTTCTGAATTGCAGCTGCAGTATATATTTGGGTTTGGGAAGATTAGGACTGGAATTAATTTAATAATGGGATCTGGAATGTAGCTCACCTTGATTTAATCACAGAATCCCTACAGCTCTTTGCCTATAGAATACTTATTGCTTCAAGTATCTATTGCTCCCATGTGAGGTGCTACCATAACTTGAATTATATCCACGCACATTCCTTCAATGTGAGAAACCAAGTAAACACTGATAAGAAATGAAGCCATATCACCATTGTGCCAGCAAGTATGACCTCATTTGTTCCAGTAAAGTGAGTGTCATATTATTTTTATGCAGCAATCTCCATTATCACACCTGCCCAGCATTCCATGGCAAAGACTCCTCTGATTGACAGACCTCGTAGTTTCAAACAATTCTTTCCTCAGCTGCGTCCCATGTCCGTATCTCAACATACACCATGCTGTCAATCTATTACCTCTTGCACCTAAGCCTGTCAGTCATTGTCCTCAAATGCACTGATTCCATCTTCATGTAGCACACTCAAAAATTCCTTCCTTCTCTTATTGTAGAAGAGAAGTTACAGTTTCAAGGATGGGAAAGAAACAGAGTTGAATCTGCACCTCTTGTCACCTTAATCATAATGGCGATGCACACCCTGCAGATCTGCAAGGCAGCAGAGTCACTGGATCTTGGCATGGTGACTTATGACAGCAATAGTTGATGCACTGCCATTTGGCAATTAAACTTTACTCCTGCTGAACTGATGTCAATTCTAACTAGACTATCATGCTGTGCACTATTTTGAGCTCAGATCCTTTCTCACTGCCAGTGTTAACTTATGTCTTTGGTTTCTTCATGATGGCTGCAGCAATGGTAAGGAAGCAGATATCCTCTGAAGACAACCAGGACTCTGAGGATGCTGTTGTGAAAATCTAGTTCATGAGTTAGAATATTGGTTTTACTTTCACGAATATAGCTTTGAGATCGTAAATTAAATTGTTGAGCGGATAACTGGTTGAGAAACCGGTAAAAACAACTCTGGTGTAAATGCAACTCGGAGCCTGAATTTGTTACACGTTGTAAGGTTAGAGTTGATGATGAACAAAGAACACACAAAATAAACAATCCATCTTTAAGATTCTAATGGAACTAGGGAATCTGAAGAAAAGATTTAAAACTCCCTTGGCAATACAAATTATTCATATGGGCCACAGACTCAAAAAGTAGAATGGAAAATAAAACAATACGGGCCTAATGTTAATATTTTTGAAAGGTGCAAGTTGTGTCAAGTTTATTGGAGGGATGCTCACCACAAAGCTCAGAAAACATTCTGCTATACCTTACTAAAACTGTCTCATTACCTACTTACCCCATCCCTATGGCAAACCTTACATCCAATTCTTGCCCAATCTTGTCACATGCTATTCCCAGAACATTCAGTTTGATTTTTAGATTTTTCATTTGAAGTACAACTAATTGCAAAATGTTAATAAAAGTCTAATTCCCCAATATCGTTTCAATTTTTCTTAAATTATTTTAACACCACAGGGTACTGCTGTACATTTATTCTTCATATGTGCAATATTTTGCACTTCATCTGCCATTGGTCTGTTCATTTATTCTTATTTAATTCATTTTGTAGTTGACTGGTTATCTTTTCCAATTCAAAGGTTGAGGAATTGTGATGATGTAAAAACTTGAAGGTTACATTCACTGGAGCTGTGAAGTTGGAGCAGTGATCTGATAAAAAACATTTAAACATTATTACATTAAACAGTATTATGATAGTTTGTTTACAACAGTTAGTGGCACAGTAACAGGCCACAAATTTCAATTTGCAATCGTAATAAAAATAGGGAAGATTGGAAGAATTTTAAAGAAGGAGATTAAAATGTTGACTTCCTGACCAGGAATTTTTCCTCAAAGGAAATAGATGTACTAAAAAGGGAATTAGATACTTGATAAAGTGGAACCCTATTATAAAAAATATTTTCATGGGATGATAGGGGTAGGGTTAGGGTTAGGTGTCAGTAGCTAGGTCATTTATTGCTTATCCCTAATTGGGCGGGGGGGGGGTAAGAGTCATCCACATTGTTGTGAGTGCGGAGTCAAAGGTAGGCCAGACCAAGCAGATTTCCATCCTTAAAAGACATCCGTGAACCAGATTTGTATTTAATTCACATTCGGTTATCTGCCATGGTGGAAATCAAACCCTTGTTCCAGGACATTAGGTAGGGGTTCTGCATTCCTAGTCTCGTGACATTACCACTACAACGCCCCCATTTTTCCCATGGGTATGAGAATTGAGCAAGGGTACTGGACTATATTGTCTTATTCCTTCTTAGGTATGTCAGAGGCTGCCTCTGCCTCCTTAACAAGTTAGACAAATCCAACCAGAATGTTATGAATGAATAAATAAATTTGTCCACAATACCAAAGCAGTCAAATCATTACAAACACAAGCTGGTAGCAATGCAAAACAGTCCCAACTTTACTGGGAAACAAATTACAATAGCTTTTACTATAAAACAATACTACCTCTAACCTTATTCAGGCCCTGAAACTTATAATACTTCCCGAGTCTCTTGTGGATTTCAGCAGCCACATTCTCTCCTGTTGCCTCTGTGAGACTCTAAATCCTCCCCCTCAGCTTAGTATCAGATTCAAATTTAACAGTTTGCATTGAGCAATTGAATCAAAGTCATGAAGATAATCAGATGTGGGCAGAGAAATGTGTTTATGGGTGCAAAATAGCCTTACCCATTTCAATAGTAGGCTGTACTGTGAGCATCTTCATGCATGGCATTTATCAAGAGGAGAAGCCACCAGAGATGATGATACAGTAACAAGTTGGTTCCCATGGCTAATTATAAGTTGCCCTTTATGCTATTTCTTGGAACTTTTCTTCAGTTGTTGATAACTTAAAACATTTGGGAAGAACACACACAAGGTGAACCATGAATCAGAAGCTCCTCCACCCTCCCTGAGGAGTTCACCAGTGCTTCCTGTTTATGTGAAACCTTAATTAGAAGCTAATTTCCTTTTATCTCCTGAGGATCTCTTCCTTTACGGAAAATATTTGATGATTCTTTGTAGCTTTCAGCAAATTATTGTTTCAACAGATCTATTTTATACCATTCCTGTAGGAATATGCTTTCTTTCACTAAACAACTTTCCAGGTTGGCACATTTAAAATTATACACTAATGGGAAGAGAAACTGAAATCACAGATCTACCTCACATTAGTCTACTCTGTGCAAGTTTAGTGCATCCTTGAGTGGTTGTCAGGTCAAACTTTGTTTGGACTTGGGGTCTTTGTCAAAAGATTCATGTAGAGTTTGTCTAATATTAAAGCACGTCATTGAAAAACCTAAAGTTTGGATATAACTTAACATACGTTCAGCAGCTCTGCAGATCTAAAGTGACCTTCAACTGATTTAAAAGAAATCTTCAGGAAGCATGGACTTCATTGGCTGGACCAACCTCTATTGCTCATCCCTAGTTGCCCGTGAGAAGGTGGTGATAAGCTGCTTTCTTAAGCAGCTGTAGTCATTCAACATAGGTACACCCAAAGTGCCATTAGGGAGTTCCAGGATTTTGATCCAGCAGCAGAGAAGGAACAGCATATATTTTTCTGAGTCAGGTTGAGTGACTTGGACATGAAGTTGCAAGTGGTAGTATTCCCCATGTCGGCAGCTGCCCACATCCTTCTAGACAGTACTGGTCATGAGTTTGGAAGGTGCTGTTTGAGAAGCCTTGGTGAATTTATTTATTGCATGCAATTGATATTACACTATTGGTAATGTGCACCTTGCTTTTGTGCATCTGTGTTGGGGGGGGGGGGGGGGGAGTGAATGGTTAAAGATGAGGTGCCAATTAAATGGAATGGTTTGTCGTAGATGATGTATGGTTCTTGAGTATTGTTAGAGCTGCACTCATCCATGCAAGTAGGGAGTGTTTCATTGTACTGCCAAGTTGTGCATTGGAGAGAGTGGACAGACTTTGGGAGCCAGGAGGTGAGTTGTTGCAAGATCCCGAGTCTCTGATCTGCTCTTGTAGCCACTGTGATTATGTGGCGAGTTCAGTTCAGTTTCTAGTCAATGGTAACCTCCAGGATGTTGGTAGTTGGGAATCTGGCAATGGTTATGTTCTTGAACATCAGTGGGTGATCTCTTTTATTGGAGATGTTCACTGCCTAGCACCTGTGTGATACAAACATCACTTGCCACTTGTCACTTCAAGCATGGATATTGTCTCATCGAGGCCTCCTTGCACTTGGACATGAACTGCTTCAGTGTGTGTGAAGTTGTAACTAATGTTGAACTTTGCGTAATCAACAGAAACTTTCCTAACTTCTAACCTTATGATGGACAGAAGGTCATTGATGAAGCAGCTGAACATGGTTGGGCCTATGATACTACTCAGAGGAACTCCTGCAGCCTCGTCCTAGAGCTGTGATAACTGACTTCCAGTGACCACAACCACATTCCTTTATGCTAGGTACAATGTCAACCAATGGAAATTTCTTTTCTCTTAATCCTCATTAACTTTAATTTTGCTATGGCCTTTGCTGGAACCCAAACAGACCATCAGCAAGCAGGTTATTGCATTAGTTGCTTAAATAGCATCATTGATAATCCTTCTATTATTTTAAGAACAATCAAAATCAGAATGATGAGGCAATAATTGCATGGCTGGGATTTGTTCTGCTTTTCGTGTAAAAGTAATATCTGTGCAATTTTTCACACTGTCAGGTGGATGCCAGTATTGTAGCTGTACTCGAACAGGTTGGCTAAGGGCTCAACAGGTTCTGGGGGGACAGGTCTTCAGTACTATTGCTGCTCTGTTGTCAGAGCTCAAAGGCTTTACAGTAATTGGCACCTCTGGTCTTTTTTTTTTGAGTGAATCAAATTGGCTGAGGACTGGCATTTGTGACCTCCAGAAGAGGCTGAGATGGTTCATCCACTCAACAGTTCTGGCTGAAAATTGTTGCAAATGCTTCAGCCTTATACCTTGCACTGATGTGCTTGGTTTCCCCTTCATTAATGATGGGGATATTTGTGGAGCATCCTCTTTCGGTGAGTTATTTAGTGAGTCCACTAATGATATTGTTGGACTGGAGAGCTTAAATCTGATCTGTTGTTTATGAAATTGTTTAACCCTGTCTATCAGTCACAGTTTATGCTGTTTGGCATGCATACATTGCTGTGTTGCAGCCATCCCAGGCTGACATCTCATTTTTTAATATAAAAATCAGGTGCTGCTCTAGGTGTGCTTTCATACACTCTGCATTGACTCAGGTTTCATTCCCTGGCTTGATGAAAATTATAGAGTGGCCAAAATGCCAGGCTATGAAGTTGCATGTTGTATTTGAGTACAATTATGCTGCAGCTGATGGCCCACAGCATGTCATGGATGCCCAGTCTTGGGCTGCGAGATCTGTTCAAAATCTATCTAGGTTAGGACATCGTAAGGCTTCACAAGATGGAAGGTACCCTCAATGTGATGAGAGAACCTCATCTCCATAAGGGCTATGTTGTCCAATACTGTCTTGGACCAACGGATTTGCATCATGAAGGGGAGGCAATGGCCTAGTGGTATTATTGCTGGACAGTTGATCTGGGGACCTAGGTTTGAATCCCACTATGGCAGATGGTGGAATTTGAGTTCAAGAAAATATCTGGAATTAAGAGTCTAATGACCATGAATCCATTGCTGATTGTCAGGGGGAAAACCCACCTGGTTCACTAATGTCCTTTAGGAAAGGGAACACCCTTACCTGGTCTGGCCTACATGTGACTCCAGACCCACAGCAATGAAGTTGACTCTAAATTGCCCCCTTGGTGATTCAGGATGAGAAATAAATGCTGCCCAGCCAGCAATGTCCTCATTCCATTAATGAAAAAATGGTGAAGATGACATCAAGTATGTTTTTTACCACTTTTTGGTCCCTTCACCACCTTGAACCAGATTAGGTCAGATGGCACTGTCCTTTGGGACTTGACCAGTTCAGGCAGATGTGGTGCTGCCAAGCCACTTTTGGCGATGAACATTGATGTTTCCCACCGAGAGTACATTCTGCACCCTTTCTACTCTCATTGCCTTCTCCAAGTGACACTCAACATGGAGAAGCACCAATTCTTCAGGGGAAAGAGTGCATGGTCATCACTAAGTGGTGTCCTTTTCCACGTCTGACCTGATACTAAGAATCTCCCTGGGGTTCAGAATAAATATTGCAGGCACCCAGGGAAACTTCCTTCAACTCTATACCACTCTCCT
Organism: Stegostoma tigrinum; assembly: GCF_030684315.1. Classification (NCBI taxonomy): domain Eukaryota; kingdom Metazoa; phylum Chordata; class Chondrichthyes; order Orectolobiformes; family Stegostomatidae; genus Stegostoma; species Stegostoma tigrinum. The sequence goes on from NC_081372.1 coordinate 29,718,604, forward strand.
GCTACCTCTGCTAGAATGTCTTGCAGGAACAGGATATAGCCATGAAGTGATGGCATTGACTGCCATATTGTCTGCAAAGTATGATTCTGTGCGAATGACTATATCAAGCTTTGCTTGAGTTATCTGAGATAGAGCTCTTCTAATTTTGACACTAGTCCTCAGCTGCTATTAAAGACACTTTGCAGGGTCAGAAGGCTGAATTTCCCATTGTCATTTCTAACGTCTAGATCAATACCAGGCAGTCGGTCCACAGTCATTTTTTTAAAAAAGAGTTTGGAGTAGTTGAATACAACTGAGAAGTTTACTAGGCCATTTCAGAGATATTAAGAGGAAACCACATTGCTTTAGGTCTGAAGTCACATGTAGACCAGATGAGGTATGGGGCATTAGTGAACCTGATGGGTTTTTATAGCCGTCATTAGGCATTTTGCTCAGATTTTGTTTTTGAATTCAAATTAATTTGCCATGTTGGAACTCCAAACTAGGTCTTCAGGTCATTATCTGAGTCGCCGGATTAGTAGTCCATCGACAATACAACAATTTATTACCTCTCCACTGTTGCAAATATTGGAAAAACTGCCTTTGGGCCCTACCACAAATTCAATTTAAATTATCAAGGGGTTTGGAGATCCTGCAGTTCTCCATTCCTTCCTACTTGGTGACACCTTGACTAATCAGGTCAATTTGTAGCTTTTTCTCTTGTACTGTATACTGCAACAGTTTGAAATTTGTGCTGTTTGCCCTGATGAGTGCAATACAAAAAGCTTTGGTAACATGTCACTCTATTTAGCAAAACTCAAGTCTGTACTCAGGGATTCTTTCTTCCTGCCAATGGTTTGAGGCCGAACTGAACAGTTTGAAATTTTCAAAAACAGTCAATTCAACCACATAAATGCTCCACCACAAAAGCCAACTCCGTAATACTGTGAACTCCAACACTGTTTCAATTGTAATGCAGTTGAAATCACCATCCCATGCCTTTATCTCCTTTAGACTTGACCATTCTAACATACTCTTGGCCAGTTTCTCATCTTCCGCTCTTGATAAATGTTAGCCAATCCAAACTCTACTGTCTATATTCTAAGACTCAACTATTCTTTAGAACATTAAATGGCTGAAGGGTCTTTGACTGATGATGGAAAGTGAGATGGGCAAGGTGGACGTATGTAAACAAAGATCAGGAAAGTGGAAACTAATATCTAAATCTTTGATTTCCTTTAATTTTACGATCTATTTTATTACTTGTTCTTTGCATGTTTTTGATTAGGCTATGAAAATATTGCAATATAAATGACTGTAACTGGAGTTGCACTCATGATCAACTTGGCTGTTAAGGAGCATTCTAGAGATTTAACTTGTTAGAAATTTAAGGGACAAGAATGAAACAATTCTTACTTGTTTTGATCCCATAGCTGTGCCTTTCATTTAAACAAAGATATTCCAAAGAGTTTAAAAAGGCACCTTCAGCAATGACCCAGTCTAGCTTTATTTCACATTTGAATTTCAGCAAACAGGTTTGAATGGGAGATTAACACAGTTTGGATAGAGGCTGAAATTGTATCAGAGATAATGGGAACTGCAGATTCTGGAGAATCCGAGATAATAAACTGTAAAGCTGGACGAACACAGCAGGCCAAGCAGCATCTCAGGAGCTCCTGAGATGCTGCTTGGCCTGCTGTGTTCATCCAGTTTTACACTTTATTATCTCAGATAGAGGCTGATAATTAGGTTAACTAGAGATATTAAAAAAACATGCTGGAAATGCTCAGCCAGTCTCTAGAGATGGAAGAAGTTATTAATTCAGATTAATAGATAACATTTCATCAGAACAAAGTTCACCAACTCAAAAACGTAGCTCTGTTGTTTTCTCCACAGATGTTGTCAGATTTGCTTAGCTTTTCTGGTATTTTTAATTTTAGATTTTCAGGGTTTGCAATGAATTGGTTTACAACAGCTTATTTCTTTTTTGAGGGAGGTTTTATGAAATCCTAATAAATCTTTGCAATCAGAAAAGATGAACAGAGGAGAATCTTTTTAGCAGAGTTGCATTGAGCAAAGTGAAATTGCCACAGGAGATGAGGTACACTAACAGTCCAGTATTCAGTAAGTAATACAAATATTGCACATTAAAAGGTCATCTACAAAAGAATGATTTGTTATCGTAGTTTTGACAGCTTTGTTTTCAATAAAAAAGATGACTTGTTCTCTTCCTAAATTCTTGCCCAAGTCAGACATATTGATTAGAGTTCCACTTCAGTTCCCTTGCATTGTAATAGAGGGAATGCAGTGTTGTTGCAGGAAGTACTACCTTCAAATAAATTGTCAGACTGAGACTCATTTTGCCCTTTCAGCTCGATATGAAAAGTATAATGGCATTACTTTACAAGGGCAAGGAGGTTTATCTCGCATTCTTAACAACGTTTATAAAATTATTCATTTCATTGTTTCTTGTAGGACCTTGTACATAAACTAGACGCTATTCGTCCTTGCGGTACGAATAAAACCACAGTTCAAAAGCAGCTCACTAACAACGAAGCACTTTGCTATATCTTGAGGATATTTAAATGTACTACATAAATGCAAACATACTAAGTCTGTCTGCTCAACAGCACAATTATAAAATAAATTCTGAGATGACCCTTAATCACTTGTTGCGGAATGGAAACACAAGGCATAGAAATAACTCAAGCAGTTTACAAATGATCAACAGATGTGCCGGTCTATTATTACTCCGAACACGTAAACCAGAGGGCGTAAAGACACTACAGGCTGCGAGGAACAGGTGTTCCAAAACGAGGAGGCCGAGTATTAGGCCGTGGTCAGAAGTGTCGAGCTACGGTCATCCCACGAATTTCGACTCAAGAAAAAAAAAACTCCAGTCGGTCTCAAGTTGCACCTATTTGCAGCAGTCTGAAATCGTGCTCAGAGTTTCGCACAGCAATGAAATAAACATTAAGTAGCGAAACGTCCGCGGGTTAGAGCAGCATCCGCCTTTCCTGGTCCTCCCCAACCCGACGATCCTGGTTAAAATCTTAGCATCCACTTTACACATAACTCACAATCAAAACAGAGGCAGAACTTCGTGTGGCTAAATACTCTGGCGACCATTTTCAATGCGGCAGTACTCGAGACTAAGGCGCTAGCTAAACAGGGCAGAGAGATAACTCTACCAGATTACCGAACATTTCACCACCCCGGACTCAGGAGGAGGAGGGTGCGCGCGCATCCGTCATCATTTGGAGCGGACCCGGCGACGTCACTGCGCCGAATGCGTACTACGTCATCGGATCAGAGTATGGTCGCCATTGGGTTAAACGCCTGAGAAAGCCGAGCGAGGAAGCTAAGTTGAAGAGGGGGGTGGGTGGGTAGAAACTGCGGCCTTTAAGCTACTTAGCCCGCCCCCGACACCCCGCACTCCGAGAGCCCCTTTCGGAATCCGAGCCTGGTGCAAGTGGCGATTAATGAAGAATGTCTGCGACAAGCGTTGACCCTCAGGTAGGTAGGGCTCGGAAGCGGCTGGGTCTTTGTTGTGTTCTACCCCCCCCCCCCCCCAACACACACTCCTCCTCTCGCTGCTTCACTGGGGGGAGGGGGGGCTGAGCCGCGGGCTTCGTTCTACTATTTACCGAGGTGCCTTAACACTTCTTTCTCTTTTATTTAATTTGCTTCCCGTGTGTTGCTATGTCCGTCCGGTGGTGGCCCCTAATCAGAGAGCGAAAGGACAAGAGAATAAAGGTAAAGTGCTGGCCTGGAGGCCCCGGGGCTGCTGCAGATGCCTTAAATAACGTGGAAAGTTGCCATGAATGGCTTTTATTTTATCTGCTGCGTCCCACTCGGGAGGTATCGCCTATCCTTCCCTTTCCCCGTCCTGGCTATGCCTCGGTGATTTGGGGTCGGCGGCAACATAAGGACTAAATGTGGCGTAAATGCCCGATAAAAGTTGGGAGTTAAGGCCAAGTTTCCCCTCTCGTCGTGGGATCGGCCTCCTCCCGCTTTATGATGACTTGTACTAAGGAAACGTCAGATGTTTCTCCTTTGAACGTCCCTCCTTTTGTCCAGAAAAGCAATTGTGAAGAGAGTTTATTGTTATTCGTTTGTATAAACACAAGTTTCTTTCTTTCCCTGTTTAACAAGAGTACAGTCATCTGAAATTTAACAAAATGCAACTTTTGGAAACAGAAAATGTTAGAAATGCGTCTGCCGTTCGATATTTACTACTCTTGTTTTCCGTTTTCAGATCTTGATTCTCTATATACGTGTATAATTTTCTTTGTTTTTGCCACAGTTTTATTACAACTTTTGAATATTTGTAGGACTTGACTTGTATGGATATTTACAAGAATGTTTTACATTACAGTGCAAAATGGTTCATTGCATCAAAAGGATACAGTGCACGACAATGATTTTGAGCCATACTTAAGCAGCCAGTCCAATCAGGTGAGTTAAATACCTATTTTATCTTAAGATCCTCTAGCTCAGCATAATCCGGCAAACCTGCTAGTTAGTTGGAAAACCATAAGTATTAACTTTTCATTCTTTGGATGCTTGAATGATAAGTTGGCAAATTGCATATAATATACATATTGTACATTGTAAAAGGGCATTCAAGCTAGAGAACTTGTGCCGTTTTATGGATTTTGTAGCAGCAGGCTTAGAAAGAAATGTGAAGTAGTTACTTTGGTAGGATAAATGTTTTTAGGTGCTTGGGAATGTGTGATGTTAATATTGATGGCACAGGTTAAATTACACAAGCACACCAGCTTCAAAATCTTGATTTTGTAACAATTATTGTATCTCTCTTCATGACATTATGCCCACAGCCTTTCATTTTAAAGGACTTTATACAATCAGTTGTATGTTTTGTGGGGCAATTTAATCAACTTTGTGGAATCAATTCCCTGGATTTTATGTTGGGAGCATTTTCTGCCAAATATTTTGTTTAAGTAAATGCGTGTTTAATGTCTGAAAGGTGGATCACTCCTTGAAATAATTTTTTCTTTCGTTTATCTAGTTTGATTCATAACATACTATCATTGATCATGTTATATATGAACATAAGCTTGAATGAAAACAAAACTGGTTTGACACTTGCTTTTGCTTGTGAATCATTGAAAGTTGCTGATCTCTGCACCAGATGTAGTTGCAAAAGAATTTTCTGCCCAATGAAGGGACTTGCTGTGTACAAGTGTGCTGTTGCTGTCAATCTCAATATTGCATTAATTGCAAGGTGTGGGCAAAATTTGACAATCCCAAGTTAGCCTTTTGGTTATATGTAGACTTGAGCACACTATCAAATTTCAGTTATTAGTTTCAGAGATAGTATACATTGCCGTATTAGTTCAAGGGTACGGAATAAAAAAAATCTCAAGTTGTATCCTTTAATTGAATAGGAAAACATGTGTCTGAGCACCAAAAAAAAGTTTTTGCTCACTGTCTGTTGTTGTTTTCTCCTATTTGCTTTTTATTTAAGTAACAAGAATTTGTATTTGAGCTTGTCTAAGATTTTGGCAAGTTATCTGATGCAGGGGAATCTCGGCCTGTCTCAGTCCTGTCCTCATTGCAACGTACGTTGCTAGTAATTGAAAGTTCAGAGATTAGATTTGTGAGCCTTGATTTTTCTCTCCCCACTTCCTATCCCAGATGCACTGAGGTCTATTTCTTGCTTTTGTATTGTCACTGATCAGATAGCTCAGCCTAGATTAAGTATCAAATTGGGATTTTTCTGCTTGATATGACAGCTTCTCTCTGATTTTCTATGCCATTGGAGGAACTGCTGTCAGCAATAAATCTGTTATTTTTAATATGACTGTTTGTTTGAATTAAGTTTACATTTAATTTTTGTGATTATTTTAGGAAATACACTTTGAATATTCAAACCTAAGTTGGCTATGTCTAAAATACTTGTTACTTAAATCAAATGTTCTAAGCAGTGTTTCATGTTGCTTTTTCCTAATGTTGTAAAGTTAACTAAAAGTGGTAAGGTATTTAAACAAATGTTTGTTTAACCTACATCTCTCAAAAATCCACGGTTGTTTAAAATTATTTAAGCATGTGCTAAACTGCTGAATATTAGGGCAAAATAGACTTGAGGCTCTTGAACAGTTTAATTCTGAATGAAAATTTTACTATAAACTATAACTCAAACAAAAAAACCTAGTGCATTTGCTGTAAAGCCCAAGGATGTCATAGACTTGTTGGAAAATAGACAGGTGAAGTTGAAATATTTTGGTGCTGATACACAAGTCATCAACTTTACTGAACACAGGTTAGTAAGGTGATTTTTATTCAAAACAGCAATCAGCACTGAAGTCATTTTTTTTGATAGGTAATAAATGACGGGAAGGAAAATTGCGTTTAACACATACAGAACCTTGCTTGATAACGTGCACAATTCTGATTCTCCAAATTATACCAATGCTACAAAGTATTTGAGATTTAAAAGAATGATTTCAGAACTAAGATGCTATGTCTGAAGAGAGAAGCATGAGGGTGAACTGATTCAGGAATTTTTAAGATTTTGTAATGCAAAAGTAGAGTCACCAATAGCCACAGTAGACTATTGGGCTGTTATTTCATTGGCGAAAGACTACTGGTGGTGGTTTCACCTGAGGGTCACCACTCCTCCAGTGAGGGGAGAGGTTGAGAAAGAGGGATCTTCATGGTAATCTCGGTTGGTATACAGTTGGTACCAGTCTGCAACACAATTCAGCCAACCAAGCCCACTGACCCCAGTTTAAGATTATGAAATTTTTTGAAAGGGCTCATACAGAAATGTTTCTACCTGTGGTTGAGAACAAAACTAGGCACTGCAAATAAGAGATAAGTGTGGAGCTGGATGAACACAGCAGGCGAAGCAACATCGTAGGAGCACAAAAGCTGACGTTTCAGGTCCAGGCCCGAAACGTCAGCTTTTTGTGGTCCTAAGATGCCGCACGGCCTGCTGTGTTCATCCAGCTCCACAGTCTGTTATCTTGGATTCTCCAGCACCTGCAGTTCCCATTATCTCCACTGCAAATAAGAGTCTGTCACAACTACATCCAAAAGGGAAATTCAGAAGAAACTTTTATTAGCAGTGTAATTAAAGTAAAGAGCAATTAGTAGTTCAGACAAATAGCAGTATTTGAAGACAAACTGGATGAACATGAATGGAATGAAAAGTTATACTGATTGGATTAGATGTATGAAGATGGGAAAAGACTCGTGAGGAGCATAGGTATGAGTTGGACTGAATTGCCTGTTTCTATGCTGTCATGCTATTTTTCCCTTGCTTGATCAGTGTCAAACTACTTGAACCAAGTGACAGCATTTGTTTTTTCTAATTAGAAAAAGCCTGATCTTTAAATTGAGGTGCATTACACCAAGATGTTCGTATTTGTACTGACGTTCTGCGTCATTAGGACCAGGCAACTTTCATTTCTCATTATTTGAGTCAAAAGATTATTGAATTACCAATTAAACCTAGAGTTTAATTTCACTGAAAATTTAATTTGTATGAAAACACTTAGCAAACAAATAGTAGTTATAAATTGAAAACAAGTGTTGATTTTTACACCCCTTAACAGAATGAAGTCCAATCTAATAGAATATGTTTAAAACTCTAAGTGGAGGGCTCGAAATAGAGTCTGATCATAATCCTTTAACCTGTCTCACTTAGTTTTTTACACTTGTAGTTTACTCTCGCTTTAGTAATCTGATCATCTGCCATCAATTGTGGAATAATCTGACATGAGACAGTTAAACATTAATCTTGGGAAAACAGTGACAGGACTGGACAGTCAGCATAGATTTACGAAACAGAAATTGTGTTTGATAAATATATTAGAGTTTTAAGAGGTTGCATCCAGTAAAGTTGATAAGGTGTCCAATAAGGTCCCACATAAGAGATTAGCCTGTAACATTAAAGCACGGGATTGGGGTAGCGTACTGGCATGGATGGTGAACTGACTGTTTCCAGTCTGTCAGAATGTTGTAATAAACAAGTCATTTTCTGAGTGTTGGCCAGTGGTTGGTGGGATACCAAAGGAGTCAGTGTTAGGACCCCAGCTGTTCACAGCATATATTAATGATTTAGATGAAGGAACTAAATGTAATATCTGCAATTTTATAAATGGCACAAAGCTGGGTAGGAGGATGAACAGTAAAGAGGAAGCAGAAATGGACATGTGTGGCAGGTGAAGTTATAGTGTGGATAAACATGAGGTTATCTGTTTTGGTAACAGAAACAAGGTAGATTATTATCTGAAATGCAGTAGATTGGGAAAAGGGGAGATATCCTTGTATGTTAGTTGCTGAAAGTAAACATACAGGTACAGCAGGCAGTAAAGAAGGCAAATGGAATGTTGCCCTTCATAGCAAGAGGAATTGAGTACTGGAGCAGGGATGTCTTGCTGCAATTGTATAGGGCCTTGATGAGACCATATCTGGAGTAGTTTGTGCACTTTTGGTCTTCTCATCTGAGAGAGGATGCTTTGCCTGTGGAAGGAGTATAATGAAGGTTTATTGGACGGATTCCTGGGATGGTAGGACTGACATATGAAGAAGCGATTAGATTGATTGATTAGGTCTGTTTCTAAAAGTGTTTCAGTTTTATTTAAAATCCAGATTGCATCTGTTATACTCAACGATTTGCTTCTTCAGACCAGTATTTTGATTCTGTTAACAAAAGTCTGAGCAGCGAGCCATTATATTTTGATTATTACATTTATGACTATTTTCTATTTATTGTGGGGTGTGTATTATATTACATTTCTAACATTTTCAATGGTAAGCAAACCTCAAAGTAATAAACAACTTATTTCAGCATTTTTTTCTCAAATAGGTTATGTTAGCACCTGGTTTGAAGTCCATTAATTATGTCATAACAATTTTGAAAAAAATGAATGATGTGTTAATGGGGCTGAAGTAGTATTTAATTCTTGTTGCTTATTGCGAAAGTTGATGTATTATTTGTAAACAAAAATCATCTTTTGTCCAGTATATGTGGAACTCTGATGTTTGTGGTAATTTAAATATTTCAAAATTGTTAATTGTACATTTTTCAAAGAGGGGTAATATTTAAAGAAAAAGCAATTTGTAGCAAAATGTTTGTAAAGAACTTCATTTTAAGACAAGCTGGATGTTGCAAATGTTTGCAAGAGTTAAGGCTCTGTTGAGCCCAACTACCTGCAGCTGCTTTATGAATTGTCTCTTTGTCCATTATAATGACAAAATTGTGACAGTTGTGAATCCAGTGTTCAGCTCAGTTTGCGTAACATTGAGTAATGAATTACAGTTCAGCACTGTGTGCAGCAAGTCCTGGATAACATTTAAACTTTGGCTGGTTAATAACAAGCAGCACTTGTACCCAAGAAATGGCAGAGAGCAATTAACATCAACAAAAGTCAGGAGGTGGGGCATTTGGCCTGAGAGTGACTATTAATCAGAAATACGATGAGTGCTGATATAGACTAGTGACTGGCCTTAACTCTTAACTCCACACAGCTTTTATGCCACCTGCCAGGTGCAAGCCAGGGTCAAGATGGAATGATATACTCTTGTCTTGATAGATACAGCTCCAATAATTTTTGAGACCCTCAACAGCAACACAATCCGGGAATACGTAGGCTACTTCACCAGCATATTATCTATTGATATAAATATCCACCTACTCTACATTTTCATAGTATGCAGTGTAACCATAGTATCTAATGAACTGTACCAATTGCAAGCTTCTTTGGTAGTACCATTGGAACTTGGAACTTGCAACTTACAACATGTAGAGGAATGGCTGCATGGGAACCCCACCACTTCCAAGTTACCCTCTAAGTCTCACGAATTCGTTGCATGTTCCTGGTCCTTTACGTTGTTGCAAGGAGATTTTCTGGAACTACCTGTGTTAATGACTGTGCCACAAAGAGTACTGTTTCAAACAAAGTAATCGGAGCTGGTGCAAAGACTGGGCAATAAATTCCAGTCTGAGGTATTTTTACATCCAGATGTATATTCAACACACTGCTGAACTTTTTTTCTCCCCACCACCAAATTACTTGTGTAACTTTCTTCCTTCATCCACCACAAAATCACCTGTTTCCAATCAATTTTTTTACGTAAAGCCGGTCTGGTGTAAGCCCTGTGAGTGGTAACCAAATCCCAAGTATTACTTTATTTCTTTCCCAATGACCGCTTGAACTATTTTTTTGTTTTACTTCACTAATTATTTTCAATTGTCTTTCTCAGTGAAGTAAAGTCAGCTGATTTGAGAGGTTTCCATTCTAATGATGTGGTCACATATTATTATATGAATTTTTCAATGACCGTGCCCTGCATTTTGCCCACAGGAGCAATACATGAGCATGTTTGGCATCCATGTCAGATGCTGTCATAGTTTAAAGTGTACTACTGAAATATGTAACTGCACCATTGATGTAACTTCAAATATGAATAATACAAGCTATTGCATTTTTTCAGTTGTGCACAGTGTGAAGGCACTCCTGTGTGATAGTTCATGATATTTGACCTGATATTTAGAAGCAAAACTTTTAATATGATTTTAAAAATTGCATTTTCTAGTTGAACCTCTCTCTGAGTTCATTGTGCATTCTAATTGGGATTGTTAAATTGTCATTGGCATTTGAGTTTGCCTGAGAAGGTTTGATGGTGCTTTTAAGGTGATGATCTCAACTAAAATTGTTAACTACAAACTAAACAGGTTATAACGTACAACTTTAAAATCGTCCATGATGATGTAACAGTACATCCAACAGGGTTAGCAGATTGTCTTAAACCACAAGGCACAACCAAGAATGATGTAATGACATAAGCTGAAGTCATGATCATGTATCTACCTACTTCACCCAAGTTTCCATTTAATATTTAAGAACATTAAATTTCCTCAGCTGCTAGTTTCTGTTTGTACATGTGTAATTTTTTAATCCATCTGTTAAATTGTGTGAGGAAGAGACATGTAAGACTGACTATACCACTGAAATCATTTGTGTCCCTTCCCACAGTGGGGAAATGTCATAGGATCAATATCATGATGTTTTGGCAACCCACAAACATTGACCAGGGACTTTTTTCTAATCTTCTGTATAACTCTGCTGCAAGAGCCTTGCTCTACAGAATTTTTAAAGGAAATTTATGTACCTTTGCACCAAAACCTTCCTGCAGGATTTGTTTGATAATTTAGTGTGTTCCCAATTTACATTTTAGAAAAAAATCCCCTTGGCATGGCCCTGTTGTCATGTAAATGGTATAAAAGTATTAGTTTTAATGTGGTTTAAATAGATGTGAATATACCCCCAAAAATTTGTATGGAGGATCCCAAAATACCTGTTTTGTAATTTTTCTTTTCCGCCTTACTTACTAAGACTTGTGCTGTGTTCCAAATATTTTCAGAATCGCACACGTGGAAAAGTTCCTTGATTTTCTTTAAACAAACTCTGTAATGCAGAATACAGTGGGAAGTAAAATTATGAATTAGCAAATAGCCCCACATCTCACTGTAGTACACCATGACAATCATATGATTAATAAAGCTGCACTGCATTTGGTGTCTTCATAATCTGTTTTCATTCACCATTTTTTCCACTGCTAAAGAACTGTCTGTCAGTTCCCATTGCTTACAATTAAACTTTTCGTAATTTAACTCAGTATGTTTGTCTGAAAGTGAATATCACAATATTGATATCTAAGAAATAGAACCACCTTCAGGTTAATGTTAAATTATTGTATGTCTTGATTACATTGTTACTTAGTAATTTCTCATTCTGTTTTACTGAATGGCAATTGTGCAGCTTATGACTGCTTTGCTGAAACTCTGAAAGTGTTCACACCTTGAAACTGTAAAAGTGTCAAACAGAAGATTAAAATGTTGCGATATCAATGTGTAAACAGACTGCTGAGATTAAACTATAGAATAGGTGTGGAATGGTTCACTTGATTTAAAACTTCTGAATATGTTATGCTTATTTTTCTTCCTTTCCCACTCTCTGGATTCCTTTCTGTTCTGTTCTACGAAGCCTATTGGTAATGTTAGCTGAGTTCTAGAATTTTGATTGCAAGTGAATTTTGAAAAAATTGCCTATTTTTCCAGGCCAGCAGATGCGTACTAATGATGCTTGCACACCTGCACAATTTTAATTCCTTTTCAGCTACAGCTGCAATTGTATTTTTTTTTCCTTGGGCCAGCTCAATGCCATTGACATTACAGATGACTTATCTTCAAATTGTCATATAGTATGTCCCTGATTTACAAATGTCTAACTAACTAATACTTAAGGAACATGATCCCATGCAGTGGTGTAATTTTAGAGATCTACCATATGGGCACACGTGAATGGCTACTTTTATGTTATCCTGTATTGTGTTCTGACAAGCAAACAGACTCGAAGAAGAGAACCTGCTCACAGCCCAGAGAAAGCCTTTGTGTGAAGAGAGGGGTTGGTGTACTCTTTCTTACATTTTAAGGATGTAAGCAGTGTTATTAATTATTTTGTGGGTTTGAATAGATTTCTACTAAGGTGAGTATTACAATATTGTTATTTAAGAATTCATTTAGTGATCCAGTGTAACAAAACCAGAAATTGGTGACAGTCGGTAGGTAGGTCTGACAGCACCTGTGGGAAGAAAGCGGAGTTAATATTTCAACTCCAGTGACTCTTCATCAGAACTCTGCCTTCTTCACACACATTCAATAGTTAATTCTGCTTTCTTCCCAATTGCTATTGCACCTGCTGACTTTCACCAGCAAGATAACCAAGTTTGGAGCTGGATGAACACAGCAGGCCAAGCAGCATCTCAGAAGCACAAAAGCTGACGTTTCGGGCCTAGATGTTTCATTCGAAAAGGGGGAGGGGTAGAAGATTCTGAAATAAATAGGCAGAGAGGGGGAGGTGGACTGAAGATGGATAGAGGAGAAGATAGGTGCGGAGGAGAGTAGGGGTGGGCAGGAAGGGTGGGGATAGGTCAGTCCAGGGAGGATGGGCAGGTCAAGAGGGTGGGATGAGCTTAGTAGGTAAGAAATGGAGGTGCGACTTGAGGTGGGAGGAGGGGATAGGTGGGAGGAAGAACAAGTTAGACAGGCTGGGATGAGCTGGGCTGGTTTTGGGATGCAGTGGGGAAGGGGGAGATTTTGAAGCTTGTGAAGTCCACATTGATACCATTGGGCTGCAGGGTTCCGAAGTGGAATATGAGTTGCTGTTCCTGCAACCTTCGGGTGGCATCATTATGGCACTGCAGGAGGCCCAGGATGGACATGTCGTCTGAGGAATGGGAGGGAGTTGAAATGGTTCGCGACTGGGAGGTGCAGTTGTTTATTGCGAGCTGAGCGTAGGTGTTCTGCAAAGCGGCCCCCTCTGCTTGGTTTCCCCAATGTAGAGGAAGCCACACCGTGTACAGCGGATGCAGTATACCACAATGGTGGATGTGCAGGTGAACATCTGCTTGATGTGGAAAGTCATCTTGGGGCCTGGGAGGGGTGAGGGAGGAGGTGTGGGGGCAAGTGTAGTACTTCCTGCAGTTGCAGGAGAAAGTGCCAGGTGTGGCAGGGTTGGAGGGGAGTGTGGAGCGGACAAGGGAGTCGCGGAGAGAGTGGTCTCTCCGGAAGGCAGACAAGGGTGGGGTGGGAGAAATGTCTTTCGTGGTGGGGTAGATGGCGGAAGTGTCAGATGATGATGCACTGTATCCGGAGGTTGGTAGGGTGGTATGTGAGGACTAGGGGATTCTCTTGGTGGTTTTTGCGAGGGCGGGATGTGAGGGATGAGGTGTGGGAATTGCGGGAGACACAGTCAAGGGCATTCTCGACCACTGTGGGGATGGGGGGAAGTTGCGGTCCTTGAAGCACTAGGACATTTGGGATGTGCGGGAGTGGAATGCCTCATCCTGGGAGCAGATGCGGCGGAGGCGCCCTTGACCTGTCCATCCTCCCTGGACTGACCTATCCCCTCCCTACCTCCCCACCTATCTTCTCCTCTATCCATCCTCAGGCCACCTCCCCGTCTCTCTCTATTTATTTCAGAATCCTCTCCCCATGCCCCTTTTCTGATGAAGGGTCTAGGCCTGAAACGTCAGCGTTTCTGCTCCTGAGATGCTGCTTGGCCTGCTGTGTTTATCCAGCTCCACACTTTGTTATCTTGGGTTCTCCAGCATCTGCAGTTCCCATTATCTCTGATCACGACTTTGACCAGCCATCTGTTTTTGTTTCAGAAGTCCAGCATTTGCAGTTCTTTGTTTTATTTCAGTTATCTAGTGTAGTTCAGATTTCAACTAATTTGGACATATTGAAGCTTTCAAATCCTACATTCTTGTGTAGATTCTGAAGATGATAATTAGGGAAAGCTTCTATGCTACAAATGAGTTTATATTGTTTTGAAGATGTTTAGTTTCTTTTGGTAGCTTAAAATGTTGCTTTTCTGCTCCATTGCAATGCACTTGGGTCCCTGTGCAATCATGTTTAATGCTATTGGGAGAGCAGATTAGCAACTGTGTGTCAGGATGTTTTAAAATAATTTATTCACAACCTTTGTTTGTTTTTGAACATTCCAGATGTCCTGACTTTTTCATGCCAGGTCAACATCGGTATATCTCTTTTGTGGACCTGTAGGATGTTCTAAGAATTCAGCCAAAAAAAGAGCATATAGAAATGATATCTCCTGCAGATTTGGAGAAATAGAGTAATTCTTTAAGGAGAACAATGGCACCTCAGACATTGGCACTGAATTATTAGCTAAAAGTGTTGCTAAAATTAGGGTTGTCACTATAGTTACAGCACACTTAAATACTGCACATTAAAGGAAAAGGAAAATCTTACACGAATGTAGAGAGAGGCTACTTTTAATTATTGGTTTGAAGAAATTTATGAAAATCATGGAATGCTGCCTGCACAAAGCTTAAATGTGTCATTGCCAGTTCAATACAAGAGCATCTCTGCTAGTCCCAATGCACTACTCCTTGTTCTATATCAATCTTCGGTTGGCTAGTTCCCACTGAAAGCCAGATTTTATCTACCTCCGTCAGACTTGCAAACAGGCCCTAATCACTTACTGTGCTTAAAAAAAGTTAGTTTCATTGTATTTGATTCTTTACTTATAACCTTTTTAAATCTGTGTCCTCATGGTTTCACCAACAGGAGCAGTTTCTCCTTATCTACTTTGTCTAGGTCCCCCAAGATTTTCAACACCTTTCCTAACCACCTTTTTAAGTGGCACAATACCAGCTTGTTAAATACATCTTTAGTTATAGGGAAGAGGGACTTCAGTTACATTCTTGTAAATGCTTTTGGCTCCTTGTCTAATAGATTCACACCCTAAATTGTGATGACCAGAATTAGATAGAATGCATAATTGAGATTTTATTTTCAGACAATGGGAGTTCTGATTTCAGTTTATAGCCAGTCACAATGAAGTCATTCCTGTTGGTTTTTAATGGAATTATGCCCACTGGTCTGCCACAGCTTGCAATTGTACAGTTGGCAAATTGAGTGTTTGTTTTAAAACAGATTAAAGGAGCATTATTCATTTCAATCGAAAATGATTTTTTGTTTATCAAATTTAAATCTTGCCAAGTTTTCACGAGTCAAAACTTTTTTTCTTGAGGTTTACTAACCTTGCAAAGGATTTGTAGGATGTGGCACGAGGAGCTCCGCAATTTTATTCTAGAAGGCATTGAACTCAAGCTGATAAGTGTGCACCAGGTGCTGTTCCACTTTCATCCCTATGTTTGCTGACCCACATTGACCCCTGATTAAGCAATACCTTGATTTTAAAATTCTCTGTTTCCAAATCTCCTCATCGCCACACCCTTATGTCTGCAGTCTATTCTTACCGTACATCCCTCAGATGTGTATGCTGCTCCACTCTGTCTTAACTATCCATGTCTGTGGCTTGAGCTGTGGCATTCTCTCTGGGTTTTAAGGAGCTTTGTCTTAACTTTTACTCTGCATTTGCTTGTTGTCAAAATTTGTCAAATCTCTGAAGTGAAATATCTTGGGAGGTTTTACTCCAGTAAAAACACTATATTCATACAGGTTGTTCAAGGAATTGGATAATTATTTGAAAATGTATTTCAGAGAGCCAGAAAAGGTTTGGATCTGGCATTCGAATAATTAGCTTCAGTTCATTGATACTGTGGTACAAGCTTAATGGGTGGGCTGGTTTTCTCATTATGATTTCGAGGATTCTATAGAAAGGCCACTTCACTACTCTTCCAATTAACATGGCACTGTCTTTTTTTTAAAAAAAAGAAACACCACAGTGCCTGAAATGCTGTCAGTTGTTGGAAATCAATACTAAATTCTAATCTGCTGGGCATTTATTTTGTTTAAAAATATAATGTTAATAAATTCAATTGTATTAATGTCAAGACTACCCAAACCATGCATGTGAGCTATGTAATGTATATTTTAGACATCAATTAAAGTCAGGATTTCTACAAAGAGCACTTCATGCCAAACAAGTAGCAGCTTCCAAACCTGCAATCTTTACTATCTTGAAGGGCATGGAATGCAAATGCAAAGCGTGTCACCTACAAGTTTCCCTTCCAGTCATAAATGACCCTTACTTTGTACTATGCTGTTGTCTAAAAGTCCTGGAATTATTCTTCCTGTGGCGCTATGGATGTGCTGTCACTAGATAGTCTGCAGCAGTTCATGAATGTGGCTTACTACTGCTGACACCTTGAAGGCAATTGTCCATAAAAGGTGGCCTTGCCAGCAATATCTGCATCACATGAATGCATTTTTAAGGAAGACCATTAGCATTGAGACAGTGCTTTTTTTTTGCATTGCATTAGTGCAAACTCTGCAGTGCAGGTTAGACATGAAGTTGACAATCTGATGGTCGGTGGATTCTGGCAAGTAATATGAAACTATTTCACTGATTTCAGTGAGACTGTAACTTGTGAGAAAGAAGGTTTAACATTTTCAGGCAGTCCAGTTTCTTAATTTAATTTTAAAATATTTAAAATAACTACTGACCTGTTGTCACTTCATTGAGATTAACTGGATGTCAGCAGGTCTTGAATGTACTTAAAAGCTCCATACAGGAAATAAAGACTGTAGTTGCCTTCAGTTATTTTCCAGATTTTGTGATTTTGTATTTACATCTCTTAGCACTACTTTAAAAAGTGTCTTTATTTTATGTTTGGCTGTGTTGCCACACGCCACAGGGAAAGCTGTAGTCCTGCTGTAACATCCTGAAATTTCTGCAGAAACTTATTGTGGTAAGATTAGCAGGAAAAATTAGGACTGACTGAAAAATATTCACAAGTCCAGCTGCTTGCTTGTGTTAATAGAGTGTTTTTAAATGGGTTATTTGTATAGGATACTGCTTCCACTAGCAGGTCCGAAAACTCGTTCCTGCATTTGAAATTCTAGGTGAATGACCTTCTCCTCCTACGTTACGTTACTAATACTAATAGAGTAGATTGTTACATCTGTGACCCCACAGGTCTGATTAATTTTCTGTTCCAATTTTTATTATAGAATTTGTTCTTTTAATGAAAAAATTGAGGAAATTTCAACAATAGTAATGCCCAAATTTTACAAATTATTTTAAAGTAGGTATATTAATTTTTACCCCCAAAATTCTAACACCATAGTTTTTGAATGTACTTTTATATGTTATTTGGACTTGGTAGTTCTAAATGCGATCTGTTTCCACAATTTAAAAATGGCAGATCTGGTAGAGGTTCAGTGGCGACTTTAAAATTTAAAGTATATTTGAAATTAAAGATCTCATGAAGTCTAATTGTCTGCAACTAAAGGCAATCTTGATGAAACAAAGCACTTCTTAAAAACTTAAATGGCAGAAGGGAAGGAGGAATGCGTGCATTTGAAAACAACTATTATAATTATATTTTTCTTTTTCAATCAACAGAGCAACAGCTATCCTTCAATGACTGATCCATATTTGTCAAGTTATTATGCCCCTTCCATTGGATTCTCGTATTCTCTTAGTGAAGCAGCACCATGGTCTACTGGCGGTGATCCTCCTATTCCATATTTAACAACCTATGGGCAGCTGAGTAATGGAGACCATCATTTCATGCATGATGCTGTGTTTGGTCAGCCTGGGGGACTAGGCAATACCCCATATTTAAACCAACATAGATTCAACTTTTTCCCTGAAAATCCAGGGTTTTCTGCATGGGGAACTGGTGGTTCTCAGGGGCAACAAACACCAAGCTCAGCATATGGCAGTAGCTATAGTTACCCACCTAGTTCTTTGGGAGGAACAATAGTAGATGGACAGGCAGGGTTTCCAAATGATACCTTGAATAAAGCACCAGGCATGAATAGCATTGAACAGGGGATGGTTGGACTTAAGATTGGAGCTGTGACAACATCAGGTGTAAAGACTGTAGGATCTGTGGTAAACAGTCCAGGTATGACCAACACAGCACCTGGAAATGGCTCAGCAGCTGGTGTATCTGCTCCAAAACCAACATCGTGGGCTGCCATTGCAAGTAAACCAGCCAAGCCTCAACCAAAATTAAAACCAAAGACTGGAGCAGCAGTAGGAGGTTCTGCATTGCCCCCACCACCTATAAAACATAATATGGACATTGGTACATGGGACAATAAAGGACCTGTACCAAAAGCTCCTCCAACTCATCAGGACCCTAATACTCAGGCAGTTCCACAGCAGCAGTTGACTCAACCCCCTCCAGTTCAGCCATTACAACTTTCACAACAACCTTATCCGAATCCTCAACAAACCCCACAGAACCGATGGATAGCCCCTCGCAATAGAGGGGCGGCATTTGGTCAAAATAGTGCAACTGTTAACGAAAGCAACTCGGTGGGTAGTCTACCGGTTAGCTCTCCGCCAAGCAATGAGACTCATCCTGTTCTTGAGAAATTGAAGGCTGCATACTGCTACAACCCAAAAGACTTTGACTGGAATCTTAAAAATGGCCGAGTGTTTATTATCAAGAGCTACTCTGAGGATGATATCCATCGCTCTATCAAGTACTCCATTTGGTGTAGTACCGAACACGGCAACAAACGCTTGGACAGTGCTTATCGCTCGATGGCTGGAAAAGCTCCTGTTTACTTATTATTCAGTGTGAATGGCAGTGGACACTTCTGTGGAGTGGCAGAAATGAAGTCGCCAGTGGACTATGGTACATGTGCTGGGGTTTGGTCACAGGACAAGTGGAAAGGCAAATTTGATGTTAAGTGGATCTTTGTAAAGGACGTGCCTAATAACCAGCTGAGGCATATCCGTTTGGAAAACAATGATAATAAGCCAGTCACTAACTCTCGGGACACTCAGGAGGTTCCTTTAGAGAAAGCCAAGCAAGTGCTCAAAATTATTGCTACTTACAAGCATACCACCTCAATTTTTGACGACTTTTCACATTATGAAAAGCGTCAGGAAGAAGAGGAAGTTGTACGTAAGGTAAGCCCTGCTAGATCATTAATGCATTTGTGCTGAAGTTACCAGCCAATAAGATGGTATTTTATTGTAAAATTTGTGTTTTGATTGCATGAAATTAATTACTTTTTCAATTGAATTTCCATTTCAGTCATTAGCTGTGAAAGACATATATTTAATTTCTTAAACATAATGTAACTAAAATTAGGTTGAAATGTAATTACAGCTGAAACCTCATGGACAGTGTCATTATATTTTTACCAAAAAGAACATTTTGAGTTGATTGCAATTTAAACTTTAGGAATTATACACCAATTAGCTGGAGTCTTTTTCTTTCAACTCCCCCCCACCCCGCCCCAAAAAAATCAAAATCCTTGGCCCTACAGCTAAATTATTTTTATTTTGTGCATTGGATTCCAGAAATTTGCTTACCATTGCACTAATTGGCCCAACCTGATATCAGGCATTCCATTTAGCATAGCTATTTGAATGTGGTATTTTGCATATTCTATTTCACAGGATTAGTATCATGACGTATGTATCAAAGTAAAGAACGATGTGCTGTTCTAAATTGAAGGTGGTGTGAAATTTATGGCACTTTGTTTGGAAGTAAAATTGTTATTTTGTTAATGTGTTCAAATTTTTGACTTTATAGGTTGCTGTAAAAATACACTAAAATTTCAATCATGAAATTTTATGTCTAACATATCCATAAATTCTTCTATCTTTGAAATTATTTTCATTGCCCTTATTTATTCAAAAGCAATGACTGCAGATGATCTTGGGAATAGGTATGTGTAAATGCATTTAACAAATTATTTTGGATTCAATTTGTTTAGTTTTTTTAAAAGCTGTGTTCATTATTCAAATATGTAAAAGTCAACACAAATCTGACAGTAAAATGTGACATTTGGAACTGATTGAAGGGGATAAATACTTATTCTTCAACAATAAAAGTAGCAGTGTGTTATTACAGAGCAATTGTATGCTGTATGCACCCCTTTTGTGTACCACAGGAGTTCTCTTTTTGAGAACAAATCCATACCTACATTTAAGATAACTATTAAAGAGCATAGAGCCCCATGGATTTTCACTACTGTGGCAGATGTTTTCTAAACACCCCAATCAGAGGTGTAATTACACATCTATCTAAAACAAGAGGTCATAATATTAAACAAAATTGGAGCATTGCCATTTAGGATTTACACCAAGCTAAATGGTATAACCTCACATTAATAAAGGAGAGAGAAGTCAGAGAGTTATATACCATTTAGCCTTACATCAATTGTGGGGTCAATGCTAGAGTCTGTTATAAAAGATTTAATAGCAGAGCACTTGAACATGACTAGATCAGAAAAGAAGAACATGCTTTATGAATCAATTGGAACTTTTGAAGGATGTTTACTTGTAGAGTTGATAAGGGGGAAACCAGTGTAGGTAGTTTAGTTCGACTTTCAATAGGCTTTTGATAAGATATCACAAGAGATTAGCGAGTAAAATTTAAAATGGATTTGGTTTGGGGGTAGTGTAACTGACATGGATAGTGAACTGATTGACCAGCAGGAGGAATCAGTTGGTTTCTTTCTGAATGGTGGAATGTGACCAGTGAGGTACTAAAAGGATCAGTTCTAGAACCACTAACTGATCACAATATATTAATGATTTAAATGAGGAAACTAAATGTAATATCTCCAAGTGTGCAGATGACGCAAAGCTAAGTGGATGGTTGCAGAAATGCTTCAGTATGATTTGGACAAGTTGAGCAAGTGGGTCACTGTTTGGCAGATGAAGTGGATTTTGGAGTCGGTCTGTAGCTCGGGTTGTGGGTGTTGAGGTTGGTTGGCTCACCGAGCTGTGGACGTTTCGTTACTGTGCTTGGTAACGTCCTCTGTGTAGCCTCTGATGAAGCGTTGGTGTATTTTCTGACGCTTCAACAGAGGCTGCACTGAGGATGTTACCAAGCACGGTCATGACACGTCTGCAGAACAACAAACCAGCTTGGCGAGCCAACTAACCTCAAGATGAAGTAGAACGTGGATTAATGTAAGGTTATTGATGTCGGTAGTGAAAATGGAAGGCAGATCATCATTTGAACAGTGATAGATTAAGACAAGGGGAGGTGCCGCTAAACCTTTGGTGTTCTTGTACACCAGTTGCAGTGCACAGCAGGCAGTGAAGAAGGCAAATGGTATGACCTTAGCAAGAGGATTAGAGTACACAAGTAGGAGTGTCTTGCTACAATTGTGCAGGGCTTGGTGAGAGTACAGCTGGAGTATTGTGTGCAGTTTTGGTCTGTTTATCTGAAAAGGGATGTTGTGGCTATGAATGAGTTCAACATGGTTTACCAGATGGATTATTGTGATGGCAAGAATGGGGCAGCATAGTGCCTTGGTATTTAGCGCACTACTCTTTTATAACTGTCTTTTCCCTTGGATGGGGGGGTTTCAAGACTCTGGGGCACACTTGTAAGGTGTGAGGAGAGAGATTTAAAAAAAAAACCATAAGGCAAATCTTTTTACACAGAGGATGGTTCGTGTGTGGAGTGAGCATCCTGAAGAAATGGTGGATGTGGGTACAGTTGCAATATTTAAAAGACATTTGGATAAGAACATGAATAGGAATGATTTGGAGGCATGTGGGCCTGGAGCAGGCAGATAAGACTAGTTTAGTTTGGATTTGTTTGGCATATACTGGTTGGACTGAAGTCTGTTTCACGACCCTACAACTCGATTAGGTGGATTGGCCATGCTAAGTTGTCTATAGTGTTCAGGGATGTGCAGGCCAGGTGAATTAGCCAATGGGAAATGCAGGGTTATAGGGTTAGGGCAGGGGGTTGGATACTCTTCAGAGGGTCAGTGTAGACTTGATGGGCTGAAAGGCCTGCTTCCACACAATTGGGATTTTATGATGTGTGAAGAGAGACTGGATCAGTTCAAACTGTATTCACTGAGTTTAGAAGGAGGAGGGAGAATCTCAAAATCTAGAAATTGCTGTCAGGAAATAGATAAGGTAAATGCTAGAAGGTTATTCCTGATGATCAGAAAGTCCAGAACCAAGCATCACAATCTAAATGTACAGCGTAGACCATTTAGGGCTGAGGTGAGGAGAAAATTCCTCAACCAGATGAGTCTGTGGAATTGTCTATCAGGAAAAGTGGTTGAGGTTAGAACATTCAGTGTCATCATATAGGAGTTAGGTACAGTTCTTGGCGTAAAGGAATCAAAGACATGGGTAGAACGTGGGAACAGCATTCTGAGTTGGATCAGAGATAATGGGAACTGCAGATGCTGGAGAATCCAAGATAACGAAGTGTGGAGCTGGATGAACACAGCAGTCCAAGCAGCATCTTAGGAGCACAAAAGCTGATGTTTCGGGCCTAGACCCTTCCTCATAAAAGTGGGGTGGGGAGAAGATTCTGAAATAAATAGGGAGAGAGGGGGAGGCGGACCGAAGAGTTGCAGTGGGAGAGCGATCCCCTGAGGTTGGTCCAGAGGGAGGAGGGTAACTTCTTCAGGTTAGGGTCTGGGCCCAAAACGTCAGCTTTTGTGACCCTAAGATGCTGCTTGGTCTGCTGAGTTCATCCAGCTCCACACTTTGTTATTCTGAGTTGGATGATCGGTCATGATCATATTGAATTTTGAAGTAGGTTTGATGAGGCTGAACAGCCTCTTCCTGCTCCTATTTTCTGTTTCTATGAGACCAGAGGTATTTTCTGTGCAAAGGGCAATGGAAGTTTTTGGAAATCTTGTCTCAAAACTGGAAGCAAGATCGACTGGAAAACTTTAAAATCTAGATCATTGTACATTTAAGGGCATCAAGGAGCTGGTTCACAGCAACTAGATGGAATTCAGATATAGATCAGCTATGATCTAATTGAGTGACAGTGGATATCGAAGGAGCTAAATGGCCTATGCTTTGCTGTGGTTTTATTTTCATGGTGGTGCTTAGTATGTATTTGCATTTTATGATTTGCTGACTATATATTAGTGATTGGTCTGAGTACTCCCAGCTATGAAGCAATAATTGTTAGTGGATATGCATTCTCGCTCCTGATTTGTAAAATGTTTCTGTGTTCATTGTATGACTTTTACAGAGCTTCTTTAATTACTGCCTATTCCTAGAAAGATGGAATTATTTCATAAAATGTTACATTGGGTCCTTTCCCCTTATTTTGCATCCAGTACTGGTAACTTAAATTTTTCAATTGTTGTCGAATTCATGATTTAACATACATTCTAATCCAAAAAGACAAGTAACAATTTTAGTAATTAAGTCTTGTAGTCACATGCAAGTTACATTAAGGAAATGATTTGAAACAATTAGGTAGATTGTCACCTTCATGCCACTGACTGTAATCTACTGGGGTGGCTTGAACATCCTTTTTTATAGAAACCACCTGGGGGCGCCCCCCCCCCCCCCCCCCCCCCCCCCCGGTGCTTTCAAGCAAGGCCGTTTAGAAATGGGGTGCAATCCAGATTTGCACTACTGTACTATCATACAAGCAGTGAAGATGCATGTCTAGTTTTTGAGAAAATTTGTAGCTAGAGTTGTGGATGAGGTTGTAGACATGCTCACCAAGCCAGTATGTTTGATTACAGACATTTCATCACCCTGCTAGATGACAGTGTGCTTCCGGTGAAGTGTTGGTGCTCTGTCCTGCCCGCTACCTATATAAGCGGGACAGAGCGAACTAGTCTGCAACCTCATGAATGTGTATCTTGTACAGCAATTTTAAATTTAGTAGCAGGCTAGAATCCAGATTTCTACATATACTGTTACACTTGTTTAGTTTGTGTTTGTGTAGACTGAGCTATTCATTTTGCCTGTAGCTTCAAACTTACCATGTACAGGGGTTAAAAATGCTGCTTAAAATTTCTTATTTTAAATAATTCAAATATATTTTGTAAAATGAGTTTCTATTTAAATGAACAATGATACTTGGGCTTTGAATTACCAATGCTTAAATTCATTTTCAATTAAACTTCCATTTTCTCCAAGCTAAATGTGTATTGTTTTGCTTAATAGCAGACCTTAAATTAAGCCTTAGTTCAACCATGTTGTGACACAGCAGCAGCAAAGCATTAAGGAGGGTTAATGCTGTAATTATGCCAGTGGCGATAGTTGCAGAAATGGGAAGGGACAAGTTTATGAAGAGATTTCTACAAAAAGAATAACATTTTACATTTCAAAAATATTTTTAATTGATTTGTAGCTGATTTAGATTGGCAGTGACTAAGAAAATGGTTGATTTGAGGTGGCCATAATGTGTTAAGATCAGACAAAGATACTGACTTCATTTGGAGAAGCTTATGTTTGTGGAGGATGACAAACCATTCTGGGCACCTTTTTAGAACCGTTGAGTCTGGAAGTGACAGGCTCTGATGGTTTCAGCTGACAGTAAGCTTGGAGGTTGGGCAGTGGACAGTATTCAAGGTGTGAAAATCTTTCTTTAAAATGGAGAGAATTGTGTTGCTGGTGAGTTCATGATCAAATAGTCTGCTTCTCTGGACAGTTGCCCAAGTCATTGGTGAGGAGACACCTGACTAGGCCTAAAGAATATGGCTTTAGCCCTGCCAGTGTTTAATGGGCCACCTGGCACATTTGGGTCTGGATATTGGGTAAGTTGTCTTAATTGTGCAGCTGCGTCACAGGAGTTGAGCAAGTGGAGGAGATCTGGTATCATGAGCTAATGTATGTAACACTCTGTCTTTAGCTGATATAGCCAAGAGAAACATGTGGATGAGAGAGGAGGGGACCAAGGATATATGATGATTGGGCTGCAGAAATGGTGTGATGTTGGGAAGAGAGTCTGTTGTTTTGAGATGCTGTAATAATCATAATCAAGAATGGAACTGTGAGAATACTGCCACTAAACTGGGGAGCAGACAAGCTGCGTTGTTGAGTTCACAAGGATATCATTTGTGACTGGGCATTTCAGTGGCAGGGATGGAAACCCAATTTGGAGAGATTTAGGCATGTCGTATTGGGAAAGAAGGTCACAGAATTTGGATATACCAAGATGCTTGCTTTGGACAGTTGAGGGAAGTTGGAGATGCATCAGTCATTTTTCAGTGACAAGTAAGATTGAGGGCTTGTTATATGATAAGGGTGCAATGCTAAAGGAGGGTGGTTGTTGAACTGTTTCAATTGAAAGGTAACTTGGTAGTCAGACAAGGAAATTTGTGGAAATAAAACCGAGCCATGGATGCTAGAAATATTAAAAAATGGTAGTTGCTGTTGAAGCTTGGCAGGTTTGGCAACGTCTGTGGAGAAAAAGCAAAGGTAATGGTTTTGATCTAATGACCCTTCTTTAGAACTGTTAATAACTAGGAAATGTATATATGTAAGGGAAATTTATGTAGTCATGTGTACTCGAGTGAACAGGAAGTGTAGTTCTGAGATAATGGGAACTGCAGATGCTGGAGAATCCGAAATAAAGTGTGGAGCTGGATGAACATAGCAGGCCAAGCAGCATCTTGGGAGCACAAAAGCCGATGTTTCGGGCCTAGACCTTTCATCAGAAAAGGGGGATGGGGAGAAGATTCTGAAATAAATAGGGAGAGAGGGGGAGGCAGATCGAAGATGGATAGAATAGAAGGTAGGTGGAGAGGAGACAGACAAGTTAAAGGGGGCGGGGATGGAGCCTGTAGAGGTGAGTGTAGGTGGGGAGGTAGGGAGAGGATAGGTCAGTCCAGGGAGGACGGACAGGTCAAGGGGGCGTGATGAGGTTAGTAGGTAGGAAATGGAGGCAGTGTAGTTCTTTAAGCTTATAGGTTATATCTGCAATTAGAAGAGAAACCAAAGTTGTAAGTTTGCCATGGGGCAGGGAACATCAGCTTGGTGAGGTTTTGGAAGCATGAGAAGCAATTGAATGAATGGTAACCTTTTTAAAATGAAGGAATCCATGAGCTGCTTGTAGGACTTGAGGTTTCGTGGAGCATTGCTGGTGTTGCGTTTGCTTTCCAAGAAGTAAAACAGAGCGAAAAGTTTGAAAGTGCTTAAGATCATGCAGCTAGCTCTTGAGTAGATCATTAAACTAGTATAGTAAACGGGGAGGATAATATTGTCCTGTTTCTACACCCCTTAATGTTGAGGACCATACAAGAGGGAGTCTTTTTGGATAGGATAAATTATTTATTGGCCTTCAAATTAAAGTTTGCTTCAAGGCTTGAAGGAAGTATGGTTGAAATGGTCATAGGCATGGTGGTGGTACTGAAGTTATCCATATCTGATGGTTAACCGAGTCCACATGAAATGGCAAAATTGAGGGAATCTATATGAATATGGATGGGAGAGCTATGGAAAGTGAAGTTGTGATGACAGAAGGGCAAGACAAGTTAAAATGGAAATTGAAATCACGAGAGACAAGTCTGAATTGAGAATAAACCAGTAAGAATTTCAATGTGGTGCTTGAGGAAAGATGGAAAATAGCAATTTTAGAGAAGCGGACAAAGACAGGACAATGTAACCTGTTTGAAAGAGGGGAATGCACAAGTGTTGTAGGGGAGAAAGAGAGCAAATCATGATTTTTATGATGAAGGCTGCCACCAGGCCTTTTCAGGATAGACCAGACAGTGAAGTGTAATCAAGAAGTAAGCTTCACAAAAAGGCAGAATGTTGTTAGCCATGTCCGTGATGACAGTACAGTTACGTGATTGTGGATATCAAGAGCACTTACATTTTTTTAAAGTTTGAAATGCTTCTTTATTTCGGAATACATTTTTAAATAGTTCTGCATCTTGGAATATTTATCTATAAAATTTACACATCAATTTCACAAATTACAAAATCATCTTTTTATTTTAAATCACAGATTTATCTTAGATCTCCAGAGTCTTAAAAATAAACTAGTGTTAATAAATATTTAAGTGCCTTCATCCTGAGGTTATTTGTATTTCTAGTAGTAAATTAAAATGTCTTAGTGACCAGTAGCAATCCTATAAATTTTTTGGCCACATTTATTATAGTTTTCCTATTTCACAACTTGAAGTAATTTAAGATATTCTGCTTTTCTGAGATGCACATTCGTTAGCAAACAAGTCCTGGTTAGGTCATTGCAGGGAGGAACTCTTTTATTTTTGCTGGATGAACAGATTGAGAGCGTGGACTGAACATATTGATGATGTAGTTGTCATGATCAAGGAGTAACACCAGTTTGGAGAAGGAGAGGGGTTTGAGGCCTCGGCAAACCAATTTGTCAATTTAAAATAGTTAACTAAAGCAGCGTTAAATGATTAAAATTTGTCTATTTTTGTTAATCTGAACCAACAAATACAGCCAATTGCTTTAAACAAAATTTGAGGACTTTGGATATTGGCATAGGAAGTTTATTGTGTCAATTATAGTTGCCATTTCCCCACAGGTGGGTGAAGTTTCTGTGTATGACAATGCTAACATGCTAGGTTTTCTAAACAAAAGTCAAATAGACATTCCTTTTGTTTTAACTTCTTAGGACAAAATTTCTCTACCAGTGGCTTCGCATTATTTACAGGGAAATATAGAGAAATGACAGTTTTGAAAAGTTTTTTTTTACTTTAAATTACGAGTAACCGGGAAATATAAAACAAAGGGCTGATCATATGCAGACTTGATAGCAGAATCTTGTGACTCTTTGTTAATCTTGGCTTTGCTGATTTGTAAATAAGATGGTGCTGTTACCATTACAATCTTTTTCTAAGCTGCTTCTGCCACATAGTTGTCACATATTTTTTCCCCCCTTTGTCTCCAATTCCAATAGAAGATAGACCAGTAACAGCCGAGTCATTTGGGCTAGAAGGGTAGAAGGAAGAAAAAGGCCCAAAAATACATAGGAGCTACATGGAGCGAATTTCACTTGAATACAGAAAACAGACAATAAGCTAACAAAGTCACTAAGTGACTTGAGCCAGATCCTCGGTATTTGAGGCTGTCAAATATCCTGATCCCAAAGGTTAGGAGAAAGAGCTGACATGTGACGAGTATATTCCGTACAAAAACCATAAATTGGTGAATCGATCCTACAATGAAATGATAAAACCTGTACATTTAATTGTTATTCCAAAATGTGTAGGAAGATTGCCTATACTTTAGAAATAAATAGTTGAACGTTGAGACCTCTCATTAATCACATGAAACAACACTTTTTTACTTGTTTTTTTTTTAAAAAGAGGAATCAATCCTTGCACTATTAACTGGTGAACTGTCTTGCTGTTTGATTATAATAATGGTACATGATTTTAAACCCATTTCATACAATAAATCAGTGTGCCCTTGGTCTCTGTAGTGCAAAGTCAGATAATGGTTCTTGCTTAGAATTTCCGACATGGCAATTTTCTGGGTTGTTTTTCAGGCAAAATCTTGGGAGAAGGGTAAGAATACTATTCCGTTTGAGCTCAATATTAAGAGCTGCATTCATTTGATATCCTTGAGTATGCAACCTTAATGACAGTCATGTTGGAGATTAGTTTCATGAAAGAATGGTAGGAAAACCATGCTTTGCTTCAATCAGCATGCTTAATGCATTTTTTTCATTTGAGTTTTCTGGCTTCACTTCTCATCCTGCACTGTCCCAATCTGTGAAGCTTAAAATAAAAATGTGCAATGTTTTCTGACTCTGTGCTTTCTTCACATTGCAAGTAAAATTTTAAATGTAAGGTGATTTTGTTTATAATGAAATAAATTTAATGGGGGTCTATCCAAGGCACGTATCATATGCAAAAAATACAGGACACTTCTGTTTTTGGAGAAAACTGTCAGCGCAATTTACCTATTTGAAGTGTTGCATCTGAACCTTGTCATTTGAAGTTAATTCAGTCAGTGTACTGTTTCTCACTGGTCTGTGTTTGGTCACTCAGAATTGGTACTGGTGTGGCATTTGGTGTTCTCAACATTGTAAGTAGCTCTGTAGATACCTTGTGTTTTAGTTATGGTACCTATTGCTTTAAATGTAGAAGTACGGAATCAATGATTAATAGGAAAAAAGGGATTAATTTTCCATTTATTTCTTCTACCAAGTTTGGTAATGATCCGAAGCCACACGGAAGGAGATTTTAGGATGCCTATTCCTGTTGTGACCCAGTATATTTTTCGTGCCCTATGTAGTGTACAATGCATTGCTCTTCAGTTCTTTTTCCCATTGCCATTGGGCAGAATTATGTTGCTCTTTTGACTCTATAGTGCCATGGCCATTTTTAACTCTTGGCATGAGATTTGGTTCTTGTTTCTAACTTGGTGCAATGCCTTTCCTGTCATTGATGATCATGAGTACTGCCTACCTCTTGACCAGTATTGCATTGTCAAAGATTCTGAAGAAAGTAAAAGAAAGAACCCTTAGTTCAAATTAATGCGTAAAGTCCAAAGTCCAAAGTGGCTGAAGCATCAGTGTCTGACTTGCCTTTGGCTGGCAAGTGCTCAAAGTCATCCCACTCCTCTTCCCCTTCCAGCCACCGTTCCTATGAAGGCACAGTCATCCAAGCTTCAGGGAGAATGAGCTCCATCAGAATCGCTGCATCAGTCCTCATCCTCTTCAAGTTTTGCTTCAAAGACTTCTGGTAAGCGTCAATAGAAAACATAATCTAGAGCAACAAAGGAATCGTCGTTCAGTAGTTTTCCATTCCAGCCAAGTGCCAAGGTGGAGACTGGGATGACCGTTATTTCCCCAAGTTAAGACTTGTTCCTGGTTTCATAGCAAAACTGCACAATGTAATACTTGGCGTAATTCTGTGTACGTCATGTATGTATTGATATTACCAATAATAAATTTTTTGAATGGATTACATTACTTCATACATCTACACTGTCCAGCTCCTTGGAAAGATAAGGGAAACTGATGGTATACTCTTGAGGCTGGTTCAGGTCACAAGCGTTTCTCGGTCAGTAGTAACCACTCAGGCTTGTTTCATCTTTTGGTGAAAATATATGTAATACTTTGACCTATCACTCTGCACTTTAGTGGTAAAGGAGAAATGTGCTTTTCAGGCCATGGTAATAGTCTGTGATAAAGAATATCCCAATCCTAATCTTCAAGAGGAGTGAAGGAAATATTACAGTAAATGGATTTCAACCACATCTGGTAATGCTGGTATTTCTCGTAGTTTGAGGGGGTTGGGATTGTAGGCAGAAAGAAATGTGAATAGCAGTCCAGTTTTTATGCCGACTGCTGCTGTTAATGCATCAATTTTGTCTTCCCTTTTCGCTCATTTATTTTTCTTCTGCTCACCTCTTGGTGGTTGGTCAGCTCAGTTGGCTGGATGGTTACTATGCTATGGAGGGTGATGCCAACAGCATGGGTTCAGTTCCTGCACTGGCTGAGGTTACTATGAACAACTCTTCTTAATCTCTCCCGTGATTGAGATGTGATGACCCTCAGGTTACACCACCATCCTCTGTCTCCCTCCCTCTTT
This sequence comes from Stegostoma tigrinum, assembly GCF_030684315.1. Taxonomy (NCBI): domain Eukaryota; kingdom Metazoa; phylum Chordata; class Chondrichthyes; order Orectolobiformes; family Stegostomatidae; genus Stegostoma; species Stegostoma tigrinum. The sequence goes on from NC_081372.1 coordinate 29,749,340, forward strand.
TTGTAATGAGGGAGCAGTCCCATGCTCTGATAAGACTGTGGCAACTTAATGGAATTACTTTTCAATATAAATAGTTAAGTTGAATTTCAGCAAGAACGAACAATGGCAGCAAGAGTGAATCTATCTGGCAGACAAAAGTGCAGTGTCAGCTGTATGCAGAACTGCCCCATTTATACAGTGGTCATTGTTGAGTAGAATAAATGTGGCAGTGTGCTTAAACTAGCAGAAGTAGCTTGGAATGTTGATTTAGATTATTTGGATCACTTAGTGTAGCATACCCACCCAATGGCAAGCAGTGCAGAAAATGTATTCCTTACTACATTGTGGAGTGAATAATGCACTAGTAAGCATGCAACACCAAAAGGACATGAACTTTGTAGGATCCAGGGGCAACAGTTTGAAAGCAAGTAGGCCAGATCACCACACTGTTCCCGGTGAATATATTTTTCAGATTGTCCATTTTAGTATGATAAATATTTGATCACCCAAATTAGCCTTCTATGTTTTATTCAAAACCAGAATGTGTAGATCACAGACTGTGTAACTCAGTTTCCAAAGATTAAAGTCTTGAATTGTAAAATTTGAACTGCATCTTGGCACATAGCTGGATTGGCATTTCAAACAGTTTGAGGGATGCCAGAAACACTATTGATTACAAACATCTGATAAACCACTAAATTACAGTTGTAAAGTTTGCTGGTGATTCAGTTCTGTCATTAAGCCTGTTTATCAACTAGACATTTGTGATGGAATGTGAACCAGGGTTTCAGAATTCTGAATCAGGCAGGTCAGTGTAGTTGAGGTCCAGATCAACTATGATTAAATTGAATGGCTGCAGGTTTAAGGGACTGAATGAACTATTCTTGATCCTGTATTCCTTGATTATCCTGTTTGCCCTTGTATAACTCCAGAGCAGCCACTGAGGCTATTGAAGAATAATCCGAGTCTTCAGACATTCAAGTTTTATTTTTAAAGTTGCTAACCTCACTGCTGCATAGAAGAAATTTTGTTTTGTCCAGTGACACCGAATAACTGTTTTTCTGCGTAGTCACTCACTTCTCGTCTAACCGTTGCAGCAACCTGGCTTCCTCATCTGAGCTTCAGTCCCATTCTGGCATCCTCCTCTAGTTATGTTTGATTCTTTATCATCCTGTTTCCAGCCTGAATCTTTAACTCCTGACTTCACCTCTGTGTCCCCTATAACCTATAGCCCTCCATTCCCCATCGCTGCTTCCAACCTCTATCATTGAATCAACCTGTAACGTTATTTCAATTTCTGTTGAAGAGCACACTGCCTTTAACACTTAGTTTATTAATAATCTCTGCGCTGTATTTCTCTCCCTTTCTTAAATGATTTACTCAACTACATCACAATAGACACCTCTGTCGTTAAATACTCCACAAAATTTTTGAGAATTTGAGAGCCAGCATCATTGTAAAATATACATTTTGCACATCTTGGTGTTTAATTTTTTTCATTATTGTAGACTCTTTTTCTTTTCCTATTCTAGAAAGGGAAGATGTTCTAAAGGCAAAATCTTCCATTTCACATTAATCATTCAAGTTGAGAATTTCATTGGGAGAAGTCGAGGTTAACAGTTGGCAGTACAGGTAATGAAAGACTACTGTTTTGAAAAAACCTATCTGCCAGTCTACCTGTAATTAAATATGTTTACCTCATAGAAGGACCACACTGTATTTGCTGCATTTCTTCCTTTACTGAGACAATTGTGGACAATAGGTCTTTGACTTTGACTTATTTTAATTGAAATAGAACTATTAACCCATGATAGCACAGAGTTGGTTGAGGAAAATTAATCGGGGTGAGGTTGGGAAAGCTGAAGTTGTTTTTTAAAAAATTTTTGTGTCTTGGAGTGAAATCAAAAATCCCTTGTGACCCTACAGTATTCTGTGATAGTGAAGTGTTTGCTTCAGTTAAAAAATGAAATAAGGTCTTTTACTTCCGTTATGTTCAGGAGCACATATTCGCTAATTAATCTTTATGCTTCCAAAATTGCAACGTTGACAATACTGGAATGGCACACTAGCCTTTGATTCAACAAGGGCTTATTTTGTGAATGGTGGGAAAACTAGCTCCTCTTGTTTTGTTGCAAAAATCCCTCCATCTTAAAAAGTAGAACTTGGCTAGCAATACAGTTAGACAGTTGGTGGGATAATCGGTGAGACAGCAAATCTTAGTGTTGCTCATTCCCATTACTAAGGTCTGCCAAATAATATTTATGCAAAGAAACCTTCCAGTACAAAAGAATGAGGAGCTAAATGCAATTAAATATTAACACTTTTTCGCAAGACTGTCTGAAATCTTTTTCAATGACCAGTGTACTTTCAGAAGCCTGCTGCAGTTCATTTCTGATGCACTTAGTACACGGGCAAGACATTTCCAAATCTTTTATGAATTCCGCCGTGGGACCTGATTCTTGTCACACTTCCATTTCATGGAACTGAGAGCTCATTAGCAACACACATTCCCCTTAGCCCTCTGTAACAGTTAAGAGAGATGTGATGAATTTAGTACATTCCTGAAATCGCCACCCGCAGTGTTCTAGTGTTCAAAATACATTTGCAACTATTTGAGTTTAACAAGTTGGTTTAGTTGAGAAGAACTGATGAGTGATTTGGTGTGAGTATGCCGCAGTGGCTGAGGTGCACTGAAACAAACTTGATAATTCGAGAATTCCTTAAAAGGATTGGCATCCTGAGAACCACTTCTGTAAGCTTTGCTGGCTTTGGATCATTACCTGAGATGTATTGTTAGCTGATAATGTTTGTTGTCTTTTGAGTCTGGAGACCACAGTTCACAATCTCTCCAGTCAATGCAGCTTAACTCTTCAGCTAGCACTCCACCAATCTACAATATACAACTTGTTGTTTCAAGCAAAAAAAATGCATGTTTTCTGAAGCTTCATAATACTGTGAATTAGTGTATGTAAATAATTTAACTTCAAACAAATTTGTACAAATGCCCACATTCCTCAAACTTAAATCATGGGGAAGATATTGACCCAAAAACCATTGTTCTTGTTGAATTGTATAGTTTAAAATTTTAATCATGTTGGAATTAGTACATTGTGTTGTGCAGAATGCCTCATTTTAATGGAAAGTAGTAGTTTTTTAAAATTGTTTTCTCAAAATAACTTTTCTCTTTCTCTGCAGGAACGCCTGAACCGAAACAAATGATAAGAAAACATTTGACTTGAGTTTTAAAAAAAACTGAAAACCTGGTGCTGTGACTCAGCATCAGAATGAAAAGAAAAATCAAAGCTTTCTGCTCCAGTGATATCTTTATGTGCAGGGGAATTAAGCTGCATCACGTTTTTAGTACATTTCTGTTTTTGTTTTTGCCCAGACTGGTCTGCATTTTGTTTGTAATTTTGCACCTAAAATGCTGTAGCAGTCACTGGTAACTTCTGTTACACTGAAGCTTTAGCCTGCATTTGTTTAGCAATCCTATGAAGATGAGCCTTGCAAGCTCTTTTTTTTAAAATGGGAAATATTACTGCGTCAGCCTTATGTAGTTTGGATGATGTGATGCTTTCAACGTTACTAGTTTTGGTGATGTGTGTTAACTTTGAGCTTTTCTGGTGTTCTTTTCAAGTCGCTGTTAATTTGCATTCTCTCATGAAAATCCCAAGGTCATTCTTTTCTTTTCCTTCCGTAAAGCTGAGCTTTAATGTAGGAGCAAATAGTGGAAACGATGGTTGATGTCTCAAAATATAAATTGATGCAAAAATCTCTTGATTTTTGAGATGAAATATTTTTGATTGTTTTTTTCTGTCCGAAAGCTGTACTATGCTGTACTGTATGTCTGTGGAATGAGGGAACCATTGAAATTGCTGCCGACTGGATAAAGCATGAAACGGTGCTCATGCCTGTTGCTTTAGTTCACAGAAACTTGCACGTGTTTATTGTAGAGGAACTTTACTATCGTTAGAAAGAAAACAAACAATTAACTCTTCTGAACCTAGCTACAAAAATGGACCTCAATTTAAAAACAAAACTTATCATTTAGACTTATATTTAGACAATTTTAGTTATGTCTATGGAATATTGCCTGTAAGGTAAATGAACATCATTGGGTTGATTTTTCTTTCCTCTAGAAGAATACAAGCCTTAATAAACAATATCTATTTAGCAAGCACAGGTGATCTGTTCTTAATGCCTCAAATCATTTGTGTTCTAATTTCTTTCTGTTCATGTGCCTGGAAAACTGCATTCTGTTCTCTAAACAAAAGTGCATGAATTCAATTGAAGTGAGAATCTTCAGGTTTCAGAAGTTATCATTTTAAAAATGTCAAATAATTGTGTTGTGCATTTGAGAATTAAGTTGGAATATTTGTTGATGAAAATGGCTTATGGGAAACAATGCACACCATGAGGACAAACTGTTAGAACAGACTAACTGAAATGTTCAGTCATACTCTAAAAGTGAACACCTTGAGTAAATCTAAGTGTAAGATTTTCTAAGATTTAGAAAATGTTTGTGTATTACAATGCTATTCTTTATCCATCAGTTCAAAAGTGTCACATAAACCAATTAATGTATTATCCTTTAGTTGCTGCAACCTGCTGATAAAATCTTAATAAAACCGGATATTGCATTATATCTATTAAGGGCCATAAAAATGCTGGGTGATTATTTATTTAAGTGCAAAATTTTGAAAACTTAAATTCATTTGAATATTATAATAGTCACATTCTTAGCTATGCAAATTGTGCTATAAAGCACTATTGGAAACAATTCCGTGACTTTGAAAGTAGACTGATAGGTGATAATTGGCTGGGTTGGATTTGACCTGACATTTGTGGACCTGACATTTGTGGACATGACATCTCAACATCTATCTTGCAGTGGAGAATATTGCAGTGTTGTTGCTCTGCTGGAGCAGCTTGCCTATGGTTAGAAGTATTTCTGGAACATAAGACTTGAGTACTCGTGCCAGAATGTTGCAGGGGTCAAAACCTTTGCAATATCCAATGTCTTCAGATGTTTCTTTATCATGTGAATTCAAATAGTTGTAGACTGACATCTGTCATAGTCATAAGTCAATCGAGTCTACACCAATCAAAAACAAACACCTAATTATTCTAATCCTGGTTTTCTAATACTTGTCAAGTCCCAAAAGGGCCATTGCAATTGCTGTCATTCTAGGAACCTGTGGAGGAGGCTGGATGTAGTGGAATTACAGAAACACGGTGGGCAGGTGTGTGTGTATGTGGTGTGTGTGTGGGGTGGGTGGGAGGCGTGGGTAGGTAGAAATGGAACCCAGACAGAACAGCACTTGGACAAACTGAGGAATGGAAGAAAAAAAAAACCTGCCAATGGGGACAATTAGTGTGTGAAAATGGGTTAGCTAAATGAAAGCAGTTCATATTATAAGGTGCGGGGCTGGCTGAAGGACATGGAAGAAGGTGCTCAGGCCCGAAAGTTATTGAACTCAGTATTGAGTCCAGGAGACTGCAGGGTCCCCAATTAGAAACTGAGATGCTGTTTTTCCAGCTCCTGCCGATCCTCGCTGAAACCCTGCGGCATGCTCCATAGAAATGTTGGCCAGGGACTATAATTGGTTTGTTGAAGTGGCAGGCAACTGGAGGCTTGCCAGTTTAGTGGACAGCTGCTTAGCCACTCTACATGATGATAGTTAGATCAGACTTGGCTGCAATTCCACTGCTCCTCCTCTTTATCCCCCATCTACCCCAAACCTGTCCTAAGCTCATCAAGGGAAATACCGTCGATATTCATGAAGGCTGGTCACTTGGAATGGAGATAGCTGAAACGTTTTGACACCTTGTAAGAGTGATTGAGCAAATGTTTTTTGCTAAATTATATTTTATTAAATAGAAAAGATTCCTTTCTATTCAGAGAATAACAGGGTAAATCTCTGTGTCGGTAATCATTGCACAGCCTTCTCACTCAGTGCAAATGTAGGAAATGGAATATCTGTGTGCAATTTGAATTTCTTGCCTACTAATTTTATTTAGTCATTGAATGCATGCACACCAACTTGATTGGCACTGTTGGCAAGTCGGCTCCAGTCCTGCGGTATGCAAGTAATTCTGCTGCTGGAATAATGTACAGAATCAGATTGCATATTAGTTTTAAACTAGTAAGATTGATTCCTTGTGACAAATTGAATGTGATATATCAAAGTTTATCTCCTTGATTTTCACTTCTATGGAACAATTGTTAATGAAAACAAGAACAAATGTGAAGTTGTTTTTTTTTGTTTTTGATTTTTTTTGTCTTTCGTGCTTGGGTACATCCAAAGCCCTGCCTTTGCTGTTTTAATAAGTTGATTTCAAGTTAGGTGACTAGTAAAGCTGCATTGGTGATATATTTAGTTTTTCCATTGTGCTGAGGATGCGGATTTGAATTTCATGGTTGGGTTCTTTTCAACCTCCTCCAAAATACAGTGAATAACTTGTCAAAGTGATATATTTTATTTTTCTGTAAATGGAAATTTGTAAACTTGGCCATTAATTGTGTATATTGCATGCCTAGGATGGCAATGGTTAGGTGGTGATTTAAAGAAGTGTGCAGCTTGAAGTGAGATATCAAGGCAATGGCTTGGTAAAAGAGATGAAATAGGGCTTCTAAAAAAAAACTTCATACCTGGAGATGGACACGATGGCTGCAGGAAAAGGCCACTGAAACACCAAAGTATGAAATTTAAAATTCGAAAAGTATAGTTTGACTACTGACATCCTTCCTCGATGAATAAACATGCAACAGACCTTTCGGGGGCAACTAGTCGGATGCTAGTAATATAAAATGTGGTAATTGTATAAACCTATACAAACTTTACATGTTTAAATTTATAAGTAGCCCAAGGCTTTGCACTTGTAATTGCAAGAAGTGACCAGTTGTGACGTAGGAACTAAATGTGTCAACAGTGCATGATAGACTTTTTTAAAAATAAGGGCTGTACTTTGTGTTCATTAAATTTCTTTTTCAAACTTGCAACTTTCTATAGCCCGCCCAAGTACAATTTTTTTTTTTAAAAGTACTTGTGTAGGATAACTTCACTGATTTCCTCCCTTGGCCTCTGCCCCAAATGATTTAATGTCCTTGATTTCAACCTTCATCTCAACTCCTCATGCTGTCTTCCTATCCTCTCTATTGGTCCCTTTATGCAGAATCCCCAAACTACATGAATAGCTTACTCTCTGATCTTGCCACATGGTCTTGATGGCCCATCATATTAGTTACAGATTAGACCACTTTTAATCACCACCAATATCACTCAACCCACTTCCCTTTCTACATCCCAATACTACTGCCATTTGTATCTGTTTCTAAGATAAAAAGCTATTCCCTCTGTTAATTTATAACAGCACTTGTAAAAAATTCAACCTGTTTGATATCTTTGTTCATTCACAGCATTTCTGCAACAACTTCACCTACCTTTTGATGCTTTGGTCCCCAATAAACCTATTACTCTGATTCTGGCTATGCCTTCAGTACAATTTTCAACACGGCATTCATGACCAGATCTAGTTGGATCACTTGAAAACTATTGCCCTGCACTCTGAAAATTCTCATCAATCAAGGTGATCCTATAATGCAAAGATAATTCTTTGCTTTTCTGTATTACAAGCTGTATTCCTAACCCCGTCTCCCTGTTTCATCAGCTTTTACTTCTGATATTAAATACAGCAAACTCACGACTTGCCATGAAGATTGAGGCCATTTCTTTTTCTGTATCCCTTCCCCTAGCTGATTTGATCAAATTTCCTCTGTTGCAACCCCTGCCTTCGACCTGAACACATCATTTTTTTTTAATCCCTCTTCTGTTTGCTGATTAAACCCTCAATGCACTCACCTTGCTAATGAGACCGACCTACTGATGTCTGTGATATTACCAGTAAACTATTGATCCCTTATTTATAGTATAATGAGATGATTATGCTAAACATGTTGTAACTGTTGATGTTACTCTGATACGACCAAGGTAGAAAAAAGTAGAACAGACAAGAGAGAACCCTGCAATGGAGCAGGGGTAAGACACTATCCTTGGGAGCTCTATTCAGTAATGTGTCAGCCTAAATAAATAATGCTACAGTACCGAAGAGAGTGGGAGAACCTTACTGTAGGATAATACCAGCTGGGGACCTTAGAGAGTAAGACTGGTGCCAGCCTTAACGGCAGCTGTTTCAAAGAGTGTATGTGTAGCGACCTAATGCCTAGAAAACAAGATGGCATAGTGTGCTTAAAAGCATCCATTTTCCTGAATGTTAGTTCCCTGTCTTTTTAGGTGTTTTCCCTCTCCCCTTTAGTTCAGCTCTTTTCTCAAAAAATGAACCCTTGACCACATAGCACCTTTCACATTACTGTCTTATTTCCAACCTTCCTTCTTTAAAGTTAAGGAATATAAAACACACAACAATGCAACAAGGAACAAGCCCTTCAGGTCTGAGCTGATATTTGTGCTGACCATAATGCCATTCTAAGTCCTTGAATATTTTGTCATGTCCCAAATCTGTGTCCATTGTTCTCAACTCCATGTTTGAATCCCTCTGATTAAATTTCTGTTGAAGTCTTGTGACTTCTCAATATGCCCTATAGCCTTTGGCATTTTTTTTAAAACCATTTCCGTTTCACAGCACTGTGACACGGTGGCAGTAGGTGAGACTGTCTTGTTTTATCCTTAACAATTTAATTATAACCTTAGAATCAGCTACAAAGTCTTCATTTTCATTCTCTAACACCATTATCTTTATCTTTAATATCACCAAGGATCTATCCTTGGTGGCCACCTATTTCTCATCCACATGCTGTTCCATGGTGACTTCATCTGAGAATACAGTGTTTGTCACACATACACTGGTGACTCCCAGTTCCACTTTGCTGCCATTTTTCTCAACTCTTCTTCTGCTGAAGTAGCAATGTTTACCTGACATTTTATGCAGAATGAGTAGAAATTTTGTCTAATTAAACATTGGGGAGCCGAAAGCCTTTGTTTTGGATCCGCATTCTGGACTCCATTCCCAGCTACTGTCCCCAATCCTCCCTGTGGTGAAATTCTGAAATTATGCCATTGACTTCGCATCATTGTCACGTTTGGTTGTACATATGCTTCTGATGGCATATTTCCTTTTTTACTAACACTTGTCTATTTCCACATTTAAAGCATCACCTGACTTTGCCCTGTCTCTCCGCACTTGTTGCAGAAATAGTCATTATTCCTTTGTTACCTCAAGACTTCTGTATTCGAGTGTAGTTCAGCTGGTTTCTCCCAAGTTCAATCTTTGCTAAACCTGAGACAATCGAGTACACTGCAAGTCTTGACTTACACCAAGGCCTGTTCCTTTAAAAACCCCTGCGTTCTCTGACCTATATTGGTGACTGGTCAAACAAAGCCCTGACTTTAAAATTCGTGTACTTGTTTTCAAATCCCTTCCAGATCATGACCCCTCCCTTTCACTGTAATCTCCTCCAATTTCTCAACCCTCGAGATATAGGGTTTCATCTCATTCTGGCTTCCTAGCAATGCCTTCATTTTCATAGCCCCATGCTATGAAATAACAACCCCCAGCGATCACCTTTCTGCATCGTTTTCATCCCTTTTAAGACATTTGTCAAAAACTAACTCTTTGCCATCTGATCAAATATCCCTTTATGAATCTGTGTGACGTTTTTATTTTCTAATACTCCTGTGAAGGACTTTGGAAGTTCTTATTCTGTGAAAGATGCTACAGTTATATAAAAAGATCAGTTACAGACAAAATCCACAGGGTGTTCATTTCAGCCAAAATACTTGGCTGTTTTATGTTGTCAAGCTTTCAAGGACCTTTTAAAGTTTAGTGCTTAAGTCCGAATCTGGGCTCCTGATTAGACTTGAATAGAACCCAAAGTATAACCTTAGACCTTTTATTTACAAAGAAAAATGTGCAGCTATTATGATGTCTTGCGGTCCACAGTTAATTGCATAGACTTTTAAGGAAGTTAAGTCAATTTTTGCATTTACCTTCCTCATAGAGGAAATTATTCAGGTTTTAGAATATTTAACTTTTACGATATTTATTGTTTCTTGATTTTTCTGAAGGTTATTAACCAGTTTATCTAGTTGATACTGTGCTTTCAACACCTCATAACAAAAAAATGTTGTCATCAATAATCTATTTTAACTTTTACTTGTTTTAAGGCATATTTAATAATTTGTGTTAGAGTTTAGTATGCGTCAGTCTTATTTTTGATGTTTTTATTTGCAAAGAAACAATGGCTTTTTTATTTAGCAGCTAGAGAAATAGTTGCTCCCCAAGCCAAGCTGTACCACCAAAGCTGCAATACTGGTATCTAGCCCAAAAGCAGGAGTTTTGTTTTCAGAAAAAAAACATGATAGTTCCAACCTGTCCAATTGCCACCCTGTTAATCCACCCTCCATATCAGTGCTGGAAAGGGTCATCGAAGATGGTTGTGATTGTTGGAGGTCAATTCCAGGACATTTTTTTCTTTACAGGTATTCGTCAGGATAGCATCCTAGGCCAGCACCTAGGCCAGCATTTCAGCTGTTTCATCAATAACCTCCTTTCCATCGCATTGTTGGAAGTGGGGATGCTTGTTGTTTGCACAAAAGCACCATTTGTGCTTCCTCCAATTCTGAAGTGATCTGTTTCCATATGCAGCAAGACCTGGAAAACATCTAGGTTTGTGCTGATAAATGGCAAGTAATATTTGCGTGTCAAAGATGCTAGGCAATGACAATTTCCAATGAGAGAATTCTAATCATTGCCCCTTGATGTTCAGTTGTATTGCAATCACTGAATTCAATAGTCAGTTTGCTCGGGGCTACTATTGATCGGAGACTGAACTGGACTAGTCGTATAAAAGTATGTAAACATGAGAGCAGTATAGAGGTTAGGAACTGTGCAAAAATGATGCCTCCAAAAATAAACAACCATTTCCCATTCAACTTGTGTCGCTAAATCTTGAATTGGGACCTTTGCACAATCTTATGATTTACATACAAGAATGCTGCCAGTTAAGCCAAGCTAATTTGTAAGAGAGATAATGGGAACTGCAGATGCTGGAGAATTCCAAGATAATAAAATGTGAGGCTGGATGAACACAGCAGGCCAAGCAGCTTCTCAGGAGCACAAAAGCTGACGTTTTGGGCCTAGACCCTTCATCAGAGAGGGGGACGGGGAGAGGGAACTGGAATAAATAGGGAGAGAGGGGGAGGCGGACCGAAGATGGAGAGCAAAGAACATAGGTGGGGAGGTAGGGAGGGGATAGGTCAGTCCAGGGAAGACGGACAGGTCAAGGAGGTGGGATGAGGTTAGTAGGTAGATGGGGGTGCGGCTTGGGGTGGGAGGAAGGGATGGGTGAGAGGAAGAACCGGTTAGGGAGGCAGAGACAGGTTGGACTGGTTTTGGGATGCAGTGGGTGGGGGGGAAGAGCTGGGCTGGTTGTGTGGTGCAGTGGGGGGAGGGGACGAACTGGGCTGGTTTAGGGATGCGGTGGGGGAAGGGGAGATTTTGAAGCTGGTGAAGTCCACATTGATACCATTAGGCTGCAGGGTTCCCAGGCGGAATATGAGTTGCTGTTCCTGCAACCTTCGGGTGGCATCGTTGTGGCACTGCAGGAGGCCCATGATGGACATGTCATCTGGAGAATGTGAGGGGGAGTGGAAATGGTTTGCGACTGGGAGGTGCAGTTGTTTGTTGCGAGGTGAGCGGAGGTGTTCTGCAAAGCGGTCTCCAAGCCTCCGCTTGGTTTCCCCAATGTAGAGGAAGCCGCACCGGGTACAATGGATGCAGTATACCACATTGGCAGATGTGCAGGTGAACCTCTGCTTAATGTGGAATGTCATCTTGGGGCCTGGGATAGGGGTGAGGGAGGAGGTGTGGGGACAAGTGTAGCATTTCCTGCGGTTGCAGGGGAAGGTGCCGGGTGTGGTGTGTTTGGAGGGCAGTGTGGTTCGAACAAGGGAGTCACGGAGAGAGTGGTCTCTCCGGAAAGCAGACAGGGGTGGGGATGGAAAAATGTCTTGGGTGGTGGGGTCGGATTGTAAATGGCTCAAGTGTCGGAGGATGATGCGTTGTATCCGGAGGTTGGTAGGGTGGTGTGTGAAAACGAGGGGGATTCTCTTAGGGCGGTTGTGGCGGGGGCGGGGTGTGAGGGATGTGTTGCGGGAAATACGGGAGATGCGGTCAAGGGCGTTCTCGATCACTGGGGGGGGAACCGTAAAGAACCGTATTTCCCGCAACACATCCCTCACACCCCGCCCCCGCCACAACTGCCCTAAGAGGATCCCCCTCGTTCTCACACACCACCCTACCAACCTCCGGATACAACGCATCATCCTCCAACACTTGCGCCATTTACAATCCGACCCAACCACCCAAGACATTTTTCCATCCCCACCCCTGTCTGCTTTCCGGAGAGACCACTCTCTCCATGACTCCCTTGTTCGCTCCACACTGCCCTCCAACCCCACCACACCCGGCACCTTCCCCTGCAACTGCAGGAAATGCTACACTTGTCCCCACACCTCCTCCCTCACCCCTATCCCAGGCCCCAAGATGACTTTCCACATTAAGCAGAGGTTCACCTGCACATCTGCCAATGTGGTATACTGCATCCATTGTACCCGGTGCGGCTTCCTCTACATTGGGGAAACCAAGCGGAGGCTTGGAGACCGCTTTGCAGAACACCTCCGCTCAGCTCGCAACAAACAACTGCACCTCCCAGTCGCAAACCATTTCCACTCCCCCTCACATTCTCTAGATGACATGTTCATCATGGGCCTCCTGCAGTGCCACAATGATGCCACCCGAAGGTTGTAGGAACAGCAACTCATATTCCGCCTGGGAACCCTGCAGCCTAATGGTATCAACGTGGACTTCACCAGTTTCAAAATCTCCCCTTCCGCTACTGCACCACACAACCAGCCCAGCTCTTCCCCCCCCCCCACCCACTGCATCCCAAAACCAGTCCAACCTGTCTCTGCCTCCCTAACTGGTTCTTCCTCTCACCCATCCCTTCCTCCCACCCCAAGCCGCACCCCCATCTACCTACTAATCTCATCCCACCTCCTTGACCTGTCCGTCTTCCCTGGACTGACCTATCCCCTCCCTACCTCCCCACCTATCTTCTTTTCTCTCCATCTTCGGTCCGCCTCCCCCTCTCTCCCTATTTATTCCAGTTCCCTCTCCCCGTCCCCCTCTCTGATGAAGGGTCTAGGCCCGAAACGTCAGCTTTTGTGCTCCTGAGATGCTGCTTGGCCTGCTGTGTTCATCCAGCCTCACATTTTACTAATTTGTAAGACATGACATTTCTCTGTGCTGGTTCATGTGTGGCTCCATATTTAGTTCCCTATAAACACGTTTCTCAAAATGCATTTTACTTGTTTTACGTGCATGCAACAATATTTGTTTTGGTCTAAATTACAAAATTGGTCCAGCAGTCATAACATGATTGACATTTGGTTACGTCCATTCTCATAATACCGAATAGCTCTAAAACCTTTTACTGCAGTTGTGGACAGAAGTTGAATGTAATGGTGGCTGATCAATGATGGATTACCTTTTTTACTGGTAGTTTGTTAATATTGTAATGGTCGTTTTTGCCAAAAGTTACAGCATCTACCAGAGATTGCCCTCTATCAAAAAAAGAGAAAAAAGTTTGGGATAAAAATGAGTCCAAGGATTACAGCCAGGTGTTTTTAACAATATTCTGATTCAGGTGTTTCTGCATTTTGCTGGCAGTAGCACCTCAAGTTGAAGAGTATTCAGCTGTTCAATTAAATTTAATTCACCATTTCAATTAATATTTGAAGACTAATAGAAGGTAAATTTCCTGCAGATGCTGGAAATCTGAAATAAAAGTAGTGGAAACACCCATGTATCTGTTGAGGGAGAAACAAAGTTTCAATTCTATGACTTTACATGAATGAATGAAAGAAAGGTAACATTATCTGTAGCAGTATGAAGATTTGTATCATCACTGTGAGCAACTTCTTTACTGAATGTGCAAGTTTTGATCTCGGACAGGAATGTTGAATTTGAGACACTAGCTATCCAAAAAGATATGATTTCCAGAGAACAGAATGGCCTCTGTGTATTAATTGCTAAGTCAAATGTATGCATTTTGTAAGTTATCTACATTTGTTAACTGTCTTCAAGAATATTGTTCTGTATTGTTAAAGGGTTCAGTTGACTCTTAATTCTGCTGGATTCCTAATATATGCCTTAATGTCGTCTCCAACAAACATGTTTTTTAAATAATTGTTTATTTAATTGGACTATTAGAATTAGAGAAGATTGTGTCTTTCTCGTATCCACAAAAACAACACTTTTTAGAAGTGACTTCAGGTAGAATCTTATTCGGAGCTGAACAAAGTGGGCTGGGGGAGAAGTGCAGTCGAATCATACAAGAAGTCCAGTGAAGCCTGTCTTGAAGTCATGCTCAACTCACCACATCTTTTAACTGAGTTCTGTGTGTTGTGGATTGATTTTGGCTAGGCAGCAGTGAGTTGCCTGTTTAGAATCATTATTGCTTGTTAATGATTTTTATTCACTGCAGATCTTGCCTCATTTAATGTACAACATTTTATCCCATCACCTGCTGCAAGCTAACTGGCGGCTGAGAACTCTTGAAATGAAAATCAGTGAGTACCTGGTGACTTCAGCATGCTTCAAAGGACCTCCACATTAAACATTGGGCATAAACATCTCTGGATTGGAGACCCACCCCCCTCTATAATCATGGACATTGGACATTGGCATCTAATGTGCCCCAGCCTCTCAACCTTAACAGCACATCTCTGATTCACACATTGGAACTTTCATGCTATACCACAGGTGCAATGACAAGTGTCACTCTTGGCATTCAGGGCTATATAACCAGCTTATGGACTGGACCAGGCTGCACATCACGTATGTTTGCTTGCTATCTTAGTGCCAACTGACTTTGAGCCTAGCTGGGTAGTTGTCACGCTCCTGCCTTGCTTTTTTATGACTTGCCCATCAGCCCAAGATACCAGGCTGGTAGTACTTGTACCTTGTCGTACTGTTTAGCATAGAAACAAAACCAAAAAGCTTGTCATATTAGCCTTCAGTCAGGTTGCCCAAGCTAAGTGGGGATCTCACCACGCAGACATGGTCTGATGTGTTGGCCTTTTCTGTAGATCTTTGGCGAGCAGGGCATCCTGCCTCTACCATCCTATCCAGCGTGATTTCCAGGTCCAGCCTACAAAGCCAACTGCCAATCTTCCCTTCTCTGCCACGTCCAAGGCAAATATTAAGAATTGTGTAATTGTGTCAGCTCTGGACTAACCAGTGTTCGTCTGGCTGTATAATTGCTATTGAAAGGTAGTTTTGACGTCAGGAATGCCAGTCCATTCTGAGATAGCCCAGCAGTGGTAGATGGGTCCTGGTATAGCAACTCTCGGAATGGGACTAGCATTCGATGAGAGACCCTCTGTCGGGATGCGATATGTAGTTAATGAGGCAGCTTTAGAAAGATGTGGTGAAGAAACTTGCTGAGCATCGCAGATAGCAACCCTCCACAAAACTCAACAAAACTGTCAGTTAGCCAAAAAAAGGAAATTTAACTCGTATACTTCACCAATTTCTAATACCGAGTGTTCTGTCTGTTCTACTTATTTGTTACAATAATTGAACGTGGCTGTGGGCATTCAAAATGCTTTGCTTTAAACCTTCTAAATTGATGGCAAGAATCTTGTGTTGACTGTAATAAGTGACTGTGACCCGCATTTGTATTTGTATCTGGGTTACATCAGCGATTGAGAATGAAATGGCCCATGAATGAAGGCTTTTGGCAGGTGTGAGAAAGTGGCTTTGGAAAAGATTGCACTTGGTAACGATCATCAGAAAGAGTCAATGAGATCATAGGACCGGTGCTTAAAACCAATGGCTCGCGTGGGATTTTATTTTTTGAGCAAACTGGATAACCACTAGATGGTAGTATGATGCAATTCTGATATCCACTTCTACCTCCTATTCAAAGGCTGTCCGTGAGCTATACATTGACTCTCTCCGTCACTTCAATCCTAAAATGTATTTACCCAAATCGTCCAGTCTATGAATCATTGAAGATGTATATTGGAAGATTCACGTCAGGACCTTGTAGATTCTTGGTGCACAGATCTACAAACGAAATTAGCTGGAAGTTTCAACTTCTGACCGCTGATCCCCGGCCGTTCCAGGCTCTCCATGAATGTCCCCGACACTGAGGTCGGATGGATACTTGGGTTAGGTATGTAGAATTTACCTGGAAACTTAACCAGGAAGTGCAAATCATTTTAATACTTGATTCAATTCTGTAATTAGCATAACTCGGCACAAAAACCAACACTCTTTCTCCCCCACCCCACCCCCCGATCTGTTCACCCCCAGCACCCAACTACCCACCCTCCCCAACCAGGCTTGACCTGTAACTGACAAAATGACTTCTGCAAAACAGCATTTGATCTAACAATTGGGTGCTTTTCAACTCAACATTGAAGTTTAGCAATCATGTATCATAACATAGCCATTCATAACCCTTCTAGATCCATTGTTTGTTCCTGTACTTGTTCTGTTATTGCCAGTCTCCTTTTGCTGAGTACATTTCTTTTTTATGTAATTGTATCTGTTATCCACCTTCTCGCCAAAAAAATCACTTTTGTTCTGTTCTTCCTTCTCCTCCCCTCTTTAAACTGCACTGTATTTGTTTAAAAATCTGTAACTTTTATTATTGACCTAAAACTTTAACTCTGCTTTTCTTTCTGCAAATGTTACCTGAACTGCTGAGCATTTCCATCTTTCTTTTATGTCAGGTTTTCATGATTAGTAGGAATTTGCATTTGTCATTGTTATCCTCTTTTTCCCTGTCTTTAACATTTATCTATATCTCTCTTCACAGCCTGTAAGAATAAAACATGCTTTGCCTTGTGCATTCTCACTATTACAAGTGAGGTTAGCCATGATATTGCTGATCATTCATTCCCTAATTGAAAACAAAATCATTACCCAACAACCCGCACAATCTAGTTTCAGAGTGCTGCTGTTTAGAAGCTTGCTCAAAAATTATCCAACAAGAAAATTGTAACATTAAATTATCCTTACTATTATGCACATTATTTTGACTAATAATAATTACCGTTTAATGAGCCTAAGGAATTGAGGTTGACTAGTGAAGCATCTGAAAAGATGAGATGGGTGTGGAATGGTTTACGCAGGAATAGAACTTAGGCAACAATATTGGAAGACTTGAGCACCAGTGGTGAGTTTGGCGAGTTTTTTAATCCTCCAGAACAAATAGGAAGCATTCTAAAGGTTCGAGTTACAGGAATGCATTGTTATGACCAGATCCTGGCCGAGCTTCCCCAATTCATTAAGGTTCCGATGTGATACCCCAAGCTGATAAAATCCCAGGTCTGGAGGGATGCATTGTCTCCCTTTTTTTAAATTCACATGCCCCCCACTTCCTTTTTTAGTAGCTTGCAGAAAGATTATTTAAAAAGGTGTGGATACAATTTTTGCAGACCCAAATGAGCTTTATATTTTTAAAACAAACTAACATAATCAAGATTTTTTTCAATTGACAAAGTGTCAGTGTATTAATTACTAAATGCTAGAAGAAAGAGTCATGCAACACGTATGCACAGGTTAGAAATAAGAGGTGGGCCCAAAAGGATAAAAGGTAAACATACACCAGTCTAATATCAAAAATGTCTGCAATTGGTTGAGATTCCAGCTGTACAAAACTCTGGTGCCACACTTGGAGTATTGCGTACTGTTCTGGTTGTCGCATTATAGGAAGGATGTGGAAGCATTGGAAAGGGTGCATAAGGATATTTACCAGGATGTTGCCTGGTATGGAGGGAAGGTCTTACGAGGAAAGGCTGAGGGACTTGAGGCGGTTTTCGCTAGAGAGAAGGTTAAGAGGTGACCTAATAGAGACATACAAGAGGATCAGAGGATTAGAAAGGGTGGACAGTAAGAGCCTATTTCCTCGGATGGAGATGGCTAGCATGAGGGGACTAGCTTTAAATTGAGGGGTGATAGATATAGGACAGATGTCAGAGGTAGGTTCTTTACTCAGTAGTAAGGGTGTGGAATGCCCTGCCTGCAACAGTAGGAGACTCGCCAAGTTTAAGGGCATTTAAATGGTCATTGGATAAACATATGGATGATAATGGAATAGGGTAGGTAAGATGGGCTTCAGTTTTGTTTCACAGGTTGGCGCAACATCGAGGGCCGAAGGGCCTGAACTGCGCTGTAGTGTTCTATGTTCTGTTCTGTAGTTCTGATGTTTTTCAGTCATGATGAATTCTAGCATTCAGGGCGAGTGATATTATTTTGTTGACCTGTTTCAGTCTGGTTTGCAGCACTGAAAGTGAGAGAGGGCCATCACTTTACCTGCAACACCATGACCACAGGCTGGTTCTTCAATTGTAAGTTTCACAGCATGCTAAGTTCTGAACACAGGCTGATACACTCAAGTGTTCGGTCCCACTAGTCCATTCCAATACAGTTGAAACAGGCTTATTTAACTCCTATCCTTGTGCATTCCTGGTATTTAAAGTAGACATCAGTGAGAGGTGGCTTTCTGTTAACAGGACTGGTGGTTTGCACTTTGTTATCTCTTAAGTCTCTCCATGTTTGAGGTTTCCCTAATAAGTTACATGTGTGAAATCCAATTGAATTGTCACAAGACTTTGCCAGTCACTGAATTTAAATCTGCAATTTCATTTTTGGAACAGCCCTCTTTTTAAAAACAATACATTTGGAGTTAAACATAATATTTATAAATGTTCAGGGTTCTGATTAATCATTGTAAAAACAGAATCTTCAGCTGCAGCTTTGAATGGTTTTAAACAATACAGAGATATCACATAGACACAGTGTTGGATTTGGTGTGGATTGGAAATGGCTCCATTTTAGGTGTGCAAAAGATTTTGGAGGATGAAGGATAGGTGGCCATTAATGGTAAGCTCCATTTGGAGTGGACAAGAAGTGATAAAGGTATCTTGAAGCAGTAACAGCAATGAATAATGTTGTAGGGTTTGAGAGGGGAAGACTTTCTGATGCAGAGCATATCATTCCAGAATTTCAGCTCCAAGCCAATTAAGATAGGAAGGCTGTAAATGATGTGGTTCCACCTGTGACAGTCACTGGCAAGGGCTGTAAAATCAATGGTTAAAAAGAAATAGACACCGGAAGGGTCTGTCTTAACTACATTATCCTTCTTTTAAATATGGATTTGGGATGGATTTCAGACAGCCATCTGATGCCAGAGGAGGTGGTGAGAGAGCTGCTGGATAGATAGAGCTGGTATGCTATAAATGTGGACTTTGACACCATGTTGATGGATGATTTTTCTGAGGAACAGCATGAATGGGAAGTCAAAGGGAGAATTGTGAGGGATTCGGAGAGATTGTAGTAGAGCACCAGCATATCGGGCAGTGAGTTGTGGAAATTAAAAGCCTTATGGACTAAGGTTTAGCACCTCATTAACTCATTGTTTAAGAGACTTAAACTTCACATTCACAGCATTGGTTAATTTTCTTAATTTAATATTTTGATTAATTTGGTAATAAACTGTAGTTTTAACTGAGCAAGAAACTTTGGAGAAAGTAACTTGGGCACAGTTCTTTGGCTAATATGGTTTGTTCTATTATGCAATGGTATAACTGACACATTAATTGGAAGTCATTTGAATTTATTTTAAATCTTCCAGTCGGTATTTAACTCTCTCTTACTTTTATGATTTTGCTACCTTGATCTCCATTTCCAAGGGATTCACTCAAGGTGGTGTGTGTATTCGATGCAACACCATCACTTACGTATTTATACATGTATAGAAAGTGCACCCCCTACTGTTGCATCTGAAGAAGAGCCTTAAATAATTGTTTATTTGCTTTCAATCCGAGACCATTCTGAATTCCAGTGAATATTGGAAAATTATATCAAACGCTTCAGTTATATGTGCAGTTATCTCTTTTAGGACCCTAGGCTGTAAATGTAGTTTGTTGGGTCACAGCGGTTTATCAAATTTTAATTCTCAAGTTTCCCTAATTCTTCTTTCATACTAATTCTTTTTACTCTAATACGTGATGTTGTATGTAGTTTAATTTATATATGTAAATAACTTATTTTTGAATTTGGATTTTTAAATTTTCAACAAGTGACATACAGGGTGTTTGTGAATCTGAAAGGTGTAATTAGTATTTCTGTACCCATGGTGATTTCTTTTAAAATGACTTAAGAGACAGACACCCTCAAAGAAATAATCCATATTTATTTATATCGGGAACTATTACAAGCAAATAAAATATTCAACGTGGTACATTCAACTTTCTGATAAAAAGTTATTGACTTTTTTTAAAGCTTTATAGGTAAATACTATAGCTTGGAGTGAGAGCTTTCAGTTTTAGTTTCATTTTGTAATTTCCACAGTGTACTGAGCTAAAGATGGACAAGTTAAGCGACTGCTCCCAAGGAATAGGGAAGATAGCTTAGATTTGTTAAAGACTAGATTGTCTCAGATTTAGAGTCTGAAAATAGTTACAGACCAGGAGTATTTGGGCAAAACCTTGATGGGGTTATTTGAAGATGCAAAGGTTTAAGCTCAGATGTTTGAAGGCTTCAAGAACAGGTTATCAGATTGTCTAGACTAGGAGGTTATAGTTAAACTAAGCCCATATAAGTGACAGAGAAGGAGATTCTCTTTGGTATGAGTACTGTAAAGGTGCTTTTGGGATTTGTACAGGAGTGATTTTTGGGAAGGATGGGATTGTATCTTACCATTTTTTAACTGTTAGATGTGTGTTATATGTAAATAGTTTGGTTTATTCTAGTTTGTCTTCATTTCTTTTGTGTAATAAGCTTCTGCTTGTTCTTAAACCCAAATCTGTAATATTTTGCGCATATGTTTCAGTGAGCGACTACTTCATTAAAACCAAAAGAAAACAAAATATGATCTATCAAACCATGTTTCAGTCTGGGATCTGATTTTTTTCCAGTAATAGTAGCAACCAGGATTATAACTGTTACCTCTGTATCTCATGTGTGATTTGAGTCTCTCTACTTTGAATTAATCCACTTTAAATACCTTTCGGTGTACCTGCCTGTTGCAGTAGAAATGTCAACTCCCAGAGAGACCAGGGTGTTATATAATAACATGTGTAATATTGTAGCTGACTGATCTTTTTTGTTTAAAGATAGCCTCTCTAAAGTGTAATTTGCTGGCGCCTCACCCAACCCACATGGGCATTTTCAGGGTCAACCTTGGCACTTAATGTTAAGTGGATATTCAGCCATGGTGACTAATCCTCCTCTGATATCCCAGTTTCTGGTCTCAGTTATTGGATAGCATTTGACACTACTAACTTGTCAGAACTTTTCTTCTCCTAACCCAAGTAACTAGGCCAGTTTTAGCACTCCAACTGCTGCACCGTCTGAGATCAGCTACTACTCTCAGACCCAAATTGAATCTGTTCAGGCAAAGTTCATGGAATGTATCCATGGTAGTTTCCTCGATTGGTATGTAATGGGACCCTCAAGGAGGCAAGCTATCCTGTATGTGGTGCTGTGTATTGAGACAGGAATAATTGATTATCAAGTAGTTAGGGATCCTCTCTGAAGGAGCAATCACATTATGGTTGTACTTAATATACAGATGGCGGGTGAAAATGGAAAATCCAATACCAGTGTCTTGTGCTTAAACAAAGGGGTCTATAATGGAATGAGGGACTTGGCTAAGACTGAGGTGGGAGCAACAACTATATGGTAGGACAATTGAGGAACAGTGGGGGACTTTCAAAACAATTCTTTTTTTCTCCACAGTGCTCAGCAAAAGTATGTACCAGTGAAAAAGAAGGGCTATAGGAAAAGTGATGATCAGCCATGGATACCAAATTGAAAGCAAATGCATACATAGTGGCAAAGATTAGTGAGAAACTAGGTCCTTGGGAAATCTTTAAAGGTCAACAGAAAACCATGAAAAAAGCTATCAAAAAAGTTAGATGGATTATGAGAGTAAACTAGTTTTGAATGTAAAAACAGCAAAATGTTCTATAAATTTATAAAATGAGGAAGAATGGCTAAGGTAAACATCAGTCCTTTCAAGGATGAAAAGGGGGAATTTGATAATGGGGAATGCGGTAATCGCCAAGGCATGAAACAGATATCTTATGTCAGTCTTCATGGTGGAAAACACAAATAACATGCCAATAATTGCCAAGGAGGCTGTCCCAGGTGAGGACCTAGAAACTCTCATTATCACTGAAGAGGCAGTGCTGGGCAAGCTAATGGGGCTAAAGGTAGACAAGTCTCCTGGCCCTGATGAAATGTATCCCGAGGTATTAAAAGAGATGATGGGGGAAATAGCAAATGTACTTGTAGTAATTTACCAAAAATTTTATGGTCTCTGGGTCCATGCTGGCAGATTGGAAAACAACAAACATGACACCACTGTTTAGAAAAGGAGATAGGCAAGTAATCACAGGCCTGTTAGCTTAACTTCTGTCGTGGGGAAAATGCTTGAATGTACCAGTAAGAAAAAGTGAGACATCTGGATAGAAACTGTTCCTTTAGGCAGGTGCATCATGGGTTCATGAAAGGCAGGTCATGTTTAATTTACCGGAATTCTTCGCGGACATTACAAGTGCAGTGGACAATGGGGAATGAATGAATTTGATGTATCTGGATTTCCAGAATGCATTTGACAAGGCGCTGCACAAAAGGCTGCCGCATAAAATAAAGGTGCACGGTGTTATGGGTCATGTGTTAACATGGAAAGAGGTTTAGTTAACTCTCAAAACAAAAAGTGGGGATAAGTGAGTGTTTTTCTGGTTGGTGACCAAGGGCTAGTGGTATACCTCAGGGATCAGTTGGAGCCCCAATTATTTACAAATTACATATATGGTTTAGAGTTGGGGACCAACTGTAATGTGTCAAAGTTCGCGAATAACATAAAAATAAGTGGTAAAACAAAGTGTCTAGAGGACACGAAGTCTGCTGAGGGATATAAGCTAGTGCGTTTGGTTGCCGATGTTTTATTACCCTGCTAGGTAACATGGTCAGTATGCCTCCGGTGAAACATTGGTGTTCCGTCCCACTTGTTATTTATTTGCCTCGGTCTCCTGGGCTGGTTGACATCCATAAAATGAGTGGTAATACAGAGTGTGCAGAGGGCATTGGAAGTCTGCAGAGGGATATAGATAAGTGAGTGGGCAAGGTGCTGTCAGAGGGAGTGCAATGTTAGTAAATGTGAGGTTGTCCATTTTAGTAGGAGTAATAGCAAAATGGGCTATTACTTAAATAATGAAAAATTACAGCATGCAGAAGGACCCAGGTGGTGTTGTGAATGAATCACAAAAAGTTGGTTTGCAGGTGCAGCAGGTAATTAAGAAGGCAAATAGAATATTGTCCTTTATTGCTAAAGGGACTGAATTTAAATGCAGGGAGGTTTGCTGCAGCTGTATAGAGAGCTGGTAAGGCCACACGCAGAGTACTGTGTGCAATTTTTGTCTCCTTGCCTGAGAGAGGATGTACTGACACTGGAGAGGGTGTAGAGGAGGTTCAGTAGGTCGATGGTGGAATTGGGAGGGTTGGCCTCTGCGGAGAGATTGAGTAGTTTGGGACTATACTTATTGGAATTTAGAAGAATGGGGTGGGGGATCTCATGGAAACATAAAGTGATGAAGGGAATAGACAGGATAGAAGCAGAAATCTTGTTTCTACTGGCTGAGGAAACTAGAACTAAGGGGAACAGCCTCCAAAATGAGGAGCAGATTTAGACTGAGTTGAGGAGGAACTTCTTCACACAAAGGGTTGTGAATCTGTGGAATTTCCTGCCCAGTGATGTAATTGAGGCTACCTTGTTGAATGTTTTTAAGGCAAATAGATTTTAGAACAGCAAAGGAATTAAGGTTTATGGTGAGTGGATGGGTAAATGGAGCTGAGCCCATTTAAAAAACCAGTCACGATCTTATTAATGATGGAGCAGGCTCAATGGAGCGGATGGCCTACTCCTCATTTCTCACACTGTGTTCTTACCTGTGCCCTTGGTTCAGTGCACTGCTACCTTCACTTTGAGGTGTTAATTATACTGATGATTCTTCTCCAAAATATATACATTTGGGTAGTTATGTTTCAAAAATGTTCTTGCAGATTGCCATGCTCAATTTAGATTTGTAGAAGACATT
Source organism: Stegostoma tigrinum (assembly GCF_030684315.1). Taxonomy (NCBI): domain Eukaryota; kingdom Metazoa; phylum Chordata; class Chondrichthyes; order Orectolobiformes; family Stegostomatidae; genus Stegostoma; species Stegostoma tigrinum. The sequence continues at coordinate 29,773,519 of NC_081372.1, forward strand.
TTAGATCTCTGCAATGAATAACGAGTTGGGAATGAATTAATTAAAAATTAAAGCTGTGTGCAATGAACAGTACAAGATTTTCAGCATATTAAATATTAGAAGTTTTTTGAAATTTTCTATTTGGACATTCCCTGCAAACATTACTAAAGATGCTTGTGTTAACTTCTGAAAGATGTTATTAGTGACTGAAAGAAAAAAAAGTACAATTTTTATTTTCAATATACATCAAAACCGGTGTATTCATACAGAAGGAAGGACAAACAAAATACAAAGATTAACTTCCTTCACAGGCCCTTGTGTTTCGCAAACCCCACCATCAAAACCAAGTCACATTTAATTTGCCTCAACAGAATATATTTCTGAAGGCACATTTTACAAAACAATGTAGGTTGACATTTCACAGTTACTTGTGTCCTTCTATCCTTATTTACAATCAGGATAAGGCCAACTCAACATTGCCTGTGGGATAAAATTTATTCTGGAGTTTGTTGTCCAATTACGATGTCCATTCTTTATTTACTTTTAACGAAAACAGAAATTGCTGGAAAAGCTCAGTAGGTCTGGCAGCTTCTGTGAAGGGAAATCAGAGTTAATGTTTCAGGTCCAGTGACCCTTATACAGAACTGATGGTAGTTAGGAAAGTGTTCATTTTTACGCAAAAGATAGGGTGTAAAGAGCAAACAATAGGTGTGAATAGAGCCCAAAGAGAGAGAAGAACAGTTGGACAGACAAAGGTGTGGATAACGAACAGGCAAGGAGGGTGAGTAGCTGTTAATGGAAACTGTTAGTGGCTAGTGTGTAATAGCAGACCCTGTGATAACAAGGCTTGACATAGGAGAGACCAAGCCCTTAAATTGTTGAACTTGATATTGAATCCAGAAGGCTGTAGAGTTCCCAAGTGGAAAGCGAGTTTTATTCTTCCAACTTGTGCTCAGCTTTGCTGCAACATACAGTAAGCCTGAGCCAGAGAAGTTGACCAGGGAGCAAGGTGGTACGTTGAAGTGGCAGGCAACTGGAAGCTGAGGGTCTTTTTCTGTGGACAGAACATAGAATGAGTGACCGCTTTGCAGAACATCAATGTTTTGCTGCCCCAGTGTAGAGGAGACCACATTGTGACCAGTGAATGCAGTAGACTAGACTCTGTGAAGTGTGGGTAAAGTGCTGCTTCACCTGGGAAGGTGTGGTTGGGCCCTTAGATATTGAGGAAGAAGGAAGTAAATGGATAGCAGTTACATCTTCTACAGTTGCGGGGGAAGATATGATGAGGTCTTGGGGTGGGGTGGGGTTGATGGGGGCTGGTGGTGTTATGAGTGAAGGAGGAGTGGACCGGGTTGTCCCAGAGGGAATAATCCCCTGTAGAAGGCTGACAAGGGAGGTGAGGAGAATATGTTTCTGCTGGTGTCATCCTGCTGAAGGTGGCAGAAATGGTGGCTAATGATTTTCTAGATGTGGTTGCTCATGGGATTGTAAGAAGGGTAAGGGGAACTCTGTCAACGTTGTGGGAAGGAAAAGAGGGGATGAGGGCCAAAGTGCGCGAGATGAGTCAAACTTCTTTAACTTGACACTACAGTCTGGTCATTTAGGCTGGTTTCTACATAAATGTTGCCAACATCAGTCTGTGTCAGGTTTTCCTGTGATTCTGTACATTCTCAAATGTCAAAGCCAGTGTAAAATAAACAATAACTAAAATTTCCAACACACACTCTCCCTTCATGTGGGAGTAGTACCTAATTAGCTAAGTGAGGTTTTGCTGGATACAATCCTGGATTGACACATGGTCTAAGATATTTATATTTATTGTTTTGCGTCAAACTGGCGTAAACCAATTATGTGCTGATTTCCTCAGATTATTTCAGAAAGCTTTGTTCAACACCTCTCTCATGGTGTAAGTGTGCAGAAACAAGGGACAGAAAATCTGCAATTGCGCAGGAAGAAATTGAGGTCTTGATGTTCAGGCAGACAGTTCCATAGAGCCAAAGTGGATGGAAAAGAATCAAGGAACAACAATGTTGAGTTGGACAAGATAGGGAAGCAAGGCAAATGATGGATTTGAAGATAAGGATCTTAATATTGATTTGAAAGAAATTAATCCAGTAAAGCATTCTTTGAACAAAAGTCACATGAATCTACGTCTTTGCCCACTGAAACTGGGCTGTAACATTCTACACTGACATTGCTTCCTGGTTAGCGGAAGCTGTGCATGTAGTCAGCAATTATTTGAAGTTGGCAAGGATATTTGTTGTGTACTGGCTGACTTTTAAAGTTGAAGCACCTAGAAGGTCGGACAAAATAAAACAGAAAATGCTAGTTAAGTAGTGCCAGTAGCATCAGAAATCCTACAGTTTCGGTGATCTACTACAGCATTTTGATTTTCTTGAAGACTGGACAGTTCTTCAGTACACAGTTAGAAATTCTGTATCAGTTTACAGTGTACAGCAGTTCACTTGAGCAGTTACAGATTTTGTTTTGCTTTGCACATCTATTTCTGTGATAGCTTAGCGGTTACTTACTACTTTCTGCCAAGGAAGAAAAAGATTTTGATCTAGGGCACTTGTCAAGTGGTGATTTAAATTGGCTGATTGTGTAGTGCATATGAGAAATCTGGGATAACAACCTGAAGAATTCAAACATTTATCTGCCATCATAATCAGCAAACCTGTGTTCAATTTGACATGACAGGGTACTGGGGCCATTGTCACATGGAAAGGAGATTGTGATAGAAAACCTTTAGAAATACTTTTAAACTTTGTTTCTTATAACACAAAAATAAATCTGTTTGTTTTGTTTTGTTAAGTAGTGGCAGGTGTACATCGTGCAAAATATGTTTTCTGTAAATCATGTAAATATATTTTTAAAATTCCAAACGGAAACTGGAGACTAATATTAATGAGTATCATAGTACTCCAAGTACCTGACTATAGAAGTCCCTATCATCCTTTAAAAGCACAAATGACATTCCATTCTTGGTATTTCTTTTGTGGTGCAAAAATACAAAAATATCTTCAGCATAAATTGTACAGAACTGGTCATGATCTGTCAGAAATTGTCGGTTGTTCTCAGCAACACCAGAGGTTAGAGAAACTGAGCATACTCTGAGATGTTTCAAACAAATGATTGTCATGCTTGTACCACATGTCACAGCGATACCAATGGGAAACTGAGCTGCATGTTCGTGACTGATTCTTGTTTAATAGTCTATTTAACAATCTTCGCTATTGTCACTGACTTATAGTAAAATGTATACTAGGAAGAGGGGGAGACAAATAGTGTTTTAACGCCTCTGCGGTTTCTCTCCCTGGTTGTTTGTAGCAAAGAGGCAAATTGTAATTGTATTTTAATTGCTAAAGATTTGCAGGGGAAGTCTGAAGACTTCACCACCCTAATCAGTAGAGGTACCCATTTGCTGTTCAGTTCTTTAACTCGTACCTTCCTCAAATTTGTTTGAAATTTTGGACAAGCAATCATGCTACAATAAATATAAAGACTTTCAGAGAACTTGAGTCAAATGACATTTTTCAGCCAGTTACAGAAATACTGCTGTATGCTAAATTTATGACAGTAATTTATAACCAGACTTAATGGCAGGGAGGGTATAGAAAAAAATCTCATGTTGCTTGAATGCAACTGGTCAAATTACTGAGATGATTAGCTTCAGGGAATGAAATCGTGGTAGGAAGCTGCATCTTGGTATCCTTTGGCCATTCCCCTGTTGAGGAAGGGAAAACTGAAAACTGGGAGAGTTGCTGGCTGTTGGTGGTAAAGAGAGCAATTATCAGCAAGTGAAGAGGCACCGAATCAGTGTTGGAAACCTGGGTGAAGACGAGATTGGGCCTTTGAGTGAAACATTAAGACTTAAGCTGGAGTGCTCTCTGATTCTCCAGATCCACAAGGAATGTTGTGAATGGCTTTTGGAACTGGCAAACTCCATCTGCCATTCACTTTTTTATTTTTCTCTCCTTTAAACCAGGGATACCTGCATAGCAGCTGACAAATGTAAATTGGGCTCCTAAGTATATTATTGGAGCCAAGTCAAAGTATGCTGATAAAATATCTTACCTTTCTATGGGTAAGAATATTGACTGTGGAAATAATGGGTATATGATGGGTTAGAAAGTCATTTTCCGTTTCTAAGTCTTCGCACACCTTCCCTAACTGTGCCAATATGTGTCTTTAAGATGGAGTTGTTCTGTTTCTCTAGAAGAGGAGTGTTGTAAACCTTGTGCTGAGGTGTTTGCTCCACAGAAAGCAAAGTAGTTTTGTTTCTTTTATCTTTTGAAGAAGAAACATGAGTGGGTGGAATCAGACCCACACAGACCCAGCTTTGCTTTCAATTGTTGAGGTTGGAGTTTTGGAGTTGAAATTGCTAGGTACAGCTGCCTGTCTGCTGCTACAAAAGCTTGAATTCTCTCTCTCTCTGCTGCTAGATTCATTCAGAAGGTGTTCTTTCTCCTGGACTGGAAGAGATAGCAAGTGAGAGAAATGTGTTCTGCTGAATTTGCCTTTGCCAAGGGTGTGTTTATGGGATGCTGCTATATTGGAACAGTTATGAGTAGTAGTTAAAATGTATATATTTTTAAGTATTTTGATAAAATTAGAGTTATTCCTCTCTCATTTTTGTTTGTACTTTAACTGTGGTATAAGAATGAAACATGTTTTGCTCAAATCTATCATTTTGACCAATTGAATCACATCAGGAACGCAGCAGCTTACACTTGCCTCTACAAAAGACACAAGTTATAATCAAGGAGATAGCCTAGGCATGTTTTGAGTGGGGTTTGTCTGGCCCATAACAACACTTTCTCACCTTTTGTCAGGGTGAGAGGCTAACATTGAAGACCTTGTGTTTCTTCCAGCAAACATTCCTGTAGAACGTGAGAAAGGAAATGAGAAGTAATGAAGGTCAACCAAGTAGTAGAGGCAGCCACTGATCCCATTGGAGAGAGAGCAGAGATTCATACTCTAGCCATTCCTGGAAGAGAAGAGGCAGTGAATTAAACACTAAGACACAAACAAAATACTGCAGATGCTTTAAATATTCATCAGGTAAGGCAGCATCTGTGGAAAGAGAGTACCGGAATTGCTGGTCTGTTACGGACTAGCGGCTCTGTGGGTGAGACTCTCATTGTCATGATTCTGATTCCAAGGGAAAGCCCTGGTGGCTTTATCATTGCCTGATTGCCCTATGGTGTGGTATGGCAGGCAGTGAGAGTCCAGCTGGCAGGCACAACCCCCAACACCTCAATAAAATGTTTCAGGCCTATGACCTTTCATGATGAAAGTGGTCAGAATCCATTTCAGTTCTGATGAAAGTTCACAGACCTAAAACATTAACTCAGTGTTTCTCCACAGATGCTGTGTGACCTACTGAGTATTTCTAACATTCTGTTTTACTTCCAGATTTCCAGTATTTTTCAATAGTTTACTTTTGACTTCTTTATTCTTTATTACATTTGGCTGAATTTTGTTTTCTTTGGCTAAGCCTGAGTTGTGTTGAGTGTTTTTTGTTTTGGATGAATTTCCATTGTAAGCCTACTGAGTTTCCTCACCATATCTTCTCAAAGTTGCCTCATTTAAGCACCTGCTCTGTCTTTATGACATCTGTCACATCTGATTCTGGCCTCATCTTACCATGCATCATTCCCAGTACAATTTGCAACTCACTGGATGTCCCAGAATTCACCATTACCCTTTGCTCCATCTTTAAAGTCAGTTGTACTCCCAATCAACTGTGGTCAATCTGAAGTGACACTGCATGGTTCCTGACACTTTGCCAGGATGTGGTAGATATTGAGAAATCAGTACCCCATTGTGCAGGCAAAGACCTGGAGCTCCTATGGACAGAGTGCTGCAGAAGTTTCACTTCCTCTAACCCCCAGGAGTGGCAACACAGGATGCAACACTAAACCATGCCAGTGTGGTCAGCAACTGTCACAGTTAAGGACAACAAGTTGGCACAGTTTTTAGCACTGCCTCACAGCGCCAGGGACTCGGGCTCGATTCCACCCTTAGGCAACTGTCTGTGTGGAGTTTGCACATTCTCCCCGTGTCCGCATGGATTTCCTTTGGTTGCTCTGGTTTTCTCCCATAGTCCAAAGATGTGCAGGCTAGGTGAATGGGGTACATTAAACTATCCGTAGTGTTCAGAGATGTGTAGATTGGGTGCGTTATAGGGGGACGGGCCTGGGTGGGATGCCGTAAGGGTCAGTGTGGAGTTGTTGGGCCGAAGGAGTCTTGGGTGTCGAGAGGAATGTATGACAATGTAGAAAGAAGGTCAATGACCTCCTCACTACTATGCAAGTGCCACGGTCTTTTCTCTGATATCTCGCATTTACTTGATCTCTATCACTATACCCACTGAGCATAAACCCTGGAGACGCAGCCAGGTGGAATCCATGAGCTGGGTGCATGTCCCTGCTGCAGCATTTTCGCAGAATCTCATAGAATCCCTACAGTGTGGAAACAGGCCCTTTGGCCGAACAAGTCCACACTGACCCTTACAGCATCCCACCCAGGCCCCTATAACTCACCTAATCTACACATCTCTGAACACTATGGATAATTTAGCGTACCCCATTCACCTAGCCTGCACGTCTTTGGACTGTGGGAGAAAACCAGAGCAACCAAAGGAAATCCATGCAGACACGGGGAGAATGTGCAGACTCCACACAGACAGTCGCCTAAGGGTGGAATCGAACCCGAGTCCCTGGCACTGTGAGGCAGCAGTGCTAATAACTGTGCCGATGTGCTGCCCTTAAACTGTGACAGTTGCTGGTGCAGTTTGAGGTGAAACATTCAAATGTAGAGACATCCTATAAATAGATCAAAGATGGACCATGTTGGTTCTTGGAGCTTAATGTCAGTGGATGTGAGCAGTATGTGGCTGGTGCCCATGGAGTGTGCCCAGGAGTGTTAGTGGCTGCTATCCAACATTGATGTCCTTCAGAGCAAACATGGAGCTGAATTCACCAGGTACAGTACCTGCTCTAGTTCCCATGTCATGGTTTCTAAGGTGTTTAGTGAGCTGTAATTTCCTCTTAATTGGCAATTCATTGCAGCCTATAGAGAAACTTGCCATATTGTGTGAAAAGCATAGTAGTTTCAATGAGATGCGCCCGATGTCAAGAACGACCTTGTCTGATTCTGCCAAAGCCCATGTTCAGACTCCTACTAGATTCCATCCAATGTGTTTCAAATCTATAATATCGACTAACAAAGTTTTCATTTAAGCAGTGACAGACTATTGTTTTTTCTCTGCACTTTCCTCCCCTGCTGTCTGGAAGGGTCTGATTTGTGTTGGTGTTCCATGATGCCAGCAGTCCAAGTGCCCATTCTCATTTCGATCTAGACCAGTAAGTATTGGTCGACGATTCATTCATGGGAAATAAACACAGTTCAATGTAATCCTGTCCATCTGTGTACACTCATTTGCCAACAGTTTGCTGGATAGTGATTAGAGGGATCATTCAAGCAAATGCTAAGTAAAATTCGGCAGGAGATAAAGTGGGCAGTCACTCAGTTCCTGACAAATTGCCAAGCGTGGGTAAGATTAAAATTAGCCTTGTAAATTTGATTTTGTCTTTACTGATTAACGTGTTTCACAAACCAGTTAGTCATCAGTATTCATTCCTCAGGATTTCTTTATGTACTTTGGATCGGAAATTCATCCTGGGTGGCAGCACAAAATGGATGGGAATGAATCAGCTGCCTTTATTGCAACATTTACTATTTCCTTGAACACTGGAGACAAATTCCACCCCCATTCCCCGCCGCACTTATGTCGAGAACAAATGCATTCTAATCATTCAAGTAAATATTATTCAACTACTTTATCCAATGGTTTAACTACTTGCCAAAACATGGCATTAAAAATCTCTTCTAAATCCAAGTTCATTGTTCATGATTTGAGCTGAAAGTCAAAGTATTTTCTTCGATATGAATGAAGTTCAACTGATCGATAATTCATGATTCATGTCAATATTCCTTCATTTGGGTGAATGCACCACATGCTGAGCTATAGGCATGTATTTCTCATTGTGGATGTGATGCGCCACTGAGATTGACTGACTGTTAGGAAAGTTCCATTGTCAACCTGCACTAAGTTAACCAATCTTATTGGGGTAATGTAGCTCGTAGAACTGAGTTTAGTACCTCTGACCCAAGATAGATATGTAGGCAGTCATTCAGAGGCCTCGGGCAAGTACAGTCCACGGATCAATAAGAGAGGATCACTGCCAAAACAAGTGTTGGACCCGAAGCTAGGTGAAAAAAGCTGAAGTGTTTTGGGATAAGAATGGCAAAGTGGGAAACTGGCAATGCATGGGAGGTATGTAGAAAGCCATCAGAGGGCATGCTAGGCTGCGGGATGGTTGTTTTGGCAGTGTCTCATCACCGTGGCCTTTACAGAGGAGGACCATACAGGAAGACCAGTGTGGATCTCATTAAAGTGCAGGTTTGGGGTTCAGAATGCAGGGGTTCAGTTAGAGGTGAAGTTCAAAATGGTGAGTCTCCACACAGAGAATGGGTAGATGTGGGCTGTCTGGGTAGTGCAATTTGAAGGAGACATTGAGGACCAATGGAATAGTTCAAATTGCCTTCGACCAGCATTTAAACACTAAGTATGTTCACTCTGTGTACATTGCAAATGGATGAAGTAGTAAAAGTATATGTTCACAAATACCTGTTTCATGTATTTGCCCCTTCAATGTCCTAGTGTCTCGCAGATGTGGACCCTGTGCTTGCATCCAAACTGAATCTGACTCTGCCTACCTTGGGTATTTTGGACATTGAGGTTTGGGAAGAGGCTACCTGGAGACCAAGTAGAATCCCCATGTTGATAACCACAAGCTACATTCCATGCCATCAGTTGCCATTCTTGAGTTGCAGAATACAGTTGGAAAGTCACTAGGAAAAATACCCAAGGTAGGCAGAGTCAGATTCAGTTTGGATGCAAGCACAAGGTCCACATCTGCGAGACACTAGGACATTGAAGGGGCAAATACATGAAACAGGTATTTGTGAACATATACTTTTACTACTTCATCCATTTGCAATGTACACAGAGAGAACGTACTTAGTGTTTAAATGCTGGTCGAAGGCAAGTTGAGCTATTCCATTGGTCCTTGCGAATTGGACATTAGCATCTCAGTGATAATGCAGTCAGCACCAATGATTTAAAAATAAGTGAGTGCGTGCCAAAGGCAGCCCATTACTTCTGCAACTTCCAAGAATGCCATGGGAGGCAGAGATCATTGCCTCATCATCTCTCATGTAAGTTTAACAAGGGTGTGCCATAGAATCCCCACTGTGTGGAAACAGGCCACTCAGCCCAACAAGTACACACAGACCCATCCCTGTATTTCCCGTAGCAAGGGCACCTAATGTGCTTATCTCTGAACACTATGCATAATTTAGCATGGCCAATCCAGCTAACTTGGACTGTTAGGAGGAAACTAGAGCACCTGAAGGAAACCCACGCAGACAGTCACCAGAGGGCGGAATCGAATCTGGGTCCCTGGTGCTGTGAGCCAGCAGTGCTAACTACTGAGCCACTGTGCCACCCTTTTTGTTATTAAAAGTATCCCATCTATGTCCACACACCAACTTATCCATGTAACCCTGATTTTCCTATGGCTAATTCACACAATCTGCAAACACATTACTTCAAACTTTACAGTATGGACAATTTAGCATGGCCAACCTATCCTGACCGGCATACCTTTGGACTGTGGGAGGAACCGGTTAAGAGACAGAGAATGTGCAAACTCCACACAGGACATTTTCCATGGGTGGGATTGAACCTGGGTCCCTGGCTAAGAACTGAGCCACTGTGCTGCCCATGGTCTGAATGCAATGAAAACCTGAATGATTGATGTGGATCTGGGATAGAAAGGGAGTCAGAATTCAGCAGGCACTCTCTTTTTGAAGCAATGTGTTGATCACTTGGACAGCACAGCATCTTCATTAAATTGGTGCACATACTGGGACTAAAGGTAAGTGAAAGATGGAGATGAGGCCCTCAACAGCAAGGTGTAGATTGTCTCACTTTATAGAGGAGCTTGTACAGCCCTCATCTTCATGATATGCCGCCTAAGAACTCAATACCACTCATTTCCAGCAGGAATCTTGCACTCAACCATTGAGAGAATATTAGTCACTGTGGCTGCTTTCCTAAGAAGATGAAGGCACATGCTTAGGTACCAGGGCTGACAGCATGCCCAGGAGCAGCAACAGGCCACTGCAGGGGATGAAGAACACACAGCTCAGTGAGAGGGTTCAGCTGTAGGATGCATAGCGTTCCTAAGGAGCTTTTTTGGCCGTGACTCCATTTCCTGGCGATGAGCAAGGTGCTGTGCCAGTGCAGGATCTATGTCCAGGGATAGAATGTTATTCAAATGCTAGAGCAGAACCTGAGGGCTGCAGGAATTGGAGGCCATCCTGTCTTGCTGACTGTGAAGGTGACAGCCATTTTGAACTGAGAGATAATAAGAACAGCCGATGCTGGAGTCAGAGATAACAGCGTAGATCTGCATGAATACAGCAGGCCAGACAGCATCAGAGGAGCAGGAAAGCTGATGTTTTGGGTTGGGACCCTTCTTCATTTTTCTGAAGAAGGGCCCTGACTCGAAACATCAGATTTTCTGCTCCTCTGTCTGACCTGCTGTGTTTCTCCAGCTCCACACTATATTATTAGCCATTTTGAACTGGCTGCTTCCAGAGAATGATAGGTACCTCGTAGAATAGAATCATAGAATCCCTACAGTGTGGAAACAGGCTCTTCGGCCCAACAAGTCCCCACCGAACCTCAGACCATCCCACCCAGACCCATTCCCCTGTAACTGACCTAATCTACACATCCCTGAACACTATGGGCAATTTACCTAACCTGCATATTTGGACTGTGGGAGGAAACCCACACAGACACAGGGAGAATGTGAAAACTCCACACAGGCAATCGCCTGAGGGTGGAATTTTGTCCTGGTTGCTGGAGCTGTGAGGCACAGTGCTAACCACTGAGCTACCGTGCCACCCCATACCTGTGTGGGATTTTTCAGCTGTGTACCCAAAAATACATCAGGCCATCTGTGCAATATCACATCAATTGATTTCATTTCCCAATGACAAGGTTAATGCCTACCGCCTGGGCAGTCAGATTCAGGAACAAAGGGGCCTTCCCACACACGCAGAGTGTGATTGATTGTACTTAGAGGGCCATGTCATAAAACTGTGGCATTCATCAGTACGAAGAGGTTGCATCTGATTTAATGTGCAGGCAAGTTAGCATGCCCAATACCTCTTTCACCACTCTGTAACTCGACTCTCAAGGAGCTTTGAAACCTTGGTGCAGGTGCATTGTTCAACAACACTCCCTCGAGACCTACTGTTTACTGTATAAGTACTACCCTCGTTTGTTCCACTAAAACGTGGCACCTCACATTTATCTATATTAACCTCTATCTGCCACTCCTTGACCCATTGGCCCATTTGATCAAGGTCCCCTTGTACTCTGAGATAATGCTCTCCACTGCCCACTGCACTACCTATTTTGGTGTCATCTGCAAGTTTATTGACCATACTACCAATGTTCATATTTAAATATATATAAAACAACAGATCCAGCAATGATCCTTGTGGCACACCACTGGCCACAGATGTCCAGTCCAGAAAAACATGTTTCCAGTACCACGTTCTGTCTCCTGAGAGCATGTCTTTGTGGCTGCTATGCCATTACATTCCCTGGGAGGGGTAGTGTTGTATTGCTAATATTTGTTTGTGTGCACAGTAACTATTCAGAGGTGCTGTATGTGCAAACACTGTTGGTCATTCAGCGGATGTTTGCTGAATGGTGAGGTGCTCCAGTTACAATGACGTAGTAAGATGGGGGACAGAATCAGACATAAGGGATGCCGTAGGCGGTGGTTAATGGGATAAGAAACAGCAAGAAACCTCACTAGGCATCACAGCAAAAAGCCTTCCAAAAATGTAAACAACTCACACTTAGCCAAAATTTCAGAAGATTCAGCCTATTGAGATGGGTACTCAATATTTGTCCAATTCCTGTTTTTTAAATTAAATTTAATTTAATTTAACTGCTCGCATTCTCGCGTGGACCAGGATTGCATTAGGCCTACCACTGTTCTGGTTAAATAACCAGCTGACTCACCATATATGTTCATTCATGGAAACTATCGTTTTGGGTAAGTAACTAATGTGTTGTTACCATATCCTAGTGTGTGATTAACTTCAGGGAAAGAAATTGGAGTAATTCAGTAAAAGAATCTTGCCCTCAAACTGGAGGCCCAGTTATATACGTGACACTACATCATACAATTTTGTAAGTCATTAGAGCACTTTGATGGAAAAGCTTCCCATGTATCGAGTTACCCAGGCAACCGACAATTGCTCCGCAGGAATGGTTATCTGTTTGTGAGTTGAATAGAAAAGGGACAAAAAAATTATATGTTTAATAATGATGAAAAATTATACATAATTGTTAATGTTGCTGGAGGTATTCTGTGCATTTTACTTTCTCAATCTGCCTTGTCTATTTCACATGGAAGATCAGATTTCATTGACTTTGCAGTATGAATTTAGGCACTTCTAATCAATGTTTTACATTATGTTTCAGCATCAACTATCTTTTTTCTCTCTCACATCTTTCTGATAATTAGGCATTGAAATCAAACAGCTGTGATTTAAATGCTTGTTTTTACTACAATAAGTTATTCAATTGAATTGATCATAAAAAACTCAAACCAGACAATATTTGACAAACTAAAAGTGACAGATTTTAAATAATATGTCTTTAAATTATTATTGTTGCTATCTATTCAGCTTGACAAAATGTATCAGTCAATCTGAAGTCAGAATAGACCCCCAAAACGTATTAATTGGTATTGAAGCTTAGCGAGTCTGAATCATCTCCGCTCAGCTCGATTTGAGAGACCCTGTTCAAACTAATCATTAGCCAGCTTCATACAGTCAGGAAGGAGAGATCCTATCCAGAATTTAAGACAGCACAAGTGAGTGTGATAGTTCAGGGAATTCAATGGCAACGTGGGAGTTCAGTGCAGAGGGGAAGAGGTGTTCTTGCTTGCTATTTTGTGGCTCATAGTTTGTACGGCTTTTATTAACAAGATAAACTGAAGCCCAGAATCCAAGGCCCAGCATAAAAGAGTAACATTACAGGTAAACTGGAAGTTCATTGGTTATTTCACAAAGTCCTACAGTGTAGAAACAGGCCATTCAGCATATCGTATTTACACTTGCCCTCTGAAGAACATCCCACCCAGATCCACCCTATGCTTGTAACCCCACATTTCCCACAGCCAGTCTACCTAACCTGCACATCTTTAGGCTGTGGGAAGAAACCAGAATGCCTGGAGGAACCCCATGTAGACATGGAGAATATGCAAATTCCATACAGGCAATTACCGAAGGGAGGAATCAAACCCAGGTCCCTGGCGCTGAGTCAGCAGTGCCAACCTCAAAGCCACCATGCTGTCCTTGATAGCTACTAATTTGACTATATAACATAACTAACTTTCAGACTGTGGGTAAATAGGGGAGATAATTACAGATGATTATTAACCTAAAAAAGACAAATTAAGAACTAAGTTATTAAGAGAAACTCCAGACAAGGCAATATATTGTAACTGCATGACGTGGGAGCTGGTGGATCCCATTTTGGCTCATGGTGACCACATCTGTACCAAGTGCTGGTTGCTTGAGGAACTCTCGCTCAGAGTTGCTGGAGTCTGAGCTTTGAAAATTGTAACACATCTGGGAGGTGGAGAGATAACTGGATGCTGTGTTTCAGATGCCGACACACTCCTTAGATTAACTATCTCAAATTTGGAGAGTGGTCAGGAACAGGAGGGTATGAATGACTGAGATGGAGAGATCCAGGAGGTCGTGCTGAAGGAGCCTCAGCCCTTAAAGTTGTGTGAAAGATTTGAGATTCTATTTCCCTGCATGGATGAGAGTGGGGATTGTCAGGAGGACAAGCAAATTGACTATCATTCCATGGTACAGGAGCTATTCAAGAGGAGGAAGAAAAGAGAAATGTACTTGTAATCTAGGATAATATAATCGGGGAATAGGTACTGTTCTCTGTGGCCGGAATTTTTTTTAAAATTCATTAATGGGATGAGGGTGTTGCTGGCCAGGCAGCATTTACTGCCCATCACTAATTGCCCAAGGGGCAGTTCAGAGTCAATCACTTTGCTGTGGGTCTGGAGCCACATGTAGGTCAGACCAGGGAAGGATGGCAGTTTCCTTCCCTAAAGGACATTAGTGAACCAGATGGGTTTTTCTGACAGTCGACAGTAGGTTCATCGTCACCACTAGATTCTTAATTCCAGATATTTTGACTGAATTCAAATTCCACCATTTGCTGTGGCAGGATACAAACCTGGGTTCCCAGAACGTTATCAGGGTCTCTGGATTAACAGTCCACCAATAATGCCATTACACCATCCTCTTCCCTTATCAAGAATTCTAAATGCTGTATTGCTTGCCTGCTGCCCAAGTTCAAGATAGGGTAGACAGTGGAGCAGCAAAAGCAGGAGCTTCTGGGAGTTATTTGGGAGGCAGAGGAAAAGTTCATCCCATGGAAGAAGTATACTAAGGGAGGATGAAACAATGTGGTGAAAATTAGTAGGAAGCCAGAGGATTGAGAAGCCCTTTGGAGTGGGAGGGAAAAGGCCCAGTTGTTGTGGTCCATATAGATAGAAAGAGAAAAGCGGTTCCGTTGATGGAATATGAGCAGTTAGGTGCTAACATAAAAAGCAGAATCTAAAAGGTGGTAATAACGTTTGGATTACTACCTCAGCCTCAAGCAAATTAGCCCGGGATCAACAAGAATAAAGAGGGTAAGTGTGTGGCTCAAAGATTAGTGTGGGAGAAATGGGTTCACGTTCATAGGTTCTGAAGAAGGGTCTCGACCTGAAACATCAGCTTTCCTGCTCCTAAGATGCTGCTTGGCCTGCTGTGTTCATCCAGCTCTACACCATGTTATCTCAAATTCATGAGACATTCGCACCTGTACTGGGGAAGGTGGGAGCTGTTTCTACGGGATGGCCTCCACATGCTAAGACCAGAGTCCTGGCAAATTGCAAATCTAGGGCTGTGGATAATGCGTTAAGCTAAATAGTGAGTGGGTGGGGGTGGCTCAGTTGCATGTTAAATTATGGAAGAAGTGAGAGTGGGGGCTGCCCAAGTTAAAATTTGCAGAACAAGTATTAGGACAGCGTATGGATATGTATCTAACTTCAGGCACAGCAGATGAGGGGACAACTATGAGAATGGAGGCAGTTGTTGTATTTAAGTACATGCAATATACAAAACAAGGTAAATGAGCTTGTGGTACAGATTGAAATTAGCAGATTTGATGTTGTTGGTATCATAGACACGTGGCTGAAAGAGGGTGAGGGCTGGAAGCTGAATATTCAAGAATGCAAGTCCTAGCAAAAAGACAAGCAGATGAGCAGTGAGGGGGAGGGTTTGTTTTGTTTGTAAGAAATATAATAAAATCATTAGCAAAAAGTGATGTGGAATTGAGAGGCATTGAATCTGTGAGAACTCCAAAGGAAAAGACCCTGATGCCTGAGATTATATAGTCTCCAAGCAGTATTCAGGATGTGGGGCAAAAAATAAATCAGTAGATAGAAAAGACATGTAAGAAAGGTGTAATTACAATAATCATGAGGTCTTCCATATGCAAGTAGACTAGGAAATTCAGTTTTTAGTAATGGATCTCAAGGAAGGGAACTCATGGAATGAGATGGGTTTTTGGAACAATTTGTGGTAGAGCCCACAAGGCGACAGGAAATCCTGAATTTTGTCATGTGTATGAGGCAGACTTGTTTAGGGACCTGAAGGTAAAGGAACCCCTAAAGACCAGTGACTATAATATAATAGAATTCACCCTATGGCTTGAGAGGGAAAAGCTGGAATCAGATGTATAGTATTACTACTGAGCAAAGGTAACAACAAAGATGTGAGGGAGGAGCTGTTCAGAGTTGATTGGAAGGGGAGCCTAGCAGGGTAGACAATGGAGCAGCAAAAGCAGGAGTTTCTGGGAGTTATTTGGGAGGCAGAGGAAAAGTTCACCCCATGGAAGAAGTATACCAAGGGAGGGTGAAAATTAGTAGGAAGCCAGAGGAATGAGAAGTCCTTAAAAGCCAGCAGAGGATAACTTTTAAAAAAAAAGGGGTTGGGGAGGTGGGGAAGAAGATGAAATATGAGAGTAAGCTAGCCGAGGAGATTGCAAGAGTTTGTTTAAACATTCAAAAGATGATAAAGAGGTAAGAGTGGACTTGGGGCTGCTAGCAAATGAGGCTGGAGAAGCACTAACGGAGGACAAAGATGGCAGAGAAACTGAATAGGTTATTTGCATCAGTTTTCACCGCAGCAACATACCAGAACTTCAAAAGATACAAGCACCCAGAGATAAATGTAGTAGCCAACACAAACAGGAAGGTGCTGGGGAAGCTGAAAAATCTGAAGGCAGATAAATTGCCCAGACTTCACCCCAGGGTTCTGAAGGAGATAGTGGAGGCATTGATGGTGATCTTTCAGGTATCACTCGAGTCAGGGAGAGTCCCAGTGGACTTGAAAGTGGCTACTCTAACACTCACGTTTAAGAACAGAGGAAGGCAGGAAACAGAAAACTATCGGCCAGTTAGCCTGAATTCACTCGATAAGAATTCTGGTTCCATTATTAAGAGTAAGATTGCGACGTACTTAGAAGTGTGGGGTAATATAGGACTGAGTCAGCATGGCTTCAAGATGAGATGTGCCTGTTAAATCTTAAAATTCTTTTGAAGAAGCAATGAGCAAGTTAGACAAAGGAAAACCAGTGGATGTGATCTATTTGAATATCCTGTGGCTGTTAAATAAGATAAGAGCCCATGGTGTTAGGGGCAAGGTACTTGTATGGATAGAGGATTGGCTGAATGGCAGAAAGCAGAGAATAGGGATAAAGGAGTTTTTTTTAACAAGGTGGCAGCCGATGATGAGTGGATTTCCACAGGGGTCGGTGCCGGGATCATAATTATTCAATTTATACATTAATGATCTGGATAAGGAACTGTGGGCATTATTGCTAAGTTTGCATATGACACAAAGATAAGTGGAGGAGGAGGTAAGGTTGAGGAAGTGGGGAGGCTGCAGCAGGACTTGTACATGCTAGGCAAGTGGGCAAAGAAGTGGCAGATGGAATGCAATGTGGGTAAGTTTGAGGTTATGCACTTTAATAGGAAGAAAAGAGGCATGGACTATTTTCTAAAAGTTTCAATGCTTCAGAAATCTAAAGTACGTAGGGACGAAAGAGTTCTCATTCAGGATTCAGTGGTTAGCGCGGCTACATCACAGCTCTAGAACCTGAGTTTGATTCCATCCCCAGGTGACTGTGTGGAGTTTGGACATTCCCCCATGCCAGCATGGGTTTCCTCTGAGTGCTCTCATTTCCTCCCGTCATCCAAAGATGTGCAAGTTAGGTGGACTGGCCATGCTAAATTGCCCATTGTTTACAGGGATGTGCAGGCTTGGTGGATTAACCATGGTAAATGCAGGGTTACAGGGATATGGCTGGGGGTTTGTCTGAGTGGGATGCTACTCAGCATGGACATGATGGGCTGATTGGCCTACTTCTGCACTGTAGAGGTTCTATGATTCTCTGCAGGTTAAGATGTAAGTTATGTTGCAGTTAGGAGGGTAAATGCAATGTTAGCATTCATTTCAAGAGATCTAGAATACAAGAGCAGAAATGTACTGCTGAGGCTGTATAAGGTTCTGTTCACACTGCATTTGGAATATTGTGGACAATTCTAGGCTCCATATATAAGGATGGATGTGCTGGCGCTGGAGGGGTCCAGAGGAAGTTTACGAGAATTACCACAAGAATGAAGGGCTCGTCATATGAAGGGGTTTGAGAACTCTGAGTCCGTACTCAATGGCGTTTAGAAGGATGAGGTAGGGGAGGATCTGATTAAAACTTACAGAAGACTGAGAGACCTGGATAGCGTGGTCAAGGAGTAGATGCTTCCAATAATAGGAGGGACTAGAATCTGAGGGCATAGCCTCCGAGTAAAAGGATCGGTCTTTAGAATGAAGATGATGAAGAATCTCTTCAGTCAGAGGGTGTTTGATCTATGGACTCATTGCCACAGATGGCTGTGGAGGCCTAGTTATTGCTTGCATTTAAGACAGAGACAGGTAGATTCTTGATTGTCAAGGGTTACAGGGAGAAGGCAGGAGAATGGGGTTGAGAGACATGATCGGATGGTGGAGAAGACTTTATGGGCTGAATGGCCTAATTATGTTCCTATGTCTTATGTTCTTTAATGTTCTGAACAAATTGAATATAAATTACATTATATTCCTGGAAGAATTAACATCATGACCATTACCAATAAAAGTAAACAGGCTGATCCATCAGTTTGGATAGTGTGTTATGCACTAAAATTTAATAACAAAAGCCTTCCTCAACATTTTTTATAACAACCTTTTTGCTGCCAATAAATCCTATGTACCATGCCTAAATGTTGATGTTTTAATATAGGCCTCCCTCTTGACTTAAATGATTATAAGATAATTATCACAAGGTAACACAATCTGGAAAAACTGCTGTTAGCTTTCCTATTAATTTTTATTGTATGATTCTTCTTTTTTTTTTTCCTTTGTTCTGTCTGAAAGTTCATTCCAAGTGTTGAAAGAAGAACTTCTAACAACATGCAAAGTTACAAGCAATCTGAAGGGCAGTTCCTCTATGATACCCAGTCTATTTCTCAGTCACCAACACCAGCACCTCATCACGTCAATGCAGGAGATACAGCACCTATCTTTTTATGTCAACCCTTCTCACCTTGCAGAGCCTTAACATTTGCATCCAATTGAAACAGCAATTCACTTGAGCTTTATCCTAATTTAGTATGCTGTATTTGCTGCTCTCAAATTTCGCCTCTACACTAGGGAGACCTGGTTCACATTTGATAACCATTTTGCAGGAAGTCTGTTTTCCTCAAGCTCTCAATTTTCTGTCATTTTAATTCCTCACTTTGCTGTCATGCTTGCTTCTCCATCCCCAGTGTTGTGCAATGCATGATTAAGCTCAATGTAATTTCAAAGAAAAGCAGCCCATTTTTTGACTGGCTTCTGCACAGCCATTTGGATTCAACATTGAACTCAATAATTTTAGATTTGCTTCTTTACTTTTTTAAAAAAAGTTTCTTGATTCTCTCTTTATTTTTTGCTTTCAGACAGCACCTATTCCTGCCATTCATACCACCTCCAGATGCATTTGTCTCGTCACTTCGGCCCGAAATCCTGAAACATGTTGTTATTTAATCAACGCTTTCTTCTGATGTATTATAGGCCTTGCCTTCACAGAATCCCTACTGTGTGGAAACAGGCCCATTAATATAATTTATTTTTGCCTGGTCTGAAAGATATATTTCATTGAATCCTGACAGTGTGGAAACAGGCCATTCAGCCCGTCAAGTCCACACTGACCCTGAAGAATCCCACCCTTGGCCCTCCTAATCTACATATCTCTGAACACAAAGGGCAATTTAGTGAGGTCAATCCACCTAACCTGCATATATTTGGACTTTGCGAGGAAATCTGAGCACCCGAACGAAACCCACACAGACAAGGGGAGAATGTGCCAACTCCACACAGACAGTTGCCCGAGGGTGGAATCAAACCTGGGTCCCCGATGCTGTGACGCAGCAGTGCTAACCATTGAGCCACCGTGCCATTCTTTTTCCTAGTCTTTTCCCTTTCACTTTTTCAAGAACTGATGTTTCTAACTTTTGATGAATGTTGTATTGATTCTTTTCTCTCTCTCAAAATGCTGCCAGAATGTTTTCAGGATTTTCTGGGTTTTATTTAAATTTCAGAGTTTGCAATAGTTTACTTCTGTGATAAGCTTACCCTTCATATAGTTAAACATTTCCCTTCTTCAGAAAGTATCATTTCTAAGTTGCCTTTTCCAATTCCTTATTATCTTACCTGCCTCAGTCATATTATTTTGAAATGTCTTATTTTCAAAATGATAAATCATTTGAATCTGGAATTTAGATACTTGATGCTAGGGCACACTAAGGTGGCTCCTTTTCACTCTGCCTCCACCACCTGAATGTTTTTCATTCATGTACTCCCATTCCTGGCAATCAGATCTGCTTGAAGCATTCAAAGTTTGATGGACCCACAGCATCATCCAGCTATTGACTGTATGCATAACCTTAGAATTCTTCCCTCCATTTTAACAGGGTAGTACTCCCACATTGCTTACACCATTTCTCTCTCAAAACTTGGCTTACACTCCTCAATTATTTGTTTCAGGAAACAGTGCAGCTAGAGGGGCGACCTGCAACTTGAAAAGGGTTCATATACCAATAGGGATGTGCACTGGAGTGGTAAGGTGGCACTCTGATCTGGGCAAGAGAAATGAGAGGGCTGTAGTATATTGTCAACACCACATTAACAAAGCATTACATGCCATATGTTTCCTATATTTCGCATCTATCTGCTTTCTATTTTTCTCCTTAATGCTAAACTGCTAGTTTACATTCATTCTTATCTTGAATCTTTCTTTCCCAAAAATCTACAGGTAGCATCGGTAGAATATGAAGAAAGAAAATATTTTTTGAACTATAACAGTGAGCAAAATTAAGAAAGTGAGATAACGAGGGAGATGAATTGGGCCTCTAATCCACACAAAGTATCCTTCAAGACATTTTGCCTGATGTGGATGGAGGGATTTGCAACAATAACACAGCATGTTCCAGAAACAAGACACCAGGCTGAAGTCTCTGTCAGTCTTAAAAAATGTGCAGCGATCTTATTTATGGCAACATCGTGGATGGTTTTAATCTTGTTCAGTTGTTGAAACATGAGGCTGTTCTTGTTGAATAGATACATAGCAACATCTTCAAGCCATTTAATACCTTAAGATTTTTAGCCATTCATTGAAATCATGGCTGATCTGTGTCATATTTCCATTTATGCCTTTCTCATATTGCATAGTGCTTATTGCTTAATAAAAATCTATCAATATTCAATTTTAAATTAACGGTTAATTTGGAATTCACTATTTCCAGTAGGGAGATCCAAAAGTCTTTATGCCTGAAAGATCTTGTTCTAATTTTTACGTTATATACCCTTGGCCTAAACTGCCAACCAGGAGAAATAAAAGTATCTACCTACGCTATTAGATCAATCATTTTATCACTTCATGGGAACAAAACTCTATTTTATTTGATCTTTCTTGGTTTTGTAACACTTGGACCCCAGTTATCAATCTGTTAGTTCTTATGTTGCACTTCCTACAAGGCCATTTTATTCTAACTATGGACTGCAAGATCTGTCTACACTGTACAATATTTAAAGTGTGTTTTTATAAAGCTGAAGCTGGGCTGCTGTTAACTCCATGCTGGTGAAAATCTTCAAGGTTTTCAATCACTTTCCTTAATTATAGATTCTTGTAATTTCTGACCACAGACATTAAAGCTAAATTTGCAGTAAACCACATGTAAGATTTGTCAGAAATCAGTCAATGTCTACACCTCCATTAGAACTCAGACTGCAGTTCCATTGACAAGAAAGGAAATAATACGCTCAACCAGATGTTAAAATTTCAAGGAACAATCTTCTGGTTGTGGAACAGATTAAATCAATGCTCCTAAAGTTTTTTATTTTGCAATTGGTACTGCTGACCCTGTGGTGGTCAACAATTCTAAAAATATATAGAACAGAAATGCTGGAAAATGCTCAAATGGTCAGACACCAGCTGTGGAGATGAAAAGCCTGAGTTAACATTGTGGGTTGATGACCTTGCGTTAGAAGTGCAGAGTAGATATGTCTCTTATTTATTCTTTCATATGATGTAGTTGTTGCTGGCAAGGGCAGCATTCAATTCTTAACCCTAATTGCCCTTGAGGTAGTCGTGAGCCACTGTCTTAAACTGTTAAAGTCTATGTACAGTAGATGTACCTACTAGGAAGAGAGTTCAGGATTTTGCTTCAGTGATAGTGAAAGAACAGTGATAGAGCTGTAAGTGGGAAGGTGGGTGCTTGGATCTGTTTTTGCCGTGGAGGGATTCCCAGTTATTTACTGTCTTTGTCCTTCTAGCTGGTAGAAGCTGCGGTTTTGGAAGGTGCTGTCAGAGAAACGCTGGTGAGCTGCTGCAGTGCATTATGTAAATTCACTGTTGCCACTGTGCTTTGCTGGTGGAGGGAGTGAATGTTGCTGGTGATGAATGCGGTGACAGCCAGGCAGGATGCTTTATCCTGGATGGTATGAAAATTCTTCAGTGTTGCTGCAATTGCATTTATCCTGGTAAGTAAAGAGTATTCCATCACAGTCCTGATGTGTGGCATAGATGGTGAACACATTTTAGGGAGTCAGGAGTTGAGTTACTTGCCTCAGAATTTTGAAATTCTGATCAGCTCTTATAGCCCTGAATTTAAAGGGCCGGTCCATTCAATATCTGGTCAGGGATAATTTTCAGAATGGGATTCAGCAATTGGAATTCAATTGAATGTCATGGGGAGATGGTTAAATTGAAGATGGTCAGTACATGGAAATTTTATGGCATGCATTTTACCTACTACTTATTAGCCTAAGCCTGAATATTGGCCAGGTCTTGCTGGATAAAGACAGACTACTTCAGTACCTGAGAAGTCACAAATAATGCTGAATAGTCAGATGATGGGACTGTTAAGTGGTAAGTAAAGATTAACAATCTTTAAACAAGTACAAAGCCAGGGAAAATAAACAAGGAAGGAAAGAACAAAGTAGGGGAGGTCAGTGTGGGGCTGGAGGAACACAGCAGGCCAGACAGCATCAGAGGAGCAGGAAAGTTGACCCTTCTTCAGAAGAAGGGTCCTGACTTGAAACGTCAACTTTCCTGCTCCTCTGATGCTGTCTGGCCTGCTGTGTCCCTCCAGCTCCACACTGTGTTATCTCTGACTCCAACATCAGCAGTTCTTACTATCACTAAGGGAGACCTGTGGTAGGATAGAGGGCAATGCTTTTTCTTCTGTCTTTCTATTGAGTATTTTGCAGCCACTAATCAGCAAAGAAAACCTGGCAAATGAAAGGCTGCCATGGCTAGTAATGTATAAAGTGAATAAATGGGAATTCACGACACTCACGGTTGTGAATTCTCTCCTCAAACATCACCCAACCCCTGTTCCACTCCCAATGGTTCTGATGGATTCCTCTCTACTACCATTGTCCAAGAGAATAGGAACAGTGTTTTACATCTATAACTATTAAAACCAATGTGAAAGCCAGATAGGTGAAATGTGCCATTTTATTAGGCAGTTACAACCATGAAGTGGTATTTCTTCCATATTGCACACCACTTGGAAAAAATGTTAAGGAAACCAAAGGCATAGATATTGCACTCAGTGAAGTACTTTAATGTCTATGCACCAAGAGTGACCAAATATCTAGAACATAAGAAGTGAGGAGTCAACTTTATAACCTATTGCGCCTGTTCTGCCATTCATTTTAATCATGGCTATCAGCCTCAACTGCTGTCTGCTCCCTGTTATCGCTTGATTTCCTGAGAATCTAAAATCCATCTGAATTGAATTGAATTGAATTAGCTTTATTGTCATATGTACTCAAGTGAGTATAGTAAAAAGTTTATAAGCCACCACTTACAGTGCATCTTAGGTACAAAGGTACAGCTTCTTCAGTTACAGGTTAGGTATAGTGTAATAATATTATGAACACAAAGTGCTACCTTAGATACAAAGTACCTAAGTACAATATTTAGTTAGGGGTAAAAAAGGTATATAACAGCTATACACCAAACAATCATGGGTCGATAAAAGCATGAAGAAGAATTAAAGAGACAAACTTCATAGTACCTCTCCAAGGGCTCTCTGCAGCAGACCACACAGGGGACCTCCATGTGATCTGACTGCTGGCTGCTGCCACTTTGCACCCGGCCTCCAACCCAGCTTTGAATATATTCAAGTGATTGAACATTGGCAACCTGTTGTACTTGAGATGTCAAAGGTTCACCACTCTGAGTGAAAAAGATTTTCTTAATCTTAGTTCAAAATGATTGACCCTTTATTCTAACGCTGTGCTGATGAACGTAGCTGTCAAACTCATTAAGTCAGTGAGCGAACCAACAAAGTGAAATAGCTTCTCGACTTCATCCCCAATGTTGGGTTGGGTGCAGTTGCAGCAACATCCAGGAAGTTTCACATTATGTAGGATAAGGCAACACATTTGATATGCACCTCTAACAGTTGACTAAATAATCCTTCCACCAGAGCACCACTACCAGTACACTGTCTGCTCTGTTCTGTCAGCATGCTGCAGCAAGAAATGCAATTGCCAACCACTTCTTCGGCAGCAAACATACAGCCTTCACCAATTAGAAAGGCAGCAGGTATATGCCAATGTTATCACCTCCAAGATCCATTTGAATCATATGTCATCCCAATTTAGACATAGATTGCTGTTCCTTCATCATTACGCTATAAAAATCCCAGAACTCAACCTAACAGCACTGTTGGAACACCTGTTCATGATGAACAGTAGCAATTCAAAAGGAAGACCCATCACTACCTTCTCAGGAATCTCAATGATGGACAATGAATGCTTGCCTTGCCAACAATATTAGTCCCCTGACAATCAATTTCAAAAATACCTTCGATGATTGTGTGTGCATTGTAGGCATTTTAATGTAATATATGCCTTTTATCCTTGACTTCATCTGAAATCTGAGTATTCTCCTTATACTAAACCTGTATTTTGTGCTGAATAGTTGCTTTTCGGACTAAGAAAAAGTACATAATGGTGTTCCTTAGGGGTCACTATTAGGACCACTATTCTTTTTGTAATTAATAAGAATAACTTGAACTTGTGCACATAGGTCATATTTACAAAGTTTACAGATGACATGGAATTCATAAAGTAACAAACATTGACAGGCATGTTAACAGACATCAGAAGGACATACTGTAGTGAAATCCACAGAAAAATGGCAGATGATACAATGCTGTGATTTTATTAAGAAGAGTAGGAGAGGCGATAGCAACTGAATGCTTCAATTTCAGAAGAGTAAGAGCAGAAAGAATTTTGAACAAGTGGTTAAAATTCAGAAGAGTGTTAAATGCGAAATCTTTGACTTTGATTAATAGAGACATCATGAACAAAGGAATGGACATTATGCCTGATCTTTAAAAAAAAATGTCATTTTATCAGACAGAATATTGCATTCTATCCTAGGCATTGTCCTTTACGCCTCCGAGAGGGTATAGCAAAGATATATGAGGTTCACTCAAATTGTACTAGTATTAAGGAACTTAAGTAAATGGAGAAGATGGGGCTGTTCTTCTTCCAGCAAGGACAGTAAATGGAGATTTAATGGTAGTTTTCATAACCATGAAGTGTTTTTTAAGGAGAAGCATTCCGGTAGTTAATACTCATTGCACATAGATTTACAATGAATGTCAAAAGAGGCAATGTGGGAAAAAAATTTAGTTTTGTGTTTGGAACATACTACCCGAAAATATAATGAGAGCAGATTCAATACTAGTGTTTTGGAAAGAATTGAGTACTCGATGTAGCAAAATAAACCTAACAACTACACAAAAATATGGGGAATGGGATTATAATCAGTCATCACAACCAAAGAGTTTACCCAAGCATGATGGGCCAAATGGCCTCTTTCAGTTCTATATCATTTCATGAATTATTGATAACTTTTGGTTCACTACACTTTATACATTAAGCAGTAATTTGTCCCCTCTGAAATTTCTTTGTATGTAAGTATGTCTTGGTTCCCGATATATATTGTCACACTGTCAGTGTCTTCCATTGACCGAGGAAGAATTTAAGCATTTACAGTGTTAGCATATTCAGCATATTGTAATCCCCCTTGAAATTTTGAAGTTCAAGGATGGCTTTACATATTCTGGCATACATAGATTTATTGCTCAAATTAATATTTACAAATGTTCCAAACTAACTAACGAGACCTTGTTGGTTTGTTATCTACTCCTCTAACATCATCTTTGTTTCTTGTGATACTGTTTCCTTGTTTAGTTTGTTTTGTTTTATTTTATTAGTCTATCTGTTTTCTTCTGACTTTCCTGAACTATTGATTACTTATATCACTTCTATTGTTTTAATAAAAGTTGATCTTTAATTACCTGAAAACTTGTGTAAAAATCACTTTGATTTACTATAGAATAGGAATCTTTCAGTTAACCTCAAAAATACGGGACTCTGATTTCCCTAACTGGTATCTGCTTCCTGTAACTTGCATTCTTTTAAAATTCAACCTTGGTTTGACCAATCTGTTATTTCTTGATTTTTTAAAAAATTCCTTGTCTTATCCTGGTAGTGTCTGACTTGACTTTAATCAATAAATTTTAAAGAATAAAATAAACAAAAATTGACGCTTGTTTCTGCAGCATTTATAGTTAATTTTAAAAATAATAATTGGAGGATGGAGTTGCATGTCAGTACCTCAGATGGGGGACTTGCCTGAAAACAGGGATTCCGTAAGCATTGCTTGCCACGCTAACCAGATGATTTTATAGATTTTGTACTTTTTAAATAATGGAATTATGTTCTGGAAATGTAATAGGCTCTCTGATGAAATCTGTACATATTAAAGCTCTTACACCAAAGAATTAAGAATAAATTAGTCTAAGAATATACAGTGATGTTATGGGACTTATATTCCTCCAGCATGAAGATTTGAAATTTGACTTATAAAAGAGAAATTATTAAATTGTCAAGTTTCTGATAGTTATTTTCTTTGTATTGTCGGATTCTCCTATTTCAATATCTAAATTGTAAATTAAGCAGTCATTTCTTGCACAATAAGCTAAATTCTAAATCTAGAAGCATCTTTTAGACTTACTTTTGCAGTTATTGCAATTAGTTGAAATCTTTGTAAAGTTCAGTTAGAATTAAGGAGATGTCAAGAATAAAGAACAGTGCAACTTTGTAAGCCTACATCACACCTGTCAGTTAATCCCAAATTCTTAAAATGTTCTCCAATTGCAGAAAACTCAGGCACCAGGAGAGTTAAATCATGTTCCTCATTCACTGGGTCAGACCTAAAGTCATGAGTGCATTTTGCAGACAGTGACAAGTGAGGAGCTATCTGAAGTGCATTCTGATTTGGTAATTGACTATGATTCCATTCATTCTGATTGATGACAAGCATCAGTCATGTGAAATAAATTATTTCCCTAAGGTCTTCATATAATATTCTGTTTATACCATGCATTAAAAGTTAATGTAGTAAATAATTAGGTAAAGTTAATTATGTAAATATGGGTTCACTGGCTCACTGTATTCCTTTGTGATTTAGTAAGTGCCTCAGGAGGGAGTACTAGCATCAATTAAGCTTTTGTTGCCCCTCAGTGCTTCAAATCTACTGCCTAACCTCTCTAGACCAGGTTCTCATTTAATCCCCATCTGTACTGAATGAGTAATTGCAATGGTTCTGGTGGTTAGTGGTTGGTATTAGCATCTTTGTGATCAAAAACAGTAGACTACTTTCATTGCACCTCCTGCTTGCACTTTAGTGATCTCTTATGAAAAATATTGGATGAAAGACAGTTGTGCTACCTCCCATTAGCCAATAATGTGCCCTTACTCACTATATTTGGGCTCACATAAGAAGCATGTCAATTTGATTGAGTTACTGAAATATGTTTGTTATTGTTGAAATGTACTCCTGTGTCAAGCAATGTGTCGAAGCATGAACTACTACCTTCAGGAATGGAAAAACGAAAATTGGCAAAAAGAAAGTTAACAAGAAAAATTAGTGCCATATGTTAACAGCATTAATATTTAAAAAATGAAATAATTAACTATAAATTCAAAAACAAGTAATATTATCAAAATGAATGTCAGTTGCATTTATCAAAGGTGTGAGCGATCATCTATTCTACCTTTAGAGATTTTAAAATAATCAGATTCACTTAAATGTTAAAATGTCAAGCAATTCATAACATATTGCTTTTATGTGGCAATTTTGCAGTAGAAAGATGCCAATGTACCCTGAACAGAAGACTTTATCAGATATGTAACAATGTGAAAGTCAGCATACCTTATGGGTCAAGTCAGTATTCTGACTCCTAAATGAACAAAACTGAGAAGAAAAACACCTTCTCTAAGAGCTAGTCTCATTTTGTTTGGAGTCCATACTAGGTGCAATATAACTTAAATTCTATTTTTTGGGCTAGTTTAAAAAATGGTCGGACATCTATGCATGTATCCAGTAATGTAGAATTTGTTTCTATCATCGATGGTCAGACTCCACAAGTATATGTTTAAGACTATATTTGTAATATAGCCTAGATATTCATAGTGGTGACATTAGAAAATAAATATGTTATCTGGATTTAGTTTAATTATTTTATCCTTTCTCTAGAGAAAGACTTATCCCATTCATCTGCTTTTGCCAGCACTAATCTTCAGGCTGACAATTGCACCCAAAATTGGAAATGCATCCACATCTTAAGACATATCTCGAAAGTGTGGCAGTATAAAAATACTGTTTGTAGTTTTAGATTTTGTTTTTACAAACTCTATGTACAAATACTTTCGAGTATTTATCACAAAGTAAGAATCACTTTTTTTTTAAGAAAGGTGATAGCAAACCTGAAATTCCATTATTTTCTCTGATTTGAGCAGAATATCCCCAACAGCAAGAAGGCCTTTAATTGACATTCCCAGGAGCAATTAGTTTCAATAGATGAAAGAAAAGCAATAAAGGAATGAGAGGATAGGTTGAAGATGCCTCAGGATAAACACTAACATAGACGACTTGAATCAACTGGACTTGCTTGTTTCCTCATTTGTGCAGAACTGCATGAATGAAGAAGGTTGATCACATGCTGTAACCAGATAGACAAAGCATGGCAAAACTGCGGTTTCTCTACATGCAATGGGAAGGAACTGAAAGGCTGTTAAATACCCAACACAGAATTGAGGACAAGGACTGCCCCGTTTACTGAAGACTAAATCCAGATGGGTTTCTGTCTCTGCGTTTGGCAATTATCCGTTTACCCAATTAGACTAACCTCTCCAGCGGTGAGACATCTACATTGGAATGTAGTTCCCTGAAAATTAACTACTCGTTTCTTTACCAGTTAGTAGAACTGAACAATAAATCCATTGGGATGTGTGGAGAAACGTGCAAGAGGCTTCGTTGAAATTAGTTTTAGTTTAACACCGATTATCTGATGAAATAACCTTGAGCTGTGGGCGGAAGATTGAGACCCAAGACTGTCTAAACTATAAGTGTTTGTAAGTGTTAGAGACAAAAGACATTCCATTTATTCGTGTAGTGAATGAGGAATGGTAGTGGATTATTTGTTAATTCAAACTAGTATGACTAAAATAATAGGGTGGGAGGAGCAATAAAACCACTGGCCATTGAACAACATACAGAATGTAAAAATCAGCTGTGTTCTCAGTCACATGCCAAGATAATACGCCTGATTTTTAATAAAGTCACAGCGATAGTCCTTAAAAAAAGGCAGTATGTTGTAATCAGAAAATTAAACAAAATGCTTAATCAGATCATGCTTGATTGTAAACCGTCATCCAAGTTGTATTTAAACGTGAAGTAAACTGGAAGTTGTCTCATGATCACTGAAAATAGCCAAGAGATACTGCCTTAGGTGAATCGGTTTTGTTTTTATATAGGTGTAGCTGAAATATAATGATCAGGTAAAGTCGACATAGTCTTACCAGACCATAGGGATGCTTTGTCATTGTGGAGAGATGGCTGCTGGTGGCTTAACCTGACGGTTATCACGCCTCAGGTGAGGGGAAGATGTTAAGAAGGACAACACAATCCTTTACGGTAGCCTCAGCCAATGCGGGAAGTCAAACCACGCTATTCTGTTTAGCCAATACATTTACCCAATTATTGGGTTCTTGGGTTCGTTCAAAATCATTCCACAAAACTAATTTGATATATTGGATTGGTGAAAATCAACAGCGAAATTTACCAAGCGACTGTAATAAATATAGTGAGCTGTGCACGGTTGCGAGGGATTAAGTGGAGAACAAAAGATTACAAATCCGCTTAATAATGATTATACCATTCATGCATTCTACTGAAAAATCTATACTCATTATTATTCCCGTTATGACCCCAATGAACGTTCGAAGCTTCACTAGTGTAGCCGCTTTACAAATTTCTCATGAATTAAAGAACTGTCGAAATATATGAAGGAAAAATATAAATCCGGCACGTCATGAAAAATCGTGAACACGATTTCGTAAAAACAGCTTTTTTTTCCCCCTAGAAGACCAGTCGATACTGGCACTCTACAAATAGTAACTTGGCATTAAAATGGAAGCAAGGAGCTATGTTTGAACGCCCAATCGATTCAAAGTTAAAACGCACAATGATAGTCACCACATTAACTGCAAGTGTGTCCATACAAATTCCAACCATCCGATGTCAGCGTTACCGGATAACCTTGAACTGACCTAAACAGGGAAACGTCTCATTAAACTGTTAAAAAAACTTGTCTTCACTACAGTTGAAAAATTTGTATTGGAGACAATGTAAGCGTTTTATTTTCGTTGACAGTCCAGGTTTGATTTTTTAAAGATATATATTTGCAGTTGTTTGTTTGACCCGATTCCCGAACCAGATTTGTTGCGTCAAAGAACCCAGAAACTACTGAAAATATTCAGAGGGCAAGGAGGAAGACCAGAGGATGCAAATGCAAAAGTAGACTCTTCAGGACGATGAGCTTTCAGAATTGACGAAAGGTCATCGTTAATCCTGATTCTCCCTCCGGATATAGTCGGGGATGGTGCATTTTCGTTTTTATTTCATACTTGCGACACCCCGAGCTCCTCGGTGACAAAACCGACTTAAATCTGCGTTTTGATTGCGCCCACGGAGAACTATATACAGACAAATATCCCGAAATTATCACTTGATAAGTTTCTGGCTTTCTGTTCATTGTGATGGCGCAGACACATTTTTGTTCGTGTTTAGCCATATTTGAAGAGAATAGAAAGACAGAGCTGTCTCTACGAGACTCCGAACAGGAAGAAATAAACAAGAAAAATGGGCATAGAAGCGACCTACTTAATAAATGTGAAAGTACAGTTTTACTTTGCTTGGGAATTGCATGCAATGGTTAAACAACAGTACACCTATTCGTACCAAGATAAAGTGTGGAATATAAAAAAATGGAATTAGTATATCCACATCGCGCGGTTTGGAAAAAGATGTTAATGTTTACGATGAAGACTCAGTCCGAATGGCGAGCCAGTTGAGAAGGATTCCCATCCTAAAGAGCCACTTGTCTTTTCAATTGCTAACAAACTGGCTGACCTTTTCCTACATTTTCCGCTTTGATTGCAGATTTCCAGCATTTACTTGTTTTTAAAATCACATATTCGTTCATTACTTTATATTTGTACATAATTGGAAGGCTAGAGGCTTTGTAAAGACTGCTTTAGTCTAATGTAGACACGTTTCTATAAGATAGTAATGGCCGTTTCCTTGAGGGTGACAGTTTCAGAAGAAGGAAAAGCAGAGACCTGTCTGTCTTGCATGGCCTGACGTGAACGATGTAGAGTTATAAGTAAATCAATCTTATTTCAATAGCCATTCGACTCTATTTGAAAAAAAGGCAAGTTATTTTAGAAAGAGAAGTTCAAACCAACGGAAGTTGCCTTTATTCGCATTGCCTGTAGCTATGCCTATACTGCGGAAATAGGGATACTAAAGTGAGTATAGAAACTGTGTTAACTGTACTCACATTTCATTCCATTGGACCTGGTTTGGATACACTGAACTCTGTACTCGTGTTGCCAGATTAACCTTTCCAATGTATGACCGATAGATTAATATTTTAAGAATCCGAGAAGATGCTATTACTGGCAAAAACTTGATTTCAACTTTATTAATGGTGGAAGCTGCAATGTCATTAATGTAATTTGAACTCTTGTGGAGACCGAACGTGAGATACCCACAAGAAGGGACAGGAGGCAGTGGGATTGATAAAATGAGAGCAACAACAGCTTCACAAAGCATTACCGTGCTAAAAATACACTGGATTGCAATTAATTGATCTTTACAAAGAGCGATCTTATGTAGAAATCCTATCTGAAATGGAACTACATGTATAATCTTCCTTGTTCA
This sequence comes from Stegostoma tigrinum, assembly GCF_030684315.1. Lineage (NCBI taxonomy): Eukaryota > Metazoa > Chordata > Chondrichthyes > Orectolobiformes > Stegostomatidae > Stegostoma > Stegostoma tigrinum. Next base: position 29,805,698 of record NC_081372.1, read on the forward strand.
TATTTTTAGCATCCCGCTTTCTTTATTCGGAACTATCTATTTCAAAATCGACTTCGAAACATAACAATATCAAATTTGTGAAGCTGATCTAACAAAAAAGGTAATTGGGGATTGAAATAGTTGAACAGGATTACAATATCTATCACAAAACAGTATCGCACACTCAGTGTATTGTGTGGCTATCATGCAGACACTTATTGGTCGTATTCAGCCGCTTTACGTCGTCAAAAGCCATATCTCCATATATAAGCTTCCACGTATCCTTCACAAGAAGTGATAGGTTTGGTGTGATGCACTCCCGTTTGGTAAATTACACGAGGTTAAGTTCTCCAGATATATCCCATGAATTGTTACACTCAAAGTATTCTCTGAGTTAAAACGCTTCCGATTTAAGCGCGTATCTAGGACGTAAGCACTTTATCTCGCTGTACACTTCAATGCAGGGCTGATAAGAGTGCCGCATTGTTGCAAGTGTTATCCTTTGGATGAGGCGTTTAACAAAAGCCCCATTTATATGCAGCGGTGCTTTAGGAGAAAGCACAATTGAGAACTTTTGGAAAACAGGTTGGGCCCATTATTCCTCCCTCGGCCAGCTAGTGAAACAAAAAAAAAGACCCTGATCATTCATCTCACTGTGGTTTATGAAACTTGCTAAGTCTTCCTGGAAGGCGAGAACATCTGAAAGAAATCTCTTAACTGTGAAGTTCTGAGAAGCAGTTTAGACGTTCCATTAACGCACATCCGAGATTTCTGTTTTGTATTGGGGATAATTTTATGCTAGCCTTGCTTTGTTTCCAAACACGCTAGCAGATAGTTACATGGCTGAAATAAATGTACGTTTAAAATTGTAAACATGCTTAATACTGATACTACTGTGCTGCGGAAGGGTCACCGGACCCGAAACGTTAACTCTGATTTTTCGTCATAGATGCTGCCAGAGTTGCTGACTCGGTTGGAACGATTGGATTTTCCGGATCGGTAATGAAGAGTATGAGCCTGAGGGGGGCGCTTTAATAACACCCGATACTGCAGTGTAAGAGAGCCAACTCTCCTCAGAATTATAATAAATGGTGCAATGGACCAACTGAGAAAACTCTAAAATCTTCACCAATACCATTAGACTAAAATGTTGCAGCACCGTCAGTGAAAATACACTGTTCGACTATTAATAGGCTCTTTCGGATTTCGGATGCCACCAATTCTGTTCATCGATGTAGCACTGAAAAATAAGATAGACCTTTAGTTCCATTGAACACCAAAGCTCAGGTGATGCAATGGGCCATTTTGAAGGACTTTGGTTTTATATTAACCAACAGATAGCTGGAAGGGAGGGCAATAAGTTACGAAGGTTTGCGGCTATATGGGGAATGAAAATGTGTTTGTATAAAATTATGCTTTGACCAACTCTATCATGTTTAATCTCTTATGGGATTTAGTACTATTTCCCGGTTCCGTTTCATCGGCCCAGTATCCAAGACCATTCAGTGCGTCTGTTCGCTGTTGTCCTCCATCTGCACACATAAAACAAAACATCAAAATGTGTATTCTATTCAATTGAATGTTGTACATAACGCAACTGCGGTTAGAATTGATATCCCAACAAATCGCGCCAGTTCCGGCTTTAAGTGAATTTAGAACCTTGCCTTGAACCATCCCAGTCCGACTAAATTCGGTGCGCTAACCTCTAAATACCAACCACAAGAGAACACTTCTAAATGCTAGGATCTACGTTTCTGTGCATATTTGACAAGGATTTTTTTTAAAAAACAGTTTTAACGCTAAAGTGTTGATTTTATCCGCAGCGATCTCATATTTTAAAACAAATAGAATAATGCGAGGTTGACCTCAACTATGCTGACGTGAAACAGGCGACGACTACTTAGCTTTCGAACGATTTGCTAAGATTCATTTGAAAGATTGCTTCATTCTCGCTTTGTTGCCTTACATAAACAGGGAGTTAACACCAATAACTTCCAACAGTTCACTCTGATCTTCTTTTGTCTTCTTTTCCAAATCCAGTATTTACGTACATACTCTGGACAATTTAAATATCAGAACTACAGATGGACAGATGGGAACACGCTGACACACCTTAAAACAGCAAGTTTGTCACGCCTGCATGTCAGAGCGAGTAGAGTAAAAACATTCTACCTGCATTAAGCAAATATAGAGTCGAGTTCTGAGGTAGAAAAGCCCGGGGTGTTTTGTTAAATCCCAGGTTGCGTTGCAGCACTCTATTGAAGGCCCCTTATATAAACCGTCAATTCAGGTCAGCCGTCACTGGCGGCGTTTAGAACATCGCCTGTTTCCGAATTTCATTTAAATAATCCGTACACAGCAAATTCGTGCACTATGTGCGACTGTGTATTGACATTAGTGATTTTTTTAAATGTAATAGTCAAGAGTTGAAATTCAAAACTAAATTAATCATGCAAGTTTTTTTTCCTTAAAAGCCAATTTAAGAAGGTGCCCTTTCGGTCTAATGCAGTGCTGACTTTGTGCAAGTTATTAAAATAAACCTTTGAACATTCCTGATAGGGCCCTATCTAAACCCATTATTTATAGTCCTACAACATTTTATGAGGTTCTTGCATTATAACAATGAAGCAATGATTATCATTAACCTTAGAGTTCCGTTAAGTGAATTGCCTCCGTTCTACTTCTGGCTCTTGAGGAAGATTGGCAGAGAGACAGGTACGAACACAAATAATTCCAACTACTAAAACCAGATCCTTTTAAGCAAAATTGCTATTTAATAGTCGACAGTGCAGGAATACAACAGACAACTCGCCTAATCTAGCCGAGAATGTACAAAGATCTGCTAAGCTTCGGATTTACAAGACCGCATGCCACTTTACAAATACAATGGGATAATAACTGGAACAAATCGAAAGCAATCGTCAGACGGAATAAAAAAAATCACAACAGCTAACTGAAACTACGCCTCTCTGTTTTTCTCCGATGTTGGTATTATTTCAATCTAAACTATAAACTGGCCCACTTATTACATAAGATTGAAAAACATAGCGTTGTGTTAGCGCTTTAACTTTTCGACCGAAGCCTAAGCTCTAAAATATCAAAAGAATTATAGTCTTAAATATTAAAAGGGTAGACCTGCCCTATTTGATTATATAGGCGGATGATATTGTTGTGTTTCTTTAAAGGCTGTTGCGTCCAATTAAAGTGGGATTGAAGTTTGACGGCCCCTCTCTTGGCATTCACCGCGTGCCTTAATTGTATGGACATTAAATCAAGGTCCGCTGTGAACACGGAGAGCTGGAGTCAGTATCGCCAAGTAACAGAAACTGTCCGTTTGGCTATAAATCACCAATTAAACAACCATTATTTGTATGTAAAATCCACATTATTATTTCTTTTAAAATACGTACTGGCCGAATGGTTGAACAAAAAAAAACACACGAAAGCAACAATATCTTCATCGATCGGGATGCTAAGTTCCGTGCTTCTGTGGTTTAAAGATAAAGAAAACAACTCTCTAAAATTTAAGGGGATTTTTGCTCTTGCTTCCAGTTAATCTCCACGTTCAAGACCAGCACAAAAATATCGACTGCAAAATCCAGCTTTTCTTCCCAAATTACAGTGTAGACAGGACATTGCATATCGTTATTCCGCCTATACCCATAATTACAGTGTATAGCACCACTAGCTTTTAGCAGATTTACCGATTCCATTGCCGGGTTGCCTCTACGTCGGATGAAAATGTCCCTGACACATCCATTGTTAGCGAACTCCAATGCGCTGGCTTTATTTTTGCTTCTCTTGAATAGAGCGGGGAAGGGGAAAAAAGGCGATTGATCTCTCTGCATTCACCGTTTTCATGCCCATCTCGTACTATAATACTGAAGAGAAGGGATCAGCAACTCTTCCCAGGCACCTGCAACGGTTAGAGCTGCAATCAGCTGAAGAACGATTGGTCTTCTACTCCTCCATCCCAGACTGTTAAAGAGGCGAAAAAGCTTCTGCAATTTATCCGGTCTCTTTATCGGACTAGGGGCAGTTTGGTCCAGTCCTGGCGCTGCTGCTGATCTGATCCAGTCTAACGGATTAATCGCTCTCCATCCAGACAAGCGACACATCTGCTGATTGGGTTCAGCACAAGAGGATTACATTGGGCCCATGACGTCATTGCTGGGCCAGAAGTTCTCCTCCATTAACCAAATCCTGATCAGCAGGATGTCCTTGAAACTGAAGGAGTGAAATTCTAAGCGAATACCATCTTGTAAACAGTTTCTTTTAATTGACGTATTACTGAATGACAAAACCCCTCTCCTCCAACACAGTTCTGTGTTGGGTCCAAATCGAGCACATATTGTAACAGCATAGCTCACATTTAAGCACAACTGAAAATTCAACTTTTAGAAAGACACGCTTTTCATCGCCACAAAATATTAACTCTCCACTCGGTGCTATTAACATCCACACACGTATGTTAAAACCTTCTGGTCGATGCCTTGATAATGCACATTCATTGTATTTAGCATTATTAATATTCTGGGATTAACCTTTAGCTTTAGATATATTTCATTGCTAAAAGGCTTAAACGGACATAGGTTTTATAGTTGCATGTTGGTAAAGTTAGATCAAAGCGTTGAAGGATGCAAAGATCTTAGTCACGGTTTGAGGTTAGAAAAATCGCTGTCCATGGTATTGAAACGAATCAGCACTTTTTATACCTGTGAGGGTGACCTCATTGCTATTTAATTCGGGCACATCTCTGACAGTGCTGAATTTTTGCTTGCCACGAAATCAAGCCGGACTTCTAAATTATTTCTGAAAATGCTCGTTGAATAGAAAAAAAAACTGGATTAACTGCGTTAGCTGCTTATAAGTAAATCGAAGACAGATCCATTCTCAGGGAGACATAAATGATACGTTTATTTAAATTCAACAATCTATGCATATGTTCAGTTGGTCTGGTGGAACAACATCATTGTAGCAATATATCCGTATACACGTTAGATTACTTCATTTCAAAGGAACTACTGTATGCTCTAGGCCACTAACAGTTTAACAGTGATGTCGAGTTCTCTGCGTTTTAATCACCTACTTTTTCGAGACGGATCTGTGATGTCACTTAAATATGTCAGCAGAATTACAATTGCAAAATGCTGGGTGACAGATTTATAACAGAAAACTGAATAAATGAATAGATTTATTCATATTTACATATCGTCAATAAATTATCGAAAGTACTTAAAATAATGCTGCACTTGAGTTTTCTTAGATTTAATACATGTATTTAAAATGTAGCATAATATTTAAAGCTATCAGCCCTGAACTGTGTATTCTTCAGCACATTTTGACTTCTAAAAAATTACACAGGATATACCCAAATAAATGGTTGTTAACTGTTTACTTGAGTTTAATGAATAGTAACTTGGGAATTAAGAAAAGATTCCCTGCTTGTATGCATAAATCTCTAGACTTAATTTATTTATTAATTTATTTACAGGTTTCTGCGTACTGTTAAATGAAGTGGCAGAAATGTGTGCTGTTCCATCAGAAAACAGGACACGGGCTTAATTATGTATATATACGAAGCCATTTATGCGAACACTCTCAATAGTGATCATAGAATGTTTTCCTATGACTCTGCGCTTCAATTTCTGCGGACCGCAGTGGAAGGCAGACAAAATCGATCGATATACCGGAAGAAAATGTAAATGATTGCGACTCGCCATTTTCTTCCTTTCCCTAGTCTACCACCCACTGTTAGGAGAGACAAAGAGCCAAGCTATCTGCAGCATTTGAGTTCGGTGTATCGATCGATTTTTAAAACAAAAGATCTTTCGAGATGTTTGTATTTGACTTTCAAACTAACGTGATTCAGGGATCACGGCAACATCGAGAATTTGCACTGCAAAGTCTATACTGGGCACAGCCTGGCCACATGTACTGATTGGATTTCAGGCTGATCGGTGGACATTGATCTCAAAAGTAGGCGCGCTTTCCTCACTATAACGCACAAAATATTAACTAAGGAAATCTGCTTTTTCACATTCAAAACCACATCAAATGCATACGTTGTGATTATGCTAATATTTTCAAAGACAGGCAGGACCGAAACTCAAAACGTTAATACTCAATCGTAGTGGAGGGCCCCGTGCGCCTCTTGTACGGGCCAATGCTTCTAGAATGTGTCTATTTCTGCTACATCATTTTTTGTTCGCCCCGGCAGCTACTCTTACACGGATAATCCTAAATCATATTTTCTGATGCTTAACATCAGAAACGCGCATTGGTATTTAACAGTAGGATATACAAGGCGTCGCTGCATTAAACAACCACATTACTCGCCTGGAACTGCTTCATTTGCAGAGGGCGGTCACCCGTCCTTCAAACTGTGGTCTTCTTCATCCCTCATGCTTCATGTCTGTAAAAGAAGCTGAGATTTTACTGGAAAATAGTTCGAAGATGAGGTAAAATGGGACGTTACAAGCCTGATGTCCCGGATTACCGGCTTCTCGGGCCGCACATCTCCATCTGAACGAGGCCGCGCCTTCTGCATTACAATAACACTCTCTCTCTCTCTCTCTCTTGCTTTCGCTCTCTCACTGGCCTAGGCAGCAAATAAACACCATCAGGGGGTCAAAAACCTTTTTACACGCCTCCATAGACATTCTTCAATAGCGTGCATACAAGCAATGCTTATTGTGGGGGTAGTTATGTAAGCATCTGCATTGGGAACTTTGACACAAATTATAATTGGAACTTTATTACAAATTAAATTTTAGAACCATTGTGTTTATATTTTAACTAAGAAAATCCTCATCACTTTTATGGCTAAAAAGCACCATGATATCCTTTACGTTTCCTATCGTTGAAAATGTGTTTTTTGCTATCAAAGGTGGAATTATCCGTGGAATTGCTGCGGGTCGAAATTGATGGGACACACCTTGCAGTAGAATTCTTCCATGAACGACTGCAGCCTTAGAATGATTTAAAACAAAACTGTAAAGCTGTAACTCGGTTTTAAACCGAATGGCATGCTTTTTAACTTTAATTCGCATTGAATTCCGTTCATGACGTTCACGTTGGAAGTTGTGAAACAATACATTGAATTACACCACGGAATATTTGCAAAAAATAGACTGTCAATTGTAAATGCATTTTTAAAATTCTCAGTATTGTTTGTTATGCATTTAAGCTCCTTTAAAAGAAACAAAAGCTCCAGTTTGCTGTGTTGTAATGCTTGGTCTAGCATTTTTAAATTGAGAATTTCTACATAGCCGAATTTTTGCAAGTCCTGCTGGTATATCTTTGAGAGGCGAGTGTATCAGAATACAATACGGGATTTCCATTAGGAAAGGTACAATCAAAGTTAAAAGAAACCTAAATAACCGACCAAAAGCAAGGCCAATGTGTTTGGATAAACAATTCTATCCAGTGGCAGGGAACCCAACTGTCATTTTAATATATAATTGATTATTTTCATTATTTGTTTTATGGATAGGACCTTTTTTCCAACAAAGTATCTGTGTTCTGTACTCTAGTCTATGAAAGAAAGCAATACAAATAAAGTTTTGACTGCAAAAGGTATTTGGAATGTGTTAGCAATCATAAAGAAGGTAACGGGATACTATCTTGTTAAGACTTAGGCAAGTCAATATTTAAAACGGAACAGGAGCATTACATGCATATCCCAAGACAGAACCAGTCTGAGTGCTGGAACTATTTAAATTTACATCTAAAGGATATGTCATTATAATATTTGCTAAGAAGTGGATTTATGGAATTGAATAACACTTTCTAATTTATTGGGTAACTCCCTTCAGAAAACAGAATTTCAATAGTTTAGAAGTATAAATATCAAAGCGGGTGCAATTGTGTCTGTGTATTGTGCAGAAGTGGACACTGACCATAATAGTTATAATGGAACTTCGATCTGCTCATTTCCACTCATCTACAAAAAAAACACATGAAAAATGCGCAGAATGCGTCAATATTTATCCATGGGAAACCACGATTTCTATACACAGATGAAACGTTATCACCAGCTCACAAATACTTAAAAAGTGTTATGTTAGTGTGTCTATGTAAGCACAAACCTCCCCGCCATATGTTCCTGAGCTTACACACAGGCTGCTTAAACGAATCCAGTTCTCGAAGCATCCGCAATACCCAGCAAAAACCCAATCCAATAAACTGCTAAGCAATTTACCACAACCATTGATTGGGTCAATAGGCTAGTCTGGAAAACCATCGTTCAAACAAAATAATACGCGGATAACCTCGCTGTGCTTAATATTTTCACATCTAACTGTACAAACAAAACATAAAAGCCAGGCCTTTCGTAGCTGATTAACCCCAAAACATTATTTGATGGTGTGCTTTGACAATCAATTCTGGCCTTATTTTAATGGGCTGTTTCATGGTTAGCACTGTTCTCGTCATTACCTTTGAGGACAAAACCATCTAACTCTTAGTCCCCGGGAATAGCTGCGATGCTGTGGTCACTGATTTTTGTTGTTGTTCCTGCTGTCCAGGGTGATCATGCCTACATTCTTGGCCCAGTGACGGGTCCGTGGTCACAGCGGGAAACGCCTGCTTGACAAATCATTCATCAATTCAACTAAAGATGGATACAAGTTCTTTTGGATTTGCAAAATGGCATACTTGATTTACAGCTAAAACCAAATCAGACATATAATTGTTCAACATCCAGAAAATGCACTGATAGACTGTTTCTCGCTGAAAATACATAAAGCTTTTCTCGAAGCTGTTTTCTATTAGAATGCAATGGAGTTTGTGGTGGGTTATTTTCGTAGAATGATTTCTCCAACGTTACAGTTTAATTTTCTGTGGTAGCCTTAATCGTTCCATTGCAGGAGAAAATGTTCTGAGGAGCATGCAGGCACCTCGACTGATGTGTTTAATCCCAATTAGCTTTGATTTCATAAAATGTAGTTCTATCAACCAAGAGTATATGTTACAGGTTATCAACACATTTTAACGAGTAGTCACACCCAGCTAACAGTTGGATTTTTGCTAGTGTGCTTTTGGAATATTTTGCAGTTTCATAGTCAAATTAGGTTTAAATAATATTTTGAGTCTGCAGTAGGCAGCCGTTTCTGAGCGAATGATGTAAAGGTATAATTTTGCAAACATTTGCAGAGACCTGGGCCTGAAGTGCCATCAGCATTATCGTAGAGTATAAAAGAAAGGCATAAACAAAAGAATTCATTGTTAAGAGGGAACAATTCAAGGCCTGAAAGCCCGTCTCTTACAATAAAGAGTGCGAGCGGTGATTTGAATGAATGGAGTGCCGTGAAAGGGGGCCAGCTTCAGCTTGGGACAAAACAAAATGGTAATAGGGCCACATTCCTTGTGGCCACCGGCCACTACAACCCCATAACAGGCACAGGCCAAGTGTGGTCACAGATACTTTAAATTTTAGTTTTATATCATTTAGAAACATATATGGACCAATGTGGAGTTTGGATGTTGCTTTTAATAATGATTCTGAGACAATCACCCGACTTGTGTTCCCGCGGGAAATATTGAAAGCTTGTCAGTTTCAGGTAAGAAAGGCGCGTATTCTTGCCTCTACATTCTACTGGTCTGTCCACCACAAAGGCCTCTCTCCAAAGATCACTTTTACGTACTTTTTTAAACCACCATTTGACAATATTCATTAGATCCCATATGGCTGCCCAGAATTTTTTTTAGCACGCGGTAAACAGTGGGTAGTTAATTCTATCAGAAATGATCTGCATTAAAGAATGTGAGTTGCATTTGGAGGACCGACTATGGTGTTTAGTCTCAAGAATAGTAAGTGGAATATCCCGATGCAGTGTGCGGCGTGTTTTCAATCAAAATGGCTTTGCAGGACGCAAATATATACGCAACTGTATCTCGTTTAGACATTATTTAGTACGCGGGGGTCTGGTAACATCTGGGCTTGCGTGAATCAAACTAGCATTTCTTGGACAGAGGACTTAAACATTGTACCAATTGTGCATAGGTCCTTCCCTAACGATTTCAAAACTAATACTGCAAAAGTTTAAAAATGATCATATTTCAACAATAATTTCAACATTGGAAAGATGGCGTGAAAACTTAGCACAGTTTTGGTTAATTTTTCGCCTCATATGACCCATACACGACAGACAAAGTATTATAAACTGCTGGAGGCAAACTAATAGATTTTGATTTTGAACTCAGCATTCTATAGATTAAAACTTATGCGGATTGTTCATCAGGATGCGTGCACAGATTAATTAGAGTACCAGCCATCCTTTGCACATATTGGTGCAAAGTCTTCTTCAAGTGATATTTCGTGTTTTGTGTAATTAATTGAAAACCAAGTGCGAAATGTTTCACGAATAATAGTTTGTTATTTATGTATTGAAAATACATTCTAACTTTGTAACCGATTATTTTAATATTTCTGTTTCTTTGGTACAACCCCCGAAGTAATTATATTGGAAATGAGTTGAGCAGAACTAGTGAACATGATGATTGGTACCAAGTAAGGCTCTGCTCTCTGCAAACAGTTTACCTTTAGCCAACTAGAAGACGTGCATTGATTCTTTGATTTGCAACAGCAATTTGGCGTCCACGACCTATAAGGAAACCATACTGTAAACACTACATTGGCAAGTGAGAAGATTTTGAACAGCACCTGCTTAAACAGTCACAACCCAGCAGAGTGTTGCCGTCTGTTCAAGTCAACTTGATCAACCAATGTAGTTAATAATGTTGCGCTTACATTCAGCAGACGAAATAAGGAAACAGATCAATTGGAAGAAATCTGCTTGCAGCAGTGAATACTCGGCGGAAGTGAAAGTATCACTCCGAAATATAAAGGAAAACGGATTTTTCTCTGATTGGGTAGTTTTGAACTATTATTCACACTGAAGGGGGCTGTCAGAACAAAGGGTAGAAACACATTCTACTGAACAGAGCAAACTGTAACTGTAATCTCTTTTAAGATGCCCTTAAATGTCATTTGTTTTATGGCTCTGTTAAGTTTTTACTAACATCAGAGGATGGAAAATAAAAGAAGGTTGTTAAGTAAGCAGTTGGCGAGTTAGAACAAGAACTGTAGTTTTTTTTACCCCGGAAACCCTTCACCTCGGGGTTAATCATATTTCTCTCAATCAAGGGACGCCTTTTCATTCACTATTAATCAATATGGTTGGTTTGAATACGAGACACACGTTCCTAAGTTTTAGCCTGAAATGGACTCACAAGATTTTAGAAAATTGTTTGGTCTTTATGTTGTTGTAGAGATTTACAAAACTGCAGAGAATTTAATCAGATTCGCCATCGCCTTTAACAACCAGTCCTTAGCAATGACGTTAACGTACATCTGGAAGATGTGACCATGTGATTTGACCACACAACATTGGAATAATAGCATCTCGGTGCAATGGATCAGAGACCTGACGCTGCTAAATAACATAGAATTAAAATTAGAATCTCCATAAATAATCTAGATTAGGTTCTTTCTATAACAATGGGTAAACAATTTAAGAAGTACTCGAAAAATTGTGTAAAGCCTAGTTTACAGTAGGTGAACATTTAAAGAGATCAAATTGTAACACCGTGTTTGAATAAAATACCGTTCATATAGAATTGATTGAGACAAATCAATATTATTGACACTTATTATGCAATAATAGTAAATAATTGGCACCATCTAAGTCCATAATTAAAACGTTCTGCTTTAAAATTGCCAAACTACTCCGCGTTTTAAATGGCTACTGTACCAGACATCATGTATGGATACCATTAAGAGTAAATGCATACTTATATGTTATTTCAAACAGCTTCCACTTCTACATGTGGGATAAGAAAACCTTTTCTAAAATATTGTGTATTTCAATGGAGTGTCTATCTCACAAATTCTTAGTAAAACATGAGTGTTTGCTTGCTTCTCTATCACAATAAATGAATGAGCGTAAAGCACAATGAAAAAGGGACTCCTAGTGTAACAAAATGTCCAATAATTAGGTTAATTTTGAATTCGTGCGGTAACTGTAAGCCCTTCTAGGTTTCTCGCAGAATTTTTTTATTGTATTCGAATACTCGTAGTTGCTGTGTATTTAACAGTCATGGTTTCCCCACATCTGTCAATAGCAGTGCGTGTTTCTTGCAGTAATCTTTGAACTCGTGACTGAAGTCAGCAGGAAAGCTTTAGGATTTTTCTTCACTGCAAGGGCATCCTGCATTACCAGCCGGCAAAATGCTATATCTCTGAATCTGAACAGAGGCAAACGTGGCCTACTGTAGAAAAGTGAAGAGGGAAAACATTTACATCACTGGATTACATTACAACTAGCCACGAGGTTAGCTTAATTAAAAATGAAATTCATTTCATCTCAAATTACTTGGCACGACTCTTATCGTGATAAATTCCAAAATGGTCCAATTCATTAAGTGGTAATAAGGAAGTATAAATGAATAATGCATTCCTGTTATAACTTTACACCGAAAATATATTGCATACATCAGCGATTCACAATAGATTCCTAAAAATATACTTTGGAGAACTTTCGAATAAAAGTATTTTCTTGCCATATGGAACATATTACATTTATATCATTATAAGCAAATGCAATATATTGAATATTCATTTCCACAATAAAAAAGGTAGGATTATATTATCAGCGCTGCTGATCGAGAATTAAAAAGAGTTCGCATCAGACACATAGAGTAAATCGTCCATACACGGCGCAAAAATTCAGGCGGAAGACCAAGATAATGTGCAATAGATTTAGAAGGTGAAGATGAACAGGATTTTATTGAAAATATAAGGAAGGTCTGATTCAATCATTGTAAAGACCACTGAACGAGACCTTCCGTTTAAAGGTAAAGGAAAGGTTGAGGCATTTTCAACGCAGCAAGTATCAATTTACTCTGCATTTTGAAATAAATTATCCTTTAGAAACCTACTATTTTGTCTGGGGGGACCCTGAGCCCACGCGACTATCTTTGTCTAACTGAGATGTGACATAATAACATTGTATTTTCTTGAAGTGCATGCATCAACGATCAGTGCTGGCATTTAGACTCAACAGGGAGCGTTTGGCACCAATAAAAAGGATTGAATCTTTTTGTCAGAAATTTAACAAAATATCGCCCACAGAAGAAAATATGTCACTTAATTGGCCTGTATATATTTATTGCAATCCCTTGATATTCATCAGTATCGTCAGGCTGGAGTTGGGTGTCCATTCAACTTTTAGGAGTCCATCTCCGCACTGCTGTCGAAACCGCACACACTCTTGTTAATCTTCCCTTTTAAAATTAATCTGGATAAGTATCACCTTTAGTAGTTAGACGCATACCTAGAATTCGCAATATATACACATTGAAAGGGATCATTTCGGGCTCTATGGTTTTAAAAATTTCCACAACGTGATCATGTTGAAAGAAACAATGGAAAGTGTTCAGTAAAACAACATCTTCGTGTGAAGTTAATATCAGAATTTGTGGGACTCTGGTAGTTATTTTTCTGATGACATTTCAGATTCTCCCTCAGTGCGCAAAAGACACATAGCTAACAATTGTGCTGTAAGTGATGTTATCGCGTAACAATAGACAAAACAAAAATCTTAATTGAAGTAGCTATCTATTTAAGAGAAGCACCACAGTAACTAAAATATTGAAGATAGAACGCGAGACTGGATGCAGTTAAATTGAAGCAAATCAAGAGTACGAATCCAAGACAAGAGGTGGTTTCATTACTCAGCATACGGTTATTGCGATAGACACAGAACATGTAATACCCGGCTTCACTAACTGTTTTCTTGTGGCTAACTTTGTTGAAATGATTTGCTATGATTGGATTTTGCCGCATGAACATGATTACATTCCAGGAAAACACAAGGCAGAAGACGCTTCATGAAACTGGGCAACATTTTATGCATTACGTATGAGGGCATTTGGTATGTCAATTCACAAAGTCCTATAGAAATATTTAGAAATATACACTACTCACGGATTTATAATGTTAGGTGAGATAGACTTATTCATCACGATTTGAAAGCATAATTTTGTGACCATTGGTACAGGCTTAGTTTCTGGTGCAACAGAAAAAAAACTGCAGTGGTTTTCAACCTGCTGACAACCACTGTCCATTTAGTCAGTATGTATAAAGTTCTGTTATTGAGATACAATAAAACTACAGGAGTTAGATATTGAATTAATGTATTTCAATAGTTGGGATACAGCTTTAACATCATTCAGAATTGAATTGATTCAAAATGCTTTGGGTATGAAAGTGTTCCCATAAGTCAAGACAGATTGTGGTCTGGCACCTCAGTGTACTAAAGCAAGTAACGAGAGCTCCCTCCAATTCACCATGTAAAACCCTCTTCAGTGTGCAGTGAGGACCCCATCCAGTTCATGGTATGAGCCTTCAGTTCACAATATGACACTCTCAGCAATCTACTTACACAATCAGTTGGATGTTCTAGATGTATCATGTATCCAGTTTAAGCCTTTTTTTACTGTATAAAAATGGATGATACTGATATTAAAACCAACTACTGGGGATACCTGGACATGATACCTATTTAGTCAAATGGTAGCCATTACCAAATTTAACCGACAATAAACTTAAGCCTTAATGTTGTAGTAACTATTGCACAGCTTCGGGTCTCAGAGGCTAGTTGTATATACACATATATATAACCCTTGCATTTATGTAATACCTTGGTCACCCTCAGGTCACCTCAAAAAGATGTACAGCTAATTTAACACTTTTGATGGGCAGTGTATGTTTTAATGTAAGAGACAACATCCTTGATGTTCCTTTGTGATATTGCAGATTCTGTGAATTTGTTAATTTATCATTTCTTACCACTATTATTTTCATGTCACAATAATTTTTCTGTGTCACATGAGCCAAAATCAAGAATAATCTGAAATCCATGCAAAACTTTTTCAATGACTGTTTTTTGTTTTGTGCAGTATGTTGAAGACATGGCAATGAAATGTAGGTAGATAATTAAAATGTGTTATACCAGTCACATGGTAAATACCAGGGGTATTGAAAGGCAACTGGAACTCTTTACGCTTGCCCTTGGGCAACACATGCTCTGAAACACCCTGGGAACTATTAGCAATCATAATTAATTCCTAAACTTCAGCAATCATCTCCCCTGCCTCAGCTATCAGACATGGAAACTGCAAGATATGGCACCTATAGTGCAAAAAATTGTTACCATTGCACTTGATTTCTGGATAGAAAATAATAGCTAACCTCATGTTAGATGCGGACAACTTTGAAGTGTTTTGAGTGGCCACACAGAACAGACATTAGGCTACTTCCTTATGCTATTAAAGGGCGTAAATCCTTGATTTCAGATCCCTCAGAGAAATTGGGCAGACTGAGTGGAGTAGGCATGGAGCCTCTTTGGCTCAGATTTTGAAGTTTTGGATGTAGCCTGGCAAGTAGCTGTTACCAGAAAGGAAATGTTTAATGCTTTTAATGTGGAGCCAAAAGGCTCAGGAATGTTCATTCCAGCTCCACAGCACTTCTGATGGCTGCTCTCTGCTGTGATCAGCCCTGGTCCTGCAATTTAGCTTACAAGCCTCATCGTAGGCTGCTGCCGTGTCTAGTGCAATAATGTCTGATGTCAAGGATTATTTTGTTCTCACATTTATAGTTTCGCAGAATTGAGGTGAGCTTTGATAATGGTGGCAAATTTGGAGAACTAGCAAATAACTAGAAAAACTGAAGAATATTGTGGAATAACATAAACAAGCAAGATTTGTGAACAAATAAGTGGCAGATGCAGCTTTTGGTAACAAGAATAAAAAACTGGAATATGTAGTTTCTTTCTTCAGTACATTAGAGAAGCAAAGGATATTAGGTGCAGAAATGCATAACATCTAAAACTAGCAGGAAGTTTAAGAAAAGAAGACAAATGGAATTTGCTAATTTATGTCAATAGATAGAACACAAAAGCAAAGAAATTATAAAGACAGTACAGAATATGACCTGGCCACATCTGCAATCCTGACTGTAGTTTTAAATGGTCAAAATAGAGAAAGGGATGAAATTCAGATGTATCAAATAAGCCTGGTTTAGGAATAGCTACAGCCTACTCCTGAAGAGTGTTTCAATGAGGCCTGCGCACTTAATTGGACTTACATATGGCCTTCCTATTTAAGGAACATATTTCTAATGCTACCTTCTCTGCAGAATGTAGTTTACAGCTTTGTTTCTATATTTGAACGTGGTTTAACTAAAATCAAACACTAACTTTAGCACAGGAGGAAAATCTTTATTCTGAATCCTGAGGAAATGTTATTATCCTGAAATGTTAACACTGATTCTCTTTCTATATCTTACACCATGATGTAATTTTTCTGTTTTCATTGCATTATTTTTATCTGTTGTACTTCAGGCCATTTTTGCAGGTTCATTTTCTTAATTCTCAAACTAATCTTATTTTACTTCTTTGTTCTGGGCTCCTTTTATAGTCTTTTTAATGTAATTATCTAGTGTCTTTTTAAATGCTGTAATCATTTTAGCATCAATCACCACTTGTGCCAAAGCACTCCACATTCCAATAACTCTGAATGAAAATGTTTCTTCTGATCTCCCCTTTATGTGTCTAGTACTTAACTTGAGATCATGGGTCTTATCGTTCCTTTATCTACTAGAGGAAATAATCTATCCATATTTATCTTGGTTATTCCTTTTAGCTTTCTGAACGATTCTATTAAATCCTTCCTCTGTCTTGTTAGTTCAAAATAATGTAACCCTCATTGGCTGTAGCTGTTCCTGAACCTGGCTTATTTGATACATCTGAACTTCATCTCTTCCTCTATGTTGAGAATTTAAAACTACTGTCATGATGTGGCCAGGTCACATTCTGGACTGCCTTTACAATTTCTTTGCTTTTGTGTTCTATCTCTTGGCGTAAATTTTCAAATCCCATTTTCCTTCTTTTTAAACTTGCCACTAGTTTTAGATGTTATGTATTTTTACACCTAATATACTTTGCTCCTCTAATGTATTGAGGAAAGAAACTATATATTTTAGTTTTTTACTCTTGTTACCAAAAAGTGTATTTGCCATTTTTTGTTCACAAGTTTTGCTTGTTCACATTTTTCCACAATCATCTCCAGTTTTTCTGGTGATTTGCTAGTTCTCCAAATTTGCCGCCATTATCAAAGCTCACCTCAGTTCTGAGAAACTATAAATGTGAGAAGAAGATAATTCCTGACATCAGATATGAGTGAATAGTACACGGCACTCAAGGCTGCAAACATTCTTTTAATTTAAGTTACTAAACAACTGATACAAATGTGATTTTTCTAAGGTAGATTCTTTATCTGTCTTAGTGTTACATTTTGCTTTTGCTATTCAATTATTTCTCTGTCCGAAATGGATGACCTCTTATTTTTAAATAGTGACTCCCTAGTTATAGATTCTCAAACAACAGGAAACAACCTTTCCACATGCACCCCATCAAGACCACTCAGAATTTCATATGTTTCAATCAAGTCACATTTTATTTTTCAAAACACTAGCAGGTACAAACTTAGCCTGTCTAATCTTTCTTCTTAAGTCAACCCAGCCATTCTATGTATTTTTTTAGTAAACCTGTGAACTGCTTCCTATAAATTTAGATCCTTCTTTAAATAAGTGAGCCTTACTGTACACAATACTAAATATATCGTCTCACCACTGCCCTGTATTACTGATGCATATAAACAAAAAGAACAAAGAAAATTACAACACAGGAATGGGCCCTTCTGAGCTCCAAGCCTGCAATGAAATGCTGCCTGTGGCAACTAAAATCTCCTACCCTTCTGGGGACCATATCCCTGTATTCCCATCCTATTCATGTATTTGTCAAGACGCCCTTCAAAAGTCCCTATTGTATTTGTTTCCATTACCTTCCCCAGCAGCAGGCACACACCACCTTTTGTGTAAAAAAAAACTTGCCTCGTACATCACCTTTAAATCTTGTGCTTTGCACCTTAAACCTATGGCCCCTAATAACTGACTCTTCCACTGTGGAAAAGCTTCTGACTGTCCACTCTATCCATGCCCTGCATAATCTTGTAGACCTCTATCAGATCACCCCTCAACCTTCGTTGTTCAAGTGAGAAAAACCCAACTTTCTCCAACCTCTCCTCATAGCTAGTGCCCTCCATATCAGGTGGTAAATCTTTTCTGTACTCTCTCCAAATCCATCATATCCTGCTGGTAGTGTGGTGACCAGAGTTGAACACAACATTTCAAATACAACCTAACTAAGGTTCAATAAAGCTGCAACATTACCTGCCAATTTTTAAGCTTAATGCCCCTGCTGACGAAGGCAAGCATGCCATATGCCATGTTGATGACCTTCTCCACCTACGTTGCCACTTTTAGTGACCTCAGTACCTGTACACCCAGATCCCTCTGCCCATCAGTACTCTTAAGGGATCTGCCATTTACTGTACATTTTCTATCTGGATTAGACCTTCCAAAATGCATTACCTCATATTTTTCCAGATTGAAGTCCATCTGCCATTTCTTTGCCCAAGTCACCAACCGATCTATATTCTGCTGTATCCTCTGATGGTCCTCATCACTCACTGCAATCCCAAAAACCTTTGTTTCATCCGCAACTTACTAATCAGACCAGTCATAATTTCCTCCAAATCATTGAAATATATATTGCATGCCTTTTATATAACTAGTATTTACTTTAGAAACCACTTTACTTCCTTAATTATGTGATTCACTAGAACACCCATTTCAGTACAATTCAGATATGGCCCCCACATTCAGCTGTACTGATACATCAACTCAATCCTTTGCTCCTTTATTTAATTATATTTACATTATGCCAATTTGCATATGGCACAGGCAATAATCCAGAGATGATGATCTTTGAGGTTCTGCTTTATAATTTGGTGCCCACATCCTAAAACTGATTGTATGGAACCTCTTTCCTTGTCCTCCCATTTTCATTGTTTCTTTCAAGATGCCTGTCTCCATGCCCTCCACTTCCTTGCTCATTTATGTGGTGCTGATTTCCTGTTGCAGGGTGTTTTGACCATATGACCACAAGAGGTAGGACCAGAACTAGGCCATTCAGCCCATTGAGCATGTTCTGCCATTCAATGAGATTATAGCTGATCTGATTATCCCCAACACCACTTCCCTGCCCTTCCCCATAACCATCAATTCCTTTACTGTCTATAAATCTGTCTATCTCAGCCTTGAATATATTCAATGACCCAGCCTCTACAACCACTGCGGTAAGGGAATTCCCTCAATTTAATATTGTGATCTCTGCCTTAAATGTGCAAACACTTTTTCTGAGATTATGCCCTCTGCTCCTTGTCCATCCCACAGAGAGATACAACCTTACTGCAACTATCCTGTCAAGTCCCCTGAGAATCTTATATGTTTTAGCAAGGGAAGCTTTCATTCTTTGATATTCCAGCAAATAACAGGTCCAGTCTACCCAATCTCTCCTCTCAAGAAAATTCCTCTATACCCGACATCAGCATAGTGATCCTTCTCTGGACCGCCTCAAAGATCTTCCCTTAGAAAGGGTGGGGGGAGGGGGCAAACAATCCACTGTTTTCCAGCTCTGTTCTGACTAATACCTGAATCATTTTAGCAAAACTTTACTGTTATATTCTATTCCTTTTGAAATAAAGTCCATCATTCCACTTCCACTCCCTATTACCACTAAACCTGGATGCTAGCTTTTTGTAATTCATACATAAGGTCTTCCTAATCTGTCTGTTCTGTAGCTTTCTGCAATCTTTTTCCATTTTAATAATATTCAGCTCCGCCATTATTTCTGCCAAAGTGCACAATCCCACATTATTTTCTATCTGCCGAGTTTTTGCTCACTCACTTAACTTGCCTATATCCCTGTACAGACTCTTTATGTTATCCTCACCACTTGCCTTCCCAGACTTTTTTGTGCCATTTGTAAACTTTGCTGTAGAATATTTACTTTCCTTATCCAAGTTAATAATATGCATTGTATTTAATGGTGGCCTCATCACTGATCCTTCTGGCACTCTTCTAGTTACAGATTGCCATCCTGAAAATGCCCCACCTACCCCAGACCCCTCTGTCTTTTATTGGTTAGCCAATCCTCTATCCATGCTAATATACCAGCTCCAATACCATGTGCATTTATCTTGTTAAGTAACCTAATGTGCAATGTCTTATCAAATGCCGTCTGAAAATCCAAATATATAAATATCAAATATAAATCCAAATATATAAAGATTAAAATCCACTGCTTCCCCTTTATCTGTTCTGCTGTTACGTCCTCAAAGAATTTGCCGGGCGTGATTTTCCCTTCATAGTGCTGAGTCTGCTTGACTATATTATGAGTTTCTGAATGTTCTGCTATTATCCCTTTATAATAAACTCTAACATTTTCCCATCATATTCTCTGTTCCACCATACACCTGCTGGGAGCTATAGACTACTCTTACCAGAGTCTTCTTACCTTTGTTATTTAGTCATAGAGTTATACAGCACAGAAATTAGCCCTTCAGTCCAACTCGTCCATGACAACTAAGTTTCCCAAGCTAAAGTAGACCTAATTGCCTGCATTTGGGCTACTTCTGTCTAAATCTTTCTATTCATGTACCTGTTCAAAAGTGTTTTAAATGCTGTAACTGTACCTGCATCTACCACTTCTTCTGGCAGTTTATTCCATGTACAAACCACCCTCTGTGCAGAAAAAGTTGCCCCTTAATCTATTTTAAATCTTTCTCCTCTTACCTTAAAATTATACCCTTTAGTTTTGAACTCCCCCACCCTAGGGAAGAGACCTTTGCTATTCACCTTATTTATGCCCCTCTTGAGTTCATAACCCTCTAAGGTCACCACTCAATCTCTAATGCTCCAGTGAAAAAAATCCCATCCTATCCAGCATCGCCTCATAATTCAAATTCTCCAGTCCTAGTAACATGCTTGTAAATTTTTTTCTGCACCTTCTCAAATTTAATAATATCCATATTAGATCTAACTATATAGATTCTACATATAACAATCCATGGTCATTTTTTGCTATCATACTTATTACTTATTCTGACAAGTACTTATTCTGTCCATATCATCAATTATAGTCCACTACCCTTTCCTTCCTACCTGTCCTTCTGAAAAGTCACAATCCCTGAATATTTAGTTTCCAGGTTTGTTCTCCTTGTAACCATGCTTCTGTAATGATTATGATCATACCCAGTAATCTGTAATTGTACCATTACTTCATTTATTTTGTTCCAAATACTATGAACATTTAAGTAAAGAGCTGTTATTTTTAACCTTTTACCACTTTTTATCCCTTTGATTATATTGGCTGGTGTTTTTCTATGTTTGTGTACTCTGCACATTCCGGCCCCACTTTGGACATCAATATCACCACACTGTCTAGGTGTCATATGCCCTTGCTTTGAAAGTCTACACTTCTCTTCTTCCAAACACTCCCATTTTCTAACTAGTTTGAGACCCTCTCTACAGCCCTAAGGAAATTAAACAAGGGGAGGGTTTATGATGGTTTGGTCACCCACTCTTCCAGGTGCTTCTGACTGCCTGTTTCATAGCTCTCCACTTCTTTACATATTGCTGGCTGCCCATTTTGGGGTCTCCTGCTTGCTGGCTTCTCTGGCATCATCTATGGAGACAAAAATATTGTTAACATTGCAGATTATGAGCATTCAACATTATCATATTTAATTAGGGTTGTCTATTGTGGTATACTAAATGTACACCGTTTGTTTCAATAATCACATGGATCAAGAATGCTTTAGGTACATGTAAGTTATCATTTTTTTAATGGCATTTGTTCCCATGGCACAGGAATATTATCCAACACTGTGCTTGGGACAGAAAATAGATTATTTTATTATCATGCCCCAAGCAATTCTGAGCTACACACGGAATATCCTTGTATAGCCCTATATCCAATCTGTTCCAATAAAAATCATTGAACAATTTACTAAGCTACTTCCAGGGAAAGTCTGAAACTGCTTGAGCAGTTTAACTGAAATAGATTCTAAATGGGCAATGGATTATTTTAAAAAACTTGCTGTGGAGAACATTTTGTTAATCTCTGGCAGTAGATCTCAGTACAGGTTGCTATAGGTAGTACATTTCAAATTTACTTCCATAAGCATCTGAATAAAAAAGCATAAATGTACCACCATTTGCATGAACTGAAAAACAAATTAGGTAAAAACATATCATAGCTAATTACATTTAATGCTTGCAAAAGAATGTTGGTAATATTGATAGGGAAATGCATAAGTACATATTGATGAATCTGCAAACCACTGTGGCAGTCTTAAACTGTTGAAGATAGCCAAATTATGTTTGTATTCAAATAATTTACTAACAAACGCTGTTCGAATATCCTGTGTATTAGATATTCAAACAATAATTTCTAGGCTTAATTTGTATTCAAATGCATTAATACAAGAAATATTTTTGCAACTCTGAAGAATTTGTGACCTAGTGTCATGTTCTTTTAAATTGAAGAATGAACAATTTTGTTTTAAGACACCTTCCACCTCACCCCCACCCCAATGGCATCATTTAAATTTGCAAGTTTTGCTTTGACATAGTTTTGCTAGTGCAGAGATTGTGGAGGTGTTGTGATTTTGTGTTGTGTTCTGAGACATGTATGATTGATTTATTGGCTTTTCAAGCCTCTGGCACTGCATCCTGAAAAGGAAGTCAGAACCCTGTTCTAACAAAGAGTAAGGGTGTTTGAGTTGTGTGGGCTATAGTTGAAGCGCTTCTTGTACTACAAAACATATAAATGGAACACAGAATGAAGAGATGGGCTAGGGGTTCTGACTTGAAGGCCTGAACCATCTAACATCTTTTGAAAAATGACTACGCATTTATCTTAGCCAGGAACTGTGTTTTGGGTGGCTATGATTCACAAATGATAAGGTCACTGCACTGTACTACTTACTGCAACCTGGTCTGCAGCCTCATCGCTGGGCAAAGATGGATCTGTCACTGGCCACAAACAGAACTACCACCTTCAATTTCTTTTCAAGTGATTCTTACCCAGTGGAAGCAGGTGACATCAGCCATATTTCATCATGTCCCGTCTGCCATTGCTTCAGGGAGGTTACAAAGAGCCTGTACATCCAGAAAGCAGACCAGGGAGAAACAGGAGGACAGCAAAGTGGATTTGGCAGGCAGGTAGAAATCCCAGTGATGCACAGTTCACTTGACAATGCAGGTGGCTCTGCAGGTCCAACATGTTAGCTTTGTTCCTTAACATCAGGAAGACTATAGATAATTTTAGGTGATAATATTCTTCTGTATCTTACTGCAAGGGATAATAATCAATCAACATCCAATTATTGTAGGAGACAGGAGCAATGCCATGGTAGATTTGAGAACCAGAATGACAATTTTAAGAAATAAGGATTATTTAACTGTGAGCCAAAGTAGTGAATACAGGAGTGATCAGTGATTGTGATTTGGAGCGAGGAAGGATGCCAGTAACAGAGTTTTGGAGGATCTGAAGTTTATGTAGGGTAGAATATGGGAGGTCAGCCAAAAACATGATGGGAAATGCTAAATCCAGAGGTAATAAAGGCATGGATGAATTTATGATTCAAAATCAATCCAATATATAAAATAATCCTGGACTAATTATGGAAACCCTTCCCTTTCTTTGCCACCAGCAGTTTTAACTCTGCCTTCTTCTCGATAACTAGAGGTCCAATATTATAACCCTGTTACTTCTGTAGTTTTCTCTAATCTGGCTATGAATGCAAGAGTTCCCACAAAACCAGTATACAAGAACCAAGGCTGTCTGTAAGTAGTACTGATGTCTTGATGCAAAGAGAAGAGGCAGTGTATTGAAATACTGGTATGAGAACACATTTGTGAAAACAGTACACAGACTATTGAGCACTATCTCTCAGACCAGGAGTATCCACAAGAGTTCAGGCTGCATTAAAAAAACACACATTTTGTTTTCAATTAGAAAAATTTATGCCAGTACAAAATAGATCAATAATATATAGATAATATATCTCAATACTCATATATAAATGCAATATGTAAAATAAAACAAGTAAACATTTAAAAAATTTGGAACTATTGATGGCTGCATCAATAGCGTGAGGACAAGAGCTTTGACTGGAGATAGAGCATGTGCCCTGAGGGAGACATATAAGCTCATGAAAATCAGTCTCAAGACCAAAAAAGGGTTGACTTCTGCTGAAGGTGGGAGAGTGAGCGATTTGGATGTTAGGAAGGGGCCTGATGCCTGAACTCAGGATGTTAGGTGTGGGAACAGAAGCATCAGACACTGTTTTCATGGCATCTATTGATCAACTCCTACTTCTCTGAGTAGCACAAAAATTAAGAGAAACTTTGGATCCTCCTTAGCTTGGCATCCAGCTGAGGTACAAATGAACCACAACATAACTGGGTAGAAGAACAGACTGGAGTTGCTGAATGAGCTCTTGTTTTCTTATATTCCTATATTTACATGATGATGACCAGAGAATGCAGGTTGCATACTTCATGTAGTCGAATCTGAAAGAGTCAATGTGGTCCTATGAAATGTTTTTGAAATATGACCATTGCCTGATTCATACGGTGCTCTGCTTTGCTGTACTCAGTAGTAACGTAAAGGAATATCCCTGTGAAAACAAGGATGACATAAGTGGGTGGTAGAACATTTTCTATTTTAAATTTGTATCTGCTTCCTTTTCACTGGGGAGCAAGCCTGACAATTGATCCCTATAGGGCACTGTAGTATAAGGATGCTGGTTGAAATCCTACAGACTATATTCGTAGAACCCTACAAGGATGTCAAAGAAGTCAATATAACAACAATTTCTTTTCATAGCTAGTACAAGTGTATACAGTGTCCTCTTTGGGGAACAGTGTACGCTGCTGAAATAATACGCCAAGAGAAAAGATATTTAGAAATATGAACCATTTGTTTGAATTAGTGTTCTAAAGAATATAGCTCTCGTGTGAATTCCTACATAAACTGATAATCAAAATTTTAAGTAAAGGTATAACATTGTATTATTGGAAACTAATAGTAGATCACACACATATTTTTAAGCCTTTCTTTTCATAATCAACAGAAAGATTTGTTAATTATATTCATTCAAGTGTTTAAAACACCACCTGAGAACCAGAGAAATTACAAGACAAAAGAAACTGTTGAGCCCATCATTGCTGTGAATGTTTCAGCTTTTCAACTGGAATTATGCACTTTACCCTCAGTTTCCAGCTCTTCCTCAGAAGGCACTATGGTGGTGGCCCCAGTATTAATTTGTGACCAAGTTTTTGATGTCTTAATAACATTTGGTGCAAAAAATGTCTTGTAATTTTTCCAGTATTTTACTAGTGATAATCTTCAGCCTATACACTGACTTACCTATTGATCAATTGGTGAAACAAAGATTCCTCTCCAGTTTTTGAGAAGATTCATATGAGACTCAAAATATTAACTCTGTTTCTTTCTCCACAGATGGTGTCGGACCTGAGTGTCTCCAGCATTCTCTGTCCTTGTAAAAGCAAGTTCATGATTGCTGTTATTATTTCTTCTTTGTTCTTAAAGTCTTTAAATAAAGAGTCAGTGGTCACAGTCATTGCCTATTTAATTACTTTGCCATCTGTAAATGATTTTTTGTGTTTTGCCAGAAGATGGCAAACATGAAATGATGCATCAGTGCAGGCTTTACCTTTTATAGCTGGTTAAGAAGAGTATGTTGATCTTTCATGTTTCTTTAACTGAAGCATGCTGTTAAAGGGAAAACTATCTTTCAAATTACTCTGCTTCATTGAGTGATGTTGTTCCAATTTCCCAGTTACATTTATCTATATACTTTGGTGACATCTGTGGCAAATGCTCTTATCTTTTACAGTTCTGAACAGAAATTCATTGGCCCATTCCACATGGAAGTTTTATGTTTGTAGTTTCTTTTTAGAGGGCCCAGGCTCACCAATGACATTAACTCTTCATCTTGGAATTTTTGATTTATATCTGCTGCTGGTCGTCCTGCAGGTTCTCTGGAACATTAAGAATGCTGCTGCCTGTTTTCAAGTGTAGAGGTCGAGGAGGTTACTGTGGGGCCAGTTATCATTACTTGGATATTGGACATGGGGATGGCACTCTACCCTGTAAATATTCTTCATCCTGCATGAACCTACTAGATAAACAGTTGAAGGAAAAAAAAACTACAGGACTACAGGGAATAAGCAGAGGAGTGAGACTAGCTGAGCTGCCCTTGCAGAGAATCTACATGGACATTTTGGGCTGAACAGCCTTCTATGTTTCTGGTATGGTACTATACTGGATTCACACATACATTCCACATGTACATTTCTTATTTTGTTCTGCAGTGTTACCACAAAACTTGTTTTACCCTGCAACGATAGTCCATCTACACCAAACTGAAATATAATGCAACAAGCTGACAAATCCTATTAAGAGCATGCACTTTTCTCTTGCCACTCGGCTTCTGGATATAGAGGTCCTGCAGCAGCATGATGATTGTACTGTAGGCAGCAAGGTAACACAGGCAGGCAGTGAGAACAGCTGTCAGAAACATTACAATCAAGCAGGCCATCATTACCTACACATATATATAGCCAACCAGCTTTGTGATTTTTCATCCCAAATAATCAAAGAATCATAGAATCATATAGTACAGAAGGGGCCCTTTGGCCATTGTGTCTGCATTGACAAAAAAAAACACTATTTTAAATGTACATTAGTCCCACTTTTCAGCAATTGGCCCATAAACTAGAACATTATAACATTTCAAGGGCTCATCCATGTACTTTTTAAGATTGTGAGGTTTCCTGCCTTAACTATCCTCCCAGACAAATTCCCATCATCCTCTGGGTGAAAATAATTTTCCCAAAATTCTGTCTAAATCTTCTGTTATTCACAAGTTTTACTCACTTGTTATTAACCCTCCAACTAAAGGAATCAGTTGATTCCTATCCACTTGTCCATGCCCCTCAAAATCTTCTACACCAGTGGTGCTGGCTCGAAGGGCCGAATGGCCTACTCCAGCACCTATTGTCTATTGTCTATTTATCGGATTCCCTCTCAGCCTTTTCTTTTTTAAAGAAAACAAGCCAAATTTATCCAACCTCTCTTCATAGCTAATACACTTCATCCCAAGCAACATCTTGTTAAAAAAAAACTGAACTAACTATGAGTGCTGTAAATCAAAAACAAACAAGAAATTGCTGGCAAAGCTGAGCAGGCCTGGCAGCATCTGTGGAGAGAAATCAGAGTTAGTGTTCTGGGTTCTGAGGAAGGGTCACTCAACCTGAAACACTAACTCTGATTTCTCTGCACAGATGCTACCAGACCTGCTGAGCTTTTCCAGAAATTTCTGTTTTTGTAACATCCTGGTAAACCTCCTTTCACAGCCTCCAGTGCAACCATATCCTCTCTATAGTGCGGTGACCAAAACTGCACACAGTGCGTCACTGTGGTCTAACCAAAGTGTTCTACAGCTCCAACATAACCTCCAAGCTCTTATAATCTGATGAAGGCAAGTCTCCAATATACCTTCTTAATTATCCTATTAACCTGCCCTGTCATTTTAACAATCTGTGAACAAGTACCCCAAGACCCCTCTGTTCCTCTGAGCTTCCTAGTGAACTGCCATTCATTGAGCACTCACTTGTCTTATTACTCCTCCCAAAGTGCTTCAACTCACACTTATCAGTGTTAAATTCCATCTGCTACTGATATGCACTTCTGACCTATCAATTTATATGTTCCTATAATCTAAAGCCTTCAGCCTCACTGTCAACCACCTAAACAACATTTGTTTCATGCTCAAATTTATGTATCACTCTCCCCACATTTTCTTTTGTATAGTTTACATATGAACATTAAAGGGTCAGCCCTGATCCCTGTGGTATATCACTGGACACCTGCCCCCAGTCACACAACAGCCTTCTACAGCAAATCCGTTGCCATGCACCACTGAGCCAGTTTTAGATACAATTTGCCAAGTTACCCCTGGTTCCAATATGTTTTTATTACCTTTATCAGTCACCTCTTTCAGTGACTTTGCTAAATCCATATAAGGTAAAGTAACTGCATTGCCCTCATTTACACGCCTAGTCATCTCCTCTAAAAATTCAAATGTGCAAAGCATGACCTCCATCTGACAAAGCCATACTGACTTATCTCTAGTCAACCCTAGCCTCTCCAAGTGGAGATTAATTCTTGCCTCCAGAATTTTCTGCAAGATTTCCCTAGCACTAGTGTGCCACTGACTGGTCTGTAACTCCTTGCTTTATTTCCACCACACTTCTTGAAAAATGGAACTACATTAGGTGTTCTCTAGTCCTTAGCACCTCGCTTTTGGCCAGAGGGGAGTTAAAAATTTGGGTCAGAGCCCATCCAATTTCCTTTCTTCTATCTCACAGTAGCTTGAGATACAATTCCTTCAGACGTGAGGATATTTCAGCTTTTAAGCCTGCCAAAACCTCCAATAGAGTGGTCAACCTTACAAGAGATTGGAGAAATGCATATAACTATTTGTGTCAGTCTTGCAGCATCAAGTTCACATAATGTTTGGTTTTAATTGTAACATCTTTATGTCACACAATTGCAACGCTAGATATCTGGGGATAACTGTAACTTACTGATAATGTGAAAGTAGTGATGTTAAATTTAAGAGAATGTAATGTTACAAGATCATAAGAAATCGGTGCGGGGTATGTCATCCAGCTCCTTGAACTTTCTCCATCATTCAATAAGATCATGACTGATCTGATGACATTCTTAACTCTTAACTCTTTCTTCCTGACTGGCTGCATAACATACCTGCATTATAGATCAAAAATCTTTCTAAGTCAGGCTTGCAGAAATATTCAATGATCAAGTGTTCGTCATTTTCCGGCAACAGGATTCCAAAGACAAGAAGCTCTCTGAGAGATGAAATTCCTCCTCATCACAATCCTAAATTTAAAGGACAGATTCTAAATATGTAACAGTGTTATGATAATTCTTGCAAATTTGATTTTGTAAGAATGTCTACATTCAACAGAAATCACCAAATTTGGAGTGGGAAAGATGTTTGCTTTATCTTGAGATGATGAATGACCAGACTATTGCAAGTTCCTCTAATTTACTATTAAACAAGGAAGGTAACTGTTCACTGAAAATTAAGGTTTGTCACTGAAAATTTTAACAGTGAGATGAATAAATAGGCTTTCAAATCAAGTACTATACTACTTTTGGAAGTGATTATCTTATATATTTGGAGTTTCACATACTTCCATTTGAAGTATAGTAAAAGGAGATAAGTACTAATCCAACTCAGGTCTTACCTTGCGCTTGACTGAGTTGATAGCATTTTGCCTCTGAGTCAGAAGGTTGTCGCTTTTTAGTCCCACAGCTAACATGTGCTGTTAATCTAAACTGACACTTCAGAGCAATAAAATTGTTGGAAGGGCATTTTTTTTTGATGAGACATTAAATTCCTGTTCTGTCTGCCAATTTAAGTAGATGTAAAAGATGATACTGTTTGGAGTAGGGCATTTTCCATCAACTTGGTTGACATTCCTTTTCACAAGCACCTCTAATTTCATATTACCTGCCTATTCATTCACATACTGCATGTGGAGTTTTATTTTTCCACACACAAATTGGCTGCACTTTAAAATTAAGTGTTTAAAATTTTAGGATCATAGAATTTTAATATACAGAAAGAGGCCATTAACCCATCATGTCTGTACTGGCTCCTGAAAGAACTACCCAGCTAGTTCCAATCTCCAACCCTATCTTCATAGCTGTCTAAATTTATCACTTTACAATTTACATTTGTTGCAATTGTTTATCATTTACCTCTGAATATTTTAAGGGTTCCTATCTCTGCCACTATTATTAACTCACTGTTTTCTTTACCTAGTTTTGTGCTGTAATATGTTGGGGTTCGATATATAGTGGATAATTTCTGGATGATAGGGTGGAATATCCTTGGTACGTTTGTGTCCAGTTATTTTTGACACAATCCATTTTCCCATGTTATAGTCGTTTTTATGATTAACCTGCTGAAGTCTCTCATAATTTGGTCTAAAAACCACCCCAGGAATTTCTGTCCTTGACTGAATAGTTTAGACCACTGACTATTTCAGTCCTGGGTACTTTATCTCCCTGAATTCTGGTTTTGATCTTGATCTTGCGTGTTTTCAGATCCTTGCTGTCATACCATTCCTCAATGAGTTCATCCTATCAATCATCAGTAGATGATTGTTTCACATTCCTCTGTGCAAATTCTCTCACTTATATGGATAAGATAAGATCTCTGCGGGTCCTCTACCTCTTGAATGACCATATCAGTTGTGTTTTGGTGCCCTATCCATACCTGTTGCCACTGGCCAAAATTTGACAACTGTCATGCACAGTGGGGTCTGTTATTGCTGCTTATTACTTGCATTATTTTTAGTCCAGTAAGACTGCTCTTTTTTAGAAGCATTCGTACAGTCTTATGAACTGAAATGCAGTTTCAACCTCTTTGATGGGATAGGGAGTTGAGTCTTCTGTAATTCTGATGATGAAGAGTCACACTGGTGAGGGATGGAGTGGCAGTTTAACAAGACTTGCCTTTAAAAGAGGCTTGCCTGCCTTGACCCCATACTTAGCTACCTCAATGGTGTGTGGGTATCTTGGTGAGCTGGCTACATGTTCACATTCAGAACAGAAACTGGTGGGGTTGTTTCAAGCATTTGAAAAAAGAACAAGACTGCAGGTGAAGTAAATAAAGATGGCTCAGGGTTAAGAACATGGTTCTTTAGGTAAATAAGCACATAGCTTTCTTTCCTTTAGATAAACCAAGTGAATCTGTGAACAGGCTAAGATGTGATTTCTGATGCAAAATAAACATGTGCATAATTGGAGCGGCCTATTTCCCAGAGGGAACAAGTATAATCATTGGGTTAAATAGCAGAAGTATGTTTACCATAAAATAGAGACACCAGATGAAACTGAACTCTAGTTATGTCAGATCATGAGTGGGGTCCTAAAGGGTGGCTCACTGAGTTTTTGATAAATAAGAATAAAAAAGGCTTGAATGAAACAACCGTGGAAGGCTCAGTTCCTCTGTGGACATCTGACAGGCATGAAGAGCAGTGGAAAAGTCAAATAAGAGGAAAGGATGAGATTGGAATAACTGTCTGAACCAGTGTTAACTGAATAATGTGCCAATCATAGAATCTTGGGTAGACAGGCCAACACAGAAGAAGGGAAAAATAGTAAAGGAGCAAGAAGCATTTTGGACAAGCTTTGACAGTCTTCATCAAAATGTGCTCTAACTCAGATGGGGTGACTGTTCTCTCAGAATGATTCAGATTTGTGCAATGTGGGAGATATAGGGTGGGTAGTGTAGTAGACAAGGCCTGTAATTATGGATGGTTACAGCCAGCCTGGAGGCTCCATCCTGGTATAATGCACCCGAACTGAAAACCCCTTTGATGTTCCAGCATTTGTGTGGTGAAGGAACAGGTAATATCAAAGCAGCTCCCAAATGTACAAAGGCAAGTTAGGTACTCATCCCTAACCTTGACCTATGATCGTACAAATGTGTTTTTCTCTTATGCGTGGCACGGTGGCTCGGTGGTTAGCATTGCTGCCTCTCAGTGCTAGGGACCTGGGTTTGATTCCACCCTCGAGCAACTGTGTGGAGTTTGCACGTTCTGCCTGTGTCTGCATGGGTTTCCTGTGGTTGCTCTGGTTTCCTCCCACAGTCCAAAGATATGCGGGCTAGGTGGATTGGCCATGCTAAATTGTCTGTAGTGTTCAGGGATGGTGGGTCATAGTGGGGATGGGTCGGTTTAGTCTTGTTGGGCTGTAGGGAGTCTATGAAATATTAATGAAATATGTCTTTCAGACCAGGCAAAAACAAATAATATTAAAGGGTTTGGCTGCTCGTTGGCCCAACTGTGGCAGTTCTCAGGTTTAGAGGCAAATAGAGGAAATGAAAGAGTCAGAACATATACATGAAGAATTTACACATCTTTATACAAGGATCTGGTTGTGTGTCCAGCTAATGGTCCAAGATGGGGATCTTGGGCAATAACAGTAAATACAATAATCCAACAGAGGGATGATGGGTTTAAGAATGCAGCATGAGAGCATTGGACAATGGACACACCCACTGCGATAATAGGAATCATCCAAAATCTGGGAGAGTTGTCCAGTGAATCAGCCTAAAGAATGTAAATGGCTTATAAGGAACTCCCCAGGGAACCAGACCCTGAATGGTCTGGTATACCTTAAAGTGTGAAAAGAAGGACTTATTCAGAACCATCAAAGAATCCGAAATCTGAAAAATCCAGGAGGTAATGATTACAAAACTATCCTATGATGGGCAAGTGAGGGCAGACATTAAACAAATGAATTGCCACAAAAGACCACTGCAGTAATAATGAATAGCAGTAATGGCAGTAGTATTGAATGAGTAAGGCCAGTGAATCACCTGATAAGATTGGGTATAGCATAAGCAATTGAAAACAGCATCTCAAAACGGTGGATTCTCTGCTCAACTAGCTGAGCTAGTAGTGTCAAAACAGTGTGACAGTAAATAAACTAATTCTTATATACATAGCCATAGGATTGTGCATGACTAAATGGCGATATTATCAAGGGGATATTTAACATGGGGGGAAGCCACATAAACATGAAAAAATGTTTGATCACTGGTGGAGGTGGCAAGCTGACCAGATGAAGTGTCAGCCATAAAAGTCAAGGTCCACATAAGAATGGGTGACCCCAAAAAGAAAATGAATCGGTGGGCAGATCGGTGGCAAAAAGGTGGCACCAGAAACCTGATTCAAAATTTAGCATCATCATGGGCTGCTAGCGCCATTGGCCCAGAGGTGGTCAGTGTTAAAATGCTGTATGAGGAAAACTCCCAGGAAGAACAGGAAATATGAAAAAGAAAAGGGTCCAGCTAAAGCACTTGATGAAAGGAGGGAAGAATAGGAGCTGCAATGTGTCGGGCAGATGTCATAAATATATGGCACACTGCAGCCTAAGGGAAAAAAAATGCAACTTTGCAACGTATTGGACTAGTACAATTGGACAATTGGACTAGTAGCATTTGAACTTGTGGCTGGAGGGGCGAAACGGGTCTCAGAAGAAACAGCAGCAGGAAGTGGAACCTTTAGACTTTGAATTAGCAAATATGTGGTAGTGTTGTGTGAAGAGTTAAAGGAGTTGTGATCGGAGGTAAGGGAGCAGCAGTGATAACAGACAAGGAGAGGAGCAACAGGAGCAAACAGTGGTAGATACTCAAAAGCTAAGTGAGAAGGTTATGGTTAAGAAGTTCCCTGACTCAATTCTGAGGTGTCAGGGGCCACATGAGGTGATAATGACAAGTGACACCTTCATGTTCTTAGATATGGCAGAAAAAGGAAGGTGGCAGCATTGGTCACAGGTGAGCCTTTATAACTCAGTCTCTTTCTGTCTGCAGGAAAGCAAACAGCCATTCACTTAATTATTTCGTTTCAGATAAATCCTCAGAGCAATTGCAGCTTGGAGGACTGCAGCTGCAGCAGTAATCTTTTTCCTGATAACCTGGAGGCACCCACTGTGCACATCAATAAAAACACCTTTCTGAATTCTGGACAGTGCTTGCAATATTATGAAAAGAGGACATGGAAAACGGAGGAGAAAACCACACATTTGGATCCCCAACAGAACCAACACTAGTATAATTCAGTTTATCCTATCAGGAAAGAATGGTGAAAATGATCCAACACAGATAATGTTGCCTATCACATTATGCTTGCCCGATCCTGGGTATGACTGACTGAACTGTACCTTTCCTGGAGCACCACCCAACCTGACAAGAATCCGTTTCAACTGGAGTCAAGTGCTATTCCTCTGGATCAGAGGCAGGCCAACAAAGTTTGTGTTGATGACACACTAGAAACATGGACATGAAGGGAGCTTATGGCACCAGGACTTGTGGGACAATTCTAGTATCAGTGGGAACATATCAGTGCAGTCCAACACGAGTTGGATAATGGACTAATCTGTGTCCATTTTTCTGGGATTCAAGATTAGGGGGATAACATTGTTAAGACCAATAGTTAGATGTTGTTAATCAGTAAAGTGTTAGTGATACCTGATGTTTGAATTTGTCAGCTTGATGGTACTAGAAACTCAGGAAGTGCTTGGCTACCATGTCATCTCCTCCAGATTGATCGTTAGAATTGGCAGCCCTAAACGATATTACACAAATTTGAGGTGGTTGTTTTAGAGGTTAGCTCCAATTTAACCAACTTTACTTCAGCCTTATCAGCTGACTGTGCCGATCATGTTGTTTCTGTCCATTGGCAAAACGAAAAGTGACAGAGCAGCCTTTAGGATTATCAGCCTCACACAGCTCCCAAGGTCGAGGGCACCCAGAAGGGTCGGCAGGAGTGGCGATTTGGAGGAGGTTTGGTGGTTTGTTCAGAAATGCTAATTTGCCCCTGAATTTAATGCAAATCTCCAGTATGAGTGTTTATGCTTTCTGGTTGGCCAGAGAGAGTACAGAATGACAGAATGACTGTGATTTGCACTCTAGGAAACCTGAATATTCACTTTCGACCAATCAGACCTGGGGAAGGTGTAATTGAAGGATTAAAATGAGTATCCCAGGCTATCACCAGCACAACTACAGGAATAGCATGTGCCATATTGGTTTTGGACTTCACAGAATCATAGAATCCCTACAGCGTGGAAACAGGCCCTTTGGCCCAACAAGCCCACACTGATCCTTGCAGCATCCCACCCAGACTCATCCCCCTATAACCCACATACTCCGGGCAATTTAGCTTAGCCAATCCACCTAATCTGCATATCTTCAGACTGAGGGAGGAAACTGGAGCACCCGAAGGAAACCCACGCAGACATAGGGAGAATGTGCAAACTCCTTTAATAGGGAACATTATGGCAGACATTGACGATAGACGTGCAACTTGGCCTGTACTTGCGAGAAGTCAAGATCTTGTTAATTCACGGGAAGAGAAACAAAAACTGGTAGTGACGCAGCTTATTAGGTGGTGAGTTGGGAACATGATTAAGCTCCTCAAGATTGTGGTGCAAGAACATGGCAACAGAATTTAGTTCCGGATCTCGTTTTGAACTGCTGGAAGTTGTATTGGATGGGTTGGTGTATCAGGTAGGATCTTGGGAATGTACAGCTCCAGGTTAATTTGGACTCTTTTGATGACATTGTGTGAATATTATACTGGACAGCAGCATTACATCATCTTCTCATGTAATATGTTGAAACCCATCAGTAACAATTCTGCCATAATGTTATCAGTCAGTATCCTTGAAAAGGCCTTTAAAACAGACCAAAGCTCCCCATTTCTTTATTTTAAGGATTTTAATATTGTTAGATCGTAATGCTGTATATTTGTACTGCTTACTGTACGGTTTCTTATGTTGTTGTGGTCAAAGTGGAAGCTTTGTCCTTTGGCATATGAAACAGGGGTTTCCCATTGCTTCTTGGGTAAAAAGGATTATTTGCTGTTTTTCAAGGCTTGATAAACAACATCCATTCTTTTCCATGACTTTCCAAATAAAGCCTTGTACCTGGGTTTCAATAAACTCTTCCCCTTTGAGCTACTGTTTAAGTCAAAGAAGTTGCACTTTTATCATGGCCTCAAAAGCCTTTTAACTTTTTTTTCTTCTTTTATATTCTGTTTGCTTTATCCCTTTCTTGCTCTAGTTCTGCTTCTTCTCATTCCTTGTGCTGCAAATTCTGTGCAAAATGCTTCTATGCCCTTGATTTCTCTACTGTAGCTGTAAATAACAGCATCTATTCAGTATGGTGGTATTGTTCACTGTGAACTTTAAGTGTTCTTTTACTCCAAGTTTTCTCAGCCTGCTTTTTGCATCACAAATTTAATGTATTTCCTATTGCTTCTAATGGGGATTTATAAACTTACCCTTGGAGCTTTGAAATTTTTGATTCTGGACTTTCCATGAGATCTTGCTTACTGCTTGTTTGTTTAAGCACCTGCAGCTACTAATTGTCTGCGTAAGTCGCTCTGAAAGCAGTAAAATTCTTAAGGCTATAAAGTCACTGGTCTTCTGGAAATTTATTCTTGTGAGCCCAATTTATTCACTGTTGCAATCTATGGTATTATGCAATGATGCCCACAACTGATCACGATCTCGTATTTGAGGGTTGAAGTTTTCTATCACCAGTTCTCTTTGTTTTGACCGACTCTGAGCATGTACAATGCTCACCAACTAACCAGTCTTGATTCTTACGGAGAAGAAACTTGCATCTTAGCAAGATGTAGTTAATTGAATAATACCAATGACATGCAAGTTGTATTTGGTTAATTGATTTTTATTTACTTTACTATTGTCACCTACAGTGAAAAGTATTGTTTTGTGTGCTGACCAGACAACTCGTATCTTACATAAGTACATCAGGATAAGAGAACAGATTGCAGAAAATAGTGTTACAGCTATGGAGAAGGCACAGAGAAAGATCAACTGCAACATATGAGGAGTCTGTTCATAAGTCTGATAATGGTGGGGAAATCTGTTGATGTACCTGTGCTTTCAAATTTTTGTATCTTCTGCTGGGTTGAAGAGAGTATAACCTGATTAGAGGGGGTGGGGCATGGCATGTGAGGGTGGTTTGTTGGACAATGTTAGCTGCTTTTTTGTGGCAGCATGAAGTGTACACCGAGTCAATGGAAGGAAAGGTCAATGGAAGGAAATGGAAGGTTTTCATGGTGAACTGGGCTGCATTCACAGCTCTCTGTAATTTCTTATGGTCTTGGGCAGAGCAATCATCATAGCAAACTGTAATGCATCTGGATAGGATGCTTTCTATTGTGCATCCAAAAAATTGGTAAGAGTTGTTGCGGACATGCAGAATTTCCTTAGCCTTCTAGGGAGTAGAGGCAGTGGTGTACTTTCCTGACTGTTGTGTCACCATGATGGATCAGGATAGATCATTAGTGAAATTTACTCCTAGGAACTTGAAGCCCTCGACCACCTCCACCTCAGCACCGTTGATACAGAGAGGGGCATGTGCTCCACTTTGCTTCCTGAAATCAATGATCAGCTCCTTCATTTTGCTGACATTGAGGGACAGATTGTCATCTTCATGCCATGCTACTATGCTGTCTATCCCCTTCCTGTACTCAAAGTTGTTTGAAATCTGACCCTCAAATGTGATGTCATCAGGAAATTTATAAATGGTATTAGGTGGTGAATTTGGCTACACAGCAATGAGTGCGTAAGGAATATAATTAAGGGGTGAGTACACAGCCTTGCAGGGCACTGGTATTGAGGTTTATTGTGAGGGAGGTGTTGTCACCCATCATTACTGATTGTAGTCTGCAGGTCAGGAAGCCAAAGGCAGAGGGATGAGCATAGTCCCAGGTCTTAGGGTTGGAGATGCGTTTGGCTAGAATTATGGAATTATCAAAGGTGATACAAAAGTTAACAAATACAACTCTGATGTAGGAGTTCTTAGTATCCAGATGTTTGAGGAATGAGTGTAGGGCCAGGGAGATGGTGTCTGCCATAAACAGTTGGTGAATTGTAGCAGATCAAGGCATTCTGGGAGGCTGGAGTTGATGTGTACAATTACTAACCCCTCAAAGCATTTCACAATTGACATTGGTTATTTGACACAGTTATTAAGAGTGAGGAGACCTGTGTGTATAGGTCTGTACTTCCTGAGATCTTAAGATGTTCTGTCTTATCTCCAACCAAGCTAACATGTTATTATCAGATTGGGGTGAAGCTTGATGTTGCCTCTTACATTAATCCTTTCAAAGGGCTATTCAGAAACAGTGTCCCTCTCTCCCTATTTCAAACAGTTTCTGTCTCTCCTTCCATCTTTGCCTTGAATAATCTGCTCTGTTCCCTTAGAATGCAACCTCCCTGCATCAGAAAGCTCTGCAATGATGCCCTTTGTCTACTGCTTCTGAATCTTAATCAGAATCTTTCATTGGCAAATACCCCTAAAGAGGAGCAAGGTGGTAAATACATTGCCTCACCTGCTGCACACCACTTATAAGTAGTCATAATGCTGAAGGCACAGTTTTCTCATTGAGGTAAAACTTAATTTGAAAAGTGCACCTTACTCTGGTGAGATTGGCTTTTAATGAGCATATAATAAGGAGCTGCTTTAGCTCCAGTAGAATTAAGTTCCTGTTCCCATCAAGATTCCTGCACTCAGGAGCAGTGCCAGGCTTCTGTCTCATACATTGGCGCAACAATCAGGGACATTATAGTATAATAGTCAAATATTTAGTTAGTTAATACGCCTTGTTTTATTAAATATGCAAATACCTCTAACATTGCTTATGAGCATGGATAAAGAAACCAATAACTTTTTTTTGCTAACATTGACACATTATTTAAAGAATGCTGGCATGTCCATTTAAATTGAAAGTACACTTACAGCCTGCCTTTCAAATGTCCCAGGTACAGCTGGGTTAACAGTTGGCAGTATATTTCTTCATTTTTTTTTATCTATCAGAGTAATGTTAAATGAAATACAGCTTAGATTTGATTCTGTCTGATGCTGACTCCTGAATCTGAATGGCTCAATAATGCTTTGCTTTAGTTATCCAGAAAATATTTTATTAAGTTTCGTCAGAAGGTCGCTTTTTCAAACAAACTATTGGTCTCAGTCAGGAACAATGTCACAGATTATTGCAAAATTATATGAAATATATCTAAAGGTATGTGTTAAATATTAGGAGTAAATGGTAAGACAATATATTATAGAGTCATAGATGATCCCAGAGTCATACAGCATTAATACAGGCCCGTCAGCCCACCATGACTATGTCAATCAACAAACACCAAACTACAGTAATCCTATTTACCTGCTGTTGGCTCATAGTCTACTATGCCCCATACTGATGCATAAAAGGACTGTACTGTCAATGGACTAAAAATAAATTCCTTTTCCCTATTAAGAATTATATGAGGTTCTGATAGTTTGTAGCTGACTTTTAGCTTACTAGATAATAAAATGTGAGGCTGGATGAACACAGCAGGCCAAGCAGCATCTCAGGAGCACAAAAGCTGACGTTTCGGGCCTAGACCCTTCATCAGAGAGGGGGATGGGGGGAGGGAACTGGAATAAATAGGGAGAGAGGGGGAGGCGGACCGAAGATGGAGAGTAAAGAAGATAGGTGGAGAGAGTGTAGGTGGGGAGGTAGGGAGGGGATAGGTCAGTCCAGGGAAGACGGACAGGTCAAGGAGGTGGGATGAGGTTAGTAGGTAGCGGGGGGTGCGGCTTGGGGTGGGAGGAAGGGATGGGTGAGGGAGGCAGAGACAGGTTGGACTGGTTTTGGGATGCAGTGGGTGGGGGGGAAGAGCTGGGCTGGTTGTGTGGTGCAGTGGGGGGAGGGGATGAACTGGGCTGGTTTAGGGATGCAGTAGGGGAAGGGGAGATTTTGAAACTGGTGAAGTCCACATTGATACCATATGGCTGCAGGGTTCCCAGGCGGAATATGAGTTGCTGTTCCTGCAACCTTCGGGTGGCATCATTGTGGCAGTGCAGGAGGCCCATGATGGACATGTCATCAAGAGAATGGGAGGGGGAGTGGAAATGGTTTGCGACTGGGAGGTGCAGTTGTTTGTTGCGAACTGAGCGGAGGTGTTCTGCAAAGCGGTCCCCAAGCCTCCGCTTGGTTTCCCCAATGTAGAGGAAGCCGCACCGGGTACAGTGGATGCAGTATACCACATTGGCAGATGTGCAGGTGAACCTCTGCTTGATGTGGAATGTCATCTTGGGGCCTGGGATGGGGGTGAGGGAGGAGGTGTGGGGACAAGTGTAGCATTTCCTGCGGTTGCAGGGGAAGGTGCCGGGTGTGGTGGGGTTGGAGGGCAGTGTGGAGCGAACAAGGGAGTCACGGAGAGAGTGGTCTCTCCGGAAAGCAGACAGGGGAGGGGATGGAAAAATGTCTTGGGTGGTGGGGTCGGATTGTGAATGGCGGAAGTGTCGGAGGATAATGCGTTGTATCCGGAGGTTGGTAGGGTGGTGTGTGAGAACGAGGGGGATCCTCTTGGGGCGGTTGTGGCGGGGGCGGGGTGTGAGGGATGTGTGGCAGGAAATGCGGGAGACGCGGTCAAGGGCGTTCTCAATCACCGTGGGGGGAAAGTTGCGGTCCTTAAAGAACTTGGACATCTGGGATGTGCGGGAGTGGAATGTCTTATCGTGGGAGCAGATGCGGCGGAGGCGGAGGAATTGGGAATAGGGGATGGAATTTTTGCAGGAGTGTGGGTGGGAGGAGGTGTATTCTAGGTAGCTGTGGGAGTCGGTGGGCTTGAAATGGACATCAGTTACAAGCTGGTTGCCTGAGATGGAGACTGAGAGGTCCAGGAAGGTGAGGGATGTGCTGGAGATGGCCCAGGTGAACTGAAGAGTGGGGTGGAAGGTGTTGGTGAAGTGGATGAACTGTTCGAGCTCCTCTGGGGAGCAAGAGGCAGCGCCGATACAGTCATCAATGTACCGGAGGAAGAGGTGGGGTTTGGGGCCTGTGTAGGTGCGGAAGAGGGACTGTTCCACGTAACCTACAAAGAGGCAGGCATAGCTGGGGCCCATGCGGGTGCCCATGGCCACCCCCTTAGTCTGTAGGAAGTGGGAGGAGTCAAAAGAGAAGTTGTTGAGTGTGAGGACGAGTTCAGCTAGGCGGATGAGAGTGTCGGTGGAGGGGGACTGGTCGGGCCTGCGGGACAGGAAGAAGCGGAGGGCCTTGAGGCCATCTCCATGCGGAATGCAGGTGTACAGGGACTGGACGTCCATGGTGAATATGAGGTGTTGGGGGCCAGGGAATTGGAAGTCCTGGAGGCGGTGGAGGGCGTGGGTGGTGTCACGGACGTAGGTGGGGAGTTCCTGGACCAAAGGGGAGAAAATGGAGTCCAGATAGGTGGAGATGAGTTCGGTGGGGCAGGAGCAGGCTGAGACGATGGGTCGACCAGGGCAGGCAGGTTTGTGGATTTTGGGAAGGAGATAGAAACGGGCCGTGCGGGGTTGGGGAACAATGAGGTTGGAGGCTGTGGGTGGGAGGTCCCCTGAGGTGATGAGGTTGTGAATGGTGTTGGAGATGATGGTTTGGTGCTCGGGTGTGGGGTCTTCCCCCCCACCCACTGCATCCCAAAACCAGTCCAACCTGTCTCTGCCTCCCTCACCCATCCCTTCCTCCCACCCCAAGCCGCACCCCCCGCTACCTACTAACCTCATCCCACCTCCTTGACCTGTCTGTCTTCCCTGGACTGACCTATCCCCTCCCTACCTCCCCACCTACACTCTCTCCACCTATCTTCTTTACTCTCCATCTTCGGTCCGCCTCCCCCTCTCTCCCTATTTATTCCAGTTCCCTCCCCCCATCCCCCTCTCTGATGAAGGGTCTAGGCCCAATACGTCAGCTTTTGTGCTCCTGAGATGCTGCTTGGCCTGCTGTGTTCATCCAGCCTCACATTTTATTATCTTGGAATCTCCAGCATCTGCAGTTCCCATTATCTCTTTTAGCTTACTATGTTTCTATGAAATGAAAGAACCAACTTTGTGTTGAAGCTGGCACAGCCTTCAGCACATTAAGACCATTTCAAGTCTGCCACATTGGTTTTTCCTTCTAAATTCAGTACCTTTGCATATTAAGGGAATCGCCCCAACTAGAAATACCCAGAAATACAATT
Organism: Stegostoma tigrinum; assembly: GCF_030684315.1. NCBI lineage: Eukaryota > Metazoa > Chordata > Chondrichthyes > Orectolobiformes > Stegostomatidae > Stegostoma > Stegostoma tigrinum. Next base: position 29,847,370 of record NC_081372.1, read on the forward strand.
TGTACTCCATGTTTATCAGTCACACTTTAATCATCCTGGGAAAATTAACTCACATTGGCTTCACTGCAGTAAATGTATCCCCATGAGTGTGAAAAATAAATCAACAGATTTTGTGCAATAAGCCATAGCAAATGACTTTTTGGAATTATAGAACAATTTATTTTCTGCAACAGGTATGTTTTGTGAATAACTACCCATTGAAAATCTGCATTCACACTTGATAATGTGAACCTGGAAATTATTGTTCGTGTCAATGGATAATCAGTTAACATGTTTGGATGTCAACTCTCCATCCATTAATTTCTTCTTCTTGAGTTTTCTGCACGAAGGTAGGTCTGACATGTGGTATATGACAAGGAGGTAGGTTTCAAATTCACTGCAGATGGAATGTGAATTGAACCCCAAGCTGTTAGCAATGATCAAGATCAACTGACTAAAGACTGGTTGCCTACAAAGGTTTCAAGTTCCTGTCACAATTACATATTGTATTCCAGATCTATGGATAGTGTTGATAAAGGCTCTAATATTTTTCCATTGCATAGGCTGTCTAGGATCACTCCCACTTTTATCGCATGCTATTGGCATGTGTTGAAATGGTTTGTAAATTGATCTCAACTTTGTTTGGTTGCATTACAAATATGCCTTCCTTGTCCACCAAGCCTGGTGTGAGACTTGAGCCCAGAGCCTTCTGGCTCAGAGTCAGTAACACTATCCACTGCATCACAAATGTAACCCACTTCTCTTCAGTAATTTCACTCATCTAAATAGAGGAATATTGTACAATCACATTAAGTATACCATCAGCAATGGTAATTTTCAGTCTATATGTAAATGTTGTCATTTTGAAAACACTTAACTACTGTAAGTGAATTATATAGAAATACAAGAATATCATGAGGTACTGCTGATGATATGTCAGAAGAAACAGTATTTTAGAAGAATGGAAGTGTAATAATGTAAAATGTAATGTGCAATATATTACTGCCAAAGTAAACAGTGGAGTAGCAGGTATGAATGAGTAGGTTATGAATTAGTCCATTAGAGAGGAAGCCAGTTCTGACTGTTTTGGACTTGTTTGAATCCTAACCCATAGGCAGTAGTTTATTTCTTTTTAAATTGAAGTTTTTGCACTAAATTGTTAATAGCAACTGTCAAGCTGCAAGACTCGTCAGGAAGTCAGTTTGATGCATACTTCCCTCTTTGCTGACAAGTTGTAAAAAGGTCTAGAACCCTAAATGACCCAATGTATGTATCAGGGTTCTCAAACAGGAATTCAGCAGGGTGGGGGACGGTCAAACCTGTGCAATTTGGTCACAGGATCTCTCACTGTGAAATTTGTTGTATTTTGCGCTGGCCTTATGCCTGAATATATGCCAATAATTTTCAGATTGCAGGCCAGATCGATTTATATTTATATTGAAGTGTGACGTTGAAAGTATGACGTTGGCATGTGCTGTGATACAGTTAGAGGATTTCTCACAGTTTCAGTAAAGGTTGGTTGATAAAATGCTGCTTTAGAGGACTGTTCTGCGTGACACAAAATGTATTATTCTGCCAATAAATTGGAACTGTCCCTTCAAATCTTTTAATTAAAAGTTTTATCATGTAAACACTGATTGAGACCACAATCTATCTGCTCTTTAACTTGAAGGTTAAAATCTTGGCCTTTTTCATCCTGGCTCCTTGAAAAGTCTGACAGACATTTTTACATTTTAAATGATTACCTGTGTCCTGTTGTTTTTAAATGTGGTTCAAAAATCTGTAGTATCAAATTGGAAAGAGGAGTGACAGGTTCTGCAATCTACTTGTGCCATTTTCATCACCTCCCCAGAAAACCTTTTGAGCTGGGGCTTTGGTGCAGGCAGTGGTCAAGTGTGAGATGTTTCTCAAATCTCTCACCATAAGTGTATTGGACAGCCTGGATAAGTGGCATAAATGACCACCTATACCACCTCTGTTATTCTGTCAGCAAGGTGATAGGGCAGAATTTAGTGGAGCCTGCCCAGAGGGGTCACAATGGTGAATGTAGCTGGGATGCCAATTAGATTCATTAGTGAGACACTGCCAATGGAGTGCTGCCAGTCTCTGGTTGTTGGTGGGCAGCTATCAAGTGCAGGATTTCTAACCTCCAGGGTCCTTGACCCTATGGGAGGCTCATCGCTTGTGAGGTAATTATGTGAGTGTACACAAATTGCCTCAGGTTTCCTCAACAGAAATAATGTGGGACACCCACTATTTTCTAACCAATAGACGATTCACAGGAACTGAATTTTGCCCTTGACAGGAGATCATCAGGACACAAGTGGAAGTGAGTGGGAATTACATTTGGTGTAGTCTAAACGAATTAATATTGAGTCATTCTGAAAGTTGTAAATCAAATCTATAATTTTGTGAAAACTTTTCAAAAATTACTGCATTGAAGTGTTATATTTCTTCCAAATAAGTAATATGGGTCAAGCCAAGACCAGATGAAATAATGGCATTTGTTAAAAGCAAATTACATATTATTTCCAAGGGAGATCTCTTGATCTCCCATCATAACATTGGGAAAACCCCCAGAAAGGCAAGAGAATTTTTGTCACAAGCAAAAGCAGAAATTGCTGGAAAAGCTCAGCAGATCTGGCAGCATCTGTGAAGAGAAATCAGAGTTCACATTTTGGGTCTGGTAACCCTTCCTCAGAACTGATGGTAGCTAGGAAAATTTCGCTGTATATGCAGAAGATAGGGTGTGGGCTAGGGAAAAGGAGCAAATGATAGGTGAGGATTGAGCCCAAAGATAGAGGAGAACAGTTGGACAGATGAAAGAGTGGAGAATAACCTGGCTAGGAGGGTGAATAGCTGTTAATGGAGACTATTAGTGGCTAATAATGGGTGGTGTGTAGTAGCAGGTGATTTGATCACAAGATATGGTGCATGGGGTAGGGGGCAAGGCCATAGGACATTTCAAGCCCTCAAGTGAAGTTATTGAGCTCCATACTGAGTCCAGAAGGCTGCAGGGTCCCCAATTGGAAAATGAGGTGTTGTTCTGCCAGCTTGCATTCAGCTTCGCAGAAACACTGCAGCAAGCCTGAGACAGAGATATTGGCCAAGGAACAGGGTGTTGTGTTAATGTGGCAGGTAACTCGAAGCTTAGGGCTATTTTTGCTGGCAGAACATAAGTATACTATGAAGCGGTCACCCAGTCTATGCTTTGTTTCCCCAGTGTAGATGAGACCACAATGTGTGAATGCTGTAGACTAGATTCTGGGAAGTGCAGGTAAAGTGCTGTTTCACCTGGAAGGTATGTTCGGGCCCTTGGATTATGGGGAAGGAAGAGATACATGGCAAAGTCTTACACCTTCGGCAGTTACAGGGAAAGGTGCCATGGGGCTGTGGTGGTTGGTTGGGGGGCTGGGGGTTTGCAGTTGTTGGTGGGGTTGGGAGTGAAGGAAGAGTGGAGAAGGGTGACCTGGTCGGAATGGTCCCTGTGGGAGACAGACAAGGAAAGGGAGGGGATTATGATTTTAGTGGTGGCATCTTGCTGGAGGTGGTAGAAATGGCATCTGATGATCTTCTGGATATGGATGCTGGTGGGATTGTAGGTAAGGAAAAGGAGAATCCTATCCCTTTTGCAGGAGGGAAGAGAGGGGATGAGGGTGGAAGTGTGAGAGATGGGTTGGAACCTGTTGACAATGGTACTGGGGAATCCTCAGTTGAGAAAGAAGGTGGACATTTTGAAGGCTCCCTTGTCAAAGTTGGCTTCATCTAAACATATGCAACAGAGACCAAGGATCTAGGAGAATGGAATGGAGTCTTTACAGGAAGCAGTGTAGAGGATGTATAGTCCAGGTGGCTGCAGGAGTTGGTGGGTTAATAGTGGATATTAGTGGCCAGCTTATCCCCAGAAATGGAAACAGAGATGTTGAGAAATGGTAGGGAGGAGTCAGAGCTAGACCAGATGAAAGTGAGGTCAGGGGAGAAATTTGAAATGAAATCAATGAAGTTTTCCAATTCTGGACAGGAGAGGGAAGCAGCACTGATAATATCATCAATATATCAGAGAAAAAGTTGTGGGTGATGGCTGGAATAGGGCTGGAACAAGGAATTTTCAAAGTACCTCATGAAAAGACAGGCATAACTGGTGCCCATGCATGTACTCATGACCATCCCTTGGATCTGAAGAACATGAGAGGAGTTAAAAGGGAAGTCATTGAGGGTGAGGGTGAGCTCAGCCAAGCGGAGGAGGGTGGTGCTGGGTGGGGATGGTCAGGCCTTTGCTCCAGAAAGAAGTGGAGAGCCCTCAGGCCATCCTGGTGAGGGATGGACATGTGAAGAGATTGCATCGCAAAGAGGAGTTGGCTGTAGCCTGCAGACTGGACCAGGGGAGAAATGACCAAGTCAAGTAGGAAGACATGCGGTTGGTGGAACAGGAGCAGGCTGAAACAATGGGTCTGCTTTGGCAGTCCTGTTTGTGGATTTTCAGAACAAGGTAGAAGTGAGCTGTGCAGGGATTGGGGCTCCATCAGCTTGGAGACAGTGGTGGGCAGATAGCCAGATGAAATGAGGTCAGTGACTGTAATTGATACAATGGCCTGATGTTCCATGGTGGTGTCATGGTCCAGGAAGGGATGTCTGAGAGCTGGTGCTCAGCCTCTGCAATGTAGAGGTCAGTATGCCAGACTACAACATCACCACCCTTATTTCAGGCTTAATAACAAAGTTAGGGTTGGATCTATGCGTACAGAATGCAGTCAATTCAGAGGGAGACAGCTTGGATAGGGTGAGGGGGGTTCAGAGAAATTGATGCGAATAATATCATATCGACAGTTCTCAATTGACCAAATCAACTGCAGGTAAAAGGCTAAATGGAGGGGTCTAGGTGGAACCAGAGTGTTGGAGCGAGGTGAAGGGGACTCTGGGACGGGCAGAGGACTCTTGTTCAAAGAAATGAGCATGGAGGTGAAGATGGCAAAAGAAGCGTTTGACATCACGTCATGCCTGAAACTTATTAAGATGGGGAAGCAGAGGGATAAAACTGATACTTTTGCTGAGTACAGAAAATTCAGCATCGGATACCGGAAGGTTGGGAGGGATGGTGAATACCTGACAGGAGGTGGAGATGGGGAAGGGGATGGAGTGAGAGGAAACGGGAGGGAAAGTTCCAAAGGGCCATGGGTATTTTTGAGTTGTTGCATCTTGTGGGCCTTGATGCCTGAAAGGAAAAGAAAAAGTTTCTTGTTAGTATGGTGAATGAGGCAGAGGATGAAGTGGGACTGCGGAGTGGTGCAGCCCTGAGCTAGTGTGTTGTGATGCTGTTGGAGAGAAAGGTTGAGAGTGTGCATATGACGCCACAAGGCACTGAGTGTGGATCTCAGGATGTGGTCAGAGCAACTGTCCATGAAATGTTGAATGTCACAGAGAAACCTATAATCCTGGGTGAAATCAATGCATGAGGGATGTAAGTTAGGTGGAAAAAGGGATTTTTGTGGAAATTTCACCCCGTACTGGTCAACTTTTGGACACAGTGTGCACACAGTATAAGTCAAAATTCATCATTATTGACAGGAACTGCTCTTAAGTCTTATAATTGACCAATCATTTACTATCATCCTTTGCAGATCTCATAATGCATTCAACATTAAAATATATTTGTTGGAAAATGACCTTCGCCATAATCATGAATGTGTAATTTTAATGTTTTCTAGTATGGGATTAATTTAGGGAAAACCTTTCCATTTCACACACTGCAATGCACTTATTGCCACTTTACTTTACATTTAATTAAGTCTTATATCCAGAGAAACAGATATATTTCAATGACTTCTCATGGGGGCATGAATAAAATATATAATTTAACTGTACAGTGCAGCTGCACTAATTCTGGTTAACATTATTAAGAAATTATTTGATTCTTCCTGAATTCCTAAACACTTAGATTACTTCTATCTCAACCTCTATTATTTGAAGTCTTGCTGTTATTATAGCTAAATTCATTGCCTCAGTGGTATTATTTATTCAATCAGCTGCTCCATGGATAAAAATGAACGGTAGAATGATCTAGCACTCCCTTTGTGGAAGGTGGTCTTCACAAATTCACAATCAGAATTGAGATGTGTTACAAAGCTCATTGAACATTTGGATATAAAGAGAGGATCCTCTCTGTGTGTTTTATGTTTATGTTGAACATTTTGTAGGCTTTCCAGTTTACCGTCACCTATTGAAACATTTCTAGTTAATTTTGTTGTACATTATTCTGAATACTTTTGCTGCAATTTTGCACATTAACCATTCGATAATCAACCTGGGACTTGTTTCATTCCATTGTTCTTCTATGACCAGATTGAATTGGACAAATGAAGCTAATGGAGTAGATTCTGGGAAGGAAATTAAAATTCTATTGGCAGAGTTTTTTCAGATTGAATCTGACTTGAGTAACTGTTATTTTCATTCTTGCAGAGATTTCAATGTCATTTTCACTAACCCGGAAAATCTTGAAGTAAGATGTTTGTACCTTATTCTCTGAAACATTATTAAAGTTAGCAACTGTTCATTTAAACAGCTGTTATTTTAAATACTATATAGTAGTGTACTTTTGTACAAAGGATTACTATTGGAGCTTTCCGAAAAGAAAAACATTCACTCGAGGAGGTTTAAACTAGCAAACCTGTAATCAATACATGACCCACAGCAGGTTGCCTCATCAGGATAGTAGTGGGCAACAGAGGCTGATCCAGCTAGATAGATAGGACAGAGCTCTGCAAGGCTGGAGATTGATCACAAGGCAAGAGGAAGCTGGCATAATTAAGGTCCATATTACATCTGACATAACACAGTACACAATATGATATTTGGAACTAACTTGCACATTCAAGAATGGTTGTTTATAAATGAATTATTGGTAACACAGAAGGTAAAAGAGTAAAAAGCCAGCAATACAATCAACATACTATTTATACTGGAGCTCCATGTTAAGCGTACAAGACAAGTCATATCATTTGCTTCTTTTACTGCTGCTCCCTTCTGAGAATTTTAATGTCCAATTCCTTTCATGTGGATACATGGTCCATGCAAGACAGGTTAACTTTAATTAATATTACAGCCTGCTAAAAATCCAAGATAGAGTTAATGTTGTGGGGTTATTTTAAGAATTGGGGATGAAATACAGATTGCTCCAATTACTTAAACCATTATTGAACCAATTTAAGTTACTATATGCTACATATTCTGAATAATTAAGTTCACAAGACACAATAAAATCTTAGTAACAGAACAGATTAAAAGCAAAAACAAAACAATTAAAAGTGCCTTTTTCAATATTTGACGAAATTTATGGTTGGCAATGAGAATGCTCAGCACAAAGAATCTTGAGGCATTGCAAAATAGTGATGATTTTCTTTATGACAAAGAATCTTTCCATGATAAACATTATTCGTAATGATTACAATGGAAAAATAATAGTTAGGTAGACAAAATAATGAATGTCTTTGCCATAACTGACACAAATGAACCCATCCAGACATGTATAGTAATATTTAACAGGACCTGAACAAGGTCACTGCAGATAGGCTGGACGTAGAATTAAACCATGTCCTTGTACCATGAATGCTGATAATTCTGTTTGAAGGACCAGATCCTGAGGTTGGTGTAGTGGTAATGTCATTAGACTAATAATACAAAAGCATAGGTTTAAATCATACTTTGCTGGAATTTAAATTTGATTCATAAAATCTAGAATTGAATGCTTGTATCAGTAATGGTATCTATAAAACTTTATAAACCCATCTGGTTTGTTAATGACTACTTAGAAGGGAAACCTGTGGTACCTATCTGATCCAGCCTGTAAGCCTAGATCCACAGTAATGTGATAATGGGAACTGCAGATGCTAGAGAATCCAAGATAATAAAATGTGAGGCTGGATGAACACAGCAGGCCCAGCAGCATCTCAGGAGCACAAAAGCTGACGTTTCGGGCCTAGACACTTCATCAGAGAGGGGGATCGGGTGAGGGTTCTGGAATAAATAGGGAGAGAGGGGGAGGCGGACCGAAGATGGAGAGAAAAGAAGATAGTTGGAGAGGAGAGTATAGGTGGGGAGGTAGGGAGGGGATAGGTCAGTCCAGGGAAGGCGGACAGGTCAAGGAGGTGGGATGAGGTTAGTAGGTAGGAGATGGAGGTGCGGCTTGGGGTGGGAGAAGGGATGGGTGAGAGGAAGAACAGTTTAGGGAGGCAGAGACAGGTTGGACTGGTTTTGGGATGCAGTGGGTGGAGCGGAAGAGCTGGGCTGGTTGTGTGGTGCAGTGGGGGGAGGGGACGAACTGGGCTGGTTTTGGGATGCGGTGGGGGAAGGGGAGATTTTGAAGCTGATGAAGTCCACATTGATACAATTGGGCTGCAGGGTTCCCAAGCGGAATATGAGTTGCTGTTCCTGCAACCTTCGGGTGGCATCCTTGTGGCACTGCAGGAGGCCCATGATGGACATGTCATCAAAAGAATGGGAGGGGGAGTGGAAATGGTTTGCGACTGGGAGGTGCAGTGAGGCATTCCACTCCCGCATCTGCTCCCACGATGAGGCATTCCACTCCCGCACATCCCAGATGTCCAAGTTCTTCAAGGACCGCAACTTTCCCCCCACAGTGGTCGAGAACGCCCTTGACCGTGTCTCCCGCATTTCCCGCAACACATCCCTCACACCCCGCCCCCGCCACAACCGCCCAAAGAGGATCCCCCTCATTCTCACACACCACCCCACCAACCTTCGGATACAACGCATCATCCTCCGACACTTCCGCCATCTACAATCCGACCCCACCACCCAAGACATTTTTCCATCCCCACCCTTGTCTGCTTTCTGGAGAGACCACTCTCTCCGTGACTCCCTTGTTCACTCCACACTGCCTTCCAACCCCACCACACCCAGCACCTTCCCCTGCAAACACAGGAAATGCTACACTTGCCCCCACATCTCCTCCCTCACCTCTATCCCAGGCCCCAAGATGACTTTCCATATTAAGCAGAGGTTCACCTGCACATCTGCCAATGTGGTATACTGCATCCACTGTACCCAGTGTGGCTTCCTCTACATTGGGGAAACCAAGCGGAGGCTTGGGGGCCGCTTTGCAGAACACCTCCGCTCGGTTCGCAATAAACAACTGCACCTCCCAGTCGCAAACCATTTCCACTCCCCCTCCCATTCTTTAGATGACATGTCCATCATGGGCCTCCTGCAGTGCCACTATGATGCCACCCGAAGGTTGCAGGAACAGCAACTCATATTCCGCTTGGGAACCCTGCAGCCCAATGGTATCAATGTGGACTTCACCAGCTTCCAAATCTCCCCTTCCCCCACCGCATCCCAAAAACAGCCCAGTTCGTCCCCTCCCCCCACTGCACCACACAACCAGCCCATCTCTTCCCCTCCACCCACTGCATCCCAAAACCAGTCCAACCTGTCTCTGCCTCCCTAACCTGTTCTTCCTCTCACCCATCCCTTCCTCCCACCCCAAGCCGCACCTCCATCTCCTACCTACTAACCTCATCCCACCTCCTTGACCTGTCTGTCTTCCCGGGACTGACCTATCCCCTCCCTACCTCCCCACCTATACTCTCCTCTCCACCTATCTTCTTTTCTCTCCATTTTCGGTCTGCCTCCCCCCTCTCCCTATTTATTCCAGAACCCTCACCCCATCCCCCTCTCTGATGAAGTGTCTAGGCCCGAAACGTCAGCTTTTGTGCTCCTGAGATGCTGCTTGGCCTGCTGTGTTCATCCAGCCTCACATTTTATTATCCATTATTATCCACAGTAATGTGGTTGACTTTCAAATGCCCACTGAAATGTTTGAGCAAACTGCTTATGGCAGTTAGAGGTGGGCAACAACTGTTGGCTTTGCTCGTAATGCTTACACTCTATGGAAGACTAAGCAATTGTGACCAATAAATTTCTCTGAATGAAAGCAAAATACTGCAGATGCTGGGAATCTGAAACAAGCACAGAAAATTCTGGAGAAAACCAGGAGATCTGTGAAGAGAGAATCAGAGTTAACATTTCAAATCCAGTATGACTCTTCTTCTTCAAAAACTGACTTGTCTGGATAGTCTTTCAAAAAGACTTGAAGCAACTCTGAATGGGAACATTTTGTGCCAACATTGAAAGAAGTTAATGATTTTTCACAAAAACAAGGAGCAAATTGATTAGAAAATCAATCCAATAACACAATACTCCAGGATTGACCAGGTCAGATCACCCTTTGAACTGAATATTTTTAATGGTAACTTTAAGCAAAATCATTTCAATCTTCTACAGCTTTTTGTGCGGAGGTGATAAAGAGCTAATATCCACTTTCTTTGATAAATGCGTACATCAGTCTGAAGGCCCTCTGCAGGTACAGTCAACTACAGAGAGTGACTGATGCAAGATCTTTGACAAATGCAAACTTAAGCTATTGCTTAGCAATCTTCTTGTGAAGTCTAAGCTTTCTCATGCCATTATCAGATTTGTGAGAATAGATTTTAGATAGAAGAAAATCACTACATTGAAAAGTTAGCTGACCAGAATAAATTTTTCATCAGTTCTTCAGGAAATTTTCTATGAAGTTAGGCCAAAGCTTTTCAGTCCACTTTATTTATTTGTTGCCACAAGAAGATTATCCATATCATAGTACCAGCTAAACAATTAATTTCTAATTGTTGATGAAACTAAATTTAATTATTTCAAAATATCAGCTTTCAATGTCTTGGCCCATCACTGGCATTAATCGAAGATACTGTGATTAGGCTTGAAATCTTTGTTGGGCAGTAGACAAACAGTTCCTACCAGTTACAGTCTAACCTGTGTAATGTATAAATTCATTGATGATAGGGTCTCTGGCAAGGTCAGCATTTATTGCTTATCTCTGATTGTCCTTAAAAATGTGCTATGGTGAGATACATTCTTGAACTGTTGCAGTCCAGGCAGTGTTGATACACCAACAGTGTTGTTAGAAAAGGACATTTCAATATTTTGAACCAGTAACAGGAAGCTTGGTAGAATTCCAATTGGTGTGTATCGTGATGGTATTTTCATGCATCTTTTGTCATGATTCTTTGACAAGGAAAAGTTCATGGCTTTGGAATGTACAGTTCAAGAAGTTTTAGCAAATTGCTGCAGTGTTTCTTTTGGATGGTACATGCTGCAATGATAGAGAGTGTGAATACTTAAAATGTTGGATGGCATGGTTTGTTTGTTTTGGATACAGTAAGGCTTTTTAAGTGCCATTGGAATTGTTTATTCAATGACATGGGGAGTATTCCAATGCCCTCTCCTGATTTATGCTTTAGAGATGGTGGACATGCTTTAGGGGAGTTAGCTACCACAGAATTCCTTGCCCAGCTTCTAATTTTCTTATAGCTACAGTTTTTGGTTGGTTGGTCCAAGTTTCTGGTTATTGATGAACAGCAGAATATTGATTATGGAAGATTGAGTGATGATAATGAATGTCAAGGAAATAGTTAGATTGTTGTTGGACATGGTCATTTCCTGGCTTTTGTGTAACACAAATGTTGCTCGCCCCATGTCAGCCTGCAGCCTGCATGTTACTTTGGTAATGTGTGTGGGCACAAAATGCTTCCACATCAGCGGAGTTATGAGTCTTACAAAACACAGTGCAGTCATCAGCATGCAGTTTCTGACCTTGTGTTGGAGCACAACTCATGGATGAAACTGCTGAAGATGGTTAAATTTAGGATACTGCTATAAGGAAACTTTGCATCAATCCCCTGAAGATGAAATCATTGGCCTCCAATAACCACAAACATCTTCTAGTTTCCTTGATATAATTCTAACCAGTGGGCAATGCTTCCTCTGATTTGCATTGACTTCCATTTTGCTAGGGCTTCTTAAATCAACAATTCATCAAATGCTGCCTCGATGTCAATTACTCTCTGCTTTGAAATCAAGGCTGTAGTGAAGACTAGAGAAGAGTGATCCTTGTGGAACCCAAACTGAACAACTAATGAGCAAGTTATAATGAGTAATTGCTGCTTGATAGCATTGTCTTCCTTGCTTAGCTAGTATCAGTCCTACGTTGTAGATTCATTTGATTGGCATTTCATTTTTAAGTACTTCTGGTGCAGTTCCTAACAAGTTCATATATTCCTACTCTCCTCAGTAAGTCAGGATTGGTCCCCACTTGAAAGTAATGGTATTTAGGGAATATACCCGGCACTGAGGTTACAGATTTTAGTGGGATACGGCTGATAATCCATTATGCCTTATCGATGGCCACTTTTCAACTGTTGTTTCTGCTCTGAAACTTTCCATTTTGCATTGTAGTGATGCTACTCAAGGCAACGAAGCATGTTTTTGGTGTGAATATGGGACTTCATTTCAATGAGGAAAATGCAGAAGTCAGTTCTGCCAATATTGTCATTATCGGCACTTTTAGAACATAGAACATAGAACATAGAGAAGTACGGCACAGTACAGGCCCTTCGGCCCACGATGTTGTGCCGTGGAATAATCCTAATCCAAAAATAAAATAACCTAACCTACATTCCCCTCAATTCACTGCTGTCCATGTGCATGTCCAGCAGTCGCTTAAATGTCACTAATGACTCTGCTTCCACGACTACCACTGGTAAACTATTCCATGCACTCACAACTCTCAGGGTGAAGAACCTCCCTCTGATGTCTCCTCTATACTTTCCTCCTAACACCTTAAAACTATGACCCCTCGTGGCAGTCAATCCTGCCCTGGGGAAAAGTCTCTGGCTATCTCTGGCTTTTGTAGCAAATAACTTAGTGCGGATAAGGTCATGCATGTTTTTCCCTCTTATTGGTCCTCACACTACTTGCCCAATGCTCAAGCTGTTGGATATGACTTTTAGAACTCAGTCAGTTTTCCTGCCAACCATGCTATTGAGTCATTATTCATTATGGACATTTACATTCTCCACCCCATGTATGCCTCAGCAAAGTAAAATTGTCCATGATAAAAACTGCATTAATATAATCTCTTCCATGGCCTCTGAACATCTTGAAACACTTTATAGCAATGGAGTGGTTTGTGACAAGTAGTCATTGTTGTGTTGTAGAAAAGACAGGAGACATTTCAGTTATCCACTCAGCTATTTCCCACAAACAGAACTCCGATAATGACCAGAGTTTTTTTTTCTATGTACTACTGACAGATCAGGACACTAGAAATTGGTTGTTTGCTTTGGTACGGATAATGTCATATGATCTTTTACATCTAGCTTAGCGAGCATTTGGAGCATTGCTCACAAAATCATATCTGACCCCTCACTCTGCAATAATACATCAGCTCAACTTCTTTAGTGCTTAACTCTCCATGTGGATCAACCATACACAACATTTTCCAGTTGTAAGAATGATCACAGTTTTTGATTGCTTTTGTTGAAAAATATTGGTCAGGACACCAAGAAAATGCACTATTTATCCAAATCTGGTTTCAATGCACAGCCCTTACACAGCTGGCTGTAACCTGAAGGTGAATCTATTCCCATTTTGTCGAGACTGCCAACTAGAAAGACATTGAACATTCACTTTTGGAAGGATTCTCCAGATAGCCTATCATGACTTTGATCATGAAGATCATTAGAAAACCAAAGACTTGGCGTGTATATCATTTCTCCAAAACATCTAGTTGATCATCTCTGGGGATTATAGTAAAAGAAAATCAGAGAAATCTCCATGGGTACTGTTCTTTGCCCTTTTTAAAATCTTTTTGTCAATAACTGACCCACTTGTACTTTACATAGAAACAGAAAAGAGAGGAGCAGGAGGAGGCACTTTAGCCCTTTGAGCCTATTCCGTCATTCTTCATGATCATGGCTGATCATCCAACTCAATAACCCAATCTTGCTTTTTCCCCACAACCTTTGATCCCATTTGGCCTAGGTGCTATAGCTAGTCACCTCTTGAATGCATTCAATGTTTTGGCATTCACTACTTCCTGTGGTAATGAATTTCACAGGCTCACTCGTCTTCGGGTGAAGAAATGTCTCCTCATCTCCATCTTAAATGTTCTATCCCAAATCCTCGTACTGTAACTCCTGGTTCTGGACATACCCATTATCCAGAGCATCCTCCCTGCATCTACTCGGACCAGCCCAGTTAGAATTTTATAAGTCTCTGTGACACCCCCTTCATTCGTCTGAACTCTAGTGAAACCAATCCCAAACTAATCAATCATATGTCAGACCTGCCATCTCTGGAAACAGTCTTGTAAAGTTTTGCTGCATTCCCTTGAGAGCAAGAACATCCTTCCTAGGTAAAAGATACCAAAATTCAACACACCTTTCCAGGTGTGGTCTCACCAAGGCTCTGTACAACTTCAATAACACAAGCCTGCCGCTGCACTCAAAACCTCCTGCAATGAAGGCCAACATACCAGTTGCCTTCTTTATCACCTGCTGCACCTGCATGCTTACCTTCAGCGCTGGTGCACAAGGCCATCCAGTTCCCACTGCACACGCCTCTCTCCCAAAGTACAACCATTCGGGTCATTAATCTGATTTCTTGTTTTTGCTTTGAAGTGAATAACCTCACATTTATTCGAATTATATTGCATCTGCCATTGATTTGCCCACTCACCCGACTGATTGAGATCATGCTGAAAGATCTCTGCATCCTTGTCACAGTTCACCCTCCCACCCAACTTGCTATCATCTGCAAACTTTGAGATGTTACGTTTTGCTCCCTCATCCATTTAATAAAATTTTCAATTTCTTAGCCGAGCAGAAAGTTGTCAATTTATATGCTGTTGTGAATCTTGTACTGTGGAAGAGGAAACTTTTAATAGTGTCATGGAATTGTATCATTCGCCTCAGTTGGGTTAACATCTCAACTAAATGGTGGCACTTTTGATCAGACACCATTGCCTCAGTATTGTGTTGGATGGTTAGGCTAAATTTTATGCTGAGTTTCTGGAAGGTACAGCCTCCCTGACTCAGAAACAAGAATTGTACCCAAGAGATATGGCCAACAGTTTGAACCATCTAATGCAGAGTCTCCACTTGAAAACAATTATTTTCATTCTGGGGAAGGTTTGCCCATGCATAGCTACTGCAGCGTGATCTATAGTAATGCAGTTTTTGTGTGAAGCATTGAAATTAAAATTTTCATTAAAGTCACTAATCATGCTATTGTTTAGCTCTGTTTACAAGTGCAGTAAAGTATAATGCAAGTCGTTCTTTTGGGATGACATTTCAGTTGCTTGACTAGATGCAAAAGGATGATGGGAAAATTGATATGACACTTGCAGCATATTTGATGCAGTTTTTTTATTTTATACTATTGTTTGATGACAATGGGCATTTATAGCCAATTAACACATCCTTTTAGTTTATTATTGTTCTATAAACTGGTATTGTTCTGGTTCAGTGAGCAAGCACAGAACACTACAATGTGGGCTTCTGCAGTTGCTGGCTTTGGTTCAGGACATTAGAATAGATTGCCTGTTGTAAAGTGTGCACTGCTTGCTGCACTTTTATTTGAGAATAACCCAGATAGATGTGCAAACCAGAACATTAGAAATGATTAAAGTGCAAAGATCCTCACTTTAACTGCGGTCTATACTTGCATTAATCTGTCCTGATCCTGCACTCACTGTGGATAGAATAGAGCTCATGGTCTCTCTTAATGACATTCCATTCTGTGCTGGGCAAAGCTCTCCATTTCTATTCTTTGTTGTATTTTTCTGTAGTCTTTGGTTCAAAAACCCAGTGTGTGGCTTCCTTCACTCCTAATTACAGCTTCAGCAGATTAAAGTGTGTGTCAGGGGAGGGGGAGGGGAAGACATGCCCTTATTTGCATTTGAAGCTAAATCTGAATTTAGAGCAGGGCATTATGCCTCCCTAGCTGCTCGAAGCTTGTGTTAAACATTTTACCCTTTCTTTCTCTTGCATAATGGATGTAATGGACTTCAAAAAAAGAAGCATTTCACAGCCTATTTGACAGTATAAACTTATATTAACAACACAATACGCAACATGTTGGTTCTCTGAATAGTGGATTCGATGACGAAATAAAAGATTCAACATGATTGAGATAAATCCCAACTGTTTTGTTCAGAATCACTGTGCATCAAAATAAATCTAACTTTAAGTCTATTAAATACTAAAATAAAAGAATTCAATCATTTCCGACTACTCCATTGCAAGGTTTATGGTGCAAGTAAGGAGCACTAATGTTCAGCAAATTAAGACCGTATCTGAGGGATCTCGCTACTAGTGAATTTTAAAACTGAAGTAGTTATTGCAAGCTTCCATACAGCTACAGATATATTTCATTGTCTAGTCATCCTAGTTCCAAACAAAGTTTTCAAATTTGGGCGGGATGCACCAAATATATTTACACTTCATAATATTTCCATGCAAAAAATTATTAAAAAGATTTGTTACCCATCTGTGAGCTCAAAGAAGAAAATCCTGAAAATAGATATGGGTGTTTCAAACATATTTATTCGAGTATGTTGATGTAAGGTAAATACTATCTCTAAATGCGAACAAATGTTCACTGCAAAATATTTATTTGTTTAAATATGGAGTGAAAAACATTTTGAAAATAACTGTGTCTGCTTGTATGAATTCCAAATAGAGGGCTGTTTATTGATATGTACCCTACATTTTCCCATGCATTGAGGATCTGCTATCATTGTGATTTGCTAATCAAAATGAGCTTCATGTAAATAATTTAACAGTACACACAAGGTTCTGGACTTATGATCTGTTATTGAGTTAATAGATGAAAAGGATAATAGTGCACACTTATATATTTATAGCCAAAGACTGTGCGGTGAATTTGGACACTAAATAGAGGGTGGTGGAATGAACTGGGGGAGGTGATTGAAGACATGCATGGTTTTGGAGCTTGTATGTCCTGTAAATAAATGTCAAAATCTTTATAATGTTGCTAGTATTTTAGATGGCATATCGCATTGTAGAAGATTTGCCTGGATTTGTCTTTTTTATTATAATATTTGAATAATAGTTTTGAAAGAAATGACATTGAAGTTCACACACTGTAATTGCTGTTTGAAGCATTGGGTTTGCTAAGTTCTGGCAGGTTGTACTCAATACACTCAGCATCATGCATGCCTGACCAGTTTTTCCTCCTGCGTGTATTGGCATGAAATTCATAGACTTTTTCTTGCTAGCCTGGAGTTAATGCTGATTGGACCAGCTGCTCACTTAGATTCACCATGGCAACCTGGGTGGTTGCTTAGTAACAGTGTTCTTTTTAGGGGCAGGCCCAATACTCTACAGGCTCACTTGAGTGCAGGAGTGAAATTCCCCCGTTTTGGTTACAGATGTCTATAAATAATTACATAGTTATAGTCTGGTCAGTCAATATGACTGAAAAGCCTGCAGAGAAGATGAAAAACCAGTGGGAAGTGCAGATTCAGCAGATAAAACTATTATACTTAGAAATTGATATAGAAGCTTGTGAATGCCACCTCATTATGCTGTCATATTCAGCAGATTTTTATTTCATTAAGGGCTGTAATAAAATTGATTTCACCAAGTGTGAATTAGCATTAGTAGACAAGGAAGCAAGTATTAAACAGTGGATCTGGAATTCTTAACTGAAATGCACGTGTGACAAAGATTCCTGCATTAAGATTGGCAGAGTTGCTGAATCAGAATTCAAATACCAAAACATTATGCTGGCAGTCTTAACAAGGTTCTATGCCTAATGAATACATATAATACATAATGGAACACGTTTCATTTTGAGCAACATGACAATTTTTAAAATGCTATCTTCAAATTAAAACAAGAATAGTGTTCATTCTCTCATCTTTTGAAACTATAAAACACCAATGTATTGTTACATATTCTGCACATTTTAATCATTGCACTTGGCAGTTCTATCACACTTTATTGACCATTCTCTGAATTTTGAGCGTAACACTTTAACTCTTTCTTCAAATCGGTTATCTTATGTCAGTACAAGTGACCAGTTGTATTATGTCTGCATAAAGTGATGAGTGTCAAGTTGCCGGAAATCCAAATGACTTTTTATGATGCTAAAAAGTCAATTGGATCTGTGCTTCAAAAAGTAAATTATTGACCATAAACTGGTTGGAATCCAATTTGGAAAATTGTCATATTTTTCAAATCAAATACTAGATTGCTAACTTATAATTGCAATGGACTTCCATTATTCTTTATTTTACAGCATCTGAAGGACTAGAATAGTTGCTGTGTCAGAAATATCGTACGGATATTGTTTTAAAGAAACTCTTTTGCTCAATAGATTAAAGTGCAAAATGATCCCCACCCAGAAAACAGAATAAGGGAAAAATGCATGTTGCTAAGCAACTGTATGCGCAACCAATAGGGACATGGCCATCCATTGCTATTGTTGATGCTGTGCACTCTTGTGGACTCATGGTTTCAGTCAATATGAAGCTGCTTTCATTGCTAATAGTCCTGTCAAGCCATAAAGCTCAAATTTACAAACAAATTACAACATATTTATTGCTGTGCTCATTTGTTCAGAATCTCTTAGAAAGGATGTATTTTAACATAACATATGCGATTTTAACATTAAAAGCTATAATTCAAATTGTATGTGAATGAATGTTTAACTTTTTTAACACACAATGTTCTTACAGAAATGGCAATATACAATGGAGAATTTACTAAATCATACTGAAAGAAGCTGATTTCTTGGTCTGATGTAATAACAGCCCAGTTTTGCAGTGGATTTTGTATTTGTCCTGACACATATCTTTGATGTCTTTTGTCACATCTTGTTTGATTTCAATTTTTTCCTGCTGAGAGCTCAAATAAGCAGCTGAGAAAACTACTGATCATTCCAGGAAGCATGCCTGGATGTGTTACTGTTGATTTTATTGGTGTTCATCATAAGGAAGTCCCAGTCTTCCATATTGCAAAAAGATGCAATATGTTCAGTAAAGACATTGGTTAGCCTATTAGAAATGCTTCTCTGACAGATCAGTGGTTTTATCCAGTGAGTAGCTGACCTATTCCAATAAAGAACATCTCACGACCCATCCAGTGCTGTGTTAGAAAATCTCCATCAGTGAGGGAAAGACCTCAATCTCCCAGATTAGGAATTGAAATTTGGTCAGGGCTACAATTTTGATTGCTATTAATTAATATTTTGCACACATCATTTAAGGATGTACAATCATAATTTACTGTATCGTCTCCAAAGTTGAACAATTTAATACTACTCCCTGTGAAGGTTGCCCCATAGGTGGTGTAGAATCATGCTACTTTGAGAAGCCAACATTTTCAGGAAACGAGAGACCGAATAATGAGAAAACAACGTAAGAAATCTCTTGCACCAGTTTGACAAACACAGTGCTGAAGTAAATTTGAGTTTGTGATGACCTATCTATTATTAAACTTAAAAGGCAATTGGGTACTTTGAGTTCTTTTCCCATCTCTGTTCATTAGTTAGTTATGTATAAGTACATAAAGAACCATTACAAACCTTTCATGCACAACAGTCTTGACAATATTTAGCTTCTTAATAATCATTAACAAATCTCCCATGGTGTTGCTCAAAGTAATTAGTAATTTATTACACAAGAGTATTATCCCACAAACTATGGCAAGGCATTATTTTGTTATTGATGCATAACATGTCTCTTTAAGGCTACAAGGTGCAATTGATCTTTATTCTTGAAACTGATTACATGCTGATTAGTCTTAGCAGATCCTCAGGTAAATTAGAGGTCGAACGGGCTTCCTTTTAAAAAGTGCGACTCCTGAAGTCAATTAGATGGTAGTTTTTACATCAATTAGAGATTGAATAGTCTCAGCAGATGTTCAGGTCGATTAGAGGTGAAACTGACTTTCTTAGTACTTTTCTTTTTAATGTGACAGGAATTTACATGTCTGACAATATGACATGCAAATTGATAGATACAGTAATCAGATGCAATATTCTAGAATAAATACAAAATGGTAAACATATTTAGGTGGTAAATAAATGGACCACATTACTTCAGATTACAAATCTCATCAGGTTTCTTATGGAATAAAGTGCTGTTGTAAAGAATAGGCCAGTTGTTCTGGTGTAAAACAGTGATAAATTTAGGAAGTATTTGTCAAGACAGATAATTAAGATCTTGTTTTACATTTCCTTCATACCTTACAAGCAAACTTCTCGTGTAAATTAGAAAATATCTTTTTTTCATTGATATACAGTTTGTGGTTTATTCATTGAATATTGTTCAACATTTAACAAAATGAGTAGAATATTTCTGAGGCAGGTAGAGGAAATGTATAAGTAAAATTATTTTACTTAAAATTATGCCTCAAGACAGCCACTGATTCTGTATTGGTTGAACCCTATGTCATCACCATTCTGTACCAGTGTCTGATATAAATAACATAATCTTGTCATGAATGACTGCAAATTAAAATGCCCTCAGTCAAATAGCAATTTGGCAGTTAAAATAAATCAATATTTTGTTAGTTCATTATTTAATGACATATTTGTTTAAAACGACCACAAAATTGTTTGGCAGCATTTAACAAAGAAACAGTTTCTCCAAGTTTAATCTAATTCAGAATGGTTCTAATACAGGAAATAATTGTTGGACCTTGCAAGAAAGTTTTTGTCCCCCCCCTCCAGTTTATATACAAGATAGCAAACGACTGTAGTCTATTTTCCAAACATTATTTATTCACAGTAATGTGATGATTCCAGATGATGGACTATTGTATTAGTCAGATATAAGAATGAGATCTGACCTGACAGATCATATACGTATTATTCATTTTATTCAAAATGGTAGTTAATCATTGAAGCATAAGGATTGGTAAGTGTCATTTTTAGACAAGTTTCATAGAGGATTTCTTTTCACAAGGATAACATGGTTTCTTCCAGTATCTTCCCAAATTCATCTGAATAACAATGTACCATGCCTTTATGACATCCTGTGTATCCAATTCTCTCACATGGTGTAGGCGGAAAGCAAAATATTCTGAAAGTTGAAGTTAAAGCAGGGTTACATGAGCACAACAAAAACAGAAATTGGTGGAGAAACTCAGCAGGCTCGACAGCATCTGTGAAGACAAAGAAAAGTTAATGTTTTGAGTACCATGATTCTTCTTCTGAATGTTGACTCTGCTTTCTCTTTATGGATACTGGAAGACCTGCTGAGTTTCTCCAGCAATTTCTGTTTTGTTTCAGATGGCCAGCATCCGTTTAGGTCTTTGTTTTCATGCAAGGATAAGATACTTCAACCCATTATCTGGCATGTAGAATTGGAAGAGTAGAAATCTGAAACTTGAATATCACAACTGGAATTGCCAAAAGATACAGTTAGAAATGGTTTTTAAAAATGTTTGGATTTAGAGAAGGACAGAAAAATGAAAAGACCTGAATCAGAGCAAAGGAACAAAGCACAGAAGAAGATGGAAAGTCATGATCAGAAGGAGATGAAATTAAAATAAAAACATTGAAGTATAAAGAGATGGGGAAATTGGCAAATATGACTTAGACAGGGAACAACATAGAGCAAGTAATATAGAAGAGGTACTAGCTTTAGAGGACAGACAGAATGATGCCAACATAATAAAGGACAAAAGGTGAAACCAAAAGGTGATATAAAGGCATTAATGTAGTTCCATTGAAATAAGACTGGCCACACAAAAGCTAATGATTGAAAGTTAAGTGCGAAATCAATTGCAATAGTGTGAATGTTTAAGTTATCCTGAGAAAAGGGACCATCAGAAGATGATTTAGGTATTAAAATGTCGCAGTAATACCAACAGAATATGTTTCCTTACAATGTACTAAGAAGGGAAAGCTTGAGATGGTCATATAAACTATTATTTGAATACTGACAAGGAGAATTAAACCATCAGAAGTTCTGAGTATTTTATCTCTAAAGAGGAGGTATTTCCTTATTTAAAAATCAAGAGGTAAGCCAACGAAGATATTAAGAGTCACTGATACTAACTACTGAAACTAACAGTTTTCTTTGGGGTAAGGGGTTGTTAATGAAGGAGTGAATATAATTGGAGATATAAATGGAATTTACAAACCAATCTCATTATACTGAGGATTGAAGAATAACTTGGTAAATGGAAAAGTTGAAGTGGTGTTAGAGAAACGCATTTCTAGAGAAGGAATTCATGTATTTTTGGGAACTGACCTGGAACATTCAAGAATAGTGGGCTTGCAGAGGGTGATGGAACAATCAGTGGAGGTAGAATAAACCAAAATGTTATAAGAGGAGCACGCTGGATTGATTCCTGGTGTTATGACTAGATCTCAATCCTGTTGAATTGCACAGGAAGAAATGGAATGGATGAAACAGGGAGATGATTTGGAAATTTAATTACCAAATAAAATTTTTGAATATTTCATTGAAAATGAAGAAGGTAAAGAAAATGAAGCTGATGTATTTAGCCTACCTTCATTAATAGAAATGCACCCAAATGTTTCAATTTGGTAAATTAATAACAAACAACAAACTCCAAATTGAATCAAAAACAATACCCTGAAAGATATTACTTGGAAAAGCCAAGGATTGGTGATGATATGGAGACCAAGTCAAATGCAGCCAATGAGGCAGATGGTCCATTAGGCAGTAGTTCCATTTGAGTATCGTAATGAAAATTTATGAGTGGCTCACAGCATTCCAATGCAGGTTATTTGGGGATAAAGAAAACACAGGCTAAAATAGGAAAGTGTTTTTATTGACCAGGATTATATAAAGATACAGTCTGTTTGAGTACCAGAATGATAACAACTAGGACATGTGCTTTGGCTAAAATGAATTGAAAGCTGCCAAACAAACAATCAAACTCGGAAATATAAAAAGCCAAAGTTCAACATTTTCTTGCTGGAAACAAGGTGATAGTGTTGTTAACAAAGCTTGGAGCTGAATGAACACAGCAGGCCAAGCAGCATCTTAGGAGCACAAAAGCTGACGTTTCGGGCCTAGACCCTTTTCTGATGAAGGGACTAGGCCCGAAACGTCAGCTTTTGTGCTCCTAAGATGCTGTTTGGCCTGCTGTGTTCATCCAGCTCCACACTTTGTTATCTCGGATTCTCCAGCATCTGCAGTTCCCATTATCTATGATAGTGTTGTTAGCTGTCTCTGGGAAAACATTAGAAGCAAAGTTCACTTGGCCTTATCAAGTCAAGATGAAACTCAATTAATTATTGAATGCATACTCCATATAGAAGAAATAATTGGTGAGTGTGTCATGATAACATGGCGAAAAGATGTTATGACAGTGAAAATAGTTAGTGGAAAAGTGTATTACAATAGTGGTCAAAGTAGAGAATGCAACAGAGCCATTGGAACAATTTTTGAATGAATCAGAAACTGAAACTTCAGAAGTTGACTTTCCAACAATCAGAATAGCAAAGACGGAGGTGTTTTAAAAGTTAGGTAGCATAAAGCTTTATCCTACAGATAATGATTGACAAGACCTACAAAGGCTGTTACAGAATAAATAATAGATTTGTGAGCATTACACCCAGAGAAACAGTTTTGGCTGTTCACGATGTTAATTTCTGCAAAGTGTCACCTATAACAAATAAGACCCTGACAGATTCAACCCAAAAGGCTAGCTCAATTGAGGGAAGAGATTAATTTCATGTGGACAATGATGTTATTGAATTGAGCCATAGTAGGTGGAGCTTACCTATCATGATTTGTCAAAAGATTTTGTCTTGATTAATGCAAAGTTAGTGTAGTAAAAAATGGACACCTATTGCAAAATTGGAAAATTGTATTTAATAAATTGGACATACATGAGTTGTCACAATATTCATTGTGCTGGAAGAATATTGTGAATTTACATTGACCAACAGACACAAAGAAATAATGGCTTTTGTAATACCCAATGCACTTTATCAAATTACAAAGTTATGTCATTTGCGATGAAAAATGTACTGGCAACATTCCAGTGAGAAACTAACAAATCATTGAAGGATTATAAAACTGTTCTATATCATCACTGATTTGGCTATTTTTAGCCAAACTAGGAGAAGAACATTTCCACCATCCGACTGAACTGTTTGATTAGCAGCAAAACGTTAATTTGGTTATAAATCTGGCTAAGAGTGAATTTGACAAAGCAAAAATGACTTGTAGCCACACCCAAGGGTTTTAATGACAAATAATAACTAGATAAGTGAAAGTCAGATTATTTTTGATTTTCTTGTGACTGGCCCAAAACATGAAATTTTACATAATGTAGGCCAAATTAATCTTGGCACAAGTTTGCTTTGAACTTCAGAACAGTTGTTTTGCCTTTGGTTAATGAATTTATTGAAGAATGGAAAAAAATTGGAAGAAATGCGAGACTGTCAAAGTTCTTTTGGAAACTTGAAAGATGCGTTGACAATCGCACTGGTTTTAGCCATGCCAAATTACGTAAAGTCATTCAAACTGACTATTGATATCAATGATGTTGGTCTGGGGTTGTTTTACAAGATGACCAGATTGAGATCAAAAAGCCAGTCAGTTATTTTTCAAAGAAGTGACTGTCAAAAATAAAACCCAACAGTATAAAGAAGCTAACTCTACATCATTTTGAGATTTTCATCACCAGTAACATGAAAGTAACTTTTTTATATGGATTACAAGCTTTTGCTTTTACTCAGAAAATGCTGGGGACAAGATAAAAATTAGTAGTTGTTCTGGTGGAGCTTAATTCTCTCACTCTATAATTTAAAATTGTTTCAAGTATCTGGAAAGTAAAATGTTACTGTGGACATTTCATTGGGAGTACATTTGAAGGACACTGAATATAAAGAATGGCTGCTGTGTGACTCATTATGTCTTTTAATGCCCATATGCTAATATTGTAAGTGTGACACGTGTGGTGAGTAATGATAATGCCCCTCAAAGATACACTTTCAGCTGTCTTTTGTCTATATTTTAACATAATCTGAGCTAGTAGCAAATGGCCATTTGCCTATGTACCTAATAGACTTTATTTATTAATTTGAAAATACTTCTGTAGCCATGGTGATTAATTTTGATACATTGAGTGAAATTAATACATATTTTTAAAATATTCATTTGTGGAATGTCAACATTGCTGTTTTGGCCAGCATTCATTACCATTCCGTTTTTGCCCTTGAGAAGGTGTTGGTGAAGTGCCATCTTGAACTGCAGCAGTCCATTTGCTGCAGATAGCCCCACAATGCCATTAGGGAGTGAGTTTTAGGATGTTGACATAGCAACACTGAAGGAACTGTGATTTAGTTCCAGGTCAGGATGGTGAGTAGCTTAGAAAGAAACCTGAAGATAGTGACGTTCCCATACATCTACTGTTGCCCATGTCCTTCACTATGGAAGTGGTGATGGGTTTGGAAAGTGCTTTGTAAGGACCATTAGTGATTTTTAATCACTACATCTTGTAGATGGTACACACAGCTGCTATTGAACATTAGTTCTGGAGGGAGTTAATGTTCGTGGATACAGTGCCAATCACACAGGCTGCTTAGCCCTTTATGATGTTAAGTTTCTTGAGTGTTTGTGGAGCTGTACTCATCCAGGCAAGTGGATAGTATTTGACTATACTTGTGGCTTGCAGGTAGAGAGCAGGCTTTGGGGAGTCAGGAGTTAAGTTATTCACTGCAGAATTTCTAGCCTCTGACCTACTTTTGTTGTCACGGAGTATTCCAGTTCAGTTTTTGGTCAATGATAAGCACCAGTATTTGATAGTGGAAAATTCAGTTATGGTAGCGTCACTGAATGTCAAGGGATGATGGTTAGATTCTCTTTTGTTTGAGATGGCCATTGCCTGGCATTTTGTGGTGTGAATGTTACCTACCACTTGCAAAGCCCAAGCCTGAGTATTGCCCAGGTCTTGCTGCATTTGGAAAAGGACACTAGCATCAATGAGCAGGTTATTGTCACAAAAATGTTGCTTGATAGCATCATTGATGACTCCTTCCATTACTTCAGTAGTGATTGAAAGTAGACTGACAGGGCCTGTTTGGATTTTTTCTCACTTTTTGTATACTGGCCATAACTGAGCAATTTTCCCATTGTAGGGTAGATGCTGGTTTTGAAGCTGTACTGGAATAGCTTGGCTAGGGATACACCAAGTTCTGGAGTATACATCTTCAGAGCTATTGCCCGAAGTCTGTCAGGCTCCATAGTCTTTAAAGCATCCAGTGCCATTAACTATTTCTTGATGTTACATGGAGTGAATCAAATTGGCTGAAGACTAATATCTGTGATGTTGGGGCTTCTGGAAGAGGTGAAGATGGATCATCCACATCAGACCACCACTATTGATTTCCCACATTTTCTCTCACATCACTGACAATTAGGTCTGCAAGTCTTATCAATACCCCTTAAGTCCTACCCACCATTAACTCTACAATAATCCCCCATTGAGGTTTCCGTGGTGGTGCTCTATGATAACCCAACTCCTTTGCTCTTCATTAATTATGTCATCTGAATTTCCTAACTTTCTTACTGTGGCTCACATTGTTCAGCAGCTGGGAAGATTTTGCTCAAAGTTACACAAGGATGCTGTACCTTTTAATCATAGAACAGAAGTTTATTACACAAAAAATGCATGCTGTTGCAATATAGAACACAGTCTGAAAGGTCTTAAAACAAGCAACAAAACAATATAATTTACAGACACTCAAATCTGGAGGGCCTATCTACCCATATCAAATCTCATGTTTACTCTAATTGAACCTCTCCACTTCTTTTCTGTGAATCATAAAGTTTTCTTACATCAAAACTCTCAAGATAATGGCTCAGAATTTCTCAGCTATGAATCACCTGCAAATTTCTAAACATAAACTCCTGTTCTGGAAGTTGTACAAACTAAAACATTTTTATCACAATGACTGTGCTTACCCTGAATTACTCTGTACTCCATTCTTGGAGAGAAAGTATCTTTTCTTCTGACCCCCATTAGATCTCTGAATTTATGTACTTTCACTATCTGAGTTCACTATCAATGCTAAGATCAATCCTTGATTTTCCTAAACCAAAATAAGTACATAAACGTCAATGTTTATGTCATAAACCATATAGTAAAAATAATTTTCCATTAACATTGGTGTCACTGCTCTCTAACACATACTGGAATAGGTCACTGTTTTGGAAGGACTGTTTAACCTAGTCATTTTTAAAACATCCTTCAGAATAGTAACCAACTCCATATAGTACTATGTTAAAATCTATACTCTAAAATGATATGTATGTCTATATTATATGTATGTATAATAATATTATTTATTATATATAAAATAGCATAAACCTTACATCACAGCAAGAAAGAGGTACTGTGCAAATTATCGGTCCTAATTTGAACAAATCCTTAAATTAAAAAGACTGCAGTTCAAGAATGTGCCATAGAAAATGTTGCAATAATTTGTGGCAGAATAAATGCCATTTAAAAAATGATCTAATGCAATAAAAGAAACTTGAGCAGATTTGAATTTAAATATTATTTTTATTGAATGTATTTAACACAAATCATTAACAAACTCGATGAGCTCCAATGTCTTTGTCTCCTGGCTAAGTTTTCATTATGAAAGATTGAATTGCTGGTCTGAACTCCTTTTTTTTTGCAATTTTGGATCAAGTCCATCATTAGCGAAAAGAATGTAGCTTGAATGGAGGAGGGAAGACTTGTGTCGAAAGTTATTAGAAAGTCATTCTGTTGAACTTGGCCTGATTGCACTTCTCGCAGTATGCTGAGTGTGTGGACCAGATTGGCAGACGCCTGCGCCCATTGAAGGGGCTCATGGAGCATTGGATGACTGCCAGAGCTTAATGGGATGGTTGCCATGATTGGCTTTGCAGCCTGACAGGAAGAACCTGCAGAAAGACCTCCAACAGCTTGAATAGCACTCGATGCCCACATTTGTTTTTATTGTGCAGTGCCAGGGATCACTTCATGAAAGAAAAGCTTTATTAGGCCCTTAGCATCAAGTGGGCTGGTGGTCTCATTGGCATAGTTGACTTCAAAGTGAAGGCAAGCTTGAAAGTTCTGTGATTTGAATTTGTGATTTCTATTCTGAGTGCAGTCATAGAATCCTACACAAACTGACTGCAGAGTGCGATAGTATAATGTGTTCAAATGTATAGAGAGACTGTTTTATTGCTGAAAGAAATTTGTTTAAAGTACCAAGGTTGATTTGTATCTCCAACAATTTACAGAAGCCAGTGAGTGTCAGGAGACACTGACATATCTTTCATTGCTTGGCTCACTTGAGTGTATTTATGTCGTGTTGAAAGATCTCTTCACTCGACATGTTAAGCTGCAGTGCTATTTTTACATTTGCATGTCTTTACATGTGATAATTAAGTTTAAGCCTAAATCCCAGGTATTTTGACACTTGAAATTAACTTTGCCTCTTTCTTTACCTGTATCACAACTAGCTAGGTGTAACCAATTACCAAGTTAGTGCTGGTTTAGTTATTTGTCACTCTTCTTACCGCTATTGATTTATTTACGTACCAAAGTAGGAACTAATCAGAGCTTTGACCGCAGCATGTAAGTAAACGGGATAATAGCCATGTAAATGTAAATTTAAGGAATTTAGCATCTTTTTTCTCAACTAATATTTAAGATAATAACAGCACTGTTTAAGGCTTCTTGGAATAGCCCAATGTTTTACCAGCTGCAATGTAGATTTGACACGAAGTTCACTAACCTATAAGCCGACTTCTCCAGTGAATCAAAGATGGATGTGCAGGTTGGCTTGGATGAAATTGAGTTGGAGGAGACTTGTGTAGCATAAAACACTGGTAGAATTCAGTTCAGCTCACTGATATGTCTCTGTGCTGCAAATTCAACGTAATTGTCTGTGCCAGTACCTTCAAACTTGCACAAACTAAAAGGCAGGTTTTATTTTCAATGGACAGACAATATTGCTAATGCAAAATGCAATGCAGAAATTTTTGTCCTAGCAGTAAATGAATTAGGAAAGAAAAGCTAAACCATTCATTGTTTTAAAATAAACTGGAAACAGCATTGCATTCTGAAAACATAATGGTAGATTTTGCGCGCGCGCGCGTGCGTGTGTGTGAGGGTGGAGATGGAGGACAGAAACAATGAGAGAGTTAATGCTACTTGTACATATATTGTTCTGGTAGCTCCATGACAACATGGAGCTAATTAGTAATTAAAATTGCCACCAACTCACTGAGTCAAAGATTTATATTATTGCATTGAGGTTGAGAGCACAGCTGATGCCCATGAATTGGTGTTCAGGGTGTATTGCAATGAAAAAAAATAGATTGGGATCCATTTCAGATCAGTGTAAAGTAGCTCTTATGAATATTTAATTCCCTCTTGGTGTCCTTGAGTGGTATGCAAATAACATGAGGACATACGTAAAAACTGTGAACCTAAAACTGAAATGATTTGAGAATTTTCCTCCTTACTTTAACTTAGACCAATTCAGATCATTTTCAAGTTTAGACAAGGCTATAAATCAATAATTTTGAGATTATTACTAATGCTTCTTGTCTCCCCAGCCATGAGAAACAACTTCCGGCATCTATCTGTCATAGCCCTCAAGAAGTTTAAATATCTCAATGATATCACTTTTCATGCTTGTAAAGGCCGGAAGTATCATATTGGCATTGCCTATTCAATCTCTCCTTATAGGATAATTGCCTCATCCCAGGAACCAAGCCTAATAAACCCTCATTACACTCACTGTATGATGTATGGCTTTCGTTGTGTAAGGAGATTAAAACTGTGCTATATGACAACAGTGGTATAACTCAGGTCTTGCATAGTTGCAGTAAAACTTTTGTACTTATAAGGATCCTATTTTAAATATCTAATTGGGGCTTCAATTATATTAATGTGGTGTTGACTACAAATTTAACCTGAGAACAATGCTGGGAAGAGCACTAACAATGCACTTGAAACATTAGATAACACGGTGTGGAGTTGGAGGAACACAGCAGGCCAGGCAGCATCAGAGGAACTGGAAAGCTGATGTTTTGGGTTGGGACCCTTCTTCAGACCTTTTTCTGAAGAAACGTCAGCTTTTCTGTTCTACTGATGCTGCTTGGCCTGCTGTGTCCCTCCAGCTCCACACTGTGTTATCTTAGACTCCAGCATCGGCAGTTCTTACTATCTCCACATGAAACATTAGCCCTATTTCTGTCGCTGTAGATGCTACCAGATCTGGTAAGCTTTTCTGGAGATTTCTATTCTAATTTGAGTTATTTTTGACAATGTAAGGCCTTCACAACTCTTGCCCTAGTCACTTTTGTAAGCATCAGATTCCTCTTCCTTTAGGTCCCAGATGGCGGTCTTCTTGTATTAGTGCCCTTTTCCCATGCACCAGTCAGCTACTGTCTTGTCAAGTTTGGATGGGAGATTGACAGGTTGATGAAGTTTAGAACTAAGTATTTTTGGGTGTCATACTTTGGAAGGCTGAATCTTATTCACCTTGTACCTTGCCTCTATGAATCCAAAGTAGGAACTAAAAGTGGAGCATTGGTGTTACATATACATGTCTTATTTTCCTACTTCATTTGCTATTGTAATTAGAGTGAGCATTGTATTTCTCTTGCTACTACAACAAGTAGACATAGATTAACACTTTATTTTTTCCCGGTTGGCATATTGCTTTGATTTCTAATTTATGCTTTCTACAGTGTTTAAATTAAGCATTTTTTATTTATCATAGATGAAGTTATTTAGAAGTTAATATCAAGCAGTCTTGTGAACAAATTGTCCAAATGTATGTTTCTTCTCTTCCTAAATTGTAATCCTGGAAAGTCAGCAAAGATTTTTTTCAAAAGTACTTTATTACAAGAATTTGTTATTTTTGAAGTAACCCACTCTATGGTGTGTGTGTGTGTGTAAACAAGTGCAGTCAAGATGCTGTAGAATGTTCATATTAAAATGACACCGAAAGGCCATGGCCATTTCTACCAGAGGGCTTGGTCTTGGTTTTGATCAAAGCATACTTTATACCTTCTTGTTTGCAGTAGTGGTACTGCCTCCATGTAAGTTAAAAGGTTGTGATTTAAATCCTTGTGATTTAAAGACTTGAGCATGTAATTTAGGGATACATTTATGTGTCACGCTGAAAGAATCCTGCTTTGGCTAATGGTGGTGCTTTCACATGAAATGATAAACCAGGGATTGACTGTCCAGGTAGATCCTGAAGATTCAATGACACTATTTGAAAGAGAAGAGGGGAGTTCTCCCAGTGTCCTAGCCAATAATGAACAAATATTATCAAAACAGCTTCTTATTTTTGCGACACCTTGCTGTGTGAAAATTGACTGCCTTGTTTCCCAACATAACAACAATGTAATTTCAACAAGTAATCTGTTGACTGTGAAATTTCTACAGCTTATCCTGAGAATATGAAATAGTCTGCGTAAATGCAAATCTTTGTTTTCATTCTTTATTCTAGTGTCCAACTCCATGCTCATCTTTTACCCTGTAGACTGCTGGTATCTCCTTTCTGCTATTGACTGGGTGTCTTCTTTCAGCTATACTGTTCTCAGGTCTTTCTTTTCTTCATGTTTCACCTAATAGTGACATTGTTTGACTTATTAAATCTTATAGGGTAACAAATTTTACCTCATATTTTTATCTCCAATTTGGATTTTTTCTTTTCATTTTCTTCGAGTTTCATAGCCATGTATCATGACGCATGTGTAACCCATCTGCAGCATCCCCCTGCCTCCTTTCCCCTTTGCGCTTCTCCTCTATCTCCCCAACCAACACCAAGCAAGTTTTGAGCAGTTGCTAGGAATGGGTGAGACTTGCACAAGTGACTCATCATTTACATTTCACCTCCTTGTGTTTTGGTTTGTTGCCTACTCCAGATGGTATGGTTGTAATTATGTATTGACCATATGGGAAATAAAGATGCAAACTTGCTCCCCTATTATCCTGTGGACAGCATGTTGGTAAAATAATGCAGAGCATCTTTGGCAAGGTGTTTTGTCAATATTTAAAGCAAGCATGATGAAGGGTCTGCAGAGCTGAGAGACCCCCATGTAGGAGCAGTAGTCATTGCGAGTTGGGTAATTATATCATTGAAAGCTTCTTCACATTTCTTTTCCTTTGGTTAACTTATGACTTTTGAAATAAATGTATCTGAACTTGAGGTTAGAAATTGTTAGGTGATATTTTTGCCACTGAGCCAGGTTCACTACAGGGCTTCTGTAATGTATTCTTATAGTTAGAGAAACTCATAGTATCTGCAAATGGCTTGGGCGAATATGTTTCTTGCAACTCTCAGTAAAAACATATTTCAGTAAACTGTGCGGCTATGCCTCTGGCTGCATAAAGCAGAGCATACTATTCAATGTTGGAAAGGTAGAATAAATCATAACTATTTTCCCCACTAATTTTCTTCCCCTTACTCCTGTAAACTCTGACTCATTCTGGAATAGTTCTAAAATAACCAATCTCAAGTAATCCTTTGTCATGAACAAGCCTAACAACATACTATTCTCCGACAACAAAATCCAATTTTGCTGTTGTTCATATCCCAGTTAATATATAAATATTTTTTAAAAAACTGTGTTAAAGCTACTAATATTCACATAATTGCAGGCTAAATTTACAACTCCTGCATTCCCTTGCTGCACCTCTCCTAAAGGTGGTCCTCTGTAATATTTCAGCATGATTTCATTGCTGAAAGATTAAGTAGCTCTTGACAATGTCCAGCTACTAGTGGAATGTTCAATGTATATCTTGAATTCTTTCCAGTTTTTCTGCTTGATTTCCTCTTCATTGTCTTGTTCATCTTTTCCTTTTGTTTCTCCTCTTTGGGTCTCCTCTCATCTCCTGTTGTTGCCAATTTAATTTAAATTTTTGAAAATTATGTTTTAAAATTCAGCCCATCAACTTATAATTATTAGTTTATTTCCTTTGTAGTCCATTCCATGCTGTCAATATGACTCTTTAAGCCTTTTCAATTTGAATTCCTAAAATAAAAATCATGTCCTCTCTCTACTGTTCTATTTTTCTTAATTTCAACTCTTCAGTCCAATATCCATTTCATTCAATTATATGCATGTCAGCCTTCAACTTTTCATAGTAAGGAATTCATGTCACAAGAAAAATTTTTTTTGCAGGAATACTTGAACAAAATTTAACCAGCCAAGATTGAGCCAATAGCCACAAAGGATTTCTGCGATAAAAATAGCCAGGAATGCAATAGGAAAATAAAACAACACTGCCCACCTCAATGAACTTCTGAGAGAGATAAATTTATGTTCTTCAACTCTTTTCGACTTAAAGCTGGTGGTGCTAACTCAGAATGAAATATAAATACTTTTATTGTGGTAAAGGAATCTTATTTTTCTCAATGTCTTAAATTATATCAGAATCTTTCCCTTCTGTGTTACCTTCATTTTCAGGCCACAATTAAAATTTACATTTTTGTAATATGCCAAAATTATGTTCATTTAGTTCCAATTTTGTGAAGTTCAAGACCACTTAAACAGACATACTAGAATGAGCCTTTTGATTTTAGAATTTAGTCTAGCACATTTAATAATATAGAATATATGTTGGATTAAATTACCTTATGTACTGACAGATGCTTAAAATGTATACATCATACATCTTCTATGATTTTCAATGTAGAACTAGGTGCACAATCTTTTCAGTTTACAAATGATGTCTATGCTGTAGGGACATAAATCTTTTTAAATTAGACAATGTATGTGGAACAAATAAAATAGTATTTGCTATGTGCTGGTAAATGACTAATACTTAAATGTCTAATAAATACTCAAATCTCAACTGTAGTTACTGATGGATGCTACAACCTTAAAATTATTACCTGAAATATTGCTTTCTATTTATTTTGTAACTTTTAGTTTATTTAGAATATTTGCATGAGCTATGTTTAAAGTTAGCTTGAACAAAAACAAAAGGCAAATTCATTCAGAGTTAGAATTTTTTCTTTATCTATTATTTGAATGAACTATTTCTAAATTCTTCTTTTAAAAAATGGCTTCATGTTTCCTCTGATCAATTGTGCTTTGAGTCACTTTGCTGCATGACAGCTAATGTTGACTGATAAATTCAGATTATGAAATGCAATATACATTTGTCTTTTACAAACATGTAAAACGCTGCCACATTTTATTGTATTAGCCTTGAAGACAAAATTTCATGCATTCTCATAAAAGATGTTCCCTCTGGAATCATACAAAGATTTAAAATACATAAAATATCATGTAGATGCTTATATGATCCTGCATTGCTAATTCCCATGTATACTCTTTGGAGTCTGCATTGCTAATATATCATTGGATCTCATAAATATATCAATGATTTCGCCAGAATATCACAGAGTCCTTATCATCTTAAAAGCTCACTGGACCTCATGGACCTGATCTCCATAAATATATCAGGCTGTCTCTTCAGCATGATTCTCCTTTATTATTGAGATTATTATTACAGTTCCTAGGGAATCTACCAGAGATCCCTGTGACCTTAAACCGTCATATACACATACATTTACTGGAGTCGTTATAACATTTTGCGTACTTATTATGGAAAATACCATTAATTCATCATGTAAAATGTCATACAATTAGAAGTTTCTGTACAGATTGAAGAATATTATGGTGGTTTTCATGTATCATTACAAACGTTCCAGTTAATATTTCTTGAATTGTAAAATTTCATGTGTAAGTAAAATATTTCATTTGCCTTAACAAACCATTGGTAAGTTATTTCAGTACGATTTTACTGACTAGATTGGTCATTTGATCATTTAGGTTTTAATAGAGCTGCACTTGACATAAACATATTTTAATAATGCAACTAGCTCCACACAAGCAAGGCATCATTGAATTGCGCAGCATGGAGGGCCATTTGGCTTATTGTGCCTATACTGCTCTTTGAAGAACTATCCAATTACTCCCATTCCCACATAGCCCTGAATTTTCCTCGTAGCCCTCCGAAGTTTTCTTTTTTAAGTACATGTTCAGTTCTCTTTTGAGAGTTGGTATTTAATTTGCTTCAACCACCTTTTCAGGCATTTCATTCCGGATCATTATAAATCACTGTAAAAACATGGCCCTTATCTCCCTCTGTTCTTTTACCAATTATCCTAAAATCTTTGCATGTCTAAACCTTACCTAGCTGAATAACATGTGTCCTGAGTCATTTTTCTGTCAACCGAAGAATATTAATTTTTAGGTTTGGAGTTTGCTTTGAAAATGATTCACGAGACTCAGGATAAAGACATCACAGAAACTAAAATGTGCAAGAAGATTAAACATAATTGCTTAAATAGTTCTTTTAGATTTAATTCATGTTTTAGCTGTTTGTTTTATAGTTAAGAGTTAGTAGATTGAAGGTATAAATACTTTAAATATGATCAATATTGTCAGTCTGGCATTTCCTATTCCTGTTGACAATGTAAAGTCAGTCCAGTAATGGTATTGTGGTTGTGTTAAATTTTATCTTGTTATGTATGACTATAGCTAATTCATAAGATATTACTGTATAATTTGTTAAATGACAGGGATGTGAACTTATGTGACTGAATAATTGAAGTTACATTGGTAAGAGTTGTGTATCAGGGGTCAGAAAGAGCATGACGTGAATGGCATTGTAAAACAGCTTCAAATATCTACAGGACAAGCCAAAAAAATGATTAAAATTGTGTCACTCATCTTTCTAAACACTGCATATTGTAACATATGCCTGACACATTGACTTTACTTGCTGTAAAGTTACCTCATGAAAAATATAAGATATGGATGCAGGCTAAGAACATCCAGGTAAAATGTGCAACCTCGATCTTGTTATCAGCAGCAAAGGAGAGGCATTCACAGCTGACTCGGTGAAAAATGATAACCTTCTATTGATCATGGATTGCAACAGAAACTTGCTATCAAGGTTGGAGCTTGAATCCAGTGGTGAGGTGACTGAAGAGGACTAGTGGTGTGGCGTATTCTTGATGAAGTCACCACTCAACTGCTTGACCTCACAAGCTGGAGACACGACCTTTGAGGTCTATGGGGGAGCAGAGACAGACTAGAGCTGGGGTGTTGTGAGTGGGGGTGGTGCTGGTGGAAGAGGAGCTGAAGTGGGGTGCAGCAAAGCTCAGGCCTTAGGGTTGGGGTATGCCAAAGGTCGTGGGTTGCCAGGTTGGCAGTGAGAGGAGTTGCATTTGGGGAAAGTGCTTGTCAATTATTCCAAATGTTCATGCTGATGAGCCCCAACAGAATCATCAGTGCAGGCTGCTCATACAATACATTCAGGCACCCTGCAACTTTCACATTTGAGCACAAGTGGACTCCCTAGAAGTTGTACTGCTGTTGCGTCCTTTGGTAACAGTGATCTCTTCACTGTTTATTACTATTGGGACTGCAAAATTACATTTTTCTTAGTCTGTGACATCTCATTGAGTTGAATTTATAGCTCAAGGACAAAACAATTGCATGAAGTACATTAGAAATTTGTCTTTGATGGAGATTTAATTTAGTGAATTATATTTATTGCCTTGAATGTTGAAAAACAAATGATGGAATTTATATGCAATCAAACTGAAGGGTTCATATGGGAAGGTGACTTATAGTTCCCCTAATGAAATAAAATGCTTCAGGAACCATTGTGTACAAGCATATTGTTAGCCATTTTAAGTCTGAGTCAAAGGCAGATGTTTAGAAATCTATATGACAAGTTAACCACAATGCAAGTACTGACCCAGCTGACTCAGCATGGGAGGGTGTTTATCTTTGAAATAAGGGATCTATGAAATGTAGTGGGCTCTGAATTGAGTGGGAGAAGGAGGTCTGAAATGGGAGATCTTTTTGATTTCCTCTCATCCGCTTCCTTTGGCTTTTCTTGCCTCAAGTTCTTGTTACATATATCACCGCTGATAGAATGACACAATAAGCAAAAATGCTCAACAATAGAGAATCTACATTTGTACAATAATGTTTGTTTAGATGTCAGGTAATCGAGCAGTACATTGCCAGGCATATCATTGGCATCACTCTCAGTTGTAATTGGTCAGAATATTACCTAATCAAACCCCCAGGACTGCTTTCAATCAGGGTTGGCATCTCAACTACAAACCATTCGCCTCTTTTTCTCCATCCATTTAAAATCCTCCTTAAAAACTGCCTCTGTGACCAAATGTTAATTATCATTTCTAACATTTCCATCTCTGATTTGGTCGCTATTTTATTTTCAGATTATGACATAATGAAATGCCTTGGAAAGCCTTCCATACTAAATGTAACACATAAGTGCATGTTTAGTTGTTTATCTATTTATTGTCTACATCATGTAGTATTGAAATTGTGCAGGGGTTCTCCTGATCACTCAGAAAAACCTCTGAGGAACCTTTAAGTGGTGGTTAGACCCTTTCCATGGGTCTTCCACAATGGTTATAGCAGGAAACCAGAAAAGCCTGTAAGAATTCCAATCCAAATGTATTTCAATAAAAGAATTCTAAATTGGAGTAATAATATCCTGATACCAATTGTAAAAGGCACATGTGTTTGGTGTACACATACACGTAATTCCAAGGCAATTTATGGTGCAAAAATGCAATACAGTTGGAGTTTCCTTTTATCTTAATTTAGGACCCATTCTTAGACTGGAATAAATGTCTGTTAGAAC
This sequence comes from Stegostoma tigrinum, assembly GCF_030684315.1. NCBI lineage: Eukaryota > Metazoa > Chordata > Chondrichthyes > Orectolobiformes > Stegostomatidae > Stegostoma > Stegostoma tigrinum. The sequence continues at coordinate 29,884,929 of NC_081372.1, forward strand.
TCACCACTGCCAATTTAGCTCTAAATATCTGATTAATGCAATATAGTAGTGAACCTGAAACTGCATTGCACCAATACTAAACTTGAATAATTACAGTTAAAATTGACGCTAAAGTGCTTTGGTAATAATCCATACTGTGGCTTGGTCTTTCAAGACTCATTCCCAGAATTATCAACACTTATTCATTTTGTTTGAAAACGTGCCCTATTTTTCTGTATCACACTTCTAAAATTAAATGCGGCTCTGTATATTTAAATAGGTCACAATCTGTCTCACTTTTCTTGATCATAACTCTCATTTTAGCATTTTCATGCTGATGATAGTTCTGTCTGTCTTTCTTTCATGCTCACCATCTGTTTCTTTATGTCTTTAATCCCATACAACTGCAGTTTCCTGCCTTGCGCATGTGATTTTATTGATGCCCATTTGCTATTATCTTTCTACCTACCAAAAGCAACCCATCTATCTTGCACACTATCAGATCACCAACCTAGTTTGCATGCACATGAACTCACTCTATTGTGACTTTTCATCAACAGCTGCTGCTCTCACTATCACTGCAGCATTATTTTCTGCAGGTTTAAAGGTTTGTCTTTTGTTTCAAATACATTGAAAGTTTTTGAGAAACTCTTCAGCAGTAAATACTCGACCTTTAAATATTGCTTTTAGACGAAGGGAGTTTTTCAATCCTAATTAAATAAGCATATAATTTAACAAAATTGTAGATGGAGGGCAACACACAAGAAAATATACTTTATGTTGAATTCTACAAGGGAGCGATAAAAGATTGTGTGCGCTAGATGGTGATTTGAAAGTAAAGTGTCAGAGGCTGAAGATTATAGCTAGAAGAGTAAAGAGGGTTTTTCACATTGTTGGCTACTAGGATGCTTTATTTAAAATGGCTGAAATACATGACACCAGGTTATAGTCCAACAGGTTTATTTGAAAACAGAGGCTCTCGGAGTCTTACTCCCCCAGTCCAACACTGTCATCTCCACATCATTAAAAATGGCTATTATGGCAGTAAATGTATTCACATTAAAGCAGACGTCATTAAGTATTTGTGAATGAAGATTATAAAAAGGACACAGGGAAATGACGGAGAATTAGAATAGCAGTCAAGAGTTTCAGCTGAAGAACTAGCACCTGCACAGACAATGGCATGGAGCAATGAATAGTTTCTGTTTATGCAGTCATGTGTCTGCTTACATGGCTAAGTAAGATGGAAATCCTGAGGCATTATTGAGTTGGGGGTATTTTCAAATCCAGTGGTAATTGCATGACAAACCCAATGGGTGTAAGATTCCTTCCATGGTGAGGACCCTGGTGGGAATGGAAAATAATTGGCCCTAAAGCACCCTTAGAGAGATATATGCCCTCTTCTTGCACCTCACTTATGTCTGGGTGTGAAGATTCATGGGCGACTTTCCCCACTCACCACCAATTAAAGCTCCAATGTAGTCAATTAACAATGATCTAAATGCCACAACTTACCACTTGTCTAATTGCCTGCTATCCCATCAGACACGTAAAGTTGCTGAGAAAAAGGCCACTATTTCATCATTGCCTCTGAACCCCTCACCCCACAATCCAAACCTTGGGATACATGAAAGAAAGGCAATTTTCTTGTTGCTACTTCAGCACCTAAAGACTGGATCTGCAGTGATAACTGTAGGACCCAAAAGCTACGAACCTCTGATTGGCCAGGTAGGTTTTGGTGATATGAGACTTCAGTATTGAGGTCCATGATTCACAAAGAACCTTGTTGGTCTACTGTTATGTAGCTGATCAGAGCTTGATGCAGCAAGCTGTCTCACTGGCTGGGACTAGGAAAGAGACAATCACCCCTGAACTTGCCTGCTCCCATGCTTAGCAGACTCAATCTCACCAATGTTGCTGTTGAGGTGGCCTGGCTACTTTTGATGAATCCTCCATGGAGCTAAACCAGTATTAACCAATAAACCAGTATTCCATAGTCACACCATAACCCAGATTGCTGTGGAGGGATCAAAAGATGAACTTTGTCTTAATTTTGTCTCAATTATTTCTTTTTATAATTTCTGTCATTCAAATAGCACTGAATGGTGGCAACTTATACACATCTCACTGTATTTTCATAAATGCAGTCAATAAATTGCTATTCTGTTCTATTCAGAATGAAGACCTGCGTTCAAGCATTTCTTTCCATGAAAAGAAGTAACAGCATTGGCAATAATTATTTACCAGAAGCCTTCCGAGGTTGTCATAAATGATGCACCAGAGATAATGGGAACTGTAGACGCTGGAGAATCTGAGATAACAGGGTGTGGAGCTCGATGAACACAGCAGGACAAGCAGCATCAGAGGAGCACAAAAGCTGACGTTTTGGGCCTAGACCCTTCATTTTGTGATGTGATGAAATAACAAAACAATACTACCTTAAAATTTAGTTACTGTAAGAAACATATGTGAAGTACATCTTTCAACTTAACACAGTACATAAAATGTTAGATTCCACTTAAAAAAAAAGAATAACAATCTTTAAAAAGATTACAAATATCATTTCCTCATTAGGGGCAATACAAGGCAGTGTAGAACACGTGACAGCCAATTGACAACCTTTCAAAACATAAAGTCAAAATCTGCTCCATTGTGGGCACATTGTTTTCTGTAATTATAACATAAAATCCAACTTGGCTGACAGCATTTCTTTAATGGTGGTACATAATAAAGTCCTTTGATTTGGGTGCAGTCAAGTTGTTGAAAGAGATGTGAGTAAAAAAAATGCTAAAATAAACAGCTGAGTAAATTACTTCTGATGATTCGACACTGTATGGAGGCAATATCAATTCAGTCTCTCTAACATCACAATCTGACATATTATAATCAGAAAATAAAATTTTCTCACATGTTTGTAAACCAGTTGGAAAAACTTGACTATTTTGACAGGAATATTTGGTACTCTCATATGTGTGACAATTACTTTAAATTAAGGGCATAATGCCACACCAAGTTACAGGCTTTAGTCTCTCATTTATTGAAACGTTGATGTTATGTGCTATAATATTAAGTGGAAACTAAGTGATGTAGTAAATGGTGTGGTAAGTTAAAAAAAATCAATGAATTTAAAATTAAAAATGATGTGGTTATAAAAATATGAAAGTTATCCAGTGAACCAAGGATGCCATTTAAATCTGATGATATATAAAGGTCAAAATATGAACTGAATAGTCCTTGCATCAGTCAATTATAACTCAAGAGCCTCGCTGTGTGGTCATGTTTTAAGAATATTTGTCCCAATGTGTAAGAACTGTCTGATGACCTGTTCTCCCTTAAACTGTACTCCTCTTCTAAAGAAAAACCGATGACAAATTCTACCAATATGTATACTTTTTTAACAAAACACATACAGGATGGACTTGTCCCAGTTTGCAGAGGAATGGAAAGTGAGTGAAATGAATATTGCAAAAGAATTACTTCCTGCTGTCTTTACAATCAATGTGATTTTGGATGCAGACTTGACATAGTTGGCCAATGTTCGTATTTGAAAAGTGAATTTTCAGACCGTACTTAATCAGTGCGCTATGCAATAAGTACAACCCCACTGCAGTTCTGACCTTCTATGGCACAAAGTTTAAGTTTTGCTTGGTTAAACCGAATGCTGTGTGGGCTAATCAGTTGTTCTTGAAGAGTGTTTCCCAAATGTCAGCGTGGTTATCCCCTTAAAATAGAATGCACCTTAGTAAGGAGGGCGGATATTGGTCTTGGATGGGGTGCAGTGTACATTTATAAGAATGATACCTGGACATCAGGGGTTAAGTTATGAGGTAAAAGTTAGGCCTGTTTTGTCTAAAATTTAGTAGGGTAAGAGTTGATATAATCAAAGTTTTTAAGATTTCGGTGACACAGTGGCTCAGTAGCTAGCACTGCTGCCTCACAGCTCCAGAGACCTGGATTTGATTCTACCCTTGGGCCAAGGTCTATGTGGAATTTGTATGTTTTCCCCATGTCCGTGTGAGTTTCCTCTGGGTCCTCTGGTTTCCTCCCATAACTAGCTGGGATTGGCCATGCTTTGTTGCCCCTAGTGGCTAGGAATGTGTAGGTTGGGTATATTAGCTGTGGAAAATGATAGGTTACAGGGATAGGTTGGGGTGACTGGGTATGGGTGGGATGCACTTTTGAGGGTCAGTGTGGACTTGAAGGGCCGAATAGCCTGCTTCCACACTGCAGGGATTCTGTAAATAGGAAAAGACAGGGCAGATCAAAATGAACTATTTACACTGGTTAAGGATTCAAAAACTGAGGCCATAGCCAAAGAATTAGGACCAGACCATTCAGGAGAAATGTTAGGAAGCACTTCTTAGCACAAATAGTGGTAGCTGTGTGAATGCTGGATCAGTTGTCAATTTTAGATCTGAGATAAGTTTTTTTTATTAATCAAAAGCACTAAGGGATATGGCTAGAGACAAGTATATGGTATTCGAGCAGATTAGCCATATCTCATTAAATGGTGGACCAGGCTCAAGGGGCCGAACAGCCTGCTCCTGATCCTACCTTGCTATTTCTATCTGGGGAACTCTGATCTCTCACGTATGTTATGAACAAGGCCAAACCCCGTCAGAATATATGGAGATAGTAGCCTAGGCCCGAACTCTTTCTTATTTTTAAAGACCTGTGCCAGGCATTGTTTCCAGATACAATTCTGTATGTCAAACTACCCGTCTTGAAGTAAAACACACTTTATTCATGTATCATCATTTAAATACAGGCACATTCAGTAAAACAGATGGTCTCACAGGCAATTCTAGCAGCAGGAAGTGAACTCCAGTTTTTAGCTGGAACAGAGAGGAATAAAGAGCTTCCACATCCAGCTTCAAGACCTCACAACAGCCGATAGTTAAAACTAAAAGTCTTGGGTTGTGGGAGCTTGACTCCACCCATTCAGGCTGCTTCCATTGCTCCAACTTAAAAACAGAACAAGGCCTCACAAGCTGGTTACTCTGTTGGCTTTGAGCAGACTGCTTGACACCTCTGACTCAACCTTTCTTCATTTAAAAAAAAGGAAAAAATACAATTCTTAAAGCCGTAACATTGTCGCACCTTCCCCCTTAAAAAATAACAACATAAGAACATAAGAACTAGGAGCAGGATTAAGCCACCTGGCCCCTCGAGCCTGCCCTGCCATTTAATAAGATCATGACTGATCTTTTTAGACTCATCTCCTCTTACCCGCCCACTCATCATAGCTCTTAATTCCTTTACTGTTCAAAAATTCATTTAGCCTTACCTTAAACAAATTCAGCGAGGTAGCTTCACTGGGCAGGGAATTCCACAGATTTACAACCCTTTGGTTGAAGAAGTTTCTCCTGACCTCAGTCCTACATCTGTTTCCCTTTATTTTAAGGTGATGCCCTCTAGTCCTAGTTTCAATCCTAGTTTCAGGATAAAGACACAGATTTCCTACTGTTTCTGGGCAAACTGCTTATTGTCGGAGGAGCGGGTGTTCTTGGATTCTTCTTCTTCACCAAACGAATAACCATGTTTGAAGACAAGGGTCCAACCCTGAATTACTACTGGGTTCCACTGCTGATTCTGATCATGGGTTCTTACCTTGTTCCAGATGGATTCTTCAGTGTGTATGCAATGTGTGTGGACACTTTGTTTCTCTGCTTCTTGGAAGACCTGGAGAGAAACGATGGTTCGAATGAACGACCCTATTTCATGTGCAAGACACTCCTGAAGATCCTGAAAAAAAATGAATGAAGACTTAGATTGCAGCCTGCAACATGAGTCAAGCCTGTATCTAAAAATGAGCCATCCATATATAAAATGGCTCCATTTTTAAAAACCTTTAGCCTTATGTTATTAGTACACAAATCATATATATATCTCATTGACTCGAAACACACAAACATTCACTGCTACAGTCCATTTCAGTCTGATTTCTCCCCAATACTGAACACCACTGTCTTTCCTCGTCAAAACCACGACAACATGTCGGCAAAAACTTTCTCTCATCCTGCCATTTGTATAATTTTCACATTGAATGGCTGCAATAATAAGCTCTATCTAAACAATCTGGAATTTTTATCCTTATTTTTCTCCAAAATCTTTAAAGGGTTATGACCAGTATATACAATTGCCTCAGGTGCATTACTGGCAATTTAACTGTTGAAATGTCGCAATGTCAACACCAAACTCAAGGTCTCCTTCTCAATCATGGAACATTCCTATTGATGACTTTTCAATTTTCTGTAAAAATACCCAACAGTTTTTTCAATCTTCTCGTCATCTTCTTGCAAGAGGCCAGCACCAACACCCCCATTACCCGCATTGATAGTCATCTTGAATGGCTTTGCATAATTAGATGTGGCTAACACTGTAGAATAGGTGAATTCCCAGTTGCAAAATTACAAATGGAATTTCTTTGTCCCAAATTTCTTGATAGTGTTAACTATAAGTCTCAAAAAGGTGCTTAAAGGCTGATGCCACTGTTCTAATCTTCTTGCGATTCTGGGTAATGGTGTGCTTTGGATTTGAATTATTTTATTCCTAAACTATCTATAACTTCCTTGAATAACTTTCATGTTAAATTTAATCCTAGTCCAATTTATGTTTCAATGGTAGTCCATATCTGGTAAAACAATTTATGTAACTATTCCATATTCCTTTTAACCATGATACTGCATAATGTAATGGCCTCCAAAAATCTAGTAGACAAATCCATTATGTTCAACAAATGCTGATGCCCATAATTTTTGTTTTAGTTAGAGATTCTACACAATTAATTAAGACTTTGTAAAATTCCCTTATGCAGCTCAAGCCAATAAGAATGTTTTTGCATTCTGGGTTGTGTTTTCCTTACTCTGAAATGACTTCCTACTGGTAATTTATGTGCGACACCTCCTTCCTATAACCCACCAGTAATGCAACTTGGTGAACTTCTGCCCATTTTCCATCTGCGTGAATATGTGATGGTCTCCATTTTCTCATCAAGGTTTCATTTTTAAAATTGTAATGTTCTGGGATACATTCAGCTTCTTCTGTGTACACTTTTTGATACAACTGTTTTCATTTTTCCTCTTTCTGTTGTAATTCAGCTAATTTCTCTGAGCTAAAAATATCCACTTTGTCTTCCAACAGTTCTCGTCTTTCTCAACCAGTTGATCATAGTTTCTGAAATTGAACTTTAACTTCCTTATCTTTATTCCTTGATTTCGCCTCCTGCTTCAACCTGTGCCTTTGTGACCTTGTTACCATACAGTTAGGAAGAAGCCCAAGATATACTTCCCGTAACGTGTCAGTTGCTTGATTTCCTACTGGCTTTTCAATCGCAATAGGCAACACTCTAACCTGTTATCCAGCTTTCGCATTACCAAGGATGAACGGTATTTCTGGAACTGAGAATTTCTCTTTTATTCCTATCACCATCTCACCACATTTCACCGGAATCTTCACTCTCTTTATACAATCCAACTCTGCTCTTCTCAACATGACTTCCATATTCTACCAATGTTTCTGGCAATACTCCTTCTGAATTACATATCTCTTCAACTATCACCATGAAAAGTTAACTCGGTCTGGCATCGCTTAAAATCTTAATTTCTTTACCTGCTCCTCCTGGCATACGTGAGTAAACCTTACCATCACAAATAAATTCTTAAAGAGATTTGGCACTTTCATTTCAAGCAACTTTGATCATGTTGTATATGCGGTTGCAGGTTTTTAGCTCCCACTGTGCTTCCCTTTACCGTTTCAACAAAACTCACTGGCTTAACCAGTTTTCCCATATTCGTCTTCCCTGTGCTTTTTCTAAACCACCAACACTGCAACTTCATGTGGCCTACTTTATTATTGTCAAAACACCTGAGCTTTTTAAGCTTCCCATTCCACCTCATGGGTTTTCTTTTTACTCTGTAGTAAACTCTCTTTGCTATGTCCAATGCGATCTCCTTTTCCATTACCACCTGGGGATTTTTCTTTTCCCAAATTTCTATCCCTCACAGATTGAAATTGATGTCAGAAGCCAAATTTTGTTTTATAACCAACTCATAATCATCAGCCATTTCAGCAGCTAATCTTGCAGTCTTAACTCTCTGCTCTTCCACATGAGTTCTCGTTATTTCCGGAATTGATTTTTTTGAACTCTTCCAAAATAGTCATCTCTCTAAGAACATACATTTGATCTATTTTCAATGCCCTCATCTACCTATTCGAACTACTTCATTTAATCCTTTAAGACTCTGTGTAAGTTTGACCAGGTTCCCTCCTCAGATTCTTGAAACATTGTCTTTTGGTTTCTGGTACCAGTTTATACACACTTAAAGTGGCATTTTCTCCTCATTACATCTCCCTATAACCCACCTAATCTACACACCCCTGAACACTATGGGCAACTTAGCATGGCCAATCTGCTTATCCTGCACATCTTTGGACTGTTGGAGGAAACTGGAGCACCCGGAGGAAACCCGCACAGACATGGGAAGAATGTACAGACCCCACACAGACAGTTGCCTCTGGATGGAATCGAGCCTGGGTCCCTGGCACTGTGAAACAGCAGTGCTAACCACTGTGCCACCATTCTACCCTGTTCCTAATCTACTTCTCAGTGTCACTCCAGTTAGTGCATATACCCACATGATTGAATTATGACATGCAATGATTTTAAATATTATTATATCTCCCTTTATTTTAATGATCTTACTTCTCACCCTTTTCTATTAGCAGGATATGGAATATTGGTTATTAATTTCTTATGATATGTTTTGGGACTCTCGCTGAAGTATAAACTTCATTTAAATATGTGACTGTATTTTAAATGAGATGGGTCAAATAAGCTGGTACCATTGCTTGAATTGGTTATAGCTCTGAGTTGATACATAAGGCTGTGTTTTTGCACTGCAGAAGGTGAAAATTTATTGAAAGACATTACTATAGCAACAAGCAAAGTACCTTTAAAAATGTCATTATTAAACAATTTCTGTTTGTAATATTCCTTTACATCAGGCACTCACGGCGCCCAATTTGTAATTACGAGAGTGCTTTGAATGACAGTACTTGCATCAGGAATAACAGTCGTTGTCAAAGCAGGAGAAAACAAGGAAACAAAAAGTACACAATCTGATGCTTTCAACAGAAGTCTGAGGATGCTTATATTATCACAGATGACATCTGATTTTACAGTCAATTGTGATCATATGACGTCCCCTTCACTTCAGATAACTTCAGGTGCCCCTCCTCTATATCATGTTTTGAAAATAGCAGTATCTGTGAGTCACAGATTTGGAACTTTTGTGTGGACAGTGTGATTCCTGTACACATTTCCTAAACGATTATTGGCAGATCCGCGGCAGAATTTATGGTGTCAGAATAGCACCAAGTCACCTAGCTAATAATCCCCTCTCATTTAGTTACATGTAAAATTTGCACTTCCTTTTAGATGCAGTATTTCCTGAAGGAAAAAAAACTATTAAACTAAATAAGACAAGGGAAGTGAACAAATACAGCTTATTTGTTTCATCTGTCTCTTCTGACAAAAAGTAGTTAGAAACTGAGTGTTGTTTGTTAGAAATAAGGCGATTTGTGTTTGACCATCTGAAGTAAAAGACAAGGTCAATGTGGGGACATGGTATGTACAGATTTAACATTCTGAGAAATGTACTGAAAATTCTAGGTAGCTGCCTGCTGAAATATATACTTGTATTTTGTTCAAACAAGGCTTACATTGGCTTGGCAGGTGATATAAAGCAGATTGCAGGTCATTTGAGCTCTGTCACTGCACAACATTTCAAATATTTGTGTGAGGATGGTTTCCTGATTGAAACAACTACCTTTTGGTCAATGGGACCATACCTGACAAACTATTTTATAATAGCTATTGTAAGCATCTTACGCAAATAAAGGGGTAAGTTGTTATTTCTGAATCTGAAATGAAGGCTGTGAAGTCTGGTTTGAAGATGTCCTGAACACTTCAGAAATCTTTACTGTAAGCAGTTCAATTTGCTTATTATGTGTTTGCAACATTATCCATCTCCATTCCGCCTCATTGCTGCTGATATTCTGATTTATGCTTTTGTTATTTTTTGATTAATTTTCTGGCATAATTTCTGACTAGCTTGAAAAATGCAAAATTGTTCAAAGGTTTGCAATCCACAGTGAATTCTTATTATCCATCAGCGTTTATCTTTTATCTCCACTTGTTCCCTATCTCCCAAATCAATGAATTCAAAATTCTCATCATTTATATATTTGCAACTTCATTCAGCTGTAGTTACCAATACAGTTTTGAGGTGGCAAGTTCTATTTGTACCACACAAGTGGCAAAATTCCAAAGGAAAGTCATATTGAACTCAATGTTAGCTGTTTCTTTCTCCACAGAAGCAACCAGACCTGATGAGTTTCTCCAGCACTGTCAATTTTTATTTCAGGTCTCCAGCGTCTGCAGTACTTTGCTTTTATTTACATTTTGTTCACTCCTTTGCATCTGGTCCCTTATACAGGCCCCATTCTGACTCTCTTCCAACTGTGACAGAATGGTCGGCCATTGAACGACTTTACCCATCATCAATCATGTAGAAAAACATCTGAAGTGTCATTTTAGATATGTAAACATCAATGTATTAGGATGTGTGATCATAGGAGAAGTGAATAAAAATATGGGGAAGGAGCTAGGTTATGGAGGATTTCTGAAGGTTAGATCCTTTGTTGAAAGAGCAGCTACCATATTATATGACGGGGCAAGAGATAGACAAGAGTTCAGGGTTGGAGAAATTTTTTTTCCAGTTCTTCCATTTCTTGCTATCCTTTGAGCGGCCAATTTTATACCTGGTGTGGGGCTTCCAAGGGAGGCAATGGTCGAGTGCTATTATCTCTCGATTATTGATCTAATGATCAAGGCAATGTCCTAGGAGTCCGGATTCGAAAGCCACTGTGCAGGGGATGCGATATGAATTCAATAGCATACCTGGAGTTAGAGATCAAATGATGACCATGAAACTGTTGTCGATTGTCATGAAAAATCCATCTGGTTCACTCATGCCCTTTAGGAGAGGAATTTGCTGCCCTTACCTGGTGAGCCATACATGTGACTCCAGGCCCACAGCAATATGCTTGATTCTTAACTACCTCCTAGGAAATTAGTGTTGTGCAGTATATTTTGGACTAGCCAGCATCACCTATGTACTGTGAACAAATTTTAAAAATATGTGCACCAAGGGAGTTTCAGGATTTTGACAATGCAGCAGTAAGGGAATTGTGATGTAGTTCCAAGTTAAGATCATGTCTGGCTTAGATGGTGCTGTTGAAGGTACAATAAAAACATAAGAACTAGGAGCAGGAGTAGGCTATCTGCCCCCTTGAGCCAGCCCTGCCATTTAATAAGATCATGGCTGATCTTTTTGAGACTCAGCTCCACTTACTTGCCCACTCACCATAACCCTTAATTCCTTCACTGCTCAAAAGTCTATCTAGCCTTACCGTAAAAACATTCAGTGAGGTTGCTTCAACGGCTTCACTGGGCAGGGACTTCCACAGATTCGCAACCCTTTGGGTGAAGAAGCTCCTCCTGACCTCAGTCCTACATCTGCTTCCCTTTGTTTTGAGGCGATGGTCTCTAGTCCTAGTTTCACCTGCTGGCAGAAACAACCTCCTTGCTTTCACCTTATCTATTCCCTTCATAATCTTATATGTTTCTATATGATCTCCCCATATTCTTCTGAATTCTGATTAGTATAATCCCAGTCTACTTAGGCTCTCCTCAAATTCCAACCCTCTCAACTCTGGAATCAACTGAGTGAATCTCCTTTGCATCCTCTCCAGTGCTAGTATATCTCTTGTCAAGTAAAGAGACCAAAACTGCGCTCATTGCTCCAGGTGTGGCCTGACCAGGAGCCCATATAGCTGCAGCATAGCTTCCCTGTTTTTAAGCTCCATCCCTCTAGCAATAGCAGATAAAATTCTATTTGGCTTTTTAATTACCTGCTGCACCTGCAATCTTACTTTTAGCGATTCATGAACAAGGAAACTCAAGTCCCTCTGTACAGCAGCGTGCTGCATTTTTTTCTACCATTTTCCCCAATACCCCAGTGTCTTCTGCATCCTTTGCTCTACCACTCACCTTAGTGTCTTCTACAAATTTTGACACACCACACTTAGTCCCCAACTCTAAATCATCTATGTAAATTGTAAACAGTTGTGGTCCCAACACTGATCCCTGAGGTACACCACTAGCCACTGACCGCCAACCAAAAAAAACACCCATTTACTCCTACTCTTTGCATTTTACTGGTCAATCAATCCTCTGTCCATGCCAATACATTACCTGTAATACCACACAACTTTATCTTATGTAGCAGCCTTTGGTTTGGCACCTTGTCAAATGCCTCCTGGAAATCCAGATACACCACATCCACAGGTTCCCCATTGTCCACCATGCAAGTAATGTCATCAAAGAATCCCCTCAACTTAGTTAAACATGACCTACCCTTCAGGAACCCATGCTGGGTGTTCCCAATAGGACAATTTATATCCAGATGTTTTTCTATTTCTTCATTAATGATAGATTCAGCATTTTCCCCACTACTGAATAGTGAGCTACTTCAGTGCATCTTGCAGATTTTTTACACAGCTGCGTTGACAATGAAAGCAACAAGCATGGTGATTGGGGTGACAATCACTCTTTGGCCTGAATAGTGTCGACCTACTTGAGCTTTGTTGAAACTTCAAGTAAAAAAATTCCACCACCCTCCTTACTGGAGTTATTGGTAATGGTAATGAATTAAACATTGAGGGGAGCTGAGAGATAATGGGAACTGCAGATGCTGGAGAGTCCATGATAACAAAGTGTGGAGCTGGATGAACACAGCAGGCCAAGCAGCATCTCAGGAGCACAAAAGCTGATGTTTCTGAAGTTGGCTTTTCTGATGAAGGGTCTAGGCCCAAAATGTCAGCTTTTGTGCTCCTAAGATGCTGCTTGGCCTGCTGTGTTCATCCAGCTCCACGCTTTGTTATTTAGGGGAGATGGTTAGTTTCTTTTGTGTTGAAATAGTACTGCCTGGCACACAAAGAGAAGTTGCTGGAAAGCTGAGTTGGTTTGTCAGCATTCATGGAGAGAAATCAGAGTTAACGTTTTGAGTTGAGTGACCCTTCCTCAGAACAGGCACTTGTACACTAGCCTGTCACTTGTATGGTGTGCATAAGTACCACCTAATTGTCCAAATTTGTATGTTGTTCAGGTCTTGCTGCATTTGGACACTGGCTGCTTCATTATCCAAGGAGTTATTGATTGTGTTGAACATGGTGCAGTCAGCAGTGAACAGTGATGAAGCAATTGAAGATCAATGGATCTATGGCACTGCTGTGAGAAACTATTTCAGAGATATCGTGGACTGAGATGATGAACTTTATCAACCACTGCCTTTTTCCTTTGTGCTAGGTTTGACTCCAATCAATGGAGCATTTTTCCTCCAATTCCTAGTAATGCCAATTTTACTGGGGTTCTTTGATGACTCATTGGATAAAACGTTGCCAAGATGTCAAGAACAATTACTCCCACTCATCTTTGAAATTCTGCTGTTTTGTCCACACCACCATAAAAACAGTTAAAGTGAAGAAAGAGGCCATTCATCTCAGTTTGTGTGCACTCTAAACCTTTTAACATTGTGCCAATCCCTTGCCTTTTCCCCAAAATCCTGCATATTGTTTCTAGTTAAATAATCCTCCAATGCCCTCTTGAATACCTCAATTGAACCTGTCACCACCACACGATCAAGTAGTGCAGTCCTGACACTAACTACTTGTGTGAAAACATTTATCCCACTTCCTGTTTTCGCCTTTTGCAAAACACTTTAAAACCATCCCTGTTGGTTATTGATCTGTTTATGTTGGAACAATTTTACCTGTCCACTCAGTCAGACCCTCTTGATGTTGAAAACCTCTTTCAGATTTCCGCTTAGCTTTTCCTCACCAAGGAAAACAGTCCCAACTTCTCCAATCTTTCTCATAACGGAAGGGTCTTATCACTTTGTCAGAAATCTCTTCTGCATTCTCTCCAGTACATTCACATCTTCCCTATCATGTGGTACGCAGAATACAATACTCCAACTGTGGTCTAACTTAGTATCCATGTTTGGGCACAGGCCGAGTAGCCCTTGTCTAAAGTTCAATGAATAGATTATTGATGAGGTGGTGTCACTTGGTAATATTATTGATTACCCCCTTCCTCACTTCTCTGAGGAGTGACAGTAGGTTGATAGTGTCACTGTTGCCCAAGTTGGATTTGTCCCACCATTTGTGCTAAGGAAATAGCTTGGTAAATTCCTCATAGCCAGATTGATGGTTAATGTTGTAAGTTTCTGGAACACCACAGCCCATAGCCTTTAAAATATTAATTGCCCTTCATTGTTGTGTGATATCATGTAGAGGGAATGGAGTTGGCTGAAGACACTATCTTTAATGCTGAGGGTTTTCAGAGAAGATCAAAATAAATCATTCCCTCAGCACTTCTGGCTAAAAGTGGATGGGAATGCTTTTTAGCCTTGTCTTGTGCATTTATGTGCTGGGGTACCCATCATATTTGTGGACCGTCCTCCTCATATACAAAGCTTAATTTTTGCCACCACTCGTGACTGACTGTGGCAGGTCTGTAAGGTTTAGTTCTGATCTGTTGTTTATGGGATTTCATAACCCTGTCTATTGCTTACTGCCTCTGTTACTTCAATACGCAAAGTAGCCCTGCATTGCATGGTGACATCTTATTTTTTAGGTGTGCCTGGTGCTACTTCTAGAATGCCTTCTGCCCTTACTTTTGAACAGGATTGATCCCTGGCTTGATGGTAATGGCGGAAGGGAATATACACACAATGAACTTTATAGATTGTGGATGGATACAATTCTGCTGCAGCCGATGGGTTGCAGCACCACATAGATGGCCATTTTTTGAGTTGCTAGATCTGTTCCAAATCTGTCCCTTTGAACACAATGATAACGTCATGCTGCAGGATGGAGGGTATCTTCAATGTGAAGTGTAAAATGTGAAGAACTTGGATGGTGGCAGAGCTAGAAAAGGGTTGGTGTAAGTTATAAATATGCTTGGCAAATATATATATATTACAAGCTTAAAATGGAGGACTTGGTTAGTACTGTAACTTTTGTTTCTTTGAAAACTGCGTAATGTTTAGTTTATCTCGAGACAAGTTGGTTGAATTCTAATTCTTAGGTGATATCAGCTGTGCACATCAAAAAGTCCATTGTCAGTCAATACCTCAGCAAATGTGAGCAAGCAACTAGTAGATAAATGATCATAATTGTCCTAGTAAGATGTTTTTTGAAATGCATTTTTGTTTGTGGAAGTACAATAGACATTACTTAATGAACCATATCCCCCAATAGTCTAATAAAGAATTAGAATAGATTAACTGGTTAGCCGTTATGAACAGTTCATTAAAAGCTAATCCAACAATGAAGTCTGAGAATATGTCTAATGAAGCTATGGAGATCCATGGTAATGGAGTTAGGGGAGGAAATGATGATGTAATGTCTAATCAGTTTGAGAAGTTATGAAAATGTGAAACAACAGAGGAAAACAGGCAGATAAAAAAATCGCTTGCTCATGCCGACCGTCCTATCGAATCTAATCTGGCATTGGCTCCTGCTCTATTTGTTGTTTTTGTTGCATTACTGGCATGAAAAATATCCAATCTACCCTCAGATTATGCTGGGAGACTAAGGTAGCCCAGAAATTTGAGCAACAGGTGAAGTGAGCCATCCCACACTGTTACTGTGCAGCAGCAACACAAATGATATTCTCTACTAACAGGATGCTGTTCAGGTCAGTTACGATGCATTAAAAAAAAGATTGATAGAACTTTTTCTGCATGTGGTTATATTAACAAATAATAAAAGGTAATTCTACTGATGCATGTTATGAATTAAAAACAAGATTAAAGGAGGATGAAACTATGATGGAACATTTTTGAAGTGCACAGACAAATGTAAAGAGAAACAACAAGTTTCAATATTTCATGTGTGTACCCTTGACCAGATTATAGAAAGATATTTGTGTGCCCTAGGCCCTGTCACAAGAATGTATCATCAAGGAAATTTTAATTGTTGATCAGAGCACTTATCACACGGTAAATATGGAAACTAAGCTAAAAGTTGCCATCAGCTAGATTACCGTCAATTAAAAAAAGAACAGATTATACCATAGCAAGACAATATTAAGCCAGGCCAATTTCAGCAGTGTGTATTAGTGTGCAATAGAGTGCTCCCATGTTGATCATGGGACAGTAAAGGGCAAAGAATCCTGTCCCTGTAAAAAAATGAAATCACCTTTCCCCCGTGCACTATGGGCATCTACAAAACAAAACATCCAATGAAAAATGTTGGCCAGTAAATACCAATGAAATATAGCTGATTTGTGCAACACATTGTTTAGCATGCTACTAAAAGCCAATCTATTATCTGTAGTACTAGAGATGAGAACATCATTAAATCTGCAACCCACAATGTACTCATGACAGTAATATATTTTCAAGGGGTACTGATGCAAGAATTACCAATTCTAGTTGTAAATGAATATTATTGATGAGTCTACTTCCTAATTTATTTGTGCTGGTACTGAATCTTATGAAGCTCTACAACATGTACATCCAGCAGTGTTCATACAATACAAAGATTCTTTTCCCAATGCTGATAGTTCCTTCACAGTGCTCAGCAGAAGTATATTCCAATGATAAGGAAGAACAGTAGGAAAAGAGAGAGCCAGCCATGGATGTCTAAGGAAGTAAAGGAAAGTATCAGATTGAAAAAAAACACATACAAAAAAGCAAAGACTAGTGGGAAACTAGTAGACTGGGAAATCTTTAAAGGCCAACAGAAAGCCACAAAAAAGTTATAAAGAAAAGCAAGATAGATTGTGAGAGTAAACTAGCTCAGAATATAAGAACAGGCAGCAAAAGTTTCCACAAATAAGTAAGTCATATAACAGTGGTGAAGGTAGATATTGGTCCTTTAGAGGATGAGAAGGGCAATTTAATAACTGGGAATGAGGAAATAGCCGAGACATTAAACATTTATTTTGTGTCGGTCTTCACAGTGGAAGACACAAATAACATGCTGAAAACTAATGTGAGGACCTAGAAACTATCATTATCACTAAGGAGGCAGTGCTGGGCAAACTAATGGGGCTAAAGGTAGACAAGTCTCCTGACCCTGATGAAATGCGTCCCAGGGTACTAAAGGAGGTGATTGGAGAAATAACAAATGCACCAGTAATTAGTTATCAAAATTCACTGGACTCTGGGGTGGTTCCTGCGGATTAGAAAACAGCCAATGTGATGCCACTGTTTAAAAAAGAAAGTAGACAAAAAGCAGGTGACTGTAGGCCAGTTAGCTTAGCTTCAGTAGTGGGGAAAATGCTTGAATCCATCATTTAGGAAGAAGTAGCAAGACATCTGGATATAAATTGTCCCATTGGGAACACCCAGCATGGTTTCATGAAAGGTAGGTCATGTTTAACTAATTTGGTGGGATCCTTTGAGGATATTACTTGCATGGTGGACAATGGGGATCCGGTGGATATGGTGTGTCTGGATTTCCAGGAGCCATTCCACAAGGTGCCACACCAAAGTCTGCTACATAAGATAAAATTGCGTGGTATTACAGGTAATGTATTGGCATGGATAGAGGATTGGTTGACCAGTAGAAAGCAAAGAGTAACAGTAAATGGGTGTTTTTTTGGTTGGCGGTCAGAAGCTAGTGGTGTGCCTCAGGGATCAGTGTTGGGACCACAATTGTTACAATTTACATAGATGATTTAGAGTTGGGGACTAAGTGTGGTGTGTCACAATTTGTAGATGACACTAAGGTGAGTGGTACAGTAAAGTGTGCAGAAGACACTGAAAGTCTGCAGAGGGATATAGATAGTCTAAGTGAGTGGGCAAAGGTCTGGCAGATGGAGTACGATGTTGAGAAGTGTGAGGTCATCCATTTTGGTAGGAATAACAACAAAATGGACTATGTTTTAAATGGTAAAAAATAGCAGCATGCTGCTGTGCAGAGGGACTTGGGTTTTCTTGTGCATGAATCACAAAAAGTAGGATTGAAGATGCAGCAGGTAATTAAAAAGTCAAATGGAATTTTATCCTCCATTGCTAGAGGGATGGAATTTAAAAACAGAGAGGCTCTGTTACAGCTGTATAGGGTCCTGGTGAGGCCACACCTGGAGTACTGTGTGCAATTGTGGTCTGCTTACTTGAGAAGAGATATACTAGCACTGGAGGGGATGCAAAGGAGATTCACTCAGTTGATTCCAGAGTTGAGAGGGTTGGATTATGAGGAGAGACTGAGTAGACTGGGATTATACTGATTGGAATTCAGAAGAATGAGGAGAGATTTTATAGAAACATATAAGATTATGAAGGGAATATATAAGGTGGAGGCAAGGAGGTTGTTTCTGCTAGCAGGTGAAACTAGGACCAGAGGGCACCACCTCAAAATAAAGGGAAGCAGATGTAGGACTGAGGTCAGGAGGAACGTCTTCACCCAAAGGGTAGTAAATCTGTGGAATTCCCTGCCCAGTGAAGCAGCTGAAGCTACCTCACTGAATGTTTTTAAGGCAAGGCTAGATAACTTTTTGACAGTAAAGGAATTAAGGATTATGGTGAGTGGGTGAGTAAGTGGAGCTGAGTCTCAAAAAGATCAGCCATGATCTTATTAAATGGCGGCGCAGGGCAGGCTCGAGGGGCCAGATGGCCTGCTCCTGCTCCTAGTTCTTATGCCCTTATGTTCTTATTGACATGATATCAAACAAGCAAACAGCCCAGCTGATCTCCTCCCCCCACTGCATTCCAAAACCAGCTCAGCTTGTCCCTGCCTCCCTAACCTGTTCTTCCTCTCACCCATCCCATCCTCCCACCTCAAGTCACACCTCCATTTCCCACCTACTAACCTCATCCCGCCTCCTTGACCTGTCCGTCCTCCCTGGACTGACCTATCCCCTCCCCACCTCCCCATCTATACTCTCCTCTCCACCTATCTTCTCCTCTGTCCATCTTTGGTCTGCCGCCCCCTCTCTCCCTATTTATTTCAGAACCCGCTCCCCATCCCCCTCTCTGATGAAGGGTCTAGGCCCGAAACGTCAGCTTTTGTGCTCCTGAGATGCTGCTTGGCCTGCTGTGTTTATCAAGTTTCACACTTTGTTATATCAAAACCATTCTTGCGCCAGTATACTGGCACAGTTTTGCAGTAGTTACAATGGTGAAACTGTTCAACGTTCTCCTTTGAGATTGTCAGTAACTTTTGGAGTTTACATGTGCTCAAATAAAAGGGAAACCTAGAGGTTGAAGGAATTTGCACTATATAATTAAAGCCCCAAAAGATAACAATGCTACAGAATTCACTGATCTGACAGACATGCCCTTTCACACTATTAGTCTTGCAGCAACAAGCCTTGAAAGGGTTACAACTTGACGTAGTTGAGATTTTATCAATGTAGTAAGTTTAAAAATTGCCACTGAACAGCCTTCCTAATTCTGAAAAATTACTTACATATTTATAGCCAGTACAGAACATAGGTATAGTGGAAAAAGGTCACATTTTCTTGAAGTTTTCATCTTGCATTCACTCTGACATTTTGCTAGAATACAAATTCAAAGGCAAGGCTAATGATTATACCGCATGAAAGGAAAGTGCTGTTTGCCTTGCAAATGGACTCTGATTTGTAGAGCATTGCCATGAAAAACACATGTATTAATGCTAATTGACAGTTAACAGCCAGGCTTTGATTAAATTTTAAACCAGGATGTCTGATTGGTCAGGGTGATCCAACAAATGGCTGTTACCTTTTATTTTGAGTTAAAATAGATTTTTGAATGCAAAAATATACCTTGTTCTTAAAAAGGTATGTTTATATAAATAGACACATAACATAATAAAATCTTTACAGACAAAAAATAAACATTGGAATTTGACATTCCTTGCAGCTGCAAACAAAGGCATTTCCTACTCACACAGGTCACTACTTACATACATTTTGAGGCAATGAGAGGGTCTGATAACTGAATAGATCCTTGTTGTCCTTTGGCAGAAAGACCCGAGATGGTAGTCTATGACTTGATGGCAGTTGCCCCAAGCTTTAATGCATCCCTCAACACATAGTCCCAGGCTTTTGAATGTGCCAGTCTGCAACACTCAGTCAAGGTCAACTCTTTACCCTGGAAGACCAACAGGTTTTGGGCAGACCACCCTATCTAATCTTCTGATCATCTTGTATGTCTCTATTAAATCCCCTCTTAGCCTCCTTCTCTCCAATGAGAACAGACCCAAGTCCCTCAGCCTTTCTTCATTGGGCCTGCGCTCCAGACCAGACAACATCCTGGTAAATCTCCTCTGCACCTTTTCCAATGCTTTCACATCCTTCCTGTAATGGAGCGACCAGAACTGCACGCAATATTCCAAATGAGGCTGCACTAGTGTTTTGCATAGTTGCAGCATGACATTATGGCTCCGGAACTCAATCCCTCTACCAATAAAAGCTAACACACCATAAGCCTTCTTAACAGCACTATCAACCTGGGTGGCAAGATAGTTGAGGGACAGGTAGAGTTGAGAAGGCAGGAGGCTGCGGAAGTGCTAGCTAGAAGAGTGGATAAGGAAGTGGCAGATGTTGTAGATTGTGGTAACATGTGAAGTTATGCACTTTGGTAGGAAGAATAGAGGCACAGACTATTTTCTTAATGGTGAAAGGCTTCAAAAATCTGAAGCAGGAAAGGACTCAGGACTCCTAGTTTAGGATGCTCTTAAAGCTAACATGCAGGTTCAGTTGGCAATTAGGAAGGCAAATGCAATTTTGGCATTTGTTTCAAGAAAGCTGGAATACAAGTGCAGAAATGCACTACTGCAGCTGTGGTCAGACTGCATTTGGAATATTGTGAGCAGTTCTGGACACATATCTTAGGAAGGTGTGCTGGCTTTGGAGGGCATCCAGATGTGGATCATAAGAATGATCCTGGGAGTGAAGGGCTTGTTATATGAGGAGTGGTTGAGAACTCTGGGTCTGTCCTGGACAGATTTTAGAAGGATGAGGGGTAGCTGTTTGAAACCTACAGAACATTGAGAGATGTGGATAGAGTGGACATGGAGAAGATGTTTCTGTTAGTAGGAGGGACTAGGACCCGAGGTCACAGCCTCAGAGTGAAGGGATGACCCTGTAGAACTGAGATGAGGAGGAATTTCTTCAGCCAGAGGATGGTTAATTGTGGAACTCATTGTTGCAGAGGGCTACGGGAGGCAAGTCATTGAGTATACTTAAGACAGAGGTAGATTTTTGATTAGCCAGGGGATCTAGGATTATGGGAAGAAGGCAGGGGAATAGGGTTGAGAAACATTTTAGCTATGTTTGAATGGTGGAGCTAACTTGATGGGCCAAATGGCCTAATTCTTCTACTATATCTTATGGATTTATGCCCTTATGTGAAACACAGAAGTCCCTTACTGAGGCCGTGAAAGGTGGCAAACCTTGTAGCTGCAAAAGCAGGAAATCTTCTACAAAGGCTGAAAAGAGTGAAAAATACTTTCAGAACAACAGTGAAGATTGGGAGAACCACCATTACTGGAAAATAAATATCTTTAATGGAGATATAATGCCCAGTCATGTTAACCAGCAACGGCATCAAAAATAGTGTTGCCTGTGTAGGGGACTATATATTTTTCCTTTTGAACAATGAACTGGAATGGAACTTGGATGCTGCTATATAACTAAAATACCAGAAGCATTTTGCAAGTTGAAAATCATGTGGGTTTTGTGGTGTACATTTTTAATTGTGCATGACAATGTTGCTTTTAGACTGGTGAAGTTGTTACGTTCAGGTACAAAGCAGCACCAGGAGTCTCTGAGTTAAAGAAATGCAACCTGACAACAGCTTTCAGATTGGTCCAATTATAATTTGTTACAGAGCTGTGAGGGCAACGTAGCTGGAAACTCTCAGAGCCAGGAAATGGAAACATCCCTTTTTCCCTTGGCTATGTGTGAGTGAAAGAAAAACAAGTAAACCTATAGACTCAAAAGAATGAATTCTGTTGAAAAAAATTTACCTGCCTCTATCTAATCAACTATCAAACTGAAAAGATACAACTGTCGATCTGCAGATTCCATTGCATCATGATTGCTAAAGACTAAAAGGACTGTGAGGACTCCAACTTACGATTTGAAATTCTGATGTGCCAGACTTGTCTTCCTTTTCTAAATTTTTCCACCCATAATATTCATGTCAAACTGTCTCTCTTTTGTCTCTCTTATTCATGAATGAACATATGCATGCTTGTAGTTTTAAACAGGTTCAGTTTTAGTTGAATAATATTAAATTAATAACATTTTGCAATTTGGTAGAGAATAAATTTGTTTATGAACAAATAGAATTACTTTCTGGCTAATGCCAAAACCTGGTATGAATAGCTTTTGCCCTGAAAAGCAATGTCAGGTAAATTGATTATCCTGATGGTTTAATTGGGTATTTTAACATTTGTCACAGTTTGTGGATTTGTGGAGTACATTGTGGAATATAGGGCTTAATTGTTGGTACATTTTTTTCCAATTAAAGCATAACACCAGGGAGATATAATTTCAGAAATGGACCAAATTGAGCACAAACTTGGACATTCTGAAGGAACCAATTTTAGAGTTGAGAATTAACTTACAGGCTGAATACTAAGTTGGAAGCTGAAGGAACAAGTGCAGTTTTGAATAATATTGGGAATATAAAAGCTGATATTATTGCTCACCAAGGGATTAAAATAAAGCATCAGAGACATTCAAAGATATATTAAAAGATTTGAACATAACATTTCAACTTAAAAACAATAAAATTCCTGTAACAGCAAGATTTAACAAAATTTGCAGGAACCAGGGGAATCAAAAGATAATTTAATTAAAGATCTTTAGAGATAGTGGTAAACTGCAACTATGATGGCTGACAGCCATTCAGATGTTGACATCCAGAAGTGATACAGATCAATCCTAATGGGATAAGATCAAACTTGGCACAGGAGCTCTGTGGAACCTATTCTATTCTAAAGGTAGAGTCTCAAAAGATGCACATGATAAACAGGTGCACTTGTAGGAAAGACATCTGACAGTAAAAGTCCTTGCAAATGGTGTGTAATGAAGAACCCTCACAGATGCAAACAGTGCCCAGCTATGAAAACCAGATACTTTAACTGTGAAACCATGGGTAACTTTAAGAAAATGTGCTGAAGGAAAAGGAAAAAAAAAGGATCCACTTATACAACAAGGTAAATGAGGTGGAACTAACTCCAGTAGAAGGCAAATACAGAGTTTACCTATTTATGAATCAGAATAAATATTTTGGCAAGTTGGCCTTTATCACATAGATATCTCATGACTTTCAAATTCGACCTGGGGGCAATTTTCACAATATTATTAGGCAGCAAGCCTCAGTTCACAAAATATGGACCACAACCAACAAAAGTATGACTACTTGGTCCAGCGGCATCACATATAATATGTAGGTATGTTACTAGCAACTCTCCCACTAACAATTATCAAGTTTTAGAAAACATATAAAAACCGAAAGAACTGCGGATGTCATAAATCAGGAACAAAAACACAAGTTGCTGGAAGCTGAGCATGTCTGGCAGCATCTGTGTAGAAAAAGATCAGAGTTAATGTTTTGGGTCCAGTGACCCTTCCTTAGAACTGAATTTTTCTTCTCTGATGCTGCCGGAACTGCTGAGCTTTTCCAGCAACTTCTGTTTTTGTTCCTAGAAAAGCTATAGTACTTTAGAGCCTGGCATTCTCACTCTTGAGTAAAGAGTCAAGCATTGATCTCAATCTCATTCAAAAGCTGGAAGAGATTAAACAACAAATGGTCATGGAATAGGTGGTCCAAAGGATAGCCAGGAGAAGGGTTTACAGGACTCCATGAGCTTGTGGTGGAACCTAAAAAAAACAGGCACCCTGATGTTAAATATGTTGAAATAAGAAATTTGTTTTATACCGTCAATAAAATAGAAATTGGTAACTATACTGGCTTGGCAAAAATGTTGTTTGCTACTGTCAAAACTGAAGAGCTTTCAGATTTTAAGTGCTAACAAACTTCAAGAAGGAAAACAATGAAAAAGGCAGCAACTGGACAGTGTAACCAAATTGAGACAATTGAAGTAACTCCAAATGAGTTAAATTAGATTGCTGCACCAACATAGCGAGCGAGTAGTTATGACAAATCCATGTCACACATTAGATGGAGAGATGATTAAGAAGGGATAGGTTTTGGTAGAATACCTGACCTCCTTACAATCCCTTGGAGAATCTTCAACAAGGATAGGGAAATCACAGCAAGCAAGAGCAAATCTTTAGGTAGCAATTGAGGAAGTGAACAGCTGATTTCACCAATAGTTCAAATTGAAGATGAATTGTGTACAGCTCCATGGATGACACCTATCAAAGAGACATGCAATGTCTTAACATTAAAGATATTGCTTTAACTTGTCTGTCTCCTCTCCATCTATCTTCTCCTCTATCCATCTTCGATCCACCTCCCCCTCTCTCCATATTTATCTCAGAAACCTCTCCCTCTCTCCCTTTTCTGATGAAGGGTCTAGGCCCAAAACGTCGGCTTTGGTGCTCCTAAGATGCTGCTGGGCCTGCTGTGTTCATCCAGCTCCACACTTTGTTATCTCGGATTCTCCAGCATCTTCAGTTCCCATTATCTCTGGTGCAAAGAAAGAAGTGCCTGTTTTAGCATTTAGGATGTCTTAATGAAAAAATAACAACAAACTAAAAGTTCTCCAGTTCAGAACAGAAGCTCAGACTACCAGAAAGAGATCCCAAGAGAAGTAACATTTGCCCAACAGACCACCATTCTGCCGTCTGGAGAGAACATGCTCAGGGAGAAGAGTGAGGCAGCCACATCATTTGCACTTGCAAAGTCAAAGTCTTGAGGGAGATGGAGTAGTGCAAACAAAATGATATAAACAAAAAGTATAGCAATAATCGTTATCAGGAAAAAGATTTGGGAGATACTGTATATTGGTCTGGAAAAATCTGCAATGGTTGCCACAATTTTGTGATGATATCATGAGAACTTGGTGGGGGAGAAATGTTGGGTTGTAATTTAAAGCATTTTCTTATGAACTGGAAATACTTGCAGAGAAGCAATAAATGACACTCTAAAAGATCCTTCATCTCCGAAGATGGCTATCCTCACATATGCTGGGCCAGTTAAGCCCCTAAGGAACAACACCAGTAGAAGATGCGTACGCTAATACATAAAAAAAAATCAGGAATTTGAGAGCCCAATTTTGCATGCATTATTAGGGGATTGCTGAATTGTCTGTCTTTAGAAGACATTTATTTATGCCTGAAGTTGAGCATCACTCAGCCTGCAGACCACTTTATGGTCTGATACTATACTCTAGTACCAGAAGAGAATGTTCAAAGTCTGTTCAGAATTTGTCAGTTTGGCACAGGTTATAGAATGTGGCTGGCAGTATTTGTTATTGAATCATAGAAAGGTACAGACCCTTCAATCCAACTGATCCATGCCAACGAGTTACCCTCAATTATTCTAGTCTCATTTGCCAGCGTTTGGCTCATATCCCTCTAAACCCTTCCTATTCATGTACCAATAAAGGCAAGTGTACCAAATGCTTTCTTTACTACCCTGTCTATCTGCAACTCTAATTTCAAGGCAATGTGAGCCTGCACTCCAAAGTCTGTTTGTTCAGCAACAGTCCCCAGCACCTTATCATTAAGTGTGTAAGTCCTGTCCTGAGTTGTCTTTCCAAAATACAACACCTCACATTTAATGAAATTAAACCCCATCTGCCTTTGCTTGGTCCATTGGCCCAGCTGACCAAGGTGCTATTGAACTCTGAGATAACCTTCTTTGCTGTCCAGTACACCATCAATTTGATATCCTTTGCAAACTTACTAACAATGTCTCCTATATTCACCTCCAAATAATTACGTAAATGACAAAAAGCAGTGGACCCAGCACATTGCTGTTCACAGGCCTCTGGTCTGAAAGCAACACTTCACCACCACTCTCTGTCTCCTACCTTGAAACCAATTTTGTATCCAAATGGCTAGCTCTCCCTGTTGCTTTAATGTGGAGCCCAGAGGAACTATCCTTTACTTCCACATTCTGATAAGTTTTAAGAATTATTTGCATTTTTCAGCTACGTGCTCTAGTGGTTATTGAAGATCATTGCATGATTGGCAAAAGATAAAAATCCTGTTTAACTTAGTAATAGTCCTGATGTACGTGGAAATTGGTTGCACAATTTCCCATTGCTAGATTTGCTGTCTATTTGCCCATTTTGGAGGACATATTTAAACGCGATATAAATGCATGTTATTTCATTAGATTTTCTTTACGGTTACTAAGGGTGATGCCTTTGAATTCTAAATGGGTTTATGAGAAGAATGAGAACAATGATGCATAAAATGCCAATCTATGGATAAAATAGCAAGCTAGTCCACATTTTCATGTACTGGAACTGAGTCTTGCTCTGGGGGGACACTGTGATTTGGCGACTTGTGTATTAGCGGGCCTTTGCTCCTTTTGCCCATTTGTACTCTTGCTATCCAATGAGTTTCACTTCCAATTCTTTTTAATGAAATGCGGACCCTCTCATTTATTTTTGCTAAAATTAATTTGCTAATGAATTTTATGTTCTGGAAGCTTATTACTGTGTTTTTGATATTGTTACATCCTTTTTACACATTACCTGCATTACCGAATTTTGTGTCCTCTACAGATTTTGACATTTGAGTTACAATGCTTAAGTGTGAAAGCAGCGACTTTGCACCCGCTCCCGTTGGACCACCATTTGCTGCTTTTTATGAGTCAGAGTAACTGCCCTTCACCTTTGCAGTGTGTTTTCTGTGTTATAACCAGCTTCATCTCAATCATTGTTACCTGATGAAATCTATCCTATGACCTCAGGCATTTGGTGTTTGTGTTGGGTCTACGAAACAGAGCCTTATTGAAGGTCTGTTGAAAAATCAAATATATTATACGGACAATATTATTATTGCTTACTCTTTCAGTTACTGCTTCATTCGATAAGTTTAGTCAAACATGTCTTTAGAAATCCACACTAACCTATTCAAACACATTCAAATGTTTTTCTTGTTTGTATAATTCAGGCTGACACTTGCTAAGGGAATACTGTTGATGGATGAAAATTAAGCTGAGATCCCATCTCCCCTCTCAAGTTGAATGTAAAATATCCTCAGGCATTTATTTGAAAACGAGCAGGGGTGTTCATCCTAAAGACCAAAAGCACTTGACCATTTGTTTGTGGGAGGACCTTGCTGTGTGCAAATTGGTTGTGATTGTTTTCAGCTGTTCGGAAAGGTGCCATATAAATACAAGATTAACTTTCTTTTCTTTTTCTCTTTCTTTTTCAACAAATGTGTTCCATAATTGAAAAGCATGCTAATGTTTACAACTTCTTGAACAATAGAGATGTTTTATATACGGTAATATGTGAACAACTCTAACGGAAGAAAGTGTTGCTTTGCAAGTATGCTGGATGTCACCTCGAAACAGAGTACAGTACCATTGGCCCTCACCATACGACATTCCATGGAACATGAGTGACTGTGGCTGTCCAACAACTTCACTGTATCATGAGGACATCTGTAGCTGAAAGCTCTACAATAAGGTGTGGTTCCATGTCTGCTGGGCTTGCAGACATATAGGTTCCTCATCGCTTTATGTAACCATGTTTAGGGTAGAAGCAGCAGGGATGACCACAGCTTGGAATCTCCAGCATCTGCAGTTCCCATTATCTATGACCACAGCTTATGTGCCTTGATCCACTGGGGAGGGTTCCAATGATCCAGTCTGAATAATAACAGGATCAAAGCAGCTCCTCTATAAAATGATGTTTCAGCAGTCAGTACAAGGAAACAATGTTTGAACATCAAACTTAAAACATTGGAATACAGAGGCTCTCAATGAGCAGGGTAATAGGATGCCTCTGAATGGATGTTGCACATCAGTGGCCTAATTCAGTCGTCTGTTTCTCAAGCCTTTTGTTGCACATTCAGTAGCGAATCATATGTTTGGCAGCAATAGTGGGGTCCTTTCGCCCGACTTTCTGTAACCCAGAAAGGCAGAATTGCAGATAGGATAATGGTGTGAATGTTTTATGATCAAAGTGTGAAGTGAGCAGCTCCTGTAGCTTGTGCAGGCCATGGAACATTGGAAGGTGATTGCTACTTTGGCAACTAAAGTGAACCTGCATATCATGCATGACATTGCATATGCTTCTCAGCCATTAATTTAAAATGCTGAATGCTGTTGTCAAGCAATGCAAGGGGTCCTCACGCAGCATTATGTAATATAGATGTATTTTACCTCTACTGTGTAGGTGTCTATTTAATGCGATTCCTCTTTGAAGGGCCTCACAGGGCATGAAAGTGGAACCCCTGCCTCAGAGAGAAAAAACACTTCCTCCCCCCACTCTAGGTGTGGTGGCAGCTCATTTCATTTCCATTGCGCAACTGTGATTAGGATGAAAATGGAAGGCAACACAATTAGCACTTCACAGAGTGAGCTATAGGCTCAACCTTTCAGGTTAGGTAACCCATTAAAGGTTTGTGTTTCTTTCTGCCTTTCAACGTCATTAGCTTTGATCTTCCCACTGTTGCCAATTAATCCATTCATGTAACTGCTCACCTCTCCACTCTTCTACCCTGAGCCCCAAGTTTACAGCTTTGTCATACCAAACATAGTAATGCACTGTTCATCCATCAAAGGCAAGGTAGCGCTGACCATCAATGGCTGCTTATCCTGCAGCACCTTTTACCCTCCTGCACTGTATCATCTTCCAGTTTCAAATGTTGAATTGCTCATCTTTATAATTATTCTTCTCTCTGCATCCCAGCACGCTGTCTCAATCATCACAGTTGACTTCCCCAGCAGCTCCAACATGAGTGTGACTCCTTATAACATGCCTTGACTTTCAGTGAATAGTCTTCTAGACTGTGGCCCACCTACCCCCCACCCACGACTTGCAAAGAAAGGCCTGACCAGTGAGCGAACAGACCCCTGACAAAATTATGTGAAGCTCATTGACTGACATACCACTAATCCCCAGACTGGATGCACTGGATCTGCTGGATTAACTGTGGTCCAGGTCTGGATGGTAGGGATACTGACCTCTGATCCTGGAGGCTGCAAATGGCCAACTAACCATGTCCAAATCCCTGGACTGAGATCAAATCATCTCCATGACTGAGAGTAAATCCCATAGAAGTGACTGAAGGCAATCACTTCAGGCTTTGAGAAATGGTCATCGGGCAGTAACATAAGAAGTGTGTTTGCCACCTAAGTTGCTTGCACATGCTGTTAGTGTCACACTGATCTAGCATGATGTTGTACAGAGTCATTTCTATTCCCTTAACTGATCACTGCAGATAGCCAAGACAAACATGTGACTGCTAAACATTAAGGCAAACCAGAAATAATATGAGCTTGCAGTTCTGAATGAGGTGGCAAAGTGTAAATAGGCCAGGCCTATCGCAGCAAAGTGTAAAAAGGCCAGAGATGCTGCAAGCATCGGAGTAGTGTCAAAGTGAGCAAATGCAAAGAGAGTGAGCAAGGAGCTCTGAGATGCATGCTGTTCAAATCCATGTGGTGGGTGCCGTCTTCGTACATGAAATGGCCTGACAGCAGCATTATGATGAAAGGTGCAGCACATTCCAAAGTGCAGTACTGAAGCAGAAAACTGTATTTGAATTGAGTCAACATGAGGATGTGGTGAGCCCAGGTGTCCAAGCCCAATCTCTCTGGTTGGGGGATGTTCAAGCAGTCACTGCCAAAGGAACAGGCCCTATATTGTTGGAGACTACCGTTCAAGGTAGTAACTCAGAGGAGCAAGTGGTGACCTGGAGTTGCGGGGTACCTATTCAGACTTTCATGCCAGGAATTATCACCATTTAATTTTTCTGTGGTGCATGGGAAAATAGACAGCTGTATATAAATGATGTGACATTAGGTACTAATGAGATGTAAATACATGCAAATAGGCCTCTCACCACTCACTAGCGAGAGCCTCACCTTGCTGTTCAACACTTGGTTGGAAAATTGGACTTTTATTCCTTGACTTCAAGAATCTAATTTTTCTGACCTCGTCTCATGTCCTCAACACCATAGCCTATGTTGTTCACAGGCTGGGAAAGTTCAGATCAATGTTTCAGCTTGATGATCCTTCATTAGAATTGTGTTGTTTATGCTTCTCACATTAGCTAATTAA
This sequence comes from Stegostoma tigrinum, assembly GCF_030684315.1. Classification (NCBI taxonomy): domain Eukaryota; kingdom Metazoa; phylum Chordata; class Chondrichthyes; order Orectolobiformes; family Stegostomatidae; genus Stegostoma; species Stegostoma tigrinum. The sequence goes on from NC_081372.1 coordinate 29,915,196, forward strand.
CTAATTACCATCATTTCCTGCTTTTCTTGCAGATTTTGTACTTTACAGTGGCATCTTACTTATGTTTGTATTGTGCTACACAAAAGAGGTATTTAAAAATTTGTTTTTTTCCTCAGTGCATTAGCAAGATATTAACTGTTTTGATTATGTTAGAAATATTGAAGTAAGTGGAAAACATTATGGTTAGTGAAGGAACCAGATAAATTCAGTAATGGAGGAGCTACAAAATACTACACTTTCCCTGTGGTCACATTTAGAATTCCAGTCTTCATTGTTTTCAGTTTATGATGACATTTTCCTGCCCACATAGTAAGAATCTGATATTTTCCTTCCTGCTATGGCTGTAATACTTCCATCAAGGTGCTGGTAATGCATTGGTTGTGACAGTCATAATAATGCCAGACAGACGAATATAGCATCCAAGTATGCTGAATTCTGAACTTTTAATCTGTGTCTCCTGTCATTACAAAATAAATAAATTCTGCTTGCTTTTCCCATTTCTTTTTAGTCAGCCATTTGACTCAGTCTTGCATACGCAATGGGAATGATGGGGCATTTCTCTCTTGATTGTTCAAATTTCTCTCAAATAGATTTATTTTTGCCCATTACAATTCATTCAGTTTCTGCCAGATTCAAAATTAGGATAGAGAGCCTAATTAGATTTATATCTGAAGCATTCTTTTGAATTATTATGGACTGGCATTGGTTAGAATGGTGTGCTATTCTCACAAAGAAGCACTTCTTTCCTGATCATAGTAGAGTCAGCTTCTTTATGGCACATTGTGACATTGTGTGTGTGTGTGTGTGTGTGTGTGTGTGTGTGTGTGTGTGTGTGTGTGTGTGTGTGTGTGTGTGTGTTGCACATAACTCTTTTCAACTTTATGAAAGCTTTTGACTCGAACTGTGAAACGTATGGAATAAATTTCCCAGGTTTGCCTTAGAAATATGTCATCACTCTTTGCCTGCTCCAAGCTGGCATGTTGTGATACACACCAAAAGATTCACCAAAGACCTAATCTCACTGAGGACTGAGTTCAAACATGCCTGTGTCATCAGGTACACTGTAATACTGCATCTTACCAAGAGAAAACTGTACGTAAATATGAAGATAATTTACAGAACAGATGGGAAACTGTTTAACCTATGACAACTTCAAATCAAAACCAAAGTCACTCCAACCTAACATTGAGCTTCAGGAAGTGAATAATGTTAGTGTGCATTCATACAGAAACTGAACTCCCACTCATAGTCAATTCCATCTTCAAAACATATGACAAAATATTCCTTTCACTAAATACCTTCAAATCTAGGGTCCTTGTTAACCAGCTTCCACTCCTCCACATTGTCCCTGCCTCCATCCCTGTCAGTTAAGAACAATGCCAAAATCTTGGGAAATATGTAACATTTCCTTACCTTGGGACTCCTTTTGCAGACATACAGGAAAAATCATCCTCATTGTTGTGAAATGATGTATTTGTTCCTTTAAGAGGCATATCTCAAACTGTTGTCAATTACTATCACCTCTCAACAGGATGTGACATGTTAGTTCCATGACTTGTAAACCTGAAAGCAGCAGCATTTGAGATCAGGAGTAAAATATATAGTGTTTTGGTTAACTCTAGTCATACATATCAACAAGTTTTATCTTCAAATAAAGAATTGTTTTACCAATCCATGCTGTATGTTTGATATATTTACATCAAATAGGGAAAAATGTGACAATTGCATTCAAAGTACTAGTTCAACCTGTGGCTGACTGAGGAAAAGAGTATTTGAGGGCCAGGATCTCAAACCCAAAACTAAGATCATGGTTTTCGAGGCAGCAATGCTTTGGAGAATCGGACAGCCAAAAGCAGGCCCTTCAAAGAAGTGGAGAAGTACCATCAGAAAAGTTGTAGGAAGATTCTCCAGATCTGAAAAGTGATTAAACAGCAGCCTCCTCTCCCAAGCTAACATACTCAGCATTGAAGTCCTAATCAGTACAAACCTGCTTCACTGTGCAGCACATTTGCTTAATTTCTGATAATATCAGAATCCTGAAGTAACTGCTATACCTGAAATCCTTTAGAGATGTCTTCAAAGTATTATTGTAGGGATTAAACATACCTGTCATTCCAATGGACTCCTTGATTTATGACTGAAATGGAGAAGGTTCATTGGGGAATGCACCAAACACATTGGGAAACTTCATTAGGAACGTGTCAAAGAGAAATCAAAGAATTGGAGGGAGAAAATAGAAACCTCTGAGCAACTCATTGACTCAAGCCTTCAAGAATCACTTGGTCTGCATGTGCAAAGTTACCCAGTTTGCTCATTGGACTTTCCATCTCATAATGAGCAAATTGAAGTGAAGGAAAGTAATCCTTCAACTCAAGGGACTGCTTAAGAAGAACAACAAGGAGCAATAAAATAGTCATTCATTGTTGTGAATTTGGACTCTGGAATTTTGAATAAATGGTCTATCTTATGTTTAGGAAATTTAGTGGCCAATCTGAAATAAACAGAATTTGTCAATTCATTTTGCGATTCATTTCCAAGATGTAGATGCAAATAACATTTGTCGATAAATGTAGACAACGTTGAAATCCACAACTGATCAATCAGATTATGTAAAGAAATTAGACAAGTTAATATGTCTGTCATTCTGACAAAGTGTTTACGTGCAAAACAATAATCTGTTTTTCCAACTTTACAGACACTGAGAGATCTGTTGTTTATTTTTGGGCTTTTTTTCTGTTTTGTATTTCAGACTTCTGGCATTTATGGCTTTTTGTCTTTACAGCATTCACTGAATAAAAATATTTATTTACTAAATTAGGGAAATTTCTGTGGTATTTGCAAGGACACAACTTCTTCATCTAAAGGAACTAAAAAATGGTAATAAGTTTGTCAATGTGTAATTATAATAGATTCAGAGGCTTCTTGTTTATAGCCCCAAATTTGTCTGTTTAACATAAGGAAAAATTCACAGAAAGCTGATTAAACATCTTTCAAGGTAATCTATTAAATTGTTTAATCTTGAATGTCCATTTCATGAATTGAATGCTAGGACTGATTAATAGAGTTTTGGAGTGGAAAGTTATCACAATTTTTCAGAACCCTATGTCAGGACCATTGCCTGGTTACAACACCATGAGTTCAGCACTGGACCCAAAACATTAACCCTGCTTTCACTCTGCAGATGTTGTCTGGCCAGCTGAGATTTTCTAGCAATTCCTAATTTTGTTTCTGATTTCCAGCATCCGCTGTTCTTTAGTTCTTTTATTGAAATGTAACTCTCTGAAAGCTAAATTCAATATCATTTTATCTGCTCCTTGGGTAAAAGTAATGCAACAAGAATGAATTTTGAAGACTCAACCTAATTTCCGTACGCCTTTGGGTCATTCCTATATTTACCTCAAGATTACTTTTGTTGATCTTAGTGTAAGGAGTGCATCAATTATTTCAAAGTTGAGATGAGAATTCTGTCAGACAAAGTAGGAACTGCAGATGCTGGAGACTCTGAGATAACAAGTTGTAGAGCTGGATGAACAGAGCAGGCCAAGCAGCGTCAGAGGAGCAGGAAGGCTGAAGATTCGGGCCTAGACCTTCTTCAGAAAAAAGACGAAGCGTTTAGGCCCGAAATGTCAGCCTTCCTGCTCCTCTAATGCTGCTTGGCCTGCTGTGTTCATCCAGCTCTACACCATGTTATCTCATGAGAATTCTGTACCTGATTAAGAATTCACTTGCCAAAAATGTGTGTAAAAGTCTGTAATTGACTTGATTTGGACATAACCAAGTCATTATTGCCTGCACAGATGACAAGCTTAAATATTTAAAGGTATACTTGCCTCCTTTAAGCTAAATTTCTGCTCTGCAGTGCTTTGATTATTTTAGACAGTATTTTCAGCTAATATTACCTTTGAGCAAATAGGAAGAGTAATCATGAATATTCTGCCCTCTTTTGAAGGCTTGTTACCTAACTATTATTCTAATTTGAGCATTCTGTGTGGTTTGGCCTTGGAATTATGACGAGAGATGTGTGATCTCGACTTATTCCAGCCAGAGAAGATTCTAGCTAGATTCTCAGCCTGATGCAGACTGCAATATCTTGGTGATGACCAGGGTAGTCAGGCACCACTAACTGTCAGACACCAATAGGCTATCTCAGGTAACTGCTCTGATGTGAATTTCACCCCAATGCTCAGGGACAGATTTTGAATGCAGGTCACACAATTCAAAGGCTTACCCAGCAGACATGAATGTAATGATATATCCTCAAATGACACAACAATACAAAACAAAAACCTTTCCGAAAAGTGCAGATCTACAGAGCTCAAACAAAGTGAACCAGAAAGAAATAAAGATCATATGAATTGGGGAGACTTAGAGCCACGTGTGTGTTCTGTCACTTTTGTGTGTGTGATGTCTTTTGATGAATGGGAACACAGGAAAGAAAGAGAATTCTCTTAATGTTTCTGATAATGTATTGATCATCTTGAGCAAACAACTTACTTAACTAATAAATTGTTTGAAGTTTTATCAAGAAAGAGGATCTGTATTTATCAATTTCTAAGGTTGTGGGTGTAATTCAAGGTGGGGTGCATTTACTGTTGGCAGGAGAGCCATAGGGAACGAACAGCTACCTCTTTTTAAGCAATGCTGCTGTGATAGTCAAATGGGCACCTGTGCGACTTCACTGGGATTAAGGATCCCTATCTATTGAGAGCAGTTAGCCAATCAGGTGCCAGATGGTCTTTATTCCTCATTAGCACTACGAGGAAGATGTTTTTTACTGCTAGCACTGCACCTCCAAGAGCACCCCCACCACCAGCCCCCATCCCGAGTTCCAGAATCACTGAGGTCACAAGCAAATCTGTCAGTTTGCTTTTTGGGGTTTCCACTGGATAAGTACGAATAGAGCTGACATGAGGTACTTAAGAATGAATTAACTCCTATCCACCATTTACTTAAGATGGGGATGGGAAGGTGGCCATACTCACAGTTGCTGCTGGTCAAATTAAATACCCTACTCCACCAAAATTACCATCATTGGGGTTCAGCGGCTGGGAATGCATTGAATTTCACCCTATTTTGCACCATTATTACATTACACTCAAACAATACTGTTATTTGTTGGTTACTGCACACTACCTATAGGTCATAAGTCTGGAATTAATTTAAAGAAGCTTTTCATATTTCTGCATGCTTTCATTTTGTTAATCTTCTGGGTAACAGCTGGCTTGCTCTTGTCAATCGTTCAAGAGAACCATAGATTAGGATTTGTATCTTTCAAGCTCTTGTTATAAAAATAATTGGTGTAAAGGTTAAGCAGACAAAATGAAGTGGAATTTTAAACCTTAAATCTGTCAAAAACACTTAAGGCTAGAAATTACAGTTGTCAATACTAGCACATGAACACTTAAAATCTGCATGACTTTTCTGTCTATTTTTTTTAATGGAGGCCCTAACCCAAATATCTCAGTTTGACGTGCACTCATTAAAAAAAAACTGCACAATTGAATCTCAAGCAGGCTATTGTAACTGTATTTTACTTGGAAAACATCAGCAGTTTATCTAATGCAGTACATACATATTACTCTGCTGTTGAGGCACAAAAGTGTTCAGCAATATCTGTTGAGGTTGGCATTAGAGGTCAAACTATGTTGACAGGGATATAGATTGACCGATATTGGCAAATTCCAAGCTCCAGGTTAAAAGAAATCCGTATGAAATGGTTGTTATTTTTAAAAATAGCTACGGCACTTTCAATTATTTCACAGAAGGGTGTTAGATACAGAATTCTATTTGTATATCTATTTGTATGTAACCAGGGAATAGAACAAGTGAATGATATGACAAAGATATTGAAAAATTAAGCTATAGTGACAACGTCTACTGATGTTTGTTCATATCCCTCAACCTACTGGGTTTGATAGCTCTTACTAACAACTCATATTTATAAATAAATACTGAAATTGTACAATCAGACCCACACTAAAAATGCAGCTGGTTTTTCAGTGAGTAATGGTACCCTACAATTCATGAGGACTCCAGGCTCTTTCTCCCAGAGCTGAACATTCGTAGCTTAAATTACCCTCATCACTCATCAATTTGATTGTATTTGTGTCTGGTTGGTCAGCCTGAGATGGACAAGATCAAACTCAGATGCGATGGCACGGAATGGGGATAAAATTGAGATTCTCATACTAAAGAATTAAATCGGAGGTTAGAAAAAATATTCATAGCAGCTGTTAGAATTTTCAACAACAAACTTGTTGAAACAAAAACTGTAAATTACTTGCAAGAGATCTAGAAATTGTGTGAAAATAAGGAATATTAGTAATGTCAGTACTGCTCAGGATGATAAGATTAGTGTAAATCATTGGTAGGAAAACACCAAAACACAATTGTTGGCTGAATGACTCTATGACTATGCCCTGCCATTGTACAATCCTATGATGCACTCTCTTACTAAATAGCTTGCTGATTCTCACTGTCTAATCAAATGTTGAAGAATAGTGGTATGGACCCGGCATTGGTAGGTGTTGGCATTCGTAGAATTGTAATGTAGCAAGGAACCACTGTTTACACCAACAAGCAAAAGGGAACACTAGCAGTATATTTACTCTTTATCTTAAGAGGATTTGAGTACAGGACGAATGAAGCATTGCCTCAATTGAATGGAGCACTGGTGAGTCTGCACCTGGAGTATTTTGTGCCATTCTGTTGTTTTGCCTAAGGAGGGATGTAATGTCCATAGAGGGAGTGCAGCACAGGTACATCAGACTGACTTCTGGGATAGTGGGACTGCAATTAAGGACAGATTGAGAAAACTGTTTCCAAATTCTGTGATGTTTAGAAAAATGAGGGACAATCTCATAGAAACATTCAGAATTTTTAAAAACTTTTTAAAAATATATCCGTTTTATAAATGGATAGACAGGCCATAGAACAATACGACATAGGAACAGAATTAGACCATTTAGCCCATTGAGTCTGTTCCACCACTCAATCTTGTCTAATATGTTTCTCAACCCCATTCTACAATTTTCTTCCCACAGCCCTTGATCCCTTTACTAATCAAGAGCCTATCCATTGCTGTCTTAAATATACTCAATGACGACTTCCACAGCCCTCTGCAGCAATGAAGTTCACAGATTAACCACCTTCCAGAGGAAAAACATTTTCTCAGTCAGTTCTAAACGGTCATCCCTTTACTCTGAGGCTGCCCAATCAGGCCCTTGCCTCTCCTCCTTGTGGAAACTTCATCTTCATGTTCACTCTATCCAGGCCTTTTGATATTCCATAAATTTCAAACAGATACTCTCTCATCCTTCTAAACTCCACAGAGTACACACCCAGTGTCTTCAGTAACCCCTCAGTTGACAAGCCCTTCATCCCGGGATCATTCTCGTAAACCTCCTCTGGATGCCCTCTAAGTGCAGCACATCCTTCCTTGAATATGGGGCCCCAGACTGCTCACAATATTCCAAATGCAGTCTGATCAGTGCCTTATACAGATTTAGTATTATATCCCTGTTCTTGAAATGAATTCCAACATTGCATTTACCCTCATAGCTGCCAACTGAACCTGCACATAAACCTTAAGAGAATCCTCAACTAAAACTCTCAAATCCTTTTAGGCTTCAGATTTCCAAAACCTTTCCTTGCTTAGAAACTAGTCTGTCTCTTCTTTCTATCCAAGTAGTCAACCTCACATTTTCACATATTGCATTCCTTCTTTGCCCTCCCCACTTCCTCAACAACGGATCCTCCACCTATCTTTGTGTTATTTTCAAACTTAGTAACAATGCCTTCAGTTCCTTTGTCCATATCATTAATGTATTTCATGAATAGTTGCGGTGTGAACACAGACACCTGAAGAATTTCACCAGTCACTGGCTGCCATCCTGAAAAAAGACCCCTTTATCCCTATTTTATCTTCCGCCAGTCAACAAATCTCCAATCCATGCCAATACCTTGATCCTAACACCACGGTGCCTTACCTTATTTAGCAGCCCCTTATATGGCACCTTGTCAAAAGCCTTCTGGAAATCCAAAAAGATCATGTTCACTGGCTCCCCTTTGTCAAAGAATTCTAACACATTTGACAGACTTGACCTTACCTTGAAGAAACTGCTGACTGAGCCCTATTTTACCATGTCCGTAAAATCTTACTAACAACTAGGCTAACTGGCCTGTAATTTTCTGTCTTCTGCCTCCCTCCCTTCTTAAATGAGGGTGTTGCATTAGCCATTTTGTAGCCCTCTGGGACCATCCCTGACTCCAATGACACCTGAAGGATCACCACCAGTGCATCTACAATCTCCTGAGTAATCTCCCTCAGAACCTTGGGGTGTAGTCTGTATGGTCTGGGTGATTTATCCACCTTCAGACCTTTAGCACCTTCTCCATAGTGATGGCTGCCACATTCATCTCTGGCTCTTTTGAAATGCTGGTATGCTGCCGGTGTTTCTCATGTTGAAAACTATTGCAAAGTACCTATTCAGTTCTTCCATAATTTTTGTTCTCTATTACTATCCCTCCAGCCTCCTTTTCCAGTGATCCAATGTCCAATCTTACCTCTCTTTTACCTTTTAGATATATAAGAGAAATCTTGTTATCTTCTATTATATTACCAACTCGCTTACTCTCATATTTCATCATCTTCCCACTTATTGCTTTGTTAGTTATGGTCTGCTGGCTTTTAATGACTTCCCAATCCTCTGGTTTCCCACTAACCTTCACCATACTATATGCTTTTTCTTTTGGTTTTACGTTGTCCCTGGCTTCCTTCATCAACCATAGTTGCCTCATCATCCCATCAGTATGTTTCTTCTTCCTTGAAATGAATTTCTGTTCAGCCTCCTAGAAACTCCTACTACCATCTACCCTGTTTAGCATCCCTTCCGATTAACTCTGGCCATCAACACCCTTACGCCTTTGTAGTTACATCTGATTCTAGCTTCTCGCTCTCAAACTTCAGGATGAACTTTATGAGATTACGGTCACCACCCCCTAGGAGGTTCCTTCATCTTCAGCTTGCTGATTAAGCCTGTCTCATTATACACCCTTAATTCCAGAGTAGACTGATCCCTTTTAGTCTCTACTACAAGCTGTTCCAAAACAACTCTCTTCGACGTTCTATAAATTTATTTTCTGGAGATTCACTAACAACCTGATTTTCTCAGTCCACCTGCATATTGAAGAACCCCCAAGATTTTTGTAATAATGCCTTTTTTTTCTATATCCTGATTTACTTTCTTTCCCACATCCTGACTACTGATAAGCGGCCTGTACACAACTCCCATCAGGGCCTTATTGTATCAGCTTTTGTGCTCCTGAGATGCTGCTTGGCCTGCTGTGTTCATCTAGCTTCACACTTTGTTATCTCCCATCAGGGCCTTTTTCCCTTTGTGGTTCCTCAACTCAAGGTTCACAAAATCTGCACCTTCCAGCTCTATATCACTTCTTGTTATCAATGTAATTTTATTTCTTACTAACAATGCAAACTCTCCCACTTTGCCCATCTTCCTGTCCTTTCGATATGACATACATCCTTGGATATTTAGGTTCTAACCTTGGTCTCCTTGCAGCCACATGTCTATGACACCCAAATCATCGTACCTGTCAATTTCAGTCTGCGCTATGTGCTCATATACTTTGTTTCTTATACTGTGTGCATTTAAGTACAATACCCTCAGTCCTGAGTTAACCGCCTCCCTTTTCATAGTTGTCCCCATATCTACTGTACTTGACCCTTTCCATACTCACTGTGTTATTACTTGCTCTGAAAAGTTTAATAACCTCTGCTGAGCTCTCCCCCACCCCTGTTTAATTTTTTCCATAATTTTCCAAGCAACCCAAGTCACCCAACCCACAGTTTAATTTAAAGCTGTATCCTAGGTTTCACACAGGCAGGATGTTTCCATTGGCTTTGGTGGCTAGAATGACAGAACACAATCTCAGGTTAAAAGGCCCATCATTTTGCACTGAAATGAGGAGGAATTTCTTCATTCAGAAGGTTGTGTATCTTTAGAACTTTGTACCCCGCAGGATTGAGTAAGCTCAATCAATGCGCTATTTAAAACAGAGATTTAAAGATTTCGAGATAGTAAAGACGGAGAGTGGGGACAGATGATGAAATTGAAGAAAATTAGTAGAAGAGAGAGTGCAATTGACATAACAGTAAAAGGATATTAACATTAATTGTATTTCCCTTGGATGTTTGTTATTTTTACAGCTGGGCAATTTCTTTACACTGTGTTCTGCTCAAGCACAAATATTTCGATAGAGTGATGTGGTATTGTATTTTTAATATAAATTAATTTTGTGACTTTAAACCCTTATTATTCCAAATATATTTACCCCAAATGCTAAATCACTTGGTGGAGAGAGTTAATAGTATTCTTCTTCTGACTTGTGATTTATTTTTCCATTGTTAGAAACATCATCACAATTTTCTTTTGTTTTACTGTAGAGTGTGGGTGAGAACTGTACTAAAAAACAGCAGGGTTTGGAGAAGCAGCTTTGTAGTAATGTTCCCAAAATAGTGTTATTATGTTAATCATGTTTATATCATCAGTTAATAGCCACTGTGCACTGCTCGCACATTTCAATGGGCTCGAATGTGTGGAACTTTAATTTTCAAGATCATTTGATTTGTAGAAACAGGTAAAGATCTTTTATGGTATAATTATTTCAATGACTTGATGTCTGTTAGCATTCTTTCTGAAAGCTAGCAAGGTACAGAGACCCAGTTTCCCCACCACATATGACTTAGTTAAAAATATGTTGTAATAATATCCCACCCTATAAATAGAAAGAGACAGAAACTTGGAGTGCATTACAAGATTTCAACCTAATTAAGTGACTCAGATGATACTGTAAACTGTAGCAGAACTTTGCAACCTATTACTAAACTCAAAATAATGCTGCATTCAATTCTCTCAATTTAAAAATGCATGCTCTGTTTTCTATTGACAATTTAATGCACTCATTCAAAATTTATTGAAATTGTTATCAACCTTATAGTGTTCATAAAACTTGACAGGGAATGTTAACACTTTGAAATGTGAACAGGAGTGTGTTATTGAGTGACACTTCATGGTAATTCCAGGTCCAAGTTTAATCACAGCCATTTACAGAACTTAAAAACGGTACGGTTTTTGTTGTCCTTAATACAGTAAATGTTGCCAGTGTTGGAAATGATACAATTGCTTGACTGTCCTCACCCAATGTTGGGATCAAACATTCCCAAGCCAGGTACATCACAGTCAAATACAGAGGAAGGCTATCTCAATGCTGTTTCAGCAATGTATTTTAGTTCCATTAATGATCATGACATGCTAATACAGCATTTAACATCAAATTAATATTATTTTATTTTTTTTTTGTTGTGTGATGGTCTCCACTGATAATCCTGAGGTTGAAACATAAAATGTTTAATCTGGTTTTGGAAGAATTTGGTCAGGTAGTCTCTGTGGTGCACTGTTCTAAATATGCACATCCTTACGTCAATTAGAGATTAATTGCTGAGGGAAATGTCTGTGATTGACATTTCCTTGTAAGCTCCTGCCCCTTTGAAGGTTGTCAAAGTTACAAAAGCCAACAGAAAATGACTGACTTTCTTTAATTTTACATACTTTTAATTCTTTGACGTGTGATGGAAAGAAGTAAGTAAATATATTTTATATGTAGGTTTAATCTTTTCATAAGAAAGTGTCTACATTTTTGGACAAAAAATGATAAAGCGGATGCTATTTTGAAAGCATGTATGGTGGATTAAATAGGCTGGTTATATTTTAATTGTTTTCAATCTGAAGTGAAGACGCAAAGCTTTAAATTAGTTTTAATGAAAGAAGCATGATACAGCTCTGGTGGTTCTTATTTTCTTGCCTCATTGTACTATCACACAGGGCTACTAAAGCTTTAGTTGTGATCTTTTGGCTGGCAATAAATGAACTTACAACTCTATCTTACAAATTGGATATGGGAGGAATCTTTTATTAACAGAGTTGTTAATGTTCATTCCAGCACAGCATGAAAGCATCATGATCTGCTTGCCAGAATAAGAACATGTGAACACATTTGATGGAGAGCATGGGTGTTAGTTGTTTGGCTGGTCCTGGTATAGGTAATCCTGTAAGTGGTCTTTGTGGCTGGACATTTTGAAACCTTTTTAAAAGAATCCAAATAATCTGCTTTTGTTACCTTTGATAATTATGCCACACAATTAAATGGTAAGAGATGTAAAAAAACCATATGAACGCCATACAAAAATATAGTAACAAATGACTCTAATAATTGCATAGTTACATTGAAATAAAACCAGTGTTTTGAAGATTGTTGTAAAATGAAACATGTAAAGTATTACAAGTAATGCTATTCAATCAATGCCAAACAAGTTTCTGTTGAATTCTTGTTTTTTTTAATTGGAATGTTAATTACTATGTGTTTAGTGGTTTAGCATCTTTCCTAGAATTATACAGCTAGGAATTTTGTAAGAGTGCCTTGGGTGTTCACAACATTGCATGGAGTAGTTTCCATATTTGAACATGCTTAATAAAGGTATTATTAATGGCTTACCTTGCAATTGTCATAAGATGAATAATAAATGAGAAATTATACCAAATGTAACAAACAATACATGACCATTTTCATTCTCATTGCATGAAATATTGTGTATTCCGGCATTGCACAATGATAGATGAATTGATGAAACGTGTTTGGCTGGGTGGCATGACTATCCTGCTAGTATTGTCCTAATTGAATATGAGAATTTTACTTGCTGCTGCACAGACTTCAATAAATGTAATTATAAAATAGCAGTTTGCATTTATTTTTAAGGATCAGCTTCAATTGATTGGAGAGTGGTCATACAGCAGACTTACCAACGGTACATAGTAACACAAGAATAAATTATATAATCTCTTGAATTTGTACTGCCGTGAACTGATCTATAGCGCAACATTTTCACGCGTCTCAACTTTACACCCCATGATATCCTAACCTAATTTACAAAAGAATTATGATCAAAAAGTAGATTAAAATTTTATTTGAACATGTTCACATATCCAATAACATGTGTCATAATACATTTTTAACTGAAACAAGAGCTATTGACAATTTTGCATATTTTTTGGACCTCCAATATTTTGCCTGCTAGTTTTACAAACTGCTGAACTAAAAACGCATCAAGGAGTTGAATTTTGTGGTGTGTTTTGTGGTAGTAAAGAGGGCTTTTGTAATGCAGTAGTAATGTCCCTACCTCTAAGTCAGTATGCCTGCATTCAAGTTCCAACTGCTCAAGAGGCATGTAATAATTTCTCTGAACAGGTTGATTAGAATATATTTAGAAGGGACTGTATTGATTCACCCCAGGTTACTGCACTTTGGCTATAATTGCTCGGTTAAGAATAACAGTAACAAATCAAGGTCAGAAATCACACAACACCAGGTTATGGTCCAACAGGTTCATTTGAAAACACCAACTTTTAGACTCTTACTCTTTCTTCAGGTGTTAGTGAGAGAGGCAGTATCATATGGAATTTATAAGTAAAAGATCAAAGGGCCACACCATAGATGAGGATGTACTAACCAAACTGAAGATGATGTCAAGTCTTTAATCAATTACAAGATTTTAATTGATTAATATGTATATGTAAATCTCCGAATTCCTTTGAAGTCACTGTCCTGAGAAAACTGAAGGTTTTATCAATGTAAAGAAGAGGTGACATTTTAGGTCAAACAATGCATGTTGGGTATGAGGCCTTGCTTTGAATCTGTTTTTGTTTTGGTTTGGAGTCAAACTGGATTTATTTTTAAAGTAGGAATTTATAAAATGCCACATTGACTGGCTGTCTATAAAGTGTGTGCTTTTTCAACAAAATAGAACGTACCTGCAAATACAAATGCACCCCCTAGATTTGCGTGCGTGTGTGTGCGTGTGTGTTTGTGTGTGTGCGTGTGTGTTTGTTTGAGAGACTGTGTGGGTATGAAAGAGGATCTGTGTGAGTGAGCATGTGTATTTGTGTGTGGGGTGACAAGGTGTAGAGCTGGTTGAACACAGCAGGCCAAGCAGCATCAGAGGAGCAGGAAAGTTTTTACTGCTGAATATTTGTTTATGTGTATACTTTTCAAAGAAAGGTTACATGATTTGAAAATAGAGTAGTTCGCTTATTGTTATGTCTGGGCAGTTCAATGACATTGCTTGGTATCTACAAAAATCAAAAAAGAAACATATGTTCGAAATCTGAAGCAATAATAGGAAATGTTGAAAATATGCAGCAGATCAGGCACCATCAGTGAAGCAAATAGAGGAAGTAGCATCTGAGGTTTTGATGAAAAAAAAACCCGTTCTATTCACAGATACTGTTTGACTCATTGAACATTTTGAGAATTCACTGCTTGACATGGACATAATGCACTGAGGAGTGTGTCCACATATATATTTAGTAAATTCTAAGTTAACCTAAGACTGCATAATCCATTTCCAGTAACTGTAGTAAAATATCTAAATAAATCTGCACCATCACTATGTAAGTAAGATGTGTTTGTTTATTGAATTATTATACTGTAATTTCACATGCTCCTTGGCCTCGTGAAATGTTCTAATATTATTTTATCAAATTGAAATATTCCATATTTACTGGATGAAATGTGCAGATTATATGGTAAATCAGAAATATGTATTCTGAATTAGAAAGGTCATTTGGTGCGTCAAACTCAAGCTGCCAATTTTATTGCTAAATTTTCTGTTCTGTAACCATACTGTAGAGACAGTTTGAAGTGAGCCTGTTTTATGTACACATGGTGCCAGAGAGAAGCATGTTTGAAACATGCAGTTCAGACAATGACTAGAAGCACAGCATCCAGTTACAGCACGTGCAAATATGTCAAATCGTTATCTTATCCTGTCAGTGGGAAAAGGACAGAAAATAGAAATACTCAATTTAACTGAATCAAATTACAAATGTCATTGGATAGCAAGAGCTGTGTTTTCTCAGCAAAACAGTTTGCATTCAATAAATGAAAGAAAATGAGAGGAAGAAGAATTATGCCACAGCCCTGCCTTAAAAACTGTTATTCAAAACCTATCATTAGCCTAGACTGCTATCATATATAGATGGCAGCCAGTGAGTCTAGTGATGTCATCTTTGCCACTTGTTTCCAGCTCCGTATTGCCCCAAAACACAATGTACTTACAAAGGTGATATTGGGAAGTGCAGGACAACATTTAAAAGCATGATGGAGAAGAATTAAATAAGGTTGCAACTCACTTTATGTTGATCTCCTGTTCTCCGTTATTCATCTGTACCTTGGCCTTTTAATACTTTCTGTCAGCAAAAGATTTGTACAGATAAGCAGTGCCTTTTGTTGTTCCATTTTTTTTGAAAACTTGAATTAATGTTAAATGAAGCAAGCTCAAACGTATTTTGATTTGATTCTACTCTTCTTTTTCTATATTATTTTCTAACTCTGCATGCTCTCCTCTTTACATTAATACAATCATTCACAGTTGTATTAGCTTCAGGGAGTAGTACTGTTGTTATGGTAGTATTCCAGGGATCCAAGAAACGTTCTGTGTTCAATTTCCACCACAGTGGATGGGAAATTAAATTTGAATTCAATAAACAACAGTCTGAAATTAAAAGTCTAATGATGACTGTGAAGCACTGCTGGTTGTCATAAAAGCCTCAACTGGTTCGCTAATGCCCTTAAGGGAAGGAAAATTCTATCCGTATCTGGCTTGGCCTACAAGTGACTCCAAACCCATAGAAATGTGGTGAAATTTGAAATCCCCTCAGAAACCACTCAATTGAATCCATAGAGTAGCCAGAGCTGGGAAATAAATATGGGCTCAGCTGGTGATGCTCACATCCCATGAGTGATTTTTTAAAAAAGTGCATTTGTAAATATGTTTAAGACCCTGCAGATTTGAATTTTTATCTAGTCTATCTAAATTATTTGATAAAAATTTTACAGAATAAGAAGTGCTAGAAAAAAAAATGAATATCTCACTAAGTGTGGAGCTGGATGAACACAGCAGGCCAAGCAGCATCTTAGGAGCACAAAAGCTGACGTTTCGGGCCTAGTCCCTTCAGCAGTAAAGGGTCTAGGCCCGAAACGTCAGCTTTTGTGCTCCTGAGATGCTGCTTGGCCTGCTGTGTTCATCCAGCTCTACACTTTGTTATCTCGGATTCTCAAGCATCTGCAGTTCCCATTATCTCTGAATATCTCACAAATACAGCTTCTTGAATCAAATTGGTAACTCATGGGAAATATGACACATTTAATATGCTCAACCTGTAGAATACCAATTCATCTCCTAGAATTATACCTTTTAAGTAAATGTATGATGTATGAACCCAAGTTTTTAGGTGATTCTGAAACTTTTAAATAAAAACTCTAATGAAAGCATTTAAAATCATACTGAACAATCCAATTGGTACACATTATTATTCATGATTTTTGTGTTTTATTGCTTAAATTGTTATTTTTGACAACATTTTAGTTATTGCTTCTTGTAGGATCTTACTGTCCATAAATTCAGGTTGTCCACATACTATCTGGTGAACTTCCAAGTCATAGAATGTGTGCAAAATATTTGCAGGCTCTGAAAGATGTGATATAAGACTAATTGAATGTTTGATTGCAATTTATTGTTTTATATTTCCTTTCCTCTGGAGAAATGTTGATGGGGTGTTGGGAGTCTTGCTTGCAGGCTGGGCAGTTGGCAAAATAACCATGTTACTTCTTCTAGTGCAAGGTTGTTGAATTGCAGGCCAATTACACAGTGCTCAAGACACTATTAGGCCTTGCCCTAGAATCAGTAACCTGGTGGTGGATGTCCCACCCAGTGAAAGTTTTCAGGGAATATGAGGCTATCTCTTCTCGAACTCAGCAACACTATAGAGGGGGCTATGGTTGCTGGAAGAAGAGCCACTCCAGCGGCTAATGTCTTAAAAATGCAGGACAAAAATGAGTGAAGTTATCGATTGGAGTTCTTGAGGAGGGGGTGTGTGGCAACTTGGAAACAAATTGGTTGTTTGGCTCCCAACAAACATTACCCTGCTTGATATCCAGTCCCTTGTTGGGGGATTGATTGTCTTGTTCAAAGGACACTGACCTCCGCCCTCCAGGATCACAACTATTGTGCAGCAGGCCAGCCTTCTGCTATGTTAATGCCCATAGCAACGGGCTGGTGTCCTTAATTATTCACCTACAGGCCTCAGTTGGCAGTGGCGTGGTTGGTTGAACCATGGGATTTAAGGCAGAAATTCAGGGAGCTAGGATGGAAGCTGAGAGCTAGGACGAACAGAGTTGTTGTCTCTGGTTTGTTGCCCGTGCCACGTGCTAGTGAGGCGAGGAATAGGGAGAGAGAGGAGTTGAACATGTGGCTACAGGGATGATGCAGGAGGGAGGGTTTTGGATTCTTGGATAATTGGGGCTCTTTCTGGGGTAGGTGGGACCTCTACAAGCAAGATGGTCTTCACCTGAACCAGAGGGGTACCGATATCCTGGGGGGGGGAAATTTGCTAAGGCTATTCGGGTGAGTTTAAACTAATTCAGCAGGGGGATGGGCACCAAAATTGTAGTTCGACTACAGAAAAAGTTGAGAGTAGGGTGGTCTGAAATAAAGTTTCAGGGAAGCAAGATGGCACCGGCAAGCAAGAAATTGGATTGAAGTGTCTCTCCTTCAATGCCATGAGCGTCTGGAATAAGGTGGGTGAACTTGCAGCATGGGTTGGTACCTGGGACTTCGATGTTGTGGCCATTTCGGAGACATGGATAGAGCAGGGACAGGAATGGTTGTTGCAGGTTCCGGGATTTAGATGTTTCAGTAAGAGCAGAGAAGATGGTAAAAGAGGCGGAGGTGTGGCATTGTTAGTCAAGGACAGTATTACAGTTGCGGAAAGGATGTTTGGGGACTTGTCAACTGAGGTAGTATGGGCTGAGGTTAGAAACAGGAAAGGAGAGGTCACCCTGTTGGGAGTTTTCTATAGACCTGCGAATAGTTCCAGAGATGTAGAGGAAAGGATAGCAAAGATGATTCGCGATAGGAGTGAGAGAGACAGGGTAGTTGTCATGGGAACTTCAACTTTCCAAATATTGACTGGGAACACTATAGTTCGAGTACTATAGTTTTTGTCCAGTGTGTGCAGGAGGGCTTCCTGACACAGTATGTAGATAGGCCAACAAGGGGCAAAGCCACATTAGATTTGGTACTGGGTAATGAGCCTGGCCAGGTGTTAGATTTGGATGTAGGTGAGCACTTTGGTGATAGTGATCACAATTCTGTTATGTTTACTTTAGTGATGGAAAGGGATAGGTGTATACTACTGGGCAAGAGTTATAGCTGGGGGAAAGGCAATTACTATGAGATTAGGCTAGATTTAGGGAGCATAGGATGGGGAAGGAAACTGCAGGGGATGGGCACATTAGAAATGTGGAGCTTATTCAAGGAAAAGCTCCTGTGTGTCCTTGAAAAGTATGTACCTGTCAGGCAGGGAGGAAGCTGTAGAGTGCAGGAGCCGTGGCTTACGAAGGAGGTGGAATCTCTGGTCAAGAGGAAGAAGAAGGCTTATTTTAGGATGAGATGTGAAGGCTCAGTTAGGGCACTTGAGGGCTACGAGGTAGCCAGGAAAGACCTAAAGAGAGAGCTCAGAAGAGCCGGGAGGAGACATGAGAAGTTGTTGGCCGATAGGATCAGGGTAAACCCTAAGGCTTTCTATAGGTATTTAAGGAATAAAAGAATGACGAAAGTAAGATTAGGCCCAATCAAGGATAGTAGTGGTAAGTTGTGTGTGGAGTCAGATGAGATAGGGGAAGCGCTAAATGAATATTTTTCAAATAGTATTCACTCTAGAAAACGACAATGTTGTCGAGGTGAATACTGAGATACAGGCTACTAGACTAGGTGGGATTGAGGTTCACAGGGAAGAGGTATTAGAAATCCTTCAGAGGGTGAGGACAGATAAGTCCCCTGGGCCGGATGGGATTTATCCTCGGATCCTCTGGGAAGCCCGGGAGGAGATTGCAGAGCCTTTGGCATTGATCTTTAACTTATCATTGTCTACAGGAATAGTGCCAGATGACTGGAGGATAGCAAATGTGGTTCCCCTGTTCAAGAAGGGGAGTAGAGACAACCCTGGTAATTATAGACCAGTGAGCCTTACCTCAGTTGTTGGTAAAGTATCAGAAAATGTTATAAGGGATAGGATTTATAATCATCTAGAAAAGAATAATTGATTAGGGATAATCAGCACGGTTTTGTGAAGGGAAGGTCATGCCTCACAAACCTCATTGAGTTCTTTGAGAAGGTGAAAAAACAGGTAGATGAGAGTAAACCGGTTGATGTGGTGTATATGGATTTCAGCAAGGCATTTGATAAGGTTCCCCACAATAGGCTATTGTACAAAATGCAGAGGAATGGGATTGTGGGAGATATAGCAGTTTGCATCGGAAATTGGCTTGCTGAAAGAAGACAGAGGGTGGCAGTTGATGGGAAATGTTCATCCTGGAGAGCAGTTACTAGTGGTGTACCGCAAGGGCTGGTGTTGGGCCCACTGCTGTTTGTCATTTTTATAAATGACCTGGATGAGGGTGTAGAAGGATGGGTTAGTAAATTTGCAGACGACACTAAGGTCGGTGGAGTTGTGGATAGTGACGAAGGATGCTGTAGGTTGCAGAGAGACATAGATAAGCTGCAGAGCTGGGCTGAGAGGTGGCAAATGGAGTTTAATGCAGACAACTGTGAGGTGATGCACTTTGGTAGGAGTAACCGGAAGGCAAAGTACTGGGCTAATGGTAAGATTCTTAGTAGTGTAGATGAGCAGAGAGACCTCGGTGTCCATGTACACAGATCCTTGAAAGTTGCCACCCAGGTTGACAGGGCTGTTAAGAAGGCATACCGTGTTTTAGCTTTTATTAATAGAGGGATCGAGTTCCGGAACCAAGAGGTTATGCTGCAGCTGTACAAAACTCTGGTGCGGCCGCACTTGGAGTATTGTGTACAGTTCTGGTCACCGCATTATAAGAAGGATGTGGAAGCTTTGGAAAGGGTGCAGAGGAGATTTACTAGGATGTTGCCTGGTATGGAGGGAAGGCCTTACGAGGAAAGGCTGAGGGCCTTGAGGCTGTTTTCATTAGAGAGAAGAAGGTTGAGAGGTGACGTAATTGAAACATATAAAATAATCAGAGGGTTAGATAGGGTGGATAGGGAGAGCCTTTTTCCTAGGATGGTGACGGCGAGCACGAGGGGGCATAGCTTTAAATTGAGGGGTGAAAGATATAGGACAGATGTCAGAGGTAGTTTCTTTACTCAGAGAGTAGTAAGGGAATGGAACACTTTGCCTGCAACGGTAGTAGATTCACCAACTTTAGGTACATTTAAGTCATCATTGGATAAGCATATTTACGTCCATGGAATAGTGTAGGTTGGATGGGCTTGAGATCGGTATGACAGGTCGGCACAACATCGAGGGTTGAAGGGCCAGTACTGTGCTGTAATGTTCTATGTTCTATGGGCCTTCCAGCGATAGCATGGAAACAGAACCTTTGATCCAACCAGACATCCCAATCTGACCTAATCCCATTAACCAGCGTTTGGCTGGTAACCCTCCAAACCCTTCCTATTCATGTACTCATCCAGAAACCTTTTAAATTTTGTAATCGTACCAGCCTCTAACTACTTCCTGTGGCAGCTCGTTTGTTACATGCACCATCTTCTTGTGTGAAAATGGTACCTGTCAGGTCCTTTTTAAATCTTTCCCCTCTCCCCTTAAACCAGCTTTCCTTTAAGTGCAAATGTGTTGGTAGCCTCAACTACTCCTAATGGTAGCAATGTCCATATTCTCATCACTTGCTGGATAAGGAAGTATTCCTGAATCCCTCTATTTGATTTATTAGGAACTATCTTATACTGAAGGCCGTTCAGTTCTGGTTCCTCACTATCCAAAGTGGGAATATCGTCTCTCTGTCTAAACTTCTCATAATCACAGTATTACAGAATTATCACGGTGTGCAGAATGACATCTATGTCCTGTCCATATGGAAGACATATCATCAGGTTACTTTTCAGCTTGCTCTTTTCATTAGAAAAGGAATCCACTCTGTTCAATCTTCCCTGAAGACATAACCTCACAGTTCTGGTGTCTATTCAGTAAATCTCTCTGCAATACCTCAACATCCTTTCTATTATATGGGGTCCAGAAATATTCACAATATTACATGTGAACTAACCACTGCTTCATGTAAGTAGAATGTAACTTCTTCACTTTTACATAGGCTTTGGGCTTTGGGAAGAGAAGTGGTAAAAATGAAGTTCATATAATGCTTTTGACTAGTACGGTGTCGGATGGAGGGGAGGGATTGTTGAGGTTATCAAGGAATGAATAAGAGTATCATGGAAGACAAATCCCTTCAGATTACCGAAAGGCGAGGGGAGGGAAAGATGTGTCTAATGGTGATATGTCCTTAGAGGTGACAGAAATGATAGAGGATGACTTGTTGAATGAAGGTGATGATAGCATGGAAGATGAGAAGAAGGAAAACACTAGGAGGATGAGTGGAACAGGCATACTCAATGGATACACAATCAACCACTGGATGTGGATTTTTCAATTGAGGATGAAATAAGTCATATCAGCAGCACTGGTAAGGAAAGGTGCATTATTTAAACAGTTGCATGGATAAACCGAAACTCTAGCCTTCATTGGGTGAGGAATGGAAACAATAGGAACTAAAGCTACCACTATTGGCAGGCACATGGTTCCCTTTCTCTATTCAACCTTCAAGCCAGTTTTAAGAGGTAGAACTTGAAAGGCAGTAATATCTTTTTGCATGTGGTTGGTAAAAGATATGGCTTGTTGAAATTCACAAGACCAATTAAAGAAGGCCAACAAGGGATTTTCCAATCTGACACCAGGTTCCAACAGTTGGAAGGAGTTAGTTTAAGTGCTCAGAGGTGACCTCGCATTGGCATGCTGGGTTGGCAAATGTCTGGTGGGACAAATGCTCCAGGAAAGACTAGAGATAATTCCAACCCAAGATGCATGTGAGAGTAACTACGGGCTACCATATGGAATGTTTTCCCCTTCATAGTGGTGGCCTGGCAACAAAAGTAAGTTGTAAAGTTAGATTTAAACAGTTTAAGGTATGCTTCATCTCTTATTTACCTTCCATCACATCCTGCTGCTCCTTTCAAGGTGGAAGGCCTATGAATGTCCCACTAACTTTAAAATCCCATCTATTATCCTTAATTGCAGAGCAAACCCATCTCTTCAGCAATTAAAGGAGTGTTCCTATGAAAATCACTACCAGTGACAGTTCCCTCCAGAGTTGCAGTTTGGAACTTGGGAACAATATTGATGTCTGTTTCCCACCCAAGGAAGGACATTTCTGCTCTTTGTGATTTCTCACACAGTTTAATATAACTTATTTTGGATATTTTGAATTTTGAATTCGTGGTATACTATTTTTCTCTGCACCTGAAGATGGTTTAATCATTAAGTCCTTTGTAATTTTGTAGCCATGGTGATATCTTTTTTAAAAACAGAATGGGATCTGACTTATTCAATAATTCAATTCAGCTAGGGCCATAAAAATCAGGTCTTTTAATATGATTTTTGGACCTACTGGATTTAGTTTTAATATAATTGATACATGGTAGTTTTTGTCATAAAGCAGCAATATTGGGGTAAGTTTATTTCACGGGAATTTGAAATGTTTGATGGAGAGAGATAAACAGAGATTAAAGGAGATACATTTAAGAAAACATTAAATGGATAGGACCTAAAAAGAAGGACAATGGGAAATTTAAAAAAAGGTAACCAGAATGATATAGACTTTAACGAACTTGAATGTCAAATAGGTAGGAACATAGAGAACGTGAATTGATCAAAGAAAAGCTGAGAATAAACAAGGAAGGAGGAAGTATCTCTCCATGCTAAATTGCCTATAGTATTCAGGGATGTGTGGGCTATAGGGGAATGGGCCTGAGTGGGATATATCAAGGGGCGGTGTGGACTTGTTGGGCCAAAGGGTCTGTTTCCACACTGCAGGGAGTCTAATCTAATCTAACAATGTTTCTGATTTCAGTAAGGTACTTGATTTAATTTAGAATCACTGTTTAGTGCTGAAATTTATTCAGGAGGGACTTGAACGGTATATTACTTAATTTGAGAAGGTAGCTGGACAAATGAAGTGACCATGAGGAGTTTGGACCTTAAAGTTACAGTGTCTTTTGACTATAAATGTTTGAATCTTTGTTGGAAAAATCTGCAGATCACAAACTGTCAAAAAGGCATTACATAATGCTTCTGACCTTGTGCTTGAAATTAATCAATAAACATTTAGGATAACAAGAAAAGTTCCTAATCAGATATTTGCAAAATTTGCAAAGGCAAAATAAATGCTTAGGAATCAGTGGTTTAGATCACTAAAGCCATAAAAAAAATTAAGAATGTAAAGGAAAGTATGATCATTGGAAAATTCAGAAATGACATTCGTGAAAGCTTAAAAGTTTATTTTGATAAGTGTTTAGTACTCAAGATCAGAGAAGAAGTAGATACCTGTGATATCTCACATAGACAATTACAAGTGGGGAAGAGTCATAAATTGTAGGAATAAAAAAAGTCTGTTGATGCAAGAGGTACTAGTTTTAGAGAACAGCCAGAAGCACAACAAAATAAGAAAGGTGAAGGGCTGGAAGCAAAAAGTGATAAAGAAGTTAATAAGCTTCCATTGTAATAAGACTGGACATACCAAATCAATTTCATGAAAGTTAAATGACAGATCAATTGCATTACCTAAGCAATAGTCAGAAAAGAGGACATGAGGAAAAGAAGTTCAGTACTAATGCAGGAGCAGTAGTGCAAAGTGAACATGCTTCTTTAGGGTGTATGAAGAAGGGACAGATAGCTCAGCAAATAGTTATGGAAGTTAATTTCATAATATTAACAAGGAGAATCAGATTCATGGAGGTTCAGAAAGGACAATATTTAGTAGTGCTTTGAATTAAGGAGTTAAATGAATAAAGACATTGAGAGACATAGGAGCAAATGAGTCACTGACACTGTTTATCTCCCTGAAGGAAAAATGAAGGTGAAAAAAATTAATTGGAGGTGTATGTCGAGTTTGTAAACCAGTCTCATTATACAGAGTTATAGAAAAGAGTGACTTGATAAATGGAGAAGCTGTAGATACAAATTCCTACTGAAGGAATTGACATTAAGTTCATGAAAATTTCTTTATCTGAGAGTGTTTGAAGGTAGAAGAAACTAAAATGTTACAGGAGAAACATCCTGTTTGCTCCCTTACAGTATTGTGACTGGATATCAGGCCCATTGAACTAATAAGGAACAAAAATAATCTCAGAAACAGGGAAATGATTTGGAAATTCAGTTATTGTTGGTTCGGCCACATCTGGAGTACTGTGTACAGTTCTGGTCTCCACATTACTAAAAGGATGTGGATGCTTTGGAGAGGGTGCAGAGGAGGTTCACCAGGATGTTGCCTGGTGTGGAGAGTGCTAGCTATGAAGAGAGGTTGAATAGATTAGGATTATTTTCATTAGAAAGACAGAGATTGAGGGGGGACCTGATTGAGGTCGACAAAATCATGAGGGGTATAGACAGGGTGGATAGCAAGAAGCTTTTTCCCGGAGTGGGGGACTCAATTTCTAGGGGTCATGAGTTCAAAGTGAGAGGAGGAAAGTTTAAGGGAGATATGCGTGGAAAGTTCTTTACACAGAGCGTGGTGGGCGCCTGGAACATGTTGCCAGCGGAGGTGGTAGACGCAGACACGCTAGCGTCTTTTAAGATATACTTGGACAGGTACATGGATGGGCAGGGAGCAAATGGACACAGACCGTTAGAAAATAGATGACAGGTTAGGCAGAGGATCTTGATCGGCGCAAGCTTGGAGGGCCGAAGGGCCTGTTCCTGTGCTGTAGGTTTCTTTGTTCTTTGGATACAATTTTCAAAAAAATAACTAAAAAGCTATAAGATAAAGAGAATGAAGCTAATTTGTTTAGCCGATTTTCTTTAATAGAAATGCGACAAAAGCATTGAGAATTAAAATGCTATATTAGCCAACTCAGAAATTGAATGATGAAAAATATAGAAATGTTTACTACTTCAAGGAGAAAGCATTAATATGGAAATGGACACCACCCAATGTAAAAGCCAATGAGGAATAGGCAATGACAAAAGTAGAAGTTGCTGGAAAAGCTCAGCAGGTCTGGCAGCATCTGTGAAGTGAAATCAGAGTTAATGTTTCAGGTTTGGTGACCCTTAGATAGCAAAGAAAATGTCAGTTTATATGCAGAAAATAAAGTGGGGGAGGAGATAAGGTGTAAACGATAGGTCGGGATAGAGCACAAAGAAAGAGAAAAGTAGTTGAATAGACAAAAGTCTTGATAATGATCTGGTTAGGAGGGTGAATTGCTGTTAATGGGGACAATTAGTGACTAACAATAGGTAGTGTGTAGCGGCAGGCTATGTGATAACAAGGCCTGGTGTGTGGGGTTGGGAGCTAGGACATGGAAGACTTTAGGCCCTAAAATCATTGAACTCGATATTGAGTGTGGAGGGCTGCAAGGTTCCAAGTGGAAAATGAGGTGTTGTTCTTCCAGCTTGTGCTGAGCTTCACTGGAACACTGTAGCAAGCCAGAAACAGAGATGTTGGCCCGGCAACACAGTGGTATGTTAAAGTAGCAGGCAATTGGAAACTCAGAGTCTTTTTTGTGAGCAGAATGTAGATGTCCTGCAAAGTGTTCACCCAGTCTGAGCTTTGTTTCCCTATTGTAGAGGAGACCACATTGTGAGTGGTGAATTCAGTAGGCTAGATTCTGAGAAGGGGTGATGGGAACTGCAGATGTTCGAGAATCCAAGATAACAAAGTGTGATAATAAAATGTGAGGCTGGATGAACACAGCAGGCCAAGCAGCATCTTAGGAGCACAAAAGCTGACGTTTTGGGCCTAGACCCTTCATCAGAGCCTCTCTGATGAAGGGTCTAGGCCTGAAACGTCAGTTTTTGTGCTCCTAAGACACTGCTTGGCCTGCTGTGCTCATCCAGTTTCACACTTTGTTATCTTAGATTCTGAGAAGTGCAGGTAAGGTGCTGCTTTACCTGGAAGGTATGTTTGGGCACTTGGATACTGATGAGGGAGGAAGTAAATAGGGAAGGTGTTACAGCATCGGTGGTTGCAGGGAAAGGTGCCATGGGGCTGTGAGAGTTGTTGAGAGTAAAGGAAGAGTGAACCAGGGTTTCCCAGAGGAAATTGGCCTTGTGGAAGCCAGGCAAGGGAGGGGAGGGGAACATTTGGTGGCATCTCACTGGAGGTGGCAGAAATAGTGTCTGATGATATTCTGGACGTGGATGCTGGTGAGATAGTAGGTGAAACCCTATCACCGTTGTGGGAGGGAAGAGGGGGCTGAGGATGGAAGTGCGGGAGATGGGTCAGACCCGGTTGAGGGACCTGTCAGCAACGGTGCTGTGGAATTCTTGGTTGAGGAAGTAGGTGGACATTTCAGGGGTTCCTTGTCAAAATTGACCTCATCTGAACATATGCAATGAAGACGGAGGAACTGAGAGAATGGAATAGAGACAATTAATTCTAAGTAAGGTCACTTAGGGATTAGGAATAAAAAAAGGCTAAAATATAAAAACATCTTCATGGACTAGGATTACATATAGATGTGGTTCTCATTTGCTAGATGTATTGTAATTTGCCTGTTAGTGGGGAAACCCCATGCTTCAGTTAAATCTGCGCCTTTAATTCTAATGCTAGCTATTGAAGAATTACTTTATGTAGTTTTAATAGATTGTGTTGCACCCCTATCTATAATCAAGAATGGGAAGAAATATTATTATACCACAATGGATATTTCTACAAGATTTCTTGAGGTGGTGTCTTTACAGAAGATTACTACTAAATAATAGTGGGAACATTAGTTTTAAAACAAGATATGGATTGCCCAAAGAAATACAATCAGATCAAGATTCAAGTTTTATTTTGAAAACATACAAACAAATAAATGGTTTGGGAATAAAGCAATTTATATCTTCTGCTAATCATGTAAAATCTCAAAAGTAGATTGGAAAGATGGCAAACTTTAACTTTAAGAAAACTTTAAGGACCATTAATAGAGCTTATTGCCATGAATTTGGTAATGATTGGGATAAGAAAACTCCTTTGTTAGGATTTGCCATGAACGATGCTCCTAATGTGTCCAAAGGATTTAATCCTTTTGAACCAGTAAATGACATGAGTTGAGAGGACCATTTTGACTAGTTAAAGTAAAAATGATAAATCAAAGCCCAGAAACCATACTTACAATCTATGTTTTGACTTTCAGAGAAAAAGAAAATGCTAATACATGTGAATTGGCTGAAAAAGGTTTGAATCACACTCAATGAATCATGAAAACCAAAGCCAACAGACAGATTAAATTTCAAAATGTTGATGCTGGAGACAAGATGTTTGTTTTGTCACCTGTCTCTGGGAACCATTAAAAGCAAGGTTCACCAAACCTTATCAAATCAAAAAGAGATGCAATGATATGATGTGAATTATGTTGTACTCTAGACAGGGAAAGAATAAGTGAGTGTGTGATGTCAACATGCTGGAAACATATTATGATAAGGACTATAGCCAGGAGAAAAGTTTAATTAGTAGTAGTAAAAGATGTAGGGATTGAAATAGAAACATCAGAATAATTAGAGAATGAATCAGAAAATGAACATACAAAAGTTGAATTTCTAAGGATCAGATTGGCAAACATAGAGGTGCTTAAATCATTTGATGCTATCATGTTTTACCTTCTAAAATACTATCGATGAGCATATGAAAGTTCCAAAATTAGAAACCAATTTGTGGAATTAGGCTAAGAAAGAACTACTTGGCTGATATTGATGATAATATATCAATGTGTTATCTATAAAGCAACACCCTTACTGACTCAATCCCAAGAGATAAATTCAAGTGAGGCAAGAGATTAAGTTTATGACATTATTGAACTGAACCATAGTAGGTTAAGCTCAGCTATTGTGATAATACCAAAATTGGACCAGTCTTAAAAATACTGTATTGATTATCACAAAATCAACACTATTAAAAGCAGACTTGTACATCCTATTCAAAGGTAACAGGGCTACATTAAATAAATTGTACATGCACAATTGTTATAAAAATGACTTTCTAAGGGGCCATTGGCTGTTCCCTTGACTGATATAAACAAATAAATATCAGTTTTTCTAATAACAAATGAACTTTATTAATGGAAAGTTGTTCTTTTGGAAAGAAAAAAATGGGCACACAACATTTCAAGAATTAACTAATAAAATCATTGAAGGGCTATCTAACCATGTTATTTATCTGGATAATTTGGTTGTTTTTAGCCAAACCTGTGAGGACCATTTGCAGGACTGGACCAAACTGTTTGATTGTCTAATTCACCGCTTTTCATCATTTGTATATATGGTTTGGATGTGAATATAGGAGGTATGGTTAGTAAGTTTGTAGATGACACCAAAATTGAAGGTGTTGTGGATAGTGAAGAAAGTTTCCTCAGTGTAGAATGGGACCTTGATCAGATGGGCCAATGGGCTGACGAGTGGCAGGTGGAATTTAATTTAGATAAATGTGAGGTGCTGCATTTTTGAAAGGCAAATCAGGGCAGGACTTATACACTTAATAGTGAGGCCCTGTGGAGTGTTGCTGATCAAGGAAACCTTGGAGGGCACGTATGTAGTTCCTTGAAAATTGAGTCGCAGGTAAACAGGGCAGTGAAGAAGATGTTTAGTATGGTTGCCTTTATTGGTTAGTGCATTGGGTATACGAGTTGGGAGGTCATGCTGCACCTGTACAGGGCATTGGTTAGGCCACTTTTGAATGCTTTTTGCAATTCTGGTCTCCCTGCTATAGAAAGGATGTAGCAAAATGAGTTGCCAGAATTTGGGTGGCACAGTGACTCAGTAGTTAGCATTGCTGTCTCCCAGTACCAGGGACCTGGGCACAATTCCAGCCTCAGGTGACTATTTGCATGTTCTTCCCATGTCTGCATAGGTTTCCTCTGGGTGCTCTGGTTTCCTCCCACAGTCCAAAGATGTGCAGGTGAGGTTGATTGGCTATGCTGAATTTCCCATAATGCAGGGATGTGATTATAGGTGGCTCTGGGTGAGATGCTCTTCAGATGGTCAGTGTGGATTTGATGGACTGAATGACCTGCTTCCATGCTGTAGGGATCATATGATTAAGAAGCAGTGGAGGCTAGCACAATTATAAGATTTAAAAGGCACGGGTAAATGAATAGGAAGGGTTTAGAGGGATATGGTTCAAATGCTGGCAAATGGGACTAGATTTATTTCGGAAATCTGGTTGGCATGGACAAGTTGGACTAAAGGGTCTGTTTCTGTGCTGTACATTTCTATGACTTTATGACTCTAAATAGACAGATTTATAAGCACAAGGACGAAGAGTAATTTTTCCAGAGCAAAGATATGGATGTTTTGGATTTTCTCATGCCTATTACAAAACATGATGTTTTGCATTATGTTTGCATGGGTGAATTTTATTGCAAATTTGTTCTAAACTTCAGAAATGTTATTGTACCTTTAAAGAATTTGTTGTAGAAAGGCAGTAAATTTCAATTAATGCAAGTACGTCAGGGTGCATTTTAAATTTTAGAAGGTGTTCTGACAAACTGCACAGTTAGTACGTCTAGTCATGATTCACCATATAAACTGGTTGTTGATATTAGCAAAATCAGTGTGAGGGCTGTTTTATTGTAAGATGATGAATTAGATGTTTCATGGCTGTTCGGTTATTTTCAAAAGCCACTGACCATACATCAATAAAGATATTCTACATTGAGAAAGGTAACATTGAATCTTTGATAGCTCCACACAGATGTTTAGTGTCAACATGTTCCTTCTGTTAATCTGGCACAGCAATAGTGTTGAGATAACTTTTGATGAGTATTGAAAATACGTCTTAAAGATACATTTTCATTCTTCTCAGAAGGCAGATGCGGTGCATGATCTATTAATTATCTATATTGTACTATTATTTATTTTGGATTTTTGGATTTTCCACTAGTGGGCTGTGGATTTTCCGTGAGTTTAAAAGGGTTTAATGATTAACTTGTAAGAACTTTTGTAGCCATGGTGATGTCCAATTATAAAATCAGCTGGAATCATAACATCTGAGTTTAATGGAACAGAGTCCTCATCAGACTGGTGTGGGAGGAATTGTCATGACACCATCAAAGGAATTTAACAGACTTATCATGAATCTTTGTTGAAAGCCTATCCTCTGAGGCAGAGACTGAGAATTTTGTTTCCAATATGCGGCACAGAAATAAGCCATTTAGCCAAAACAATCCAATCCATTCTACATACTCCACTCAAAACTCCATGCAACTTTTCTCATCTGAAACTACCATTGTAACCCTTAATTTTCTTCTCCCTCATACATTTATCTTGTTTCTCCGTATATGCAGCTCCCTATGGTAGCAAGTTGCTTATTCTAATATTTGGGTAGAAAGATTTCTTTCTGAATTTCCTATTGAATACCTGAATGACTATCTTGTATTGACTGCTTCCATTCATGTCCTTTCCCACAAGAGATAATACTAATGGTGTGTCTACACCATCAAAATCTTTCATAATTTTAAGGTTCTTGATCAGATAGAAGCAGACAGGGAAAGGGGTGATAGAAAGAGATCAGCTCTGATGGGAAGGATGAAATGAAGATCTACAAGTGATATCATATTTATGGGTCTTAAGAAGACAATAGACTGTGGCAGTGTGAGATTGGGAGAGATGATACTGGAAGTCACGTGGGGAAGATTTCCAGAATAGATTAGATCAGTGGCCCTGTACTATCCTGTTAAGTTTTTTAAATTAAAATATTGGAGATCACTTTAGAGTATCTTTTATATTTGTAGTTAATTTATTTTTGTAAATTTTCTTTGTCTTTTTAAAACTTTTTTCCTAATCTTTTTGTTTTCCTTCTGTCATCTTTTTCTCTGTTCTATACGTACTTCACTCATGCCTTACCTTTAGATTATTTTCTACCTTGCAAGATTTCCTTAATTTATCGGGTAATGTGTTTCTTCTGCATTTTAGTAACTAAATTTGAAATGTTTCCAACGGATTTTCTTCTTTTTATTAAAGTATTTCTAGTTTATTTTCCTTAGCTACTTTTTCATTTCCTTAATATCAACTTCATTGTTCAGTGTATGATTGCCTTTATCAGACTTATTTCTTTTTTAATCTTTATCTCAAATCATCATTATTTGTCTTATCACTTCCAGTTTATTTCACATTGTTTGATGCAGGAATGCTCACACTTTTGTTAGCCTTTTATTCATGCTGGATAAGATAGCAATCCTGCATACATTGTAAGAACTCAATTCATTGTATCATCTTTTGGGATCTGTTGTTGCATGGTCATTTGACTGTTGTTAAAATCTCGCATGATTATTATTTTACATTGTTCACTCATTTTACACATTTGTTTTCATATGTCATTCTCCATTTCCTTTCCACAATCATGTGGTCTTTAATATACCCATTTTAGCACGATTATCTCTTCTTTTTAATTTCAAACAATATAGCCTCTATATCTATTGGTCTGATAGCTAATTTTCTTTTTTCTTCAACTGCTGTTACGTTATCTCTAATTAGCTCAGATAACCACTAACTGCAATCTCCTCCTCATCCTCTATCACCTCAGCACGAATCAAGTCACACTTGTTAAAATTTTCAACTGCAAGGCTTGTTATTAAATTTGTCCAGTATTAGCAATAAACTACTTGAAAATGAAAAACAGGGAGCAGCACACACACGATTACCTGATAAGTTTGTGTAATTGCTACAGCTACGTTGCTCCCCCATAGATCAACTAATATCTGCATAAAGAGCATTTCTAGTTTTTTAAATACATTGATGTCATGATTTGACATTGAAGATGTGAAAAGGATATTTGATGTTACAGTGCTAAGAATAGATTAATACAGTAAAGAATTGACACATTTCCATGAGGCTAGAAAGGGGTAGTGTTTACATGGCACTGAATGATGGGAACTTGGAGCTATCAGTGTCTATACATCGAGACCAATACATCACCACAGGCAGCCCTCAAACTGAAAATCAAATTAGAAAGCAGTCCATTTGAGAGACTATTTTAAGTTTCGGTAATTACTACTCATGTAAAGGCTCAGTAGTTACAAAAGGAAAGAAGTCAGAATTAGCTTGAAATCTGGATGGAAATTCTCTCTTCACAAAAATCAATGGCTAAATATCCAGTTATCTAACATCTAGCGAGTGTCCAACCATTAGTTTCTGGAACAAAATAAGAATTTATTTTTCTTTTATGGCTTGCTTTATTTAATACTGCTGAATTATAATTAAAACCAATGTAAATTATAATATGCAGTTTGTAAAAGTAATTTTGAACATTAAACTAAAAAAAACCGTTTAACATTTGTTTACAATATGTATAACTTATTTGTTCTCATAACCACTTAATCATTTCTGAAATTGGACAAGTATTAGTGTGAATGAAAGGTAAAACTGACTTAAATGTGAAGCTCCTGGAGTTTCTCTTTTAATCAAAACCAGATGAATATTGTTTTGAATATATTTGATGACCTTGAAAATAATACTGCAAGGAAAGTGAATTTAATAAACATCTCATTTCATCTCATCGGATAACACAATTTTCTTTGCAAGTCATTAATTATGGAGAAAAGTTGGTTTGCAGCCCCCTAAGGATTCATTTTAAAAAGTCTTGGTTTTTCCAAGATTAGCCTGTATGCCTTTGATAATATCTGACTGGAGAATAAATCATCAACACTTTCCTGAAAAATTTATCTTTCATGGGACATAGCTCCCACTCTGTTCAACATTTAGGTTTTTTTGTTGTTTTACTGAAACAGACTAGCTAGTTAAAATCAGTCCTCTGACCTGTGTGGCATAAATTTATGCTCAGAACAGTGACTTGCCCTTTACTCTGTAAAACTATCGAATTTCAACATCTCCTCCATTTAATGTCCACCAGAAATGTATCTAGTCAGCATTGGTCCTTTCCCAGGATTTACAATCCTAAGAGCTGCTGGGTAATCAGAGGGAATGGCTGTTGGTGGTGTTACATCACCATCTAAGTGTCCACCAGAGGCTGACAATTGAGGAAGGGCCCAGACCATGAATGAATGAATGATGGAATGGAGTAATATGGACAAGGTTTGCTGGTGAGGATGGGGAATGAGTTGGCTTTTAGAGGGCACCCTTTCCTGATGCCATTTTTCCTTTGTATCATTCAGTTTGTGCCTGTCATGACAAAGTTTTCCACCAATAGGATATGAAAACAAAAAGACTGCCTCACACAAATGAGGAACATGGTGTTTGAATTTAATTGATATTGTGATGCAATGAATGTAGGTCGCACAATCCAAATTCTGGTACTGTACATTGTGTAAAGAAACTTGTCCATTTGCTTGTTCATAACAAGCAAAGTGTTAACTATACAACCAAACCATGCTTGCAAAACTCAAATCACTGTGTTCAATATTAGAAATGATTGGTTAGTTTCTTTCTAAATAATGCTGAGTATGCTAAGAATTATGCCATCAACTCACATAAGACTGCCAACTTGACTTGCAGTGTAGTGCTCTTGTGCCTCACCAAGTTGCAAATGTTAATATACAGGGCGCTGTTCTTTGGAGACAAAAATAACATTTACACACATTTTGACTGTTTAAATTAACAAAGTAACCAAGATCATTTTCTCTTGTTCATTCTTCAGTGCCTGCTTGGATTCAATTTTAAATAAAGCTTTGGTGTTAATGATTTTCATCCTATAACTGTTGCATTCTTTATGGCAATGCCTTTACTGAAGAGAATCCACTTGCTAACCAGTCAGCCAACACTTATCATACAGTGTAGAGTATTTTTCCTTTGCGTTTAATAAAGTCATTATACATTGTATCATTCTGGAGGAAGGGTCTGTCGGCCTGAAACATTAACTGTCCATTTTCTCTTCACAAATGCTGCCAGACCTGCTGGAACTTTCCAGAAATTTCATTTATTGTTTCTGATTTCCAGCACCCACAGCTCTTTGGCTTTTCATTATACATTGTGATTGGTGCATAAATTTATCTCTCAAAGATTTTGGCATGTTTTTGCTTGGGCTAGCAGTAGTTAGATTTTGAGAATTGTACCCATTTGTTCTCTGGGCACAACTTTGTCAAGGTATTGTTCGAGGTGAGGGAGAGAGGACCAGCCTGATAATGGGCACATTGATTCAGGAGCATGATTTAAAAATATTTACATATTTCAAATACCACAAAATATATCCTATCAATTTTTTGGGGGGGATGCCTTGTAGGCAGTGTTGCATCTTGTTGAATTTGAAGTGAGAATTGTGTTAACCTGTGGGGTACAGAGAGCAATGGGCACCTGGGACTGGAAAGTCAATCATAGTCCTTGAGATTTTTGTGATGATTGTTTCCAATGGCTGAATTCAAGGACTTGATGATAGTGTGAAGACACTGATATTGAAGGCTTGTCATCAAACATAAAATTATTCTTTCTTCATTAACTGTTGGTCTAAATATTGCTACCAGCAACTGGTTATTCTTCACTTAAAAATGTTCATTAATCCACTTTAGCTGTCCTTCAGTCCCCTGGCAACCCTCCAATGGTCAGAGAGAATTTCAAAACTAATGTTAGACCCTGCAGTCTCTTCCCTTGCCTCCCAGAGTAGATTGGACTGGGGATTTATGCACTTTGAAGCCCATTAAATCTGCTAATACCTCCTCCTGCTTAATGCTAATTTGTTCAAGCGTACTGCAGCCTGCCACCCTGATTTCTATTTCTACATCAGCGTTATCTATAAATGAATACAGGTGCAAAGTACTCATTTAAAACATTACCTATGTTTTCAAGCTTCACACACAGATTGTCAATTTGGGCCCTACACTTTCCCTTTCGTTTGCCTCTAATATAATTATAAACCAACTTTGGATTTTCCTTAATTTTACTCATTTTTTTTTCATGGACCTTCTTCGTTCTCTTAATTTCTTTTTTCAGTAACTCCCTGCAGTTTCTACATTCTTCTAGGGCATGCACTGTGTTAGGCCCTTGGTATCTGCTATAAACTTTATTTTTTCCTTCTTATCCAATCCTGTATGTCACTTGACATCCAGGGTTCTCTGGACTTGTTGGCCCTGCCCTTCACCTCTGTGGGAGTGTGTTGGCCTTGCATGCTCACTATTATCTTTTTAACTGTCTTCCTACAAGTAACTGTTCCCAATCCACTTGGCCTTTTCCTGTAGAACTTTTTAGATGCTGGATTATTAGTCTCTCCTGGACACATTTTAGTCAGAAGTTACATGACATCAGGTTATAGTCCAACAGGTTTACTTGAAATCACGAGCTTTTGGAGTGCTGCTCCTTCATCAAGTGAAGTGACACCTGTGAAGCAGCAGTGCTCCAAAAGCTTGTGATTTCAAATAAACTTGTTGGACTGTAACCTGATGTCATGTGTCTTCTGACTTTGTCCACGCTGCCCCCCCCCTCTCCCCGTCCAACACTGGCACCTCTATATCATGGACAAATTTTAAGAATTCTGTCTCCCTCAGCCTATCACACTTTGTCCTTTCTAGTTAATATTGGGGAAGTTGAAATCTGTTATTAATACCTTAGTGTTTTTGCACATCTCTGAGATTTGCTTACATATCTGTCTTTCTAACTTTCTCTGACTGTTTTGGGGGTCTATAATCCACTAGCAGCAAAGCAATTATCTCCTTTTTGTTTTTAAGTTCTGCCCATATAGCCTTATTTGAGGAACATTCTGACATATCAACCCTCTTTGCTGCAGTAATCAACTCCTTGATTAATATTACAAACATCTGTTTTTACACCCCTTTTATCTCATCTGAATATTCTATACCCTGGAATACTAAGCGAACAGTCCTCTTCCTCCCACCAAGTCTCTGGTAGCAATGTCATATCCCCATATGTTAATCAGCACCTTCAACTCATCTGCCTTCTTCAGGGGATCTCTTGCATTAAAATAAATGCCATCCAAACTTTCTGAGCTCCCTTGTGTCTAAAGAGTGCTTTGTCTGCTTGACTGACTTGTTTTTAATTCTATGTTTATCTGTGCATCATCCCCTATTTTGCCTCCAGTCTGTATCCCATCCCAGACATCAACACGGCAAGCAAACCCCTCGCAAGTTTGTTGGTCCTGTTTTGACTTCCCCAAATTCAGTCCTGTGTTGGCTTGCCATGATAAATGAGAGGGAACAAATTACATCAAGAATGCCAGTTTGGAGAACAGGGCTAAGCCTGGACCAGCACTGGGGCATAGGGAATTACAGAGTCAACCACAAACCTGGAAAAAATAACTGCCAACAACAATCCATACAGTTTAGAAACAGGCCCTTTGGCCCAATAAGTCCAAACTGACACTCAGAAAATCCCACCCAGACCCATTCCCACCTAATCTACACCTCCCTGAACACTATGGGCAATTTAGTATGGCCAATCCACCTAACCTGTACATCTTTGGACTGAGGGAAGAAACTGGAGCACTAGGAAGAAACCCACTCTGCCACGGGGAAAGCGTGCAAACTCCACACAGACAGTTGTCCGAGGGTGGAATCAAACCCAGGACCCTGGTGCTGTGAGGCAGCAGTGCTAAACCACTGTGCCACCATGCTGCACATTGAAGAAAAGATACAGCCAGGACTAGCAATGGAAATTTGGGCAGTGAGCCAGACCAGATTAGAGAATGAGGACAGAGTTAAGATTATTTTTTAAGAACCCTGCGAGAAAGTCAGTATCAATATCGAAGCATACAGAGTACTGGAGTATAGAAAACAAAGTAAAGTCTGCTGGGATCACTAGAAGAGATTGGAAAGAGGAAGTTCTGGAGAGTAGAAGAGGGAACACCAGAATAAGTGAGCAATTGTAAAGATAAAGAGAGCAACGACTACTACAAAGTAGATTTTTCCTCGTAAAAAGAGTTAGACCAGAGCCAAAACCAACCCAATGAGATGAATAATCTTGTGAATACTTCTTTGCCTACAGTTCATGATGTTTCCAAGTCAGTAATTCTGCGTATAATGTGAATGTCATTGTAGTATACTTGTGTCAAAAATTCAGACAGATGTGCACTTAGTGGGATTCTGTGCACAGAACTTGCTTTGTCATGATTTAAGATTCTTAAGCAGGAAAACTAGTGCTTAAGTAAGACCATACAAGAGAAAATAAAAGGCACTAAATAAACACATTTGGGTGACTGCTTTGTGAAGCACAACCATTCAGACATGATCCTGAGCTTCTAGTAGCCTGCCATGTTTATTCGCTAGTTTGCCGACTGCTCTGTCATCAACCTGCTGCAGAATTTGAATGAAACTCAATGGTAGCTTCTTGAATTAAATCTTCATTTTTTGATTTTCTAAAGAAGGGTCCCGACTCGAAACGTCAGCTTTTCTGCTCCTCTGATGCTGCTTGGCCTGCTGTGTTCATCCAGCTCTACAGCTCCAGCATCAGCAGTTCTTACTATCTCTTCATTTTTTGATTTGTTCCTTTACAGTCTTTCTGGATTCAACATCGAGTTCACCAATTTTTGACTATAATCTCTGCTTCCCTGTTTTGTTTCCTGTCTTTACACATATTGAACATAATCTTGTTTTTCTCATTTTTGTTTTCAGCTGGGAGTTATTCATTTTTTTAAATTTTCATCTTGTCATGACACACCATTTATTTCTTTACTTGTCCTATGACCACTTGCTTTGCCAAATCTCACCAACTCCTCAATCACTTAATGCCTGCTGTCTTCCATACTATCACAGAGCTTCACCTTTTATTCTTTTACCACACTCTCTAAGTTACTAGTTTAAAAGCTATATAATTTATAACATTTCCCAGTTCTGATGTGAGTCACCCTTGTAATGTTAATTGTTTCTCCCTTTGTAGATGCTGAGCATTTTAAAAATGTTCTGTTTTTATTGTAGATAAAGGCAGGCTTAGATTTTTTTCGCTTGATTGAGAACCCTTCTGTCATGTCAAAAAGTCCAGGAATTGTAAATTCCACTCCTAAATATGACACATGGGGTCAGGATTCACAGAGAAGCTATTTAAGAGATTTCTGGCCATTTAGATCAACAATTACTAGTCCTGTGTAATTTTGGTAGCCCAGGTATGTTAAACCTAAGCGTAGAGAGTAGACCATGTAGGAGCAGGTTCGAACCTTGTTCATTTCTCTGGATAAGCCAGTTCCACTTTTATATATGGTCACAAAATGCCTTTAGGTAGATCAGGTGCCCTTTGAAGTAATTCAAAACACGCATGAATGCCTAAAATTATCCTTATAATTGTTCGTTATCAAGCTAGTTGCAACAGTCAATAGATGTATCAAAGTCAACTGTCAGGTCAGATGGACTATGAGACTTTACACCATCAGCTCATAGGACATGATGCATTGGTAATTTCATGAGCATGTCTCTTAAAGGTATATTGACATACTAATCACACCATTTAACACAACATCCCTCTTTTTCCGAAGGTAGACAATTACCCCAAAGCGCTTTGCGTTGTGTTACATAGGCATGGGCTTGTGTTATCAGTTCGATAATTGTACAAACAGGTAAACAGCGGTTACAAGACTAACATTTCAAATTTCAATGCAGTGCTTTGAAAGTTTGAAAACTATCTTGATCTGGTGATTGCATATCCGTCTAGTGATAGCACTGTGGTACGCATTTGACAATTTGGTTATTATTGCTGCTGATTGCTGTCATTCAACATCACTGCATTACTGATTTGTCATGCTTTAGTCTGAATTGACTTCTATTTCTTAGCCATGCAGTATCAACATCAGTAAAGCCTTTGTATGATCTGGGCTTATTTTCATAATTTAGAAACCTTTGCTGATTTCCAATGTGTTTGTATTTGTATTTGTAAATTGTACTCTCCGCCCAGTACATAGCTTGGTAGGTTTCCATCTGCTTGCTTGTTGTTATCTTTATCATTCTCCTCTGTCTTTATTTAAGTATATCCTGTGTCTCAGAGTGGTTAGACAATTGGTTGCTCAAGATAATTTGCTCTTTCCTTCCGAATATAAATTGTGCTGGGGATGGCAATTCCTTCTCCATCAGTATTGCACATAAAGCAGTGATGCATTGCAAAAATCTTACTTTGTTGCTCAAAACTTAATGATCAATGATTTGATAGTAGGCACCATACCATCTGCTGGATAGTTTGAGCACACATAATTGGGTTATGATGTGATATGGTTGCTCCCCACTTAGCACACATTGTCAGATACTATCTAATCTGGGACAATGAATAGACTAAAAATAATGCTTATCGTGTGAATGACGATCATGCTCATTGTGATTCCAAGCCATTGAACAGTTGGAAATTTAGAGAATTAATCTGTCACAATCTGTCACAAAC
The DNA here is from genome assembly GCF_030684315.1 of Stegostoma tigrinum. NCBI lineage: Eukaryota > Metazoa > Chordata > Chondrichthyes > Orectolobiformes > Stegostomatidae > Stegostoma > Stegostoma tigrinum. Next base: position 29,954,660 of record NC_081372.1, read on the forward strand.
CTTTATTCCATCAGGGCTCCTAGAGATCGATTTGATGAAACTGTCGTCAGATTTTATAGCATGTCACTGGGACCCCCACCGCCCATGTTAAATTCATTCCAAGTTTCTGAATGTACAGTATCAGCAACGTCTGTTGGTCACAGCTACTGTGAAATTGTGAATGTGTTACTGACTATGTAGTGGACAGAAAATCATGTGAGGACTTGTGCTTTCCCGATACGAATAGCCAGTTGTTAAGTAAATGTTGAATGCCTTTTATAACCGATCCATAATTCACTTTAAAAACCAGGCCTGAGATTATGCCTTGCTACATTAACACACAAAAGAAATCTAATGGACCTGATAAAAATTCCACTCTCTGCTGTTTTCATAAAGCTATTAACACATTTGAAATAGTTGAGTTGGCACCTTTGCTAAATTAATAGAAAAAGAAACTGTAAAATTCTGATATTTCTTTGAAAGCACTCTAATGTCCAACACTACAACGAAAGGATGTGAGCTTGTATTTAAAATAATGAAAACTGCACACTACATGATTCCAGAATCAGAAAAGTCTCAGTAAAGGATAGCTGCCCGAAGTAAGAGATTTAGTCAGATTTTCTACAAACCACAGAAATGGCGTCAGAAGGTTTACTTCAGTTGTAGTTACACACAAGAGCATTGTTAACTCTAAATTTCAAAATAAGCAATTATAGCTACCACAAATGAATTCTGCTTTAGCAAAAGTAATTAAGTAAATGCTAACTTTAAATAAAACATGTTTATAATGAAAAGTTAAAAAGCAGTGGAACAAGTACTGCCAATTTTATTATGCGTAATACTGCTGCATCTAGTTAACATGCTCACAGCTGTTTTGAAGTGATAAGGCTGTCTTACATTGAAATCATTGCAGGTTTCTACAATGAGTTGGTGGAAAGGCATATTTTCAAGAAAATTTGCTTCAAAAGAACAATTGAAACTTAATCCGCTATTATACTAAGGCAATATTACAGAGCTTCATTTTCTAAATGAAAATGTAATAAATCAAACTTGCTATGGAGCTGCTTAAGTTTTCAACATTTCACTCAATTGCAGAAATTCCTCTGATGCAAATTTACAGACCATACTCCACTATTCAAAGTGCTCGTGCAGCTGTGTTGATCATCAACAAAATTAGCTAAGTTTTATTAGTCCTACATGGAATTTTTGCAGCACAGAAACAGGCCCTTTGATTCAACTTTTCTATGTTAGTATTTATGTTTCACATGATCTTCCTGTCATCTGCTTCATATAATGCAGAAAGTGTCTTCTCAGAATTCCGTACAATAGTAAAACATTTTGAATGTCATGCCTTTGCTTTTTGCATTATTTAGAAAATGATTGTCATGATATTAATTCATAACCTCCTGATAAACTGTGTAACACATCATCATTGGTGGCTTCCCTTTGAGGATGGTGTCTACTCAAGATCATGTGCTTCTGCCTTGGGCCTTCATGTGACCAGTCAGGCTGATTCTTGACTCGCAGATAGTTGAGCACATGGGCTGGGATGATCCATGAGATATTGGCATTTAGAGTGCAGTATTTGCTTCTTTTTCTTCCTTGCTGCCACTCTCCCTCATTAAAACATTGTGACTCGAAGTATGTTGCAGCTTGATGGGCAGATTCACACATTTTCCAACAATTGGTGGCCAAATTCCTATCAGTCATTCATGTCAATATGCTACCCTTCGAGAATAGCTTCAGAGATTTTTAGATCATTTCCTTCACATCTCCTGGAACGATTGTCATTTAAGAATTAAAAAAAACTGGATCTGGCTGTGGACATGCTTTATTGCTATTCTGCACTGCGTCCAGTCCATTGAAGGTGATTTTGCAAACGTTTTGCCCTGAATGATTATAAAATTTTCTTTGGAACAGACCTTAGAGTTTGTTTTACTGTCCACCTTTAGATGTCAGAGGCCGTTGTGGAGGCATTGCCTGAACTGTGTGAACTAGCTCTGCATCTATACTGATTAAGTATGTTCTTCATAATAAATCAGTAAGATCAGATCCGTAACTGATCTCTGTGCAGCTCTCTGACTAACTTATCACTAGTTCCCTGACTAGTTTCATTGGGCCCGCAGGACTAACTGTTGGTCAATTCTTTGGTCTGTAGTAATACAGATCCCTGACCCTAGACATCATGCAGCTGATTGACCATGTCCAAACCCCTGAACTTAGATCAGGTGATATCCTTGACTAATTCTGCACCTATCCCCTGACTAAAGGCAGCCCCAAAGACTTGATTAAGAATGTGACCTTAGACTTTGAGACATGGCCATTTGGGTTGATGCACATGTGGTATCTTTGCCACAAAGCTGCCGACATACGTTGTAGGTATGACATAATATGTAGCAACATTTCCAACCCCTTTACCAATCACTGCTGACAACCATAGACTGGCTCCTCATTTAATAATAAAGGCAAGCCAAGGCAGAAGTACTATGAACCTGTAAGCTCTGAAAGAAGCAGAAAAGTGCAAATGTCAAGGCAAGCAATGACAGAAATGTTGTGAGCATCCAAGTTGCCACAAGCTGAGTGAATTACAAGAGAACAAGCGACAAGAGTTTCACCCTGGCCAATCCATGAAATGAATGCGTGGCCCTGCTTGCCAAGGTGCTTGTCAGCCGTATTAAAATGAAAGATATTGATGCACTCCAAAGTACAACACTGAAGTGGTGAGCTGTGGTCTAAGACAGTCAGAGATATGACATGTTGATTTGGTTTGGTTCATGCGTGCCTGATGCCAAGCTTAATGGACTGAAGTGTGGGTGGTCGCTATCCATTGAGCGTGCACCTAGATTTTGGGATAGCTGTCCTAGATGGAGGCTGCAATGAGCTAGTGGTAAACTGGGCCTGCTCTGACTTTTATACCAGGTATTTTTGCTATCTTGTTACTTATCACAATATGGGAGAATAGCAAGCTTTGTATAAATTAAGCAAAGTTGGTAATAAAGAGGTGTAAATGAATGTGAGTAATTCTCTTGTCACTCACGCATGAGTTTCTCATTCTACTGTTCAAACCTTGGGTGGAAAATCAGACATTTTACACACTATGTCAAGGCTATCATTTTTACTGTTATGTTATTTTTTCCCAACTGACTCATCATTGCCCACATTGTTGATCCGCTGGGAAAATGCCAATTTGACTAATACTTGGAAAGGTGTTTAATAAGCAATGGTGACAACTAAACATAATAAAAACCAAAAGAACTGCGGGCACTGTAAATCAGGAACAAAAACAAAGTTGCTGGAAAAGCTCTGCAGGTCTGGATAAACATAACAGTCTCTTTCGAAAAAAAGCTTCTTTACTTTCTGAATATTTTGCCCAAACTTCTGCATAAATTTAGTCCCTGTTGCCAAAATATCTTAAAGTCAGAAATCACATGACACCAGGTTATAGCCCAACAGGTTTATTTGAAAACACAAGCTTTCAGAGCCTTACTCCTGCTTTGGGTGTTAGTGAGAGAGGTAGTATCAGACGCAGAGCTTATAAGTAAAAGATCAAAGGGTCACACCATTGATGAGGATGTCCTGAAGAAAACTAAGATGCTGTTAAATCTTTAATCAGTCAGAAGGTTTTATCAGTATGAAGAAGAAGTGCCATTTTAGGTCAGACAATGCATGTTAGGTGTAAGGCCTGGTTTAGAAACAGTCTGTGTCTTGGTTTGGAGTCAGACTGATTTTATTTCTAACATAGGAGTTTTTAAAATGCCACATTGACTGACTGTCTATAAATTGTGTGCTTTTTGAACAAAATAGAAAAACAAATACAAATTTACGCATAGATTCACATGTCTATATGTGTATGTGTAAATGAGGGAGTGTGTGTGTGTGTGTGTGTGTGTGTGTGTGTGTGTGTGTGTGTGTGTGTAGTGTGGTGGGGCCTCCTGTAGTGTGATATTAACCCAAGGTCCTAATTGAGGCTGTCGTTGGTACCGAACCTAGCTATCAGCCTCTGCTTAGCGACTCTGCGTTGTTGTGTATCCCGAAGTCCGTCTTGGAGGACATTTACCCAAAGATCCGAGGCCGATTGTCCTTGACCGCTGAAGAGTGCCCCACTGGGAGGGACCATTCTTGTCTGGCAATTGTTGCACAGTGTCCATGCAAGTGTTGTCATAGCGTCTGCATGGTTTTGCCAATATACCATGCCTCGGAGCATCCTTGCTTGCAGCGTATGAGATAGACAATGTTGGCCGAGTCACATGACTATCTGCTGTGCACGTGGTGGGTGGTGTTCCCATATGTGATGGTAATGTCCATGTTGAAGATCTGACATATCTTGCAGTGATCTGACATGTTTTGCCATGATAGGGTTGTATAGTGCTATGGTCAATGTTGTCCTGAAGGCTGGGTAGTTTGCTGCGAACAGTGGTCTGTTGAAGGTTTGATGGTTATTTCAAGGCAAGAAATGGAGGCGTGGGGAAGATCTTGGCAAAGTGCTCATTGTCATCGATAAGGTGTTGAAGGCTGCGAAGAACATGGCATAGTTTCTCCTCCCGTGAAATACTGGATGATGAAGGATACCCTATCGGTTGTATCCTGCGTCCCTCTTCTGAGGTGGTCATTATGGTTTGTCGCTGTGGCACATTGGAACTGTGATCAATGAGTTGAGCATCATAGCCTGTTCTTATGAGGACAACCTTCAACACCTTTGTGTGTCTGTCTCGTTCCTCCTCATCCAAATAGATTCTGTATATGCGTAGGGCTTGTCTATAGGGGATGTCTATTTTAATATGTTTAGTGTGGAAACTAGAGAAATGAAGCATCACGAGGTTATTCATGGGTTAGCGGTAGAGTGAGGTACTGAGGTGTCTGTCCTTGATGGAAAAGCGTGTGTCCAAGAATGAGAGTGATTCTGAAGAGTAGTCCGTGATAAGTCTGATGGTGGGATGAAACTTGTTGATATTTCTACATAATTGTTTCAGTGATTCGTTGCCTTGAGTCCAAAGGAAGAGGTTCTGTGCAGCAAAGAAATCTTGTTCGAACCTATGCATGAAAAATTGGCATATTGGAGAGAAAATCTTGTTCCCATGGCTGCTCCATGTGTCTGGATGAAGAACTGGTTGTTGAAGATGAAGGTGTTGTGGGTGACGGTGATGTGGATGAATTATGGGATGGCATCTGGAACTTGGCAATTGGTGTTGGTATTGAATACTGAGGCTATTGCGGTATGTTGTCATAATTGGGGATAGCTAGTGTAGACTGCCATAACGTCCATTGTGATGAGGATTATTACTGGTTTGACTGGTCCGTTGGTGCTGGGTTTCTATAATGAATCTGTATGTCGCAATAGAAGCTGGGGGCTCCCTGAACAATGGGTTTCAAGATGCCCTCGACATAGGCAGAGAGGTTCTCACACAGGGTCCCATTTCCTGCTAATGGGACATCCAGGTGTGTTGCCTTTGTGTATCTTTGGAAGGCAGTAGAAGTCCCCTTTGCAGGAAGTATGTGGGATGAGAGTGTGTAGGAGCCTCTGAAGGACTGGATCTAAAGTCTTGACCAGTCTGTTCAGTTGACGGGTGTGTCCTTTGGTCGGTTTGGCAGGTAGTCCCCTGTAGTGTTCCTGGTTGTTCAGCTGCTGGTACACTTCCTTGTAATAGTCTGTTCTATTTTGTACGATCATGACTCCTCCTTTGTCCGCTGGTTTGATGACAATGTTGCAATTAGTCTTGAGAGCATGCATTGTGCTTGGGTGACATTTTGCACTACCTTATGAGTGTGGCTGATAAATCTGGCATTCACACATTCTCTGATGGCTTGAGCATACCTGTCAAGACCTGGGGTCCAATTCGAGTCCTTCTTTGTCCGCTCTCTGGATCTCTCTGTCAACATATTTTAATAATTTGGTTACAACATTTTTTTGTGGGCCTACAAATGATAGTAGGTTGTCTCATTGGGTTTGCTGTTGACATCTTGGAAGAATTCCTGGAGTCTCATTCGTTCGATGAATTTCTCTGTGTCTGCTGCGAGAACAATGGGGTCCATTTTGGTGGTGGGGTAGAAATTTAGTCCTCGGCTGACAACTTCAATTTAACAGCATCTTAGGTTTGTTTAGTACATCCTCATCAGTGGTGTGACCCTTTGATCTTTTCCTTATAAATTCTGACACTACCTCTCTCACTAACATCTGAAGAAGGAGTAAGAGTCCGAAAGCTTGTGTTTTCTAATAAATCTATTGGACTGTAACCTGGTATCGTGTGATTTCAGATCCATCCACCCCAGTCCAACACTGGCACCTCCACATCAAAACATCTTAAGACATTGGGTTAATTGAAATGAAACATATTTTAATAAGGATGGTCAGTTATTCCTGCAGTTTTCTGTGTTTTGGAAACCTATTTGTTGAATAAATAAGAAACAAAATTTATATAAAAACCTGTTCTAGAGTTTAATCATAATGTGTTCTGTAAAATATGACTATTGCTTCTTGATGTGGACCATGGTAAGGCAAAAGATACATGCAGTGACCTACAATAAGAAATATTTCCTTGATATTTTATTATTCTCAATCTTGAAGCAGTCTTAGATTCAATTCATGTTCTGTTTTGTATTTGTGATTAATCCAATGTTCCTTGTCTTATACAGTTACATTTGAAATGCTTATTGACATGGTGGCCAGGACCTTCATTATGTGCAAATGTACTTAATGATGACATATCAATAATGTTCAAACATGCCTGAAATGTGATTCACTATACTCTCCATATAACTATGAGAGAAACAATAATTAATAGGGAATTGAAGTCAATATTTATTCATTAAGCAGGTCCAATCAATTATTAAACAAGGGGATAAGTCATTACTGTACTGTGACGTGGACTTTATTTGTTTGATCAATGTCAAAACATCTAAGAATCTAATAAATTCCTCTGCTCGTGCCACTATTGCAGTGCTAAGTTTGAAATATGATTTTTAATAGATCAGTTTGTTTGCATCAGTGATAAAAAAAAGGTGAAACAGAGAACACCATCAACATATTTTAATAATTTGGTTACAATATTTTTTTGTGGGCTTACAAATGATAATCTTCATGCTAATTCAGAAAGAAAGTGCATACTTGTGATAGTTTTGACTGGACTAATTCATAGGATGATGTGTCAGTATGCCTTAGTGTAGTGACCACAGGCTCTTCTGCAGTATTAAACCCAGGTTAACAACCTTTAGATCCAACTGGCATTATACAATAATAAAAATCCATATTTATCAAAAATACAGCATTTATTTAGTCCCTGTCCCGAATTTAAGACATTCTAAACTGTTTCACATTCACTGGAGAACATTTAAAGTGAATCATCATTAGTAAGGGACGGGAAGAGGGCAACCAATGGACAGAATTTATTTTTGGCAATGGATGTGTTACCGGGAGACACGGCAGGATCCTGACTTCAGTTCCATTGGGGAAGGCTTGCCAGAAAACAGTGCTCAATGTTCTTGCCAATGTTCTGGGGACATGCATTCAAATTCCACGATAGCATATAGAGCAATTTTTGTTCAATACAAAATCTGGAATTAAAACTTGGTTAATGCATGTACAGTGTCAATTGTCATAAAAATTCTATTGGATCATAATGTCATTTAGGGAAGGAAATTTCACGTACATAGGCCATATCCACAGCAAGTGGGTGACTCTTGACTACACTCTGGGCATTTAGAGTTGGATTGTAAATGCTAGCAAAGACACCCACAAATAAACAAAAACATTGTGTTTTAGTCCCGACAACTTTTTAAGCATAGGTGAGATTGTTAACAGTCAGGTACCTGAAATACGTATATTTTTTAGATTATATTTTACAATCTATACTTATTCATATGCTATTAATGTATTTTCTTTAATTAAAGAAGCAATCCAAGGTAAATTGATCTAAATTTATAAATTGACACAGTCATCAATTTTGCTCATAATCCAAACCTAAGAGATGTAATTTTGCTGAAAGATTGGTCAAAGAATATGGTTGCTTTTCTGTTCTGATAGGTTAGTGAAAATCTAACTTTTAGGAATGTAAACAAGTATCACAGAAAATAAGGAGTAATGACAAACAAAAGCTGTTGCAGTGAATTGGATACTATTCTTTCACCCTTTGAAACTGGGGCCTTTTTTACAGCTCATTTCAAAATACTTTTTCTCACTTGCCACTGTAAGGGTTGAGAGTAAAATAGTCTTAACTTATTTCTGGTGTATTTAAGCCCAGCGTCAGTGTGGAAAAACTGATTAAAGTCAGTTTAAAGCAAGGACTGAAATATCTTAACTAAAATCTTCTATAGTAAATAGTAATCTCATTGTAATCTATAAAATCATATGTAACATTTATAACCTTAAAACAGGCTTTTGACTGTCTTAAGTGTCTACAATTAAAATATTATATTTAGAAAGGCTTCCTCATATTAGCTACTAATTGGCTTAAATCTGGAACAACAACAAACTAAAGCATAAATAACAGGCAATTTACAAACAATTTGTTACTACCTATTTACAAATTTAATCAGTCTCTAATATTTATCACAGGGCGTTCTTTTCAGAACAATTAGAGTTTGTGACCTTAAAGGGACACAGAATGTTGCACACATGCAAAATATAAACTCTGTTGTGATGAAGGGTTGATGTGAAATTCTGCAGAGCCTCAAAAGTGGTTGGTGAACTTGGATGTGGACGTCCCATCACCATTTCTGACAGATTTCCCTTTTGCCAGGAGACGAAAAGGGTTTAGGGTGTGAATCATACAGGAAGGCGATGTGAAGTTAGTACTGAGTTCAAACAGAACCAGTTACATGGATCTTAACTCATAAGTGTACAGGCCTCAAGTTCATGGAGTTCAAAGAAATGGGACCAGATTCGAGAGAACCATGGTAGGTTTCCTACTGCCTTCTTCCTGCATTGGTTGGTCTACCTTCATCCTGCAACCCTACACCCCACCCTGGAGTGAAATCTTGCAGTTCAAGATACTTTTTATGGAGACAGGTCTGGTGAGTTGCAAAATTTCCCACCTTGAATTAACTGTCCTGTTGCCCTTTCCACCCACCAGCATTAACATCCAAATGATCATCAGCAGCCATTCCTGACACTTGCAGCAGGATGCCACCACCAGACACATATTCCTCTTCCCTTCCTTGTCAGACTTCTGCGGGGCCCATTTCCTGGTCCACCTCTCCTCTGCTCCCAACCACCTCCCCACACCGTTACAGCACCTTCACATGCATTCGCTGAAGATGTAACATCTGTCTGCTTACTTCCACCCACCTCAACATCCATGGCTTCAAACGTGCCTTCCAGGTGAAGCAGTGATTTACCTGTACTTCACTCAATGAAATTGACTGTGCTTGCTGCTCACAATCTGCTCCATATTGGGGAGATAAAACACAAACTGGGCGATCACTTTGCAGAACACCTTCATTCTGTCCACAAAAATGACCCTGAGCTTCCAGTTGCCTGCCACTTCAACACACCATCATGTTCCCTGGCCAATATCTCTGCCTTGGGCCTGCTGTAATGCTCCAGAGAAACTCAGTGCAAGGTGGGGGAACATGATTTCATTTTCCACTCGGGAACCTTGTAACATTCAGGAGTCAATATCAATTTCAATAACTAGGACCTGAACACCTTCCTCTATGTCTTTACCCATACTCACACCCCAGGTCCTGTCATGACAGGTGCTCCTTTCAGCGCAACAAACTCATTTGTCATCAGCCTATGGTCCCCACTATCAGCCTTTCTCCTTCACGCTTACCAAAAACAGAAGTTGCTGGAAAAACTCAGCAGGTCTGGCAGCATCAGTGAAGAGAAATCAGAGTTAACGTTTTGGATCTGGTGACTCTTCCTCAGAACTTGATTTACAGCATCTGCAGTTCTCTCGATTTTTACCATTATTCATCTCTTTGTCTGCCTGTTTTTCTCACCCACTAGGTTCCATCTCCACCTATCACTTGCTCCTCCAATTCCCCAACCCCAACAACCCCACCCCTGATTTCAGCATAAATACCACCCTTTTCTAGCTGCCATCAATACTGAAGAAGGGTCACTGAACCAAAGGCGTCAACACTGCTTTCTTTCCACTCTTGCTGACAGACCTGCTGAGTTTCTCCACCAATTTCTGTTTCTGTTTCAAATTTCCAGCATATTTGTTCTTTGTTTTAATTTCATAAAGTTATCAAGCTTTGTTACAATCTGTAGGCTGCAGTTATTCTCTGTACATAACTACAAGTAAGTTCCAACAATATTTTATTAATGGATCTTGACAATACAAAACTATCTTATAAGGAAAACTGAAAGAACTGCTGATACTGTAAATCAGAAACAAAAACTGAGTTTGCTGGATAAGCTCAGCAAGTCTGCCAGCACCTGTGAAGAGAAATCAGAGTTAATGTTTCAGGTACAGTGACCCTTCCTCTGAACTCATTGTATAAGAAACTTGGGGCAGAATTATCCATAATGAGGCTATCATTTTCATTAGGTTTCATGGAGGCTCTCTCTCCACAAGCAGTGCTGGGAGAAAGTCAATGCCCTTCTTCACTTTGCAGGATAAGAGCAACCATCTTCACTCCTAGCTGCACTCATTCTATCCCTGGGGCTTCACCCACTACCATCCAAGCCTCTTGTTCTGCCACTCTCACTATTGCATGAAACACCTTTCCTCACGTACTCTCACCCTTCACAGGTAAGCATCAGGTAACTATAAAAGGACTGAGTGCCTAAAGAACAAGCAAGCAGCGCTGAATTACAGCCTGGTCCATTCCATGAGCTGACACTTGTTCCCGTATGCAAAAAGTCCTTACTGCAGCATTGCAATTGTGCATTCCAAAGTGCAGCATTGTAGTGCAGAAGCGTACTGTACGTGGGCCAGAAATGCACCATGACGGCACAAAGATTTTGGCACTTGTTAGATGCCAATGTGTGTGGATATGGGATTTGTCTTTCTGCTGCCCTAATGCATGTCCTGATATGTCAGTACCAGGTGATGGTCCAAAGGATCAGCCGGTGAACTAGAGTTGACAGGGAGTTGCTTTAACTTTCATATCAAAAACTCTTGGCGTCCAGTTTCTATCCATTTCATGGTACAATAGAAAACTGCATAGTGGTGATGTGAGATTCAGTGTTGACGAGGGTGATACTGAGTATTGTTTCATCTTAATATCCTCTCACAACACCCCTGTGGGAATCTTATCTCAAAGTCCAGCACTGTTGGAAAATGCCGCTGGTTGGTCCTGACATCAGAAAAGGCCTTGCTAGGCTTCTCACATGATTATCCTAGACTTCTCGCTTTCGTTCATGTTATTCAATAACTGTTAGGATTACATCCTTGAAGTTAAAGAAAATGCTACTAATCAATTTTAAAAGGACTTGTATTTATATAGTGAAGTAGAATGTCCTTAGGATATCCCAAACATATTCTACAAACAGCAAATGAGCTGCAGTATGTGTAACCTGATATAGGTTGAGGTATGAATGTTGGCTGGTCTGCCAAGAATGCTGTGTTCTTCTTTCAATGTGGAATCTTGTAAATCTCACTGAACTGACAGATCAGTGTTATATTTAATGTCTTGTCTGAAATATGATATTTCAGTGGTAAATATATTAAGCTAGTAATTGAGAAGCCTTTTAATTTTGTTAGCTATAAACATTTGCTCTCACAAGGGTGCCAGGAAGTCATTATCAAGGCCTTCTGAGGACGCACAAATGTGAGCTGAGGATTTTGAAATATTTTAGTAACCTAAAGTTCTGTTCTGGTTTGCACATAAAATGGATTTATACGTGGCCTCTCTTGTCCTTTCCTTTTTCTGAAATGTAACCGTAAAATTAAATGTTTGAACCTATCAATAAATCAAAGGACTGGAAATTCTTTGAATCTGATGATAAGCCTTGAGGCTGTAAATAGATCAAAAACTCAGATTGCCATTTCTATGGCAGATGACAAAAATAGATTCTTGAGGAAAAAATTGGAAGCTCACGAGTGTCTATATTTAGCAACTAAATTGAATTTCACTTTTTATATAGCCTAACGTGTACTGCCATCAGTATTCAAGGGGAATATATGAAAATATACAGAATATAATCAAATTAAATGATCAGACACGAGTCCCTCTGGGCTGAATTTTCCCATTTGTGTTAAAGAGCTTTGTTGAGTGAAATTCATGGTGCCTAGTCACCATGGCTCAGGGCAAATTTTCTTCTACAATCATTCACTCGTCACCTCATTTGTGATACATCCAAGCCCTCCAGCACCCTTCCCGGTGAAACCAAATGGCAAGAGAGGCTGAAGCACTTGCTATTGCAGAGACTTTCTGGTGTTAATATGATGGATACCATGTTATAAGGTAAGCTACACACCATCACATACATGAGAGGAGAAAATTCTCAAGCTATCTGGAGAAGGTCAATGTAATATAAATAAGGAGTCCTCACTATTCAATGAACTCAGTAAGCTTCATTGTGCTTTGCTGAGCTGCTCCCCATTACCATCAACAATAATATTCTTAAATCAACACTAGCTTTTATCTATCCTAGGCAACCAATTCCTTCCCTTTTCTTCTGCAGACTCTACTGGCACCCAACAAAACTGGGAGGAGAAGAAGTCCCAGCACTGGACATCCTCAGCTCCATGATCATTTCTGATGGGGAAGCTACTGAACCCATAGAGAAAGCATGTCAAAACTTTCACCCACACCCTCCACACTTCACCAGCTCAGAGACATTCAGTTTGGTGGTATTCTTGCTCGGCTCGGGAGCACAATCTAGTCGGCACTTCACTGACACGATTCTGTAGCTGCTGAGGAAGAGCTATTCAAGTCACTTTCACTCAAAGGACTGTCAGAATCCAGGCATCTGCATGGTGCCACACTGAAAGCAGTTCCTTGCTCGTGGCTATTAGTGACTTTACCAAATGCACAGGGAGGCTCAAGTGCTGAGGAAAACAGAAAGAGTAACTAAGTGAATGAGCAAAACTTGACATGTCAAATGTGAGATACTGTAAGGTTATGAATTTGGTAGAGAGAATTCAGGAACTGAATATAATTTTAACAGAGTCATAGACTCATACAGCATGGAAACAGGCATTTCATGCCCATTTGTCTGCAATGACCAGGCATCCCAACTGACCTAGCCCCGTATGCTAGAATTTGGCCCACATCCCATAAAATCCTTCCTATTCATATACCCATTCAGATGTCTTTAAATGTTGGAATCAAACCAGCCTCCCCCACTTCCTCTGGCAGCTGATTCCATACATGCACACCCTCTTCATGAAAATGTTACTCTTTAGGTCCTGTTTAAATCTTTCCCTCTCACCTTAAACCTACGCCCTGTAGTTTGCACTCCCCCACTACAGGAAAAAAAAACCTGGGCTACTTACTCTATCCTTGCCTTCATGATTTTACAAACTTCGATAAGATCAGTCTCCAGCCTTCAACACTCCAGAGAAAAAAAATCCCCAGCCTATTTAGCCTCTCCCTGTGACTCAAACCCCTCAGTCCTGATGACATCCTTGTACATCTTTTCTGCACTCTGTCAAGTTTAACAACAGCCTCCCTATAGAATGGCAACCAGAATTATATGCAGTATTCTAAAAGTGGCCTCATCAATGAACTGTATAGCCATAACATGACGTTCCAACTCCTGTACTCAATGCACTGACCAATGAAGGCATGCGTACCCAGCACCGCCTTCACCAACCTGTCCACCTGTGACTCCACTTTCAAAGAACTATGCACCTGCACCCCAGCTCTTTTTTTCTACAAAACACCCCAGGGCCCTAAATTAACTTTACTGTCCTGCCCTAGTTGGCCTTCCCAAAATATGACACCTCACATTTATCTAAATTAAACTTCATCTGCCACTCAAACTGAGTACAGAGGGATGTGAGGATTCTTGTGCATAAATTAGAAAAGCTAACATCCAAGTTCAGCAGGTAATAAGGAATGCAAATGACATGTTGACCTTCAATTCAAAGGTCATGGAATATCAAAATAGAGGTCTTTCTAAAACTTAATTGGGCACTATTTAAACCACAACTAGAATACTGTAACAACATTGGACCCTTATCTTAGGAAAGATACACTGATATTGGGGCAATCTAGGGAAGATTCTTAAGGTTGATCATAGGTATGGATGGATTCCCTTTTAAGGAGAGATTCAGTAACTTGGCCCTGTACTCCTTGGAGTTTGGATACATAATTTTAAACACATAAGATCATTAGCGGACTTGACAGGGTAAATGCAGAGAAATTGTTATTCTTTGTGGGAGTGTTTAAAACCAGATGCGATAATCTCAGGGAAAGGGATCACCCAGGTAGGACAAGGATGAGCAGGATTTTCTTCTCTTGGAAGAAAGCAAATCTATGGAATTCTTTACCACAGAATGCTATAGTTTTTTTTTAATGTATGTTCAGGGCTGAGACAGGTTTTTAATCAGTAAAGGAATCAAGGATTATGGGGAAAAGCAGGAAAATGGAATTGGGGAATTGAGCCATGACCTCATTGAATGGTAGAGCAGATTTGATGGGCTGAATGACCTACTTCTGCTCCTACATCTTATGGTCTTATGTCAACAACATGCAGGTTTATCAGAAACAATGAGGCAACAGAATCCACTACACTTTGACTCAAACAAACAGGTCAGATCAAGAAAACAGACTTCTTAAGAATGAAACCCAAAGGAACAAACACATCCCAATTCTGCCGCCTCTCTAAAGTGCACAAGGCGAAAGTCCCCCTCAGGCCCATAGTCTCCCTACCAGGCACTCCATCGCACAGATTAGCCAAAGAACTACAAAGAAGACTCAGGCATGTAGTTAACAAGTCAGCCCACTCTATCTACTCAGCCCAAGAATTCCTCAACTCCATCAAAGACATAAAGATAGAAGTTGAAGAGACCATGATATCGTTTGATGTCACTGCCCTATTCACATCAATAGACATTCCACAAGCAAGGGAAACAATGACAACACTACTTGAACAAGAACATGATCCCAGTGAAACCATATCCAAAGACAACATGCTCAAACTATTGGACCTATGCCTGACCACCCACTTCACTTTCAATGGCCAAACATATGAGCAAATCAATGGGACAGCCATGGGATCACCTATCTCCGGAGTCATGGCAGAAGCAGTGATGCAAAGACTAGAAAGGGAACTGCCCTTCTGCAAATCCAACCCAAACGAAGGATACGCTACATAGATGACACCTTTGTCATCATTAAATGGACCAAATTAGAGGAGACACAAAAATATATAAACAACACCCTCACTAGAATAAAATTCATCAGAGAGGAGAAGAACAAACAGCTCCCTTTCCTGGACAACATCATGGAGCACAAGACACGTGGGGAACTGAAAACAAAAGTACACAGAAAAGCCACACAAATAGACCAGGTACTGGCCTTCAACAGTAACCATCCCAGCACACACAAACGAAGCTGCGTGTGAACACTCTTTGATAGGGCAACAACACACTGCAGCAACACGGAACTACAGCGAGAGGAAGAAGAATGCCTCTTCCAGGTTTGCAAGGATAATGTATATCCAAAGAATTGGGTCAGAAGATGCCTACACGAACAGCATCAGAAAGAGACTACACGCCCTCTCGTCACACTACTCTATATCAGGAACACGTCGGAATTCACCACAAGACTACTACGACTGCTGGGCATCAGAGTGGCACATAAGCCCACGTCAACCTTACGACAACTGCTCACCCAAACCAAGGACCCACTCCCTGCCATGGATAGAACCAATGTCATCGACAAGATTCCCTGCAGAGACTGTGAGAAACACTACATCGGACGAGCAGGAAGGAAACTAACAACAAGGGCACACGAACACCAACTGGCTACAAAAAGACACATCCAATACTCACTCATCTCAATCCACATGAACAAGGAGAACCACCAATTCAATTGGGACAACACCAAGATCCTGGGACAGGCTAGGTAGAGACAGGCATGAGAATTCCTAGAAGCATAACAGTCCACGAAACATGCTATTAATACATTTAACTCGACCCCATATACATTCCACAATGAAGGAAACCTGGAAGAGAGGAAATCCATCCCAACAGACCCCAGAGTTTAAAAACCAGGCGGGAAAACACACCAACATTTCATCAGAGTCTGCACTGAAGATGTTATCAAGCATGGTAACAAAACGTCTATGAAACAAGAAACCAGCTCAGTGAGCCAACCAAATTCAACAACCTCAACACCCACAACCCGAGCTACAAATCTACTCCAAGGCCTTATCAGAAACAGTTGGTAAACTAGATCTAAGGATGGACGAATCCATCAACATTGTCAATATTTTGCTGGCTCGGTCATGTGTGCTGTCTACTTGGGCTGTCTACATGGACAGACCGGCTACTGCTATGGAGAGCCAGGCCCAGCACACTCAGTGTCTGTCACAGCCACACATACAATCATTCAGACAATAAAAATATGCTGAAATAAATAGGCCTATGTGTACTGTGGACTGGCCAGGGGATATTTGCCATTTAACTGACGAGTAACACACTGAAAAGAAGTCCAAACTTAACTCATTCCTCCAGGAAGCAGGTCTCAATAAGGGTTTTCATTGTGTTTCTGACAGCTGTGAATAGCAGGAGTAAGGCTACCATATTTGGGCTCTGGTCATTCTTCTCCAACACTTTTTGGGATATTCAGCTGCTGCTCTTCCCTCTGGAGGCTGTGCAGCAGCTGCTGGATGTTCTTTTTGTTGCTGGGCTTGGTGACAGTATTTCAATTGCTGTCATCATCAATGCTGACATCTCATGGCCAGCAACACCAGAAGATATCCTTCAGGCATTGATTCCATCTGAGGTGAGTATCAGACAATTTGTGGGGAATGTCAGAAATAGAATCGCATTTCAGTAACGATTTCTCATGTCAATCATTATGAATTAAGATGTTAAGGCCTCATACGTTGTATCAAGGAGGCTTCAACTTTGCAAGAAAGCCAATGTCATGCCTTGATAAGGAGCTCTGAGCTCTGTAACCTCATGTAGATGCATGTTGCAGAATCATTGTCTGTATTCTATATTGTATGATTCAAACAAAGGCACATTTCCCCTGTGGTGGTGCCCCTTCCTTAAAAAAAAAGCCATTTTTCAACATTAGAGAACGTGTAATCAAATACTTATTTAGTTGTGGAATATTGCGGCTTGGAAGTGTTGTGCTCTGGTACCAAGTCTGAAGAGCAGTGCAGAAATGGAAAAGCCAAGTGAGACCTCTGCATGGCATCTGCATAACTTTGCAAATTTGACATCTGATACTTTGATGTGAAGTATGTAAAGATCATGATTGCTGAAGGCCATAACGTTAATAATTGGCAAAAATATGGGCTTTCAATAGAATCTATTGAAACTGATAATCAATTTGGGTACTGTCAATGTCATTCAACTTCTAACCTCTTTAAAGTCTTCGGTGAAACATGGATAAAAAAGGTTGAATTACAGAGGCAAGGTGAGAGTAACTGCGCTGGACATGTTGCGGTATCAGGGAGCCCTAATTTGGACTGACAAGTATCAATTGTTGTTTTCAATTCATTTGTGGGATGTAGGCATCGCTGGCTGGCCAGCATTTCTTGCTCAAAATGTCAATTTGTGCCCACAAATGCCAAGCAATTATTATCTCCAATGAGAGATAATATAATCATAATCTCTTGACATTCAGTTGCATCGACATCACTGTATCTTTCACAATCAATATCTTGGGGGCTTACCGTTGAACCAAAAACAGAACTGAACTAGCCATAAGAAATGGTTATCAGAGCAGGTCACAGACTAGGACCCCAGCAGTGGATAATTCAGTGCCTGAGTCCCCAGATCTTGTCCACTATCTGCAAGGCACAAGTCAGAATTGTGACTGAGTAATCCCTACTTGCTTGGATGAGTGTAACAACACTCCAGACGTTTATCGCTATCTAGATCAAAGCAACTCTCATGATTGGCACCACATGCATAAACATTCATGCCCTCCATCCCCAACACAGAGAAGTAACAGAGTGTCCCATTTATAAAATGCACCATACGGCACTTTCAAAAGCCAGGACAAGCCAGGACAAGGGCGGCAGATATATGGGAAAACCACCATTGCAACTTCCTCTTTAAGCCTCTTGTCATCTGACTTGAAAATATATTGCCATTCCTTCCATGTTGCTGAGTAAAAATCCTGGACCTCCTCCCAAATGGTATTGTGAGTGTACTATACTGAAAAGGTTACAGCAGCTCAAGAAGGCGATACACTGCCATCTTCTCAAATGAGGGATGGGCAACAATGCCTCCACTCTATGAGTGAATTAAAAGTAAATTTAAGGCAAATGGGTGACATTACAGAAGCCAAATAGAAAAACAACTTACTCCATCCAATGTGCATGCCTTGGCAGCCTTTTTTCCTCTTCATCGCACGGCTGAGTTAGGTGTGACTATGGCAAAGCTTCAGCTTTGGGTTCTTGTCAGTGAGTTGTAGGACCCAGCTGAGACTAACAATAATCCCCACATCCTTCATGTTTCCTTTTGTGTTACTGTCCTTGTATTCCCCAATTACTATTAAGTTAAGCCCAATGTTTCTGTTTAGCCCCTTTCTAGCACTGTTAATGTTCCCCATTTACCTTTGTTCCCCACACTTTACGAATTGCTGTCCCCAGTCTTCTTACATTAAAGCTAGGGTCATCATGAATTACCCCACCTTTCTCTCGCAGCACTCTATCCAATCCGCTGTGTGACATCCCACCTATCTAGAATTATCTTTCTGTCAGTGATGCAGTCTAATGAAAGCCAAGCCCAGATTTAACCATCTACTTTCTCCTAGACTGCATAGACTTCCCTATAATGAGCTCTTTATGCATTAATACCCAAATCACCAGGGCTGAGCCCCTGGATTGAGTTGGGAGTACAACTCTGACTGAACATGGCAAAAGCTCCAGGCTGATATCTCTACAGTAGTCCAATTGATCTACCCATAGTCCACAGACTGGTTACATTTGCACCTGCAAGACTGACTATGATCCAATCTCCAGGCTTGCAAAGACACTGAACCTCAGACTTTGGTCAGACCAAGTGTCACCTGCACAGATATCAGAAAAGCCCCTTTACTGAGTGGGACAGTTCCCCTGACTGATGACAATGCCTCTTCACTCCATTTGACTTTCAGATATGTCCATTAATTTGAATAATCATGCATTTGCTGCCTAAGCTGCTAGCACATATTACAGCTGTAAAATGGACACAGTTTGGTGATAGATTCATCTCCTGACTGTTCAGGGTTCAGGACAGTGACAAGCTACATGTCCCTCCATTTGTGCTAAACAGCAATGCAAGCCAAAGAGGTTGACAGCTTTGAAGTCAGTGCAAGGTGATTGTGTGCTAAGAGACATATCAGACACTCTATATCTATTTACGAGGTTTGCTTGTGTCGCTTTGCACAAAATGAACGGGCAGAAACTAACAAAACAAAAGGGAGCATTATCTCTAAAGTGAGGTCCTGAAGAGCTGAAGTGGTCTGTGACTTGTCCCAAAAGCAGCCATGATGATGTTGTCAGGCTGATGTGTCTGTGATGCCCAAAGATGTGGGTGGAGTGTTGGAGAGAAGTGTTCACAGAGCATAGAGAGAAATGGTGATGATGGTTGATGGCCCAGATCAGCAAATAGTGACCTGTGGCACCAGGTAACTGCTCTGACTTACATGTGAGGAATTTGTGCGTTCTAGTTCCTCAGGGAAGGAGGGAAGAACAGGGGAGATGCATAGAAATGAAGTGGATTTGCTGTTACTGAGATGCAAATGTGTGCAAATAATGTGGTGACTATTCATTAGCCAGATTCAAAACTTGCTGCCTAAACTTTAAGGGGAACATCCAGCAGGATTGTTTGCTCAATGTGAGGAATCTGATTTCTCCAATCTCAGAGCATTTTTTTCAACTATAAGATAATAAAATGTGAGGCTGGATGAACACAGCAGGCCAAGCAGCATCTCAGGAGCACAAAAGCTGACGTTTCGGGCCTAGACCCTTCATCAGAGAGGGGGATAGGGAGAGGGAACTGGAATAAATAGGGAGAGAGGGGGAGGCGGACCGAAGATGGAGAGAAAAGAAGATAGGTGGAGAGAGTATAGGTGGGGAGGTAGGGAGGGGATAGGTCAGTCCAGGGAAGACGGACAGGTCAGCGAGGTGGGATGAGGTTAGTAGGTAGATGGGGGTGCGGCTTGGGGTGGGAGGAAGGGATGGGTGAGAGGAAGAACCGGTTAGGGAGGCAGAGACAGGTTGGACTGGTTTTGGGATGCAGTGGGTGGGGGGGAAGAGCTGGGCTGGTTGTGTGGTGCAGTTGGGGGAGGGGTCGAACTGGGCTGGTTTAGGGATGCAGTAGGGGAAGGGGAGATTTTTTTAATTGCCTATACCACTCAAAGCCTGTGAAAATTCCACCCCAAGAGAAAATGATCAGATACAAAAAAGAGGAAGATGTCAAATTCCTGTAGGATATAAGTAAATCTCTCTCCAGAAGTGGTCTGTTTCTCTGTTTGGCAGAAAAAGGAGATGTGGACTTCTGGAGGCGTTGTGTAAGCTGGCTACAAAAAGTTTAAAACCTGGAAATTGGAGGCACCAAAGAATTGGACGCTTTCCCAGAAGTGGCAAAACTATGAACTGGGGAATTATTGTTTGGGTAGTTGAAAATGAACTCTGTAAAGCTGCACCATCATGATTTTGCGGCCGATGGGGGAGAAGATTTGTAGAAGTGAGTCTTGCTGATGTTAATTGTGTCCATGAAACTCAAGTGAAAGCTGTAGTTGGTTAGAAGTCCTGACCTCTCCTACTTGAATAAATAACAGCATACTGTGGGGCAGTGTGGCGTACATCATGGAATGCTATACATGATAAAAGGGAATTCTTGTGGCTATGCATGATGTGCTTTTCTTGTATTGATTATATAAAGACTTTTGATTTTAAGTGTTATGGTCAATCATTTATGTTTTATTTTCATTGCTCCTGATTTGTTTTAAAGTAGTAATTTTTAAAAGTGAAATCATGGTAATTTGTTCTTTGCTGATTTGTAAATTTAGTTATTTAGGTTTGCCCATGGGACAGTCTGCTGAAGTCCCTATAATGCAACAGACAGCAAATGTGATATATCCTTTAGCTCACAATATTGATGAACAGTTATGAACAGCATGATATTCTAATAGAATGCTTAGTCAAAAAATACATTTTCAAGGCACTTTAGAGGTTGAAATGTTTTATTGGATAATGTCTTGCTGTTTTAGTTGTTGTGGTTACTATTAGTCTATAGAAAGCTGGATTGTAGGAACTTAGCTTATTTTAAACTGCTACCCTTGTCTTTCACCTCTTCAACTTATGACTGTCAGCACACTCTCTGTATTTCAAAAGATAACTACAGTTTAACTGAGAAGTCATATGAAGAGTAGAATTCCACATTTTCACATCAGACTTTATTCAAATTAAGGCTTTGGATAAATGTTTTGCCTTGTTCCTCTTCTTGCTTAAATTCAAAAACTTATCAACTCAAGAATTTTCTCAAAAGCCCAATTTAAGCTTCTGTGTTCAAATTATTTGAAGACAACTAATTTTGAGAATAAAAATCAGATCCCCACTTCAGTTAGGCCAAAATTATGAGATCACAATTCAAGCCATGGGATAGCTATAATTAAAATGTTAATCAACATTTTTCTTCGTCTGACAATTCCTAAAAAGAGAATAAACATGTATGTGTTTTCCACTTTATCTCTACTTCAGGATGTCCCAAGTCTATCATAATCAGTAAGATAATTTTGAAATCACATAGGGAAATACAGTAGCAATGTGCACATGGAAAGACCCATGAACAGTAATTAGCAGGTGATCGGATCATTATTTTTTTGGAGTTGGTTAAGAGAAGAATGTTGGCCAAGACAATATTGAAGGAAGCCCCCTATTCCTTTTTGAACTGTGCCACAGAATCTTTGGCATCCATCTCAGCAGGCAATATCAGCTAATTTTACATTGCAGCTAACACATCAGGCTTCATTATCTTTGTATTCATTTTTATTCCAATTGGAAAGAACACACAGGGAGAACTTTATGCATCAGTGCATTATAGCATTACTTTTGTTTAGGATCCTGACCTCAACAGATGTCACTTGTTTATTTCTAAGTTATTCAGGTAAACTTTGTATTGAAAATCCATTATGGCTGGACAATGTGCTGTGCTTATTACAGTGAGAGAATTAGAATAAGGCCATAGATACAGGAGCAGAATTAGCAGAATTGAGCTCTGCCATTTGATCGTGGCTGGTAAGTTTCTCACACCCTCTCTCCTGACTTTTTCCATAACCTTTGATCCCCTTAATAAACAAGTCTCAGCGGTACATCTCTGCTCTTGTATCTTAACCCTGTTGAAATGAATGCTAACATTGTATTTGCCTTCCTAACTGCCAATTGAAATTGTATGTTAACCTTAAGAAAATCCTGAATGATGACTCCTAAGTCCCTTTGTCCTTCAGAATTCCAAAGCCTTTCCCCATTTAGAAAATGGTCTACCCCAATATTTTTCCTACCAAAGTGCATTGCCCTCACACTTTCCCACATTGTATTCAATCAGCCACTGCTTTGTCCATTCTCCAACCCTGTTCAAGTCTCTTCTCAGCCTCCTGCCTCCTCAACATTACCTTTCCCTCCACCTATCTTTGTGCCATCTGTAAACTTAACAACAATGCCCTCAGTTATAAGAGAATTCTTCAGAAAATTGTTTTAGTTAGTTCCAGGAAATTCCAAGTAGTTAAAGGACCTATAATTATTCTCAGCTGCGATTTTTATGATGCAAATTACTTAGGATGAATGCCTTTTGTAGGGATATTGAGAGCAGAATCAATAAGGTTTAGGATTGATGTGCATCTTCTGAATATGATAGTAGATGAATTGAATTTCCATTTTTTTACAAAGTTACAATGTCAGATGAAATAGCCCTTAAGATACACCTGTCTGCATTGTTTTGTTTATTTCATATTGTCGCATAACGTGTTGAATATGGGAAAAATATTTTATTTCTGTGGTCATTAAATAGAACTATTATGCTTGATTTGAAAACTTTACATAAATCCACAAAAAAAAGTTTTGCCATTATGACTCCTGGGCATTTTTTCACTGGGTCAATAGCACCCATAGCACGATCTATTTTGACATTAATCGTCAATAGACTTCAATGAGGTGTTTCAGCAGAGAATAGAGAATAGAAATTGGTTGTTAACATCACAAATCAGAGCTTACAGTCTTGTCCCAAATACAAGCATGACACACTGCCTAACAAGGACTAATGTCCATCAACCATACTTTTAAACATACTGGCCATTAATTTTGGAAAGCATTGTTTGCCAGTTATTGTTGCTGTGGATGTGACGACGCATATTTTCAGTTTATATTTTGTGTAGGCCCTTTCTCTTCTTTGCCTTGTCTACTATAAATCTAGATCCATCAATGAAAAAGAAACAAATAAAGTAGCCACTGTTTACAGGCTGCAATTAAACCATTCCTCCAAACTTACAGAAGTGACAATAAGTGTACAGTAATACCTCAAGCATTTGGCTCCAGGAATTTTAACATCTGTTCAGTAAAGTATGAACTATAGGCTAATAGGTTACTGCTGTGATTTGCAATAGCAGTAAGAATTGTCAAACCACTGGGGCATTTTTCATTTTACTGCATGCTGCATTGATTTTTTTTATTATTGATATTTTTTAATGTGAATATCCACTTTACTAAGGGATGACTCTCAGTGACTGAAAAGAAAAAGAGAATCTCAACACTACTTCTCCTTGAGTATTTTATTTGCTTTGCAAAATAATTTGTGATTGTGATTTTAAGAATTTTTTTGAATGTATGGATGATTTAGGTGCATTCACTGAAACAATTTTTGATAATTAGAAGAAACTAACAATATAACAAAGGAAAAGCAATGCACAAAGGATAGATAATATAAGGTATATCGTGTGTGGAAAATTGGGGAATGGTGATATATAACTCACTTAAATTATTTATAGTATTATTGCAATCAGTTTCATGTAAATGCGATATCCTTTAACAAAGTTATTCCAAATGCATAATTTATATAATGTGGCAAACAGATGAAGTTAGTAAAACTTATTAGATGGACCAATAGAAGAGTAGATTATTTGCTATGGTTTCTATCAGATTAATAGGCTTTATAGGACACCAGCACAGTGCCCTGAGAGTGCAGAGTGATTAGAAGGACAATGAGTTTAATATTAGCCTGTAAATATATTGGGCACAATTTTCATTTTATTTTGGTAATTATATGCAGGCATTATTAAATAGATGCCAAGAACATGGCATTGTTCACTTTATATGGTGTTTAAATGAAATCTCGAATCAAACAAATTCTCAGTACAACAGAAGTCACAAATAATTTTATCCTGATTTGCTTTAAAAATCTTGCTACTCGGGAGCTTGCTATTACTTTCCACCAGAAACAGAGGCCTATGTAATCAAATGCAATTCTGTAGAATTTATTTGCAAATCTGCATATGTGTATCTTAATTTGGGGCTTTGTCGGTTTTTTTTCAGTGGCATTTATAGCATATTGAGTCAGTTCTGATATATTATGGCATTTAGCAAAATAAACTTGTAGTAGTTATTAGCCTTAAGTATTTCAATGAACTAAACCTCTCATACACCGTTTTATTTGTTTAAATACTTTGCATCCAATCCATGTGAATTAAAGCTTCTGATTTGACTGGCTGTGAAAGCACATACAATATTAGCAAATGAATAAGGGTGTCAGGGGTTATCAACTGCATAATTACCTAACAATTCACTTTGCATTACACAGAGGCTGTTGTGGTACCTCAGCAGCCACCTGCTTAGTGGATTTAAGATCAAAGAGTTAGTTCCACTGACACAAATGTTCATGTATTAATCTATTGCATAACTCTTCACTTTATCAAGTAAACTGGCCTGCCTTTTAGCTGACAGTAAATGAATGTGATAAACATTCACTTTGGGATCCCAGTGACACCACTGTGTCATTTTTATTTATACAATTGGGGATTATAAACCGCATCTAGGGTCATTTTCTTAAGTTAGTCCTTCATGAAGGGTTTGCCAGAGGCATCTATGCAATCTGTGCTGGATAACTTTTACTAGAAAAAATACAAATAATTAGCAAGGATGTAGAAGATGCATTTTGCTTGCTGAAGTCTTGTGGCCTGAAGTGATGGTAAAGCAGAAAGTAAGATAAAACATAACATTTTGCATTCAGCAATTAGTCACTCAGCAGAAAAGAAATAACTTTCTACCAGCAAAGGCAACTGGGTCAAGAGGGTAATGATTTAATTTTTTTTCATTAGAATGAATTACAGACCCTAACCTGGGGCTACTTCCATATCAAATTGAAAGACAGCCATTCTGAACTTCATTTACATTTGCAATTTATTTTGAGCCACAATAGGGGATGTGCTCCTGAAATTACTCCCCCTTCTCCCCCACTGCCCAAAATGAAGAGTACTTTAAATATGAAAGTAGTGATCATTTCCTGGATTTGATTGTGTGAGAATCTGATTGACAACAGCCTCTATGGCTCCAGTTTGAGTTAATAGACAAGTGCTTATTCCCAGCAGCAGTAAATGGTGGATGAATGGAAACAGGTACTGTTTGATGGCAGAAAAGGACAATGAGGTTATGGTGGTGTCAGCGGCCTGCTATCCCTGATAAGCCTAACCTTTTGTGCCACTGGTCTCCATTGATGACAGATGGTGATGCTGTCCTGGCAAAATTGTTACCTTCATGTGACATACAATATGTACATGCCCCGATTTTCCAGGGGAGTCTCCAGATGTCCCTCAGTAATTGACAGCAATGAATTGTTCTGCTGGTGATGAAGTGTGCCGTGTGCAGTATGATAGCCAGCCTTGCCAGAAAGATAAAAAGAAACATATAGAAAAAAACTGTTAGAATTTTAGTGAAAGAGCAACATGTACTACAGGTGTTTTAATTTCAAATGCACCACACAAATTCTCAGAATCATATATAATGCTAATTCATTATAGAATTATATAGTTCAGTTTATTGTTCTCATTTTTGGCTCAGCACAAGTTTTCTAGTCACATTTGTTTGCCTTCATGAATTTGTGAGAACATTGCAGTTTTATGGTATTCGTGACATGAACTGCTCCACTTAAAGAAAGGCCATTTTTCAACAAAATGATGGCTAACCAATAAGCTTTTAATTTTTGACAATAAGAAACAAAATTTCTCGCAACTGTTGTTCCATAAATATGACAGCTGTGCACTCATTTGAAGTCTGGTCTGCAGTAAAAGAATCATAATTTCTGTATAATTGCACAAGCTTTAAATATGAACTTCATTGTTCTTTCCTGAAAAAAATGTGATGCTCAGTGCAAGTGATGTAAGTCTTTGTCCTTAATCTAGATAGCCTACATTTAACATTGCACTGTATCTCTTTCTCATCTGTTTGAAATAATTGTTGCTATTTTTTATTTATAAAATATTTTAGTTGTAAATGTTTGGTAATCTGAAGTATGTATTAGTCTAACTGAACATTATAAAAAATTCCATATTTTGCACTTTTTAAGTTTTAACTGAACATTGAGCACACTTAAATCTTTATCAGTCACGGAGTGACATCCAGCTTTTGAAGAAATGTTGCACATCAATAGAAAATACCATCAGCCACTCAAAAATAGGAAACCAGCCGACTAAGGCAATATTATAGATCCTGAGCTATCCTGAAGGCATTTTTGCTCAGAATTACATATAGGTTTAGGGTTAATCCAGTGAGAGATTTTTGTAGTACTATTTGATGTGAATAAAATCAAGAATTCAGGCCTAAAATGCTGTCTTAAATAAAGTATTTCAGCACCTCAACTTGATCATATTCCTATCTATAAATATATCCAGCACAAAGACCACCTACTTTCATCTCCTTGGCGGCACTTGTCTCTACCCAGCCTTGGCCCATCTGCTGCTGAAACCTTCACTCATGCTTTTATTAGTTCCAGACCTGATTATTCCAAAACTGCCTGGACTGCCTTCTAATCTTTCATCCACCATATTCCAAAACTCTGCTGGCTGTAGTGTAAACTGCATGAACTTTCACACACCCATTATTCTTGAACTTGTTGACTCACAGTAACTCTCAATCCACCAATGATTCAAATTTTGAACTCATCCTCATATTCCAATTGCTCTGCAGTCTCACTATTTTCCACTTGTGTTTCTGTGATTCTGGTTACTAATATATCTTGTGTTACCTGTCCCTAAATTGTGGAACTTCCGCCATGTATTTTCACTCTGCTCTTTTAAGGCTCTCAGTAAAATCAACATTTAATGAAAAGCGTGTTAATTTAATCTCTTAATAGTTTTTCTATTGGTTTGCTTTTATTTTTAGTTTCATCACCATCCTGAAGTACCGCGGTATGTTTTCCCATATTAAAGGTGCAACATCAATGCAAGTTATTTTTGCTGATGTATGTGGACAATTTATATATACACAGAACTTTAAACCCCTGTGATTTTGAACTAAAACTTTGATTGTCCAGTTCCGGTAATAAACCAGAATATATTAGTTGTTGTTATTTTCCAAAATAAAGATGACAATTCGCTTGGAGCAGGGGACTAACTTTCTGCCTCGTAGTTCCCTTTAATCAATCAAAAAGCCTTGTTTTTGACAATTATTGTTCCTGGCCATCTCAGAAAGACCTGAAACGAGAGTCGTAATCCGCACTGTATTTTCCTTAATCTCTCTGAGAGGATCTGTCTCAGCATCATTATTTGCATTTCAGCTGAACTAACATTCCATCCCTAATAGACATGAGGAACAGAAGGTGCAGTTGCATCTGTCGCTCTTGATTGGGCTAAAATTATTATTTTTTGCTGCTGACTACAGTACCGACAGGGAGTGATTCTAGCATCGAGTGCTGACCTCGGCAGCAATTTAAACTCTTGAGCATCGACTCGAATGTTTTGGGAGCAATAGCAGCATTTTCCAGAGCACCGCAGAATCTAATTCGAGAATATTTTAGTCAATGTTTGCTCTCAGCCAGAGCATTTTGTGAAAATTACGAAACATTTAGCACATTAGGAAATTTAGAATTCTTTGGGAAGAAATTCAACATGCTCACCTATAATGGAATGATTAAAATTGTTATTCGTTGTCATAGAGTATATATCTAGGACATGAGAAATACGAGATTAATCAGCCCAACTGCAGAAGTCCATTCAAAACCAGTTGAGTGAAATTTGATTCGTGTCATAGTTTGAGCAAGATTCTTTTAATGACATAAAGTACGCAAGTATTTCAAGATTACAGACTGCATAGGGAAAACTAGAAGCATATTTTTATATAATTAATGAAACAAGATAATAAATATTTAACTGTGAGAGCATAACAGAAATATATTTTGCAAATTACTCAGGAAAACATCGAAGGCATTTGTACGAAGAAACAGATGCATTTAAATAGTACCTTTTTATTTCTTTACCGTTTACAAAACTAGGGCTGCTGTACATTACCAACAGTTAATTAGTAAGGCAATCCACTATACCACTTATTTTAATATATCCGTGAGTGCTAGATGCGCAAGTCGTTTTCAAGAAATTTGCATATTTATGCTGAAAAAAAAATGTGTGAAAGAGTGGGAGGCATTGTAATTCATCTCAGCTGCTCATTTACACTCGTCTTTTAGGCAGAGTAATCAGGAGCTGATGCTGAGATGTGGCGGCCACACCTGCTCCATGCATATTGAGAAATCTCACTCCGGCTGTGCAGCACGCGTGCTTTTTACACTGATCTCAATCCTACCCCCAATCCCTAGTCAGCTGATAAGTCCTTCCGCTCAGAAGGTTTTTCTGCTTCGTTAAACCCTGCAGCTTTTGAAATACATAGCTGGGAGCTCGCCTTTAAATATTCCCCAGAACTAACATTTCAGGGAGAGCAAAATACTTCAGAAATTGAACTATATCACAATACCAGCCAGTCTCACCCTGTGGGTGCTGCGATGGGCCAGGCACATGGTGCACTATTTTTGCCTTTTTAATGGCTTCCTGCTGTATGTTCTATTTTTAATCATGATCGTGTCAGTGAGTAATGAAGCTTAGTTCTTCCCATTATCCCCCATTTTCTGTCTTTGCTGTGCTCCTCGGTGTCAAGGTTAGGACAGAGCAGTTTGGAAATATTTCTTTGAACACAGAAAATGCCAGTTAATGGCCAACCAAAAACAGATTTGGGTGATAGCAAAGAAAACTAAAGCAGGGCAATTTCCCCTTGAGTACTCAGACTTGAAATTGGCAGAATTGTTTACAGGAGGAGTTGAAATTTGAAGAATTTTCAAGAACACTGTCGTTATAAACAAACTTAAGGTACAAGTGGTACTTAAATGTGAAAATGGAGGAAAATGGGCTATGTGAAATTCCAGGCATTCCGAATCCTGCCTGATCTCAAGTTTGGGTGTTATGTTGACGGAAGTTAAGGAGATTCCCAGTTGTTTTAATGGGTAGAATGTGAAAAATGTTTAGACTTGTAAGTAGACAATGGGAGGATCATCTGTGTTGACTGTGTAAACTGTTAGTCTCACAGCAAAGTGTTATGAATGTTGAGTTTCTAAATCCTCATATTTAAAATATCTATGCATAGTTACAAAGTACAATAGAAATAGGTGTTGAAAAGGTTTAGCATTTTTACTTGGATACACAGCCCATGGTTTTTACATTAGATATGAGCTGTAGGAGGAAATGGTCCAAAAAAATGCTATTGTGGGATCAAATTACAGGCTTGCTGAATCTCAGACAGGCATATTTGTGAAAATCTGACAGACAGAAATATAGAGCAGAGAAATATGGGTAGTTAATCATATTGTATGCTGGTGGAAACATATCGATCAAAGAAAATAATGAGACTGGAAGATTCACCTTGCTTTTGGTAAAGGCAGCAGTCTCCAAAGTACAGTCAATGTGAAAGTCAGTTCAGGGATTTGAATTTATCCAGGTGGAAACGGGAAAAGGAAGCAAACAATCAAATCTGAGACTACCGTGATCTGGTTCTTGAAGAATAAAAGTATCTACTTAAGGAACAGAGTGAAATGTAACTGCAAGATGATTCTCTGTCATCATGTAAGTTAAATTGGACAATATTTCTATAGGTTCATGTATAATTTGTTTTCTAAAGTAATGTTCATTCATTCATTATTTTTAGGTTTCACAATAAAAGTCTTTAAACTTGATACGTAGTCATGAGAACTTTTCAATCATTGAAAATCAAAATCTTTTCTAAAATTTATTTTATTTGTGATCTTAGCACAATTTGCAAATACCAACTTTTGAACAGTATCCTATATAGATATCAAACCTTTGGACTGGAATCTTTGCAAATTACTTTGTTTATATTTTTATTTACACCTTTGTGTTTGTAAGGGTTGGGTCAGTAACGTTATATGAAATACTGAGTTCCAGGGTCTCCATCAAAATATAAAATTTATGTACATTCATGACAAATACCTAAAGGTATCAATTCGATAAAGAAACAATCTTTTAACTTGATGATTCTGTTATTTTGCTGGAATAGTTACATGAATTGACTGCTGGAAACCAATATCTTGCTCAAATTGCCATTCTTATATTGTCCCAGTGCTCCGGTAATGAAAGCAGAATTCTGCTTGTAGGTCTTGGGTAGCAGCTTAAAGAAAAAAAAGTCCTTGATCATTTATGTCAGGAATGTGAACATCGCTTGTAAGGCTAGTATTTATTGTTTATTTAAAATTGTCCTTGAGAAAGTGGCAGTGAGCTGTCTTGAACTGCGGTAGGCCATGTGGTGGAGGCTTTCCCATTATGAAGCAAGGAGCAGACCAGTGACAGTAAAAGAATAGCATTTTGTCCAGGATGCTATAATACTTGGGAACTTTCGTTTGTGGTGTTCTTATGCATATGCTGACCTTGTTCTTCTTGGTGGTAGAGGACACATGTCTGGAAGGTCCAACTGAAGAAATCTTGATGAGTTGCTACAGTACATCTTATGGAAGATGCACACTACTGCCACTGCACACCAGCTGTGGAGACCATGACTGGTTAAGTTGTTGAACGTGTTGCCATTCAACTGCTGCTTTTCCTGGTGTTGAGCTTCTTGAATGATATTTGAGCTGTACTTGTTCAGGCATTTGGAGTACTCCATCAGACTTCGACTTTGGGGAGTCACAAAAGGAGTTACATGCCTTAGAATTCTCAGTCTCTGACCTGCTCTTGTAGCCATGATATTTATATGGCTGATCCAGTAAGGAATCTGGTCATTGGTTCCAATTCCTGTTGACTTCAATTATGTTGAGAGCCCTTGCTGCCAGACTTAATAAAATGCCATTTGCTGCCAAAGAGAATATTCTCACGGCTTGAGTTCAGCTCTTTTGTCCCTGTAATGAGGTCTGGAGCCAGGTGAACAAGCTTTGATTCCAAAGTGAAAAATCAGTAGGCAGGTTATTGCTGAATAAGAATTGCTCAACAGCACTACTAATGACAACCTGCATGACTGTCCTGATGGCTGAGGGCAGGCAGACTGGACTTGCCTTGGACATTGTGATGTAAACTGAAGGTTTGAGAGCTTCTGAGTTTTCAGTTACTAACTTATTGGTTTTCATTGTCTAAATTAATTATTAACTTGAGAGTATTTCAATAACCATGGTGATATGCTTTAAAATATGGCTTTAATGTGAGTAGGTTTTTGTTTGCCGCTAATGCATTATTTTTGACCAACTTAGATATTTTGTCAGAAGTCACATGACGCCAGGTTATTGACCAACAGGTTTATTTGAAATCACAAACTTTCAAAGCGCTGCTGCTTTGTCAGGCAAAGTAGATATTTTGTGACATAGCAAGGGAAAGTATAGGATCTTGAGATTTGCTAGAGACTTCTAAGGGTCATACTGGACTGGAAATGTTCACTCTGTTTCACTCTCCACAGATGCTGCTAGACCTGTAGAATTTCTACAGCAATTTCAGTTTTTATTTGCTGTTTGTACTGGGCTGCCCTTGGCATCTGAGGTTATTGACTGCCATGAGAGGCCAGGTATAACACACTCTGTTAGCTGTATATATGCACAGACCTGCAGTTCATTACCGTAGCCATTGGTGCTCAGCACCAACAGCAAGGTGACAGGGGGATGAGGAACCTTGACCTCATTCCAGGAGTCCCTTCCTCACAAGGAGACAAGGTTGTGCCAGGAAAAATGCAGCTGAAGAAGGATCCTCAGACAGATCCCCCGAAATTCGCCTCACAGGATACTCTAGTGGTGGCCAAGCCTTTCATCTCCACCCTGCCTTCTGGCGTAGGTGGGGGAGTGTGATGACCTATTGGTAATATCGTTCGACTATTAATCCAGAGACCCAAGTTATATTCTAGGGACTTGGGTTTGAATCCAGCCACAGGAGATGGTGGAATTTGAATTCAATAAATATTTGCAACTAAGATGACCATGTTACCGTTGTCAATAGATGTAAAAGCCCATTTGGTTCACTAATGACCTTTCGGGAAGGAAACTGCCGTCGTTACCTGGTCTGGCCTACACGTGACTCCAGACCCACAGCAATGTGATTGACTCAGACTCTGAACTGCCTACTGGGTCATTCGGAATCAGTAATAAATGTTGGCCTGACCAGTGCCACCAACATCCCTTATAAGATAATAAAATGTGAGGCTGGATGAACACAGCAGGCCCAGCAGCACCTCAGGAGCACAAAAGCTGACGTTTCGGGCCTGGACCCTTCATCAGAGAGGGGAATGGGGTGAGGGTTCTGGAATAAATAGGGAGAGAGGGGGAGGCGGACCAAAGATGGAGAGAAAAGAAGATAGGTGGAGAGAGTATAGGTGGGGAGGTAGGGAGGGGATAGGTCAGTCCAGGGAAGATGGACAGGTCAAGGAGGTGGGATGAGGTTAGTAGGTAGATGGGGGTGCGGCTTGGGGTGGGAGGAAGGGATGGGTGAGAGGAAGAACAGGTTAGGGAGGCAGAGACAGGTTGGACTGGCCACGGCCGACGCCGACGGAACCCCGCCCACGGCCAACGACCTCATCGCTCCGCCCGCAACCTCCACTGCCAGCAACCCCAGAGGACACAGCCACACTGAACCCGGCCGCATCTTCACCATCCCCCCAGACCTTCCACTAACTGAGGATGAACGGTCAGTCCTTAGTAAGGGGCTCACCTTTGTCCCCCTACAACCACACATCAACGAATACCAGTCACGATTGGACATAGAGCAGTTTTTCCGCCGCCTTTGCCTCCATGCTTACTTCTTCAACCGGGAGCCTAACCCTCCCTCCACTGACCCCTTCACACTCCTCCAACACAAGTCCTCCTCCTGGACACCACCCCCAGGCCTCCTACCCTCCTTCGACCTCTTCATCTCCAACTGCCGTCGAGACATTAACCGCCTCAACCTCTCCACCCCTCTCACCCACTCCAACCTCTCCCCTGCAGAACGGGCAACCCTCCGCTCCCTCCGCCCCAACCGCAACTTCACCATCAAACCCGCAGACAAGGGTGGCGCAGTGGTAGTATGGCGCACTGACCTCTACATCGCTGAGGCCAAACGCCAACTCTCCAACACCACCTCCTACCGCCCCCTTGATTATGACCCCACTCCCGAGCACCAAACCATCATCTCCAACACCATTCATGACGTCATCACCTCAGGGCACCTCCCACCCACAGCCTCCAACATCATTGTTCCCCAACCCCGCACAGCCCGTTTCTATCTCCTTCCCAAAATCCACAAACCTGCCTGCCCTGGTCGACCCATCGTCTCAGCCTGCTCCTGCCCCACCGAACTCATCTCCACCTATCTGGACTCCATTTTCTCCCCTTTGGTCCAGGAACTCCCTATCTACGTCCATGACACCACCCACGCCCTCCACCTCCTCCAGGACTTCCAATTCCCTGGCCCCCAACACCTCATCTTCATCATGGACGTCCAGTCCCTATACACCTGCATTCCGCATGCAGATGGTCTCAAGGCCCTCCACTTCTTCCTGTCCCGCAGGCCCGACCAGTCCCCCTCCACCGACACCCTCATCCACCTAGCCGAACTCGTCCTCACCCTCAACAACTTCTCTTTTGACTCCTCCCACTTCCTACAGACTAAGGGGGTGGCCATGGGCACCCGCATGGGCCCCAGCTATGCCTGCCTCTTTGTAGGTTACGTGGAACAGTCCCTCTTCCGCACCTACACCGGCCCCAAACCCCACCTCTTCCTCCGGTACATTGATGACTGTATCGGCGCTGCCTCTTGCTCCCCAGAGGAGCTCGAACAGTTCATCCACTTCACCAACACCTTCCACCTCAACCTTCAGTTCACCTGGGCCATCTCCAGCACATCCCTCACCTTCCTGGACCTCTCAGTCTCCATCTCAGGCAACCAGCTTGTAACTGATGTCCATTTCAAGCCCACCGACTCCCACAGCTACCTAGAATACACCTCCTCCCACCCACCCTCCTGCAAAAATTCCGTCCTCTATTCCCAATTCCTCCGCCTGCGCCGCATCTGCTCCCACGATAAGACATTCCACTCCCGCACATTCCAGATGTCCAAGTTCTTCAAGGACCGCAACTTTCCCCCCACAGTGATCGAGAACGCCCTTGACCGCATCTCCCGTAATTCCCGCAACACATCCCTCACACCCTGCCCCCGCCACATCCGCCCAAAGAGGATCCCCCTCGTTCTCACACACCACCCCACCAACCTCCGGATACAACGTATCATCCTCCGACACTTCCGCCATCTACAATCCGACTCCACCACCCAAGATATTTTTCCATCCCCACCCCTGTGTGCTTTCCGGACAGACCACTCTCTCTGTGACTCCCTAGTTCGCTCCACACTGCCCTCCAACCCCACCACACCCGGCACCTTCCCCTGCACCCGCAGGAAATGCTACACTTGCCCCCACACCTCCTCCCTCACGCCATCCCAGGCTGCAAGATGACATTCCACATTAAGCAGAGGTTCACCTGCACATCTGCCAATGTGGTATACTGCATCCACTGTACCCGGTGTGGCTTCCTCTACATTGGGGAAACCAAGCGGAGGCTTGGGGACCGCTTTGCAGAACACCTCCGCTCAGTTCGCAACAAACAACTGCACCTCCCAGTCGCAAACCATTTCCACTCCCCCTCCCATTCTTTAGATGACATGTCCATCATGGGCCTCCTGCAGTGCCACAATGATGCCACCCGAAGGTTGCAGGAACAGCAACTCATATTCCGCTTGGGAACCCTGCAGCCTAATGGTATCAATGTGGACTTCACCAGTTTCAAAATCTCCCCTTCCCCCACCGCATCCCTAAACCAGCCCAGTTCGTCCCCTGCCCCCACTGCACCACTCAACCAGCCCAGCTCTTCCCCTCCACCCGCTGCATCCCAAAACCAGTCCAACCTGTCTCTGCCTCCCTAACCTGTTCTTCCTCTCATCCATCCCTTCCTCCCACCCCAAGCTGCACCCCCATCTACCTACTAACCTCATCCCACCTCCTTGACCTGTCCGCTTTCCCTGGACTGACCTATCTCCTCCCTACCTCCCCACCTATACTCTCTGCACCTATCTTCTTTTCTCTCCATCTTCGGTCCGCCTCCCCCTCTCTCCCTATTTATTCCAGAACCCTCACCCCATCCCCCTCTCTGATGAAGGGTCCAGGCCCGAAACGTCAGCTTTTGTGCTCCTGAGATGCTGCTTGGCCTGCTGTGTTCATCCAGCCTCACATTTTATTATCTTGGATTCTCCAACATCTGCAGTTCCCATTATCTCTGATACCACCAACATCCCTTGAATGAATCATTTTAAAAAAATCCCAGATTCACCCCAAGAGATTCAAACCAACGAGGGTAAATCTGCACTTGGGTAGGACACATTCAGCATATCTGGGGCATCTACCCATAAGTGCCACCTACAGATGCCCAATTTAAATTCCAAGGCTGACAGGTTCCACAGTAGGGCAGTTTCCCAGCACTCCAGCTACGGCCTTTGGACTGCAGAGTCCAATCCAGGAGTTTGGTGCCCATCCCTAACTGCAAAGCGTCCTGGTGGGAGTATTGTCATGAAAGTGCCGATGTGTTCCAACTTGTTGAGTTGAAATGCAGAACTTTACTGATAGCTGTGTGGGAATGTGCCATAAGGGTGTAATGAGGTTTGTACGTGTCCGAGGCCAGTGGCCGTGGAGTGTGGGTGTGGGTCGGGGTGTTTGCTGCCCACGGGTCATACCTAAAACTGTTGTCTATGGTAGAATCCCAGAGGAGCAAGCAGTAAATTGGAGTCTCCAGGCTATCACTCTGAATTTCATGTTGGGAATTGTCACCATGTAGTTTCTTTCTGTAACATAGGAGAATGGGAAACTGCATATCAATGAGGTAAGAACAGGAAATTATCTAATGTATGCTAATACATTCAAATAGATGCAAATAGTCCTGTCGCCATTCACTGGTGAGATTCTTGCGTTACCGTTCAGAACTTGGTTGGAGAATTAAATATTGTCTCTCGACGTTGAGAATCTCATTTTCTGATCCCACCCTGTTTTCCCAACTATCCTGCTGTTACCTGCATCATTCATGGGCTCGCAAGATTCCAATCTATATGTCCATTTGAAAAGGCAGTCACGGCCTGACTTTACCTTTCATTTAAAAGGTGGCAGGCTCAACAATGTGTAATCTCTTTAGTGGCGGAGTGACAGCCTTCTTTATATATCCTTTGAATCTGGTGTGTGATTTGAACCCATTACCTTTGATTCACTTAGTGTACTACTAACGAAGGCAACAAACAAGAGGTGTAAATTCATACTTCTGTCACTTCTAGAGGATGTTTTACATTCAAGCACTGATGAATTTGAATATTGGTCCATTGCTTTTGAAAAATATTATTTGTAATTTCAAAACATTGCCCAATGCTTCCCAAGTGAGAGACATTCTTTCTTAAATTAATATAAACAATTGATCTCATATTTACTACGTATATATGTTTTATTCCTATTTACATTTATTGATTTTCCCCTTGCTCATTGAACATAAGCCAGACCACTTAAGGCTTCAGTAATGCAATGGGATCATGAACAAGATGTTGAATCTCATATTATAAGGCTGTCAATTTCCTCAAGTTTTGTGGACGGTTTCTGCCCATGAGGCTAGCAGGTTTACTTGCTGCATCTTACCAAACGTGGTAACTATGCACCCTGCTCCGTGAGGTCACTCACATCTGTATCTCGGCCCAAATATACCACTTTCCCTAACCACAACAAATTGCTACCGCCAGGATGTTCTGGAATAGAATGGCATGGCTGGTGCCATCTTTACGTGGCTGTTATCCAGTGAACAAGTTCTGATAGTCTGGAATTACCCTGTATGGTACTTGACCTGAATGTGGCACGCATTGGCAGCTTGCTTTCTGAACAGGGACCTGGAGGCCTTGGTGGATGAGGTGACATGCACAAAGAATGTTCTCTTCCACGATGGATGCCAGAAGAGGCAATAATATGAGACCATACCAGTTGCCATCTGGGTCAGTATGGTCTGAGCCATTTGGAGGAATGCATGGCAGTGTAGTAAGATGGTCAGTGATCTTTTCCACTCTGCCAGTGTCAGTGGCACCACTGAGACTATACATCACCACCCACTAAGGCTTATATTGTACCACATTCATTGTTGCCTGGAACATCTTCCCTCAGTTACTCTGAACCACTCCAAATACCCATTCGACTAAACTTGCATTCAGCTTGCGCTGTCTGTTCACTGAACTGGGATACCTTATTGCTTAAACATCACTTGTACTAACAATAATAGCTGCGTCACCCAATTTCATCTCATTCCATGAGAAAACAGCCCATAATAGGGTAGAAAGAGTCACAAAGAGATGGTGGGTTGACCGATGTTTGACTCCTCACCTCTTGTGAAGAAAGTATCCTGACTGTAAGTATACTGAAGGTTTAACTGACTGTGTCTGAACCCGTGGACTAGTATGGATGTTGCTCTTGTCTTGCTGTGTCAGGCACCCCCCCCCGCCCCCGACTGAAGGCTGTCTACCTTGAGGACTCCTGACAAGCTTCCTGCCTTTGTGCCTGTGCAAGTAGTAAGGTAATCCAGCAGTATTGTGAACCCAATATCACTGGCTGAGGGGCAAAACACAAACCAGGTAGGCATAATGAAGTGGAGTTGCTAAGAACCTACTCTGACTTCCATGTCGAGAATTCTCAGTGTTAAGTTTTTTTGTGGTGGGTAGTGGGCAGAAAACTACATACTAATGAGGTGAGATGTGCTGTTATTTAGGTAATTAGGAAGCAATAATCTCTTTTAATAGGCAACTTTGCTGCTTGCAAGAATCTTGTCTTGACAGCCAGATCTTAGTCACAAAATTAAGAGTTGGTCCAGTCAATGAGGTAGGCCTTAGTGGACTCACATATGATTCTGCTGGATGTCTTGCCATTGCCCATGTTATTCAAGCCACCCACGGTTACTGTGTGGGGGTAAAAGGAGCTTGGTTTTCTTCACTACAAAGATGTATTTTAGTTTGTTCTGTACATGGTTGAGATTAGTTCCCTCAGGCCTGTGCCTAAATATAATTATATGTACTCTGTTTTACAACCATTTTCAGGTTATTTTTCAATTTTTGCCTCATTATACGTGCCAATTTCCTCAGTGAATTTCCAATTTATCAGGACTTTGAGAAATTAGCAGCTGCAAGAAAGTGCTTTTCTGCACATTGTTAACATCTACTATTAGTTGCACGTATTGACCAACATGGATATCATTTAATCCTCCTTTTATACCATTTTTAAACGCATCTGAAATGACACATTGTATTTCTTTATTAAGTAGAATAGATTTGTGGGAGCATTTTTTCGTAACTATTTAGTGGTACATTTGTGCAGTAATTTGTTGGAGCAGCAGGAGGCATTCAGTCCGTTGGGTCTGCTCTACCATTCAATAAGATCATAGCTGATCTGATAATCATCAACTTCTCTGTCCTGCCTTTCCCCACAACCATTGATTCCCTTACTGATTGGAAAGAATGAATTAACCACCGTGTTCCCTTGCCTCACAAACCTTCAAATGTAGAATGAAGATAAACTCTTTGCACTCATTGCTGTGTTTTGGTTTGTTCTTGTTTACTTCTCTCTGCATTCAGAAAGCAGGATTGGTGTGCAGTTTTTGCTGCAAAGTGAATGTAGTGACTGGTCAATATTCTCCTGTCACTCAAAACATTGAATGTGTTTGTGACAATTTAATTGACAGATGGTTTCGCAAGAAACATACCACTGAGGTTCGAACTCGAGTGGCAAACTCGTAGCTGCTGTTTGGTTTCTAGCCAAGTACTAAGTGATCCCACTGTTCAAGTTCTTTGAGTTGAAATATTTCTTTCAAAGCAGCGTTGCATGCTTATGTGTGCGCGCACGCAGTGCTCTCTCGGTAATTTTAATTACAAACTAAAGGGTGGTTCTCGCACTGGACCCTGGTAATTCAGAGACCCAGCCTAATGCTTTAGTTACTTGAGTTCAAATCTCCCATCAAGAGAAGGTAGTAATGTAGTGATAAGATAACTGAATTAATCATTCAAGCGTGTAAATGCTACCATGGCAGATGGTGAAATTTGAAATCCATAAAAATCTGGAATTATAAATTCATCTGATAACAACCACGTTATCATTGCTGTAAATATCCATCTGGTTCACTAATGCCTTGATTTGTAGGTATACTTCTGGTGATGTCAAACAAATACACTGAGAATAATTCCTTTCAGAAACTCTGTGCTTCTTACTGGCATGCATAAGGTTTCTACAGATTTCCTGTAAAATTGGTTTCGTTGCAAAATAGAAACATTTCACAATGATATTAAAATAATGGGGATGTATTTTGCTCTCAGCAGTCAATGAATGGCACTCTCTGGTCTTCGACTTGCACTTGCACTTGCAGATAGACTTTCTATACGGTTGTACACTGGGATGTGCTATAACTTAGAGAGCTAAAAATTGCAACACCCTTAAGGAGCAGATGGCACTTATCTGAATAGGTAAAGCACCTATATGTCTCCTTAATCAAACTATTTGAAGAATCACTGAACAGCCCAGAGACTAAACTAGGAAGTGCCAGTTGGAATATTGAATTCATCATGTATTTAATTCCATATCAAGTTAAGTGC
Source organism: Stegostoma tigrinum (assembly GCF_030684315.1). Lineage (NCBI taxonomy): Eukaryota > Metazoa > Chordata > Chondrichthyes > Orectolobiformes > Stegostomatidae > Stegostoma > Stegostoma tigrinum. The sequence goes on from NC_081372.1 coordinate 29,994,833, forward strand.
AGTACACAAAACAAAAAAAAGAGAGGGAGAGGGAGAGACAGAGAGAGAGAGAGAGAGAGAAAGAAAAATAGATGGAAGAAAACTCCAACAATAATTAAAATTTGGAAGAATGAGAGTCCACACTTTTAACAGCTATGTATTTGGAGTGGTTGTTTGGGCAGAATCAGGAATTGACACACCATTAAAAAAACACATAACTGGACAAGCTGTAATGTTTTTCAGGCAAAACCAACTGGTTTGGTTTCTACCTCAGAAACATCATGACATATGCTTAAAGTGTCAGTCCAAAGGTGAGGTAAAATGATTATGCAACTATTGGAAGAACACAACCTCAGAGATCAACTTCTGGATATTCATGTGCAATTGTGCTTGGTATTGTCTGATCCCACGGTAAATACTGGTGAGTAAAAACTAAAAGAACTGTGGGTGTTGTAAAGCAGGAACAAAAACAGAAGTTGCTGGAAAAGCTCAGCAGATCTGACAACAACTGAGAAGAAAAAATCAGTTCTGAAGAAGGGTTACTGGACCCAAAACGTTGACTTTGAATTTTTCTTCACAGTGAGTAAGTACTGGTGAGCACTGTTAGCATAACTCTTCCTGAAAACTACAGTTCAGTGCAAATGCATCTTTTTAAACTTTTAGAAATACGTTAGAAAACAAACCTCAAATAATAAACTAATACACTTGGTTGCATTATTTGGGGAATAAATACTTTTCCTTTAGATATTTATTTACTGAAGCTGGCAGTGTTATTACTGCACCTAATTAGCACTGTGTTCATTCCAGGGAACGGTGAAAATTTTGCATTGACCCTTCCACTGTTTAAATTTAATTTTGCTTCGAATAACACTCAGCACAGAGTTAACTGAAGCTTTTCTCAATTTCACTTACTTCAGTTCTCAATTTTTAAATAGTTTTTTTTATCTGTATGAATCTAGAGAGAATTTAGGATTATGTTTTATTTTAAGAAAACATTACAGGCAAGTGCAATAATTGGAGTAAACTTCACAGTAACTAACATTTAGCATAGATTTTGAGTCATTGAATGTCCTAGACTGGTCTGTAAGCCTGTATATAGTTGCATCAAATTGGAATTGAACCTATTTCTTGAAATATGACCTATTCCGAATAAAACTTAAAGTATATTCTTATATTTAACATAGTTTATCAATAATTAATTACAAAGAAAATTAATTAAATATGATACTTACTCTGACAATTTCAGGAATATTATTAATTCTCTAAAGATTTGTTTTACTGTTTCTTGTTCACTACTTAACATTAACACTTTAGCTTGATGTTTTAATTTTTCTGGTACTGTTTATGTAGTAAGTTATTTATATAGTTGTTATTTTTTAAACCATAGCAGACAACAGTATTTGGAAATTGTGTTGATAGTTTGATGCAATAAAATATAGCCACACATGACGAAGCCTTGACATGTTCACCACTGCACACCCACTTTACTGTTAACATTTTGAAAATAATAGCAACATTTATTGAAGTACCAACTAATGTCAAAAAAAGGTAATTTGAATGTATATTTATGCAGTGTGCCAGATCTATGCTGAAAATGGGTTCACAGCTGTTGCAAAGAAAGTGTGAGGTTTCATTTAAAAAAAACATGCAAATTGTAGCCATCAGTACTAATTGAATACAAACTGAGCACATTTGTTATATTTAGGATAGTACTGTAATGTAGTCCACTGAAAGGGTATGATATGAAAGGTAGAATGAAAATGCTGGCAGTTACCAATTTTATCTAAGCTCTCAGATCTGTGTGCCCTTCAAATAACCTCTATCCAATGTTACTTCATAGATGGTGGACTCATTCAGTTTACATTGAGTTTATATTTTGCTCTGATAGCAGATGTTGTGACAGACACCTACAGACAGCAGGCTCCTGTGATTGAATTGTGTGATCGAAGTAAAGTGCTGTTTGTACTCAGTGATTTAAACTGCAGTGGTATCAGGCTTTATTTCACTGCATTTTACAGGAATGCAACAAAATCTTGTGCATCTTGTGTAATATGTAATAATAAATGAATTATAAGGCACTAATATCATCTGTGTTCATTCATAAGTAAATGGTAACAGCCAGTAAATGTAAGTACATTAAAGCATTACATGGTATTTTTAAAATTTTGAATATTTATAACTGAAATATTTTTTGTTTCATCTTTGCAATTATATTGTTTATCTCTTTCTCATAAAGTGAGCTGCATATACAGTTTCATATGTCAGGACTTTTTAAATAGTTTTTTTTAACTTACTAAAGAATCAGAAGATTAATTGTCTGCATCAGCGACCTGACAATTAGTCATCTAGTTCTGTAGTAAGTTACAAATTTTTTATACCCTTTACAGATGGTTAAGTTTCCATTTGATAGAAAAGCTGTTGCCAATCAATTGAGGCAAAATACAAGCAGAATTGAACGTGGAAAAATGGTGTATGTTACCTTTAGCCGAGTGATAAAGACAATAAGCGTTTTGAGAAAGATTGGCAATGATGCACACTCAATTCTGCACTAAAAGGATTGCAATCTCTTTTTCCTCAAAATATTCAGCACCTTGGCTCGGTTATCACAGGGGAAATTCTGCAATCCTACGACTCAGCATGCGAGCTGCAGCCACAGGGAGCATAGGCTGGAGAATCAGTGGATTTTTTTGTCTCTTTCATTGCAGCTTCCCTGCAGGAAGCAAAGAGATTGTAGAGTTTACCAATATGAACTGGAAAAACAGGAGACAAAATAGACTAGGGATGCTGATTAAATACCGTGGAAATCTTATTAATCACTATTAACAACCCTATATATGTTTTGATGCAACTCTGTCTTGATGGCCTGCAGAGAAAAGCCATTTCTTGCTTCAGAACATTTTTAAATGCCAAAGCTCATGCATTGCCGCATCAGAAAGAGCTAAGTTGATTGGTGTTCTTCACAAGAACTGCAGCAACATTAAAAGAGTTCTTTGGGTCTTGAAGTACATTTACAGGAACACAAGCATTGTGAACTGTATGAGTACCATCTTGACTAATTCAAAATGTCTCCACAGAATATTAATGGCAAAGCCTCACAGAACAGATCCTTCTGCTGTCAGAAGACATTTCTAGGCTGCACCTTTGCCTAAATTGATAGACTGTATAGACACAGGTAAATTATAGCCATTTATGAATTCATGGTTGTTTGATAATTTACTGATGGATCTGAGGTTGCTTATTGGTATCTGAGCACAACCTTTCACAAAACATCTTAAACGTTGAAACACTGGCTAGTGTCATGGCACCCAGCCACAGAAGTGCTGCAGAGAAAGGCGAAGGAGAACTTGTGAGAAACAAGTAGGATTTGGATAGTTCTTTATTGGGCTGCAGTAGAGGAGATCATGTATAGTTTGCGGTGAAAGATGACCTTGCTTGTTAGATTTAACTATTTTCACCTAAATCCTGGGAAACTGGTCTGCAGTCTGTATGTTTAAAATGCAACTTCATTAACGTATTTAAAAAAAATTCTGTTTCTGATACTCCTAACCTCACCACCCTCAATACTTGAATTTGCAAATAGATTGCGGTAGTGTTCATACTTTTGAATTTTTAGCGGTGTTTATGATTGACTACCTTACCCCCATGCTTGACTTGAACAACTTGATTAATGCTGCAGTGTCATTTTCTTGTATGTTTAAAATATGTGTATATGGGGAGTATAGATGAGGCAACACCATGCATGGGATTAAGATAACACATGAAGCTTGAGTCATTCTTCAATTTCCCTACAATCTTACATGAATAATTTACACCTAGAACCACCCAGATTAGAAATAACATTTGTGGAATCTACTACAGTATTTTGCTAGTTCACTTCCATTTTCTCTCTGCCTGGAAAGTGATGACAATCTCCTGGTATCTCATCTAAACATATGTCAGTCCAGATGATTAGTCTTAGAAGGTTATTCAGTAACAGAGGGATTTACTGGCCAGTCTGTGAGTACCCTCATTTGACATACAATCATTCAATTTTCTATCAAGGTAGTGCTCTGTTATGGCTTACTTTTTTTTCCCCCGAATACAAAGTCATGATATCATGGTCAGAACCTTAGATCCTCTAGACTGAGTGGTTGGGGTACCTTGTTTGCTGGAGGGGAAGTGATTGTTAGTAGGGGAATAGTATGTTAGATGGGTGATTTGTGAGGAAAGTGATAGTTATATGGTTCCATCCAATTTTGGTTTTCCTGATGGTGATTAAAGACAAGCTGCTTTGATAGGATCATTTGTTAGCAACTGCAAGAATATTCCATTTTATTTTATTGCAAGAAACAAATGACATGTCCCAATGGAAGTTGTATCTCAGTAAAAGATCACATTTTATAGTTGAAGTATTTTCACAACTAACTCAACATAGATACACTGTTTTCACTAGACACTAACATGATTAATGAAATGTGTACACTTTTCAGAAGAAAAATGAGACCCTTCAATTTATTTCATCACTTTCATGACTACAGGATATTCCAAAGCCAGTGCAGAGCCTCTGAAGTGCAGCCAATGTTGTAATGTAGCATCCAGATTGCATTCAAGAAGGTCCCAAGAACAGCAATGTTACAGTGACCAGTTAATCTGTTTTGTGAATTTGACTTAGAGGTAAACATCAGTCAGGATGCTGGAATAATTCCCCCTGCTGTTCCTCAAATTTGTACCATGGGATCTTTTATCATCCAGCTAAGAGAGTAGAAAGGGCCTTAGCTTAACATTTCATCTGAATGAAGGCATAATTGATAGTGCAATTCGCCCGCAGGGCCACACTGTAATGTCAGTCAACATTTTTGTTCTCAATTCCTCGAATAGGACTTCAACCTATAACCTGCTGACTCAACAGCAAGAGTACTACAAACTAAGTAACTTGTGATAATCTCACATTGTAATGCTGTAAAATAATAGCTATAATCAACTTTCTTAGTGCATTGTGAATGCTAATGATTATTAACTTAAATGAGACATATCAGTAGGAAGCTGCTAACTTTATTTTGGTGGTAAATTGAGGCAAGCATAACTAATGCTGTATTTTTCTCCTCTGTTATGATTTTAGATCCATGTTGTTTGTTTGCATTTCTGACACATGCAGTGCTTTTGAAAAATAAAACAACTCCAAATAATTAATAAAAGCAGGTCTGCAACAAATTGATATTTCACCCCAAACATTCCTGATGTATGTATTGCAGTTTCCCTCTCAGCACATTGACTTTCTAGACTGATCTTGAATGTCAAACATTCAAACAATTGTACAGGTAAATCTTCTCTGAGATGAAGCATGAGCATCTGATCTTTGGGATTATGCTCATTGTCTGACCTTAAAGCCTTAACCATAGTTTAATGAATTTTGTGCGCATTATATTAGATTTACATTTGGATTATTAAACAGCTCCTTCTAATCCATTAATTTAGTTATTAGTGTAAAGTAATGGCAAAGTCCAGTGATTTGCAAAAGTTGTGATATTATTTTTCACTGAAGCTTTATAATGAGGGATAGTGAGAGCCACTGATCTATACCACCTATTGAATGGAAACTTCCATTTTGCACCAATGCTAATGGAGGAATTTTACCCATAAAACATGAATGAAACAAACGCTAAGAATTATTCCACCTCCTGGCCTGCAGCCAAAATAGTCTCCCTGAGACATTGCCCATCCACAAAAGCAATTAGCAAGCTCATGAAAACATATTAATCCTGGACCTTCGATCTTATTGCAACCTTGATGCTGTTTTACTTAGTGGTCATTCTGCTCAGTATCACTTAGCAGACAGTCAGCAAACACCTTGTAATGTAAGTTTAATTTAATTGTTTGATTGGCAATCTCAGCACTGGCAGGGGAAGATGGCACAAAGGGCTTAGGATAGTTTGGAGGCTCCATTTATCCTTTAGGTGTAGAAGGATACCAATTCAAGACAACCATGGTTCCATCAATAGATCTTTTTTGGGCTAGTGAGTTGAGCTAGATCTCACTAAACACACAAAAGTGTGGAAGAAGAAAGCATTTTTCTCCATAAAATGTTTTTTCCCTTTGTGTATTTATAGGACATTGAGCATAGAACAGTAGAGCACAGGAACAGATCCTTCAGCCCATCATGCCTATGCCAAGAATGATTCCTCTTTCACATAATGATAATAGAATTCCTCTAATATCCTCCATCCTATTGAATGAACTCACCACACCTGTTGCACCAACTGCTTAATGTTTACATGATTCTGTTATGTCTGTAAGTTTTGTTTCATCAGTTTTGCAGATACTCAGTTTAAACTGCAGTATACTTTTAATGTGCCTTTGTGCTTTGCTTTTATTTGATATTTTGATTAAATTAATTGTTGTCAGCAGGACAAATCCCAGGAACCCAGTTTGATCTAAATCATAATTTTGATAGTTTGGAATGAAGTATCTATTCTAAGACTCTTGTTTGAATTTCCTTGCTATTAAAGTTACCATGCAAAGGCATGCTCTGTTACAAATTTGATTCCTGATGTTTTGTCTCATTTTATGAAAATATTGTGAGTATATGAGAGAAAAAAGATCAGTGAAAGTATAGTGAGGGTAAGAAAGATTTCTGTTCTCACTGGTGCTGAGCTTGGAGAGGGAAAGGACATTTAATTAGGTGTAATGATGACATATCTGAATAATCCCGAGTAAGGAAGGTGTTGTGGCCTTTTGTTCAGATGTAGATTTTAAACACAGAATGTGGACATAACAGAAATTCAAACAGGTTAAATGTTTTAAAAAGTCTTAAATTACCCTTAGTGACTATTAAGAAGCAGGTGTACTCCTCTGAGATTGTTCAGAGCCACAAGAAAATGTTTGGCTTCCCCTTCCTAAAGGGCCTTCCCCCTAACTCATCCAAGTGCTGAAACTGTTCTTTTGGCCCAAAGTGGCAATTTCATTCATTGATCTGTGGCTCCTATGAAATTAAGATCCTTCTATCAACATGTACTCAAAATAAAAATGCAGAAAGTTGTCGAACACAGTGCTGATTCCATATAATTTCCTAAACAATGAAGCTCAGGAATGGAGTAAAGATAGACAGCTATTTCTTAGCACTTATTATTTTATGGCTCTAATTTTTCTTTTGACAGGTTTACACTTTTTCAGTGAAGTTTGTTTAGATAATTTTTGGACAATGCAGACCTCTGTCATCATATCAGAGGATGCCTATGCTTAATTATGTGCGTGATGCCTTATTGACATTTTTAAAGTCATATTGCTATGATAGGGAGTTGGGCAATCAAATTGTATTTGCCTGCATACCTTTTCTTTTAAATCTGGTGTTATGTGCTTTATTTTTTGCGTATGGCGCTCACACCAAAAAAAAAGCTTGGTAAGCAGTTAATAGGCACAAGTTGCTATGACTACAGCCGGCACTCAGTGGTACTGAGATCAAGTGTGCAGCTGTTTGATTTTTTTTCAATTATTGATAGCTTGTGGTAAAGTAGTTTAATTGAAGTTGTTATCTTCCTGAACCTCAGATGCCACAAGTGAAAGATAACCATTATATTACAAAACACATCTGTTAAAGAAATAATTTATTTGGCAAATATAACATTCCTGGTTTCTTCTGATTAGTTATTATCCAGTTGCTTTGCTCTTTTGGCTTTGTTCTATTAAGCAACTTTAAATGAAAAGAAGTTGACTACTTTCAACAGGAGGTAAATGAGAAATGATAGCATTGCTTCCAATTCTAAATCGTAATAGAAAATACAAACATTCGGAACAGGAGAAGGTAATTCAGCTTTTTGAGCTTGCTGCACCAATTAATAAGATCATGGCTGATCTCATCTTGGCCTCAATACCACTTTCTTGTCCACCCCTTATAGACCTTTAACCCATTGCTAATCAAACATCTATCTGTTCCTTAGATTTATTCAGTGTCCCAGAGTCCATTGTGCTCTGGGGTAGTGAACTTCACAGATTTGAGAGAAACACTTTCTCCTCATCGCTGTTTTAAATCTGCCACCCTTCAGCCTAAAACTATGACCATATTCTAGATTGTCCCACAAGGGAAAACATCCACTCTACATCTATTTTGTCAATCTCCTTTAGCATCTTGTATACCTTAATTAGATCTCCTCTCATTCTTCTAAACTCTGGCAAGTATGAATCCTAACTGTTTAATCTCTCTCCATAAGGCAAACCTTTCATTTCTGGAGGTATGTTTTTAGAATTCAACTATGTTTTACTAGTTCATTTCAAGATTTTTAATATGCCAATTAGTAAATCCGAACATTTGTTGCATGGTTCCAACACAGCAGTTCAGGCTGGCTAACCTCCATATTTTTGATTATTTCTGCCTATGTTATAACATTGAAATTTTTGACCCACAGAGATGTTGAGCCTGATTTTAACTTACCAGTTGCCTGGCTGAATCCTACGGTGCTATTAAAATAAGTGAAGTCCCTTAGCCCTGATAGTTATTTTCCCTTCCTACTGTGTCTGAATAATTGGACAGGATAACCTTAGGAAGGAAGAGTGGTCTGTTATCAATATTTAGATCACATCCAATGAAGTAATGAAATTTCACAATTTCAAGGTGGGACCTGGTTGGGTTGGAATGAGGAAAATTGACGGCTTTCTCATTAAATGCTTGCCAGTAGCTGGATGCTAGGCCAGAAGAAGCAAAGAAAGTTACATTCATAAAGTTTTCTTTTGTGCTTTCCTGTGGGTAGGAGTGCTTGTCAGAAACCTCATTGTCAATGTAAGATGTGCTTTCAAAGCTGGACCTGTAATTGTTTGTTAAAGGTTGGTAATTGGCCAAGAAGAACTTCACCTTCAGCCTGTCCAAATTGTCTCCTCTATGTCAAATATCATTGTTGTTATTTACATTCTGTCCAGTCCTTTTGAATTAGCTCTAAACGTTTGCAGTATTTTACACATTTTCTTTATCTTGTTTAGTTAGCCATGGATGATCCATTATTCCCCTAGGGTCTTGTACAGTGGAAACTAACTTTGCTGAATGTTAGGTAATAGCTCCTGAAATATCAGATAATGAATCTCTACTCACCTTTCTCTTCACCTAATTTCCCACTTCACTTTAGTTGGCACTGACTTCATGCCCTCATAATGACCCTGAATTATGTTTAAATCACTAGTTTTAGACTCGCTCTTCTCTCACTCAAATAGAATGCAAAACTCAATCAAGTTATTGTCAGCTCTACCTAAGGACATTTTTATTATGGGGTCATTAATGTCTCCTCATGTATTACCAGATGTAGAATGGTGTACCCTTACAGCTAGAACATGCTGCTTTAAGAAATTGTCTTGAAGACTTTTAATGAGCCCACTTTTGCCAACCTTATTTACCCAGTCCATATGTAGATCCAATTACATGAGTATTATTGTACCTCTCTTACGAAATCTCATTATTTCTTCGTGTGTACTGTATCTTTTGGAGTGAAAACTGTTATGGGACTGATAAACCTCTCCCACAAGTGACTTCATAACTTTAATGTTTCTTATCTCCAACCAAACTGATTCTATCTCTTAATATTTAGAACTAAGGTCATCTCTCTCTGTTGTACCAAAGTCACATTTAATTGCAGAGCTACCCCTCTACCATTTCCTAGATTCTTGTCCTTATGAAATGTCAAGTACCCTTGAAAATTCAGGACTTAACCTTTGTCATCTTGCAGCCAGGTCTCTGTAATAGCTATCAGATCATACATATGTGTATATGGGTTGCAATGCTTTCATTTTATTATGGAATGCTAGACAAATTAGAAATCCAGCACAAAGGAAAATGATCATAGTCAAACTCATGGAAAAGTTACTAATGGCCCAAAATTTTTATAGTTATATAATTTGTAGAGCTGCTGGCATTGTCTGAATCTTTCGAGGCAGCTCAGCTATTGCTAGTTTTTTTATTCGGACTGCTTCAGGAAGGGACAGGGAAACAAATATAAATTGGGGTGTTAAGATAAGTTGCTCATGGTTTTACATTATTTTGGAAATATAACAAGTTTTCACTGTTAGCCACTTGTTCGTCCACATATATTCAGAAACAGCTCATCTCAGAAGCCCAGTTCTTCAGAGGAGTCATGAAATAGGTACAAATTCCTCGTTAATATATGTAAGGAAAATATGCAAAAACAATAGAATAATAGCGGAAGTAGATTAAGAAATATTCCTTTGACAATAGTTAGCAAAGATGAAATAAATTTCTGGATATTGTTTGAAGGTGTGGCGTTTATGAAAATATATGATACACAGAAGTCTTTATTTCCAAGTCATCATATTCTGTAAAAATATTACCTTAGCTTGCTCAGAATTATTTCTTGATAAATGCAGATTAGAAATTCTGAGCATTTTGTTTGGAAAGACTAAGATTTTAGTTATGAGATATAAAAGCATAGTAAACAGAAATCTTTTGGAAATTTAAGTCAGGGTAAACAATAGATTTATTTTGATTAAGTTATTATTTACACTTCTATTAAAACAATCCCAATTAATCCAAGTAGTACACAAATGATTCCAGCAGTTTTCTGATCAATCTGTTTCCACAATGTGAAAAGGCATCAATAATTCCAGTAAAGTTTCTTTAATTAATGCCGGGAAAGCAATAAAACTCTGGTAATTTATGGGTATTCGTTATCCTCGAAGGTTGCCTGATTGGAAAACTTTATTGAAAGTCGTATAATCATAATTCTTTGCTTTGATGTTTATTTTCTTAATTTGATTTCTTCAGGTAAACCATTTTAAACGTTTGTGGCAGAGGAAAGTGCGGCAATAAATAACTTAAAAACAAAACGTGTCAATCTTATCGAGTGCTGTATGGTAGTTGGGGTTGGGTTGGTTGTTTTCGGGGTGGGGATGTTGCAGTGTTAACCCATATATGGCTAAAAGATATTTTTCTTCAGGCTTCTTGAGCCAGCTATTTCTAAAATAAGCAAACAGCAACTTGCAATTACGTATGTTTGCAGAAATCAAAATGGACAATGAGGATTGATGAGAGAAGCATTAGTTGCAGAAACAGAAAGCACGGTCAGAGGTTTCAAAGAGGCTTTAGAAGAGCAGGATACAGGTAAGAGGAGAGAGAGAAGTTTTCATGGGAATGTACGATATTCCAGCATGTTAGTCCAAGATTTGCTGAAGGCATATCTTATTGACTGGTGGAGGCAGAGAGGTGCAAATAGATTCATGGAATTTTGTATCAAGGAAAGTGGCCTTTCAGTCTGTCATGTATGCACCAAGTCATCGAGCACCTAGCTATTCTAAGATAGCAAGAACTGTAGATGCTGGAGTCAGAGACATCACAGTGTGGAGCGGAGGAACACAGCAGGTCAGGCAGCATCAGAGGAGCAGGAAAGTTGACTTTTCAGGTCGGCGCCCTTCCTCTAAAGAAGGGTGCTAGGGTTCTAGATACTCCCCCATCCTCTGGGTTAAAAAATGTTTCCTCAAATCCTCTCTAAATCTCCTGTCCTCTATCTAAAATCTGCCTCCCTGATTATTAACCCCTTGAATAAAGGGAAAAGCTTTTTTTTTCCTATTTACCCTATCTATGCTCCTCACAATTTTGCACATCTCAATCAGGGCTCCCCCCCATCCCCCCAACCCCCATAGCCTTCTTTGCTCCAAAAGCAACCCCAGCCGATCAAGAGTTTCTTCATGATTGACAGTGCTTTAACCCAGGCAACATCTGGTATATCACCTCTGCATCCTCTCTAGAGAATCACATTGTGTGATAGCTAAGAACTGCACACAGTACTCTAGCTATCGCCTAATTAACGTCTTATACAGGTACATTATAATCTCCTAGCTGTTCAGTGCCTGAACTGATAAAGGCACATATCCCATGTGCCTTCTTAAACACCTTATTTACCTGTTCTGCTGCCTTCAACGATCAAAGGACATGCACGCTAAGATACTCAGATCCTCTGTGCATCCAAGGTCCTATAATGCATTGTGTACTTCTTTGTCTTGTTCATCCTTCCAAATTGCACCAGCTGACACTTTTCAGGATTAAATTCCACTGTGCTGTCCATCTGACCAGCTCATCTATATTGCCCTGTCGTCTAAGGTTTTCCTCCTTGCCATTTTCCAAATCACCAATTTTTGTGTTATTTGCGAATTTACTGATCATACCTCCTGTGTTCATGTCTACATCATCAATGTATATTACAAACTACAAGGGACCCATCGCAGAACCCTGTGGTACGCCACTGGACACAGGCTTCCAGTTACACAAACAACCTGTGACAATCACACTCTGCCTCCCTCTAAGCCAGTTTTGGATCCAAATTGCCCTGCACGCCATGGGCTGTTAGCTTTTTAGCTGCTCTCTCATGTGAAACTATTGTCAAAAGCCTTACGAAAGTCAATGTAGATAACATCAACTGTACCATGATTACCCCCATACCTTGTCACCAGCTCAAAAAATTCAATCAAATTTGTTACACATGATCTCCTGCCACAAAATTAGCTGTTTTGGCTATCTCTGGGGTCATTGTTCCTATACTGCATCTGTGAAAGGGCAGTCCCTCACTGGCAGTGATTGACGTATTGCGCAGTTAGGTTTTAAATATGGTGCTGGCCGTGGAGAGTGTCATTCCTGCTTCTGGGCATGAGTTCAGTGCTATAGAGACATGGTGCATAAAGAATGTGGTGAATAGCCGAAGTTGCCTGAGAAAATGGAAAGAAGTCTTCCATAAAACTCCTTGAAATTGAAGCTTAGCACATTTTTGGCACAATTCAGCCTGTATTTCTGGGTGTCTTCGGATGCCTTTATGTAGTACCTACTATGTAGTAAATCATAATGGAATAAGAAGGTGAAGAACGCTGCTAGTGTCTCAGGCTGACAAGCAAGGAAAAAATGTTCAGCCTGTTACATTGTTTGTCATGTTTGAGATGTGTAGATTTTTTGCATTGCTGTTCTGTATTTGAGTGTTTTTTTCTTAAGAATTGTTTAGTACTCAATATACGGCCTTTGATTCTTTATCCATTCACTATGATGGAAGGAAAAATAAAGGTCAAGAAAGCACATTTTATGGTTTTTCTTTAAATGTAACTCCGCACTTTACACTGACCTGACAGGTAAAGGAAAATGGTAGTTGAAATAATGTCTTAAAAAATGTTGACCAAATTTGTTGGGTTGTTTTGAGGTTGGTGATTTGAGTGCAATGGTCATGATTGGTTGGTCTCATGATGTTTGCTGATTATAAATGTCATAAAATAGTCAGTATTGGAACTAGCTTTGGATTGTTTCATCAATCAGCATCGTTACTTTAAGTCAGTTTTGTTAAACAAAAAATGATTTTTATTTGAGTATGATCCAACTTTCTTATAATATGCTGCTATAGATAGCATGCTAAATACAAACTTTTTCATTTAAATTTTGGATGAAATCAAGACTACTTAGTTAACTAAACCCACTGTTTTGAATAGTTCACACTGCGCAATTCAACTAAAATATCGCCATCGAGAGACAGTGCAAATCAGTAGAATGCAACAGATTTTCGAAGAGGATAATCACAGAGTCCTTAACAAGGAGAGACAAATCCATGAGCAGGAAAGGAAATAGATGATGACAATGTCAAAGGATGGTCAGAAAATTATTTTAAGAGGCCTTTGAAAGTTAGGAGGGAGGCAGCGATAGCTGGTTTCTGTAGAGAATTCCAGGCGGTAGGAATAAACTTAATGCACTTCAATACACTTAGCCTGATCATGAAGTTACCCATAATTCTATTTTGGAGAATGCCAAGAAATAGGTTAAAATTTAGGAAACAAACCTTTTTGTTATTTCCTTCACATTCTTCAGATCTGAAGATATCGCATACATGATATTCTCGTTGTCCCAGTTCTAAGCCTGTACGTATACATGTCTCAACATAGCAAGTACCTATTCTTGGAGCATTTCTCTTGAGTGTATCAGCTACTCTGTGGGGAAATAAAACAGTCTTTTAATCTCCAGCATTGCTTGAGGTTCATTAATCTCGTATTCTCTTTGCATACACTGTATTCATACTGAGCAGTTCTGTTGATTCCACAGAATTTATTTTGCACAAATTTTACTCAGACATCATAAAACAAATGTAACAATAATGTTTTATTTAAGATAAAGGAACAAGTAAACACTTAAAGCACCAAAGAATTCAGAAGTATATGGAATGGTTTATTTTTATATTATAACACTGCGCATTAAGCAATAATGGCAAATTTTCAGAATAGCTTTATTCCAGTGTACAATTTACGACAACATTTTACAATAATTCATCTGTGGTGCTACCATAAAATTCAGATGCAATATACTAGTCAGGCACAATTACTCGGAACTCTTGGAAGTTCTGCAGAATAAATTTACTGCCTTCAGGTACTCATACAAAACTCAATGGTTTCCCACACTAAAACTGGGTGACATTTTTGAATTATGTAGAGTTCAATGTAATATAAATGTTAACTCTTTAAAACCATTATCTTATACAACATATCCTTGCAAGTTTTAATCCTCATACTTAACTGTTATACTTTCACGTGTGTAACAATATTCAATTTACCACTACCTTGTCTGCCCCTAAGTTTCTAACTTCAAAAATGCAGGTGGTCTGAACGTTTCATAATTTTCCCAGAATATCTTCTCTTTGCGTTGGAAGTATGCTAGGTCCTTAGCATGAAGACTGCGACTTAATTCTGATATGTGAATCATTTCTCTCCCAGCGGATCATCTACCCCTTGGATATTTTTTGTGGAAGATGTTGTTCATGGTAGACCTGAGTCATTGACCTGTTACCTATTACCTTTTCAGGAGGCCTGTTCATCTCCTGACTTCCGCTTGCAGAAGCACTTTATCCTGCTAGCTCAGGTAGTTGCCCTCTTACCTCACTGGAGGTCATTATTCTCATGAACGATCATCATAGGAGATGGCTGCTTTGTTGAAAAAAATTACTTCTCCTTTTCAGTTTCCTGGATTTCTTGACCAGGCAAAATCATTTAAATTAGAACAGGTATGTTCCCTTTCTTCCTTACAGTGCCCTGAATGTCTAGACCGGGCCTGTTTTCCTTTTGACCATGTCTTGAATCTGTGGATTTTGGCCTGACTTCCATTTCATTGTGTGCAGCATATCTGCGTCAATTTGTTGATCAGGTTGGACATCTTCAGTTATTCTGTGTTTGGTTGACTGATCACTTCGAATTTTTCATGAATTCGGTCATGTTAATGGAAGATTGCTGCTCACTCAGTACTGTCTTTGTCACTTGCATTGACTGCTTTGTTTTGGAAGACGGAAGGTTGAATATTTACAGCAGTCTTGTAAGATTTGTTGACTTCTTTCCTGTTGGTAGCATCTTATATCAACATAGGAAATCTCAACAGATTCTGTCTTCTGTTTGTGTTCCGTCATTGCTCTAGAATGCCTAAGCATATCTTTTGGCTGCTCCTTGGATTGTTTGTAAACTTTTTTTTTCTCTGAACAACTTATTCTCCTGGCTTTAGATGCACCCATTCTGTTACTATGACAATGTTAAAGCTAGGCCATGCTGGTAAAACCAATAGTGAGGAGTGTCATCGTCAACCAATTCTTGTTCATCGTTTATATTGTAGTCTTACTTGTAATTTTTTTTTAGTCTTAGGAATTGTTCCACCTGGACGATGTAGCTTACTCCTGTAAGCTGTAACCTCAGTTTCCAGAGTATCTGGTCTGGCAGGATAGTGACAGTCCTTCCTGTGTAATGCTTAAAATAGATTTGATGTTCTTTGACATAAACAGGCTGCGTAAATGTTGAGAGAGATAATGGGAACAGCAGATGCTGGAGAATCCAAGATAACAAAGTGTGGGGCTGGATGAACACAGCAGGCCAAGCAGCATCTTAGGAGCACAAAAGCTGACATTTCGGGCTCTAAGCCCGAAACGTCAGCTTTTGTGCACCTAAGATGCTGCTTGGCCTGCTGTGTTCATCCAGCCCCACACTTTGTTATCTGTGTAAATGTTGAGTTGGTAGAGACATTTGAAACAGTAATTTCTCCTTGAAATACTCTTGATACCTTTTCTAATGGAAATATCACATCAAATGTGGTTATCTTCTCTAATGCTGGCACATGATGTACTGTAGACCTTTTGCTTGTGTGATCACATCCCTTGACTGTTGTGAAACTACCTTTGATATTTACACATCTTCTGAGAATGACCTACAGTTTTTGCAAATATAGAATTCCATTGTCATAATTATGCATGTGAGGCCTTGCTGTCCCACAGTGCTGACACTGCCTCTTAGCACCTGCAGTCAGCTTACTTTCTATGTTGGCTTATCATGTGTTTCCTTAGAGTGTCCATAACTTACAAAGTGAATCAACTATGTTGCTGTCCCAAGTTCTTCTACTTCCAAATCGATCTTTGAACCTTTCTGGTTTACAGTTCCAACACGTTCTGAAATGCTCTCTTCAGTTAAATCTTCCTTGGGCTGGAAGAAATCTGAAAAAAAAAAGCTCCAAGAAAAATTCTATCTCTTATGAATTCTGATTTCAAAGCTCCATAATCACAGTTTCCCACTATCTGTAGGGGTCATTAATTAAATTATCTCTTAATTCCTCGGGAAGCTGAACTCTTCCATTAAATTTCTTTCAATCAAGTATTTTATTTGTTCTTAGACGGAAGTAATCATCAAAGGCTTTTAGGACATATTCAAAAGTACCTGTGCTCTTCTTAACACTAATATAATTTTAATGATGTCAAGGGAATAGGTGATGAAAGTTGGGCAGCACTTAAGCTAATGGTACTGCAAGGAATACTTACAGATAATTTGGGCAACAGCATTTTCATCAAAGTTGCTTGAAACTGGAGTCACAGTCAGTTAAGTAGCATTCTGGATCTGTATGTTTAAAATGTTCTGGGTGTGCCTGTCAAGTTGTTTCAGGCAGATGAGGTGAATAGCAATGAAAGCTTCTGTTTGACTTTGACAAAATTTGTCACATTCACAACATGGAATGCCTATTCGCCTCCTGATTGAAGGATCTTCTGCTCTGAATCTCACCTCGATCTATCTTGCTGCTAATCGCATGTATGTGCTTGTGTTTATGTGGGTCTGTGGCATACTCTTTGTTCTTGCTGCAGCGTGCTGCACATGCTTTTTGTCTGGTTGTGACCTGTTGTTCATTGTAGTTGTATGTTTGAAATGAATAGGTGAGTCCAGTGTCCTTTTGTACGATGCAACTTTCAAAGATTTTAGAACACTGAACAGCTTCAAAGTTGATGTAACAGATACATATCCTACACAGCTTGCTTGATTTCTGCATTCTGACTACTGTACCAATATTGGTAACTGCTTCTAACACTTGCAGATGCTGTTGTTCAGCTACAATGGTTCTATATTGGACAATATGCCAGTGTCATGACATGCCTTTTTGTCTAAAAGGACTTGTTGGAAAGTTGTGATGGTATTGTAGATATAGCCAGTGCCATTACCACTCAGACAGTTCAGCCTCTGAAAAATCATACTGACAAATTGATCAATTGACTCCTGTGGCTGTAAAGCCTCAGCTCTACACAGTGAATTCTAAAGTTGACTTTGTCACAAAATTGGTTTTCTAGCATTTACCACAACTTAGCAGGTTCTCTCTGCTCCTCTTGAACAGGCTAGAAATGT
Organism: Stegostoma tigrinum; assembly: GCF_030684315.1. Lineage (NCBI taxonomy): Eukaryota > Metazoa > Chordata > Chondrichthyes > Orectolobiformes > Stegostomatidae > Stegostoma > Stegostoma tigrinum. The sequence continues at coordinate 30,012,434 of NC_081372.1, forward strand.
TGACTATTTGCAACCTCTCATTTCCAAAGGCTATCGTTATTTTCACTGCTTGCTTAATTGGTTCTGCAACAGCTAAATCTAAACCTAAAAACAGCTCCATCATTTTTAAAAACGCTAAATTCAAATAGAGTGTCAGTAGCCTTCCAATTCATGCTAGGAAATTTGATAGCCATCTTTCTGACATACCCCATCTCCTGAAAGTGCTGTCAATATGCAAGGGATTCATAGCCACCTTGCTAAAATAAGGTTACTCTGTGCAATGATTTTGCAATTCAGCTGCTGTGTTTTGTATTTTGCTTTTTATTAAATTTTGCCGTATGTTGTCTTTAGCTGCAGTGCAAACTCTTTTTTTATGTATCATGTGCTTTCTCTTTTTATGTAGGAATAACATAGGAGATTGTCTCAATGGGCCTGCAGCATCTAAGCTGAACTTAGAACCAACTGTCAGTTAGAACGGACTGATGAATCGAGGACTTGTGTTTCCTGCAGTGATTTCTTTTTCTAGCATTCTCGATTAGACGTAACTTTTGCCCTGCTTCAATTTTTGGTTGAAGCCTTTTCCTGTTATTTTCAAGCTGGCCTTGTTGCCTTCTTTGCGAAGAAAAGTCCCAAGCACTGACCCCCATGTCATATTTGTAGTGTTATTTGTGTCCGACACAAATTAAATACTGTGGATTTTGTTTACTTGAAGATCTGTTTAACTGCTCAGACTACAATCTGCAGTTATGGATAACTAAGTATGCAACCTTCTGCATGTTTCTGTTTCACTACATATGGCAGTTAATCATATGGTTTAATTCTGGTCCTCGACTCGTTTTCATATCTGGGTTTTAAAGTAACATAGCTTTCAAAGCAATAACTCAACAGCCAGGTTATGCGAAAGGGACATCAATGCGTGTTCTTAGGGAATACTACATCAGCAACCGAGAGGTCCTGATTCTGCATAGTGGGTGGAAGATCTGAAAATATGGCTGCTGTCTGACCCTGTGCAAATTTGAAAAAAAAAACAACCAGATGCCTATAGGTGAAATGACAAAACAAAAAAAAAGCCTCTTTAAAAATAGATCCTCACATGCAGAGGTATGAAGTCAAAACTGTTGAGGACCTTTCTGAGATAGGAACTGTTGCTTTGGACAAACATCAGCTGAATCTAGCATCTGCTGTGCTTCATGTCATTTAGTGAAACTTAGTCTGAGTGTATGAACAGTGCTAAACCCAGGAAACCTGGAACTATAGCACTATTGTTTCTCAACCTTACATATATAACAAAGACTGGTGACCATTTGTTGGATTGTAGAAAGTTTCAATAAATGAAGAAACTGAAAAGAAGCATTTTAAGCAAGCAATGAAATGGATTGCACCCAAATTTCATTAATTAAAATGTATGACGTATGATTCTGGTGACTAAGAGCATTTGTCCCTCTCCTCTTTTCCCTCCTCTCTCTCTGTCCTGTTCCCTCACCCTTGTCCCCTCTTGCCTTACTCATTTGACCATTTGCACATGTCAAGTATGTCAAAAATGGCATAATAATTAACTTTTTCTTAAATTAGTAGTTTAATTATTTGTATATTCCCAGATTTAATGTTCCTGATGTATTTGAATGCAGGATTTCCCACCTCACACTTCCATATCTTGTCAATATCCCATTGCAACTTCCTCTGGTTCTCTCTCTTGCTCGTCTCTGTGCCTGAGGGAAGTATTTAAGACATATTTGAACTGCAAATCTGCCATTGAAAGAATCATAAAATTCAATGGAGTAAACACCCAATTCTTGGATGAAACATCAAACACATTTACTTGAGTATTGAGTATATTCATAAAATGGGAGCTTACTGGTATCACAGATATTGTTTATGAAGGTGAAGTTTCAGAAACGATCTTTGGTTAAAATGTATCCCCCCCAAAGTGCAAAATTAAATATGACAGATTACGATAGACAACAGGCCTTTACTACATGCAGGACTTTGAGACTGTGGATTAGAGTTAGTTACTGGAGCTAGTGATCGTAGCAGAGTTCATGTCAATATTTATGAGCTGATCAGATGCAAAAAATCAAGGCACACAAAGTGCCAGAATTATGGAAATGCTGCAGGCTGCAATTTGCAGTTATGATGGCCTCCACCTCTTGGCTAAAAAGAGCTTCCACCAAGGGGACAAATGGTTGTCTCCCTTTCATACACCTGTTAGTTGACACTTCATAGGCTGGAGATCTACTGGATGTCCACCCCACAGAGATAGGAAGAGGCAATGAAGATCATTGGTGAAGTCACATACTGAGGAGAGTTGGGGATATGGTGTTTCATCAGGGTTAGGCCAGGAGATATCTTAACCTTGACAGTAAGGGTGGGTGAATTCTGGGTTTTAGAAATGGTGTTGAGAGTAAAGAGATAAACGTGATCTTCAGCAGGGTGCTGGTGAGCTTGTGGGGAGGAATAGGGTAAATCCGATGGGCATAGGTGACTTTCTGAAAGCCCACCTCATAACTGTCCAACACAAACCCAACAACTTTAACTGTGGCTTCCCAAATGGCATTGTTAGATTTTGGGATTTCAGAGCACAGGTACCTAATACTTTTATTTATTCAATCATGGGATGTGGGTGTCACTGGCGGGGCCAGCATTTATTGCCTATCCCAAGTTTCTCTTGAGAAGACGTTAGTGAGCTATCTTCTTGAACCATTGTAGTCCGCATGCCATAAGTAGACCCACAACTTCACGAGAGATTCATTCCAAAACTTTGATTCAGTGACAGTGAAGAAACAGCGATATTTTCCAAGTCAATGGTTTGGAGGGGAGCTTGCAGCTGGTGGTGTTCCCATGTATCTGCTATCCTTATCTCTCTAGATAATGTTGGTTGTGGGTTTGGATGGTGCTAACTTAGGAACCTTAGTGAATTCTACAGCGCACCTTGTGGAAGGTACACACTGCTGTAACTTATCATCAATGGTGATGAGAGTCGATGTTTGTGGATATGGTGACAGGGAACCGGGCAGCTTTGTTCTGAATGATGTCAAGATTTTTGAGTCTTGTTGGAGCTGCATGCATCCAGGCAAGTGGGACTTTTCAGTCACACTCTTAACTTGCGCCTTGTAGATGGTTTGCTTTGGCTTTGGGAAGTCAGGAGCTGAATTACTCACTGCAGTATTCCTGGCCTCTGACATTCTCTTGTAGCTACAGTATTTATATAGTGAGCCAAGTTCGGTTTCTGATCAGTGGTTATTCCAAGGATGTTGATAGTGGAAGATTCAGTGAAAGTAATGTCATTGAATGTCAAGGGATGGCATTTAGATTATTTCTTATTGAAAATAGACATAGTCTGGCATTTTTATGGCATGAATGTTACCACCACTTTTCACCCCAAGTCTGGATATTGTTCAGATCTTGTTGCACTTGAACATGAACTGCTTTTGTATCTGAGAAGCGCGAATGGTGCCGGACATCTGTGCAATGAACAATGAACATTTCCACTTCTGACCTGATGATTGAGGGAAGGTCATTGATGAAGCAGCTGCAGATGGTTGGGTCTAGGACACAATTCTGAGGAATTCCTGCAGAGATGTCCTAGAGCTGAGATGACCGACCTCCCACAATCTCAACCATCTTCAGATTATAGGCAGTCAATCACTCAAGGAATTTTCAGATAGTTTACTAAATTTGTTAAGCTGTAGCTGTAACTTAAACTAGTTATTTAGATAAAGAAAGAATACACATTATAAAAATTGAGAATGGCAGATGCTAGATGACAAACAGACTGTTGGCACAAAGTGTGTCAATCTCATTACAGTTGTGAAGGCAGCTTCCTGCATTCTAGCTAAAGTGTTAGGAAAGTCTTCCCGTCGTTTTCCTCCTCCTTTTCTGTTTATCTTCTTTCTAGAGTTTTGGTTAGTTAGCTCAATTGGCAAGACAGTTGGTTTGTAATGCAAATTAACACCAGCAGAATGGGTTCAATTCCTGCACTTTCTGAGGTTACCACGGAGGTCACACCTCTCAACTTCACCCCTTGCTTGAAATAACCCTCACATTAAACCACCACCAGTTATCACTGTCTATTGAGAGAGGGGCTCTGTTGTCCTCTGGGGCAACAGTGACTTTGACGTTATTTATTTTCCTTCTGAAAGAAATGGTTTATTGATGATCACTACTACCCGAGGGGAACTGCCTGATTAGGTCTGCCGTCTGAACCCGAGTGTTGTGGAAATTGCTAATTTTGGGAGCTGGCAAGTTACACAGTCTTTTCGCCAATGACCATGGAATAATCACTCTTTTGGTAATGAAACAATTATTATCCCAAGCATTCTATTGATAATATGGTACATATAATGGCCTCAAAGGTTTTTATTGTTACTTTTGCTCTTGTTTATTAAAAACTATTTATATTTGGGGAAAGGAAATAACATCGGTTATACCCATTACATAAGATCTCATGCTAAAGAGGAACTTATTGAAAAATTCCATTTTAAAGTGACCCCAATTTCCGGTCATATGGGTCTCTCCTTGTCATGGGTTTAATGGGGTACAATAAGGCCCTTAACTAACCACTTAAGGACTTCAATAGAGCCAAGGGTGGACATGCTACCTTAAGTTTCCACTGATCCCTGTCAAATTTCTGGCAGGGCTGGGAAGGCCCCGTGCAGGATTTTCTGTGCTCTGCAAACCACAAAGCTGCTGGTGAAGTAGTCTGATATCCAGCCTAGCATGTGGATATGATAAGTGGCAACACAGACTGATTGGGATGGGCGGGGGTGTGTTTCAGAAGATGTTAGGTGACTGTTCTTCTTTTCCACCAGCAATGTATCAAGTCTTACTTCATAAGAGCATATCTTCTTAAAAATATTTTGTTAAATTTTATTAATGCATTTTTGTTGTAGCCTCAAAATGCCTGCTGAAATTAAAACTAAATTAAATAATTTAGAATGTACAAATACTCCAAAACTGCCTATATAACTAATTGATACAAAAAATTGCAGGAATACTGTTCAACTCCAAAAGGCATGGAAGCTTTCAACAAGAAATGCTGATCAAAGTAGCTTGATGAAAGATGCAACTGGAAAGAGAAGTTGTGAGAGCTACAATACATTTCATATTCTGTGACAATGATTTGTAAAAAGAAACACATAAATGAATAGTTTAAAGATGTGCAAAGTGGATGGGCCATGCTGAATTACTCAGTGTTCAGGGATGTGTAGGATAGGTGTGTTAGCCATGGAAATGCCAGCTTGCACTCATGGGGAAGGGGGATAGGTATGGGTGGGATGCCATTAATGTGGACTTCTTGGAATGATTGGACTGTTTCCACACTGTGGGGATTCTACTTCCACCTCACATTCATTGTTTCACACCTCATTCCCAGAGGTACAATTACATGCAGAAAATAACACGCTGGCATGGAGTTTCAATTTATATTGCAGATACTTAAACAGTAAAGATACGACTGAGACATCAGTCATTGGTTTCAACAATTCCAGATACAGGGAGCCTGAAATTTAGGTCTGGGCTGAGATGTAGTTGATCAAGCAACTGAGAATGGTGTGGAACTAAGTGGCACCTGGGTGACATTTTTCTAAGTATTAGCCATTTTCCAGTGGGTGATCCTAGTGGATCTTTCATTGCTGCCCTTGGGCATTGATTTTGCGCATTGGGAAGTTCTGACATTTGGTCATTTAATAAAGCTTAGTTGAATTCACAAGTGCTGAGAACAGATGGTAAATGTGAAAGGTTTCCAGAAAAGACATCAGGCTTTGACAGAAGTAAGGTAACCAGTCATGGAGGGTTCCTCCAAAGTGACTAGGATCCATTTCCTCTTTCTGCTGCTGTACTGCTGATGCATCCTGCTCATCTCACTGTTTAATTCCAAACCAGGACAGTGTTTCAAGCAACACTTACCCATGACTTCCTGATCGCTGATCAGCTTGGGTTCTGTCTGGACTATGTGCCCCAGATCTACTTGGATTGGGCTCCTAAGTGCTGGGACATGATCGTCTGCAAAAAGAGAGAAACTAATCACTACTCATTGACATTCAGTGACATGATTTGCTGAATCCTCCACTTTCAGCACCTTGTGGGGTCACCATTGATCAAAACCTAACTATAAGAACCATGTAAATATGGTTACAAAAGCAGGTCAGAAATTGGGATTTCTGTGTTGAGTAGCCATCCGTCAGCAGCATAATGTGGCTTCAATGTGTTATATAGACAAAGTGTACCACAGTAACTCACCAAGGCTTATTTGATCACATCTTGCAAAGCATAATCTCTATCACTTAATGGATCAATGGATATGACACACTTACAAGTTCCCTTCCAAGTTACACACTATCCTGACTTGGAAGTATATCACGATTCCTATCACTGGCCAAAATTTTGGAACTGCATACCTAATATAATTGTGAATGTACCAACACCTCATGGACTGCAGAGCTTGAAGAAAATGGCTGTCATTTTTTTCTCAATGGCAATGCTTCTGCATGAATTCTGGCCCAAAGGCTGGTTCAATCCACAATGCTGCAATGACCATCCTGATTTGACTAGGAGATAGGTCCAGAAGTAATCCCTGCTGGAACAGGGATTGGACAATATGAAATTTGGTACTCATCTGATCCCCACCAGCCAATTGACAAACAGTCACCCTTCCCCAAGGATTCTGATTTGATGTGGCAATGTATTTTACATGTATGTTGTAACCTTGATTGTCATGGTAGAGACTCCAATTTTGGCCCATCATATGGCTGAGCAGGGATCTGTCCCATTTTTAGTACCAGTCATTGGTATGTATTGGGAGGATTTAAAAGTTGATACTCACCTTGGCCATTTCACAGACTAACCGGAACACAACTTGCACTTGAATCTCCTGGCTCAGAGACAGGCATGCTGCCACAGAGCTGCAAGACATCTTTGATGGCACTTAGAGATGGGCAATAAATGTTGACCCAGCCGATGATTTTATTTTCGTTTTTCTTTCCTGGAATGTGGGCAACACAGGCAGGGCCAGAATTTGTTGACCATCCCTAATTGCCCTTGAACTGGGTGACTTGCCAGGCCATTACAAAAGGCAGGAGAGTCAACCAAATTGCTGTGGTTCTGGAGTCACATGTAGTCACCAGATAAGGACAGTAGATACCTTTCTCTAAAGGGCATTCATGCACTAGGCAGATTTTTACAACAACCATGATAGTTTCGTTATTCCCATTACTGAGGCTAGCATTATGTTCCAGATTTCTTTTATTAAATGAATTCAAATTTCACCAGCTACTGTGATGGAATTTGAGTCTGTATCTCCAGAGGGTTGGGCATCTGGTTAACTCGGTGACATTATCACAATTGCATTATCTTCACTATGTCCACTGATATTTCATGACAGCTCAAAATCTTAGTTAAATTTTAATTTCCATCTTTTTCTGTTTAATCCAGCAATTATATTGACATGTTGAAGTCAAGATAGACTAGTTAAGGAGAGGAAATACAAATCTGCTTTAAAAAGAAAGTGATAAACAGTTCACAACTTTTTTTGAATGTTTGCCAATACATGTTTTGTTCTACCATTTGACAATTCAGCTAAATTAAAACCTTACAGTTCTAGTTTGCTGAGGAGACTTGGCTGTGGGTTCTTTTGTCAAATGGACCATATGGTAGTTAGTACATAATGAGGCCAAACATTTGAAACTGTAAAGCTTGTCTGTGTATAATTTGTCATGATTTCAAGCAATTGTCTGTGTGGCATTGTGTTTTTATAAAGTAAATGATTTGCTTGCTTTTGTATTTGACCTTGCAAAGTCAATTTCAGTTAAGTGGATAACCAGTATTCATTAATCAAGAATTCAACATAAAACATTGCTTCAAACTGTCCATTGTGCAATTTGCTACATATGGTTAATTGTACTGAAGGTTTTCTAAATGTCATCATTCTATGTGATACTTAACCTACAGTAATTTAGGCCATTGTAGGAATAAACGATGATCTGGGCACGCAACAGAAAAGTCATGAATAACGGAAGGAACAAGATCATTTGAAAGTGACGTGGTGCAACTTTCAGCTAGTTACTGAGGAATAGTCCTGAACCTATTGGTGTTACTAACATTGAACTGTGCAATGGAATAGGGTTTTTAAAAAGTCTCTCAACTCGCACAGATAGCTCTAAGAAGAGGGATTGTGAATTCCAGTAAACACCTCAATTTGGAAAGGTGCAACGTGACTTCAGGTTTCCATTGGGATGATAGCCGTGAAGGGAGAGAGACTCAAATGGAAACCCACCAAGGTGTCAAGTTGCAGTTTGTAGCACCTCTTGCAGGAGCTCGCAGAACAGAAGGAACACTGCTGCTGAGAAGCAAAGAGAATTCAAACTCTCACAGGAACAGAAATGATGTGGAGCAGAAGTAAAACTCTTTCACAGTTTTACTAGAGCTGGCGACACTCTTTAAAAGGGTTAGATGCAGGAACCTGTGGAATTTGGGATCAACAGGACGGTTGTGACATTATTGGTGATAGTTGGAACTGGAAAACACAGTGGAGTGAAGAACATTTAAGTTTGATCTTAACGTGCCAAGGAGTTGTGAACCTCAGCTGGAGAGCTAGGAGTAATATTGAGTCTGTCTCTTTAATACTGCAACATTACCAACATCATGGCATAGTATAAAATAGATTCGAATAAAATGGTTTTGACCTCTACAGCGATTGTAACTTTGCATACTAAGTCACCAGAGAACGCTAAAATCTTGGATGCAGAAATAGATACACCACCTGGAAGTAGTCATCGGAAACGTTGTATGTTCCCAGGTACTTGCTGACAAGTTAACAGAAATAGAAAAGCACAGGAAATAAAACTGACAAATTTATACCAGTATGTTTTCACATTTGAGGTGAAAGAAAGTACTTCACAGGTTTAAACAATAGCGAAAGGTGAGATTAATTTCTCCAAGTTGTAAGGAAAGATGCAGGAATTCAATTATTATAAAATGCATTAAATGCTTGAAAACAAATGCACCCAATCTAGGGAAGTAAATGAAAATATTCAGTTAAAAGTGACAAATTATTCAGCTTTTCAATTTATCCTGTAAAAAGTGTAATTTAGTTTAAAAAAAATCACCTGGAAACTTACTGCAGCATCATAATCAAAAGAATATGTAAATCTCGAGTGTAAAATGTATCTCAAGTATTTCATAGGGAAAAATAGATGCAAGGATGAAGGAGGAGAGTTAGAAAAGATGACAGAAGCATAATTGAAAGATATATTTGAAGAAACTTTGAAAGTGGGGAAGGAGCAAATTTTAGGGATTTAGGCAAAGAATTTTGGAATAAAGTACTCAAATAACTGAAGACCCTTGTACCGTTGATAAGAACAGGAAAGGTGACAATCAGGAGCCACAATTTAAAAGCTGAATAGTATGAGCTGGGGATGAATCTTGATGAAGTTGCAGAGGTAAAATGGGTTACATAGAATTATATCAAATATACAGTATAAAGATTAGCTCTTTGGCTCAACTAATCCATGCTGGAGTTTATGCTCCAGTCAAGTCTCTTACTATTCTTCAGAATAACTCTCTAATTCCTTTCCTCCATGAGTCACTCTAGCTTCTCCTGAAGTGAATTTATAGCTCCCTATGATTGTTGGTTCTGCATTCTCAAAACTCTGTGGATAAAGACATTTCTTGTGTAATTCCTGTTTGATTCCTTGATGCTTTTCTTATGTATGTGGTCTGTTCCCCACTAGTGGAAACACATTCTCTTTGTCTGTGAAGACCCATTTACGTGCTCCTTTCAAGAGAAAAAAAAGGTCAGCTTATTCAACCTTTTTTGTTAGAAAAAACCTGTAAGGCCAAACCTATCATTCTTACAAACTTTTTTGTACCCTCTGTAGTTGCAAGAAGGATTGGAAGGCAAACAGTATTTCAGCCTTTATCAGAAGAGGATTTGTGTACAAGAGCAAGGGAATCTTACCTGAGACATTACAATGGTTTCATTAATAGAACATAGAACTTTACAGCACAGTACAGGCCCTTCGGCCCTTGATGTTGTGCCGACCTGTCATACCTATCTGAAGCCCATCTAACCTCCACTATTCCATGTACGTCCATATGCTTGCCCAATGATGACTTAAATGTACTTAAAGTTGGTGAATCTACTACCATTGCAGGCAAAGCATTCCATTCCCTTACTACTCTCTGAGTAAAGAAACTACCTCTGACGTCTGTCCTATATCTTTCACTCCTCAATTTAAAGCTATGCCCCCTCATGCTCGCCGTCACCATCCTAGGAAAAAGGCTCTCCCTATCCACCCTATCTAACCCTCTGATTATTTTATATGTCTCAAGAAGACTGGCTTTCAATTTCAGATTTGTTAATTTCGTTCAAATTTCAGCAAATGAAAGTGCTGTGGGATTCTGGCCATGTATCCCAGAGAATTGCCTGGGCCATTCAGTCATAAAAACCAGTGATAGAACATAGAACTGTACAACACAGGAACAGGCCCTCTGGCCCACGATGTTGTGCTGAACATGATGCCAAATTAAACAAATCCCGCATGTCTGTCCCTGGCCCATATCCCTCCATTCATTGCATATTCATGTGTATCTATGTGCTCAGTATGAGTCTTAAAAGGGAGTTTCTATCATTTAAGTTGTTTTCAAATCAGTTGTGCACATCTAATTAAAATCTTTAAATTAAGGCCTCTAAGTTGTGTAGATTCAATGCTACAAATTCAACAGAAGTCTACCATCAGGCAAAGCGACAACACTGAGTTAATGAATAATATCAAGTAAAATAATACACACATCTAATAACAAGGTCAATTTAGATAACCACAAAATACACAACATTTATACGCATGAGAAATACAAGGCAGACTTCAGTTTGAATATCCAAAGCTCACGGACAAGAAATATCTTCTATCATTGAGATAAAGCACTTCTAGTTTTCACACTGATGGAAAATCCTCGATAACTATCCTCAAGCTGTTCTCACTTTGATCCTGGCTGGAAGCAGGACCATACTATGTTGACTGCCACAGAATTCTTGGAAAGCCTTTGAAACCCCCCTTTCATAGCCACTTTTGGATTCATCCATCTTTTTAAAACTTCTTGTTGAAATCTGATTTGCTAATAATGTAACAATAATCATTTTGATTGGGTCTCTGTCCACGTGAATTGATCATATCTACCTTGACTCCCACTTGAAGACAATGGAGTGTCTTAGTGTTTATGTTATCTTAAATGTGAACAGGTTCTTATTCATAAGTATCCCAATAGCTTGAGCCTTAAGGGAGTGACATAGATAAAGCTTTGGAGGTGTTCTGCTTTTGGTTTTTCCAAAATTTCAGCAATTCCTTTCAAATACAGACAATTAATATAATTAGTAGAAATTGATAGAAGTAGTGTTTGATTACATAATAATCAGCGAATAAACATCAAGTACAGCATACTTGTGTGATTCTTTTAATCAAGCATCTAATTTTGGTTGAAGCCTTCTTATAAGTCAAACATGTCAGTGTTCTGAGAGTGTTGTTATGGTTGCACAAAATGGCTTCTTTGCTGTTTTGGAGCAGACGAATGTACATGTTTGTAAAAATTCTCTTTAAAAATGGCCAAGATAGGCAAACTAAATCTAAAACCCAAGATTGCTTATTTCGGAGAAGTGAAGAAAGATGATATCTCAGCACTCAAGATCAGAACCATGTGTTCATGAGATTCATGAATGTACAATTTTGTATCTACTTTTGCCACTGGAACTTGATGAAATCATCAAGAATCTATAGGTGTGACGATGGAAAATCACAGCAGACCAGACAGCATCAGCGGAGCAGGAAAGTCAACGTTTCGAGCTGAAATCCTTCATCAGGACTCTGCTGTTTTGTCATACTACATTGAGAGAACAATGTATATTAATTGGTCTGCCTTGTAAATATAACTGAAATACCAATGAAGTTCAAAGTGCCACTAAACAAGATCATTACCAAGATTACTGATTACGCCATCCTTGTAAAGATGACTGATCACGAGAAAACACATAAATAAAAGCAGGGTGCTGTGGATGCTGGACACCTGAAACAAGTGCTAAAAATGCTGGACAAGCTCAGCAGGTCTGGTTACACCTGTAGAGAGAGCAATTGAGTCAACATTTTTCATCTGAAATGAGTCTTCAGAATACTTCGGTTTGGACCACAAAAAGAAATGTTTGCTTGCCTGGCCTATATTCAAATCCCACCTTGTAAACCGTGTATTCCTAGTGCTCTCACGAGTGTTGTTCAGTCCTTGGATATGAGTATAAATAAACCTCTCAAGGGCAGTATGTAAAAGATGTGGAACAGTTGGATATAGGAAAGTTTAAAAAACAAAATTACTGAAGTTATAAAAATACAAGCACCGTCACAAGCACACTGCGTCAATGGTTTGTGGATGTGTGGAATTGACTTGATTACAACATTATCAGAAAATCATTTCTAAAATGTAGAATATTGCTTAACAGTAGTGAGTATAGTTATGAGTGAAATAATGATGCTGAAGTAAATGGGACAATTGATAATGATAATGAGGAAGAAGATCCATAGGATAATATTATGCAAGCAGCCTGTTGGGATGAATTGTTTGGTTATTTAGATTATGATCAGAATGATTTTCTTTGGCATTTTATCAAGAAATGGTGTAATTAATTCATTACTATATTGCATCTGTTGAAATTTGTGATGTTTTAACGTAAATAAATGTTAGACAATGAAATGAGATTTTCGGTGGTTTTTCAAAATTTTATTCCATTGCTCCAATCGGTTTCAGATTTTACTTGAGCCCAAATGAAGCACTCATTTCAACCCCTCAAAGATTGTAGGCTGAATTTTATAGGGGTCTGAGAGATAGGGGCTTTGGTGATATTTCTGGTAGATTTGGACCATAAGTCCAATGAGGCCCATCATCATGTTCAGGGCATTTTGCTACATTTTTTATGCTTTTGACAAGTGGCCAGGTGGATATTTTTCTGTACATTGGTGAGTCACATATTAAAGGGATTATAACTGGTAAAACATTTCACGAATGCCAAAGCTTGCCTCATTAATATTCAGCTTTGTATTTTACCAAACACCCAAGTAAGCTAGTCTAAGAGAGAGAGGGTCCTAGTAAGGGCCCCCGGCCTTAAACATCGACTCTTCTGCTCCTCTGATGCTGCCTGACCTGTTGTGTTCCTCCAGCTCCATACTATATTGACCTAGACATCAAGAAATATCAACATGGAAGTCACTGTGGGTACCTGGCGCCTTCAGCTTGCTGCTGGTTGGGACGAGCCTTCACATTGCTCGGCATCAAAAAGCATGATCCATGGGCACCAGCCACACACTCCTCTTGTTGACAGACAATGGAATCTGGCATTGTCAATGCCTCATGAATATCGTGGTACCTCTGCAGGACACTTGCGGGCTTCTTAGGAAGCTCAGACTTGTATTACAGGGTGTACTGGCAATGAACATGGTAAGATCACTGAGCACAGGGACAAGCCCCAGCTCATGGCCTTGACCAGGTTGTAATTTAGGGCTACTGGCTTGCACTTAGCATTCTGTCATGTCGGGACCTACCAGCAGGTTTGCGGCATCCATGTTTTGCCTGACTTTGCCAAGCCAATTGACACTGTCACACAACCAGGCAACTTGCTGATCTGCAGTCTTCAGTCAAATGGGTATAGATATTTGCTGCGTGGCGGTATGGTACTGTCAGCAAATGGGCTAGTGGCTGGAGGTAGGGCTAATGCAGCTGGGGTGAGGTACAGGCATCACTCAGGTTCTGGAATAACAAGGTGTGGAACTGGATGAACACAACAGGCCAGGCAGCACCAGATGATCAGGAAAGCTGATGTTTCGGATCTGGACACATCTTCAGAAATGGGGCAGGGGAAGGGAGCTCTAAAATATTTCAGAGCCCCTTTCCCCAACCCCAGTTCTGAAGAAGGGTCCAGACCTGAAACGTCAGCTTTCCTACTCCTCTGGTGCTGCATGGCCTGTTGTGTTCATCCAGCTTCATACCTTGTTATCTGAGACCCCAGCAGTAGGCAGTTCCTTCTATCTCTTACTCAGGGTCTGGGCACTTCTCATTCTAGGGATGCCCATTTGGTGACTCAGGTGGGTGGGCTGTAGTACAGAAACTGTGTGGCAAGGGGGCCAGGATGGAGGGGAAAGAAGGCCACTGCCACCAGAAAGAGCCTTGGGAATCCATTCTTTAAGATTGGGGCCTGTTGCCTGATGGGAAATGGGATGGCATTGGTGAAGAGTGGCAATGGTTCTTTATGGAGCGATACAGTAATGCATGGATGGGAAGGGGTTGAGTGGGAGGGGAGATTGTCCGTAGGCAGGAACACCTTGACTTCAGAGGGGAGGGGGGATGACAGTGCATGACAACATCTTTATTAGTCTCTTCACATGCCAGGGACTGGGTGGGTAAAAGTGGGCAGGTTGAACGTTTTTAGAAGGGTTGGGTGGGACCTCAGGAGGTTTGAAGCCTATGAAGTTCATGTGAAGGAAGGGGATCTGGATGTTTGGGGTCTCTCTGATATGTTGAGTGGAGGCTACAAGCCAAACCTGAGGAGCACCCACTAATGCCTTTCATCAGCTTCAAATCAAAGTGAACAATGGGAAGAAAAATGGCTGCAACCAGAGAGGTGGGTTAAGTAACTCAACAATTGAGGGAGTGTCTTACTGATGTGAGGACCTTAATTAGGAAACAACATTACACACAGACCCATGCAGTGTATGGAAAATAGACCTGTGGTATCACTAATCCTGGGCTATCCTAAATCATTGGCTTCTTGTTTGCTGTGCACCTCCTTGTTTCAGACATCACAGAACACCTTATTCACACTGTCATGTTTGGACACAGACATGAGAAAAAAAAGGATGTTGTAGGACAAAGAGCAATGGTGTCAATGGGACATTGTCACCCTTTCTTCCACATACTATACCAGGGGCCTCAATACATGCCCTGATCCATGTTACATCCTATATGCTATACATAGAATCAAATAAACAGGTGTAAGGTCAAAACTGTGAAATTTACAGAAATGTAACAGATGATGCATTGTTCACCTGTGCCATTCAAGTGCCCTCAATGTGATTTCTTTTTCCTGTTCCTTCCACCACACCTTAGAGTAGTCCCTATCTTCCTTCCTCAGGTGGAGACAGTCTGATCGGCAATAAAGCCTATTGGCTCTGCAGGTTTGCTTGGGTGAGCTGGGGGGCAGTCTAGTTGGGCCAGATTTGCTGATAGTGCTCTTGCAACAAGCAAGAGAACCCTGAATCTTGACTGCTGTTGCCTGGCACCTTTATTATTCCAGTTAATTTAATCCCTTCCATTCTATTGATCTATTAACTCATCATACTTTGTAAAACAAAACTCTTATTATTTAACCCATTCCCTTAAAACTGAGGTGGCTATGTTGTCAGAGATTTTGAACAATGTAGTCACCATCTGAGAATTGAACTATTCATCTGTACTTACATTGGTTACTGATTGTAATTGGCATTGTTACATCTAGTCTTTCAAGTTCTGTGATAATGGCTTCACTTATCTGAAGTTTAAAACAGTGGACGCCAAGTGCCACATAACTGCAATAAATTAACAAATGCAAATTACACTGCTGAGAAGCTGCCCTAACTTGGTTAGACTCATGGACCAACCGGCAAGCAGCCAGCCAGAATGGAAGATCATTTTCTTAATTACTGTGTTAATTGGTATAAAACAAAGAAATCTAGAATAGTTGCATACATTTAAATGATCATTCACAGCCAATCCAAGTTTAATAACTGAGCAAATTTGATGCTTGTTGTGTCATTGATATCTATAGCTGTTGTGTTAAATTGCCAACAAAAATCAGTTGTCAGTATGGAATAAGAAAGGAAATGATAGTTATCACAAAAGAATTTTTCAGGAAAGTGATCCATTCAATATGTGCTGATTAAAAATTCTTGCTTCACCCTGAAAAACTCCTCTTCCCAAAATGAATGTAGACACATTGCTATGAAAGCAGTGACTGTTCCTGAAGCTGGAAGCTGAAATTAAAACATTAATACATGAAGATTGTGAGCAATAATGGCCCATGAGCAAAATAAAATGTGTTTGATTTGTAGGTTTTATTGATGTCAACCTTGTAAGAGTAGGTTTGTGAATGCTTCTGTGAAAGCTTTTAGTCCTTGGGATGCTGCATCCAATATAATAAGTTGGGATCAAATTAATTCTTTGCTTCATGGACTGGTTTCGTGATAGAAACGTTCATCAGACAGATTCTTTCTACTATATCTCTTCTTTCTATTCTCCAAGTACTTCTTCAACAATTCTCCCCAAACAATACAAAGCCACATTTCTTTCTCACCTTATGGCCTGGGTTTCTGCTTCTGGTTCTCTTCTGAAATTGGACAAATGAGAGCAAAAAATCAAAGAATTTCAAACACAAATCAAGTTTCCATCATCTTTTGTTCTAGTTTATTAAAAAAATGTGTTGGAAGCTGGCCATATTTTCAAATCTGGCGATGTACCCAATTCAATTAATCAATATGGAAAGTTTTTGCTGACTGTTTTTGTCCTTTTGAGGAGGTTCTTAAAATTAAGGTTTTTTTCTTAAAATTAAGTTATTTTTCCAAGCGCAAGGACAGTAGTAGAAACGTTTAGAAAACTCATAGTAATGAATTTTAATTTATGAGAAAACAGTCTTCTGTGGGTCAATGAAACCAGTAAGTAGTTCAGTTTGGCTTTCTACATTCTTTCTCGGTTATTTAATAATAGATTAATAATAGGTAATAGATTACATTGTAGTGCGCAGGATGTAAAACTCAGAAAAAGGCCATTTGTCCCAACCAGCCCATGATGTGTTTATGATCCGCTCTACCCTCTGCTTATTTATTGAAATAAAACATTGCAACTCTCAATTCCTTTAATTGACATGTCCATAAGGACCCACACCAACTTCTACAGGTGCAATGGAAAGCATTCTATCTGCCCAAGACCATACAAAACTACAGCAAGTTGTATGCACAGCCCAAACCATCACAGAAGCCAACCTCCCATCCATAGACTCTGTTTAAACTTCTCACTGATGTGGAAAGTCTGCCAACATCATTAAAGACCCCATCCCATCCTGCTAAAGCTCTCTTCCAACCCCATCCATTAGGCAGATGATACAGAAGTTTGAACAAATGCACCAAGAGGTTCCAGAACAGCTTCTTCCCTGCTGTTATTCGACTCTGAGTGGACCTTTCTAACTTCAAATAATGTTGATGTTGCTTTGCGCACCTCCTATGCAGCTGTAACTTTGTATGCCTCACTCTGTCTAAGCACCCTATGATATGTATTTCATTGGTTACTATGATCTGCCTGTACTGCTCGCAATACAAAGCTTTTTATTTAGTTACATGTGATTACAATAATTCAAAACAAATCAAACCCTAACACACTGACCTAGTTTTTCCTAAAATGTATCTATACTATTTACTTCAACCATGCCAGGTACTTCAACCAGAAGGTGAGCTCCACATTTTTGCCACACTTCTGCTAAAGAATTTCTTCTGAAATCCCATTTGGATTTCTTGGTGATAAATTATCATTTTTATGACTTCCAACTATGTTCTTCCTTACTAGAACAGGCATTCACCCTGCATCTGTTTGATGAAATTGTTTAATAATTTTAAAGACTTCTTAGGTCAACCCCTAACCACTAACATGAGAAGAGAGGTTTATCCTAGTGATTCAGACTGTCACTCATCTTTCAGGCGGCTCGGCTTTGATAGCCCTTTCCTGGGTGGCTCAATTTTTTCAGTAGATGGTGGTGAGTGTCTGGAACTCACTGCCTAAAATGGTGGTAGTGAAAGGAACCTTCACAACATGTGAGAAGTATTTAGGTGAACACTTGAAATGCCATAGCATATTAGTTTGTAGGCTGGGTGCTGGAAATGGGACTAGGATGGATAGATGCTCAATGACTGTTTTGTGGTTGTTATGAAAATGATATGCATGGATTACTGATGTTCACCTTCAGTCACCTGGTTTTTAATACCTGAGATATTCATGGAATAAAGTGATTTTTTAAAAATGGACAAAGACCACAGATTGAAGCAAGATTTGTGAAACTGGCATGAGATATATAAAAGCCGTCTGCATTGCAATTAAAATTCTAAAGACATTGAAGTGGATTTTATCAAAATTGGCTAAGTGTTAATTACTAGGAGTTTTATGGAGGGTTTCTGTCTATGACCCCAAGCAGATTTTCTTATAAAAGTTCTCTGCTGTTAACGTTATTATGCATATACTTCACCTCTGCAACACTGTGCTTGTGCTATGATGTACTCAGCATGGCAAATATACCTTCTGCTGTTAAGATTTTCTGGGATTGGTGACATTGGTGCTATGTTTAATACCTGGCTGTACACCAGTTCCAGCAATGCAAGCTATGAATTCACAGTTACAGCATGAGACAAATTGTCCTGGAGATTGCCAATAGAGGCATTTTAGCTTCCTCACTTTGCTGTTAGGGACCTGGAGATCTTGGTGTTGGGATGCTGCAGAAGAGGGTCATCATCCTTTCATGACGCTGACAAAGAAGATCATGTCGCCAGTCCTGACCAGCCTGGTTTGAAGTTGCCATCTGGGTCAGTGCAGTGTCCACAGTCTGGTAATGCAGGATTAACATTAATGACTGACTGGGCTTCACAAGGCTAGGTGCCATCATTCTATCTCTGCTACTTTACACTCACTCTATCGCAGCCACCGTGTGGACCTCCCATCAAGGCTTGTGGGCTACCACTCTCACTGCAGTGTGCAGCATCTTCCCTCTCTTGCTTTTACCCACCCTATCCCCCAAGCTGCTAAACCTTCTGTTGTCTAGACCTTTCACTTACTCAAGACATCTTGACTATTCCTTCAACTGCACCAGCACTCACAGCTGTGCCAACCACTTTCATTTCACTCAATTCCTTCTTTTATCTCTTTTGTCAGAGATAACAGGTCGCACGGGGGCTGAGAATTGATGTGGTTGGCTGGGTGCCCAATGGTTGTTCCAAAACCCTTACTGGAAGAAGATCCTTAAGTTCATGGGGTAAAAAAACAGTCACCACTCATGGCAGGTTACTGAGAACTCAATATGCCAGCAACAAAGTATGATTCTTGTGCTGTGCTGTGCTGCTCCACATTACCACTACTGTGAATACATCCTTAACACGTCCAAACCTCGACCCTTATTGCGATACCCATTCCCTCTCTTCCCTCTGCAAGCTCTGGTGGCATCGAATGAATGTCTTCCCACAAGAGAGGAGCTCTTCCTGCCAGTATCTCCTCTTCCAACTGAGAGGAAAAAAACACAGATCTCTTAGTGCATCTTCCCCACCCTCTAGTTGCTTAGATACTGACACCTTGTTGGTACTTTGTCCAGACCAGGGTAAGGACAACCTCCTGTTGAGCGTATCATTGCCATGTTTCTGCAGCTGGTGAAGGAAGAAGCGTCCATTGTTGATGGACATCAGAGAACTACTAGAAACCAGTTACTTGGTCAGTCTCAGGCAGGAGAGGACCCCGTGGTGTGGGCCATGAATAACTTGACTGTAATTCTACACAGACAGACTAAGGAGCGGCAGGCGGATTTGTTGAAAATGCTTGGGAAACTGGATGGAATATTTGAGAAGTCCACTATTGCTACCTATTTCCAGCTCTAAAATAGCTAAAGGTTCTGTATCCACTGTCTTTTGAGGAAGGGAATTCCTATGAATCAAAACCCTCTGAGAAAAAATAATATCTTCCCTCATGTCTGTCTGAAATATGTAACCTCTTACTTTTAAACTATGACCCTAATTCTACATTCTCACACAAAATGAAGTATAGTAACATAGAAAAAAGAAGCAGGCCTTTGGGCCTGCTCTACCATTCAACATGGTCCTGAATGGTCATCCAACTAGGTACCATTTTCCCACTTTCTTCTCATTTAATTGGTTCCGATGGCCCTAAGAACGATACCTAACTTCTTCTGGGAACATTCAGTGTTTTGGCCTCAACCCCTTTTTGTGGCATTAAATTTCATAGGCTCACTACCCTCTGGGTGAAGAAATTTCTCCTTGTCTTAGTCCTTACACTGGTATCCTGATTTTGGATTCCCTGGTCATCCTCCTTTTGATATCTACCTGGTCAAGTCCCCTCAGGATATCAAATGTTTCAATTAAGTCACCTTTGAGTTCTCTAAACTCCAGATGATATGGGCCTAGTCTATCTCACCTTTTCCAGGCATTAGCCTAGTAAAACTCCTGTGATGTGCTTTCATAGTGTGAACATCCTTCCGTAAGTATTGTGATCAGTACTGTACACAGCATTTCGAGTTATAAAATGCCTTGTACACTGAAGCTTCACCTCCCTATTCTTGCATTCAATTCCCCTCACAATAAAACATACCATTCTATTAGCTTTCTGGATTACTCGCAGTACCTTCTATAATTCATGCACTAGTACATAAGATCTCTCTCCATCATCTCACCTTCGGTAATGTATTCTTATATTTTATTCTTTCCACCCAAATAGATGATTTCACAGTTTCCCACATTGTACTCCATTTGTCAGATGGTTACCTACTCATTTATCCTATCTACGTCCCTTTTTGGACTCTTTGTGTGGAATTCACAACTCACTTTCCAATGTAAAAACTGAAAGAACTGCGGATGCTGTAAATCAGAAATAAAAACAGAAGTTGCTGGAAAAGCTCAGCAAGTCTGGCAGCATCTGTGGAGAGAAATCAGAATTAACATTTCGGGTTGAGTGACTCTTCCTCAGACCTCACTCTCCTAGTTATAACTTGAGTTGCCCCCTTCGCAATTATTGTCCACTCTGCATCTCCGAATGTTGCCTCCAATCCCTAAAATTGATTTCATCATTGTTCCTATGAATGCTTGGTCTCTGATAAACCCCCTTGACGTTCAGTGAACAGATGCTTAGGACTGACCATAGTACTGATTTGGAAAGGTAACCCTAACCGATGAGTAACCAAACTCACAAAAGATATCTGTACAGCTCCCCGATTGACCTCATGTTGCTCCCCAGACTGATTTTGTTGGACCTGCAGGACTGACCATGGCCCAGTCCCCAAACTGTAATGATATGGATCTCTGATCTTGATTGTCTCAAGTGCCCAACTGACCAAGTCCCATGAGTGATTTTGGGCAATGTCCTTGATTCAATGTGCTGGCATCCCCTAACTGGCAACTGATCTCTTTGATTTGACTGAGGATGACTACCCTCACATTTTGAGACATGGCCATCTGGTTGATGTGCATGCAGTGTGTTTGCTGTGTGTAAGCTGCTGGCACATGCTGCAGGTGCGATATTGACATTGCATGTTGCCATACAACAGAATTTCTATCCCCTTGATGGATCGTTGCTGGAAAACATGACAAGCTGCCTGGCTTTGTGTCTGTGCTAAAAGGCAAGGCAAGACAGTAGTGCTGTTTTGTATGAGGAGGAAATGCACAACACAGCAAGAAAAGGCAAAGTAGAAATAGTTGTTGAGAACACCCAAGAAGGTGCAAAGTGATTAAAAATAAAGAAAACAAAGTAAGAGCCTTGATATTCTCCCTGCCCCAAAGCAAAAGACATGTGCCTGTCCTTGTGAGCAAATTGGCCTGTCAGCAACATTACAACATAAAGTGCCAGTAGCTCAAAAGTGCTGCATTGAAGTGGCGAACTATACCATAAGTGAGTTGGAAATGTACCATGATGATGTAGTGAGGCTGGTGCTTGTCCAACCTCCTTGGATAAAGGATGTAGCAGTTGCTTCCCACGGAGCGTGCCCTGTAATGTTGGTGAACACTGTTGAACATGGAAGTCCACAGGATCAGGCAGCGAACTGGAATTTCCAGGTACCACTGACAATTTTGTGTTAGGATTTTTTGTCATCCAGTTTCCCTCCATTCTCTAGTAAACTGCAATGAGACAGGTGATGTAATAATGAGCTGTTAATACATGCCAATAGGCCTAGTGTCATATACTAACGAGATTCACGTATTTGGGTGGAAAATCAGGCATTCTTTTCTTGCTATTGAGAATCTCCTTTTTTTGTTCTTGCCATACTTTGACAACTGACTTGTCATGGTGCACATTGTTCAGAGACTGAGAAGATCTCATCTGTAGAAATCAGATAACATAATTCAACATTAAGAAATAGACATCTTCTAATTCAGACTTTTATGGTAAGTTGCACGTATTGGATATCAGAAGGTTGACTGCAACTATTCATTTTGCAAGGATAATAGAACAAAGAACACTACAGCGCAGTACAGGCCCTTCGGCCCTCGATGTTGTGCCGACCTGTGAAACAAAACTGAAGCCCATCTAACCTAAAATATTTCATTATTACCCATATGTTTATCCAATGACCTTTTAAATGCCCTTCAATTTGACGAGTCTACTACTGTTGCAGGCAGGGCATTCCACGCCCTTACTACTCTCTGAGTAAAGAACCTACCTCTGACATCTGTCCTATATCTATCACCCCTCAATTTAAAGCTATGTCCCCTCGTGCTAGCCATCTCCATCCGAGGAAAAAGACTCTCACTGTCTACCCTATCTAATTCTCTGATCATCTTGTATGCCTCTATTAGGCCACCTCTTAACCTTTTTCTGTCTCACGAAAACAGTCTCAAGTTCCTCAGCCTTTCCTCATAAGACCTTCCCTCCATACCAGGCAACATCCTGGTAAATCTCCTCTGCACCCTTTCCAATGCTTCCACATCCTTCCTATAATGTGGTGACCAGAACTGTATGCAATAATGGAGCTAGACCTTGAGATACTCATACACCTCATTTTAATTGTGGCCTTTGACAAGTGCCAGTTGAAAGGGCAATTTTGGAACTCTAGAATTGTACAATTTTTGTACTGCTGAGGAAACAAGTCAATGGCAACATGGTCACAGACTCAGGTTCCATGCTTGCAACTCAAGGATTCTAAGGACATTTAGCCTGCATTTACTTTTAGCTTCTGTTTGTACTAGAGGTACCCTCTGCACCCTTTACTTGAAACTTATGATCTGTGTTTGTGTGCGTGTTTGGTTCCAGTTTAATTATTTCAGGTTTAGTAGGTATTAACATTTCTCTTCCCTTCTCTCAAGAAAATTGACAATTTACTCTGTCTGTTTCCAGCAAATTATATTTTAATTGAAGCTATCCGCTAAAAGATAAATAAATATATTTGTCATAATAGATGAGAGTAAAAATTAAAGAGATTAAATATTTAAAAAAAACACAATTTCCCTCTTTACCCTGATTATAACATAGTATCTTGGCTGGAAATAGAACGTCTCAAAAACTAATTGACCCAAGGAAGAATTGATCAGTTTTTGGCAAAGGTACAATTCAGGTCTTAGAATCTTTAAATATCCATGAACATTGGAATATAAGATAAATTGATTTATATGGAATATTGAGGGTTTTCTCAACTATTGAGGATTAATTTGTCATATGTTACAAAGATGCTTTGTATTACAAATTGATGGTGTAGCAGACGGTGAAGAAGGTTATGTCAGAGTACAATGGCATCTTGATCAGATGGGCTGATGGGCCAAGCAGGGACTGATAGAGTTTAATTTCAATAAATGTGAAGTGTTATATTTTGGAATGGCCAGTCAAGGTGGGATTTGCACACTTAATGGTGGTGTCCTGGGGTGTGTTGCCGAACAAAGAGATTTTAGGGTGCACGCTCATTGTTCCTTGAAGGTGGATTTGCAGGTAAACAGGCTAGTGAAGAAGGCGTATGGTTCGCTAGCCTTTATTGGTCAAGGCATTGAACGTAGGAGTTGGGAGATCGTGTTGCAGCTAGACAGGACATTGGTAGGGTCACCTCTGGAATACCACGTTCCAATTCTGGCCTCTCTGCTATAGGAAGGATGTTGTTAAATTTGAAAGGTGCAGAAAAGATTTACAAGGCTATTGCCAGGGTTGGATAGTTTAAGCTGTAGGAAGAGGCTGAATAGTCTGGGGCTATTTACTCTGGACCATTGGAGACTGAGGGGTGATCTTATAGAGGTTTATAAAATAATGATGGGCATGGATAGGGTAAACAGTAAAAGTCTTTTTCCCAGGGAAGGCATAGGTTTAAGGTGAGAAGGGAAAGGTTTAAAAGAAACCTAAGGGGCAACTTTGTCACACAGAGGGTGGTGTGTGTGTGTAATGAGCTGCCAGAGAAAGTTGTGAAGCCTGGTACAATTGGAACATTTAAAAGGCATCTAGATGGGCACATGAATTTCGAACAATACAGCGCAGAACAGGCCCTTCAGCCCTCGATGTTGCACCGACCTGTGAACTAATCTGAGCCCATCCCCCTACACTATCCCATCATCATCCATACGCTTATCCAAGGACTGTTCAAATGCCCCTAATGTGGCTGAGTTAACTACAATGGCAGGCAGGGTGGGGCGTTCCACGCCCTTACCACTCTCTGAGTAAAGAACCTGCCTCTGACATCTGTCTTAAATCTATCACCCCTCAATTTGTAGCTATGCCCCCTTGTACAAGCTGACATCATCATCCTTAGAAAAAGACTCTCACCGTCCACCCTATCTAATCCTCTGATCATCTTGTATGTCTCTATTAAATCTCCTCTTAGCCTTCTTCTCTCCAATAAGAACAGACCCAAGTCCCTTAGCCTTTCTTCATAAGGCCTTCACTCCGACGTACTAGAGTAATAGCATTTCCAGTCAATATTGGCGAAGTTAAAGTCTCCCATAATGACCACCCTATTCCTTTCACTCCTGCCCAGAATCGTTTTGCCAATTCTCTCCTCCACATCCCTGGAACTTTGCGGGGGCCTATAAAAAACTCCCAGCAGTGTGACCTCTCCTCTCCTGTTTCTGACCTCAGCCCATACCACGTCAGTAGACGAATCCTTGTCAAAAGTTCTTTCAGCCACCGTTATACTGTCCTTGACTAACAAAGCCACACCTCCCCCTCTTTTACCACCTTCCCTGATCTTAATGAAAGATCTAAACCCTGGAACCTGCAACATCCATTCCTGATCCTGCTTTATCCATGTCTCTGAAATGGCCGCAACATCGAAGCCCCAAGTACCTATCCATGCTTCAAGCTCACCTACTATAGGAAAGGTTTAGAGGGCTATGGACCAAATGCTGGCAAATGGGACTAGATTAATTTAGAATTGATGGTCAACAAAGATGAGTTTCATCAAAGGGGCTATTTTCTATGCTGTACATCTCTATGACTTGATGACTCTAAATATTGATGGGAGGGCTTGAGTTTTGAAGGATTGTGAATTATCGATTTATGTTGTGTTCTAGTGAAATACCTGCAGGGGTTTCTTTCAAAAAGATTGTTAAAAGTTCACTGTGGACATTGGAGGTTTTTTTTTTAACAAGGCATCCTGCAAATCTTATAGCTAGTAATGATAGCTTGCTTTTGTGTAGACACCTGTTGGGGCTGTTTGGAACAATGCCTGGCTTGGAGAAGTGCTGGTTTTATTTGATTAAGTTCGATAAAAGTTTGTTAAGAACAAGCTGATTTGGAGAGAAGCTTGCTAAGAACAAGTTGTGATGGTGGAGAACTTGTTAAGAACAGGCTGCCCAGCTCTCATTTTTCTTGACTATTCATTTGTGGGATGTGGGTGTCGCTGGCTGGCCAGCATTTCTTGCCCATCCCTAGTTAACTTTGAGAAGGTGGTGGTGATCTGCCTTCTTGAACTGCTGCAGCCTTCCTGCTGTGGGTTGACTCACAATGCTGTTAGGGAGGGAATTCCAAGACTTTGACCCAGTGACAGTGAAGGAACAGCGATATATTTCCAAGTCAGAATGGTGAGTGGCTTGGAGGGTAACTTGGAGGTGGTGGTGTTTCCATATGTCTGTTGCCTTTGTTCTTCGAGATGGAAGTAGCCATGGGTTTGGAAGGTGCTATCTGAGGATCTTTGGTGAATTTCTGCAGTGCATCTTGTAGATAGTATACATTGCTGCTACTGAGTGTTGGTGGTGGAGGGAATGGATGCTTGTGGATGTAATGCCAGTCAAGTGGGCTGCTTTGTCCTGGATGGTACCAAGCTTCCTGAGTGTTGTTGGGGCTGCACTCCTCAGGCATTTGAGGAGTATTCCATCACAATCCTGACTTGTGCCTTGTAGACGGTGAACAGGCTTTGAGGAGTCAGAAGTTGAGTTAATTGTCCCAGTATCCTAGCACCTGGCATGCTCTTGTAGCCACTGTGTTTATGTGGTGAGTCCAGTTGAGTTTCTGGTCAATGATGACACCCAGGATGTTTACAGTATTGATAGTCAATGTCAAGGGATGGTGCTAATATTGTCTGTTATTGGTGATGGTCACAGCCTGGCATTTGTGTGGCATGAATGTCACTTGCCACTTGTCAGCCCAAGCCTGGATATTGTCCAGATCTTGTTGCATTTGAACGTGGACTGCTTCAGTATCAGAGGAGTCACGAATGGTGCTGAACATAGTGTAATCATTGGCGAACATATCCACTTCTGACCTTATGATAGAGGGAAGGTCATTGATGAAGCAACTGAAGATGGTTGGTCCTAGAACTCTGCCCTGAGGAACTCCTGAAACTTCTGAACAATTTCTGAAAAAATAATCTGAAAGGAAAACTCTCTTAAGTTTATGGTGAAGCCAATTAGTTCTCTTGGAACAGTAATTAAAGAAAGATTTCAAGATTATATTTCTTAAACAAGCTGTGTCATCCTAGTGTCTGGAGAAAGTATATTTATATCTTGTTGTGACTCATGAAGTAGTGCAACTCCAATGACAGCGCATTCTTCCTGCCTGATTGTAACTCACACCTATGAAATTGTGATAAGAATTTTAATAGCAGGGTGTTGGCTAAAGGTTGGCCAGAAGCTCCCTTAGTGTGATGAAATTTTTTAATGAAGGTCTTTCTTTCTCACCTTTTTAGTTTCAGAGCATCAGCTATTCATAGAAAAGCTTCAAGGAATAGTTGCAGAATTGTAATAATACTGTTAGTATTATGGGATGGAGTACTGCTCTATTGAGTATTCCTTTCACTTGCTTTGACTATAGCTGTTTCCATTTTCAAGATTTTATGCTGAATTTCTCGTTTCTTTAAGTTACATTAACAAATATGGAAAGCCAATGCGAGAATCTATCTGCCCTTCAGTCGTAAAGGCATTAAATTAAAAATGAGACCTTGTGGCCCCGTCATTTGTTCCACAGTTATTACCAATATGGTGTCTGTAAGATTGTAAAATTTTGGGATTGTCTTCTTGATTTACAGTAAAATGGAGAAATGTAGGGAATCATGTGAAGCATACTCTATGATGGTGCCTATAGACAAATGGAATGGTGGCTGTGATAACTGTGAGTTGATTGTTTATCTTCAAATCATGCAGGGAGTTGTTAGGAATGTTACAGTTTAAAAATAGTCATAATTGGACTGTCTATTTAATTCCAAAAAATAATTCATTGGAATTTTTACCCGGATAGAAGACCAAAGCCATTCACATTGTCTTGGAGATAGACTATGAGAGGGCAACAGTCCATAGAAAGCCATTGTGCATCACTTTACACTGTTTTCTTTAGATGCTGTTCAACTTTCAAAAAGCTAAGGGGTCAGAGTGTGGGGAGGGCAGCAAATAGAGAATACTGCCCAATCACATGTTTGAATGTTAAAGGTTAAATGGGAAGTGCATTATGTTTTATATTACATTTTACTGGGAAGAATGTGTAAAATGTTTATATCAACCACCATAGGTAAGGCGCCAGAAGACTGGAGGTTGGCTAACGTAGTGCCACTATTTAAGAAGGGTGGTAAGGAAAAGCCAGGGAACTATAGACTGGTGAGCCTGACATCAGTGGTGGGCAAGTTGTTGGAGGGAATCCTGAAGGACGGGATTCACATGTATTTGGAAAGGCAGAGACTGATTAGGGATAGCCATCATGGCTTTGAGTGTGAGAAATTATGTCTCACTAACTTGATTGAGTTTTTTTGAAGATAAATTTTTTGGATACAGATCTGGCTCAGAGGTAGAAAACAAATCGTGGTGTTGGAGGATTGCTTTTTAGTCTGGAGTCCTGTGACTAGCAGTGTGCTACAAAAATCAGTGCTGGGTCCACTGTTTTTCATAATTTTAATAAATGACTTGAATGTGAACATAAGACGCATGGTCAGTAATTTTGCAGATGACACCAAAGTTGGAGGTGTAATGGACAGTGAAGGAAGTTACCTCAGAGTACAACAGGACCTTGATCAGATGGGCCAATGGGCTGAGGAGTGGCAGATGGAGTTTAATTTAGATAAAAGTGAGATGCTGAATTTTGGAAAGACAAATCAGGGCATGATTATATACTTAATGATAAAGTTCTGGGGTGTGTTGCTGAACAAAGAGACCTGGAGTGCAGGTTCATAGTTCTTTGAATGTGGAGTGGCAGGTGGATAGGGTAGTGAAGAAGGCATTTGGTATGCTTGCCCTTTATTGGTCAAGGCATTGAGTGTAGGAGTTGAGAGGTCATGTTGAGGCTGTACAGGACATTGGTTAGGCCACTTTTGGAATATTGTGTGTAGTTCTGGTCTCGCTGTTATAAGAAGTATGTTGTGAAATTTGAAATATTCACAAGGATGTTGCTGGGGTTGGAGGGTTTGAGCTACAGGGAGAGGCCAAGTAGGCTGGGGCTTATTTTCCCTGGAGCATCAGAGGCTGATGGCTGACCTTATAAAGGTTTATAACATTATAAGGGGCATAGACAGGGTGAATAGACAAGATCTTTTCCCTGGGATGAGGGAGTCCAAAACAAGAGGGCATGGGTTTTAAGTGAGAAGTGAAAGATTTAAAAAGGACCGAAGGGGCAACAATTTCACACAGAGGAAGTTATCTGGCTGCGTGTATGGAATGAGCTGCCAGAAGAAGTGGTGAAGGCTGGTACATTTAAAATGCATTTGGCTGGGTACATGAATAGAAAGCCATTGTGCATCACTTTACACTGTTTTCTTTAGACGCTGTTCAACTTACAAAAAGCTAAGGGGGCAGAGTGTAGGGGAGGGCAGCAAATAGAGATAGCCAGCCTCTGTTCTTCACTGCACAAAATACAGGTATGAACTCATGCTTGATTTGAAGATACCAAATCTCTGAGGATTTAAACAAAGCTGGAAGATTCACCTAGCTGTAGCTAGAGGAAGATGCCTCCCGGGTATTCCTGACTAAGAAACCCAGTTCAGCAGTTAGAAGTTATCTGGCTGTTAAAAAAAAGGCAATTGGGAGCTGAGAATAGATTGCCCACTTAACACTCAGAGTAAACTACAGCTTGACCAGGAACTTTTTGACTGGGTGGCCAGTTAAATGATGATAGCATAAAATCCACACAAGTACTTCGTCAGTGTGCTTTTAAATTGTATTTTTTAAGAGTAAAAGTCTTAAAACTTAATCTAGAATCTTATCATATAATACTTTCAGTCAGCCACAGGAAATACACATCGGTTTTGAAAGTTATCATTCTGCACGGGGTTTGACACTCATCCCAAAATGTAAATATCAGGATTGAAAAAGGTTTGATTTTATATGTAATAGAATTTTAACATGGTTTACTATATTTCATGGGTTTCATTAGGAAGACGTAATTACATAATTTAACACACTCACCTAATTACTCTTGAAAGCTTGGTGATGAGTCTGACTGGATGTTACAGATCTATCTTCTCTGTGTCCTACCATTGCTTTTTTTTTGCTAATTTGTTTGTTCTTATGTAATACTGTGCTTAAAGAGGATTATTCATTTATGAGGAGTGAAACTGTGAGCT
This sequence comes from Stegostoma tigrinum, assembly GCF_030684315.1. Classification (NCBI taxonomy): domain Eukaryota; kingdom Metazoa; phylum Chordata; class Chondrichthyes; order Orectolobiformes; family Stegostomatidae; genus Stegostoma; species Stegostoma tigrinum. Next base: position 30,042,177 of record NC_081372.1, read on the forward strand.
TTCAGTATTGAGCAAGACTGACTGACGAAGTAAAGATTCCACTCTTTTCCTTCCGAATTATCTCTGTTTTAATTCTCAAACCTCCCAATCTAATAAGAGCAATTCCAAATATAAGTCCTGATTTCTTAACAGCCACTAAATTCCTTTCATTCAGTTTTCAAAAGCAAACCATCTATAGAATGTGGGTGTTGCTAGATAGGCCAGCATTAATTGCCCAGTTCTAATTAATCAGTTTAGAGTCAACCACATTTCTGTGACCCTGGAGTTACACTTAAGCCAGTTTCCTTCCCTAAGCGACATTAGTAAACTAGATGGGATTTCCTAAAAATCAACAGTGCTTTCACAGCCATTACCAGACCTTTATTTCCAGGATTTTTTTAAAGCAAATCCAAATTCCACCATCTGCTATAGCAAGATTTGAACCTAGGTCCCCTAGAGCATTACCTGGGTTCCTGGATTGATAAATCTACTGCTAATACCATTAAGCCATTGCCTCCCTTTGTTATTGGTTTTGATTTTGAATGAATGCCGAAGCTGATTTGGGCATGACTTGGATTCTAATGGTCTGCCTCAAAACTTGGAGCCAGCAGTTCTACTATGTCGCGTGACACAATGACCTCAACTACAGAGTGGTAATGAACCTCAAGACTACAACCCAGAGTTGCATTTTCCAGAAATTCTCAATATATATGATAACCTCTAATCCAGAAAATACTGCGCCTTATCTCAGAAATTTCCCTTTGTTCTTACCCTCTTTCCTCTTCACTGGCTTAAAAGCTCTTATATTTATACCCATCCCTAGTTCTGCTGAAAGGTCATCAACTTGTAAGTTTAACTCTGCTTCTTTTCACTGAACCTACTGAGTTTTTTGAGCATTTGTTCTTATTTCAGATTTACAGCATCCACTTTATTTTGCTTTTATACTTTAATCCTGACATGCAACTTGTGATATTCAGTGAAAATGATCTGAATGCAAGGTTTACAGTCAGCAAAAAAGAGAGGGGGACACTTGTATTTAAATAATACTTTTCATGACCAATGAACCAGCTTTGAAGTGTAGTCACCATTATGAGACAGGTGACATAACAGCCAATTCGCAAGCAGCAAGGTCCCACAGACAACAGTATGGAAAATGACCAGATGATCTGTTTTTGTTATACTGATTGGGGTTTACAAATTCATGGGACACCGAGGGGTAACTTCAAAATATTTTACATTCAGCTAAGACAGATGTTGCCTCAGTTTACCATCTTTTGAATGACAGCACCTTCAGCAATGCAGCACTCTCTCAGGTACTGCACTGTTTTTCCAACCTTATTCAAATTCTGTAGTGACCCTTGAACGCTGAACCTTTGTGACGTAGAGGCAATATGTGCTAATCACTGAGATACAGTTGTCAGATTTAGAAAGAAAGGCAGCTTAATGTGAACAACATGCTGAAATGATCACAGTAATAAAGAGTCACAGGAGTTACTTTGTATAGTTGAGGGACGTTTTTTAGTTTGGTAACATTGTTTAACACAGATTGTATACGTGTTGTAGAAATGATACAGCACAAAAGGGGACCATTTGGCCCATCCTTTATATGCTGATGCAAAGACACCCAGATGCCCTTTCTGAACCCATCTTCGTGCACATGGCCCATAGCCCTGCAGCTTACAGCACTTAAGGTGCAGGTCCAGGTACCTTCTGGACGGTGTTTTTAAATTTTAAAAATGTTTAAGGTCTCTGTCTCCACTAACAACTCAGGCAACGAATTCCAGGCACCCACCACACCCAGTGCAAAAATATTTTTCCTCACGTCCCCTCTAATCCTTCTACCACTTAGCTTGAATCTGTGATCTGGTTTTTGAACTCTCTGCCAAAAGAAGCAGATTCCTCTTGGTATACTCTATCTCTATCCCTCAGAATTTTGTACTCTTCAATCAGGCCACCCCTCAACCTTCTCTATTCCAAGGAAAATAATGCCAACCTCTCCAATCTCTCTTCATAGCTACAACTCTCCAGACCTGGCAACATTCTAGAAAAATCTTCTCCACATTCTCTCCAGAGGAATCACATCTCTGCTGTAATGTGGCGAGCAGAACTGCACACAATACTCCAGTTGTGATCTCACGGATGTGCTTTATAGTTTCATCATTATATTCCCGTGTTTGTAATCTATACCTCTCTGCCTAGTTGAAGAACAGAACCTATGTCTGTTCTGATTTCTCACTGATGTGACTGCTTGGCAGTGAGAAACTAATAGATATTGTGATGTTATGCTTGCAATTACATTGGTGATAGAAAATCAAAGCATTGTGTATCAACAAAAAAAAGTCTATATTTAGCAGAAATTTTCCAGTTAAAGATAACAGAAGAAGGAAAATTACTGGAGAAGTTAGCAGTTCTAGCAGCCTCTGTGGAGAGAAAGCAGTGACCCTTCTTCAGAATAGTTTTGTTTCTTCAGTTCTGAAGAAGGATTACTGGACCAGAAATGTTAACTCTGCTTCCTTCCCTTAGATGCTGCCAGACCTGCTGAATTTCACCAGTAATTTGTGCCCTTTGTTTCAGATTTTCAACAGCCGCAGTTCCTTGTTTTATTTTAACAAAAAAGGAAGTGTTTTGTCCAGCAAGACTAATACTTAATGAAAATGTACCAGGACTATGACAAGCAATCAGTTCTTTCTGGTGCTGCAACACATTAGTAATTGTCGTATGTAATAAGTGCAAATCTGTGCAGTGTTAAGTTGGTCTGGACAAACATTCTGTGACTGTTATACGCAACCTGAGAACAGATTTCTGCCAGTATAAGTTTGCTTCATTTGAAGAAGCAAGCTAAATTAAAATTGAATTTTTTTTTCATAACTTGCATGCACTGAGTTTAAAATTCCTATTTTAGGTTAGGTAGGTTTTGTTTTATGAAGAGCCAAAATATAATGTTTATTTCCAAAGATTTCTTCACTGTAGGAATGATAACGGGACAATTGTTTTCCTTCTGACTTTATTTTTAATTTATTTTTTATAAGGAAATGGATCACAGTTTCTGATTTGAGTTTTATTGTGTGATATTTCTTAGATTTAATGCTTTAAGGGAATAGCACCAACATGCAATTAGAAAATGATTTTAGAGTGAATAGGGCTTCTCAAAGCATGTCACAGTGATTTAAGAAGAACTAGACCAAGTCTAATGTGAAGTGACTAAATGCTCAATAAAGAAAGAGTTTTAAACCTGGACTTATAATGGAGATGCAACGCAAAGGACCAGAAGAGAATTCCAGAGAGTAGACAGTGAACTTTAAATGAATTAGAGTTTATAAAGAGAATACATCATGTCTTGAAGCGTCCATGACAAGGTTAGGAACTTCAGCAGCAAAAATTCATAGACAAGGGCAGAGATGTTCATTGTGGTGGATGGTTTTTATTGACCAAGAGGATTTACCATCAAAAATTTCACAGTGGTCAAAAGCAGAATGTCAAGATAGTGAATGGTCTAGTTTAGCCCAAGATAGTCAGATGGAGCTAGATGGTTGTTGCAGCAAGGATTCAGTATGATGTTGGTGATGTTTTTGACGTCTTGTCGGTTGAATTTTGTATCATTTTTACTCAAATACAGCCTCTAAATTTACGATGTGCTAGTAATATAGAAATGATCTGAGTTATTCATTCACAGACTGCTTTAATGTCTAATATGTCAAGGTTCAATTTGGATCACTGACGCCATATTGTGAAACAAGATGGCCAAGATGTCTCAATTCAGGATGATTATAAATATATTCCTAAATGTAAATTTGCTGATTATCTGAAAGCTTATAGGAATGATCTTGTTTCAGGGATCTTGCTCACAATAACACATGACATGCCATAATTATTCAGTGAGCACTGCATGCTTAATGATACATCATTCTTGAGGTTTCTTTTACAATTTGTGGAAAAAAAGGACTGAAAGTATTAATCAGCTTATGGCCGAAATTTGCCATTTTTCCACTGCTCAAAGGCCAGTAGCTCCTTGGCCTCAAGGACCCCTTCATTGAGAGCTTCAGTAGCATAAACAAAGTTATTTCTTCCTTTTTTGGTAATGGTGCTACAGGAAGACAGAACTTAGAAGGGTTGAAGGCAAGCGGCAGGGTGTGCATTTTAGAAACCATCCCTTTGCCCACTGTCAATGACTCCAATGGCCTTAATATTGGGACATTTGGAGGCACCCCCAACTCCTCAGGCTGGTTGTTCCTGATTTCCCAGTTGGAAATCCAGTTCCCTTTCGTTTTTACCAGGAAGCCAGGTTATCGGGAAAGTAGTGAGCTGAGGCCCCCACATGACCATTAATTGATCAGTTAGGGGCTTTAATTTCTGGTGAGTCAACAGTACTGATCATGGACCTTTCCACCCAGAAAACAATTTCAGAGGTGGCAGGAAGGGAGCAGATTTCCTTCTCGGGTCAACTGGACAAGTTATTGCCTCTTCTTCCCATCTCCCGCACCAAATTTGGAGGAAAAACATGCTGTTGCACGTTTTGTCTCTATCCAGTGAAAATTGGAGTAATATTGATAATTTCTCCATGGACAATAGGTTGCAGCCACCATTTCTCTGCCCATTCCTAGCTTTTCCCCGGATGACAGTCGTCAGGAAATACACCAGCTGGTCCAAACACCCTCCAAAGCACCCAGGCCTTGGCTTGCCTTGCCTTTTCATACAGTAGCACAACCAGGCAGCTTGCCATGCTGGTCAGCAGTGCTGAGTCAAGCAGATATACGTCTTATTGAATGGCAGGATGCTATGTCAGTCTCACACCCATATCCACACCAAGTGTCAGCTGCTTACTCAGCAAACACTCTGCATGTGCAGCAAGCAAGCAGCCATGTTTCCAAATCTTAAGGGAGTAATCTTCACTGAAGCTTAGAGGCAGCACCTGTCAGTTGGGATGGGAGTGAGGGCCTCCCGGCGCAGTATGTCAAGGGCAGTTTCCAATACCAGTCCAGCAGATTAACCACGGTGAGACATCTGTTTGGGATATTCTTGGTCAAGTGGTCTGAGCATCTGCACTCCTGGGATTGGATCCTGGTCACTCCCATGTCTCCTATGTCTCTGTAGATGTTAGTTTGGTGGGGTTGAGCTAATACGTTTGAGGAGATGTACAGGCGTCATTCAGCGGTTTGGGCACTTCTCAGCCAGTGCTGTCTGGTTTGGATCTTCAAGGGGGTGAGCAATTATTAGTAATTAGGGTCTACCCTGTCTGTTCACAGAAACTAAGGGCTGAGGGGATTGAAGGAGATCAAAGGGTTTAGGAAGGAGGCTCAGGAGCTTATTCATAGGGATTGGAGGCTGTAGACTTAGAGGAAGGAAGGATGACAATTGTGAAGAAGGCAACTGTATTTGTATGAGGGAGGTATATGGTAAAGCATGGTTGGAATTGGGATATTCTGAGAGGGGGTGGGGGCATTCATTCATGGTCTTTCTGGTTTCAAGGTGGGATAATGCATGACCACACCTGGGTATAGTCACCTCATACGCTAAGGGCCCAGTGGTGAAGATGGGGAGGATGAGGCTCATATGGATGTATTGGTTGGGGACCTGAAGTGGTGTGAAGCTATGGATTTTACAGGATAGGCTAATAGGAAGCGGAGCTGGATGTTTAGGACATTGAAGCAGATGCTGGAAGCCACTGGCCAAAAAGTGTTCACTGTCACTTTCTGTCATGCTGAAATTCAAAATTGCGCAATGGGGATGGAAAGTGGCTGTGAGCACACTCAGAGTAAGTGGGGAACTGTCTCAATCTGTGGTGGAGGAGGCTGCAGCACTTACTGAAGTGAGGCTTTTTGGATGGAAATGGCATTACATACAAATCCATGCATTGTGGAGGCCCTGTGAGGTCCCTAATCCCTGATGAATCTATTGCCTTGGCATCCCATTGGTTGTATACATCTCTGCCTCAAACATCACTGGCTACCTCATTTACACAAACACATTTGGACACAGAGGCTAGGGAAAATATAGAGATGTTTCAAGATGAGGGGCAATGGTGTCAGCAGAACCCATTGTTCTGCATACATCTTGTCTATCCTGCTACCGCATGTGGCAGCAGCTTCTCTACACAGACATCGATCCTTGGTATATCTTGAGTGGACCTGAAGTAGGGCATCATGATGGCACAGTTATATTTGGGGCTACACAGAGACACACAAATCGATGAATTCCAGAAACAATAAAATTTGTATTTTATGTAATTGCAATGTTACCCATGCCACAACACACACTTAAAAGTTTATATTTCCTTTCTCTCCCTCCCAACATAATGCAATGATGCTCCCTGTTCTGCTGGGGTGAAAGGAACCTGCTTGGTAGTGGTGCCTCTTGTACTTTGGGTTTGGTTGGATGACAATGAGGGCAGTTGTGCCTGGAGTGTGCAGACATGCTGAGGATCTTCCTGTCAGAGACAAGTGGGTCCTCCTCAGTTGCAATCTCCAAGTGTCAGAGGGGGTAGGCAGAGTGGATATGGAGAGCCCAGCCAATTGTGGAGTATCCTACGATGAGATTTCTGAGGGGCCTGCGTGTGGCTCTTTCTCTGCTAGGTGCCTTCTAGCATTGCCCTGTCTCTTTTCGAGGAAGGGGCACCTGGAAGGCATGTCAAGTTGCTGTCCCCTGTTGCTTCCCTGTCCTCTGAAGACCGATGGCGAGGGTAATAGAGAGCAGGTGCGTGCTCCTCTCCAGCATCCTCTGAGGATCCTGAACCTGGGTCTCCATGATAAGGCCCAACATGACCGTGGAAACAACCAAATGGTTGTTTGCCTCAGGCAGCTGGTCCCTATAGTGTAACTGCACTCCTGCAAACTCTGGACAAGGAGGGCCATTGTATCCCACAAACCAGTCAATCACTCCTGCTACTGCCTCTGTATGTGGTTGAAGTTCCTGACTGCCAATGCCACAGAGTCCTATCTGGCCTGGGGCTAAGTAGGGATCTGGTCTCTGGCAGTGGAGCTTTTCCCCAAACTTTATAAGACCATGACACCATAGGACATAGGGGCAGAAATTAGGCTCATCAAATCTGCCCCATCACTCAATCATGGCTGATAAGTTTCTCAGCTCCATTCTCCCGCTTTCTTCCCGCAACCCATGATCCCCTTGACAAACAAGAACCTATCTATCTCTGTCTGAAATGTACTCAGTGACCTGGCCTCCACAGCCTCCTGTGGTAATGAATTCCATTGATTCACTGCTCTCTGCCTGAAGAAGTTTCTCCTTATCTCCATTCTAAAAGGTCTTCCCTTTACTCTAAGGCTGTGGCCTATGGTCCTAGTCTCTCCTACCAATGGAAGCATATTCCCATCATCCACTCTGTCCAAGCAGTTCAGTATTCTGTGAGATAGCTTCATCACTGAACGTCAGTATCTGAAGATCTGGAGGGTGCAGGAGGGAGTCTTGCTGATGATTCTCTGAAGGGTCCATACTGGGAAGTGCAGTTGTTTGTTGCAAACCGAACGGAGGTGTTGTGCAAAGCGGTCCCCAAGCCTCTGCTTGGTTTCCCCAATGTAGAGGAGGCCACAATGGGTACAGCAGATGCAGTATACCACAATGGCAGATGTGCAGGTGAACATCTGCTTGATGTGGAAAGTCTTCTTGGGGCCTGGGTTGGGGGTGAGGGAGGAGGTGTAGGGGCAGGTGTAATACTTCCTGCAGTTGCAGGGGAAAGTGCCAGGTGTGGTGGGATTGGAGGGGAGTGTGGAGCAGACAAGAGCGTCACAACGTGAGTGGTCTCTCTGGAAGTCAGACAAGGGTGGGGAGGGAAAAATGTCTTTGGTGGTGGAGTCGGATTGTAGATGGCGGAACTGTCGGAGGATGATGCGTTGGATCTGGAGGTTGGTGGGGTGGTACGTGAGGACGAGGGGGATTCTCTTTTGGTTGTTATTGCGAGGACTGGGTGTGAGGGATGAGTTGCGGGAAATGCAGAAGACACAGTCGAGGGCATTCTCGACCACTGTGGGGGGTACGTTGCGGTCCTTGAAAAATAAGGACATCTGAGATGTACGGGAATGGAATGTGTCATCCTGGGAGCAGATGTGACGGACGCGAAGGAATTGGGAATAGGGGATAGCATTTTTGCAGGAAGGTGGGTGGGAGGAGGTGTATTCTAGGTAGCTGAGGGAGTCGGTGGACTTGAAATGGATATTGGTTTCTAGGTGGTTGCCTGAGATGGAGACAGAGACGTCCAGGAAGGTGAGGGAGGTTTTAGAGATAGTCCAGGTGAACTTGAGGTTGGGGTGGAAGGTGTTGGTGAAGTGGAGCTCCTTCTGGGAGCACGAGGCGGCGCCGTTACAGTCATCAATGTAAAGGAGGAAGATGTAGGGTTTAGGGCCAGTGTAGGTACAGAAGAGGGATCCATGTGACCTAAAAGAGGCAGGCATAGCTTGGGACCATGCGGGTACTCATGGCTAACCCACGAGTATAGCCCATGTGGAGTGAGTGCTGTGGAAATTTATGGGTAAGAGAGGGTGAGAGAGATTTTTGAGAGCAACTGTTAGGGTGACAGAGCATGACCCTTGGCCAGAGAAGCAGAGAAGGAGTGAATATGAGGTAGCAGGCAGAAGAGTATGATCTTTACCCTGGCGCAGTGGAGGTCACTTATCTTATGGCGCTGCTAGCCATTTCTCTTCTTTATGGATACCACACTGACCAGGGTGGAGACCGTGGACACGGCTGCCAGGTGGAGTGGCCTCGGCTGCCAGTCCTCCAGAAAGAGGATGTCTCTCCTTTACACCACCCCATCCACCAACACCATTAAGACCCTGTCAAAGAGTCATGGTGTCATCTTCCCTTTTTCCAACTTCTTCATACTGTGTCACTGAGGATGGCACCATCAGAATGCCAGTGCTCATCTGGGTAGAGCAGGCACCAGGCCTTTTGGTGGATATCCACTCAGTGGCAAGTTCAACCAGGAATGGCATGCAGTAAGATGAAGATGGAATCAGATGTCTGGGACATCATAGAGTTGGGTAGGATCTAATGAGCATGTTCGTTGAGATATGGTGAGAAATCTCACAAGCCCTCATAGTGAAAATTCAACACTTGATGCAACTCGCACTTAGCCAAAAAAATGCAAGATTCATACCAGAGAGTGATTGGGCTTTGGGCAACTGTGTGTTATACTTGCTTTCAATCATTTTTTTATGTTTGAAATTTCCAACATGTACATTTTAAATCTGATGTGGCAGAGTGTCCCATTTTAAAGAGAGATTTTTCTCACTTTTGATTTCTTTTCATATACTAAATTTTTTGAGCAGAATTATTTTTGCTTCACCTCCCGAGGGTATCCATGACCTACTTCTATTACTGGATTGTTTAACTGTTCTTTTGCTGTTTTATGGGTCAGCATTTCAATATGAAATGTGTTGACCAATATAATGAATAAAACACCACCTGCTTCTAACTGTATTGGGAGATGTATGTTATGAAGAATTTTTTCTTTATTCATTCATGGGATGAGGGTGTTCCTGGCCAGGCAGCATTTATCATCAATTCCTAATTTCCCAAAGGGCAGTTAAGAGTCACTCACCTTATTGTGGGTCTGGAGTCACGTGTAGGCCAGACCAGGTAAGGATATTAGTTTTCTTCCCTAAAGGACATTAGTGATCAGGTGGCTTTTTCTGACAATTGTCAATAGTTTCATGGTCACCATTAGACTCTTATTTCCAGAATTTTATTAAATTCAAATTCCACCATTTGCCATGGCAGGATTCAAATGTGGGTCTCAGAACACTATCCGGGTGTCTGGGTTAACAGTCCAGCAGTAATACCGCTAGGCTATTGCTACCAATTTAATCCTAACAATATTGGGATTCTGCCTATCATTATGACCGAAACCTGTACTTGACCGGTATCTGGTGACTAACTAGTGACCGTACCCATGTGGAAGGTGGAGTCTTTTTGGTCTGAGGTTGTTTATAGGTCAACGGTAGTTCATAACAGATTCGGCCCTCTGTAGCAGATATAGCAATCTAAGACTGAAAAAGTAATGCAGAATTCCAGGGTAGATAGCTATCAGTTGGCCAGCTTATCTCAATAATGGAAGGATATTCTGCCTTACATATTCTTATCAACTCAGCTTCTACAATAAATAATTCCATAGATTCAGTGCCCTCTGAAAGAAAAAAAAGTTCTCTTCATCTCTGTCTTAAATTGGTGACCACATATCCTGAGATTATAGCCTCTGTTAATCCATTCTCCCACAAGGGGAAACAATGCCTCCACACTTACCTTGTCAAACCCCTTAGCAATCTTATACATTTCAAACAGGTTGTCTCTCATTCTTCTAAACTCCAATGAGTACACGAACAGCTGACTCAACATCTCCCAATGATAAAATCCTTCCATAACTGAGATCAACTTCGGGAATCGTGTCTGGATCACCTCCAGTGCTAGTACACGCAGTTCCCGAGTTGTGAAAGGGTTCTGTTCTGGAATCCACGTGTAAGTTGGTTTGTTTGTGAGTCAGAACACAATGCAGGTCAAAATAAAAGAGCCGTTCATAAGCACAGGAGATGTTGTATGTCAGGTCTTTAACATTACACTCTTGTTTGAGAATGCATTTGTAAGTAGAAGCATTCGTCAATTGTTCATTTGTAAATCAGGGAGGACCTGTATATCTTTCCTTAGAAAAGGGGGTAGAACTGCTCTCAGTATTCCAGGTGTGCTCTGACTAGTGCCTTATATGATTTTAGCAAGACCTCACAAATTTTATACTCCATTCACTTTGAAATACAGCCCAACAGTTATTTTGACTACTCCATAAACCTTTGCACTTGAATTCATTTTTTGTAATGCATGTACAAGGACACCCAAATGCCTCTGTGCCCCAGCTTTCTGCAGTCTTTCCCTATTTAAATAATATTCAGCTGGACTATTCTTGTGCACAACCTCACATTTTCCCACATTATATGCTACCTGCCAAGTTTTTACCCTCTCAATTATCTGCATCTGTATCCCTGTAGACTCTTTGTGTTGCAGGTTTCTTAGTCATTTTACTAAATAATTCTGAAATGCATCAATAGGTTTCTGTGGTGTCAGGCATTCAAAAAATCCAGGCTAAAATTTTTAAAAAGTAAAGATATATGATTCTCAGCGATAGATATCTGTTCATCATTTTTAAACAATTGAATAATAAGTGCTTGTCAAGAAATTCAGTCAGCAAATAGACTTTTGTTGTAGGGTTTAGCTTCTGAAACTGCTTCCCTCCTCCAGCATTTTTCACAGGGATAATATTTTATTTGAAAAGCATTATAACATTCCTGCGATTTAACAGGAATGAAATAGTTATAAATATAAAACTTATCTTTTCTTACAGAAGCTTGCCAGTGAGACAGCAAGTGCTGTTGATATCCTTTTGAAATGGCTGCCACCTGCATCCTGGAACACAAGGTAGGCCAGGCTAAACTACATTTACTCATTTTCTGGGTCTCTTTGTCACTGTAACTTCAAATAATAGCATTGATAGTAAATCTATGTTTTGTACTGACTTCTTAATGGGGGTGTGTGTGTGTGTGTGTGTGTGTGTGTGTGTGTGTGTGTGTGTGTGTGTGTGTGTGTGTGTGTGTGTGTGTGTGTGTGTGTGTGTGTGTGTGTGTGTGCGCGCACTGTTGTATCAACAAGAGTGGGAGATTAATCATTGGCCTCATCATGAAGACTAGAGCATTAAACTTTCATTAAGCATGGTACTATATTTGTGTATGAATATATTGGGTGGATAAACACCTTCAGAATCATTTAATGTTGAAACAATGTAAGCTAAAGATAAAATCAAGCCATTTGGCTGGTTTACTAACAGAACCTAAAATCAAATAATCAGTGATCTTGACAAAAGCTAAGATGTGTCGTTACCCAATGAGATATGGCCATTGTTTGATTCAATAATATAATGGTTAAAGTTTCTGCATATTTGATTTTAAACATAATATAATTTTAGAAAAGCGTGAGAATTTAGTTCAATGCGGTCACTGGGTCACTTGAGGCACTCTTAGTGGCCCAATGGACCAGTAGGAGAGGAAAATAAATACTGGCCTAACCAGCAAATTCCACACTCCATTAAAAAAACAGGAAATAAAAATAGACTAATATCTCTTCCTCTTCTGGTAAGATGACTTCCCCGTGCCTTCCCTTTACCAAATGTGTCGAGTAAATTTTGTTTCATTTATGTGAATTCTGAACCTGGGATAGGCATATTGCATCAATAGTATACAGTAAATATTCATATGTAAGCTGCTTACTTTGGGTATCTCTCAGACGATTGTGATATTCTGCTCATTATTGAAGACTTTCCTCTTCCCCTTTTTTATTTCTCCTCCTAACTTGTGAGTTCAGTTAGAGCTCAAAAAGGAGGGCAGTGTCATTGCCTTTACTGTTAGACCAATGTATTCAAACTCATTCCTCCTGGTTTGATTATAGAGGAGAAAGAACACATGAACACAAGCAATGAATGTCACCAGAAGAACTATTTTAATCATCATAACCATTTTGCTTTATAAATATGAGATTTGCTACCTGGAGATTATGGAGAAAAATTAGTCTTGGCTATCATTGATACATGGAGTTGGTGAAATGTTTATGCAGCTATTAAAATGGCATAGGCAGGAATAAAGGTGTGCACATTGGAAATGTACTACAATGCAGTAAGATCAGCAATGGGAAGATGTTAGATGAATTGACATGTTACAGTAATTGTGTCATTTGGATGAATAGCGGATGGCCTGAAACAAAGGCAGAGGAAAGCATTGTCATAGAAATGTAAATCTTTGTGTTGGACAAGATTTGCTGTTGAAAGCTGAATTAAGGGTTGAATAAAATGCTGAGCTTGGGAACAATTTGGATCAACCTGAGGCAGTGGGCATGTGCAGATGAGCAGAGAAACCCAGAAAGTGAAGTCCATTACCCAAGGATCTACCACGTAAGCCCCAACACAATACCCCCCCACACCCACCCCTTATTTCCCAATTCATTGACCCAGTCGTCATAAAGTTATAGAGTCATACAGCATGGGAACAGACCCTTCGGTCCAATCAGTCCAAGCTAACCATGTTCCCAAACTAAGTTAACCCGACCTGCTTGCGCTTGGCTCATATCCCTCCAAACCATTCCTATTTGTGGACTTATCCAAATGTCTTTTAAAGATTTTAACTGTACCTGCATCCCCCACCCCTTTCTCTGGCAGTTCATTCCACACATGAACCATTCGCTGTGTAAAAAGGTTTCCCCTCATGTCCTTTTTAAATCTTTCTCCTCTCACTTTAAAAATATATCCCCTAGTTTTGAGCTCTGTCACCGGAGGGAAAAGACCCTTGTCATTCTCCTTAGCTATGCCCTGCATAACTTTATAACTTCAATCAGGCTACTCCTCTGCCTCCAATGGTCCATTGAGAAAAGTCCCTACCTTTCTAGTCTACATTTATATCTCAAACCCTCCATTCCCAGCAACATCATAGCAAATGTTTTTTGAACCCTCTCCAGTTTAATAATATCTTTCCTACAACAGGGCAACCAGAACTGCACACAGTACTCCAGAATAGGCCTAGTGAGAATTTCAACTTCCCCACTCCTGTGTCAGTGTCAGAATCCCCATATAAATTACACTTTGTTCACTTAGGTCTAACAGGGTTTCTAAGAACAATGAAGTCTATAAAATTTGATGGCTGACAGAACAACAAAATTGGCCCCAAAACAAATAATTATATATTCATTGTTAAATTGTTAATTTGTTGATTTTTAAGCTAAAAGTTAAAACAATAATCTACTCAATTTAAAAGTACTTGATTTTTGAGCTTTCTGTTTACTGTTTGAGGGTCAGTGAGTTTCTTTTGATGTGATTGCTTGCTGTACACAGTGAATGCCCATTAAAGAATGTTACCATCAATCAGAGTATCACTGCAGGGTGGCAAGAGGTGAAATTCTCACTTGAGAGATCTTGGCTAGTGATGAACACCCTTGTTTCACCTCTGATCACTTAGGCCCACTCAAGCTGTCTGACAGTATAGAGCAATATACTTGAGGGAGATTGTGGAGAGCCAGTACTGTCCATTAGAGCTAATGTCATCAGGCTACCTCTAGAGGCTGCCCCTAAAAGAAAGTCTCGCATTTAGATAACACACTTCCTGGCCTTAGGGCATTCCAAAGTGCTTTATTGTTAGTAAAAAGTTTCTGAAACGAAGCCAGTGCTTCCATGTTGAAAATACAACAGTCAATTTATAAACACCAAATTTCCACACAGAGTAATGTGCTATTGACCATATAGTCTTGTTCTTCCTCGATGTTGGTTGTGGGATAAATATTAGCTTGGCCACCAGGATAATTTTGTTCTGGAATCTTTCAGATGCACCTGTAAGCATAGAATGGGTTTCAATTTAACATCTTGTTGGAAAGACTACACCTCTGACCATACAACAGTCCCAAAGTATTGCACTGGAATGTAATCGTAGACCTTCTGGTCAAATCTGTGAACTGAGAATGACTCAGAGGCGAGAGTGAAGTGAACTGAGCCATGACTGTTATCTGTTTATATTTGAATCTACCTGGCATATGTTTAGTTGATGTTGTTGAGGAACAGCATGTTGATGAAGAGAATGATGTTATGTATAGATGTAAAGAACTTCAGAGGCAACAGTGAAGAAGAAGGGTGGCCATTTCTGGAGCTGTGTTGTCTACAATTTGAGAAGTAAGCGTCAAACTAAGTATAGCAGTCATAACTGAGCTAGGCGCTGAGTATGGGGTGATTGAATGTGTTAAGAGTTGAGGAGAACGAAGGAAGAAAATACACCATGGTTTCACTTACTACATTGTAGTTTGTGGCTTTGATTAGGACACTGTAAATCAGAAATATATTCAGTACCATGGAATTATCAGAAAAGTGGTCATGATGCAAACAAGTTCATGGACAACAACCAAACATATAGCTTTACTGCTGAGAGCTAATACTGAGAACATATCTAGACAATGGTAATTAAAAATCACTTCAGACAGAACTTCATTTGGGCCTGAAATAGGTCCAGATTGAGTGCAGCAGAGGCACAAATTTAATTTAATTTATGAATTCTAGTTTTTGTTTCCCAGAACCGATTAAAAAAAGTTATACAGTGCTCTATCCAGATCTTCAGAACATTTGGATTCGAAATGGCATGTAACTAAATTGGATTTGATATGATAAAACCTAGTTACTTCTAACAAAATATTTTATTAAACCAGGTTCAGGCTCTCTTCCACAGTTATCTAAACTGTTTTGATTCAAGAAAAGCATATAGAAAGCCATTATTCCATTTCAATAGCAAGAACAAGTACACCTTCAAATAATCTACTGTTGTTGGTTCAAATTTGTGATCCAGCATTGCATGAAATCTAAAGTGGCATATGTTATGGTAAATGGAAAGACTGCTGACTAGTCTCTGCTTTTCCTGTGTCTGAAATGATTGCCTTTTATTCACTTTATGTTGGTTCAGTGCCACATGAAATGTACTTTGCTTGGACTCCCTCAGGAAGCGGTTATTTTTGGACCTGTTTCGGTGAAGTTGCATTGGAGCATTAAAAATTATTTCCCAGGAATCTAAGTGTGTTAAGCATTTGGATCTCAAAAAAAGCATTGTAGCTTCTGTTTACTTCAAAACAGTCAATTTTAATAGCACATATCATTTATGAAGCATAATTTTTGACAATAGGAGCAAGGATTTGAAAGCATCAGGCATTAACGGAAAATGTTGACTTGAGACTAGCTGCAAAATCTTCATCTTTCCGTGACACAGTTATGACAACAAGTTTGGGGGTACATCACCTAGAGAAGAAATTCACACTATACTGGACAGCATGTAGCATCGGTTTGAAAGTAGGATCTTATTTACCAGTCCCAACATTTTCCTAGAGGACTTATGATGGAATTTACTCTTCCACCCCTTCCAAATAAAATACCTGGACAAGCCAAAGAATAACAAGAAAGAAAAATGATCTGCTTTATTTGCCCTGTTATAGGAAAGAGTGTAGGAGGTTCAGGGCTGACTGTATTGAGGTTTATAAAATCATGAGGGGTAAAGTATTTCTTCAAGTTAGCTTCATGACACCCACTGTGTCATGGCCAATGGTGATTTTTCTCATATAGTCTTCCACTCTTCATCACATTATTAATGTAACTAGCCTCTTTGCCACCATCTCATGGAATCAAGCACCAGGAGAGGTGAAAGTGCTCACCGTTGCTTGAAATTTGCAGCATTTCCGCTGCTGGTACCATATTTAAAGACCACTGCTGAACACTACAGCTACAATTCCTGTTATTGCAGCACTATGTCTGTTCAAAGGCTTTCACCTGATTCATCCTCCTAAACTACTAATGCTTCCTGCGCTTTGCACTTTCTGCTCATTCCCTAAGGGGTCTACCCCTCTTTGAAGGCCTGAAATTGTCTGAGAGATGTTCTGAAGGTAGCTATGATGATGTAGTGAGGCAGTGAACTATTGTGGCCGGCTAGTCACTCTGACTTCCATGGTGGAAATGGTGTTGTCTAGTTTCTTGAGAAAGGATGGAAGAATTGGGAGCCGCGAAGAGCTTGGGTACATTAAGCTGATAGTGAGATGCAAAGGGCTGAAAATAAAGTGTTGGCAATTTATTAGTAAGATTCTGATCTCACTATTTAAAGTTTAAGAGGAAAAGTAGTTTATTTTTCTCAACGTTGAGATTTTAATTGTTCCATTTTTGACTGTATTTTCCAATTTTCTCACAACTGGTCATGTGACCGGAAAGTTCTGCCTCAGATTTTTTATTCCATTTAAGATCTGGATATTGTCAAGCCGTCTTTTGGGTCCTTATCAGCTGCTCATGTGTTGAGTGAAAGTCTGCTCTCCAGCTGCCTCTACAGGGTGAGGTGCATTCTCCATGACCCACAATTGTTTTTTCTCCTCCTCATTCAACCAGGTGTGAATATTTAAGATCTTGTCTTTGTATTGCTTCCCATGCATGAAGCACTTAGCTCAATCTGACTCTTGATGGCCTTCATTGTTCCCTACTAAAAGCTCTAAAACTTTGGAATGTTATCCTACTTAATGGTTTCAACTCCAATCCCTTAGCTTTTCGTGGTAGCAATGGCCTGATGGTGTTATTTGCTCGATTATTACTCCAGAAATGCAGGCATACTCTAAGGACCTGGTTTTGAATCCCAAAATGGTAGATTTTGGAATTTAAGTTCAAAAAGATATCTGAAATTAACAAGTACAGTAATGATGACCATCATGAAACCACTGCCGATTATTGGGAGAAGCCTGTATAGTTCAAAATTATCCTTCTGGGAAGGAAATCTGTCATTCTCACCTAGCATGGCCTAAATTTGACTCACAGCAACTGCCTTCTGAAATGGATTAGCTGTTTTGATATTTTAATAAATTTCTTCCCAGACAAAGCTCAAGTAAGGGGGTCTCTCCACAGTGTCATCTTGATGTTTTCTCTGTTTCTCGGGACAACTTAATGTATCCCTCTATGGAATCGGTGCTGGTGAGGGGACTCTGCTCAGTGTTAATGTGGTCTCAGCAGGCTGGATATCGGAACAGCTCCTTCAGGATTCAGTGCAGGTGAGTGATCCCTCCACAGTGTGACCTTGGTTTCTCCGCAGGTCAGATATTAGAAATTATAACAATTGCAACAAAGTCTCAAGACAGAAATGAAACTGAAATGGCACTTGAAAAGACAATGAGAAGAAGAACCCTATACATCCTACAAAGTCCTCCTTACTAACGTTTGGGAGCTCATGCTAAAATTGGGAAAGCTGCCTCATAGGCTATTCAAACAACAGCCTGACATAGTCATACTCACAGAATCATATCTTTCAATGTCTCAGACACCATCCCCATTCCTGGATATAACCTGTCCCAATGACACATTGGTATTCAGTCAGGAGGATATTACCCTGGCGTTCCTCACTATTGATATCACATGCCATGAATCCTCATGGCTTCAGGTCAAACATGAGCAAGGAAATTTCTTCTGATTACCATGTACTGTGCTCCCTCCGTTGTTGACTCTATGCTCCTCCATGTTGAGCAAAGCTTGGAAGAAGCCCTGAGGGTGTGAAGGCTACGGAACTAATTCTGGGTGAGGGATTCCAAGGTCCACCACCAAGTGTGGCTTGGCAGCTGTTTGACTGATTGAGCTGGTCAAGTCCTAAAGGACAAAGCTGCTAGAATGGATCGGCAGCAGGTGGTGAGACAACCAACAAGAGGAAAGAACATGTGTGATCTCATCCTTACCAATCTGCCTGTTGCATATGATTCTGTCCATGACAGTAGTGGTAAGAGTGACCAATGTTTAGTCCCGTTTTTCCACTGATAATACCTTGCGTTGTGTTGTGTGACACTATCACCATGCTAAATGGAACAGACTTCAGACAGATCAAACAACTTAAGTCCGGGCATCCATGAGGTGCTGTGGGCCAATAACAGCAACAGAATTATATTCCAGCACAATCTGCAAACTGATGGCCTGGTATATTATTTACTCTAGCCAGGACATCAACCCTGGTTTAATGAAGAGTGCAGGAGGGTTTGCCAGGAACAGCACCAAGCATACATAAACATGAGGCGTTGAAGCTACCAAACTGGTTTGCCTGCATCTGAAACAGCATAAGCAGTAAGTGATAGACAGAGTTAAGTGTTGACATTACTAATAGAACTGATTTAAACTCTGTGGTTCTGCCGCATCCAGTCATGAATAGAAGTGGAAAATTAAACAACTCACTGGAGGACGAGGCTGTACGAGTATTCCCAGCACATCAGCACAAAATGTAAGGCTGAAACATTTGCAGCAATCTTCAACCAGATATGCTGAGTGGATGATCCACATCAGCCTCTGCCAGAGGTCCCCAGCATCACAATTTGGAAAATTGCTGAAGTGTGTCCTGTCCACAAAAAGCAGGACAAATCTAACCTGGCCAATTACTGCCCCATCAGTCTACTCTTGAGCATCAGGAAAGTGATGGAAGGTTTATCAACAGTGCTATCAAGCAGCACCTACTCAGCAATAACCTGCTCAGTGACGCCCAGATCAGGTTCTGCCAAGGTCACCCAACTCCTGATCACATCACTGGTTTATTTCAAACCTGGATACAAACGCTGAATTCCTGAGTTGAAGTAACAGTGACATCCTTTGACATCGAGGCTGCATTTGACTGATTGTGGCAACAAGTAGCTCTAGCAAAATTGGAGACAGTTGAAATTGGGGGAAAGCTTCTGTAGTTAGAGTCATACCTGGCTCATAGGAGGATGATTGTGTTTTCCAGAAATCAGTCATCTCAGTTTCAGGACATCTCTGCATGAGTTCCTCAGTGTAGTGTTCTAGGCCCAACCACCTTCAGCTGCTTCATCAATGACCTTCCATCTGTCATAATGTCAGAAGTGGGATGATCACCAATGATTGCACAATATTCAGCATCGTTCCTCAGTTACTGAAGCATTCCATGTTCAATTGCAATAAGGCCAGGAAATGCGAAGACTTAGGCTGAAAAATGACAAGTAACATTCGTGGCACACAAATGCAAGGCAAAGACCATCTTCAATAAGAGACAATCTAATCACTGCCCCATCACATTCAACTGTGTTACTCATCACCGAATCTTCCATTATCAACATCCTGGGGGCTGACCAGAAATTGAACTTGACTAGCTATATAAATACAGTGGAGAAATGAGCTGGTCTGAGGCTAGGAAAACCACAGTGAGTAACACACCTCCTGACCCCCCAAAGCTTAAATGTCATCCACAAGCCACAGATCAGGATTGTGATGGGAATACTCCCTGACTGGCTAAATGCAGCTCCTGTAACACTCAAGAAGTTTGACATCATCCCGAACAAAACAGCCGACTTGACTGGCACCACATTCACAGACATTCAGTTACTCGACCACTGATCTGTAATAGCAATATATACTATCTACGAGATACATTGCAGAAATCACCAACAATTCTTAGACAGCACCTTTCAAACTTATGACTCCCAAAGTCTTTGTGGAGTCAGGAGATGAATCACTCAGAGCAGGGGACCCAACCTTGGACTTGCTCCTGTAGCTATTAGAACTTAGTATGTAATCCAAGATGAAGCAAGGATACTTACTGCCAACCTTGTAGTGAATCTCATTGAGCTAATTCTCTGTGAAAATGTCACCCATATCCCCAGGCAGTGGAACAGCAACTTGAGGCAGTGTTCTTTCCTGGCCATAGTGGAGCTAGAGTGATGTCACCAGGCAATTCAAGTAACAAATCACATTAAAGCATTTAAACAGATACACCAAGATACAATCACTTTCAAAAATGTTTGCATATATCCACAAAGGTGGACTGGTAAAATCTGAAAAATTCTAAAATTGAAAAAATACCTTAAAAAGATCAAGAAATGAATTATTAAACAGCGCAAATGTAAAAGTATTTTCTCAGGGCCAATCCTGGCTGTTGTGTCGTTCGCCAAATGTTATGAACCACTTTGTTGTGGTTCCTCCATCTCTACCACTTCCTCTGGTCACTTTTTCCCTCCATGCATCACCGTCTGTGTAAAAAAGTTGCCTCTCAGGTCCTTTTTAAGCCTTTCCTATCTCACTTTAAACCCCTGCCCTCTAGTTTTGGATTCCCCTTCACTGTGAAAAATGTATGCCCCTCATGATTTTATAAATCTCTATAAGGTCACCACTGAGTCTTCGATGCTGCATGGGGAAAAAAGGTCCCAGCCTATTCAGCCTCTCTCTATGCCTTAAACTCTCCAATCCTGGCAACAGCCTTGTAAATATTTTCTGAACCCTTTCAAACTCAACAATATCTTTCCTACAGAAGGGAGGCCAGAATTGAACACAATATTCTAAAAGAGGCCTCACCAATGTCCTGTGCAGCTGCAACATGACTTCTTAACTCCTATACTCAATGCACTGACCAATGAAGACAAGGGTACCAAACGGCTTCTTCGCCACCCCATCTACCTGCAACCTCACTTTCAAGGAACTGTGCACCTACACCTGTAGAGCCCCTTTGTTTATCAGCACTCTAAACTCAGGGCCCTACCATTAAGTGTATAAGTCCTGCCCTGATTTGTCTTACCAAATTCTCATTTTTTTATAAGAAATATATAACCATTTCTTATAATGGTTCTTCATTTTACCATTTTCTCAATGTATAACTTTATAATAATTATATTAATTCTGCCACGTTAGATGTCTGGAGGGCATTTTCTCTGTATCCCTTTCATAATGTGTTGTTATGATGGAAATATTAACTAGGTTAGCAGTAGGCATTTTAATATTTTTCTAAGTAGTACTTTGACATGTGATGACATTATTTTTCTCCAAAAGTAATATTCCAATCTTTCAAATACATTCTTTGCAGTAACTAATTGCTTTGCTTTTTATGTTAATTAAATCTATGTAATATATGCTCTGCTTTTTTTTTGCAGCATCAAATTAAAACATTCAACTGTTGAGAGCTCACATGATACAAAAATACATGTTAAAGCTCCCACTCTGTCTTCTTGGACATCTGGTTTGCAGTAACAGGGACATGTTTATTTCTAATCCCTGAATGCTGGCTAAATCAAAATGTTTTCAGCAATGATGATTTGTCTGATTTGGATAAATCCAGATTAATTTGATGGTCAGTGCTTAAACTAAGCTGCAAACCAAAAGCAAAATTAGGGTTTTATATGCCGAGGGAAACATGTTCCAAACAGTCTATTGAAGCAGAAACCTTAATTATACAGCAATATCAGAGTCTGCTGGGCTATTGATCTAAGGTAGAAAGATCAGAGAATTTCTAATGAAGTATTTCTAAATAACCTGCTCTGATTGTTTCAGGCTTCTTACTTTACAAATAAAGATTCCACATTTGAAGAATAAAAAGATTAATCCATGCAGTATTTATGTATGCAAGCATTGAGCTAAGTTAAAAGCAAGAGGTTAGCTGAAAACAGATATCTTAAAAATTATTACATCAATAAACTAATCACCATGGGTAGTGGAGGTGAGGGTAGAGTGATTGTTAACCTGTTGAGAAGGAATGCAGGAAAGCAAAATGTAACTTTAGAATGAAATTGTTTTACACAATTTAGTCATTGCTACTCTAGAAATAAAAATGATAAGATATTGAATGCATTTGTACAAAGAAAATGCATTTATTTTATAGCACTTTTGCTTTGGATACTATTTGAAAGACTTATACCAACATATAGGTATCCTTGCACAAATATTACTGCAATTTTTCACGGTTTTAGAGTATTTTTCCAGAGGGAAGAAATTAAAGCCAATTACATTTTGAATGAAATGTTTTTAATTTAAAGTGTGTCAACTAGGCTTAGAATTCTCTTGCCAGTTATATGGATGTGCAGCTTGTGAGACACGGGAATTGATGTATTAATGAATCAGTCATTGTATGCATGTTGTCCTAATATTCAGGGAAGTCAGTTAATTCATTATTCATTTCAATTTTCTGACAAGTGTCCTACAAATACAAACATTGGATGACCTGTTATTTGAACCCACTATTGGTCCATTCTAAGCATCCATTTTTGTGGTGAGGTTTGGATTAAGCTTATTTTATTGTCAAACCTACTGAATGAGCAAGATTCCTGAAAGATGATCCTTATCTTTGTTGTTACTTATAGAAAAATGGAAAAGAAGAACAATTGTGTTTAAAGCCAATTACCTTCAACTTAAGAGATAATGGGAACTGCAGATGCTGGAGAATCCAAGATAATAAAGTGTGAAGCTGGTTGAACACAGCAGGCGAAGCAGCATCTCAGGAGCACAAAAGCTGACGTTTCGGGCCTAGACCCTTCATCAGAGAAGGGTCTCGGCCCAAAACGTCAGCTTTTGTGCTCCTGAGATGCTGCTTCGCCTGCTGTGTTCATCCAGCTTCACACTTTATTACCTTCAACTTAAACTCAGAGCCAATTAAAGTCAAATTCATGGAGAAGACTTGCGGTTCACGGTAGATTCTCAGATGTTTTTGCCATAGCAGAGATGGTTTACATCCTGATTAAAATCGGGATCCATCTATCTAGCAGGCCCAGAATAAATTTTCTGGAGAACTTTAGCGAATGGAAAGCCAATGGCAGTGCCTTAATAACATATTGCTAAAAAATGTTATAACTCCAATACTCCACGTTTCTGACCTAACCTTTTTAAACTGGTTTTCAATGCATCTGATCAGACCCTTTTTCGTATTAGAGATTTTGCACTATATTTCATCACTTTACTTACATTTCTTAGTACTCAGACACACCCCCTGCTTCACTTGTCCTGGACTGACATTTCCCAGATTGGCATTGTCTGGTTTGACACTGGAAAAATTTAATAAGCTTTTTGCTTGCTTTCTATCTGCATCCTTGTATTTTTTTTAAAAAATTGAATATTTAAAGATAAATATATTCATAAATATTAGGATAAACAACATGCATTTGTTTGTCATAAAATTTAACTATACCATTAAACTCTTTGCACATGTTCATTTACTGGTCCATTAATTTTTAGATCCTGGTTTTTGAATAAGTATCAGCATTTATAATGTACCATTCTATAACTACAGGCTGAACTAAAGCTTACTGTTGCTGCTATGTCTCCCTTCTCTGCATTATTTTGATCATAAAATACAGCTAATACCAGAATTTTAAATAACAACCAAAAACTGTAGTAATATTCAATGAGTCTTGCAGGATCCGTGGACAGAGAAAAGTTCATTGCCTTTCAGTAGAACTAGATAAATAACATATTTTGAGCATGTACAGGGACTAGGAATGGGGAAGGAAAGAGAACAAAGAGAAAGACCTGTGATAGAATGTAAGACAGGAAAGATAAAATGACAAAATAAATGATCATGCAAGGCAAAAGAGGATGGTTACAACTCACTGGGATAGCACACTGGAAATCAGGCCCCACTTTTCCCAGAGACATCACAAAACTTAAAGATTTGATAAAGTATGCAGAATTCCCAGTTTCCTGGACTTTCAGACACAGGTTGACAAAAAGCATAGACTAGGTTTCTGCACTTAACAAGAATGAACATTTATTACAAATCAATATATTCCAGCTACAGATAAACCACAGTGAACAGTCAACATATAGTTGTGCTCAGTAAAGCTCTAATCCTTTTGTAAAACCACCAACACACACATACCGACAGACACAGACAACAGAAAAAAAGTATGAGTGTGATGGGCCGAGGAAAATCCTGGGAAGGCAGTTCAATGGTCCGTGTTTACAGGGTTCAATCAGATGTTCCTTTTGTATTGATAGACATGTTGCTCCATGGTTTTTCTTTCCCTGATCCTTTCACTGGCTTGTAAAAGGCACAAGGTGGCTGCTTCAAATACGTAAAGTCTCTGGCCGTAGCTGAGAACAACAGCTGAGAGAAAAAAAATTGCTTTTCTTCAGGCTCAAGATAGGTTTTGTAAAAAGAAAAGAGACAGTTTCTGCTCTTGCATGGATTTGATGGCTCCTCCATCAGACATTCATAACTGCAAGTCGTTCAACTATTTGGGAGGCAATCTCATAGCTGTTGGGAGTCAGGAGACATTTTGTCATTGATAACTGGTTACTACTGCACAGACCAATCAGTCATTTTTTGACGACTGAAACTCACTGGCTCCAGCTCCTCGGTGATTAGTTTTCCAATACTGCTTGAATAAGCAGCTGTGAAAACAACACTTACAATGAGTGTTGGCCTACTAGCTTTTAAGAAGTGCAGCAACCCTTCAACAGTTGTTAGCTTTTAAAGTAAGAGACAAGCAGCCCTGATATAATCCAGAGGCAAGTTCAGCTTTATACCATGATCCTTCTAAGTGATTCATTTCATGTAATAAAATATTAGGTTATAAATGGATAGAAGCCTTCAGAATGCCCTATGCGCTGTTATTCAATTATGCTAGTATGGATGCTATGGAAAGGATAACTATTGCCCAGACAGGGTTGGAACATCATATGATATGAAGGTAACTAGTCTCTCCACCTTCATTCTAACAGTTGCAGCTAAGATAAAATTCACTCATGCAGCTGATAATGCAAAGTGAATGTCTATTTACAAATGCCATAACGTATTTATAATGAAGTGTCAACTATGCTACTTAGCTGACTTCAGAAGGTTTTGTTTTTCCTTTCCTTTCCAGGTACTTCTAGGCACAGTCCTGGGCTCTGTAGCTGAGTTGGAGGGATGCTGCCTATAGAGGTGCCTACTGGCCTTAGAATTTTGGTTGAGCAATCGTGGGGGCATTGGTGCCTAGAATTCTGAGTGTATCCTGCCTCAATGCAGGTTCACCCTGTTTGGCTTGAACTCCTTCAAGGGGATTGCAGCCAGGATGGAGGTGGTGGGCTCAGCACTTTTGCAGTTGCCTAAGGGGAGACTTCTCGTGATCTCTGTATCTGCTTCTTCCTCTATCTCAGTACTTACTGGCTTCACCCTGTCTTCTTGTGAAGTGACGTCACAACCCTTCATTGCCCTGAGATAGTAAGAACTGCAGATGCTGGAGAATCTGAGATAAGAAGGTTAGAGCTGGATGAACACAGCAGGCCAAGAAGGGTCTAGGCCCGAAACATCAGCCTTCCTGCTCCTCTGATGCTGCTTGGCCTGATGTGTTCATCCAGCTCTACACCTTGTTATCTCCTTCATTGCGCTGTTGCCTTAACTTAAGTGCTGACCACAAAGACTGGAGCGACGGAGTACAGATCTGTGACTATATCCAGCAGATACTGAGTGTGTGGGACCTAGCTCTCCTTGGCAGCTGTCAACCTGTCTATTAAGGCAGCCAGATGCTTGCATGCCAGAAACACCATGGTCATCCAGCCTCACATTTTATCATCTTGGAATCTCCAGCATCTGCAGTTCCCATTATCTATGGTATAAGCAGTGTTGGTGGATTCCTGCAACCATTTGAAAAATCTTTTGAGGGTCTCCAAAAAGCCTGCTTGCTGCTGCTCCTGTTTCTGTTTTTGTATTTGAAGGACATTATTAAGAGCACCACCATGGAGCCCTTTACAACCCAGTGTTAAGCCAGTGTCTGATCTCCAGTAATCCACTGTGTGCCAGTGAGCTGCTATGTTTCTTCCTCGACCAGCTGTGGAAGTATGACAGTGATATACTCGCCAGTACATCCTCCTAACTTTAATGTAGCTAATGTACCGACCATGGTGTCAATATCTGAGCTGGTGGAGAGTGCAGGAGACAGCTTGTCTGATGTTTCCTCTGAGGAAACTGTGGCTTCTCCTTCAGTGATAAAGAAATAGATGATGCCCTGATAGGCTGGCCTCTTCCTGTTGGCAATGGTGTGGATGCCACTGGTGCCTGTGCAAGGTAAAGAAAGAGGAGTTGCAAAATAAAGTAAAGGTTTGGGCAAGCCAATAATACATTTGCAGTGGTGCTAACTGGAGGACAATTGCAGCATCGTATAATGAATCTTACTCAGTAGTTGGGAAATGGAGTTTATCACACAAACGGTCACAATACAATCCTGGGAAAAAGATTGTCTCCTCACAGGGGTTGAAGCGATAAATGTTGAATCTACCCATCCTGGCTCTTTACACCCAATTGTGGACCATTTTCTTCTGGAATGAAACAAAAATAGAGTGAAATAAAATTGGATCATATAGCCATTACTGGTGGTGCAAGCAGGGAAAGCTAGCAAGTGAGATAATGGGAACTGCAAGCTGGTAAGATGTCCCAAGTTAGTGAGTAGGCAGTACAAAGGGCATGCCCCAGGATTAGTTATCTGGGGGTGTGTGATTGGTGGATGCTCCCTGCAAAAGTGAGAGTGGAAGAACCTGAGCCTTGGTGGTGGTGGTGGTGGGGGTATGAGCAGATAAAAGGTGAGTGTGATCTAGTAGAAATTTGTGGCCCTCAGAAGATCATTAATCTTCTTTCCGTACGGCTGAGTGTTCCTCCAGACCCCTGGACATTAAGCTGACCTTGTTATGTCCTATTCACAACATGTAGGACCAATCCAGTTCAGCCTTCAGTCAGTCATTAGCAAAGTGATGGACGGTTTGATAAATAGTGTTATCCACTGGCACTTATGTAGTAATGTACTCTTCATTGATGCTCAGTTTGGGTTCTGCAAGGACCGCTTTCTTACAGACCTAATAGCAGCCTTGGTCTGAACACAGGCAAAATAGCTGAATTCCAGAGATGGGACGAGAATGACCACCTTTAATTTCAAGGTTGCATTTGACCTTATATATCATCAAAAGGCCCTCATAAAATTGAAGTCAATGTGAACTGAATAAAACTCTTCAACAGCAGGTATCATAACTAGCGTAATGGAAGGTGACTGTAGCTAATGGAATCATCATGTGAATGCCATTCCATTGCTATATGGGTTCCATACCACAGTGCTCTAGGCCCAACTGTCTTCTGGTACTTCACCTTCCTACCATCATAATGTCACAGTGGGGATGTTTGCTGATTGCACAATGTTCAGTACTTTTGGCAACTCCTTAATTGACAAAATACCTCTGCTTTCATGGAGCAGGACCTGAATGATATTTAGGCTTGGATTTACAATTGTCAGGTAATATCCATCCAAGTGCCAGGTAATACCTATATCTGTAAATAATTAGCCCTGTCATTTCCTCTTGACTTTAAAGAAAATTGCTATAATTGAATCCCCTATGTCAACAATGAACTGCAGCATTTTGCTCTGTTAAGGAATTGAGGGATATGGGAAGTGTGCAGGTAGATGGAGTCAAAGCCAAAGGTGAGCTATGGTCTCCCTGAATTGTAGAGCTATATGGTGCACTCCTCGTTGTACTTCCTGCCTTTATGTTTATGTAAACATTCTGGGAGTCACTATTCAGAGAAAATCTAAAGGACTATCCACATCAATATTATGGCTATAGGGCAGTTTAGATGCTGGGAATTCTGCAGTAAGTGACCAATCTGCTGACTCCTCAAATCCTTTCCACCATCAACTAGGTTCAAGGCAAAAGCATGATGGAATGCCGACCATTTTCCAGTCTCTGTACAAGTTTGAAATCAGCTAAGATAAAGCAGCCTTCTTGATTGGTAACCCATTCACACCAATGCAATGAGATAACATGGTGTAGAGCTGGATGAACAGAGCAGGTCAAGCAGCATCAGAGGAGCAGGAAGGCTGACATTTCGGGCCTAGACCCTTCTTCAGACCCTTTTTCGGAACAAGGGTCTAGACCCGAAACGTCAGCGTTCCTGCTCCTCTGACACTGCTGTGTTCACCCAGCTCTACACCTTATTATCTCAGATTCTGCAGCATCTGCAGTTCCTACTATCTCCCACACCAATGCAATGCTGGGCCTAGTATGTACATCTCCAATGGGCACTGAATCAACTCATCAAGACCTCAGTGGTAGCACCTCACAAACCCATCACCTCTACTGCCACGAAGTGCAAGGACAGCAGATGCATGGAAGCACTATGCTACATCCAAGTGCTACAACATCTTGGGTTGGAATTTTATCACTTCACTGTTGCAGTGTCAAACTCCTGGAGTTCTCTCATTAACAGCACTGTGGGTGTGCCAACTCCACAAAGATCACAGCAGTTCATGAAGCTGATGGACCACCGTCTTGTAAATTGGAATTCAGGATGGACAATAAATGCTGGCCATCCCAGTGCACCCACTGTGAATGAATTAAAAAAAAAACACATTTAGTTGGGATTGTATTTCTGTGAATGTGCTTGCAAATACAATAATTGAAAGATGCGCAAAATAGGGCAAATTGGCAAAGTGAGTTTCTATAGGAACTAAGAATAAAGAGTAATATCCCTGAAGTCAGGAGAGATTCACAATATTGTCCTTCGTATTTACTCCTTTCCTTTCTTCTCTTGTTCTGAAAGCTATTTTACTGCCAGTTCTTTGTCATCACACATCATCTGAGAGCTGAGAGGCTGAGTATGCAACTATTTGCTTTGTATCTCTTAAAGTTGGATTTTGTACTTGACCTTGGGCAGTTTGTGCAAGCAGCATAAATTGACATCCTATTCAATTTTAAGAACCAAGATCCTTACTCCTTAATGCTTTTTTCACTGTTGTCTACAGTGTTCCCTAAACAGCTGGTTGTATTCTTTGTTTATATACAGTGTTTGGATAAAATAACTTCACAAATTAGATATAGTTTCAAAATATAATGAAGCACTACCAACAGATGAGAGAGTGTTACTTTTAAACCTATGTTCAGGATGCTAATTAACCTAATACTAAAATAACTCTTCTTTTGCATATGATTTTCACAGAACATGTTAGCGAATTGCATGTTAAATATGTATGGGGTTTTTCAAAAATAATTCCAATTATTTTACTGCTTTGGATCACTGTTTATATTAAGTACTGATTTCTAAATTATTTCATAGTACTAGAAATTGCTATAAGATGATTCAGTAAAAATCATGGCTCACTCTATCACATGTAGAATTACAGTGGGAAAATAACATTACAGCACTTCTATTGCATAAGAATAAAATCTGAAACTGATTCATGGAAACAATTGGTTACTTACTATCTAATAACTTAATGGTTTCTTTTAGTTATATGATGGAAAAATGGATTGTTGTCACATTTTTCAAGAACATAACATTTGGGCTATGGTGTCCTGCAGCATTGATTTCAAAATGGTATCTGTTTTGCACACCTGTGCATTTGACCAAAACAATCATGTGAACACAAGGTCGGTCTGTTAGAAATATGCAGATTCTTTCCATCAGTTTGTAGTGCAGATTTCACGTCAATAGAGCTATGTTGATGCTCAATCTTTCGGGTAATGTTTTCTCTTAACCTTCGACAGATGAATGTGTGTTTAGCAATAGGAAGGACTGCACCAGCACTATTTCAAGAAACCATGAACTAGTTATAAATCACTGTGGATTGATTACTATTAACTCCCACTGTGATTGTGGAAGTGCTTGTGATTTATACTACTGTTTAAAGTTGCCAAAGCCTACAGAGTGCCCCTCACTTCAAGAATCTGCTCCTGAACACTTGCTTTTAAAAATCGAACCACGAATTTGCATCATCTTGGGCTACGGAAACATTGACAGGATGAGCAGAGATGGCACAGACCTAAACAGCTGCTGGAAGAGGGAGGAGGAGGAGGAAGGGTAGGGCCCTCAGCAGAATGCCATACCTGCCTATAGCATTAACAGAGAAATTTTGTTCCCTTAATCATTTGTCAGATGCCTATCCTTCACAAAGGAGGTTCTCAGTGAAATCTGTCACTTCTTGCAGCCCAGAATGCAACCTCAGATTCATGGCATTGAACATGCCAACTGTCTGCACTCACTGTTTTTTCAGACTTTATCTGGAGAGTCTCCAGTCACGCTGTGAATAAATTAACTTTCTTTTCCACCAAAGTATTCAGCGCAGTGTCAGAGAACTTTGGAATATGCTCTTGGCCAGTTTTCTTCTGGCTTACCGTCTGTTGGCAAACTAGCTCCTCCAATTGCTGCAGCCAGAATGGACCTCTCCTTTAAGCAGGACAGGCAAGTTTAAGTGGTGCTCATGCCTGTTAATGTGGGCTCGTTGCTGAGGTATGCAGCCACTCAGCAGGGCTTTTATTGCTGGCTGCAATGCAGTTATCATTTAACTAGCAGGCTGCATGACGTTTGTTTGCATCATGTATTGAAGAATTGAGTGCAGGTTAATTACTTTTGTATTTGTTCTTCGATCTTGTCCAGCTTCTCAACTATAGAATTGTCCAGTGCAGAAATAAGCAATTCAATCTTTCTGTTGTATCTCTTGGGAAGTTTTCTAAAGTTCCATTCTGCTGTACTTGTTGCATTAAATTTTTAAAAAAAATTTAACTTCTAAAGTTTTAGCTTAATCAATGTACATTGCATTAACTTGCTATCAATTGATCTGTATATTTCTAATGGACATGAAGAATTTTCCCAAATGCAGATAATTTTCACATTATTTAAAGACTAGTGCTGACCATAAGACTAGAAGGTATAGGAGCAGAAGTTAGGCCATTCAGCCCATTAAGTCTGCTCTGCCATTCAATGGCGCATGGCGGATCTGATAACCCTGAACTTCAGTTTCTTGCCTTTTCCCTGTAACTCTTGATAACCTAACTGATTAAAAATCTGTATCTCAGCCTTAATGACCCAGTCACCAACAGTCCTCTGTGGTACAGAATTCTGCATGTAAAGTCATTTTATCATTAACTTTGAGAACTGTCCTTGCAATTTTCTAAGTTCATTGGATGTTTCTTAATGGGAACATGTCCATTGTGATCAAAACAATCTTTAATAAGTAAGGCCTAAAGCAAAAATGTTGACATTGGAACAAACTGCTTCTAACTTACAAATTATAATCATAAAACTCAACCTTATTTCCTCCTACCTTGGTTACTCCTTCATATTAAAAAAAACATATATTTGGGCCACTGATTTTTTTAAATTAATTCTCCCAATTATGCTCCCTTTTGTGCACTCAGTGCTGATCACTAAAATAATGTACGTATGCTAGTTTGCCTCTTTTTGCATTTCCCTGTGTCTGGAATGCTGTTTTGTAAATGTAATGGTGGCCTTCTTGGCCAGTTCACCACGTTCTACCCGGCAAGAAAACTTTAACTAACTTCCACAGCTTGCGGGCTTCTTATTACATTTGATTAACAAAAAACACAAAGCCTGCAACCGCATGCCAATGAAAGAAGCATTTATCATGTTCAGAATGATTGTTTTGTTTTCTGGTGGAGGGTATCGGAGGCAGTCTCGCTGGTGCTTCATATGAGATAATTGTGCCTCTTCCTTGGAGATGGAGGAGGAGATGTCTTGTGGGGCAACCTTCTTGATAGCAGAGACTGTGCAGAAACCACAGATTCCTGCAGTAGACAAAAGAGAGAATGTGATGTGTAATAGAACACGTTAAGAATACATTTGCAGCAGAGTGGCTCTTGTGGTGCAGTGGTATGTCCCTACCTCCAGATTCAAATCCCACCTGCTCCAGGCATGTTTATAACATCTCTAAACAGTGTGATTAGAAAATATCAACATTCACAGTGGTGGTAATGGGAGAGAAGCACGGCACTTGACAAAGATTCTTACTTGGTTGCAAATTCAGTCTCTATGGCAAGGGCCCTTTCCTTATCAGGGATGAAGAGATGGATGTCAGGCATTTCATCATCCACTTTTGTTCTTTCCACCCTATAGTGCATCATTTTCTTCTGCAATGAGACAAAGGGTGGAATTGAGTGAAATGGAAATGCTTACTGCAGCTAGTGCAGGTGGGCTATTGTGGTGAGGTGTTCCCAGAGAGTGAGTGGGCAGCACAGAGGACAATGAGGCTTTTAGTCTGAGGGATTTGTGTGGGTGACAGTAAGTGGGGGAAGATGCTACATGCGAGAGTGGAAGTGGGAGAGGCGAGTCATTTCACCACCAACACACCACCCCCCCCGCCCATATCATTTGGCATGAGCAGGAAATGAGGCTTGGAGAATAGTACCAGAAAACTCTCCAGAGTTCACCCTTCATGAAAGTTGCTGAAATTGATAGAATTGATATTTTGGAAATTGATAAATTTCCCATGTGTTGTTCACAGTGTTAACTTCTGGAAGGTGGAGTGGGAAAGCGGGGTAGTGGTGGAAGAATTAAACTCTGCTGCAACATTTAAATAGCTGTGGCAACTGATGGGATCAGGGAATAAATTTAAAATTAAAACAAATTCTTCGGTTTGTACCACAACAAATCTTCTCTGAGGATCCTGCAACGGAAAACAAAGTCAACTTCACAAACTCCTCTGCTGAGTTTTCATTGTGAATAAAGGGAATTAAAGAAGTCTAACACTGAATAGAAACTTTAACAGCGATGCCAGGTCATTAGTTCAGCATACTATTCAGTGCAGGAGGTTCAGTTGCCTCATTGGAGATACTAAAGTAAGACAACAATTGAACTTTATAACAAGGGGAGGCAGAGAGTGTAGTGTGTAGCTGGGATCAGTTGATGCGTTGCCAAGAGGGTTAACTATGCCGTCAGTTGGCTGGGTGTGTTTTAGAGGCTGACTGTCGGTATCCTACTGCCTCTGCGTCCTACCAAAAATAAATTTCTGAAACACTTCATACTGAATGCACATACTGACCATTTTGCAGTCAGGATCCTCCAATCATCAAGGGTTCTACTTTACATGTTCAAACAGCCTTTTGGACTTTCAAACAGACTTTTTTTCAGTGATAATGGGAACTGCAGATGCTGGAGAATCCAAGATAACAAAGTGTGGAGCTGGATGAACACAGCAGGCCAAGCAGCATCTTAGGAGCACAAAAGCTGACGTTTCAGGCCTAGACCCTTCATCAGAGAGGGGGATGGGGAGGGGGAACTGGAATTAAGAGGGAGAGAGGGGGAGGCGGACCGAGGATGGAGACAAAACAAGATAGGTAGAGAGGAGAGTATAGGTGGGGAGGTTGGGAGGGGATAGGTCAGTCCAGGGAAGATGGACAGGCCAAGGAAGTGGGATGAGGTGGTAGGTAGGAAATGGAGGTGCGGCTTGAGGTGGGAGGAAGGGATGGGTGAGAGGAAGAACAGGTTAGGGAAGCAGAGACAGGCTGGGCTGGTTTTGGGATGCAGTGAGGGCAGGGGAAGAACTGGGCTGGTTTTGGGATGCAGTTGGGGAAGGGGAGATTTTGAAGCTTGTGAAGTCCACATTGATACCATTGGGCTGCAGGGTTCCCAAGCGGAATATGAGTTGCTGTTCCTGCAACCTTCGGGTGGCATCGTTGTGGCACTGCAGGAGGCCCATGATGGACATGTCGTCTGAGGATTGGGAGGGGGTGTTGAAATGGTTCGCGACTGGGAGGTGCAGTTGTTTGTTGTGAACCGAGCCGAGGTGTTCTGCAAAGCGGTCCCCAAGCCTCCGCTTGGTTTCCCCAATGTAGAGGAAGCCACACCGGGTGCAATGGATACAATATTCCACATGGGCAGATGTGCAGGTGAACATCTGTTTGATATGGAATGTCATCTGGGGCCTGGGATAGGGGTGATGGAGGAGGTGTGGGGGCAAGTGTAGCACTTCCTGCGGTTGCAGGGGAAGGTGCCGGGTGTGTTGGGGTTGGAGAGGACTGTGGAGCGGACAAGGGAGTCGCGGAGGGAGTGGTCTCTCCAGAAGGCAGACAAGGGTGGGGATGGAAAAATGGCTTAGGTGGAGGGGTCAGATTGTAGATGGCGAAAGTGTTGGAGGATGATATGTTGTATCCAGAGGTTGGTGGGGTGGTATGTGAGGACGAGGGGGATCCTCTGGGGGCGGTTATGGCGGGGGCGGGGTGTGAGGGATGTGTTGCGGGAAATGCGGGAGATGCGGTCAAGGGCGTTCTCGACCACTGCGGGGGGAGAGTTGCGGTCCTTGAAGAACGTGGACATCTGGGATGTGCGGGAGTGGATTGCCTTATCCTGGGAGCAGATGCGGCGGAGGCAGAGGAATTGGGAATAGGGGATGGAATTTTTGCAGGAGGGTGGGTGGGAGGAGGTGTATTCTAGGTAGCTGTGGGAGTCAGTGGGGCTTGAAATGGACATCAGTTTCTAGGTGGTTACCTGAGATAGAGACTGAGAGGTCCAGGAAGGTGAGGGATGTGTTGGAGATGGCCCAGGTGAACTTGAGGTTGGGGTGGAAGGTGTTGGTAAAGTGGATGAACTGTTCGAGCTCCTCTGGGGAGCAAGAGGCGGCGCCGATACAGTCATCAATGTAACGGAGGAAGAGGTGGGGTTTGGGGCCTGTGTAGGTGTGGAAGAGGGACTGTTCCACGTAACCTACAAAGAAGCAGGCATAACTTGGGCCCATGCGGGTACCCATGGCCACCCCCTTTGTCTGTAGGAAGTGGGAGGAATCGAAAGAGAAGTTGTTGAGGGTGAGGACGAGTTCGGCTAGGCGGATGAGGGTGTCGTTGGAGGGGGATTGGCCGGGCCTGCGGGACAGGAAGAAGCGGAGGGCTTTGAGGCCATCTGCATGAGGAATACAGGTGTACAGGGACTGTACGTCCATGGTGAAAATTAGGTGTTGGGGGCCAGGGAATTGGAAGTCCTGGAGGAGGTGGAGGGTGTGGGTGGTGTCACGGACGTAGGTGGGGAGTTCCTGGACCAAAGGGAAGAAAATGGAGTCCAGATAGGTGGAGATGAGTTTGGTGGGGCAGGAACAGGCTGAGACAATGGATTGACCAGGGCAGGCAGGTTTGTGGATTTTGGGAAGGAGATAGAAACGGGCCGTGCGGGTTTGGGGAACAGTGAGGTTGGAGGCTGTGGGTGGGAGGTCCCCTGAGGTGATGAGGTCATGGATGGTGTTTGAGATGATGGTTTGGTGCTCGGGGGTGGGGTCATGATCAAGGGGGCGGTAGGAGGAGGTGTCGGAGAGTTGGCGTTTGGCCTCAGCGATGTAGAGGACACTGCACCATACTACCACTGCGCCACCCTTGTCTGCGGGTTTGATGGTGAGGTTGGGGTTGAAGCGGAGGGAGCGGAGGGCTGCCTGTTCTACGGGGGAGAGGTTGGAGTGGGTGAGAGCGGTGGAGAGGTTGAGGCGGTTAATGTCTCGACGGCTGTTGGAGATGAAGAGGTCAAGGGAGGGTCGGAGGTCTGGGGGTGGTGTCCAGGAGGAGGACTTGTGTTGGAGGAGGGTGAAGGGGTTAGTAGAGAGAGGGTTAGGCTCCTGGTTAAAGAAGTAAGCATGGAGGCGAAGGCAGCGGAAAAACTGCTCGATGTCCAAACGTGACTGGTATTTGTTGATGTGTGGGTGGGCGGGGACAAAGGTGAGCCCCTTGCTTAGGACTGACCGTTCGTCCTCAGTCAGTGGGAGCTCTGCGAGGATGGTGAATATGTGGCAGGGCTCAGTGTAACTGTCTACTCTGAGGTTGCTGGCTGTGGAGGTTGTGGGTGGGGTTCCGTCGGTGTCGGCTGTGGGCGGGGTTCCATCGGTGTTGGCTGTGGGCGGGGTTCAGTCGGCGTCAGGACACTTTGCAGAACACCTCCGCTCGGTTTGCAACAAACAACTGCACCTCCCAGTCGCGAAACATTTCAACTCCCCCTCCCATTCCTCAGACGACTTGTCCATCATGGGCCTCCTGCAGTGCCACAGTGATGCCACCCGAAGGTTGCAGGAACAGCAACTCATATTCTGCTTGGGAACCCTGCAGCCCAATGGTATCAACGTGGACTTCACAAGCTTCAAAATCTCCCCTTCCCCAACTGCATCCCAAAACCAGCCCAGTTCTTCCCCTCCCCCCACTGCATCCCAAAACCAGCCCAGCCTGTCTCTGCCTCCCTAACCTGTTCTTCCTCTCACCCATCCCTTCCTCCCACCCCAAGCCGCACCTCCATTTCCTACGTACCACCTTATCCCGCCTCCTTGACCTGCCCATCTTCCCTGGACTGACCTATCCCCTCCCTACCTCCTCACCTATACTCTCCTCTCTACCTATCTTGTTTTCTCTCCATCTTCGGTCCGCCTCCCCCTCTCTCCCTATTTATTCCAGTTCCCTCTCCCCATCCCCCTCTCTGATGAGGGGTCTAGGCCCGAAACGTCAGCTTTTGTGCTCCTGAGATGCTGCTTGGCCTGCTGTGTTCATCCAGCTCCACACTTTGTTATCTTGTGTTTTTTTTAATCCAGATGTCCACCTCCAGCTGAAAAAAAACAGTCTTAGTTCAGCACCTGTCAAAGTGGTGGAGTAATGTAAATGGATGAATATAGTCTCTTATGCCATTTCCTTTTTGTTCTTGCTGCTTTGCTGATTTTTAAAGCCCAGCCGAGAATAAAGATCTTCCCGTTTTTATCTATGGGAAAAATACGTCAACAGTAAACTAAAAGTCAAAATGGAATCCTGTGCTCTGAAAATTATGGTAGTTTACCCTGTTTGAAAGTTTTGATTTCTCAATACAAACAGTTTGCAATTGAGGTCTGTGCTATTATTCAAATTTGGCAGAACATTTTTAACAGAAAAAAACTAAACTAAAAATGTTTTATTGAAAACCACTACTTAAATGTGCTAAGCGTTGTTGACAAGCCATTTCGTAAGAGAGTAAGAATGCAAGTGAGAAATAATATGTACAAAGTTTCATAAATTTTATATGGACACGAGAAGATGTTATTTGGAATGCATAAGGAACAGACTGAAATATATTTGCCACTTACATCACTGGCTTTGGAGAGACTTCTTTCGAAATCCTTTTTAAAATCTTCCATTTAAGATGTCAGCTAGGTCATTGCCGTTGGTTTGTTTTACCACTTTTAAGGTGCTACATAAAGGCAAGTTGTTATTGAAACTCCTAAACATCTGTCTTATTGATAAACCTAAACACTAAAGTAATTGAACATTTTAGCTTTAAAGGTTCAAGTACTTTAACAGCATTATGATAGATAGTATTTGAAGTGGTCTAGCACTATGTTTATTGTAAACAATACAGCATTTAAAGTACTACGGACAATGTTAGAACTGAAATTAATATGTGTAAAATGAAGATCAAAGTATTTATAAGCTCTACCATGAAACTCCAAAAACAAAAGACTTCTTCTGTATAATTTGTAAGGACTCAACAAGTCCAAGGTGGAAGTAATGCAACTTCGTTTGACTTCTTGATCTGCTTCATATCTCTGTATGCATATATTTATCAGACAGTAATGATAATTCAGTATCAGACCTTTGGCATTGTGGAAGTGATTTTCATTGGGTTAAGAGTGTAGCTGACAAGGGTAAAGAGCAAAAAGTGACATTTTAAATATGGTTCCTTCTGCATATGTTGTAAGAATTTCAGGAATCTATTTACAATGAAGTTGACATAGAATCAGTGACCCATGACATAAACACATAACTTTCCATGGATAGAGAGATGTGCTTTGATTTAGCAATATTATCACAGAGCCAAGAAGGATCTTAACATGCACATCACAGTCCAAATGCCTAACAGGGAAAACTCAATCTTTAAGGAAAATATCCAGATGTCCTTTTAAAAATCAAACAGTTACAAAGGTTAACTATAGTTTATTACTTTCCTCATTCACCAAATGCCTCACTCAAATTTCAATCAATTTTACAGGTAAGTGTTATGTCATTTTCACTGTTTAATTTCCTGTGTTATAAGGATTCAGACGTTTTAAATCAGCTGTGCCTCTGTGTATTATTGTAAATTGAAATTTATTCCTCCAATTATTGAAGGTTCTGGGTGTAAAATTTAATACCTTAACATATGTTTTGATTTGAAAACAGTATTTATAATGCACGTGCATGCTTTCTGTGCTGATTCCATCTGGCACCATTTTGGAAAGGACATTAGCACTTTCGTGAGGGAGTTTTGCACCTGTATACAAGAGTAAACAGATTGTGATGGCAATAACCACGTAATATTAATCTAGCCGAGCTATCCTGGAGCTTAAGTTTCCAGTTAACAGTCTCCCATAACTCCACACGGCTAAACATGTGTTCAGCAGCAGGAAAAACCCACCACCTGAAACGAGGATGATTTAAGGGATCATCAACTACTTCCAGGTTTGTTGTTGATTGATTCTTTTCAGTTATATAAGGTGATTGTTCTAAAAGGTTAATGCTAGAGCTATTCTAAGCTCCAATTAGTCTGATAATGTCTCCAATATCTGGATGGAGAATCTATTGAATTCTGGCTCATCTCCAGAGGGAGATGTGTGTCTTTTCTACTCTTGTTAGTAATTGTGAACATTGTTAAGAGTTAAAGTAATATTCATTTAATTAGTAAGATATAATGAACTATATCTTGTTATCTAAACAAGTGCCTCTTCTGCTGAGTGTTGCATGTGGCTCATCGCCCATTACAGTCTACTGACATCCCTTAGACTGGCATAGGAAGGAGGACTGGTGACAGCACTCTAACACAATCACTAGCAACCAGGTTGGTTTCCAGGCATCACATCACATTCTAACATGCCTGGCGTGATGGACACTGTGGTGTAAAGTCCGGAAGAGACCACCAATAGAAAGAGCCCAGAATAACTTGAAGAGAAAGATTTTCTTTCTTGTAGGCAACAGTAAGAGCACTACTATTTGAAGATAGGCTTAGCTTGTTGGTCAACATGTAAAGAAGTGTTTGAATAAATATCAGACTGTACAGTGTCATGGAAGTACTAACAGCTTAATAACTGTACTGGGAGGTGAGAAAAAAGCTAAATCTGGGGACAAAAAAACAAGGAGAAGTCAGTGTGAGCTACTAACAATTCACTCTTTGAAATGTTGGAGAGAGTATCACTCCCTGAAACAAGTTCTCACATGGTATAATGTTGAGAGATAGGTGGACTGTGTAGCTTAATACTTGTTACTGAAGTTACAGTGTCTATTGATTATTGATTAGACAGGTGATGATGTACAACTGCAGTATTTTCATAAATATGAACATTGAAGTGCCAGCCATGCTGCCTATGTCCTTGCAGATGCTTTCCTTTTCTATTTCTTTCTCACTATGTGAATTGTGAATGGATATTTGTGGCTGGCCACACTTGACCTAGTGCACAGATGGGCTTTAAATATGGTACTGGCACTGGAAATCCCAGAAGGTGCCAGCAGAGACAAGAACTTCCTTTGTGGGCAAACATAAGAATTATTGATTTTTAAAAATCAGTCTTTGCTAGATTTATTAGAGTCCATAGAAGATCTAACTTTAAAGGAAGCTGTTCGGTAATATTAACTAATAGGGTCTGGCAAGATGGTTATGACAAAATGGAACTAGGGAACAGACAATAATTTATATGTTAATCAAGGGATAACTGAGTGAGCATTTGACTGGGTGTAGATGTAGTGGGGACAAGTATTGTGTGTTGGAGTTTTGTGATCTAGTGAGCTGGAATAAAACTCTGACTAGAAGATTATGTACTTAGACTCTGTCTAACTTAATCTCAGATTTTTAACATTTGTAGCAGAAGATAGTTGACAGTTTGTAACTTGAAGTTTGAAAATGAAATATTATTCATTAGAGTAATTTGAAGAAAACTTCGAAAACATGGCTGAATCTAAATATAAAACTTAGGGTATGATTACCCATCCCTGATATCTGAATGTAAAACTTCGTTTGAGACCAAATGGAACTAGCAAACATCATGGTGATTACATGTTATTACAGGGATGATTGGGTGAGCACGTCATAGAATCATAGGATCCCAACACTCTGGAAGTAGGCTGTTCGCCCCATCGAGTTCACATGAATCCTCCAAAGAGTATCTCCCCCAGATTCACCGTATCCCTGTAATATTGCATTGCCCATGGCTAATCCACCTAGACACTATGGGCAGTTTAGCATGGCCAAAGCACCTAAATTGCACATCTTTGGACTGTGGGAGGAAATTAGAGCTCCCGGAGGAAACCCATACCGACACGGGGAGAATGTACAGATTCCACATAATCACCAGAGGCTGAAATTGAATCCAGTTTCTTGGTGCTGTGAGGCAGCAATGCTGACCACTGAGCTCACACGCCACCCATTTAACTGGGAATCAATACAGGGAACAAGCAATCTATGTGGCTGGAGTTTTGTGATAGCGAGCTGGAATAAAACTTTGACTGGAAAAGTATGGACTCTGCCCAATCTATATTAACCTCTGGTGTTTTACATTGAACTTGTTTTGGAAGCAGAGGCTAGGAAGAATCATAGACAAATCTTGAAAGAAGAACCTCACCACAGAAGAGCTTCAAAAGGTAAAGAAACTTGAAACTGACACATGGCAGGTCAACACAAACAGTACGCAACAATCAGATGCTAAAAGTTGATATTGACATCATAGTGCAAAAACAAGTTACAGGCAAAAGCAGTATCTAGTTATGACACTGCAGTGTTACATCTGTGAAAATGGGTTACATTTGAAGGATATGCAGAAGCCAGATACGGTTCTGGAATAGCAGAACTGCTAGTGGATACACAGATAAGGAGGTCATTGTGCATATCACTTACCTCATTAGAAAAAGATAGCCACTTTTGATAATATGCCTCAATTGGAGAAGATACCTAAGACATTCCTAGGACAAGTTGGAGATCTATTCAAAATGAGTTATTTATGTCAATGAGCAATTTTAATTTTGAAAGAGGGACAAAGCCACTGTCCTATTTGACAGAATACCATGGCTATAGAAACAGAAATTACACCTTACAGATCTGGATCTATGTAGTGCAGGTAAAACAATTTCCAAGCTTATAGGATTCTGAAAGTGACATGACAACATAAAGAATGTTGGATAGTAGAGGATGCACGTGGAATTCAGAATGAGCAGCCTCGTTCTTGAGTAAGAAGACATGTTTTGCCCTCACCCTTCTTCAAATGTTAGAAGATGTGCATCAATGCAGGAATGAAAGTAGTTTTGGGATAGAATAGCCTGAATTGTTCACAGGTTTAGGCAAATTCAGTACTGGAATTATGTAGAGTGTTACTCACTTCTTGCTAAGAGTAGATATGAACTTCGTGCGTTCATTAGAATAGTTCTTTGAAGAGTTGAGGTACCCCATTAGATATTATTTTGGAATATCTTGTAGAAGAAAGGTCAAGTGGCCTTGTAGGAGTGAGGTGTCCTTTGAAAGGGTCAGGTACCCTTCATTTTAACTTTCAAATTGGTAATGAACTTTCAATGAATGTGCAACCTGTCAAAGAACTGTTAAAACTGACAAGAAGCTGTGAGGACTGCCAAATAAAAACTGTCAAGAAACCCAGGGTCATTGAATCTACAGGCCGTTTAATTGTGGAAAAGGTTGAATGGTTAAAATAAGGAAAAGATTACTTGCTATTTAACTCTGCCTGTTTAATAAGCCTGAGCATTTCCTTTACTTGATTAATGATGCATGACCTATTTCACAAGGATCCATTATCACAGTTGGGTGCCTTCCATTTCACATTTTCATTGATAGCTATATGTGATTTTGTATTTTTTTATTGTGAGCCCACAGTTCCAATGCTTATGGAACATAAATGAAATGTTTGTTTTATAAATGTTTATTGAGTTGAAGGAACATAAATTTAATACTTTTTTTATAATAGTGTTTTTCTATCTAGTTAAGTTTGCAATACAATCTGAACTGTATGTAATTTAACTTTTTTTTCCTCACGGATCCTGCACAGTTCTTAAGGCCTATGATCTACAGTTCCCGCTGTGTGAGATTGATATTATCCTCAACAAGACATTAGCTTTTAAATTATTTTGTGTATAGAAATTTGCTGTTTGCAACGTTGTTGTGTACATGGCTGTGGTTGATGCAGGGTGAGTTTTAATGATAGGTGAAAGGGTAAACAATGGTGTTTGTAGTTACACGAGTTGGCACTAGGTTGAACACTGTGCTTTTAAAGGCTATGAACGTTGAGTAGAGGGCCCCAGGTTGGCCTAGAGAGCATAAGTTACAGAGGTGGTTAGAGGGGCATGGCCTGACATTCAGGGTATGAGTGATTAGGGGAGATGTGTAGAGAGTGTGAAGTGACATAGGTTGGCATGGAGGATTCATAGGTAGTAGATGTTGTAGGAAATGATATGAGGTGTGCTGACTGGAAGGTTGTTTTCATTTCATACTTTTTAAAACTTAGTTTTTCACACAGTACCAGTGCAGAGACCAGCTTTCCAGCCAACCCCACACACAGCCAGCTGATTACATACTCATTCCAAGGGTCATCCAGCCTGACATCAAGCATAGCCAACAATTTTGAAAAAAAATTTGAAATTCTGATCCTGTTTTTCCCAAGCCAAGTTTGCAGAGTTGGATCATGTCCAGTCTTTGTGCTCTCAACGCAGGAGCAAAACTTCAGGGGCTAATGTTTCAAACTAAAATACCCAACAAGTGTCTGAATATTACAAAGGATTATCTTTAACTCCCTTCTTTTCTCCTTCCAGCACCTGCATTGTACTTTGTAGCCATCATTAAGGCAATTTCACAAGTTAAATAATTTTCTCTATTTGTACCCGAGTAAGCTATTCAATTTATTTAATAATCTGTCCAGTGGGAATTATGGTGTAATAACAAATAAAGTATATTTAGATGCCTTGTACATTTAAACTCTATATATGACTAAAACTCTAGGTATTCATTGTAATTCTAATATTGGAGACTTGTCGTTTCTCACTAAAACATTACAGTGTTATTTTTCCTGTACTGTATGCTATTTGTAACTGCATGTTGGCTAAATATCTATATCCAAATATTTAAAACTAAACAATTTATGATAAAGCTAGAAATGAAAACATGTATGTTTTCTATATCCATTAACATTCTCATGCCCACAATGGCATAAACATTGATGCCCTGTGTCTTTTAAATTTTTTTTCCACCTAGGTAATGATTTGCCACAGCAGCATATTCTATTAATGCCATTCAACAACTGCATTTGAGATCTCCAGTAGCTAAATGTTGTGGACAGCAAATTCCTATCTACAAAATAAATTGAAAGCTAATGTCTTGTTGAGAATAATATCAACCCAACACAGTAGGGATTGTAGATCATATTTAAAATGGGGAATTATCCTGGTGCTTTGTCTTACGGAGAAGTCAAACATTCGATCAGTACTGGTAGGGAGTCTGAAGAACACAGCTTTGCTAAATGATATTCCATAGGCAGAAGACAAACTATTACTGCAGAGGCATGAGTGTCTGATTATGCTGTGCTACTGCTGTAGTTTTTCTTTGCATTAGAGCCTTCTGAACAAGCTACAATAGGTGTGCATTTTAGGAAGCAAGTACTTTTATTCCATTGTTTAATGATTTGCCTATCTTTAGGAAGGTCTGCAAAA
This sequence comes from Stegostoma tigrinum, assembly GCF_030684315.1. Classification (NCBI taxonomy): domain Eukaryota; kingdom Metazoa; phylum Chordata; class Chondrichthyes; order Orectolobiformes; family Stegostomatidae; genus Stegostoma; species Stegostoma tigrinum. The sequence continues at coordinate 30,085,837 of NC_081372.1, forward strand.
CCAACCCCAAGTTTTTTAAACATCTTGAAAATAAATCTTCAAAGATTTCTTACAGCTGTAACCAATTGGGTAAACAGCTCTTGTACACATTTAATTTAAGTCTAAGATACAAAAATAAGTATTGCAAATGCAAAGCATACTGGTCAGTCTTTGAAATATGAAAATAAGTTAAATGTTTTTCTTTTATCTTTGGAGTTTAAATCTTTCCATCTGTCATGTGTTGAAAAGACTCCCCATGCCTTCCACTATTGCAATTTTTAAAGAGTTTTATTTTATTTCGCTCACCTCTTGTGAAGGTGAAAGCAATGATTCTGCTTGACTAGAATGAGCACCATCAGAGCCAATAATGGTCATTCTTCATGTATAAAATGTAAAGCCAAGCCCAATGCTGTCTTTGCCTTCAATCTGCGCACGTGCATTTTATGGGTAGGGGATCACAAGATGATGATTCAGAGCTTTATTTAACTTCCTCTCTTCCCACCTAGTATTACTCCTTTTTGCGCCTCGTGCATGTTAAGTTGTCATTTACTGGCCAAATATGTTAATTCAAACCAGGAGAGCAGCAATTGACTAAAACATTAGGTCGTACAACATTATTATAAAAGCTCAATCCACTAACATGGCTTCGTCAGAAAAAGAGTTTGATTCATTATCTTCGAAAAAAATTCTGCTTTTATCTGTGAAACACCTAAGTATAAAAATCAGACATATACTCCAATTCAAAGGAAATGCTTGTATTTACATAGCATTTTATGATAGCGCTCAGAAAAGTCTTAAAATGTTTCACTTCCCATGAATTCCTTTTGAAATATAGTCACAGCTTTGAGGGTAAATGTAGCCCTATTTTTCACACAGTAAGATTTCAGAAGAAAGGCTAATTGATTTGATTAATCTGTTTATCAGAGGAAGCAATGTTCATCAGAACATTATGCTTGGTCTTGTGATCTTCTTTATCGGCTTGACTAACCAGCCCAAGCGGACCTTGGTTTAATGAAGGACGATGCTGCACTTGGCCAATACTGCAACTCAAATCTGCTTTGTTTATTATCTGCTGGCGTAGATGCTCAGTCCTCTGCACTCATGACAGCCTTCTCCCACCAATTGAAAAGCTTAAATATTTAATGTCATAATAGCAGCAATATAATGTTCAACAGATTTTGTGCCAAAGTATTTAACCACTTAAACATCTAATAATAGTTAAAGGATGCTGTGCTCCATGACACCAATCATTCCTTCAGCTGCAGACATACACATTTCAGTTTCTCCCAACTCTCAATTCTTGATTGATGAGTAGCAATTAAAGACATATGTGGGAAGATTCCAAATACTCCACTGCAAGTAATTCTGAAGAAGTCTGACACTGTAAATAAAGAAGTAAATCTGTGATATCCGTATCTTTATTCGGTTGTGCATCAAATCAGGTAGCTCACAAACTAATAAAATACGTAACTTACTGGTTGTTAATTACTTTCTGTACTTTCAATTGCATTCTTTAGAATGCAACACAACTCAGAATTCTGCAGTACTTAAAATGTGTAAGACAGATATCTATGCCATTGTATAGAGTGTGGGTTTCAAGATAGGAAGATGAAAATGACAGTTTTACTTTGTACTTTGAAAAATTAAATATTTGTAATCCAGCTACGAACCAAAGTAGCAATGAAAATTGCCATTGTATGTATTTTCACATTATTACTTTAGTTCATGCCTCCCCTCTTGAGACGAAAAGACATAACATTTTTCTTGCCTGTCCTAATTTCTGAATAAGTTGAGTAGCCTGCAATTTATGTCATAAGTAGACGCCAGCATACATAGAAGGCATTTTTTCGCCTGGGCGAGTGAAGAGATCATTTCGTAACAAGACGCCAGGGGCAGAGCTCTGAGTGAAGCCAGCTGAGAGTTCCCCTGAGGAAGAATTGACTGAAAAGATGGAGGACACCAATTTATCACAGTCCTTGTTCTGCTCCATTTTAAATGGGCAACATACCAAAAAACACAGCTACATAATTTTAGAAATAAAATGTTTTAAAATATTGTATTTACAGTTTTATTACTTTTAGTATATGGTGACACAAACATTCTCTCTGTAATGTTGATCATCATTTTCAGCTGCTGTACGCTGTATCTTGTGTATCTGGCAATTGGGAGAAAGTACAATTATTTGATTTAAACTGTTAGATAGGGAGACTATTTTTCATTGGGTCATGGTGCTTGCTGACAGTTTAATTCTGCAAAAGATTACATTTCTAAGGTGCTTTTATGTTACCATTGCATCCACAATGTCTTAAACTGCCTCGTTTGATTTCAAAAGTTTTAATTTCGCCACTCAGCACTTTGGCAAGTATGGCATTGCTTTTAAATGCATTTGTAACCAGCCACTGTATTCTCTTTAACTGGTTAGGAAAAAGACCAAAAGCATGAATCAATTTAGAGAGTGGCACTCCTGACTCACTGCCCTGAAAGGAACATTGAAACTTCACAACGCAAGATAATATGAATGTAATGTATTGTTATGATGAAGATAAGACAGTCAATGTGTTCAGAGCAGGTTTCAAAACAGCAATGAGAGCATTGAACTTTTAGTGATGTTGGTTAAAGAATACATATTAGCAAAGAGACCAGACTTGTAATAGAAAGGAACCTGTATTTATATCTTGTATGGATTACGGCATGTTGTTATGTATTTCTACTGCTATCTCAATGACTAACTGCAAAATTAAAAAAAAGACATCAATTATTTTCCTTAATTTAACTGTTTCTAATCATTGAATAGCAGCAAATGATAATAAAGTCACACCTCTCACTCTATTGCTTGTTTTAAAGAGAAAACAAATAATGACAGCTGGGAGAAAATGAAAGAAAATAGAGAAAAGTAAGGGAGAGAAAGAACAAAGAATTTGTGAAATAAGGGATTTCTTTACAAGCATTTGAAAAAATATCTTGGTGGCAAAGCAGAGCTAATTAGATATTTAAGGATGAGGGTCCATTAGGTGGACAATGGTGGCTTAAGAAGTGGTCAACAGTGAAAAAACGAAGTACGTAGGCAAGCATTTCCAAGTGGTAGAGATATAGATATCATCTGGGATTGGGCCAAATGCAATAGACAAAATAGCGGAACATCATCAAGAATATGGAATTATAACAAAATTTTTTAACTTGTATTCTGGAAATATTGAAAAAAGTTCAGCACAAAAATAATTCAACAGGCAATCAACAGATTTTAGCTAAATAACGTTTCACTTAGAATATTACATAGACATCTGTGTAAACTTTAATTGTACATTAATTAAGTTGTACAGAGTTAACAAGGATAACTATGGAAACTAGACTAACTTTGGAGCAGGATATTGAATAATGAACGCCATTTACAATCCTCTGAGTTGAAAATAAAAGTAATCTACTTTTACTGCTGAGTTGAAAGGCAAAAGTAATTATCTTCTTGAATGGTTATTGCTGCACACTCTTTGAAACCCACAGAATCAGTGCAAGGATACCCACAATTATTTATTCTCCATTAAAATGAAAGGGAGCTGATTTCAGTGCAGTGAAGGTTCAGTGGCATTAGTGACATTAGGAGATCATATTTTGACAACTCAGTCTCTGCCTTTAATTGATCTTTCTACATTAAAAGACTGTGTTCATTTTCTCAAAAGCTCAGTGAACCACTTAGAATTTTCTACAACAAACTAACCCATTGAATTGTTCAATTGCCTTGTAAGTTCACTGCTTAACTTTCATTAATCCAGCATGTTCTTTCTCACTGTCTACTGTCATGCCAACTTATACATGGACCATTTTTTTGTCCAACTCCTTCTGTCCCACAGGTTGAAAACAAACATGAAAACATCAAATACATATTTTGTGATTATTGGCTCAAAGAAGTTTCAATAATTCTTGAAACAAAAGAAATTGAAGCTTTTGAAACTCAGTCAAACACTCATAATGAAACATGTGTCATTTAAAGAAGTCCTGGCTTCACTGACAGAACAGGTATCAATTTCCATTTTAAAGCCTTTCTCTCAATGGTGGGGAAAAGAGTATGGACCATTTTTTCTACCTTCAGAAGTAGTTTTGTTGAGAAAATTATAACCAGAACTGCCAGTCCAATTAAATCAGAGCACAAAAACATAGCGGCATAGAAGAGACATAACAAGGCGTAGAGCTGGATGAACACAGCAGGCCAAGCAGCATCAGAGGAAAAGGAAAGCTGAAATTTCAGGTCTGGACCCTTCTTCAGAAATTTCTGAAGAAGCATCTAGGCCCAAAACGTCAGCTTTCCTGCCCCTCTGATGCTGCTTGGCTTGCTGTGTTCATCCAGCTCTACACCTTGTTATCTCAGACTCTCCAGCATCAACAGTTCCTACTATCTCATAGTGGTGTAGAACTTTTCTTTGTGATTTTAATATAATATGGTACTTTCTGCATTGGAAAAGTACTGTAAAATATTTGAATAATTGCATAATGCCAGCAACTGTAAAAGACAACTCATCTTTGCAGGACAGATCCCTATGATAAACCACTGCACTAAAACAAAAATCCAGATTACATCATCTAATAGTGTACAACGGGAGGAATACATTGGATTCTAAGGAAGGGTCACCGGACCCGAAATGTTAACTCTGTTTTCTCCTCCACAGATGCTGCCAGACCTGCTGAGCTTTTCCAGCAACTTTGTTTTTGTTCCTGGAACACATTGCAATCAAGACATGCCACTCCATGAGTTGCAACGTTAGTATAAATGTCTTGATTCAAACACCAATGTGGCTAATTGTCTCCCATCTGTACACTATTTGGAATAAGAGACTTCCATTTGGCTTTTTCTTTTTAAAAATAAACTTATTAGTTTGTTTATTGTAAAACAAAGATCTGACTTTTAAAAACAAATAGAAAAAACCGATCAACATCTGAAATATAATCTGAAGTTAGAAACTAATATCCCCTTTTAATTATAAAAGTAAAACACTCATATAACTCAAAAGACAACAAAGACCCAGGAGGAGTGATAATCCAAAACAAAATAATATAACCACCCTTATTGAGCCCTGGTCCAAAAAAAATGGGTAGGATTTGATGGATTTTCAAAGTCCACTAAATTTCTTGCTTACAAAATTGAATTGCTGACAGCTATAGACTGATGGAAGATTTTCCAAACAAGGTCCAAATGGAAATCAAATTGGATCCAAGTTTTAGATAATGGTCACAGTTCGGCTTTACAAAGTTAACAACCTAATCAAAATACTGAGGTGCAGAAACGATCAGCTTCCTAAGTACTTCAAACAAGAGAGGAAGGGAGACAGTTTTGTAGTTCCCTGCAAAAATTCCTGCAAAGTTTTTTTCCTCTTCTTTTCAGACCCCTTGGGTTTGTGAAATTAAAAATCAAGTCCAGAAATGTTTGCTGTGCAACCATCAACATGGGATCCCAATAGCCTTTTCCAAAGACAGATTTACAGCAATTAAAGGCAATTAACCCATCCCTTATTCTCCCTAAAAGCTGATTTATCAAATCATTTAGCATCCTGTATTAGCAGAATAGATCACTGCGACTGCAAATTGTTGAACTAAATTCCAAGTAACCAGAAGGATTTCCTTCAAACCCTTGGCAGAAAAGCTTTTATGATCCAAAAAGTGTCTAAAATATTCAATATATTCTGTTTATTTGCAGAATCCATAATATTCGTGTGCATTCACATTTGAATAGTGGCGTCTTCCATGTGTGCCCAATGTTTTTAGAAGGGCAGACAGGAGAACTTAATTCAGTGGATGGCCAACGTTCAGTTTCCTGTTGGTAGGTTCAAGTTTTGTATACAGTCTCAGAATTTTTCTGAGTAGGTATGTGCCTACTATCCAGAGAACTGTCATGGTGATTACATTCTGCACAAGGCCCAGGTTCCTCAAATGTTCACTCCTCTGCATCATCTCTAGGGCTGCCTCATAGGTGACAAGGAGTACCTCAGACAGCATGGCACATGGCCCAATGTACAATTCTGAGACTGACATTAGACAACTCTCCAATGCTACACATTTATCTCCGAGTAATGTCATGAACAGACAATTGGTCTTGTAAAGATGCACCTGTTGGGGAGGTGACGACCGAGTGGTATTATTGCTGGACTGTTAATCGTGAGACCCAGGTAACATTCTAGGGACCCAGGTTCAAATCCTGCCATGTTAGTTGGTGGGAATTGAATTCAATAAACATCTGAATTTAAGAGTCTAATGATGACCATGGCTGCGTTGTTGATTGTTGGAAAAGCCCATGTAGTTCACTAATGTCCTTGAGGGAAGGAAACTGCCATCCTTATCTGGTTGGGCCTAATGTGACTCCAGATCCACAGCAATGTAGCTGATCCTTAATTTCCCTCTGGGTAGTTAGGGATGGCCAATAAATACTAGCCTGGCCAGTGACATCCACATCCCATGAATGAATAGCAAAAAAAATGAATGGACCAGACAGGAGGAGCTCCTGTACTCACTGTACAGAACTTCAAATTAGTGTTTGTTTGCTCAATTGTGTACAATCTAGCTCCATGATGGGATGACAACTTAGAAGAGAGGAAGAGGCACAAGCCTCCTGTCTCCTTAAATGAAGAAGAAGGGGAGTCTGATGGAGATGAAATCAGAAATTGCTGGAGAAACTCAGCAGGCCTGGCAGCTTCCATGGAGAGAAAACAGAGTTAGCATTTTGGAACCTGCTGAGTTTCTCCAGCAATTTCTGTTCTGGTTTCAGGTTTCCAACATATGCAGTTGTTAGTTTTATTTTAGTGTTTGATGGAGATGCTGAGAGAGCCAGCACTGATGATGAGAATGCTGGAAAACTGAGGGCAATACTGAGATGAGTCAGACAGGTCTGAGAGAACTGATAGCAACTAGATTTGAGGATGAATGACTTTGTACTAACATATGTAGACAGTCAGAACAATGAACCATTTATGTCCCTAAGGCATTCCTGCCCTCAAAGAATGCTTACTTTATATCTTTATATTATTAAAATATTTTTCTTGTCTTTAGTTGCAACTGAGTGCATTCTGTTTGCACCAATAACCTTTTGTTCAGATTCTTGGGTAGAGGATCAATATGAAATTGTACAAGATTACATGAGGGAAACACTTAAATAACACAAACTTCAACTTGCAAGGGCATTTGTCTATTACAGAAACACAGAGGAGATAATTGTGTTGATTGACTCCTGAAACTCAACTTGCTGCTTTCCACTAACATTCCTCCCAGAAGGCAGCAGAAAATGACAGTCTCAATTCTCCTTGCACTGCTGCATGTGCTGAATGTTTGAGTGTGAATGGTGATTATGGTTAAGGTACTCTATTGGGAAAACACAAACAGTCAGAGCCTTAACAGCCAGAAAGACAACATAGGATAGTAGGAACTGCAGATGCTGAAGAATCTGGGATAACGAGGTTTTTTTTTCTGAAGAAGGGTCTAGGCCCAAAACATCAGCTTTCCAGCTCCTCTGATGCTGCTTGGCCTGCTATCTTCACCTATCTCTACACCTTGTTATCTAAGGGAGCATAGGACTTTTGTATGAAGTGCTATATTTGTTTGAAGTGTGATGTTGGACACAGGTTTGACACCTGTACACCCGAATGACTTCAATGTTCACTCATGTCCTTCAGGAAAGGAAATCTGCCACCCTTACCTGGTCTGGCCTACATGCGACAGGTTTACTGCAATGTAGTTGACTCTCAACTGCCGCCTGAAATGGCCTAGCAAGCCACTCAGTTGTACCAATCCTGCTAAGTCTCAAAGAAATGAAACTGGGTGGATCACCTGGCATTGACATAGACACCAGAAAAGACAACGGCAGAAACAGCCCTGACAACCCTGCAGAGTCCTCCTCACTAACATCTCGGGGTGAGTGCAAAAATTGGGAGAGCCATTTCACAGTCTTGTTAAACAACAGCCTGGCATAGTCATACTCACAGAATTATACCTTACAGACAATGTCCCAGACACCACTATCACCATCCCTGGATATGTTCTGTTCCACTGGCAGAACAGGCCCAGCAGAGGTGGCGGCACAGTGGTGTACAGTCAGGAGGCTATTGCTCTGGGCTTCAGGTTAAACATAGGCAAGGAAAACTCCTGCTGATTACCTCATGGCTTGGCATATCCCCCACTCAACCACTACCATCAAGCCAGGAGATCAACACTGGTTCAAGTGAGAGTTGGAGCGCATGCCAGGAGCAGCAACAGGCACACCTGAAGATGAGTTTTGAACCTGGTGAAACCACCAAATAGGACTACTTGCATGCCAAATAGCAAAAGCAACAAGTGGTAGATCAAGCTAAGCAATCCCACAACCATGTCTAAGCTCTGCAGTCTCGCCGCATCAAGTAGTGAACACTGTGGCAGTTAAACAGCTTGCTGGAGGAGGAGGATCCACAAACATCTCCATCCTCAGTGATGGAAGATCCCAGCACATCAGTACAAAAGATAAGGCTACAGTACTCACAGCAATCTCCAACCAGAAGTGCTGAGTGGATGATCCATCTCAGCCTTCTCCAGTGGTCCCCAACATTACAGATACGAGCCTTCAGCCAATTCACTTCACTCCATGTGATATCAAGAAAGGGTTGGAGACACTTCATACTGCAAAGGCCACAGGCCCTGACAACATTCTGTCAATAGTACTGAAAACTTGTGCTCCAGAACTTGCCGCTCCTCTGGCCAAGCTGTTCCAGTACAGTTACAACACTGGTACCTACCCGACAATGTGGAAAATTGCCCAAGTATGACCTATACACAAAAAGCAGGACAAATCTAACCTGGCCAATCACCGCCCCATCAGTCTGCTCTCAAACATTAGCAAACTGATGGAAGGTGTCATCAACAGTGCTATCAAGCAACACCTGCTCAGCAGTAACCTGCTCAGTGAGACCCAGTTGGGTTCCACCAGGGACACTCAGCTCTTGACTTTATTGCAGCCTTGTTTCAAATATGTACAAAAGAGCTAAATTCCAGAGGTAAGTTGAGAGTGACAGCCTTTGACATCAAGACTACGTTCGACCAAGTGTGGTATCAAGGAGCCCTAGCAAAACTGGAAGAGAGGGAATAGGTGCTTATGGATGCAGTGCCAATCAAGCGGGCTGCTTTGTCCTAGATGGTATTAAGGTTCTTGAGTGCTGTTGGGGCTGCACTTGTCGAGGTAAGTAGAGAGTATTCCATCACGCTCCTGACTTGTGCCTTGTAGGTGGTGGATAGGCTTTGAGGAGTCAGGAAGTGAGTTACTTGCCAAAGTATTCCTCACTCCTGACCTTTTTTAGCCACTGTGTTTATGTAATGAGCCCAGTTGAGTTTCTGGTCAATGATAACTCCCAGGATGTTGTTAGTGGAGAATTCAGTGGTGGTAACACCATTGCATGTCAAGGTGTGGTGGTTAGATTGTCTCTTATTGGTGATGGCCACAGCCTGGCATTTGTGTGGCATGAATGTCACTTGCCATTTGTCAGCCCAAGCCAGGATATTGTCCAGGTCTTGTTGCATTTGAACATGGACCACTTCAGAATCTTAGGAATCATGAATGAAACTGAACATTGTGCAGTCATTGGCGAAAATCCCCATTTCTGACCTTATGATGGAGGGATGGTCATTAATAAAGCAACTGAAGATGGTTGGGCCTAGGACACTACCCTGAGGAACTCCTGCAGAGATGTCCTGGAGCTGAGATGACTGACCTCCAAAAACCACAACCATCTTGCTAAGTGTCAAGTATGACTCCAACCACTGGAGAGTTTGCCACCTGATAAGATCTTAAGGGGATTGTCCACATGGAGCGAGGCCAAGTTCCTCAGATTCCTTTTGCCTAGCCAATGACTAAATTCACCCATGGCTTGAGTGATGGAATGAAGGCCCCCAGTCATATTAGGGAAACCCTGATATCTTGCGGGACTTTGCTGCTCACAGAGACCTACAGCAATTCCATGGAGGCAGGCATAAACCATGATATCAGACAGAATTTGGTCAGCCTGATTTGCCCTTCAATCAAGTTTACCCATGATCATTGACACCTGCACTGGATGTTCCCATATTTGTCTGCGCATCTCAGGGCAGCAGGGCAGCACAGTGGCTCAGTGGTTAGCACTGCTGCCTCACAGCACCAGGGACCCAGACTTGATTCCACCGTCGGGCAACTGCCTGTGTGGAGTTTATACATTCTCCCCGTGTCTGCGTGGGTTTCCTCCGGGTGCTCCAGTTTCCTCCCACAATCCAAAGATGTGCAGGCTAGGTGGATTAGCCATGCTAAATTGCCCATAGTGTTCAAGGATGTGTAGATTAGGTGAGTTATAGGGGATGGGTCTGGGTGGGATGCGCTGAGTGTCGGTGTGGACTTGTTGGGCCGAGGGGCCTGTTTCCACACTGGAGGGATTCTATGATCTATGATCTCGACCTCAATAGTGACCAAGTCCAGAGGCTCATCATCAGTACCACCTTCAGCAAGGGTTTATTTTTCAGCAGTCCTCTGAGTGTCAAAAGCCTTGTTCATTTCTTCCTCCTGTAGTTGCAGGCCTGTCACAGTGCTCTGCCCCCCAGAATGTGACTGAGCCTACTCTAGGTTGATTACTCACTAAGTTGATTGTCTCTTTGTTGGTAAACGATGGAGAAAGGCCTTGATGGTGCATCCTTTGAGGCTTGTGATTCTTCCTGCTCAGTTGATATGCTTTAAGGAGCCGATAGAGATGGGGCTGAGGCTCTTCTATGTTTTTGACTGGGGTTAGGATTGAGATCTGGAGGCTACATGGAAAAGCACAAAGATTTGCTAGTGTCATGAGCTGTTATCTTTCCCCGAGGTTTTATCAAGGTATTGGTGCTTGATGGGCAGTTGTGAGGAACTGATTAAAGGCTTTCTCACTGGATGGTTGTAGACATCCAATCTCCCTTTCAGCACAGCTCCGTTCCTGTAGCTCTTCTGGCAGCTTGGCAGCCAGCTCCTTGAAGGGATTTAGGAACCTTACATCAGTCAGCCTCCACCCCTGCCCCCACTGGGACATGTTCAGTCCTGTTGTATGAATTCTTCTCCTGCAGGAGAGAAACATTAAGAGATATCTGCATAGGTACAGGAGCACTGATCCTGTACTGATGCGGATAGGGAGGTCAGTCCCTTGAGCAGTGACTCTGTGTGCATTACTCAGAAGAAGAACATAGCGTAGGAGGACTTAGGTGTTAAAAATTCTGAATGAAGGTGGTTCAGTGTTATCAAATAGCTACAGTTGATGAAAAACAGTAAAACATTATAGAATGTACGTGTCTGAAGTGCTTATGAGATGTTTATCCTAAAGCCATCTTTTGTAGTTGTGCCCTTATCATAGCAAGCCTTTGGTGAAAAGCTATCTGATGTATACATTTCTTAGTTTTGATGAAAGATCAATGAGCTGATAGTAAATGAGCCGCTGAACATTGTAGCTCCTTTCATATTTTAATTCTGAACTCTGATGGATGTGTGAGAGGCAGCATCACTATGGTACCAGTTGTGCTAGGTTGGTTGGTGCAATGGTGTGGCGGATAGAGATATCTGCCACCCAATGTTGTATGTGACTGGAACGAAATCATGCGAGAAACCCACTCCAACCTCAAACAGGAATATCTCCCAATTGTCGGCCTATCTTTTTACTTAGTGTCAAAAAAAATGAGATTCTGGCCAAAATTGGGAAATTATTTCATGCTTAGCTTTCAGAATGTTCCTGGGTTCTCAGCAAGCTTCCCATCTTCTTTGTGAAATATAAAGCCTGATGTGCTTTCATTGGACTTCCAAAACTCTATGCCACTAAATGAAAGTGATAGGCATGTGGAATTCTGATTTTGACCCTAAATTTATAGTGGAACACTCAACCACAGTGGGGCATTTTACACACGTGTAATTCCCAACACCATGAAAAGAAAATGGTGGTGTGCATACCAACTGAAATAAGTTCCCTTGTGAAGAATTTACCATCCACTGAACTGTGCACTTTTTGTATGAATTTCTAATGTTGTATTGAATATGTACCAACTGAGATTTAACACAGTGCTTTTTCCAGGTACTTGCAGGAAGGTCATTTGTTTGGAAAGCTTGAAACACTGATTACCTGTTTAGTCTATTACTGGCAATAGTCAATCAGGATGTGCTCCCGCACTATTACATAGAAACATACAAGATAGGAGTAGGAGGAGGCCATTTGGCCCTGTGAACCTGCTCTGCCATTCTTCACGATCATTCTGATCATCCACCTCAATAACCTAATAATGCTTTCTCCCCATAATCTTTGATCCCATTCACCCCAAGTGTTATATCTAGTTGCTTCTTGAATACGTTCAATGTTTTGGCATCAACTACTTCCTGTGGTAATGAATTCCACAAACTCAGCACTCTTTGGGTGAAGAAATGTCTTATCATCACCGTCCTAAATCGTTACCCTGAATTTTCACACTGTCACCCCTGGTTCTGGAAGCACCCACCCTCAGGAACATCGTCCCTGCATCTACCCTATCCAGTCCTGTTAGAATTTCAAAGTCTTTATGAGATTCCCCCCTCATTGTCTGAACTCTAGTGAAAACAACCCCAACCTAAGTCAATCTGTCCTCATATGTCAGAAGTACTTCCTAATATTCTTCTTTTTTCAACTGTATTAAAGATGAAGCATACTTTTTAAATAACCACCAGATATATAAATAAAACCCATCAAATTTTGCTAGCCTGACCCTGGAACCCATGGGAGACAGCTAAGACTTATGTGGAATGTTTGGAATTTCTTATGCTTCCATCAAGAGAAAGTACAATTGTTAAAACTTGCAACATTTTCCACTAAATAAAAATGTTTCTCCTTCCTTGGGTTAATTAGGATTTGTCCAAAGTTTTGGTTTCCTGAATTTATTATCTATTTACATAGTTATTTTAAAATAAGAGTTGCCTCAGGCATATTGAACAAGAAGTGGAGCACTATGCAGCCTAGTGCTAACTAAACTACATTAAAAGGGAAACCTAAATTGGTCTCCTCATAATGATAAATACAGTCACATATTGAAAATTTACACACTATTCCTTCAGAAATATTCTGAATGCGGTTAGATTCCAAATTTCATGAAATTTCAGCATTGTACATTTATTTTAAAAATATAAATTTTTGAGAAAGAGAAAGATCTTTTTCATAGTGTGAAGAATACAAATGTGTACACAACATTATCCTTGATCAGTTAGCTGGAACCGAGGCCAAAAAAAAACCTAAAGAAGAAAGGATTGTGTTGTAGTGTTTTATTTTTAAGGTTTGCTATTCAGATTAAAATAACCCAAGTAAGGGTTTGCTGGAAGATGCATGTTTGTTACTTGCTGACTGAACATCACCACTGATACAGAGATCTTAATAAAACCAGCAAATGTGAATAGTTCACATGAAGCTGATACCACACCATTAATTTCAGATAAGGAATGAAGAATTAGTCTTTGGTGTCATATTCAATGTTAACAGGGGCAGAACAACATACAGGGACTCTAACGAGACTAAAAACTGACGTTCCATCGACCGGATCTCAATATGATGCTTAGGCACTTGGAGCAGTATTTTCCAATGGTTACTAAAATGACAACAAAACTCAATGCTGCGAAATTATTTTATATGACTCATTACATGGCCTTAGCTTAAAATCAACATGTTTAATTTCAGATGGTAAATATTTCATCTCACTTACAACAAGGGGAACAACGCTATCTCCTTATATAATATGGAGGCTTGCTTTGAACACTTTCATTATTCTGCATCAGTGCTTGGTCTTTCTCAAAGCTATTTCACAAGACGATGCCATTAGTGTTCTATTGTAACTGAAATACAGTATATCATATAAACCCTTCTGAAATGTCTATTTATATTACCACACCAAGTGGAAAATTCTGAAGGACTAAATCCATCCCAAATGTTTAAAATATCTGACTGATGTTAATTTGTTCTGTCAGTGTGAATAATTTCTTATAAGCACAAGAAAATGGAAGACGGAAGGATCTCATCCTTTGAAACCAGATGCAATTTCTACAAGAATGAAGAGCAATACATCATTAGCTTTTTTTTTGCTTGACATAGTAGCTCGATGAGGAAAAGCTATATTTAGAATAGCATTGTTGATAATCATACCTACATTAAACAAGTTCTTCAACAGCCTGATTGTCAGGATCATCTGAACACATATCTGGAATTGTTTATTTTCTGCAGTTACCTAGGTACAACAATTATAAATAACAGAGTTTCAGGTTGGTCTTAATATTGAAATGTTCACGTCATGGGGAGGGAGAGAAAATTTTACATTTTTATCTTTTGATATTTAATTATGTCCCCGGACTCTAACGGTTCTGTCTCATGTTCTTATTAAAATACTTCAGTCCTCCTTATTTCTAACTGAGTCTCTTCCTTTTCTTAACTCTTTTCTAGGCAGGCTGTTGTGCCTGTTGTTCTTGATCATCAGAATAGCACGTTACACAGAATGATACTTAAGTAACTGCCTCTGGTTCTTTCTGAAATACAGTAATTCCTTTGCAATAATTTTTAACACAGTTGGGACGGGCTGGGTGTGTCACTATGCTGTTTTTTTTTCTGCAAGTCTCCATTTTAACACATGCAGATTGGGTCCAATGATATTGTTAAGACTTCAATATGTTTTCAACTTAGAGAGTTGTAGTCAAGCAGGGTTGAGATGAAAATTCCATCAAGCCTCCTCCTAGTTGGTTAAAACAGTGTGGATTTGACTTCCTGCATTGACTTCAATGAAAATGTCATTGGTCAGCAAATACTAAAAAAAACATACAAAAAGCAAAGAGTAGTGGGAAACAAGTAGACTGGGGAATCTTTAAAGGCCAACAGAAAGGCACAAAAAAGTTATAAACAAATGTAAGATAGATTATGAGAGTAAGTTAGCTCAGAACATAAGAACAGGCAGCAAAAGTTTCCATAAAAATGTAAATTATAAAAGAGTGGCTAAGGTAAATATTGTCCTTTAGAGGATGAGAAGGCCAATTTAATAAATGTGAATGAGGAAATAGCCAAGACATTCAACAGTTATTTTGTGTTGGTCTTCACAGTGGAAGACACAAATAACATGCCGAAAACTAATGGCAAGAAGGGTTATAGCAGGCGAGGAACTAGACACTCTCATTATCACTAAAGAGGCAGTGCTGGGCAAGCTAATGGGGCTAAAGGTAGTCAAGTCTCCTGGCCCTGATGAAATGCGTCCCAGGGTACAAAAAGCGGTGATGGGGGAAATGGCAAATGCACTAGTAATTATTTACCAAAATTCACTGGACTCTGGGGTGGTTCCCGCAGATTAGAAAACAGCCAACGTTAAAAATGGAAGTTGAGAGAAAACAGGTAACTGTAGGCCAGAGATAATGGGAACTGCAGATGCTGGAGAATTCAAGATAACAAAGACCATAAGACCATAAGACATAGGAGTGGAAGTAAGGCCATTCGGCCCTTCGAGTCCATTCCGCCATTTAAATCATGGCTGATGGGCATTCAACTCCACTTCCCTGCACTCTCCACACAGCCCTTGATTCCTTGTGAGATCAAGAATTTATCGATCTCTGAGTTGAAGGCATCTGACGTCCCGGCCTCCACTGCACTCTGTGGCAATGAATTCCACAAGCCCACGACTCTCTGGCTGAAGTGTGGAGCTGGATGAACACTGCAGGCCAAGCAGCACCTTAGGAGCACAAGAGCTGACGTTTCGGGCCTTGACCCTTCATCAGAAAAGGGGGATGGGGAGAGGATTCTGAAGTAAATAGGGAGAGAGGGGGAGGCAGACCGAAGATGGATAGGGGAGAAGATAGGTGGAGAGGAGAGTATGGGTGGGGGTTGGGGAGGTGGGGAGGGGATAGGTCAGTCCAAGGAGGACAGACAGTTCAAGGAGGCGGGATGAGGTTAGTAGGTGGGAAATGGAGGTGCGGCTAGAGGTGGGAGGAGGGGCTAGGTGAGAGGAAAAACAGGTTAGGGAGGCGGGGACGAGCTGGGCTGGTTTGGGATACAGTGGGAAGAGGGGAGATTTTGAAGCTGGGGAAATCCACATTGATACCATTGGGCTGCAGGGTTCCCAAGTGGAATATGAGTTGCTGTTTCTGCAACCTACGGGTGGCATCATTATGGCACTGCAGGAGGCCCAGGATGGACATGTCGTTGAAGGACTGGGAGGGTGAGTTGAAATGGTTCGCGACTGGGCGGTGCAGTTGTTTATTGTGAACCGAGCGTAGGTGTTCTGCAAAGTGGTCCCCAAGCCTCCGCTTGGTTTCCCCAGTGTAGAGGAAGCCACACCGGGTACAGCGGATGCAGTATACCACATTGGCAGATGTGCAGGTGAACATCTGCGAGATGTGGAAAGTCATCTTGGGGCCTGGGATAGGGGTGAGGGAGGAGGTGTGGGGGCAGGTGTAGGACTTCCTACAGTTGCAGGGGAAAGTGCCAGGTGTGATGGGGTTGGAGGGGAGTGTGGAGCAGACAAGGGAGTCGCGGAAGTGGTCTCTCCGGAAGGCAGACAAGGATGGGGTTGTTAGCTTAACTTTGATAGTGGGAAAAATGCTTGAATATATCATTAAGAAAGAAATAGCAAGACATCTGCATATAAATTGTCCCATTGGGCACACCCAGCATGGGTTCATGAAAGGTAGGTCATGTTTAACTAATTTGGTGGAATTCTTTGAGGACATTACTTACATAGTTGGGAACCTGTGGATGTAGTGTATCTGGATTTCCAGAAGGCATTTGACAAGGTGCCAAACCAAAGGCTGCTACAAAGATAAAGTTGCATGGTATTACAGGTAATGTATTGGCATGGATAGAGGATTGGTTGACCAGTAGAAAGCAAAGAGTAGGGGTAAATGGGTGTTTTTCTGCTTGGCAGTTAGTGGCTAGTGGTGTGCCTCAGGGATCAGTGTTGGGACTGCAATTGTTTACAATCTGCATAAATGATTTGGAGTTGGGGACTAAGTGTGGTGTGTCAAAATTTGTAGATGACACAAGGTGAAGCAAAGGGTGCAGAAGACCCTGAAAGTCTGTAGAGGGATATAGATAGTCCAAGTGAGTGGGCTAAGGTCTGGCAGATGGAGTACAATGTTGATAAGTGTGAGGTCATCCATTTTGGTAGGAATAACAGGAAAATAGACTATGTTTTAAATGCTAAAAAATTCCAGAATGCTGCTGTGCTGAGGGGCTTGGGTGTCCTTGTTCATGAATCACTAAAAGTAAGATTGCAGGTGCAGCAGGTAGTTAAAAAGGCAAATGGAATTTTGTCTGCCATTGCTAAAGGGATGGAGTTTAAAAACAGGGATGCTATGTTACAGCTGTATAGGGTCACTAGCACTGGAGGGGGTGCAGAGGAGATTCACTCGGTTGATTCCAGAGTTGAGAGGGTTGGATTACGAGGAGAGACTGAGTAGACTGGGATTATACTCATTGGAATTCAGAAGAATGAGGAAAGCCTTATAGAAACATATAAGATTATGAAGGGAATAGATGAGGTGGAGGCAGGGAGGTTGTTTCCGCTAGCAGGTGAAACTAGGACTAGAGAGCATCGCCTCAAAATAAAGGGAAGCAGATGTAGGACTGAGGTCAGGAGGAACTTCTTCACCTAAAGGGTTGTAAACCTGTGAATTCCCTGCCCAGTGAAGCGGTTGAAGCCACCTCACTGAATGTTTTTAAGGCAAGGCTCGATAAATTTTTGAACAGTAAAAGAATTAAGGGTTATGGTGAGTGGGCGGGTAAGTGGAGCTGAGTCTCAAAAAGATCAGCCATGATCTTATTAAATGGCAGGGCAGGCTTGAGGGGGCAGATGGCCTCCTCCTGCTCCTAGTTCTTATGTTTATTCCGATCACTCAGTTCTACGTGCTGTTTTACTCAATGGATTTTAAAGTATTTTGAACTTGTACATTGCTTATTTCTTTCTTTTTGCATTATTCACTCTGCTTAAAATCTTGTTCTGGATGTTTTTTTCACTTCATTGACTTGAATGGAGGAATAATTACAGAGAGAAATGAAGCCACCTTAACAACATACAGATAAAGAAGCAGGGAATTTGCGAGATCATAGACCCTAGAGGTCAAGAGACATTTGTTGTAAGTGGCCATTAATTGAGTGATAGCCCATTGTGTTGATGAAAACCGGCCATACCGGCCCAGGTAGTGAAGATTCTACAATAGCAGACTTTGCTTTGCAGTCATCGGCAGTGCAAGGGAATTGCAATGGTACTTCTGTAAAGCAAACTGGCAAAAATGTGATGAGTACATGGACCACAACATTCTAACTATAACTGTGCATTTTGTTTTTGGCAAAATTATCGAAATATTTTTGTGTTTCCATTCAATAGGTTGTTTGCACTTCTCTCTGTTATTGTTACTACATATCCATGTTCCAAATTTTGATACAGAAAGTGCAGTGCTCCTATAGGAATATGAATCATCTGGTGACCTTGATAAAGCAAAAACATTCATCAAAACTCTCAATACTACACACCATATGAGCAAACAACAATAAGGCTCAATTTCACTCATTCAGTTGGAAATGCCGTAGCCTGATTCGCCACCTTGGAATGGCCCAGAAATTACCTTTACAAAATCGCCTATTGATTACTGTGGACCAAATTGCTTGCTGTCTGCACCATCTAGTGAGAACGTGACTGAAGAGAAAATAAAACACATCATCTGTAATGAACTGAGAATAAACATGATGCAGAACATGGCAAGCCTGATCCCTCTGGATCACAAAACTGAGAAGAAACATGAAGGAACCTGAAATGTGGCATAGCAGTGGTACATAATAACATTGAATTTAAAAAAATAAAATGATTCCCATGATTGCCCCTGCCTGACTCAGTTCTACACAAGAATCATCAGCTCAGACTCAGTTCTGACATTGTGGCATATGGCAAAATACATTGCCTTTCCATAACTGGGAAAGATCCCACAGTGACAGCCAGCTGTCGACTGATTTCACCACTTTCTGCTTTTTAAAAGATTTTTGAGCATCTTATCCTGTCATGTACATTTCTGAAAATAGAGATCATCGTCAATGTTGACCGAGTTCCCTTAGGGGTGTAGCACATGTGATCAAGTTCTGTCACTCACCACTTCCATTGTAAATGGTTTGAAAACAAGCTTGAAGAAAGGCATGGTGCTACTGGACCCCACAGCTACCTATGATACAGTGTAACCCACTGGCCTGGTCCAACAGCTTCCAAACTAGTTGGGAGGAAACAGTTGTCGAAATATTCCTTTACAACAGATGGCTTAGAGTCTACTTTGAAGAAGGGGAAGTTGTATGGAGAAGAATGCACAAGGGTCTATCACAGGCCTCTGTGCTAGTCCCAAAAATTAATCTGCCAACAATTGTATCTTGGAAGTTTCTTCTACTGATCATATCTGCTGTACTGCCCAAGCTCCATCATTCTGCACTCTGGAACAAGCCCTCAACAGAAGTATTACAAATTTGATGGACTATTGCAGCACATTGGCATCTCACAATAAGCCCCTCTAAAACTATATCCTGTGTTTGCCAACTCCGCAATGCCAGGCTGAAAAATAATTGGACATCTTTTTGGATTATCAGAGACTAAGGAATGATCCCAACATACCTGGGAATGACACCAGCTACCATTTTGCCCTTCCAGAATATGTGAATAAAATGTAGCAGATATCTAAAGCAGTAACAGTTTAGTAACCAAAATTGCTCGATGTTTGTGGGGCTCAGCTGCCACAACTCTCTACCTCAGCAGTTCTCCTTTCATACATAGGGGTGGCAGTGGTTAGCACTGCTGCCTGCCAGTGTCAGGGACCTGGGTTTGATTCTAGCCTCGAGTGACTGTCTGTGTAGAGTTTGCGCATTTTCCTTGTGGCTACATGCGTTTCCTCTGGGTGCTCCAGTTTTCTTCCATAGTCCAAAGATGTGCAAGTTAGGTGGATTGGCCATGCTAAATTACCTGTAGTGTCCAGGCATATGCAAGGTAGGTTGATTAGCCATGGGAGATGCAGGATTACAGGAATAGAGTAAAGGGATGGCTTTAGAGGTGGGCTGAATGGACTACTTCCACACTCGGGATTTTATGATTCTATCTTCTGCAGCAAAGTATGTGGCTGGAATAGGCCATCGCACACATACATCCTGTTGATACATAATTGAATTGTGCATCATAACTGGCTAACTCAATACCCTTCCCCTGTCCTCATAACAAAAAACTTTTACTCACACATTAGTTGATTGACACAAGCTGACAAGCTTGTTGAAATCATTCATAATGTGCTTCAGTTATTCCACGGTCAATCCACCCATCAGCTGCCTTCTATCTGAGTGCTCCGTGTCAAACAATCTTCTTGAGCAAAGTCTACCACGTGACGTCCTTTGCAGCAACAATTTGGAAACAGTCACCAACAAGTTCCTTGTAACCAACTGTAGCTGTGAAATTAGATGCTTTGAACCACTATGGTGAGACCAGTCCTTGCTAAACAGGTTCAGGACAAACCAGAGCCCCTGCTCTGCCAATGTCTGCTTGTGAATAGACAGACATTGCTGCTCATTACCAAGAGTGTTGTCTCTGCAGACTAAGTTGCTAAATAATAAATAAAACATTTTGTCAAATGGCCACCGACACTAATTGATCTTTATTCCTCAGGAAGCTTTCTTCCAATACAGAGCACATAGCTGTATCAAGCAAGTTACCAGTGCTTTCTTTGATAGACCTCACCAAAAAGTCACCTTTTCCACAGTCTCCAGCACTCAGTGAAAGCACTATAAGATTTGCAGTAATGATTGGTTTCCCTTGTGTTCATGTAGTTACAGAGTGCTCACATATAGCCATCAGGACACCAGAAAAAAATCAGAAGCTTACATCAACAGAATGGGCTATCACTCAATTAATGGCCAGCTGGTCTATGACCATTACATTAGGAACAGGCCCAGTTGTGCCAGTTTAATAGACAGCTGTCAAGATGTTTTTATCTTACAAATTCATTCTAATATGTCTTATCCAGAAAATAGAAATGATTGTTGCTTGAGAAAAAGTTCTATTCCCTGCATAAATGACTAATGGCACTATACATAACCTCAACAAGACCAAACAGTTCAAATATTATCACCATAATGTGGCCACCAGGAAATTAATTGAGTGTACTAACTGCATCATACTACTGCAGTTCAAATGCCTGTTTTATAGGGTCCCTCTCCATTACTCGAGAGGGCAATGAAGACAGAATTGTGGATGAAGGAGGCAGACCAACACGAAGAGTTGTCATCTGAAGATAAGTGATTGAGTGAAGGCGGGCAAAAAAGCAGACCACCGTCATTCAGCCAGAGAGATTAGGGTTCAGTTGATAGAACAGCGCTTGAGTGATCTGTTCATTTTACTTTTCTGAAACTTTACACAAATAAATTTGCAGTAATATCCCTTCTTGTTCCTTTCATTGTTTTCTTAAACCTGCATTTAAAAATGAATGTAAAACTGATAATTGATACTTAAAATTGCCAGGCAAAGATACTCCACCTAAAAGTGTCAATTCCATGAAGATTATTATTTTAATGCCAATCACAATGAGTTCATCTCTCACCCAAATGTCAATTGTGCCTTTGAAAAAGGCCAGCTAACTTTATTATTCCTAATTGGCCTTTCCCAATGGCATCCACTGCTGTTGCTCATTTCGTGACTCATGGGGTACTTAAGGACATCAGCGTCTTGCTGTTTAAGTTGAAAACAGTCTGATTCAACCTAATGTGTTTGGGGAAAAGTAATGGAATTGGTAGTAAGAATGTGACTTTTATGCTGGGAGTTGAAGACAACAGCTGAGGTCTTTGCAATATTTAATTAGAGGAAATAACAGCTCATCCAACAGTTGACGTTTGATGACTGACAGTTTCATCTGAGAACACAGAATCAATGAAGGGACCATGAGAATTGATGGAACAGACTGTCATCAATAATTACTTAAAATCTGAAGTATTGCTACCAGTGGCTGTCTTTAGGTGAGGAAGAGTAGAAGACTGAAGATCATTCCTTGAGAAACAAAAACAAAAATTGCTGCAAAAACTCAGCATATCTGGCAACATCTGTGAAGAAAAATCAGAATTAATGCTTCAGGTCTGGTGACCCTTCCTCAAAATGGGTCACTGGACCCAAAAGCTTAACTGATTTTTCTTCACAGATGATGCCAGATCTGCTGAGCTTTTCCAGCAATTTCAGTCTTTGTTCCTGATTTACAGCATCTGCAGTTCTTTCAGTTTTTATCATTCCTTGAGGAACTATTTAATTCATCGTGAAGCAAATCTATAGCTGGATCCACTGGTTGATAGCACAGGTGGAAGTTCAACATAGTTGGTGTGGATCAATTTGATCTAAAGATTGTTTAATGTTCATCATAGATCAATCATAATGTTGAACAAAATTTACAGACCTATTTTCAGTCATTAGTACAAATTCCTTCACCTGTCCCTCTGCTGTCAGCAATCACAGATTACCCTCCATATCCATATGGGTAATTCCTGTCGCCTGTACTGTACAATTTTGGGTCAATCTGGCAGTACAGACTCAGATTCCTGATGGATGTAGTCTGCCTATTCCATGAAGTGATTGCTTGTATGATGATTAGCACCCTTGCATACAGACTCACATCAGCTGAGTTCTTTCTGCTACTCATGCTGTTCAGCCCGGGCTAATTTCTGCCTCAACTTTCTCTCTACCCAAACCTTGCTGTTCCAATCAGATGCAGAACATATGTCAGTACTAGAAATCTGAAATGAAACAGAAAAGCTGTAAATTCTTAAGAGGTCTGGCAGCATCTGTGGAGGCAGAAACACAGTTTATGTGAATGCTAATGAGAGATCATCAATATGAAGTGTTACCTTTGATTCTCTCTCCAAAGATTCTGCCTGAACTGCTGAGTATTTCCAGCATTTTCTGGTTTTATTTTCTTTCCATACCTGATCTTTGCAAATGAAGTGTCTGAGCTCCTCATGCCTGAGCAAAGTAGCAGAATGGTAAAGAATTTTTTAAATCAAATATACATTACTTTAAACAGTTTAGATTTTGTTTCTTCGTGTTAAAGGCTCCAATAAATGCAAATTCTTTTTTTTTATTGTTTGCATTCCTGATTAAACTTGAACTCGAAAAAAATTCCAGTCTATCTAACCTGCTATTAGCTCGAATGGGACAATATATACAAATGTGTCAATAATTAATACTTCTAACATCAAACACTTAGATGATATTGTCATAGCTGTTTTTATTCTCTATTAGTGGAATTTTAAAGCCTAGTGTTAATTGTTTTATTTCACAGTAATTAGGTATGCTACTTATTAGTTTTAATTATTCTGGGCGTGACCTTTATTCAACATGCTCTTCTAACATTTTGGTCCAAATATGAAAATTATACACATGTGGCTTGATCATTGCTCATGAATTAGAACAAGACTAAAAAGGATTTGTACTGATAATTATGCGATGGCTTTAGATGAATAACAGAAAACAGTGAAATAAAATCTCTGACACAATATATAGCAGCTTCTGGGAAAATAAAACTTTTAGATTCTTTTTCCATAGTTTTCAGATGTTATTTTGTCCCTGTTTTGCATCATACAGGGCCTAAAGAATTGGCCTTCAGAGATGAGGGACAATTTCTTTTCTTTCCTTTATTCATTCCTAGGATGAGAGCGTCACTGGCTAGGCAGCATTCATTGCCCAACCCTAATTGCCCAGAGGGCAGTTGAGAGTTAACCACATTGCTGTGCATCTGGAGTCACATATAGGCCAGAGCAGGTAAGGATGGCAGTTTCCCTCCCCAGAAGGACATTTCTGATGGTTTCCTCAATCTTCCAATCCTTAGGCACCTGACCCGCACTTGCTGCTTGATCTAAACTTGCCACCAATATTGGATGTGAATACAAAATTTAATAAAGACTTGCACAGTCCTTTAGTACAACTGTATGTCTCTAAATGCTTTAGCCAGTGAAGTACCTTGAAATGATTATGTAGTCACAGCTGTAATGTAAAGAACCATTGCTTAGCTACTAGCCATAGAACAAACTCCTATGCACAGTAGTGAAATAATGACAAGATAATTTGTTTCTTTCAATATTCACTGAGGGTTAAATATTGATCAGAACACTGAAGAAAACTCCCGCGTTATATTTTAAAAAACGCCAGTCGGGGAACTTAATGTCTGTCTGAGAGGTAGTGTCTATGGGCCTGAAAGAGGTAACATGAAACCATCCCATAAGCACCACTCATCATGATGACAAAACAGCTTAGGATCTTGAATAAGTGAGACCTAACATCTGGGCCTCATTGAATTCTCTGACCAATGTCTATCATTATGTATGTAACCTGCAACCAGTTGCTAACTTGCAATGAAATGAATCATGTAACTCCGAGACATATAACTCTAAGAAACTCCTGTGGTTACACTAGAAAGTTGCTTTCCTCTACCACAATAAAACAAGTAGGCCCTGTAGTTCTCGCAATTAAGGAGGATGGTGGCAGCAATAGTAGACTTGCAAACATGTATGGAATCAATACACAAAGGTTACACGTGGAATTTAAATTCATCCTCGGAAATGGGTTGCAGGCTGAGGAGTGAGACTGTAGAATTTGGAAGTTTTGTATTAGGAGGATGGGAACTGATGAAGCCCTTGAAGTATGAGGAAAGTAGGAAAGAACTTAAACAAGAAACTGGAAGGGCTAGAAGGGCCATGAAAAGTCATTAGCAAACAAAAGTAAGGAGAATCCCAAGGCTTTTTATACATATATAAAAAGCAAGAGGGTAGCCAGGGAAAGGGTTGGCCCACTCAAAGACAAGGGAAGGAACCTGTGTGTGGAGCCAGAAGAGGTAGCTGAGATCATAAATGCATATTTTGTGTTGGTATTCACCAAAGAGAAGGAATTGGTGGAGGATGATCTCAAGGCAGGGAATGTCAAATTTCTAAGCCTAGTTGCTATTAAAAAGGAAAAATTGTTGGGCGTCTTAAAAAGTACTAAGATAGATAAGTCCCCACATCCTGATGGAATTTATCCCAGAACTTTAGGGAGGCAAGAAAACAAATTGCTGGAGCATTGACAGACATCTTTGTATCGTCTTTGGCCACAGGTGACGCCCCGGAGGACTGGAGAATAGCCAAGGTTGTCCCATTGTTTAAGGAGAGCAGAGATTATCCTGGAAATTACAGGTCTGTGAGTCTCACATTGGTAGTGGGGAAAAGATTCTCAGGGACAAGATCATACATATTTAGAAGCAAATGAATTTATTAGTGATAGGCAGCGTGGTTTTATCTGGGGAAGTCGTGCCTTACTATCTTGATTGAGTTTCTTGAGAAGGTAATGAAGATGATTGATGAGGAAAAAGCTGTCTGTGATGCCTACATGGACTTCAGTAAAGCCTTGGCAAGGTGCCTCATGGCAGACTGGTACAAAAAGTGGAATCAAATGGCATCAGGAGCAAGATGGATACAGAGACAACACAGTATGGAGCTGAAGGAACACACCAGGCCAGGCAGCTTCAGAAGAGCAGGAAAGTTGACGTTTCAGATCAAAGAGTCCCGACTCAAAACATCAACTTTCTTGCTCTTCTGATGCTGCCTGGCCTGCTGTGTTCCTCCAGCTCCACGCTGTATTATTTCTGACTCCAGCATCAGCAGTTCTTGTAATCTGTAATATGGATCGTGGGCTGAAGGGCCTGTTCTGTGCTGTACTGTTCTATGTTCTATGTTCTATATTCTATGGATACAGGACTGGCTTGATCAGAGGAGACAGAGGGTAGCAATGGAAGGATGCTTTTAGGAATGGAGGGCTGTGAGTAGTGGTGTTCCACAGGGATCAGTACTGGGACCTCTGCTGTTCGTGCGCATCATAAATGACTTGGAGGAAAGCTAGCTGGTCTAATTAGTAATTTTGTGGATGATGCAAAGATTGGTAGAGTTGCAGATAGTGAGGAGAATTGTCAGACGATACAGCAGGATATAGATCAGTTGGAGGCATGGGCAGAAAAATGGCAGATGGAGTTTCTTAGAACATAAAAGATAGAACAGTACAGCACAGTACAGGCCTTCGGCCCACAATATTGTGCTGAACTATTATCCCATTAAGATAAAACTACCCTGCATACCCTACATTTTACTATCCTCCATGTGCCTATCCAAGAGTCACTTAAAAGTCTCTAATGTATCTGACTCCACTACCACTGCCGGCAGTGCATTCTACACGCCAACCACTCTCTGTGAAAAGAACCTACCTCTGATATTTCCCCTATACCTTGCTTTAATGACCTTAAAATTATGCCCCTTTGTATTAGTAATTTCTGCCCTGGAGAAAAGTCTCTTAAGATCCAGTCCATCTAAGACTCTCATCATCTTGTCCACCTCTATCAAGCCACCTCTTATCCTTCTTCGTCCCAATGAAAAAAAAAGCCTAGCTTCTTCAACCTTTCCTCATAAGACCTGCCCTCCAATCCAGGCAGCATCCTAGTAAATCTCCTCTACACCCTCTCTAAGGCTTCCACAACTTTCCTATAATGCAATGGCCAGAATTGAACACAACATTCCAAGTTCTGAGGAAGGATCACTGGACCCAAAACATTAACTCTGTTTTCTCCTCCACAGATGCTGCCAGACCTGCTGAGCTTTTCCAGCAACTTTGTACAATATTCCAAGTATGGTCTAACCAGAGTTTTACAGAGGTCCAGCATAACCTTGCAGCTCTTAAACTTAATTCCCCTGCCAATGAAAGCCAACACACCATACACCTTCTTTACAACCCTATCAACTTGGATAGCAACTTTGAGGGGCCAATGGACATGGCCCCCAAGATCCCTCTGTTCCTCCACACTGCCAAGAATCCTGCCATTAGCCCTGTATTGTGCATTCATATTCAATCTTCCAAAAGGAATCACTTCGCACTTTTTTGGCTTGAATTCCATCTGCCACTTCTTTGCCCAGCTCTGCATTCCTGTCAATGTCCCGTTGCAAGCTACAACAGCCCTCCACACTATCCACAACTCTACGAACCTTTGTGTCATCGGCAAACTTACTAACTCACCCTTCCACTTCCTCATCCAAGTCATTTAGAAAGACCACAAAGAGCAGAGGACCCAGAACAGATCCCTGTGAAACACAACTGGCCACTGAGCTCCAGGCTGACTACTTTCTATCTACTACCACCCTCTGTCTTCTATTGGACAGTCAGTTTTGTATCCAGACAGCTAAATGTCCCTGAATCCCATGCCTCCTTACTTTCTGAAGGAGCCTACCATGTGGAACGTTATCAAATGCCTTGCTAAAATCCATATACACCACATCCACTGGTCTGCCTTCATCAAGGTGTTTTGTCACATCTTCAAAAAATTCAATAAGGCTTGTGAGGCATGATCTGCCCCACACAAAACCATGCTGACTCTTTCTAATCAAACTGTGCTTTTCCAAATAATCATAAATACTATCTCTTAGAAACCTCTCCAATAATTTGCTCACCACAGAAGTAAGACTGACCAATCTGTAATTCCCAGGATTATTCTTATTCCCTTTCTTGAACAAGGGAATGACATTTTCCACCCTCCAATCATCTGGTACTACTCCCGTGGACAGTGAAGATACATGGATCATTGCCAAAGGGGCAGCAATCTCTTCCCTCGGTTCCCGTATCAACCTTAAGTACACCCCGTGTAGACCAGGGGTCTTATCTATCCTCATGTTTTTCAAAATTTCTAGCACCTCCTCCTTCCTAACATCAGCCTGTTCAAGCACATCTGTCTGTGTCATGCTGTCCCCACAAACATCAAGGTCCCTCTCACTGATGAATACTGAAGCAAAATATTCATAAAGGACCTCCCCTACCCCCTCTGACTCAATGCACAAGTTCTCTCCACTATCCCTGATCGGCCCTACCCTCACTCTGGCCATCCTCTTGTTCCTCACATAAACATAGAACACCTTGGGGTTTTCCTTGATCCTACCTGCCAAGGTTTTCTCATACCCCTTTCTACCTGTCCTAAGTCCATTCTTCAGTTCCTTCCTGGCTACCTTATCAATCTCTAGAGCCCTGTCTGATCCTTGCTTCCTCAACCTTAAGTAAGCTTCCTTCTTCCTCTTGACTAGGTGTTCCACATGTCTTATAATCCAAGGTTCCTTCACCTTACCATCCCTTCCTTGCCTCAGTGGGACAAACTTACCCAGTACTTGTAGCATCTGCTCCCTAAACAGCCTCCACATTTCTGTCGTTTCATCTGAACAAATGCGAGGTGATGCATTTTGGAAGGTTGAGTACAGGTGGAAATTATACAGCAAATGGCAGAACCCTTAAGAGTATTGATATGCTGAGGGATCTGAGTGTGCAGGTCCACAGACCACTGAAGATGACAGCGCTGGCAGATAAGGTAGTAAAAAAGCTTATGGCATGCTTACCTTCACTGGAAGGGGCATTACTTATAAGGATAGATAAGTTTTGCTGCAACTTTATAGAACTTTAGTCAGGCCATGCTCAGAAAATTACATACAGTTTTGGTCACCACACTACCAGAAGGATGTGGATGCTTTGGAGAGGGTGTAGAAAAGATTTATTAGGATGTTGCCTGATATGGGGGATTTTAGCTATGAAGAAAGGTTGGATAGATTGGGTTTGTTTTCATTGGAATGCAGGAGGTTAAGGGGTGACCTTATAGAAGTTTATAAGATTGTGAATGGTATGGATTGGGTGGAAAGTATGAGGCTTTTGTCCAGGGTGGAGGGGCCATTTCCTAGGGGACTCAGGTTCAAGTCGCTAGGAGCTAAGTTTAAAAGAAATGTGCGAGGCAGGTTTTTCGAACAAATGTTTGTGAGTACCTGGAATACGCTACCAGAGGAGGTGGTGGAAACAAACCCAAGAACAGCATTCAACAAGCACCTGCAGGAATACATGAATAGGAAGGGTATAGAGGGATATGGATCCTACAAGTGAAGACAGTTTTAGTTTGGAAGGGCAAAATAAGGCTGTTGTTTCTCTTCCAGATTGTGTTCCTCAAGCCTCACATTATTGACCAGTTTAACTTAATAATTTGTCACAAGCAAAAGCAACTTCTTATATAGCCCAAAAATCAAATTACTGACAAAACTCTGGCCTGGATTTCCCATCAGCCTGATGGTTGTTAAGCCAGTGCAGTTAGGAGTTGTGCATAATGACCTTGCAAAACTCCCATTCTAACAGACTGCAAAGGAACTGCCAAGTAAGTAAAAGTATCTATTTAAATCATAACATTTGGAGGGCTCCAATGAAGTTAAATAGTTACTGAGGAAAACTTAGATGATTAAGTATGTAGTCTAATTCCTGAGGAACTGTTTAACTAACCCTAAACTTACCTTACAGACCGCCAACTAATCCTCCCCCAAAACCCTGACACTCCCAGGCCCTTAGCTGATACTCCTAGGATCCTACATTCCCTTCTACACTCTACACACAAACTTCTTTCTCCTGTCACTGAATACAATCCCCTCTCCCCCTGTCACTGGGCCCACCTTGACACCCTCCATCACTGGACCCAAAATCCACCTCCATCCCTGCACCAGACCAACTTGGCCCACCCCCTATACAACCCCACCCCACAGTCTTACCTTCCCACTTGCCCAAACAGGATTCAACCCTAACCATGATAATAAAATGTGAGGCTGGAGGAACACAGCAGGCCAAGCAGCATCTCAGGAGCACAAAAGCTGATGTTTCGGGCCTAGACCCTTCATCAGAGAGGGGGATGGGGTGAGGGTTCTGGAATAAATAGGGAGAGAGGGGGAGGCGGACCGAAGATGGAGAGAAAAGAAGATAGGTGGAGAGAGTATAGGTGAGGAGGTAGGGAGGGGATAGGTCAGTCCAGGGAAGACGGACAGGTCAAGGAGGTGGGATGAGGTTAGTAGGTAGATGGGGGTGCGGCTTGAGGTGGGAGGAAGGGATGGGTGAGAGGAAGAACAGGTTAGGGAGGCAGAGACAGGTTGGACTGGTTTTGGGATGCAGTGGGTGGAGGGGAAGAGCTGGGCTGGTTGTGTGGTGCAGTGGGGGGAGGGAACGAACTGGGGTGGTTTAGGGATGCAGTTGGGGAAGGGGAGATTTTGAAGCTGGTGAAGTCCACATTGATACCATTAGGCTGCAGGGTTCCCAGGCGGAATATGAGTTGCTGTTCCTGCAACCTTCGGGTGGCATCATTGTGGCACCGCAGGAGGCCCATGATGGACATGTCATCTAAAGAATGGGAGGGGGAGTGGAAATGGTTTGCGACTGGGAGGTGCAGTTGTTTGTTGCGAACTGAGCGGAGGTGTTCTGCAAAGCGGTCTCCAAGCCTCCGCTTGGTTTCCCCAATGTAGAGGAAGCCACACCGGGTACAGTGGATGCAGTATACTACATTGGCAGATGCCACCACACCTCCTCCCTCACCACACTTGCCCCCACACCTCCTCCCTCACCCCTATCCCAGGCCCCAAGATGACATTCCACATTAAGCAGAGGTTCACCTGCACATCTGCCAATGTGGTATACTGCATTGATACTGCATTGATGTTCCTCAAATTAACGTGTTTGAGATGGAATGACTTAAATTGATCCCATTATCTACTCTTCATAGAACACAGACCCCGATTTACATACCTGTTTGAACTGTTTTATCTTTGTTTGAACTTACTTCCTATTTCTAATCTGCCTGTATGTATGTTGTATCATTATTTCTTCTTACATTTAGTAACAAATAAACTCAGTTTTTCATTAACTCAAGAAAACCTGGTTAAATTGTTTCCTTTATAAATAAAACTTAATTTCCTCTAGGAGAATGGCATCCTTTTCAAATTGACCTTGTTGCAAACAACCAAAAGAGGTGATAAAATAAAATGGGGGAGCCAGTACTCCCTCCTCACCAAGGAGCATGACAATTTAAGTCATTCCATCTCAAACACGTTAATTTGAGGAACATCAAGAGCGGGACTGGTCGTAACATAATGAAGTGTTAGCACAAGCACCACCCCAAGCTGCCCAAAGCTTTTTACATCTGTCTCCCACTCTGACTTTTCCGACCACGGCTTGCTTCAGTATTCCAGTGAATAGCATCTCACCTTTCTACTTACCATCTAATCTCTTTGTAATTTAATCCCTACGATTCCAATACAGAACTTCTCTTTCGTTCATGCCTCCTCCTCCTTTTCCCGGCCTTAAAAATGATTGCATTTCTTTGTTTTATCAGCTCTGATGAAAGGTCATTTTGACTGAAATTTCAACTTGATTTCCCTCCCCTCAGATGTTCCGTGACCTGCTGAATTTACTTGTCATTTATCTGTTTCAGTTTCTCTTTCAGATCTAACGGGAATAAATAATAACTCTATGAATGATCTACAGGTGGCTTCAGCCATGCCCATAAACAAGCTAACACTGCATGATGGCATTAGTGTTGGTATTCAGTCAGGTAATATCAAGGTTGGTGTCTCATGCCCCCTATGAATGGGCCCCTTTCTTCTAAGTCATCACCTAACAGACCTCTACATGATCAAAGGCAGCTGACCACATTATTTCAATATGACGACGACACTAGCTTCCCAGAGGTCCACAATGCAGGAATAAAATACAGCTGCATAACTGGCACCTCAATTCAAAAATAAATAGCTAATTGCTGAGCATAGACCAGGGAAGAACCTTCAAAGTAATGTATAATTTAACTGTATACAATACCATCCAAAACATGGAGAAAATGCAACTCTATGGCCCTAGATTGACATTGGAAGGTTAAGAAAAATAACATTTCTGAGGAATAGAATGAACATGACCATGTTTCCAATGAGAAAGAACATATGTCATAGCCATACTTTCACATCTAATTTGGAATAAGTGCGTCTTTTGGGCATTTTACTGTGAAATTTGCTACCTTCTGCTTATGATTGAGAGTATTTTCAGTTCATAGAACCTAATTAGTTGATGGAGTCCAGCTTCTCCTCGGTATACACATCTGTCGGCATCCCAGAAACACAGGTGGTGGAGTCTCTGCCTCCCAACCAGATGGTAATGTGTTTGAGTCCCAGGGTGACCTGTTCCTTCAACTTACCTGCTGCTACTGAGAACAGGTTTTGTTTGTTCCTGTCTCCAGCCCTAAATAGATGCTCCAGGAAGAACATTAATGTAGTTAT
This sequence comes from Stegostoma tigrinum, assembly GCF_030684315.1. NCBI lineage: Eukaryota > Metazoa > Chordata > Chondrichthyes > Orectolobiformes > Stegostomatidae > Stegostoma > Stegostoma tigrinum. Next base: position 30,117,945 of record NC_081372.1, read on the forward strand.
CATCAATTTTCTTTTCTGTATTCTTTCATGGGATAAGGACGCTACTGAAAAAGCTAATATTTACCACTCATTATTAATTGCCCATGCTGAGAGCCCAAATCATGAACTGAAGCAGTTTAGAAGCAATTTAGCATCAAGCCCATAGCCATGGATCTAGAGTCAAATGTTGGCCAAACTAAATAAGGGTCACACATTTCCTTCCCTGAACAGCATTAGTTAATCAGATTATTTTTTACAAATATCAATATTAGTTATTATGGCTACTATTATTTATATTTCAGCTATATTTAAATATATACACTTTATATTCCAACAATTGAATTCAAATTACATATTTGCTAAGGTGGAGTTTGGACCCACATTATCAGAACGTTAGCCTGGTTTTATTGGGCTGGTGACATCATTAACTACACCACCACCGTCCTCTGCTGTCAAAACACAAAACCGTTGCTTAAGATTTGCTGAAATGATGTGAATCAAACCAAAATACTGTTTAGAAAAAGAAATAACAAGTTGGACATGTTCAGCCAAGATTGGATGCTCCTTTGAAAGTGGGGCTCATGTTTGTTCTTTACATATTGTGGGATGCTATTTTCAAAATTTATTCTCAGTGGAATTGTTAGACATAGTGGTAGACTATGATGTTTTAAGCAATGCAGTGAAATAAATGGTAGAAGACTAGATATCCAAAAGATGACAAAATATTGGTCAAGAAAGAAAACCATGCTACTGCAGTGTTGGTTTAGCCAGGAAATATAATGGAATCTGTACCTAAATGCAGGGGCCTCAGGGCGAAGAAGATTATCAGTGTTTTATAATAGAGATGTTGTTTGGCTCTCAGCAAAGATTATGGATGCTAAGAGCCCAAATCCCAATGGGCAAGTCAAAACTGATGACTGGTAGTTGATTTTAAGAGGGGCAGGAAAATGTTAAGAGAAACTGAAAGGAAGTTAGGGAAAGTAACTCAACAGAAGAAGAGTTAATAGAAGGTATCTAGCACAGTGTAATAAGGCAGTTGACGCTGATGTAATAAAATCAAAAAGTTGAAGGTTTAAAATTAAAACAGATACGGTTCGAAAAATGTTACGCGTCTGACAGCACCTGTATAGAGAGAAGCAGCAGTTCGGAAGAAGAGTCATGGCACTCAAATGTTAATGCTGTTTTCCTTTCCACAGATGCTGTCAAATTTGAGGTTCTCTAACACTATCTATTTTTATTTCATTTGGTGCTGCTGGTCTTGCACAAACAACTGAGGGCACTGTGGACAATGGCTAAAAGTCCATTTATAACAGAGTTAAAGCTGGGGCACTGACATGGGAAGGAGGAATGTGAGAAGTTGTGGGAGTGTGTTGGGAGTCACCTTCTAATGGACAATAAATTGATGGATCATGACCTTGCCTGTAATGGTCATACTCCATGAAAGAATTTAAAAGACCAGCAAAGAGATATTCCTGTAAAATATGTGAAATGCTAATAACCAGACAGAAGAGCAAATGGGAAACAAGGTGGTAATGCAGGGTTGAACCAGACACAAGTGGGTCTGGATATGGATCCACTGCTAGAACTCAATTCATTCAGTGTGAAGCAATGATCTTAATTATTACATACAGTGAATACGGGGAACTATACATTAGGACAAGACTGTGAAATAACCATTGACAATAGCAATTAGAATGCCTTGATTTCAGTAAGAAAATTCAGGATTTTCATAATTTTGTATTATCTTTACTGAAATCGATTTACCTTCAGCCAGGACAGAATCCAGTGATTTTGTTCTAGTAAAATATTTCCTGAAGTCCAACAGCTTACAGTTCTCATTGCACTTCTCACTTCCAACATTCAGTGATGACTTTAATACTAGGGACGACAAATATAAGCTGATCACGAAGACCCAATATGGAATTCAGAAGAGATTTATTTTAACTCAGAGCCAGGTAAGAATTGTGACTCACTAGCACATGGTGTAATTAAGGTGAATAGCACTGATGCGCTTAAGAGAAGGCTATAAACTTCATGAGAGAGGAAGATTTAGAAATATATGTTGATCATAAATGGTGGGAAGTGGACTTAAAAGAAGAAATGCAGGGAGAAGTTTTGCCAAGATTTGAACATAAAGTGACACAAGGATGACAATAGGATAAAAGGGGAGACAGAAAAAATTGAAACCATGGAAAAACATAGAGTACAATGAGGAAAATAAGTAGGGTAGTGCGACAGAAAAGCAACTATATTCGATATGTTGATGACAACACAGCACCTTTAATGTTAACTGGACAACTAGAGGAGCTTTTGTCTCACTGCTTGAAAATCATGAGCTGTTCAATGTTATCAAAGGAGCTCAGGCTTCACAGCTTCCAGAAATCAATATTACCTGCATTACATTAGCATGTCATGCATTCTTTCACAGATGATTTATCTCATAGAGCGAATTGAGGTACTGTTGCAGGGATCCATGGTCGGAATCTGTGGCACAAGCAGCAACATTTAAAGCCTGACAAGTAATAAATAGTGATTGTTGTCATACACAAGCCTGGCATTGTTGAGCCACATGCAAGTGGCTTCAGGAGGCCCTTGATTAACGCAAACACTACAGTAAATCTGCAGTGGCAAACAAAAGAACAGATCAGTTTAGTCTTGCCAGTATACTGGCATTATGCATGCAAATTTGTCTGTGTGTTTGGATACGACACACACGTCTCTCTGAATAAGGCAACAACTAGCTAGCTGCATGACCCCATTTGTTCAAATCATTAAATCAAAACTATGATAGATTGCAATTTGTGAAACATTTATAAAATAAGCACATTCATGTTTATTTTAAAGAAAACCTTTACTGGAACAAAATTGCTTTGTTATCATTGCTATATCAATTTTATTAGTACAAGCTTTGAATTACTACAGGAGTCCTGTGATGGGAGGTTGCCATAGCATGTTGAACAACACTGTAAATGGTAAAAAATTAGAGCTAATGACCTTTTACTACTGTTTCCTCTAATCTTCCAGCAAAATTATGGCTGGGGATTGGGAACACCCCATGGAAATTTTCCTGCATGGTCTGTAGTATTTAAGTCAATTTAATTTACTTTCCATTAACAACTGAATAATAACTAATGCCATAACGCAAACATCTCTCTCTGAATTGAAACAGTCTTGCTTTCAAATCGGTCCCATTATTGTAAAGATAATCCTAACATATATAATAGCCAATGTGACTCTATAAACACCACGGGCCACTTATATTTAACCTTGAGAATTAGTTTACATACCTGCTACCAAAATTCAGGTGCCATATACTCCCATCACTGGATTCCTGGAACACTGCTTGGATGCCAACTGCTACTGCCTGATAATCTTTGTTTCCTCATTTAGGTGGAACAGGGAGGCAGTGGGATTAAAATCAAATTAGGAGACATGCTGTCCAATTCTTTTAGCTTGCCACCCTCCGTAGTATTAATGTTTTACAGTATCCTAGGCACCCTCCAAAACAAGGTATCCTCTTGAACAAATGTACATCCTGTGATTTAATTGGAATCTTCAACAGGATTTGACCTTTTTTTAATTACTTCATGAAACGTGTCACATTGGTTAGTTGGTCTTCCTAAATTGCTCTTGAGAAAGTGATGATGAGCCACTCTCTTCAACAACTGTGGCTGATAGGAAGAAAGTTCCAGGATTTAGACCCGGCTATAAAGAAGAAATCTTGATATAGTTCTAAGCCAGTATGGTGTGGGACTTGGAAGGGAACAAGTAGATCGCAATGTTCTCATGTGTCTGCTGCCCTAATATGTCTAGGTTGTAGAGGTTGTGGGTTTGGAAGGTACTGTCATAAGAACCTTGACAAGTTGTTGCAGTGCGTCTTTATTTGGTGCGTATTCAGTCAGCCTGCAAAAGTGGCAAGAGGAAGGGAATTTTTAAGGTGTTAGATGGGGTGCCAATCAAATGGCGGCCCAGTGGCTCAGCCTCACAGTACCAGTGACGTGGGTTCGATTCCACCCTCAGGCAATTGTCTGTATGGAGTTTGCACATTCTCTCCCAGCTGCAGGGGTTTCTTGTGGGTGCCCTGGTTTCCTCCCACAACCCAAAGATGCACAGGTTAGGTTGACTGGCCATGTTAAATTACCAGTAGTGTCTAGAGATGTGCAGGCTAAGTGGATTAGCCATGGGATATGGGATAAGAGATAAGATAAGGTAATGCTCTTCAGATGTCAGTATGGACTATATGGGCCGACTGGCTTGCTTTCACACTGTAAGGATCCTATGAATCCACAATAAAAATGGGCAGCTTTGCACTGATTGTTGCTGATTTTATTTAATGTTATTACAGCTGTACCAGCCAAGTAGAAAGTCATGAATTGTAACTTATACATAGTAGACAGTATTTGGAGAGTCAGGAGGTGAGTTCCTCACTACAAATTTCCCAGCATCAGACCTGCTCTTCTAGCCAAGTTTTTATGTGGCTGAATTTGAATGATACTGAATCTGTGTAAGCATCAGCAAACATTTCCACCTCTAACTTTATGATGGAGGGAATGTCATTGATGAAGTAGCTGAAGATAGTTGAGTACAGGACACTACCCTAAAAACTCCTGCAGAGATGTCCCGGAGCTGAGATATCTGACCACTAACAGCCATGACCATTTCTTCATGCTGGATTGGACTCTAACCAAGAGTTTTCTCCTGGGCTTTATTGACTTTATTAGCAGGTTGGAAGTTTTCCAGTTCTGACTTGTAAAATAAAATCTTCATTTTTATAGGCAGGTGGAAGGTGTGCATAAATACCAATCAGCTGCAAGCACGCCAAACATTTATATTTAACGTAGTGCCTTTAAAATAATGGAAGTACACACAGTGCTTACAAGAGCCATCATAAAACAAAAGATGTCATCGAGCCTTATGAGATCATATTAGGACACGCGTCCAAAAGCCTTGTCAAAATGATAGACTTTTAAGGAGCATCTTGAAGAAAGAAAGGTATAGAGGGTGAAATGAGGAAATACGGGAGTTGAGGGCCTAGCTAGCTGAAAATATAACTAACCGTGGTGGAATTATTAATGTGTAAGAGAATAGAATTAAAGGAGCAATCAAGTTGTTAGTCTTATTTTGGATTCCCACAGGACCATTTGCCTAACAGATTCCTTTTCTTCCTTACATTTATTCTGCTTGCAGACCTTCAGGAAGCACACAGTTTACAATGCAAATCTGCCCTGTTTATTTGTTTACCGGAAAAGGAAGAAAAGAATCAATGATAATAATAGCAACAACTGCCAAACCAGCTCAAGCGAGATAACAGTTGAGCAGGTCTTGGGTTGCTCAATGAAGGCCTCAAGCAGGTCATCAGGAGTACGGACCCAGAGTGAGATTCTTGAACCTTTTTTAGTCGCCGTGCAAGAGGAAGCTGTGATGATCCAGACTGACTATTGCAGACCACCGCAGACTGCTGGAACAAAAGCTAATATGGGCAGTGTCATCTGGCTCTGCTTATTTGATGACAGTGAAAGTCATCATTGCTCTTAATGTCTTTGCCTCAGGCTCCTTCAGAATCTTTCAGGGAAAGGACAGAATCTTCTCAGACTGGCTGAAACGGCTTTTCCTGGTTCCTGTTAGGGCCAGGAGGAAGGTAGATTAAGAGGCTATCAAAGCAGTGGATTAACAAGCTTCTGCCATCAACAAATTTGCCTACTGATGGGTGAGAGCAATGAGGACTACCAGTCGGAAAGCCTCTACTTGTCAATTGGTATATGTAAGTTCCCAAATGTGTACCGATTAGCAATACCATTGGGATTTTCAGGAGGAGGCTCTTGCTGGAAAATGCCTGAATGTGGCTTCCTAAAATTACCCTACCCCCACTATATAGGCCACAATTAAGGCAGCAGGTAACACTGGAGAAGGTTCCTCTTCCACTGTGACAGCTGAGGCCACAGCCTATTCTAGCTTGGTTGGGTCTCTTCCAGGCAGGGTCTCACGATGCTGGTCTTCTCATGATCGCTGTCACACAGTGGCATCATCTATTGTACAATGTAATGATTCTGACAGGGTTAATATTGGACTTGTCATTAAGAACCACCCAATCGAAAGCTACCATAGGACTTAGATGGAAAAGGTAAAACATCTTAGGCTTTAGGAGGTGAACATCATTATCTACAGGTCTGCCAATAGTCACAGTAACGATGTCTAACTTGTACCTGATTGCTATCTTGGAATAAATGACACCTTGTTTAAGACAAGAGACTCCTGTCATTAAGATTCACCTGGTAACTGCAAGCTACCCCAGTCACAAGGTGGTAGTGGTTGGCTCTGCAGCACACAGCAGTGACCCGATTTGCCAGCAAGACTGCTATCCCTTCATGGCTGCAAATCTCTGATTAAGAACTGATTCACCATCCTTAATTTGACATCAGACATAGAGGCTTTTAATCTAAAAAACACCTTTCAGAAGACTGATCCAGCAGCCACAATTCCAACAAGTGCTGGGCCAGGGTCCAAAAATTGTACTGAGCTCCCAAAATTGATAAATGCAGTTCACATTTTCCCTAATATTTCCTACATTTCTCTTTCTTCTGCATATGTGAAGACAATGTTCACTTTGTCAAGGTAAGAGCTAAATTGTCTTCCCAAGTAAAACCAACATCTTGATCAAAATGCCTAGGATATGCTGCAGTGTCTGGCCTCTGTTGTGTGCAGAGGTTTGGTCATAGATTAAACACATGTAGCCATCAAGCCACCAGGAAAACAGCCAGGAACATTCAGTAACAGGAGGGAATTTCATTCCATCAATGTGCAGCTGGATCATTGCCATAGAATAATTTAGGTTTCTAGTCAATTGTCTTAATGTTGTTATTCTATGCAGAAAATGCAGCTGAATGCGGCCGGACCGCAGAACTTTGACTTGATCTCTTGGTTATGGGATCACTTACCACTGTCTTTACATGTTGCTTTCTCAATTTCATATATGTGGAGCCCTGTGAAGTAACTTCACCAGGTTGGCATTTTCAGATGCACTCGGTGTTAGTCCTGGCATGGTCTTGTACACATGTTGTTGAACAGAGTTGGTGATGGAGGAGTGTAGCAAATGTCCTTAAAATCCCTACAGCGTGGAAACCAGCCATTCAGCCCATCAAGTCCACAATGACCCTTTGAAGAGCAACCCACCCACAGCTACTCCCTATCCTATCCCTGTAATCCTGCGTTTTCCATGGCTAATCCATCTAGCCTATGCACCCCTGGTCACAATGGGCAATTTAGCATGGCCAGTTGATCTAAAACCTTGCATTGTGGGACGAAACTGGAAGACCCAAAGGAAACCCACATAGACATCGGAAAAACATGCAAACTCCACACAGTCAACCAATGGTAGAATCAAAACCATATCCTTGCCACTGTTAGGCAGTAGTACTAACTACAGAGCCACCATGCTGTCCATGTTAATCCATGAAATTATAGACTCAGTTGGAATACAGTTGCTAATGACCTACTCATAGCATGAGTACGCATTTTTGACCTGATGGATCTGTTCTTAATCCATCTCATTTGACATGGTGGCTGTGTCAAGTGACATGATGGAGATTATTATTAGTGATAAGGCAGGACTAAGGACTATGCATTTGTCAGTCCTACCAATACTGTCATGAACAAGACACATGTACAAAAGTTAAGATAGTGAACCTATGGTTAAGCAGGCTATCTCCTTGTGTTGGTCTTCTTATCATCTGTGACAAACCTACTCTACTATTCAATCTTTTACCAGTCAGCCAGTTTGGACAATGGTGCCAATACTGAGTCATATGGTGGAGGAAATTGAAGTCCTCTACCCAAAGCTTATTTTATGCCCTTGCTACACTCAGTGATTATTTCAAGTGATGCTAAATATGGAGACTTAACTGTTTCACTGCCACAGAGACAATAGATCATAATCAAAAGCAGTTTTCCCTGGTCATGAATGGGTTCATGGGGTCCAAAGTCAATATTGAGGATTCTCTACAGCGCTGCTAAATGATCATGTTTCGGTATGTCGTCCCCTTCTCTTCTGTCTATCCTGCAGGTGGGAGAAGGTGCACTCAGAGTTAGTGATGGAGAATCTGGGACATTGAGTAATCAGTGTCTTAACATCTATCCAAATAATTGTTACACAAGACACCCACTCAGGTAAACCTACAACCTTTTCTTTCTGTACCTTACCAGGCACACTCCAATAACGGCTCATTGAGGCATTTGGCATTGGCCCAGCAAAACCAACTGCCCAGCATCCCATTTTTCCATTGATCATCTTACCCAGTGTACCCATTGATCTAAGTTTCCCCTTCCCTTACCCCTAAACCTGCATGTTTCTCTAGTTTATTTGTTATCTTCAACATTGCCAGTTCCAAGCTTATCTTGTCCGTGAAATCTACACAAGACCCTTTGACCCTTATTCCATGAAACTGTTGACTATGAGACTCCCTCTCCTACTCCTTATTATGGTCAATTCTGTTAAGGTTTCTTTCTCTTTAATCCTGCATTGATGATCCCTTCCCTAAAGTAAAACATCACAGTTCTTGGTAACTACAGCTGTGATTCTTGTTCCAAGTTGGGTCGTTGGGAAATTTCCCAGCTTGCTGCACCACCTCTGAAAAAGTTACTGGAATGCTGAGATTTTCTGTCTGGGGTTATTGTCAGTTGTAGGAGGGAACTTGGGCTATGTGCTGATTGGAAGTCTCTGCAAGAACTGTCCAGAGTCAAGACATGCTACTTGCTGGGATTTTATCCCAATGACTTCATTAAGAAAACCTTCCCCCATCAAATAACACCCTTGTCATGCCTGGCTTATGTCAATTCATGCCAACCTATGCTCCTCCAATCATATCACTGTATATTCTTCATACAAACACATGTTCTCATTCATGCCCATGGATTTTTATAACCCCCATCCAAACTTAATGCCAACTCACCAAAAATTATAAAGTCTCTATGCCACTATAGTAGAAAAAGCACTCTGATTCATAAAAGCCCATTCATGACATTGAAATCCTCTCAAATATGTAATCCCACAGAAAAACAAACAATTTTGTGTTCATAATCCCACATCAAAGACAGCTAATCCTTGACAAACTTCTTTGAACTGTCAATAAAACTGTGAATTTAAGATCTCCTACAATGTGTCATTAAGAAAATTAGCTAAACATTATTATTATCATAACATTGCCATTGCAATTGCTAGACCAGATTATTTTTAACACTTACTGACTCAGGCAGTGCTTTTTGTTTCAAAAGTCAAAAGTTACAGAGTGAACCCATCACAGTTTGACAGTTCTATAGACCATATTTTTCCCTGAAGAGCTTTTATGATCTATCTAAAAGTTTTCGTTCTGATATTTTGGCTTTAGGACCTTATTAGAGTGGGAATGGTAACTAGGTCAAGAATCCCGACCGTGTAGGAACAGGCCCATCGGCCCAACAGGTCCACAGCAGAGCATCCCCCCATCCCCCTATAACTCACCCAATCTACACCTCCCTGAACACTACAGGCAATTTAGCATGGCCAATCCACCTAACCTGCACATTTTTGGACTATGAGAGGAAACTGGAGGACCCAGAAGAAAACCACGCAGACACAGAGAGAACGCATAAACTCCACACAGTCTATTTGAAGCCAATATTGTATTCATATGGCCTTGTTACAAATCAGAAGATACAAAATAGTTTGTTAAGGTAGTTATAACAGACCATGTTAAAAATAATAAAATCTTCATATCTGCTTTATAGGAGCATTGCAATATCAAGTATATCAGCCATAAAAGGAGATATTATATCAGATGTCCACAAGATTGGTTAGAATGCCAGTTTCAAGAAATGTTTTAAAAGAGGTAAAATAGAAAGTTGTGAGGAAGGGATTCCTAAATGTTGGACTTAGGTAACTGTGTTGACAGCAGCCAAAGTTTGAATAATTATAATTGGGATGTACCAGAGGCTAGGTGACTGTGATTGGCACTTGGTATTTCACCATAAGTGGCCCAGGTTGCAATATTTTTCACACTTGCATGAACAAATTGGACACAGAAATCAGAAATACAGCTTCAAAGTATGCGGATGATAAAATCTTTTTAGGGGTGGATAATTTAGAGGAGGTCCATGACAAGTTAGAGGGAGACCTTACTTAACTTGTAGAATATGTGTACATTTGACTGGAGACCTTCAAAATCAAAGTGAGTGCTGCCAGTGCCAAGATGGCTGTGAAACATAGCTGCTGGTGGCCTGTGCCTGTGTAGATGGTGACGCTGATGTTACAGCACGGTGGCACAGTATTCTAGCTACTGGCAACTCTCCTCATGACAGAATCTTCTGACCACCTCCCTCGTTGGTCATCCAGCTGAATCCAACCCCTTGCGACATGGTTCGCTGTTTTGCTCAGAGAATGGTGCCACGAGTGAGGCACGAGTGGTTCTTGGCAAATGCATTCCTGGTTCAGTGGCTTTCTAATGTATTTCAGAGGCATGAATGCTTTCACAATGTATTTCTGCAAGTTTAATAAAACCACATACTGACATGTTAACTCTGTCTATTGTGAATATCTGTTGATTTCAGTGAGCCAACCCTGAGGAGTTTGACCACAAAGCTATGATACTGGCTGTGTGCAGTTACTGCCCCATCTTGTATTTGCAATAAACTCAATCCTCCAAAACAGGGAAAAGGGAGGTAATGTGTTTTGGTAGGGAAATTGAGCAGACTATTCTCCTCAGGAAATATATACCTAAATGGGTTGGATTTTTAGCATTTTCTTCCAGTTGCTATAAAAATCACCATAAAATGCGGCCTCATGTGACTGAGCAATGATCTGTGGAGGTATTCAGGATTATGATATGGCAGATGTCAAGATGTTTCCACTCAAGGGTGGCCCAATATCTAGGACATCAATCTTGCACAGTCACAATCTAACATTATAAAATTATGAAGGAACTTAAGAGAAACTTTTCTACCCACTGGATAGTTACAATATAGAATTCATGATTGTATGGAGTAGTTGAGATAAATAGAGTAAATGCATTCAAGGGGAAGCGAGGTAAGAATGTGAAGGAGAAAGGAATAGAAGATGATGTTGTTGGGGTTAAATGAAGGTGGGTGGGAGAAGGCTTGTTTGGAGTATATGCGTAACATTAGATCTGTGGGATGAATGACCTGTTTTCAATACAGGTAATACTTGTAGAGTAGCTGAACCGTGAAGTTAGAAATTGGTTATCACAGAATTTCATTGATTTGGAATTGCTATGGTGACAATAGAATGCTTTAATGCCTGTTGCGAAGTCTGGAAATAACAGGAATCTTGTGATTGGAATGAGAATAAGAAGTGATCCTTTCCATAACTGGATTATATATTGTACTGCAATGGAAAGATATAGTCAAAGGGTTTGGAAAATACTCTTTCCAGGCATAATATTCAGATGTGGGGATATGAAGACCTATGCTGCCAGGACAGTGAAATTCTTCCTGTATTTAATCCAGAACATATGGGTGGTGCCTCTAAAATTAACTAGCACTGTCATCTCTCTCTAAACCTGCTCCCTGGCACCTTTGTCCTCTCTGACAGAACAAAGATGTCCCTTTAAGCCTTCCCTTCTCAGCTCAGACCTCACTGATTTAATCAGAAAATATGGGGACTTGTTTCTGACTCGTTGTCCAGTTGGAAATAGTCAAGGGATGAACCAAAGTCTCTCCTATAATACTAGACTCTGATCTAAATGCCACCTGATCTATTCACCTAAGACCCACTTTCAATTATAATGCCCACTTGTATATTTTTCCTGAATTCACAAGAGAATTAGAACCTCTGCCTGATAAGTGTTTGTCAAAAAGATAGTATCACAAAATAGACTCAGTGGAGTCAAGTACATTTCAACACTATGGGTCTGCTATTGAACATATAACAAGAAATTGGGAAAATGAATGCTAAACCAACCAGTTAAATCAGCAAATTAGCATTTTGTCTGTGTTTATCTGTACATGCCCATTTTTTTGCCTCTGTTATTGGAGGTAATTTTCATTTTCGATGTGGGTTAAAGCACCCAACTTACCTTTCAAAAGACATTAGGGGTGTTTAGTTGTAGCTACTTATTTAATGTCTGTTTTTTTTTCTCACACTCAAAGTAAATGTTTATAAGTCTTTTTAATCTGTATTTTGTGGGTGTGTGTCTTTTGAGTCTCTGATTTTTTCTTTGCCTCTGTAAAACTACATACCACTTTGCCTATCTCTGCCTCTTTGACTCATTTTCTGATCTTAGTTGTTTCTGCTTTTGTGTTTCTTTCCCATTCTATCTCTTCATTTTTGTCATTATTATAACTCCCTTTTATACCTCCACGTAACATCAAAATAACTGCCTGGCTGTCTCTCAGTCATTGATAGCTTGGTTACTGATCCTTGCACACATGTTTTCAAGAGTTTCACCTGTGAATTAATAGATTTTCTATAACATTGATAAAGGAGTTGTGATTTTCTGGTTTTGCCAGGGCTTTCCCAAATATGCAGATAGGACTTCTATTTTAAAAGAAAAACAGGGAGTTATATTTATTAGAAAATTGTATTTCAATCATGACCTTTTTCATGAGATGTTGTATTTTGCCACTTTTTTTTGCTTGCAAGAACAACTACACAGTTGTGAGATAATAGTCATATTGACAGAGAAATAGCAATTCTAAAGCAAAATTATTCTTATAGGTAGGAGGAAGCAAAATACTGTGGATACCGGAAATCTGAAATTAAAATACTTCTTTAAAAGCTTGCTGGAAACACTCAACAAGTCATCTATGGGTTCTGACAAAGGTCATTGATTTGGAACATTAATGTTATTTTCCCCACAGATGCCACCTGACCTCCTGGATATTTCCAAGATTTTCTATTTCTATTTCCTTTTCAAGGCAGTTCACTTTAACAAAAACAAAAAAAAAGCTGGCATTTATATTCTCCTTTTCAGCCAAAGACAATCCATACTGTTGCCAATCACAAAGACAGGAACTGAGAGAGAGAAAAAAAATCATCACACATACACAGAGGGGCACCCACTACTGAACTCTGTCTCTGCCAAACTGCATGCCAACTTTTACAAGGAAGAGGTATATTTGAACATAATTGTTTTTGCCAACTTAGATTTATTAACTATCTTTGAACAGCTACATTTTGCAATTCTAACCATATTAGATTTGACTTTTGATTCAATACACATGATGCAGTATATTTCCTTCTTTTGCAGTGTTGTAAACAAACTTTCTGATTTCTCTGGAACAAATGTTTAAATCATGGCCTTCGGGTTTTCAGGATGTTTGTTACAGAATTTTATTCTCCATAATGGCTCAGTGGATTAGTGAACTGCATGGATTAATACTAAATTATATGGACTAAAATATTCTACATTTGATCCTTAGTCTAAGTTAAGTGCTCTGAGCCAAAGTAACAAGAGTTGCAATGTAATTAGCCCAGTGACCTAAACAGAAAAGATAAAGCAAAATCCAGAATCATATGTGAGGTTTAGAACAAAGAGCAGAATAAACTTCCTTCTCTGACTTAAAGACAGGTGAATGCATTGTTAAACTTAAATGATTGAAGTAGATGCCATGCCAATAGTTAAGAATAGGTTAGTAAAATGGTTGATGGAAAGGGATGAAGAATATAAAAAGAGGACATATATATAGGATTAGACGCATTGCTCATGATAAACATCAACATTGAATGAGCTGATTAGTCTGTTTATTAGTTTTAATATCTAAGTCACACTATAGCTCCATTACTCATTGGAAAGTGGGAAGGGAGGACGGAGCAGAGGATGCAGTAGTGGTGGAGGAATCAGGTTAGGACTTCTTGTTATATTTAAAGACTTGCTGTGAATTTCAATTTTTCTAATTTTCAAGCCAGAAGTTGGTCGGATTGCAAGACCACAAAGAGTGAAAGAGCCAGAAAAAGGATTTGCAATTTAAAAACTGAACAAAGTCACAGGCATGTTACTAAGACACCTTTTGCATTTTTAAGATTTGAACTATTGGTATAAATGGGGTCTTAATTCACAGTTCTCAGTGACTTTTTTTTAAATGTAAAATTTATCTATTACCTAGAAAGAAAATACGATAACAGCATAAACAATTTCATACATTTAAGTTTGTACAATGCAAGTTTCTAATTTCGACCAGGAACTTGGAAACAGGGGTAAATTAGTTAATAATTTTAGCTTGTTTTACCATCTAATTGCCTCTACAGGCAAATTACAGTTTTGTCAGCAAGAATCTAAATTTAATTAGATTATATGTTCAATAGCAGCACCCTGAGTTTAATATAAAAGGTTTTATCTGAGAGAAAGAAATTATGGAATGGAATTGAGGGTTGAGGTGTTGGCAGATATGCTTGAGCAGTGAAATAGATGAAAAGGCTTAGTTGTTTTTGTTGGCAGCAGTGAAGAGAGGCCAGGTTCAGTAGAAGGTTTGATTCTAAAGATTTAAGGGAACATTGCTTCATTTTGTGACCCACAAATGAAATTCTAAAAACCATTTAGCTGTTTGAACCCCCTGCCCTTAGCTCTCTTCTGCCACTGGGAATCCTGGATATAATGCAAATCATCATTCCCAATTCACTATGGGAGCATGATTTAAATATTTAAAGAGGTTACTTACCTCTCTGAGTCAGGATGCTCGCTTTCACCACACTGCTTTCAAAATTACAATGAATACCTACCCAGCAGGCTAGGAAAGCATTCCCAGTTTATTAAAAACTATTGGCACCAAGAAAATTGCTTGCAGTTTTCCCCAGAAGTCTGAAATGGTGACTTCTGAGTCTTACCCATGAGCTTACTTAGCTATGTCCATGCATTTGCATCTCGATAAAGCCCAATGTGCCTTATTTGTACAGTACTTCCAATTCTCCTTTTCATCGCTAGAAAACTAAATGCCACAAATACCCAGATTGTAAATTGGGGTGGTACTTGACAGTTGCATCTCACCAAATACTACTTATTTTATGAAAAGAAATTTAAAACTGCAGATGCTAGAATCAGAAACAAAAACAGAAACTGCTGGACAAAAACTTAGTGTCTCCAATAGCATCTGCAGAGAGAAAGCCCAGTTAATGTTTTGGGTCTAGTGACCCTTCTTCAGAAAGAGTCTGAAGAATACTCCTGATAATTCCCAAATATCTGTTTTGGTAACTTTGAATTGTCATCATGTTTCAGTGTATTGGCAATCTTCAATAATAGGAGTTACATTTCTGGAACAATACTTTTTATAATTTTGTTTCATTATTTTAAAAATACATATAAAGTCAATATGGAGATGATGGCTCAGATTTTGCGATAAGAATCATAGTGAGACTCATTGTTATTATGGGTAAATTGGACACCATATTAATTTTGATAGGTGTGATAAGTGATTCTTACAGCCAAACGACTTCTCTGGATTTGAAAAAATAAGCTTATAAGTGTGGAGTCTCATTTCTTCAGATGTTAGTGTTGGAAATTGCAAACCATTAATGTTTTCTGTTTGCCTCATTTATTTTTCTTTCTCTCTCTTAATTTTTGTTTGAATTTTGAGTTAAAATTTAATTTATAATTGATCACTTAAACTTTCTGATTGAAACCTGCATATCTGTGGGGATTTCTCAATCTGACTTGTTAAGGAATCACATTGTTACTTTCCCTGCTCACTGATGGCATGTATCTTTGATAAACGATGATGTGCTGGCTCATATGCCAGCTTAGAGCAAGTACCTACTTAATACCTACGTAAGGTCAATGTTGATGTTCCTTCATTACTAACTGAAAAACTTGAACGAACATCTTTTGAATGCAAGTGTAAAGGTTGTAAACCATTTTGTGTACCACCTGTTTGAAGTTGAAGGCATGATTTGCATATTTAAATGTTTGCTATCATATAGTGTGGCAAGTACCAATTATTGTAGGTACATTTCCTAATTGACTTGTTATATTTCTGCTGGTGCTGAAATGTTTGTGTTATCATTTGGCAATTAGTTCCCACACTGAAGCGGTTACAAGTGTTTCAAAATTTCCCTTCAACTTGCAGTCCTTGGATACATCCATACAGTCTCCCATTTCTGTCCAGTAACAGCCAGTTGTAACAGAAGCATGGCTTTCTTCAACAAAAGAATAAACTTTGCCATTACTTAGAATATTCCAGTTTTGATTAATTTAAGTGAGATATGCCTGATTATTTTAATACCCACAGAAGATTATGAATATTCCCTGGAATTTAGCAATATACAGAATATTGATATAACTCTAAACATAAACTTGTCTACCTACCTTTCTGATATTGCTGGTTCTGCTATACTGATATGATTTTGTTTTTAATTTATTTCGTCTCAAATTTTTTCGCATTTTTTTGATTATCTTGACTTAATTTTCTTTTAAAGTAAAATAAATGAAACTTAAAAAGATTATTGCTGAATATTTTACACTTGCATTACAAGTCAATGTGCCACAAAATTGATATCAAAATATTTATGCCAATGTATCTCAGATTGACTTTTCCTTATAAACATTGGCGTTATGTTTGTTGGGAATAGATCGTCTTTTAAAAAATACTCTGTGAAGGGAGCTGGAAGAGATGGAAGTATTTCGACAATTTCTGGATTGAGGAAGATTGATTGTGTGACTTATTGGAATTGGAAAGTTAAAAGTTAAAGTGTGCCGTGGTTCTCCAGCTGTTTACTAAAAGTCAGATGATAGTGGATAGCGGCAAGCAAGGTTTTGAAGAGAGATGAGGGGTGGATTTTATAGATTTAATTACTAAACAAACTGGTTTGGAAGAGGCACTTGCTGAACTGGGGTTGTGGGTTTTTCCAGTATATCTAGGTAGGTCAGTTAAAGGAAGATCTCCAAACTAGAAATAATAGATTTGGCTCTACTCAAAAGTAAGCAGAAAACCGTAAAGCAGAGCCAGCTGCAATTGTCTCTCTCTCTCTTTTTGTTTAAATATCCTGAGACCCTATAAAGTCAAATGTCAAGATTTCTAACAGCCTGTCATCTGAACTCAAGTCAGATTTGAAGATCTCATAATTTCTACAACAGCCACTATCTTGATCTCATTGACAGGAAACTGACTGGACTGTGATATGTCATATCATTTTGACCTGTGAGTTCGGGCTCTAGGGCCACCACATTATTGATTTTTTTTCCTTTTTTTTGCAAACCCTATCATCTCTGCAGATTGTATTGCCTTGTTTGTAATGTGAATGTGTGTTTGGAATTAAAGGTGTCCAGTTTAATTTCACACAGCAACTAGGTTGTTCATCACTTCTACCACTTTTTGTAAGAATAAGTCTTGCTTTTAACAAACAAGACTTCTTTTTAGTTAATTGCAGAAGCCTGGTGAATGTTTCTTTTATGCTGGGCAATAGTACAAAGGAGAAATGAATTGATCATTTCAATTTTTAAAGAAAATTTAGAATTTTCATACAGCTTGTGGAGTAGTGCAGCTTGATTACAGGTACTGTACTCCATCAGATTCATAGACCAGAAATTGCTGGAGAAAATTCAACAGGCCTGGCAGCATCTGTGGAGAGAAACCAGAGTCAACATTTCGGTCTACTGACTCTGGGTTATACATAATATGATCAAGTGAGTAGATAGCTGCTACTCCTCATTTGACTCAAAAGATTTTTAAAAGGATACATTTGCTGATTCTGTGAGTGATTGATCGTTTTCACACCAAGAATAGAAATGGCACACATACGGCTCTTCTTAAATATTTTAAAGAGAAAAGGAAACAGCATTTATTGTACTTAACCCTATCTAAGTTAAAAAAAACTGCTAAAACTTTCACACATCTGCACACTCAAAGTTTACATGCCAACATATAGATAGATAATCAAGAAAACAAATAAAATAAATAAGCAAACAGATAGATCATACAAGTTAAAGACCAGCAAAGCTCTTGAAGGATGGTGACTTGGCTAGCTTTAAACCAAACTTAGTAGCTGCTATAGGTTTAACATTGAGGTGGTTGAAAGCGGGAGATCATTTATCTGTTCTGCGACCAGCAATTGCTTGGTTGAATTTTTTAAAACATTTATCAGCACATGGATAGTAAAGTCAACAGACAGGGATAAAAGCTTACAAGTTAATTACAAACAGAGACAGATTTACCCAAGGTCTTTTATCTTCAACTTTTCATTTCCTTGTTCTAGTCTGTGGCAGAAATAGATTTTTAAACATGCAAAGTGTTAACTATCTTGTAAAATTATCTCTCTCTAACTGCATTTATCCCAAATATGCTTGTGATAAATAAATTTGAGACTTATGTTCTGTATGATTAGATGATCTCTGGACCAATTGCTTTCATAGGCAAAGCCTCATTGCCAAAATGATTATGTCTAATAGCTTGCCTTTCTTCAGTTGAGTACCCAGATGCTTTACTGATGGGCAAGGAGATGGCTTCTATTCCTACTTTTTCTAGGTAATTATTCCTCATGAGGTTTTACAGAAAGGCTGTCTCTATTGCAAGAGTTTTGTAATATAGAAGGTGCAGAATTGCAAATGTTCAGCCATCTTTGACTGTGATTTCAAGTCATTAGAATATGGCTTTTGCCTTTTTGAAATTCAGTTAGTGGTTTCCAGCCAATTAATTCATAAAATTATTTTGCACAGCTTGCTTTAATTACAAATGGTTAGAGATAAACTCTAACATTAAGAACTTTTTAAAAAATCATTCATAGGGTGTGAGCATTGTTGGCTAGGCCAGAAATCTTTGTTCATCTCTAAGTGCCTCTGAGAAGGTTATAGTGATCCATCTTCCAGACTACTGTAGTCCTTAGGGTGTTAATGCACTTACAGAGCTATTAGTAAGGGTGGTCCAGAGTTTTGACATGGAGGCAGTAAAGGAATGGTGATGTAGAATGGTGTGAAACTTGGAAGGAAGTTATGCACCACGTACCAAACTTGTACACATCAAACGTTTTGCATGTGTATCAATCAAGTGGTCATGTTTCAAAATTAATGGAAGCAGTGTTGTAGCTGTGTTAGACAGAATTTATTCAAACAGTTGATGATGAAAAGTACCCATATGTTTCCACATGTCATTACAGATTTAAAATGCATTGTCACCTGTGACACTTACATACCTTTGGAAAGCCTTCTTCTTTCTGTCTGTTGTTCCTCATCTGGCTCACTACCTACAGCACTGCCTTGTCTCCTTGGGGAAAGAGCATCTCGAGTGAGGTCAAACTTCCTTGTCACCTTGCCATCAGTATTGAACACCAGTGGCTACTGTTATGGAGCACAGGTCTGTGTGCATTTCCAGCAGATTCTGAGACTGGCTCTCCATGACAGCTCTAACCGCGTCCAATGGCATACAATCCTGCACCCTCTGCCAAGTTGCTTAGAGCTTCTGACAAACCTGCCTGTTGCTCCTGTGTCTGTTTGTAGAAAAAAGTCACAAATTCCTGACCACAATGATAAACCCTTACCTGGGGCTGGGCAGATGCCTGCTCTCCGGCAGCCTGGTCAGTGGCCTGGGTTGTTCTTTTCCTTTGATCAGCTGCAGAGTTACCGCAGTGATGTCCTCACCAGCAGCAGTTGCTGTTGACTCTAATCCAGTGAAGATACCCACTGAAATGTCAGTGTCTGAGCTGGCAGAGGGTACAGGAGGCAGCCTTGCTGGTGCGACCTGTGAAACATCCATGCTCTCTACCTCAGAGCTGGAGGAGAGGTTGTCTCTGAGCTGCCACTGTCTTGACTTCAAAAACTATGATAATGCTACTCATATTTCAAGCGAAAAAGAGGGAATTTGTTGCAAACAAGTAGAATTTGTGATATGTTAAGACTACATGCACTCTAAGGGTAATGTAAGAGTAACACAGCAATGGATAAAGCATCTTACTTGGTTGCTGGGACCTGAATATTTCTGTTTTTCCATAGGACCAGCCCTGGTCTTTGCCAGCGAAATCCAAGATCTTCTCCTCATAGGAGCCTAATAATGGGCACACCAACACCTGTCCTGCCCCTTCCAGCCCTATTATGGACAGTTTTCTCTTGGAAGAAAAGGATTGCTGGAACTAGGTAGCTGTTAGTGCTGGTGCAGGTGAGGAGTGGCAGGAAGTGGTGAGGTATCCTGAAAGAATGGACAAGCAGTGCAGAAGCTATGAAGAGATCGTAGGATGGAGGTATTGGGGTGGGAGATGGAAATGAGGGAAGGTGATACATGCAGTTGTGAGAATGATAGAGGATGAGCCTTATGGGAGGTGAGTGATGTGGCAGTGTTACAGTGAATGGGGAGTAGAGGAGAGAAGTTGTCAGCAATCGCCCTAGCAGAGAGAATGTCATTGATGTTTTTGTGGTCCTGCTGCATGTTTCTCTGGACTTTGGAGACCACACTCATTCAGGTGCCAACCTTAGGTCAGGCTGGAAGGACCTGCTATGGTGGCCTCCTCTGCTGCTGCTGGGAGAAGGGGCCAGCTCTTGTTCGCACCATCCCATCCAACAGGGCATCAGCAACACTGTACACAGACCGGAATGCAAATTTCCTCTTGTCTGCTATGTCTGAAGCAAATGTCTCAAAATGTGCAGCCCAGCTTCAAACTGCCAGGACTTGACCAGGTGCTTGATGATGGCTGTAGTGAATACTTACATCTACAATGAGGGAACAATTGGGTTAATATTGGAAAAGAAGGACATCATAGCAGTGTGGTACTTAATGAGATGAGTATGGAATGATAGCTCAAGAAAACTCACTAGACCTTGAGTGGAGAAACCCTCCATGAAACTTGACACAAATGACACCCAGCCAATTGCCAGTAAAACTCAGCCCCAAAAATCCAATGTGAAGGAAGACTCGAATGAAGGCCAAGTGGGAATGTGTGTGGTGTATGATATGTATGCTGAGAATTTTGGAAACCAGCAAGTATGGACCTGAATGACTTTTTAAAAAATTTGTTTATATCCTATTTACGTTAGTTGTTGGTTTCACATGCCTTTAATTCTTACACAGGAAAACAAATAAATAGAACAGTTATACCAACAAAACTACTGCCTAATTTAGCTATCTTCTCCCATCATGAATAAACTATTGGGAACAGTAATCCTGAGAATGAGCATTTCTGTCAAATTGACAGCATTCATTACAGTACTAAGCAGGTTGGCATTAAACCGATATGTGTATTCCAACCTTGAGTTCCACTGCCAGAGGCAAACGTCTGACCATTTTATCACAGGACCGTGAATAAAGGTTGAGCTTTAATATTTATTAGGTCTTTACTCTTTGGTTGGATTCAAGTTTGGACTTTTTTTTTGATGTTACGGCAAATCCTAAATGCAATTAATATTGAAATAGAAATTGGAGTGATGCAAAGAATTAATGTTCCCTTGTCCTGCTGTTTTGGTTTTATATGTTAATTGCTGTAATGGAACACCCTACTTAAAATAACTGTATTCTTAGTGGATTTTAAGATACTGTAAGGAAGCACACCAGAAGCATTCAGAAGAGCAGTGGTGTGGATGACTGGCAAATGCCATTAAAAACCTTTAAACTAAAAATGACAACAGGATGTAAAAATCATGATCTGGCAACGTTCATGTCCATTTTGTAGTTTAATCTGAAGACACAAGCAGTTTCTCTGTGCATGCTGAGGTAGAGCATTCTAATTACAGAGTAAATTATGCTGTAAAACAGACGTGTTTTTAAATGGACGTTTTTGGACAATATGCATGCTATAATTATTACACCATAAAGAGAGAGAGAAAAGAATCATTCTGATAACAATACAGCCTTCGCCTTGGGGCTTTCCAAAGAGGATTAAATTTTCTTTTTAGAATTAAGACTTATCACTGACTGAGAAAAAAGTGAAACATTGGGTTGAATCTTAAATTTCAGAAACAAGTGGCTTAGGGTCATATTAGGAGTTAAAATGAAGCAATTCTGGAATGGGAACTGAACTGATCCATTTCTGATGAGGGGCAGGTAGCCAACCCATTTGCAGCAGGCACATTGGTAATTCTAGTATTATCATGAGGCCTTCATTTTAGCAGTTATTCTAATTTTAACCACAGATTGTTTGGTTTGCTAGGCCATAAGAAATAAAAAATCATAAAGAAGGTGAAGGAAGGCCAATTCCATGAAGTAAGTGCCTTTGCTGCACTGCTTCTCGATCAAGAACAGCTGGATTGTTTTCTTGATGTGCAGTTAGCTACTCAATAAATCCCTTTTGTCCCTCAGGGTGGGCATCACAAGCCACCACTGGACTCCCTTTCCAGCTCTGACGTGCATTGATTTACCCCCATCATGACCATGAGATTAGCACCGGACCCCTCCCCTCAGTCCGTCATTAAGACCCCTCTCTCAATCAGGACTCTGGTCCTGCGAACAGAGGTATGAGAGATAACAAGGTGTGGAACTGGGTGAACACAGCAGGCCAAGCAGCATCAGGGGAGCAGGAAAGCTGACATTTCAGGTCTGGGCCGTCTTTCAGAAATGGGGAAAGAGAAGGGGATTCTGAAACAAATAGGGAGAGATGGGCAGGCGGATAGAAGATGGATAAAGGAGGTGATAGGTGGAGAGGAGACGGGCAGGTCAAAGAGGCAGGATGGACCCAATAAACGTAAGTGTAGGTGGGGAGTTAGGGTGGGGATAGGTCAGTCCAGGGAGGACAGACAGATCAAAGGGGCAGGTATGAGAGAGGTTGGTTCCACCCACCACCATATAGTTACATTTACACCCAAAATATGGCAACTTGCTCTTAACTGGTTCTTACTCATAAGAGGTTTAGCCTGTCCAGCAGGTGGAAATGCTATGGAGAAAGAAAGAGAGAGAAAGAAAAACTACAGTCGTCTTGAACTTTAATTCTGCAGAACTTACACAAAACCCAGCCTGCACCTATCCCGAGCACTGCCCACCTTATCACATACAACTCTGTTCTAGGCTGAAATTCAGGATGTTTTGAAACAGTTTTGAGGTTGTTAAATCAAAACCTTCAGATTTATGGACAACCAGAGGCGACCAAAAGTTACGGCCTATTAGTTAAATAAACTAAATAACAGTATTTTGTGGGCATTCAAAATTTTATTTAGATGGTATTTTAATTTCTTTATGTTCCATTTTTCTGTCTATTTCTCCTGTTTTTCATTGCTATTTACTGGCAATATGTTCTTCTCCATCTGGTAATCCAGAAGAACAGACTTTCAAACCGCTATACAATTCAATTCCTATGTCAGCCAATTTATCATTTGTTGCCATTTCTCTGTTTGTTCTAGTGTGTAGTGAAATTAATCAGAATAAATATGGATGCAGTATACCACATTGGCGGATGTGCAGGTGAACCTCTGCTTAATATGGAAAGTCATCTTGTGGCCTGGGATAGGGGTGACGGAGGAGGTGTCGGGGCATGTGTAGCACTTCCTGCGGTTGCAGGGGAAGGTGCCGGGTGTGGTGGGGTTGGAGGGCAGTGTGGAGCGACCAAGGGAGTCACGGAGAGAGTAGTCTCTCCGGAAGGCAGACAAGGGTGCGGATGGAAAAATGTCTTGGGTGGTGGGGTCGGATTGTAGATGGCGGAAGGTTCACCTGCATATCTGCCAATGTGGTATACTGTATCCATTGTTCCCGGTGTGGCTTCCTCTACATTGGGGAAACCAAGCGGAGGCTTGGGGACCACTTTGCAGAACACCTCTGCTCAGTTCATAATAAACAACTGCACCTCCCAGTCGCGAACCATTTTAACTCCCCCTCCCATTCTTTAGATGATGTGCCCATCATGGGCCTCCTGCAGTGCCACAATGATGCCACCTGAAGGTTGCAGGAACAGCAACTCATATTCCGCTTGGGTACCCTGCAGCCCAATGGTATCAATGTGGACTTCACCAGCTTCAAGGTCTCCCCTTCCCCCACCGCGTCCCAGGACCAGCCCAGTTTGTCCCCTCCCCCCACTGCATCCCAAAACCAGCCCAGCCTGTTTCTGCCTCCCTAACCTGTTCTTCCCCTCACCCATCCCTTCCTCCCACCTCAGGCCACACCTCCATTTCCTACCTACTAACCTCACCCCGCCTTCTTGACCTGTCCATCTTCCCTGGACTGACCTATCCCCTCCCTACCTCCCCACCTATACTCTCCTCTCCACCTATCTTCTTTTCTCTCCATCTTCGGCCCGCCTCCCCCTCTCTCCCTATTTATTCCAGAACTCTCACCCCATCCCCCTCTCTGATGAAGGGTCTAGGCCGGAAACGTCAGCTTTTGTGCTCCTGAGATGCTGCTTGGCCTGCTGTGTTCATCCAGCTTCACACTTTATTATCTTGGATTCTCCAGCATCTGCAGTTCCCATTATCACTGTATTAACAGTGCATTAGGATAGGAAAATCCATCCCTTTCAAATGAAAGCCAAAGAGAGTGTTATTTTCTTCATCAGAAGATCAGAAATGGGGCGTTTGCTGATGATTGCACAATGTTCAGCACCATTCATGACTCCTCAAATTCCAAAGCAATCCATGTTCAAATGCAACAAGGTTTGGACAATGTCCAGGATTGGTCTGACAGTATCACTTAACATTCATGCTACACAAATGCCAAATGACCATCTCCAATAAGAGACAATTAAATCACTGCCCCTTGACATTTAATGGTGTTACTATCACTGAATTCCCCACTATCAACTTGTATGTGGATTACCACATACCAGAAACTCAACTGGACTCATTGCATAAAAACAATGGCTACAACAGTGGGTCGTAGGCGAGGAATACTGTGGTAAGTAACTCACCCCTGACTCCTCAAAGCCTGTCCACCATCTACAAAGCACAAGTCAGGAGTATGATGGAATACTCTGCACTTGCCTGGATGGGTGTAGCTCCAACAGCACTTTAAAAGCTTGACACCGTCCAGGACAAAGCAGCCTGATGATTGGCACTACATCCACAAGCATCCACTACATCCCTCCACTACTGTTACTCAGTAGCAGCATTGTGTACTATCTACAGGATGCACTGCAGAAATTAACCAACGATCCTTAGAGAGCACCTATCAAACAATGATCACTTCTATCTAGAAGAATAAGGGCAGCAGATGCATGGGAATATCAACACCTTCAAGTTCCCCTCCTAGCCACCCACCATCCTGACTTGGAAATACGTCACCATTCCTTCAATGTAGAGTTAAAATCTTGGAATTCCCTCCCTAATGGCATTATGGGTCAACTTACATCATGTAGATTTCAGGGGTTCAGGAAAGCAGCTCACTATCACCTTCTTAAGGGCAACTAGGGACAGGCAATAAAATGCTAGCCAGGCAGCAATGCCCACATCCCACAAGTTAATAAAAACAAATTATTAATTGTTCGGCCTTTGTGTTTGAAATACTGATAGAAGGTATCAAAGTAATACCATTTATACATAAAATTTGAATTTGATGTTTTTTAAATGGTTCACATATTTTTCCACTGCTGTTACATAAATCTGAGAGTCTTTTCAGCTTACTTGGTTGGATGGCTGATGTATTGATCAGATGAGTATCCATAGCATATGATATGACTCCCATTTCAGATAAAGTAGACTCAGAGAGAGCCTCTGCATCTTACAAGTAGCAAAAAATATCAAGGTACTTTGCTGTAGCTCAGTGACTAATCAACAAGGACATGTCTTTGGGCAGAGAACTCAAGATTGTGTAAATGTGCTTTCTATCTTGTGTTTTGACCCTGATTTTTTTCTGTCACTTTCATGTCCTGTGTCTTCCATATTCCCTCTTTCTTATAGGCTTCATTTTCTCCTTATCATGAACACTTACTTTTAAAAGGAGATGGAAATTAGACTAATTAGTGCCAACTTTATTTGAATTTTCCTGAGTTGGAAACAGCAGGAGAGGAGGACCCAGAACCTGACAACAGCACCTAAAAGAAGTAACTAATTTAGTTCAATGCAGTCCATAGTTTCAGAGCTTAGCAAGCATTTTTGAGAAAGCTCAAGTTGTAATCTTGCATGAAAACGTGTAGTTATTGCTTGGTGAGCATTTTTCTCACTTATCTTTGAAACTCAAGTAATGTTCTTAATTGTTAGGATTAATTGAAACTTGTAGTAATGCTCATTAGATTGGCTGCTGAATATTTACTGTTGCCTTAACTAGGCAATTTCAATTGGGCTAAGTTGAGCATTTATTGAAATGATGAAAAGGAGCAAATAATAATATACGGAAGCCACAGAATGGGGGGTGTCTAATGAACACCTGTATGATCCAAAATATACAGTTCTACAGTAAATGCCTGTAGCTGGACCACATAACTTGAGGCAGAGCTGCAGACGCTGTAACATCAGGGAGAGGGAGGTTTATCCACATGTTTTCTTGCAGGAAGTGGTCACACGCTAGAGGATAGGGCCATTTGGTTTGGTCCACGGTTAGAGACAGGAGGATGCGAGGTCTGGGGATCCAGCAAATAAAAACAAAAGAGCCTCAGCCTTTGTAAATTGTACACTATTTCAGGTGTGATTTCACCAAGGTACTATAAGAGACTCCCTTACCAGTGCAACAAAATAACATAATGGTGGATATTGGAGATCTGCAAAAGAAGAACTGGAAGTGCTTGCGGGGTGGGGTGGGGGGTAGATAATGGGAACTACAGATGCTGGAGAATCCAAGACAACAAAGTGTGGAGCTGAATGAACACAACAGGCCAAGCAGCATCCCAGGAGCGCAAAAGCCAACGTTTCGGGCCTAGACCCTTCATCAGAGAGGGTCTGATGAAGGGTGTAAGCCGGAAACGTCGGCTTTTGTGCTCCTGGGATGCTGCTTGGCCTGCTCTGTTCATCCATTTCCACACTTTGTTGTCTTGGAAGTGCTGGGGAAATTCAGCAAATTGTCTGTGGAGAGAGAAAAACGGGAGTTATTGTTTCAATCCAATTATTGTTCCTCAATAACTCCACTGCTCTGTATTGTCTATGTCTTGTCTTTATTTTTACATTGTGTGTTTTTTTTTTCTTACTTTACAAGAGAGTGACTTCTAAGGATGTCTTGATTAATCTGGCTAATATATACATTTTGTAGCCACTGTTCAGCTAACACTATTTCTGGAAGAATTCTGCCTCCTGAGATTTCAGTGCACATACAGCTTCTGTACGGTTTCACATCTTATCAAAGGCTCTTTCTATGATCTTCACACTAAATGAGGTTATCTTTATTTGAAGATACTCTATAAGATTGCTCAGCAGACAGATTCATGATAAAGGTTCAGCAATTATTGTTACTGGAAAGCAGAGCTTCAAGGGCTACAAGCCATATGGTTCAAAAGCTACTGGTCACACGCTCTACTTCCAGTCTACTTTCTAATTAGAATATTCCTTCTTAAAGTAAGAACATACCATTCACATCACTATATAAGAATATTAAAAAAATCACTCTGACTTTGAAAACAGTTTCAAGACGTTACGTGCGTGAAGAGAGAGGTTGCTCAAATGCCAAAGCATGTTTGTCCATTTGCACTATCTATATTGTATTAGTTATTTCTGTTATGGGGTCAGATCTATGTAAATCTAAGCAAAAGCAAAATAGCCCCGAACAGAAATTCTAAAAATGTTTAGCCAGCTTGATAGTATCTGTCAAGAGAGAGAGAACCAGTTGATGTTGCAGATCAATAAACTTTCATTAGAATTAGGTAAAGAAAGAAATGTAATACGTTTTAAACAAGTGAAAGGTGGGAAGCTAGGAAAAGAATTGACAAGAACGTCTGTGATATGGTGGAAGACAGGAGAGATTAAATCACAATAGTGTTGGAGGAGCAAGGCCAAAGGCAATGGTAATGGGGACATTGAGGAAACAAAAGATGTGTCTGGAGATGTGAGTGGCAGGGTGATGAATGGCTGCCACCTAGAATCAAAAACAAGGGGAAAATGAGAACAAAAGCAACAAAAGAAAATGCAACAAAAATAAGACAAAGATTATGGTCTGAAATTGTTGAGTTAAGTGTTGAAATCCAAAATCCAAAATAGAAATCCAAAATCTGTTAGATTTCAATGAGAAGAGAATACTGAAGCAAATCTAGTGTACAATGATTTTCATTGTTTGCATTTTTGAGGATGGTTTGAATACATGTCTTGCTATTTCAGAATCAGGTTGGCATCTGTTAAGGAATACCTCACTGAGTGAAACAAGTTTAAACTTGATTCAAGATACTAGTCTGGACTCTCCCATTAAGGGTACTGAGTAATCTTTGACATGTTGGAACATTGTATTAAAATCAGATGTTGCAATAATTTAGTGGTTAACTGAAGAAGAGCAGAGAACATATATTGCACTTCAACCTCCTCTATCCACTATGACGAATCTAAATTACAGAAGCTCTGCAGTCTTGTTTGGTGCTGGTAGCAAAAGGTAACTTCAAATAGCAACTAACAGAAAATAATTAGAAGCAGAGCAGGAGTGTGTATTGACTCCTCTTGACGGTTTCCATCAATAAGATTTAATTGGACTACCACCTCCTCTTCACACACTGTTGCAATTGCTCGGTACTTATTATCTGGTTGTTAAAATAAGGTTCCAAAATATTAACGTAATTTCAAGTATCCAGCCTCTTTCTGAATTTAAAATATGTCTTTATACAGTGACTAATGTATAACAATACTTTGAACTGTATTATTTTCTGTTTATATTTCATTCAATTATCAATAAATACTGGTTGTTGAATCACAGTGGTCAGTGCCATGTGGCATCATGTATCACTGCTTAAAGGTCAAATAACCAACCTGATTTCTAAAAATTGCAATTTTTAGCTGAGCCATTAATAAAGATAAAATCAAGCATGTTTAAGTTGAAACAGGTTTGTCAATCTTAATAATACTTCGACAGTAGGAGAAATCAAGTAGTATAGTCAGTTTCACATGCAAGTTTGTCGTAATGATTTGAATTCATTCTGAGGATGAAATTCAAGCATGTCAGAGATGTAAAATGAAAATGAACAATGAGGTTTCTTTGTATAACTATTGAATGGGCTGTACCCTGGGCAGCGAGTGGTACCATTAGTTTTGCATGTGTGCTGAAGCTGGATTATAGGCTGTTAGTGTATAAAACCATGACAAAATTACCAGGGTGAATCACAAACAGAGACAGAAATGGATACAGAGTACAGAGAAGGTGACATTAGGAAGGTGATAGATGCATTGTATAAAGAGATGGGTTTCAAGGAAGATGTGAAAAGGGGAGAGTGAGATAAAGTCATGGAGGAGTTTATAATGGAAATTCCACAGAATTAGCAGACCCAGGCCATCAGGATTACTGCCGGGAACTGGGCCCAAGTCTGTCAATAGGAACCAGGCTCACTCCATGGGGATTGATGCTGGGACCAGATCCTTGGGAAGGAGTTGCTATTGGGAGCTGAGCATTAGTGGGGAGATTCCTTTGTGCATTTGCAACAGAAGTATATGGTCTCTGTCTTTATGAGCTTGCAGAAGGTGTGCTTAGGGTGATGGCTTTTTTTGTGTAGAAGTGTCTGTCAGTGATTTTAGAGGAAAAAAAACTTTTGCTACTAGCATATGCCTGCTGCCTTGTACCAATTTAAATACTGTGGTGACTAGTAAATTAATGATTTCCTGTATGTTGGTTGCTTAAGTTTAATGGCGAGTTGATAATTGAGAATACTGATGAATCCTGCTAATTGTGCTTATGTGTGTCCAAACAGCCAACAATAGACAATATAAATGCAAAAACTATTTTTAGTAACTACATTATTTAATAAATGAGCAACTGAGAACAGAAAGTAGGCTGTGAAAATCAAAATGCAGTTCATAGGAGAATCTTAAGAAAAATTTCCTGAAACAGAAGACATATGAAAGGTCTGTGTTCAAAGACATGCAATAGTTACATTATGTTGACAATCACATTGTGTGTGATTGCCTGACAAGTCTGATTGTAAATTGCATAACTAAATATAAAACAGATCTCAAGAGTTTCAATAAATAGGATATAAAATAAATGTTAGCACAGTGAGCTTTGATCCTACAGAAAGTTAGTTTGGAGAATTGAGAGGGAAAGTAAAGAGATGGCAGATGAACTAAACAGGCATTTTGCACTAATCCTTGCTATAGATATAAGTGGCTTCATGGAAGCAACAACTAACCAGGAAATTTATGAGTTCAAGGAACTCCGGAAAATGACTGCGAATGGTACTGAACAAATTGTTGTAATTGAGGCCTGACAAGTGCCTGAGACCTGATGGACTTCATCCTAAGGTCTTAAACTTGTGAGATAGTTGACACATTGGTTTTAATTTTCCAAAATTCACAGATTTAGAAAAGTCTTTTGAGGTTGGAGGATAAGAAATGGAACTCCTTTAATCAAGGAGGGAAGGAGACAGAAAGCAAGAAACTACTGTTCGATTAGCTTCACATATGTCACACGGAAAATACGGGGGCTATTATTTAAGACATTAAAGCAGTACACTTAGAAAAGTTCAAGATATTCAGGCAGAGTCTACACGGCTTAGTGAAAGAATAATCATGTTTAAGTAAATTATTGGAGGTTTTTGAGGAGGTAACATGCACTGTAGATGAAAGTAGATGTCTTGTACTTAGCTTTCCACAATGCATCTGATAAAGTATCATATCAAAGGCTATTGCAGAAAATAAATAGTTATGGTGTAGGACATAGCATGTTGGCATGGATGGAAGATTGGCTAGTTATCAGGAAACAAAGAATGGGCATAATTTCTTTTCAGGGTGGCAAGATGTAATGTATGGTGCATCAGAGGCATTGGTGCTAGGGCCTGAAATGTTTACAATTTACATAAATGACTTGGATGAAGCGCTTAAAATTTGCTAATGACAAAAATATAAAAAGGAAAGTAAGTTGTAAAATAGGCATAAGGATGCATATAGAAATATTGGGCTGATTCTTACATCTTATTGGCTAAGTGTAAGTTGTTTCACGTTTTGGAGGATATTTTGCAGCAAGAACTAGTGAGTTTTCTCACTGTATCTTACCAAAGTCACTGCATTAACATTTCTACAGCATCCCTCACGTACCAGATTGACTGAAAGCATAGACCAGGTTTCTGTATTAATAATGATTACTATTTATTACAAATAGATTGTAGCTGCAGGTAAACAACTGTGAACTATCTACACCAACTCTGTAAACCTATTGATGGGCTGATGTTTCCATTGCATCCAGGATAGGACACAGGCCAGAAAAGTAATGGAATAGCTGAGTTTTGAAATGAAAGAAAACAAAGATGGTCAAAAGCAGATGGGTTAAAGTAAGAAGGAATGGTATTGGATGTGCAAGTAAGTGATCTCTATAAAGGCGAGTGCATGACACCAAGGACTCATCTTTGTCAAGAGTGCTTGGAGATGATGTTTATGAAATTCACAACATTTAAGTGGAATTAAATGTGGATCATGCAGTATTGAATGTGGGAAAAGTAGCCTGAGAGCACAGAGAAGGCATACTGGTCATAAGAGTTGGTGGGGGCTTACATTTAGATGCCAGTGTTCATATGAAAGTGACCCTATGCACTGAATCTTAATTCTCCAAATGAGTAGTTTTGTTACATGTAAAAGTTTAAATTGCAAAATTTCTGCAACAAAGGACATAAGCTTCCCACTTCCAGTTTAAGTAGGCACAGGGTAAGGGATGGGTGACCAGTTATTTTGTGGAAAGTGGGTTGGTTATTTAAATATCGTAATGAGACTGCCTGCCCTCATTTTAAGAGCCATCTCATTTGTGACTCTTATGTCCACTGCCTGGTCCAGGCATCAGGAAACCTAGCAGCTGCTATAAAGAGAGAAGGACTATGTACATAATTTTCTATTCAGGAGGCCTGTTTTCTTCATTTTCACTAAGTTACCCAGTAAAATCCATGCCCACACAATCTGTGTGCTCCCTAGAACAATTTTTGGAACATTTATTCGAAGTCTACACCACCCTTCCCACCCCTTGCCAACTTGGACTGCCAAACGCTCCCTCATGATATACAGATGGGCTTCCATGACCAGGCCTCAAACTCTCAAACATGACCTGGCCATGATTTTTCTCACTCCCCCATTACACAAACCACTCTCATTTGGTGTAGCTCTGAGAAATAGACTTCCTGCTATGGGGTTTCTAGCCCGATAATGAGGCTGTATGTACGTTCATCCAGCCTGCTCAGTCTCACAGTAGCCCCTCCAACATTAGATTAATCTGCAGGGCCATGGAGATGGACAACAGAGGGAGAAGCATTGGAGGAGGATGGTAATGTTGATAAGACTACAGACTGAGGATTGACGAAAAATGATGAGGTAACTACATAATGGTCACAATCACTCAGCTGACTTTGAAGATTGTTTTAATAGCAAGACATTGTCTTTAACAATGTTTGCCATTGTCCATTAAAGTAATATCATTGCATATGGTTTAACCAGTGTAATAGAAGTAGAAGTGCCCTCAGCCAGGTTATGCAGAATGAAAACAACTTATAATTTGCCCCATCTGTCTGTCTGGCACAAATTCATTATCCTTTTAACTAATTGCATTACAATCATTCTAAATAATTCTGACAAATTATTGTTGCGATCTGTTAAGGAACTGTAAAGATTTAAAAAGGATTCTGAAAACCTTGTTTTTACCTATGAAATTATGTCGCAATACTTTGCTTAGTTCAACAAAACAAAGTTTATTGCATACAAAAGAATGTATCAAAACACACACACTACTATTGAATTAAATAGCTTATAACTTACACACAGTTAATAACAAATTACGGCTAAATTTTGCTTATCCCTAAACAATGTGGCCAATGGTCGGACATTTGGGAAATTATGGCAAGATCAAAAAACTTAGATTCTTAATATGGAGAAGAGTCTGACTTTGTATCCAAGTTTGAATGGTGAGATGAGAATTCTGCTGGTGAGTGGTGAAAGGTCCATATCCATGCATTAACATCTCATTATTGCCGATTTTTGCCAATAGCAGTGCATTATTCTTCCATGAGGTAGAGAGAAAATAAATGATGACAACATGAAAGTTCTAATGGGTACCCAGTGGCTGCAGCTCACTGTTTACTCATTTGGGACTCCATTTTAGTCAGCAGTCCCCAACAATGATTACTAGCATCCTTCATCCACAGATGTTGTCATTGGACAGGAATTGGCCTCACGATACCATCTTGACCGATCTTTGACTGATTTGGAATACAGTTTCCTGCTTCAAAATTGTATTTTGATCTAGAGTAATGTCTCACATTGTAATGCTACTGCCTGGCCACTTGTGTGCAGGGGCAGACACCCCTCTTACGGATTGGAACAGTGCACATTTAAGAGTTTTAAATATCCTTTCTTAGCGCTCATTCACTTTGTGTGGTTTTTGATGCTCAGAGCATCTCTGCTTTACCTTGCCCTTCTGTGCATTTTTGCTTCATTTTGAACTGAAAGATTCGTTATATGTCTGCCTAATATTCTTTTTAGCATAGACACTAAGCTTTCCATAGTTGTCAGCAATGATCATTAAGTGGACGTGTTGCTGTACAGTTTCAAGCTGCATAAATGTCACACCTACATCTGTGCCAGCAGCCTAGAGGCAAATACACTGCATGTGCTTCAACTGAAAGGCAATATCTCAAAGTCTAAGGGGACTGTCAGGAGATTAGTGGTAAGTCAATTGGGGCTGCACTGAAAACAGTCAGTAGTATGGTCACTTATCATTGGGGCTATTTGTCCAGCTCAGTTGGGGGGATGGGCTGCAGTCAGTCCTTAAAAATAACAAGATGTTATTGCCAGGCTGGGTATTCGAGAAAGATGGGCACTCCCTTAGATATTGTTCTGACATGATATTGTGTGAAGGGTGGGACCATGTGTCGCTTTATTTTGTAGCTGTAGTTACAATGATAGTGAGTCAAGCAGGTGATAATGTAAGCAGCTAATGAAACATCACCTACACCACCCTTTGACCTGAGAGCTGTTCTTTTTCTTTGTTTCCTCCAACTACTTTTACTGTAAAGGGCTATTTGTGGCTGCTAGTGACTTGCCTAGTGCATGAGTAGTATTTAAATATGGCATCAATGGCAAAAATCCAAGCAGATGCCAGCAGCGTTAAGTATTTCTGCTACTGACGAGTGGAAGATAGCGTGATAGCATAGGTCCATCAATCTGTTACTGCCTAAGATAATAGTTCTGAAAGAGTTAATATTTAAGCTATGCTCAGTTCCATTCTGTCCAATTATTTATGATCTATCATCCAACAGTGCTTTAGTCTAGCATAGAAGGGAGGTTTGATGGCAAATGCTAGCCCAACTGCAAACCACTATTGGCTGATACACCGGCATCACACCATAATGTGACACTTGTCATTTTGATAATCTATCTCTTAGTGAGCAGCATATCATATGAGGCCCAAATGATAACTGGCCATCTTAAAACACCCAGATAAATTGAAACAACAGAACTTCCCTAAGCTCCACCCATCTCAATAACAGCTTTACATTTCTCACTGTCCTCAAATTAAACTTTAGAATAATTATCTCTCAATTGCAATTTCTTTTTTGATCTGATTAACTAAGTGTATTGTGCAATTTTTCAGGATTCTCTGAATTCTTTTGAAATAATTTAGCTCTAAGTCCTAAAATAAAAGTATTTTTATGAACTACCATTCCTGAAACAATTGCAAGCATTATGTCTCTGTTTCTTTAGCTATGTAAGCCTACCTAATGTTTTGTGACTGTGCCTTTCTAGGTGTCAACTTATTAAGTCAACATGGCCGTAAACCTTTCAATGCGAGAGATTCCAATGCATTTGCTTTCAATGCATTTATCCCATTTTCTATAGTTGAGTTCATTTCCAGAACCAAAATATGTATTTTGAAACACCTTAACCATAAATGAGGTATTTGCAATGCCACATAATGTCTTAAGAAAAACTTGAACAGTAAATTGTGTGTGACATTATTTAAGCTTGATTTGGCATTTGATATTCAGGTTATACTGAAATGACTATTTGGATTTGTTTTGAAGAATATAAAGGCCGATAGTGCAGTGTTGAAAGTGGTTTCTCTCACATAGGTTGTAAATCTGACGTTCCATTCACCTATTCTAATAGATCTGACCAATGCGAAAGGTCTTGAGGAGTCATTCAAAGATAATTTGAAGTTGTCCTAGTAGTCTTCCTCGCAGGTTGTCAGAATGACAGTCATGTTTGTCTTGAGAACATAGTTCATTGCGTGAGTTGCCTTGAAATGTTTGAATATGGCACAAAGCGAGAGTATTATTATCAAATAGTTAATATGCTTTCTTTCAAAGCATCAACTTCATTGCATTTTGTTGTGGTTCTTTGTTTCTTTAATAGTACAGTTGCAATATTTATTTGGACAGCTTGGTGGTGTACTACATTAGAGCACTGATACATTGAGTTAAAAAGTTCACACTTGGCAGTTCACCACATGGTGAATTCTTTACTTCACCTAAACAATGGGGGAGGTGGTAAATGGAGACCAGGTGCAATCACATATGGCAGGGAGGGGAAAGGCAGACTGTGATTCAATCTGGTCCACTTTTATATACCTCCTAGCAGCTGACTCAACAGTGACATTGACAGAAGCCTGAGAGAATGTCACTTGCTCGCCTCAGGGAAAGTATGTTGTATTGGAGAATTAAAGATAGAGAGAAAATAAATGTTAAAGAAAACAAAACAAATCATTTATTTTTACTGGTTAATAACTGTAAAACTAAAGTGCCTTAATGTATTTATATCACATTCTTTTATTGAATTTTCAACTATTTTTATGCATTAAGAAGAGACAAAGGGAAGTCTTACTACTGTGATAAGTATTGGTCTATTAATAATGACTACAATAATTTCTAAGCTTGTGTGTTTCTTTTGTAATGTATGCCATCATTGTTTTCCCCTCTGATAGTGAGGGCTGACAGATTATCCTAGCTACAGGAATATGAAACAGCAGAGAACATGACAGATGGGGAAGTGCTGGAGCCCTGAAGTTAAGGAGATGTTAGAAATGCTGTTACTTTAACACAAACTAAAGGTAAACTGGAATAATATATTCAGACAAATTCTCAGTTATCAATTGTAGATTATTTCTCACTAAACCTGTGGTAATAATGTCAAAGATAGGTTTATCCTCATCTGTAAATGTCAACCATAAAGGATGTGGTTGTATTGGCAGTGAGCAGCAAAATTGACAGCTGCTGCCAGCATCAAAACTGACCTAACACAAAATGAAATGCACACAAAATTGAAAGTATATAGAAGGTATGTATTCATAAATTAAGTAACCAAAACCATGAAGCGATTTTTGAGGTTCAAATCTCATCCTCTGCATTCAGATGACAGTTATTAATCACCTATGTTCAATCCACAAATTTATAATGTTACCTGTAGCTTTTGACAACATTGCAGCCTTTTGATTACTCTCACCAATCCATTATTTTATACTTACAATTAGAAATTATTTATTGCATGTTAAATTAGAAAGGTATCTTTATTTAATGTACATTTACTTATTTATTATTCTACATTCAACAAACAGTCACTATTGATGATCTTAAAACACATGAAAGAAATGTAAAGAGCCATTTGAAAAATATCTTAATACTATTGCTACTTTAGTTGAAATACAAATTGAACTACTGATAAATAATCTTATTGCTAATACCAAGTTAATCTCTGCATTTTTCTCATTGTATGATAACTAAGTACATGAAAGATGCCTTTCTCCTTTGAGTTCTGAAATGACATTAGAGATTTTAAAGATATTTTCACCAAAAAAAAAGTGGTGAAATTGAAAATTTAAGGAAACATCTTTAAAACTTGGCAGAAGTTGGATATGTTTAGCTCAATATATTAGGGAGCCCGGAAGTCCTATATGTTTAAGCCTGTGTTAAGAATTTATATCATTTTTGCTGAATGTTTGGTTGATTTGGTTGTTTTCAGAAGTTCCAACAATGGAAGAAAAAGCAATTTGTTGAAGACAGATCAATTAAAAATATGTGTCATTCTGTGGAACACTATACAAGAAAACAATGAATACATATATTAATCTCAATCCTGACCCATGTGGAGTTGGAGTATTTATTCAGATAAATTTTCATGCAGATAATGGTTGAATTTAATATGACTGTAAATAAATATATATTGTTCACAATATGATTATAATTTAATAAAATTAGATTGTACTAATATGTGGCAAATGGCTGTGAACAGTAGCATGACATATGCCAGTGTTAGCTACAGGAGAAATGAATACAAATTTGACAGCCTTTTCTGATGTAATGGACACATATTTTGATTTCTATTTGTCCATCCAAACTCTGACATGATCTGTATCACCTTGCTGACTATGATCTGTCTGTACAAAGCTTTTCACTGTGTTTAGGTACACATGACAAACAATAGATCAAATCAAACTTCTAGTAATGATATGCCACAACCATAGTCTCAGTGTTCAAACTAAGTATATCACTTTGTACTACTTATTTTGTTATTGTGTGCAAACAGTCTAAATGACATGTTCGCCAGTGGTGAAGACGTGCCCCTTTAACTGCTAGATACTTAATAAAAGTTGTATTCAACTTAAACATGAGCACTGGGATGAATGTGCCAAGTCTGCAAACAGACCTGACTTATCCTTGGGGTATTATTATTGAAACTTCCGGAAGGTGGATGTCTCTTTCTCGCACCTGAGTAAGGTCCGAAATCACATGACATCATGTTATAGTCCAACAGGTTTCTTTGAAAACACAAACTTTTGGAGTCTTACTCCTTCTTCAGGTGTAGACTCTGCAAGCTTATGTTCTCAAATCAACCTGTCGGACTGTAACCTGGTGTTTTGGGATTCCTGACTTTGTCTACGCTAGTCCAACGCCAGCACCTCCACATCATGGCCCCGTGTAAGGTCGGGCTTTCACTAAAATCATTTTGCACAAAATTTTCTTTTAAGTACCCTCTAAAAGTAGTGAAATCAAGCTCTTGTTTCTGTAAAATAAACAATTGGCAATCATCTCAAGAAGCATCCATCACTGGTTACATGCAAGTGAACTGAATTATTTTTCCAAAATAACTTTGGAATTTTTTTCATATAATGAAGAAGGTGTGTTGATTTTCCCATGTGGGTATAGGTAATGTCTAGACTGATTGACACATTATATTGTATAATTTATAAAAGGCTGGTGTGAACTTACACACGGCAGCAACAAACAATTTTCTGTTTAGTTTTTATTTAAAAAGGACTTTGACGATTCATTACTTTTTAAAAAAATGTAGATGGTTCTGCTGGTGCCTTTTAACAACTGAACATTTTTAAGACAGCTTTTTAACTGTGATTTGGTTTCATGATCATTATTAATTCACTTTATTCCAGATATAATCTTTGAATCTATATTCATTTGGATGTTGTGGTGGGCCATAAAGTCAGTTCACCAGAGCATTTATTCAGGTTATTGGTTACTAGTTATGAGTTATTATTCTAGCAAAATTACAACTCAGCTATTATCCTCTTACACCAGACAATACTTTGAATGTGTTTTATTGACTGTAAAGCTGTTTGAGCTGTATTGAAATTTTGAAAGGTGTAATGTAAATATACATTTTTCTCTCTCTTTTCGTCACTTTTCTAAAATATTCCCCACAGAGCTGGATACATCAACTGCTTTGGCCTTCAATCCAGCTGTAATCACAGCTATAGAGCAATAATCCTTTCACACCATATGGAATAAGTTGGGAGGTAGTCATGAATGGAGAACTAGATCCTAAATTGTTGAAATTTTGATGCAATTTTGTCAACTAAATTACAGCATGGTATAATGGGATTTACACAGGTGCCAGAAGAAAGATGAAATGAACTTTAGAAAATTGTTAGTTCTTTGGAAATTTGGCATGATGTAAAATGATGTATAGAATTTGGGAAAACATGGGTACAAGTGCAGACGTAAATTCGGTACAGATTCCAAGAGGAGGGGAATGGGATTCAATGCAGAGAACCATTCCCGGGAAGAAGGAGTACGAAAGGGGAACGGAATTCAGACATGGATTTCAAATTAATCAAATGGCCACGATAAAAGCAGCCATTTTCAGTTCATCATGTGATAACAGAAAGAGGGCAGTTAAAGTGATCCAGATATATATTCTGTGCAGATAAATCAGCCTGAGAGACAAACAGACCATTTCCCTCCATACTCAAAACTTGTTTTAAAGGGCAGCGATAAAGCAATATATTCAGTTGTTCTACCAGTCATGCTGCACCCAG
This sequence comes from Stegostoma tigrinum, assembly GCF_030684315.1. NCBI lineage: Eukaryota > Metazoa > Chordata > Chondrichthyes > Orectolobiformes > Stegostomatidae > Stegostoma > Stegostoma tigrinum. The sequence goes on from NC_081372.1 coordinate 30,157,089, forward strand.
ATTCATAAAGACAATCATTGACTTACTTACTACTTCATTCACTGATGTTTTTCTCAAAAATATAACTTTCAAGAGCATGGAACAGATCACGGCCATGTAAATCCTGTCACTTGAATCTGAGAGAGACAGTTGTGAGTAAGTGTAATATACAGGGTGGAAATGGCCTTGGATAGTTTCTGGATTTTTAAAAAAGTAGGTTACTCATTTTGTTGGAGGCATAAAGCTTTACTTTAGTTTCATAGTTAGATACAGTAGGATGAAATATCAATTTATCTAAATAGCCATATTGGCCTATTAATTGATAATTAAACAAATAAATGTTTGGCATAGTTCTAACAATTCTTTAATAAACTATTTCAATTCATCTTGAACATTTTGCAGCTTGCAACATGTTTGTTTTCTGTAATCTGTTAGGTGTGATAATGATCTCCCATTAGATTTTGATGCGGTATGTTAGAAAATGCAATGTCAGTGAGCAATGAGATAAAAACAACCATCCTTTAAATATTCTCTGAAAATATCTAAATTAATATGATAAGGAGAAAAAATCCTTTACTAATACTTTATTTTTTATTCAAAAGAAGAATCAAAATACAGACATGTCTACACATCATTTCTGCTGAATTACAGTAATTTACTTTGCATTTTGTCTAATTCTAACATTAATTATTAGTTTTTGTGGGCAGATATCATAAGAAGGAAAAAAAGAGTACTAATACCACAGTAGGTTGGGAAGGCAAGCGCAGAATTTACACAATTGTTTAGTGTGGTTGATGAGAATATGGTGGCTATGTTAAGAATTCTCGAAGTTAAGGATGATATTGTACAGGTACAGTCCTAGACAATGAATAAGTACATCCTGTCCAAAGCTATAGAGGCAATGCTCTTTATTTATCACATACATTCATCCATATAAGTCAGACACAAGTTTCAAATGTAATCACAAGTACCAGCAATTGGTTTTAAATTAAACTAGTACCATAACTTTAAGTGGCAAGTGTTTTATTTTAAAATATACAATACAATAGGAATTGTTATGTTTCATTATTTAATAAGTATCATATCAGCTAATAAATCTCCAAAGATTTATTACTGCATAGCATTGCTTCTTTCCAATAATATTTTATAAGATATTGTGGAAACACTGTAAACATGATGTGAGCTGCTGAATTACAATTGTATGATGTGGAGATGTCATGCTCTTGATATAAGATGAGAGGCAAACAGCACTAGGTAATTACCTTTTACACGAGATGTAATTTTAAGGCTACAATGGAAGTGGCATTAGCATGCATTGCAGTTTTAAAGGGTTACAGTAAATACTTTTTTTTTGCATTAGGGAAAAAGATTAAATTTTCAACTTAAAGAGAGAGCTTTGTTGCTGTTCATTAGATAATGCTAACTGGCTTTTTCTAGCACCCTCCTTTCTCTATAAAAACTCATACTGTATCTGGTCTGTGCTAATTTAATAATTTTACAGTGCAACAACTCTTAACAAATCTGATTTATTTTGCTATATTCATTTGGAACAATAAAACATTAAATATTTTATTTATTGGCTTGGTTTTCTACCCGTGTTAATTGTGTGCCTTACTTAAGAAGCACCATAAATTTTCCTAAATACTATCTGGCACTATTCAAACATAAATTTTAATTAATTCTTTCTTCATAAAAAGCAAAAGCTATTTTTTATTGTAAATGGCTGAATAAATTACCAATAAGTATTATATAATTGATTTTGTCTTTTACCCAGCATTCCACTATTATGTTACTGTTCATCTGAGGTGGTTAATTTTTATGCAACTGATTAATTGTGTTGGATTATTGTTTTCCATTCTTGTTCCAGTTCAATCTACCTGGTTTGCATGATATTCATTGAATGTTGTTAAAATGTAATTTTAAAAAAATCTTCTGAATTATTCTCCCCATCATTCTTTATATGCTATGAAGTAAAACAATATAAGCATTTTTTAGATTTTGATTAAAGGGCCATGTTTCATTTCTAATTCTACCTAACAGTTAAGCACTGGTCACAACTATCATATAATTTGGAAAGAAATTCACTGCCCACTTGAGTTTAATATATTTTAATTATTAATCAGATGCATTAATACATGATGAAAATTAATTTATTATACGTGGTTACAATTTCATTGCTACACTTTCCTTAATTATTTGTGTAATTTAAATATTAAAACATAAAATAAAACACTCCTGTACTTGGTGCAAATGTTATCATTTTTGCTTTTAAAAGTATCTTCAAAAAGTCAAATATAATTTGAACTAAGAGATTAAAAAAAGGCCTATAATTATCAGCAACACACATTAGATTGTACTGCTTCATTTGTGCAATCCTGCATTACTAAGAATATATCTTTCATTTCATTCTCTTATAATTAGATCATTTGTCCATGTTTTTTAATACAGCTATAGCCTATTTTAAGGGATTTTAATATATGAATTGTGAGAGTTTCGAGTACAGGAGCAGTAATGCGTTGTTGCAGTTATACAGGGTCTTGGTGAGGCCACACCTATAATATTGTGTGCAGCTTTGGTCTCCTTTCCTGAGGAAGGATTCCCTTGTTCTTGAGGGAATGCAGGGAAGGTTTACCAGGCTGATTCCAGGGATGGCAGGACTGACGTACCAGGAGAGATTGACTAGGCTAGGATTGTTCAGAAAAATGAGGGGGCATCTTGTAGAGACTTATAAAATTCTAACAGGACTAGACAGGGTAGATGCAGGGAGGAATGATCCCAATGGTGGGTGTGTCCAAAACCAGGGTCACAGTCTGAGGATTCAGGTTAGAGCTTTAGCATGGAGATAAGGAGACATTTCTTCATCCACAGAGTCTTAAGCCTGTGGAATTTGTTATCACAGAAGTAGCCAATGTCAAAGTGTTGAATACATTCAAAAGGTGGCTAGATATAGCACTTGGAGTGAAAAGAATCAAAGATTATGGGGAGAAAACAGGATTATGCAACTCTTTGCATTGGACAATCAGCCATGATCACGACAAATGGTAGAGTTGGCTCAAAGGGCTGAACGGTCTCCTCTTGTTCCTACCTTCTTTGTTTCTGTGTAAGCAACAAAATTTTGCAATAAGCTGTATGTAACTTCTTTCATATACAGGTAACCTGTGGGAATGGTCCTAAAAATGTTTCATTTCAAGCCAAATTTAAGTGTTCTATTCCCTGCTTTCTCCATTGCCAATGTAAAAAAAAGAATCTTTAAAACCACACTCATATGTAGATCTGATAAATCCACAAATAATTATCTGAGGAAAGATACAAATTTCTGTGAGGGAATTAAATAGATTATACAATGGTACAGCAAAATTACCATTTTTTTGCAACACCAAACTATAAATTACTTGCAGCTACGGCAAAAGTTTTCAAACCAGATTTGGACATAATGTTTATCAAAATATTTTGTACTATAACATAAGCGAACATACCTACATACAGATCAGGAGCAGGAGTAGGCCATTCAGCCCCTTGAGTCGGCCCTGTGTTAAACAAGACCATGGCTGATCTGATTGTAACCTCAAATGTACATTCCCACCTACCCCGAAAACCTTTCAATTCCTTATGTAACAAGAATTGATCGATATCCACCTTTAAAATATTCAACAACCCTGTTTCCACTTTTTTCAGGAACAGAATACCAACATTCTGAGAGGGAAACATAAAATAATTTAATGTCTGATTTGAATGGAAATGAAACACTTTCCTGCTGTTTGGTTCTTTCATAAGTTACCATATCCCATACATTAAAGCTCATTACCAGTAGTTAATGTTTGATGCTGAGAGATTTACATGGAAATTATAGGACAGAATTGCAACATACCCCATGCTTTATTTTTAAAGAAGCACACAAACATAGAAGCATGTGTTTGCAAAGTTTTTGTTCCCTAGTTAATGTCTTCTGTTCAGCATTACATGTTCACCAGGGATATAAAATCTCTACTAGGGAGGGTTTGTTTTGATTCCCACCATTGTGACAGTGTGTAAAATGAAGCCATATCCTACTCTCCCTTATTTGACAATAGATTTTGAATAAATTGCCAAATGCCTGATAAAGCACTGATTTAAGACATACATGAACTAAATATCAGAGATAATGGGAACTACAGATGCTGGAGAATTCCAAGATAATAAAATGTGAGGCTGGATGAACACAGCAGGCCAAGCAGCATCTCAGGAGCACAGTGCTCCTGAGATGCTGCTTGGCCTGCTGTGTTCATCCAGCCTCACATTTTATTATCATGAACTAAATATTTTCAATTTTAAAACTAAATTAAATGAATAAGAAATTGATAAAATTATCCTACTGGAATGCAGCTTCTGGTTATATTTTCAAAGTTTTTGCACACACGGAAGGTTAGGACTCAACTCTAGTTTGGTTGCTCCAATAATTTATAGAAAATTAAAAAGTCCTTTTTTTGATGTTGATATTTTTTGCATTACCCCATAAAATGAATGCATGAGTTTTATCATACATTTACTTATATGTTAAAGTTAAATAGGTGTTAATTATTCTCAACCCTCATCAAACGCTGGCCCAATTCTGCCCTATGGCTAACTTCCCATCTCTGTCAGTGATCAGGAAACCAAAGAATGAATTGTGCTTGCAGTACATTCAGATTTTGTTTGAATATTTAATATGACAGGGCAGAATCTTATTGGCATCTGACCGATGTGTGCCAGAATCAGTCAAAAAGTTCAGCAAGGTCTGTCTCAAAATTTGTCCAGGTTTACAACAACCTTTCAAAATGCTGTGTGCTCAAGTGATGCTGGTCTTTCAACAGTTATTCATTGTCTGTCAAGTCGTCCTGACAAATGCTGTAGAGTCTAGAATCAGACATGAGGGATGCCATTGGGTTTGGGTGGGTAGTTAGTGAGGGCAGACTTTTAAGATTTTTTTGTCTAAGTCTGTGTTGTATCAAGCTTTTTGAAGAGTTTCTCACTGCAGGGCCTAGCGAGTTCACTCATATTTTACCAAATCCATCACATAAATTGCCTGCCTCACCCCCCTTGGCATCTCTAATGCTTGGTTTCAGTCCTATCGCATCATGTGCCCTTCCTGCAATAACTTGTCACTCAACAGATATCCTGGAATTCATCAACATCTCTTGTGCTCAAGCCACTTGTAAAAGTCTGTTGTGTACCCAGCCAAGCACTGCAGTGCAGGCCCTGAAATTTTCCCCAAAAATGGTAGCCGGGGAAGTTCAACACCTGGCTTTACAGGCTCCTAGAGTTCCTGCTAGATTTCCTCTTCTTCAATAACCAATAGTTGAGGCCACAACACCAGACCCTGCCAGCCTGTCCAAGGTTATCACCTGGTCTAAATAGTCCCAGCTGCCTAGAGGAATGCCCAGCATCATTGGAAGAAGGCAAATGTGCTTTTTCCACTACTGGTAATGTAAGTGTCACCATCTTTACACTAATTATATCTGTGCTACTAAACTCATCTTCCATCAAATCTCATGCTCTACTACTGTCATTATTGCCTGCAACCTTTTTCCCTCAGTAGCTTTTACACACCCCAACCCATGACAACACTCACCCTGCATTCATATTGTGACGCCTACTCACTCACTTGCGACAGCTCCCCACATCCACCATCAATAATAGCAATGCCAGCGAATTTTATCATTCATAATTCCTGCCTCTGTCTCATTCCATGTATAAAACATTGAAACATAGAAGATAGGAACAGGAGGAGGTCATTCAGCCCTTCGAGCCCGTTCCACCATTCATCACGATCATGGCTGATTGTCCAACTCAATAGCCTAATCCTGCGTTCTCCACATAACCTTGATCCCATTCATACCAAGTACTATATCTAGCTGCCTCTTGAATACATTCAATGTTTTGGCATCAACTGCTTCTTTGGCTGAAGAAATGTCTCCTCATCCCTGTCCTAAATGGTCTACCCCAAATCCCCAGACTGTGACCCCTGGTTCTAGACACACCCGCCATCGGGAACATTCACCATGCATCTACCCTGTCTAATCCTGTTAGAATTTTATAAGTCTCTATGAGAAGCACCCTCATTTGTCCGACCTCCAGTGAAAACAATCCCAACCTAGTCAATCTCTCTTCATATGTCGGTCACACCATCCCTGAAATCACCCTGTTAAACCTTTGCTGAACTCCCTTGAGAGCAAGAGCATCCTTCCAAAGTAAAGGAGATTGGCCACTAGGCCAATGCTGTCCTTGCAGCACCGTGAGAATGAAAGTTTCCCATGTAGCCCAATGTGTAGCACACTATTCCAGGTGTGGTCTCACCAAGGCCCTGTATAACTGCAATAACACATCCTCACAATGAAGGACAACATACCATTTGCCTTCTTGACCACCTGCTGCACCTGCATGCTTACCTTCAGTGACTGGTGAACAAGGACACCCAGGTCCTGCTGCACACTCCCCTCTCCTTATTTACCATTTAGTAATCTTGGGCAGCAAGTGTAGCATTTGGAAAGAGAACAACCTACAATAGTTGAGAAAGATATAAAATGAATGATGTGCTATTTGGTAATTTGACTCTTCATCTCTTATGATGAGTGGTTCCTAACTTAATCCACTCCAAACAGAGCTTGGGCTAGTTTTGGAGGCTGCTCTTGACTTCTTGTGCCGTGAGCCCTTGGGCATTGACGACTATGACAAACTCCCTGGCTTTATGCCTGCGCCAAATGGTAAGGTAAGACAGTGGTAATATGAGGATGGTTTTTCTGGCTAACAGGGCCAAACATAAAAAGGCAAGTAAGGTAACAGACGACTGGAATGCTGTCAACACCCAGGCAAGATCAAAGGATTGAGCGTTATGACAGCAAGCAAAGAGCCAAGAAATACAAGCCTGGTCCATTCCATGAGTTGGGTGTGTGTCCCTGAGCACAAAATGTCCTTGACTTTTAATCATTCACAGGATGAATGGCCCAACATTTATTTTCTATTCCTAATTGCCCAGAAGGTAGTTAAGAGTCGACCACATTGCTGTGGGTCTGCAGTCACACGTAGGCCAGTTCAGGTAAGGATGGCAGATTTCCTTCCCTAAAGCTCGTTAGTGAATGAGGTGAGTTTTTCCTGACAATCTACAATGGATTCATAGTCATCAATAGATTCTTAATTTCTGGGGTTTTTTTTATTATTGAATTCAAATTCCACCATCTGCTGTGGCAGGATTCAAACCCAAGTCCCCAAAACATTACCTCAGTTCTCTGGATAAACAGTCCAGCAATACTACCACTAGGCCAATGCTGTCCTTGCTGCACTGTGAGAATAAAAGTTTCCCGTGTAGCCCAATGTGTAGCCTTGAATTGCATATGTGTCCTTTAAGCGGATTAGATGTGTGCTATAAGATTTCTCTTAGAGGCAGGCACATGTCTGATGCCCATGATTATAGGGTCTGTGATACCAGTGCACATGGAGTCTGCCCTGAGATGTTGTGTCTGGTGTCCAATATGGAGGCAACACAGCACAAGCTGCCAGGCATATACTTTGGTTTTTTTGTTGTCTTTTCATAACCTGCAGGTTTTTAGAGAGTCTGGTAAGATGAAGCCAGAATATTAATAAAGAGATAATAAAGTGTGAGGCTGGATGAACACAGCAGGCCAAGCAGCATCTCAGGAGCACAAAAGCTGACGTTTCGGGCCTAGACCTTTCATCAGAGAGGGGGATGGGGTGAGGGTTCTGGAATAAATAGGGAGAGAGGAGGAGGCGGACCGAAGATGGAGAGAAAAGAAGATAGGTGGAGAGAGTATAGGTGGGGAGGTAGGGAGGGGATAGGTCAGTCCAGGGAAGACGGACAGGTCAAGGAGGTGGGATGAGGTTAGTAGGTGCGGCTTGGTGTGGGAGGAAGGGATGGGTGAGAGGAAGAACAGGTTAGGGAGGCAGAGACAGGTTGGACTGGTTTTGGGATGCAGTGGGTGGAGGGGAAGAGCTGGGCTGGTTGTGTGGTGCAGTGGGGGGAGGGGATGAACTGGGCTGGTTTAGGGATGCGGTGGGGGAACGGGAGATTTTGAAACTGGTGAAGTCCACATTGATACCATTAGGCTGCAGGGTTCCCAAGCGGAATATGAGTTGCTGTTCCTGCAACCTTCGGGTGGCATCATTGTGGCACTGCAGGAGGCCCATGATGGACATGTCATCTAAAGAATGGGAGGGGGAGTGGAAATGGTTTGCGACTGGGAGGTGCAGTTGTTTATTGCGAACCGAGCGGAGGTGTTCTGCAAAGCGGTCCCCAAGCCTCCGCTTGGTTTCCCCAATGTAGAGGAAGCCACACCGGGTACAGTGGATGCAGTATACCACATTGGCAGATGTGCAGGTGAACCTCTGCTTAATGTGGAATGTCATCTTGGGGCCTGGGATAGGGGTGAGGGAGGAGGTGTGGGGGCAAGTGTAGCATTTCCTGCGTTTGGTGGGGTTGGAGGGCAGTGTGGAGCGAACAAGGGAGTCACGGAGAGAGCGGTCTCTCCGGAAAGCAGACAGGGGTGGGGATGGAAAAATGTCTTGGGTGGTGGGGTCGGATTGTAGATGGCGGAAGTGTTGGAGGATGATGCGTTGTATCCGGAGGTTGGTGGGGTGGTGTGTGAGAATGAGGGGGATCCTCTTTGGGCGGTTGTGGCGGGGGCAGGGTGTGAGGGATGTGTTGCGGGAAATACGGGAGACGCGGTCAAGGGCGTTCTCGATCACTGTGGGGGGAAAGTTGCGTCTGTCTCTGCCTCCCTAACCTGTTCTTCCTCTCACCCATCCCTTCCTCCCACCCCAAGCCGCACCTACTAACCTCATCCCACCTCCTTGACCTGCCCGTCTTCCCTGGACTGACCTATCCCCTCCCTACCTGCCCACCTATACTCTCTCCACCTATCTTCTTTTCTCTCCATCTTCGGTCTGCCTCCCCCTCTCTCCCTATTTATTCCAGAACCCTCACCCCATCCCCCTCTCTGATGAAGGGTCTAGGCCCGAAACGTCAGCTTTTGTGCTCCTGAGATGCTGCTTGGCCTGCTGTGTTCATCCAGCCTCACATTTTATTATCTTGGATTCTCCAGCATCTGCAGTTCCCATTATCTCTGATATTGATGAAGAGACTTGTGGCAGTAACGAGGTGTTTAACAATAAAAAATGAGCGTCAATTGACCTCTCACTGCTGCCAAATGAAAATATGGCCACATCACTTGTGAAAAACAGAAAAGATGAAATGAGATGATCTCAGCATTGAGGTGACCTCACCGCACTTGTCACCTGATTCTGCCACAAATCCCCTGTATCCCACTTTCTCACACTCCATAAGATTCCACCTTGTCCAATGTTTAGTAAGATCCTGCGAGAGATCTTAAGGTTTCGCAGAGGGAATCCTTCCAAAAATCCTGAAACAATTTGCAAAGAAGAGTGTAATCAACCTAATAAAACAAATGCGATGTAACAATTTTTGACTTAATTAATGCGTTGAAATGTTAAATTTTTTTTGGTAAATAACTTCAAATAATATCTATTTAGCTTGCTGACATTTACACATTATTCAATAGTATCTGTTCATTAATCAACACAATGTTAAAAGAGACTATTCTGCTCATCAAAGGTTATCCAGCTAGATTTTCTTGCCTGGCACTCCAGTGTCCAGTCCTAAGCATTAAAATGACTGTGGGGCATCCGTGGTGCTGGTCCAGTAGCAGAAGGAGGGTTGGGTTTTGTGTGCCAGTGTTCCAAAACCTGGACCTATTTGCTACTGATGAAGAAAGGATTATGGTTACTTGTAACAATCATGAGGAGAGTTAAAAAATAAAGAGTTAGCTTTAGCTGTCAATCTTCAGCTTGCAGTTCGCTGTATTGTTAAGGAAAGTGGGCCAGATGAAACACTCTTTTTGTACAACTGGTGGATGCAACATTGATAACAAAGTGTGGAGCTGGATGAACACAGCAAGCCAAGCAGCATCTCAGGAGCACAAAAGCTGACGTTTCGGGCCTAGACCCTTCATCAGAGAGGGGGATGGGGAGAGGGAACTGGAATAAATAGGAAGAGGGGGGGAGGCGGACCAAAGATGGAGAGCAAAGAAGATAGGTGGAGAGAAGAGTATAGGTGAGCAGGTAGGGAGCGGATAGGTCAGTCCAGGGAAGATGGACAGGTCAAGGAGGTGGGATGAGGTGGTAGGTAGGAAATGGAGGTGCGGCTTGAGGTGGGAAGAAGGGATGGGTGAGAGGAAGAACAGGTTATGGAAGTAGAGACAAGTTGGGCTGGTTTTGTGATGCAGTGGGAGGAGGGGATGAGCTGCACTGGTTTTGTGATGCAGTGGGGGGAGGGGAAGAACTGGGCTGGTTTTGGGATGCAGTGGGGGAAGGGGAGATTTTGAAGCTTTTGAAGTCCACATTGATACCATTGGGCTGCAGGGTTCCCAAGCGGAATATGAGTTGCTGTTCCTGCAACCTTCGGGTGGCATCATTGTGGCAGTGCAGGAGGCCCATGATGGACATGTCATCTAGAGAATGGGAGGGGGGAGTGGAAATGGTTCGCGACTGGGAGGTGCAGTTGTTTGTTGTGAACCGAGCGGAGGTGTTCTGCAAAGCGGTCTATCACTGATGCAACATTGAGATGTTTTTCATAAAGTTGGGTGATATAGAAAGCCTGGTCATTGTTGGCAGAGAGTAGAAGGAAGTGCATACCCACCCTTGTTCCTTGGGGACAGAAAGTCAGGTGAGGCTGTGACCTCGTTTGCATTTTGCTCGTGAGCTAAGGGCCCTGAACTGCCGATTTCTATTCTGGGAGAGAAGGCAATCCATTTGTTACATCATTGAACCAACTGTTACACAACTCTGTGTGTAAGGTTTGAATAGATTGTCTGATGTAATGGATCAATATCAGGCAATTGCAAGCAAGGGCATTAACATTGCGAGCAATAGCAGAGTTTATGTGAGGCAGCAGAAGGAGAGCCCCTGAGGCTGTTGCAATCACATGAAAGGAATGTGAAGTGGTTTGGTTCGTAATCTGTTTGTTGCTGCTACAATAAAATACTACAACATTTTACTGGTAATGAGAACAGAACTTTGTATGGAAATTTTAGCCTCGATTAGGTTATTGAACTTTCAGTCATATTTTACATCCTAGAGGGCAAACATTTGGTGTCGACATGTTAAGTCAGAGCATATCTTGCATGCAGTGCAGTAGTGCATTGTTATCTCTTTTGATAGAAATAGGACATTCCTTCTCCTCCAGGGCATTGTCAGAAAATCTGGGAACACTTCCAGTCATCATCTATTGACCTCAATTAAGCCCTACAATGGATACTTCACTTCTTTGTTAAGAGATGCAGGGTACCAAGGACTAAGAGAAACGAGAAATTGTGTATATCAGAAATCTGAACTAAAAATTGAAACTGTTATAAATGCAGATCAGGCAATTATTTCAAAAAGGATAAATTTTCATAATGGTGTCAGACTTGATTGCGTTGATGCTGGAACTCAAATTCCTGAAGTTCTGGTTTTAATCCAGGAATCTGGCAAGTATCTTTTTTTTTGTCAGGGGCTTTGGGAGCAGAGAATAAAGGATGGGTTGTAGATTATGCATTTCTGGTTCACAGAGGTGGCTACACATGTAAAAGTGTGCTTTTGCCTTCAGCCATATCCAATTCTTACTAGTGAGATGTCCAAATAGCAAATTGTGGGCTTGATACCTTTCAGAAGAAGGTTTTAACTGTAAGGAGATCTATACTATTTTGAATGAGTCGAAGGATACTTCTAAAAGAGGTAAAGAAAACTTTGGGAGATGTTAAGTGTCTTTTTAGATTGTTAACTGCAGGCAGGAATTGCATAAAAACAGAAAAAAAAAACTCAGTGGAGTTGTCAATTTGTCAAGGCTTGCAAGCCTCCCTGCCCTTTAGATTTAAAAGAAACTGTCTCTGGTCTAAAATAAAAATCAACACCTTCTATATCACTCTGTTTATTGACATAAGCCTGAATGTTATTGTTATAGAATTTAAGCTACATGATTGATTTCATTGTCATATCACTGTGGCACCTGTCAGTTTACTGTTTGACTGACAGCTCCAAGTGGTTTTAACTTCTTTGGTGTGGGGCTGTGAATAAAATTGCTTATATTTTCTACAGATTAAACAGTTGAAGGACGTTAAAGGCAGTGAATGGCTTTCAGTCAATGTGAATGTCTTTTGAAAAAGGCATGTTTTTTTAAAAAAACGAATGTCATGAAATAAAAGTCTACAATAAATCCCATGAGCGGCACCTTATTGTTTTTGGGCTAAGTCCAAAAGTGTGAGAGTTCGGAAGGAGAAAACCTGTGGTCAATGAAGAAGGAGCACCTGTCAGATCTTCTGGAAATCATGCAGCTAATTGGTTGCTGGAAAGCATTCAACCAAAATGAAGATGCATGATGAGGAGTCATACAAATGTATAGCATGGAAACTGACCCTTAGGTTTAACTCCTCTATGTTAACCAGATATCGTAACTAATCTAGTCCCATTTGTCAGCATTTGGCATATATCCATCTAAAGCTTTCCTATGCATATTCTCATCTAGATGTCTTTTAAATATTGTAATTGTATCCGGCTCCACCACTTCCACTGGCAGCTCATTCAAAACACACGCCAGTCTCTGCATGAAAACGTAGCCCCTTAGGTCCCTTTCATAAATCAGAGGGTGGCAATTCCAGAATGTAGCAGCACAGCGATGAGGACTATGGCTGCTTCTGGTACAATGCCACCTCATGGATTTGTCACTAGGCTAACAATCCAGGACCCAGGTAATGTTCTGGGGATAGATGTTCAAATCCCATCTCAGCAGATGGTGGCATTTGAATTCAATTAAAAAGTCTGGATTTAAAAGTCTAATATTGACTGTTAAACTATTGTTGATTGTAATAAAAATAGACCCCATCTAGTTCGCCCTTTAAGGAAGACCCTGCCATCCCTACCTGATGTGACCTACATGTGACTGCAGATCCACAAAAATGAAATGGCCTAGCAAATCACAATTGTATCTAAGGACAAATAATGTTAGTTCAGCCAATGATGCCAATATCCCTGAGTGAATAAAGACAAAATTCTCCAAGGATGGAGGACTGCCACCAGAAAGGTAAGTGTAACTTGAGGAAGGGTTGGCTCACCAGATGGGAGGAGCACAGAGAGAGAGGGAGAGTGGGATTAGAAACACAGGCAGTGCTTCGGATTTCAGCGACCATTCCCCACTGTCCTAGATCCTGTCACTTGAAAGACGACAGGTTGTATGAATCAAAGAAGTTTGGCTGCACTGGTTTACCAGTCAGATAAGCTGACACTCTGATGTCTTCCCTAGAGTTGAAATACATGCTGCCTGGGTGGGAGGAGGGGCTTATATGGTTATGTGTTGACCTGTCAAGGGCCTACATTGGCATTGGGTTAGGAAGGCTGAGCTTAGACTTTCAAACACCAAATATAATTCATGCAAAGACAGGAATGTGGTGGTCCACCACCATTCAGCTGAATTAAGCTCCTTTCCTACTTCTGGGGCCTGAAGTTTCAACTCTTATGTATCTATTTCATGTATTTTAGTATAGGTCCTGAGTTCTGACCATGGTGGTTAGTGAGTAAGATGGCATGGACAGTGTCTGGATAATGGGTGAGGGCTGCAAGATATGGGTTAGCATGAGTTGACATTATGCTTATACAATTAGCAGCAGGGACTTGAGTTTGATTCCACACTTGGGCAACTGTCTGTGTGGAGTTTACACATTCTCCCCATGTCTGCGTGGGTTTCCTTCGGGTGCTCCGGTTTCCTCCCACAGTCCAAAGATTGCAGGTTAGGAGTATGGGCCATGCTAAATTGTCTTGTAGTGTCCAGAGAATTGCAGTGTAGGTAAATTAGCCAAGAGAAATGCAGGGTTACAGGGATTGAGTAGTGGGTGGGTCTGAGGGGATGCTGTTCTGAGGGTCAGTGTGAACTCAATGGGCCAAATGGCCTGCTTCCACACCGCAGGGCTTCTCTGATTCTATGATAAGGCCAAGTATTGGAAGCTGATGATAACATTATAGAAGTTTAAAATATCATGAGGGGCATGGATAGGGTGAATAGTCAAGATCTTTTCCCCATGGCAGGAGTCCAAAACTAGAGGGCATAGGTTTAAGGTGAGAGGGGAAAGATTTAAATTGAACCAATGGGGCAACGTTTTCATGCAGAGTGTGGTGCACGTATGAAATGAAGTGGTGAAGGCTAGTACAATTACAGCAATTAAAACACACCTGGATGGGTGTATGAGTAGGAGGTGTTTAGAATAATATGGGCCAAATGCTAGCAAATGGGACCTGATTAATTTAAGATATCTGATCAACATGGATGAGTTGGACCAAAGGGTCTGTCTCTGTGCTGTATATCTCTATCATTCTATAGGGGTAGAGGGGAAGAGGTTGGTATGGGGGTGTATAAAGACACATGAGGTGGGTGGAGGTGCTTCGTTTACTATCGAAGTTGTGAAAGGTGGGTAGAGAGTATGAAGGCCTATGGAGGTTGATGGGGGTCATGAGGTAGCAAAGGTTAGCTTAGAAAGGACACTGGGAAGGTGGGATATACGGTGGCATGGATGGAGTTATGAGTATTGAGAGCCAAAGAGCTTTTTTTATTTAGTTTGTGCAGGTGGGATGAAATCCTAGATCACTCAACCATACCCAATAGCCCCTGTGGCTGCCTCCACCCTGTTTCTTGGGAGTGGTGAGCTCAAATCCTTTTAACAGTTGTTTCTTGAAACTAGAATATCCAGAACCAAAACAAGAACATCTGGCACATTCTCTTCTGAGTATGAATCAAAAATTCAGGTCGACATTTCAGGTTCTGATGAAAGATTTATTAACTTGAACTGTGAACCGTGTGGTGGCATAGTGGGACTGTTACTGGACTAGTCATCAAGTGAGCTGTCTAATGAGTTGCGTATGTGGTTTAAAACTGCACACTGATGGTTGAACTTAAGTTCTGGTAATAAGTCTGGATTTTTTTTTTAAAAAATCTAGCCTCAGTAATAGTTACCATGACAATTAACATTGATTGTCTTAAACAGTCCTTTGGAGCACCATTTGGGAAAAGAAATCTGCCATCCTGACCTGGTCTGGCTTACATGTCACTCAAGATCCACAGCAAAGAGATTGACTCTTCAATTGCCTAGCAAGCCACTCAGCTCATGGACCATTCAGTATTGACAACAAGTGCTGATCTTGCCAGCAACTCCCACATCCGATAAAAGAATAACAAAGAACAAAAATGGTGCTGTCTAACCTGCAGAGCATTTCCACGATTGTCTGTCTTTGTAGCAGATACTGATGTCTGGTCTGCCTGAAATAACCCTGCATAGCAATCTTGTATCGACCCAACAATGAAATTCATGATAATATTAGAAACATAATTCATACTGATGGCAACTTCATGCAGATTGCAAGGGGTGAATGACATCATTGCTGTACCTATTGTACACCCATTTTAAGGACAAATCGAAAATTCCTCCCTCTGTCTCATTACAGATTAAACATTCCACTGTCAGGGTTGCTCTTGAGGCATTGCAACAATCTTTTTTGTTTAGACAGAAGCTAGTTTGAATTGTGTACACACTGTTCATTCCCAGGCTAGTACTATGGAAGTTACCTTATACTTACTGCCTGTATTTTTGTGAGTGAAAATGTCACAACACTTCAAGTTTTGTCAGCAGCAATACAAGGTGGTGACATGTCTTTACATATCATCTCAAAATGTAAAACAAAATCATGTAAAGATAATGCAGAGAATAATAATTAGTCAGGATGGATTAAAAATGTATACAAATCTAAACTGGTTTTCATTCAACCTGCACAAAACCATCCCACTTATCCATATCCCATATAATGTGCCAGTGCTTGTCTTTTTTCCTTTTGTATCTCTTTACAAAAATGTAATCAGTATCTCAGAGGAACTGATTGTAAGGCATGGGGTGTGGGGGTGGTGGATACTAGTTGTAAATAAAAGCATAATTTAAAATCAGAGATGCAGTGTTGTGGTGGAAATGTAGCCAGGAAGGTATAATGTCATTGAAAATAACCTGCTTTTTCTGAAGCACCAATATGCAACTTACTATGGAAACATCCTGGGGATAATGGGATATACATGAACAATTCTTTTTCACAACTCCAGAGATCATCTTAAGGGTGATGAGAAACCTGCTTACTACTGAAAATGTACCTCACTGAGAGTCACAGGATTTAATTAATGTGGAGAAATCTATTTCAGTTTATTATAACAACTTCTGGAGATAAATTTAAATATTACATGTAGTAAAGAACTACAGACAAATTTGAGACAATTGAGCATATCTCATCCTGACATTCATATCAATATCCCTTCCCCCTCCCTCATGCAGACATGCAATCATCCATAAAAGACTGTAGAACACAAGCCCCAGTTATGGCAATTTAAGAAAAATAAACTTCAGGAAATTCCTAGTTTATGCTATTTTATTTTTTTCAATTTCATTGCAAATAGTTAAATTTGATTGATTTATTGTCAAGAATACCAAAGTACATTGAAAAGCTTTGTTTACAAGCAGTACAGGCAGATTATAGTAAGCAAGGAATGTACAGATCAAAATGACTTAGACAGAGTTACAGGTTACATTGCACAAGACGTGTGCTAGGCAAGATCAGCATTAGCAAGATCAATCATTATTTCAGGTTAGCGAGTCCTTTCATAAGTGTAGTAACAGCCGGGAAGAAGCTGTTCCTGAACATGCTCATGCCTGTGTTCAGGTTTCTGTATCTTCTGCTTGATGGAAGAGGTTGTAGGAGATCATTACCGAGGTGAGATGGGTCATTGATGATGTTGGCTGCCTTTTCACAGCAGTGAACCATGTAAATAGAGTCCATGGAAGGAAGGTTGGCTTCCGTGATGGTCTGGGCTGTGCACACCACCTTCTGTAGTTTCTTATAGTCCTGGGCAGAGCAGTTGCCATAGCAGGCCGTTATGCACCCAAACAGTATGTTTTCAATGGTGCATCTGTAGAAGCTGGTGAGGGACGTTATGGACATGCCAAGTTTCCTGAGCTGCCTAAGGGAGAAGAGGCGTTGTTGTGCTTTCTTGACTGTTGCATCTACGTGGGAAGTCCAGGACAGTTTGTTGGTTATCGTGACTCCAAGGAACTTGACGTTCTCTACCCTCTCAACTTCAGTTCCATTGATGTAGATGGGGCATATGTTTTCATCCTTTCTTTCTGAAATCAATGATCAGTTTTTTAGTTTTTCCAACGCTAGGACAACGATTGTTTTTAATGCACCCATATCACCAAGCCCTCTGCCTCCCTTCTGTATTTTCATTCGTCGCTACGCTGGTGTTGTCAGTGAACTTGTATTTGGCATTCATTGGGAATTTGGCAACACAGTGATAGGTATAAAGGGCGTACAGGAGAGGACTGAGGATGCATCCTTGGGGGGAGTGTTATTGTGAAGGAGGTGCGGTTACCTATCTTCATGATTGCCGTCTGTGTGTCAGGAAGCAGAGGGTTGAGTTGCAGAGTGTGGACTCGAGACCAATGTCACAGGGTTTTGAGATCAATCTGGATGGGATAATGGTGTCAAAGGGGAAGCTGTGGTCAATGAGCAGGAGTCTGATATAGGTGTCCTTGTTGTCCAGATATTCTAGGTATCAGGGCAGGGCTCGGGATATGGCATCCTGTGTGGACCTGTTACTTGTAGGGGATCGAGGCAGCTTGGGAGACTAGAGGTTACGTGGGCTGTGACCAGTCTCTCGAAGCACTTCATGATAATTAAGGTCACAGCCACTGAGCAGTAGCTATTAAGGCTCATTGGATGTGTTTTCATAGGTACAGGGATGATGATGGTCTTCTTGAAACAGATAGGGACTTTGGCTTGTATGAGGAAGCGGTTGAAGATGTAAGTAATACTTCTGCCAGTTGGTCTGCACAGGATCTGAGTGCTCAGAGACACCGTTCGGGCCCATCGCTTCCCTTGCATTGACTCCCTGGAAGACCAATTTGACGTCTGCAGCAGCGATGGAGGGAACAGGTGTGCCCAAGGCTGTCAGGCCAGGCATTGCCATGCTACTGGTATTCTGCTCAAACAAAGCATAGAAAGTATTGAGTGCATCAGGAAGGGATGTGTCTTTGTCTGCTCTCTTGCTCTGCTTCATTTTGTATCCTGTTATCGTTCTGACCAATCAGATATTACAAAATAAGAACTGATATGAAAATACAAGGGAGAATTCTGAAAACAACGTCATAAAAATAGGTGCAGGAGCAGACTATTTCTACCCAGCACTACTCTCTGAGACTAGTTCCATCATTTGGTAAGATGATGGCTGATTTGGTTGTAACCTTGACTCTGCTCTCCTGCCTTCTCACCATAACCTTTGACTCACTTGTCAATCAAAACATCTGGCTAGTTCTGCGTTGAATATATTCAATGACTGGGGCTATAGAATTCCAAAGAGTTATGAACCTCTGAGAGAAGAGGTTCCTCCTCATCAATTCTTTCCATTGCTGGGTCCTTCAATGATTCTCCATTTGTAAATCCTTGCTGTGCACCATTTCAATTGCTGCTAGCGAGGAACTGCCTTTCAAAGAACTACTATAGTGTGGAAACAGGACTTGTAGCCCAACAAGTCCACACAGAATCTCTAAAGAGCTTCCCATGCAGATCCCTATAATTCTGCATTTCCCATAACTAATCCACCTAATCTACACATCCCTGGACACTATGAGTAATTTGGCATTGCTAATCTACCTAACCTGCACCTCTTTAGACTGTGGGAGGAAACCAGGGCATCCAAAGGAATCCCACACAGACACAGGGAGAATGTGCAAACTCCACACAGGCAATTGCTCAAGGAATCAAACCTGGGTCCCTGGCGTTGTGAGACAGTAGTACTAGCCACTGAGCCACCATGCCATTCACTTTGTGTGCTGCACATTGCTGAGGTAGGGAATTTGACACGTCACCTCACCAACAGGAATCTGGAGGTCCTGGTGAATGGGATGGTGGAAAGAAGATCTAAGCTCTTTCCTGATTACCGCAAGAGGGGACTCAAAGAACTGTATCCTGTTGGCTTGCTCTAAGATTGACACTTAGATCAGTGCAGTGTCAATGGTCTGAAGGAACACCCAGCCTGTAGGAAGAAGATAAATGACATTCTGCAGTCCATGAGGGTCAATGTCATTACCTTCTCTTTGCATCTCACACTCACTCTACTTCTGCTGCTGCACCCAACTGCCACCAGGGGTCATGGGCTACCCCTATCGCAATTACAAGCAACATTTTCCCTCCATCGTGCTCACACATCCAAACCCTCAAACTGCTATCACTTCATGCCATTTGTGCTGCCTACTCAGTTAATGGACCACTTCACCACCTTCTCGCCCACCTGCATCAGCACTAACAGCAGTGACAACCACTTTCATCTCACTCAATCCTTCCTCTTCTGTCATTCCTATGGAAAACAGTTCACAAGAGGGCACAGAGGGCAAATACAGGTGGTGGGGTGCCCAATATTTGTCTCCTCACCCTGTATGATGAGAGCATCTTTGCCCCAATGGGAGAGGATAAAGGCAGCTCAGGTGAAGATGCTAAGACTTCCACATCTTGACAACTAAAAAACATTGTCAAATACTCTGCTGTTCTCCTATTATCACCTCTGTGAATATATTCAGAACATGCCCAAATTTCTACCCCATAGTCACAATTCATTCTCTTTCTTGTTTCTACAGGTGCCAGCAATATCACCACACTCTCCATCCTGAAGAGACCAATTCTTCCAGCTAACACCTCCTTTTCTACTCTGAGGAAGAAGACAGAGAACCTTCAGAGGTCCTGTACCCTCCATCTGCTCCGAGACTGATTCCTTGATGGGTACTTTAGCCAGATTAGAGTCTATCACTCACATGTCTCTGCAGCTGGGTCAAGGAAGAAATGTCTCAGGTCACTGTTACTCAGAGAACTGCCAGAGACCAGGTGCCTGCTCAGCCCCAGGCAGATGACCCATAGTGTCAGCCACTAATAACTTCAGTCACATTATGACCCTTGTTGCCAGCAGTGGGAAGAGGTATTACATTGCAGATATGCTGTAAATCATGATATATCATTCTGAATGCTGTCTCTAAACAGAGTATAGTCCCACTGTCCCTCTCTCATCTGCATGCCCTTCCATGGAAAATAAGCGATTGTTGCTCTCCTGCATCAAAAGGCAATAATAACCGCAAGCTCTACATGAAGAGGTTACTCCACATCTGCTGGAGGTTGATGCTGCTTCTGGATTTCCAGACAGATGCGTTCTTAGTCCATTCTTATGGATGCTTTCAGTGCAGCACCCACAGAGGTAACAGCAGTTTCTGTGCCTCAATCCATCAGGCATGGTTTCAATGAGCCTATGTGGGAAATATGAGAAACAAAGCAGCTTCTCAGTAATGTGATCATTCAGCAGTCACAACACACATGAATAGCATTTAAACAGTTTTCTCAATACATTGAGTTATGGAGTCTTCTGTCAGGAAGGACACAATAAGGTGCCTCTACATAAATTATTAACTTGATTTGGATGTATGTTGTGCTAGCCATTTGATCCATGCACAGTAACAGATTGTATGTGTAGTAGCAAGAATGAAAACCTCTGCCCCACCTCCAACCCCCACATTGCCCAAGAAAGGTAAGGTTGCAGGTAGGATAATAGTATAGCTATTTATAAGCAAAGGTGTGAAGTGATCAGCTTGTGTAGGCTGTAGCAACTTGGACTTTGATTGTGAATTTTGTAACAGAGGTGAATTGTTGTAGCTCACCTGATATTACTTCTGATTCTTGGCCATTACTTGAATGAAATTGCAATCATGATTTATAAGGTCAGGACTGCTTATGGTCAGAATTTCTAATCATCACAGTTGGTCAATGCATAAAGTTCAGATATTGAATTATGTGATATCAAATATCTTTGACCTGTACTGTGTGAGTGTCTGCTTAATGCTCTTGCCCCTTGAAAGGCGTCACATTGCTCACAATAAGAATCCATTTGCTTACAAGAAAAATTACTCCATCCACTCCAGGGGGTGGCAGTCATTTTTAATGCTGATTGCCACTTCGCAATTTGGATGAGGATGGAAAGCAACACAGGTAGTACTTCACCAGGTGAGTTGCAGGTCAGCATCTCCATTTAGATGCCTCCCAAACTTCCACATTTTTTCTATCCTTGCTCTCACCGTCAACTTGATTGGCTGTGATCTTCGTTACATTTCATCCAAACTCTTTTATTCAATTGCTCATCTCCCTAATTACCCACCAATTTCCAGGCACAGTTATGTTGAACATGCACTATTCCTCAAGCCAGGCTGGTTTTGATCATATTGAGCACCCTGCCACAGTGCTGCATGTCCTTCATGCTCTACTGTCCTCCCTCTTATAAAGTGAATTACACCACCACCTCTACTTTCACAACTATTATCTCTGCTGTACTCCAGCTTGCTGCCTTTAATCACCACAATTGACATCCCCAAGAATCCCCACTGCAGATGGGGGCCCCTGTTAATCCCCCTTAGTTTCAATGAACTGACTCACTGTGCATACCATCCAACAGACTGACATGGAAAGCCAGCCCAACTGATGAGTAACTAGATCCCTGGATATCTCTCTGCAGCTGCCTGACTCACTTACCACTATTCCCTGGACTGGTTGTACCAGACCTCCAGAACTGACAGTGGCACACTCCCTGGGTTGTAATGATTTAGAATCCTGGATTCCAATCAGTCCAAGTGCCTGAGTGACCACATACAAGCTACTGGACTAAGATAAAATAATGCCTCCTGTTTACTATATCTACTCCCTAACAACAGTACCTCTTGACTTGACTCCCATAGACTTTGAGAGAGACATTTGGCCGAAGCATGTTTAGTGTGCTGTGTAAGCTTCTCGCACATACTGCAGATATGATGTTGACATAGCACAGTGCTGTACAGCAACATGTCCACCCCATTGACTGATCACTGCTGACTAACACGGTAAGCTGCCTTCTGTTGTGTCTGCAGTAAATGGCAAGGCCTGGCAGAAGTACTGTGAGGCTGTTAGTTCTTAATGAGGCAGCAAAGTGCAAAAAGGCAAAGCAAGGCAGATGCTGTGAACATCCATGTAGGTGCAAAATGAGGGAGTGTTAAGAAAGCAAGCGAAGAGTGCGATAACGCAATCTGCTCGGATGCATGAAATGATTGCCTGACCTTGGGTGCAAAGCACCTTGGCAGCAGCATTGCAATGTAAGGTGTCAATCTGCTTCAAAGTGCAGTACTGAAGTGGCGAATGATATTCAAAGTGAGCCATAGATGTGCTGTGGTGAGATGGGAAGGCCAGTACATGTCTACTGCCAATTTCCGTGGCCAAAGAAGGCAGGCATCATTGGCCATGGAGTAATGTTGGGGACTGCTGGCCAATGTGGAGGCCCAATGGAACAAGTAGCAAGCTAGAGCTGCCTGCTCTGACATTCAGGAATTGTCACTGTCTAATTTCTCTCCACTGCCCACGAAAATAGCAAACTGCATTTAAATAAGACAAGATTAGGTTATAATGAGATGTTAATGCATGCAAACAGGCCTCACTGCTTCCGAATGGGATTCTCATTTCAAACCTTGGATGTCAAGAATCTCGTTTTTCCCAGCTTGCCAACTTTTCCCAATTGACTTGACATTGACAGCATTGTTCAGGGGCTGGGTAAATTCTGCCCTGTGTTTTTAAACTGTACCCTCCAGTTCTAGATTCCTTCACAAGGGTAAACATCACCTGATCACTTACCCTGTTAAGCCCCCATAAAATGTTATGTATTTCAATAAGGTTATCTGTCATGATTTGAAACTCCAGTTTGTACAAGCCCAATCCAGTCAAACCTTCCTCATAAGACATTCTAGGAATGAGCATCTGAGCTCCTTTCAATGCATTTCATTTAACTGATATTAATTTGCACCAGGAATATTTTAATCCCAAATCCTGGAACACTTTTGATTTTTGATTCTCAAATATTTTTAGTGTATTTATGTTGATGTGAGGTCTGTTTTATAAATGCTTGCCAGCAAGGATAAAATGATTAGATTTAGAAAGTTAAGATTGAATATTGTAGAACCAGGGCAATGCTATTGAATGACTACGGTGGCAAAATACACACTGGAATATTTGAATGACTGTTTGTAGTGGTTATACTTATCTAATAATGAAGGTGGATCAAAGAAGATCCTGCAAGCATATCAGATACACCATAAACACTTTGCTCCACTCATTCATCTTAAGTTCCCATTTATACAGATTCAAGCTATTTTGTTCCTAGTGGCTCGATGGGCTGCCATGGTGCAGTCAAGCACTGATTGTTGCATTCAGCATGATGGCTGTGTAATTACAACTGCAGCTCTCCAAACCACACTGTAAAGTAGGCCCACCACAGCTTGCCATTGTGTCTAATTATCCTCTATGATACTTGAGATGAATTTTGATGGCCTATTTTTCCTATTTTTTTCACCCTTCCCTTACTATTTAAAATGAAATTTTCCATTAGCAAGTGACTTTAAGTGAGCTGGAGGTGATGACTCAACAGGATGGCCTACCTTCAGACTTATATCAGTTGAAACCAAAGTTATCCATTAATCTACTTTGGTTCTCTTAAATTTAGCAGACTTTTATTTGAAAGAGACCACATTGCATATATAACATATGTTCCAAATGAATTTGTGACCTTACCTTCAATTTAGTGTTAAACAATCTTATAATATTGTGCTGGAGTAAATCTTTAAATCTTAAACTCCTGCAATGAGCATTAATATAACTTTTAAAATAAATATTTTTTGTAACAATATCACACATATTAAATATAATTTTATAGAAATAAGATAGAAGTAGGTCATATTAAACATTGATGTGTTATCAAAATATCTTTGCTCATTATTTTTAATTAGAATGTCTTGCCTTGACTTTGTCAATAATTTACCATTTTTCCTACAGATGAGAATAGATATTGCCAAAGGTTCTAGATGTTTACGTGCATGAGAACTTACATGAGAGTGAGCCATAAAGCCTCTCAGCTGGAAGAAATTTGTGTCTTAAAAATAAACCTTCAAATCAGCAAGCCCCAACTGAAATGTACAAATAAGCTAACTACAGCACTTCTGGGCCAGTTGTGTTGCAATGCAGTGTGGTTAAGTCATTGCTGAAAAGTGCCGCAGTAGCCTTGATGTAGTGCAGTATGTCTAGGACGTGTCTAGTGTTGACATTTTATTTCCCAGTTATAAGCCCGTTCTTTTTGGAGAGTATTGCAATGTGAATTTAGGTGCGGTGGTATTAAACATGAAGAGGCCCCATTAACCGAAAGTAAATAATTTATTTGGAGCTTGGCTTTCTGCTATTTTCACTTCAGCATTATTCCACAGAAATTTTAAAATGGAAATGTAAAGTAGATTTCTGTAAATATCTTGTATAATTCCACATATACATACACTATGCAGCAATAACTGCAACAAAATTTCACTTTAACTGTGACGGTGTCCACAATAAAAGCTGAACTAATATCATGAAAGAAGATTCAGTTGATCTTGTGTTAAGTGCTAAAATGTGTTAGCATATCAGTACTGCAGCACAAATAAGCAAATAAATAATGTATTTGACCTTATTATTGACTATTATGTCAATGGTCTACCGCTGAAAGCAATTACCTAAGTAGGAAATATATATGCATATGTATGTACATTCCTTGTGAGACAAGCATTATGAAAAATCATTTTATGAATTTACTGCTTGAAACCATTTTTTTCAAAGTCAGAAGTCACATTCAAATCATTTGAAATAACATTCAAAAATGGCTGAAGATTTTGCACCACTATATCTTCTACACATCAAAGTCATTGAAATGGAAACTACTGTCTGCAAAGGAGCAATTGCCTTGAAGGATTCTGGATGAAGGCCGTCTCCCATCCCATTAGCAAAGGATCCAGATAAACTGGGTTATCATCTACATGGACACAAATCATTAGATATAACTACTTGTATAATGGGACTCTGGCAATGAATGGAATTTGTCCAGACAGCATCTAACCATATTAACCTGGCACCTGGCATTCACCATGCCACAACCATATTAATCTAGTTAGGAAGACACTTCTTTTTTATTCACTCATGGGACATGGGCGTCCCTGGTTGGCCACTATTTATTGTCCATCCCATGTCACATGACAGTTAGCTAATCTTTTGTGTGTTTAAGAACCTGTTTTCACTGCAGACCAGGACAAGCATATGAGACTGTGAAGAAGTAAGAACCCTATTTGGGCCTCAATCTCGTTCCATACGAACTTCAAGTTTTCAGCATTGTCCTTTTTTTATATTGATCTGTGTCATAGGCAATTTTTTAAAAACAAATTCAAACCAACAGCTGCCACTCTTAAAAAAATAAATAAATCATCTTTCTTCAGATGGACCAAGTCCACTGAATGGCCAAGTTTCAGGAGTCATATGCACTTTATTTTTACTAGACTTTAAATTACTTCATCTATCCTCCCACTCTATAATCTATTCTCATGTACGTGTACATTCAAGCATATGACTTAGAAACAGGAGTAGGGCCATTCAGCCCCTGGAGTCTGCTGCACCTTTCAAGGATCATGTAATCTGGTTATAACCTCAAATCCAAGTTCACTTCTATCACAGATAATGGGAACTGCAGATGCTGGAGAATCCGAGATAACAAAGTGTGGAGCTGGATGAACACAGCAGGCCATGTAGCATCTTAGGAGCAGAAAAGCTGATGTTTCGGGCATCAGAAAATTTTCTGATGACCCGTCTAGGCCGAAACGTCAGCTGCTGTGCTCCTAAGATGCTGCTTGGCCTGCTGTGTTCATCCAGCCCCACACTTTGTTATCTCGCTTTTATCACTGATAACCTTTCAACCCTTTGTGCGATCTTTGCAAGTTGGAGTTTTAAAAATATTTTATCTTGGGCTGAGTTCAGCACAAAATCTATGACTTTCTTATTAAAATCTTCAGGAAACCCATCTTTTACAATAACAGCATGTAAACAATTAAACACTGAATGAATCGGCAAGCCAATAATTAAAAAAAAACTTATGGCAAAGTAAGGAATGGGGAATGAATGGAGCTATCCTAAGGTATGAGTATTTGTATGAACATTTATATATAGCATAAAATTCAAATTGAGTCTACTTGTCTGCAAGAAAGTACTATTAATATAGAACGTATAACAGTAGGTATTGCATTTTTAACCAAAACTATATCTCGTCTTTCCAGCACCAATCATCCAAAACTTTGTTGTTTCTTTCGGCCGATGGATCACTGATTTTTTTTGCGCTTTCTGGCTCCCTTATTGTACATTCTGTAAGCACAGTGTCATCCAGGCGCGCCAGTATTATCAGCATTTGTGGCATTTCAAGAAATGATCAGCCGAACTAAAGTTTTCCTGCTGTGTTTCCACTTCTGTAAGAGGCTACTGTAAAGTAAGGCATCTTTGAACCAGAGTGAGACCTTTTTTAAATATTTCAAAAACAAATTATGTAGGTTTCTTTTCCTCAAAGTTAATCCACAATGTTTTGTTCATTCCTTGGCAATGATTTACTTTGGTTCTAGGAACATACACAAAATATTATTCTTTAAACTCAAACATTGATTGCGTATGTGAGGATTTGAAAATATTCTGTGTAATGTGTGTTTTATGATATGGAAGAGGATTGTAAAGTTGATTTGTTCTGCTTCACTTTAACTGATTAATTGAACATGGGAAAACACGGCATGGTGAGTTTAGCTAACTGTATAATATTTTATTTAGTTACATGAACAAAATGGCTAAACAATATATCTCTAATTTTAATATTATCAAACTAATAATTAAGAAAACCTATTTGTCTGTCGGTTTACGCCTCACAAACAGAGGCGATTCCATGACGATTCTTTATCTTCTTTCAGAATGGTATCATCCATTTTTCCCCTAATATGCGCAGATGTAATTCATTTAAAAAAGGCTTGACGAAGATTACAAGCTATTTCTTAGGGGCCACATTGACACAGTGCTTACAAAGTAGCTACCAGTCTCAGATCAGCAGGTACAGTATTGGGGTCAGTGAGCTTTTGTTTTGTAATTGAGATAATGGGAACTGCAGATGCTGGAGAATCCAAGATAATAAAATGTGAGGTTGGATGAACACAGCAGGCCAAGCAGCATCTCAGGGGCACAAAAGCTGACGTTTCGGGCCTAGACCCTTCATCAGAGAGGGGGATGGGGAAGAGGGTTCTGAAATAAATAGGGAGAGATGGGGAGGTGGACCGAAGATGGAGAGAAAAGAAGATAGGTGGAGAGAGTTTAGGTGGGGAGGTAGGGAGGGGATAGGTCAGTCCAGGGAAGACGGACAGGTCAAGGAGGTGGGATGAGGTTAGTAGGTAGATGGGGATGCGGCTTGGGGTGGGAGGAAGGGATGGGTGAGAGGAAGAACAGGTTAGGGAGGCAGAGACAGGTTGGACTGGTTTTGGGATGCAGTGGGAAGATTCCCCTCCACCCCATCGCCCTCTCTGATGAAGGGTCTAGGACCGAAACGTCAGTTTTTGTGCTCCTGAGATGCTGCTTGGCCTGCTGTGTTCATCCAGCCTCACATTTTATTATCTTTTGTTTTGTAATTGCTGGGATCTGTGATTCTTTTGATCAAGCGAGTTATGTACACGCAGCCAACGGCGGGTCATGCGGTCCGGAGACATGAGTCAAGCACTCTATCTCCTCACCTCGTCCAAACACAATGAGCCCCCTAAAGCCCCGGACCCTGATATTCCAGCTCTCCCAGACCCTGCATCTACATTCATACGCAGGCTTCATCACCAAGATATTACATTTCAAACCTTTGGATAATGCGGTGTGAACATTTACATCAACACCGTGTATTTATAATTTGTCCAGAAGTCCATGGGATAACCGAGCACTTCATAACTTTGCTTGAACCGCGTTAAGTTTCACTCAGAGTAGCAGAGATTAGCCCTTCCACATAGCTCAATATATAAGCAAAGTGCATTTTTCTGACAGGTATATTTTTGTATATTCAACCACAGAATTTAAAAATTCCGCAAGTCTATGTAATCAAATATTTGAGTCGTGTCTTCGGATTTACACCCGTGACCATTTGTGTAAACGCAATTAAATTTTTCACTTCCGGCATAGAATTGTTTCGTTTTATTTATTATTTTAATTTCCATCTCTAACAATTATTATTTGCATACATTGGAATGTCCTTCATTTTACAACAAAGAATGATCATCTTTAGGCGATGCGATATACTGGCAGGTTAGGGTTAATGAAAGCTTTTAACGGGATAACTAAAAGCTGCTTGGCTGTGAACATGAGCAGGTGACATTTATTGCCTAGTGCGCAGAGACTAGCAGCTGACATCAGCAAAATTTAAAATAGCAAAATACCACTGAATTTTGATGCTGTTGCAGCTTCTCTTTTCCTTTGCCTCTTCAATCCAAATACGTTGCCATTTGGCTCTTGAAAATAATTGTTGGGCAAAACAAATGGATTTTTTTAGTTGTGTATGGGTTGGTGGGTTTTAGCTTCCTGAGGTTCAATACACACTGCTCCATGTATACCCTTCAAAAAAATGATAATAGCAGTTTGTTAAACGGCATGCCTACGTTGGTTAAATAGTAGTATTTGTGCCTATGTTCTTTCATCTAGCTCAGACTTTTAACATAACATGCATTCATCTTTATCAAACGTTGAATGCGCTGAAGATGGTGCATGAACAAGATGAGTTTCCCAGCAATACAAATATGTTAAGTCTATGGGAAATTTATATAATTTAGATACAGGGCATTTTCAGGATCAACATTATTTTCCTTTGAAATTACAAAATCTGATTATTCAACTCTGAGAAAAGTGCAAATTTAAAAGTCTGTCATTGTAATGAGATGTCTAGTTTTATCATGTTGATACTAGAATTTCACAGTTTGTGTTTTTTATGATCGGACTATAGGTCGCTATTTGTGACGGGTAAGTAAATATAACGGAGGCATTGATTTCTGTGTTACATTTAATGAAGTTGAAATTAATTTTTTTGTAAAAGACCAGAAGAATATTGAATTAAAATAGCATATTTTTATCCATACTGTGTTTCTACAAAGTACATTTCCACAGGAACAACAGTAGTGTCATTTTCTTCACAGCACAATGGGTAAGATATATTACAGTTATGTGAGAAGCTCCCAGTAGGCACCGACCTGCCTGCTTATTTTCACGACTTCAATGTATTTCCTATTTTTCTGACTTTTCATGACTGTACAGCATGTTCAGAAAAAATTCTGTAACTTCCTATTGCATTTTCACTGACACATCCTACACTACTCACAGCATTAAACTGTTAGCACACAAACAGCACAACTTGTATATCTGCAAGTGTCCCAATGCTTTTGCATATTAAAGTTATTTCAGTATTACGTGCATGAAGTGAATGCAAAAAAGGCTGGTGTACCTTTATGAGAGAAAATAATTATCAATTAAGTGACAACAAAATCAAATGCAAATTTCCAGCAAACAAGACCTGCAGTCAAACTGAAAGCAGTGGAGAGCTAGTGAGGGATTAATTATTAATGCAAGAAGACATCTTACAAGCATTTAAATGGTTGTGAATTGCTGGTGTAGTCACATTTGCAAACATTTCTGCCGGCTGTTGAATGAAGCTGTAATGGCCGACATGCCAGCACACTGCAGTATTAAGTAGGTTTGAGCTGACAATAAAGGTCAAAACAATCAATGTGAGCATTTAAATCAATGTAAGTGATGTACAATACTCATTTTCCTATGATTATCCTGCCACAAAAAGAACAATTTTTCATAATCCATTTTCCAAGTTATAGATGGAACTGTGCGATTTGTAATTTTGTGGGTTGGATTAAAATAATGAGGTCACAGTAAAACATCACACTCCTCCTTGTGCTGTTGTGATAAAATAAATCTTATAAATTGAGATTTTAAATATTGTACAGTGAACAGCATGCTGTGTTGAGCCAGCTTAATGCTAAAACATTCTTAAAGCAGAAAATAAAATATAAAACTCCAATAATTTGATGGTGAAGAACAAGTAAACAAGAAAATATGAATTAGAAGCCATGTGCAATATATTTTCTCCATTTGGATTTATTGTGATTTACGATAATACATTTAGAAAGGTAAAAAAGACATTTGGGAGTGGATGCTTCAAGGTTTATAAGATATATTATCTTCATTTTGATACCAAATGATTGGTACAGGCACCGTTATTGCAATTTGTGTCTTGTAGATGTCTGAGCACTTATCAGGTGATTCTAATGTACTTTAGGAAAAAGAAAATAAATTTTCTAAGTGTATGTAACAGATATGCTTATTGATTGGCTGATAACAACAGTACACATTAATGATGAACCTATGATTTAGCACTGACCCTAGGAGGAAGGAAAAATAAATCTCATTGATAACTAAGTCTACAGATCTCTACAATGATATGAATCAGTGACTGGTATTATTGTATGGCATTGCCCAGTGCTTACTGCTAATGATGAACCACTGTTTAACTTGTTGGTAATTGACCTGTACTTTCAGATCATTTTGAAAGGAAAAAAAGTGCATTCTTTTCAAAAACATGTTGAAATCCACTCAGAAATTATTTGGTCATAGGAATATTTATGTTTGCTTGACTTTTACATCTACAAGACAATGTCTGTTCATGGTGTGTATTTTTAAAGGACATCTTTGTAGTTTTTCCACCTTCTCAACTAAGTGCAACGTACTTGAAAAATATTTGAGATCATGCTTTTAAATAATTAATGTTCACTTACTGACAAGATTAAAAGCAAACCTGCATTTATATAGCACCTTATTGATTCGTAAGAATATTGACAGCTACTTCACATCCAGAAAATTGTTTTTTTTTGAAGTGCTATTAACTGGAAGCTGATTTTTCTTTCACAGGATCCAACAAACAGCATAGAGACAAGTGGCCAGTTAATTAGTTTTTGGAGGCACCACCCGGAAAAAGTAACTGTTGTTTCTTCAATAGGAACATGATAATTTATATTTTTCCTTCTACCTGAATGTACAAATTCAGCTGAAATTTAACTGTTCATCAAAATGACACCCCCTCAAAAGATGCTGCAATCCTCATTATCCCTTTTAGTATGTGTGAGATTTGAATTAGTAAAGTTGTAATCTCCTTTAATTAGAAAAAAAGAAATGTTTGCACTGCGTAATATATTTAAATAAATTGGTGTATATTTTATCATTGATTTTAATTAAATCTTTTGTGTTGTACCAGTTGATTTGGTTCCAAGGTTTCCAATAAAGCACAAGAGAGTATTCCATTTCCTGGCCTTTGTTTTGTTTTATTTTCCGTTGCAGATACTTATTAAAAGTTTTCAGGATATTACTTATATTAATAATCAAATAGAAGGTGATTGTGATCAAATGAAATTAGCAGTGAATACCTGTGTCCATTTACTTTTACCTGTTACCGCATGTGATGGAACCGATTTGGTGATCGTTTTTAATTTTGGTTAGAGAATACACTAGAAAACATCTTAGTAACAAGAAAAACAAGTGAAATTTTAAAGAGTGTACAGCTTTTCCATCCATGTTTATCAGATTAATCTGCACCTATTAACTTTGTTTTGGATAGAGTTAATCCGACTGTTTGCATTTGGGATAAACATACAGCATTGAGGGACATTAGTTTTGTAATTGTACTTAGATTATTTTAGTTTGTAAATACTGATATAAGTTACAGGAAAATCATTTTTGCAGAAAACTAGCTAAATCCACTGATGTAAATTAATTTTACCTAACTTCTTGTGTTTAGGGAAATTGTATTTTCAAATGTCTCCAATTTGCATGTCAAAATCTAACTTGGCAGCTATAAATATTTGATAATCTAAACTGACATTTTCACATGATAAGAAGAATGTTCGTTCATTCATGTATGCTCTACCCAAAGGCAAGGCCATGTCCCACTGTTGAACCTTCATCCTGTACCATTCTAAGGACATCTTATAATCAGTGCTGGTTTGCTATGGCCCTTCATTCCCAGAGGCAAGTCCCAGGTCTGCAACTGGAAGCGCACAGTTAGCACGATTGAGTGGGACACACTAAACATATAGCCAATTTGGTTAACTTGCTCAAAGTAGAATGCAAATATTTTAAAGTACCAGGTTAAGTTGACTACTTTCGATGCAATTCATGATCTAGATGTAAATTATGCCCCAAACTGCTTCAGTTTTGAGAAGTTCTTCTTCATAAATTTAATTGCATGTCATTGTACACAAAATCTACGATGAACCATGAAAATCTGGCAGTATTTCAAATAGGGTACCACCCTCCAGGATTGACTTGGAGTCTTCTGGAATTGAAGACCAATTTCCAGGACACAGCCTAGTGCAAGCCTGGAGAAAAAAGAATCAGAGGAATAGTAAAAAGATTGCTTTTCAGTTTTGCCATTTTCATTGAAGGTTTCTTTTAACCTGACATAAAAAATATTGAAAACTGGGAAAAATAAAGTGTGGGTAACAGCCAAGTCTCACCCAATTGGGTTATGAGTTTTTCTGTTTTCCGGTTGGAGTAGGAAAACAGCATATCACAAAGTGGATGCTAGGGCTGACTGTTGGCTGGAGCCGAGGGGCTAATCAGGATGAAACCTCCAAAAAGGCTGATGGATGACATTGTAGAGTTTTATAAAATCATGAAGGGCATAGATAGGGTGAAAAGCTAAGGTCTTTCTCCCACGGTTGGGGAGTCCAGAACTAGAGAGCATAGGTTTAAGATGAGAGGAGAAAGATTTAAAAGGGACATAAAGGTCAAGATTTTCATGCAGAAGGTGGTGCATGTATGGAATAGCTGCCAGAGGAAGTGGTAGGCGTAGTTACAGTTACAAGATTTAAAAGGCATCTGGATGGGTATGTGAAAAGGAATGGGTTAGAGGACTATGGGCCAAATGCTCGCAGATTAATTTAGGATGTTTGGTTAGTGTAGATGAGTTGCATTGAACGTTCTTTTTCTATGACTATACTGAACTATTCTAAATATATTTAATTAGAGTGACAAACCTAACTTCAGAACATAAAAGTTCAAAACTCCCAAGAAGAAGATAGTTGATGAGGCAACATTTTGTGTTGGGACGATCTAGAATTGCCGACTGTGTGGTAATTGTTGAGGAAGTTGAAATTGTTGATGGTCAATTACACAACATCTGGAACCGTTGAAAGAGTCACCAACTCTAACTTAAAATCAGAGACTTTTGATACGTCCATCTTACTTACTTACCCTGCAAATGTTAGAACAATTAAAAGCTGCCCTAATGCTTGGGTAATTATTAAATTAATCACCCCCTCCCTCTGGATTTTTGTTTGAGCCCCCTAACTACCCCTTTCCCCACAATGGGTATCTTATTATTCACCCCACCCCTAACCAAGCATCACACTAATTCCCACATGAACACCCAACACCCCAAGACCTAGCCTTTCAAACTGGCCTACCTGCCACTATACGCAATGAGCAACTTGTCACTATTACTGTACCAACCTGACACCCTGCCATCCTGCTCAATTACCATTGGACACCTCGATTATGATGGCTTTGGAAGTTTTGCGTCAGTATTTTAAAAATGTTTTATAAGAATTTGTTAACAGGAAGTGGCTAGAATGTAAAGAATGCATGCTTGGTCTCCAAAATGTATAAATTCTGATAAGGCAAAAACATACCTAAAAGGAAAGCAAGACAGCCGTGGCAAACAAGAGAAGTTAAAGAATCCATTAGATCAGAAGGGGAAGCTTCTAAAGTTGTCACAAAAAGTTGTAAACCTGAGGAGTGGAAGAATTTTAGAATTCAGCAAATGAGTACCAAGAAACATAAAAATCAATTGGAAAAGCCTCTGTCGGTAGGTAAAAAGGAAAGGATTAACAATGACGGTCCAATAAATGCAGAGAAAAGAACATATGATAGGAAATTAGGGAATGGCTGAGAAGCTGAATAAATACTTTGTCTTAAAAGAGTAAGACACATAAAATCTCCTTGAAATGATTATAATCTAAGAGTTTGGTGAGAATGTTTAATTGAATAAAATTAGTACTGTTCCTTTCTGGAGGAACCATAAACTAAGAGAGGTGGAAATGCTCACTATTGTTGGATCATTCTACTGTTCACATGTTTGATGCCATCTTGGAAGTCGAGCTGCACAGCACTTCAGACACTGCTTGCTGTAATGACTCCTCACACTGAGATGTCAGACTATTATCAGGATAATTACCACAGCTGGATTTTACAAGGACTGACAATCCCATGTGGATTGCCAGTCAGCTTTTTTATGACATAAATAAGTTCCACATATCTGACAGGAGATTCTGATTGAGATCACTTCCATGCTGAGTGTTGGAAAAAGGAATTTATTGCTCTCTGTGTCAGGATTCTTATTTCCATCCATCTCATACAAGTGACCCAAACTTCTCAACAATGCCCACATTGTTCAGTTGGCTGGGAAGATCTTGCCCTCTGATTTGTTCATTCTCTCTGTATTTTCTGATTTTATATGACATTGCTCATGCCATGAATTACGTTTTTAACTTTGTGCATCTGTACGTAAAAAATTCAATCATAATATGCCCACTTATAGATTTCAATCTTTTTCTAATTGAAATTCCTTTTCACATCAACGCTTACAATCTTAACTCTACAGTGTAAAATGATCTGCTATTACACTACTGCAACCTTTCTGCATCATTAACTTTGGATTCCTTTTAGCACTGAAAGCTGCTGGACCTTTAAGCTAGGCGGAATCTTCCCAGCTCACTAGTGACGTGGGTATGGCAAGTCAATTGCAAAATATGTGAAATCAGCTGAAGTGATATTCTTGAGATCAAGAAACAAAAGTTCAATTCTCTAGCGAAGTTTCAAATGATGAGACTTGAGTCTCACTAGTGAGCAGCGATAGGCTCATTTGCATATTGTTATTTAATCTTGCCTCATTGGTATGCAATTTCATATTCTCCTACACGCCAGAAAGAAACTTGAAAATGACAATTCCCAATCTACTGGTCAGAGCAGTACCTCAGAACTCTAGCTTGCCCCAGGCCTCCATCTTGGACAGCAGTCCCAACCATCTCAGGGCACTTCCTGTGGTTAGCAATTGCCAATATCGGACACATGCAGATCTCACTACACCACCATGATACATCTCCAACTCATTTGCAATGCTTCAGTGCTGCTCTTTGGAGGACACAGGCACGTTTCATTGGAATGCTGCTTCCAAGACATTTTGCATGCAGGGACAGACAGCCATCAAATGGATTTGACGAGGGTATATCTCAACGTTCCTCGTTTTCCCTCCTAATATTCATTCTTTTTGTGCTTACTTGGATGCTCACAGCATTTCTGCCTTGCCTTGCCATTTTGACATTGGCCCCTTAAACAGAGTTTAAAAAATCACGATACTTTTGTTTCGTTTTGCTATTTAACCTGAACTGGGAGCTTATCATGGTTGTCAGCAGTCATCAGTCAAGGGGTGAACATTTGCTCTACATCATGACACATTACACTCTTCCTCAAACACACTTTACCAAAAAGATTAGATACCAGTGAAAGTAATTATACTCTGTAAAAGCACATTTTCTCAGTCTCTGATTTATGATGTCTGGCCTCCCATGTGGCAGGCTTGTAGAGTCTCGGATGATTTTAATTCTTTCAAATTGAAGTGAAGATCTTGCAAAGCGAAGGACTCTCAGCAGGCAGTGAGAGTTTTTTGTAGTCTAATTGCTAATTGGCTCTCAGGTGAACTATACACATTTAAACTACGCATATTTTGGCTGCTTGTGTTTCAGACTTTGTTTGTAGATTAGCTGAACTGCTAGTTCATAAGAACACTCTGCAACCAACTCTTACCAGACCTCTTAGAAATAGACAAAAGCACGACTGTTGCACCTTTTGAATTTCCATGAATTCAGCTCCATCCTTTTAAAAAAAGGGGTAGTGTTCATTTTAATTCCAACATCTTGTGTTGTAGCACCACATTTCTTAAGGTTTGAGACAGTGTCTTTGTATTAGAATGTTCCAATAAATCTGAATTTTGATTGGTTTCAGACATGGATATTTGACTTTAATTAATCTGGAAGATGCTTTCCTTATCTCTTGAGACAGGACAGTGATTCCAATCCATAAAAGAAGACAAGTGGCCTTAGGTTGCCAACTTTCCAGTCTTTAAATATAGAATTAGATTGAAATTCACAATATGCTATTTCAGTACTCTTCATGACAGTACAAATGTTAAAACATTATTTTAAATTTGATTTGGAAGAAAAGACAATGAGATTAATTTTTGTAGCCAACACGAAACTGATATTATGGCTCAGCCATCTATTCTGGAAAATTTCATGAAATATCGTGGAATTTCGACAGTGGTTGATGCACAGTTTCCATTTTAGAACTTAGTGACAAGTTGAAAATCTATGTCAATGAGTAAAATCAGTAAAAGTAGTTGAAAAGTTAGAACAAAAAAGAAGTGAATTCTGGAAGGGTTTCCTGTCAGCAGGGACTGTGCCTGATAGCAAGTGTGTTGTAGATTTGTGTTAACTTAAATTAGCACTTGTGTCCAAGCCAGTATTGGAATCCCACAACGTTTTTATTTATATGGCACTGCTGTGACCAGATCTTGGTGCCACAAAACAATGGGCTTCTAGCCTGATTCCACACTTTATGGGTGATCCATCAGCCGTAACCACATGGTTATGGAAATGCGCTGAACATAGACCGCACATTTCACTGTGATTGACTTAGGGAAGAGGAAGAGAAATCATAAGGATAGTCATTCCCTGACTGCTTGTACACAAAAGTGTCAATTCATAAACAACACACTCGGAAGCCTGGTAGTGAGTTTCTCAGCTGTATTCTCCTTCAGCCCTCTGTTCAAAAGCAAATCACTCGCAATTATTCACTGAACCATAGCAAAGACTAACATTTTATAACAGGCAGGATGCAGAAGCAGGCCCTAGTCAAGATAGAGTCAGGACCCCATGCTATTGGCTTTAATCTGCTCCACATACCAGTCATCTGGCCAACTGAGCTAATCAGTTTCCAAAAATACATTGGTTTACGCTGTTGAAAAATGAATAATTTTAACTTATATAGTATGATTCACAGATGCACTGATGCTGGGGATCTGGAAACAAAAGCAGAGATTTCTGGAGAAACTCAACACCTTCATCAGCATCTTTGGGGAGAAAGCCGAGTCAAAGTTTGAAGTCCACTGACTCTTCATTCAGAACATCAATTTGACTTGGCATCACAGAGGGAGCTATCAAACCAGATGAACAAGAGAAATGGATTTTAAGAAGCATTTAAAAGGAGTAGAGAAGACACTGAGGTTTAGAGATGGACAGACAGACCTTTGGATTATTGTAACTAAAGATACAGCTGTCAGTTTCACTGAAATGCCAGCTTGCATTTTGTGCTAAAGTCCTGGCTCTGGTTCAAAGAGTATCTTCAATCTCAAAAATATGAGTGCCGTCAACCTCTCCCCCAGTATGTTATAGGAGTTGATAGAAGGACATATATCGATATGGAGTGCATGAGGTATTATAGGGTGGATGCAGAGAAGTAGGTTATCATTGAGGCTATGAGGAATTTTTAATGTGAGGTGGCATGTTTTATATAAATGTGATATGCAGGAATGGGGCAGAGGGAATATATGTGGATATGAGGAATGAGGACTGTTTTTGTTTTTTTTTCAATGCTGCACAAGAGCGTGGAGGCAGGCAGCCTTTTGTTCCCTCTGCCTCCCCACCCAGCATCCTCATCTGTCATTCCAGCGTTGTGCAGCTCATCTGCCAGGGAACCCCACTGTCCCAGAATGAAAATCCCAACTTCTGAGCTTTCCACTAGTTTGGTTGGCAGTGTAAGGAAATGCCAGACTCTCTAATCCTGGAGCAAAAACTGAGACCTTGGCATCCTATTAAAAAAATACTGGGAAAGAGGTTGACAGCATTCACATTTTTGACATTGAAGATGTTCTTCAAACTATGGCCAGGACTTTAGCATAAAATGCAAGCTGGCATTTCGGTGAAACTGACAGCTGTATCTTTAGCTGCAATGATCTAAAGGTCTTCCACATCCTTGCCAACCAATGCTCCTTTACCTGATCCCCAATGGCCGCTGAGCTATCCTATCCCTCATCCCCAACTCACATGTCCTTTTATAGACAAAGTACCAACAGATGTGGAATGCCTAGCATGTGAATTGCCGCTAGAATTTGCAGGTTTTTGGATCTATATAATCAATAAAGTTCAAGTAAATTGGCACAGTTCAAAAATGAATTTCTGATGCAACTGGATCATAAACTTTCAGTCAATTTCTCCGATGATTTTAAACAGATAACTGCCACTTAACAGCTGCTAACCATTTCATTATTTAAAAAAAAACTGTGCTTGGAATGTTATTCCATTTTCTTCAGTGCTTAATTGCTAATTTATTTAGATTAAAGACAATCAACAATTAGCCTTAATTATGTCCTGCCCAAATACAAGTTGCCTAAAATGTCCCTTCCTCCAGTATTCAGAAAACATTCAATTGAATGTAATATATTTTGGAATGTAAGATTCAAAGGTGTAACTAACCTAAAGGGATAGGAAAACATCTGAAAAACGTTATTTTTGAATGAATGAATGTGTCCAAAATACCAAATGTATTTTGTCATGGTTACTTGGCCCTATGGCAATGCCTTTAGTCTTAATTTCATCTAAAAGTAGTTGGTTTATCTAGGCAGTAAGTTGTCACGCGTCATAAGTGAAAAAAATGCTTTCCTTTCTCAAGCTTAGTTAGCCGATTATAGAATCTTTCTGAATACCAGCTCCCTTTCCTCTGCGGTGATTACACAATTCAATTTTGTTAACATACTTTGTGGCGTGTTTTTCAATAATTAACAAACCTCAATCTCTGCCTAAATGGCCTCAATTTTCTTCTTGCTTTTTGCCAATCCAAAATATTCTGGTCAGTCCCTGAATAAGGATAGATGTCAATCAGTGCTGCATTATTTTTCGTGCAATACTTAATTTAGCTTCCTTCAGAAAGTGCTTGTTGCTGGTGTTTTACTGTTAGGTGCATGGAAATCCACTTTGTTTAGCTCAAAGAAGGCGAAAAAGAGGCATGGGATACAAACAGCTCAAATTATTGAATCCAATTCTGAATGAGAAATTTAAAAGAATGATACTCAGTGTTCCATGTCATTCAAATCTTCTTGGTACAGGCAGTTTGTTAGTAGTTGGTCATGAGTAGCTCTGTGAATTGAAGGAAAATCAGGGAATAGTAAGAAATTTGAAAATTGAACTAAACTCACTGAAATATTGCATTCTATTTTCGGGAAATCTTTGAGTTCAAATATTCAGTAGGTGTGAGCCTCAGCACAACAAATTTGTCTCATAGTAGGAGAGAATGTATGGGAATGATTTGTCTGCTGTGAGACAATTGAACAAACGACAAAATAAAAACAGGATCAAAATTTGGAGTACAATTTGAAATCATAGCTTCTTAAATTCTCTCTTTTGATTTCTCTGACCAGTGGGAAACACTACATTATTCATTTATAGTCAGAAGACAAAACCTAAAGAAGTCTTCCTGTTTTTAACTGTTGGTTCTAAATACAAATGAAAGGATTTCTTTAGGTTTTGTGGTGTTTCGGCAAATGAAACAAAGCAATATTAACTCTTGGAAACAAACTCATTCAGTGTTTTGCTCTAATGCCTTTCACAATTTTTCTAATAGTTAAGAATGAGCCCTTTGCATTTCCCCAAATATTGCATCAAATGGTTCTTCTCTGCCATCACGCTTGGCTAATTCAGCAAGATTTCAATCTCAACTTTTCTATTACTGACATAGACAGGTTAGTGGACTTGACAGGCAGGTGGCAGATGAAATTTAATATAGCTGAGCGTAAGGTAATACATCTTTGGACAAAAATACAAACAATGGGAAGCATACCTTTAATGCAAAGAAATTGAAGGGCGTGGATGAAGAAAGGGATGTAGGAGTTCACATACATAATTTCATGAAAATACGCTTACAGAGCTATAAAACCACATTAAGAAAAAGGGTAATGGCATTTTAAACATCATAAAGAGAGTCATAGACTGAAGAAGGAATGATGATTTTATACAAAACATTGTTCAAACCATTGTTAAGAATGCTGCATTCAATTTTGAAATACCTCAGAAAGGACATCAAAATCACAGACAGTTCACTGTATAAATTTGCCAAGATGATTCTAGAGATAGGAAATTATAGTTATCTTGAGAAATACTCAGAATACTGGGACCGGTCCTGCTGTTGGACAATGGGCTTTTAAACAGGGTCCTGTTTCAGCAGATAAATGCTAAAGATGGAATTGTTGCGGAAAAAGCATATGGAGTAATATGGAATGGAAATTGGACATGAGAGACACCATAAGGACATTGTCAGAAATAGGTAATGAGGCCAGTTTAGTAGGATAGAGTGAGAAAACTTGCTTAGCTTTGGGGTGAAAACTGCTGCAAAAAAACACATAACAAAATCTGGAATTAGCCAGAAAAGTGTAAGATTCAGCCCATAATTTCTTTGATTCAAACATTAGGGTTTGTGATGTTATACCTTCTAAAAAATAGTCATGAACATTCACAATATTGTTATTGGGAGCAATAGTTTGGTATAGTGCATCACACTAATTCAATCAAATGACTGTTAATGTTAAAGAACAAGTACAAAGCTTCCTTATGTTGTACCTCTGAACTTGGGAACAAAGTTTTAAACATAGTTCTATGTTATTTATAATTACATGATCTCTCGTTTTTAATTGACTTGGGAAAATGTTGTTCAAATGACCATAGAGATAGACAATAGTTGTAATCTTGTGAAGCTTCCCAATGTGGTAAGAAACTAAATATGAGTGTGGATAAGAGAAGGTTGTAGCACTGTACTGTTATTCAATGACCTGTTTTCCTGCAGTGAGGCTGTATCCAAGGGTGCAATCTTGAAAAATTATCTCTCCCATGACACAGATGAAAGGATTTGGAAACAATAGTGCTACAGATGTTGAAAGTATACATGGAATTCCTGTCTCATCAGCTGCTATTTCACAACACGGCAGCAAGAGAACATAGCTGCAAATAATCCTTACTCCAGAGGGTTGAGATTTTTCAATATAGGCAACTGTCAGAAGCCTCACTGGTAACTGCAAATATCAAGAAACAAGCAGCAACACACCTGCTGATTCCCAGTAGACAGAGCCAGTGATGTGTTTCCCTGCTAGAAGCAAATCAGTCTTAAGTTTTGGGAAATAATTCAAATATGGGAAGTATCTAAATAGATAGTTTGTCATGAATCTTGAGGCAAATATTCTAAGATGTTAAAGAAGTTTATTTTAAAAACTTAGGGACAATAATTCATTAATAGCAGGTAAGGTTACACTGAAATCAAATCCATTGGGAATTTCATAATTGTTAACTTGACTTCCTGTGATCCCATAAATCCACAGACTGGGATTTCAGAGGTTCAGTTTGGGATATTTGAATTAAAGAAATAGTACCCTACCAGTGCTGTAGGGCGTGATGACAGGCTCTCTTTTGATGTAACATCTTCAAGAAATAAGCATTGTTTATAATCTGGAAATAAAGGATGAAAATAGTAACATAGCTTTGAAATTTATTTTATCAGTGATGGTGATGTGCAATAATTTGAATTGAAAATTATGGTTATACACATTTTCTCTGCATTTTATAACATGATTTTGTGGTTATAATTCCTCCTTTCACTTGGCACTGTGTGTTTTATTTCAAGCGAACTGCTTAAAAGGTGTATGACAGTAGGCAATGAGAGACATCTTAGCTGAAACAGGACAGCTGTCAATTAAACTCTGTGTACTATCAATGAAGATTCTAAAAGAATAAACACTATGACAGCTTCAACTATTGTGTTTAAAAATATATTTTATGGACAAGGGTAATATGTTTTGCAAATGAAATAAATTCCAATGTCCACCTGCTATTCAGCTGTCATTATTGTAATTTTT
Organism: Stegostoma tigrinum; assembly: GCF_030684315.1. Classification (NCBI taxonomy): domain Eukaryota; kingdom Metazoa; phylum Chordata; class Chondrichthyes; order Orectolobiformes; family Stegostomatidae; genus Stegostoma; species Stegostoma tigrinum. The sequence continues at coordinate 30,199,132 of NC_081372.1, forward strand.
ATATACAGCTATTGTTTCAAAATACCTTTTAGACAGGTATAATACAAGGAATTATTTTCACCTGATATTAAATCAAGGTTTTCCCTAGAATCGATTGTCCAGCCTGCATTAAACATGAATTGGTAGTCAAAACAGCATTTTGTCTTTTTGCATCAAACAGGCAAATAAATGCCTTGAGAAGGCATGGAATGCACAGGATGGGGCTCATACAATGCTGTATAGATATTATATAAACACGTGCCAAAAATAAAAAAAAACACACTTTTCTAAACAGGTGGAAACACTATCGAAACAGATATAGCAAATCCCTTAACAGGTACCTCATTTTGCAAAACAGGAATCCCAAGACAAATGGATAGTACCTGAAGGCAGCCATGCACAAATTGCAACAAAATCACGAAGGTACCGATCCATAAGTTGCAAATCCATAGCCAGTAGAAACTACCAATTCGTGGCATTTAGCTTGTACATGTCTTCTTATCACTGCCTTCAGAGATGTTATTAGTGCAGGTAGGACTTGAACCTGAACCTCTTGGCTAGAGGAAGGAACACCACCACTGTACCACAAGAACCATGCAAGTACTATTACTCATCTCAATTTATTAGCCAACAAACAGAAGTATCGTCATCACAAGCAACCAATTACCTCCAGGGGGCTGTAAGCAATTGTCAGCAGTTAAAGGCCACCAGTACATCACTAGAAGCCAGTCAAAATATAGTTTGTTTTCAAGTTGCTGCATGGATACACTGAAATCTTAGAGTGGAGTAGGGAGTAGAAGTAATCTTGAGGAAGAGTTGACGAACCTGACATGCATAAAAGTAGAATAAGCAATGGTGAAACTTTGCATTCTGAACTTATACATCACTATCTTGTATATTTTTCAGCGCAAAGAGGTTAGTTGTCAGCACACACCTGCCTTTTGCTTTTAGCATCTCTCAATACGCTTTGAAAATAAGTGCCATATGCAAATAGCCAAAGCTGAAGATCATAAAACTATCTTCTAAAAAACTGTAATTTGTGTTAGGATCTAAAAGGTTGAACTCAAATTATTTCATTAAGAAGATGATTCAAAGGTTTAAGTTTAAATAACAACAGCTTTATTTTGGAATAAACATGAAAAGCCAATAACTGGCTTCTTCATTGAAAGAAATTTTGTCAACCAGCCTTTCAAATTCTCTCCAGTGAATAACGTGTCCATAGTCATGGCAGTAAATATCGTGTGATATAAAGATGTTGTGATGAATAATGCTTAATGGAAATAAAAATGAACATCATGACCAATAAAGAAAAGTCAAAATCAGTAAGAGACCAAAATTATAAACCTTCTTCAGTTGACCTTGTTATCAGAGCAAATAAAATGTAATTAATTGGGAAATTATGACTGGGTTGGAAACCTGAATGGTTGGTTAATGAAAGGAATAAGTCATCTGAGTACAGATTAATTTTGCAGACGTACTTCAGGATCTCAATATTATTGATTTGAGAGTTTAATAAAAATTGCACTAAGAGCAATATGGCAAAGTGCAAAGCCCATTGGTGTCATGTAAAATGAATAATGAAACTTATTTGATCAAAAAAAATCAAATGTCATATTGTTACTTTCAGGAGGCTGGATCCTTAATGATGCAAAAAAAGAGCAAGCAATTTCTTCATCTTAAAATATTAGCATACCTTTCAATCCCTTTCATTTTCCTATGCTTTGCTGTGTTAACCTTAACATCAATGTTATTTGCCTCATATACTCTTGTGGTAATGAACAGAATGTTCTGAGTAGCCAATGTTTAAATAGCTTTCTCCTGATTTCCTTTTTGGAAATATTACTGACTAACCTATAACTATTATTTATAATTTTGATCTTTCTCTCAAATGAAAACATGTCTTTCATTTCTAACTTAAAACTTTTTGTTCATGTAAAGACCACAAAAAACTCACTACTTTTACCTTCTCTGGAGAAAAGGGCTTCAGCTTGTTCATTCTGTCAGAAGAGTTTAGCTTTATCATTTATTTACATATTTTTGTGCATTTATATCAATGTCTCTATATAATTCTTTACATATGGAGACCAGATCTATGCAGAGTAATCCAAGTGTGTTCCAACTAAGGCCCATACAAGTTAACTTAACCTCTCTGCTTTTCAATTACATCCCTCTAAAAATGAACACCAGTGTTTGGTTTATCTTGCATGTCTTTTTTATGCTGTGTTATTACTTTTGAGTGATCTGCATCTGTACCTCTCAATCACTTTGCTGCTCTACCTTGCTTAGACTCTGTAAATATTAACATTTGCTGGCTTAGTTAAAATTAAATGAGGATGAAATGAGAAGGAAAGAACTTGGTGATGACCTCATGTATAAAAAGGTCAAGGATTTTTATGGACTTTATTAGGCTGAAGGGATGTATGTATTTGTTTACACAAGCATTGAACTCAACAGTACTGGGCTGAACTGTCACAGTAGCACTGGAAAGAGGAAGTTTGTATAAAACAGACACAGTGACTCAGCTGTGATAATGTGACTTTTTATCAGCTAAATTGATGATTGTCATAGATTTGTGCCATGGAAATGTCATTGTTGATTCAATGAAATCAAAATGGTGAACAGCAAAAGCAAGCTAAGTTCTATGTCAAAGTTCACTAAAACCGCATTTCCAATCAAGTCTTAATTAATTAATTGATCAAACTAATATGGAAAAAATGACATCGTCAAGACATTTGCCAGTAATTGAACTAACCATTTGTCACAGACTGGATAGTGTCAAGATTTGAATGTGTGGCTTTTTTATATGGAAGAATTGTAAAGCATGTTGCCTCAATATAAAAACTAAGCAACATCACAGAGGCTGGTCAATTGTTCAATGATAAGAAGTTGAGACAAAGCAGGCTGATCATCTGTTATGGCCTGCCCTTCAGATAAGTTCACTTGTGATTGTAGTATTGTATTGGTAAGATTTTTTGCAGTATTTTTTGTACTATACTTTGCTTTAATAAAGATTGTCTGGTATATTCCATTATTAGAACATCTCGGATTATTGATATAAAGAGTAAGCGTGACAATCAGGCACAGTGGGAACAAAAGCCTACGATTGTTTTCCCTAGATTTTTGCTGAGCTGGACTGACTTGATAGTCCTTTAAAATAGTCCCCAATTCTGGCTTCCAGTCCAGTTCCGGTAATTTAGGAAACTATGGGATCAGGCTATAGGTAGCTTTCCACCATGCAAAACTCTTACCCTTGGTTGTTACATTGTGTTAGTGGTCAAGCAAATCTTCCTACAGTCTCTGTGGAGCAGGGCACCTCTGTAAGTAGGTACTGCAACTCAATGGAGTCACAAACCACAGTGGATCCCAAGTTCCAAGTGGATGACTGACTTCCAAGAATCACAACCACCTTTGTCTTTGTCAGGTATGACTCCAATCAACAAAGGGTTTCCCTGATAATAAAATGTGAGGCTGGATGAACACAGCAGGCCAAGCAGCATCTCAGGAGCACAAAAGCTGACGTTTCGGCCTTGGACCCTTCATCAGAGAGGGGGATGGGGTGAGGGTTCTGGAATAAATAGCGAGAGAGGGGGAGGCGGAACGAAGATGGAGAGAAAAGAAGATAGGTGGAGAGGAGAGTATAAGTGGGGAGGTAGGGAGGGGATAGGTCAGTCCAGGGAAGAGGGACAGGTCAAGGAGGTGGGATGAGGCTAGTAGGTAGGAGATGGAGGTGCGGCTTGGGGTGGGAGGAAAGGATGGGTGAGAGGAAGAACAGGTTAGGGAGGCAGAGACAGGCTGGGCTGGTTTTGGGATGCAGTGGGTGGAGTGGAAGAGCTGGGCTGGTTGTGTGGTGCAGTGGGGGGAGGGGACGAACTGGGCTGGTTTTGGGATGCGGTGGGGGAAGGGGAGATTTTAAAGCTTGTGAAGTCCACATTGATACCATTAGGCTGCAGGGTTCCCAAGCGGTATATGAGTTGCTGTTCCTGCAACCTTTGGGTGGCATCATTGTGGCACTGCAGGAGGCCCATGATGGACATGTCATCTAAAGAATGGGAGGGGGAGTGGAAATGGTTTGCGACTGGGAGGTGCATTTGATTTCCCTGATTTCCTGATTTCCCAGGTTTCCCTGATCCTTGTTGACCCCAGTTTCATCAGGGCTCCGTGATGCCATACATTGTTAATTGATACTGTTGGTGTTAAAGGCAGTCACTCTTATCTCACTAATCTCACTGCTTTTCTGACTTCAATTCATACTTACCTATACTGAATAAAAAGTATTTTGCTTTAAAAGTTGTTTCTGTTTGGACCTGGTGAACTTGAACCAATAAGATGAGATCGTCATTTGCATATTGAAAGCATGACATGCCACCACTGATTCTTGAGTGCATGACAGCCAATCAGTATAAAACCTCACTTGCAAATGTTATGAATATCTCATTTATGAATCATGTGCTTCAGAATATAACGTTAGTATTTTGCATACATTTAGTATTATGTATTATGGGGGCACATTAAGACAGTTTGAACTGAAATGATACAACTTAAAGAGGGCTGACTGAGGCATTTGGCAAACTCAAAAAAATTGGAAACCTATTTACTTCTTCAAATCACAAATGAACTTCTAGATGAAGGAAAATCAACTGACACATTAGTTCGAGGACAGCTGAGAGAAGGGCATATTGTAATGTGGTGACGTCAGAATGATCATTCAGTGCTGTTGCTTCAGTATAGTTGATTGTAATTGATTATAATGTACATAGATCCTGATGTTTCTTACAAACCTAATAAAATACATGGACAGAAAAGACTCTGCAGTCCTTTAGGTGGATCTTGAAAAGTAGTATTTCTCAGTTACTTAGTTCCTTGAACATCAAATAAATGCTCCCATAATTTTTAAAAATCTTGAATTTTTCACCTGTACTATTGTCTTCCTTGCAATTGATTCACAACTTGAAATATTTCACATACAGTCTTCAATTTAATAGAACAGGATACCAGTACTTCTGCTTTTAGAATTCATAGTTATTTCACATGTAGCCTTTGAGATCATTTTATTATTGAAAGAATCTTCAATAACAGCTACCCTTTGCTTTATCTTGTCACATGGAATTTAAGATTTTATCATCTTTTTAAATCTTAAAACGGTAAGTTAGCAAAAGAAAAAACAAATAACTTTTCTGATTGATGTAAAAGTAAATGAAGTTCTGCCATTTTGCTTCAGCCATTGGTCCAAATGAGATGATGATTTTGCATAACTTGCAAAAGTAGCCATCCTGACCTGATTTGATTTAATTGACCGCAGTTGATCAGTTTCATAACTATTTACAGCAAGAAGAAAAACTTCAAATGAAGATCTGAAAGAAAAGGTGTATGAGAAAGATACAATGGTCTGAATTTTCCATCATTACTCAATGAAAATGGCAGTGCATGCACAGAATAATGTGGATTTCCAGGTGTTACTGGAATAAATTTTATGGGGAATGTATTCCTCATCTCCAGTTGAAACGATGGCCTGTACCTTGGTCTGCTCCACTTTGGCTTTAATGACTTGAGAGCAGGACTTCTAACTATTGAGGACTAAATGTCTTGCTCTGGATATCCATCAGTACTTCTATGGTTTCAGCAGAATCAGAGCACTGTAAAGGCCACTGCTGGGAGTACAGGGGAGTTCAGACAAAACCGAAAGGTAGACACTAGTCTTTAGAGGCTGGGTTGGAGGTGGCAGGTACAAAGACTGTTGATATTTTAAGGCTGTGCCTCTCACTGACAGAGGGTACTCCACAAAGAAGGTAATCCTCCCCCTATTCACCACTTGCTGAACCACTTTTGGAAACTTACTGTTTTGATTTCACATCCTTCCCTTCCCCATGTGTATATAATGACAGAAACAGAACTAAGTCTTTAAATAGCCCATAAATAGTCTCAATAATTCTAAAGGAGGACAGATTCCTTGACGTCTTCCCTGGTACTGCCCCCTCACCTTCTCCACTTTCCATCACTAATGTGGGGAACTGATAAGGGTGGGCATGATGGTTTGCCATCCACTTTATTTAATGTGTCCCTGCCTTCAAGTATGCTGGTGCACAGTGCAAAGCACAAAACCCACTCCACAGAGAATGACTCCATGCATCCCCAGAGGAGGCATCGTTTCACCTTCGCAAACACCATACCCCTCCAGCCTCCCCAATCAGGGTACAATCAATGGGAAATGAATTAAGGAGGGTGTTACTGCCACATCACTGTAAATATGTTTGACAAAATCTCTCCTTGTTGAATCAGGTAACCAAAATATTAATTTGTGCATTGAATTCATAATTATTGTTAAAACACTCACTGACACTGAGAAACTAATTTTATATTTATGTAATGTCAGATTTTCCCATATAAAACAAATCCACATATTTTACATTGTTAAATAGTTGTTTACCTTTACTTTAAATTAAATCTTAATCTAATTATTCACATTTAATTTAATACTTGAATAATTAACTTGAAACTGAAGCATATTAAATATTTTTAACTTCCCCTCATTTGCAGTATGAATACGTCAATGCGATTACTGCTTTTCTTGCTGACATCAATATGTTTACATGCCTAGACATCCCTTTGACTTGGTGTGAGATTTAACCTGACGTAAAGAGAAAAACCACATCAAAAAGATTCTGCATCATTCTGTGCAGTTTTCTTCAATGTTAGCAGTAGGTACCTTGGTTTCTGCTGATCCTAAAATCCAGATCTACAAGTCTGTCAGCAGCTGTAAAATGAAAGGACATGTTTATTTTTGGGAAGTGATTTTCCTGTATTTGTACTTTTCCTATATTCAGGTTCTCAGCATTGCCATTTACTTTTATCTAATTAAGGGTATTGTGAAAGTCATGGTCATGAAATTACAGTGAATGGCCCACTCAAAATCTGATTATTGCTGCTGCTAGGTTTGCCTCTCTCATTTGAAATTAAAGATCCCAAAGTAATCCCCCTATTTACCGCCTCTCAAGCCAGTCATATCTGTAAACAATTTATTTCACTTAGGCGGTTATTGATTCTAATTATATAATTCAAAAATCGTAAATACCTTTGCAAATGTCTTAGATTGATTGTCACACAATAATGAGGTCAATTCTTATTTTGTGACCTGTAACCATGCAGTTAAAAAGCAAATCAGTAGCACAACTATCCGTCTCATTTCACCTTCACTACTGCAAGCCAATGTGATTGACCTGTAAAAATACTTTATTCACTGGCTATCCGTTCAAACTGATGTCACTTCCGCTTGCTGCGGTGACTGGCTCTATTGTTATAAACCTGAAATATTGCAGACCTGACTTATCAAGGCAAGGTCACGTGTTTAGTGAACGGTACTATCAGTGCTGTGGACGAGAATAGTGGGTAAATTCAGATACATATATACAAGTGTTCTCTTCACTTTCATCAATTCAAAGTCCATTTTCCACATGGTGGCAGCTTGCAAGAAAATAGCTCACATTTTCTCCCTAACATTCAGTGTTTCACCAGAATCTAATCAGTAGTCAATTTTAACTGGTGGCACTTTGACTTTGTGAAGATTTTTAGATTTCTACACTTTTAGCGGGCTTGCCACAAAGCACAGACTACTTTTGAAGCTATATATTATTAAAAGCAAAAAATATTGCTATTTCTCTTAGTGTAGTCACCACTCTTTCAGAATTTAGGTCAGGGGTCCCTGGAGTTGTGCCAATGCTTATTACTGGCAGTTCCTAAGATGTGCTAATACTTGTAGAAGTTAATTGGGAGTGAAGGAAATCCCCAGGAATGTGAGGATATTGTCAGAAATCATTGGAGGTGTGACAATACTTGCAGGTTGTTCTCAGGAATGTGCAGGAGCTGTTGGTGTTTCTTATTACCAAACAGTACTTTATGTATCTCTTGCAATAATATCAGCTGCCTCTTCTTTCACATTCACACAGCAATATCTAAAACCCATTGTTTTAGAGATCACATTCTTAATATTTCAGTAATTAACACTAATTATTAAAAGGTTCTAGCAGAAAGGATTAACAAACTTAATGATCACATGGTCTATCCCTGACTCCTCTCTTCCCTTCCTCGACATCTCTGTTTCCACTTCTGGGGATAAACTGGCCACTAATATTCAGTATAAGCCCACTGACTCCCACAGCTATGCGGAATATAAATCCTCACCTCCTTCCTGTAAATACTCCATTTCATTCTCCCAGTTCTTCCGTCTCTGTAGCATATGTTCATAGGAGGTCAACTTCAACAAGGGAGCCTCCGAAATGTCCACCTGCTTCTCCAACCAAGGATTCCCCAACAATATTGTTGACAGGACACTCACCTCCTACACTTCTGCCTTCATCCCCTCTCTTCCCTCCAGCAACATCGATTGTGTTCCCCTTGTCATTACCTACAATCCCACCAATATACACATCCAGAAGATCATCAAGCACCAGTTCTGCCACCTCCAGTGAGAGATGCCACCACTGGACACATATTCCCCTCCCCTCCCTTGTATGCCCTTCGCGGGGACTGTTCCCTCCGGGATATCCTTGTCCACTCTTCCTTCACTCCCAGAACCAACACCCCAAATCCCCTACAGCACCTTCCCCTCAACCATTGAAGGTATAACACCTGCCCATTTACCTCCTCCCTCCCCAGTATCCAAGGCACCGAACATACCTTCCAGGTGAAGCAGTGCTTTACCTGCACTTCCTACAATCTAGTCGACTGCAGTTGCTGCTCATAATGTGATCTCTACATTGGGTAAACAAAGCATAGACTCGGTGACCGCTTCAGGAAGCATCTACATTCTGACCACAGGAAAGATCCTGCTACTTTAACACACCACCCTGTTCCGTGGCCAACATCTCTATCTCAGGCTTGCTCTAGTGCTCCACTGAAGCTCACTATAAGCTGGAAGAATGACACCTCATTTCCACTTGGGAGCCCTGCAGCCCTCCAGACTCTATATTAAGTTCAATAATTTTAGGGCCTGAACTCTCCCATATCCTCGACCCGTACCCTACACACCAGGTCTTGCTGTCTCACAGTCTGCCATTACACACCACCTATTGTTAGCCACTAACAGTCTCTATTAACTGCTATTAACTCTTCTAGCCAGATTGTTATCCACTCCTTTGTCTGTCCAACTCGACTTCTCTCTTTTTGGGCTGTTTCCTCGCCTACCATTTACTCTGTTCTCCATCCCCCGACCCTATCTTCTGCATATCAATTGACATTTTCCTTGCTACCATCAGATCTGAGGAAGGGTCATTGGACCCTAAACATTAACTCTGATTTCCCTTCACAGATGCAGCCAGACATGCTGAGCTTTTCCAGCAACTTTTGTTTTTGTTTCTGATTTACAGAATCCGCATTTCTTCTGTTTTTTAATGATAGTAATATTTGGTGAGTTAAATTATTGAGTGTAGATTGCACAAACCGTGCTTGTATTCACTTGAGAAAACATTGAGAGTGATGCCCTTGCGATGCTTAAATGTAAGAAAGGCTCAATAAGACAGTACAGAGAAGTTATTTCCTCAGGTACAGGAGTCAAGAAAGGGAGTCAAAATCTTAACTTTTGGCAGTGAACCATTTAGGAATATAACCTGGAGGTGTATTTCTCCATAAGTGCTATTAGGAAAATGGAACTCTGTCCCAATATGCTCTTGACATTAGGACGATTAGAACTTTAAAGACTGAGAAGATAGATTTTTGTTAGGTAATGCTACCAAAAGATGGATAAGAATCAATGATGGAAAAATGGAGCTTAAGGGCTTATCAGCCATAACATAATTGAATAGTCTAAAATGCTCAAGGGGCCAAATGGCCTATCTTTTGTTGTAAGCAATTTGAACTCCATCTTGACAAAGGAATTGATTTCATGACTAATCAACTTATCGTAAGATAGAAAGATTTATTAGTATAAAATTTAATAAGGCTAGGCAATAGTTTACAGAATTAGACTGTCAGTGCTTCCATTTTAAATGAGGGCAGTCGATCATGTGACTTGTCATGTGATCATCTCTTGCTTATAGTTAAGTATCAATCTGACGATGTTCTTTGTGATGGTCTCCTGTACTGACATGAGGACTTTTGGTTCAATCCTCTTAAACAGTTTCCAGGTTCTAGTTCTCCTTGAAGTGATGTGATTTGCATTTGATATGATTAAATTAGCCCTGATGATCCAAAGGTTACATTTCAAGCAAAGTTCACATATAGTATTTATAATTCAATTCTGGTCAGGACTTCAGTAGGTTTTCAATCATACTTTAGTAATTGTAAACATTTACCTGAGTTCATTTTATATTCATGGAATGCTTAAATCAAGCCAAACAATTTAATGCTCATAAAATAAATCATTTTGAGGAAGTTGAGTAGTCTCATTACTTTAAAAATGAAATGTTTACATGATATTCAGTAGTTATGAAATAAAATGTTAACGTACCTAAATGTTGACTATAATTTAACATAATCTGTTTTAATGTTGGCGCTATTAGTACAATTATTAACAAGAACTTGTCAGAGGCTTGGAATTCTGAAGTAAGTATCTCTCTTCCTTACTCCCTCAAGCCTGCTTACCATCTACCAGACACAAGTAGGAATATTCTCCACTTTCCTGAATGAGTGCAGTTGCAACAACACTCAAGAAGCTTGATACCTTTCAAAACAGCTTGCTTGGTTGACAGTCCGCCCACAATCACCAATAATTATTCCCTCGGCCACTGACCCTCAATTAAGCAGTGTGTAACGTTTACAAGATGCACTGCCGCAACTCACCAAGGTTCCTTCAGCAGCTTTTTCTGAATCCATGATCTCTACCACCTAGATCGCAGAATCTGTACAGCGTAGAAACAGGCCCTTTGGCCCAACAAGTCCACACTGACCCTCAGAACATCCCACCCAGACCCATCCCCCTATAACCCACCTAATCTACACATCCCTGAGCAAAACGGGCATTTTAGCATGGCCAATCCATCTAAACTGCACATCTTTGGACTGTGTGAGGAAACTGGTGCACCCAGAGAAAACCCATGCAGACACAGGGAGAACGTGCAAACTCCACACAGACAGTCACCCGAGGATGGAATCGAACCCAGGTTCCTGGTGCTGTGAGACTGCAGTACTAACCACTGAGCCACCGTGCTGCCCTAACAGGACATGAACAAAAGCTGCAACTGATACCTACCACCACTTCCACTTGTCCAAACTGCATGTCATTTTTGCTTGGAACTATGCTTCTGTTCCCTCACTGTCACTGTATCAAAATGCTGGAACTTCCTCCCTAACAGCAGTGTGATTAGACCAACATTACATGGACGGATATGTTTAAAAAAGGAAGCTCCCAGTCACTTCCTCAAGGGCCTGTTAAATCTGGGTCAGAAATGGTGGCGCAGGTAGGAATGCCTACATCCTTTGCAAGAATGAAGAGAAAGAAAACATTGTTTAGAATCATAATACCTTTTCAAATCGAGGAATTTTTTTATGTGGAAGAAAACAATGCTTGTTTTTTAGACAAACAATAATTCTAGTTTTAAAGAGAAACACTCTTCTTAATTTGTAAACGCAGCAATATTCCTTGAGCTACTATCTTAGTCATTATGCCAGGTTAGTGCCCAGCGTTAGCCTTGTTGCCATTTGTTGGGTCAGCAGACATGCATGGGATTTACCTGGACTAGATAGTGCCACCACCATTTTAGCCCAAATTGCTGGAGATAGTCAGCATCTGTGGAGAGAAAAAAAGACTTAACATTTCGAGTTTGATATGACTCGTTAGACTCCCCACAGATGTCTCCTGACCTGCTTTGTTTCTCGAGCACTTTCTATTTTGTTTTAGACTTCCAGCGTCTGCAGTATTTTACTTTTATTATCACTTTAGCAGCATTTGCACTGGTCTCCTTTCTGTGTTGGTACTCACCATGGAGTAAGGGTTTTCCCTCAAATTTACATCTTTGAAGCAGGTATCAAAAATATCCCAGCTGAGCTCACTCACCTCAGGAGAAAATGTCAACAATACATATTGAAGCTCAGCTAAGAGCAAAGATACTCAATAGTTTCTTGAGAGACCTAAGCCCTTGCTTGTTTGATTGCTCCAGCTTTGTCGTCTCTGTTAAAAAATTCCCAATGTTTATCTTTGTAAGTTTAGGAGGTTACAAGTGCTTTAAGTTTTAGTTATTGAAACTTTAAAAGAGCTGGATAATGGACACTTTTACTGCTATAGTAGAAAAGAGTCTTGTTTAACATAGTGGCGCATTATTAATGAGTGACCATCTTACTAAAAGCTTTCTTTTTGATACATTCATCTGTCAGTATAGGGATCATTGCTTCTGTATTGCATACAGTTGATCAATGGCTATGAAAACATAATGGCCTGGGGTGGGGTCTTCAGGAGCCATAGGAGGGTGAGGTAGAAGAGCATAACCTGGCATGGGGGAAAAGTCTGAGATGCTATAAACTGTGATTCTTGAAAAATTTGATTCACCTCCAGTAGGCTTGCAGAGCAGTAGATGATGCTTATGTCCACAATGAAGCTGGGCAGCTCAGAAGTGCCTTGTGTAGGTTTGTAGGCACCCTTCCCCGCAGGAAATCAGAAAGCACAGAAATGGGATCAGAAATTCTCGAACTGAGATACAGCTGCTATTTTAAAGGGTTCCTAAGTTATTCTGATTTGATGAAAATCCATGTCATGTAGACTGGTGCACCTTTGCATACTCAGCATGCCAGCTACTGTTTAAGCTCCGGATCCTAAATAATCATTGAAAGCAGGAGCTGTCCAAAAATACCAATTAGTGTAATATATAAAACCCTAATTTGCAGATTGAAAGGGGCTACTGCCAAATTCATGCACAAGCTGTCCATTCATAGTTCCTTGGGAGGTTTAGGGCAGCTATATCGTTCATCATCTGCAGACGGTCCATATGATTTTCATAGCGTTACTGGTCTACGTCTACAGGAAGGCAGTTTTAAAGCTATGTTCCTGGGGTATCTTAACTAACGAGGGGTAACTTAACTGACCAGCATTATCTTAATTTTTCATCCCTTGCATCATCATAATTTCAGCCATGGCTCAGTCAGCATCATTTTCTATGGCTTTGGTGACTATTTATAATAGGATTCCCAAATTGGACACAGTCTGTTTGTGCAAGTTTGCTCTTGGTACTTTATTTTCCACAATGTTGTTAAAAATGCTATTGGGCATTTAATATGCTTATCTAAATACAGCAAGCATTTGAATAGCATGCTGTTAATCCACACCTTCAGCATTTTTGTCTTGAAAGTGTACTCTTGTATATTTTCTTGTTCTTCCTCCTAAAATAAATTGCCTCAAACCTCTCAGTATTAAATTGCATGTTATACCTACTTGCACATTCTACAATGGGGTCCCGAAACCTTTTACAATTTGCCTCACTGCTTCTTCCTTTACTAGACTTTGGATTTTAGAAAATATGCTTTAACCTCTTGAGCACTTTCACGCATTAGGTTGTAAATCATTGCAAAGTTATTCTGCTTTCCCCAGCTGTGGCTGACAATCAGAGATGAGGATATACACTAGCTGTGTTGTGGCCTCATCTTTGAAGTGCTGGTAGTTGGTGATCCAATTTCAGCCCAGCAAACTGTTGTGCGATCAAATTATATTTCCAGTGAACATGGACATATCTGTTACACTGTGCTTCAGAGAAATATGAAAAATGCTCATTGCTATACCAACAGGGTCAGACATATACATGACTAGATGAAAATTTTAATGAGATTAAAGAGCTGGGAAAAATACCAATTAGTTTGCATTCATATTGTTGGTATTTGCTGGAGATGGGATACAATTAGTTAAACCATGTTCAACATTACTAGTTTTTATTAAATTAGAAAACTTAGACAGGCATGAAAAGTAAATGAAAAATTGTCAGCATCTAAAACTTGATGACATTGTGGCTATTTCAATTATATTGCTTGGCAACAACGAACTGAGATTACATTGTAACATTCTACAGTAGGATGTTCAAACTCAGACTTATAAACCACCAAGAGCCTATCTTTACTGCCTAATGTCTTATTAAACAATTTCATCACCTATTTTTTTCTCCATGCTTGCTACTATGATTTCACACATTCGTATTTTCTTGGAAGATTGATGTTTAAGCACAGTAGTGAAAGGAGGCCAAATATGAGCCAATGGCTGACTTCTTATACATTAAATGTAAAACTTGGCAAGACGTAGTTTTCTGTGACATTCAATTTATTTGGAATTGCTGTTTGTGAAGGCAAAAATAATCATTTAGCCTAATCTATTTTTTTATGAGTTTCTCCTTCCTTTACACATCAATATTCATTGATCTGACTGCCATGAAATTAAGAAAAATTGAATATTCTGCCTCTCTGTCCAAAACCTTGATTTTCTACAGGCTATGTTTTCCAAGGAGATGACTTCGGTTCCCCATAATGAAAGCTTGCTTTTCATGCTGCTAAGCAACAATCACCTGAAATGAGGAACCATGGTGTTATCTACAATCCCTGTTCTTTAAGACATCTGTGCTTGGATTTTCCTTTACTGTTTCACCTAAGATGGAAACATTGATGCAGAGAAATTGGGTGGCGAAGCACCCCAGCTTCCTTCTCAACCTTGATTTGCCTCCCACTCTGGGATCAGCATGAGCATCCCTTCTCTTCTGTTTTAAACAATGGTGGTGCAGTGTGCTGGGATGGGGCAGTAGTGGCAAAATTTCAGATTCCTGCCCAGTTATCCTCCTGTAGGCCTCTTGTTACCACAGTTTTGTTGGAATCACGTCTGGAATATAATCCCAGTGGTAATGTTCCTATGTGCAAAGGTAGTGAAAGAATATCTGTTACAGGCATTCTTTCCCTTGAATCTTGGCCCTGTGCAGATACTTTTACAGGTTTAGTCTTTCACAAGGTCTATAATTCTACAAGCTCTTTGGTCTGTTCGACAGGTTTGAAATCTCTTGCCATAATTTGTGGTTGTGCAGAATTCTGAAGTCCAGAACTGTCTTCATTTCCCTTTCAGCTCTTATAGGTTTTCTCTTGGTGACAAGAATTTTTCCAAGAGCATGATCAATGTTGATCAAACCATGATAATGGGATGAAATTAGAGATGGGGCTGGAGGGAGGTGATAGTCCTTGACACTGCCAATTACCACTGAAAGGAAGAATGAACGACTCCTCTGCTCAGGTTTTTAAGATACTTTCTTTAACTTATTTCCAATTTTTTAAAAAAAGTAGAAATATAAATGGCAAGCAAATATGGACATAATATATTTTCTAGCCATTTACCCATCTTTTGATTTTTCTATGTATGGGGGTTAAAACTTAATAGAATGTCCTAATGTGTTTCTAATGGCAATGGTAGCTTAGGGAATCAGTGCTCTGGTGTCATCAATTCATTCCTTCATCTAGTAAATATCTGCAACCTTAATATGTTCAACTGGAGGTTCAAATCCTGATCCATGCTGACTCAAATGATTTTATTCAGGGTCAACATGGCAAGTTGCTGTTGGTCGAATGGGCGGCACGGTGGCTCAGTGGTTAGCACTGCAGCCTCACAGCACCAGGGACCCAGGTTCAATTCCAGCCTCGGGCAGCTGTCTGTGTGGAGTTTGCACATTCTCCCCATGTCTGTGTGGGTTTCCTCCAGGTGCTCCGGTTTCCTCCCACAGTCCAAAGATGTGCAGGCTAGGTGGATTGGCCATGCAAAATTGCCCGTAGTATTCAGGGGTGTGTGGGTTATAGGGGGATGGATCTGGGTGGGATGCTCTGAAGGGGGGGCGTGGACTTGTTGGGCTGAAGGGCCTGTATCCACACTGTAGGGAATCTGATATAAAATCTAATATAATTGTTTCCTTACTCATGAAAAGTGTGGCCTGCAATGGACCAAAATATTATTGCAATCACTGCTAATACTGAAATTGTGTGGTCACTGGGCAAGAACATGAGCAAGTTGCCAGTGGTATTTTTCATGGCTGCACAAGGGGCACACATTTACGTGCTGGGGATCGCAATACTTAACTAATCCACATCCACTGACTGCGATGGA